>NC_142046.1:41787919-44187919 GCF_982192425.1 Myodes glareolus | reverse complement strand
TCTTGATCGATTGGTCAAATGTCTGGTGTAGAAAATAAGCAGAAGAAGACGGGGAAGAAGGGGCGTGTTTGGGCTGAACGGTGATGGAGTGAATGAAGGTGGGATGAGATTACAGCGACTATGAAAGATGTGCTTGTGAGGCTATCACTAGCACCCGAGATCAGGAAGAGGCTCAAAGAAGTAGCAAGGTCTGGCAAGTGTTTCCTTATGAGGGATCCTCCTCATGCACATGTAAGGACTTGGAAGAAGTAAGTAGTGAAGAGAAATTGAAAGGCTCGAAAGGGAAAAGATGAGACAATGACCATGGCCTTTGCGAGTCAGGAAACCAAGGTTGTGAGGCCGAGGATGGCCATGGGGTTGTCAGAGGAAAGACTCCCCGACCCTCTGAGCTCCAAGGGAAGGATGAAGCAAACAGGAGGGCCCAGTGCACAGCGATGAGCCCGGTAGAAAATGAGTCCCTGTGGGACTTAGATGAAGAAGAAGCTGTGGAGTTTTCATTAGGTCATTTTATCCTCTTCAAAAACCTATTATCACAGGGCATGCATTATTCAGCATTCTGTAATTTTAAAATTTAGGAATCTTAAAAGAAAATGGAAGAAATCTGTATTGAGAATTACCGAACTAGTTTTTGAGAGTTCAGAGAAAAGAAGACGAAGATTCTGTAGAGGAGGGAATGCCGGCGGAACAGATCCGCCCAGGAGCTGCTCTCCTTACGACATCCCAGAGCCTGCTCTCTGTGAAAAGGGAACAGCCACCTTTCATGCCACCTCCGGGGAGAGGTCCGCTTTGAACTGACTGTCTATTTCAGCCAGCTGCAAGCACTGACTTCACACCTCCATAAAGTCCAACCCGCTCCCACCAGTTCACAGCATCTGCTCTCATAGCACTTAGCACGGGCACTTACTTGCCCCGATGTTTAGAGTGGTTTAAAAGAAAGTCACAACCGCACCCCTTGGAGCCCATTCAGTTGTGGCTTGGGTGTTTATTGGTCATGGCACTTTGGTCACAACTCTCTGTGTGTTGGTCTATTTATCTTTAACACTGGGTAAGATTAAGATGAATAGAATAAGTGACGTAATAAAATACACAATGCCTTGAACTATCCGGCACACCAAAAGAAGGCTAGCAGAGCCATAAATGTGATTCTGGATACATTTCCCAAGTGTTTGGTTTCTTAACAGTCCCGGGGCTTGAAGTATAATAATATTTACCATGTGCCCCATGGTGCTAAAATTTTGCCTGGTAAACACTGGAAAAGGAACCATTTCTATGGGACATTTTCCAATGATTGCTTTTCCTTGGATCTTGGATTAGAAACATCTGTCCCGAAGAGGAGCTTTGTTGATTGTGATTATAAATATTTCTGGGAAGTTCTTCAGTGAGTCAGTATTCGAGTTTTCCAGCTTCCCTAAATGATGGATAGTCTTTCCAATACCAGCTGATCATCCCCGGTTTGCACGGTGACACCCTTCGTCAATGTCTCTCCACAATTATTGTCAGTTATTTGTCATCAGAGGAACTACCCCCCTCCCCAGGTTGAAGCAATTTGATATGCTCTGTGAGTCATTTATCCTGATACTTAAGTTTTCTCCTTCACCAGTTTCTTATCGCTTCAGATTACACTGGCCCACACTGGCCGGCAGCTTAGCAAGGCATAGACACACCTGTTGTATTAGTTTAGGCCTTTTTTGTTATGTTATGTTTATTCCTAGGGGAGTTCTATCAAGGGCTGAGAGAGTAGCTATAATCATAATAAAGCTTAGTTTTACTTCCAACAGGAATAAGCAAGCCTGTGACCCTCTGTAACATTGGCTTTGTGTGAGAGTCCTCGTGGACCTTCCCTTGCAGCAGTTAACATGGTTCATTGTTCCACACCAGTGGCAGCATTGCTTTATCATGACCCAAATACGGGGCCCATTTGCTCTCTGTTGGTCTTTAAAAGACTATGTTCTTAAT
The DNA here is from genome assembly GCF_982192425.1 of Myodes glareolus. Classification (NCBI taxonomy): domain Eukaryota; kingdom Metazoa; phylum Chordata; class Mammalia; order Rodentia; family Cricetidae; genus Myodes; species Myodes glareolus. Next base: position 44,185,963 of record NC_142046.1, on the reverse strand, counting down.
GCTTCTAGGTCATCTACATCAATCTCAGTATCTGTCCATCTAATCTTGAGAAGTGTATGATTTGCACTTATTTAACCCTCCGCATGCAAACATAGCACCATTCATTCATTTACAGGTTGGCTGTAATGACTTTCGAGTTATAAAGGCCGACTTGAATAGCTACAACAAAGGTCAGACAACTTATTGATCAAAGAACATAAAATTATTGCCCACTCAGTCACTCAAGAAAAAACTGCAACTCCAGATAAAGATGTTGCAGACTTTATTTCTAGGTAAGGTGAAAGAGTATCTACTAAGGTTCCATGCTAACCTAGAAGTCACAAGAGACATAGCATAAAAATTGGTTGCACAGATGCACAAACAGGAGAAAGTCTAAGGAAACGCTGAGCGTAGGGAGGAACTGTGTCTAAGGCTGGAGAACACACACGTTCTGAGCTCAAAACTCTAGGGATGCAACGAACCTAACTCTTTCCAGGATCTTGATGTCTTTTTTTATGCTTAAAGTGTCATGTTTTAGTAAAAGAATTGGGAAGTGGGGAGGCACACACAGATTGCAAATTGGCAAGGAAACTTTAGGCTTCCTAGAGAGAGACAGCAAGGCACCTAAATGGGAGACTACTCAAGAGCCCCGGTTATTTCTTGGAACATCTTTTTATGGAGTTTAAGAGAAGGAGCTAACTATGAAGGAGGGGGGAATAAGTTTTCATATTTTAATGGACAGATTTGGGTTGCGTAACCCTTTGTCTACCAAGCACATTCCTTCCTGTGATGTTTCTGATTTTACTCTTGCGCACAGCCAATTATGCAAAGATGTAAGGTGCTAATAGGGCCTTTTCTCTAAAAGTTCACTCACAGGCTAGACTGTCTTATTTCACATGCCCAGACCAGTCTGAACTGGATCAACCTTCTCATCCCCATACCTAGATAGATCTAAAGATATATTAGCACAGGATCTGTCCGTGAAAGGGGAATCACTGATGACTATTTTAGACATAAAAACAGATTCCATTGTTTGGAGCAAGTTGTGTAGGCAGCTCAGTGTAGGTGGGGGTCCGAGGTTGCTAGGTGCATTGCTTAAAGTAGAGTGTGTGTATATCTCAAGCTGAGCAGAATCTCGGGTTTCTAAGTTGTTCTGTCTTGTCACATGCCTCCATTAAGAACATAGTGAAATTTAATTGACTGTTATTTTCTTGAAGCTGAATTGTTAGTCTCAGCATCACTACTAGGTACTCCAGAGAACAGTTTTTCAGTTCATTCTTTCTTTCTTTCTTCCTTCCTTCCTTTCTCTCTCTCTCTCTCTCTCTCTCTCTCTCTCTCTGTGTGTGTGTGTGTGTGTGTGTTTCTCTCTCTTTTTGCATCCTGACTTTCTATAGAATGCTTGGAACAACTGAATAATACACAGTGGCATAGCTGTAGAATTTCCTAAAACTAAGTCTTGAATAAAGCAAATTAGATATGTTACCTCATCTCAACAATGAAAACTCCCCTAAGCCTTAAAGTGATATTATGCCAAATTTGTGTATTGGAAACTTGAGTCTTTGCATGTCTGTCTCAACCATTTTTGTGTCCTTGTAACAAAATACCAAAGATTGGATAATTAGTAGAAACCAAAATTGTCTTACAATTAAAGAGGATGAGAAGCCTAGGACCATGGCACCACAGAGAATTCAGTCTCTGACAAAGGCCTTTGTGATATCTCCCCAATAGCAGAAAGGAAGAAGGGCAGAAGGACAAGTTAATTCACTCCAGTATTTTTTTTATAAGGTTTTGATTACTCCACGAGAGCAGAGTGTTCATGACTCAGTCACTTTTCTACAAGCCCTGTCTCAGATTTTTTTCATTTCCTTCTTTTTTATTGAAAATGGATATTTTATCATACACTGTATCCTGATTACAGTTTCCTCTCCCTCTACTCCTCCCAGTTTCTCTTCCTTCCCTTCCCATCCAAATCCATTCCCTTTCTGTCTGTGGAGGTTTGAAAGAAAATGGTCCCCAAAGGGAGTGGCACTATTAGGAGGTATGGCATTGTTGGAGTAGGTGTGGTCTCGTTGGAGGAAGTGTGTTACTGTGAGGGTGGACTTTGAGGTCTCTTATATGCTCAAGCCAAGACCAGTGAGACAGTTTACTTCCTGTTGCCTGTATATCAAAGCAACTTCTCTGGCACCATGTCTGCCTGCACACCACCATGTTCCCAACAATGACAATGAACTAAACATCTGATATCATAAGCCACCACTTCAGTTAAATGTTTTCTTTGTAAGAGTTGCTGTGATCTTGGTGTCTTTTCACAGCAATAGGGATCCTAAGATATTGCCTTTCATTAGAAAAGAATGATCAGGCTTTTTCTAAAGGATAACAACCAGACACGACAAAATAAAATATAATAAGATAAAACAAAACTCATCACATTGAAGCTAGGACAAGACAGCCCAACAGAAGGAAAAGAGCCCCAAGAGCAGGCACAAGAATTAGAGACCCACTTGTGGACATACTCAGGAGTCCTATACTAAAAACTGTAATATACATGCAGAGGATCTGGGGCAGACACACACAGACCCTGGGCTTGCTGTGTCAGTCCATGTAAGCCCATATGCACCTTGCATAATTCATTAAGAGGCCCTTGTTCTCCCGGCATTCTCCACCCTCTCCCTCTTACACTCTTTCTGCCTCCTCTTCTGTTGGGCTTCCTGAGCTCCGAGGGTTGGGATTTGATGGAGATCTCCCATTTAGAGCTGTGTGTTCCAAGGATTCTCTCTCCATGTAATGTCTGCAAGTTCTGTCTCTTAACACCACAACAGAGATTGAGTTTTAATGCATGACTTTTGTAGGACATTCAGACCGAAGCATTCTACCACCCTTCTTACATCCAGTACCCTGCTTAACTCCAGAAGCTAATTCTAGCATCCTCTCAAAAGTGCCAAGTGAAGAGCCTCATTTAAATCAGAAATGATAGAGCTCAAGAGAAGACTCATTCTGACGTAGGCTTCCTCCAGCTGTGAAACTGAAATCAAGCATGTTACCTGCTTTAAACTACAATGACAGGATAGAAATGTGATAGTTGCTCCTATTTCAAAAGAAAGTAAAAAGGCAAGAAAAGAATGATAGGTTTTGGGAAGCCCAAAACCCAACAAGGAAAGCCTCATTAATTCTTTTGTGTATTGGGAAAAACATTTGGTTCAATGTTTACTACTTTTAGATGCACTTGGGCCGGTCTTCAGTTGTGCTAAGTACAACCCACATAGCATCTCTTAGGGATTGAAGTCTTGTGCCTGTGACTTCCCCAGGATGGCATTTCAAGCTAGTTCCCCCATACTAGCCCAGCTCTCGAATCTCATTGGCAGACTCAATCTCATTGCTCTTCTGAACTTTGTCCTACTGTGACTTTCTAAAGCAATGCTACCAAGATAGCTCTCTGTACAGGCCCCATGGCTTTCTGAAATAATCTGAGACCAAGTAGTGATTGCTACGCCTCCAAAGATCATGCATAGTGCTATCTGTAGAGGTGATGTTGCATGTACTGCATATATGCCACCAAAGAGTGTGACCAGTATCTTCCAAAATGACCACTGAGACACTCCTAGAGCCACCCACGGGGCAGCAGAAGAACATTGCACCAGAATTCAGTGAGTATAGATTCAAGGCAACTCATGGTAGTAAACACTGTGTTCCTGTGGACATGCAAGGCTTCTGTTTTGTTATGGTCTCTTGCCTTGACACGCCTACATCTATGATGAAAAGGGCAGGGCCAATAATCCCCAACATGTGTTTAAAATCATTCTTCTAGCCTTTTCGTGAATAATGCTATGGTTTGTGATCTCTCAACTTCATGTGTTGAAAATTTAACTCCAGTGCAGAAATGTTAGGGATGAGCCTTACAGTAGGCATTGGGCAGTGAGGGCTCTACCCTGCAAGTGGATGATTGTTGTGTTTGAAAAAGTACGTTTACTATAAAAGGAAGTTGCATATACCCTTGCCCTCTCTTGCAGAATTTGTTGCCATGTGGTACTTTATGCCTTTCTATAGTTCACCAGCAAGGTGCTTACAAAACATGAACCGATAATCTTGAACTTTCCAAGTCTCCAGAACCATTAGTCAAATAAACTTCTACTGTTCATGTCTTACCCACTCTGTGGGATTCATCTTAAGCACCATAAAACAGCCTGGAGCTCACAGTCTCAAGCTCCCTTCTTATACATTAACCTCTGTATCAAATAATCACTTTGCCCGAACCCTTGACATTCTGTCTGAATATGCACTTTTCATCGCTATGACTTAGTCATTGAACATTTCCCAACTATTTAAGCTCTGATTCCCTTTATTGTCATCTCTCTCTGAAGTTCATGTCTTTATTCTTGAATTTTGCTGTAGATAGTTAAGAAAACGCACAAAATACCCTGAACACCTTGCTTAGAAATTTCTTTCACCAACTTATGATCATAGCTCCTATATTCTACTTTTCAGAAAGTCATAAAACATAGACACAAAGTTCTTTGCCACTCTAAAAAAGATGGTCTTTTCTCCAGTCCCCCAAAAGATGATCCTCATTTCTGTCTAAGACTTTGCTAGAGTGGCCTGTGCTCTCCTTATTTCTCTCACAGTCCTCCCTTCCTTCCCCCTTCCTTTCTTCTGTTTCCTTTTGTTTTGTTTTTACAGCCCGACCGAGGTTTCCCCTCCCTCCTCTTCTCCTAGTCCCCCACTTTCTCTCCCCTATTTCTCTTAAGAAAAGGGCAGGTCTCCCATGTATATCAGCCAGCTATGGCATGTCAAGTTGCAGCGAGACTAGACACCTCCTCTCCATTAAGGCTGGATGAGACAACCTGGTAGGAGGAAGGAGTTCCAAAAAAACATAAGAGAATCAGAGACAGGCCTGCTCCCACTATTAGGAGTTCCACAAGAAGAGCATATATGCAGAGAGTCTAGGTCAGTCCCATGCAGGTTGTTGGTTCAGTCCCTGTGACTTTCTACGAGAATAGGTTAGTTGATTCTCTCTCCCACCCTTCTTAACATGACTACTTAGAGTAATTTCAAAAAGGCTGAGGCTTTCTCTGAAGCCCTGTTCTTTGGAGCCATCACTAACATTGCTCTTAAAGCTATATTCACAGCAACCGCAGGAAGCACATTTTGACATGTGGTTCAGATTCTATCTATCCATCACCCAGTTCCAACGTTGCTTAACAACTCTCCACTTCTCAGGTACCAATTTCTGTATTAGTCATTTTGTGCTGCTATGACAAAATATCTAAGGCTGGGTGATTACAAAGAATAGACATTTATTTCTCATAGTCCTAGAAAATGGGAAAGTCAAGGTCAGGGTGATAGTTAGCATTGGGTAGGAGACATCTTTAAATAGCAGCACCAGCACATGTTAGAAAGGAGAGGGACTCACTCCTCCCACCCCGTGTATAAGGCTCAAACGCATTCTTGAGAGTAAAACCTTCAGGACTTAGTTGCCTCTTTCCAAGATTGTACCTCTTAAAACTGGTACAATGGGTGAGACCTAAGTTACAGCAAGGGTTCAGTAGTTCCCCTAAGCCCACATGCGATAAGTAAGTCTGTGCTCAAAACCAGGTCCTCGACTTTCAAGGTCACCTGCTATGCCATTTTTCTGGTGTTTTGTGACTCAGTGGAGATGAGACTGGGTAGCCCAGTCTCAGGGTCTGAGAAGCCTGGCCATTAATTGCTTCTTCCTTCTTACTGAATTTTTTTTTTTTTGTCTGTCAAGGCTGATATTTTACAAGCGTGAATTCTGAAGTAACACCTGTTTTATTTCTTTGTAATCGTCACAGAAAGAAACATCAGTGCGGAATGTTGACTGGTTGCCATATGGCACCCATAAACTATAACCAGATACCTCTTTTGCCTGTTTTTTTTTATTACCAACTTTATGCATTTGCGAGTCTTAAGGAGCATATTTCTCTTGAGAAGTATTTCATTAGCTATTTAATTTCCAAAGAAGTTTACTTTGCAAAGTAGATCCATTACAAATCAGAGTTCAAGAGATAAAAGATTAATGATGAATGAACATAATTATTTAAAAATGAAATATACTTTACACACACTGTGACCATTGGTCAAAATCAAGGCTGCTTTGCAAGCTGTAGTTTCTTTTATTAGGATCGTATCATTCTGGAATTACTTTTCATCGAGAAGTAATTCTGATCCTGAAGCTAGGATTCATTACACCACCCCAACCCTTTGGTGAGATCTTATTATTAAGACAATCCATTTTAAATGCTACTATTCTGATTTTTATGAGTGGCAACTGGCATTTTCACACGATTCAACCTAGTATTTTCAGCCAAGGAAGTAAAACCAAATGCATCCAGTATCTTTTCTAAAATTCTAAACGAAAGAAGGAATGAGTTTCTTTATGAGCTGATGGGTAACATATGATTAACTGCTCTCGTTGGCTGGCACAACGCTTTGAACCAATACGTCAAATGAACGGCATGTCCTGGGTCGCACCACACAAACTGTGCGATCAGCCAAGGACCTTCATCTGTCGCTGCAGCAGTGCCATGTCAGGGAGCAAGGAGACAAGGAAGGAGAAACACGAACACGGGCATGGCCTACACGAGTGTGACGGAATAGGTCGTGCCTTGGCAGCGAACTGTGAACTTGATAAAGGTCAAAACCTGGACTTGGCATTCACATCTCACAGAACTCGCTTATCTAGATGTTTCCAAACTGTCTTCCAATGTGTCCTGCTTATCAAATGGCAAGTCAGAAAAGAGAAAGAAAGGGAGAAAGAAAGGGAGAAAGAAAGGGGGAAAGAAAGAAAGAAAGAAAGAAAGAAACAAAGAAAGAAAGAAACAAAGAAAGAAAGAAAGAAAGAAAGAAAGAAAGAAAGAAAGAAAGAAAGAAAGAAAGAAAGACACATACACACACAAGGAACATCTTTTGTTCTACTTGCTCCAGTGTGGCCATGCTCCGGGTTTGCTGCTGTGGGTCTGTTTGTGAATGTATAGAACTGCACTCAGCAGTTTGCTAAACGCCTAAATGAACCCAACCCAAGGCAAGGCAGGTGTGGGCCCTGCAGGGAGGTCTTGGGCCATTGCAGCAGTGAGCCATCCTCCTCGATGCCTGGAACATCAGTGTGTAGATCCACAAAGGGCATCATGAGCAGAGGTGAACTTGAGGGAGACGTAGATACATGACATAGGAAGCCATAGGCTGGAGAGAGAAGGCACTGAGCCACGCCAGAGGAGAGCTAAGCGTTTGGGGAAGACAGCATGGATGAAGTGGTAGCTCACTGGATGCAGGGTAATCTCAAGGGAATTTGGACTCAGTTATTAATTTTAATTATCAATTAATTAATTAGTATAATTATGAATAAAATCATTAGTATTTTAAATGAGGAACCTGGGCAAACCTGAGAAAGACTGGACAAGCAAATTCTCATTAAGTATCACTTAAACAAAATAGAACTGGGTAACCCATTATCGGGTATTCATTTATTTCCCTTCTTACAAAGCCAAGACCCAATGATGTATGCTCTATGGTAGCGTCTCTTTCATCATATATCCGTGTATGTGTCTGTACACATACACATTTCCTCCCCTTCTGTGGGTGCATACCAAATTATGCCAGACGAGAGAAATAAGACTGTGAATGTCTATAGTTTATACTTCAATTTCTATTAATTTGGGGATGTGTTTGGTGTTCATTTCAGACTCACAGCTCTTGGGATCAGCAAATATGTCCTCAGTGGTATTTACCAAGTAAAACTTGTTTATTAACTATTTGAGGTAGGAACTAGTAGCTGGGTGGGCACAAACAGCTGAGAGCATTAGTGAACAAATCCTGTTGTGACATTCCTCACCACTGCAGGGGTTTAAAAATGTGTCTAGTAGCACAGTGCTTAACTTCTTGCTTGAAGGAAACTCAAGGGCATATTTCTCCTTTTAGCTGTCTTTCTGCTGATAAACCCAAATATCTTTGCAACTTTCAGGGAGACACACAGGGTTGAGCTGAAAAGCAAACGGGTTTTGTACGTCTCTTCAACCTATCTAACAAATTCAGTTTAAACAATATCAGTGACGTAATAAGGAAAAGTAGCAATTTTATCTATGGAAGCAGAAAGTTTAACGGCCAGATACAAGACATTGCTGGGTCAGGCCAACAGGAGCAACCGTTAAGAACTTCATTTGAAAGAACGGTTTCTATGAGAGGGTGACTTTCCCACGAGCTGTGAGTTGCTCTTACTGGAATTGCCTGTGGCGTGACTGGTACTGTGGGTGGCGCTTTCTCTGTATGTGAAAAGTTGAGGGTACAGAGAAAGATATTAAGTTCTTTGTTATCAGTCTTGGGGTCAGAGAAACTAGTTCCTTCAATTTGTGTGTAATATTTGTGTTACTCAATCTCACATCAAGTGATAAAATGTGTGTATGTGTGTGTGTTGAAGCAAGACCCAGACAAAAAACAAAATTCCCCCTCCCCACCTTCCCCAAAATGCTGCCTTGAAAAAAGGATATGACCTGATTAAGAAAACTGCACGGTGAACACAGAAGAAAAATCTTTCTCACTGCCACAGTTAATTTTAGAGAGACGCTCTCACTGAGGTCAAAGGTATCGAATCTAATCAGACAGAGCTTGGTTGCCCCATGTCAAACAATTATGTCATAGGGGGTGAATGCAGGGATTCCTCTTTGCTTAAAATGCTAAGAACAGGGAATTGTTGAGTGTGCAGCCTTAAACATGGTCTGTATGCCATCCCCTTGATGGACCAGGCAACATTGCAGAAAGATCCGGAAGACTGGGAGATGGGTGGGCTGTGTAATGCTGTGGCACAGACATTTCAAGCTGGAACTTAAAAGAACTGCAGTAGCTTTCACAATACTGGACCTGGCAATGGCCAGTCATGGATGAGAAAGGAATCAATGGAGTCCTACCCATCCTGGCTACTGATGGGTTCTGGGGGAGGGGAGGAGTACCTTATCTTGAGCCGGCCATCCATTGGTTTACCCCCCAGGCTTCAGTGGATAGTTTCATGTCCTTGCTCACTTAGATGGTTAAACTCAGTGGGCCACAAAACAAAGGATGTGACCATGGAATAAGGACGTGTAAGGAAGAGTAGGAATTGGCAAGGGTGGGTGGGAAACAACAACCAGGATGCGTTGTATACATATAGAAACGTTTTAAAGAATAAGTTTTATTAAAAATAACTCTCAACACAAGTCAGTAAGTGATAAGAGCGAAAAGAACATGAAAAGCAAGATAGATGGGACAGAATGGAAGTCCTCATGAAAGAGCTGAGAGACAGAGAACAGAAGCAGCCGAAGCCACTACAAGGAACTGGTTGAGGACGAGGAGCAGAGGTGGGAAAGCCAAAGACGGTACCTGTGTTCAGTGGCAGATCACATGCCTGGATAAGATGGCATCTGCAGGCCGTGGGCACGAGCTGGAGAGAGTGCTTTGTCAGATGGTAGAAGGTTGCTAGTGTCGAGCAAAGACCTTCAGGTGTTCCTGGAAGCAACAGAGAAATCCAGAGAGGGTTGAGGACACGATCACCAGGCTGAAAGGCGTTCTCTTGGTGGTATGGAGGAGGGGTAGCAATGGAGAACCTGAAATCACGACACTTGGAAACAGATTTCTCAGGAAGAATCAACAAGGGCATTTACGCAGAAGTGGGAGGAGACAGAAGAGATAAACAAAAAAGATAATAAAAAACGATTTTAGGGACTGGCAAGGTGGTTCAGTGGGTAAAGGTGCTTGCTACCAAGCTTGAAGACGTAGATCACAGATCCAGTATGGAGGAAGACGGGGAATGAGGGGACCAATTGCTGCAGGGCATGCTCTCACTTTGAGTCATATCTCAAGGCACGTGTGTGTTTTCTCTCAAGCAAACACAACACACACGCACACACACACACACACACTTACTTTAAAAAACAAATTGAAGAAATGACTTCAGACTTTGAATGTGGGTCCCTACTAGTAGAATATAGAACCCCATGAATCCCACCAAGTTTAAGAAAGAGTAATGATAGAAACCAAGATCTCTCATGGGAATGATTAGCATATACCAAAGGTTTCTAGAGAACAACAGAACTGAGAAATGATCTGAAGGCCATAGCAAAGGGTGATCTGGCCCTGTGCATCCCCTACAGTACTCGCTGGCCTCTTGTACCTATTGACTTGAAATGAACACAGTTAAAATGAAATGTGCTGTAAGGTAGCATACTTTTAAGAATTAGTATGAAAAAGATTATGGGAAGTCTAATTAGTAACATTTAAATACTGGTTAATGCTGAAATGATAATATTTTTACTTGTTGTGCTAAATACAATATGCCATTATAATTAAATTATCTTTGTCTTCAGCTCTGGCTGCTGGGAGATACACTTACTGCATTTCCATTGATATTGCTGATCTAGACATTGTCAATGAACCTCACTTGTATAATCATGAACACATGTACTTTATACTTAAAGGAATTCTCACCCCACTTACATGATCTGAAATCTTTCAAGATATAGTTTGTATTCTGTGAGCTTATTTGTACATTTTGTGATCAGGTATATTAATTTATTCCCAACTTAGCTATTCTATCTTACTGAATATTTTCCCCTTTTTATTTTCCTCTCAACAGATGATGCGGCAGCTGATAGCCGCAGAACTTATTTGCTAGCTGATTATTTAAAGAATACATTTCGAATCAAGTCCTACTCCTTGCGGTGGGTGTCAGGTAAGGTCCACGAGATGGAAGTGTTATATCTGTGTTCTTTCTAGTGAGTTTGGGCTGCCGAGTGCTTTGGGCAGTGAGAAGAGACAGTCCTCGCTTTCAAAACTCATACAGAGTATTTGTTCTTGCTTAGAAGTTAGGGGGCGGGGGGAGATGGGCAGTGATGACGCATGCCTTTAAGACCAGCACTCTGGAGGAAGAGGCAGAGTAAGCTGGATCTCTGTGAGTTCAAGGTCAGCCTGGTCTACAGAGTGAGTTCCAGGACAGCCAGAACTACACAGAGAAATTATCTCAGAAATACCAAAAAAATTACAACAAAAAGAAAGAAAGAAAGAAAGAAAGAAAGAAAGAAAGAAAGAAAGAAAGAAAGCAAAGAGGCAGACAGGATGAAGCTGAAGTACTTTGTTTTCAGCTGTAAAGAGTTCAGTGTGAATTGAAGACTTGACATGAATGATGGACACTGGACAGATGTTAGTACAATGTCCTTTGTTTCGATTTGCCCAGCATAGAGAGTTTATGTGCCCTGTGTGAGCTTAATTTTTAAAAATTTAGCTTATGGGAGTGTTTGGCAGCAACTTGTAATACTGATCCAGCCATTTTCTCTCTTTAGATTATGAATACCTCTACAAACAAGAAAACAATATCTTGCTAGTCAATGCTGAACATGGAAACAGCTCCATTTTCTTGAAGAACAGTACCTTTGTATGTTTAGTCACACACTTAGTTCATGTCTGGAATTCTGGGGACTGTTTTCATTTCCTTTCAAATCATGAGGACTCATTTCTCACCCTGTCGGACTCTGCAACACATGGTCCAGTGGATCCTCCTCTCCTTCTTGAAATGCTCCCCGCCTTGGTTACTTCTTAGTCTCCTTTGGTGATTCCTCCTCTGCCTGTGTGTTTGAATGTAAGTGTTCCTCAGGCTTTGCCTTTCCTCACCTTGGGTATGTGGCTTGTACTTCCTGGCACTGCTGTTTCCCCTCCGGGCTTGATTCTCATACATACCTTAACACTAACGTCTCAAGATTGAGACTTCACTTTCCCAGAACCTGCTAGACCTTCCATAGCCCTTGTGTGCCTATTAAACTCAGCATCCCACGCTAAACTAGTTTTCTCCCTGTCAGTATCCCAGTGTCTCAAGCCATCATATTCTTACTCAACTCCCATCTTGGAAATAATCACTTGGTTCTCCAAGTCACTTCGGCTGGAAACTTTATAGTCTTTAACTTTCCCACCATCCTCTATAATTATCTACGCAACACTATTGAGTCCCTCTGCATGTCAGCTATTCCACAGATTTCTATTCCTCCTGTGACTCTGTCGCTGGTCTGGAGATCAGACGGCCACAATTGCCCCTGTTTTCCTTCTGATATCCTCCACATGCCACCAGGGTGTCCCGTGACAAATAAAGTAGATATGGCACAGTCACCTCCACATACCAAAAATCCTTAGTTTGTAGTGCTTGACCTATGTTTTTGTGACTTAATGCCCTCCCGTCTTCCTCCATGTTGGCACAGCCAAGCTGGGTTACGATTACACGCAACCCTCTAACACACTCAGATGTGCCTTCTCTCCCACGCTGTCCCTCTGTCCAAGCTGCCCATCCTGTTCACAGAGTCCTGTCTGTGCCCCGAACCATACTCCCTCAGCCAGTCCTTCCCTCTCTGACTTTCTAGCTGTCATCGTTGTCCCCCTAACACGACTGCCATCTGTGTGGGTGACGGTGCTATCTCATCGTCACCGGACACTCTCAAGGCACAGTCCCTATGTGCAGGGCTCCTCTACCTAGCGAACGACCAGGGAAGGCATCCAAACCATTCAGTTTCCTTTCTTCCCCTTGACCAACAGGAAGCCTTTGGAGATTCTATCAGTGATTATTCAGTGTCGCCTGACGGACGGTTCGTTCTCTTAGAATACAACTATGTGAAGGTAAAGAAAATTCTTTGCTTATGTGACATCTTTTTTTATTTTATTGATATTTATTGAGCTCTACATTTTTCTCTGCTCCTCTCCCTTCCTCTCCCCTCCCCCCTTCAAACCTCCCCCAAGGTCTCCATGTTCCCAGTTGTCTTTTTATACTTTCTGCTTCCTGTGTAGATTAGATCTAAGTCTCTTTTAGTGTCCGCATTGTTGTCTAAGTCCTCTGGGTTTGCGGTTTGTAGGCTGGCTTTCTTTGCTTTATGTTTAAAAACCACATATGAGTGAGTGCATGTGATAATTGCCTTTCTGGGTCTGGGTTACCTCAGTCAAAATAATGTTTTCTAGCTCCATCCATTTTCCTGCAAAATTCAAGCTGTTGTTATTTTTTTCTGCTGTGTAGTACTCCATTGTGTAAATGTACCACATTTTTCTTATCCATTCTTCGATTGAGGGGCATTTAGGTTGTTTCCAGGCTCTGCTATGACAAACAGTGCTGCTATGAACACAGTTGAGCACATGTTCTTGTGGCACGATTGAGCATCCTGTTGCAAAAGGAGTGGCGGGCTGTGTTCCCGCTGGAATCCCGGCTCCCTGGCTACTTTACACCCGAAATAATTACACAGAAACTGTATTCTTTTAAACACTGCCTGGCCCATTAGTTCCAACCTCTTATTGGCTAGCTCTTACATATTGATTCAACCCATTTCTATAATTTGTATGCCACCACGAGGTCGTGGCTTACTGGGAAAGATTCAGCATGTCTGACCTGGCGGCTGGCTGCATGGTGTCTGGCTCATTGCCTTCTTCCCAGCATTCTGTTCTGTCTACTCCACCCACCTCTGTTCTGACCTATCAGGCCAAGCTGTTTCTTTATTAATTAACCAGTGGAAGCAACAGAAATACAGAAGACCCACCTACATCAGCATCCTTTGGATATATACCCAAAAGTGGTATTACTGAGTCTTGAGGAAGGTTGTTTCCTAATTTTCTGAGACATCACCACACTGACATCCAAAGGGGTTGTACCAGTTTAGACATCAAGGGAATAGGCAGGAACCTGAAACCCCTGTGGGTCTGAGCGTGAGTCTTATGAGACATCTTAAAATGAATACACTGTTTTATAACCGACTTTAAGTAGAGGCCTATTTAGGGATATCTAGTAACACCACTGACAGAAAAACACATTCAGTCTGCATCAAATATATGTTCTCTTTTATAAATGACAAATCTACCAAGTGTCTTTAAAAAAATGTAATGAATTCAGTTGCTAAAAGACATAATTAATACATTAGGAGGACAAACAACGGAGCTTAGTAAAATTTATCATAGGAATTGATATGATTTTAAAGTAACTTTATGTGTCCGAATTGTACACACAGTGATCAGGTCACGTGTCCCCCTCTTCTCAGTCTATGCATATATAGTAAGTACTTGTTTTAAAGATGTTAATGTCCCATCTTCCAGAGGAGAGTCTGGACAAGACTCTGACAATGTCCCAACCTTATTCAAGCCAGTCTTGAATGAACAAAAAAAATCACACAAGTCCTACTGAGAACATCCAGCTGCTCCCAGTCACCTGTGGAATGTAGAGTTCTCAGGCATCTGCAAAGGTTCTCATTAAGTCACACATTCTCTCCATGGTCACACTGTACCTTTATCTGAGCTTTTTGGGTTATTTTGCAGTTGATAACAGCTGTCAAGCATAGAGAGTTTTAAAGTGGGGAGGAAGGACCGAAAACCTCTAGAAATACTCTATACTGAAAAACAGAATACAAAGGTGGTGGTTCCTACCCTTGACTTTTTTTTCTGGGCTAAATAATGTTGAGTGGTCTTATCTCATGGACCAACCATGCTGGACTCTGGCCAAGTCACACTCCCTTCTCTGTTTGCCATCTCAGGATGGTGTCGCCCTGTCATAGTGTTTACCTTGGATCCACCGAGTGTGATCTATTTCCTGCTTATGGAGACTCTACGTTCTGCTAAACCCATCAATTCTAAGCAAATCAGATGCCCGTGTCACTTCTCCATGGCTATTCTCAGTTTATGTGGTGGTGTGCCTAACTCGGTGCTTTATATTTAAATGCCCCAAACAAACTCACTTGTGGAAAATGTGAAAGTCCTGGTGTCCACATTTATTCTTGTCACCAGTCAATTCACGTTTCTGGGATTAACTTGTTAATGGCGTAGATTATTCCAATGAGAGCTGCAAACTGATGGATGACAGTTATGAATGTTAAAAACTAATGCATGAAGGTAAACCAGAAGTAGGATGAAAAAAAAAACCAGCTCAGGGTACTGTTTAGTCTGCATTGACAAGTGTGATGTGGTGCACTGTTAGCTTTAGCTCCTTGGCTGGGCGCAGACACCATCATTAGCAATGTGGGTTTTTTTTTTTTTTATAACTGATGTTTTTCATTTCATTGCATTTTATAGATCCTTCTATCCACTCAGGCAGTAGTCAGTGTGTTTCCTTTACATTATAACTTAGTTTATGCTGTACCTATGCTAAGCTATACCCTCCAATGACATCCCTTACACCAAACAAGAGCAGCATGCATAGCACAGCAGGGCCTTTGTGTGTGGACCTCAGTCTTCCATCTGGCGCATCCTGTCCCACACTCGTCTTGTCTGACCAGCACTCCTTTCTCCTGCTTCGCTTCAGAGTCACATGACTCTGATTTTTTCTCAAGCATCACTCGCATGCCCATCCAAGAACCAAAGTACTTGCTATTGCTTTCTGATGGAGACTTCTTTTCCAGAATCCTCCAGTTTTTCTGTCTTTATTAGCTCCTTTCCAGGCTGTTTTGGATCACTTTAATATGGCTTCCCATCATTCCAGCTACCCCATACCCCCACATCACTCCATCACATTACCCTCTTTCATTTCCTTCCTAACATTTATAGCATTTTGCTATTTTTTTTGCTTATTTATTGTCTTTCATAGTTCTTGCCTGTTTCCCCATTTTTTATGGCACTGCTGTATTTCCAGCCCTCAGGACTGAACCACATAGTAGATGTTCAAGAAATATATATTAGGTGAACGCATGCTCCATTGCAAAACATTGAATTCTCGGGTAGCTGCAAACAGGGGACTGTGTCTTCCTTTTCTTCTTCTTCTTCACTTCTGAGAGTATCCAGTAGAATTTGAGAACAATAGCATCAACATCTTGACAAACACCTTCACTCACAAAAAGAAAAAGGCTAATTTTATTGCACTTTCTTAGCCATGCATGGTCCAGTGTATTTCCACATCCTGCTCCATCATATCTTCAATCACTGTTTATAAGTTGCAAATAAAGGCAAATGAGCAACTGAATGCATGAGCGAGTGAATAGGTGTCCTGCCATCTGAGCAGATGCTCTCCTAGCACCTCTCCTCGCTGCCACACACTCTGGAGACGGAGCTGTGCTCCCTATCGCGCACTGACCATGCCTCACAGTCTTGGAAGTACTTCATAGGCACCTGCCATTGTTGCTTTTGTTATCTGGTTTTTCTCAAAAAAATAAAACAAGTTTAGAAAGCAGCTTGTCTGACCTCATAAAGTGGAAACTTTGGATTCCAGGGTAGGAGATGCTGGAGCTTAGGACCTTAAACTTGGCCTTTCTTATCTTTGCATCTTAGCTTCTGCTTTAGGGAAGTCTTTCTCCCATTCTCCATGGCCATCATCCACTAAGAACCCAGCTTAAGGATCCTCTTTCCGACAGGCTTGATCCAGAGCCAAATTAGAATTGCACATTTTCTTGCCTGCCTCCATTGCTACTCTTGGTACATCTTACTGTGATTTCTGTATTATAGTTCATGTTCTCATGTTCCTTGCTCAGGTAGGATCTTTTTAGTGGGAGCAATATCTGGTAGGTGAGCACACCAGTGTTTATAGACTAAGTAGATTGATAGTAGGTGAGCACACAGCGTTTATAGACTAAGTAGATTGATAAACCTACTTCATTTTATACCTCATGAGGATTTTGTCATGATGCTGAGGTGATCTCAGTCTTTCTTAGTATTTCTAGACTTTACCACACCTTTTGGCTTTGGGAAATATTATGTTTAAGGTTGCCAAGAAACAAGCATGGGGTGTGTTGAAATAATCCAGGATTCAGGAAAGGAATGTATGACTTACAAAAAAATGGGAATTTAATAAATAGGTGTTGACATGAGGGCGTAGGAGAGTGAGAAGTGATACGTGGTAAGGTTAGGAGGCCTGGCCTGGCTGCATCTCAGCGCTGCTGCCATGTAGCCAATTTCCTCCTTATTGACGGAGCTTGAATTGTATTGTAGTTTGATTTCTGAAACAGTACTGCATGGTGTATACACAGTTTAGCTATCTAATGAGAATAAGACTCACTTTATTGTGCATGCAACTGCTAGATAATACAAAGGTACACACAAGGAATTTCAAAAGTATCTTTAATTTTATCCACAAACACATATAGATGCAGTTTTTCATGAATGTGAGGGTGTGCTCATACAAATCATATATCCCCTATTTATTTTTGCTTAGTTTCCTATAGCCTAGCATATTTCTCTATGTATTTTCTATTAATTAATATAATGTTATGAAAATATACAGGGTTCCTTTCCTGTTACTGCTTGCCCTATAGAAATGGAATGTGAGATCCTAGTGCTCCTGTTTCCAAGTCATAGTTCTACATCCTGTCTCATGGTCCTTTCCTAGTCTTCTCTATAAACATCCTGTACTGGAGAAAACCCATTTGGGACAATGTAGGCGCTGATACTGATGCATCGGTATGAATTCAAGTCTACAGTTCTCCATTGGAGTCCTTTGTGAATTGTGACAGTGTATAGTATGTATCCAACACTGAGGAGTTCTAGGGATGAGTGGTCTCACTGTGACCAGTCCCATGGGCTCTACCTATTTTATCCTCCCTAATACCAGTCATTACTATTTCCATAGTTTTGCCTTTTCTAGGAAGTCACACTGTTAGTTCAATATGTAAACTTTCTGACTGCTTGACAGTTTTTTTTTAAACCACTAAATGGTATTCTATTGCATTCTATATCACAGTCTGTTAATCTATTCACCCATAATTGAAAGACGCCTTAGATGCTTCCAAGTTTGGACAATTCTGAATAAAGTTTCTGTAAACATTTACTTTTACTTATTGATTCCATATGTTTATTAGATGTAGGACTATATCAAAGAAATTTCCTTGTTTCTACTTTTTATGACCTATTGAAAAAAATGTTCATAATGGTCTCTCAACCTTTTAATGATTGTAAGGTCTGTTGTGATGTCTCATTTCCATTTCTGATAGCGATTTCTTATTTTTCCATTATGTTAACTATATCAAGGTTTTAATTGTCTTATAGACCCAACATTTGACCATGTGGAGTTTCCCCACTGTGTGCATCTGCTTCAGACTCGTCTTTCTTCTTTCTTTTTAGCTACCTTGGATTTAGTTTGCTTTTCATTTTCAGCTGCTTGGCTGTTTAAAATTGAAGATACACATGTGTTCATCTTAAAATATATTTCCAGATAGCTTGAAAATTACAACTCTAGATAGTTTCATTATCATTGCCCAAAGCATTAAGGATACCTCCTTGTCCTCACCACTGACAGAATCAAAAATCTAAATATTTTAGAATGTGGATGTGGGTGACAGGTGAAAATGTGAGTTTTTCTGAACAGACATCCTTACCGTACTATGCTCAGAATAGTATCCCTCAATATTAAAACTAACACTGTGGTCCACAGAGATCCTGTGAATGACCCATGGAGGAGGGGATGCAAAAGCGAATAAAGTCTTCATGACACTGTACTAGATGATTTCAAGATACTTTCAATTCTGAAATTCTAAGAATTTAAGGAATGATAATGTGTGTTGAAATTTGAACTTTATTCAATAACCTCTTATCATACCCGTCATCTTGAGCAAATGGTCGACCTATCAGGGTCACAGAAGACTGAGATGCCTGTTTTCTGTTGCAGCAATGGAGGCACTCCTACACAGCTTCATACAGTGTTTATGACTTGGATAAAAGGTCAGTGAGTTCTCCTAATAAGACTACAAGGCTTTTCTGATGTAATTTTAAAGGCTATCTCACAGGGAGTTATTCTTTGGGCATTATATCCTCTTATCTTTTCTCCAGACAGCTGATCACAGAAGAGAAGATTCCAAATAACACACAGTGGATCACATGGTCACCAGAAGGTCATAAATTGGTTAGTACATTTCTCCTGTTGTGATAAAAAAGTTGGCTGGAATTTTACATAGGCAGATACTACTCAGCTTGATATAAAGTAAACACTTTGAAGGCCCACTCATTCATTATATAAGAAATATAGTGTCATTATCCAGAACAGCATTTTATTAGCACAACAAAATAGAATTATTAAAAGTTCTAGGAATCTCTTATAGAGTTGTTTTTTCACTGGCAAAAAAAAAATGCTTATTAAACTCTTTCATTCCCCTTGTGCTTGGATATTTTTGAGCCTCTCTTCAAAATCATTGTAGATATATCTCCTGTTCTATGGTCCTAGAGGAATGTTAGAAGCTGAAAGGAATTTAAATAGCAAGATGGGGTGTGTTCTGTGGCTGCACTTCCCTCTCTAGGAATGCAGCTACATTCCCTCTAACATCCTAAGCAAGAAGCACAAACATAAATCATCTCATGTAGGTTGTGCCGACTCTTCAGATACACCTTACCATTTACACAGTGGCAGCTGCAAGCCTCCTTGCTCACCACGTTAGGAACTTTTTATTTATTATTACAAGATCATGGATTGTGTGCCCATAATTTAGGAATGAGGTTTCTACTTAAATAGACCCTCTGTGGTTATCCTCTTATTTCCATAGTAGTCTAAGATTCCAAGGTAAGACCTACTGCAATGTGATTACTGATATCAATATGCTTTATCGTCTTTTTAGGCATATGTTTGGAAGAATGATATCTACGTTAAAATTGAGCCAAATTCACCTAGTCAGAGGATCACAACGTCAGGAAGCGAAGATGCAATATATAATGGGATAACTGACTGGGTTTATGAAGGTAGACACTAAATCTCTAATCAGAAAGTTTACAACTTCAACTACTTCAACACTGATATACTGAAAACCGGGGGCGTTTCAGTATGATTCAAAATAAGTTGTGCACTTAAACATATTGTGGGATCTCTTTGGGACCTCACAGTGACACAGAACACCGAACTGTCCCTCGTGCTTGCCCCCATTGTCTCACAATGCCCTGCTTGTCTTGGTTTTCTACCACAAAGGGCCTTTCTGTGTTGCTTTGTCTAGCTTTACCATGTCCTAACAGCACTCAGATTAATATCAAATGTTTCTCCAAGGAGGCCTTCCTAGCCCAGAAGCTTCCAAGGAAAGTGAAATCTTCCACAATATTAAAAGGGAGATAACTATTGTCTGCAGCAAAATCTTCCACAATATTAAAAAAAAAGAGATAAATATTGTCGGCAATTGTCAAATAGAAGGAAAGAAATTGCTTGCTTTTGAAAGGATTTGCGTTCATTCAGACTAGCCTGGTACGAATCATGACTTCCTGTTTTTAAAGAAAGCAAAAATAATTTGATTTGAAAAGTTAAGTAAAAAAAAAAAAACTTAAAAAGGAATATTCTGTCTTTTAGGATAAAGAGATTTAGGAACTATTAAGAATGCATTTTCCATGTATTGGTTGCCAAAATAAAGGCCATTTTGAGGCCGTTCCAAATAATTCACAAGGGTGCCTCATATTTGCTGGAAAGACTCATCTTTATTTCATCCTGTTATTTCTTCTTCAAAGTTAAAACATAGTTTAGCTCCGTGCTTTCCCCTTGATTCCCACTCAGCCAGAATCAAGTTAATTTAATGTGTAACACAGGACAACAAACAGAAATAAGATCAAGAGAAAGACACGTTTCTATTGCCCAGGAGTAAGTGTTTGATTAAAAACCACAATGCAATGATAAGTTCTTTAAGTGGCAGACAGCCTACCACTGAGGGTCTTCCAGGACCTCCAACATGGAGCAGGTTCTGCCTCCTTCCCAACCTGTGGCTCTTCTTAGAAACAGCTGGGTGTCGCTGAGGTTAGAATCTAACCAACCCAGCCCATCCTCTCTCGGTAATTGTAACAGGAGGATTTCATCTGACTTGTTCACAGAGGAGCCACTGGATGCAGACCAATGTCCTCCCGGCCTCCAAAGGAATACACTTTCACTACATTGTTAACTAGAGAAAAATATTCTTTGCATTACAAATAAGTACGAATTTAAAAGTGGCCCCAATTATACCTCTTCCAGTGTCTGAAACTGATCTAAAAACTAGAGCCATACCCTAGTTACAGCGTTGTATAACCTTGCAGGTGTGTTGTGGAGGAGAACCAGTAGACAAAAGTTCTAAGGAACGAGGCATGAACTCAGCATATGAAGGATTTCTGATGGGAAAAGTTTTGAGTTAGAGTCCTAAGGCTCAAGTTCTAGTTCCTGGGTAAAGCATTTCACTTAATTTACCTCAGTTTCCCTCCCTATAAAAGGGTTTATGAGCAGATTCTTTTAGGAATCTCTGTGAAGACCAAGTTGAATGTGTTAATAAAAAAATCCAAATCACTACGTAAATGTATTCGGGTTTGAAACCGTCAGAGGGAGAGAAGGCTGCCACACCAAGGGCTAGCTAGGGTTTCTGAAGAGACAGGTGTGAGCTGTTTAATAAATACAAGATGGCAGGCGTGCTCCCAATCCCGACAGGTCAATTCGTGGTTCTGTTAATAGCTTTGCGATTTCAGGTGATTTCTTTAAAATTCTTTTTAGCCCTGTTTTGTTTTCATCAACTGTAAAGTGGGTTATAACAATGAGTGCCTGGTATAACAAATGCCAACCATTATCAATTCCTGGCACATGGCACCCGTCAAATGTCAGCTACTCACAAAGACGATTGTTACATTTCATTACCGCTACTCTTCTCCGTCCTGCAGCTGCTGTTGCGGTTACTGAAAATGTATTTTTCGGAGGACTGGAGCAATGGCTCAGTGGTTTTTGTTTGTTTGTTTGTTTGTTTGACTTTTGCAAAGGACTGAAGTTCCATTCCCAGCACTTACCCAAGCTAGCTTTCAACTGGCTGTCACTCTAGTTCTTTCAGGGATCGGCACCTCTGCCTCCTTAGCTACCTTCACTCGTGTGTGTGTGTGTGTGTGTGTGTGTGTGTGTGTGTGTGTGTGTGTATACATAATCTGTGTGTGTATGTGTATACACTGTATATATATATATATATATATATATATATATATATATTACCCACATACACAGAATTTAAAACAAAAATAAATATATTTTCCAGCTACCTTCAAAGAAGTTTTAGTTATTCAAAAACTAATTGGCATACATAATTTCCTAATCCTTAGATTCTAGGATCTATGTTTTGTTTTTTTTTAACTTCCATGGTGATGAGATAAGTGGATTGGAACTTTCCACTGTCTACCTGTATGTTTATTGGTTTGCTATCATTGTAACAAAATGCACATTTTGTTATATTTTAAAGGAGTAAAAGTTCATTTTGACTCCTGGTTTTGGAGACACTATTCATGTTCACTTGGCCATGGGCCACGTTGCTTTACTTCTGTCTCAGTGTGGCACACCTTGGCAGGAGTGGGTAGCAGGGTTTCTTCAACCCATGAATGCAAGGAAGCAAAGAGAGAGGAAGGGCCCGAGATCCCAATATCCTTGTCATGGTCACAACCCCAACGATCATAGATCATTTCAAGAGGATCCAGACATCCAAATCATCACCACTTCCTAGCAGCACCACAGCCTGGAGACCCATACTAAGACACGGGTCTCTGGAGGGAGTCCAGATGTACATCTCCTATCGGCGATGGAGACTTGGGCATTTTAAGAGCCTGAGTCAAACGTCCCATGGATAGGCCTCATCATAGTCATCGGGAGGAATTGCCTTTGTCAGAGATTGAGATGAGTCCAACAATATCCTTGAGAGCTGTACCTTTCCTACCATTGCCTCTATCTTTTATCCCCTTCTCTATGTATCGGGGAGGGGGCTAAGGCAGAAAGTTTTCAGTTTCAAGGCTGGGCAAAAGAGATGTCTCTCTGTAGGGGTCTGTGGAGTGCTCTCCATTCTAAATCCATCCTTTCCACACCTTATTTGTGCCAGAGTAGTAAACTCTGGGCACCATATTGGTTTGATGGCCCAGAGCTCCGCAGCACCCACCAGTACCTCGTGGACTCGGTAGAAACTCAGCCCAGTGAGGGAGAGCATGCTGGCGTGTTGACTGAAAATTAGAAAGGAAAATCAGCCTCCTGTGCAAAATTTACTTTTGGTATGTTTTGAGGCATAAATTTAGAGGATTATAAGATAAAGAAAAAATATAGAGCGTTTATCCAATACTGCATACTAAAATATTCTAAAATGGTCCAATGGGTGACTTATTTTTACGATCTAGATGCATCCTTGGAGGTCTCATTTTTATTCATTTGTATTACTTTGATTTTGGAATCTCAGCAAATGCGAAATGGTTCATTAGTTGAACTCTGCTATAATTACTAAAGCTAATGAGAACAATATTTTGAATGCCAAAGCCAATTTATCAGCTTTCTTGTAACAGAACAATTTATGTCTTTTTTTTTTCAGAGGAAGTCTTCGGTGCCTACTCCGCACTGTGGTGGTCTCCAAACAGCACTTTCTTAGCGTATGCCCAGTTTAATGACACCGGAGTCCCACACATTGAATATTCCTTCTATTCTGATGAGTCACTGCAGTATCCTAGGACTGTGTGGATTCCATATCCGAAGGTCTGTGCCCCCTTCCGGGTACTGGTTCTGTGATTTGATGGGAGGAGAATGGTTGCATTTAATCCCTTCCTGCTAATGAAAATATTGTCAGTCTCTCTTCAACAGCTTGCTGTGATTTCTCTTGCTGAAGTCAACAGCATCTGGCAATTTTAAAGTATTTTTATTATCCCAGGAAAGAGTGTGATTTAAGGTTTTGTAATTTCTCCAAAAACTTTAAGAAATGACAAGCAGAAAAAGATGGTGAAAATGCTTTTGAAAGAGGTAGGGGAGGGGTAGGAAATGCTTGAATGAAGGAAAAGAGAGGCTGTAATTGAATCAGAAGCTCGTCTCATTTGGAGAAGTTGGAATGAGCCCGAATTGAAGTTGCAAAGCCTGGTTATATGTCAGGCTGCGTTACTAACTAACAGGGTACAGTACGGGATGAGTCTCAGTGGCTCTGGTACAGGTTTGGCACTAATGTGAGTTTTTCATGTCCTGCATTTGTGATAGTCGTGTAACATCCAGGTTTACAAGGTTGTTCCCCGCTGTCCACGAGGTGTGGATTAAAATCAAGGAGTTTTGTTAGGCAGTAGAAGCCAGGAGAGGGCTTTAGAAGGGAGCCAGGAATTCTTCAGTACCATAATAAAAACGGCCACAGCGTCGTCTACGGGAAAAGCTAACAACGTATTTTTTTTGCCATAAATGATACGGAAAAAAGGAATTTTTATTTTTACCAACTCACTTAATTTGCCTTATGAAGATCTGCCATTTTAAGAATGGAGAGGAAGTGAAAAGGAAAAAAGATGCTCCACTAAATATGGAGATGTGTTTTCAGAGAATGTTATTTTTTGATGAGAGAAACTGGGGGAAAAGGCTGCATAAAACATTCTCTAAAAAAATCATATTATTTCTAACTAATCTGTCAATAGAAGATCTATGCGTACATTTTTAAAGGGTTTACAGACTTCTGTCACAATATTGACTGCTGAGCACAGCACATTAACCTGGACTTGGAGCGAAGTTGACGCCTGCTTAATTAGTCCAATTGGCTCTGGGCTCAGGCTGGTTTTCCTGGGGGACTGAGCCTGTGATGGTATACAAGTGATAGCCACAGTAAAGCCACCAAACTCTTTTGTCCTATGGAACCAGGATAATTTGGCAAATGATACCTTTGTCTTCCCTGGCACAAAGCACACAGATCATAAACAAACAAATATGCATGATTTAATTATGAGTGTTTAGACCTTCATGTTTTATAAACACACACATGCACACATGCATGTGCACATGAATATATATTTTCACCTGAACACATAAAGGGTTTTCCTTATATTTATTTTATTTCTATTAAATTGTTTGACAGTGTCCAATTGTTATAAATCTATAGCCCTAAATCAAACATATAATGCAGTTTAAATTTATGTAATGATGAGGCTTTAAAAAAATCATTATCAACTCTGTGATTTTTTTTTCTCCCAGGCAGGAGCTGTGAATCCAACTGTAAAGTTCTTTATTGTAAATATAGACTCTCTCAGCTCAACCCCTAGTGCAGCCTCCATCCAAGTCCCTGCTCCTGTATCCGTGGCGACAGGGTAAGACACTTCACCTGAATCCTTGGGTGTAGCCAGTTTCCTACCTGCTGGGTAGAGAGTTTCAGGTACAAACAGCAACATCAATCATAAAATCATACTGAAGCACTAATTCGTTCTTTTATCCATCAACTTCCTGTTGAGACTCTTCCTGTTTCCAGACTAGGCAGAGTTCTAATGATGGGCATGCACAATGAATAGGGCAGGTGTCACTGGGGGAGACAGACAATGCCAGGTGGACAAAGAGATATCAGTCTGAAATGCCAGATGGTAATAAACGTTGTGAATAAAGCCAAGGTGGGCAAAGATGTGGGGCCTAGTTGGGGTGGGGGGGTCAGAGGAGAAGATGCAAGGGTAGGGTGGACTCCCTTTGTGGGATACCCTCTGCGTCTACTACTGGCAGAGGAAACCCATAGTCTTGTATAAGGTATGCGCTGAAACATTAGAGATAGTACAGGGAGGAATGGAATCTAGCAAGGGAAATCAGAGGGTGGTGCATAATAAGGACCATGTGGGGGTTCTGGCATGGCAACATGCTCTTTCCAGGCAGGCTGGTGGTGCCCACTTGCGACCTGCCAGCCTGTAAGCAACACTCATCTATGAAGAAACTCATGGATGCCTCCCAACGGTAGTTTAAAAACTTTTCAAAAAAGAACTGAACGCTGATGAGGTACCGTCTGCCCTGCAGTGTAAGACCCAGAGAAATGCAGAGAAACTGTGGGTCACATTTGGGAATCCCTATAGTTGATTATCCCTCATGATGTCACTTGCTTAAATATTGTTTGAGATCCTGCCACCAAGTACCACTTGACCTGAATAACTTTTCCTATAAAAACCAGAGCAAGTATAATTTGCCACGTAGCTCTTTATTTAAGGCTATTATTTATGCAGGTTTGGCTTAAGTAGCAACTATTATGTGATGAGCGCACACTGTGCACTAGACATGGGTGTTAACACATGTTCTCTGTCATTCCTTAAGTTGTCTTAAGTAACTCTCTTCCCAACAGCTATTATGATGTGTCTCTTATACCGATAAGAGAATGAGGTCCAGAGGTTATAAAAAAAGACCTTCACCTTGGGAGGACCTGTTTAATCTGTCTCTCTGAATGATGAGGAACTGTCTTCTCTGTGACTACAGCTGGTGCCCTCAGGGACCCAGAGATGCCATCAGGGCAATGGGGAGAACTTTGTTCTCCTGAGTTGACACTATCAAGCTGGGTGCAGGCTGTACTCTGTGCTCAGTAATTCACTACGGTGTTTAGAAATACCTGTATGAATTTGCTTATCCAGGCAAGATATCTTATCTGTAAAAATTTTAAAGCCAGTCATTTTTCCTGAGTTTCTTCCAAGGTCTAAAACTATACCCAAAGGCTCTAAAATCTGTTATTTGGTTCAACTCACCAACCTCTCAAATGATGAAAAAGTGTGATTTACAATCCCAGGTATGCAGAAGGGGGTCCTAGACCCTTCTAGCATTTCTAGTCAGGGAGATATAGCAAGTTTTCATATGAATTACTAGGGGAGAGAAGTGACAGAGAGATGAGCAACAGGTTGGAGGCATTCCAAGTTGGTGAGGTGGGTTTTCCATGACCAGAGGGATCAAAGAGACCTTCCTGCAGAATATGCACTAAAGGGGTTGATTGCAGCAGGACAGAGGAGAAGAAGGTGCTGAGCTGGAGCCCACAAGGCATGGGAGTGCATGAGGCTGCCCAGGAATAGCTGAGACATGCCTGCTGCAAGCTGTAACTAAGACCTCTCTGCAGAGAGATGCAGCTCAGAAAACAGTCTCATTTACTACCAACAGTAGAGCTTATAAGTGGTTGACAGATTTTTTTTTGAAGGACCAGAAAGCCTTTATTTAAATGAGACATGATAGTGTGGTACACTTCTAGGGAATCAACAGAAGATGGCTGCTTGTGTTGGACAAGCCTCTGTCTTGCCCCCACTCCTTCCTCTAGGTTCCTGAAAAAGTAGAGAGATCCTGGGGAGGTCCCCAGAACTGTGAGAACTCCACTGACAGTGAGCTGGGGACTACAGAGAGAAAATAGTTTGCTTAAATCACACAGCAAGTTAGGATGGAAAATGGGAATTGGGAGGAGAGAAACCTTTGCTTACTGAAAGAAAATGAGGACATGGACTTGACCCCTCCCATGGATGGTTGAGGAGAAGAATTTTATTGTAGATAAGAGGGAGAGAAAACAGTCAGAGTCATCAGGAGGGATTCAGAGGAGGGAGAGAAAAAAGTAGGCTGAAGATGGCCAGCAGACTGAGGGGCAAGAGAGGAAGAGAAGAGAGAGAGAGAAGAGGGGAGAAGGCCAGTGAATCTAGAGAGGAGACGTAGACCAAGAGGCCAAGAACAGAAGATCAAGGGATCACGTGGCCAAAAAGACAGGTTAATATAGGTGGAGATGCTGGGGAAAGGGAAGCTTTTGGGCTGGGGAGCTTTAGGGTAGGGGGCGGGGTGAGAAGTGCAGGGAGGTACTGTGAAAGACTTCCCAGGATTCTTTGGGACCTGCCACTAGAACAAAACGAGTGAATAGTTAGATTTAAATATGCTGAGCTACTGATCCGCCCTTAAATTCTCGTTTCTTCCTCACAATGCCCTGCCCTGTGGCATTGCATCCAAGGTCATTTTACAGATGATGTAAACGAGTGTTTCTTGAAAAAAAAAAAAAAAAAAACCTTCCAAAGCACAACGGGAAAGTGCTGAGCTTTGAGGTCTTAGCCCCGTCTAAGGACTTTGAGTTTGCTCTTCATGAATTCATCGCCTTACTTCTTCTTCCACACTTCCTTAAACCAAAGATTTGGTAAGGGCTGCCTCATTGGCTGGGGCTATTCTGTGTAGAACATCCATCCATCCAAAGAGTTGTCTTAGGGAACGCCACAGGGAAGTGTTGCTCAGAGAATCTCAAATATAGCTGTGAGACTCTGGGTTCACCTGGGGAAAATATTCTCGCACTTGATGAGATACCACTTCCTGGTCTCAGTAAAAGCCCCCTCAGGACCAAGGCAGTCCTGACAAGCTATCCTTAAAGGGCATTCATTCCCTTGGGCCATGGTTTCCTCTGTGACTTACTAGTGTACTACCCAGCAAGCTCAGCCTCACCCTTCCCTCCTCTGCCCAGATCTCCTCACCTGTTTCTGTCAGCATACACCTCCACTGAAGAGCTTCCAGCAAGTGGAGTTCTATTAGTGGATGAGCCTGGTTTGTGTTCTTGTTAGGAATTAGAACATGAGACAGGGTGAGCTTCTCTACCCCCCTCATAAACTGAGACTTAAAGCTAATTAGGTCATTTGAACTGTTGGTGTGCATTGGCGACTCATAATGAGAAACTGAGAGCTCAAAATATTTGAGAGAAAGTAAGATACAGTAGGTATAAGGTGAAACTCCTAACTTTTTTTTAGAGTTGTGTTTCCAGGGCCAAATGAAGCAAGACGAGGCGTGTGGGATAAGGGCCGGTTTTGCAATAGCAACTGGTGCTCAGCAGGGTGACTGGGACACATTGTCTAGTACGGTTTGTAGAACTGAACCAATGAGAAGCTGGATGGCTGAATGGGTGGATTGGTAGAAGAATGGATGGATGGATAAGAAAGATGGGCTTTCCAGGTAATAGTGCATGTGTGTGGCACAGGAATGAATTTACACAGCCATCTCCAAGGACAACTTTCAAAATCATCCCACGCACCAAGTCCCTCTTTTCTCCTCCCTCCGACTGTCCACCTGCAAATTCTGTAAGCTAAAACTACAGGCCTGGAAAGGACTTGTTAAGTGAGGTGACCCCCCTCCTGATACTTGCTGGATGGCCTCAGGGGCCCATCACACCCAGCTTGTGACTTACCCTGCCCTTGTTCTCCCTCGTCCCAAGGGACACAGTAGATAAAGACTCCCTCTATCTCTCTGAACGCTGGGTGACCCTTGGTCTGCACACTAGTCTCTTCCAAGCCTGAGGCTGCCAGGCAAGGGGTAAACTGGGCTGGTGTTCCATCCCCACCCCGCCCCCGACCAGCAAACTAGTGACACCTGTGAGGAAGCAGACAAATGAGGGATTGTGTTCTACACAATGCTGTTCCCCTCAATGCGGCTGCATCTCACCCCACCCTTCCCTCTCCTCAGCAATCTGTCAGTGGACCCGGCAGGGTTGGCATCCCTATCAGAGCAAAGGGTGGCATGGAGCCCGCGGCCGGCACTGGCAGTACGCCTGTTTCCTCTGGTGATTCACTGACTTAATCACTCCGCAGTCTGCAGTTGCTCGGGGTAGCATTTCCCTCTCCATTTTTCCTTCCAGTTAGCAAAGCAGGGCTTATTTTAAATATCATTAATGTACAAATGAAACATCTACACAGCTAGAGGCAGAGGTGCCACCTAAATGCCTTTCATGAAACACCCCCCGCCTCGCAAGGATAAGAAAATCACGTTGCTAGAGTCGCCACAGCAGGATGTTCCAAAGTTACACTGTGCGAGCAGTCAGCTGACTTCCTTCATAAAATGTAGCTTGTTCACAACTCTCAAGGAATAAATAGATCTTATTGAGAAAGGAATTGTACACTCGAGGAATCTCAAAGAATGGAACAGACTAGTAGAACTTCCCAATGGGACAGGCAAACTCGTTATAGGAGGGGCAAGTATGAGCCGGGAAATCTGAAGGCATCTGCTTGATTTGAATCCTGGTCCCAAAATTCCTTGATTGGGCGATCCTGGGAAAGTTCTCTAACCTCCCTGCACCTATGTTTCCTCCTCAGCTAGGCAAGGAACCACAAAGGGACCTGCCTCACAAAGTGGTCCGGAGTCTATGGGAGGCACTCAGGCAGCTCCCAGCACAGAATCAAGTTCACATGAGTAAACACTCTTAGTGTTAAGTCCAGAAACTACTTCACTGCTTCAACATTCAAGCCAACCAAATTCCCCTTCTGCATCATCGCCAAAGCCTTGAATGTGTGTTGTGTTGTTGGGTTACTCTGCCTAACCTAGGACAAGAGACTTAGGCTCTCAAGAAGGCTTGGCGCTGCAGGTGTGGGCTTTCCCCCAGCATTTCCCAGTTACCACAAGAGGGGAAATCTGTTCCATATTTGCCCTCCTCCTCAGTCGGAATGTTATCCTACAAAAGATAGTTGGCAATCCCGCTGTTGGATTTTTTTTTTTTTATTTACAATGGGGACTTTAACCTTTGAGACAAGAGTTCAGTGAAGTCATCTATACATTTACATCTTTTTCTTTTTTTTTTCATGACTCTTCAGTGTCTTCCTGTGGTGTGATACTGGCTCCAGGCTGTAACTAGAAGGAAGTATGGTTATAAAATGTGTTTCAAACAGACTGTCTCCTGTCATGGTAAAAGGCCTCAGCCGAACCCTTTCAGAGTGCAGAGTACATTCTGGGCCACTGACCGTGACTAAGGTATCAGGTCCAAGTCCAATAACCTTTATCTAGAAAGGGACAGGGAAGATGGCCAATGCACATGAGTTTCCTGGCTACTCTCCCACATTCCATTACTCAGTGTTTTCAAATGGCAAAAGTTGCATTATAGTGTGGACTTTCAAGTCTGAGGTAGAACATATGATTTTCATAGCTAAAGTTACCTACCATGGGTGACAAGGGATCATGAAAGCATTCTCTTGCCCCCAGCTGCCTCTCTGCCACCAGAACACTTTTAAAAAGAGGAAGAATATTTCTGGGTGCTGGTGTGTACCTGTGAGTCAAGTGACTTGTTCTCCCTAATGAATGGGTTCCCACAATCTCCTCAGATCCTACTTAGGGTTTTGTTTTTGTTTTCTTCTGATTTTGGTTTTTTGAGACGCGGTCTTCCCTTGTGGCCTAGGCCACCTTTGAACTCTCTCAACCATCTGCCTATTTCATCCTCCAAAGAGTTTGTTGTTATTGTTGTTGTATTTGTTTGTCTGTCTAATCTAAATGAACCAGTTAGATAGAACTGACAGACGAGGATCCCTGATTCAGCTCCATCTTGGCTGACATTCATATTGATGTCACCCACAGCTCTGAATGGTTTTACACTTTTGTCAAAGAAGAACCTATGGCAGGGAAACTGAAGCTTTCTCCTGAAGCACGGCCACTCTTGTTAGCGTCAGCATTGTCTCTTGCTGCTCCCATACCGTGACTGTGTGACAGACAACATGTCGACCACAAAGACTGAGAAATAGTTACTATCTGAGCCCCAACTAAATGTTTTTTAGTCTTTTATCTAACACATTAATTTTGAAAAACTTTACTTTCCATGTCCCCTTTTTGATTTTTCCCTGTTATTTTGCAAGGATAGATCACTCATCCTGGGTAAGAGTTAACTCTCTTTCTGCTCATTTGACAGCTCCTCGTGGGTGAGCACAGAACAGCTGGGTTAGATAAGGGGCCCTGGCCCCTTCTCAGTAGGTGAGAAGAGCTCTCAGACCCTGCAATCTGACAAGCTCCTGGAGGCTCATGGTACTAATGGCTGCAGCAGCTTTCTGAGAAAATGAGAAAATCCTACTGATGTGGGGGGTGGGGGGGGGCTTCAGCTAAGAACTAGAGAAGTAAGGGCAGGGCAGCCATTTCAGAATAAAAGTCAAAGTGGAAGAAAGAGAGACCAACTGGGGAAACTGGTGTGTTTAGGAGAACATAGGCGAGTGTGAAGGAGATGGGCATGCACAGGAGAACAGGGCCAGCAAGACAAGGAAACTTGAACAGTAAGGCACCATCATGTAAACAAAGGTGATGCTTGCTGGGTTGCTGCACAGGTCCTCAGCATCTGAAACCTGCAGTGAAATAACACGAGACCCAGAGGGTCTCCAGAGCATCCATGCCATAAAAGGGGAAATGTGAAGCTTTAAGAGGCTTAAAGTGCTTATTCTTGGGTGCTCAGTTAACATCTGCTGCAGGCTTCAGAGCCTAGGAGAGGAAGGGAGAGAAAAACAGATGAATGTTCTGGGAGGAAGGATGACTGTGGGTCCTAAGAAATCAGAACATGAAGTTTGCCCTTCCTGAGAGCTGCGTTCCAGGAGAACTCAGCAAGCTGTTTTATGAACAAGACTCCTGGGGCCCCCGCTTCAAGGAGCTGGCAGCCAAGCCAGAAGCACAGGATAACCAAAGGGAGGGATGGCTACCCCTGTGGGAGGCCAAATAAGGGAGTGAAGGAGCACAGGAGAGCAAAGTTATGGGATCAGAAAAAAAAAGTCAGATAAAATACTCGTTGTGAATTCCTGACAGAAGGGTGCAAGGCTTTTATCAGACACTGGAGAGAAGAGATAAGAGGAGTCGCTGAAGTCACACCGAGGATGGGCAAAAATATCCAAGGAAAGAAACCATCCAGAGCCAAAAATGTTAGGGAGGCTAGCAGAAGAACAAACTGTAAATTCCAACTTCCTCCCATGCCACTATCAACCAGGGCACAGTCCCCAAAGTACTTGAAGGTATGGACTGGGGAGGATGGCCTGCTAGACCTGGTTCTATAACTTTGGGTAAAAATACTACAGAGTATTTCATTCATTAGGGCCATGTTTTGACTCTTGAGAAATGTGTTTTGGCTTATAGTTCTTGGATTTGAAAACTATGTAGAGGGATGAGTCCACCCCCACGCCATCTGAAAGTGAAGTTGATAAAAGGATGAGCTATGGTTTCATCCTAGTAGCAAGGACATGTGGAACACAAAGACTGAAAACTAAAAATTCCTTAATCTTTGGTCTAGAATATTAATTTTGAAAGACTTCATTTTCAGTGTCTTGTTTTTGTTTCTTCCCTGTTCTTTGCAAGGATAGATCACTCGCCCTGGGTAAGAGTTAATTCTCCTGCTCATTTGACAACTCCTCACTGGGTTAGCCCAGAAGTTCTGGGTTAGATTAGGTACCCTGGCTTCTTCTCAGTAGGTGAGAAGAGCTCTCAGACCCTGAATTCTGACAAGCTCCTGGAGGCTCATGGTACTGATTTAGCAACAACGACTTTCCGGGCAAACACCATTGACAGGGGTCAAGTTAAACTACCAGAAGATTCTGGCATCTCTGCCAGTGTCCCTGACCTCGTGGTATTACTCTCAGGCAGCAGAGTGGGGATGGAGAAGTTTCACATTTGACCCCCCCCCACCAGTGGCCAAGTTCTTAACAGTCCTAAACATATGGTTTCAGTCACATGTGTGTGTTCTTAGGTTGTGTCTTCTGTTTTCCTTATTGGATATACTTTATTGAGTAAAATGTTCATTTGCAATGAGGTCTGGGAAAAAATTCACATTTCTTTTTTCCTGAGACAGGATTTCTCTGTGTAGCCTTGGCTGTCCTGGAACTAGCTTTATAGATCAGGCTGGCCTCAAACTCACAGAGTTTGTCTCTGCCTCCTAAGGGCTGGGATTAAGGGTGTGCACAAGCTCATATTTCTTTTATGTGTGTGTGCATGTGTGTTGTGTACATGCTGGTACACTACAATTTGTATGTAGTGGAGACACACTTGTAGAAACCTGAAGTTGATATGGGGCATCTTTTTGGATTGTTCTCTTGTAAACAAAATTTTTTCTGTTCTGCCCCGTCTCACAGCTGCTTCCAAATAATCACTTAAAGGCTTATATTAATTATTAATGTTTGACCAATATCTCAGGCTTATTACTAGCTAACTCTTACATTTAAATTAACCCATATATCTATGTTTTGCCACATGGCTCAAGGCTTGTTACCTCATTTTCCACATGTCCTGTTTGTTTGGTGATGGGCTCATATATCTCTAAACTCGACGCTTCTTCTCTCCCTTGTTCTGTTTGGCTTTTCCACCTAACCTTATCCTGTCTGGCTGTTGGTCAGTTAACTTCTTTACTAAACCAATCATAGCATAACCTACACAGTGTACTGGAATATTCCACAACATTCTCTACTCTTATTTATTGAGCAGAATTTCTGACTGAACACAGAACTGGCCAACTCTGGCTACTCTAGCTAGAAGCTTGCCTGAGGAATCCCCCTTTTCCTGCCTTTCTAATACTGGAGTTATGAGCAGAGCCAGAGCTGCGGGGATTTTACTTGGATTGTGGGGTCAGAAGTCCAGTCTTCATGCTTGCAAGGCAAGCCCTTTATCCACTGTGCCCTCTCCCCAGCTGCGCAGTGTCTGAGACGTCCCCCTCGCCTTCTCTCTCTCCAGGGATCACTATCTGTGTGATGTAGCATGGGTTACAGAAGAGCGAATTTCTCTGCAGTGGCTCAGGAGGATTCAGAATTACTCCGTGATGGCCATCTGTGACTATGATAAGACCAACCTAGCGTGGAACTGTCCCCTGGTAAGATCTCACTGGAGGCTCTGCTTTTCCAACAGCATGGGGGCATGGGACTGAAGGGCTCCTGGTCTTGGAGATAGAGAAGGTTGAAGTTTAGTAAGTGGTTTAGTCTCTCTTCTCTCTGAATCCATATTGAGCCCAGAGGCAGCAGGTCAGTCTTGCTTGTCAGACACGTGCTACCGGGTGGTGCTTCCTTTTCTCTTCTGCACACTGGTCACCGTGTGCTGGTTGTGAAGATGATCATGTGGGAAGGGGAGAAGGAGTGACTAGACACCCAGAGGACAGGATTTGATGTCTGTGTTCAGTATCAGGCAGAGGACCAGAGCCTCCTGATAACAGTTGTTTAAAGAGATAAAACATAGAGGATGGGAAAAGACTGGCTGAGCGTGTGGGAACAAAGTGAATACCAGGAGGGGACAGATCCTGTACTGGACCACAACCATCTCTAAGCAGAAAGCAGATTTGGAACTCAAACAAATAACCATTGGCCTGAGAGGGTGGCAGTGCTGAGGGAAACTGAGTGTTGAACCAACTGAGGTGCAGATGGTCCCAGGCAGGACACCTTGAAGTTTTTCTAATCTGAGGATTTCAGCAAAACCTCCTTGAGAGCCAGCAACCTCAGGAGAGGCAGGCACTGAAGTCTTCCAGGCACATGCCATGACTACTTTGTGCCGCCTTGCCAGTTCTGGCCATGCTACATACTGGTAACATGGTCTGGCCGGTGTTCCACACTCCTCCCTGCTCTCATCCTAGATGGGCACAGGGCAGATTCCCACCTGAGAACTCAACTGACACTCCATATCTTGACTCATGCAGTTCTTTATGTGAGAAACACCGTTTAAAATGTCTCTACCTTGCTGCTAAGCTATGGGACTTTTTTTTTTTTTTAAATTAACTAGACAGCCCGTACTTCCCCAAAATGATCGGGAGTGAGGTTGTGAAGAAATGCTGTGAGATTTTCTATGCCTTGAACATTTATAATGCGTCAGGCACAACGGAACCCCGGGGCACAGTGAGGTTAAACGTTGCTTAAGGCATAGGACGCAGCTGAACTCAAACTGCAAAGCCCAGGCTCTTGGCTTCTGCTGCCTCATCACAGTATCAGGATATTGTGTCGTAAGAGGCTTTAAGATAGCAGATACTGTGCTGGAGTCCGGTGGAACAAGACAAGGAAACGGCTCGAGGGAGGATGTGTAGTCATCTAGGATAAGATGTCCTATGTGGATAGATAAGGGAGAAAGGTGCCTCCAAGCTGAGCATTGCGCAAGGACATTCACGGGGAGCAGTTCAGAGCACGGAGGGACTGAATGCACTCACCCCCTGAGCTGGAGGTGAGGTTAGAGATTTCGGTTTGGCTTCAGGAACCATGCGGAGATGTTTGGATTTATCTTGGAAGGGTGGAAAGCTGCTTTGGGATTCTGAAGTGAAGAGGATATTGGGAATAGGGTTATCTGTTGTCCAATACGATGAGCTAGGGGCTGAGCAGGGAGGATAATGGATCAGAAGGAATAAAGGGAGTGTTAACACATCCAGTTAGGAGACGGTGGCGGCTGAGCACTGGAACATCCTCCAGACAGGACTATGGATGTAACCATAGAGAAGGACAAAGGACAGAAGAGCTGAAGAAAGAGGGTAAGGGCGGGGGAGTTCCATGAGAAGAGAGCAAAAAGAGTAGGGATCGAGATTGAGTAGCTGGGAAATAAAAGGCCTATGAATATGCTGGGGGACTCAAGGAAAGCAAAGGGCCTCGTTCAACTGTGTGAGCTTCAGGACAGCTCTAGGTCAGAGCTCCAGGCAACGGAGGTGAATGATCAAATGCAATTACATGAACAAAGAAAATACTAACATAAATAGAATTATAGAATGAGAGATTGTTTCCAATTATGTCATCATAAGCATCATTTCCTTCGGAGTACATTTCGTGGGGCTAGGGATGCAGCTCAGTTGGCAGGATGCTGAATTAGCATGCCCAGAGGCCTTGGTTCGATTCCCAGCAGGAAGTACAGCATAGAGCATAGTGGTGGTCCCAGGCAATTCTTGCACTTGAGAAACTGAGACAGGATCAGAAGTTCAAGGCTTTGGTTGTATTGTTGGTTGGAGAACAACCTGGAACACGTGAGACCACATTTTAATAAATAAATGGAATTCCCCATCTTCCTTCTTCTCCCCAGGCACAGCAGCATGTTGAGATGAGTACTACAGGCTGGGTCGGAAGAGTAAGTGTTCTGCGCTACGGATTTTATAATATTTCCCGACTGCTGCTCAGAGCTGGTTAATGTGCAACTGTCCCATAGTAAGGCACTATGTTGTCACTGCTAGAAATGTGAGTTGGCCCATTTCTCAGAGTGTTAGCTGTGCTTCCTACGGCGAGACAAGCGGCACACTGAGGTCAAGGGCACAACTGACAGAATAAAGCCTGTTCTCCAGGCATCTGAAAGGCAGCCACTCCCGAAAAGGCCACCAGGATGCCGGATGTCCTCTTTGACCCGTTGCTTGAGTTCTGCACTTTCAAGGCAGAAAATGTTTCTTAACGCAGCCTGGACTGCAGCCACGAGGACCAGAACCTACCCTATACTGTGCACAGCATACCTCTCCGGCGGACATCACATCCGTGTGTGTGCACACGTTGGTAGGCACTCTGAGGAAGAGCTTTATCTGGGAAAGCAGGGTGA
Organism: Myodes glareolus; assembly: GCF_982192425.1. Taxonomy (NCBI): domain Eukaryota; kingdom Metazoa; phylum Chordata; class Mammalia; order Rodentia; family Cricetidae; genus Myodes; species Myodes glareolus. The sequence continues at coordinate 44,149,134 of NC_142046.1, read as the reverse complement.
CCCTTGGAGACTCACAGCTTGGCTCGATTTTCATCACATCACATGTACATGCACTACCAGCCCCCCAAGTCTGAGACCAGGGAGGAAAGCATGGAGGAGGGAGGTGCAGGGAAGGATTCTAGCTGCTATGACACCTTGAGTGACAGGTGAAAACTGACCAGCATCCAACTTCTATGATGACTTCTATTAATCCTTCTTTAAAAGGGAAACAAAGTGACGCAAGCATTGTAAACATTTCCCGGCTTCTGGGTGAGAGAGGTGAGGCTTCAGTCCAGGAAGACGACCCCTTTCTGCTGGGCTGGAAGCTGCCATACATTCACATGTCCTTTTTCTCCCGGCGCTGATTGGGCAGAGGGGAGAGGTTTGCCAACATGAAAAGTGGTTTCCTCCATGGCAAGAGACATGCTACACTTCCTCACGACTCTTTGAAAAAAATATGTTTTTTCCTCTCTGTATTTAACCAGACAGATGCCACTTTTCACACATTTCTTCTAGGCTCAACTCCATCCAGGGGAAACAGGGAAATGTATTAAAAAGATAAGGCTGTGAACATAGGTCTAGAGAGGGGAATGTGTTTGAGAGCTCTGTAATGAGAACACCAAGTGTACTGCACGCCTCAGCTTGCTCCCTAAATGAATTCACTTTGAATCACTAAATAGAAGAGGCGAGCCTTTTCCTTCCTTCCCCAAATGGGAGCTGATGAGAGAGAAAACGCCGAGGGCGAAGAGAACCAACAATTTAAAAGACCATCCCCTACCTGCTCCGAGTGTAACGATGAAATAGAAATTAAGACGCAGCATGGTCCTTCCAGGCTGAAAGAGACGCTCTTCTATTTAAACATCATTTTTGGAGAGCTCTCTTTTATTGAACTTTTTTTTAAAAATAAAAATTTTGTTCTACATTTCCATGTAACCATTTTTTTCTTTGTAAATTATTGATCATCTTTAGAAAAAATGAAAAGGCTTAGGATAAAAATAACTACATGAATGCTTCCATGGGGACTCTATAACAGATATTCCTGGTGGCATCGAGTCTAGAAGTGGTTATAGACTGTGTCTGACTTTAAAAAAAGAAAGACACAAACCTGTGTAAAAGCAGGGATGAAAATTTCCCCATACTACAAACCACTTCCAACCTGAAACAGTTAGACAGTAAGCCGTTTTCTAGAAAGTACAGTTGCAACATCAAGGACGTTCCCTCTTTAAACAGCAGTGAATGCTAGGTTGCATGTCCATAGGGGTGGGAGTCTCCATTATCAGTCTCACGAGAAATGCCCCAGAACGATGGAAACATGTCTGCGTGTCCAACATGCACTGCAGGCATCTTTATCTTTATTCTCACGTGTAGCGCCATCAAATGATCCTGAGTTTGCCTTCTGTTCCGTGTTTTCTAGTTAGGGAGACTTTCATTTTCAGACCCTCCACTGAAACACAGGTACTAGAGAGGCCTTCCACACCCTGGAGTTTGTCCTGAGATGAGACTGATGGTGTAATAATAATAATAATAATAATAATAATAATTTTGCTCTGTTGTCTAGTTTAGGCCTGCAGAGCCCCACTTCACCTCTGATGGTAACTATTTCTATAAGATCATCAGCGACAAGGACGGCTACAGACACATCTGCCGTTTCTCCTACGACAAGGAAGTAAGTGTACTTATACAGCAGATCCTAAGTGGACCTCTTTCCCTGACTAGAACAACATCATTTGATGGCACTGAGCGATGTGTACCAATAGACTAATTCAGATTCTTCAGTGGTGTATGGGACACAGCGGAATAGGACACTGGTGCCCCCAAAGTGACCTCATAGTTCTCTGAATTCCTGATATGGATAACTCTATTGAACCTTGATAAGAGAGTCTAATAAGTCTCATATTTAAACTCTCAATCAGGACTGTACATTTATTACCAAAGGAGCCTGGGAAGTCATTGGGATCGAAGCTCTGACCAGCGATTATCTGTGAGTATAGTTCTAATAATCAGTAAATAGGCTGGAAACCCGTATGTTATAATCACACCCTCTCACAGAAATGCGGGAAAATCTCCCACAAAGAGTCGTCGATTTGGAATGTGTTCAACCCTTTTTTTTCCTTTTTAACATACGGAAGCCTTAATGATTTTCACATATGCTCAGCAGACTTGATACCATGCCACCAAGCGGTTCTACCTCTTGGTCTTACCTGCTTTGCACTGGAGAGGTTTCAGCCTCTCTGGGCCACCCCTAATGGCTTCAGGGCCCTTCTGGCATCCCGTTAACATCAGACTTACACGGACTCTATGAGAGGCTGAGAAAGACAATTTTATCTGCTGGTGTTTGGCCTTGCTCTTTGGAACATGGAAAGCGTTGTTTAAGTGCCTATGATAGTATACATGAGCTGTTAGCAAAAGGCGTGTTTTTCTCCTTTGGGCTCTTGGGCGCTTCCTTTACTGGCCTCAGCGCAGAGGAATTTACCATTTCCCAGAGCAGTTTCTGAAAACTTTGCACAAGGTGCCCTGCCACTCTCTGGAATATTCATCCCCTACATCCATGCAGTGTGTGCTATAAAACAGAAAAGACAACACAGGATTGGTACTTGGAGCTGGAGGGGGGGAGGTTGATTTCAAGCTAGCTGTCCAGACATATTTTTCATATAAAAGCCCTGCTTTAAGTTGTTAATTACCACATCTATCCAGGAAGAACTCCCGGAATTCCTAGAGTGAAATGTTTAAAGGAAGTGCCTGGGTAGGGAAGATGGAAGGAGGTAGCTCTGGGGTGGGGTGGAGGAGCAGCCCAGCAAGTGCAGACAGAGGGCACACAGGACAGCCGTGTGTGTCTCTGTGCCTGGGGTCAGAGAACAGGGGATGGACGGGACATTTCTATAAAACGTGTTCAATATATATTGCCTTTGTTTTCCTCTCAGGTTCTACATTAGTAACGAAAATAAAGGAATGCCAGGAGGAAGAAATCTCTATAAGTAAGAAAGAGTGCTGTTGAGATGCATCAGGGTTTCTATGGACAGATTATTCCTGCACTTGCTCTCTCTCTCTCTCTCTCTCTCTCTCTCTCTCTCTCTCTCATGTCTTGTCTAACTGATATTACACTGGAATTGTTATAAGTACTGCTATTTATTAGTTGTATATAACTAAAACAATGGCTTTTTAAGGGGTTAATGGGCATTTCCTAAAAATGGGAGATCCAAGTTATTGCATGTATTGTATGACAAAGAGAAAGAATCTAGAGGGTCGTTTTGGTAGTCTGAGTCCACGGAAACCAGAGCATGGCATCATTTAGCTTCTTCCCTATTAATCACCACTGTTGGTTTTCCAGAATTCAACTTACTGACCACACCAATGTGAAGTGCCTTAGTTGTGACCTGGATCCAGAAAGATGTCAGTATTATTCAGTGTCATTCAGTAAAGAGGCAAGGTACTATCAGCTGAGATGCTTGGGTAAGTTTGCACCGGCTGTGGGGAAGAGGGGATGACAGGCCTGTGGGCGCTCCTGTCCCTACTGTCCTGAGAGAGGTGGTCCTAAGGACTTCTTCCCAGCACCAAGTTTTGCTTCTCTCCTCTACCCTTTTGCCTTTGTAGAATAGGAGCCCTCGAAGACACCTCAGCCCTTCTCTATCCAATCATGTCATGCGATATGTGCACATTACCTTCTCTTCCCTCTGAGTTTATTCTTATACAACTCACATGTTACAGGTTTTGAATGATTATTTTATGCATTTGCCCCTTAACTTAATAAGAAACTGTGAGTGGTGCCTGTCACCCAGGGCACGCCCTGCCCTGTCCTCTGTTGACTTCTCTACTGTTAGTATTTATTACGAGGCAAGAAGCCTGGGCTTAGGGAAGGCGCAATGGGAGGTTTAAGTCGCACAGTAAGTTCAAAGTACTCTAACGGAAGTCTCCTGCATCCCCCTTTGAACGCCGTTGCCAGACTGCATTTCAAAAGAGAGAAGGAATCTAGATATTCTAGAAAGAATAAATAGTCAATGGCATAGGGGAACTTGACACAAGCTGTTCTGTTTGTTTCTCACCGGTGTGTTTTGTTGATTATGATGCATTTCTTTAGTCTTCTTTACCATGGCTACACCATGCTGTCATTTCTTGAGTATGTATTTTACACTAGCTACTTTGCTATTTAATATTTAGGATCGTATTGAAATCTTAATAGAACTTTTCAAAGTACATATTATTCTCATGTAAAGGTGTATTGGCGTGCAGACACGTTGGTCTGACTTATCCAGGGAGTCAGCCGGGATTCAAACCTAGGTCTAGCACTGTCTTTGCTGTGGTTTTTCAAGCAAATATAAACATCAAATCTACCATTTTAGATGCATTAAGATCAACTAGCTCACAAGGGAGCTTGCTATACATTACCTTCCACTCCATAGCTGTCACAGTTGGGATAAATAGTGACGATAAGAGCTTGCGAGAAAAACACTTCCGAATGCCAGAAAGAAGCGGCTTATCCAAGTCAGGCACTGCAGGTGCACTGCCTAGCTTGCAGACTCTCCTGAGTGGGCCCGTGAGGGCGTGAGAGGGGACTCGCCTCCTCCTTGTGGAGCTGGCTCCAGAGCTCAGGGCTTGAGAGGTGGTCTGGTCAGCGTGGGGTGGCAGACAGGAAGTAGAGAAGCGTAAGCTCTCATTTCAGCTGGCTGATGAGAAAACTGGGCATGGAGATAGCAACCTGCCTAAAATGCCCAGCAGGGCAGAGGTCCTTTTTCTACCCCATTTACCTGAGACCCGTACCTTTCCAGCAATTCATCCTTTGCTTGATTACAGTTATTTTTAAAAGGAAAAAAAAAGTGGGGGTGAGGAGGAAGCAGCTAAGCTTCTGATCTACTGCAATAGCTCTTTTGTGTTCTGCCAGACGGTAATAGCTGGTATGCTGGAAAGCTCATGTATGCATGCTGTACTCATCTAAAACATCTTTCTCACTGATTGCATCCACAGGCCCTGGTCTGCCCCTCTATACTCTGCATCGTAGCGCCGATGATAAAGGTATTTTGCTACGTCTCACCCTCCGCTGGCTTGTAGGAAGGCATGGGTCAATAGGACCCAAATGAGATTTTTCCTTTGCTTTAGTGTCCTAGCAGTGAGTTGGACACAAGCCTCCCTACCTGAAGTGTGCCCAACCCCGTCGCTGCGCTGCACACATGCTCACTAGTGCATCACGCGATCTAAATTCTTTGCACTGTTGTGAGTTACTGCTGTTTCATACACTTGTTTAGAGCTACGAGTCCTGGAAGACAATTCTGCTTTGGATAACATGCTGCAGAATGTCCAAATGCCTTCAAAAATGTTGGACTTCGTTGTTTTGAACGGGACAAGTAAGTTAAATTTCTTTTGGAATAGTGTTTTTCATGGAGATCACAATAAAATATAAATGATGTGACAATTTGGTCTGAAAATATGGGGTTTTGTGTATGAATCTAATTTAAAAGGTTATTTTTTCCAATGAAACACTCTATCAGAACTACTACTTTTGCTTATTTTGTGTTTTTAAATATGAATGTACATAAAATTTATTCTGTTGAGAGCGCACTTGGGGAAAATGTACTATTGATAGGTCAGCTCATCCAGTTAATGAGTTTGTTCCACTAGTAAGCATTAATTGTAAAGAAGTGAAATCACACCTGATACATTTTATCTTTGAACTCTAGAGTTAGAAAACACCTAAGTTGATTATGGTAAAATTTAAGGTTGTTTCTAAAGTATTCAAACTTCATATTTTTATTTGTTTGTTTTCTGTTCTCTTTCCTTTTCCTAGTTGGCTCAGGACTGGGTGTGGAATAAGCATGGATTACTCTCAGGCACTATTGATCAAGATGTTAAAAAAAAAAGAACACTAGGTTTATTTGAGCTAGAAATGCTTGTTTCTGTTCAGATTTTTTTTCCCCACTGAGAGACAACAACTTATGAAGGGAAGAAATAAATCATAATTGATAGAGTTTAATTTTTAAGTTTAGCATAATGGGATTATATGGAGCTGAAGAGATGGTTCAGCAGTTGGGAGCAGGTACTGCTCCAGCAGGGACCCGGAGTTCAGTTCCCAGCACTCAGAGCTGGTGGTTTCCAAACCACAGGAAACTTTAGCTCCAGGAATTCCAACCCCCTCTTCCGGATTCCCAGGGCACCCGCTCTTACTGGCACACACCCACAGACAGAAACACAGACTCACATAACTTAGACTAATAAAAAATAAAATGTTTTTAAAGAGGAAATGAAAAAAAATTATTCAACTCCTGTCATTTGAAAATAGCAGGATGGACCCTGCCTGCAAAGCGGAGCCACTTCTGCAGAATGACTTAGCCTGCAGCTCAAAGTGAGTGTGTGTGAGAATCACCAGGGCCCGTGCTTCCAGGCGCCTCGCCTTCTGACCCAGCAGGGTCCCTGTCCCTGAGACATCTTGAATGTAGAGAGTTCGTTTTGACAGCCTGGTGCAGCATTCTGCAGGAAATATGGAGATGGGATTCTATTTCTGTGGGCACACAGCGGGGAGTCCTTAAGGTTTGAGGGCCAGCGAGGCCACATGGTTAAAAGGAAATTTTCATAGGCACTGACAGAACAGGGGAGGGGAATCCATCGGGCTATAGTCATTTGCACCACAGGAAAGTAGGGACTGAGACAAGGCCTGAGAGAAGAGACCAGGGAGGTGAGATCTTGGGACTAGAAAGAATTCATAGAAATATTGCACATTAACAAAAAGATCGAGCTAAAAATCCCCTCTAACCAACTAGTGCTGACCAGACAAGAGAGACTGAATAGTGATGGGTGTATGCATGAAAAATACCAGTCAGTTTGGATAACAGTTATTTGATAGTTGATTAAAATTATAAGAAAAAATTAAAAATTTTCTTCTTACTGACACATTGCATAAAAGCACAAAAATTAGTGAAATATAATATAATATAATGTAATATAATAATATTGGACTACTGAATCTTTCCTCCAAATCATTATAAAATCAATCAAGAAACAAAAAGGAAAGTAAATGCAGGAAACATTTCCGGAGGCCACAATTGTTTGGAGCCTGCAGTTTAAATCTTCCTGAATATGTGGAATTCTATTTAGATCTATTAGGCTTATTACTTTGAGAGCAAAGAGAGCTGATTCATTATTTTGAGATAAATTTTTTATTAAGCTGCTGTCATTAAGCACAGAAGTTTCAAAGGACCCAGACAAGAGCATACAGAATGTGCAAGGCAGTTTGTTCCACAGAAGCCGTCTTCGTTCTGTGAAAGACGGAGCTGAAATTGGGTCTCTGGTTTGCGGTCTGGGATGGCAATAGGAATTACATTTTAAAAAATGCTATTAAATCAGAATTTTAAAGGAGAGTTATGGCCGACTACAAATTCTAAACAGCTTCAAGGAAATTCAAGAAGAGGAAAACATTTGGGAGGAAAATTTAGAACATAAACAAGCTAGATAGCTAGAGAAGATGCCAACGAACAGAAGCAGAAAAACAAAACATTAGGAATCCGAAAACGCGCTTGTGTTTTGCAAGGCGCTGGTGGCTCTCATGGCTGTATTAGAAATCACTTAATTGTTTTACCACTGGAAAAACTAGCATTTATGAACCAAAGGGAGTGTTTTATATCTTAAAAACATGATCCTAAGCTGACCTTTTCCATTTTCTATCTAATTTAACAAATCATTAAACTCTAGATACAACATTACTGAGAAATTAGGACTGAATCTCACATGAATAATTATTCTTAACACGCTAATTAATCTTTCTGTTTGTCTAGGATTTTGGTATCAAATGATCTTGCCTCCTCATTTTGATAAATCCAAGAAATATCCTCTACTCTTAGATGTGTAAGTATCCAAGAGGGGATAAATTAGCAGTTAGCTGCCATACTTCCCTGTGGGTACCGATTATTGAACTATTGAGCCACTGTTTCTGTTCCTTCCTGCATCATCGAGCGCTGTTTCCTCTTCTCATTTTCTACTCACAAATCCCATCCTATGCTTTCTCCAGACTTAACGGGCAAGATAGACACTTCTCTCTGTCATAATCATATGGTTTGCTTTGCTTCCCAGAAGTTTAAGGAAGTCCCACTGGCATTTCCAAACCCTCACCTCCAGCCTTCCTCTGGACATCGTAGCAAGCTAAAGAATGGCACTTTCGGTCTACCAAAGTTTCCATCATTGACAGGGCCAAGAAATTTCATGTTCCCGAAAAAAAAAAATGTTTACTCATATATGAATGCGTGAATACGGTCTCCTGTTTAAATTTAGAATGCTACATCATCTAGTTTAAAATTAAAATAATGTGATATTTTGTTGAAATGGAAGTTCTTTCAAATTCCATCTCTAAGAAGAGGCAAGAACGTGTTGGTAGAGGCACGCGTGCAGGACTCGCCTGTGGTCTGTGGGGTGGAGACAGCCAATGAGTAGGAGCCAGAGGAGGTAGGAGGGAGCTATTATTAGAGAAGATCTGTATGTACCCTGGAGTCATGTAGACTGTGCCGAGATGACATTGAAAGAGGCTGGGATGAGCTCCTGGGATCACCCCTTAGCACACTGAGGGGCTGCTAAAGGTTGCACGCATGGCTACATGTGTGGCAGATTCTAGGCTGTAAAGATTGCAAATACAGGATGTTAAAATTCTTGGAATGCTGAATATCATTCCTATTTCAAGTTTGTATTTATCCTTGAGGTTTTAAGGACTCGTTTTCCTTCATACTATGGTCCTTTCTACCATGATTTTTGAGTCTCAGCATGAGCAACAGCACACAAGATCCGGAGAATGCAAAGCACGTGATGCTCCGGTCGGAGTCCTTAAGGAAAGCCCCAACCTAAGAATAAATGTATAGACTGGAAAGCAAAGCTATGCTAACTGTCATTGTTATTTTTATAAGACAATTTCCTCTACCCCCCACTATTTGATAAATGACTACTTCTCTTTCTAATATTACCCAGTACTTAAAATGTAGAATATGCTTGACAATAATGTTCAAATGCAAATCTTAGGGATGTGTTTAAAGGAAACACACAGCCATAAACAGTCATGTCGTCAAATTTAACAGACTCATCCTTGACAACCCAAAGGTGCCTCTGCTTTTCAGGCTCCTGATGGAGAAAGATGTATATATTTGGTCCATAGGGAAAAAATTCTTTGTTTAATTTGGGAAAAGAATAAAGTCATACGCGGTGGATCTTTTCACAGATACGCTGGTCCCTGTAGTCAAAAAGCAGATGCCGCCTTCAGACTCAACTGGGCCACTTACCTCGCAAGTACAGAAAACATCATAGTAGCTAGCTTTGACGGCAGAGGAAGTGGTTACCAAGGAGATAAGATCATGCATGCTATCAACAGAAGACTGGGAACATTAGAAGTTGAAGATCAAATTGAAGCAGCCAGGTATGTAACTAGAGATGAACTCAAACATTATTTACTGCTCTCCTTCCTTACCTATCATCTGTCTGTCCATCTGTCCATCATCCATCTGTCCGTCTGTCCATCCGTCTGTCTATCTATTTACAAGTTGTAATATGGGAAGAATGGGTAGGTTTTTGGGGGGCAAATGTGTAATTCTTCTTTCCTGTAGGTTTTTTAGTGCTGATAATCTATTTAGATGAAAACATGTGTCACTATAGATTTCCATGAAGTTTTAAGAAGGCTTTTTCTAAGTTTGTTTTTGTATATAACTTGAAAACGGAAGTTGGCATATATACACTACCGTCATCTAAGAGTGGAGACTGGAGACCCATGGAACACATGGGTAAACTGAGGGATGAGTGGACCAAGTTAGGTAGATTTTCAGTCACTGTGATGGGATGTCTGGCAGAAGGGACTTGAAGGAACAAGATGACAGGTTTGTTTGGAATTGTGGTTTGGGAGATTTTGATCCACTCTCCTTACCTGGATTGGTTAGGGACAAACTACAGTGTTCTCAGCCCTTTCTTCTGTGTATCTTGCTGACTATAATTTCAGCCAGTGATTATCACGCCACACACTGAATGCTAGGCAGTCCTGAAAATTTCCCCTAAATGAACTAGTCTTTCACCATTAAACCCAGCCTCCCACATGGACCAAGGATAGACAAGTCCTTGACTACAGTTAATACAAATAACCTTTGGTTCAATTCTTAATCAAATCCTTTACCCATGTGACTCCCATTGAACAGTGTTTGCTGCCCACATTCCTATCTGCACCCTGATTTTCTAATCTTTCTACCACAACCACTCATTAACTTCTGCTAACATCATTCCAGCTGGCTCCTCCAAACAAGCTCCCTAGATTTCTCTTCCAAACTACTTCCAAAAGTTTCTGAACGATGAGATGTGACAAGTAACAACAATGACCCCTAGCTATCTCTTGTACCAATATCCAGTGTCAGTGAGATTTTCATAGAAATTACAAAATCCATGACTAAACAACTTAAAAGGGGGAATTATTTACTCTGGACTGAGATTTCAGAGATTTCCACCCATAGTCCTTGGCTCTGTTGCTCCTAGGCCCATGGTGAGGGAGAAAATCACAGCAGTAAAACTTGTGAGCCTAGTGGATCAGCAGGCAGAGCTTTCTCCTCTCCCTGTTCTTATTCCTCTGGGCCCTAGCTGTTGGGAAGATATTGCCCACATTCAGCGTGGGTCTTCCGCTGATGGCTGTTTTCCTATAGACACGTGTAACCACTTCTCAGTACAACCAAATTGAAATTTACATTTAACCATCACACTAGGTGAGCATCTGACTAAATAGTTGAACCCATCACTCATAGTCAAAACTAAGTGGTATTGAAGTTGTGCATGCATTCACCATGTAGAGAGTCCTAACTATGAAACCCAAGGAATAGCTCCTAGAGCCAGGATAAGGGTGACTCTCCTATGTTTGGAACGTTGTAGAGCACAGCTGTCATGAGTCACAATTATAAGGGCTTCATTAAGTATGGAAACCATCTCACTCTGGCCATTGCACAGAGAAATAGAAACTGAAGTGTTTTGGACTAAAAGAGAGGAACATACTATGACAGGCTTTAAGGTATAGGGAGGGATATTCTTATTTCAAGTAAAAATAAAAAACAAAAACAAACAAACACACACACACACACACACACACACAAACCCAGAATTTGTCAGGGTGAGGTAGGCTTGGAATCCTGTCCATTCCAGTTCTTCTGTTTGATTGCATCCATCTGGTTAATTGGTTAATTGGGTTAACTGGAAAACCTTTGGGTTTCCAGCCAATAACATAGGTGTTTGGAGAAGTCTAATAAATGGGTGGTTTAAGACAATGTTGTACAATTTATAAATCAAGAAATGCAAAATTATCAATGGATGACCAGTGCATTGAGAACAATACCTTTAAGAAAAATTAACCAAAGAAGAGAAAAGATGTTAGAAAAATATTCCTAAGTGAATGAAATTCCCTTATGCCAAAGTTAATTACTGACCGTTTTCTTTAAAAAGTGGAAGAAATTTTAGGTTAAAGAAAGGATAAATTAGAGGTTTCACTATTGTAAAATTAAATTTCAATCTAGCAAGACTGGTCATCTCTCTATGAGATCTGAGTTATAAAAGTGCTAAAATTACTGAATTCAATATTTATAAAACAAATCCCATTTAAGATAATACTGACCCGCAATATTACCCATACAATGGAACACTGTTACAGCAACATAAGTGAATCTCAAAACAACGCTAAAGGAAAGAAGCCAGGCACCAAAGTTTATAGGAAGTTCAAAATCAAGTACAAAGTCAGGTCCATTTTTATGGAATGCAGCAAAAAGAAACTTTTTAGTTTATTTTCCCTTTCTGGACAGGAAAATGACCACCAGTCTTGAGAGAGTTTGCACCTGTCTACTTTGAAGCGGTCTATCACCCTGGGCAACCATGACTCAGCCCCTATTGATAGATCCTCTGTATTTAAAGATATCAATTGACGTGGAGAAAAGTTTAAAAGTGCCCTGAGTTCATTCTGGTATCACTTGACTTTGCAGCCTTAAACATGCATCACCAATTAAAAACAGAATCAACTGTCCATTAATGCAAAGACCTCCACAGCTCGCGTAACACCACAAAACTACACAATCTATTTGGTAGACTTCCTTAAGAAAAATAAATAAAGAAAGAAAGAAAGAAAGAAAGAAAGAAAGAAAGAAAGAAAGAAAGAGAGAGAGAAAGTAAGAAAGAAAGACTTTTTTTCTAAGGTTAAGATTATGAAATAGGTGTCTAAAACAAAGTTCATTTTTTTTTCAAACCTGGATTTCAACTTCTGACACAGTTTGGTGGCAAAGATATTCTTTAATCCATCAAAGAAAACATATTTTCCTTTAATGGTGCTGTGCTAGCTAATCAACACCCAGTACAGGATTTGGTTTTGATTTGATTTGGTATTTAAATTCTCAGGTAAGAGTCCAGGAACAACTCTAAGCCCTCTTCAGCTCTTCTCTGTGCCCTTGTAATTTTTCCTCTATTGCGGGGAGGGGGGGCGGGGGGAGCAACCACTTTCAAACTGAAAAACATCTGGAGAGATTTAGATTCAATTATGTAAAGAAAAGTGCATCTGGGCTGCAAATTTTTATATAAAGCTGTGAAAAAAACTGCCAGGATTTGTTTTCTGTGAAACACACACACACACACACACACACACACACACACACACACACACACACACACACACAGAATTTTATGGACTCAAATAAATGCAAACCTTGTTCATGTAGCTCTGATGTTAACGGGGAGGGCATTTATCCCAGGTGTTTCTGATGGCTGCCCTGCTTCCTCTTACTTTGTCATCGATGGAGGAGATAGCACGTGTTAGGCCATCACAGTTGTGTGGTTAGCTTAGTTTTCTATACACAGTGGAAAACTGATTTGTGACCCTCTTTCGTGTGTTTTAGACAATTCTTAAAAATGGGATTTGTGGACAGCTCCCGGATTGCCATTTGGGGCTGGGTGAGTAGTGTGTTGTCTTTTGTGTCTCGGTGGCTCATGAACTTGTAGGCACTCCTTCGTGAGCAGAAGCCCATGCAAGTTAATTTTTTTGAATGCAAATATTTGGAGATGAAATCATGTCTGTCAGGTGTTGGGCCTCGGAGCAGCAGGCTTCTGGAATCTCTACTGAGCTAGACTTGTGTACCTCTGCTCATTACGATGAGATAAAGGGCCTAGAGCAAGAGTGGGGAAGGAGGGTGGGGGTGGGCGGAAGAGGGAAAAAAAGAGAAAGAGAACAGGAAAGGCATGGGGGGGGGCAAAGCTTATTCACCAGCAAAGGTTTTGTGATGTACTGTTTTTATTGATTATTTCCTTTAGCATCTATGATCACCGAAGTCCACTAAATGTCCCACGCTTGTTTTCTTATCTCTGTGCAAAGGGACCAGGATTCTCAGAGTGTGTTCTTTAGATACTGCCCAATTAAAGCCAATTTAAGCCTCCTATAGCATGCTTTCTATCTCTAAAGAGGCACAGTATATAAAGACGTGAGAAATGTGGAACTGCGACTAGCTTACCATATGGCCTTATTCCTTTACCTCCACAAAAATAACTATTTCTATTCCCTAGTCATATGGAGGGTATGTAACCTCGATGGTCCTGGGATCGGGAAGTGGCGTGTTCAAGTGCGGGATCGCCGTGGCACCTGTGTCACGGTGGGAGTATTATGGTATGTAACTGCTGCTCTAGCCACAGGACTATTAAGTGTTGACCTTAACATTCCCGTGAGAAAGTCATTCCTTTTTTAGTTTTCTGTGTTTCTATGGAAAATAATAGGCTGGTTCCTTTCTGTGGCTCTTTATAGAGATGTGTAGGGTGGTCTTATCCATTCTGCTGTTACTCAAGCTTGAGGGCTATTGTGTGTACCTACACAGTTAATTTCTTAACAACAAACCTGTTGCCAACATTTTTAAACAGCCTCTGGGCTACATTTCTCAAATAAATCTTTATCTTTATTCAAATTTGATTTGGGACTTGACATATTAATAGAGGAAAGGAGCTTCTGAGTGAAGATCAAATATGGTTGGGTGTCAGAGGAAGAGAAGATGGGAACAGATGCTTTTCCAGGACGCTTTGCTTTCCTACTGTCTTTAAGTACTAGAATATCATCCTCAGCTTGAGCTAGATCACACAGCATCATTCTTCTGAGACTACAATGCCCCGGGAAAGACTTGGCAGAAGTGAGCACCGAGGGCTGGGAAGGAGATGCAGTGTTTTATAACACCTCTCTGACCTCACTGAAGTTCTTTTCGGTAGTAGTATGAGAACAGAATTGTTGATAAAGAAAATGGTCATTAGTAGTCATATCCTCATGTACGGTAGTACCAGTCCTGTGAAAATGCCTCTTTGAAAGGCTCTCCAAGGCAGGGAAGCCAATGTGCAAAACATCTTTAGCTTTCTGCTAAAAGCGTGGCAGGTGCAGTTATAATTTAATTTGCACACAATGGAGTTGTTTTCATGTGGTACTTTTGTTTGGAATTAATTGTTCTGTTGGCTGGCTTGTTTCTAGAGACCTCTGGTGGTCAATAAAATAAAGAATAGCCTCTGTGAGGTTGCAGACACGTAAGAGAAGTTCAGAAAATGCACATGACCTAATACACAGTATCAAAAAAGAGCTGTGAATATATGTGTTAGTTTTCACAATTTTATTCAAAATTGCAAATAAGGAATATGTAAGTGGTGTTTCAAGACATTGTTCTAAAATTTCACAACTAAATTATGTAACTGTATATTTTTAAATATATATATATTTTAATTTTCAGATCTTAATGTACATGTAAATGTGGTTAGCATAGATAAGAAAGTGGCATTATGCTCTAGGATTAACATATAGAAGGCATTAACATCTATAGAATAGATGCTAGGGAAAATTATATTTTTTTCTTGAAGACACTGTCCACCTATCAAATATACAAGCCAAGTTGTTAATATTTGAGTCTTTATGTTAAAATGTACATGAAAAGTTTGTTACCTTGTATTTTTAAGTGTCCTTTAAGATATTATATTTTCATGGGAATGTTCTCTGCATACATAAAATTATACATAGTCTGTATTCATTTTAAGTAAAATAATAGATATTACTGTAACTCATTTAGGAGGGAAGGGAGGTAGTAGTAGAAAAGCAAATACTCTTCAGGGTGCTTTTAATTTATGCCTCAGCCATCCAGAAGCATTACAGTGTTGAACTTAAGCAATAAAGGAATGTAAAGAATTTGTGGAATTAATGTCAACATGCTTGCCCAAGCTAGCAACAGTCCAGCACAGAGGCAATACATCGTTTTTACATTTATTTACTCCAACCTGAGACCTTTTGAGGAGACAGCTTTTAAAACATCACAGAAGCAAAAGAAATCAGATCCAGAAAGACAAATAACACATGATTTCCTTAACATGTGGACCCTAGAATCAACATTAAAATATAAAGGATCATACATATGACAAAAGTAGAAAGGCAACTCTCTGGGAAAACCAAGGAGACAAGTATTCAGTAGGAAGGGAACAGGAGGGTGATGGACTCAAAGTAGGTGCAATACAGGATGTACTTGAGTGGGATATCTTTATTAAACCAACTACTTTGTACAATGGATAAACACTAACAGTTAAAGCAACAACAGCAATCAAACTATTTATGCAGCAAATTCCATCAGTGATCTTTTAGGATAAATATGTAATATAAAATTTCATTTTTTTAGTTGAGTAAAATTATGTTTAATTACCCAAAATAACCAAACCGACTGTACAACCTGTTATTCCACCATATTTATGTATAAAGGAACTTATGTCAGCTGAGCAGACAGATATTAATGTAATCTGCTCACAGTGCTCGAGTGTTAAAGCACTAAACTTGAGACCTCCCCAAAAAGTGAGGGGAAACAAATGCTTACCATGAATTATGATGAAGCAGCTGTGTCAATATGGACTGTTAAATGCATTCTTTTTACCATAGTGAATCTCAACCTGCCTAAAATATAGGTTTAAGTAAGCCACTAGTAATTCATTATTGTTTTAGGTATTCCCCGAAGGAGATAGATTATCACACCATAAGGCGTGTGTTTACCTCAGTATCACTACTTTCAAGATAACCGAGGCACTAGATAGAGGACTTCCATTGAGTGGCTCTCTCTGCACATTTGTCTTTCCTGCAGGTCTGCTGCTGATTGTGCTTCAGAGGCTGTCTAGTCTGTGCTCCCCTGCCCTGATGCTGAGGGTTGAGTGCAGAAGAGTCAGTGTTGAGGAGAAGTCCTGAGGAAGGGTGGGTGACGTGGGCATCAGCAGCTCAGGCTGTGTTAGCAAGGGTTGGCTGAGGAGATACTTTCAGGAGTTAAGGCACAGGAGGACAGGTAAAGCGATGTAATGGAAGTAAGAAACATTGTTATTGGAGGAGTTGAACCTCTCTTCTTCTTTCCCATCACAGACTCAGTGTATACAGAGCGCTACATGGGTCTCCCAACTCCAGAAGACAACCTTGACCATTACAGGGTAAGAGACAAAGAGCTGAACCAATCATAGAACTGTGTATAAATGACTTAAGAACGTCTTAATTGTATTCATTTTAGAAAAAAATATATTATTTCCAACAAATTTCTTGTTAAAAAGAAAAAACACAGGTGGTTTAGAGATTCTCCAATAGCTTCCCCTACTATATTTTGCATAATTACAGTCGTTATCATATGCTATATAGGTCACAATATGCATTCATTTGGAAATACAAAGCAACATCAGATAATTACTTTAATTATAAAAATTTCAGTTTAGAAAACATGTCAAATCCAGCATATTCTTTTAGGACCCAGAAGACTCTTTAAAGCCTTTAGCAAGATATTAAAATTTTTATGATCTGATAATAGTTAAAAGGCAAATGCATGCCCATAATTTTCTGACTCCTAGCCAACTATGTAAATTTTTAATGCGGAGTTTGCTGAAAGCAGGTGAGGTGGCATGCACCGTTGAGCCCCTTCCGTGAATCACTAAATAGCTTCCCATGGTGGGAGAAACAGCGGGCAGCTTGCTCTCCAGAAAAAGGTGCATGTGAAATGTGACCTGGCTGCAACTATCACTTGCTGCCACTGCTGGTGTGGAGGCCACAGCAAAGCTGTGTGGATGCTATCCTGATGCAGCCGTATGAAACAGCGCCGCTTTGACGCTTTTGAAACCTTACTGATTCTGTGGCCGTCTTAGTGGAGGAAAAAAAAAATTGTAAGCTAGATTAAAGCTTTCTGATAACAAGGAAAATCATCTCAGACATTTCCAGTCTCCAAATAGGCCCAAAACTCTTTCTGGGAGAATGAATTCAAAAGAAAGAAAAACAAGAAAAATGTCAACACAAAATTTTTTGTGTTGTGACTCTTAATACGTAGGCCTAACTGTAATACATCGCTCTGAGCAGTATATGTACATTTGTAAGATGCCATCATTGCTACTGTGGAGTCTGAAACCATCTGATCAAAACATAACAAGTTCAAAGTCTCTATGTTTGCAAGATGTGTATGTGTGTGTGTGTGTGTGTGTGTGTGCATATGTGTGTATGTGTATGTATGTAAGTGTGTATATGTGTAAGTGTGTATGTACATCAATGTGTTTGTATATATGTGTGTATGTATGTGTGTATTTTGTATGTGTATATATGTATGTGTAATTTGCTTTTACCTGCTACTTTCAACTTAATTATTAAGATTGTGTGTGCAGGCAGACATGTATCTGCATGTTTTTATATGTTTCTGAGACATGTCAGAAAAGTAACCTGCAAATTACGATGGCATTCTAGACATCTTTACCTACAAAAAAGCATCCTCATAATCAGGGTATTTTCTTTCTGTCAGAGTCTCTCTACTACTGCACACTCCATTCTTTTCATTCCATCTCCTCCACATTCCATAATCTGCCTCAGACATTGTTTACTTTATTCATAACTACAATGCGCTGGCAAATGACCTTGCTCCCTTTATAACGGCAGCCCAGTTTGTATACTCTTGTTGTGCCTTCCCACAATCCAGTCCATGCCACACCCTGCTAGCACATTCTCACACTCACATGCACATACATACACACACACACACACACTGCTTTAATGGCACTCTCTTGTGTACCCAGCTAAAGCCAGTCTTTGGGTGGTGACCCTTCTCACAAGAGCCTGGTTTAAGCGTCAGAATCTGTATGCCTGTAGCTGCCATTTTGTGACATTGCTATGGGCCCCCTATACCTGGATTGTCATTTGTCCCCCGCATGTGTGAGGAGCATCTCTATGTGTAAACATCACGTTGCTTTCTTTGTGGGGCTGTGAACTCTCATTTTAGTCTTGAGTTAGTTACTCTGCGCTGGGCTCCCCTCCCCCACCCTGTATTGTTACTCAACTTTATGCATCTTCCGCATTTCACTCCTTGGTTGCCCTTCCAGAGAGGACACTCACACGGGAGCTTACAACTTACCTTGACTCAACAAAGAAAGTTCTAAAGGGAAATTCTGCGACACCAGTTGTATTTCTCCATTACTTTTCTCATTTGGATGCTTGAATTTTTTCTTATTGATTATCCAACCTGAAAGAGGGTTTTCTTGGCTCCATCCATCAGGCACTGAAAGCCCCCGAACACGCAGAGGTTTGCTGCCTAGGATTCTAACTCCTATCTCTGGAGAATAGTGGATAAGAAGTCAAAACGTTCATTTTAAAAACCATTTGAAGAGCCAATGGGGCTGGAGGCACAGGGTGAAGTCCAAACCCTGGCAGCAAAGGATGCCGTGGTACTTGCCTCGCTTCCTTAGAATCCACACCCATCGTATCAGAACTTTCTCTCCACCAGCTCTCTCTATGGAGGACTATAGGATGGCAGTTTTTTTCTGCCACTTTATGTTTCTTTCTCCAGTCTTTCCATAGGTTCCTCTCTCCCACACCAATCCTCCCTTCCCCTGACTCTACCCCCCACGGTGGTGGCCACTTTCATTTCTCCCCTTAGGTGTTCCCTGCATGAGGTAGTCATGTAAATAGAAGTCACTTCCTCCTGCCAATGGCAACACACGCACACTGGGTGCACGAAGTCACTCTCTCACTTCGCTGTACAGATGGCACCCGAGGACTGTTTAAGCCTTCCACGCCAGGAGTCGGGTTTTCTTGGCATGAAATTCATTGCTGGCAATGGACACATTAAAACTGCCAGTACCAGGGAGCTAAAGGTTCCCAATGTGTTACTCAGAGGAATTATCCGGGAGGGTGATAGCTAAGGTGGGCAGGAGAAAGTGAGGCAAATGCATCCAGGGAATCTTCTCTACCCTGCTCAGATGCTTCCCCTAAGCATGGAGGGCTGAATCTGTGTGGGGATCTGAAGCGGAGTGGAGAACTGAATCTAAGTGCCTATTTCTGGTGCACAGCAGGCTTTAGAATAAAGCTGCCCTCCTTTGTTTTTTAAATGAGCCTGTGCTTTTGTCTCTGGCAAGAATCTATTCAAAGATGCTATTTTCCTCCAAGGCCCCAGCTGCCCCTCTGGACCCCATCATCTTTCTACTTTTCTTTCCCAGGTTTGCTCGCACTTGTGCTCTCTCTCTCTCTCTCTCTCTCTCTCTCTCTCTCTCTCTCTCTCTCTCTCTCTCTCTCTCTTTCTCATGCACTAACTCTTGAAAAGACAGGCGAGCTAATTCAATAATTCCCGAAAGGTTTTTGTCACTCTGTGCATTTCCTTGGGTCAAGAAAATGTTTTGAAAGAGATTCCCTGTTTAGTCAGGAGTCTCTTAGCACATCCAGAATTAGGAAGGCACAAAGTGCGCAGTTGTGCAATAACTAAGTCCATATCCTTAGCTAAGAAGCCCTTGATGCATAGAGCTATAGAGTTTGAAAGAGAATATAATTTTTAATACAACCCAGATAAGATGGTTTGGTCTTAGGGGATACATGACCTAAATGTTAGAGGATCCCAAATTTCCAAGAGGAACACACCTTGTGAATTTGGGCCCTTTTTTTACTCAGGGAAGAAATGCCAGGCGAATTGTCAGGGAGTGCCCTGCCCAAAGCTCATGTGTCAACCCTTTGGAAAGTCATATTCCTGCCTGGCAGACCCCTCCCAGTGGGGACATTATTTCCTGTTCTCTAGAAGTTACCACAAAGATGAAGGGATCCTGTGAAGCTTAGACTCAATGCAGTGATACCTGCAGTGACCCCCTATGAATGTTTAAAGATTACCACCCACCTTTGGCCAAGTGACAGGGCAGGAACTCTTTTAAAGACTCCAATGATCTCGAGGAACCCCTAAGGAACTGGACCCAGAGAGGTGAGAAGTCTGAGCTAATGAGCAGCGTCATTTTGGGGAGGGCAGATCCTCTCTACACAACCTCCATTCATAACAGACAGAAATGGCAACAAAGTTAAGTAATCAGACAACCAAAAAGGCTACTCTACTGCAGTAGCAACAAGCCAGCAGGGGTATCTCCACACACCTCAAGGTGTGGGAGCCTGACCAAAGGGTGAACAATTTCTCAAAGCCCATCTGCAGTCAAAACTGCAAGGCACTAACACGGACGAGACTTCCATTCATTCGCTCAAAGGGTCTGGCATTTGAAAATGTTCAAAGGTTTGTTCCTTATAGATAAGGAAAAAGTAAAAACATTGGGAAGAGGAAGGGTAGCCAAACATGAACTTGAACACCGTACAGTATCCCATATGTATGAAAAAGATGAGAGACTTCTAAATTGTGATGATGGAGCCTGGGAATCTACATGTTAGAAGCCTGAGGAAGGGGAGAAGAGAAGTCAGAAATCTAGAATTTTACATTCCCCCAATGAGCTATACCTGTTATTCATTTATTATGCTAGTATAGCTAGACTCTATTCTAAGATCTTTCCATGTATTATCTGCTTCAAGTCTCCTTAAAATACTCTGAAACAGGTTAATTATTCTGATTACCACCATTTTATTGACAGGGAAACTGAGGCACTAAAATAGTAAGCAACATATGTATGATGAGGGTTCTAAAAGGAAGAGGACACTATCTGAGCCAGGGAAGAAGGTGGGGAGAAGACATGAGGAAGACCAGAGAGGTTCTCAACAGATTATTACATGAGGGAGGGGGCGATGAGGCACATAGACAGTGACAGGGAGAAAGGCTTCCTGGGACCTCTGAGATGAATCCATTGACTTACATGATAACTTTGGGAAGAGCCAACCAAATGGTGACCAATAAATATGACAGGATGGAGACTGAGAATAAACAGAGAAGTAGAAGACCAAGGGCAGGAGGAGTGGGGCCCCAGTCCTGATCCTTGCTGCCAAGAGGAGAGGGCAGCCTGGAACACACAGAAGGGCTGATTTAACTTGTAGAGGAGATTTATTTTGCATTTTGCTCAGAATTTGATAGGCTTTTGGCAAGTGTATGAAACAGTCATAGATTTGGCAGTCTTCTGCTAGCAGATTTGAAACGTTCAATCCTTAAGAACTGCTGCATCGTTAGGTTATGCAAAACAGGGTGCAATTTTGTAAATATGCCATCTTGTACTGATTTGACATTTGTTCTATTATCCCAGAATATGCCAAAGGGAGAGAGACCTTCAGATTTAAGCCAAACCTTAACTTGTTTGTGGAGTGCTGATAAAATGTTGACTGCTGTGTGATCTTTAAAGCAGCCAGTGTTGCTTGTGAGGCCTGAGGTAGAGCCCCCTGTCTGGGGTTGATGGGAGCTCTTTGCTTGGCATCTCACGGGTGCAGTTGTTTGATGGAGGTACACATGTAAAACATCTTATTTCATGGATTGGATTCAGGTTTTCTTAAATGTTTTCTGTGCCCTCTGCTCCGTATTAATGGTATTAATGATGATCCTCCCAAATGGAGCCCTTTATTATTCATACAGCGTTGATTACAGGAGGAAACTCTTAGAGGGAGCCAGTAAAGCCCAAGGCAATAGCTTACTGAGCTGCTAAATTGTTAGCCTTCAGACCCGGCGACTGCTTGACCTTCTACAGAACCTGGGGGTGGTAATGAGCAGCTACACTGGGGTGTCAAGTGACTGTAGACCATACTGAAGAGGGACTGGGGCTTTGGAGTTCAAATGGCCTGTATTGAAACTCTCCTTCCTTTACTTGTAGAAGTCTGAGCTTGAGGAGGTCACCTTCCCTCTCTGAGCTTCATTTCCCTCTTTAAATAACCAGATATGCCCCCCAGAGTCACGAAAGTGATTGTAGGAAACCCCCATACCTGCCGGGAAGTGAGCTTTGAAACCATGGCAGCTGTCACCATCCTTATCTTCAGGGAGTAAATTGTCCTTCTGGTTGGTAGACGGCGTGAAGGGTAGCTTGGAAATTGTTACACCTCCTGTTTCTCACAGCCTTTCCCTACTCTTATCAGCTCCTTCCTTTATTTCAAAAATACAAAGATTTATTTGTTGGAAGGTGGCTGAGGAACCAGCATGATCCAACAAGCAGCTACAGATGGTTCTTCTTGGGGCTTGAAGGAAAAGCTCCTCACAGAGATGCTGTGGAATCGGCACTGCCACTGGACCGATCCTTTCCACTTCTCTCTGCCAGACGGTTGCTGGCAGCAGGGCTCTCCGGAAGTTTCTAGCCTCAGGAGAATGCCAACTGCACCGCCATTGCATCCTTGCCCATTTATCACTCCCAGCTTCCTTTTTAGTCATTGGTGATAGACTATTCGGTTTGTAACTTAGTCATCCATTTCCTTTTTTATTTCTGTTTCCATGGATAGGCAATGGGGGATCATCCAATTTGGGTGGGTTAACATAGTATAATTAATATCTTCCCAACCATTAATCATATATTGGAGGAATGCATGCATTTTCTTCCCTGGCTTTGCATGTTCCCGCTGCAGCTTGGAGTGTGCCATACAGTGGGCAAAAGTGTCTTTAATAGAGAAGCCAGGTCACACAGTCCAGTAGGGAACCGCTCCCCAGTGGCTCCAGAGGCAAAGTGACATCCTTGCATTTGAGGGTGCAGGGTGATTTTCTGCACTGAAACCCCCCAAATGAGAGTGTCTGTCTCTCTCATCGAAAGGTCCTTTTGGAGGCTTCTCCCAATGAGCAGGGAAACGTGCGCTGAAATGGCAACCTTCTCTCGCAGCTGCAGGGGAAGCTTTTGTTTTATTTTTCTCTTGCTGCATTAAAGTATTTGTCTTTCTTTCTTTGTAGTGTAATATTGTTAATGTAAAACAATTTGCATCATGACACTTTTATCACAGTTTTCGTCTTTTTCTCAGTATGTTGCATTTCTCACCATGTCTAGTTCATCACAGCTACAGTGTGTACATCACAACATTTATCTTAGGCTCAGGGTTTTACTTGTTTATAAAAATTGTCTTCTTTCAGCCTGTATTCACTCCATTTAAGAAAAAAAAAGGCAGCCAGAAACTGTTTTGGTCCAAACTCCAGTAGTTATCACATTCCTTGCTAACTGTCCTGTGTATTTATATGCCTCCTAACTATTACTCTATGTTTCAATGACATTTCTCCATCTCATGGCACAGGGAGGTGGTTGGAGCAGCTTTGGCTGTTCCTGCTGCCAAGAGAGGCAGGCCCAGGGGGCTGCTGGAGGTGAGATGAGGCGACACAGTTGTCTATCTGGGTCGGGTCTGGGGGTTAAACTTAATTATCATCTGTGAGCAAAAGGAGAAATTGAGCTTGTGCAGAAACCAGGTGGCAGGAAGTCAGCACAGGCTGAGCCCGAGACTGGCAGAGGAGATCACCGAGAAGGCTCCTTAAGGGGCCATGGCCCTGCAACTCAGAAGGCATCCTGAGTCTTCTCATCTCACCTTCCCATCTCCAGCTATGTAGATGTGTAACAATGCCTTTAAGGATGGTTTGATTTGATTGTCTCTTCTTGGAGCCAGAGTTCTGTGCTCTCTTAGGTGATAAATCACCTGCCAATGGGAAAGACACCCTTCACCACTTCCAGGGTTGTCCAGACCACTGTGGCTCAGAAGCCAGAGTATCCACTGCTAGGTACTTCAAGTTCCAGGATGTTAACATTTTATTTCACACTGTTTCTTTGCTGGAAGACAGTCAGAAGTCCTTTGCAATTTTACAAGATATGACAGAGAACCAGAAAGGAGTTTCCCCAGGCTTGCTCCAGTTAGGACACTTCTTAGGGATGGACTGCAGTACCAAGTTACTTACTTTGTGAATCCGTCTCTTCCTATATAGCGCAGGGTTGGCACGGACCTATTTCACACAGGTGTGAGACTTTGTTCACACAATGACCGGCACAGAGGACTCAAGGAAAGGTAGCTAGGACTACTACTGCCATGGTATAGCAGCTGGAAGAGGGCACTATAATTAGACAAAGCACAGAATGAGAATATTTTGTGTTCTGTCGGCTACATTTGCACTTAACTCTGCAAAAGTAAGTTCAATTCTATCAGATAATGCCCAGTGCTGAGTATTTTATTTGCTCATTTAGTTGATAAGCATTTAGCTATAGATTAGATGCGAAGGATAAAGCAACAATATAGGCTGGTCATGTTTCTTATGGACCTTATTATTTAGCTGGATACAGAGGAATGCTGTTTGACTAGATAAAAATGAATAGATGCACAAATAGAAGGGGTAGTGTTGTGATGGCCAGAGGCATGCTTGCAAGCATGCTGGACAGATGGATTCAAAATGGATAGATATATGTGGGACATTCCATCAGATGGAAGTTTATCTAAAACTAAAAAGAACAACTTTTGATAATTGTAATGTTTATTTGATTCAGAGATTTCATGTGTCCAGGTTGAGTGGGAACCTGTATACACAGGATGGGGCATTTACTCTGAGCTTACCCAGTCCAGGATGATTCTAGGAATTGTAGTCGATGGAAACAATTTGGTAACTGCAATGAATTTTTAGACAGTATGTCATTTTCCAGAAATACTGTGTCACAGAATTTCCAGTCAGCATCAACAATTTACTTTAAACAATGCTTCTACCATGTTTGATGGCTCCTAGGGGAATGATTCTTCTTCCCATTTTGCAGACGTCAGGACTCAGAGTGCAGCACATGTGTCTCCAGTTGCAAAGCTCAGCAGTGTTGAAACCAAAGATTAGACTTTAGCACGCAGCCCTGGACCTTTCTGGCTAGGCCACTAGCACTCCCAGCGATAGTATAAAGTGTGCACTAGACATGTCACTGAAATGTAGACCTTGACTC
Source organism: Myodes glareolus (assembly GCF_982192425.1). Taxonomy (NCBI): domain Eukaryota; kingdom Metazoa; phylum Chordata; class Mammalia; order Rodentia; family Cricetidae; genus Myodes; species Myodes glareolus. The sequence continues at coordinate 44,124,093 of NC_142046.1, read as the reverse complement.
AGGAAGAACAAGTTGGCTACTTTTGAGTCTGTGGAGATGCCACTGCCTCTTCTCTGTGTATCCCACTCCAGACAGGCAAAGCAGACCCACTCTTCCTAGTCTCTGTCTGACATTTTCCCTTCATCTCAACATTGTAATCAGACCTAAATTTAAACCATCTGACTTATGCTTGTAAAGTTTTTTTTTCCTCATCCAAGACCTCTGACCTTTAATATGGAAGCCCCTAGATGACTCAGACCACAAAATAGATCTTTTAACCCATTATCTTGTCACCCTGGATGGCTTGGGAATAACATTTAACAGCACCATTTTTCTCTAATATTAAAAACGAGGAAGTACCAAACACCCCCTGATTTTTCTGAGACTAGCCTTGATCTTTTTCACCTCTTCCCCTCCCATATGTTACACTTGCTTAGGTTTTAAACATCTGTTTCCAGAGAGGTAATGTTTGCTTTCCATTTAGAACCTAGCAATGTGGACCAAAGTTCACATGACATATTGCAGAGTGTGTTTAGTTGCAAATGCTATGTACAGGCTCTTTGAAATGTAGCATGTATGGCACCATGTGACACATGGTTGCTATGGTAATACACTTTTTGGCTGAACTACAGCAGAAACCCATGGAACATACATTGCTAATATGAGACTCTGCCCTCTGCTAATGCATAGGACACAGCCAATCTGTGATCTGGGACTCACGAGGTTTTGCATGCAGCCTAGAGGACAGGTGCCCTCTTCCTACATGTGCAGGGAAGATGTGACATTCTTCCTTTCCAGTCCCGTCTCCCAGGCACAGGGCATGCTGTGCATTCTGCCATGCATGGAGACAGCATTTGCTTGAATATCGGTTTGCTATATTTTGTATCAAAGGGGGCCCCAGCTGAAAACATTTTATTTTGTAAACTGAAGTGAAAAATCAGTTATGGCAGATCCTTTTTTGAATAATGACATTCTTTTTCCCAATTTCAGAATTCAACAGTCATGAGCAGAGCTGAAAATTTTAAACAAGTTCAGTACCTCCTTATTCATGGAACAGCAGATGGTGAGTTTCAGTTAATTAGACTTTTTAGTATCACAGACAGGTTTGCAATTTCACTACTGACAAAACAAAAGCATGAGGGGCAAGACTGTTACATTTACTTCAATAAAACAGTGTTGCTTTCCACAACTCACTTGTCTTGGGCTAAATGGGATGCTGAGTCTTAGGACTTCAGGCGCTTCCTTCTTGTGCTTTTCCCCTCAGTATCTGAATGCTCCAGAGGCTATTAGCTGCTTGTTTATGGATGTGTTTTCCCCTTTCTTTCCCGCAGATAATGTTCACTTTCAGCAGTCAGCTCAGATCTCCAAAGCCCTGGTGGATGCTGGTGTGGATTTCCAAGCAATGGTATAATAAGACTTTGTTCAGGGGGGAACAAAGTATCTGCTGGGTCTAGTTTCCTCTTGGGGGTTACTTTTTCCCAAGGACATCTCAGAAGATGGGACTGAAGAGGGCTTGATCATTCCAGAGTGAAGTTGGAGATGTGATCTCCTTGAGTCATACGCAGAGTAAATATTAGACAGTTTGAGGTTGAGAAACACAGTATTACATATCCTGGGAGTGTCAAAACACCATTCTTCCATTCATGTGATGGTTCAGCCTCTCCCTGTTGTGATTTGAAAGTAATCACTTGTTCCGTAAATGTGTGGCAGAGTAATTCTAAAGTGAAGCCAGCATGATAATAGCTGAAATGTAAAATCCATCCTGTTATTATGATTACTAGCCATCCTAACAACAGTGGGATATTAATAATCACCACGCTTCAGTTCTTGCGATTGCTGCACAATCTTTTGTTGAACAACTGCAGGCAACAAGCAATTAGGCTTGTTTATAAAGCCTGAAATGACTGGGGCTGGTTTTGCCTATACAGAGGATGTTTGGGGTATTTAGTCTTCTATATTATAATTTTTCAGATCAAATATATATATATATACACACACACACACACACAATATGTTTTGCACTAATAATACTATATTTAAAGCACAGTTTTCTTTTCTGTTCTGACTAGAAAACCCTGCCCACCACTCCTAACACATAATTTGCTGTGTGTTCAGTTTCAGTAGTGCCCACTGTCTAGGTCTAGGTGTTTTTTTGTGGGTTTTTTTTTTTTAATCTTGTCCTGAGAAAAACTGCTATACTTTTTGGGTCAGATTCTCAATGGTTGAGGTGTTTTTTTTTTTCCACTATTTAAAGCAAAATCAGATAATACTTGAGGCATGATTTTAAAATTTAACTTATGTCTCAGTAATATGTATTAGGCTGGCAGTGCCTTCCCAAGCATTTAGTAAGGTATGCGTTTTTATGTGTTTGCCTCAGGTTGGAGATTCTTTCTACATAAATGTCACACAGACAGAGCTTTTAATTTCCAGCATAAAATTTAACTGTTAGTAAATAATACATTTGACTTCACTTATGATATATATATAAAACTTTAACATTTAAATAGATTTTTCTAGCCATTTAGATGCTTATATTGGAAAAAATTACTTTAAAAACTATTTATTTTAATACATACTCAAGTGTAGAGAAATTTCATTATTGCTAACACCCATTAAAATAGTATGCCTGCTGGTATAAACCTTCCCATTTATGTTGTGGTTTTAAGTGACCCTTGAGTCACATTTGAAAGTTGATTTGGGTATTTTAATTAGAATGTACCTGTGTTTAAACTCCTATGCAGTAAATCCAAATGCATAGTGAATTTTCTCAGTACCTGAAAAAGAGGACCAGAGACTTCTCGGGTCTTGAAAAGCTCTGGGGAAGAACTAGACACCCTCTTCGACCACGCTTCAGTTTATAGACTGTTCCCATTTAACACCATGCAGGGAGCTCCCTTGAGTTTTTCCTTTTAAAATACAGCCGCCATCCTATTTCTGAACTGTTTCTCTCTGCAGTGGTACACGGACGAAGACCATGGGATCGCCAGCAGCGCAGCTCACCAGCACATCTATACCCACATGAGCCATTTCCTCCAGCAGTGCTTCTCCTAACAGCAGCCCAGCGAAGCTCCTGCATCTCATTTAAAAACACGTTTGTTCGCATTCTCTCAAAGCTGCACTGTCAAGATGACGATCTCAGCAGCAATGCTCGCACTGAAAATTCCAGGCTACTTCCCAGTTTCATACCTGCAGTCCTAAGCAAGGATGTCTGTCTTTACAACAGATTATACCTTACAGCCATTTGGATTTTTCCACTCTGTTTTGTTTATCGTTTCAAATTATTTCCACATCAGCTGCTGAAACAACAAATATAAATTATTTTTACAAGAGCTCTGCATAGGTTTCCAGAGAAGAATTTCATTTTTTTCCCCCATACTAGACTGGTCCAAATCTTGTTCCCTTATTTAATGGGGCTGACAAGATGTGGGCAGTGATGCCATTAGGGCAGGAAGAGGAGATTACAGAGTATGGCTAGAAATGCAGGTCCAACCATACCCACCCAACCAGGCTACTGTCAGCTCGCTTCAAGAAGTGCTGTTCACTGCCAGACTGGCACAGGTTTCTGAGAAAGACTATTCAGTCTCAGGAAATCATATATGCAAAGCGCTGACTTCTCAGTAAAACCACAGCAGTTGAATAGACTCCAAAGAAATGCAAGGGAAACTGCCAGCAATGCAAGGCCCCCAGGTGCCAGTTACGGCTATAGGTGCTACAAAAACACAGCAAGGGTGATGGGAAAGCATTGTAAATGTGCTTTGAAAAATCACTGACGTTTCCTAGTGAAAAGAGGCAGCTTGGAACATATCGACTTGCCCTGTTAAAAGTTGAAAATATTTGTGTCGCAAATTCTAACATGAAGGAATGCTTGCATCAGTTTTTCTTACTTCATTTCTTTGAGCATGTTAATTAAAATATTTTAACTTCATCGACTTTTTAATGGAAAATGAACGAGAATGGTGTGTGCCATTATTTCTACTCTCCACACTAGAATTCTGCATGGTCATTTAGTAAATAGGCTTCTGTTTTTCAGAAGTAATGGGTTACATCGTGAATCAAACTTAAACGGCATTGACATATGGACACATTTGTTCAAAGGTTCTTGTTTAACTTGTTAGAAATCCAAGGCTGTCTTGTAAACATGGAAGGAATTCAGCTTTTTTTTTTAAAAAAAACTTAGATACATAAAAATGTTTAAAGTTAAATAATTCATAAGAGTTTATCTAATACCCATGAATTTTCAATTCTCATACTTAATACTTAGCTTTTAAGAAATCAGTTAATAATGATGCGGTCATTCACATACTATGGAAGACATAATTTCATTTAATCCAGGAAAGCATGTGGGATTCAGAGCATGAGAACAAGCACATCAGCAAAGTCATTTGGTCGTTCAGTAGATGTGTTCTCCTAGGGTTTTGTGTTCGTTTTGTCTTAGGTCTCTGCTTTTGAGGGGGACAGAATAGAAAGAAAGCATAGATTTCAGAAACTGAATTTGACTTAACAATGTTTGAATAACCTAGAAAATATGTTTTATTTCAATTATTTGTAACAAGCTACATTTTAAAAATGGTCTCACATTTAAATGTAGACCACTTGGTAAGCAGAATTATCACAGACAGGTGAGCCTGCAGCATAAACGCCAGACCTGGCAGAAATGGAAACCATCTATCAATTAAAAATGAGATTAAAGGCTCATGAGAACAACGTTCAGAGGCAGTGAAATCAGCTTTGATACTGTTTCCGGGGCACACTACTGGCCCGTTTCCCCTTATTTAATTCTCAAGTCCCACTCTTCACCTGAAAGCATCACTGATGCTTAGCTCTGTAGGTTCCAGGCCATTATCTTTGAATATAGTGCAGTCACATGTGTAGCAGGACCCATCTGCAAGGTCCTAGATCAAGGTAGGGGTAACACACGTTCCTGACAGCATGAAAACATAGAAGCAAATTAAATAAAACTATTCTTTGTGAGTTCATTAATCTAAGCCACATTATATAATAATCCAGGTTTGTATTAATATTTCTCATGATTGTGTAATGTTTATATAATGCCCAAACCATGAATTTTTTGTTCATTTCTAAATATGTTGTTTCTGGAGTCTGAGGTTATAAAAATATCACAGCACATATTTTTCAGGCAATGAGGGTTTCAAATGGTGATAATGTGAACAAATTCAGTTTTTATTTGACTCTCATAGGAAAAATTTTACTGCTCAATAAGAGTTGCAAATTAGATAAAGAAGCTAATATATAAATACTAGATAAAGTTAATTTAAGGGTAAGTTTGAGACACACAAGAACTAGCAATGTCTCTACAGTATATAGACAAGTCTCTTATGAACTCATGCAGCCTCTGGAAGCCTTCCTTCACAAACTGTCCTCAGAGCACCCAGGGGCACATGTGCTAAAGGAACTGAGCAGCAGCTGACGATCCAGGATCAGTCAGTCTGTGTCACTCTGGGCACCGTGTTTCTTGATCAGAGTATTAGCAGCCCCACTTCTTGGCACTTACTGCATTTGCTCTAAGTTGGAGTGAGAACACTGACTTATAAGACTACTAGATTTGTACAATATTTAAGATTCAATAAATTGTAAGTGAAAAAACATACCAAAACACAAGCATTTTTTTCCTAAAATAAGATAATTCTGCTGTGCCAACTTTATGACATTATTTCAGCAGTATTTTCACATACGTCCTGAGTGACCTGAAGCATAGATTCAGGATGTTTTTGGGGATACAGATGGCTGAGAATGAAACACAAATGGGGCTTATAAATCATCACATCATGGGCTACCCCATAAAAATCTCAGAGCCTGGTATTACCAAGACCACTGTAATCTCAGTAGTATTTGATCATCTCTCTGCATGTCATATTTCTCTGGCAATATTAGCATTTAGGCCCAAGAATTTGAATTGCTAGGAAGAGAATATTTTTATGGCTATTGAGCAGGGTATCTTTCAATGCATATAGAGCAGTGGTTCTTAGTCTCCCTAATGCTCTGACCCTTTTATACAGTTCTTCATGTGTTGGTGACTCCAAACCATACAATTATATTTGTTCTTACTTCATAATTTTAATTTGCTACAAGTATGAACCATAATGCAAATATCTGTGTTTTCTGATGGTCTTAAGTTACCCTTGTGAAAAGGAAAAGAAAAATACATGTTGATGCAGACATACTTACAGAACTATTTTGGTCAGGGATTGTTTGAATCCTCAGATGCAACACACGTGGAGGGACGGGCCTCTGTAAGTTACTTCCATACAAAATCATCACTTTGTGATTTGCGAGCAACAAAATGGATTTCGCTGATGAGTTTTGGTTCCATTGTTATCACAGAAAAATGAGTGATGAAGAGACTATAGTATATTGAGAAGAAATGGTACTCAATCTGATTCTGGTTCTAAGCAAACACCCTATAGGGATGAGCAAAAATCCTTCCATCTCATACTTGAGATATAGTGCCCTTCAGCTGAAATCAGACACACAGGGTAAGATGATCAGAAGTTGTGACAAACGTAGCATTTTAGGGACATTATTCAGTCTCTCTGAATTCAACTCCACTTGAGCCCTAAAAGAGTAAAATCTTCCTACCTCAGAACTGCTGTTTGGCTGAGACTTGCATACATGTAGTGCCTAGCATCTTCTTTCCAGTTTTTTCTTCCTAACCGCAGTATTTTGCTGTTTTTCCTACCTTTGCGGCTGCATACACTGCATAGATTCTGGTCTTACACTTCCATGTTCTTTGTGTGTTAGATCTATGTCGTATCCAACACGCACTTCTGGTTTCTCTAGTATAATGTATCCTTTATAATTCTTAACTGAACAATAGCATTTTTTTTCTGAAAAATTTTACTTGTGCTTCTAGAAGAACTTCTGCCATTCAGAGCAAAGAATAAGACCCTGTAGAGTTGACAGGGACAGTTAAGACACCACCGTTACTATCAAGGGACTTATTAACAAATGGAGGAATGAGGTTGTCAGGCAGATATTTATGACTCCCCATAAGAAAGGAAGTGGACATCGATATAAGCTCAGTTCACAATAAGAAGAAATTAGGTCATTAGGACTAAAGAGAAGCAGAGCATCAAAATATGCCCAGGAAAGAATCAGAAATTATTTCTGATTATTAACCACAACCATCCTCTCTTTGAGGATATATGACTTAGAGACTATATGACTTTCATAAGGTTGCTATTTCATTTTCAAAATGATTGTACCTTCCTCTATTTAGGCGATGCTGATTATAAACCCATGAGAGCCCAGGCTGGCTTCAAAATCCTAGCAGTTGTCCTCGCCGTGTGTCCCAAGTGCTGATATTATAGATGTTTGCTACCCAGATGGTATTTTATTGTATTTCCTTAAGTGAATATACAAGATAGACATACTGAAAGTTAGAAATCAGTCTGTCAATGATAGGAAAGCATCTCAGGATAAAATGGGCTCTAGCTGGACAGAAACAGAGAGGGCAGGGCAGAAGGGAAGCAGTGTAAGTCTTCACTCCTAAGACCTAAGAGAACCCTAAAAGATCCGGAAGTCATCACTGAAGTGTCTCTATCAGACAGTTTGAGCTACTTCCCATAGCTAGAACAACTCTGAACAATAAAATAACTGCTGGAGATCTCACCACTCCCAATTTCAAGTGGTACTACGGAGCTATAGTACTAAAAACAGCAGGGTATTGGCATAAAAACAGACATTTTGATCAATAGGATCAAATTGAAAACCAGACATAAATCTACACACCTATAGACATACACACTGGAAAATGACATCTTCAACAAATGGTGATCAAACAGGATGTCTACAGGTAGGAGTCTGAATCACCCCAAAAAGATATTTAGGAAGAAACATGGATGCTGTTAAGTAGGGGCAATTTCAAGCAAGCCTACTAGTCAAGAGGCATTCTCCAGCAGGCAGAGTTCTGAATACAGTCTTCCCAACAATCTACTGATGGCCACAAAAGAACTGAGATTCCATTTGACTTCTACAGCAAACTTAAAGGGTACAAGTAGGGAATACCTTCTCCACACAGGGTAAAAGCAGGCATTCATGAGTTCTACTAGTGTGATCCTACTAAGGAGCTTTTCAGTTGCCATAGAGATAACATTACCCATGCCTTGTTCTGTGGGGAAAGGAGCGTGTGCAACCTTACAAACTTCTCATTCTTTTCTGTTCATAAAGTTAAGTTGTTTGAATTGTGTTTATGTCACAGATGATTTTTAACAGTGGGGATGTCTTAATTTAAATATGCTTAGACCATTATAATACTTTACCTGATTTATTGGTTAATATGAAGGAAAAGTAAAGACAGGACACATTGCACACACTTTAAAATAAGCATGAAAATTAGGTAGGATAAATATTTATTTCCACATAACATTTCTTAGTTTTGAAAAACACAATATCCTAGTCACATTTACACATTACTTAAACATTGCAATAAATTACATTCAAGATATTCAATAATTTTGACCAGGATTCTGAAATTAGGAGTAAATATATATAATACTACATTTTCTTATATTTTATGTAATTTCAAAATATTAAGATTAAGATAGAGATAGCATTAAAATTCACAGAAGAACAAAATTACTATAAAAATACTCAGAAATACAGAATTTCATAGGATGATTGCTTGTTCAAACCAGTGATCATGTGAAGGTTTTAACTCACTGATTGTTTTTAACAGAGCAGGGGCTGCTATGTGGAGACCCTAGGGGACTGCTTTTGGATTGACTTGCGATATCAAAAGCAGTGAGGCTGTTATGGAGAGTGGGTCACAGCACACGCGTGTGCAGCAGCGAGTTTCACGCTTCCCTTCACCATTTATAAATACAAACTTTACTGACTGCAAAGTCTTCTCTTAATTTAGCTCATATTTCATTAAAAAATGGCTCCTGAAAAGATTGTGTGAAATTTCTTTTTCAAAAGATATCAAAATGTTACGGTTAATGTAGGCCTGCTTTTTTTTCCATCTTCATGAGCTTCCTAATAGAGGAGTTTGCCCAATCACGTGCACCTCCATGGAGTACATAAAGTTTACAAAAGCCACAGGCCTCTGAGTTTTTCTAAATTTGGACATTGAAAGATTATAAGTTGTCAATTATTGATAGTCCTTAGGAACTAAGAATCCTCTGAGATTTCATTTTTAGCAATTCACATTTACTTAAAATTAAGTGAATCTTATATTTAGTCATACTCAAAAATCCATAACTTCCTTCCTATTTCAATAAGCTTAGTAAAGTTGGATTGTTTCATATGGACTGAAATATTTACATCACCTTCTCTAACAGAATCTGAGTTTTAGTTCAAAGATCGTTTCCCCACAACATGCATTTAATTCAAAGGTGGAAAAGAACTTGCAAAACCAATCACAGCTGGATACCTGTTGGTCTAACATGACAACATGACAGGGAACAATTCTAAGCAGAACATGGCCGTCAACAGCAGAACAGCTGTACAGGGATGTATTTCATATGCGATGATTCACTGTGTGGCATTCCATAAGTATCTATGTCATAGGTGTATTTGGGAAGCAACTATTGTCAATGGGAGAGAAATTCAGTAACACTTTTCTGGTAAAGACTTAAAAAGAAAAACAAACCTCAAAAAACTCTCCAAATCTCTCTAAGCATTTCACAGACGCCTAGTACACTTGATCACATGGGTAAAACACGATTCTAAGCAGACACTGCAGGGCTCTCCTGCGGTAGGACTTCTAAAAAGGTACGAACAGGTTTCTTTCTCAAATAACTTGGAGTATCAGTTAGATATTAAGTATTAAATGCATCCTATTAAGTCAGGAAATACATAAATACGAGTGTTACAAATGTTTGCAAAGTAACCTTTTGATTTGGGCCCTTCAGAATAAGTCACTAACGCTAAGGCATAAAAAAGTTAAAAGTAAGACTACCTTTCCAAAAGTCTTCTGAATAAAATTATCAGGTATCTTCCGGTTGCTAAGGTAGGAAAATACAAACTAGGTAAATACGCCTTTTTGTTTAAAGAACACTTTGCTCTCATTATGCTGACACTGAGAACGCTGTGTTGGTGGTTGTCTCACAGTAGTGACAAGGGGGACTCTTGCATTAGCTATTGTATCTGCTCACAAGGGGGTCACACTGCTCAGAGGAGGTTAAACACAGAAATGGAGGAAGTGCTGCACTACTTACAGTGTGGAGGTGGATTTGGGATAGGAGACAGGATTTACAATACATGATCAAAGCAGTTTTATTAATAATTGTGACACTCTTCTCATATATATATGTAAAAAATAAATTGAAGATCAAGTCATAGACAAGTCTCCCTGTCAACACCTTTCCCTGAGTCAGCTTTCTTCTCTTTTCGGCTTTCAGTGCTAAAGGGGGAGGAAAAAAAAGGGAGAAATTTACCAATATAATCCAGCTTGGTTACTGTGAGATTTGTTTTCTTCAGACACAAAGCCCATCAACCCCAAAGAAATACAAGAGTTCTTAGGCATCGCTCTCTCATGCTGCACCACAGAGACACAGCAGCAATTAAATCCTCTGTGCTCTGTGAGCTAGAAATCAAGAACTGCAGAGAGGGGGAAATTCAAAAACAGACACGGAGAAACAAAAAGCAGACATTTCCAAACGGTTCTAAAAGCATGCAAGATTAATACACGGTCCTCATCTGGGCAAATGAATAATTGACAATTGGTGAAAACGCCAGCCATGCTCCACACCAAGGTAGCCTAAGACTTAGCAATGACAGAGCGAGGTGCTGCCCCAGGATTCCCAGGCTCTGCTGGAAAGGGCTTTTCCTTTGTTCCTGGACTGGACCTTGATTTATGGGAAGGAAGGTGTATTGGTAGGGAGTGCAGACATATACTTCCTATTCTGGACTCCCTGCTCTCCACACACCTGTGCTGTGTTCACAGGGAAAGCCTCTGACTACACAGCAGGGGAGGGATGCTTCATTTCCTTCTAGAATAAACTCACACCCCAGAAGCCTGTTTAACTTCACCTTTCACTTAACTTCAATGACAATTGTGCTGATAATGTGACTACCATTTTTGTTGAGTTATTTGCAATATTTTCACCATTTTGTACTTGGAAGTCTTCATGGAGGGAGAGGTTGAATATAGTGCTCAAGTGGATGAAGCTTAGATGAAGGAAAGTGTATACTTCCAGAAGGGCAACACTCTTCTTTCTCTAGTGCCTGGCAAAGTCCCAGGCACTCAAGGTTTCTCTGCAGCCCCATCCCTATTTATGGCATAAAGAACAACATACAGCCATCCCCTGAGGCCCTGAACTAGAAGAATCAACATACTTTTCACTGTTAACTTTGGCCCTTAATTCACATCAATGAAATAGTGGAATGTGGAGGCACTCTTGGTTCTCTGGGTGATAAAAGAACCAAGTTATGTTTTCTCTGGGGTTTTCTGAGCATCTTTCTTAGTGGTCAATAACTTAAACATATTCTAAGAGTGTGCTTTTAAAATTGTTTTTTCTCCAATTCAAGCTAGAAACAGCCCTTCTCAGTTGTCACCACCACCCGGCGCCATCAGGTAAGAAGTGCCGGAGCTTCTGCCATCTGTGGCACGCTGCCAGCACTGAGAGCTGGTGTGAGTGAGTGTCTATGGCACTCGGGTTTCTGCCTGCCACACTTCTCAGCACATACTCCTTACAGGTCAGAGCAAAGCAACTTTTTTCCCTTTTCTTTTCTCCTTCCGTGAGAAGAGATGACAGTGTGCACATGATGTGTCGGGCGCCTTAATTCTGTATTTTTAACTTCTCTATCTGTATGACTCACTTTTTCTACTTTAAGTTCCTTTTACATGACAAATGTCTGCTATTCTGCTTTTCAAATTAACTTGTCCTTGGACGTAACTTGTCCCCACCTCTTCTGTCAAACAAAGCCAGTAAAGCCCAACAGAATGGGAGGGAGGTGTGGGTGGAGTGCCCATTCTTACCTCCCAGAGCTAAGGGAGGTGTGTGACCCACAGCCAGTGATTTAATCTCTCTGAGACTGGCTTCCTTCAACACTAAATTGAGCCTTGGACCAGATGGCCTCTGAGTCTTCTTGTAGCTCACTTCTGAAATACTGATTCTGGCATTCCTGTTTCTAATATACTCTGTCTTTTGTAAAATCGGATGTTGTTACCCTATCTATACGAGACTTGGTAGGGGAGAGGTACAGTGGTCTCTCCTCTAGTGTAATTCCTCTGTACACAATATTTTGGGACTTAGGTATCACATAACTTCTTGATAAATACTTGTCAATTGTCAGGGACACAATTTGTCACTAAGTAGTAAAGGTAGACAGAGAAAGAAAGAGAGAGAGAGAGAGAGAGAGAGAGAGAATATCAATTAGATTCACAGATAAGTCTTCTCCTTATCTGCTTTAATTATATTTGTGTTTTATGTCATAAAACAATCACTTACTAAATGACTATTTTAATAAAATAATTTGGGGAGGCAGAAGTATTCCAATCTGCTCAAGACTGCTATGAAAATGTTTCTTTGGATTTTCTAACTGTCTGATGAACGCCCTGTCTCTCCCGCTATGCCTTGGTTTCTTGCTACATTTATTTTTCCAAATGCTAATCAACTAAACTTTCATTTAAACAAACATATATCACATGTGTACTATTTCTTACTATAATAAATAAATATTGTCAGGTATTCTGGGAAGATCTAGGAATATATGATAGATAAAATGATTCTTATAGGTCAGTCCTGAAAACATACACACAAGTAACATACAGACTGATCATGTTCAGGTTGCATTTGTTTATATATGTGTGTACGTATAATCATATACATATATGTATGTAGTAATTATTAATGAAAAAGAGGCCATGAATTTAAAAGGAAGAAGAGAGAGGGAGAGAGAGAGAGAGAGAGAGAGAGAGAGAGAGAGAGAGAGGTAAAGAAGGATACAATCATATAGTTTCAAAAAATAAGATAACTAAAACATAAAAATAAGAAAGTGATATTTCAAGAATGAGCAAAAAGAAGACTATTATTGACATACTACTGAGAAATCTATGAGGAAGTTTCTTCCGTGGACTCAGATATTGCTCTGGACAGCACTTGTCTAGTAGTTAGGGAAAGGCCTAAGAGATCACAGCAAAGGAGGAATCTCCATAATAGGAGGAGGTTGTGGGAGTACAAAGGAAAGGTAGAAAGAGTAGTAGCTGTCCTGGTAGCTCATCCATGCATCGATGCATGGCCCCACTCCCAGCACAAGCAAGAGTTCCATGACTTAATAAATAAAAGAGAAGACAAAGTAGGAGGGTAGAGAGATGGAAGTGGATCAGGAAGGAGTTTGGGGAAAGATGGGGGCAAATATCTTCAAAATACATTGTATGAAATCCTCAAAGAATTCATTAAAATGTTTTTAAGATCACTGAAAATGTTCTTTCCCCAGCATCTATAGGTATCGCTGCAAGAAATGTTCCTAGGAGTCCATTATGCAGTAAATGTGGTTTTGGAGAGACCTATTTTTATCAAACTGCATGGGAAGCTGTGGAGGCAACTCATTGAACAAGAAGAAATCAATTGGTGCTTACAGAGAGCCTTCACACCTATGTTCTAGAATCTTTGGTACAGGAACAATCTGCAAGCTACCAAAAGGGAAACATAAACACCAATCCAGCCACAAACCCTCTGATCTACAATGGTGTCCTTTCTGCAAGATATGCTAGGGAATGATGGCACAAAGCCTATGGAAGTAACCAACCAATATATGATTTGACTGAAGGTTCAATCCATGAGATGAAACCCATACCCAACACTGCTTGGGTGACCAAGAACCTGACCCTTGATATCTCAGGGACCTAGGCTAAAACCAAACACTACTGTCCAAAAGAAAAAAAATAGTAATAAAATGACTCCTAATGATATTCTGCTATAATTATGTATTATAATTATATTACATTATATAATTATCCATATAACTAGATAAACTATAATTATTTTATTATTAAAAAAGAAACCATGGGGGACTACCTAGTAAAAACCTATCTCAAAAATCAAAACAAACAAAAAACAAAGAAATTTTTTTTTTAAAAAAAGCAAGACAAGGTGTAAGAGAGTTAGTTCTGTAGCTAAGAGCATTAGTGTAGATATTGCTCTTGCAAAGAACCCAAGTGTGGTTTCCAGCATCTATATAAAGTGGCTCACAACCACCTGTAACTCAAGTTCAAGGGAAAACAATGCCCTCTTCTGGCTTCCTTGGGGACCCACACTCATAAGCATATATCTACACATAGACACAAATAATTAAAAGTAATATAAATTGAATCAGAGATGATTGCACACACCTTTGATCCCAGAACTCAGGAGTCAAATGCAGACAGAACTCTATGAGTTCTAGGAGAGCCTGGTCTACATATGGATTCCAGGCCAGTTAGACTACGTAGTAAGAACCTGCCTCAATAATAATGACGGTGATAATGATGATGATGATGATGGTTGTGGTGGTGATGATGGTGGTGGTGATAATGATAATAAAAGCTTTTAAAAATCAAAACAAAAAATTGGAAATAGTCTAAGTGTGAAATAGTAGGAAATAAATTATATTACAGCTAAGTAATATATAATTTTACAAAGTTAAATATGGTTTGTAAAATATTAACCACATATTGCTAATGAAAAATTATGAAAGAACAAGTACATTATGAGATCACCTTTGTAAATTTAAAAAATATGAGTAGATGGAATCCTTGAGATTGTTAACGGCAGTTGACACAGAGGAATCACACACAAGTAAAACAATTAAGGCAGAACAGTTGTAGAAGAGCCAGGCTATCCACTAATTAGCCTGTTCAGAGCAAGGTACAAATTTTAATGGCTCCTTGCTACAACGTCCTACAGGGCCAGCTTAAGCAGCCACCTCTTCTGCAGGATACAAATGACTCATAGAGTATTTACTGTGATTTAAAAGATATCCTACTGGATTCACTGTTTTTTTTTAAGTAATTCTTACACAACATATTAAGAAAATAGGAAAATATTTTTCCTAATCCTTTTGGTAATTTACGTCCTATAAGTCTTTGCCAGATCAAGATGAGTTGGACTAGTCTTTGGAGTGACAACGAAGAGCTCCTCAGGAGCGTCCTATCCCACCTAACTTGCTTGAAAGAGTATTCACAAGTACAAGTTATAGTTGCTTGAAATGCTGAGTGCCTACATCCAGTTTTTACCTCACAATTTTTTTTGGACTTTAAGTGTTTGAGTTTGAAAGTTATTTATTAGAATTTTATTGTTTATGTTTTTCTTGTTAGTTACCAAGCAAGGCAATCAAATGATGAAGATAAATTCACATGCATTAAAAGATAAAGGGATGCTGTAGAGGAGCTTGTCATGAGTGCATAGCACTTTCAACCAAGACCAAAGCAGACACCCTCCAGATGAGCTAGAATTGTAGTCAGCTCCTAGCTTCTACATCCAGTCAAACTAGATACTGTATTTTCAAAAACAAAGCGTGAACAAAGCACTGATGAGATACTGCTGTTGCAAATCTCCTTTGCACAGGTGATTAAGCTTCCCAAGTCATACCATAGAAAGAAACAGAATGGAAAATAACTGCTGACTGAGAGGTGGATCAAAGTCTGTGGAACCAGTGTGAGTCACAAAAGATTAGAGTCCCAGTAACCTCATCTTTAGACCTCTTTTGATTTTGACAATTAGGCTGTCTGCCATCAAGCAAATGTGTAGTGTTTGTTTGTTTTACTTCACTGTTTTCAACAGACGCTAATGGGAAGCAATAGCTTTGGAAGGGTATCACCACTATTAACATTGGTGATTTTAGGATTGCTAGGAGTCATTTTCTTTCTTCCAGAGTTTCTACTGTTGTAAAGATTAAAGACACTAACTACCAACTAAAAGACATAATTTATATCACATCAAATGGTGAAGAAAAGTGCTAGACATAGTAACATTAGGAACATAACTGGTTCAAGGCCAATTTGTGCCTTGAATGTAGTTAGATCAGTGTGGATATATGATTAAAAAAAAACAAGAAACACATGATTATACCAGTGTATGAATGATGGGCCTACTTAGAACTAGACACATTTCAAGCATATTACACTGTTAACCAGAATCACTCTGCTCCTAAAATGAGTTATAGGCATAATTATAAAACAGAACACAACTATGTTTTCTGGTAAAGGGCAATATTTGACTTTAGTGTTTACTTTAAGAATCACAGAAATCATCACATTATAAAACCTTTTCCCAACACAAAGAAAAGACAGGAAGATTTTGCATGATGGACCCATGTAATTCAGAACGAGAAACATCTGAAGTCTGATTGTCTCAAAGTTTCTGCCCAGTGCCCATGACTGACATTTGACTTTGAGCCTATCAACCTGGATTTTAGATTTTAAAATTAAATTGGATTCAAATTTTCCTCCTACTACTCTGATTTTCTTTCATGAGTTCTGACAAAACATCAAATTACTGCAAGAATGATTGATTCAAAGGGACTATAGCAAGAATTTTGAAGAGAGAAAGCTAAATACAAAAGAGTATTACTACTGCTTAACCAAAGCAAGGGAATACAAGCTGGTTTTGAATCCTTGTTCAAAGACACCATTCAAAACTCTTAGCAATAGCCTCTGAAGAAACTTTTATCAAAGTCCTTTAGTCTAAGTTTTAGAAAAATTTAGAGTCAGGCAATCAGAGGAATTTAGTCAAGCAATGAAAGAGGAAAAGTGGGGGAGAGGGAGGAACAGCTACCCCAGCTTCCGGGGTGATGACGGTCGCTGCCTTGTTTACTCTGCTTGCTACAGAGATGACATTGAAGCAGCATGCCATTTTGGGGTGACAAAACTAGCAGTAGGAGGTTTCCCCCCAAGACTAATGTAGTCTTTCTCTAGCCCATGGCTCCAATTATGTCTCATGAGGCTTGCAAGTTTGCATATATCACAGCAACATTTGCAATTTTCAAAATTAAAGGAACAAATTTTCTTTTCCCAATCTAGAAATTTGATGGTATTATTTGCTAAGTGTGACTCTGTAAGCTCTGTTGTTTGATACGTGATGCGTTCGTATGCTGTAAGGGGAAAAATGTTTCCTCATATTTTAGAGCCCCTCAAAGAACTGATTAGATAGAAAACACCATAAAAATCAGTCTTACATTGGGCTGGAGTCCAAGACTCTCCAGGTCTTTTGCCTCCCCAAAACTCACACAGATGACATAGGCTGACCAGGTCTTCAGAAGACACCATTTAACATAAGGAAATGCAACCAGGGGATAGGTTTGAGGGAAAAGGTCTTACCTTTGGGGAATCAGCTTCTAGAGTGATTAGGAAGGGGAGCTTATGACAAAAAAATGTAATATAAAAATTAAGTAAAAAAAGTTAATGTAAGGTTATAAAATAAATAAATTAAATCATTATACCATCCCCAAACATCAACCACTTTCTAGAGAAGCCAAACTAGCATAACATGGGGTTTTCTTCTCCCGAGCAGCATCTAAGATGGCTGCATGCTAAGATTCACACTCATTTATAAGTCCTGGAAAATTCAGCAGAAAATACCAGGACTCCCTTGCTGTTTAAAGACACATTCTTCCCTTAACATGCACTGAAAGTCTCCAGCATAGCTACGAGACTGCTCACACATCCACAGACAGATGAAAATGGGTGGATGTTCGGGGTAAGGTTAGGGAAGTTTGTCAGGAACTTGAAAACAGGAAACTAGAAATCAACTAAACTAGAGTGACCATTTCATGTGCCAAATCGCTGTCACAAAAGCAAACAGGGAGTGGGGAATGTGTTCTGGCACCTACAGTGGTCCTGCGGAGTGTGTGATGAGGGAATACAATGAAACCACATTAAAAAAAAAAAAAAAGAGTGGGCCAAAATGAATGTTCAAAATTGTCATGCACTGGGGTCATTAACTGCTCCATTTCCCCCCCACTGTGGTAGTTTTAGAGTGGGGTTTTATTTGAAAGGAAGATACTGACTTTTTATTTGAAAGGAAGATAATGTTTATAAAAATTGTCATTCTCCCTTTAGAAAAAAATTTTCTGACATATCTTAAGTCTAAATTTGATTAAAACCAATGGTATCTTTTCCTAATGCATTTATACCATAAAATCATTAGCATTAACATAACCTTATTATTTCAAAACTCAAACCTTTTGGAAGGAAAGCGTGACTCCTTGTCTTTTGAGTTGTCAGCAGTAACCAGAAGGTTCCCCCACATGGCAGTCTTTGACATTTCATCAGAAATATTGATCACGGATGGGTCATCTCTAGACAGGAGTTTACCCAAAAGGAAATAATATACAATAAACAAGCAATGAGGCATGCAGGTAGAGAAGATGAATGTATGAAAACTTTGTAACTATGTGAAATATTTTACCTACATTCTTCACAGTAAAGTACATGCAATATAAAGTTCTCATCTTAAACATTTTAAGATGTACAATTAAAAGTTATTAAAGGCATTTACAATGTATATCTCACTACTACATCTGTTTTCAGAATTATTTTCATCTTATCAAACTGAAATTTTATATCTATTAAACAATAACTCTCTGCTTCCTCCTCTTCACAGCCCCTGCAAGCACCATGGCATGTTCTGCCTCTATTGCTCTGACTATTTTACATGTGCCATGTAAGATGCCTCACACGGTGTTTGATTTTTTTATCACTGCCTTATTTCATTTGAAAATGCCCTCACAGTTCAAGATGTCCTATCATATGCCTAAATTTCTCTTCTTTGAAGATTGAATATTTCATATTGTTTATTATAATAGCATATTTTAAATAATTAAAATTGAGAAGCATAAAGTAAATCCCTCAGTTATTGATGGGTATCCGAAAAATCCAAAGAAAATATTCTAGCTGTGTAGATATAGATTTGGGCTATAGTTTTCTTGATTCATCCCTGATATCAGACATTTACTTTCTGTTCTAATTTCAGATGCTCAAGAGGCCCATGCTGCCACCATTTTAAATTGCTGTTCCACCCTCTTAAGACTTCCGTCTCTTTGCTACTGGGGTTCTATTTAGAAAGTGGTCTCCTGTGCCAATGTGCTCAAGTATACTTTTCACTTTCTCTTCTATAAGTTCAGTGTGGCTGGCTTTATGTTGATGTCTTTGATCCATTTGGACTTGAGTTTTGTGCATAGTGATAGATATGGGTCTATTTTCATTCCTCTACATCTTGATATCTAGTTATGCCAGCACCATTTGTTAAATATGCTTTCTTTTTTCCATTTGATATTTTTTGCTTCTTTGTCAAAAATCAGGTGTTTGAAGGTGTGTGGATTAATATCCGGGTCTTTAATTACTGTATTGCTAGTAGAAATGCAAGCTGGTACAGCCCCTTTGGATGTCAGTATGGCAATTTCTCAGAAAATTAGGAAATGACCTTCCTCAAGACCCAATAATATACCCAAAGGATGCTCAATTTTGTCATAAGGACATGTGTTCACCTATGATCATAGCAGAACTTAGAAACAACTTAAATGCCCTTCGACTGAAGAATGGATAAGGAAAATGTGTTATATTTACACAATGGAGTACTACACAGCAAAAAAAAATGACATCTTGAATTTTGCAGGCAAATGGATGGAGCTAGAAAACATTATTTTGAGTGAGGTAACCCAGACCCAGAAAGACAATTATCACATGTACTCACTCATAGGTGGTTTTAAAACATAAAGCAAAACCAGATCACAAATCATAATCCCAGAGAGCCTAGACAACAATGAGGACACTAAGAGAAACATACATACATGGGAAGTAGAAAAAGACAAGATCTCCTGAGTAAATTGGGAGCATGGGGACTTTGGGAGAAGGTTGAAGGAGAGTGGGAAAACAGGGAGGGGAGCAGAGAAAAATGTAGAGCTCAATAAAAATCAACAAGAAAAGACTTCCATCTCTTTTGTTTCCTTTGTCTTTCTATCCTTTTTCTTGCCAGCTACATCACTGCATTTGCTGTTCATATTTTTATGTTCTATCCTGATCCTCTGTTCTACTTAAATACAGTGACAAGAGTATTCTAGATCACTGGTCAACAGTTGCTTCCCCCAAAAGTCAAAGCTGGACACATGGCACTTACTCAGTAATTTTGTGTTTGAAAATGAATTCAGCCTGTGCCCTTGATGGGGCGTAACTGGGGAACATACAGTATTAGGTTCTATGCCGGTAGTTGGCTGGTTTGTTTAGCTTTGTTCTGTTTTTATATTTTAAATGTAAAACAATTATAGAAAACATTCATGCTGTGTCAAAACCTCTCAAGACTTAGAAATATCATTAAATGGCAGCATAAAGAAATCACAGACCAAGTGAAAACTTTTGTAATGAAAAAAGCACTATTTTTGTACGTATAAGTAACATTCTTTACTGTGTAAAAAATGACATTAACCAAACTCCTAAGCTGGCATCTTGTCAACTCTCTTGGTAGTTGTTTCCAAGAGGACAACGAACCCAACGTTTAGTGTAAATGATACACTAGAACTCAGTCTTGCTCAATCTAAAAATGTGTCCTTAATTCTTCTAGCCTTCCTGAAGATGGAGCTTCCTAGAAACTCAGCATAGGAGATCAACTAATTTCTAACAAAGCATTAAATGAAAAACAAGAATATCATGGTCTTATGAGACAGTCTTAGGAACAAAGAGGTTTATGAAATTTTGAATAAAAGAAACGTAAGCTTTATGTGACAGTACATTTTTATTATTTCATATGCAAAGTTCTTTTACAAATTTACAAGCTAGTATGCAGTTTGGACTTTTTTTTTGAACTTATTTAACTACAAAACCCTTTAGGAATGGCACGTCATAAAGCTAGAATTCACTCAAGAATATATTCAATTCAATCAAGAGTATTTTGAATGAGAAAAAAAAAGAACTAAAATATTTTTTTCCAGTTGTGTTCACCTTTAAGTTACAGGTAATCACACCTAAACTTTTGGAGAGAATATGGTTTGGGAGTAAGACTGCGATACAATAGATTCTTTCCCTCTTTGTCTTTTAAGTACCATGGCAAATCTCTCCCCCTAAAAAATTTAGTGTTTATTTATTTACTGGCACAGCCTAAGAACTGTGAGACTATATACTTGGGTACCAAATAGTACTTTAAAAAGACTTTATGAGGAAATTATTCAAACTAAACTTTTGAAATAGGAAGGGAGATAGAGAATGGGGACGAGAGAGGAAGGGAGCAGAGAAAGAAAGGGAACAAAGGAGAAATAGGGAGTGAGAGGGAAAATGTTTGTAAAAATTTCCATTGTAACTAATAAAACTTTGCTTTGCTGTCTTTGTGTGTCAAAAAATCATTGTATTTTGCAGAACTTCATGAATATTTTCTTAAATGGCAGACATGACTGACTAACCAAAAAATTAGTTATCTTTTTGGAAGTGACTTTTGTTAGGAGCAAGTTCTCAGAATGAAAATGTTTTCTCATGATTGCCTTACAGATACTGACCTCATTTATACTAAAAGTGAATGATGAGTGTCTTCAGGTGGTAATTTCTGAGAATATGAAAGTGATCTTTTATACACCTTATAAACCATGAAAAGAAAAGACAACTCCCTGTGTCTGCTTCTTTTTGTCATTTTGCTACACAAGTGTTGGCAGAACTTACTGCAATCTGTAATTTATTTCTTGGTCTTGAGATATTTTATATTTTAATACAACTTCAATAACTTTCCTATGGTATGAAGAGCATAACCAGCATATTCTATGATGTGTTTTAAATACGTGTTTACCTGTAGTGTCCCTCCAGTGGGAGTTGTACTGTGCCCTCGTCTTCCATGGCTAGCATACTTTGTTCTTCCTGGAAAGACAAGTGTACCGTATATAAAGTGAACCTGATGGGTCTCCATTTTACATTAAAGAGGAAACACAGATTAATGTTTTATTATCTCATTAACCTCAGGACCTTCCACTTTGTTTGCATTTATTAATGCTAGCACAGGTCATTTCATAAAGCCTCAGCTACTAAGAACACAAGTAATTAATGAAAATCTCATAACACAAAGTAATTTAAATGCTAACAACAATCTCGCTCATGTCATTCAATGTGAAACATGGTTAATTTCCAAGCACATTAAGAAATAACCTAAATTTTACAAGAACAAAAGTGTGAGTAATGTTGTAAGAGTTTGTTTTTTATAAATTGAATTTACATTCCCGAATTCTCTACTAGGAAGAAGTGAGGGCTACATATTTAGAGCATTGATGCTCAAACTCTACTTTAGAGTCACCTATAAGCAATGCCAAAACTTTACCTATGGGTAAATGGGTCCTTCATCTGGAGGTTCTGATTCTGTAGGTCGAGAATAGAGAGTTCACAAATTTACATTCCTAATAAACTGCACGTGATATTGATCACACTGGCCTGAGACCACATTTTGAGAATAGTTCTAAAGAATTGGGGAAAAAAGACAGCAGGCACCTTCTTATATGCATAAAAACATGGATTTAGGGCTCGTTCACTCTTGCGGCATTCTCTTAGCCTGCTAATCAAGGCAGGTCCCTCTGAGGAGACTTCAACCCTGATGCTCCAGGATCAGGCTATATGCTGTGGAACAATGGTAACGGGACCACAAGAGCTCTGCTGCTAACCTTGCTTATATGCTCCCCTCAGACACCTCTTCTTGTATCCAAGGGAATAATCCTGTTTACTTTCTTGTGTGTTTTTGTAAGGGATTTATTTCTTTCAAAGTCCGTTTGTGTGCTGTCATTGACATTGCTAGTAGGACTAAGAGTTGATTGGTGCGTGAGGACCTGATAAGAACCATCTTAAGAGGCATTATTTAGGCTTCCAGTTTAACACGTAGGGAGGGCAAGGTATCAGGTACATGAGGTACCTGGTATAAGCAGCCAGGAAACAGACAGAAAACAAGAAGTGAGGTCCAACTATAAACATAAAACCCAAAGGTCTCAGTGACCAATTTCCTCCAGCGAGGCTCCACCCCATTCAGATTTTACAACGCTCTAAACGGTGTCGGTGTCACTAACTGGAAACTAAGTGTTGAACCATACAATCTAAAGAGGACATATTACAACTAAACTAGATCATTATGCTCCATTCTTCCATAGGTTCATGGTCATCTCTGAGATTCAAGGAAATACCTTAACTGTGAACCCATGTACAAACAAAAAGCAATTTGAATGCCTTCAACATACTATGGGACAGAATAACCATCCCCATTCCTAAATGGAAGAGTGGGTCTACAGAAAGGAAAGATCATACAAAAGCAAGACCAAAACCCAGGAGGGCAAACACCAAATGCTATAGCTTCATGTCCAGCATTTGGAACTCATGACAGAATCATCTGTGGTTCAAAGGGCTTAGGTAGCCCCACCTCTCCTGCTTTATTACCAGTAGTATGCATAGCCTCTTTATTTGCCAGCTCTGCTCCCTGCTGCAGGCTTTGCTATGTAGAAATCCCATGGTTCTTGCATCTTTCACATGAGGTTTTCTTTGCAACCTCAACTTCACAGCCTCATACATTCCCTTCTTGGGGGCCGTCTTGCAGGGATTCTGACCCCGTGATAAATTTCCTAGCCTCAGTGGCCTTCAGAAACCTTGGCACAAGTTTCATTTAATTCTATTATTCCTGTATCTTTCATGCCTATACAACCACTACCACACAGTACTGCCAACTCCTTCAACCAGCTCAAGATGAAGCCTTGCCCTCTTTGAAGACAGCTGTATCAGTTTTTGTATCCTGACCCTAGAAAAACACATACACAGACAGTTGTTTCTGAGAAGGCAATGCCTTCAGCAATATTCTCAGATTAGACTTTAGTCTTAAAAATGAATTTCCAATTTCACAAGATGGATCTTACAGTGCATGGAGTCTCACCTTTGGGTCACCTTTTCTCTTGTACAGAGCACAAGATTTCTCTTTAATGGTACTAATCTCTAATGACTATACTAGCCTTATCAACAACAATCTTACATATAATTTTAAGCTTACAGTTTTTCCTCACAAACTGGACATTTTTATACCTTTTTGTTCCACTTGTTGCTCTCTGGATGAAGATCTGGATAAGAGCAATAAGAAATAACCATACACAGTATGAACACCTGAACAATTTTTGACATTTTCTCTCAAACAATTTAGTCTATTATTTTCAAATTTAGGTACTCTGAAATTCTCAGGGCATAGGTAGACTAAATGCAACCAAGTTCTTTGCCATATTATGAAATAAATTTTCTCTATTCAGATCCCAATAGAATCCTTGTTCCCTTCTGAACCATCAGGAGTTGCTCCTCCACTGTCCACATTTCTTTCAACATTCTAGTCTACTGAAATCCCACCACGGTAGCCACTAAAGCTTTGTGTATAGTCCGAGATCTTTTGCTAGTTGCATTCTAAACTCTTCCACATTTTCCCCACAAGCCTGTGCCAAAACCCAAGAGCCGTATGGTCAAGTTTGTCACAGCAACAGCCTTATTCCTCCACAATAAACATCTGTATTAGTGACTTTTCTCAGACTGTGAAAAAATACCTGATAAAAATCAGCTTAAGGGAATGGGTTATTTTGACTTTCAACAAGGGATATAGTCCATCATGACAGGGAAGGCATTGTATCAGGAGCAAGAGATAGCTGGTCACCCTTCTCCAGCAGTCAGAAAGTAGAGAGCAGCAACAAGTGGGGCTTGGCTTTCAAACCTCCAGCAATCAATTTGCTTTAGGGGCATCACTTCCTAAAAGTTACACAATCTTCTAAAAAGGTATCATCATCTGGGCACCGAACATTCAAATATATGAGCTTATGAGAAACAATTCATACTCAATTTCCAACAAGAAAACCATTAATTAAAAGAACTCATTTAAGTATAAGGAGAGCCAAACTGAGGCTTAGAATGAGGTGGTCCTTGCAACTTAGTTTGTCAAGATATATGGGATATAATATAGCATATACATAACATATTAACATATGCACACCATAGAGTCAAAGACAGAACATATCCATCCATTCTGGTAGAAAAATACTACTTTTTATACGTTTTATGTTGCTGTACATGAAGGGACATAAAGACACCATCAGTGATCCCAAAGACTACATAAGACAAACCCGGATGTAAACAAAGTATACATGTGCCCTTGGTTGTTAACTAGAAGATGATACACAGCTTCTCTTCTGGCCAAATCAGCAAGATTTACTGAAGACTAAAATGCAAATCAAGCTGAAAAGAACAAAAGCACAACCAGTGCCTGTGTCACCTGGCAGCACGAAAGGCAGACCCATTAGCAGCAGCCAAGACTGGGGCTAAGGCTTTGTGAACAGTTTTCTCTTCCTGATGATTTTCCACTTTTCTCTCAAATTGCTTTCAATAATTATTTTGCACTCTGAGGCTCGTTAGTGTGTGTGGGCTTTATTCTAGTCATCATCCTATCCAAACAAAAACTCATCACCTCTAAAGATAGCATTTCCAAGCCATGCTTATCTGAAGTGAAGGGTGGCAGAGCAGCCGCTGCTGCTGTCTTCAGTGCCAGAAGGGATCTGGGTGGGCCTGGGAGTGGTGACGGAGGGACAGCTGCACCCAAACAGCACTGCTGGGAGGCAAAGATGGAGACTTCCCATAGAGGAGCTGTGAAATCAGGTGCGGTTACCTTCATCTTCACAGCCCAGGTTATCTCGTCATTCAAGAAGACAAATAGCCAAATAGAACTGAGCAGATAAGGACTGGAGGAGCACCTAACATGGCTCTCATACAGCACCTCATCTACACAGGAACTGCCAATGATATGCTGAGCTACATTGTGGAGCCCAACTGCAACATGTTAGAGGAATACCTAAAAGAAGGGTTTGGCCAAAAAGACTTTAGAATTCCTTATGCTATAACTGAAAGACAATCTTTTAATTAAATTGTTTATCAAAGCAGTTTTAAGGTATGAAAAACAAGGGGAAAACAAATAACTCCATATCTAATAAAGAGCAGAAAATGACGCACAGAAAAGGAACGCACTCATTTCACGCATTGATTGAAGATGCATTATGTTTTAGGTACATATCAAAGAAAAATAATAGGTACACCACCAATTAGGTTCACTTAATGAATGTATGTTTACATAATCTGTGACAGGTAACTGTAAGGTATTGAGATATAAAATTAAAAAGAAAGATATAAACTCAGTTCTCAAAGTAATTAAAGATTAGCACAAAGAACACAAGAACAGACAGTGAAGAGAAGAAGAAACTTCAGGTAGGAAGAAATGATGTGAGATATGCAGAAAAGACTGAAATAAATAAGGTGTTCCCATGACAGCGAGCAAGCAGTTTCACAAAAGACAAAGGCCCATGGTGAACTGAAATGGGTAATATAATCTATAAGATCCTACTGTTTTTAGATAAACTGAATGATATTACATCCTTAGTCTGAACTTTATTTTGTAATAGTAGAAAAATTATAATTGTTATAGTACCTGACATATGGTTCATCCTTTACCATTAATAAAAGAGTTGACTTAAATTATATATCCATTTGGGGGCAAAGTTTGTATATATGTGGAAGCCCTTTAAGATCTCAAAGTTTAAACAATAGCTGAGAGTCAGCATTCAGAAAGACACCTAAGTTACTATGGGGGCCAAATACTTAATGATTTGGCAATTCATGTGTCCTAAGAAATGGGAGGAGAGTCAGGAGTCACGTTCAACACTTCATTTTATTGAAGAGGCAAATAAGGCAATCAGAAGTTAAAAAATTCCTACCATTTCCTTCCCTCAACTAATACCATCATCTTCAGATATTGCATATGTATAAATTTGAAAATAAGGATTATACTTTTAAGAACTATTATTTCTGTTTTCTAACAGATTAAAGAGTTGATAGCATAAAATAATAAAAGCATAGAACGTAAAATTGGGGTGGGCCATATAGAATTCAGCAAGTTCATGGAGTCATCAGAACCTATGGCTTAGCAACTTTTTGAATTTTGTGTGCATGTGTGTTTATGTGCACACATGTGCAGATGAGCACATGTGGCAGTCAGGAGACAACCTGCAGGAGTTTGTTTTCTCTTTGTATATGTGGGTTCCAGGAAGCAACCTGGTTAGCAGGCTTGATGGCCAGTGCCTGTACTGCTGAGCTATCTCACTGGTCCCAATTCAGCACCTTTAAGTAACTGCCTAAATTACTTTAAGTACAAAAAATTTCTGACATGGTAATCTTGTACTGAGAACTTTGCTGTTTTATAGAGATTGAGATTATGTGAGTCTAATAAAAGGTTTATCTCAGATGTCAACATCACCTGGAGGTCTAAGGAAAATAGATTTCTGGCTCTGATATGCATCATTTGATGAAACAGGCCTGGGAATTTGCATTTTTAAAATATTGCAAGGTGCTGGCTGGTGCAGCTGAGACCCTGGAACCAGATTTTGGGAAAGAGCTGCTTTAGAAGATAGAGCATACTTGTCCCACTCTACAGTTGAATCATAAAAACTATTTCTCTAGGTTAGTAATTAGGATGCGCTTCCTAAAGCCACAGCCAATTCTTACCTTTCTGAGAGGTAAAGCACTTGTTTTAATTTCTTTAATTGTGCTTATTTTTAGATTGCACTTTCTTGGAATCTTTCATGATCATAAGGCTCCGCTTGCCTTATTTTTTGTTTTCCTCTATAAGGTATGTGTTAGAACAGTCCCTCAGTAATGAAGAAGGTATAGAAATGATTACTTCCACGGAATTGCATCTCCAACCCTAACTAACACCGGTACCCATGCTTTCCACCTGAGAGTAAACATTCTGCTGGAATTTTCTGCATTTAACAGTAGTCCTTTTGTCATGAGTACAATGTCCTAGGGAATATTTAAGTAGGGAGGAAGGCATGTTGGTACTCTGAGCACATTTGGACATCCAGAATTGATTCTGCAGTCTTCCCTTTACACAGAGCAATGTGCAAAATGTCAGGGTTCCAATATTCATTTCTACCCTGATTATAATCCTTTCTTTCTAAAAGCTGAAGCATATGTATATGCATATGCATGAAGTACATGAAAATTTGGAACAGAAGCTCTGCGACCTTGGACTGGCCTGTGTAGCTATTTATTCTGCTTAACTCATTATTGAATTTTAAGGTCAAATGAATGTTTTCTCAGTGCCATAAGACCAGAAATGGGCTACTGATAGCAAAACCCTGGAGGATAAAGGTCCAAGCTTGTAACTATCATCAGAAGGACCAGAGGTGAGCTCGCTTTAAATTCAAGTCTCAGGGAGCTGAGACATTTCTGCCGTTTATCGTCTTGTCATATCACAACCAGAGTTCCTCAATTAATTTGAACATTTCTGAAGAGCTTATCCATTACCCACTCTACTGTACAGTCTCTTGGAGTCCTGGGCATTGGTACAAGACACTACAGTACAGTCATGTCTTTCAGGGGAATTAATAGGCTCAGAGAAAAGAAGATACCCAAGTCTGGGCCCTCAAGTGGAAAATTAACCTTGGATTTAAGCTTCAGTGTCATCCTCCACAGGGCCTCCTCCACTCCTACCGGCTCTGCTTTCCCGATGCTAGTTCTAAATAGAACATAAGCATCTTCACACGTCCTGCCTTATCTCTCCACACTCTTGGTGTGATGTCTTCTTTGCACTACTTAGAACTGCCTTTCAATGTTTGAGGATAGGTTATTCCTCGAATGAAACAGTGGGTTTCTTGTTTATTTCCATGCAGTTGGGATCATATGAAATATCATCGTCATAATCTATGTGAGATTTTAAGGATTTCTAAACCCTTCTGGTAAATATATTGCAAGTTATTTTTCCCCTCATATTTGGAACTGAAGGATTCAACTATAAAATTCCCCCAGTAAGTCTTATTCTATTTTTATGTACTTGCTGTAAGTATAAGTTCTAGGAAATTTAGTGATATCTAGTTACTCTTAAAATCTTTACTTTCAAATTCACAAAACAGTAAATACTATCAGAGCACAGTAAGGCATAATGTGGTATAATATAAAAAGGTTAAAAGTTCTATACAAGGTCTCAGTGGAGTTAATAAACTCCTAAAATGCAAATATAATATACACATATGTAAGTACTATATATAGATAACGTATATATTAGTATATGTATATATAACATTATAAGTAGTTATGGCAAGAGGAGTGACTAATTCTACCAGCAATAATCATATCTGAGATAAACCTTTTGAGTGGATATCATTGTGCAAAGTTACAGTGGCTAGTTCTAAAAAATTTATGAGTACTGTCAACTTGTTCTCCGCATGTCACGAACAAACAGGAGCATCTGACATTGTCTTTCTAGAAAGGTAGAGAAAAATGGCAATGACAGCACAGTGGCTTACACAGCATTTTCCTTAGGAATTTCCCAAATTCTAAGAGAAATGAAATTCTACGACCATTTCCCTCTGAGAATGGCCTCAGGGGAACACTGTGTGAAAGAGATGGTACTCTATGGAAAAGAGAGCGTCTACCTTATCCTATCGGAAACAGTAAAGATGTTTGACAGAAAATAAAAGCAGTGCAATAAAGAAAACATACTGTATATGTTACTAGACAAATGAGCTTAGTAATATAATCTTTGGGAAGATGGGGAAAATTCATAGGCAATAAATATTGTCTTCCAACTTTAAACCTTAGGAAGTTTTTCAGGTGGGGTAAATTTCAGTCCATCATACAGGCTCCGGTAAGTTATTATTTTCAGAGGAGCTCTGCTACTTAGACAAATACAGTAAATAGCAAAGTCAAGAACCAGTGCCAGTTTCACAGTATTTTAACGTGACATTAACATTGCTAGAAATATAACTCTATACATGCCTTCTACAAGATTTTGGAAAATTGAAACATTCATACAGAAATAAGATCCACCTTCGTGATGTCTTTACATGTGGATACCATGGAGGAAGGGTCCACAAATCACATGTTTAGCTATGTCAGTAGAATGTTCTCTGCCAAAAATTTATCAGAATTTGTGGCCCAATCTGCCCTCTCTAAATGACTGAGCAAAACTAAAACTGTTTTTGTGCTTGCAAATAAATTTCCCTACAGGAAAGAAGAAAAGTATCTGCAGTCCAGATAATATTCAGTGGAAAAGAAATTGAATGTTTTTAGTAAACACCTGGGAAAACAATACTGGAAAGAATGAACAAGTCTCCTAAAATATTTCCTTTCTATTTCGTTTATACATAGAAATTTTTCTTTTGTTTTTGTGTTTGTAATCTTTGGGCTCAGTCACTCTGCTAAAAATGTTATTATTTTTTATTTTCATTTACATTCCTTATAGTATTTTATGAGCTTTAAAAATGGTGTGATTAAATAGCCTTCAAAAAAGGATTCAGGCTGACATGGGAACTTTATATATTTCATAAAACTTATATCTAACTTGTTTCTTCTTATGAATAGAATAAATCAGTAGTTTGTGAAGATAACTAAAACCTGAAGTTTTCCAAAATAAGTTTTTAAACTTATTTTATTTATTTATTTAGAAGCCAACCAGGTCTCGAACCCCACCACCACCACCACCAAAAGAAAGAATAACAACTTAATTCAAATCTACTGAATAAAACCTCTTAGCAAGAAACATTACCAACAGTGAAATATCATATTATTTTCTTTCAAACATTCAACCAAAAGCAAACATCACATGGCTATATCTCAGAAACAGTTATGATTCAGCAAAATTTCCCCCCACCCATGATCAAGAAATCAGAAAATAAACCTTATAATTTAGAGAGTAACCAAATGCACAAATTTTCATTTTTTCATGCAGAATTGCCTTACTCATGTAAGATCCCTGGCCTGCTCTCTGCTTATTTGTTTGATTTTCAAGACAGGGATTCTCTGTGTAACAGCCTAGGATGTCCTGGGACCTAGCTCTTGTAGATCAGGCTGGCCTCGAACTCACAGAGATCCGCCTGCTCCTGCCTCCCGAGTGCTGGGATTATAGGTGTACACCACTATTGTTCTTCTCTTAAATAAAATACCAAGGTTTATTCTGACTTACTTCTTTTTCAGCATCTTCAAGTTTCTTTTTCTTACTCTCAGGCATTAAATCATCAAGCCAGCTGAGTTCTCGTTTGGTGAACAAGAAGTCCATCAACTTCCTCACAAATACCAGGGCTAACACCTAAAGACAATAACAAAATAGTTTAAAATGTAGACAAACAAAAGGAGAGGAAATATAGATGAGCCTTAGGACTTACATTAAACTAAAAATTGAAAACACCTGTGAATAAAATATGACCTAATTTTTCTTTCTCTTTATTTCCTTCTTCTCAAATCACCAGGACAGAATCTAAGATTTCATTCAATGTCAAAGGCATCTTAAAGAAAAATTTTAAACTATGAAGTATATTTGATTACACACCCTAAATGCATAATTAAAAGCTCAAACTAGGATAAGTGAACACTACAAGATTCTTCTATATGCTAATAATTTTTGAATTACATAGTTATTCAAATTTACTATACTTATAAATGCATTTAAAATATGTCTGAAACATTCAATTAAATTTCATTTTTAAAAACTTGCCTATTTTTTCATATTTGTTAGTGTATTCCAATGTTATTTTTTAAATTTACATTTTCCATCTTGCTTTCCATTAACTACTACATTATGAGTGACCAAGAAAGGAAACCTATATTAAATCAGCGAAATCCAAAATATTTTTCAAGCCTGATTTTAGTGCCCAAGTTTATACTAGATTTTCTAGTAACTGTTCAAAGTGATTCAAGGCTATTCGGTTATTGCTTTTTTAGTTCATGTGTTTCCTAAAATCCAGTTAAAGAGAAAGCGTTAGGGGAAGTTTCATACCATCATAGGAAAGACAATAGCAGCTCTTGAGACTTTGATTATCCACAGAAGACCAAGACAGCTCATCTGAATAATTGTGAAGAGATGGACTTTCCGGAGTGGTACATGCCTTAGATATATAAAATCTGGTTGATGCTTGGCTGGCATCCAGAAGAGCTTTATTCTATCAAATAACTAAAAGATTAAACAGACTATATTGCATTTTAAGAACAAGACAACAATAACAGTAGGACAATTTGATATTTAGTATGTTCCAAAATATTAAGTTCAAATGACATAGTTGTAAAAACTGCAGGACACTGAAAATGACATACAGTGTGGGCTTCTGTTTATCGAACAGTATACTGTATTTCCTATAACAAGGTGTCATTTAAAACAGTTTGCATAGAGTAAAGGCAGTGCTACATTTTGCTACCTTGAGAACCAGCACAATGTCAAACAAGATAAATTCATTCTTTTCTGTTTATCACATCATAATCTCTACCTTTTGTCCCCAAATACTGGTCTTCTAGGCTTTCTATGCTTGGTGTGCTTTTTCTCTCCCAGAGTGCACCATCCACCCTCATGGCTTTGCCTTTCACATGTTAAATACTCCTACACAGACCTCAGCTTCCTTCAAGGGCCACACAAACCCTTGCTGTTGTGTAGAGTGCCTTGGATTCCTACTTAGAACCCTGCCATTTTGGCTTTGCCACTTTGGTCCCCAACAAAGGTTTTGATGCTGTCTTTAGAAACATACACAACTTACATAAAGATTTGGCCTACATATTTTTTTGTGACCAAAGTGTTTTATTATGTTTTATACTTGGGGGCTGGGGAGATAGTTTAGGCAGCAGAGAGACTCTAGTGCATCCCTGGAGCTCATTGGCCAGCCAGTCTAGCAACTCTGTGAGCTCCAGCTTCACTGAGGGACTTGTCTCAGAAGACAAGTGACAAGTGACCGAGGAAGATACCCAGGGTTGACTCAGGGCCTCCATATGAATGCAATGTATTCATGTGAACCTGTGCATACACAGGTACATGCAACTGCACCAATACCTGCATGAATGCTTACATATAATGCACATCAATGCAGATACATAAAGAAATGCAAACTATCTTATTTGGGTCAATTTAATAGATGGATCCAGTGTAGCCAGTGGATTATGTCTATTTCAATTTTGTCATAATAATAAATAAAATAACTTGAATTTTTTATAAACCACATATTTATAGGCACTTCAACACATTTTTCTGAATAACTGATTTTACTACATATTAGTTTTATTTTGTGAGCCACCTGTTTAATCTTTAGGCCAAATTTTATTTATATAATTCTTTCAGTGAGAGGTGGCTATTTAGAAAACAGTGGTTTTGATCACTCTCAGCCACTATTACATTTCATAATTTTTATGATAACATACTCTACACAGCTTCAACAGAACATTGATAAATAAAATATTGCTCAGCTACCATAAAATAACTATCAGCTACTTATCATCAAATCTTTCAACTTTCCATACAGGGCAAATAAACAAGTATCTGTAGAGTCAGGACTAGAGCATTCTGGTTTGCCAAAATCAAATTTTATATGGGATAGGTGTAAACAGGATACCAAACAACATAAACCTTCCTGTTGGTCTTCTCTGCCTTATGTGTGGCACAACTGTTCCCCAGTTACATAAACTGCAATCAAATGCACATTACAGCATCCACCAATATTCATTCATAACCTTCCAAAGTTTTTGCTGAAACCCATGACAGAACTGACTGCTAACCTCATTCTTGACTCACCTCTGTGTGGTGTGTGCGTGTGCGTGTGTGTCTTTTCTACTTCATAACTATCTCTTAAAATCAGGAATCATTAAACAGACACAATTTTGTGCATGGCAGAAGAAGAAAGAATAAAATCCTTCAGCTTACAACTGAATGTCTATTCCTATAGAGTTTTCCCCACCCATCATTATCCATTTAGGGAACTGTGCTGTTGCATAAGTGTGCTTCAGGGAGTGGGTGCTTCAATTGTTATTGTTTAAGTGGCACATTTGCTTCACTTTGGATCCCTGCAATGTTGGAATGAATATAGATGTGGTTATATATTTGAATACAGAAACAGCATTCATGAGAACATTGTGATCTGTTTTTTCTGCCATATTTCACAGTGAGAAGCTTACATAGTAAGTTCCTTAATAGTGCCAAAAAGCCAGGTGACATAAAGAGTCCTCCAGTTTGCTAGGTTACAAAGTAGCAGGCTCCTTAGGATATCTGACATAGTCAGCTAATGTGCTTGCCTAGCACTACTCCAAGAATAACAATCGTGACAAATTTATTCTAAGTTTTGCATTTGGCTTTCAGCGTGGTCCAATAGCAGCATGTAGTATTTCCCCACCCAGTTAGCGTCAATTCCCAATAGGAATGTTAACTGTTCCTTTAAATTTCCACCAATTCTGTTCTCAACGTGAGACCTGTCAGTGCGTGCCCAGGCTTTCTATTTCATTAATGTGATTTATAACTCATTAAATTTGACTTGAGGACTTCGATGTTTTTCCTTAATTTCACTTGAAAGGATCACACCCCAAGTAATTCTAAAACTTGACATTTTTGTTTAATTCTAAACCACGTGGGTAAAAAAAAATCATTTGAATGAAATTAGAAGAAAATCTGTCGGGATCTACCCACAATTGTTTCACTTTGTTTTTTAAATTCCTGCTGCTCTATTTATGTGAGCCTGAGGCCTAATAATAAATGCTTTCCACTTACAGACAAAATCACTAGTCATTGATACTTTTGCCAAAGGCAAAAAAAAAATCAAAAATCAAAAACAAATGAAAACACTAAACTGATTCCATTAAAATGCATTTCATACATGATACTTTAAATGAGCAAATTAAATCTCTGAGTAAAATTTTAAAACCTAACGGCTCCCTATCATGCCCTCCCTTCCTTGAGGCCTAGTCCCTATGCTTTGTGTTTCAGTGTCTTACAATGGCCTCCTGTTGAAGCTTTGTCTCAGTTGTAACAGCCTACACCGTTCCAAAGTCTGACTGCTACTTCTCTAAGAGTCGGAAGGCAGGAGGTCAGTTTGCTTAGAGACAGAGACCTTGTGCTCCTTGTGCCCCAGTCAGGATCTAACTCCTTAGCCTGTTTTGATAAGCAGTTACTGTCGCCATACCATAGCAAAAACTGCTCTTCATATTATGTTTAACTTAAAAAGACATCTATACAGTAAGTAAGCCCCATAGCAGTGTCTTATGAAGAAAAGGAAGTATGCTGGCCAAAGAGCAGCACTATCAACAAAGGCAATTCAAGGTCCATTTAAGTAGAAATCTGTATTTGTTTCTGAAGGTGGCAGAACAAACTCCTACAACATTTTGGCTTAATGCAATAAAAATGTATTGCCCAGTTGTGGAGGTCAAAAGGCTGAAATGAAGGCCTTAGCAGGACTATGGCCTCTGTGCTCTCAGGGAGGAGGAGCCTTTCCACTCCTGCCACTCTTCACGGTTTGCTGTGTTCTTACACGACAGCAAACTCCAATCTCTACCTCTACCCTGCCATGGTCCTCTTCCTTCTGTCTTTCTGTCCTGCTCAGATACAGTTTGAGTCTTAAGTGTTTCCCCACAGGTTTGTTTTCTGAACACCTAATTTCCAGTGGTGGCATTGCTATGGAACCTTTAACAAGTGGTGTGGGGTAGCAAAAGTCTGTCCCTGGCGACCAGGTCTTTGAAAGTTATAGAAAGCCAATAGTTCAAGCCCCACACTCTCTGATTTCTGGTTTGCTGCCCTGTGACCAACTATTATCCATATTCCCATTGCTGTAGACAGAGCTGTTCTACCAGGCCTTCCCTGCTACGATGACCTGAAATCTCCTGAGACCACAAACCAAAACAAATCTTTTGTATAGGCATTTTTTTCTAATGTTGTAGACAGAATCCATAAACATGGCTTGATAACTATCAAAGTTTGCATTTGTACATATCTTGAAATGAAGTTAATTCATTTTCCAAAAGGGTGATGGAAACTAATAACACTAATTAATAGTGTTAATCTATTTATGGTAAATGACATCTCAACTGACAAAGTGCTGGCTGAACAAGCATGAAGACTGAGGTCAGATCCTCAGAGCCTCCTTAGTAAAGACAGTCATGGTAGTGCTTGCCTGGAATCCTAGTACTGGGAAATCAGATTAGAAACATCTCTGGGTTCACTGGCCAGCCACTCTGACCTAGGCACTGAATACAGGGCTGTCTCTGGCTTCCACATATCTGTTCATTCGCCTTCAATCACACCCAAACATGCACAGATGCACATAGCAATTTAAGGCTACCCGTCTTTGGGGCTGGATAAACATCCCATAAGTGAGAGACTCTTCTTTAGCATCTACAATTCTGGCCACTTTAAAAAATTTACATGTGGTCAGAAAGCGTCTCTTCAGATGTTGGCTGCTGTCACATGACTCACATCTGTACTTGAAGTTAAACAGGTACGCCTGTAAGAGTAAAGTAATTTACCTGAATTCCCTTTAGAGATGAAGCACCCATATAGAGAAACACTCCATATAGCACTGGCATGGGGATAAACTGGAAACAAAAAACAAAATAAAACGAAACAAAAAAAAACAATTAGAAAACAGGAGGCATTATCTTCCAACATGTGGTCATTCAGTTGTGCACCTACCACAGAGGGAGGAAAAGAGAAAATTAAAAACACTCTAGAAGCTAGTATGATGCAGGATTGGAGGACATAGTTCAGACTCTACCCCGGCATTTCTATCTGGGTAACTGAAGCAGTTACATAAACTGCTTGCACCTTAGTGTCTCAATATCTAAAAGAGACAATAGTGCAGTTAAGTGTTAGACTTACCCTACAAAGCCAGATGATTCCTAAGAAATAGTACTATAAACTATTACTGCACCATAACAAATATTGACTATTAGCCACATTAAAGACAGTTTATATTCTATTTTAAAATAGCAAAATATTTGGATTAATGGTAAAGAATAAAGTTTACTTCTACAGTTTGGTCCTAGGTTATGGCAGATATCGGTTAACATGTGGATTGTTCAAATTTCTTTTATTGGGTTAGCTCATTTTATCTAGTATCCTTTTACTTATATAGCAGAAATACAACTTTTAAGTGATTAGATACAAGTAGCTATGTAAATTCAATAATTCAATTAATATTTGATATTTAAGCATTCAAAATGAATGATAATTTATAAAGCAACTAACATGCTGCAAGAATATCTGCCAGATTTATATCACAAAACAATCCCTCTTTACTGATACTCAAAATTAATTTGATAATTTCAAATGTGAAGATTTCTTATATGCAGTGCTGATTTATATGTAGCGTCTGTGTGAAGCCTTCGAAATAAAAAGCTCTCTTTGAGACCACGGCATTGTCCAGTGCCACTCACTCATAGTAAAGTACATCCAATCTACATACTGACAAAATAATAGGCCCTTTAGCCTGGGCCAGACTACAGTGAACTCAGTCACTAGCTGCTCAAGAAGTGTGAGCTTCTCCCATAGTTTGAAAATTACAAATCAGAATTGTTACTGTCAGGAACTATGACAAAATTACACGTTCACATACTTAAGGACTCTAAAACATAGGACAAAATTTTATTCATACTTGGTGAAGGAGAATCATATAAAATTTTAAGTAATGTATCACTTTTATCCCATGCCATGCAATATTTACCAATTTATGTTTATATTAAACTGATACCTTAAATATATTCATTCTTTGATAAGGGGTAATTTTATTACCTTCAGAATACTGGTCATAAAAACGGATGAACCCATAAGAATAAAAATCATGAGCCCAGTCACCCTCTGTTCTCTGATGCCGAGAAATTTGGGTTGTTCTCCTGGAGCAGAGCACTCTGATTCCAGCTTCAGGCTGTTGACATGCGTGATGGAGAGAACCGTGGCAGCCACGAACCATGGCAGGCCCATAATGGAGCACACGCCCAGCATGACGGCCACCATTAACAGATCCAGGTGATAGCCACAACCTTTCTGTTAAAGACACAAGAGAAAGAGAAAGGAGTGGTGTCAGCAACAAGCTACAGATGTCTCGGTTGTGAATAGAAACCACTTCCTGACAATACTGGGGGTCCCTTCACGGCAGATGCCCTTGAACTAAGCCCCTAAGTACTGTTTCCCGCAGCCTGCTCCTGTTTCAGCAGGAGATGTTTTATTGGAAAGAATATCATAGAGCCTAATCTCCCTTACTTAGTCTGACTTTTGTCTCAGTTCATTGGTGACTTCTCCACAGTCATCCCTTGAAATAAGAGCATCTATGTTTCCTGCCTCCTCTCTAACTCCACTTTACTCTCACTGACCCACACTTAAGTGCAGGAAGGAAATTGAGGAAAAGTAGGTGCCAGGGTGTTAGAGATGGCTCTCTGGATGGGCTGATTGGGTTAGATTTCCAAGGAAAGAGCTCAAAAGACACCCAAAGGCACTCTTGGCCCCTCCAGCTATGCCCTGTGGGTGTAGAAAGTGTAAAAACCCCAGAAGCCGCAAAACTCTTGATCTATATTGTGTTCTGGTTCTTATTTTTATTTTTTAATACTACTTCATGAAAGCCCATGCAATATAGTTCTGGAAATGCATTGTTGGGATCACATGATGGCAAGCATGGGGCCTCCAAGGGTTTGCACCAGGTTCTCTGTGTATATGTTGTGGCTATTAGCATGGAGTTTTCGTGGGATTCCTAATGGTCAGGTGTGTCTGACTCTTTGCCTGTTCTTAGGACTCTTTTCCTCTTGGTGAGTTGGTTTGTTGAGCTTTGATATGAGGGCTTTCGCCTTGTCTTACTGCATTTTATTTTTGTACTATTTGGCTGCTGTCTCTTGGAGGCCTACTCTTTTCTGAAGAGGAACAGGAGTAGGTGTGACTCTAGGGGAGAGGAGAGATGGGAGGGGGCTTTGAGAAGTGGAGGGAGGAGGACCTGTGGTCAGATAAATCACATGAGAGAAGAAACTATTTTTAATTAAAAATAAAATTAAAAACAACAAAAAACAAATCTCAGGCCTTTTCCTATCTAAGAGAAGTTGATAATTAAATTATTTCATTGTAGAAGTCATTGAGAGTAACCTGTGCTATATCATAAGTACCAACTGCATATTAGATTCTCCTATTAAAAAACCAAGTTTATTAAGGACAGATAACATCAAATCATTGCTTGGTATTTTCCATTGTTTCCTAGCACAATTATTAACACACAGGAAACAATCAATAGAATTTGCAGATTGACTTTTTTTTTTGTTACAGTGTCTTATTATATAGCTTAAGTGCCCTGCAGTTCATTATGTAGACCTGCCTGGCCTTGAACTCATGGGCAGTCCCCGCTTACCTCTGCTTCCTGAGTGGAATGACTTTTATAAGGAAACATGCATTCTTGAAATGTATCTTAAAATCCAATGTAATAACTTTAATTGTAGAATAATTAGAGCAGTTACACTTGTCCTGATAGAGATGATAAAATGCCAGGGGAGATACAGAAAATGGAAAACAATTCATGGCGTTAGCATAACTAAAAGTGCACAGAAAAAAAGTTTGGCAAAACATTCTGTAAGCTATAGTTTTAGAGTATAAATTGCAAGTCCTTGAAAAGCAATGCCTGAAGCAGTTACAAGTGTGTTTTGTCCTAGGGACTGCGAATTAGAATATGAATTAGTCTGCCAAAATTCCTGTGTCTGAGGTGATTCAATGCAGTTGTGTTGCGGAACTATTTTCAAGTTGTGATACTACCCAAAGTGAGTGAGATCTCTGAGGAGTGCTGGGGCCAGAAGCTGAACAGCAAAAGAAAAAAGATGAGAGCTCCTAAAGAGCTGAGGTTTTTCTACTTTTTTATTCTATAAACACTTTCTAAGCATCCACACTCACTAAATGTACTAATATAAAGAAAGTCTTCCTCAGAACAATGACATCCTGTAGCTCTTACTAGTTTTTTAAAAATATGATATAAACAAAAACAATAGAATTTTGGATTTCTGGAAGTGGGCAAGATAATTATTTCAGAGAGAATAATTTAATCTTTAAAATGAATACATGATTTCCCTCAATTATTCTGTACAATAAGAATAATTTGACTGAATGGAAATAAAGCAGTTTGACATTTCCACTCATTAATCAGCATCCTTCTTGCCTTTCTTTGAAAATGTTTTTAAAAACTATTTCGTCGCAAACAAATTATTAGCTGATTAGGCATGCCAGCCAAAAGGAAGAATCCCTTTGTCACAGAGAGAACTCTGCACCTTGCAACATATTTCTGTAGCTTTTTTTTTTCAAAAATAAAGACAGAACTGTAGCTTTTATTCTCACATTCATCCTTGAATCATGGGAAATGGACATATGGGAGGAAGAGGGAGCATAGCAACAGGTGAGGCTGCACCAGACCCCACTAAAACCAACATGCAGCAAGACAAGAGGCCAGCCAAGAGGACCATCTGATACCCAGATGCCACCGCTGAAAAAAATCATTGCAAAGCTTGGCAGCAATTTCCTGCATCTGTCAAGTTAACCACATAAAAGACTATAGATTGACATGAAGAACCAGGCTGACAAAGAGGGCAAAAAAGAACATATCAAATGCCATAATCATCAAGGGAATGCGGTGCCAAATGAATGCTGCAAATGCATTCATTTACTCTGGTGATCTGGGATTGTATTGCTGTTTATTAAAAATGATGTCAAAAGAAGCCTGAACTGTCTACAGAAACAAGCAGAAAATCCCAGAGCTGTATCTTAACAGAAACTTTCTTTTCTACAAAATAATGTCTCTCTTTATTTCCACTTCTACATAGCAAGTCCCAAACAAAACCAAGCTTTTGTTTTTAATGCCTTTGAAAAGGATTCAGCTAACCCCTATGCTCTCCAACTCTAAAAGAGGAAAAAAAATCTAGAGCATGGATTTACGTGTACATCTATACAATATATAGTATTTTTCATGGCCATATTATGATATGTGTGACTGTTTTCATGCTTGCATGATTTCAAGTTTTGCTAATCTTATGCTCCCCATTCTCAGGTACAAGTTACTTAACCAGTGAGTCTCCTTAGCGCAACACTTAATTGTGAATTTACTAGCAAAGTTATTGTAAAAACATTTTCTTGTTGTCATGAAAGATACCATGTAAAAGAAAATGTAAAAGAAGTTCTGGCAATAAGGTGAGGAAAATTCAGGAGGATCTACAATACATTTGGAAGAGACAGAAAATGACATGAATACTGGGGTGACCCGAAGAAATGATGTGCACTCAGATACATTCAGTGAAGACCACAAAGTGTTTGACACAGAAATGGAAGAACATGATTCACAGAACAATTGCAGACAATGTTGCAACCAACCAACAATGAGCCTTCAATTGAAAAAAAAAATAGTAAAATCTGAAAGTGTAGTTTAGCTTGTGATTGGAGAATGTATTCAGGAAACATTTTTTTTTATAAATATGAATCTCAAGCCAAAGCCAGAAAACTTAAAAAAAAAAATTGAGTGTAGCAACAGGCAGGTTGAATAGCCATGAAAGAAACTGTTATTCGTAGTAAGCAGACTTCTAAGAAAGTAAACTTTCGTTGTTGTCAGGAGGAAAACCAACAATAGATTATATTATAGTGGAACTTATAGGAGGAAAAGGCACTATGCAGGAAATAAGTTTCTCTTGTTGCTAAGCTATGACTGGAGGGAACCTGCTTTGAAAATGTCTACACCCAACGTGAACGCAGAGCACTCGGACGGCAGACAGCTGGTGGGGGACAGCACAATGTGATGGGTCCTGTCTGATTTCAGATGAAATTTTAACATTTACACCGATGCTGATTTATTTGTGTAACAAAAGAGATAATGTAATATAGCCTTGTGTTTATTTTCAAGACAAATATTAAACAATTTAGTTCTTCATGCCATTCAATCCTGTCGAGAACTTTGGAGGACCCTTAAAGAAAGTTTTACTATGCTAGCAATACTCTCCTTGATTTAAAGAAGAAAAATGATGGATATATTTAGAACTTTGCAATAGTTGCAAATGTCAAAGACTTATTTATTTGTATGAAGAACAAGGAACAAGAACAAAGGCCTGTGATTCCCTAGTCTGAAGCCTAGAAGGAGCAACGGTATGTGACAGCTGAGAAGATGATACTAAATATCCATCGCTGTCTATTCTTCTATATATGATTCCACTAATCATTTATAGATTTGGAATAGTTAAACCTAGAGCAGTTTAACTCACAGTCTGGAAAGACGGCCAGGCTTCAGCAAGGTGGCATTTCTGCCTGTTATTACAAAGGCTACACTATTCTGTTGAAAGCCAAATGATGACTTTCTATCTTTTTT
The DNA here is from genome assembly GCF_982192425.1 of Myodes glareolus. NCBI lineage: Eukaryota > Metazoa > Chordata > Mammalia > Rodentia > Cricetidae > Myodes > Myodes glareolus. The sequence goes on along the minus strand of NC_142046.1, from coordinate 44,082,063 downwards.
CCCCTAAAGAGTCCTTAGTTCAATTTAAAACTTCAGTATAATGAAATATAAAGTTATTTAAATGATAATTCAGATTTATGTAGTTGACATAGTCTTTAATGCAGTGTTCTTATATGGAAAACAGCAGGCAGTATATGTACTATGTAAAATATTTGCTTTGAGCTGGACATGTTGCATGGACCCGGGGTTCTGTGTAGCTAACCAAGGAAAAACTACCTAGGTTTGTATGAAAAGCACAAGCAATGCCACTTTCAGATTAATGAAATATAGAGTTTTCAATTTTTCCCCTTAACTTTTTATATTCTCTGGTTTATAAATCAAACTCATATAAAAAGAGAAAAGTAAAGATATTTTTATTTTAAAAAACCAAGATGTATAGTGTAGTGATTCTAGATTTTAGCGAATAGGGTGATGGAGGAGGGTTATCTGTCTATTGTGTTATTTTCATTGGTCAATAAAGAGACTGCCTTGGCCCTTTGATAGGACAGAAAATTAGGTAGGCAGAGTAAACAGAACAGAATGCTGGGAAGAGGGCTATGAGGCAGATGCCATGGAACCAGCCACCAGGTCAGACATGCTGAATCTTTTCCGGTAAGCCACCACCTCGTGGTGCTATACAGATTATTAGAGATGGGTTAATCAAGATGTGAGAGTTAGCCAGTAACTACTCACTAGAGATAATGGGCCAGGCAGTGTTTAAATGAATACAATTTGTGTGTTGTTATTTCCAGGGCTAAGCTAGCCGTGTGGGAGCCGGGCAGGACGAAAAGCAGGCCTGTCCGCAGTCCTTTTCTACAGATAATATAAGTTACAAGGACTAATAAGAAACCTGACCTAATGGGCCAATCAGCTTATAATCTTATGGAGTCCTGTGTATGTTTTTCTTTGGGTCTTGCCGACTGTGGGGTACCAGGCGGGACAGATTCCCCAACAAGCCGGCCCCTCACTACAGTAGGGGTTAATACACTTTGCAGCATCATGCTTAACTGACTTTACAGAGTTCTGCTGAGCTGTGACTAGCTGTGCTATATTAATAATAATTTGTGATGTGCTTTATAATTAATTCTGAAACTATTAAACATTACAAAAATAAATTAAGTATATTCAATTTAATGAGGCTATTAAACTTATAATCTGGATTCCTTATTTTTAAAAATAAAACAAATTTTGTAAGTCACTCAAAACTTATAATACATAATGGCCTAGTTTAATGAAACTTTGGAGTCACTTCTTTCACATCCAAAAACTAATTACTCAATGATTTTTTTCATGCACAGTGGATAATTTTCTACCTCATTTTCTATTTGTGTGCTTTTATCTCTTTCTCTTATCATATTGCTGTACCCCGTAAGAGAGATCAGAGCAGGTTGCCATGTCCTGGTCCTGGTCTCAGAGAGAGTGCGTTCGGTTCTTCCTCATTTGTGATGATATTGGTTGTGAACTTGTCATATACTGCTCTTGTCTTTTGTTATTCTTAATGTTTGGTTACTTTGAACCTCAGCTTTCCAAGTTTTTTTTTAATCATGGAAGAATGCAAATTTTATTAAATCTTTCTCTGCATTGATCAAATTGTGTGAATAAAAACAAATAAAAATTTCCTTAGTTGATATCAGTTGGTAGTATAGTAGGGACATTTGAACCACGAAAAATAGCAGCACTGTAAGTCAGGGTCTCTCCTTTCTACATGGAGAACTGGTCAGGCCAACACACCAATGGTCTAGCACTTATTTACTTCATGGTATTTTTCACTTGTAATTGTATTCTCTATGTAGTCAAGGTGGCCTTGAACTCATGCATCCTCCTGAGTCACCCTCCCAAGTGCTGCGGTTTCTGGTGTCAGCCACAATAGCTGCCATCCCTAAGAGTTTACAGAAAATGTGAAATAGACATCTTCAATAATTAATCATTTTACTTGACAAAAACCACACACAAATTTAATTATATTTAAAAGAAGTTTCATTATTAGTTTCTTCAAGAGAATGAGGAATGCCCACTCTCTCTAATATGTACCCCAAATTCCTTAGGATAATTTATTATAAGCAATTGTATATTCTTATAACTGCTTATTGTTATATCAGTGAAATAGTTTTCATAGATATTTTAATTATCCTAATATATTTATAAAATTGTACATAGCACAATATCTGTTACTTCAGCAATAATTTTTAGTTTTAGAGACAAGCAAAGGCAGCTGGCAATTTCTTCAGATGTCAGAACAGAATAAGACTGTACATTTCCTATTTTACAAGGATTGATTTTGATTTTATAAAAGTTTTAATTAAATATAATTACTTCATTTTCCCAACTCTTTCCTGCTCCCAAACCCTTCCATGCACCCTCCTTTTAACATCTGCCATATTCCCCACCTCTCTCTCAGATTCATGGCTTCTTTTTCTTTATTATTGTTACGTACATACCACACACACACACACTGAAATGTATAAGTATATACATATAACCTGCTGATTCCATTTAGTGTCGCTTATGCGTCTATGACTTCAACACTGACCATTTGGTACTGGTTAACTAATGAGGGGCTCATCCCTGGGAAATATGAATTCTCCCTCCCCTAGCAATCATTAGCTGCCTGTAGTTCTTGGTCTAGTAATGGACCTGGTGACCTTCCCCCTTTCATGCCAACCATCTATCGGTGTTATCCTTGAGGTTTCACAGGTACAGTTCCCCTACCTCACAGTAGCCTTCCTGCTCCTCTGACTCTTACTGTCTTCTGCCCCATCTTCCTTAATTGATTCTGATTGTTTTTAACCTTTCAATATTTTATCAACCTAACATTTGTATAAATGATACTTATAGTGCATACAAATTGAATGATAGTGAAAATACGTACAGTTACAAAACAGCAGGACAGAATACAGTAAATAAAATCCATTTGTTTTAAAAGTTTGTTAGAAATCTGCAGTAATTCTCAAAGACATGACTTACAAACTATAGTATTTATGTCCAAAGTTTTTCTTTGTTTTAGGCATTGCAAACAAATAATAATTTCTAAATGATGTGATTCAGTGAAACATACTTGAAGACACGGTCCCTTATAATAATGAACATTCTTGGTGGCAAATAAAGGAAAGAGGAATCCCAAACATAGGCAGATTGGTATAAAATGTATTTCATCAGAATAGAATATTTCCTTAAAGCAAAGCTAAGCAAGCTAAAGTTAGAACTGATTTTCCCTATGAAGGTAAGGTTTCATATTCTGGAGGTTAGTCAAATAGTGCAAGCAAATTTTTATACCTCTGTGAGACAGTTTCCTGAAAATCAATAAAAACTATGACCCTGAAAATAGCATTTCATGCTGAACAAATGAATATTTAATACAGGCAGAATCTATGACCACCAATTCCTACCAACTAAATGAGAGTGATTAATAGTATAATGGGCCTTAAAACATACCTTTAGTTTGTGCTCTTTTCTGTTGATGATGACAGCTGTAATCTGTTGGTCCATGAAAATCAGAATTGTACAAAGCAAAGCTGGGATAATGGCAGCTATAATTGTCCACCATGGGTTTGGACCTAATGGTGTAACAAACCATCCACGGTCGTCTCTTGTAGGCTGAGAAAAAAATTAATCATACATATTAGTACCTAGATTGATAAATACATAACTGAACTAAGTTATAAGATACAAACAGGGAAATTTTAATTATAAAATGATTGGCTGAGCATTCAATGATAATGAACTCATGGAGAACTTACATCACTAAGGACACCATTCTAAGTGTGTTATCTTTCAACTCATTTTTTTTTTACTCAACACTATAAAGATGAAATTGAGGTATAGAACGCTATAGTAAATTGTCTAAGGTTACTGGCTAGTAATTAATTGAGGCTGAATTTGAACTCCAGCAGGTTAATTAGAAAACATATTCACAATCAGTATCTGCATTAAGCAAATAACACCAACACTTATCATTTACTGTTGGCAAATTTAAAATTGCATATTGAAGACTATGTTAGAAACAAGATCATAGATAAATAAGATAGAACACTCTTTTAGTTTATAATCACAAGCAGACATATAAACAGAGTGTTTTGATATAATATAGTAACTTATTTTAGGTATGTGTACAGGCTGCTGTACAAAAATTAAAAACCAAAAACAGAAACTCAGTCACATCAGAAGTTCAGAAAAAGGTTCAAAACATGGTTAATGCTGGAACTGAGTCCCAGAGGAATTCATTATGATAGCAAAAATCCTTTGATTAAGTCCCTAGTTCTGTTTGACAGATGAGAAAACAGGCTGAGACAGTAAGTTCCTGGCTTCAAGGGCATGTCCTGCCTTTATAATATGGTTGGCATTCTCATCCAAAGACTACTTTATCTGGTTTTCAAACCCCATCCACTCTACGGTTTCACCTCAAAATAATGCATGTTCCTTAGTTTCAGAATGATTCCTTGGCATTAGGCATGTTGTAATGTAAGCACACATTCCAACCGTAATACCCAAGAGGGAAATGTTTAAGCTGCCTTCTGGTTTCATTTCTATAATTCTATTTTGATATTAAATCACAATTTTATTGATACTGTATATCATTTATTTCTTATTCTATTAATGTATATTGTTCATACTCTCAGGAAAATCTCACGTACTGGGGTCACAGATATCATTTACATAAAGATTTATAGACACAGAGAGACAGAAAAGTAGATAGACATTAAGTGCTAGTTATGTTCACCTTGAAAACACTTGGTACTTTTAGTTTTGGCGATGGAATCCCAATGGCATAGTCAATTAAAACCATACACAGAATTGTAAGAAAAACTGCAAAATCACTCACTATGGATCGAACCTAGAAATAAAGAAAACGTTGTTACTTGGGAGAGCTATAAACAACAAGGTACTCAGAAACAGTCTCAATCATACTTGACAAGGGCCATCACTGCAGTGTTACATTCTATGCACATTATAAAGAATTATTGTTAGCTAGTCTAGAATTTGAGTACATATTCATGTTCCTCGTCTACACTTCTCAGAATAAAGATTTATTGAGCTGAAATAATGGTGGTCATTTTCCTTTTAGTATTTATGTAAAGTATTTATTTTGATCCCAGGTATGTGAAAATTTAAAACACAAATTTAGGTCATCTGGCCTGAATCTGATGAATTTTAGGACTCTTACATACAAGTTACATTTTAATATTATGAATCTAAAGGACCATTAAATAAAATTACATGTTTTACTTAATTTTTAAAAATTGCTTTACTCAAGGCATGACAATTAGTAACATACAAAAACAGCGTGGGCAAGCTTTAAAATTTCTTTTATTTAAAGCAAATTCTGTATAAACCAGTTTTTGAATGATTTCTCATTGTAGGAAGCCATTGTGTGCGTGTGCACAGCACACGTGTGTAAGTCAGAAAAGAAGTCATTGTGTGCATGTGCACAGCACACAGGTGTAAGTCAGAAAAGAAGCCTAAGACACTGGTCCTCACAGTTTCTCATTGGCATGGAACTTCACTAGGTAGGCCTGGTTCAAGGCACAGGCACATGCAGGATTCACCTCCTCCCCTCCAATCTCACTGCCTCTGGAATTACGCCAATACACCAGTTTTTTAAAACAAGGCCTCTGAGGCTCTGGATTCTTATACTTCCAAGGCAAGCACTGCGCTGACTGAAGCACCTCCCAACTCCTACAAGACGTGCTTTAGTAATTATCCGTAAGTAATTATCAGACATATTGATTTTCTATTAGTATGCTTTTGCAACATGTGCACAAAATACTTAGGATTAAAGTTCCAACATACAGAGAACATTTCAGTATTGATCAGGTTAAGTGGAGGTGGAGGAAATGAACCCATCATATTAGCAAGGAGAAGGTGACAGAAAAGCGTCTCTCTGTGGAAGGGAAAACTTCACACGTTTGCCAAAGAAGAATGCTTTTGAAATAGGTATCTCAACCCAAAAATATTTGTTTACTCAGTTTTATTTTCTGTCTCATCCACTGTCTCCTTTTGTGGTAGAATCAAACATCAAAGAAGTTACTTTGCAGGGCTAAGTAGTGAACTCAACTGATTCTGTTTACTTCCCAAATACAGATACAAGCATGGTGGATTAGGGGAAAGGATTGATGCTTTTAAAACAAGAAGACAGTTGTCTAGAGAGCATTTCAGGGTTTCTCTGTTCAACCTCTTGGTAATGACACCTTTGAGCATCAAATGACCCTTTCTCTGGGGTTGTCTAAGGCCACTGGAAAATACAGAGAGCTATACTGTGATTCATAACAGTAGAGAATTACAGCAATGAAGTAGCAATGCAAACAAATTCATGGTTGGGGTCCCCACAACATGGGGGCCGATATTAAAGGGTCACGGCATCAGGAAGGCTGAGAACCAGGGATTAGACAGTGGAATGGTAGCTCCTCTGAGGTACCTGTCAGGCTGGAATAGGCCCCTCTGCCTACTGGGAAAGAACGTGATACTCAGTGATATGATGTGTGCTTCGACTTTCCAAAGCTGTAAGTGGGAAGGGAAGAGTTGACCCTTTCCATTAGAGGTAAAACCTGAAGGGCCTGTGCCACCTAAGATGCCTGTGTCACCAAAGTGCCTCCTTTCCAGCCCCTTCCCACGCCTACCACTAACTCGCCAATTCCCTCACAACAAAACCTCTCCGCGGTTCCCTTCATCTGTCACTAACTCTCCTTTGTTCTTAAGAACGTGGCATCTCACAACAACTGCCCATTAGTTTATGTTCGGGTCAGGAATATCAGAGCCCAGGTACCTTGGTTGGGAAATACCGGCTGGTCTTGAACTGCTTCAGGGTGGCTGACATGGTAACTGTGGAGAAGAACAGGATCACGGACCAAAAAAGAACATCTGGCACGTAGGGGTGGCCATGGCCACAGGCTCGCCCAACATACTCCCCGTGCAGTGATCTGCACTCCTGCCCGGGAAGGAAAACAGAGTTGGTAAGGAAAGTCCAGTGCTTTTCTTCCAGAAACTAACACCTGACCAGCTGCAGCTGTCCACCGATCGGTCACACAAGAATTTAGATAAGATATTTGCCTTCAAAATTCTACTTGGATAGCTATTAAACCTAACGTCTGTTAAGTTCAAGATAACAGATGTACTTCAAGCATGGCAAGTTTGATAGTGTATAGTTTGTACAAACATCAGATACACGACAAAGCATTAAAATGTATCATTTTCCACTCCAACAACAGAGATAGATGTTTTCATTTATATTTGATATCTGAAAAAGTCAGGGCCTGGAGAGATTGACAATGTACTTCAGCCTCATCACGCTGTCGTAGAGCTGGCCACATACACCACTCTTGCAGTGGGGTTATAACATATTAGAACAACTATGATTTAGAAAAAGTTGTTTAAAACTACCAAGAAAGACAAGAAAGGCAACAAGAAAATGGTGATATACAATTAATGAAATGAACTTTCAGTCAGATATGTTAACTATAGAATTCAAAGAAAAAAATGAAGAAAATATTACTACATGAGCAAGGCAAAATTCATGTTTATTATTGTGATATAAATATATATGTATATATATTCTGATATATATATTTCTCTTGCTAAAAAAAGAGAAAGAAAAAATTAATTACTGCCTTAACCATTAGGTGGCAGCAAAGTCAAAAAGAACTTCAAGACAAAATAACATTTTATATAAGCATTAAATATTATGAAAGGAAAAAATATTCTGTCATCTTGGAAAACTTTTGTATTCTAAAGATTATATTACTCTGCTCCAAAATAAATAAAAATAACATCTTAAAAATCCAGTGACTTCTTTAGTCATCTAGGTATTCTGAACAAAGTTTGAATTGTGCAATAGTAGGAAGAAAACTTAAAGGACACAGTGTTTTCACTGAATCAAACCTCAAATTCCTAAGTCTTCTACAGCATAGAATTAACTCCTCTGGAAGATTTTAAGATAAGTAAGTAGCTACAATGTCATCTGAAACAAGTAACCAACCAGTAAACTCCACTTGACATAAGTGCCCTACCCAAAGACTCTGGAGAAATATATCAGTATAATTTATAACTACCTAAAGGGTCTGCCAGGATTTTTCTTGCTAGCTCAATTTCAATTATTCATGTTAAGCTTACTTAAGGCACAGAAAATGGCTATTGAAAAACTACAAAATAATCCTCTAGATAGTATTTATAGCTTTAATTTTTCATTTCAAAATCAGAATAAATAAAAAATAATAACTAAATCCTGAAGTTTTCATTTTTCTTTTCTTTGTGTCCCAGTTCAGAAATGCTTGGAACAATTGCTAAGCAGTGCAATGTGTACCGGGATGTCTAAGCAGAGGAGGCGAGAGTCCCACACATTGCACACTGACTCGTGAGCACCTGTAATCTTGCATGCAGGTGTGAAAGGCTTCTAAACATTCCCTGGATGCAGCTGGGTCATATCCTCTACTTCTAAGGAGTCAGACGCCAGTGAAAGATCGGTCAACTGCCTTATCTATAACAGACCACCAATACTAAGCCTAGTTATTCTAATTCAAGCAGATCTGACAGTATTAGTTTCTCTTGTTTTCCAGTGGACAGGGTCTATAATTTTAAAAAGTAAATTTTGTGACCTGCAAAATTCAACATTTATTTTCAGTTTCTGCTATCTGTGTGTGATACACACAAGGAGGGGGGAAGGATAGAAACACACACACACACAGAGAGGAGAAAAAGAGAGAGAGAGAGAGAGAGAGAGAGAGATGAGTCTTGAAATTTAGAAACGCAAACAAAATCCAAAATCTTTCTTTCACTTTAGTCTAGCATGGTTTAACTTGCAATGGGTACGCAAAAGATACTTGGTAACAAACAAATTTCTACTAATTACTCTATGAACACATTCTATTTCAACAATTCTTCGAGTTGACAAAAATAAGCTTTATTAAATAAGAATTGGAAATCATGAGCTAAAATGCATTAAACAAATCTAAGTATACTAGCTTGCCGTAAAATTGAATTAAATAGTAGATATACGAGATGGAAGTACTTTGTAGTAGGCTTTTTTTTTGAACCATCAACCAGCTCTGAAACCATGACAAAGAGACTCAGGATTAGTTATGAATGCTTAGCCTTATCTTATGCTTGTCCAACTAGCTCTTATAACTTAAATTAACCTGTTTCTCTTCATCTACGTTTTGTCTTGAGGCTTTTTTTTTTTTAACCTTTCTTTTATTATGTATGTCCTACTGTATGTCTGACTGTCTGTCTGGCTCTGGGTATCTCCTGTCTTTCTCCCTACCTCTCATTCCAGTTATCTTCTCTGGAGCCTGATACCTCCTTCTACTTATTCTCTGCGCATGACAGAATTGCCTATCCCTCTACTGCCTAACTATTGGTGGTTCAGCTTTTTATAAGATCAGTTAGGTTACTTAAGCAGCAAGGTAAAACAGCAGCATATCTTTACATAATTAAACAAATGCAGCATAAATAAAAATAACACACTTTTACATAGTTAAAGTAATATCCCACAGTAATAGTTCAACATAATCATTCAGTATTTATCTAATATTTAACCCTTCTATTCTGATTCTTTGTCCTTTATGAGTTAGCAAGGTATAAATTAGTAATCATGAGACATATTGTGATAAAATAAAATATATATGATATGCTAAATATATATATAAGTTAAATGTTGTATCACTATTTTACTTATTATAAAGTAATTAGTTATTATTATAACTAATATTGTTATAATAGTTATCAATATAGTGCTTTGTTAATGTATACATTAGTTAATAATTATGGTTATCCTGAGAAAAACAGCATAAGATAAATTAATTAATTTTGTTGACTTAAGAATCATAGGGCTTTTCCTTTGTGCAACATTCATTCTTGTGATTCAGAATGTTTCTGGTCAAGAATAGAAATTATCTATTGAAAACTCTGCTACATACTAATAAAAAATAGTATGAAATTTCTTTCAAAACAATGACCTGTAGTAGAGAACTTCAAAAATTAAAATAAGTCAAAAATGTTAAATTTTCTTTGTCTCTAAAGTATTTTTTACAAACCTCTAGTTGAGCCCAAAACTTTAACTTTCAAAAGTTGGGTGGGTAGAGAGGTGAAAGCATTTGGGAGGAAGTGGGAAAGGGAAAACACTATCAAAATATATTGATTAAAAAAATCTTAAGTAAAAAATTTGAAAATAATTCACTTATGACTAACTCAATCAATTGTGTAATAAGTCTGTCTTTTAGAAGGCTATTATTCAGGATTGGCTAATATTACTATTTTTACTATTTAGCATTAAATACTCAGAAAGTATATAAAACATGAATTACTTTTTGAATAATTCAGACTGAATTATTTTCAACTTGTGCTGAAAAGGAAATAAAAGAAAAGGGAGCAAACAGAAGCTCTTTGGATAAAATAATAAAGTTTCTAAACAGGGTCTCTACAAAGAACACTCACACCAAAACACGTTCACCATGACTCCAGAACAAAGCTTTTGATAAACTGGACTGTTCTTTCTTAGTTACATCATCATTTCCTTTACTGAACAATTTAAAAGGTTTTTCTGGGTACCAGAAACCTGGTTGAATTACATTTCTAGGGCAATGCAGGTGGAAAGGAATAAATGTTAACCACAAAAGGAGAAAGGAATAAGTGAAGGCTTGTTCTAAAGAAATTGACAAGGAACCACTCTTCAAGATGCCTTGATTTGGATAAGTGAAATCTGTAACCTACAAAATCCAACATTTAATTTCTGTTTTATGATAAGGGAATGTCTCACACATGGGGGTAAAGAAGAAAGAAGGAGGGGACAAGGGAGAGATAACAGGAGATAATAGAGATCATAAAATATATATGAGCATTGAATTGTAAACCAAGGGTAAGTCATTTGATTTACAATTCTGAAAGAACATTTATAATGGAAACAGATATAAGGTCATATTCTTCTTAAACAAAAATATTTGGAGGCTTATAATATTTATATAACAAAATATTTCTATGTTCTGTTAACTGACTCACTGAAATAATATGTGTTTGATCAAATGAGGTATAATTTGCCTGGTTTTGGGTTGATGACTATAAAGATATTTGTGAATATGAAGGTAGGCAATGTGGCAAAAACTTTGTATAGAAATGTACACAACTGGAAGGAATAGAAAAGAAAGTGGGGCTACCCAGAGAATTTTATATATATTATAAAGCAGAACACTTGTTTTTTTTATACAAATTCTATGCTTTCACTGAACAGAAATATCTGAAGCTTATGAATACAGATTATGAGAGACGCACATATACATGGAGTACAAAGTAAAAACAGAGAAATGTTCCTGTGAGAAAAAAATTACAGAGAAAAAAATGAAGCAAAGGTACAAGATTTAAGCATTATAGGCAAAAACGTGTGGGTAGCCCCCTCCCTTTTCTTTTGAGTAGACTAAAGAATAAAAATGGAAGTTGGAAATCTGTTGAGAAACATATGAGAGTTTTTTTTTAACTGTCACATTCATCAAAGACTAGTATTTACAGTAAAATATCAGCCCATCCGCTCCCCTCATCCTGTTCTGACAGTGGGAGAAGCACGCGCAGTGAGAGGAAATATCCTAGGTCCTTTGTGGGCAATGCAGAACGGGCCCTGTCGTGATGATCACCAGGACTCATAGTTAATGGTCTTCCGTTGACTTTCGTTCTGTTCGTGTAACAGAAGGGCAACTCAGGTCTACGAGAAGAAGTTTTTTTTGTAAGGAATGAAAACCTGACTGTGGATGGATTTCTAAAATGGAGGGACTTTAAAACAAAGCCGCCACACTTGTGTAAGTTTATATTTTCAAAATTCTTACCTTAGTTGCAATAAGTGATTAAAAATGTCAATAAAAGTCTTTACAGTAAATGACTCAAGATGTGACTTCTTGTGCCATGTTTTACTTACGGACACACTGAGGTTCCCCCAAATTATGTCAGAGGCAGAAATATTGGACTTCCTCCATTCCTTCAGTGTATCATTGCTAGGACTATGTGGTTCCATACAGTTACATCTGAAAGAGCAAAACAATTGCTTTTCTGAAATAAGCAGGTTTTTTTTTTACTGTATTCAAAGAATATACCTGAGAAATCATTTTCCCTAGATAAAGCATTCATCCATCTGACAGGCAAGTAGCTAGGTCACCTAAAACACTCTTGGAAAGACTATACGAACAATTAAGACTAGAATGCTGGGATACTGGACCACTTAGCAGTATTTCCTAGAAGAAGGGATAATTCCAGCATCTACTTGACTGTGGGTTATAAGCCACCTGGAAGAATTACAAACATTCTGCTTTAGCTATTTGAACAATCATATTAACTAAAAACGAAATGACATTTAATTAGCGCTCCTAAGGTCACATTTAACTTTGTCATGCAATTCTAAGTTAAAGACTGTAGAAAGCTCAGTGCCTAGTATCTCTCTGCCTAGGAAATGCTCCTCTGTCTCTACTACAGGAACTTTCTTTGCTCATTACCACAAATGTTCCATGTTTCAAGTAGTTATACAGTCTATCACTATAAAAAAAAATCCTATTTGAGAAGGCCTGTAAAGATAGGCACAGTCGGCTCTCACTAGGGGAAGATAGAGTTCCTCTAACTGAGCTCACTTGGAGAGGGCTTCTGGTGGGGGGGGGGAGAGTTAGTGACAAGAGTTTTAAGGGAACAGAAAAAAAAAAACAGGTTTTCAGCAATAGATAGTGCTTAAGTATGGCTGTTCCCAAGTTCAGGACATTATGATAGAATACAGGTTTTTGCGTCAGGGAGCTCAATCATCTATGTAACTATGGGCAAATGACTCAACCACTCTACATTTCTTTCATTTTATGGGAAATAGAGTTGAAATCAGTCACCTATTAGGGGTAATATGAGGAATAAGTTAACATACACACAGAGGTGTGTGTGTGTGTGTGTGTGTGTGTGTGTATTTGTCTCTGTCTCTCAACCATCACTCTGTCTCTCTGTCTGGGTCTCTGTCTCTGCCTCTCCCCCCCTGCCCCCTCCCTCTCTCTCTCTCTCTCTCTCTCTCTCTCTCTCTCTCTGTGTGTGTGTGTGTGTGTGGTGTTTAGTGCACACTGTCACTCTCTGGAATTGTGGCTGCTCTCCTCATGATCATTATCCTTATTGTTTCCTAGATCCTTCCTCAGCCGTTGATGGTATACCACAAATGTTACATTTTCACCCGAACACAACATGAAAGAAACATCAGTGAATTCCTACCATGCTAAAGTTCTCTTCATTTTCTTTCAAAGTAAACTTGCATGCAGTCAATTCTACTTATCCAGATTCTGCATTCACAGTCCCAATCAATGTGATTTAAAAATATCCAGAGAAAAACTGTTTCTTTACCAAACCCATGTGGATTTATTCCCTATCGTCATCTCCTAAAGAATGCAGGGTGACAACTACTTATCTTGCACACATGACATAGATAGGACACCGTAGGGTGTGTGAAGGTTATGTGAACATACTACACAACTGTATAGGAGCAGTAACTTAGTCAAGTCCATACTAACAGAAATGGATGTGTTTCCTTGTTTGTTTGGCCCCGTAAGTCTTGCTCTTTCAGCTGTGATGAACTGCTTCTAGATATAAGTTGGTGCCATTTCTATCAGGATAGCTAGAAAAGTGAGATTATCTCAGATCAAATGAAGTGATCTACATCTCTCTATGCCTCCCCTATTCCCTTTTTCGGGACCTGTCTCCTTTAAGAGATCCCTCTAAATGTGCTGCACTCTTGCGCTTTATTATGGCAATTTCCTTGCATCTACCACTCTCATTCCTGCTGTTCAGTGCCCTGTTTCTCACAGCTTTGCATATGGTGATGTGGCTTTTCACTTCACTAGCCTTGTATGGACTTCCTTGGGGTTGCAACCCCTGCTGTTCCGAGTGACTGTACTGGGTTTGTGAGAACAAGGGCATAAAGGTGCCACTGCATTCTTGGTATTCTATTGTCATTTACATGCTACCAATGGTTTCCTGAAAGTGCTAGTTAGAAATCTAGCATAATACTGGTGATCTAAAAGGAATGAACATTAGTTACATATGCCTCAATGACATTTTTCTCAAATCAGTTCCAAATTAGGAAAATATTTTAGAGTAAAATATTTATTTTATAGATAAAGACACCATGAATAGCCAAGAATATCACTTTTTTTTGTTTTTTGTTTTTTTCTTTTGTTGTTGTTTTTTGTTTGTTTTGTTTTGTTTTTACCTAGAGTTCACACACTAGATATCAGAATGCTCACCAGGCAGGTTTCACAGTGTACATGTTTACATAAAAAGTTTCAGTTATCTTTGGGACTCTGTCTGCAACTCTCAGTAAAGTGTTTCTCTAGCAATGTGAGGCCTAGGGTCAATCCCCAGTACAGAACCAGGAAAAAAAGTAAATGATCTGTGTACAATACTTGGAGGCTCAAAAGGAACCTCTGAATACTGGACTCACATGTTCTTAAATATGAATCAAGGATAAAATAAGGAAATTTTCATATCTTCCCTTGATATGAACACAATCCAAATAATTTGGAAACAACCTAAACTCTAAAGCAAAGAAATGAAACAAAAAACAGAGATAGCATTGTAAGGGGATAAAACCTGAGTGAAGAGCAAATTCTCTTGTTAATTTAACACAAACCAACTTCTGAGGACTCTAACAGTAATGTAGAAGCATAAATGCAAGACTATTCTTTAGGTATATTCTCACAATAATGGATGTTCCAGCCATATTTATTCATTCAAATCAATCATTTAGCTGAGTGATCTTGGACATAATATGTAAGCAATCTAAGCTATAGTTTCCTCATGTATGAAATGGCGGTTACAGTCTCCAAGTTCATAGAGCAAACAAATTAATATTGGCAAAATCCCCAAGATAAGATCTATCATAAGTAAATACTAAAAGGGTGTTCTGTGCCATCACTGTGGTTATTACTACTGTTGTGAGAATGACAGAACCCTGGAGTCAGCCCAACTTCTCTGATACATTATTGCTTTTCTCTATATTGCTACTACAGCTCTCTAGCTATAAACTTAAAGCCGGGACTACTAGTGATGTCTCTACTAGTTCTTTCATTACTCAGGATTCTCTCTCTCTCTCTCTCTCTCTCTCTCTCTCTCTCTCTCTCTCTCTCTCTCTCTCTCTGTTTCTGGGTGTGCTTCCAAGCAAAATTTAAGATTATTTTTTTCAATTTCTGTGACAATCGAGTTGGAATTTTGATGGAGATTTCTGTGAGTCTACAACTTGCTTTTGGTAGTATAGCCATTTCCACAATATTATTCTATAAATGCAGGAGCATGGGAGGTCTTTGCATCTCCCTGTATCTTCCATTATTTTCTTTGATATCTTAACATTTTTATTTTATAAATTTGTCTTTCACTTCCTTAGTTAGATTTATTTCAGGATATTTTTGATGCTACTGTGAATGGGATTGTTTCCCTTAATAATTTCTTTCTCAGTATGTTTTCACTTGTATATAGAAAAACTACTGATTCTTATGTGTTAACTGTATTTGCTGCTACTTCACTGAATAATTTATCAACTGTAGAAGTTTCCTGGTGGAGTATGTAGGTACTTTTATACAGAACATTATATCATCTGAACTTGGGGGTAATTTGACTTCTTTCTCTATTTCTTTATCTCTTTCACTTATTTTATTGCACTAGCTAACTCTTCAAGCAATCTACTGAACAAGAATAAAGAGGGTGAATATCCTTGTCCTGTTCCTTATTTTAGTTGAAATTCTTTCTTAAAAATTTATTTTATTTTTTTAAAAGAAAACTATCTTTTTTTCATTTTACATGCCAATCCCAGTTTCCACTCCCTCTCCTCCTCCCATTACCTCCACATACTCCTCCCTATCCCCCCCCCATCTACTCCTCAGAGAGAGTAAGGAACTTTGCTTTGGGGAAGGCCCAAGGCCCTCTCTACTATATCTAGGCTGAGCAAGGCATCCATCCAAGAAGAATAGGTTCCCAAAACACCAGTACAAGCAGTAGGGATAAATCCTGGTGCCACTGCCAGTGGCCCCACAGTCTGCCCCAGCCATACAACTATCATCCACATTCAGAGGGTCTAGTTTGGACCTATGCTGGTTCTTTCCCTGTCCAGATGGAGTTGGTGAGCCCCCATTAGCTCTGGTAAACGGTTTTAGTGGGTGTCCCTATCATGGTTTTGACCTCTTTGCTCATATTCTCACTCCTCCCACTCTTACACTGGACTTTGGGAGCTTAGCCCAGTGTTCCACTGCGGCTTTCTGCCTCTGTTTCCATCAGTTGCTGGATGAAGGTTCTATGGTGATATTTAAGATATTCATCAGTCTGACTACAGGTCAGGGCCAGTTAGGGAACCCTCTTCTTTATTGCTTAGGGTCTTAGTTGGGGTCATCCTTGTGGATTCCTGGGAATTTCTCTAGTCAACCTACCTCAGGACTCAGCAATACCACCACTCTTGGGCATAAACCCAAAAGGTGCTCAATCAAGCTAAAGGGACATTTGTTCAACTATGTTCATTGTAGCATTATTTGTAAAAGCCAGAACCTGGAAACAACCTAAGTGCCTCTCAACTGAAGAATGGATAAAGAGAATGTAGCACAGTTACACAACAGTTTAATACTCATTAGAAAAAGAAACAATGCCATCTTGAAATTTGCATGCAAATGGATGGAACTAGAAAAATATACATCCTGAGTGAGGTAACCCAGACTCAGAAAGATGAACATGATATGTACTCACTCATAAGTGGATACTAGCTGTAAAACAAAAAATATCGAGCCTATAGCTCATGATTCTAGAGAAGGTAAGTAACAAGGTGAACCCTAAGAAAAACATACATGGATCCACCTGAAAGGGAAATAGACAAGATCGTCTGACAAAATTGGGAGCATGGAGGTGGGCAGAGAAGGGAGAGTGGAAGGGAAGAGGAGGGGAGAAGGGGAGAGGGAGGAGAACTTGAGGGAAAGGGATAGTCTAGATGGAGGAAGGACAAAGATGAGAGCAAGTAAAGAGATATTTGGATTGAGGAAGCCATTATGAGGGCTACTTAGTAGAAATTCTTTCGAGTTTCCTTCATTTAACATATCTTTGGTAGTGGGATTCCTGTATATTGCCATTATTATAATGAATATATATTGATGTGCCTAGATTTTCTAGGACTTTTACCACAAGAGAATTTTGGATTTTGTCACAAAGTCTTTTTCTGCATCTTGTGAGATGACCGTGTGGCTTCTGAAAAACAGTCTAAAATGCCTTGTAGTAAAAGATCAATTGGCTTAAAATGCACTTTTTATAAAACATGCTATCTCTTATCCTTTGCTTCCCACAGAAAAACAAGTTCTCCCAACAATCTTGTTTATATAAATGGACACAAAGTGATTAGATAAACAGTGTAATTAAATGCCCACATGCAGAAGTCTTTGCTTTCTTTCTCAAGGCTAATGGAGGTGATCTGCCTTCCCCACACACGAGCCTATGGCTGTCTTCCGGAAAGTGTAATGTGGTAGAACTCCCTTCAGCAATGTCACTAATTTTAGTTCCTAGGCTGCAGATGCTGTCCTTTGCCTTGGCAGTTAATAATAGGCCTCTCCTTTGTGCACTAAACCGGAAGGGCTTTGTGTCTTTTCAAGCAATTTTATAGACTAAATTAGCCCCCAAGAGTGCTGCATAGCACATTATATATTTATTCACAATATAAAAATTATAGAATCATGTTTATCTTATGTTTATATAAGCCAAACATATTTATGTTTTTATTTCAATAGTATTCTGAGTTATAAAAATAATGAAGCCATATCACAGAATATTGATTTGATATAAAATAAAACCTCTCTCTCTTTTACACACATACATACAAACACACATGCTTTCCATTTGAATTTTTTCCATATGCTAACTAATAAATGCAAAATGTGTAAGCAGAACACCTTTTATTACCAAGAATGGCATTTGTAAATAGAGAAATATTCTGAACTAACCGAATATGGCTAGTTAATAAATATCTTACAAGAGCAATTAGAATGTTAATTTTTATGGTTAAAGGGAATTTCCTTCCACTCATACAAATTATTATAAAAGCTTCTAACAATGACAGAAGTAGCTCTGACATTGAAAACATCCAGCAAAGCTGTGATGAATGAAGGAAACAACAGTACATGGAACGGTACAAGACCCACAATAATTTGACCAAAACTTTACATATAAATATATATGACATTACTTTTATATGAAACACAAAGTAATGTGTCCAACAGGAAATATAAAGCTGAATGGTACAGCAATAATACATCACCTAATTAGCAAAAACATGACATTAGAAAATCTGTTTATCTACTCTGTCTTATTTGATTATTGATAAGTCATAAACCTGTAACTTGTTTTTTACAGCAAATATATTTTGCTTTACAAAACTTGTGCAAACATAAAATTACAGGGAAACAGAATTTCAGAGGAACTTAACAAAGTTTGCAGAAGCTTTTTCTAGAGTATAGTTTCTCTGGTTTAATGTTAGCTGGATTCTAGGTCAGAACATCATTTTCTTGAGGCAGGAAAATGAAACTATCTCAATATCAATGCTGGGATATTTTAATGTAAATTGAAACATCATTAAATTTCACTTTAAGCAGTTCAGAATACATCCTTAAATTTAGGTCAGCTCAGAAGCAAAGAGAAATTGGGTCAGCACTTCATAGACTGTGAACTCTCTAAGAATAGTCTTTCTATCTCACCAAAATCTGGTGTATAACATGTGGTTATTTGGTTCGTTTTTAAGGAAAGAATTCTCTTTTAAATATTGAATAAATGATGTAATCTTCTGCCTTCTCATTGTCCTTGAAAGGAAGTATGGAAGATTAGTTTATTTAGGACCTATAAATCAAACTATAGTAATAGAGAAGTAAAATAGCCAACAGTGGACATGAAGAATAAATTGTAGACAGACACTGTCAACAAAGGTGCAGGAATATCTATACAGTTCTCAGGGTCTTGGGAAATGGAAAGATGAAGACATACCAGCTCTGTTCCTGAACATTTCACAGCTTATTAGAGGGACAATGAGAATAAAACAGATCAATAGTAAACTAATGGTTTTATATTATTGCTCCCGGAAACAGTTTTATCCTTTGAATAATTTAAGTCAAGACACGGGTGAAACTAAACCATAGTTTAGTTTATGGTTTCTCACCATAGTCAAAAGACAGAACAAAATATATTAAAGACTTAAATATTAGGAAACCTAAAACTATGAAACTTTTATTAGAAAACAGAGAAATGCTTCAAAATATTGGAATGAGCAAGGAGCTGGGGAGTGTGGCTCTAAAGTGTAGGAAACAAATCAAAATGAAAACACTGCAAGTTTCTACAGAGAAGAAACAATCAACAGAATGGGAAAAATTGTTTAAAAACTAGGTTCCTGGCAAGGTAATAATAGCCAAAATATACAAAGAACTCAATTCATGAGCAAAGGTAACCATAAAATAATCATAATCCAATTTAGAATTAGACAACAGATCTAAGCTAATGTTTTTCCAAGGATGACAAACAAACATCTTCCAACCAGTGTGTGACAAAACACTTCACAAGAGCTCTTGGTCATGAGAGCCCCTACACAGCTGATGGGACGAATACTATAAAGACAAAAGTGATGGTTAGTAAGTGGAGAAAAGCAAGCTCTTTATATGATGGGAATGTAAGTTAGTAAAATCATTGTAGATAACCATGTGGATTTTCTCAAGGAATTAAAAACAGAACTACCATATGATTTATTAGTACCACTAACGGGTATATATATCCAAAGAAAATCACTTTGTCAAGGACACATCTGCATGCTCATATTTATTGTATAAAAAATAGCCACAAGAGGCACAAAAAAGAACCAATTTAAGTGCTTATCAACTGATGAGTAAATAAAATTTTATATATTTATGTAAATTAATATATTTATATATTATATACAAGTTAATATACATATGTATGTGTGTGAGACACTCTTTCTCTAAAACTGGCATATAATTCATATTATTATGAACATGGATGGTCATTCTGCTAAGTGAAATAAGCCAGGAACAAAAAGAAAACCACCACATGATTGCAGTCATATGGAATTAAAAATGTGACTCTCACAGAGGCTGAAAGCAGAATGTTGGCTACCAGAGTCTGGGGGAACATTAGAGCAGGGTTATAAAAAAGCTTCATGAATCATAACAAGCTATTATTATATAGGAGCAAGAAGTCATGCTGTCCTGCTGTACAGTAGAGTGACTGTAGATAATGATAACACACTGCTCTTTATCAAAACACTAGAAAAAATGGTTTAAATATTTCTACTCTAAAGAAACAATAATGTTGATTAAATAATTTCAATTTACATTTGAATCAGCACACAATGTACATATGTTTTCAAACATTATATGAAAAAAGTATGTATGTGTCAGTTTAAAAAACAATTGAGCTCAAAATCAAAGAAGGAAAACAAAGACAAGTGTTTAATAAAAATCGAGAAATAGTTGACTCATTTTTTAAAAATTTATTTTATTTTATGAGTTTAAATGCTTTGCCTGCATATGTATGTACACCACTTGTGTCGCTCATGCATGTAGCCACATACAACTACATCACATATATTCATTCCATGTTAAGATCCTTATAGTGTGTCAAATTAATTCAAAATTTATAGATTCAATAGTTTTTAACAACTTGAGGACTATGTTATTAGAGTTTAAAAGGAAAACATCCAAGGCAGGCAAACTATAATTCTCCGCAGCTGCCTAGAAGAGGCAAAAAGGGAAAGTCATGATTTTTAAGTCAACTTGGAGTGCTGGAGGTCAGACATGTGATAGACAAGCAACCACATGGCAGGGCTGGGTGGGTTCCTTTTCCTCCGATTTAGTTGCCTCATCCAGCATTATATGAGGGGAGGTACCTAGTCTTATTGCAACTTGATATACCATGTTTGTTTGATGCCCCTGAGAGGCTAGCCCTTTTCTGAAGGTAAATGGAGGAGGAATGCTTGGGGTGGAAGTTGGCAGGTGAGCAGGGAGGGGAAACTGCAGTTGGGATGTAATATATGGGAGAAAAATAAATTTTAAACAAATTTTAAAAAAGAAACCTGGAAAGTATGCTTTTAATTTAACTTTAGTCTTACATATATATGAGAAACTCAGGTAATAGACCCTAAATTTTGCTTGAACTCACATATTTGCAAAGTATAACGTATGCTTTTTTAAAAAATTAGATTTTTTAGACCAGCATACAAAGTATGGCTTTGATTATGGCATTTCATGTAGAGGTGCCATATGTTGTTCTCATGTATTAGCCTCTCCACTGCCAGCACCCTCTGAATAGTTCACTTCCTTATACATGGTGACCTCTTTCTCCCTTCTTATCATATACATACATTATCTTAGTAGTCAACCTTACGAATCTTACTACATATTGAAGAAGCATTTCATCTTACACAAGTATAACATTTTGTTTTTGCCATTCTTTAAAATTAAAGCTACCACAGAAAAATAATTCCCTCAAACTCATTACTTATTGCTAATGTGACATATTCAGTTTGATCATCTGGTGTAAAACATACTCAAAACTAAATAGATTATCTTGACACTTGCTCTTGGCACAATAAAAGGGAACCATGTATTTTCAAGTGTAAGGTCTACATATTACCACATTGTGAGGTTAAGATGCCAGAAAAGCTAGAAATTTTTTGTTATTGTTTATTTAAATCAAGAACATTTTGTTATTTGGTTGGTATAGTATATGAAATTTGAATATAGAAGGCCCAAATACAAAGCATGTCTGAAATGTAGAACCTAATGATGCTGGCATCTTCCCAATATCTTCTTCCTGAATACAACATATGGTATATATAGTGTAACATATATGCAACTACAGGAACATTCAGTTTGCAAAAAAAAAAATCACAACCTCAGATATAGTGTGTCCAGACCATAGCATTTTCTAGGAATTTTTGAAATAAAACCCATGAAAGCATGAAGCCAGCAATACCAAATGTAGGAAATTTTAGGTGGGCACTAGTATAATGAGCCTTAAAAACTAATGACAGGACTTTAAAAAAATCACTACAATGGCATACAGAAGCAGATAGATTACACAAAACATTCTTGTAATAAAATAGCTATTCTTAGCAGATGCTTTTAAATTTTCTTTAGGACAGATAACTAAAAGCATATGATGTATAACAACAAAGTTTGATTTTTTTTCTAAAAAACAAGTCATGACAATACCTAATAAAATTCATGTATTTATAAAAAATAAAACTGTTCGGTTCATAAAATTAATTCTGATGGTAGAATTTAGAGCTGTTTAATGAGTGTGTATATTAAACTGGAGGACACTTGGCAAGCAATCACCATGTAAAAATAAATAAGGACTCTGGACAGTGTCAGCACGTGGTCAAGTCTGTGCCCAAGGCAACTGACATCCAGTTTCTGTAATTCTCATTTCAGGTGCCATCGACAGTAAAACATCACCGTCCATCATTCCGAATCAGCCTTTCTACCTCCTTAACTTTGGTGAAAAGGTCTGTGTGGGTGGACAATGGGCACAAAGAACAATACACATTTCACGCTTAGTGGTCACACAGCAAGTGACCGCAGCCTGTGCCCTCCAAGGAAAACTGGAATTGCAAAGATCCTTTTTTTTTTCAATTTTTATTTCTCCATTCAAAAATTTCCACTTCCTCCCCTCCTCCCATTCCCCTCCCGCTTCCCCACGCCCCCTCTTCCCTCCCCCTCTGGTCTTAAGAGAGGGCAGGGTACCCTGCCCTGTGGGAAGTCCAATGCCCTCCCTTCTCCATCCAGGCCTAGAAAGGTATGCATCCAAATAGATTAGGGTTCAAAAAAGCCAGTACATGCATGCACTCATTAGTGGACTCTAGCCATAAACAGAAGACATTGAGCCTATAGTTCACAAGCCTAGAGTAGCCAAATAATAAGGTGAACACAAAGAAAAACATATATAGATCCTTCTGGAAATTGGAAGCAGACAAGATCGCAGGACAAAAGTTGGGAACATGGAAGTGGGGTGGGGGTGGGGGAAGGGGAAGGGAAGAGGGGGAGAGAGAAGGGAGAAGGGAAGGATTGGGGAGAGCTTGGGGGAATGGAAGGGTTGAGATGGAGGAAGGGTGAAGATCCTTTTAAATGCCCTCTCCTCTATGGAGATCCTAGCTTCTAATGTTCCCCCATGGAGGGGGTAAAACAGGGGTGCTAAAGGAATGGAGGAGGGCAATGGAACCCAATGCATGGAAAGAGGCAAGGGGAACAGAACAGAAGGGTAGTGGAGAAGAGTGGACAGGAAAATCAACAAAACAAATTCTGTTTGAAAATTCCATATGAAACTTAACAGTTGTAGACTAATCAAAAGCTCATAATTAAGGAAGATTTGTTTTTTCAGAGGCAGAGGTGGAAACACAAGGAAATCAGGACCTAGGCCACTTGTCACCATGCTAAGCAAGGCTTGTGAGAGCAAGTCTCACTCCCAAGCCCCCATGTGCCATTAGTTTTATTTATTGGTATCACATGTCTGGCCCTTGTTGGTTTTTGACACCTTGAGAACTCTAACTCTGAGTTATTCACTCTGTCTCTGACATCTCTGTGACTTCCTTCTCTCTGCTTTCAGGCCTCATTTCAAAGCGATTCTTTTAGGTCATAAATTGCCCTTCCAATGATCTCACTGCCGTTCCCGACAGGCCTGTTGTCAACTTTCTTTGACCCTCAAATAGCCTATGTATACTTTCTCCAATCCTTTAACACCTTTACTTTCCTTAATTTTTGGTTAAATTGCTTCTCATTTTTGCCTCTCATAACATTGTTTCTTAAAGTTAATCATGATTTTTTAAAAGTTTTTCCCTTAATTTTGTTGGATCTCTTTTCTCCTCTACTGCTCTGTGGTACTTCTTGTCCTTACACCCTACAACTGGCAGCACGTTTGCCTTACCTTTTAAACCTCCAGGCCCACAATAATCTCCATTTCTCTAACTTTACGCTAGTTACATTATCTTGGGCTCAGTCCTTGCTTCTCAAGACTTTTCTCTCTGCATGAAAGGATATCAACTGTGTTTTTCAGCTTAAATACCTAAGAAACTCCTACTAAAGTTGCAAGAAGAGTTGGTGCCCTTCTATTACAGCTTTTACCTGTTTTATTTGTTTCCCATCTCCTTTCTCAGACAGTTTATTGATAATGTACTTAAACTGTATCACATTAGTGAGACCTGGGTGACTTTCCTGGCTTTTTACCACTATCAATCTGGTTTCAAAAAAATATTTCAAAGCTTTAGTGACTCTCCAACATCCTGGGCTCAATGATTTCCATGTGAGCAATATCCCTACCCTTCTCAATACCTTCCCCAAAGTTCATATCAAAGTGAGATATTCATTTGGCACCTTAAAATTCTGTATCAATATCTCAACACATCAATCATCTTTTTCTTATGTCCTTCTATGTCCTCTCATATATAGTAAGGTGTTTGAAGTAAGAGTATCATTCACTATGGTTATACTAGCTTCTAGTACAGTGAATAGCACTTAAATTATCACTGGCTTGAGACTACAACCAGAGATAATCATGTATCCTAACAGAGATATCCAAAAATTCTACTTTCTGTTCAGTGAACATAATAATGACATGTCTTAGCAGGTCAAGGTGCTTACACCAAGTCTGACAACCTGAGTTTAATGTCTAGAAATATAGAAAAGATACTTCCAAGTTGTCCTATTATTGCCACATGTGCCTCCTAGCAACTTTTATCTGCCTCTCCCCGAGTTTCCAGGACATCCACCTATTTCCTTCATGGCCTTACTCACAATACCATCATACCATCAATATTATTTTTATTTGGAAAATTATTCTACATGTAAATATTGAATTTTCTTGTTTCCAAATAGAGGTATCTTGTTTGAAGCTTTCTTCAATGGCCAAAAACAAAAAAAAAAGGTTAAAAACTAAGAACCATGTCATTTAAAAAATGAATCATTATCTCACTCTTTTAAAGTTATAATATTAAACTATTATTATTATGTTAAGAATAATAATATAATAATAAGTTATAATATTAAATTAACTATTATTATTATGTAATTTTGACAATGGATTTCCAGCAATAAGGAAAGATTTACAGTATCTGAGCTCTATCTAAGTGGTGGCTAGAACAGAGGTTAAAGTGCTTGAAGAAGAGCACATCACTTCACACATCTATTCTGTGATCTTCCAGTGGAACAAAAATCCTAAAATTAAATAAAAAGTACCATTTAATGACCACGGATATGCTATAGATTCAGTGTTAGAGCAATTGCTGATAGTTAGTATACCAAATTAGAAAGCTGTAATTCATCTTCAGTCTTGATGTAATATCTCCTTCAACAATTAACACTTCAATAGCTTTATCACGAACATCCAAAACCAAAATTAAACCTTAAGTGTGCTGGTTTTCATCCGTTTTAAATCACAATTTCAAACATCAAACTACTACAACTTAGAATTGAGGAGTTTCTCTCACTTACTTTAAATCTTAACTTAAAAGATGAGCAAAATGATACAGTCTGGAAAAACAAAACCAATCTGTATTTATATTGACTTGGTTAATTATGTGTTTATTTTATGAAACACTTGACAAACAGAGCTTTAGAACGATGTTCTTGGCAGCGATGCTGTAACAAGAACCCAAGAATCAGATGTGAAGCTGATTAGATGACTTAAATTCCTATTCATCTCTGAAAGTCCAGGACGTCGGGTCATGAATCGATTTAAGGCACACTCTATGCTGACTAAGGTCATCATATTTCTTAAACAATAACAATATTGTGAGAAGAGGCTGGTAGCCAAGAGCGGAAATTGGACTTACGAGTACTGTGTCAGCAGTTCCAAATCGTTGTGCATATTGATTGGATAGGCTTCACTAAGTTCAAACAACTTCTCCAGGGCTTCATAGATAAAAATGATGCAAATAAGAGAAGCAAAAGCTTCTTCAGTAAACCGAGTGATATAGCAGACAAGGGAACTCGCATCAGTGGCCACCAGGATGATACACAGGGTTGCAGTCCATAGCCCAATGCTGGCTCGTAAAGACAAGTATGAAAGCCCATATTCTCTAGGAGAAGGAGGAAAGTGTGGGAAGAAGGTCATTTTGCAGCTTGCTACCTTTGAAATAAGTTTAAATAAGCCTAATTTAGGAAGAAAAAGTGAGCAAATTCACATCCCACAAGTCTCTGAGTTCCAGATGTTGTCTATAGAGAAATCTAAAGGAACAAATTAATGGAGGCTTCTTGGTGCTTAAAACTGAATCTCATTTATTATAAATATTGAATGTATGATATATGCATAAATCTTTTAACTTTTCCTTCAATTCCACTGAGAGACAAAAATGACAGACTGAATCATACCAACCAATTTCATTTCTCCCCACAGAACCTCCAAAAGTGATGTTGGATGAAGAAAAAAAAAACAATGAAAAAGCATATAGTAGTCAAGAGTCATAATACTTACTTGCAAAATTTAAACAAAATCTTTTCAAACACCAAAACAGGTCCTGTACTGCCTAATATGGTAAGGGGCTGTCCACCAAAAAGAGAATAGGCTATCCCGGTCATAGATGCTCCAAACAGTGATTCGATTGCACTCTGTAAAAACAACATGAATTCCCTCATCTAAGCAGGCAGACATTGTAATATACAAACATTTTAGATACGGTGGTTCACGTTTTCACCCTTCACTGCGTTAGGCCTAGCAAATGCAGGCAGAATATGGGAAATAAGGCTGAGAAAATGGCACATGAGGGTAGAAAATCAGTGATAGCAACTGGGAAGTATGAGCTAGACCTTCTTGCTTCATCTTTTATTGCTTCATTAATTATTTAAATGTTGTCATAATCAGTGTCTGAATAGAAGCATGACAAAGATCTTTGAAAAATGAACTGAACCTAAAACTGATGGAAAGTTTTAGATCAAGGGATGTGGCATCAGGCCGTAGCCTTGTATAAGACTCAAAATAAATGTTTCTAAGATATTCTCTTCCCAGATCACCAGTTCCACTAGACATCCAGTACATTCATAGGAAATTTGTTTGCTGGACCATGTATCAAATCTCTCTCCAAAAAACAGACTAAGATTCAGAGTTCAGAGAAAAGCATAATACGTACTATACGACCTTCAGTTGCTTCTCCCAAGAGTCCTCCAAATGTGATGACCGGAGACATGCACGCACAGTAGAGAAACAGGAAAGATGCTAAACACTGCAGGCTGAAAGCGTCTCTGAAGTCACTCCAGAAGAATGGAGCTTTTCTTTTGATATCTAATATAAGTCCCCCAAAAATCCTAAGACATGGGGGAAAACACAACAGTGAAACCCAAAGATAAAAAGCACATAAGTCAAAATGTGCACTTGTTCTGTTGCCCGGTCACAGTAATATTTCCATCAGCAGAGATGAGACCCATATCAGCCTACCAAGTTGCTGTATAATGACCTACAGGAATAGCTTTGCACTACTACAATACCCCAAATAGTGTGCCTAAAAACCATCAGGCTTTCTCAAGATTCAGGGATTCATCAATCAAATTTCAGATGAAATTCATGTTTTTTCCAATGTCTGTGTTATTTTTTTATTAACCCACACCATCTAAACTCAGATCCCCACTGTCAATGATGGAAGTGTTTGCTAATACTTTGCACTTAATTTAGCATAGCAGAAAGTGAGACAGTGCAAAGTTGTGATTGAACATGACTTTATTCTCTGTAAGGTGATTTTTACTACTAGCATTCATAAAGTCGTGTTCAATCACAACTACAATCCCTCTGCCAAGTCCCTCTGCCAAGAAAAACGTACCTCAACAAAACCTTGCCTAAGAGGACAACTAAATCTAAATGGGCATATGGATAACAACATTCATTAGAGAGATATAGACTCTGAGGTTGTTTTTAGTTTTAGAAAACTAAGAAGTTAACCTAATATATAAAACTATATAAATATTATTTTGATGTATTATTGCCAACACACATTCTAACACTTATCAATTATAAGATAATAAGGCCTTTTCTGGAAATAATTCACTTATTCCAAATATGATACCTTGAAACACTTCAAAAGCTTGTGTTTTGGTTCAGGAGCTTTAAATTGTAAGTTGATGTTTAAAATCTGAGCACTAATGTTCTTTACTGTATTAGGAATGAGAATATTAAATATTGAAGTAGGTATTCTCATTATTTGAATATTTGATAACATTAAAATTTAGTATTTGATATTAAAAATTCATTTTATTTCATGGAAGAAAGATGTGATCTTAAAGTTAGACTGCAATGTTGTTCCGATGTGAAAGTCAGTAACTAAAACAATACATTTTAGAGCTGGAGAGGACGGCGCGTGACAATAAGCTCAGTGCTCCAGAGACAGAGGCAGAGGTTTGTGAGTGTGAGGCCAATCTGGAACATACAGCAAAACCTTGTCTCAAATGAGCAATAAAGCAAAACTTGTGAGGTTCTAGAATTCTGGTATTATAATGAATGTTCTTGGATCATAAAATTAGACTTTTGTTATTTTATAAGTATTCTTTGCAGTGTTATCCTAAAAATTATGGTTTTCTTAAGAACCAACTTTATTTGACCTTGAAATTATACTAAAAGTAATAGATTTTTCATTTTTAATTTTTTGGGGGTATATCTGTGATTTGTCAGAGGACAATTTGAGGGAGTCAGTTCTCTCCTTGTACCATGTGGGTTCTGGGGATGACTTGGGTGGTCAGGCTCAGCACTGAGTCCTTTATTTCCTTTAATTCCTCTGATCCGATGGAGACATAATTGTATATTAGTAACTATCTAATGACATATGAGTGTAAAAATCACTGTTTGTCTAATGATTTCTTCAACCAGAAAAGATTGAGACAAATAAAATTCTGAGACATCTGAAACTCAGAGACACTTCCAGAGAACACCTGGACTGTGTACGTATACAAACTTCTTGTAAGTCATACGGTAAAACATGAGCATGTCAATGTTGGATAGTTTCTACTTCTGAATAATATGCTACCTTGTCAAAGTCACAGTTCAGAGTAGATTTATTCTACTAGCATTCATTTATAATTTATTTCCTACCTAGTTCTAAAAATAATCTGAGATAGTTATGAGCTATTAATTAGTAAGTAATATTTATAGCTTTGATAGCATTTTATATTCAACCATGGCTTTGTAATTATTCACTTATTAGATCATACATTAATCTGAATAGTTGTTATATAGATGTGTAATAAATGTGCTTTTATCGGTAAAGTCTAAATCCAGAAGTGGGAGTTCATTACAGAAGAAAGTGCAAGAGCAGCCCAGATGTGCACCAGCAACTCCAGGAGAGCAGATGAGTAATGGACACTTCAAGTCATGTCAGCAACAGAATCTGTGGAAGAACTCTGGAGAAGCGAAGATACCGGATATTGGTGACCTGGGAGGATTTAGGAAGCAGTAAGGAAGGTGAACTCGAAAAAAATCTAAGCTATGTGGCATGTTACACCTGAGAGAAAAAGAAAAAAAAATATACCACCACCAAAAATCAAAAGACTGTATTTGAAAGCATGAAGCAAACAGAATGAGTAACAGAGCTTCCAGCGAAGGGAGAAGGGAAACTTGAACCTTCTAAAAGTAGGTACGAAGCCAAGGGAGATGCTAAAGGACATTTCCTCAGAGACAAACAGCGATAAAGGGAAAACACAGAATTAAAATACACAGTTGTCTGGGACTGGAATGTCAGCTCAGGGGTATACTGCAAGCAGTACAGAAAACGGCCCGAGGGGAGGGACTCCATTCCTACAGAGCCTTGGCAATGCCTTTAATTCTAGGGAGGCTGTCCACACAAGTTCCCTGAAGAGACATCCACCCAAGGGTTTCTGATTTCCTCCTCACACATTGCTTGTAGAAAGACAAGCTGTCAAAAACCCATAAAAAAACATTTTATGAAATAAATTGAAGCTTTCATCTCTTCAAAGGTGTGTGATTAGAAAAATAAATCATAATAGCTCTTTCAAATCACAGGCATAGTAAACACTAACAGTACCATTATATATACCCTACTAGTATCTGATGAGCTAAGGTCTACAGGACTTAATTCTTGGTATTTAGTTTTATTTTCATCTTGAACCTGAAGCTTTCAACAAGATGTTTTGGAAGCTTCAAGTGACAGTTTTCTTAGATTCATTCTAAGACTCTGTGAATGTATTTTATGCTTCATAAAATGAGAGGCTACGATAAGATGGAATATTGTAGCCACTTTTCTGTTTTAACAGTAGTGACAATAATTACTTCAGAGAAATCAAATTAATTGGCATTTCACTAACAAAGAATAGCTATTAAAAGTATAAAATAAATTAGGTCTAGAAACAATTCCTGACAGATAAGAATGACACACATTTAAGTCCCATACGAGTGGTTTCCACTAACCTTCCGGTTCGCTGGAGCTCAGGTCCACTGTGTCCTCCGTGGGGCTCAGCTTCTCCATGAGCTGCTGTTCCGTTTGGCACAGCAGGAGTCTTCCTCTTCTCCTGCAGGGAAGGTTTTGTTGGTGCATATTTTGTTGCAATGCCAGACATTAAAGACAAAACTCCTTTTTTCCTCCGGTAAAGTCGTGTGTAGAAGGGCTAAGATGACAGGTTCTGTGAAAAATCTATCCAATCCCCTAAAGCTTTTATTCTTCCTCATCACTGGGGATGACAACAGTTCCTATTTTACAGTATGGTTTAACTAAATGAGTGATGGGCATTTTTATTTCTTACACCTACCAGTTTTTGGGTGCCCTAGTTTGTGTCACACATTGATATATATGCTGCAGTTGCAAAGATACACAGAAAATGTCAGTGTTCTAGGCCTGGGATACATACAGCTCACTGGAAATGTGATTGTCTATCATGTCTTAAGGCCCTGGATTCAATTTCTACCATAAAAGAAAGAGAGAAAAAAAGTACATAGAATTTTCTATTTTTAAGTATTATTGTCTTTATTTCTCTAGATCATATCTTTCTAGAAAGGGAAATTTATGCTATAAGTCTTCATGACTCATAAACGCAATACTATTACAAAAGGAAGTTTCTTCATGAACCAAAGGCAAATCAACTGAGGTTTTATGTAAGTGTTATTTTCCCTCAGATTAATTTCACTTACTTTTGACACTGACAGAGATATTTGAAATAAATCAGAAAATATTTCCTAAAATTCTACCTCTGGTCATATTATTATTTTAAAGTACTTAAAAGAATAATAAAGAACTTTAAAGTTGCATAATTAAATTTTCTCCTTGACTGTCATTCCAAACCAGAACAAGTATGAATGTGAAGCACAAAAGTGATACATTAGTGTATTTTATGCACAATGGGACATTTAGATAGAATGACACATGTTTCACACATTACAAGATGTATTTTGTGTGTTAAGCACAATTACAAAAGTCCATTATTTAGTATTTCTACAATTTCTACAGGTACATGTAAAAATGCACTAGAATAAAATTTAAAGAAAAATGAGAAGATATATTTCAACTGATGAGGGGTTTGTCTTCACAAGTAAATATAAAACATTTATAAAATGATCTAAGAGTAGCCATCACTACTTACTTCCAATTACCTATGGAAACATGTTATAGCTTTTATAGTTCTCAGAAAACATGTGATATTATCTGGTCATTTGTGGGATAATCCCCTTTGGATAAGTTAACATTTGCTTTATAAGTTTAAAGAGCCATATGTTGATAAAATAGACAAGCAATTAACCATTCTAAAGCACGTGTTTTCTCAAGGAGTAAAATGCATTGAGAAATGTATTGTGAATAATTAATATCAATAAAAATTCTTAAAAAAAATAGAACACGTAGAACACTAAGAGAGACATACATGGATCCACCCAGAGAGGGGAAGTAGACTAGATTTCCTTAGTAAATTGACAACATGGAAGGGAGGGTGGAAGGGGAATAGGGTGAGAAGAAGGGGAGGGAGGAGAAGAACATGAGGAATCCAGAAGGTCAAGTTAGGTGAAGGACAGTGAGGGAGAGCAAGGAAAGGAATACCTTGAAAGAGGGAGCCCTTATGGGACTAGTGAGAAACCAGGGACTAGGAAAATTCTCAGGAATCCATAAGAATAACCCCTATTAAGCATCTATGTAATAGTGGAACGAGTACCTTAACTGCCCTTCCCCTGTAATCAGATTGATGACTACCTTAATTGCCATTATAGAACCTTCATTCAGTAACTGATGGAAGCACATGCAGAGATCCACAGCTAAGCCCTGGACTGAACTCCTGAGTCCAGTCATAGAGAGGGAGGAGCAATATTATGAGCAAAGGGGTCAAGGTGATGATAGGGATACCCACAGAAACAACTGACCCTAGCAAATGGGAGTTCATTGACTCCAGACTGATTGCTGGGGAACCTGCATAAGACAGAACTGGGCCCTCTGAATGTGGCTTGGGCAGTTTGTGGGGCCACTGACAGTGGAACCAGTATTTATCCCTAGTGTATAAACTGGCTCTTTGGAACCCATTCCTATGGAGGGATACCTTGCACAGCCTAGAAACAAGGGGAAGGGCCTTGGTCCTGCCTC
This sequence comes from Myodes glareolus, assembly GCF_982192425.1. NCBI lineage: Eukaryota > Metazoa > Chordata > Mammalia > Rodentia > Cricetidae > Myodes > Myodes glareolus. The sequence goes on along the minus strand of NC_142046.1, from coordinate 44,049,533 downwards.
AAGTGTTGTGACAGACTTTGTTGACTCCCCATGGGAGGCCTCACCCTCTCTGAGGGAGTAGATAGGGGATGGAGTGGGTAGAAGGTCGGAGGAGCAGGAGGATAGAAGAGAGAGGGAACTGAGACTGATATGTAAAATGATATTTTCTTTAAAGGAAGAAATAGAAGCTATTAAAGTCCTGGAACAAACATGTACTCTCTCTCTCTCTCTCTCTCTCTCTCCCTCTCCCTCCCCCCGTGTGTGTGAAAGACCCCTAAAGTATACAAGTAGATAAATTATGCTTGTAAAGTATATATTCTCACAGGAAATACAGAAATTTTAAAAAGTTAAATTTAATTCTATAGTATGTAGAAAGAAGGAGATTTATGGAAAAGAAAAACGTTTGCACAGAACACAAGTTGTCTGAGGTAACTGTGAGGGAAGGCAAGAGTGGCAATTACAAACTGAGTTTTCAAATAGGCCCGGTTGAAAGGGACACTTAAGAAAACTCGAGTTTGGAAATAGACAAGAGTCCCAGATAACCTCGGGTGCTTGGTGGGGGGGGTTGCTGGAAGGGGAGAGGGTTAGGGAGAAGGGAGCAGGGGAGGAATGGGGAATGCTCGGGGGACTGGGAGGGGGGGAGGGAGGAAGGATAGATATGGGATCAGGGAAGAATATATCTCAACTAAGGGAGTCAGTTTAGGGTTTACTAGAGACTTGATTATAAATGGGATCCCAGGACCAAGGAGAGATGCTCAGATTGTTCTCTGGACAGAGGAGAGGGTGCCTGAACTGGCCTTGGCCCATAACCATACTGATGAATATTTTGCTTATCACCATAGATCCTTCATCTGGCGAAGGACGGCGATACAGACGGAGACCCACATTGGAGCACTGGACTTAACTCCCTAGGTCCAAACGAGAAGCAGAAGGAAAGAAAACGTGAGCAAGGAAGGCAAGATCAGAGGGAACCTTCACTCGACGAGGGATGGCGATACAGACGGAGACCCACATTGGAGCACAGGACTGAGTCCCCAAAGGTCCAAGCGAGGAGCAGAAGGAGGAAGAACATGAGGAAGGAGATCGGGACCGCGAGGGGTGCAATCACCCACTTATACAAGGGGACTGATCTAATGAGAGTTCACCAAGGCCAGTTGTCTGGGACTGAGCGAGCATGTAATCCAGCCAGATTCTCTGAATGAGGCGGGATTCTCTGAATGTGGCTGGCCTCGAGTCTTCCTGAAAAGCCATTGACAATGACACTGGGACTTGTTTCCTCTGCATATACTGGACTTTTGGGATCCAGTCTGTTTGGATGCTCACCTTCCTGGACCTGGAGGGAGGGGGGAGGAGCTTGAACTACCCAGAGGGCGGGAGACCCTGACTGTTGTTGGGGATGGAGAGGGAGGAGGGGAGAGAGTGGGGGGAGTGGGAGGGTGTTGGGAGGAGGGGCAGAAATGGAGATTTTTGTATTTTAATAAACTTTGAAAAAAAAAAAAGAAAACTCGAGGGAGGTGAGAGAAACAGGCATGCTAAATAATTGGAGGATACCAAGGAATAAAGACTAGCCAAGGCTATAGACTTGAGGGTCAGAATGCCTGGAAGGTTTGAAGATCACCAGGAAGTAAGAAAAGAGTAGAGATAAAGTTCCACAAGAAAAGAGAGGTGATGATATAGAGATTTAATAAGACAGTATTATCTATATAGTAATAAGTATATCTCTCTGGCCTTTATTCTCCAGGAAATGAAAAACATTCACAAGGCTTTAAAAATAGAAATGATTGAACAAAACATGGAATTATTTTGGCCATGATGTTAAAGAGAGATTCTAGAACATAGAACAAAGCAACCAGTTAGGGAGCTATTTCAAAAATCCATGAGAAAGCTGATGAAAGGTTGAATCAAGGCGGTCACAGTGAGAAATAGTATAAGTATCAATAAATATTGAAGGCAAAGTCAACAGAATTCTCTGGAAAAATAGATATAAGGTATAAGATGAAATAATGGATTGATTAGGACTGATCAATTATAAGAATGTATTTAGCTATTAACTAAGAATGGAAGATACAACTACAATTGATTTTGAGGAAAACTCAGAGACCTTTAGATATTCCTGGAAACAGACCATATGCTGCTTGTCCTAAAACTGTAATTAAAAAATAGAGAAAGATAAAGAAATGAGACTATATACAATTTGGCTTAAACTTTCAAAATGTTTAAATGTCTATCAAATATTTAAATGGAGACATAAGATAGGAAGATGAATAACACTTGAGTTCAGATTAGAAAATAAGTTTGGAATTTTGGAAAAAGGTTTAAAATTCTAAGATTTGTTTGTGTTACTAAGAATATAAGTAGAGACAGCAGGAAATGTGATTAGAGAGAAAATGGTTATGGTCCAAGTGGTTTCAACATAAGGAAATCATAGAGAAATGGAAGAACCAGAAAACAAAAATGATGTAGGAGTCCCCTCTGTGTGCTGTGATTGCTATTAATGAATAAAGAAACTGCCTTGGCCTGTTGACAGGGCAGAACTTAGGTAGGTGGAGAAACTGGACTGAATGCTGGGAGAAGGAAGACAGGGAGATGCCATTGATCTGTCGCCAGAGTCAGACATGCCAAATCTTTGCTGGTAAGCCACTGCCACGTGGTGATATACAGATTAATAGAAGTGAGTTAAATTAATATAAGAGTTAGCCAATAAGAAGTTAGAGTTAATGGGCCAAGCAATGTTTTAATTAATATAGTTATTGTGTGGTTATTTCAGGGCTGAGCAGCTGAGAACAAAGTAGCAGCCTCCTCCTACACAAACACTGGTTAGGACTGACCCCAGAGGCTGTAGAAACATCAGAAAACTGTTGTTTAGGACTTAAGCAAAGAAAGTACACCAACGATTAGGGCATAACAAGGTCTATTAAATGTTACTCTTCCTGAATTAAGTGCAATATAGACCAATAGGTTACCACAGTTTTTATTTATTGTGGATGGCACTAGTGGCAATAATTAGTGCATTAAAGTGGAGAGGGAACATTTCGGGAGAAGTGGAGAAAAGGTAGTAGAGACATATAGTATAGATAATTCCTCTACAACATACAAAATACATAACTGATAATAGGAACAATTTCAAAGTAGTTATTTATTAAAAGATTGTGGCTTGGAAGTATATAAAATGATATAAGAGATCATAGGAATGACATAATGATGAAGAGAGAGAGCTTTGACAGAGCAAATCCTTGAGTAGATGCTTAGAGTGAGATCTGGTACACAACTGGAATGCTGGCTTCCATCAGAAGCAAGGCAGGGTATGCTGAACTGTCAGAAGAAAGTGCTGGTCAGAATTCACAGAAGATCCTTCTGATTGTTTCAAAATTTTAATAAAACTGAGAAACAGGAAACATGTAGCAGGGAGGGTCACAGAGGGCACGTTAAATGAGGTGCAGAAGGAGGGAGAACATGAGCAAGGAAGTCAGGACCACGAGGGGTGCGTCCACCCACTGAGACGGTGGGACTGATCTAATGGGAGTTCACCAAAACCAGCTGGACTGGGCCTGATGGAGCATGTGATCAAACCAGACTCTCTGAACGTGGCTGTCAATGAAGGTTGACTGAGAAGCCAAGGACAATGGCACTGGGTTTTGATTCTACTGCATGGACTGGCTTTGTGGGAGCCTAATTTGTTTGGATGCTCACCTTCCTAGACCTGGGAATGGGGAGGACCTTGGACTTCCCACAGGGCAGGGAACCCTGACTGCTCTTAGGGCTGGAGAGGGAGGTGGAGGGATAGTGGGGGGAGTGGGAGGGAAATGGGAGGTGGGGAGGAGGTGGAAATTTTTAAGAAAGAAAGAAAAAAAGAAATAAAGAGAGAGAGAGAGAGAGAGAGAGAGAGAGAAAGAAAGAAAGAAAGAAAGAAAGAAAGAAAGAAAGAAAGAAAATAATTTGGGAGAGAACAGTTGTGAAACGGTGCCTTACAAAGTATGACTAGCCTTGGGAGAGATGGGATGATGAACATGGAGCATGAAGGGCTCATTTGAGCCCTATGACCACTAAGTCAAAGAAGTCATACTTTGAAGCCAAAGCCCTTCTGCTTTGGCTGCAACAGCTTGAGTATACAGAAAAATTTGAATCCCCACAGAGTTGTGATTTTGACAACCAAGTACATGACATTAAAAGAACAAAGAAGATGCAGGAACATAGAAGAAAGTGATTACAATGACTGACATAGGAGGATAAAGAAGAATTTCAAACTGATCTCTTGAGATGACAGGTTGTTCCTTTTTTTAACTGAAAGGGAAATGTATTAAAAATGCTGTCATCTGTACATTTCAAAAGAATGAAAACAACAGAAATTATTTGATGAGGTTAACATTATTTAAATGAGTGTGAATTCAAGGTGCGTAATATATGCTAATTCATTTTGGTCCCTTAATAAAACATAGCTCATATGATCTAGTATTTAGATATAGCATGGAGCTTTAAAATATTTGCATAATAAAGAAGTATACAACATATATATATATAATTCATACTCATTGGATAAAATATTACTATCTAATCTGATAGACTTTAACCATGTGTCTATACATATTTAAGTTAATTAAAATCAAAATCCGATTTGTTAAAATTATAATAGCCATGTTATTAGCATTTGATAGTAGCTTGGTAATTAGGGGCGTCACTATAGAATGCTTCTTTTGTTAAAGAAATTCTATTGAGCATTTCTGAAACAAAGCATCAGTACTGAGAGGATAAAGCATTTATTCAAAGTCAAACAAACACACAATGACAGAACCTAGACACTAGAATTTCTAATTCAACGTTCTATTTATGTATTACTTTCTCCTCATATCCAGAATTTGCTAGTTCTTATTTTCACATAAAAATAATAGGAAATATAAACCCGCTACTCATCTTGTCTCAAAAATGCCGACCTCAAAACCAGAATAGTTTACAATGAATTTACTTGTAACTTTTCAAGATTAATTGGTGTATAGTGAATTACAAAGTGTTACTCTCAATATTTTAATAGTTTCATTAAATTTACCCAAATATCATTAATTAGAGGTTTTTCTATTATTTATAAACCATCATGTTGACATTTCTAATAACATCAGTGTAGAGATGTGCATGTGTGGAGAAATAAGAAAACCCTTACAATCACTCTCTAAGCCACCATCTTTACTTTACTAGCAGAGTAACTACAGTTATATGGTTTCAGTTACACAACTACAAAACGGTAGTTGTTAAGGAAAGTAAATAGACTTTAGCAATGGTAGAATGACTTCAAATAAAAACACAAGCCTGAGATATTAATAAGAGGAGTTGAAATGACCTTTTTTACATACGCATCATTAAGTAATATATTTGCCAGTTTTCAGACTTTTTGTTTTCTGTTTGTTTTTGTTTTTGAGACAGGGTCTCTCTGTGTAGCACCGGCTATCCTAGAACTCATCTGTAGACCAGGCTGGCCTCAAACTCACAGTGATCTGCCTGCCTCTGCCTTCCAAGTGCTGGAATTAAAAGCATACCCCACCACCACTGGACCTCAGTTTGCCAACTTCTAACTGCCCTGAAGATCTAAGTCCAGGATTGGGTCAGTAGGCATATTTCTCACTTCAGTCAGAACATCAGAGTCAGACAAAGTCAGACTCTGCAGGGCCAAGAGCCAAAGGCAATGGGAAGAATGTGGGAGGCCAATCCCCCAGGAAGAGCGAGGCAATATGAGAAGAGAGCTTTGCCATCGTTTTCAACACTCACACCCTAGACATTAACACCATTCTTTATTATCTCTTCCGTAATATAGGATAGGTAAGACACATATTTGATTTGCATGTACAGAATTAAAACAATTAAACGATACAAGGAAGGATATAAGCATAAAGATCATGAGGAAAATGTTTTCCCAGTCTCCACTGTGATAGCCAGTAATAGGGACTTTGTACAAAACATAATTAATCTTCATTTCCTAATCCTTGCCAACTTTCAGAACACTGAAAATAATGGGCTCTATCTCAGGTCATATTTTATGCTGTTATTAAACTTAATATCACCCTAATGTAATATCTTTTATGTCAGGCCTGAAATATTTCCAGGCACATTAGACCTATTTAGTGGCTCATGATCAAAATGCCAAATTTTTCAATGTGTTAGGTCTTAACAAGAACATATTGTAAATTAATAATTTGCTTTCTTGGGATAACATAAATCATTTAATACTTTATGGAGAGTTGCATTATTTAGGGATATGAACTTAAAGGAAATCAAAATATTAGAATTTAAAAGGATGTTTTCAGATATACCTACCTGGGAAGGAACATTTTTGGGAGGCTCTATCCGGATACTTGGATCCCATTCTCCAGGAGGGAGAACTGTGACTTGGTCCAGAAACTCATCAATACCTGACACCAAGTCATTGCGGTCTTTAGCTTTGTAAGCAACATCATGAAATACCTGTGAAAGAAAAAGAGTAGCGCATAATAACCTATAAAAACATCAGAAGAATTAATATAATAAAAATGTCCATCTTAGCAAAAGCAACCTACAGATTCAATGCAATGCCCATCAAAATTACAACACTATTGTTCACAGACCTTGAAAGGAAAAAATTCAGTTTCATATGGCAACCAAAACACCTAGGATAGCTAAAACAATCCCAAATAATCAATGAATTGTATATGTGTGTGTATCCGGGGGTGGATATCATCATCCCTGATTTCAAGGTGTATACATAGCTATTATAATAAAAACAGCATGGTATTGACAAAAACCACATTTTTATCAATGGAATTAAATTAAAGACACAGACATAAATCCACATACCCATGGATATATAGTTTTTGATTAAAAAAAAACAGAAATACAAACTGAAAAAAAAGGTAACATTGTCAAAAAATGGTGCTGGTCAAACTGAATGACTTCATGAAGAAGAATGTAAATAGATCCATTTTCTCATGCTGTATAAAAGTCAACTTCAAGTGGATTAAAGACCTCAACATAAAACCAGATATACTGAACCTATTAGAAGAAAAAATGGGACTATCTTTGAATTCATTAGCACAGAAGACTCTCTGCACAGAACGTTGCTACCACAAGCACTAAGATCAACATTTAGTAAATGGGACCTCACGAGACTGAAAAGTTTCTGTAAGGCAAAAAATGCTGTCAATCAGGCAAAGTAGCAGCCTGCAGAATGGAAAAAGATTCTCACCATCTACACATCAAATAGAGGGCTAATAGCTGAAATATAAAAAGATCCCAAAAAGCTAGATATCAAAAAAAAAAACACAACTAAACCAGTCTGAAAATAAAATCTAAACAGAATTCTCAGAAAAGGAAACTCAATGGCTGAGAAACACTTAAGAAATGTTCAACATCCTTAGCCATTAGGAAAATACAAATTAAAACTACTTTGAGATTCCATCTTACACCTGTCAGATTGGCTAAGATTAATAAAACAAGTGACAGCTCATGCTGACAAGGATGTGGAGAAAGGTAGGAGTGTAAACGTGTACAGGCACTATCGAATCCATGTGGAGGTTACTCGGGAAGATAGGAATCAATCCACCTCGAGATATAACTGTAACACTCTGGGTCATATACCTAAAGCATGCTTCATCCTATTACAAGGACACTTTCTCAGGCATGTTCCCTGATGCTCTACTCATAATAGTCATAAACTGGAAACAACCTAGATGCCCACAACAGAACTGATAAAGAAAATGTGGCACATTTCCTTTACAAATTCAGTATGACTTAGCCATTAAAAAATGAAATCATGAAATTTTCAGGTAAATGGATTGAACTAGAAAAAAAAGTAATCCTGAGAGAAGCATTTCAGACCAAAAAAGATATTTATCTTTTATTCACATATTTGTGGATATTAGATGTTAACTCAATGGTAAGTAAGCTATAATCCAGAGAATCACAGAGGTTAGGTATAGAGTAAGTGACTTGGGGGGGTGGTACAGACAGATGTCCCTAGGACAGGGAAATATAATAGCTTGCTATGGATGGATTTGGAGAGCTGGAAAGGAATGATCAAGTGGGGTGAGGAAGGGAGAGGGCAACAAGGGAGAGTATGGAGAGAGAGAGAGAGAGAGAGAGAGAGAGAGAGAGAGAGAGAAAGAGAGAGTCAAAACTGAGTGAGGGTCATTTGAGGGGTAGTATGGAAACCTGATACAGTATAAACTTCCTAAAATATATACATATAAGAAGGTGATCTAAATGAATTCATTAAATAATGGGTGAGATAGAACATCCCAACTTGCTATCTCTTGTCACCAAATGAAGCTTCCAGTCCTGGGTTTCATCTAATTGAGTCACTAGCCAAAGCGGCCTTGTGGGAATCCCGAAATAACTCTGTCTGTTGCCAAAGGAGTTTTCTTTTCACAAACTGATGTCAAGGCCCCTTAACTGATATTACTGAAGACAGCACCTACATAACTTCACTGAACATGAAAAGGTTGAGCTGGTGCCTGCACAGCCTTCACACCTAGCCTCTTTGTGCTAGCCTCTTTGATACAGGAAGGTACCTGCATGCCACCAAAAGAGAAAAAATATACACCCACTCAGACACAAACCCTTTAATCTACAATAGTGTTGTCCTACCTGAAAGACATGCTAGAGCAATCGTGGCAAAAAGCTTGAGAGAGTAACCAATCAATATCTGATTTGACCTAAGATCTATTCCATGGGATGGAATTCCTACCTGATACTGCTTGGGTGACCAACAACCTAAGACTAGATAGCAGAAGAGGGATTGCTCTAGCCATTGTGTTAGTAGTAAAATGAAACAAAGCAAAAGCAGAAAGGTTGTCTCTACAACAGGCTGGTGCAATGGTGGGGACCTTGTGAGAACCACAAAAGCTATATGATGGGAAAAGCCAGACACAACCATGTAGAAGGTGAAGCGTGGTAGGATTCTGGACCTAGTGTCTGAGTCTGAAAGGTTTACTTATGGATTGGATGTGGATATGAAACTGAGGAGTCAAGGATAAGTTAAGGGTGACTTGGGGTTCAGTTCATTACTCAAACTCTTCCACTTGTTTCCCAAGTCTGTCTAAGTTCTTTTGTGATAAACCAATGCCCTGTACAATTAGCCCATTACGTCTCTGGCTTCATTCCTGCTAAGCCTTTTTGATCTAAATGCCCCAAGTGATCCAGATATCCTCCCATCTCAAAACCTTTGTCCTTGTTTATTGTTGGCTCAGAAACATTCTCTCTCTAAAGTGGGAAGCTCCTCATGCCACCTCTAGCTCCCATCACTGATCTTGTACAATAACTTCTATGTCACTATATCTTTCAACTATTTGGTAAATAAATGAAAAAGCTTTTGTCCATATTTTTATCCACCTTCTGCACAAGTGCTGATATGCAGATCACATACAATAAGTAGCAATTCTCCATCTCCTCCCTCCAACTCCTTCCACGTGCTCCTCTCAAATTCACAGCCCCCTTTAAAGATTATTATTGTTACATATATAAATGAATAAATATATTAATATAATTTGCTGAGTCTATTTTGTGTTGCCTGTGTGTACATTTTCAGGATTTATCACTAAGGTCAGCCCTGAGGAACACTAACTCTCTCTCTCTCTCTCTCTCTCTCTCTTTCTCTCTCTCTCTCTTTCTCTCTCTCTCTTTTTCTCTCTCTCCCCAGATAGTTGTTGCCAACTGTTGTTTGTCAAAGGATAGGGGCCCCTGAGATTACCCTCCTTCATGTTAGCATGCTTATTGGTGTTCTAGTTCATATCTTGTTGGACCAGATATGTTGTTGAGGTATCAGGGGTTCAGGTTTTTAAGATCTTACATTTTTAAGACTTAACATCTTTCCATGAAAGTTTTTTAAAATTCAAGTTAGAACTGCACATAAATAAAAGAATTTTTTTCTTTTACAAAGAAATATATTTGTATAATGGAGATCAGCAAAATCCATCTACAGTTCCATTAATAGTTTTAAGATCACAAAGTTAGGAATATCTATCTATCTATAGATATTTAGATATCTAGATGTATATATATATGTATATATAGATGGATAGATATAGATATAAATATAGATATATCAGGCAATTGTAGAGAGTGTGCAAAGTTTTCCTAGTTTTTTTGGTGTTAGATATTCTATGCATCTTAACTACTACTTTTCATTTAGAATGTTAAGCAATTTTTTCCCAAATTTTCTATGCTATTAACATACAAATCATGCTTACAGAGTAGGCATGAGTGCTATGTTGAAAACAAAAATATAACTGCTTAACAATTTTTATGACCATATCAGCTTTAAAAAATTATTATTATTGGCTGTAATTTATCCTTTTGGGTAATTTTTTTCAAGGAAAGTTGGTAGTGAAAACTTGGGAAAATGGAATCCAACACAGAAAAATATGACTTCCAGAAAACTGTCATGAAAAGGACTTCCAAATCTAGCTATATTTTGTGAGAATATTCCTTAGAAACATGAATAAATACCTCATCTGTCATTAAGGTTGCAATTGATCTGCCGATCTCATGGTATTGTTGACCCTTTCCCAGGGGTCCCAGAAGAATGAACAGAAATCTGTAATGAAGAATAAAAAAAACTCAACCTAGAAATCTAAAAATAAACTTAGTAGAGCATAATCACCAATCTCAATGGAATCAAACATGACTTTGGTGTAAAATATTTGCCTAAGTTTTTACAATTCATTATTATTTAGAAATGTTTTACAGTTGAGACTTCTATATAAAATCATCAGGCAATGAGTATACTAGGGTGTTTTCAACCCCAGAGTTTCTGCATATAAGTGTCTACACAGCCTATACATCTGTGACTAGGGATTATAAACATTGTACATCCTTAGAGGAGGACGAGAGGAAAATTAAATCTTTCTGAATAGGAAGCAGGAAAGCTCACAAGTACACAAAATGAAGACCACTCAAGTGGAAGAAGAGCAATATAGTATTATACATTAAGGGAGAACACATTATTAACATTCAGTCACTGTACACACATTCTTATCGAACATAAAACTGCTATAACTTAATAATTAGCTAGGCAGAAGAACAGGAGAAGGTGTGAAAATTAAAGAGTGCCATGTATTTTGCAGTAGTGTTCTGTAGTGTTCCTGTGTTAAATGGTTTACAGTATTAAAGACAACTCTAGCAGGTATAGTTCTTAGCTGTAAGCTCTAGAGATTATATAGTTTCATATGAAGCATCTATTAGACAGTCTTAGAGGTTATATGCAACATTAATTTTCTATCAGTTATAATTGAACCGAAATCAAATTCAACTCTCTTTCTGTGTGTACGCATAGTTAATATATAAAAAGCAAAAATAGTTGAATGTGGTGGCAGAAGCTTTTATCAGCTATGATGCTTCTGAGATTTCTAACCTCTGTGTATCTTGCTCTTTTTAATGTTTCTACTGCAGGTGTTATTTATAATGTCCTAAAAGATTAATTTTCTGATATATCTACTATATGTTGTCTAATAATCATGGCATGCCCCTGATTATAGTTGGGGTTCCCAGATAGTTTTCTTTATTCTATTTATCTAATTTTCTTTTGTTTTTTACCTTTCCTAAATAAATATCCATCTGTATGCTGTGAATACCATTGGTTAATAAAGAAACTGCTTTGAGCACATAGCAGAGCAGGGCAGAAAAAAAACTAGGTGGAAAAAACTAAATGGAATGCTGGGAGAGAGTAGGCAGAGTCAAAGAGAAGCCATGGAGCCACCAGAGACAGACATTCTGAAACTTTGCTGGTAAGCCACAGACTCACGGCAATACACAGATTAACAGAAATGGGTTAAATTAAGATATAAGAGTTAGCCAATAAGAAGCTAGAGCTAATGGGCCAAATGGTGTTTTAATTAATACAGTTTCTGTGTGATTATTTCGTGTCTGAGCTGTCAAGCAGACAGAACGACCAAACAGCCTTCCTACAACAATATCCCAGTCTTTTGAATCTCTCTCTACATAGTGGCTCTATTGTTGTGTCCCATTTTTTTCTTCATTGTCTCTACATATACTTGCTGTGTCAGTATGGATGAGATCACCTAAGCCTGACACTTCTCAAAGTGAGGGTATATAACCCTATTGTGGCTATACTCTACTCCTGAGAATTTTTCTTTTCTTTGAAATACAAGAAATGTCACTGTCTTAAGCTGCCCTCATTTACTCATAGGTCTCCAGATACCTTCCTCAGTGGTGAAATAAGAATATCTAACTGAATGAGAATTTGAAACTGCTACAGTTTCTACTGCTCTACAATTAGTGAACATGACATATGAAATCAGAATCCCAGATTTCCAGGAACTCTATTGTTTGTTTTTTTGAGACAGGGTTTCTCTCTGTAGTGCTAGCTCTCCTAGAACTCTCTTTGCAGACCATGCTTGCCTCAAACTCACAGTGATCTGCCTACTTCTGCCTCCCAAGGCTTTTTTTAAATTTTTATTTTATTTATTTATTTATTTATTTGGCCACCAACCAGCTCCCAAGTCATGACATGGAGACTTAGTTTTGAATGTTCTGCCTATTTCTGGCTAGATTTTTTAACTTAAGTTAACCTGTTTCTCTATCTACATTTTGCCTCAATGCTTTTTACTTTTTATTTCCTTGTATGCATTTACTTTTTATTTCCTTGTATGCAAATTACTTTCACTGCTTCTTGTGTCTGATGGCTGGAGGATACCTGGCTTCTGGCCCTAGGCCTGCCCCTCATTCTCTCCTTTCTTCTCCTTCTCCTCCTCTTCTTCTCTCATTCCTTTCCCAAGCCTAGATCAGGATTCCTATTCTCTCTGCCTGCCAACCTGGCCTAGCCCTCTCCTGCCTAGCTATTGGCTCTTCAGCTTTTTATTAGACCAGTCAGGTTCCTTAGGCAGGCAAGGTGAAACAAATGCAACACATCTTTACATAATTCAGCAAATGCAGCATAAATAAAACTAACACACCTTTACAGAGTTAAAGTTTCACAGCATAAGCAAATGTAACACATCTTTTCTTAGTTAAAATAAAATTCTATAACAGGTGTGCACCACCACTGCCTGGCATCCAGAATATAGTATGCAGTTTTAATAGTATGTAGTTTACATGTAGAAAAATATAGCCTTATTCACACTGTATGCTATTTTAGGATACTCAGTTTACCTCCCCATTTTTAATTGAAAGCTGAAATGTACATCAATATCCTCCAAATAGGATAAATTGAAATTTACTTCCATAACCTTAATAGTGAACAGGTTTCTTCTCAGAGCACTCAGACATGTGCTCTGACTTAAAGACCTTACAGAGTTCTCACCCAAAGGGTCCTTATGAGTGAGGCTTGCCCTACTTCTACTATTCCCTATAGCCTGGATATCTTATCTGCAACCAAATAGTGGAGGACTTTGTGTTATGTTTTGAGTTCTAATCAGAGGTTCCCAGAAGAAAACATATTCTTTAAACCCACTTGCCAGGGCAGCTACACTTCTCAGCTCCTTCCATTTCCCTAAGCAGACAGGCTCTGCCATGGTTTGCCAAGGCCATATGTGCATAGGAATCAGGTTAAATGGTCTCAGGAGAGAAGGAAACAAGCTTCCTGGATAAAGCAGTAGGAGTCTAACATGCTAAAGTCAATATTCTACTCTTTGCTTTCTTTTCTCATAGTTTTCTCCACGAACATCCTTGTATCTACAAAGCAGGAATCAACAATAAGAGAATTCATTTCTCATTACCTTTATCTTTATCTATTAGTTTCAGTGTATTCTTAGGTAGTAGAAAACAAGTTCAGGTAATGAATTTAAACTTGACCTTTTGACCAGAATCAACCACGTTCATTGGATGACCACCAATGATTCTTCAAACCCTGAGAGCAGAGACCGAATGACCTAGTACTGAAGAAGCATGAAATTTTTGATTCCAACCAGGCATTTCCATAGATGCTGAAGACCTAACCCACGAAAACCAAGTCTTCCATGATTCTCTCTGGTGTGACTACACACTTAGATCCTCTTCTTAAACATACAGTTCAATATAATCTTTGAAAAACTGTAGAATAGCTGTAAAATAAACCCAAATTCTACATATGAGAAGCATGAAATATGAAGTTCGAGAAGGAGGCGGGAAGCCCACAATAGTTTTTAAAGCACCCCTACATTTATAAGCATTAGGCAGCAGGTTTATGAATAATAAATTCATTTCCAGTCAAGGATCTATCAGAAAACTTTACTAAAATATTACCATGTCCTAAGATAAATTATTCCATAAGCATAAAAATTCCTTGGAAACTTTTACCTGCTTGGGATTGGAACTTCAGCCAGGCCTTGGAGCAGGACAGCCGGAGACAACCTGACGAAGGCGACGACAGTCCTGTCCAGAAACTCCAGCTCTCCCACCAAGATGTTCGAAGCCTCAGCACCCGGAGGAATCTTCTTCATAAAATGCAGATCAACCTGATAGCATCACAAATAAATGCTTTAATCATGTTTAATTATAATGTCAACAACTTTAATATAACAGACGAATTTTATATTCAATATATGGCTACTTTAAAATAAATATATTTTTATAATATAACTTTAACACTTGTTTTCATTCTAAATTGTGTTATGTTTTTCATATTGTACAGTTGGCCTGAGAAATTCTTCAGTTGAAGTTGCTCATCATACAACTGAGACATGACAGAATAAAGAAAAAAATGGGTTAAAAGAATAGCATTTTAAATGAGGGTAGATCCATGGTTGAATTTCTACTATGAAATGTCTGTGATTTAAATGAATGAAGATAAAACAAAAAGGACCACTAAAAGGAAATGCTAAGAGAAAAGGGTGATGCTTGAAAATGCATGTAGAAGAGTCTTTAAATACATATCATTTTTATGCATGGGGCTTCAATGGAAATGAAGCTGTGGCTTTAAAGCAAATCTGCAAGGCCTATTTCTTGTTTCTAACTCATTTGAGTTGCTTTTTATGGAATGCTGTTTTTTAGGGACTAGGAGTTTATCTGCCCTAGTAATTGGTTTTATGCAATTATGCTAATGAAAAGGGGACCAAGAATCAAAGTGGGAATAATGAGAGAGAGAGAGAGAGAGAGAGAGAGAGAGAGGAGAAAGCGCTCTGCCATATATCAATGAGGCTAAGAAGACATTTATAGACAATATAATTAGTTTGAAGCCTTAAAAATTAGAAAATACTATTCCAAGAAGTTTTAAATCAGTAAAATGTTTTAACGTACTCTGTATGCACACAAGTAACGTTATACAGTTTGAGCAGCCTATATTTTATACATATATGCATTTTAATAACATTTAATGAAAAAAGAGGACATGAATCTGGAAGACAGCAAGAAAGGTTATATGAGAGGGTTTGGAGGAAGGACAGAAAAGGGAGAAATGATATAGTTACATTATAATCTCAAAATTAAAGAATTTTAAAAGCACTTTATAAATCCACAGCTATAGTCTAATGATTATATTTAAAATGTTTCCCAAATTAAGGCATTTGTACAGCTATTTAAAGATTCCTGATAAGTTCTATGTAAATTATGACTGTTAAATTAATAAAACAGTAATACAGTTATATTTAGCTATATTTAATTAAAAGGATTAAATATAATAGCAGTTTATATAACTGTAATAGCAGAGCATTTGCCTAGCATGTGGTCAGCTCTACATAACCTCTCCAGCACTGAAAAACAAACCACAATTAAAAATAAGGATTTGCGGCTTTCCACCAATAGTATAGTGGTACTTTATCTTAAAGAATCATTTATGAAATTAAAAGTTTGCATAGAAAGATTATTTCGCAAATATTATAAGCTACATGCTCCACCATTTTTCTCTATCAATATACCCCCAATATAAATGTATAAATTCTTCTTGTATTTATAATGAATATTAATGCCATGTATTTTGCTTTTGTAGAATCTACCCTTTTAGTTCATAGAAAGCAAGGCTAATTCACAGTCTTATTGTGATATTTAAAATGCTTTAAATTAGTAATGTCTGCAGGAAAAGGATGAAGGTTTCCTATATATTGTACGTGTTGGGATAATTTGTTGTTGTTGTGATATACAGGGTGTTTATGTGGCTGTGACTGGCTTTTATGTGGGTGTTAGGAATCTGAGTGCTACTCTTCACCTTTAGGCTCCATCTAACCACTCCGACCTCTGTGAGAAATATGCAACAACCTTTTAACAAAATTTTCAAAGCTTAAAAGAATAACTAAATTTATTCAACATGTAGAAAAATCTATGACAAACAGATCAAAACTTTAAAAGAGGACGTAACTTTTTTACAAAGACCAATATAGGCAGGTGAGTTGGCTCAGGCACTTGCTGGCAAATCTAAGACCTGAGTTTGGTCGTTTGCATCCAAACGGAAGAAGACAACTGACACCTGCATACTGTCCTCTAATCCTCGCATAGACGCGGTAGCATACAAGCACCCTCACATGCACACAAGTGCTCACACGTGCACACAGGCACGCACATACAAAGACACAGATGCAATACCAATATTAGATTAAAAATAAAAACAGATAATTTGTAATTAATAGGAAATTTATTGGTAATGCTTGAAGTATAAATTCTGCCTAGAAGACTTTTTTCTAATTCATTTTTTTTTTTACTCAACCAATATAAAAGTCTTTGCTATTAAAGTCTGCACCTCAGAGAAAGGACAAAAATAGAATTAACTGCTTTAAATTGAAATTTGGTTGAGTCAAGGATTGTATAGCATATTAAAAAAGTTTAATTAACAAAAATGTGACCATTATATTGGATTTTATATCACATTAAACCAGACATATAACTGATATTTATTACCTAGAATAAGTTATGCAGAGTCTGATTTCAATATCAGCAAAGCTTTCTTGTCATTTTAAATATAATAAATTACATTCATGTGTCTGTGGTCAATCATTGTATTGCAATCATTATATTATATTATTCTTGCACTACATGGATATTTATGGAAGGTGTTATATTTTATAATTCATTAATCATATTTATATTTTCTGATTAAATTATACCTAGAATAATCCTATATTATTATATTATATTAGTTCACAATTCATAAATAATCTCATTTAGCAATATTCTGTCTTCTTATTAAAACAAAAAACTGTATTTAAGAACCACAAATTTTATTGTGTATTAATTTAGAGTTACATAAAGAGTACTTGAGGGTCTAGGTTACAATACTTAAACATAAAGCAAAGAAACCAGCCTACAAACCACAATCCCAGAGAACCTAGACAACAATGAGGACCCTAAGAGAGACAGACATGGATCTAATCTACATGGGAAGTAGAAAAAGACAAGATCTCTTGAGTAAATTGGGAGCATGGAGACCATGGGAGAGGGTTAAAGGGGAGGGAAGAGAGAGGTAGGGAGGGGAGCAGAGAAAAATGTAGCGCTTAATAAAATCAATAAAAAACAAAACAAAAAAACAATACCTTTCTAAGACACTCCCCTAGTGGATTCAGACACTTGAAACGGACATAGAAAAATCCTGGAAGTTTCAAGTGCTTTGAAGAGAACCTTCAAGGAGTCAAGCTACAATTTGCGAGTTCTAGATTTATACCATATTTTTAGACTGTATGGTCCCTGCTATTATACCACGAAGAGAAAGAAGCCTGATTTTAGTTATTTGGGACTTAAACTGTTGATGAAAACAGTTCAACCCTAGGCAGCTAGATAAAAGAGATGACCATGGAAATGCCCAGCCGGGGCACACACCTAGAGCTGAAAGAAACGGAGGTGGAAATAAAGAGAAAGCTTCGGTTTTAAAGCTATTACTAAAGCACGATAGTTAATGGAGGTTCTTTCAAGCAAATGGTGCCTGACAGTGCAGTCTGGAGCAGGTGGCACGCGCAAGTTCTCTAGGACTCCGTTTTTTGCACTAAACGATGTGACTCAAGTTTTTTACTCCCAATATGCTTCATGCACACCACGAAGATGAAAAAAGGAGAGGTTCTTCGAGGTGGGTAATTACGGGACACTTCTTTAGGACCATCTGAAATACATGAATCACTGTTGACCTAAGAGAGCCATTTCAGAGAGGGGAGCAGATAAAAATGTAGAGCCCAATAAAAATCAATAAAAAAGAAAAAGAAAAAAAGAGCCATTTCTACTGTGTTCAAAGCAAAACAAAAAAGAGGTTTATATTATTTAGAAACACCTGCTTTTTGAAGGCAGAGTGGAAAGAGCCATAATCTGACGTAACAGATTATGTTAACTGAATAAACCTGGAGGACCTAAACACTGTAGAGGCTAAAGATGTGTTGAGGGTTGGTAGAACATAGGATCAAGTTATATAAAGTGAAAAGGGCCTTTGTAATATCTCAATTTTTGAGTGAGATTTAGGATCTATACAACGTTCCTGGAAATACTGAAACAGACACAGTAGTGTGGAGATTAGCTTAACTTCAGAAAATCCCCCAGAAAACTGAAATCATTAGGTTGAAAACATCTTAACTTGCACCCTTTCAGAATCTGGCACTTAGAAAAGCTTTCATAGTGATGGATCACGACAATGCTTTCCAAACCCTAATTCTCTGCTGCTCCAGGTTATAAAACTAGGAGTGCTTCCTGTTTGGTTTTATCGCTCTAAAACTAAGGACTAAACTATTTTGAATCTTATTAGATTCCTTCAAGAAACATCTTTCTCAAACGTTGTTAAAGGCACTGAAGATCCAGTGGAGGCCAGCATGTTAAGTGTGGTCTGAAATGTTTTTGACACTTCCATTCACACTCTTAAAATAGTGGTCACTTTATGCTCAGTCTGACAAACCGCAATACCATCGAACCTCTACAACAAAACAATAAGCACACATTATTCTTATTTTAGGCAATAGTAATGCTGCAGTGTAGAGAGCTTCTTCAAAAGTCGTAATAGATAGATGCTAGACACACAGCCTTCCCTAGGCACGTTCTTTCAGATGAACAAAAGACAGAGGGATGCAGATGGCTGGCCTAAACTTCCCCATTAAATGGGCCAGTAAATGAAAATGTGATGATGAAAGAAAGGATTTAATGAGAGAAAAATCTAGTTTTGCCATTTCTATGGTTCTAATTGTCAGGGGATCCTAGGGATGAGATTACTGTCCTGTTTAATTGGCAATCTCCATTTCTCTTTAATGGTGATGAATTATTTTTGAAGGTCATAAAGTTAGGCTACCAAACACTCCAAAATAGCTTGGATATATAAAATTCAATGTATAAGTTTTTTAATATTAAAAGTAATTAATTTCAAGGATGTTCTACATATTTTAAACTCACTGTTTTTGAAAAATGTCAACTCTTCTATTGTTATAAGACAGTCAAATCTTATGTCATCACTGTTAAGATTGATATTATTTTGAACTAAGAACAGCAGAAATTAAATTTATGGAAGTTTGTGACAGTTTTATTATAACTTACAGATGAATGATGATATAATGCTTTAAAAATATAATTTAGCGTGGCAGATGGAATACATTTAAACTAGTTTAATATTTGAATTACATGCCTCTATACAGTGAGATGAGCTTTGAACTGCTGTAGAAATAGAGCCCAAATATGCCCTCACCTCTCTCTCTTGCTGGTGTGGAGGTCCTTTTTCATGCCTTTGTTTCATCCCACAGGGACTAGTATGCCCCTTTTGCTGGCCTCCCAGTCCCTGCACGCATAATTAACAGACTTAAGCTGGTACATCATGCTACCACAATTCTCCACCAGGCACCAGGGGAAAGGCATGCACATAGCTAGCCTAGCTCGTGAACACATGTCCCAGGGATACTAAAACAGGTCCAAGGTGCTGATTGCCATTACTTTTCCAGAACTTTGATGTAGATTACTACCTCAGACCAAAATCCGTTCCCACTTTCTTTCCCTATTGCTAATGCTGAGGACTTTACCAAAGCCCTGCTTCCTTATCAGCCACTCAGAGAAAATCGTCCAACATCCTGATTTTAGACCAATACTGGAGCTTCTCTGTTCTATTCAGCTGTTACTTAGCCACAACCACTGTAGCATACACAAGTCAGAAGTGCATAACCTAGAATCCCATTATTTTCTTAGTATAAATCCATATAAATTATTTTATTTAGATAATACCCATAGAAGTAGCTCTCAACATAATTAGCCCTTAGGCATGTTTTTATTCAAATTCTGTTATTTTACCTTCTACGGCTTACACTCGCTTCTCATTATACAGTAATGGTAAAGATTTATATCAGATGACTTGTTTTTCTACATAATAGGAATTTTTGAGGGGGGACATCTAAAAAATATTTTAAAGCAACAGATTATGCTCTCTATGAAGTCCAGTTGTCCTTTTTTACTTCAAGGATACATTACAACAAGTGGCTGAATCCAAATGATGATTCATAAAACTTACACAATCTGTTTTCTCACATAAGCACAGCCCTGCATGGGAACTGAACTCTAACGTTGTCTATAACAACTTAAAGCTTTGACTAACAACCCAAATAAAGGCATGCAGATGCCCATGTCAACAGGTAACAAATTCTACTAGCAATTTAGCCACTTCCTTAGGTGGGAGAAAAAAAGGCTCACCTTGCTAAAGTCCACAGTGCTGTTTTCCCTGCTCACGTCATTTTTATTCTCAGCACAGGCTGGAGCAGACTGAGGAGACACAACCTGACCTGCTGAAAGAGATTGTTATTACAGAATACAAACAATTACTTACACAGTTCTAGGTAGACTTGGTGAAAGACGAACTTCAATTTAACTGAACTTAGTAGAATCTTTTAATAAGCTCGTGATGTAAGCATGAACGTTCAGTTAAACAGAACTATATCAATGTAGAGATTATCAGTTACAGATAGAAATGGGAGAAGTCGATCAAGAATATTTAAGTCAATTATCAATTTAAAACTCTAAATGATTATTCTCTTTGAAGAGAAGCTGCCTTCAAAACTTAATTGAATTTAACCATAAAGCTCATTGATTTCTAAATATCAATTAAAACCAATTGCACATATTAAAAAAGGCATAAGTTCCAAGCTCTTGACTGAAGAATTTTTGACAATATCAGAAAAGATGAATATCAGTAACTATTTGGCATACTTTTAGGTTCCATTATGCTTAGAAATCCAAATCACTATGTACTTTAGCACTAAAATTTAGAGTTGGAGCTTATTAGAAATATGGGATCTTGTGCCTATAATTATCCAGTTATATAAGCTCTACCACTCATTTGCTATCAAGATCGCTAGACTAGAGTTGTACAGGTTTTCCACGAGCAGTATTGAAAATATGAGCACGCTGTAGTTCTCCCTCCTTGTGTGAAAGGTGAGGTGGGTTATCTGGATAACCGAGCTGGGAATGTGACAATAACTACGAAACACAACGCCCGCCATTCACCATGCCGCAGTCCTCATAAGCACAAACCCTTTGAGATCTGCCCAGAGTGAGCAATCAAATGATAATGAGCCTGCTTTATTAATTTCCCCACCTATCCTCAGCCCATCTCCACTTGTTACTTTCACTGTGAAATAAGCAATAAAAATTTAATGTTGAAGCCTTATCTACGTTCTTCTCAAAGGCTTCAAAAATCTCTTTTACTTTTATTGCTCTCAAGCATGAGAAATACTCTTTGTGCCTAACTTTTCTTTCTCCATGCTGAAGTCTCACTTTTATTCAGAATTCACCTTTATTCTCATACTTTCTGATTGCTACAACTCTGAACTTCTCTTAATTCCTTTAAATAGTTACAGAAAAAAATCAATTTTCCCTGTTCATCAAGTATGATTAAAAACAAAATTATTTATTTTAAAAATAAGAATATTTATAATTATAATCTTACTGCTTAGACTAGTAAACCTGTCAGTAAAAGATCATCCTTTCTTTGATAACAATTTCTGGATTAAAATAACCTTGTCAGAAAGTAATAAATTTAATTTTCTTCTAGCATTTAATATTTTTCTGCTTCCATCAAATACAGAAAAACAATATATGTAGTAAAGATAAAGACAAAATGACATCTTAAAAAAAATTCACCTCAAACCACAGCCATAGATTCTGACTTTTGAATACATAACTCAAGGCAGTGCGCATCCTTCAGAGGAAGTCAGGTGAGCTTTCCATTCTCCCATCTCTACCTGCAATGTGTTCTCTACAACTGAACTGTTCATCAGCAGCCATTCAATTTACCATTCCCAAAATAATAACTGTTATTATAAAAAAGCCTTTACATAATGCATTTGTGCTACTAACAGATGTCTTCAATCACCAGTTTCACAACATTTCTCCATATTTTCATGAGTTAGAGCATTAGATATATTTAAAACTAAATTTATTAACCGTTCTGTAAAATAGAGATAAGACTAAAGTTATAGAAAAAAATAAATAAAGATATATGTTTTCTTATAATAATTTGTCATATAGTTAGAAACTACATGAAATATCAATTGCTTAAAATTGTAAGAAAACACATACCAAAAGAGTAAAGCCAATGCAAAAACAACTTTGATGAGATAATCAGATAGCAAATATGCTAGAACTTGTAATTTGAAAAATCTAGTTGCTGTTTTCATTCATATATTTCAGGAACAATATTTCACAAACTATATTCAGGTTATGAACTATATTTAAACATTGGCACTTACATTTTATTTTGTATTTGTGATCTCTAATGTATTGCTATTACATGATAATTGTAATAAACACATTTGGATATTTACAGTTGTATGCTATTTTTATTTTAAATTAAAATTATAAAATATTACCTTTCAAAGTTGATAGTGAATTAGAAAACACTTCTCTGAATATTTTAAATGATATTAATAGTGACCTAGTTCCGGATATCAAGCAGGAAGCGTGTTAGATGGCAGTAAGTTCGTGCTATTTCCAGAGTACAGACATGTCTAGAAAATGTGTACTACAGAGCAGACATCGTCTGATACAGGTACAGAAGCCACAGTACTTGTTCCTTCTATACTTTAGAATGATACATAAATATATCTGTCACTCTCAAAGTCCTTCAAATTTTAAATAGCATGTAAAATTGTAATGTTACTTCTAAAGTATACATTGAATAATTAAAGTAAAATAATATAAATAAAGTAGTTTTGACAACTTGCAGGGTACTGAGAATCTGTAGGTATCATTTAAGACCTAAGCTTAAAAAGCTTGGCTTTTTAGGAAAATTACAGATTTCAGATGAAACATACACTGTTTGTTATATAAATAAAGCTAAAATGAATGCCTTGCAATAGTCCATAGAACTACCAGATTTCTCAGACTGTAAAATAGGTTTCATAATTTTGTAGTGCACTCTCCTTTTTTTGCTTAATACTTATTTAATGATGACCTTTCAGAAGATTATGGGCTTAGATTCCAAAATGTATTTCATGAACTCAAATACTATCACATAAAATGAATAAATAAATTTAGGGACTGACTGACTTCTGTGATGAAAAATGTCATTCATAAAATAACAGTTCTCAGACATAGTGACTGCTTTCTAATGGAAGAGAGAAAAAAATTTGCAAGAATATTTTTCTCTCTGGGGGAAACAAGTCAGAAATCAGCACTCGGGTACTGGAAACATTGCAAGTGCTGCTGGCTTGTGAGAAGTTTCTAGTTACTTTGACATTATGCTAGCAAACGAATATTTGTCCATCTCCTTCTAATTCCTCCCCTTGTTCACTGCCTGTTGTCAAGATGGAAACTTACTGTAATCAAATGGCATCACAAAGTTGGATTGCCTTTACTATTATAGTATGTAAATCTCAAGGCATTCAGATACCACAATGAAACAGATATAAACTCACTATTCTTACTACAGTTCATGAAAATTATTCAAAGCTTGATGAAATATCAATATCACTAATATAAACTGATGTCTATGACTCTTGAAGTGTAAACATTTGAGAAATCTAACATCATTCTTTCTATTTAACATTCATTTTTAATTCATTTACATTACTTATTTACCTGTTAAAATATGGTTATATATTTTAATAAAAATCTAATTTATTTCATATGTATGAGTTAAAGTGTATAGTGTATAGCATTTATATTAGCACCTGTTTGATTTTCTTTGAATCGTATTTGAGTCTCTACATACAGTTCTCTCATATATGTAAATTGTGTGCATGAGCGATATAAAAGCAGTTTCAAAATTTTTATCTGGTTTAATTCAAATCATTAAATCATTTATTACAGACAAGTATCATTATTTGCTACTGATTAACCCAGTCTAAATCACACGTAGTAGAAGGAAACTGGGATGCAGACACAGGGGTCCAGTACTGTCATCCTAGAGCCCAAGCTGGTTACACTACCTCAGAACCTTCAACGCATTTAGAGTACCCAAAGGGTAGGAGATGAGGGAGGTACAGAGATGAGATGAGCCTGTTAGAGACAGACACAAGACAGAGCAAAATGAAGAAATATAGAGATGAATGACAAAGTTACATATATGTGCAGCAATACACTTATTTATGGAAATTGAAAACATGGAGAAAGAAAGATAAATACTTAGAAAATTATGACTAGGTGAGTTACATTTCAAAAACAGAAACAGTATGCATGCAATTAAAATTGTTAAAAACTGTTATGTCTGGAAATAATTAGTTTCAAATGAAAAATTAAAACCTTAAATATGTTATCTTAGAAATGTATTTGCTCTTAAAAACCAATTTCTCACAGCCCAGTGATAGGACAGTCTTTAAACAGGCACATCAATTGTGTAAATTAATATAATTTTAATTTTCTTTTAACATTTTTCATATATTGTTATTTCTTAATGCGAAATCTGTCCAACAATACTAAGAAGCAATATTCTAGCTTTCTCTTTCAGTGTAGACCATTATGATGGATAAATATTATATGCTATCTTATTTATGATAATACAATATTAAAAAAGAATTTCTAAACACACAAAGACCTCATGCATCTGGAAATAAAAGTACAGCATTAAAATAAAAGTTAATTTAAGGTACTAAAACAAAGAAATATCATTAAAAATACACTTGTGTTTAATGCTTTAGGAGCTGCAATCTACCCAGGTCAAAATATTCAATACATAGCCCATCCTACTAAATCTAAATGTTCTCCACTTAAGACTTTGAACAGTAATTTAGAGAAATTAACGGAAACCCTGCAACCCTTTCAGATTTTGCAGCCAGAAAATCTGCAATTGGAAAGTGTTCTAACTAGTAGGGAGGGAAGATGTGGAAACAAAAGAGCTAGAAATTAATAGTAATGAATAGAGGAATGAGATACCCCATACTACAGAACTCATGAGGCCCAAGAATGATCAAAAACATGAAATCAGGAAAATAACATCATTTTACAATAGAATTGCAATATAAATTTCTCCATGTGTTAAGAGAATGCCTGACATAGCTGATAATATAAGCATTAATTTATTTTGATTTATTGATCACCTAACACAAGTCACATTTGTGTTTGAAAAAATATTTCTAGATTCAAGGAATGACTTGAATAGTATGGATAGTTTTCATTTCAGTACATTTTACAGGGTCCTAATGTCAAAGTAGATACTATTTTCTATTATTCTTGCCATTGTTTTGCCAAATGTAACTGTCACTTTTTATTGAAACATCAGAATCAGTCATTTTAATTCTCACAGTTTTGATGCTTAATGAAAAGTGAAAGTTAAACACAGCATGGTGGCATTAAAAATGCATGGTGAATCCATAGCATCCTGCATCTTAGCCCTGAGGAGAATGTGCAGAACACCAACAATATTTACATATATATGTAAAATGTACATATATATCAGTGTATTTGTAGGTGAGATTGACAAATTATCATAATGACTAAGAAAATATTACAAACAGAAAGCGTGTACTTGGAAAGAGAAGAGAAAGAAAATATGTTATTTTGTTGATGAAATATATGAAGCATGGAAGACCTACATTTGAAATGCAGTGTCTAGATACTTAAACTTTGAGAGAAGAAGTGAGCTAGCATACCCACAGAACAATTCAATAAAGGAAACAGAAACATATTCTAGGTGTTTTTTAGACTTCTTTAGGCAAATATCACTTTGTTTTTTAGAGCATTTCAATTTTGAACCCTAAAATAGAAACACATTATACAAAGGTTGAGAACTTACTTCTCTATCTTTGCCTCTTTTGTATTTTAAAATACAAACATGTTAGATTATCAAATATTTTAGAGAGCCTCCTATTGATTTTAACTTTATAGCCTTAAAAGAGGAGGAGTCAATCTTTCTGAGTAAAACATTTTGCTGAAGAGTTTTTTTTTTTTTTTAAAAAAAAAAGGATATTACATTTAGCTCTTTGGACATTAAAACTCCATTAAATCTTTTTTCACCATAAAAATAAGTCTCTAATCATGTTTTGAAACAGAATGTCATTTCTATATTTATGCTTATGGATTCCAATTTCTTTGTTTATTTCAAGTTTGTCAGTGTAGAGTGTTCACAAGTAGACTGAGAACCTTAGTAGTAAAGGTCTTTCACGCGTTCTTTCGCTTGTGGGTAGAAGCCTTATTTCTAAATTGGTGAAGTCTATACATATTTTCAGACTTCTCAACACACATAATTATGTAAAGTGTGTGAGGAAGCAAAACAGAGTCATGAGGAGGTGTTAGAAGCCTAGGCTTAGAAACTACTGCTGACAGGATGCTGCACAACAATACTTAATTGGGTGTATGAATCTTATTAGAAGTGCTTCCAAGTTTCTATTACCCTAACACATGCCCTGGAAAGATTGTATGTGTTCATATAAAGGTTGACGGTAGAGATGGAAACAGAGTCACTCAGAGCCTAGTTTTGAGAAAAACTAAACCATTTCACAAAGAAACCAAAAGTCCTTTCTGTAGACCTTGAATCTACACATAGCCTTGGGATTCACAGCTGGAATTCTGTCCACTCTCCTGAATTTTAGCGAAAGTTAAATCAGCAACAGTGCTTGCAGGTCTATATAGGACAATAAATGATCAGTCCGGTAAATCTCACACCTTCTTTCCTTTTCCCTAAAATGTAATGAAACTTTCAAATACAAATATTTAACCTCAGTAAAAATTACAGAAATTGCAGCATGCAAAATTATTACCTGTTTGAATAAATATATTTTTATCTATATGCTATTATCTGATTTTCAATAAAAGCAATGAAGACAAAGCTTATTTGTTCAGAAGGTTCTCATAATCTTGGAACATAAACATGGGATTAATTAAAACATGGGATATTTTATAAAGGTTTTTAAAATCTAGTAACTTAAACCTTTTGTCAAAATTATTAACATCGCTTATCAAAAATTTTAACATTGGCCAACCAAATAAATATGAGCACTGGAAAAGCAACAATAATATCAACAGCATAGTTTTTCCCTCCTCTTCTCCATAATCCTCCTGTGTCAGCTGCCAGAATTTACAGTTTGTCTGCCCAGGGGTTTCTCTCTTAAACTCTAATAAGAATGCCCTCAAGCTTCCATTTAAAAAAGCACTACATTTGTATCTCAGATGATAAAATCTTCAATTTCACATTAAAATGCACTATATGTTTTAAATTAAATTAAAACTTAGAATATGAATTAATTTAAATATAGTATTTGTCTCAATGTGAGTTCTACATCCTCAAAATAGTCAATAGAATATTCTAATATAAGTTGATATATGTCATAGCAAGCTCGTAACACTTTTAATGAACTTTACATATGCATCAATATATATGTATCTATGTAATATAATGCTTTGCATTCAGTTAAAGACAGTTTTATATTTAATTTTTGTCTTTCTTAGAAATTTAAAAACAAACTTTCAACTGTCCTTGTTGGTTTTATAGAGTGTAATAATTCGAAGATAATATATTTTCATAAAGAGATGGAGTCAATATAGAAACTTAAGGCAACAGACAAAACAAGAGAACACCAAAGGGCAGCAGTGACCAGAGTAAGATTAAAAACCTTCCTGTATAAGAAAGAACTCTGCACACACGGATTTTCAACAAAACATACACCTCTTCCATAGCACCTAAATCTAAAACAAATACTTTAAAAGCAACTTTTCCTGATTTTAGTGGAATCACTTTGAGTTTCTTTCCATTTAACTTGATGGTGGCTGTTGGCTTGCCGTATGTTACTTTTATTATGTTTAGATATGCTCCTTGTATCCCTAAAATCTCTCCAAAACCTTTATAATGAAGAGGTGTTGGATTTTGTTCAATGCTTTTTCAGCATCTAATTAGATGATCATGTATTTTTTCTTTCAGTTTGTTTATATGGTGGATTACATTGATAGATTTTCATATGTTGAACCAGCACTGCATCTCTGGGATGAAGCCAGCTTGATCATGGTGGATGATTTTTTTGGTAGGTTCTTAGATTTGGTTTGCTGGTATTTTATTGAGTATTTTTGCATCCATGTTCATGAGTGAGGTTGGTTTGTAATTCTATTTCTTGGTTGAGTCTTTGTGTGGTTTCAGTATTAGGGTAACCGAAGCCTCATAGAGTTTGGCAATGTTCCTTCTGTTTTTACTATGTGGAACACTTTGAGGAGTACAGGTATTAGCTCTTCTTTGAAGTTCTGGTTGAATTTTGTGCTGAAACCATGCAGGCCTGGGCTTTTTAGAGTTGGGAGGCTTTTGATGACTGCTTCTATTTCCTCGTAGGTTATAGGTCTATTTAAATTTTTCACCTAGTCTTGATTTAACTTTGGTACCTATCCAGAAAACTGTCCATTTCTTTTACATTTTCCAATTTTGTGGAGTACATGTTTTTGTAATATGACCTAATGATTCTCTGGAATTCCTCGGTGTCTGTTGTTATGTCTCCCTTTTCATTTCTGATTTGTTAATTTCTTTCTCTCTGCCTTTTGACTAGTTTGGATAAGGGTTTGTCTATCTTATTGATTTTTCTCAAAGAAGCAATTCTTAGTTTCATTGGTTTTTTGTAATGTTTTCTTTGTCTCTATTTTATTTATTTCAGCCCTCATAGAAATATATAATTCATTATTATTTAATATTGTCTTGAGACTTAATGTACTTAATGACCTCAAGATACTCTGAAACAAAACTGACCTGTTCATTGAAGTATTTGTTTGATTTGTGTACATTTGATTCAGTAGAATAAAAACTCCCACATAATACAAATTCTAAAGAAAACTCATCTTCATTTTGTTGTAAAGTTTTTCTGAAACTTTTGAAATTGGAAAAAAAATCACACAAATATTCTGTGCTGTTAATCCATGTACTATAGTCTATTTGCCTCAGTCAGTTGTTTTAATAGGTAATTTGAAAAAAAATTCACCTTTTACATAGTTTTTAAATCAGTATCTCATATACTAGGCTCATCATTAACACTATGAACTTGAAACTGATCATGAACTTCAGATTCTTCAGTCCTACCTAAATTCAGGGATTATAGGTCTGTACCACCACGTTCAGTTTACTCCTGCTGCAGACGGAACCTGGAGTCCTGAGAACACATGGCGAGCACTCAATTGACCCAGCTCCATCTCAGGCATCAATTTTTGTCTTTTAGAACTAAAAATCATTTACAACTGACGGAAGAGTAACAAATTCATGTTAAACTCATGGTAACTTCATTTTCCTTTACAAAACTATGATGTGAAAATGTGAAGCAATTTCTTAATGTAAGTGGTAAAAGGATAAATAGATCCAAAAAGAAAACAACAACAAAAAAATCGGGTCACAAGAAAATAATGGTGATCAAGTGTGATGCTGTGTGAAGATAGTGAGGGGGCTCCTTGCACATTAAGATGCTGCAGTGAAAACAGCAAGGCACTCAAGAGCAGAAAATAAGCTTCAGATAGGTGAAGCTCCATCAGGAGCTGCTGGACCCTTTTATTATTGGTAATGGAATCTGTTAGCTATGGCCCAGAGGGGTAAAGCTTCCTTTTCTACAAAAATACATTTTGATCATTACTGTTTTAATTAGAAGCCACTACTGCAACATGAACCATTGTGTCACTCTTCTCAGCTGTGGGTTCTATTTATATGTTTATATTCTGTAAGTTGGCATTAGTTACGGTTTATTTTACTGATTCAGAAACCTTTCTAGAAATAAGTTCCTTGTTAAGATGTCCACATCAGGATGGTGAAACTAAGATCAATATAAAACACACACACACACACACACACACACACACACGAAAACAATTCTACTGAAACAATATGACTTTCAATAAAGTGTCCTCAAATAAAAGGTTTTGAATATTTAGAAACAATTTAACACTTCAAGGTCATACGGAAGATATTAAAGAGCATTTACCATTTTTATCCATAGAATTTGGTTCTGATTGTTTCTTGCCAATGTCAGCAAAAGATCGGACAATAGGAATTCTGTTGGTGAGTTTTTTCTGGTTCTGGTGATGATGCTGTTTCATTAGGGCTTCATGGACTCTGTGGCGTACATCTTCATTCAGTTGACCTGAGCTGACCTGTTGGTCAAGGACCATATCTGAAGATAGAAAGAAGATAAGAGGCACCATTTTTCAGTTTAAAACAGACATCTTGAATATTACTCATATTAAAATAGGGCTATAACTTCAATGTATGATGTTTTAAATAAATGTTTATTTTTTATAGGATTGCTACATGGAAACGTGAATTTTCATTATAAACCACTCATTTTTAAATACTTCTTTTTAAAAATATACTAGACTTTATTACAGGAAGTTATTTTTCCATTATTTGTACTGATGGGTAGGGATATAGTGAGGGTAATCTCAAACTAATTAATATGTCTGTGATTGAAAAATGATTTTATTATAGTCTCTCCTCTCTCTCTCTCTCTCTCTCTCTCTCACACACACACACACACACACACACACACACACACACACACACAATTTCCATTAAATAGGGTATAGGGCTCCTCTGGGAATTTGCGAAAGCTCCAATACACTCAGCGTTTAACTGCAGTTACCAAGTTGGGTTACAACTTTCACCAACAGAAAATGCAAACCACAGTAACAAAAACTTAATCACTTTTTGCAATCCAGGCTAGCTTCAAATTTATACTCCATATTTTTTAATCACCCAATAACTCACATTATATGTGTGCAGTAGCCACATAGTTGGCTTCACACATATTCTAATGTGGGTTTTCTATGACTTTCTAGTGGAGGATAATTTTCTTGATTCCTCTAAGTGAGGTTAGGAACTATAGCAGTACCCTTAGAATGTGTTAGATAACAAAGAACCATAACTGTAAAACATAGACGTTCAGAAAACTAAACTGAGTACACTGATATTTTCTATGCAGAGCATCAAGAATGCCAATAAAATAAATGTTTTTTTTAATAAAATAAAAATAAACATTTATTTTATTGGCATTCGAAGTTCCTTAGTGAAATAATATCACCTCACTGTAGTCTGCCTTTAGAAAATCAAAGATTAAGTTCTAGGTTCAAAGCAGATGCCAATGAACTGCCTCTTGCTGACATATTCTGTGGAATGCAGGCTTTATTATAAGCAACCTTTAAATATTAGCAAACTTTTCCCTTATAAAACTGAGCTTTCTTTTTGTACTAAACAGAAATGGACAATGATGAGTGACTTGAAACACTCTACAACATTCTAGCTGTGTGACCTCACAAAGCTAAATAATCACAGAATTATTACCTGTAAGACAGAAGTAACAATATATGTATCATATGTCACAGTCAGGAAAAAAATCTAAGGCCCTGCACCCACTGTTAGCAAATAGAGGACAATCAGAAGGGAATTTCCCAGCAGCAAATTTTCTTTGCAATTTCCATTAATCAGGGTATAAATATCTGAAATTCTGAAGGAATTAATGCACTCAGGTTATAGCAGCATCAACTAGGCTTAATGTTGGGTTTGACAGCAACAGAAAGTACAAATGAACTTGGTTCCATCTGATTGGTTTGCAGGAGAGGAAAATCACAATGAACCTGGTTTCAGTTACAGTTCTCTGTATCTTTCCTCTTATAGGTGAGTACTTTAGCCAGCAGCTTGTCTCTTTATGGCCATAATGTGGCGCCAGTAGCAACAAGGAAATACCCTTGTCCGTACCCAGTAAGAAACATTAGCTTTTGCCACTTTGCTTTATAAGGGTTCATTTTCACCTGGCATGGACATCCTGTGTGTGACTGACATGAAGCAATCACTGTCAGTGGAGATGGAATACATATAGATTTTGTACAAGAACTGAGTTATTTAGCCAAGTTTTTTTCGGCCATGAGCCAGATGATAAACGATTTCTGTCACAACTACCCAACTCTGCCTTTCAACTACATTAAAACTTTCTAAAGATTACTGAAATTTGAGTCATATACAATTTTTACATGATAAATGCTTTTCCTTTTTCACTTGCAGCCATGTGAAATGTCCCAAATCTCAGATCAAAAGGCCTACAAGACTAGGCCATGGGCCATATTCAAAACAAAGAGTATAGTTTGCTCTGTCACTTTCTGCTCACAATGGGTAGAAGTTAGAGATGAATATTTGGGAGTTGGCAATAATACGTGTGTGGAGTATTTGGAAGTCATCCACTGTGATTAAAAGTCCCATTCAATTCTGAAAAGTGCATGGCATTAAAAGATGAAATGCAAATTCTTATTTCAGTTCTTCGGAGATCAGTAATTATAAAATCTCTGAATTAAAACAAAATAAAGGAACTAAAGAACTGTCAACATAAGACCTTACTTTGAAAACTTGCTGTGACAGGAAATGTATATAAAATCTGTATTTTATATATAATAGCAGAAGCTATAAGTAAGTTATTAAAATACTAATATAACACAATTTTGAGGCAGATCCAGAAATAAAATATTATGACTCCCAGTCTTGTATACTAAACAGAAAAAAGTTATCATATTAAAACCATACATGTCATAAAATTATTACTAAAATTCCATTGAGCCACATTATTTGCACACTTAAAAATATCCCTAATTTCTACTTTTGCAATTAATGAGAGATAAGATTTATCTCAAACAGATACAGAGCAGAAAGTAAAACATTTTTTTAAAATACTCATCTATTCCTTAGCCACAGCTCTAAGGCACAACCCAACGACATTACAGCATATATTAGTGAACTGGAAAGGTTACTATTCTTGCTTGAGAATAAAGCGTTGTGGAGTTAGCACCAGAGACAGGAATAGAATTAGTCATCTCATACAGTGTTCTCTTCAAAACAATAATACTTATCAGTGCTACTCGAAAAGTTAGGAACAGACAATGAACCATGGTGGCTTTGGGCCCAGAGTCAAGTCCTCACAACTCAGCAGGCAATGATGTCTAATATAGAGAATCTGGCAAAGCCCAATGCCAGGATCTTGTTAAGAAAAGAAACAAGAAGGAAAAAGATAAATGAGAATATTATAAAATCTACAGTACTTGTGTTAAAATGCTTGAAATCTGAAGAAGCATTTGTCGTCGCCGTGAGGTTATTGCTGTACTATAATCAACACATCTTGATTACCAAGAACACTAAGAAGGCATGATTTCCTTTGCAAAAACTTTATAAACCTCTGTCTTCTTCAAATTTACCACATAAATACTCTGAAACTCATTGCCTTAACTTAAAAAAAAAGAGAGGTAGGAGTGGGAAATATGAAGCGGTAAATTTTTCTTGGCTGCCGACTCTTACAGCATTGTGGATACTAAATAGAATACTTAACTTCCTAGACTAAAGATTGTCATAATATGAAAAGTTTTGTGCCTTTGTTTTGTTTTTTACAAGGTCATAGTATATATCCCTGGCTGGTCTGGAACTTACTATAAAGGCCAGTCTGGCCTCAAACTCAAAGAGTTCTAACTGTCTTTACCTCCCAAGGGCTGGGATTAAAGGTATATGTCATCATACCTGGCATGAACCTGATTTTTAATAATGGATTCCTATACCAGTCTTTAGTTTTCAATCAGTGGGGCAAGCTATTAATTTATGCTCCAATGAAAAAATTTAAGTAGCAAAAGTTGTTTTAATGAGTTATGATTGATAATTTGTCCATGATACTAACTTCATCTTGGTTTTAATTTCCTTCTAACTCTTATTGGCAGAATCAGGGTAAAGCATTCACACTTCAAGGAGAATATTTCCATTTTTAATCTTTATAATTCTGAGTTTTAAGAGATTAGCACAGACCATAAATTGCCTACAATGTATATGAATATAAGTAGGAAGCATTTTGACATAATTAATTTCCACATCAGAATAAATCATGGTAGGAAATTATGTCTAGAGATTTTTGGATTTGAAAAGGTTAAGTAATATTTTGAGGGATGAAGTTTGGATTTATTGAGTTCCCTGAAACACAGAGAAATAGATATGTTTTAAATTAACTTCTTCCAAAAGAAAATCCTACTTTAATTATACCAGAAATTCTTAACAGACCTGCCAGATACAAATAGGATTTTCTGCTACTAAGTCTAACAAAATCTCTTTAAGGAATTATGTGAGTCTGTTAAAAACATATCAAAATCTGATGAAAAATAAAAACACTGATATAAAATATTCCACTACTCAAAAACAACATAAGTCAGGTTTCCCTATAAACAAATGTCTAGAAAGCACTAACGCTACAGACTTTATACATCCATGAAATAGTAGAATCTGGATCCTTCAAGAAAAATGATTTAGCTTTTAGAAACTTGACACTGGCTATCAACATATGTACTTAGCTTTTAATTTCCTGTGTTTCTTTGTATGTTGTCTAATATGCTATTAGGATAGTAAATATTGAAGTTGACTATTTTCTTGTTATCAATCACTATATGTAAGTGAGGTGAGGTTTGTCTTATGTTCAATTTATTTTATTTCAAATACAGGGATAGAAGAAAATTATTTTAATGTCCCTTACACAGATCATGAGAACTTATTTTTCACTATTCACATATATATGGAATTTTCAGGAAAAGGGATAATAAAAGCAGCTGAAATCATCAGAATTAAATAAAGAAAAGTAACAGAAGACCCACCTGCAATTTCTTCTAAAGTATTGGCATGCATGTCCAGTAGCACAGTTCCATTCAGAACACAGCTTCTCAGCTCAAACAAGCTATGCAATGAAAGTGTGGCCACATAGGGCTTGCTCCACCGTTCTCCTCCATCCTCCACATCTTCTTCAAACTTTAACCACCTGTATAAACAGATATTCTTGTAAATATGTTAAATACCACAATGCAGAAGTCCCTTAACTGAAAAGTAAAGGCTATAAAAAGAAAGATCTCTTGTTTCTGTGGGTTGGGGAAACAAGGAAAAAAAGTAGTCCAGTTTACTATTGCTTTTTCTTTGATTTGATTAAACCAACATTTTCATTGTAATCAATTATCAAAAACAAAGGAAAATTCAATTTGTATTACTATTTGTAGCTCTGCAAAAGTATTTCTAATAAAAATTCACTAGTGGTCACTTTTGAAGGACTAGTAAAGAAACCACCTTCCTTTATAGAAAAACGTTTGTAGTTAAGAAAAAAAAGTGAAAGAATACTCATTTTTTTTCTGGAGTTGGGAATCTTAAATCTCAATATTTTGGAAAGATAATTTTTCCTATAAATTTGCATGATGGTTATGCAGTTTGAGACGTACTGTGTAGGCAAAATTCTTGTTATGTTTGTCATGACACTCAGTGGTAGGGCTTGGATATCCAAGAATTGAGTTTGGACATCATTCCATAGGTGTCCCTGCCAATGATGAAGCAAAAACTCTGGAGCCATTTGGAAACTACTACTTTCTTAGTGTGAGAAATTCTGAGTAATATCTAGGAACATCTGTAATCAAGACAAATAGGAAAGATAAAGGAAGTTAATGGTTTTACTACTCAGGCATCAACTACTCAATGCTTTAGGGCCTTGCTCTCTAATCTTAACAGAGTACCTGTTAATTCTTCCACTTCTGATGAACTCTAACCTAAATTCCCTATCCTCTTCCTTTTCCTTCATTCATGACTCTGTCCTTATCACTTTGGCCATCCTTCCTCTTTGCAAAAGAAAATACACAAAATTTCTATATGATATTATATTGTTGTTTATGTAATAAGATGACTCAGCTTTAATGGATGAAAAACCCAAGAGAGAAACTAGACAGAAAAATCAAATATATTAGCAGATAGTAACCAAAAGAGTTTGTTAGACTGTGTAGTGTAGAAAGGAGTGTCAAGAAAGTCAGAAAAGAATCAGATTTTATCCCTAAACAATTGACACATATCTCTTCCAAGAACACTTTGTCTATATAGTTTTTCTAGTTCCTTATTTGTTTGTTTATTCTATGATTTGTTCTTTGTGATGTTGTATATTGCTGCTGGGAGAAAGGGGTGTGGGAGTTCTAGCTGGAGAAAGAGTCCCACTATGTAGCCCAGGCTAGCCTGCCTGCCTTTCTTCCCAATTCTTGAAATTACAGGTGTGGACCACTTCACTCAACTAAGGAGTTTTTCTATTTATGTATGTCAGTCTCTAGCATCACTCCCCAGGATTACCCACCATAGCTTTTATGGTTTATCTATTCTTTGAGAATTTCATAAAATAGATTTTGATTATATTCTTTTCTGTTCCTGGAGCACCTCCCAGACCCTCCCCCAAGAAACTTTATGTTCTTTCTCTCTCTTAAATAAAAATGAAAAACAAAAAAAATCATAGAGTTTGATTTAGGTTGGCCAACTACTCTTGAGCATGGGGCCTGCCATGGAATATGACTGACATACCCAGTATTCGCCCGTCAGAGAAAAAAATTCCCTCTCCCGGAAGTTATCTATTTTGAATAGCTTCTTGGTTAGTGTGAAGAGTTTTTGCCCTCTTCCCTCCTCCTCGATGGGACTTTTGAGTGGCTTGAGCTTGTGCAGGCCTCTGTAACTGCTGCTACAGTCTGTGAGCTAACAGATCTGCTGATAATTAGTGTCGGTCATTTTGAGAGAGTGGGACATCAGTACTTGGCTCCCATTTAATTGTATGAGTCCATATGACTGTAACATGTTCTTGTCAGTGAGTTCAGAGTGTAAATTATGTGTCACCTTCAAGACAGAAGATTTAGCGGCCAACATGTGACTCCATTGACCTTTCTTTTTACATGAGATGTGAATCAGTCATGTGCAAGATGGAGGCTGTTCTAGCAACTGAAGTCTTCAACCACAAACATATGAAGAACATTCACTGACCAATGATGATCACCTATAATAAGTCATAAGCTTAGTATTAAGCCAATAACATTATAGAGTATTTTATAGCATAATTCATCAGATCCCAAGTGATATAAATCCTGACCACACCTATTTATCCCAGCATAAAATCCTAGTTAGGATCATTGCTGAGCATGGAGAATTCTATTTATCAAAGCTTTTCCTGAGGTCCTGATATATTGAGAGGGGACACAACTCCTTCTCCAAAACCAGGAACATGCTTGAGAGAACCAGGAATAGCCTGGGGCAAGGGCCTAGGAGAAACTTTGGCTTTGGATTATGATAACTCAACTTTTCATATACAAGACTGTGGGCAAGACCTCCAAATCACAAACTTTATATTCTCTGTTTCCTGTCTCCTTATCTTCTGAGCTGGTCTTGTCGCAAGACCCTGTCACTGAAGATCAACCTGTTGATCCAGGTCAGGTGAGAATGAATATGACTTTTATACATTTAATCAATAAGTATTTGTTGCCATATGTACATATATATGCCATATATAGTACATATTCATATTTGATGTGTGTTTGTATTAATTCATGATCACATTGATTGGTAATATCACAAAACTAAATTTTTGATGAAGTTAAAACAGACTCTATTGAAGAAAGTCTCTTGGCCCAGATGATAATAAGAAATCTGTCCTTTAATTGATATATATATATATATATATATATATATATATATATATATATATATACACACACACACACACACACACACACACAAACAAACTACATTGTGAGCATGATAAAGTCTTACAAGTGTTCTGGGACAATTTTTCATATGAATAAAAAATTCAGTATATTAATAAATTGTTGAATATCTCCTGGCCAGCAATCTTTTCAAATCCAATCTGTTTTAAGTTTGTTTTCCCTAGAGTCTCTGGACATTTTCTATTAGTATAGAATAACTTAGCTTCTATTTATTTTGGTCATTTTAAGTCTAAAGTTCCTATGTTTCTTCCTGTAGCAGAAAAAAAATCCGATACATTTAATTTTGAAATCATGGTGAAAACAATCTCATCATGAATAAAGTTCTGACTTCTTTATTATTATTTATATTATTTATATGTTTTTTCTTTATTACCAACTGTGAAAGATTAAAATTGATGTTTTCAGTGAGAAAGAAACTTTATATTAAATCTCCTGTCACCTTGTATGCTACTCACATGTGATGTGGTTTTCAGACAATAGGAGAGAGGATAAAGGGGAAGAAGGGGCAGGGAGGGGAGAGAGGAGAGGAGGGATGGGAAAGAAGGAGATGAGGAGGAAGGGGAGGCAGAGATAGAAGGGAGGATAGAGAAGGAGGAGAAGGGGAGCAGTAGAAAGAAGAGGAGGAGAAAGAAGACCATGGTGACTAGAGTATTACATGGGCTGCCATGATTTTCAATGAAGAACCATGTTAGTTTTTAAAAAGCAATGGATTAAGAAAAGGTTTAATAGTGTTTGTGGGACAGGACAGGATACCCTGCCCTCTTTTAGGCCTAAAGGGTAAGGGGAGGAGGGGAGGAGTGAGGGGGGAAGGGGAGGAGGGGAAGAGTGAGGGGGAAGTGGGAGAAGGGGAGGAAGTGGAAATTTTGATTCCTATTATTTTTAAAGCAATAAAAAATTATCAGAGGAAAAATACTGTTTGTGGAAAAACAGAATTTTGTTCTATGCAAGTATTCTCATTTATGATTTCTAGAGCTGCAGTTCTTTCTATCATATATAGTTTTTTAATTATTTGATTACAACTGATTTTACCTGATATTAACTTGATCATATATGTTAATTGACCTATATATTTGTAAATTGTAACACAAATTCCTTTTAGACATACTTACAGTTTGTTGCATCTATATAAAATGAAATTCCCTTTAAAACAAATATTTATACTTAAACTTTACTTTCAGATACCAGTGAAGAGAGAAAACTGAGCTTCTGTATTATTTCATCATCTTTTAAACATTTTAATTTTTACTAATAATTTTATTCTTTTGAGATCATAATATAGCTTTATCATTTCCCCCACCCCTGTCTTCCCTCCAAAACATTTCATGCTCATCCTTTGCTTTCTTTCAAATTCATGGCTTCTTTTCCTCTCATGGTGTGTGTGTGTGTGTGTTTAAGAATGCTGACAAGATGTATATTATTTGTATGTTTTTAATCCCTCATGTGAATCTATGTCATTTCTGTCACAGAAAAGATTAAGACATGCTCCTGAGTCACAAAGTAATGCCCATATACCACATCTTTATATGTCAACCATCATTCAGTCTCTGTCCCCTGGTAATCACTGTATTCTTCACTGCTGTTAATCATTTCAAGGATATAGAACAATACAGTTGAAAAGTTTTTAGAACTGGCTGCTTTTCACTTGAGATTCATCAAAGTTGTTGCATGCATCAATAGTTTATTCCTTTTTTTCTGCTGGGTAATATTCTTCTTTGTGGGCAGGATAGATATAACAGAGTTAGTTTACTGAAATTTATTTTTTATGAAAAACCTGCTACAAACTTTCATTTAGAAATTAATGTGTAAATGCAAGCTTTCACTTCTTTGTAGCAAATGCCTAAGAGTACAACTGTTGTATCAAATGAAAATATGTGCATATTTGTATATGAAACTGCCAGGGTGTTTCTATAGCATCTTACTCTCACAGCCACAAAATATGAAAAGTCTAAGTGTTCTGTATCTTTACCAGAAGCTATCATTTTGTTAGTGTTTTATCTGAACTATTTTAGTAGTTAAATAGTTACATGTCAGAAGTTTTAGTTTGCCTTTTCCTAAATATTAATGGTAGTGAATACTTTATAAGGCATTTGTCACACTCACGTGTATGTGTGCTGGGTGTGTGTGTCTTTTGTCTTCTCCCAGAACACTCACAGAAACCATGGTTCCATCAAACCATCCATGTACATAACAGGACCTGGTGTGTTCCTAGACTTCTTAATTTCTATATTTTAATTTTTCTTTCCCTAAAGATTAATTGCAGTGAATCTGTATATCTCATACACATAATATTTTTGTATACATATTTCGTACACATTCTTTGAAAAATCTTGTGATTTCTACACATTTTCCTATTTATTTTCATGCTTTTGAGCATTAATAGTTACTTATTATTTTATATCTTTTGTACATTATCAAAAACCAATTAGCCATGCATGGTGGTCTACTTCTTGCCTCTTGATTCGGTCCATGGATCTATGTATGTATATGAAATGGCATTTAAAATACAAATCCAAGTGCTATATTGTTTCATTTTTACTAAATACTTCCAACTGAGAGCTTGCTTCTGTTAGAAGGGAATGGAATCTTGGAAGCTCTAAGCATTTTAGTAGCTAAAATGACCAAATATAAGTTACATGCATGGATGGTTTGATGGAACCATAGGTTTGTGAACATTATGAGAGAAGCCAGAAGGCACTTTCCATAAAAGAAGCATACATGCTACAAATATCAAGTTACTAAAAATACCACACTTTCAAGATTCAGTACTTTATGCCAACTCCAGAATGATGCCAAAAGCATTAAGAGACATTTAAGTGAATGTTTTAAGGAGACTATATTAAAAAAATAATACATATCATATAAGTATATTTCTGTTTTCTGTGTTCCATCCAATTTCAACCTTTAAATATGCAGATAAAGAGGTATTAGGACACCCCAGTTCCTTTTTAAAGACTTTTAGCCCTTCAGTTTATGGTAAGTTGCAAAATGTCTTATTACAATTAATAACCTAGTGGGTCAATTATTTCAAATAAACTCTGCTGACATTTGTTTGAATAGTAAGCCAAAGCAAATATGAGTCTCAGATCATGAAGTAGGTTTGACAGATGATACAAATAATAAAATACAAAATTTGAAGGCCAAATGCATGGCATTTTTCTCAGTGGTGAGGGCTTTACACCCTGAGAAAATTGTTTTCATCCCCTTGATGTGTCTGGATCTGTTCTGACCCATGATTAGCATACTGAATTCTCTTCTAATAATTAACATTAAATAGGTATTTCATGAATTCTTTGAGGATTAAATTTGAGAAAATATGCCCTATTTGTATTGTGTATTAAAATACACAAAGAAAAGTCTTTTACTATTCAGCAACAGCTGTTTTCTAGAGACATTAACTCGGCATGCGTTATGTACTAGTAACTCAGCTTAACATTTAGGAAGTTTTATTCTCTGATTCTGTCAAATAGAAAGGAGCTCTACAGTTCCAAAATTATGGCCTTGGAGGAAGCAAGTGGGAAGTAGTCTAGAAGACATAGGCACAGGAGACCACTTCCTAAGTAGAACCCCAGTAGCACAGATAATAAGAGAATCAATGAATAAATGGGACCTCCTGAAACTGAGAAGCTTCTGTAAAGCAAAGGACACTGTCAGTAAGACAAAAAGGCTACCTTCTGACTGGGAGAAGATCTTCACTGACCCCTCATCAGATAAAGGCCTGATCTCCAAAATATACAAAGAACTCAAGAAACTAGACACTAA
The DNA here is from genome assembly GCF_982192425.1 of Myodes glareolus. NCBI lineage: Eukaryota > Metazoa > Chordata > Mammalia > Rodentia > Cricetidae > Myodes > Myodes glareolus. Next base: position 44,008,019 of record NC_142046.1, on the reverse strand, counting down.
AACTCTAATTAACCCAATTAAAAAATGGGGTGCTGATCTGAACAGAGAATTCTCAACAGATGAACTTCGAATGGTCAAAAGACACTTAAGGTCATGCTCAACATCCTTAGCGATCAGGGAAATGCAAATCAAAACAACTATGAGATACCATTTTACACCGGTCAGATTAGCTAAACTCAAAAACACCAATGACAGCCTATGCTGGAGAGGATGTGGAGAGAGGGGAACACTCATCCATTGTTGGTGGGAATGCAAACTTGTGCAGCCACTGTGGAAATCAGTGTGGCGGTTTCTCAGGAAACTGGGAGTCAACCTCCCTCAGGACCCAGCAATTCCACTCTTGGGAATATACCCAAGAGATGCCCTATCATACCAAAAAAGCATTTGTTCAACTATGTTCATAGCAGCACTATTTGTAATAGCCAGAACCTGGAAACAACCTAGGTGCCCCTCAATAGAAGAATGGTTAAAGAAGGTGTGGAACATATATACACTAGAGTTTTACTCAGCGGTAAAAAACAATGACATCTTGAATTTTGCATGCAAATGGATGGACAGAAAACGCCTTACTGAGTGAGGTAAGTAAGACCCAAAAAGAGGAATATGGTATGTATTCACTCATAAGTGGATTCTAGCCATAATTAAAGGTCTTTGAGCCTATTATTCGAGATCCTAGAGAAGCTAAGAAGGTGAACCTGAAGAAAATCATGTACTTATCCTCCTGGAGATTAGAAATAGACAAGAGTCCCAGGTAACCTCGGGTGCATGGGGGGTGGGTGGGAGGGTTGTTGGAAGGGGAGAGGATTAGAGAGAAGGGAGTAGGGGAGGAATGGGGAAAACTCGGGGGACTGAGATGGGGCAGGGAGGAAGGATGGATATGGGATCAGGGAAGAATATATCTCAACTAAGGGAGTCATTTTAGGGTTTACAAGAGACTTGATTATAAATGGGATCCCAGGTCCAAGGAGAGATCCCCCAGATTGTTCTCTAGACAGAGGAGTGGGTGCCTGAACCGGTCTTGGCCTATAACCATACTGATGAAGATTTTGCTTATCACCATAGATCCTTCATCCGACGATGGATGGCAATACAGACGGAGACCCACACTGGAGCACCGGACTGAGTACCCCATGGTCCAAATGAGGAACAGAACGAGGAAGAACATGAAAAAAAAAAAAAAAAAACCTCAGGACCGCGAGGGGTGTGATCACCCACTGATACAAGGGGACTGATATAATGAGAGTTCACCAAGACCAATTGGACTGGGACTGAACGAACATGTGATCCAACCAGATTTTCTGAATGTGGCCGGATTCTCTGAATGTGGCTGGCCCGGAGCCTTTCTGAAAAGCCATTGACAATGACACTGGGACGTGTTTCCTCTGCATTTACTGGATTTTTGAGATCCAGTCTGTTTGGATACTCACCTTCCTGGACCTGGAGGGAGGGGGGAGGAACTTGAACTTCCCACAGGGCAGGAAACCCTGACTGCTCTTAGGGATGGAGAGGGAGGAGGAGAGGGAGTGGGGGGAGTGGGAGGGTGTTGGGAGGAGGGGCGGAAATGGAAACTTTTATAATTTAATAAAATTATTTTCTCATAAAAAAAGTGTTTTTAAAGGGCAAACACAGAATGAAGCCTGCTGCCTCCATGACTGCACAACTGTGATAGCTTTGCTCACTGTCTATAAATACCACCATACGTTAATTTTAAGTGTGACATTATAATTTTGCTGTTTCATTAGCCTTGATATACTTTTTTATGGTTTTAAACTAAACAGATTTTTTCAAAAACATTTATTAAGTAGTTAAGATTGAAAAATTTAACTTCTAAATCTAAAACTTTGTTCAAGTTTTGGTTGGAAAAAAATAATATCTATAAATTATCTAAATGTGGTATATGACAACTTCAATGTGCTGGTAAAAGATATTTTTATTTTTGCTATTAGAGTAGAAAGCTAATAATCTCACCTAGAATACTAACCAAAAGAAGAAGTGGTTGAAAGCATATATTAATTATTTAATGGAATTATACTGCATTTGAAAAATCAGATGGAATCATAAATTAACTCAGATTATTTTTAGATGAACAAAGGCAACAAAAACAAAGCTACTTCTGTCCCTTTAAAACGCAGTAGAATTTAAATCTCCAATAAGTGCATTCTGTTTTCCTTGAAGTGTTTCTTCTCAGCCAAACTACACGCACCTTTCTCTTAAATGTCTATTCTGGTTGTTCATCAGTGTGTCCATGAACTTCAAAGAGCTGTGCCATGCTTCAGACTCTAAAAGTACAGCTATAAATATGAACCCTACCTGGTCTTAAAAGAGGATGCTAATAATTAACTAGATGAGTTCTCTTATTCCTTAAGAGAGCTACACACTCTAGTCATTTCGGATGAGCATGTCATTCAAGTCACTCTATTAGAGCATAATGAAATCTTGCCCGCTCAACTCTGAGAGCGATAGATGTTTCTAATGTTCCTTCTGCCACTTGCCAGCTTTCTGAGACTGGGAAAGTTATAAGCAGATTTCTGAATCAAAGACACGGGCCATTATATGATCTAGAAAGTAGAAAATTTCCAACAATTCTAATAACAAAGAGATACTCAAGACAAAAAAAAGTTTCAATTTCAATTCTCATTTTTATTATGAAGATTGAAAGTAAAGAAAATCCAAAAGACAATACCCTGAGTGTACAGTAGTGGTGCAATACACAGCCAAAGACCAGCAGCTCTCTAACAGGACTTGAGAGCTGATCAACAAGAGGACAATCATGCCTGGTATGGGGAGCTTAGCTGACTACTTAGTACTAGTGAAGTCAGGAATCTTGGAGGAAAACCGACAACCATGATTTACTAAAACAACCTAGTCCCTAAAAAGCATCTAAACCTTTGTCCTTATACCCACAGATAAATGCAGTCTTTACACCTCATCAAGAAAACTTTGCAACAAATGAAGACCACTACAGAAACCACGCCTAGTCAAAATGCAGAGGTGTGGAGCACAGTCCCTGGGGATACATAGGAAAAACACTTGTACACTTAAGGCTCAGCGAATGTTGTGGAAGAGGAGGGGGAAAGGTGGTAAGAGCCAGAGAATCAGGGAATTTCCTGGTAACATCAGAAGCTATATCCACACAGTCTCAATAACATGACTGACCAAACATGAACTGAACACGGAAACCAACAGAAATGTCAAAGTCAAATGGGAAAAGCCCATGAAGCCTCAACCATACACAAATAACTTCAGGCAAATAGCTTCAAGTATCATTCAGGAATGATGATTGAGGAGGAAATAGTCTTTTCCAGGGAAGAATACAATGAGTGGTTTTCCAATAACAAATGGTCATCCCTGAAAACACACACACACATATATGTGTGTGAGTGTGTGTGTGTGCTTACATATATGCATATTATGCACACATATAATGTTATATATAAGTTACATATTATATATATATATTAGAGAGAGACTGAGCATGTTATATTTAGGGATATATGTGTATATACATATATACATACAATAACAATTACTGAAAAAATTACTGAATTTGAAAGAGAGAAAGAAGGGGAATATGGGAGGGTTTAGAGCAGTGGTTCTCAATCTGTGATGGCAACCCCTTTGGGGATCACTATCAGATATTTACATTACAGTTGATAACAGAAGCAAAACTACAGTTGTGAAGTACCACAATATGAGAAGTTGTATTAAAGGATCATAGCATTAGGAAGGAAGAGAGCCATTGCTTTAGAGGGAGGAAATAAAAGAACAAAATGTTGTAATTATATTATATTCTCAAAATTAAAAAAAATAAATCTCAATTCTGTTGTATTTACATGGGAGGAGTTGGAATAGAAAGAGGGAGTATATTAATATGATGTAAATACAATACCCATGAATAAAAATCACAAAATATATTAAATTAAAAGTAGAAAAATAAGGCAAAACAAAAAATGAGTCGACTTAGGAGCCATCCATCCTGTGTAGTTATTCTGACCCATTCTCTGTTACTCTTGAAGTAAAGGTTCTTGCATCAGAAATGTGGTCCTCAAATCAAAAACATTTTATATTGCATCAAACGGCAGCTTGATAAAGAAATGAATCATTATAGTAAATTTTGTTTGGAAAAGACCCCAAATTTCCATCAATATTGACTATATAAAGTTCAGTTGTATAGCAAGGAAGGTAGAAAGTCAATTATTTTCTGAGAAACTAGGTACATTTACATAGTGGCAAGACACAGATCGATAGCAACATTTTGTAAATAAAGAAATAAAATGCAAAAAAAAGATTCATTATGCAACATTTCCAAATATGTCATTGTGTCTAAACCAGACTGTGAGATTATTGCAAGCAAGAGCTAATGTTTTTTGCTGCTGCTGTCCTATTTACCACTTAGTACTCTATAAATGATTATTAAATAAGAATTACTAAGTATAAATGAGCACAAATTAATTAAATGCATAAAATTAATGCATGATTTTTAGAGTAATTCATCAATTATATGGCACTATCAAAATATTAATTGCAAAAGATAGAAAAAGATTTTCAGAAGACTTTAAAAAAATTAAACACTCAATTTAATGTATTCCTATCCTAGAAAAGCAGGATAAAATATTTTCATTCTTCATCAAATGCTACGTGAAATTGAAGAGTGTAACTAAAGCCTCTTTTCACGTTCATTTTTTGTTTTTAAAGAAGCCCCACAGTGAAATCATCAAATGATATCAACAGTTTGAGTGTAATTGAGCAGGTGAAAAGATGGAGACAAATGACTTTTGATTTCCACTGTAGTCCCAACAGCACTGAAATCCTGTTGCTGTTTATCTTTAAGACCGCAGCTGTAGCTGACTCTGCATCAGTACTTAATTACTGCCTTCAGATGTCATCCTGACCCAAAACCCGTTAGAGGATCTGCCTAGGCCAGATGAGCAAGTTCAGAAAGCTGCAAAGTCCCTAGATGCTTGCAGAATCAAGGCACTGGGCCTCTATTCTTCTGATGACCTAATTTATAAAAAAATATTCTTTCACTTCTGGTGTGGGAGGTCCTTCTGTCTCAACCCCAATCTTTACCTGGCTGTCTCTCTCCACTCGGCATCTTCCCCTTCACGCCAGCAAATCTCATCCAGTTCTGTGAAAAGGTCATGGGGAATGTGCTCCTCGTCATCGTCCTCGGTTCCCAGAATAAACTGCACCCGCTGTGACGGGGTATCTATGAAGAAAATCATACAGAAGGACATGTGTCTATCATAGCTATATGGTTTAAATGCTTCGAAAACAGCAATTCACTAAATGAGCATAACCTAATAAAGGATATTATTTACTTGAGTTCAAAATAACATATGCCTTCTTTTCTCTGACTTTTAATTCTTTTAAAATAAAAATTGTTTTATGGGTTTTATGCTCTATTCACTAAAGTCTTTTCATGAACATTCAACAATATTTGATATGATTAAAATGGATTTGAGTTTTGTTCCAATAGAAATTCAACATGTGTTATCCAATGCCTGTTTTTATCTATTGGAAGTAGACACTTTAAAGTAGTATGATATATTATATAATATATATCCTATCAAAAAGAAAAATTCTCTTACTTAATATAAAAATTTCTCCTTAAAATAGTTGTATTTATTGATTTTGTGGTAGTTTCTGAAATAATAGGCTACTATAATATAATCTTCAGTCAACAGTTTTATAAAATAAGTTTATAGCAAAATATATCAAAAAAGTATGAGCTAGATATATAGAAGTAGATATATAACATAATTAAGATTAAGAATCTGTGTTTATATTTACTAAAATATGTAGTGGAAGTAAAAATAGCAATACAGAGAAATTTGCCTAAAGACTAATATCCTCTGAGTCGTTTTTTATGTAACATGAAGATATGCCAATAAGAAAATTAAAACATGAATTCTGGGTTCCTCCTACCACCTTCATTTTTGTTTCTACAGACTTATCCTTCGTCCTACTGTGGCCTGCTTCTAGGAGCCCCTCCTCCCACCATACTTCTACTTCCTGGGAACTCTGCTTCTTGGTGGATACCAAGTTTAGCTCTTTCCTTCTCTTCTAGCCCATCTCCATTTCTTTGTGTTAGCCACCAATACACACCAACATTTTCTACCAGGATCCCCCAAGAAGCTGCAGTGAACAAGAACTCCAAAGAACTATCAAGGACAAAACAGCTACTACACTTGTCTAGAATCCAGAGACTAGCAACATCCACACAAGACTGGACTATACACCCAACAAAAGAAAATATGAGATAGTAACATCAAGAAACACCTCAAACAACCTTACTCTAGATGCCTAGACACCAGTGCAAAAACACAAGTGCGAAGAGTCACGACAATATCCCTCTACCAGGAGCTACCTCTTGCAGTAGGTCCTGAGAAGAACAATATAACTAAATCATGACAAAGACTTCAAAATAGCTATTATGAATATGCTAAAGGGCTTAAAAGAGGCTATGAATTAATGCCTTAATGAATGAAATAATGAAAACAATTCAAGATTCAAAAGTAAAATTTAATGAAGAAATAATAGAATCACTAAAGTAAACCCAAATTGAAATAAGACTGGTCACAAAAAATATAAGATGTCAAACAGCAACCTCAGAGGTAAGTCTCACTAACAGAATACACAAAATCTCTAGTGTTGAGATGCAAAGAATAGATAATCCCAGAAGAGTAAATCAAAAGAGAGCAAAAGTCACACCATATCAAGAAAATAACAGGAACCAATAAACACTGCTCATTGATAACACTGAGAGGTACTAATAGTTGCAATTCCCCAATGAAAAGACACAGACTAACAGATTGGATTGGAAAATGGGATATAATTCTCTGTTGCATCCTAAAAAAACATACCTCACCATCAAGAATACATATCAACTGAGGATAAAAGAATGGAGAAAGTTATTCCAAGCAAATGTACCCAAGAAACAAGTGGGTTCAGTCATTTTACTATGTCATCAAACATGCCTCAAACTAAGACTGAACAGAAGTGCCATGAAAGGACATTATACGCTTATATAAGAAAAAAATCCACCAAGAGGGGAATGGAGTTCTAAAAATTTATGAACCAAGTGCAAGGGCACCAAAATTAATAAAAGAAAAACTATTAGAGCTAAACATACATATCCACACCCACACAATGATAAGGGCTTATTTCAATACCCCACTCACCAATAGATGAGTCACCCAGACAAAAAAATAAACAGAAATTCTGTAGTTAAATAACATCATAAATAAAATAGACCTCCACACATGTATTTTACCTAAACACAAAAGAATATACTCTCTTCTAGGAAGTTCGTAAAACTTCCTCCAAAAGTTACCACATACTTGGACACAAAGTAAGCCTCAGTTGTAAAATAACACTCTGCATCTTATCTGACCACCAAAGATTAAGCTGGATATCAATAATAGAAATAACAGAAAGTATACAAACTTGTGGAAAATGAAGAGATACTACTGAATGAAATGTAGGCTAAGACAGAAATAAAGAAATAAATTTTAAACCTTTTAGAAATGAATGAAAATGAAAACACAACATGCCCAAACCTACAGGACATAATGAAAGCAGTTCTAAAAGGAAAGTTCATACCAAGTGACTACATAAAATTGTAGATATTTTGTGCAGTTCTACATAAAATTGTAGAACTGCAAGAATAAGACCCAAAAGAGAAATAATCAAGAAACAAACATGAAAAAAATCAGGACTGAAATCAATGAAATAGAAACAAATAGAATAAAACACAACAACAACAAAAACTGAAATGGTCTATGAGAGTTGATTCTTTTAAAAAATATCAAGATTGGCAAACAATTAGCCAAATTAACAAGAAGATGGAGAGAGAAATCTAAATTAATAAAATTAGAGATGAAAAGGAAGACATCATTACAAAATAAATAAAACATTAATGCCAATTATTAGAACTTATTTGGATCATGAAAAATCAACAAAGTAATTATATTCCTAATATACAAAGTTCAACACATTAGTAAGAAAAAATTTAATTGTAAACATATAACTTTGATAGTCACTTCACAGAGCAAGCTATCAAGAAGCAATTGCATTTTCCCAATTCAATTGTTGGTAAGGAAAAGTAAATTAAAGCAATGAGGTGCTATTACTCATATTTCTAGAATAGTTCCTAATAACACCGCAGCACTATCAACTCTTAATTGAAAGAGTCAAGTGAAGTAAGTACTCATGCCTTGTTAGTGAGAGTATAAACACATACCCAGTTAAGAGAAAGTATTTGGTATTACCTGCTAACATTGAAAAATACACACTCCATAGTGCTGCAATGACCAATCTGACCCATGAATATAAAATGTGCACTGTCAGACATAAATAAAAGTATCCACATGATTTTACCCACAGTTGCTCCAACACTTTAAATTTCTATCAAGAGTAAGATGCTTAATATACAAAGGTACAGTTTTACTACATAATAATGAAAATGAATAAAATAAAACTATATAAAAACATTAGTCATATAAAAAGAATATTGAACAAGGACCTGTTGAAGGATCTTTTTTAAATAAATTAAAGAAATGGAAAAATATTACATTTAGGAAGAAGGAGCAAGTCTCCTAGAGAAATAAGAGTAGTGATCTGGAAAATGCAGAGAGGATTCTGGGGTCAGGTCAGTTGGTTGTTAATTGGGTGTTTCTGAGTCATAGTTCAGGGAGGTGGGCAAGTGTTGATCTACATTTTAGTGCCTGTGAGTACTGCTAGTGACTGTAGGGAAATAAAAAACAATTCAAAACATTTTGTTATTATCTATCACCAAATTAGGAGTTAAAATAAAAGCAAAAAACTATTACTTATCAAAAAATATCTCTTTGCATTCAGGTTTTCTATATTTCCTCCATTTCTCCTGAAGTGTGCATTCAACTTGCCATCGGAATCTAGAAAAGTCCTCTGTCTAATCCCAAGATAGTATTATTATATACATTATCTTTGTGTGCCATATTTTAAAAAACTGGATAATAGAATTTATTTTCTCAGATTTATTTCTACTGCTTATAGATTAGCCAGCAGTAACTGACATAATTCTCTTAATCTTCTTGTAACATTCTTTGAGAGGCTAAAGGGGAAAAATCATTTTTTTTTTAATTTCACTCAATGGCATTTATATTTTTATTGACTATAAGTTTATGCCTCAAACTGGTCATTCTAAAGTACTCATTCATAGTCTTACTTAAAAATGGAACTTTTAATTATACAAAGATAGTGAGGGTGACACCAAAACTAACAATGAAAAATTGAACAGTTCCCATTTGCTAGAGAGGAACGGAGTATTACCTATTTACATCACACTTTTATGAAAACTCTATTTATTCACTATAGTATCAAAGGGAAGGCATAGAGATGGAGTAGTCAGAAAAGTGCTTGTTGAGCAAGCATGACAACTTGAGTCCACATCCTTAGGTCACACATAACCCAGGCCTGACAGCACAAGTCAATAACCCCAGCACTACAGGGATGTTGAGACAGGAGAAGCCCTGGTGCTCAATGGCCAGGCCTTCGACAAACCAGTAAACTTCCAAGTTCACTAAGAGGCCCTGTCTCAGAAAAATAAGTCTCTGAACCCAACATGAATGCACACACACATGTATGTTACACACACACGTATTTCACACACACAACATGTATATATAATACATGAACACATACATACATACACCTAAAATTGTTTTAAAATTAAAGTGATCTAACCTTATTTGTTGTTAGAAAATATTTTATATTATCAAACATCCTCATTGCCACTACTTCACAATCACTTTTGAACTCACCAAGAAATTACATTCCAGATTGGTTCTGGTGAACCTAAAGCAGCTATCACTTGTCTGTGTCCTAAGAATGCTCACTTTTAAAAGGTCTTTCCTTTTAAAATAGCCAGGTTATTAAAATCCTGAGGCAGATAACAAGTAGCATTACATCTGATGGTGTGGAGCATGTACTGGAGTGAGAGAATTCTAAAGAGCGACAAACTTCAAACACCTCTTCAAAGACATTGTTAAATTGATGCTTGACCTAGAAATTCTAGCTCAGATTATTCTGTTTCACTGATTCGTACAACACTTTACAACATACAACATCAAATATCTAGATTCCCAGCAGATAAGCCTCATGCACCTTGGAGTTCTTCCTACTTATTCTACATGCCATTGGGAAGTAAATTCCGAGCAATTCTGAGGCACTTACAGTAATATCTTTTAATATTTTCTCTGGACTCCTTGCAAGTAAGAAAATTATTTGTCGTCACAATATTTCTTTCTTTTTAATTTTATTGAGCTCTACATTTTTCTCTGCTCCCTTCCCTGCCTCTCCCCTCCCCTTCAACACTCTCCCAAGGTGCCCATGCTCCCAATTTACTCAGGAGATCTTGTCTTTTTCTACTACCCCTGTAGATTAGATTTATGTATGTCTCTCATTGTTCTCTAAATTTTCTGAGATTATGGGCTGGTTTTCTTTCTTTGAGGCTTTTTTTTCAGTATAGAAACATTTATCACACGTCCTCACTATACAGAATATCAAATCTCCAATTGAGTGTGAAGTCTCAAAAAGTGACTGAGATTTTACCTGTTGTAGAATAGTATTAAAGGCAAATGATTGATCCTGCTAAAGAGATTTGACAAATATTATGTGCAGGGAGTTATATTGTTTAGAGACTGCCCATGAACTTATGCTGTCCCTAAAGAAGCATATCTTAAGTATAAGCCTCAGTAAAGATACTAAAACAGTTTGGGAGGAAGGAATAGGTGGTATAGAAACACAGTGACTTCTGCACTGGGGGAATAATTTATTAAAACAAAGAGAATGAGGCTTACCGAAAGAAGGTGACTCTCGTCCGTCCTCTAGTCCCGAATCTCTCTCTCTGTCCCTCTTCCTGTGCTTATGACCACGATGCCTGTGACGACGGTGACTTTTTCTTCCACCCAGGGGCACATGAACTCCAATAAATAATGTTCGATGACCTTCATTACAAAATAAGTACACAAATTAAACCTCTCAGTAATTCAGAACACAGAAGATGATGATTTCCATGTTAAGGGAATCTCAGTTCAATTCGATTCAAAATGGTAAATTATTTTTGAGTGCTTACAGTATAAGCTTGGTATTTCTTTTAGCATAGTTTTTTAAAAGATACTTAGTGTACGACAGATGTAAACGTAAAATTAATAATAGTAGGCATTTTGCTGTAGTTTTGCAACTATTCTTATTATTAAGTATCTTAATAATGTATCTGTTATTATTCACCATACCATAATTATAATTATATTCTTCATTAGGAAATTATCTTCTTTCTCCATACACTTATTTTATTTTACCAATTTTCTATTACTGCTTATAATAAAAAGATTATGATTGTGTCCCTACGAATGACAAGGATGTTTTTATTTTTTTCAGTCATTCAGTCTCTCCTTTATGTTTCATTTCATTCATAGTATTTCCTTTATTAATTCCTCTTTGCTTTACTCATTGAAAGCTGGGGATGACACTGTCTATCCTTGCATGTTTGTGTGTGTGTGTGTGTGTGTGTGTGTGCACTATTAGCTCTAAGACACACACCTTGATGGCAGACTGCTCTCTTGAACTCACAATCTACAGATTATCTTACCCACCAGACACAGTCTCTTAAACAACCTTCTCAGAGACATGTCATCTTCAACAAGTTCATGAAGCTCATGTTTATCTTTTGCCAGGTATGAATTATCTGTCATCTATCTTAATGAATATACCATCTATCCATTCATCTCAGATTCTCTTCACTGTCTTGTTTTGGACTCTCATCAACTTTCAGCAAGATTATTAGAACAACTGTTTCTCCCTTTGACTGTTATATTTAGGTATAGCATCAATACTGAGGCAATTATTTTGAAAATTTTAAGGTCTTATTCTAGATTACATTCTAAATAACCATTGTGACTATATTGTAATCTGAATAGCCTACAGATCCAGAATTTACTTTAAATATCAAATTAGTACATTAGATTTTTACCTAAATGTCTTATTAATTATGTACAAAAAATAACTTGCACATAAATAGCTATAGTAACTTTATTCACAGCTATACATGTCACTTAATCTGAATAAAGAAATTTATTTTCAAAAAATAAAAAATAAGTAATTAAGAGGAAATATGTATAAGTAAAGCACAACTTAAAAATTATATTGTTTGACTCCCTTAAGAAAATACTTATAGTTTAGCTCTAAAAACTTCCTCAAGTACAAAATAGTACATATGTCATAATACCAATTCCTGGGGCTATTTATCTCCTCCAAAACCTCAAATGTTAAATATTCAACACTGATTGTGACAGTTTTGGAACCTGGGCATTCACAGAGGCAATCAAAGTGAGACTATGTTATAAAGTAACCCAGATGCAATCAGCATTCTGAAAGAAGAGAGATTAAGGCATCAGTTGCTTTCTAAGTAGGGGCACACAGAAGTAATATGAGAGACTGCTACCTACCCCTGCCATAGGCACCCTACATCTAGAACTGTAAGAAAATTAAATCCTGTTGTCTTAAGCAATCCTGTGACATCTTGTAATGGCATTCCTATCTAACTAACGCACAGAGAGAACCCTAACTAAAATTCTTACAGTAATGTTACATTTCAGGAGTCATTTCATTAAATTGTTAGATTTCTTACATATTCAATACATATTACTTAGGTTGATGATGTTTCCTTTAAAGAAATAAATGATCTATATAGTTTTAGTGGCTATGATCAAGCAAAGTTGTGTGATTTAAATTTTAAAACATAAAAATATTTATTTGAGGTAGAATACAAATACCTCCAAGTTCTAAATAGATTAGAATTGAACCTGGCATTCTTCTAATCCTGAAAGAAAATTCGATATTATGTTTAAACATTAGCAAGATAGGTGAAGAGCATAAACCTGAAGTAATTATCGATCAATCCTCTGAAAAGAGCTTACTCTTAAGAGTAGTTTGTTTCCCCAGTGAAACACCCTTGGAAGAAACTAAATTTTTATTTGCAATTGGTTATCAATTGGAGTTAACTTCTGGGTTATAGATGGGGGCATGTGTCCATTTCTCCTTTCAACTCTAAGGCGCCATCTGGAGCAGACCTATGCAGGCCCTGTGCATGCTATCAGTCTCTGTGATTTCATATGTGTGCTGATCACGTTGATTTAGAGGACTTTGTTTCTTGGTGTTCTTCATCTGCTCTGGGTCTTACACTCTGCCTCCTCTCCCAGGGGTTTCCTTGAGCCATGAAAAGAGGGATTTGATGGAGACATCCCCATCCTGTTTGGGGCTGAGTGTTCCAAGGGCTCTCACTCTCTGCATAATATCTGGCTGTGGGTTTCTCTTTTTGTTCCCACCTGCTTCAGGAGGAAACTTCTCTGATATTGACTGAGCAAGACACTGATCTATAACTTATAGCAGAATATCATTATGAGTCATTTTACTACTTTATTAAAAATAACAACAACACACACACACACACAAAACAAAGCAGTAGCTTTTGATTTTACCCTAGGTTCCTTAGCTATCTAGTCTCAGGTCCTTGATAACCCAAGCAGGGCTGATTATGGGTTTCAACTCCTCAATTGGGGCTTAAGTCAAATCAGACATTCATTGGTTACTCCTACAAGCTTTGTGCCACTGTTGCACTAACGTATCCTGCAGGCAGGAAACCACTGTATTTCAAAGGGTTTGTGACTGGGTTTGGTGTTTTTGTTTTGCCTTGGCAATATGCAGAGTATGTTCCTGTAGCAAAAATGACAGAACATAGAGGTGAAGTGTCCAAGTGGAAAATGTTCAGTCTCTCCATGTTCAATGAGTTGTGAAGCTATTGTCTTCAACAACGGAGCCTTGCTTTCAGTTTCTGTAGAGCAACCTGTCTTGGCAGCAGTCTGGGTAGCTTATTTTTATTGATTTGAAAGCAAACATCCAAATATAAGCAAATACATATAATATTTGTCTTGGGTCTGTGTTACCTCACTCAGGATGTTTTTTTCTAGTTCCATTCACTTATCTGCAAATTTCTTGATTTTAGTTTTTTAATGACTTAACTACTAATACTCCTTGAATAAATGTACACATGTTCTTTATCCATTCTTTTGTGTGGGACATCTAGGTTGTTTCCAATTTATGGCTATTATGAGTAGAACAACAATGATCATGCCTGAGCAAGCAAGAGTATTACAGCTGAATCTTGAAATAGACCATATCCATCTTTCAGAGGAACCGCCACATTGATTGCAATAGTGGGTGTGCAAGTTTGCACTCCCACTAGAAACATCTTCACCTGTTTGAGCTGTCATTGGTTTTATTGAGTTTGGTCACTCTGACAGGAGCAAAATGCAATCACAAAGTAGTTTTGATTTGCATTTCCCTGATGGTAAGGTTGTTAAACATTTACAGAGTTTATCAGCCATTTGAGTTTTCTCTATTGAGGATTCTCTGTTTAGATCTGCACCCTATTTTAAAATTGGTTATTTATTTTCTGGATATCTAGTTTTTAAAATCCTTTTTTATATTTCAGATATTAGTTCACTATTTGATGTGTAGTTGATAAAAAAAGTCTTTCCACATTTTGTAAACTGCCACTTTGTCTGATTGATGTGTTCTTTGTCATATAGAAGCTTTTCAGTTTGATAAGGTCCTGTATATTGACTCTTAATCTTAGTGCCTGTGCTAACACTGTTGTGTTCAGAATATCTTTTCCCATGCCAATGAATTAAGGCTATTCACTGCTTCCTGTTCTACAAGTGCAGCACATATGATTTTATGTTGATCCACTTAAAGTTGAATTTGAGGCAGGGTAATAAGTAGAGATCTATTTGGATTCTTCTACATGCACACATTCAGTTTGATCAGCAACATTTGTTGAAGATGCTGTTTTTCCAGTGTGTATTTCTGACTTCTTTATCAAACATAAGGTGTCAATAGGTATGTGGACTTATGTTGTATTTTCAATTTGATTACATTGATCAATATGTCTGTTTTTGTGCCAGTGCAATGCTGTTTTTATTAGTATAGCTCTGTAGTACAACTTGAAATTGGGGGAGGTGATATCTCCTGCAATTTTTTGATTATTCAGAATTATTTTAGCTATCCTGAGTTTTTTGTGTTATCATATTGCTGTGGGACAATGGTCTTGTATCCTGCCACTTACATTGTATTGTTTTCATAAAATGCTGATTGGCCAAGTAGCCAGGCAGGAAGTAGAGGCAGGGCAACCAGGCAGGAAGTAGAGACAAACAATGAGAACAGGAGAATTCTGGGTAGAGGAAAGAGTCTACAGTCATCAACAAGTTGTCACTCAGTACAGAGAAAGCAAGATGAGAATGCCTCACTGATAAAGGTACCAAGTCACTTGGCTAACACAGGCAAGAATTATGGGTTACTGTAAGATGTAAGAATTAGTTAATAAGAAACCTGAACTAATAGGCCAACCAGTTTATAATTAATTTAGACCTCTGTGTGTTTACTTGGGACTTAACTGCTGTGGGACTGGGCAGGACAGAATCCTGTCAAGATCTGTGAAAAATTGTGTTGGAATTGTGATGAGGAAATGTATTAATTTCGTAGATCACTTTTTGTAGGATGGTAATTTTTTTACTATATTAATTCTAGGATCCACAAGCATAGGAGATTTTTCTATATTGATATCTTCTTCAATTTCTTTGTTCAGTGTCCTAAAATTTTTATCATATAAGTCTTTCAGTTTCTTGGTTAGAGTTACCTGAGATATTTTGTATTACTTAAGATCTTGTTTAGGTGTTGCTTCCCTTCTTATTTTCAGTCTATTTTTTATTTGTATAAAGGAGGGTCACTGATTTTTAGTTAAATTTGTATTGGCTGAAAGCATTTTTCAGTTGTAGGAGTTTCATGTAGAATTTTTTGTTGTTGTTTTTCATCCCAAATAAGGTTTCCCCTCTATACCTCTTTCCAGTCTCGCCCCCTTTCCCCTATACCCCCACATCCACTCCTCCTCCACTGTTTTTCTTCAGATACAGGAAGCCCTTCCATTGAACTTAGTCAGCCACGATATACCAAGGTGCAGCAAGACTAGGTTCTTTTTCTCCTATAAAAGCTGATGAGGTAATCCAGTATGATGACGAGGTCCCAAAAGCAAGCATCAGAATCAAAGACAGCCCCTGCTCGCACTGTTAAAAATCTCATAAGAAAACCATGCCACATAACTGAAATATATTAATTGAGGAAAACTGTTTGAGACAAGTACAAAACATTAAAATCAAACAAAATCCCAGCACAGAGAAGGGAAATTGAAAACAAAGTGTCAACTCTAAACAGAATGCTATTTGCAATTGATTCCTGCTAAGAAAGGGCAAACCAATTTTCTCTCATGGACTATCACCAGGTATACCATCTACACCAGGGCACGCTACATGCCCAGAAGTAGTTAGACAACACAAAACAATCTCTCTCTCTCTCTCTCTCTCTCTCTCTCTCTCTCTCTCTCTCTCATTTTTTGCTTTGTTTTGGATTTTTTGACCTTTGTTTTTGTTTTCTATTTGTTTTGAGAAAGAAAAAGGATGAAATTGGGTGGGTAGGAAGGATTTTGGGAGAATTTGGGGGAGTGGAAAAATATGATCAAATTAAAAAATATCTGTTAACTAAAAAATGAATAAACAAATAAATAAATATATTATTTGCATATCAAAACCCAATCATCCCTGTAATTTAGACTGAAAGCTAAAAATATGATCACTCTACTCAATTTCTTGCCAAATTGTGCCTGAGTGTTTTCTTTAAGAAGTAGTTGAAAACTTAATCCAAATCCTTCCCTAGTTGGGTCTTTGTTGAATGAAAAGCTCGATACCAGAGAAGTTTCCATAGAACTTACAACGAATTCTGAGAATAATAGATGCAAATAAAAAACATTTGTGGACTAGGAAACATATCTTCCCCAAAGATCAGAGCTTATTTTTTAACATGTGTGTCAGTAAAGAGAAAATACATTATTTCCCATAGAGCAATTAAGAATAACTTAATAAAAACAATATTACTTCTGTGAACAAACCATGTCAAACCTTGGTTTGACACTTAAATTATGTTGATACTATTGTGTTGTAAAGAGTCAAAACTGTAAATATTTTAATTATAAAACAACAGCATCACTAAAGCAGTTCTTGATGTAGGGGTGGCTACAGCATGTATAATGGTTATGTTGCACAACAAAGAAGAGATGCATTTGGTGGCTAATGTTAATAACAATATTTCTTTATCTGGCCTGAAGGAAGTCAAACCATCTACTCACGAAGAGAATTGAGTCTTATCTGTGAAATGACTATACCACACAGCTGGTACATAATTACTGGGTTGCTATAACTATTTAGATATGTCACTCATAGGGAATAGTCAAGTACATATATTAAGCTGAATAAGCATGTGATTATAACACAATGGAGACTCTAAAAGAGTCTAAAAACCCAAGACATTGTTTATTTTAAAGTATCAAAAAATTCTAATGCAATAGAAAGTCTTTGTTGAGGAAAACAATAGGAAAAGAAGGAATGCAATATGAATTCATGTGTGCAAACAGCAAGGAGATATAATTAGACTGCTGCATGTTTTGTTTTGCTAAAAGTAAAAGAAAGCATCAAATGAGTACTGGTCACATTTACCTGCTCTTGGTCCATATTTGTATTCATTACAAAGAAAAGCCTCATTACTGACTGACTATACTAGGTAGAAAGCAGAAATCTTGAAAGCCTCACAGTTGTTCATAAAAAGAGGCAGAGCCAAGACCTCCATCTAGTTTAAAAGGTATTGTGGCATAATCTGGCTATATAACTCTTGTACATATACCCAAAGGACTCTAAATCCTGTTAAGGAAATAGTTGCTTATTCATTTTCACTGCTCTTCTATTCATAATACCCAGAGATTCAAAATAGACTAAAGGCCCACCAACTAATGACTAGATAATGAAAATATTAAATATTTAAACAATGAAATATTGTTCAATTGTTAAGAAAATTAAAGTATAAAATTTGCAAGTAAATGCATGAAATTAGAAGTAATCATCCTGAGTGGGGTAACCCAGACCCTAAAAGACAAATATTGCATGCTTTCTCTTAGATATGAATGTTAGCTTTCAAACTTTCAATATATGTGCTACAATCAAAATAGCCAAAGAGGTTAAGTACCTATTAAGGGACCAAGGAGGAGGAGAGGGTCTCCCAAGGAAGTAGAAATGAAATGTAGTGTTAGATAAAGGGGAAACTAGAAGAGGAGGACTAAATATGGAGTGGAAAGAAAAGCAGGGTAATTGAAGGAGTCTGGGGAAAGACAACTATCACCAAAGGCCTTTTGAAAAACCATATGGAAGCCTAAAAGGAGAAGCATCCTAAAATATAAATATATGAAAGTAATTATATGGAGTCAGCATATAATGCAGGAGACAATGCCTCAATTAGACATATTATGCCACCAAGTAAAAGCCCCAGTGCCAAGAATGAGTTCCATCTTGCTGAGTTATTAGCCAAATATCACAGGGTATTGCCAAGACCCTTGGTGGCTCTCAACAACCTAATGGTAGGTCCTAGTTCTGAGGACAATACTTACTTCTGACATCAAGAACAGAGAAGTCACTGGTGCCTAAATGAAAGCTCTACATCCCCTGGCTAGAGATAGTGGTGCTGGGAATTACTGTGCAAGCATCAATCTCACATAGCTACAAATCCTGTGATCTAAAACAATGACCTGCTGCAGGATAAACTGATGCAATGGTGGCACAAGTGTTATGAAGTAATAGGCCACATTTTTAAATTGGATTTAAGGCCCATTCCATGAAATGGAACTCATAACTTAAATTGCTTAAGTGACCAAGAACCCGAAGGTCATGGGCCTAAAATGGTAGGAGAATTAGACCAAATGGACAGGCTGTCTGCATTAAACACTTGTCTAGAACAAACTTGAAGAGCATTTCTAGAATACAGGCTCTCTATTTTTATCTTGTTTTTCTTCACTGCTATATTCCTAATATCAGGAATAGTATCTGCCACTTAATAATAGGCACTAATTAGAGAGTGATGGGGGCCAATGGGAAACTAAAGAAATGATCTATAGTTCTATTAATTCTCACTAAATGGGATTCAGACCTTAAAAATAGTCAATCATTTAGTATTAGAAATCTTTAGAAACTTATGAAGAATCCCAAAAGAAGTATGTACTTGCACGATGCTATAAGTCATACCTTGAAATAATATTTTGAAAGTTAACCAGTGATAATCCATGAAATCAGACATACCCTTTCAATACCAAAATTCATACATGAGGCACTTCTTCACATCTACTTTAATTCAAATTGCTCTTGCCAGTTTTGTGGCTTAATAAAACAAACATTACAAACACTTGGGAAGCCTTCACCCATATAAACAAGAAATCCCTTTTCAGAGTTCCACTAGCAGTGTATGCAAAGCCTAGGAAGCTTAATGCATTGAAACATTAAACAAAAGTGATATGAAATTCCTTCGAACATACATTTGGGGTTTGGAACTTCACTTAGAGATCATAAAATTTAGCGCTAAAAAACAATTTAGAAATTGCCCAACTGAAAGCTCTCATTTAACATTTGAAATAAACTGAAGTTTGTTGAAACACAGTCCAGGAATGGGGTCATGTGGGGAGAACTCCGAGTGCTTGAGACCACTACAAGAAAATAAGACACCAGTCTTGTGATCTCAGTTGTTTCAAAACAGAGACTTGTTCTTGAAATGTGTTTTTGTGCTCCTCCCAGGTGCAGCAGACAGGAATACTGCAGGTTACTCAGTATTGCTCGCTGCTGATATTTAATTATATATATATAACTATCCTTTATATCCCTCTGTTCAGAAACATGGCTTTGCCCATGCCACGGGCAACTTGTCCTTGTGATTGTATACAGCTTAACGCAAGAGAACTTTACTCAGGTGACCTTTCTTATTAGTATAAATTGTCTGAGGCCCTGAATAAAGTTGACTATTGCATGAGACGTTAGTCTGCCTTATTTATCAGCCCTATTCTCCCAGTTTCCACTGCCTCTAAATGGGTGCAGGGGTTAAAATCAACTCATTTCTAAAACAAAATGTTGCCAAGGAGCTTCATCCGCTGTTGGATAGCACTAGCAATTTAACAGCTGTTTTTTAATTTTGTAATACAGAAGTCTACTATTTTTGTATCAAAATGAAAGTATATACCATCTTCCAAATAACTATCTTTTAAATGCTTTGAGTTACAACTTCTAAAGATAGTTTGAGAGTATCTTGTAAACATTTCCTGTGCATTTTCCTCACCCCATGCCTGTGTTTGCTACATAAGACTACTACCAAGATCACATCCAAGGAATCCTTTTGCTAAGACTGCTGCCTTTTTATTACAAATATATAACAAATATGAAATAATAAATGAAAACATTTTATTGTCATACTTATTATCATCATTCATTATTTAAACATACAGTATTTATACAAAATTCAAATTTAACTGGTTATTATATATATTAG
The DNA here is from genome assembly GCF_982192425.1 of Myodes glareolus. Taxonomy (NCBI): domain Eukaryota; kingdom Metazoa; phylum Chordata; class Mammalia; order Rodentia; family Cricetidae; genus Myodes; species Myodes glareolus. Next base: position 43,987,514 of record NC_142046.1, on the reverse strand, counting down.
AAGGTAATTAAAATAATTTTAAAGTTTCAATGTATTTTCCTTTTGTTGTCTCACACTTCAGATTGTACTAATCCCACATTGATATGGAAGAGAAAAAGGAAAAATTGCTTAATCTCAATTTTTAACGAGGTTTGTTTTAATCATAATCCCAAGATTATCTAACAATAGAGATTCGACACCCTTCACTAGGCATTGACACATGAAGCAGAATAATGCCCAGAAAGAACACGCTGGTGGTGTTAAGGAGGCTGGGTAGTGGGAAAGACACAATAGACAGTAAACAAAAGATGCCCAAGCGGAGGAAATCAGTGAAAATGGAAAAAGATGTCACTAATATCAATTCTGAGGATTTAGTAAGAATATAAGGTACAAAATAAACACATAAAACTTCTCTTAGTTTTAGATAATAGAAGACAGAAATGGTACAGAACATGCATGAAACAAACAAAGGAAACAGTTTGGAGAGCAAAAAAGTTCTACAATTGTTGTCACTCATCAGAGTGCATAATGCATGTGAATAAAGAGCTAATGTTCAAGCTGTCGTTGTTGAGAAGGTGATTATTTTCCACTAAATATATGTACCTGAGATTTCAAAGATATTTTTATACACCTGGCATTTTTACTAGCTGCACTCAGAATGCTAAATTATGCTAGTTATTCTAGTAACTAAGATACACATAAATCCTAGGAAACAACAAATTTCAGATAGAGAATTTTTAATTAAAAAATATTTCTATTTATAAAGTGTGTTTGTCTCCAATATCGGTCCTAATTCTCTTCCATTTAAAACTTTTATTTTGTGCTATCTGCACAACTAAATATGCTCCTTAAAGTCATATTATTTTCCATTACACGAAGGAAGTAGCAGCCACCTCTATAACTTCAGTATTGCCTCCTTCAGTACAGGTACTCTCCCACTTACTCCTAAACTACATCATCCTGCATATCACTCCTACACTACCTAATTCCAGGTCCATCCAGATCTTATAAGCCTGTGTGTGAATTATAGGCCAATTAATAGCAGAGGTGCTTGCATTTGGTGTGTTAGGAGGATAAGAAAAATAACTCAATATAAATAAGACTTTTTTTCAATTTTAAAATCGAAAATATATTTCGATTAAAAGTTTTAATATAATGTCATCTTTAATTCTATGAGTAATTTTTTTGTCACAAATGACTTAATTATAGTCATTAAAACAGTAGTTCTCAGCCTGTGGGTTGTGAAGTGTTTGGGAGTTGCGAATCAGATATTTGCATTACAGTTCATAACAGTAGCAAAATTACAGTTATGAAGTAGCGATGAAAAAATGGATTGTATGGATTGTGGATGTTTGCCTTTGTTTAGAATGTTGGTTGCAAGTTGTTCTGGATAATGGTCAGGAGAAAAGTTCATCAATGGAGATTTGATTCAGAGTTCTTGGTTTTTTTTTTTTTTAAAAAAAAGGGAGGGGTGCTGTGAAACAATGGTCTGTACCCTGTCAATTGTATTTTAATAAAATGCTGATTGACCAGTAGCCATGCAGGAAGGAGAGGTGGGGCAAGGAGAACAGGAGAATTCTGGGAAGAGGAAAGTAACATTCTGCAGTCATCATCCAGACACAGAGGAAACAAGATGTGACTGCCTTGCCGAAAAAGGTACCAAGCTACATGGCTAACACAATCAAGAATTATGGGCTAATATAAGAGTTAATAAGAAGCCTAAGCTAATAGGCCAATCATTTTATAATTAATGTAGACCTCTGTGTGTTTCTTTGGGACTAAATAACTGCAGGACCTGGCAGGACAGAAACCTTGGTCAACATTCTTGGACTTGGATATTATTTCCTGTGTGCTATTCCAAATATCTTCAATAGACGATGTATATTATCAACAATGTTGCTGTTGATTAAAGTTGTTTCCAAATATTTTATCAACTATCATGTTATGGAATTAGTGAAACTAAAGACAAGACTCAAAAATTCTTAAACTAACTAAAATTTAAAAGCTTGTATTGTGAAATCTAAAAATATTCTGCTTTTTAATGCTTAAATTGAAAAACACTCAATGGATGATTAGTTATGATTACCTCTAATGAAGACTCCCTAAGTTTTACCTCTCATTCAAATAACAAGCCTTATATACCTTATATCTAAGCCAAGAAAAAAACAAAGTTAAAACATTAGAAATTAAAATTAATTCTGCATAAGCATTAAATTATAGTGTGATAATTGCTAATACTATGCTACTCTATTCCTGGGTATTATTTGAAATACTGTATCTTGATTTTCTAAAAATCCTTAAGGTATTCGCATTACTATCAGTGTGCTAACAATTGAGAGAACAGAGAAGCAGAAAGTTAACTAAAGGCCCTACGCTAATGAAAGGAGAGACCTGACATTTGAACCTACTGCAATCTGTTGTTAGAGTGTATACAATTAAACTCTACCATGCCCACTGTATTATCAGTCCTTCTCATTGACGACAACACATAGAAATGGAGTTTCTTTCTCAGTCTGCTACCTGAATCAAAAGTCAACTGTTCTAATTCTCTGCTCTTGAGAACCTGCTCTGACAACAGAATCTTCTTGTCCTAGCATATCTCAAGTGATATGAATATCTATTTTTCTTGATGCGGGATTCCTCTCTGTATGCTATGAATATGTTTTATTACCACTGATTATCAAAGAAGCTGCTTTGTCCTGTGGCAGGGCAGAATATAACTAGGCAGGAAAACTTAACTGAATGAAGGGAGAAAGAAGGCAATGTCAGGCAGACACCATGTAGCCACTCAAGAAGCATGATGTGAAGTAACAAACCATGAGCCTCGTGGTAAATATAAAATAATAGAAATGGGTTAATTAAAGATGTAAGAGCTAACTAGGAATATGCATGAGCCGTTGGCCAAACAGTGTTGTAATTAATATTGTTTTTGTGATTATTTGTGTTTGGGAGGACAGGAAATGAAAATGTAGTCTCCTCTTACATTTTCTTTTCATTATGTAATTAATTATAATTCCTTGAAACAGGCTTTATAGAAAAAATGGCAACAGTCTCCAGAATATTGGATGGATCAAACAAATATCTGTGAATGAACAAACGCTTCTCACCATTTTCAGGTGTGCTTGTTGGCATCCTACACTGTACCAGAAAATCATATCTACATCACACCAGCACACCATAATTACTTTCATATCAACATTTTTCATTTTTCACAACTGAAAATTTTACATTTCTCTTTGTAATGCCTATGAAAAGTATATCAACCACCCCATCAAAATAACAACTCACCTTCTAAATCTTCTTTCTCAAAATGTGTTTTGAGAATAGAACGTGTTCCACCTCTATCCACAACTGCTTCTTCATCATTTCTCTATAGAGTAAGGAAAAATAAAATAAATTAAATATATACATACATATTCTCAATTTCAAAAAGTAAACTTTAATATGACCTACTATTTAGAGATTTAGTCTGCTAGATTATCAAATACTGGGTTAAAAGAGAAACTAAAATAGATTTGTCCAAATATTCAGAGTAATAAATTATTTGATTTTACATTGACAATACTCTTACATTCCTGCTGGTATCATTTGTTAGTGAGATGAAAAACAGAAAATAAATCCTGTCAGTTTAGTAACGGTCACTGTTATGCCTGATAAAGAACTACTATTAACAAGATCACATTTTTAACTATACAAGGAAAATATGAAAATCGTTAGTATTGACACCACAAATGATATGGCAGGGTGAAATAATTCTACTACCATTAAAAACTGATCTAGTCCCTTGAAAGCAATTAGTAGGCAATTATTAGATAATGTAAGCCCTAATTACTTTGCTTCAGTGTGAGGCACCTTATTGAATAAGAGTATAAATTATTATCATGTACATTAAATCTTCATTTGGTCTCTATATATATTTTCCATTTTAGAATGGCTGGACAGATACTACCATATAAACCTTCACACATGCACAAATCATACTAAATAATTTGGAATTCAGCAAAATAAGGGGAAAGCATTTAGTATAATCAGTTTGATGATTAAGATGATGAAAAAGAACACAATACTAAATAGTGGAACTATTCCCAGTTTTATCTGCTCGTGAATATATGAAAAATTGATTTTAACATAAACACTGAATATAACAGGAAAAATACATCAAAGAGTAAAGCTTCTGGGATCTGTTTCTAAGTCAATTCTTGTACGTGACTGGTTAAAAAAAATCTTTAAAAACCAAAGAGTGTATTGTAAAAGAGAAGAACCTTTTCTTTCTATCCATCCAGCAACTTTGAACCATCAGATACGGGTGACAACTTCCTTTCGCTGGAAAGACAGCCTTTGACTAAGTCCAATAACATGTTATTACCCCTGAACTGGGATCCTTAAAGGCAAAGAGGACAAGTGGAACTGTGACACACATGACAGGACTTAATTATCAAAGACAAGACATATATGTTTAGCATATGAAAAACAAAATCAAAACAGTGATAAAAATGGTCTGATTCTCAGAGACCTAAAACACTCATTGTTGATCAAGGAGTTTTAGAAGAGAGGAAAGTGGACAGTTTGTTAAATTTTAATTTGATATATTGAATGAAGAAGTTTCAGGCTGCATAAACCAAATGTCTACTTAGACTCATCAAAGCATAGCAATGGCTGCTCTATCAGTTTCCATACTTGATTCAATTTACAACTCTGAAGATTTGAATAAGAGAAAATACAGATCTACTTAAGCAAAAATCCTGCTACACTGACCCAAACTTATAGTCTTTATCATAACCATCTTCAAAAGAACATACTACCTTTTACCAAGATGACTAAGCACTGAAACACATGAGAGTTGCTGGGTCCTGTCCCTGGACTGCCACTAATGGCAAGGAAATGACAGCTAGAGCAGGCTAGATGACTGTAAGTAATCAACAGAGTTATAGCTTAATTCCAGCTCATGGGGCCAGTGGGGTCCGGAACCCAAGCTGGTGCTTTTTTTTTTCTCTTGAGGTCGAGTGAATAACAGAAAGAGACACAGATTATGGTTAGAAAAGTGTTCAATACAAGAGTGATGATTTTCTTTCAAGTCAGCCCTTTGCATAGCTGATGGCTGAATGATGCCAGTATAAAGAACTAAGACATGCAGGGGGAAATCAATTAAAATGTTATTTTAGCAAGTTCCAGAAAAGAAAATAGAATCTAAGTGCAAAGCTACTATGAAGGGATTCCATTTTCCAGAGATCTAGGAGGAGGATAGGGAGAGCTGATGTATACACTCTGAGAAAGAAGGGATCATCAAGTAAAGAAGTTCCTACTACACAGCCTTGGGGCGTGGGTGATATAGGCTTTGTTACTTACCAACTTAACAAAGTAAGTAGCAATGAAGAAATGAGCCACAGATAAGAATAAACACCCAAAACACAAGCATCAGATATTACACAGTAATTCATTAATACTCACGTCTTTTATGTTTTATCAGTTATTTTTTTAAGTTGGGAAGCAAAAATATTTAAAGCTAATTTGAGAATGGTTTGTAGTTGAAATTATAAGTATTCTAAGAGGTAACTCTATGAACACTAATTTGAGATGGTTAAGGCAGAGGATCCTGAGAGAAAAGCACCAAAGGCCACTATCTCCCTCTGATGTATGAAAGGCAGCTAAGACTGCGTGAGAGAGACTACGACAACACAATATGCTTCCAGTTAACTTGTATGAGTTGTTTACTAATTCCTTAACATTTTCAGAAGATTGGGCACTAGGCTGGTGGGGTAGGGAGTATTGCATGCTTAATGTTTTCCCACTGAAAAGATGAACTGAAGAGAGATGCTAAGGCAGTATGGAGACACCATTGCCAGGGACATAAATGGGGGAAAGTACATTTCACACATATTCCACTTTGTATCAAGTAAAATTGGGAAGTTCTCATGTCCATAAGAAGGACTGAATTATTTACATTTATAAATGCCTTTTAGTTACAACAAATAATATTGGAAGTTTGGCACCCATTTATTACAAATGTACATGGCCTTAAGATAAAGGAGTATAGATGTTTTCGACCTAACAAGATCAACTTTTGAGTGCTTCATATGTGCAAAATCTACAGTAGAAGGACATTTTTTAACCTGATGTCTTATGTCTTTCTGAAATATCTCAGAAGAGATCATAAAAGAAATACATACTATGAATGAGAAAAAATTAAAAAGAAATGAAAATGAAGAAAGAATTCATAGGCGATTGGTATATTCTTTATTATAATATTTAAACTCTTAGTTTGAGCAAGAAGAAGCAATAGAGAAAACCAAAGGTACAATTTATGCAATTTTTTGAACACAATAAAATTCAGTCCACTTAGAACTTATTATTACTTATAATTTTACAAATTGTTTTATTATGTATACAAAATGAATTCAGGTATGTATCACATTTGAATATATTCCTGTTCTTTCAGATATTTTTACATAAAAATTAAATCATGCATCCACATTCAAAGGCCAAGAAAGCACTTTCCCACTTAATTGCTATGCATTTATCACATAGAAATGACATACTGGACAGGGGACCAAACTAACGCTTCATCTATGCTAATGATTCAGTGTCTATGTCTCACAAATATTCCTGATTTTCAAGCACAGTATTACAGATGTATTTCAACCTAAAGTTATAGCCTCTGTCATCCAAACAAATTATAATATTTTCAAATAAAAATAAGCCAGAAGCTATATTGAAAATAAGTTGCGTTTGATTTGATGTGTTTCATTCTGAAGTTTTTACATACACAATTCCCTTAAATGTTGCCTGGATATACAATGAAGACATTACCAAATGAACCTTTGTCTAAAAATATCCCAGATGCAAATTAGTATTAATTCATGTATTTAAAGTTCTCAACTTTGGTTATGGTTCAAAGATCAGAATAAACCTGAGGGACATTATGCTAAGGGAGCCAGGCACAGAGAGGGAAATACTACACAAGTTTATGTTGATGTGGAAGCTTAAAACCAAGGACAAAATCATAGGAATTAAAAGTTGAATGGTAGACGAGGTAAGGAAAAGAAATAGGGAGGAGCAGGCAAAGGTAAAAGTTTGCTGTTGAATGGAATTAATGAGAAACCAATGCCTATGCTTCTCACTGCAGTTAGTAGCAATAAAACTGGCTAAGAACAAATTTTATTTACTATTCTGACACACCAAAAATTAGCTCTGGAAAGTAATAATTATGTGAATGCATTAATATACTTTATTATAGTAAATATACATGTGTATGTATATAAATATATGTGTGTGTGTGTATATATAATACTTTTATCCTTAGAAGTATTTCTAATTCTTTTAAACAGTTTTAAAGCTTTCTGTCAGTTTATATTTGTTGAATAAGGCAAAGGTCTCCATAATGAAAACTTACTAAACTTACTAAAGTGTATCATTTGCTTTGACCATATTCACTTCCCATTGTTCTCTCCTCTTACTCCTCCCCTGGTAGTTTCCTTCCTCTTTCCAAGTAGTCCATCTTCTGTTTTGATGGTGTGTGTGTGTGTCTGTGTGTATTCATGTGCCTGTATATATGCACCTGCGTGTGATATCCATATATGAGTGTAAACATACAATATTTATCTCTCCAAGTTTGGTTTATTTCATTTAATGACTTTAGAAGCATTTCAGAACAATTGTCCCTACAGTAAACATTTTAATGAGCATCATTAGACACTGAAGAACAGTTTAAACTATTTGATATATCAGGGGTACATCAAATCCATAAGTCAGTTAAACCCAACTACCTGGTCATTTATGAAAACTGAGTCTCATTTAATTTATGGAAAAGGTGTACATTCACTGTGGTTCTCAATTTATTTCATGAGTCTCTTAGTATATTTTATATTCTGTGATAAGTATCATGACCAAAAGCAACTTGGAGAGGGAAAGATTTGTTTGACTCATATTTCCAAGCCACAGTTCGTCATGAGGGAAGTTAGAGCAGATGTGTGGACACCCACCCAGTGGGACACCTGACTCTCTAGGCCCTCCATACTGGGGCAAAATCCCGGGCCCCTCCCTCACCTGCCTCAGCTTATCTAGCCAGTCAGCAGACCAGTTTAGGTAGGCTGCTCCAACACTCCCAGCCCATCCGTCGAACTCTGCAAGCTACAAGTCCCACTCTGCCCCCAAGTCCTCCTCTCCCCCTACTCTACAACCTCAGAGGAACTCTGAAACACAAGCTGCAACTACAAAGAGAGGACCAAGAAAGGAACTCTGAAGCACAAGCTATGACTGCACAGAGTGGACCAATAGAGTGAACAAAGAAAGTAAACCAAGAGAGCAGGTCAAGAGAACAGGCCAAAAGAGATCTCAGTGGCTCCCTGAGACAGAGAGTGACAGTGCAGAGCAGACCAAGAACAGTTCCTAACGACACAGACACTGCAAGGATTGGACCAAGAGACAAAGACACTGTTGACACCATATTAGAGGAAGAGATGGGTAGTTGTCAATGCAAGAATTCATTCAAAAACTTTAAAAAAATGAGTCCTAAAACTTACATAATTTCCCAATTTATTCAAATATTAAGGAATACAGAGGCATTGCTTTCGCTGGTGAAAATATTCCATTTCAGGCTTGTGAGACAGCTCAGAGATAAGAGTACTGACTGCTCTTACAGAGGACCTGGGTTAATTTTTTAGCACCCATACAGTGGCTATAGCCAGTGTAACTTTGTTCCAGGGAATATGATGCCCCTTCTGATCTCCACAGGTATCAGGCACACACATGGGTAAGAGACATACATGTGGGCAAAACATTCATGCATTAAAAATTTTAAACAATATAAAATTTTAAGTAGAAAATGCCAAATTTCCACAATTCAAATGTAGTGAATTCTAAGTTTAGTGAAACTTTCCTTAGTTATTGAAAACATATCTGAAAAATGAAATGTCAATAAATCTCTATCCTTCTCAATAAAAAATCTGTCTTAAATCAACCTGTCAACATACTACATGCTTCTTTATTATGGGGGAAAAACATAACAAAATTTACCCTAAAATTTACAGTGTGAACTATTTGTACATTGTTGTTCAATGGATCTCTAAAACATTATCTTTCTGCAATCCCAAATTCATATTGAAAAGCAACTCCATTTTTCCTCCATACCTGAAACCTCACTTTGTTTCTATTTTCTACCCCTCATATTAGTTCAAACGTAGGGTGCTCATCTCTTTGTGACTGGTTATTTCACATAGCATAATGTTCTAAAAGTTCATTCATTTGCAGCAAGTGTGTGTCACAGTTTCCTCCCTTTTGAAGCCTGAATAGTATCCACTGTATGTATGTATGTACACACACACACACACACACACACACACACATATATATGTATATATATATATTCACCGTATTTTATTTACTCATTCATGTATGCAGGGACATTGAGCTTTTTCCATGTGAATGGTGTACAAGGGTGCAAATATGTTTTCAATACCTTGCTTCAGTTATTTCAGGCATACAGAAGTGGGTTTGCTAGATTGTAAGATCATCTACTTAAACAGTATTAGAAACTTGAGCAAATCACAGTATTTTTATAAATGTTTGCAAATGTATGGTTAGGGTTTTAGTATTTGTTAATATCACACATCTTGTCATAAACCATAATCCTCTATTGTAGTTACACTTTTAAATATTTGATATATAAGTAAAGTTCATCGCATATGTATAGAATTCTTCCAGCACCACCACAGACAAGAGACAGAATGGGATCATCTCTCTGAGAACTCCACATCATCTGCCCTTTATTAAGTACTGTTTCTATTCTCCCCTCTTTTTCGTTTTCTCTGTATATAGCCAGTATGTCATATTAAGGACCCTGTGTGACATCTAACTTATTCTCTATCTTCTTTACCTCTTTCACTTTTGGGGGTGATTACCTCAGCTTTACTTTTTATACTTTGTACTCTGTTTTAGTTTGAGTTTTAAGTTCTAGGGATTCTTATTTATACTCTTTCCATCATGCTCCTGTAAAAGAGCATTCTCTTTTAGTTTAATATATGCAATACCTTTTTTAGTATTTAAAGTATCATCATTTAAAGTTTTCTTCCCAGATTCTATTCTCTCTTCCCAGTAGGCTTATTTCTTTACTTGCTTTGACTTCTACAATTTTAAGAAGTTTTCTTCAGCAGGGTTAAAATCTTGAGTTGCCTGTTCATATTTAAGAATTCAAACCTAGTTATAAAATGGTGAGTAAAGAGGAATGGAACAGGAAGAAAATATCTTCAACATAAATATATAAGTAAATATTTTTATAAAAAGTTTGATTTTTCTGGAAAGAAAAGAAAAGGAGTTTTTCATGGGGATTGTGTTGAATCTGTAAAAAAAATGTCTGGAAGTAACACCACCCATGCATTTAAATTATATTGCAGAGATATAGTAATAAAAACAGATTGATATTGACATAAAAACAGACATATTGATTAATGGAATAGAACTTACCCAGACTGATATATGACCACACATCTCTGGCTACTTGATATTTTGACTAAGAAACCAAAAAATGCACACTGGAGAAGAGGGCATCTTCAACAACTGGTGCTGACAAAACTGGATAGCTACATGGAGAATAATGGAAACACCCTGCACTAAATTCTTAAAGAATCAAGAACCTTAAGAACTTATATCTAAAATCTGATACATGAGAAAATAAAAAATATCTTTGAACTTATAGGCACAGAAAAATACTTTCTAAACAGGACCCCAAATGCACAAGAATTAAAGCAAACAATTGACAAATGGTGCTTCGTAAAACTAAAAAGCTTCTTTATAGAAAAGGACACCATCATTAAAATAGTCAATCTTCAAAGTGGTAAGAAGAAGAAATCTTTACCAGCTACACACCTGACAGAAAGTTACTATCTAGAATATATAAAGAACACAAAAAATTAACAGAGCATTCTTAAATGGTGCATGAAACCAAACAGAAAATTCTAAAACTATGAAATACAAGTGGATGATAAACACTTTTCAAATGTTCAATATCTTTAGCCATCAGAAAAATGCAAATAAAATTTCATCTCCGCCTCTAAGAATGGCCAACATCAAAGAGGCAAATGACAACATATACTGGCATGGATGTAGGAAAAGGTAAACACTTATTCACTGCTGGTGGGAGTATAAACTGGTACAACCATTGTTAAAATCAGTATAGAGGCTCCTCAAAATACTGGAAAAAGATTTATAACAAGTCCCAGCTATATCACTGTTGGGTATATAAACAAATGACCATATAACCTACTATAGAAATGATTGGTGCTGGAAGCACAGGCTGCAACTTCACAAAGCAGACTAAGAGGTAAGTCATCATCTATCCAGAAGGGCACCACACTCTCTAGGCCCTGGGTATGCCCACATGCCATAGCTTCTCTAGTCAGCCAGAAGGCAAGCTTTCTGCAGGTAGGCTGTTCTAACATCCCAATGCTGTAAGCTACAGTCCCACTCTGCCTCCAAACCCACCTGTGACCTTAGAGGAACTCTGAAGCACAGGTTGTGAATACACAGAGTGGAACAAGAGAGCAGAACAAGAGAACAGACCAAGAGAGTGGACCAACAGATATCATGACTCAAATGGACCAAACAGACATCTATGAAACATTTCACTGAAGCACAAAAGAATATACTATCTTCTCAGCACCTAATAGAACATTCTCTAAAACTGACCATACACTTGGTAACAGGGCAAACCTCTCAACAGATACAAAAGATAGAATTACCATCTATAACTTATCAGAACATCATGGTTTAAAGTTAGAATTCAACAACACAAAGCACAGAAAGCCTACAAACTCATGGAAATTGAACAGTGTTCAATTGACTCAACCCTGGGTCAATGATGAAATAAGAAAGAAATTAAAGACTTTGTAGATTTTAACAAAAGTGAAGGCACAACATAGCCAAACCTATGGGACACTATGAAAGCAGTGCTAAGAGGAAATTTCATAGCACTAAGTGCCTACATAAAGAAAGTGGAGAAAACTCACACTAGCGTATTAACAGCACACCTGAAAGCTCTAGAACAAAAAGAAACAGACTTACCCAGGAGGAGTAGATGACAAGATACAATCAAATTAAGGGCTGAAATCAATAAAATGTAAACAAAAAATTACAAAGAATCAATGAAACAAACAGCTGGCTCTTTGAGAAAATCAGTAAGATAAACAAACCCTTATCCAAACTAACCAAAAGGCAGAGAGAGAACATCCAAATTAACAAAATCAAAAATGAAAAGGAAGACATAACAACAGACACTGAGAAAATCCAGAGAATCATTAGGTCATTCTACAAAAACCTGTACTCCCCAAAATTGGAAAATGTAAAAGAAATGGACAATTTTCTGGATAGGTACCACATATCAAAATTAAATCAAGACCAGGTGAAAAATTTAAATAGACCTACATCCTGCAAGGAAATAGAAACAGTCATCAAAAGCCTCCCCACCCAAAAAAAAGGGACCAGGGGCAGATGGTTTCAATGAAGAATTTTACCAAAACTTCCAAAAAGAGCTAATACCTATACTCCTCAATGTGTTCCACATAATAGAAACAGAAGGAACATTGCCAAACTCTTTTTATGAGGCTACAGTTACCCTGATACCAAAACCACACAAAGACTCAACCAAGAAAGAGAATTACAGACCAATCTCCCTCATGAACACTAATGTAAAAATACTCAATAAAATATTGACAAACTGAATCCAAGAACACGTCAAAAAATCATCCACCTTCATCAAATCAGCTTTATCCCAGTGATACAGGGATGGTTCAACATATGAAAATCTATCAGTGTAATCTGCCATATAAATAAACTGAAAGAAAAAAAAACATTTGATCATCTCATTAGATGCTGAAAAAGCATTCAACAAAATCAAACATCCCTTCGTGATATAGGTCTTAGAGGAATCATGGATGCAAGGAACATATCTAGACAGAATAAAAGCAACATATAGCAAGTTGACAGCCAACATCAACTTAAATAGAAATGAATAAACAATTCCACTAAAATCAGGAACATGACAAGGTTGCTCACTCTCTCCAAATCTATTCAACATAGTTCTTGAAGTTCTAGCTAGAGCAATAAGAAAACAAAAGGAGATCAAGTGGATATGAATTGGAAAGGAAGAAGTCAAACTCTTGCTATTTGCAGATGATATGATAGTACACATAAGTGACCAAAAATTTGACCAGGGAACTTCTGCAGATGATTAAAACCTTCAGTGATGTGACAGAATACAAGGTCAACTCAAAGAAATCAGTAGCCCTCCTATATGCAAATGGTAAATAAGCTGAGAAAGAAATATCACTCTATACAATAACTACAAATAACATAAAATATCTTGGGATAACACTAAACAAAGAAGAGAAAGACCTGTTCACCAAGAACGTTTTAAGTCTTTGAAGAAAGAAATTAAAGAAGATGTCAGAAAAATGAAAAGATCTCCCAAGCTCTTGGATAGGTAGGATCAACACAATAAAAATGGCAATCGTACCAAAAGAAATGTATAGATTCAATGCAATCCCCATCGAAATCCCAACACAATTCTTCACAGACTTTGAGAGAACAATGTTCAACTGCATAAAGAAAAAATAAAAGGCCCAGGATAGTCAAAGCAATTCTGTACCATAAACTTCGAGAGGCATCACCATCCCTGACATCAAGCTCTATTATAGAGCTACAGTAATGAAAACAGCGTGGTATTGGCATAAAAACAAGTTGAGCAATGGAATCAAACCGAAGATCCAGATAATAATCCACATACCTATAAACTCCTGATTTTTGACAAAGAAGTTAAAATTATATAATGGAAAAAAGAAAGTATCTTCAACAAATGGTGCTGGCATAACTGGGTGTCAACATGTAGAAGTAAGTAGATAGATCCATATCTATCCCCATGCACAAAACTCAAGTCCAAATGGATTAAAGACCTCAATATAAATCTGACCACACTGAACGTAATAGAAGAGAGAGTGGGAAGTAGTCTTCAATTTATGGGCACAAGAGACCACTTCCTAAATATAACACCAGTGGCAAAGAAACTGACAGCAACAATAAATAAATGGAACTTCCTGACACTGAGAAGCTTCTGTAAAGCAAAGACACAGTCAATAAGAAAAGGACAGTCTTCTGAGTGGGAAAAGATTTTCACCAGCCTCACATCAGACAGAGAAATAACTTCCAAAATATATAAAGAACTCAAGAAATTAGACATCAAAATACTAAATAATCCAATTAAAAACTAGTACCAAACTAAACAGAGAATTCTCAACAGAAGAATCTCAAATGGCCTGAAAGACACTTAAGGAAATATTCAACATCCTTAGCTATAAGGGAAAAGCAAATCAAAATGACTCCTAGATACCATCTTAGGATTATCAAAATGGCTAAGATAAAAAACACCAACGATAGCTTTTGCTGGAGAGTAACAGGAATACTCCTCCATTGCTCCTCCAACGCAAAGTTAGTTGTACCACAACTCTGGAAATCAATATGTCGGTTTCTCAGAAAACTGGGAATCAACCTACCTCAAGATCCAGCAATACCACTCTTGGCCATATACTTAAAGGATGCCCAATCATACTACAAGCACATTTGTTTAACTGTATTTATAGCAGCATTATTTGTAATAGTCAGAACCTGGGAACGATCTAAATGTCCCTCAACTGAAGAATAGATAAGGAAAATGTGGTACATTTACACAATGGAGTACTACTCAAGCAAAAAAAAATGACATCTAGAAATTTTCATGCAAATAGATAGAACTGGGGGGGCATCCTGAGTGAGTTAACCCAGACCCAGAAAGATGAGCATGGAATGTACTAATTATAAGTGGATATTAGCTGTAAAGCAAAGGATAACTGAGCCTATAGTCCTCAGCCCCAGAGAAACTAAGTAACAAGGAGAGCACTTATAAAAACCATGTATAGATACACCCTGGGAAGGAGAAATAGAAAAGATCTCCTTACAAAATTGGGAGTATGGGGTTAGGGGGAGGAAGGAGGGGAGAAAGGAAGGGGGAGGAGAACTTGAGAAAACGGAATGGTCGAAATGGGGGAAGGACAGAGACAGAGAGCAAAGAAAGAGATATCTTGATTGAGGCAGCCATCATGGTGCTAGCAAGAAATCTGGCACTAGAGAAATTCCCAGGAATCCACAAGGATGGCCCCAGCTAAGACCCTAAGCAATAGAGGAGAGGGTTCTGAACTGGCCCTGCTCTCTAGTCGGATTGATGACTATCTTAAATGTCATAGGGTGTCTGAACTGGCCTTGCCCTCTAGTCAGATAGAGGACTATCTTAAATGTCACAGATCCTTCGTTCAGCAACTGATGGAAGCAGAGGCAGAGATCCACAGCAGAGCACTGGGCTGAGCTCGCATAGTCTAGTTAAAGAGTGGGATGAGTAAGAATATGAGCAAAGTGTTCAAGACCATGATAGGGACACCCACTGAAACAGCTTACCTGAGCTAATGGAAACTCACCAACTCCAGCCAGGCAGGGGTACGATGTTCTCAAGTAAAGGAATATGACCCAGTGGTATAAAGGGTTAAAGGGGGTAACAGAACACAAAGGTTTAAATTGGGGTAGATGATTGATAGGAGTAAGGAAAAGGAGAAAATATAGGGGGGATAACTAACACTAAAGGCCTTTTGAAAAAGTCATATTAAAACTACCAAATCTTCCTAAAATATATACACATACATGTATAAAAAGGGGAGAGGTGAATGGAGTTACACTATAATAAAAGGAAAGTACCCCAACGAGACACCTAATAGAAATAATAACCATAGTACTATAATAGTTTCCCTTTTTATGAGTTGTTGACCAATGGGGTCACATAGATGTCCCCCAAAGCATTACAGGCCATTGCCAATACTCTTGTCTATCCTCTAGAATTTGATAGTAAAAGCCTATTGTTGAAGATGTCGCATATTGTACTCACACAATATGGAAACATCTACCTGGTAGTAGCCTGGAAGCTTCATTCCTACTGTACAGCTTTTATGCAACAGGTAGGTGAAATGCAGACTACAGAGGTGAAGAGTAACCCTCATTCTCACCCTGCTGCTATCCTTGAAAGTAATAGCTCATCTTAAAGGTCTGACTACTTGTGGAATAGAGGTACGGATGCTATGGCTATGACCCTATGACACACAACTTTATGATTGGATCTAAGGCCTGCTCCTTGAGATGGAGCCAAACTTGACAAAGACCAAGAATCTGTGTCTAGCATGGTCATAACCCTGTGGAAGAATCCAATTATTCTGTTAAATATAGATAGTATTTTAAAAATCCTAATGAACTTATTGCTGTTTCTATAGATCAGTGCATCACTCAACTCTCATCAAAGAAGCTTCTCCTTGCATAGATGGCATCTAACACAGAGACACCTAAACTGGACAACATGCAAAGAGGTAGAGACTATGAAAGGCTCACCCTCAGAGGTGAAATACGTATTATATACCACTCCCACCCTAGACTTAGTGATCTTTATGGGAGACTTGGCAGAAAGACAGTGAGAGCCAGAGATAGTAGATAACCAAAGAAACTGTTTTCTGAACACAATATGGCAATTGCACATATAAATTCAGCGATTATGACAGCATGTAAAACCCTTGTGCAATCTAGAAAAAAACCAAAGTATAAAGGGGTGATGGTAGGCACAAAGTCCTACCACTTCGCTTTTATATCAAGCTTTCTGTCCTCAAGTTAATCTTGTATACCTAATCCAATGAGACCATTTAATCTCTTTGGAGGAAAACCAGTCTTTTCACTGAATCAGAAAAAGAGCTCTCTGGCTGTCTGAAGTGACTGAATAAGATGATCTAGAGTTGCGATTAACTTTTAAACCAATAGATACTATTTACTTTGACAGCCTAATCCTTGGGGATACCCCATAGTTTTCTTTTATGTGTGTGTGTGTGTGTGTGTGTGTGTGTGTGTGTGTGTGTGTGTGTATCAGAATGGTTCATTATATAGTGGATTGTTCTCAGCATTGGTATTGACAGACTACAATTCTGTTTCCTTAGTAGATCAGTGCACTTAGCATTTTCCTTCTGTGTCTGTTAAAATATTCTGTACCTTTTTTTTTTTTCATTTCCTATTCTCCCTTCTCCCCTACTCATTTATACTTTGGTAATCAAAAAGGTTTGGATGTTTTTATTTTTTTAAATACTCCTAATACTATTTTTGGAGAAAAAAACATATCAAAGAGTCTGACTACATTATGTTTAAAATATTTTTAGAGAAACACATCAGCAAAGATAATGTTTATCCTCATCATGATTACTCTATTACTAATAGTTATTCTGCTGCTGTTATTATTCACTATAATTCCTGACATATTTCTATACTCTCTAGGTCATATGCAACATTTCACTAAGTTTGGAATGTTTTCTTTTGGTTGTCCTAATATATATTTTAGAGTTCTATAATTAATAAAGCATAATGCATTTATTTGTTTATTTCTAATCATTTAACACATGTCAGAATCTGTGCTGAATTAAAAGACACAATTACAATCAAAGATTTAATAGTTGAAGGGAGAAGATAGGTGTATTTTATTTAAATGTCAAATATGTAAACATTATACTGGAACCTGGATGAGCAATATAAATGCTCCCGTGATTAGCACAGAAAATTCTATATCAAAGTTCTCTAAAACAAAGTTCTTTTATCCAAATATTTACCACAGTGGCATGAGTATTCGCAGCATTAAATGACCCCTCTAGATTGTCCTTGGTTAGGAAATGTCAAACACAAAGTCAAAACTAAATCAGATTACCTACCAATAACACAGTCACATTGGGGACAAGCAGGAGGTCTCTTAGGATATGAAATCTGGGACTTCTGAGTGCTTGTGGGGAGACTGAGTAATGCTCTCATATGCAATTTTGATAGAGAATTTTATTAAAATCCCTCATTTTGCTTCTACACCCTACTGTGTCAACTAACTACTAAATCTACTCAGGAATTTAATTTTCATTCCCAAAGTCTCAAAAGAGCTGAGTTCTTAAAACGACTTCAAAATGCAAGAGCTGCTCTTCTGTTCCTTATTTTATTTTTACCCAGGAATGAGGAGATCAGGAGAAAATATTATGTTCTTAGCTTGAAAATCATACTGTAATGCTCAGACTCTATGCTCTAGGGTTCTAACAAACCTTGCCTGTGATGATCTAATTTACTCTAATTTACTCCAATTTACTCCTAAAGCTGAACTGGGCTTTTATGATTAATCAAGTATATCATATTCTTTATGCTTCATCCTGTGCATCTCTCTTTTGGGGACACTCTACTTCTTCCACATCTACATATACACATATAGATTCAAACAGAGATTCATGAGAGAGAACATTCAGCATTTATCTTTCAGTCTGGCTCTTTTCGCATAATATGATTATCTCTAGCTCCTTCCATTTTCTTTCAAATGGCCTGATTTTGCTCTTTATGGACAAGAAATCATATTTATATATATATCAGATTTTACTTGTCAAAATCTTCTGTTAACAAACATATAAACTAATTCCATCCATGATATCCATACATAAAAATGCCGTGTTGAAACTCATAATCATGTACAATGAATATATTCTAGTAATATAAACAAAATCAACTTGTCAAATACCAAAAAGAATATTAATAATTTGCACACTACATGCCACAAACGATTACAAGTATTCTATGTATCTTAACTCATTTAATAGTTAGAATACTTTGAAGTACATACCATCACTATCCCTTGGTTATGAATAAAGAAAGAATGACGATCATGCAGCTGATAACAATGTAGCTAAGCTTAAACAGAAAGGCTATGGCTGACTTGATACTTAACCACAATACATACAGTCTCTTACATTACCCCAGTTATTACAAGCCAGAGTCAATTTGTAGCTCAGCCCTGTATTTCTAATTGAAGCCTTTAATACAAGATACCAAGCACTTTGGAGGAACTTCTGGGCAAATTGCCCAGTCTGGGACTGGAAAATAGGGGATTTGCATCTGTTCTACCCACCTCTCCGCTATTTTCAGCCCGCATGCTGATATAAAACAGAAGAGAGTAACACCGACTGTCCAACAGCCAGAAGCTAACACCTGTTTCCATTACAGTTTCTCCAGTCCCCTTCCTCAGAGCCTGAGGTGACCGACCACTCTCCAGCACTTTTCAGCAGATCTTGGCTTTTCCAGCCAAGTGAGGCAGTGGACAATTATGATCCTAGCAATTGGGAGACTGAGTCAAAAGAGTAACAAATTTCCAGTTATTCTAGCTACACAGAAAGTCTGGCAGATCTGTACTATACAGGGAGATCTTGTCTCAAAATTTTAAAGTTCTTAGAATTTTCAGTCTGAGGTGTACAGATAGATACTTTTTGTTCCAAGTATAGCTCAAATTGTCTAGTTTCTCCCATACTTGCTACTCTTTACCACAAATGTTTAACCCTAAGAAGAAAAATTCCTTTCCATAATACACATACTTACTAAATTATTCATACCTCCCCTAGAATTATAGCCACAGCCCTATTTTAAAGATGAGTCTCACAGTTTCTGTCATAGCTTCTTGCCAGGGACTAGGTTGAACTCAGTTCTTAAATTAAGCTCATGCTGACTTATAAATCTCGAACTAATTTTTTTTTGAGACAGCGTTTTTCTATATAATTCGATTGGGCCTTGAATTCTCAATATTCTTGTCTATCAGTAAAACTGCACCATGCACAATGATTAATCTAACACTAAATATACCTTTGATTTCTCTAATATAATGACAAGTACATGGGAGGAAAGAATAGCAATATGTAACTCACACTAGAGTTCACCAATTTACAGATAAAGTTAAAATTAATTGTAACAAACCAGTTTTAAGATTCAATCCAAAATATCTGAGTTAATGTGTATTCATTTTCTCATTCATGCCTTGAAAACAATACTTTTTTCTTTTCTGTATTTCACAGAACACTAAATACAATATCCTACAAATGAGGAGCTTTCTTATGTTATTCCATGAAAAAATTAACAAAACAATTATTTATGAATAGTTTAATCTTTAGAGACCTTTATGATGTATAATGACATGCATTTTAAATTAGTGCAGATACAGGTAATCTTGGTAAAGAAAGATCTCTTGTTCCTGGGAAGATTTATAAGGAACTCCACTGTTCGAAGTTCGAAATCATCTTGCTGAAGAGGAAGAATGGAAGGCATTCCAATTAAATGTGCTGCATTCTGCATCCCAATTAAATGTCTGCATTTTACTTTTCAGTGCAATGAATTTTGACACAGTAACGGAGAAATTTTCCTGATTTGTAGAAGGAATGGCAATTTAGAGACAATTTTTATATAATAAAATTAATGATATTTAAGTATCACTAAAAGAATATAACCAAATACTTTATGATTGGTTCTTCTTAAAGGTCGTAAATACAGTGAAATATTAGCAAAATTCTGTTGAAACCAAGGCCTAGAGGAATCCTGAAGCTATGCCAAGAAACAGAACGTACTCCTATTGAGTAATACATGCAAATGCTGGAAATAAATTCTAACAGATTAAACAGGTTTTGTAGCATCTAAAAGGTATACGCAAATCATTCTAAAAATTAATCAAGCTTAAGAATATGGCAATCTTCCCAACTAATAAGAATGTAAGCTGCTAAGTAGCCAGAATAACATATAAATTATATCCAATGTCAGTAGGAAGAATTTTTAAATGTGTTTTTAATTAAAAAGAATAAAATCAGCTTTAACTGAATTTATTCACTGTTTCAGACTTTTTCCAATGTATTCATTTTTAATACTACATTTTTCACCCTCATGAGGTTAAGTAAATAATAGCCTTGCTACAGGATTGTGAGGTCAACACTGTTCTCTTGAGAAATTTTTAACATTCATATTCTTTCGGTAACAAATTTAACATATTTGATAGTTCCCTAAAACTTATTCAGAAATGGATAACAATATAAACAAATTAAATATAGCTCTTTAAAAATCTGAGTGTTAGGCATATTAATCTGTTGAGAATACAATTCTGAGGAAAGCCTAACTAAATGAATTTTAACTTGAGAGGTTAGATATAGATACAGGTATAGATGTAGATAGAGATGCACAAATAGCAGAGTTTCAACACAAGGTAAATTCATAAATTCTATGTTCTAAGGCTTTTCTACAACTTACAGCTAATGAGTTTAATGGAGTAAATTGAAAATGAAAGTAAGGAAACACTGAATCTCTCTGGGTCAAAAACTCTTCAAGATGCTTAGAAGCCACAAGCCTCCATTATGTAAAACAAATTCACAGTCAGCTTTCAGATGTGGTTAATGCCTTAGCAGAGATGTACATTAAAATCTCCACGAGTATCACCAGATCTAGGAAATGATTAAAAATGGATTTTAGATAGTCCAGAGAATAACTAAATCTCATGAATTAGCTTACAGCCTGTATAAACGTTCTTCAGCTCAGTGAACTCCATTGCTTTTTGCCTCACTACTATCAATGCTAACAGTATTGATTACTGTGGTTAAATCCCAGATAACAACCATTTTGCAATACATCAGTATTTATAGGCAGATGGTTATGATTACCAGTTGATTCATTTATGTTATTTTTATCATTTCAAGTAAAATACACAGCCTGAATATAATCAGGATTAATCTAGAAAAAAACTTGAAAGAGCCATAAAGCCTATTCCTAATCACATAAAGTATATTCTCCTTTACTCCTCATCTTTATCCCAAAAAGACTAAAGCAAAACAAAGTCAAACACACGTGCAAACACTTCTTAATTCATATTTTATCCATTATTACAATCATTACCTATTCAAATTTCCAAATGAAAAATGAGTCAATAAGCAATTGTGTTGATTAACATATTCCAAATTCCTAAGATCTGGACAACCTTGCATATGAATAATAGCGTTGCAATTCACAAGACCATACCTGATGACTGAGAGACTGTAAGTGCTCACTGCTTCCAGGCTGCATGACCTTTCTATTTCCTGTCTTACAAAGGATAAGCTCGGCTATCTCTAGCTTTCAGCATTTCCAAGGTTAGTGAAGAAATCAAACAGCAGATCTGTCCACCAGAATCTATTTAAACCATCGTCAAGATATCAGCTCTCACGCACTGTTCATCGTCTCCTCTGTGCAGTTCCCTACACTGCATGCTGAGAGATGCTGACACAGTGGTGCTTGCTGATGCTGTGAATGCTGTCTGAAAACACTCAGCTTACTGCTTGGAGCAATTCTGCACCATCCCAACTCAGGCACAACGTCAGGTTCCCACTTCTGCTACTACACAGATGCACATCCAGAGAGAGGTTCATTTCTTATCAGTACTTTAAAAATAAGCAACGTTTTATTTAATTAAGTATTATTCAAAGTGCCTGTTGCAAATACCATGTCAAAATGTCAACTCATAACTATTATTCAGGTTTCTCCACATATAACTAAGTTGTAGTATTATGATGTAATAAGTAAATTTGTATTCTCTTTTCAAGAAAACTTCCTTCCACAACATCAAAATTAGAAGAACCTAAAAGTGAAAAATTGCTATTCATGAAATAGTAGATAACTGTGAACAATATAAACACGTGCATGCAATTTACATTTATTCCCAGGAATCTTTAATATTTATTCTTCAGAACAACATAATCTTCTATGTTTTTGATTCTTCTCATACAGAACTAAGAATGCAAAAATCAATACAGTATCATCAAGTCATAAGACTAGATGGTTCTTTAGCAAAGAAGCCTACGTAAAAGGTATTGCATACAGTATAAGATATCATGGTACGCTATTCCTTAAGACACTAGGAAGGCCTTTGTTCACCACTGCACAGCAGTTTAGGGAACTGTATGATTGGTGAAGTACTCTGGAAATAAAGGGCTCCAGATTATAGTTGGAAGGTTTTTGCCTTCACCCTGTGATTAAATAGCATTTGTGGATAAAGAAAAAAAAAGACCAAGACCAAAATTAAATTAAGTAAATTCAATATGAGAGCACAAAATATAGACCCTTACGTTAAAATAGCCCACACATTCAGTACATGTTGAATTAATAATAATACAACACTTTATTTATATTCCTGTGAACTAAGCTACTGAAATTTCCTAATAGGTAACGTAATGCACAAAAAGTGCCTTAGAAAAACATAGACTGAAAATAAATCAGTAAATTTTCCTTGTCCTACTCATATTTGATGGGATATCTTCCAAAAATTTATCCATGCAAATATATACACACATATAATCATGCAAACCAGTCAAAATGACTCTAAATAAATTTATCATTTCAGAGGCAGAGGAGAAAAAGGTTCGAAGATGGGTGGGAAATCTATTATGGTGAGATCTGAAGGTGTCAGGGTGGATGTGATCAAGATACATTGCATACACATGTGAAATTGTCAAAGAATTAGATAAATTTAAAACACTATTTAAGAAAAAGAAATCTGGGACCAGTGAGAAAGTTCAATGGGTAAAGGCATTTGCTGCCAAGTCTACCGACATGAGTTTAATCCCCAGGGCCCATAAAGTGGGAAGAGAGAAACCCAGCAACTAGTCCTCTGACCTTCACATCCATGCCATGGTATATGCTCCCTCCCAACACACAAAATAAAATGGGAACACATAAGGAGACAAACAGGCAGACATTATGCAGGGAGTGAGAAACTTAGGAACACGCAGCCTGAAATGGGACGTCCCCATCAGATCCCTCTCCTTAGGCCTGAGAGAGGCCTGCAGAAGATGAGCCAGAAAGAGTGTAAGAGAGGACACCCAAAAAACAAGGCCCTCCAAACCCACCTGGTCTAAGGTCAGATGAACTCACAGAAACTGAAACAGCACCAGGCTGCACCAGGCCTTTACACAGATATTAAAGTTTCCAGTTTAGTGTTTTTCTGAAATTCCTAGGGTTGGAATGTGTGAATCTCTAATTCTTTGCCTCCTCTTGGTCTCTTTTCCTTCTTTTTGCTTTGACCAATACCGATGTGCTAGTTTTTGTTTTGACTATATTGTATTATATTATATTATAATATTTTATTTATTATTATTTCTTAGATGTCTGGTTTCTAATGAAAGACCAAAAAGGTGTGTATCTGGATGGAAGAGGAGGAGAGGAGAGGAGGCACTGGGAGGGTAGAGGGAAGGGAAAACATAATCAGAAGATATGTAGAAAAAAATCTGTTTTCAATTAAAGTAAAGAAATAAAAACTTTAAAAAGTAATTTTAAAAAAGTAGTGGACTTTAGATGTTGCTGCTATTACTATTTATGGATTGATTAGAGAGTCTTAATTCACCTTTCAATCCATACCCCCCTCCTGAAAGAGGAAGCAATTTGGCTGTTTAGTAGCCTGATGCACACCTTTCCTTTAGGAAATTACTATTTTCAGATGAACACATTTAGACATGGACTTGATAGTTTGTCTGTACACCTAAAAAAATTACAAGCACCCAAATATTGTTTACATAGGCAGTATTTATCCTCATAATCAAATATACATTCATCTTTTGACACTTATCTTCTTAATAAAGCCTTCCTATACCATCTCCCTTTTAAGTTCATCCCTAACATGTAGAAAATCGTGAACATTTGTATGCATCAGATACTAAATATATGCTGAGACCTTGATCACCAGCAAGAGATGACTTCACAGAAATGGAGATAGTTAAATAAGACAAATGGAGATGGCATATGGGCTTCCTTTGTTTTGATGGCAAATTTAAAGAGAGATATGGAGCAATGGCAAGTTATCCTTCCTAATCTGGGGATCAGAAAGGGTCTCTCCAATGAGTACTATTAAAGGCTAGATGATTCTAAGAAGTCATATTTGAGAAGCAGTAAATACAATATGGCTTAGACTTTAAAGTGCAAAGTCAATGACCTAGCATGGGAAGCCTTGGGATCCCTAGAAAAGGTTTGGACTTTGGTCTTAGGTGAATAAAATCCACCAGTGTACCCAGTCATGTAGTTTTAGATTATCCAAGCTCCACTATAGACAAATAATTGAGTAAAATAAAACTGGAAAAAGACAGAAAAGTTAGTAGGATGTTATTTATTATTACATAATGATGGTGTAGACAAAGAGGCAACAGACATACAGGTAAAAGACTCTAGTTGCATGGTCTAGTTGATAGAAATAGAATTGAGAAAGTGATATGGGAAATGAGGGCAAGAGAAATGTCAAGGTGTAATCCAAATCTCCTACGTTATTGTATCTCTTGTTTTATAATCAATGTACTTTCCTCTCATTCTCCGGGGTTACTATTTTCATTTATATATGTCTCTTTTTTATATCTTAACTGCCACATTCAAGAGTATATGGGTAATAAAAACTGGACTTGATTTTAAGAGTGGGAAAGGAAAGGGTGAATCTGGGAGGCAGTATTGGGAGGGAGAAGGTGGGTGAATGTGATCAAAAAGCATTGTACAGAGACCCACAGCCAAAACAGGCAGAGCTCGGGGAACCCCACAGAAGATGGGGAGGATGGAATGCAAGAGATAGGGGTTGAGGACACCATAAAAACATGGTGCACAGAATCAACGAAGCATGGCTCACAGGGGCTCACAGAGACTGAAGCAGCACTCACGGAGGCTGCATGGGTCTGCTTTAGTCATTTAGCTTGGTTTTTTGTGGAACTCCTGACACTGAGGGTTGGGGTATGTCTGCCTCTTCTGCCTACTTTTGGAACCCTTTTCATCGTACTAGGTTGCCTCATCCAGCTTTGATAGGACGGTTTGTTCCCAGTCTTCACGCATCCTGTGATGCTGAGTTCAGCTGATAACCCTGGGAGGACTGATCGTTTCTGAAGGAAAATACTGAATCTGGTAGAGAAGGACATGGGGGGGGAGTGCATTGGGAGAGTGGGGAGGGGGGAGACTATGATTGGGATATATTGCATAAGATAGAAATAAATTTAAAAAAAGCAAACCCAATATAAGTGACAAAAAAATTAAATGGAAGTCTTGAGGAGGAATATTTGGCTTAAAATCCTTGTGTCTTCCTTAAATTGCATAATTGAATAAAGTTATTAAATGAATATATTGGAAATAAGCACATCCATCAACTTTTATTATTCTCTTGAAGAAAAATGAAATAAATATATATTATTAAATTTTCCTTAGTAATTTCCTGACAACATACTTGATATTTTCTATAATATTAAAACCTGGAGACATACCTCCTAATCTGTTATCTAATAATAAAACATTTTAAATCAAAAATCATTTATTTGTTGTGGAGGCCCAAAAATGTGAGCCTATTTCTACCTTGTCTGTTGGTCAGAGTCCAGAGGTTGTTGACTATTGCTAACAACAACCAGGGCTACACAACCTGACCCAGGATGTGGTTTCTTGGTTCTTTACATTAAGATGGCCCATGCAGGTAGATCCATTCCAACCTGACAGATGCTCAGGATATGCAAGCATACTTCTGCTCCTTCTTTTGTAATAGGAGGTTACCTGGAGAGTGACTGCTTTCAGGATACTTGGTCTAGTGTGGGTCCACTACCTAAACAACAGAATGCTCATGACTTGATGATTCAAAGTGTTGAAGCAATGAACTGAGTAGTCCTTTGAATCATGTTAAAGAAGACTTTTGGTGCCTTCTTCCTCCTCTTGTATTGGGGTATAAAAGCATATGGAAAACTAAACATGGATGTTGTCAGTATTAACTGAAACTCTCTTCTGATACTATGCTGTTTTCTATTTTATTATTTTTATTCGTGTCTTTATCCTCTTTAATATTTTTCTAATCCCCACACCCTACCCTGGCAGGAGGTATTTTTGTTGAGGCTTGTCCCCTACAACTTGTTGTCCATTTTTAGATCCATATAATAGTAAGTTAACATGACTAACCAACTAAACTCTAAGAAAGCTGGGGCCTTGAGGTCTAGATCAGGGATTAGGATCATCATTGTGCTTCTAGAGGACTTGAGTTCAGTCCTCAGCACCAACATCAACAGCTCCTAGGAATCCAGTGCCCTCTTTGATTTTATAGGTACACTCACACATGTGCACATATGCATATGCACATAAATGAATAAAAATAAGCCTTAAAATGAAGTACATCTCTGTTATTTTGTCTTCTTTTTTTTTTCAAAGCTGCAGACCGAACCCAGGGCTTTGAGGTTCCTAAGCAAGTGCTTTATAACTGAGCTAAATCCCAAATCCCTAAAAATTAAATATATCTTTATGCCACTATAGTGCTGTTAAAAATTATTTATTTATACAATATACTACTCTTAGCATTATTATTGCAGTACAGTTATCATAGAAAAGCAGGCTTTTCTATTTGTCTTTTTCTGACAAATATTTCATAAAAGATATGAAGAGTAGACAAAGCATTGCAGAAGAGAAAAGCAAGAGTTGATTTAGTTCTTAGTTCTGATACAACAAATTAGAATGGGTGCTATGTAATGGAAGAAGTATATATCACACACTTCTGGAGCTAAGAAATCCAAGATCAGGTGGGCAGTTGGTTCAGTGTCTAGTGAAGGTTTTCTTCTCTCTAAAACTTTATATGAAAAAATGGTAACTTTCTGTGACTTTTTCCCCCCACCATCATACGGGTGGTTGGGTTCTCAACAGAGGAACTTAAGGGAGGTAATGAACATTGAGACTCTAGCAAGGTAAGGAGTACAAATTGAAGGTGACATTGATTTATTGATCTGTCAAACAAAAGACAACCCAAATACTAAAAGTTGAGCATCCTTAGAAGAGCAAACCTTTTAGAACTACCAAATTTTTGTTATTTTATTTCTGTTACCAGGAATTCTAACCTCTCATTTTACACATGAAGTAATTAAAATGTAGAGAAATTGAGTCAGAGCCATAAATCAGAATCCTGAATCTTTAGTTTCACAGTTAAAGCCATTGCCTTGATATTTAATTTACATTTTTCCATTTCATAGTATATGTATATATCTATTATTTATTATGTGTATGAATGCATGTGCATATATACATACTATGCCCTACAAAAAGGTCAGAATACAGCTTGGATTCCAAGACTAGAAGTTCAGTCTTCAGGTTTGAGGCATCAGATACCTGTACTCACAGAAACATCTAGCTGACCCAATATACTAACATTTTTAAAAAGTACAGATCAGTCCTATCTGTCACAGTAAGATAGCAAAAAATACAAAAATTCTTTAAATTATTCTATCATGTCTAAGTTCTGATTTGAAGATTTTGTCTGATGGTTTGGATTTAAAGTATGGTCCTCTGCCCAGAACTCATGCATTGATGGTTTGGCAGCAACTGGTATCACTATTTGGATGTTTTTTGTGATTGGAGGGGAAGGTATCAAGTTCTCCTAAGGACTACTAGGAGGTCGAGGCTGATTCAGGAGTTCACTAGAGGTTTCTTTAATGGGTGTAACTGTGCTGATCCCTTCCCCATCTGTTCTTTTGCTTCTTGATATTAGCAGCTCCGGACACGTGTTTAGGGTACCGTGATGTCTCTGCTGCATTGCTTTAGATCCAAAGCCCATGGAGTTAGCTAATAGCCAATAGAGGCTGATACCTCTGAAATGAAAAGTTAGAACTAGTCTTTTCATCACAACCCATGATGTGAAAACAAAAAGGAAGACTATGTGAACTGTGTGGGAAGGAAAGGAGATCCAGCAAGCAGGACATGAAGAGAAATTGAAGAAAGTGGAAAGGCTACAAATAAAAATTAATTCTGTTGACATGTGTGTATGTAAATGTCATAATGAAATCCAATTCTTTCTATGCTAATTTAAATATATAAGTAAGTAAAATTGCTATCTCTTTACTTATTTTCTCAAGTATCTGTCACAGCGAAAAGAAAATTTGAACATTTGCATTTATGCAAAGTTCAGCACTGCATTTTTTGGGGAGAAGAAAAGGGAAAGGGTTTTTTTTTTAAAGATAACTAAGTTTAAAAATGTCCAAAGAATAATGTCATGCACCTGCTGAATATTAGAAATAAAAAACTTTTAGGTTGAGTGAGATGGTTCTGCCTGGAAACCTTAGAAGTCATACCATGTAGGAAGGAGAAAATTTATTCCAAAAAGTTGACCTCTGACCTCCACAACTATGCCATGGCATGCTCATTCACACACATGAACGAATACATACATACACACACAATAATAAATTTAAATGAATCAAACAGATAAGACAAAATAATATAATACAATAGATTATAAAGTATATCGTTATGGTTTAAATATGAAATGGTCCTCAAAGGCTCAAGTATGAAGGCTTGGTCCCCCAGACAGAAATGCTCAGAGGAAGAGTTTGCAGGGAATCATTGGACCACAAGAGCCCTGAACTCGTCAATAATTGAGTTCATAACTTGATAGGTGACTGTGAGGGGATATGGAAACCTATGACAAACAACCTGCATTAAGTGCCATATCTTGTTTCAGACACCTTCCTTTCTCTTTGGACTGACTGGCTACTAGAAGGCAAACAGCTTTCCTTTTATGCCCTTGTCCTCTGATGTTCTCCATCACCACATGCCAGACAAGTGGGCAGGGACCAAACGCATGTACAAGACAAATCTTTCCTCCTTTGAAGTTGTTTGTCCCATGCATTTTGCCACAGCATTAAAAATCTGATTAATAAAACATATTCAGTGAAAAACAATATATCCATTTGGGAGATATATTGGGAGAAAAACCTCAACTATGTGAAATGTACACTGAAAAAACAAACAACATATTGTAAAGTATGATCTCCTGATGTTCACTTTATAAATATAAAGCTTATAGACTTTATTATTTCTTATAAAAGAAGAAAATAATTTCTGATAATAGTTGAACAAATGCATTTGTTTCTCACATACTCTTTCCACTTAAAAGTATTCCTTAAGTTTTGGGATTTCTAATACTTCAGTTATATTTCTGCTCTAGTTTCATCATAAATAATAAAACCTACTTTTAGTTTATCTTTACTTTTACAAATTAATATTATGAGTCTTCTATACAAATTACTGTGTATACGATTGAGGTTTCCAGCTTTTTAATTGGGCTAATGTTAATGCAGACTGTTTTGACAGATCACCTCTCAAGTCAGCCTTAGTGACAGATAAAAACCATAATACAAAAAGGATTTTTTTCTTAATCTTTGTCTTAATAATCATGGTTTAGTAAAAACTGATTTTTACAAGCTAAACAAGATGAGGAACTATCTTAACTTTCTATTGTGCATGAAATATAGTTGGTTTTGAAATCAAAGGTCACCAAAAAAATGTAGTATATAACAAAAACATCTGGGAAAAAGATCTGTGAAAACATCTGTGAAGAAATTGACACTTCTTATAAAAATGATAATTATTACAATAAATAATCACTGCTACTGATGAGTCAGATGGACTAGAGCATAAATATCAGTTTGTATAAAGTGCCCGTGTCTGTAAAAATATTTCACCTGTCTCCTACATGAAATGGTAATGTTTCAATACTCTTAAAACAACAAACTGCAATAATGACTCATGTCTTTTTTAACTCAAGATTTTAATAGATTCTAATTTTTCTAATTTCAGCACCATTCTGTTAGTTCCCTTAGTAAACCTGTGTAGTGTGTCAAACCATAAAGAAAATTAAAAATCTTACAATTTTCTAGGTGATATTGCCACTACACTTGAATGACGTTTTATACTTCACAGATATACACACAGGAAAACCAATAGATCAAAAAGCTAGGAAATCAATCAAAAATTTCATATACAGAAATAACTATTACTAATATTTTATTTATAATGTGTAATTAATATTTACTAAAAATTTTATTGAATACTTCTCTACTAAAAATACATTTCTCAGGTCAGTATTTTCTATAATATAATATTTAATGGATAAATGGTATTGAATCAATGAGATACTACATTTTCACACCTTCTGTTTTGTTTCAACCTTATAAATAACAGCACAATCAGCATATATATACATATATATGTATATATATATATATATTACACTGTTTTATATATTTCCTTCTTCCCTAAAATGAATTCCCATAAAAGTATTTACCTGGTCAAAGGAAAAAAACATATTTTAAGCAATACTGGAGGGAATGTGAACATTTGGAGGCTTGAGACAAAATGATCAAATTTCCCTCCAAAACTCTTGCTATTTGTGTTCTCCAACAAATTGTTTTATTGTTTTGTCAAATTGGATTATCACATGGTATTTATGTAAAATAATAACTGCAGTGTTAAGGCAAGTAGACTTTACCTAAATTTTTAGCTAAGCAAAATAGTGCTATCTTTATTAGTGGTCAATGAACAATAAAATTTTAGGATAAATAAGCATACAGATAAATTACAATGATTGTCCCTCCTTAGTGAATGAATTCAGGATTGTCAAGCCAAACAACTTCCCTTTGAATCAAAGTTACCAAGCAACAACAAAGTAGATTGATTATAACCCAGTGAGATGGGAGGTGCATGTTTAGTCTTTATTTTTCCCCTGTGACATTTATAGAACGAAATGACCTAGAAAGAGTGAGTCATTCATTGAAACAGAAAGAAAATAGCCTTAGGAAACCTTTCAAATGTCTGTCAGACAAACCTTCTGATAAGGAACAATGTAATAAGGCTCCACAATATCATGCATATACACAAGGCTTTTAATGTGTAAATTTATTTCACAAAGCACCATTGCAGTGCTGAGAATAGAAAAGGAAATGGCTAAATTTCATAAGTTTTAAGGTTAAAACTTCATTCTTGGAATAGATTTTTCTGTTGACTTTAAATACCACTGAAACAAAGCCTTGTTCCAAAGCCTGCAGTGGACAGCTAACACCACAAGTACCAAGGAGTGTGAGAACTGCTTTTCTTTCCTTTATACATACATACCTCTCAGAACATTTAGCAAATGAGTTAAGGTTAAGAAACTAATAACAATAAGCAATAACATAGTTACAGTAAATGTTGTAATATATATTACATGAAAAGATCTCTATGTCTGAATACGTTATTAATTTTTGACCACCCATTACTGAAACATGACAAGTGAAACAACAGATAATTAAGTAATAGTATCATTTAAATTACATTGGTAGAATGTCACGTTGCTTGCTCTTTTTGAATGTGTTCTGAGAAGAGAAATGGGCCCCATGTCTCAGACTTAAGCATGGTTATACTGTATCCTGAGATCCCTTTTGGGGGGCAAGCTGGTCATTATAACAAGGAGGAAGGATCATACCAAATATCAAACAGTATTTTTAAATAGTATTTTTAAATGATAACACTGCATCCTGGAGAACAGCCCTGAGCAAAACATTTCCAACAGATTTGTTATTGTCTGTGCCTGCTGTAAAATGTCTATAGTGGCTAGACGTTCCTCAGTGGAAAGAAAGCTCTCTGCCCAAGACTGTCAATCAGGAACTACACTTGACTGTTTTAGCAGGGCAGCTCCCATCATTTCTGCTGGATGTTGCAAGTTCCTGGTCTGGTTTTATGTCCAATTGTTATCTGTTACTAATTCTTCCACTTTTGCTTTGTTACATTCTTTTTTTTCAAATATTTTTTATGGTTTATTTAACTTTATTTTATGTGCATTGGTGTGAAGGTGTCAGACCCCCTGCAACTGGATCTTCAGACAGTTGTGAGCTGCCATGTGGGTGCTGGGAATTGAACCCGGGTCCTCTGTAAGAGCAGTCAGTACTCTTAACCACTGAGTCATCTCTCCAGCCCCGCTTTGTTACATTCTTAATAAGCTCACTCATTTATAACAGAAAGTATGCCTATCATAGATCATTCTCCAGACAGTCCAATTGCACTAAAACTGTATTTAAAGTAATAGCTATGGGGAATGAAAAATAATTGTGTGTTTTTATTAATTCTGATACACATGAAAATCAAAGACCATAAGTAAATATTATTTTAAAGAAAAAACTCACAGAAAAAAGTAAAAATACTTGAAGACCTACCCTTTATTTATCAAAAAGAGTCATGGTTTAAACTCAGACTACAGATGCAAATTTGTGAATTAAAATCCCAGATTTGAAACTGGGATCTGTATGTATTCTCTGTGCCTCAGGTTTCTTCTTACATAAAATAATAATCTTAGTGGGGTTGCTGGAAAAATTTAAAATGTAATAATTTCAAGTGAAATGGGTAGATCTGTGCCTGGTACAGCACGACTGCTGGTGAGCATGCTAGGACAAGCTGGCTTGTTAGAGTGTGAAACGGAAAAAGTCAGCTGTATTAAATAAACTCATGAAAGAATCAGAGATAACATACGATTGAGGAGATTCAAAGATCTGAGGATGGCAACGTCAACATTCCAACCTAGTGGAATGCAGTATGTTTGAGGTATAATTCAAGTCTGTTTCACAACGTTCAATAATCAGCTTCAGAGTCAGATAAACATAAGCAAATCTTTGATTCACCAATTAGTAACACTAAACAAGAGGCTTAATCCCTTCATATCAGTTCCTCATTTTTAAGCTGTAGATAATATGTTATCTACCCCAGGAGGCTACTTTGAGAGCTAAATGAAATATACACAAATTATATTGTACACTAAAACACACAATCAGTACAGAATTCCATATTTAAGCAGAAGAAACAATACTATTCTTAGCTCCAGTATTGAGGAAAATACAGTATATCACTTAAACTGGTAAGTTAAAGGTAGGGAAGCAATCACACAGTGGGAGGCGGCCAGGTTCTTCCCTTTACAACAGCAATGGTCATTCCTCCATTCTTATTGCCGGCAATTACCTCACAATCCTCTCAGAGAGATGATGGAATAAATGTGGTCGCTGTCTTAATATCCACCACCTGGTTGCCAATCCAAGTCATGTTTTTTACAAAGAACGTTCTTTTCAACCTATCTGAAACACTATCTCATTTCCTGGTCAAAAATCCCTGGTGAATGCCATGCCCTATTTGATGGCCCCTGAGGCTGGTTTTGATTAAATTTGCCATTCCTTTTAACTATTGAATGTCTGCTGAACATAAACCCAATGCAAACTGCTCATTATTCTGTATTTTAAGGTCAGAAGCTTTGTTCGTGTTGTTACATCTAGATCTTGGTTCGTACCATGATACTGCCTTTATTAACACTTCACGCATTCTCAAGCTTTGTGAACTGAAGTCCCCATCAGTAAAATGTTATTATGAAAATTATAACAAAACTTATGGAACGTCCCTTGAGAAATAGATGAGTAAAACCTATAAAATATTTACCTCATATGATGGCAAGCTAGAAATACTTTCAAAATACCATTTGCTCTTCTTGATGCTACAGCACATGCCTTTCTTTCTCCACTATCATTACCATGGGTCAAATGCTATCTATCCACCAAAGCTAAATAAATCACATCTTCCATGAAATGGTCCATGACCCAATGTTTATGGCCTTTGACCCCTTTCCTAACCTTTTAGGCTTCAATTTTATGTGCCTGAATTCATTAAAATATTTTCACTTTCTCTAGGTTTACTCTTGTCTTGTCATTTTTAATAAGATCTAAAGACAAAGACCTATGTGTGATTGATTTTTCACCCCCCTCACTGCATGTAATATAGTTTACTGAGCTTCATATCTACTTGAATATATATGGGATTGGTGACAGACTAAAGTCCAGGGCTGGAGAGTTGGCTCAGTGGGTATTCATGTACAAGGCCAGGCATGGAAAGGAACACCTGTAGTTCCAGCACTGGGAAGAAGGGACAGGAGTATCCCAGCTGCTTTCTGTTTAGCCAGTTTAGACAAATGGTGTTTGGATCAGAATACACTCTGTCTCAGAAAATAAAGTGAAGAATAATAGAAGAAGACTTCTGACATGGACCTCTGGCTTTTGCACCCACACAAAAACACACATGTGTCATTTTTAAAGCCACTAAAACATATCTTTCTATGCCTAGATGGCTATTTCAAAACTGGCATTCCTGTTGCAAATTGAAAGGTAGATTCAAGGGTAGCCCAAGCAGGGAAACAAGGTAAGTATCATTCGGCAACTTAATGAGTACCACAAAATAATATGCCATTTAATTCTTGTTCTCTTTAACAACTTTGGTGGAGAATGCAAGGATGCACTTATAAAGAAGGTGTTGAACTTAATGAATGATGGCTTCCTAAGTCAACCTACAAGTAGTGTTGTGATGGTTATAGACATTTTAATTGCTGGAAAGGCATTCTTATAAAAGTGGCCTAAAAATTACAGCAAAATCACATAAGAGCAAAGCTATAGATGGCAATAGTATTTGTAATGGCAAACACAGGAGCACTTTAAATGTTAAACATGAAGTAGTACAAGTGTGCAGTCGGAAATCTTTCGGGAACCTCAAGAAACAGCTGATAATAGTGAGATTTTGGACTGAAGACAAAGATAGAAGGATTTGTTTTAAAATTGTCTCCTGAAAAACAAAACTAAAACTAGGTACACAGATTGAAGAATACAAAATTCAAAGTGACCAGAACTATTTCTCTCTCCCTCTCTCCATACATTTCTCTGTGAACAATTTCTTAAGCCATTTATTTTAAATATTTTTTAATTGCCCAGTTTTTCCCATTAGAAATGATTCCTACAGGGATAATTTTTTATTTTGATTTTATTACTCCTGACTTGCCAAAAGCTAGTAAAGGCAGCATTATCTTTAAAGATTTTATTTTCAGAGTCAGAGATGGTGGTGCACTTGTCCTCCACTTGAAAGCTGAGGCAACATCACAGGATCGAGGCCATTCAGGGATACACAGCCAAGATACTGTCACAAAAACGCAAAGACACCACTTTTTAGTCTTGTACTCAGTTTTTAAATAATAAACTGAGATGAAAACACTTGAGAAGTCGGTGGCTCCGACAAATTTAGATCTTCTGCACCATTCTGGCATATTCAGTTCTATGTTGAAGCTTTTCTAAAAGTTCACTTTTATTTTTCAAAAAGAAATGATGTTATCTTTATTATAACCAAATCAAAACCACTAGATTTTTAAATTTATTCTTCTCTCATATATTATAAACTGAACACAGTTTCCCCTTCTCTGTCCTTCAAGTCCCCACTCACCTGCCCTACCCCCCAGATCCTTTCCTCCTCAGTTTCCCTTCAGAAAAGAGCAGGTCTCCCAGGTATATCAACCAAATATCATATCAAATTGCAATAAGACTAGGTTCAAACCCTCATATCAAGACTGGATGAGGCAATTCGGCAAAAGGAAAGGGTTCCAAAAGCAGGTAAAGGAGTCAGAGGCAGCCCTGCTCGTAATGTAAGGAGTCCCACAAGAACACCAATCTACACACCCATAACATATATGCTTAGGTCAGTCCTACACAGGCTTCCTGACTGTTGCTCCTATCTCTGTGAGTCCCCATGAATCCTGGTTAGCTGATTCTGTGAAATTTCTTGTGGTGACCTTGAGCATTCTGGTTCCTACAATCCTCCTTCCCCTTCTTTCTGCTATTTAAATTTAATTTTATTTTTTTAAAACAATCTTTTCTCATTTTACATACCAATCCCAGTTCCCCCTCCCTTCCCTCCTCCTGCTCCCCCAACTTCCTCCCACTCAACCCCCATCTACTCCTTAGAGAGGGTAAGGTTGCCTAAAAAGAGTAAACAAAGTCTAGCACATCACTTTGGGGCAGGAACAATGATCACCCCCTCAATATCTAGACTGAAAAAGATATCTCTCCAAAGAGAATAGGCTTCAATAAGACACTTCCAGCACTAGGGATAAATCCTGGTCTCACTGCCAGTGGCCCCACAGACTGTCCCAACCAAACAATTGTCACCTACATTCAGAAAGACTAGTTTGGTCCTTTGCTGGTTCCTCTGCTGTCAATCCAGAGTCACTGAGCTCCCACTAGCTCAGATCTAGTTTCTGTGGGTTTCCCCATCATGGTCTTGACCACTTTGTTCATATTATCACTCATCCCTCTCTTCAGTTGGACTCTGGGAACTCAATCTAGTACTAGCTGTGGATCTCTGCCTCTACTTCCATCACTTGCTGGATGAAAATTCTACGATGACAATTAAAATAGTCATCAATCTGATTACAGGGAAAGGTCAATTCAGGCAACCTCTCCAATACTGCTTAGAGTTTTAACCTGGATCATCCTTATGGATTCTGGGAGTTTCCCTAGTGCCAGCTTTTTCACTAGCTCCATAATGGCTCCCTCAATCAAGATATCTCTTTCCTTGTTCTTCTTCTCTGTCCTTCTTCCATCTTGCCTATGCCATTTCCTCATGTTCTCTTCCCCTCATCCCGTTCTCCCCTCTTCCTCCTCTTCTACCCCCTCCCCCAGCCACCATGCTCCCAATTTTCTCAGGAGACTTTGCTTATTTCCCCTTCCCAGTGGGCTATTCATGTATGTCTCTCTTAAGGTTCTCCTAGCTTCTCTGGGGTTGTGGACTATAGCCTGGTTATCCTTTGATTTACTTCCAATATCTACTTATGGATGAGTACATACCGTGTTTGTCTTTCTGGCCCTGGGCTACCTCACTCAGGATGGTTTTTTCTAGCTCCATCCATTTGCCTGCAAATTATTTACCCACTCATCTAAGTTAAATTGAAGGTCATCTAAGTTATTTCCAGGTTCTGGCTATTATGAACAATGCTACTATAAACATAGTTAAGTAAATGTCCTTGTGGTGTGAGTGTGCATCTTTTGGGTAAATACCCAAGAGTGGTATTGCTGGGTCTTGAGGGAAGTTGATTCCAAATTTTCTGAAAAACTGCCATAATGATTTCTAAACTAGCTGTAGAAGTTTCATTCACACCAGCAATGGAAGAGTGTTCCCCTTGCTCTACATCCTCTCCAGCATAAGCTGTCACTAGTGTTTTTGATTTTAGCCATTCTGACAGGTGTAATCCCAGAGTCATTTTGATTTGCATTTCCCTGATGGCTATGAAAGTTGAACATTTCATTACATATTTCTTGGCCATTTGAAATTCTTCTGTTGAGAATTCTCTGTTTAGATATGTGCCCCATTTTTAAATTCTATTATTTGGGTTTTTAATGTCTAATTTCTTGAGTTCTTTATACATTCTGGAGATCAGTCATCTATCTGATTTGGAGTTGGTAAAGATCTTTTCCCATTGAGTAGACTGTGGTTTATTTTATTGACTGTGTCCTTTGCTTTACAGAAGCTTCTCAGTTTCAGGAGGTCCCATTTATTTGTTGCTCTCAGTGTCTGTGCTACTACTGGTGTTATATTTAAGAAGTGATCTTCTGAGCCCATACATTCAAGGCTACTTCCTACTTTCTCTTCTATGGGGTTCAGTGTCACTGGATAACACTAACCACAGAAGTGAAAGACCTGTATGACAAGATCTTTAAGTCTTTGAAGAAAGAAATCAAAGAAAATATCAGAAAATGGCAAGATCTCCCATGCTGTTGGATAGGTAGAATCAACATAATAAAAATGTTAATCTTACCAAAAGCAATCTATAGATTCAATGCAATCCCCATCAAAATCCCAACTCAATTCTTCACAGACCTCAAAAGAACAATATTCAACTTTATATGGAAAACAAAACAAAAAAAAACAGGATAGCCAAAACAACAAAGGAACTTCCGGAAGCATCACCATCCCTGACATCAAACTCTATTATAGAGATACAGTAATGAAAATAGCTTGATATTGGCATAAAACAGACAGCTGAACCTGTCTGTTTCAATTCAAAGAAATTGAATCGAATATCTGAATATTAATCCACACACCTATGAACACCTGATTTTTGAAAAAGAAACTAAAATTACACAATTGAAAAAAGAAAGCATAACTATCCTCATGCAGAAAACTCAAGTCCAAATGGATCCAAGACTTCTTGCCCCTCTTACACAGGATTCCTTGAACTCCACCTAATGCTTGGTTTTGGGTCTCTGCATCCGCACCCCTCAGTTGCTGGATGAAGCATTTCTGATGATTGTGCTGGGATTCAGTCTACATTATAGCAGGTATTACAATAGGAATCATTTTTGTTGATTTTTTCCAGTTGTGTTTGGTTCTGTCCTAGGTCTTTGGGCTAGCAAGCCTCTGGGTCCTCATTCTCCAGAAAGTGTCAGGTGTGAACTCTATGTCTCTTATGGCATGGGTCTCAAGTTGGACCAGTCACTAGTTGACCACTCCCACAATTTCTACACCATCATTGCCCCAACAGCTCCCATAGGCAAGACAGACTGTAGATTGTAGGTTTTGTGGCTGAGTTGGAGTCTCAGTACCTCCACTGGAAGTCTTGCTTGGTTACAGAAGATGGTCGGTTCAGGTTCCCTATCCCCCACTACTAGGAATCTTCACTAGGGTCACCCTCATAGGTTCCAGGGAGTTTTCATTGCACTAGGTTTCTACATTGCCCTTATAATGTCCCCACAATTCCAGTCCTCTCTTCCAGTACTCTCTCACTCCAACCCTCCCACAACCTGATCCCTACTGTTCCAATACCTTCTGCTCACAGTACAATCTCAAAACCTATTCTATTTCTCCTTCCAGGAAAGTTGTTTGCAACCTCCCTTGAGCCCTCTTTGTTTCTTAGCCTCTCTGAGTGTGTGGACTGTAGCATGGTTATCACTTACTTTGCAGTTAATATCCACTTGTAAGTGAATACATACAGTGTTTGTCTTTCTGTGTCTGGGTTACCTCACTCAGGATGATCTTTTCTAGTTCCATTCATTTTCCTGCAAATTTCATGATGGTATATTTTTAAATGACTGAGTAATAATCCATTAGGTAAATGGATCACATTTTCTTTACCTATTCTTTGATTGAGGGACATCTACGTTGTTTCTAGTGTCTGGTAATTATAAATAAAACTGCTATGAACATAGTTGAGCAAATGTCCTTGTGGTATGATTGAGCATCCTTTGGGTATATGCACAGGAGTGGTATATCTGGGTCTTGTGGTAGATAAATTCCCAGTTTTCTAAGAAACTACCATATTGATTTCCAAAATGCTTGTACAAGTTTGCACTCTCATCAACAATTGAAGAGTGTTCTCCCTTGATCCACATTCTTGCCAGCATGAGCTGTCATTTGTGTTTTTGATCCTAGCCATTCTGACAGAAGTAAGATAAAATTTCAAAGTAATTTTGATTTTCATTTCCCTAACCGCTAAGGATGTTAGTTAAACATTTCTTTTAGTGTTTCTTGGTCATTTGAGATTCCTCTGTTGCAAATTCTGTTTAGATCTGCATTCCATTTTTTAAATTTGGTTCTTTAGTGTTTATGTCTAGTTTCTTGAGTTCTTTATATATTTTGGATACAAACCCTCTGTTAGATGTGGAGTGGTGAAAATCTTTTCCCATGTTGCCCTACTGACAGTGTACTTTGCCACGCAGAAGCTTTTCAGCTTCATGAGGTCCCATATATTAAGTGTTGATCTTAGTGTTCCCTTTGTTTCTTGTTGCAAGATATTTGATCACACCATGAATCTTGCATTATGTACTGGAAACCCTGTTTCCAGTTGTGGTGTGGCTCAGTTCTGGCACACACCTTTAATTCAAGAGCTTTCTGCTTATTGTAAACAAGATTAAATAAACTCAAACATAGGTCAAGAGGCGAAGCAAGCAACCAATTGACAGGAAGTGAACATAGGATTATTAAGAAAAAGCCATAGAAGGTAAGAGGGAGTCAGGAGAACAAAGAGAGAGATGCACAGGAAGTAGAAGGGGGACATTCAGCTTAAGGATTTTTGTTTGAGACTGTGGAGAGGGGGAGGCTTCTCAGATGTTGACTGAGGAGGAAGGTCAGCTAGGTGCTTTCACTGCCTCGTTGAGCTAGCAGGCTTCTACCCCTGTATCTGGATCCTAAGTCTTTACTGGTAAAATCAAATAATTGAGATTTTGAAAAAACAACTTTCTATTTTAGTGATCTCAGTCATCAGTTTGCCTACTCCTGCCATCTTATCCAAACAAGGTGGGTGTTAGCATTCAGGCATTTGCACTGATCAGTTCTCAGGGACCTAGCAGGACACATCATCAACAGTAGCCAACAATTGACAATGTAGCCACTAAATAGAGCACTCTCCCTATGCGCAAGTGCTGTATCCCCTTATAAAAGGCAAGACCTTCTCACCTCCCTCCCTTTCCCCCCATGCTCCCTCAGAGGCCACATCTGCATCTCCCCACAGTAAACCTAACATATGAGTTCTGTTGTATGGTATGACTTGGTGGTGCCTCTTAGCTCCAGCCCACCAAGGTTGCCTTCCACTGCTAAACTACTACA
This sequence comes from Myodes glareolus, assembly GCF_982192425.1. Lineage (NCBI taxonomy): Eukaryota > Metazoa > Chordata > Mammalia > Rodentia > Cricetidae > Myodes > Myodes glareolus. The sequence continues at coordinate 43,946,405 of NC_142046.1, read as the reverse complement.
TGAAACTATTAAATTGGTGTCGTGAGTTGACTTTAATATACCTCAAACAGGTCAGATGCACTCCAGAGAAGTACTGTCAACTAACAGTCCACATTTCTCCACCTACTGCCTGTTCCTGAGGGTGGGCTTTCCCCAACCTTTCCCTGGTCTTGGGACTTACCTTCCTCAATTATTGGGATCTAAGAAAAAAATTTCCCCCTAAACATAATCTTCAGCTCTGACAGCATCTTGCCAGGTCGAGGTGTCCCTTAATCAAGTATGTTTCAAAGTGGAAAGCCCCAAGTGGTCCAACCTCACGGACTGCTTCAACTAGACCTACACTTTCCTAGTGCAGGCCAGTCCCACAGAACCTGGACAGCAAGTGAAACAACCAGCTATCCCAGGACTTGGATGGCATCCCAGCTTTCTCAGGTATCCCCCAAAATGCCAATGACACCAGGATAACAGGAAGTAGTTTAGAGAACACAATTTCCTCATTGCCGCCTCACCAGCTACCCCTTCCTATTTCCTCACCTTTTTATAATAAATAAAAGTGAGTATGTTAGCATTCAGGTATTTACATTGGCCTGCTCTCAGGGACCTAGCTGAACACATGGGGGTAGCAATCAAAATGTGACCACTGTAGCCACTAAGTAAAGCACTCTCCCTATGTATAGTGTGCTATACACTACAGTGGGGTTGGGCACAGGGTAGCATGGGTAGGGCTGGAAAAGTGTCAGCAAGGAGGGTCTTTGGATTCGAACTGAGGGTGAGGACGGGTTCCATGGACACATGGGCCTCTGACCTGTTCTTCTGACTGGCATGGCCTGCCCCTGAACCAAAACCACTAGATGTTAAGGGTTGAGAATGAGTCACAGTGGTGCAGCATTTGCCTATCACAGGTGAAGTCATGGGTTTAAAACCAAGTACCACTGAGAAATAAAACACTATTGTAAACCAATGGGCATTATTACAGCTACAAGATGTGGTTTGCAGGCAGTTTGTTTTGCTTTGTTGCCCCCATAATATTTAACTGTGATTGTAACTATATTCACGTATTCATAATTGTGGTGGAAGAGCAAATGATGATCCAAGTAAAATTTAGTTTGTTTATACAGGATGCTGTGAAATGGGTCTTCACATAGAGATACAACTTCTAAAGTTTCAGAAAACAAGACTTTTCTTAGTATAATTGAACAAATATTTTTAAGTCAACTGGAGAAAAGAAACTAAAATTTTTCTGGAAATGGGCACTTATAAGTTTGCCACAGTCTAAAGGTTTGTACTCATGGAAGTGTCTTTGATGACTTTAAATTCTTGTTTGCATTACCAATAGTCTAAGGTTATTGCATTTTACATAATCTGCATTATAGCTAACTGAGTGTTTTTTCTTTAATGTCCCTATAATCAAAAAAAGCATTTTAATTTAAAAATTAGAAATGAAAACAGAAGGTGGGCCGTACCTAAGGACATATAGGACTGATCTGACCTCCGCACACATACACGCACACACACATATACCCATTTCTGCAAACACACACAAACACACACACACTTTTATTTTGTGCTAATTCAAGATTTCTTCTATTGTTGTTGCTATTAATAGATTTGAGGGAGTTGTTAATTTTTCACTCATAAGAGTGTGTTTTAAAAAACTTCCCATCTTTTAGAACTCAGTCTAAAAGATTTGAGTTTAAATATATGTTCAAAAAGATGTTTTATATAGTGAAAACATTCATCCTTTTAGTATTATATCACTCAAAGTTTATGTTTTTATTGGGTTTTTACTTTTATTTATTATGTTTTTTAATTATCTCCACTTGAGCCGCAGGCCGCTGAGTTTTCACTAAGTCTCCCTCTACCAGCTAACTTTCTCCACATTTAAGTTAGGGACTAGCAGTTCTGGGCCTAGGACCCTGTACTTTATTATAGTGCTTGCTCATCCATTCCCATCATCACATTATAACCTCTCAAAAGGTGGAGACTGTACCCTTCTTCAGCTGCAAACCTTTGTACTCTCCAGCATAAGGTTGATACCAAATGTATGTACAAGAATGAATAAAGTCTTACTAAGATGGAATCTTAATATCATTAAATTTTAAAATGTAGTAATAATTGACAGCATATCATCCTTCCAGATTTAATCCCAATATGTTTGACCTCAAATCATCCTGTGGATTATAATGCATCTCTTTGTGAATGTGTCAGCTGTCCCTTAGTTTTGCTCTGCTTAGAGACAAATCAACTTTAACGCAGTGATCCTTTCCTCGTTGCAAACTTTCCAGATATCCCTTTACATCTCAATCAATGAAAAATTTCATAATATATTTTGTGTAAATGTATTTAATATTTATTCAAGTAATCTGATTGGTAATTATAAAGACAAGAAAAAAGAAAATGTGTTTTTGATTAGAAGCTAAATGATACTTAAGTTGAAATGTTTGTGCTCAAATTCCAACCTTGCCACTTAGTACATATGTAAGACTAGAATTCCTCAGTCTTGTTAAACCTCAATTTCTTCATCTCTAAATTGGGTTGGTAGTGTCTCATAGCTTAGAATGATTGTGAGAACGATACAGGAGAGCATTACACTTATCCTAGAGCCAGCACATAGAGAACACTCAACAAATGGTAGCTACAAGCTGGGCGGTGCTGGCGCATGCCTTTAATCCCAGCACTCAGGAGGCAGAGGCAGGCGGATCTCTGTGAGTCTGAAGCCAGCATGGTCTACAAGAGGTAGTTCTAGGACAGGCTCCAAAGCTACAGAGAAACCTCGAAAAAAAATCAAAACAAAACAACAAAAACAAATGGTAGCTATAATTTATTTTTTAATAGATCTATACAGAACTGATGAAATGAATCCTTAGGCTTGGGGCGGGAGAGATGGATCAGTGAGTAAGAGTACCGGATGTTCTTCTAGAGTGCACAGGTTCATTTTTTAACACCAACATGATAGCCCATACTGTTTGTAACTCCATTCCAAGGGATCTGATGCACTCTTCTGGACTCTGTGAGCACCAGGCACACACATGGCACACAAACATACGTGCAGGTAAAACACATAAACAATTTTTCATAAAGAATTATTAACCACAACTAAATAGGTAACTTCTGACTGATAGCTACCAAAAAAATCTAGCAAAATTAAGTTTTATGAATTATAAAACTATATAAGTTTTATGGGTTATAACTAAATTGGGTTAACCAATTTAGTTATAAATCAGTGTCTATCTAAGCTTCTTCATGGTTCCATATGAAACTTTGCTGCTGACTATCCATATCATGTGACCCTCTAACTGGCTCTTTCTATTTTTTCCAAATAGGATCTTTCCATGTAATGTAGTGTAGCCTTGAATTCTTGTCAATTCTCATAGTCTCTTCTACTGTCCCCAAATCAGCATCTCTAGAAGGTTATCACTGTTTCTTGTGACACCATCCATTTCCCTGAATGATTCTTCTTCAATCTATATCTTAAATTTTGTGACCCAAAGCATTAAGCTTAAATTTGTAAAACAAACAGTCATTAATTTCAATTATATGAGAAAAAGGACATACATCAAGACACTTCGTTTCATTTAGCATCCTCCTGTGGGGAAAACACATTTAATTCCTGTAGCAAACCTATGAGATATTTTACAGTTAAGGAAATTAGTAATAAAAATCATGTAGATTTCCAAGGTCATGTGTCTACCTAAGTCTTTCTCTTTGCTTATCTAAAAGCCTTATCCTAGATAAATACATCATCTCCTTTTAAGACCATGCTCTAAAGCTTCTTCACCAATGAGAAAAGATGGTCTTGCTTTCTACTTTCAACAGAGAATATGCCCTTCACTCATCTCTCCAAGTCACTCCCATAAACTCATCTAGATAAACAAAACTGAAACACAGAATAGGGAGAATTTAACTAGACTATAAGGAACGGAGATGAAAAAACAGCATGGTCAAACAGCAAAATGAGAGAGTGGGGAGGAAGAGAAAGAGAGAGAGAGAGAGAGAGAGAGAGAGAGAGAGAGATCATCATAACCAAAAGAAACCAAATGAGCTGGGTAATGATCATACACACCTTTAATTCCAGCACTTGGGAGGCAGAGGCAGGTGAGTTTGAGGCCAGCCTGGTCTACAAAGTGAGTTCCAGGACATCCAGAGAAACCCTGTCTCAAAATACAAAATCAAACCTGACAGCGTAGGCTCAATCATTAGAACTCACATGCAAGAAGGAAAGAACCAGCACCCACAAGTTGTCCTCTGACCTCCACATATGCATCATTGTACATACATGCATATGCATACACACACATGAATTCATTAATTTAAAAGATTTAAAATTATAAATTTAAGTTATATATTTTACCACAATAACAAAAAATTGCTGTGGTTTCTATTTCTGATAATAACTAGAGTCTATTGTCTTTTCTCAATAATTTTTCTTTTTTTTCTTTTCCTCTGGATTTTCTTTTTTAAAGAATGAATGGTTGTGAATGATAGAACACACATAATCTTGTCAGTTTGGAGTTTGAGGCAGGAGAGTCACAGGCCTGAAGGCTGTCTGGGTTACTCTATCTCAAAAATTATAGATGAAACTTTAAAAAAATACTTAAGGTTTCTAAGTAAAATATTTCTCCCATTTTAATCTAATTACAACACTCTAAGATTCACTAGACCTATTATACTTTACTGAACCCAAAAGTCAAAAATATGGTTAGAATTCTGAAACCAGAGAAATCTCTAAAGACATTTCAACCAACAAACAAAAGAAGACAAAACAAAGACTATTTCTAACTTCCAGAAATGCTAAAAGCCCTGTAAGCTTTTCTCCTCCCTTTTCCCCTTGACATTTCTGCCACAATAAACACTATTATCCACCACCCTGTCCTTTGAAACTCTCTCTGGTTGGTGCAACAGCTGTTCCCTAAATACATTTACTGTGAATCCTCTCTGAAGGAGAGTTCAGCATTTAGCTCTCTGCTTTTCTCTTTACATTTAATCATGATACACTATTGACTTTCTGTCAAGAAACCTTCCTGAGGATTGAGGAATATAGTTGATAGAAAATAAAAAAAAAAAACACAAACATTTTTCTAAATAGGAAAATGTAAAACCTTCTGAGGCTGAGCAATTTTCTGTTCTATTTGCTCTGGTCATCTATTACACATTGAGCCTCATTCAATTATAAATTTTGGTTCACACGGCAGTGCAGTGAATTTTAGCTAGGAAGTCATTGTATTTTTAAGAAGCGTGTGTGTGTGTGTGTGTGTGTGTGTGTAATATTTCAATAAAATATAGAAAAATAAGAAGAGCAACAGTAGAAATAAGAATAGGTATGGCATTACAGAGACTCAGGAGGCTTATATCAGCATAATTCTATGATTTCTCCTTGAGTATTAGGTCTATTAAATTCTTGGATAAAAAACACAGAATTGAGAAGCTGAAAGAAGGAAAACATAAAAGATGGGGATATAAGAAGAGCTCCAAGATTTAAAATGAAAGGTTATGATATTAATAAATGAAGTATATGAATAACTATGGATGCCCTGAAGATCAAACAAGAACTCAAGTGGTTAGAGGTGCTGAATGAATTGAAGTTGATCCTAGAGGAAGCAGCTCCCAAGGGCAATGTGGTTGTTCAAACAGTATAAGACACAAGGAGCATGAATACTAAGTATTTACTTAAGAAAATTTTAATCATATTCTTGAAAATAAAAATGTAAGATTAAGGTCTACTAATGAAAACCATGTTCTACTAAAATTGAGAAGACTTAAAACCAGCAGGCTGTTATACAAGCTAAGTCCTTTAATATTCCAGGCTTAGCTCATCTCTAAAATGAATATAAACCATATATTCTGGTTTCAGAATTCTGTGAGCATCTGATCTTCCATGGATTAGTGCCACATGATGATTAAGTCTTTAACAGTACACGCTCATGTGAAGTGACAATGAGGAATTATATGAGTCATGAGCACGAATGTTGGCAGCCAACTGCAGGGAGAGGAAGCCTGTGAGTCTGTGATGTTTTCTATGAGAGTTATAAATGGATTAAGGTGGATGGTAAGTGATAATGAGCATTTGAAATAAATGACATTCATCTCAAACAATATGAATAAAGAGAAAGCTAATTTGATAGTCTTTAAGAAAACAAGATTTCTTTAAGAAACAGGATATTTCTTAAAGAAACAAAGTCAATATTTCTGACTTCTTATTGAACTGAGGAAAGTTGAAAACATTAAGTTTTACCATCATGTTGTTTATCTTTTTAAGTATTAATTGCATGTATCTCTCCATGGGCATCTGCCTTATTATCATTGTCTGAATTCTCATCTTCTCACTTGTTATCATCAAGGGCTTCAGGTTGGTTTCACTGGCTCAGATCTTTATTAAAAATGCATACCATAGATTGCTATTAAAAATATCCCTTAGTCATTCCACAATGAATAAATACATCCGAATATCATACAACACATGTAAATACACAAAAGTATTTGTTGAGGACACTGTGATAAAGCAGGGTTAAATTAATATTTCATGAAGATTATTTTATCATATTCCATCCCTATTTGAAGACTCACAGTGCCCTGCCAGAGCCATGCTGATCTGAGTGATCAGTGCTGCCACCTGGAGCCATAGTGTAGTCTGGACCCCAGATGCTGCCAAGGGCCATCTGTGGGTCCATGATCCAGTTAAGGTCTGTGTTGATGTCTGTGACCCATGTTATCACAGTGGGGCATAAGAATCATGCATGATGAAATCAGAGACATGATAAGCTAGCCCTGCCCTTCTCTGGCCCTGGGAAAGCTGGCCTTGCTTCTCACTATACACTACAGCAAAAGAGTTGGTTGGCCCTGATCCTCACTTAAAAGCCGGCCCCTGCACCCAGGAGAGATGCCTCCACCCCTCGCCGCTGGCAGGGGAGAACTGGCTCTGATGGCAGGGGTGTGAAAGAGCTGGCTTCTTCCCATGCCCTAGTCGGGGTGGCTCCAGTGACCTGGAACTGATCTGCTCAGCTACCACCCAAACCCACATTCGGGGCCTTGGGTTGACCCACCCTAACATCTGCCCAATCTATGATCGGCTACAGCGAGTCAAAGGACTGGTTCTGTGGAACTGGAAGGATATCTGCAGGATTTCTATGACTAGGGATGCCACGGGATATATCCGAGAACAGGTTCCGTGAGGGTCCAGTGATGATGGTGTACCAGAAACCAGAGGCCTTGAATCAGACCAGTGACTGATCCATGGCAATGAACATTTGCAAGTAAAGCTCACTGGACAAAAGGGTGTAGTGTGTGACACACTGAGTCTCCCAATGCCACCAGGACCAATGAAAAGGTGTTGAAGAGGCAGGAAAGACAGAAAAGCAAAGAGGTTTTTTGGTGTTGTTGTTGTTGTTGTTTGGTTTGGTTTTAATTTTTTTTAATTCTCTTTTTGAGGGACACTGCAAGGATGAAAGTTGGAAATGGGGGGACTGGGAAATGAACAGAATTGGGTATAGGGTGTGAAATTCCCAAAGAATCAATAAAGAAATTATGTTTAAAAAAAGGAAAAGACCTACAATGGTTATCTTGCCATTCATGTCAAACTCTGTCAGACCCCCAAGGTCCTCCATCCTCTGATCTCAGACCTCTTTTAGCCTTGGCTCATGTCCTTGTCAACATAAACTCTCCATCTACTCTTATCAAGTAATTCTAAGCAGACCAACCTCACCAAATAACCTTTCCTGGGCTCGTTTCTCATCTATATCCTACAAACACAATGTAATTACAATTACAATACCTTTGCTATATTTTATGTCTCTTGGAAATGTTATTATATTTTGTTCATTTATTAAAAATACTATCTTCATAGCAAAATTATAGCTAAGTGTTTGGCTTATCCACTTATTTGCTGTTAATTAATGTAGATGACAGCAGTCCTACCCTTAAGACTATATTCCACTACAGAAAATGTATAAATAAACCCCAAACTTACAAACTTTCAGATCAGAACGATAGAATTCTGTGAGAACATAGCAGAGAGGCATATTGACCAGGCGTACCCGGTGAGTCAGAAATGGCTACTCGGTGTAAATGAAACGTCGTCAAAGTCTTTAAGGCAGAGAAACACAAAGAGAAACACCATATGCAAAGGTATGAAATATACTGGGTTCCAAAAATAGAATAAACGGAGGATTTATGGTAACTCTGTATACACTTTAAGAAGTGCAAGATATGAGGCCAGAAATAAAAACTAGAGAATAGTAGTCTCATCTGGCATGCTAAAGGGTTTTGATTTTGCTTCACAAAATGGAAAACTGTTCTGAAATTTTCACTAGGAAAGTAAGTTCAAGTGACGGGACTCAGGAAGAACTTTCTAATACAAGAATGGGTATGGGGGCTGGAGAGATGGCTCAGTGATTAAGAGCACTGTTTGTTCTTTCAGAGGATCGGAGTTACTTCCCAGTACCCACATGGCAGCTTACAACTGTCTTTAATTCCAGTTCCAAGGGACCTAACACCCACGGCAAAATATCAATGTACATAAAATAAAAATAAATAAATTTAAAAAAGAATGAGCAAAAGATTATTAAAAATAAAGGCAGGGACCACTATGAAGACAATTCTACCATACCATACATACAAACACACACACAAAATGACCTATACTTATTAGGAATTACATCACAGAGATTTATAAAGTAGAAATAATGATTAATTCAGTATGAGAAAATAAGGAAGAAAATTTCAACAGATCCTTTGGGAGCAGCATTAGCCACACCTAGGCATGCCATTCACACAGTACTACAGATATGAACATGGAGTATAACTGTCCTGTTCATGCCAATCATAACAGAACGTTGTTCTCTGAAGCAACATAAGGTACACATGGTCTGAGAAAATTTGAATTAAGATCAAATCTACTTCTAATATCAATATTTTCAAAGCAAAAAAACAGTCTATTTCATTTTGTAATGATTAGCATAAAACTTATACCACTATACTTTAGAAATTAAATATCTTAGCTTCTAGGATAAATAATTTCATTAATTTGAAGGATAGTTTTAAAGACTTGTATTAGTTACAGTGTGAATTTCTTTACTGACAAAAATAAGCAAACATTATAGTATCTCAATAACACATAAGGTATTAAATAGAAAATAAAGAAGGAAGGAGAAGATTGGCATGCAGGCAAATATCACTGAAAGGCAGACCAGCATGTAGGTAAAGAAGGACTGAATCATTCTACATCTGCATCTGTGATGTGCACCAAGTCCACATGCTTCTTAGTGGGGCATAAGCTTGATCTTTCCATTAGCTGAAATTCCTAAATAAATAAAATAAAGGGCTACAAGAATCTCTCCAAGAAACGCATTTTACTAATCTGCTTGATCTAGAAAGCCATTCATTTATGGCAGATTATGGGTCCCTTTAATAATTCGACAACAGTTCTCTACCAAATGAAGCATAAAGTGACAACCCCAAAGTACGATTTCTATAATTTCAAGGGATTCATAAAACCATTTAAATCTGTACAGGGTATTAGGCCCTCAAACTGCAGCCTATATGTTTAGCATGAAAGGTTGTTCACCAGCTTCTTAAATAAAATATACAGAATGCTAATTAAAAATTAAAACGTGAAAATATATTATTTCATTGAGGGAACAGTAGAATAAAAAGCACAGAAGAGCAGAATCCAGACACGCCAGGCTAATCTTAAAACAAACAGTGCCTCAAATAAATAGTATATGCTTGACACGTTTTTCATAAATTTTTAGTAAAAAAATTAGAAAATAGTAATTTTAAATTTAAACAAAGTATTAACTATTTTAGATTTCAGTAAGGTGTAGAAATCACTCAAAAGATACAAGGGGGAGAGCCTCTGAGAAAGCACATTTTGTAAATGCAGCACTTCGAGTGCACAGAACTCACAGAAGCTGTGTCCCTTCACTTAGGTTAAGAGGCCTGCTTAAAGACAAGTAACTAACAAGTATATCATATTTTCATATGCTACTTAGTTTTACACTTTGGTTTAAAATATAACTATCTCCCAAAATAAAAACTGAACAACAGCCAGGTCGTGGCACACACCTTTAATCCCAGCACTGGGGAGGCAGAGGCAGGCAGATCTCTGTGAATTCGAAGCCGTCCTGGTCTACAAGAGCAAGTTCAAGGACAGCCAGGACCGTTACATAGAAAAACCTTGTCTCGAAAAAGAAAAATAAATAAATAAACAAAACAAAACAAAAAAACTAAACAAGGCTAATATATTTATTCTCAGAAATTTTATTTGGAAAAAAAAAGCTACCAGGACAAGAAATGAATTCTGAGAATCCTTGGTACCATTCTTGTTTCACCTACCAGTAGGAACCCTCTCTTCTAGGCAGACACTTGCATGAACAGGATTCAAAACTGTCCTTCCTGTACCCAAAGGACAGACACATGATGAAAGCCGTTTCTGTTTTCTTTAGACAACAAAATCCAAAAATGTCAGAAGAGATCCAGGAGGTTTCCAGGCCGGGCAGGCCCAAGGAAGAGTTGTTCCCTTATCACATAATGTAAATAACATTGACCTTGACAGCAACCCAGCTTAATTACAACTGGAGTGAACTGCCTCATTACAAATCCATAATTCTCATCCTGAAGTCAATTTTATTTTTATAAAATCATTGAAATGGAATAGGTCTGCTGTTAAAAAGGTTTTTATTAAAATCTCATTAAGTTGCTATAACTTGGAAAGAGAGACAAACATTAATATTCAACCACTTAGAGAAATGTCCTGCTTAAAGGTGTTTGGCTGGTTGTTTCAGACATATTCTCTATGTCTGAAGAAACTTAATAGAATCACATCCTTCAGTTCTTTACAACATCTGTCTTTCTTACTAAACTGTTAGTCCTTTAATACACAGATTTCTGTTTTATAGATTGCCACATCAACACCAGACAGGCACAGTTTGCATCAAATAGGCACTGAATGTAAGCGTATTTTGTGGAAGAAAGATGATTCTCTTTCTGAATCAGGGTAAATATAAACGGGTGGTGTGTACATTTATTCACCTGAATGTTATCTCTTTGTCATCATTATGTGAATCAAACACCGGAATCAAAATCCAAATGAAACACTGGGATAGCTCCTGTTTCACCAGCAGTGCTCACTAAACTGTTAGGATAATTTAGTTAGCAATGGCAGCTGTGTCAGAGAGCAGCTTCAACAAAAATACCACTGACCAGGGCAGGGGCAGGGAGATCAGAAGGAACAAAGATAAGAAAAAATCAGGAAAGGCAGTGGTGGCACGTGCCTTTAAGCCTTTAATCCCAGCACTTGGGAGGCAGAGGCAGGAGATTTCTGTGAGTTCAAGGCCAGCCTGGTCTACAGAGCGAGTTTCGGGACAGGTTCCAAAGCTACCCAGAAACCCTGTCTCACAGGGTTTTATACCTGTGAGATATATATAAATAATATATAAATATATATATATATATATTTATACCCCAATATAAAAAGGGGAAGAAGACAAAAGACTGTCTTAACTCAATACTAAGGACAACTAGAACAGTTACTTGCTTTAATAGTTTGAGCCATCAAGCTATTAAATCCACGAAAAAAGCTTTCTGTTGTTTAGGCAGTGAACCCACACTAGACCAAGTATCCTGAAGGCAGTCACTACCTAGGTCAAACCTCCTATTTCAAAAGAAGGAGCAGAAGTATGTTTGACTATCCTGACCATTTGTCAGGGTGGAGAGGATCTACCTGTATGGAGAAGTAAATGGATTGTTCAGTAAATCTGTTAAAGTAGATTGCACTCACCATTGCTAGTTATATAGAATTACATTGCAGACTCATGTTTTTATATGAGTTGGGGGTAAAATGTTTATTCTGTTCCTTCTTCTCCCACTTTGTGACACTTGTTCAAAATTAATGCAAGTTTCTCTCTTTTACTGATGGAGATGAAATACATAGGTGAAATACTTGCCTTCCATCAGGATCTGAGTTCAACCCTCAGAATCCACAGAAAAACATTTGGACAATGATAACAATCCTAGGAGGATATGCCCACTGGTGTAATGATGTTAGAGGATTCATCACCAACTTTCTCATCGAATTTAGGACACACTCCACAAGAGCTAACTCAAAAATTATTGTGGAGTCAATCATTTTCCTTTTCCTGGGAATCACTGATATTTCTAAATAAGTTAAGATAGAACAAATAGCCTAATACCTACAAAGCTGAGTCTCTTACATTTACTAAGGAATCTAACATCGTAAGTCCTCTGTGGTATAGATGTCCCCATTTGCAAGGCAACATCCGTCCTACATTACTACAAGGTTTATTATAAAATTACTAACCCATATGAAATGTCATGGTGAATATGAGAAAGGAAAGGAAATCTAATTTTTTTTTTTTTGGTTTTTCAAGACAGGGTTTATTTGTAGCTTTAGAGCCTGTCCTAGAACTCGCTCTTGTAGACCAGGCTGGCCTCTAACTCACAGAGATCTGCCTGCCTCTGCCTCCCAAGTGCTGGGATTAAAGAAGTGCGCCACCACCGCCCGGACTAACACTACTTTTGTTTTTATTCTCTGGTTCATTTTCAAAAGTGTTTATGTCCTTATCACTTATATTTTTCACTAAGAAAAGCTTAAACATTTTTTCACAAAATTGATACATTTCACCCTGAAGTATGACATTATCAGCAACTGTTAACTGTCAAATGAATTTTAGTTTTCCCATTCATTTAATGTATATTAGTGTGTATATAGTTTATAAATAGATATTTAAAAGTTGGATGAACTCATTTCTCACAGTGAGTCTGCAAAGATTCAGAAGTTTCCCAGACACTATGTACTCTTCTGTGAGCAGTCAGCTTGAGCCTTTTCTTTGGGACACTGAGCCCAATAACAAAGGCCACATGATCAGTGAGTGCAGCAAGCATCAGAGCTGGTTTTTATACTTCCTCTTTTTTTGTCATATTTATGTCCTCTGCAAATCTTCTCTTGTCTCTCTCAGAAAACTAAATGCAAGCTGAGGTTCAAGTGCCCAGAAAACAGGGATCATATGCAGTCTTTTTGTTTCCTTTTTTTAAATTGAAAAAAATTAATTTTCATAGAATCTATTGTTTCCCTTCCCCCAACTTGTTCCAGATGCTCCCTGCCCATACCCTTTCTTTCTCTCTCTCATTAGAAAACAAACCAGCAGGGCAGAAGAAGCAAACCGGGTTGGGGGCTGGAGCAAAGGAAAAGCACAAGAAACCCATACAGATGCAGACACACACACACACACACACACAGAGAGAGAGAGAGAGAGAGAGAGAGAGAGAGAGAGAGAGAGAGAGAGAAATTCCATTACAAAACAGAATCAGAAACCAAAGATCTGTGTAGATCCCCTCCTAGCATCCCTCCCCTCACTCAGTTGTTTTATCCCAGCCCCCAACTCCAGCAAGCATCTCTTGCAAACACACATGACAGAAAACCAGGTAAGCTGCCCACAGACCTTCTCTTCTCTCTCTGCGCCCCCTCCCAGATCAAGCCCTCCAGTCTCATTCCTAGCACTGCAGCAGAACAGAATAGCAGCCTTCCCTTCCCCCACTGCTTCTATCTCCTGTGGATTCTGCAGAACTTCCCTTCTAACCTTCTTCCCTCCACTTATTGCTTTGTCCCAGATTCAACCCCAGCAGAAGCCCTCAAGGGACACTACTTCCAGAGTAACACATAGGCTGAAGGCAGAGCCATACTTTCCTACTGTCCCTGTGATCCATTCCTCCCAGATTCATCCCCAACTCTCTAGGAGGAAGCCCACTGCCCCTTTCCTTTGTGACCCCATACCCAGTGAATTACAAAGACCTTTCCCCAACCTTCCTTCCCCTAACTCATCCCAGTAGCCCAGCCTCCATCAACAGGCATTCCCTGAGAACCTACCAGTGGAGCAGGCCAGTAAAAACAGGCAATGTACAACCATCACATTCTATTAAACACCATAAAGGAAAGAGAAACCAAGAAACAAAATATCCACCCAACGAAGACAAATTCATGAATCAGTACCTAGACTTACTATCTTTCCAAACCCAGAGCATTGATAAGTGCCAGTGAAAAACCACAATCAATACCAGCCAGGACAGTATGTCTCCACTAGAGTTCAGCTATGCTACCACAGCAGGTACTAATATTCCATATAGCTGACACATAGGACCTTGAAGCCAACTCTATGAAGATGATAGAGGTTCTTCAAGAGGAAATGAATGAATCTCTTAAAGAAATCCAGGAAAACACAAACAATTGGAGGAAATGAATACATTCTTAAATGAATAAATCCTTTTAAGAAAGCCAAGAAAAGACAAACAAGCAGTTGAAGGAAGTGAACTGAACTTTTCCAGACCTGAAGAAGGAGATAGAATCACTAAAGAAAACACAAATTGAGAGAATTCTGGAAACAAAAAGTTTAAGAATTCAAACAGAAACTACAAAGGCAAGCTTCACCAACAGAATATAAGAGGTGGAAGAGAGAATCTCAGGCACTGAACATATAATAGAAAAATTTGATACAGTCAAAGAAAATGTTAAATCTAAAAAATTCCCAACACAAAATATCCAAAATATCTGGTATACTATGAAAAGACAAAATGTAAGAATGATTGGAATAGAAAGGGAGAAAGATCCCAGACCAAAGGCCCAGAAAATATTTTCAAAAAATCATAGAAAAACTTCCTAACCTAAAAAAGAAGATGCCTGTAGTGGTAAAAGAAGCATACAGAAACCAAAGAGGTTGGACCAGAAAAGAAAGTACCCTCACACATAATAATTAAGACACTAAGCATACAGAACAAAGAAAAAAATATTAAAAACTACAAGGGAAAAGGTCATGTACCATATAAAGGCAGACCCTATTAGAATCACACCTGGCTTCTCAACAGAGACTCTAAAAGCCAGAAAGGCCTGGACAGATGTGCTGCAGACTGTAAAAGAACACAGATTCCACCCCAGACCACTATATCCGGCAAAACTTTCAAACACCATAGCTGGAGAAAATAAGATATTCTACGATAAAGTCAAATTTTAAACAATATCTATCTACAAATTCAGTCCTACAGAAGGTGATAGAAGGACAACTCCAACCTAAGGTTAGCAAGATCCATTAAACACAGAAAATAAATAATCTCACACCAGGAAAATCAAAAACTGGAAAGCACACATATTATCATACCACCACCGCCAACAGCAACAAAATAACAGAATCAACAATCCTTGGTCATTGATATCTCTCAATATCGCTGCTCTCAAGTCCCTAATAAAAAGATACATACTAACTGAACGGATGTGAAAACATCCTTCTGCTACATCCAAGAAACATACCTCAACACCAAGGGAAAAGATATTGTAAGCAAATGTACCTAAGAAGAAGGCTGGTGTAGCTATTTTAATATATAACAAAATAGACTTAAAACCAAAACTAATCAGAAGATATAGGAAAAGACAAAACACACTTCAAAAAAAATCCACTAAACCCAGGTGGTGGTGGTGCATGCCTTTAATCCCAGCACTTGGGAGGCAGAGGCAGGTGGATTTCTGTGAGTTCAAGGCCAGCCTGGTCTACAGGAGCTAATGCCAGGACAGGTTCCAAAGCTACAACAAAACCTTGTCTTGAAAGGAAAAAACAAACAAACAAACAAACAAAAATCCACTAAGATGACATTTCAATTCTTAACATCTATGCCCTAAACACAAGTCTGTAAAGAAACACAACTACAGCTTAAAGCACACACTGTCCCTTGTATACTGATAGGAGCAGAGTTCAATATGCCATTCTCATCAATGGATATTACATCCACACAAAACAAAACAAAGAAACACTGGAGCTAATAAATGTCATAAACCAAATGAACATAACAGATGTTTATAGAACATTTCACCCAAACACAAAAGAATACACCTTCTTTGCACGTCATGGAATTTTCTCCAAAAATAAGCACATAGTTAAACTCAAGTCCAAATGAATTAAAGACCTCAACATTAATCTGACCACTTTGAACCAGACAGAAGAGAAAGTGGGAAGTAGTCTACAAGACATAGGCACAGGAGACCAATTCCTAAGTAGAACCCCAGTAGCACAGACAATAAGAGAATCAATGAATAAATGGGACCTACTGAAACTGAGAAGCTTCTGTAAAGCAAAGGACACTGTCAGTAAAACAAAAAGGCTACCTTCTGACTGGGAGAAGATCTTCACCAACCCCTCATCAGACAAAGGTCTGATCTCCAAAATATACAAAGAACTCAAGAAACTAGACACTAAAACTCTAATTAATCCAATTAAAAAATGGGATACTGAACTGAACAGAGAATTCACAACAGATGAACGTCGAATGGCAAAAGACACTTAAGGTCATGCTCAACCTCCTTAGCGATCAGGGAAATGCAAATCAAAACTACTTTGAGATACCATCTTACACCTGTCAGAATAGCTAAACTCAAAAACACCAATGATAGCCTATGCTGGAGAAGATGTGGAGTGAGGGGAACACTCATCCATTGTTGGTGGGAATGCAAACTTGTGCAGCCACTGTGGAAATCAGTGTGGTGGTTTCTCAGGAAACTGGGAGTCAACCTCCCTCAGGACCCAGCAATTCCACTCTTGGGAATATACCCAAGAGATGCCCTATCATACTACAAAAGCATTTGTTCAACTATGTTCATAGCTGCGCTATTTGTAATAGCCAGAACATGGAAACAACCTAGGTGCCTCTCAATAGAAGAATGGTTAAAAAAGGTGTGGAACATATACACATTAGAGTTTTACTCAGTGGTAAAAAACAATGACATCTTGAATTTTGCATGCAAATGGATGGAAATAGAAAACGCTTTACTGAGTGAGGTAACCCAAACCCAAAAAGAGGAATATGGTATGAACTCACTCATAAATGGATTCTAGTCTTAATTAAAAGTCTTTGAGCCTATAATTCGTGATCCTAGAGAAGCTAAATAAGAAGGTGAACCTGAAGAAAATCATATAGTTATCCTCCTGGATATTAGAAGTAGACAAGATTGCCAGGCAAACTTGGGTGCACAGGGGATGGAGGGGTGGAAGTAAGGGGAGATGG
The DNA here is from genome assembly GCF_982192425.1 of Myodes glareolus. Taxonomy (NCBI): domain Eukaryota; kingdom Metazoa; phylum Chordata; class Mammalia; order Rodentia; family Cricetidae; genus Myodes; species Myodes glareolus. The sequence goes on along the minus strand of NC_142046.1, from coordinate 43,929,371 downwards.
TTAGAGAGAAGGGAGAGGGGGAGGATTGGGGATGGCTTGGGGGAATGGGATGGGGGGAGGGAGGAAGGATGGATATGGGAGCAGGGAGGTATATATCTCAACTAAGGGAGCCATTTTAGGGTTTGCAAGAGACTTGATTCGGGAGGGGTTCCCAGGCCCAAGGAGAGGTCCCCAGATTGTTCCCTGGGCAGCAGAGGAGAGGGTGCCTGAACTGGCCTTGGCCCATAACCATACTGATGAATATTTTGCATATCACCATAGAACCTTCATCTGGCGATGGATGGAGATAGAGACAGAGACATACATTGGAACACTGGACTTAACTCTCTAGGTCCAAATGAGAAGCAGATGGAGGGAGAACGTGAGCAAGGAAGGCAAGACCAGAGGGAACCTTCATCCGAAATGGAAATAGAGACGGAGACCCACATTGGAGCACTGGACTGAGCCCCCAAGGTCCAAATGAGGAGCAGAGGGAAGGAGAACATGAAAAAGGAAGTCAGGATCGCGAAGGGTGCGTTCACCCACTGATACAAGGGGACTGATCGAATGAGAGCTCACCAAGGCCAGCTGGACTGGGACTAAACGAGCATGTGATCAAACCGGATTCTCTGAATGTGGCTGACATGGGGGCTGACTGAGAAGCCATTGACAATGGCACTGGGTCTTGTTTCGTCTGCATGGACTGGCTTTTTGGGATCCTGGTCTGTTTGGATGCTCACCTTCTGGTGCGGGAGAATTATCTGTATTCTGTCAATCATATTTTAATAAAACGCTGATTGGCCAGGCAGGCAGTATAGGCGGGAAAGCCAGACAGGAAGTAGGGGTGGAGCAAAGAGACTGGGAGTATTCTGGAAGCAGAAGCTCTCTCTCAGCCATTCCTGTCCAGACCACCGAAGAGGCAACATGTAAGCTGTCACACTGAGAAAGGTACTGAGCCCATGTGGCTAACATAGATAAGAATAATGGGGTAACATAAGTTATAAGAGTTAACAAGAAGCCTGACCTAATGGGCCAATCAGTTTATAACCTTATGGAATCTTGTGAGTGATTCTCTTTGGGACTTGCCAACTTGTTGGGGTGCCGGGTGGGACAGAAACCCCAACAAGCTGGCCCCCTCATGTTACAACCTTCCTAGACCTGGAGGGAGGGGGGAGGAACTTGAACTTCCCACAGGGCAGGAAACTCCGACTGCTCTTAGGACTGGAGAGGGAGGAGGAGAGGGAGTGGGGGGAATGGGAGGGTATTGGGAGGAGGGGAGAAAGTGGAAATTTTTTATAAATAAATGAATAAATAAATAAAGAAAGAAATGAAATGAAATGAAACAAAGAGAATAATATAAAGAATAAATGAAACAAAGAGTTGTTTCTTTGAAAAAAGTTCACAAGACAAATACATTCTTATGCAAACTAGTTAAAAGGCAGAGAGAGAATATCCAAATTAACAAAATCAGAAACAAAAAGGGAATATAACAACATTCACCAATAAAATTCAAAAAATCATAAGGACTGTCACTTGCTTGGTTAGAATTACTCCAAGATATTTTATATTGTTTGAGGCTATTGTGAAAGGTGTTGTTTCCATGATTTCCTTCTCAGTCTGTCATTTGTGTTCAAGAGAGCTATTGATTTTTTTTAATTAGTCTTGAATCCAGCTACTTTGCAGAAAATGTATCTTAGTTGTAGAAGTTCCCTAGTAGAATTTTGAGGGTCACTTATTTATACTATCATAATCAAAAGCAAATAATAATACTTTTATTTCTTCCTTTCTAATCTGTATCCTGTTGATCTATCAGTTGTCTTATTGTTCTAGCAAGAATATCAAATACTATATTGAATAGTCATGAAGAGAGTGGACAACCTTGTCATGTTTCTGATTTTATCAGAATTGCTTTGAGTTTCTCTCCATTTAAATTGATGTTGGCTATAGGCTTGCTATAAACTGCCTTTATAATGTTTAGGTATGTTCCTAGTATTCTTAATTTCTCTAGGACTTTTATCATGAAGGGATGTTGCATTTTGTCAAAGGCCTTTTCTGCATGTAATGAGATGATAATGTATGTATGTGCTTTCTTTCAGTTTGTTTATATGGCGGATTACAGTTATTAATTTTCATATACTGAACCATTCCTGTATTTCTGGGATGAAACAAACTTGATCATGGATTGTTTTGATGTGTTTTTTTACTTTGATTTCCAAATATTTAATGAGTATTTTTGCATCTTTGTTCATAAGGGAACTTAGTCTATAATTTTTTCTTTGTTGAGCCTTTATTTGATTTGGGAATCAGAGTAAATGTGACTTTATCAATCGAATTGCAATGTTTATTCTGCTTCTATTTTGTGGAATAAATTGAGAAGTATTGGCATTAACTCTTCTTTGAAAATCTAGTAAAATTGTGTGCTAAAGTCACCTGGCCCTATGCTTTCTTTCTTTTGATTGGCAGAATTTTAATAATTTCTTTCTATTTCCTGAGAGCTTATAGTCTTTTTAAATTGTTTGTCTGATCTTGATTTAACTTTGTTCAGTGTACCTGTTGAGAAAATTACCCATTTACTTTTAGGTTTTCCAATTTGAGAGAGTACATGTTTCAAAGTATATCCTTATGATTTCTTATGAATTCTCAACAAAATAATCTTTAATGGCAAAGAATCGTTTAATGTTCAACATCCCTAGCCATCAGGGAAATACAAATCAAAATGACTCTGAGATTATACTTGTCAGAATGTCTAAAATCAAAACACAAATGACAGCTTATGCTGGAGAGGATGTGGAGCAAGGGGAACACTCCTCCACTGCTGGTGGGAGTGCAAACTTCTATAGCCAGCTTAGAAATCAATATGGGAGTTTCTCATAAAATTGGGAATCAATCTACCTCAAGATCAGGCTATGCCAATTTTAGGTATATAAAGGATGCTCAATCATACCACAAGGACATTTGCTCAATTATGTTCATAGCAACTTTATTTGTAATAGTCAGAACCTGAAAACAACCTAGATGTTCCTCAACTGAAGAATGGATAAAGAAAAGATGGTACATTTACACAATGGAGTATTATTGGGCTGTTAAAAACAATGACATCATGAAATTTGAAGGTAAATGGATAAAATCAGAAAAAAACAAACAAAAAGCATCCTGAGTGAAGTAATCCATACCCGAAAACACAAACATGATTGGTGCCTAGTCCCACTGTCATCAGTGAGGATTCACCCAGCAACTGATGGAAAGAGATGTAGAGACTCACAGCCAAACATTAGGCAGAGATCAGGGACTTCTGTGAAAGAGGGGGAAGAATGACTGCAGGAGTCAGTGGAATTAAGTTGACCACAAAAAAACTCACATAATCAACTCACCTGGGCTCATAGGGGCTCACAGAGACAGAACTGACAACCAGGGAGCTTACATGGGACTGACTTAGGCCCTCTACATGTATGTGAAAGTTGTGTAGCTTGGTCTTCTTGGGGGACTCGTAACAGTGGGACTCCTAACTGGGGTTGTCTCTGACTTTGTTGCCTACTTTGGGGATCTATTCCTCCTACCAGATTGCTTCATTCAGTCTTAATAGGAAAGGAGGTGCCTAGTGTCACTACAACTTGGTATTCCATAACTGGCAGATATCCATGGGCGGTCAGTCAATTACTGAAGAGAAATAGAGGAGGAGAGGGACATAGAAGAGAAAGGACAAGGACTGGGAGGAAAACTTTGTTTGGGATATAAAAACAACAAAAATAAGTAAAATGAAAAAAAGAAAGAAAAAAAAGGAGCCCACAGCCCCTGAAGGCATTCCTTGGGAACTCATAGCCACTCTTACCAGAAAAGGGGGTAGGTTGACTATAGATTCAAACCCCAGCATTTCCAACGCCAATCCCTAGTCTCAAACCCAGCTCTGTAATAGCTTTCTGTTCTCCCCTACCTCTCAGTACACAGCTCCAGTCGGTCACACAGATCTTTCTCCCCTAACTGCCCTCCCTCACTGCTTTATCCCAGTCCCCAACTGCAGCAGACACTCCCTGGAAACTCACAGGCCACTCTGACCAGGGTGGCAGGTAGGCTAACTGCAGATTATCATCTATCCTGCTCTCCCCCAAATCCAATTTCCCAGGCTCATTTCTGCCTCTGCAGAAGACCCTCTGCTGAGACCCTCTATATATAGTCAACCAGACTTTCCCCTCCTAGCTTTCCTCCCATTACTCATTGCTTTATTCAAGCCTCAACTCAAACAGGCATTCACTGGCAAGCACAGACCACTGGGGAAAATAGTATTTGATTTTCCCCTAAGTCCATGACCTATCTAGTCTCAAGTTATTGGCGTCGTCTCAGTGTCAGAAATAGGCTACATCTCATGGAGTGAGCCTTAAACTTGATCAAATATTAGTTGGTCACTCTCACACTTTTGTGCCATGATTGTATCAGCATATCTCTCGGGCAGGTCACCATTATAGATGCAAGGGATTGCAGGTGTGCTGGTGTTCACCTTTCTCCTCTTCTAGCATGCAGAGACATTCCAGGACCATGAACACTAGTCAGTAAGAGTAAAGGCTCTATGTAGGCACTAGCTCAACTTCTCCATGTTCATGAGTTGTGTCGGTGTTATTTTCAGCAATAGGGCCTTACCATTAACTTGTCTAGAGCAACCAATCGCCAAGGAAATACTATGCATTTGGGGCAGGGGAGGGTATTCCCATGAATCCCTTTGGCTAATTAGATGTATCATGTTCTCAGCACATTCCCAGAAAGTTTAACTTGATGGAGAAAGTTTAGTTGAGATTTTGCCCCCCCCATTATTTGGTGATTCCATTTAGATTTATTTCATATACTATGGTGGTTTGAATAAAAATGACCACCAAAGGTCCATAGGAATTGGCACTATAAGGTGGTGTGACCTTCTTGGAATAGGTATAACTTTGTTGGAGGAGGTGTATTACTAGGGGATGAACTTTGAGATCTCAGAAGCTCAAGTCAGGTCACAGCCTTCTTCCTGTGGATCCAGATGTAGACCTCTCAGCTATTTCTCCAGCACCATGTCTGCCTTCATGCCACCATGCTTCCCACCATGGTGATAATGGGGTAAACTTCTGAACTATAAGGCAGCCCCAATCAAATGTTTCTTCACAGGAATAGAAACCCTAAGTGAGAGATATATGTTTACATTTTAGGAAACTTCTACTGTGGTAGGGTTCTATATGATCCTCATATGCAGATTTTTAGCAAAACATTTTTTTCAGGGAGAAAACAAAAATCATACATATAAAATTTTCCACAGATTTGTCTTTTATGTTGCTATATGACTAAAGGCCAGTTTTACACAAAGAAAATCAATAGGCAAAGTAGTGTGCTCACATTATTCACTCATTTTTCTCTCTGTCTTTTACTAGAAGTGAAGAGTGAGCAAGATAGCTAGAGAACTGTAGACAAGAAACGTTCTCCATCTTGACTTCACTTTTCTATGATCTGTTAGCAGACCAGCACAAATATGCCATTAACGAAGGATCCCTCATCTCACAACTAAGACACCAAATGTAACTTCTACCCAACGAATAGAAACTCTCTATATTTTCTTAAGTTGTACTCTAGATGCCCATATATGGTATGCAGATGATAAGCCATCTTAAGATCTTATGTATGTTAGGATTTCAAGCTGAGTGAATATGAAAGAGTTCTGTCAAAGCTAGAAATCTGCCTTCTGTGGCAGAGGTAGTGAAAAGATGGCAAACCTTAGCAATAAAATATTGTGTTTTCTTTGCTGAAGGGAGAAAAGCAAAGCTTGACATGGTGGCACTGGCTTATAACCATAACACTGGGAAGCAAAGACAGTTGGATCCTCAGGTCACAATGGCCATCTAGACTAACCTACTTGGTAAACTTCATGCAAGAAAGTGACCCTGTTTCAGGAGAAAGGTGGATGGCACCAAGGAACACCATTCAAGGTTGTCCTCTGAACTCCAGACTTTAGACACCTACCTGTATATGCACAAAAACATACACAAATGGATAAATAAGCAAATGAATGGAAGTCACTATTACAAAGTTACTTTGACCTAAAAGAACTGGTTTATATGGTATTCATGTCAACTGAAATGAAGGCAATATGCTACATGACTTTTATTGATATGAATACTAAAATTTCAGGGTTACACAACAAGCCAGAAAGAGTTTGGTAAATGGCCAGATTTTCTCAGCATGTATACAAGAATGATACGCTAATTCCATTTTAGTTTCCCCACTGCTTTCTTGAGAGTGCTATTTGGAAGGGTAGTCTATTGATTAGTATATAATTTCTCCATCAGTTCCCATGCCAAACCAATTTTCCTGTCTAATAATGCTACTTTCTCATGGCATGAGCACTAGCCTGAGACTTTGGAAGTACCAGAGTGGCTTGACCTTTATTTGATAACCTAAAATAACTGTCCTCATTTCCAGAACCACACCATCTTAAAATGTATTCTTTTACCTTGTACATCTGAGCACACATTTTTAAAATAGTGAGAGTGGCTGCAATTAAAAGAAAAAAATAACAAGATAGATTCAAAGCATTCTTACACTTAAGGAAGTATAAAATTAGATACTTGGTATAATTTAGCATTGAGTTTTAACACTAACAGAATTAAAGCATTCATTTGGATTATAAGCTTGATGTCTGTGGTGTATTTTTCTGAATTATAAATGGCTTATTATATATAATCTTTAATGGAAAATCTATATACAAAATGATAATACTACTGCATAAAACATTTGTTTCAGACATTCCTAAAAACAGATGTTCAAAATCAGTAACTCAAGGGAAAAAAACAGTCTGAAAAAGACTATGTTCTCTAACTTGGAAAGGAGGGACAAGTCTGTCATTTCATTAGCTATTAGAAATTTTGTCTTTTGTAATAGATCACATTTTGAAAGGAATTCTTTAGCTGCTTCTCTGATTTTAAAAATGATATGCCAGAGAACTGTTCATTTTAAAATTAAAGTTTCCTTTGTAAATAATTCAAAGCCTATCGCATCTATAAAGAGATTAATGGAGCCAGGAATAGTGGCTCATTGCTGTAATCCCAGTACTTGGGAGGCTGAGTGGGGAAGACTGCATGAGTCTGAGGCTAGCTAGCATCTACCATATGATGAGATCCAGGTCAGCCTGACTACACTGTGAGAACTTGACTCAAAAGAAAGGTGGTCATTCTTAAAGAGTTTAGGCCATGTGATTTTACTTCTCAAGAGCCATCAAGTCTTTAATGGATTGTTCTCAGGGTCTCTTATATATCCCTATTCCCCAATATATCCTATAAAATATATTTAATCTCCTACAAAATAACAAAATGAATTATCAATCCATTTGTCTTAATCACTGTTCTATTGCTATGAAGAGACACAATGACCAGGACAACTCTTTTGAAAAAGAAAGCACTGAAGTGGGCATTTGCTTATAATTGCAGAGGTTTGGTCCATCATCATCATGGTGGGAAGCATGGCAGCAGGCACGATAGGTATGGTGCTAGAGAAGTAGAGAGTGAGATTAACACATCACTTCCCAAAGCAGGAAAAAGTGTTTTACACTGAAGGGATAAGAGAAGCTCTGCAGAATAGCAATGTTTCAATATAGAGCCTGAAATTTTTATATTTCTGATATTCCGGGGTATGGGGGAAACCTATATATACAAGGATATAGAAGTAGACTTGTTTATAAGAAAAGAAATACCTTATACAGTCTTAAGGAAAAGAAACTGGGTTGTGCCAAATTGTAAAATACTTAGAGAGAAAGTTAACCTCATATCCTTGGTTATTGTCTGAAAATAAAGCTATCCAGGAGAGAATCATGTAAGCATAAGATCAAACCAAGTTCTGACTGACAATGCAGGCCTGTAATTCCAACTATGTGGAAATGGAGTAGAAGGAAGGAATGTGTGAAGCTTGCTTGGGCTACACAGAGAGTTCAAAGACAGCCTGAAAAAATTAGTGAGACCTCGTCTCAAAGTAAAAAAATAGATAGACGCTAAGGAAATACATCAGTGATAAGGTGCTTGCCTAACGTGCATGAGGTCTTTGCTTCAGTACGTACTACTGCAGAGAAGAGAATAGAAGAGTTGAGGGATCGAGGAGGCCAACAGCCTTGTCATATTACATTGTCACGTCCATTCTAGAATGGATAAACCACAAAACTCAAGTATAGCAGAAGATATTTCATATGTAATGAACTGGGAAAATCACCATTTATCTCCCTCATATTTCATTCCGAGCATATAGCAAATACTCACTAAATGCTCAAAAGGAAGAAAAGGGAAGAAAGGAATGAAAAAGAAAGGGCAAGAAAGTTTAGTAAATCAAAGGCATCTTTCTCAGGAAATCAGATGAACTGATACAAAAGCTGAGAATCAGACCGACAGCAGGACCATGAGTTGACCATTTCCCTTCAGACCTTGCATGTATATCCTGAAATGACCGTGTTTTCCCTGCAGCATCTAGAGAATATATTAAGCTGTGGCTTCATGGTGAGTGTTATTATTTCCACTGAGTCACACGGCTGGAGATCAGGACTGCAATCTAAATTATTTCTTGACTCACCACACTTTATATAAAGCAGCAGTGATGATAAACATCATCTTTAAGATAAAATAAAACTCTCTGCCTATGCCATATGAATTGTGAAAGTTAATCATATCTTAAAATATTAACTATACACTCTGTTCATATATCATGTATTATTACCAATTTGATATTTCAGAATATTGTTCATCAGTATAAAATTATTTCTAAATCTAAATGCTACTTATATGAGTTTTAAAGGGAGCAAGGGGAGTTATCTGAAAGTTTTGGAAATGAAGAAAGAAAAGGATGAATGCCATAGTTATATCTTAATTTCAAAAATAATAAAGTAAAAAATGTATGTGACAGTATTTGTATGGTAAATTAATTGCACCAAAAGCAACAATGGCATTTTTTTGGTTTTTATTGAGCTATACAACTTGTTCATTTCCCTTCCTTCACTCTCCCATTCTACCCTCTCCCGCGAAGAGGAAAATGTGGTACATTTACACAACGGAGTACTACTCAGCAGTAAAAATCAATGACATCTTGAAATTTGCAGGCAAATGGATGGATCTAGAAAAAAATCATATTGAGTGAGTTAATCCAGAAAGACAAATATAATACTACTCATAAGTGGCTTTTAGACATAAAGCAAAGAAAAACCAGGTTACAGTTCACAACCCCAGAGAACCTAGACAACAAAGAGGACTTTAAGAGAGATATACAGGGATGTACATAGGAAGAAAAAGACAAGATCTCCTGAGTAAATTGGGAATTTGGGGGTCACACAAGGGAGTACAATGGCACATTTTTAATTATTACATTAATCCACATAAACTCAAAATGAAATCAATGGTCTGTACTGTGTGTATGTGTAAAGCTTAAAACAAATGAAACATCACATGACTTCAGTATTCTTGAATAAATAATGTTAACTCACAAAGACCACAAATTCCAGGACATTGCATAATCCCAACTGGGTAATGAAAACATTGAATTTAGCTTCTTTCTTCAGAAGACAGTAAGCTTAAGAATAAAAACAGTTTCATCTGATATGTTGAAATTTTTTTCTTTTTTTATTATTATTAATTTATAAAAGTTTCCACTTCCGTCCCTCCTCCCAATACCCTCCCACTACCCCCACTCCCTCTCCTCCTCCCTCTCCAGTCCTAAGAGCAGTCAGGGTTTCCTGCCCTGTGGGAAGTTCAAGTTCTTCCCCTCTCCCTCCAGGTCTATGAAGGTGAGCATCCAAACTGACTAGGATCCCAAAAAGCCAGTACATGCAGACGAAACAAGTCCCAGTGCCATTGTCAATGGCTTCTCAGATCATACAAGTTATTTCTAGAATTTCAAAAGTTACTCTGAAGCTATTTTCCCCCTAAACACTGACAGAAGGCATGCTTCAATATGAAGCAGATAGAAACTATTTTTTTTCCTAAAAGAGGGAAGAGTCCTTCTACACAAATATCTAACATAAATATAGAAAACTTGGTCATTTAATGAAGAATTAAGGCATCTTTTGAACCAATTAAGGTGAAATAAACCCAAAGGTTAAAGCACAGAATTAGCACTCTCTGCATAAACTAAAGTGGAGCATAAATTAATGAATAAGGGTGAGCATAAATTAATCCACTTAGAAATATGCAAACAACCTACCCAAAGAAGAAATTGTATATCTCTATTCTCCGGGAATAAAAACATAAGCAATATGCTGCAAAATACATTATACTATAATTATCTATGCATTTATATATAATTATATATTCAAATATAATAGAATATATTTAAAAACAAAAAATTGAAATATATATATGTAAATCATGTTGTATATACCTTAATCCACTATAATTTATTTTAAAAAGAAAAATCTTCGGATGTGATAGCGCCACGGGTTTGGTAGAATACTACCATTTAGTACTTTCATTCTGTCCTCAGTGCAACCAAGGGATTATGCACTCTCTGAGTTTATCAAAAAGTAATTCACTTATTAATTACTTACTAAGCTGTGGCCTCCATCTGAAGGTGAAAACTGTTCTTATTTACTCTCTGAATCTTGTTTGCCCTCTTGGAGCACACAGTAAGCTTAAGTCTGTGTGAGTTTTCAAGATAATTACACATAGTTTTCACAGCCTCCCTGCTTCTTCTCTAGTGTGAATCCATTTAGTTCATTTACCCTATCAGTGGCACACTCACATCTCTATACCTTCTCTCCACACCCCAGCATACTCTTCCTAAGTGCCAAACTCAGACTCCATAGTTAGACTTCAGCAGGACTCAGAAAAACATGAAGTTCTCTATGCTATTTAGTATAGTGTTTTCAAGTTTTATCGTTAAAATTATTTATTAGTTAACATATATACTGAAACCAGTCTCCACAGCAGGTGTAACTCACATTCCCTTTGGCAGTTTACAAGTATAGAAGAAAGCCATGCCTGGTGACAGGCCTATTATCTCAAATCACAAGGAGGTGAGACTGGAGGATCTGGGACTGCCCATCCTAAGTCACAGAATAAACACAATTTAAAAAAAAAATAAATAAGAGAATGGGTATACTGCAGTGGCAAAGAGTATGCAAAGCTTTGCACTCAGTTCTCCAATACCAGGAGGAAATAAGGTATAAAAGAAATGTAGACTCATTAATACCTAAGTACCTTCTTATTTGACCATTATCTTTATTATTCTCTTTTAAGCAATAAGAATTATTTTGCATCATTTATCTGCTTTACTTGACACTCTTTGTCCTAGATTTCAGGCTTTAAAACAAACAAAAACAAAAACTACACTAAACATACAAAATCTCTGCTACCACCATCCAAAGACAAGTCCAAAAGTACAGCAAAACCAGTTTAACTAGGGCAGAATGTATATTATGTACATATTCTTAACGTTATGAATACAGCTCATTCTAATAGGCGCATTTTTGTGTGTTAAAGCATCCATGATATCAGCTTCTGGTTAAATAGCATATGGAACATTTGACTGAAACAGTAATAGGGAATCATGGTGTCTTTCTAGTCCAATTTGTGAATGTTAAAGTTTACTTCTTGATAACAAACCATAAGGCTCAAGATAGTTTCTTAGTCATTAATCAATAAAAGCAACACATATACAGAAGGACTTTCCACACCAGCGTGTTGTGTCTGATAAACGTCTTTAGAGACTGTACTTCACTACAAGAATGAATTAGTTTATTTCTACAGTGAACTGTAAGACCCTATTGCAAAGATGTCAGTTTTGACATTTTTTACCAGCTTTAGAGCAACCTTAAGCACAACAATATCTGCTGATAATTTGTGCTTGCTAAAATAACATCAGATAACTTATTAGTATGTTTCTCTTTTCCAGTGTGGAACTGTGAAAGAATGGATATAAAATACCTGATTGTACCTTAAGATAATGTTTACAATTCTCAGATTTGTTTCATTAGCAAATACAGTAGTAAATGAAATGCTTCATATGGATATGAATACACAAATTACAATGACTATGTTCACCAACATAGTATTATTGTTATTTATGTTATTGCCTTCATTGAATTAATACTTTTTCTGACTTCAATAATTTAATAAATTAGTTTTATGAGAGAGATGTTTATTCTTTATATCTTAAAACTAAAAAGATTTTGCAGACCAACTCAATAGTGTCAAAGTAAGCAAGTCTATTTATAGAAGACAACTTATAAGCACTGTGTTTTTACAATTAAATGGTTCATTGCATTTTAAAATGATTAGCGTGAACAGAAATATATTTACATAAATTACAAAATTTTTGTTTCTTTCAAACTATTATTAACTAGACCCTGCATTTCATGGCTTTCTGGGAAGTATAAAGTATATTCAAGTAAATAAATAGCAAATCTTTAACTCCTTCCATATTAAATGTTTCATATTCTTTATTTGTTATCTGAGAAATACTAACTCATAAATTATTCATAATATCAAGCCAGATCTGTTACATCAGGTGTCAGATTAAATGAGGAGGTAGAAAACGCTGAGTTTATATGAAGTATTCATTAAACTTGGTGAACTCATTAAAGTATGTTAATTAGGTAATAGACAAAGGAACTTGGTATTTGGTAGAGATTGGGCACTGTTAATACCTTGCTTTGTGCTAATACCTTGGCTGCAGTTTTGCCCCTTAATGAGCACAAGGAAAAGCTGATTATTCCAAATGCAGAAAAAAAAATCTCATGTGTTACGTATTGGAAAAATTGCCCCAGGTGACAAAAGGAAAGGCATACCAAAGGAGCCAGTGCTCAAACAAAGAGGATATCATTTCAAAGCTGCTAAGCCTTTCTTTGATACACTTTTATGTCATGAGAAATCTACAGGTTACTTTTGATATTATAAACAATGACTTTATTGTTAGTAGTGCTTGACTAATACAGCTTTTTAATCTCAATTTATATTGTTCTGTATCACTAATATATGATACCTTTGCCTGTTTTATTATTTTGGAAAAGAGTGAACATTAAAATCTTCAAAACCTGAGAATATTTGTACTCATTTGTATGTAAAATAAAACAAAACAAATATAGCTTACTTCAATAAAATAATATCCTATTAAGAAGAACTTTTGAAAGGCTATATTAAGAGAACAACATGAATTTAAACACATAAGAGCAAACACTGTTTGTTGTCCACGAAGGCAAACTGTACTGAAGAACTAGCCCTCTAGGTCCTCTTAGTTTATGTAGTGGTCTCATAGACTTGAGTGAACGGTTGTAGCTCCGAGATAATATGAAAGCTTCCTCGTACAAAATATAGTTCATTCTTAAAACATAAGTAAATGCTTTTTTCAAACCATCAAATACCTTAATTTTTGGCCTTTTGGGAAAATCTTATGTTATAATCCTATATATTCAGCTCTTAACTGAAGTCCCAAAAGCCACAAATGGTAAAAACCCATACTGAAATATGCTTTTTTTCCATATGGCCTTTCCTATCTGACTGCCTTCTTTTTGTAAAAGTATTTGACATTCAAAATATAACTATACAAACAAGATGATTCCACTAAGATTAAAATCTAAATGTCACATTTAGATGGCAACCCAGAACACCACAGCTAGTTCAATTCAAAACATGACTGTATTCATGCCCATGGCCAGGCTATATTAATCATCTACCCTGCCATCATCATGCTATGTAGCCTCTCTGATACATAATCCTGAAAACAAATACATTGACAAATAATTTTATGAAAAATTAAAGTTTCTGATTATTTCATTTATTATCAATTCAAAGGAGGAATCTATTCGTTCTAAGGGCTTGCTGCAAACGGAGCACATCAAAAGCTGCTACTGTTTTGGGAACAATGCCAGAATGACCCCACTTCACTCCCACAATTCTGCTTGCAGTGTATATTCTTCAGATTTTAAAATAAGTCACTTATTAAATCCCATACAAGATTTTTTCTAGGAAAATATTTCAAATAATATATTATTTTAGGACTATATTTCAAGAAATAATACAGTTATTATTAACTATATTAACATAAAACAAATATTAGTAAATAAAATGGGAGAGTTCCTCTACTTCTTAGACTGCCTCTCAAAGATTTAAAACCTAGTGAAAATAAATATCCATTCACCAAGAAAAACAATCTGAACATATAAATAAAGAATAGCCTAACCATGTCAACAAAAGCAAAATGATGGTATAACATTTTCTAATGCTATATCAACCAGAATATTTTTTAAAAAAAAAATTAGGAGGACAAGGGCTGGAGAGGTGGCTCAGCAATTTTCAGATTGCTCTTACAGAGGCCTGGAGTGCAGGTCTCTGCACCCAAGTCAAGCTGCTCACAAGTGCCTCTAACTCCAGCTCAGGGGGATCAGAACCTCTCTTCTGATCTCCATGAACAACAGAAAGACACAATTAAATTTTTTATTTAAAAATTTTTAAAAGATGATATAAAAACACTGAATTTGGACAATAAAAAGTAAATGTTCCCCACATATGAATATTATTTTTCTCTTTCCAAATCCTTGATTTTCTAGTTATGGTACTTTTGGACACAATGAGAAAGTTTTTATTTGTTATAGACAAATAAAGGGTGTGAAATAAAGGGCAATTCATAAAGAGAAATAAAACTGGACAAATAAACAATATTCTTAATATTAAAATAAATGTTAATCTAACAGATTTATTTTTTAAAAGTAGCATTACTTTAAAAAACAATTTACAGTTCTAATGAAGGAAAGCTGTTTGTTTGTTCATAAATGAGCTACAAAAATCATAATTTTCACAAACATGTCTATATGTCTATAGACTATATCCAAGATTCTAAAAATACCTTAGGACATTTTAGTAGATTATCCAGGTTGATTTGATGATGGGAAGTTTCTTATAATATGCCCATCTGAATTAATTCATGGCACTTTTTAGAAGAGAGACAGTTGCGTCAGGCCTGCTTGTTCTCTTGGAATCAGGAGCCCCTTACCATTCTGGGTTTCTCTACATGACAGGGGAACTAAAATACAGAGAGCATGGAAATAGTCTTAACGGAACACATTGCCCCCCCATAGCTCTCTCTGTCTCTCTCTCTGTGTCTCTGTCTGTCTGTCTGTCTGTCTGTCTGTCTCTCTCTCTCTCTCTCTCTCACACACACACACACACACTTCCTTTTAACATTTTAAAATGGGTACTATACACATCTAAAAGATATAATTTCGTGTAGCAAGAGATATCATAGTCTCTAAATATGCTGGGGGTGGTATTTACAACAAATCATTGAACTGGAATCTGTAACAGCCTGGTCCAAAAAAATGTTTTCCATAAAATTACTCAGTTTTACTTTTAATCAATATTATACTCTTACGAAGGTTGCAATGTCAATACTATTGACCAAGTGACTTCTAGGTGTTTAAGTACAGTGCTAGTCCAGCCCCACATAGTTAACTATCCTATTCTTTTCTTCGTATTATTTTCATCCCAAGATTATGGAGATATCCAAAGACATCATATAGTTATTCAGAAAATGATACTGTGTAAAAAAAAATCAAATGAAGAATCAGAGTTAGAATGCTATGGCTTTTATTTCTGATTTTTCTGGTTTTAGTACCACAACCAATATAAAAATTTATTCTAAATAAGGCCTAAATTTTTCACAAGTATAGTAAAGTCCCTCACGAAAGAGTACTCTTCAAGATTATGTTCTTTTGTTTGAAAAAAAACTGGCAAGTATAAAACAAATTTTATAAACAATATGTTACTAAAAACTCATGCAATCACAAATATACAGTCACCACAATATATATACACATAAAGGTCTTTTATCATATCAGATGCCTTTAAAAATAACACAGTATTTGACAAGATTATATTACCAGCACCTCTGGGGAAAATGAAACAAACAAACAAACAAACAAAGCCAATGCATAGATAAAGCAAATTTTTATTGGTACTTCAACTTAGTTATATCACACAGGGCAGATCATGCAATTACATATTCTGTATATGTAATTTAGAGTATACTAAAACCCCATAAGTACTGTTCGTGCAAGAGAAACACCATGAACTTCTAGCATAATGCTATCATTTTTCATCTAATTTGAAAAAGCAATTTATTGCGTTATCTAATAGGGCCTTCACAGGGACACACAGATGACCAGGTAAGACAATATGCTCCATCTAAACTGTCAGGCTCACAACTAGAATCTTCTCACTTGCAAGCTAAAGAGAAACAGGCTGGCAATGACCTTCTTCATCAACCCTTTCTCTTTTAATAAGCACCAATAAGCAATTCAAAAGACAGAATATCTTTCCACAGAAATCATTGTTTATGATACATTGAAGCAATAAGGTTATCAGCTTGGAGACTAATAGATAATTGCTACTGATGATTTATTTGCTGATTCAATTCTGGAATAAAGTGAAAAAAGAAAAAAATCCTCTGGAATGTTTTCTTAAAATCTTCAGCTAAACCACTGAATAAGTTTTAATGTTTTATTTCTATTCATTACTTTATGTGTATGGGTGGTTTTCTCCAGCATGTATAGTCGTGTAACATGTGAATGCAAAGCCCCCTGCTGCCCAAAGAGGATGTCAGATCCCCTGGGACTGGAGTTCTAGGCAGTTGTGAGCCCTCATGTGCTAGGAATCGAACCATGAACCTCTGGAAGAACAACCAGTGCTTTTGGCCTTCAAATCATCTCTCCAGCCCCCACCCAAAATTTTATTTTTTATTTATTTATTTATTTTTTTACAGTTTAGTGGACTACTGAACTTTATTTTTTTTTAAAGTAATTTTATTAAATTATAAAAGTTTCCATTTACGCCCCTCTTCCCAACACCCTCCCACTCCCCCCCTCCCTCTCCTCCTCCCTCTTTGTCCCTAAGGGCAGTCAGGGTTTCCTGCCCTGTGGGAAGTTCAAGTTCCTCCCCCCTCCCTCCAGGTCTAGGAAGGTGAGTATCCAAACAGACTGGATCCCAAAAATCCAGTATATGCAGAGGAAACTAGTCCCAGTGTCATTGTCAATGGCTTCTCAGAAAGACTCCAGGCCAGCCACATTCAGAGAATCCGGCCACATTCAGAGAATCTGGTTGGATCACGTGCTCGTTCAGTCGCAGTCCAACTGGCCTTGGTAAACTCTCATTAGTTCCGACCCCTTGTATCACCCAAAATTTTAAATATGTATATGAAAGACTGAAAGATCTTACATTGGTCAAGACTAAAACGTACTGGTTTTAATTTTATATCTATTGGTATTTATTTGAGCAGCAAAGTATATAGAAATATGATTATCCCCAGGTCAGAATGACTCAGTTAACTACCAGTGGACTATGAACAAGTAGAAAGTACTGTAGTTGGTTTCCATTACCATTATTGTCATTATATTGTTTGATAAGCAAGCAACCTGTTCTAAAAGGGAAGAGTAATTTTTCATCCTGTAGGTTATTGGCTGATGTCTTTTAAAACTTATTAGAGGTGAAACTTTTGAATAGAAACTAATTATAACAAATTATAATTTTAAGGAAAATGTAAGTCCTTTTATGTTGTCTTGCTCAGTCAAGTAATAAAAAATATTGTTTCTCTGGACCATTTTTTAAAAATAAATTCCTCAGCAATATCTTTTTGCTGATTAAAAAAGATCTGTGAATCAATTTAACAAAATATAGCAAAGTGATAAAAAATATTGTTGCTCTGGACCATTTTTTCAAAATAAATTCTTCAGCAATATTTTTCGCTGATTAAAAAAGATCTGTGAAAAGAAAACAACCAACTCCAAGTTATCCTCTGACCCATACTCACAAACATACACATGCATGCACAAGTACATGCAAACACATAATAAATAAATATTATTTAAACATTTTCAGTATCAGATATGATGGTTCCATGTTTGCTTTATAAATATTGCAAGTTTAACTAAAATTCCATTGCTGAAGTTACAATGCAATATTCATTTTTTTAAATGAAAAATATACTTTGCTCCTGATAGATAAAGTTTTATTATTTTACTGACTGCCCAATTTTTGGACAAACCACATTAATCACCCAGTTTGAGTAATTCAGTTTATAACACAAAAGTGAAACTGGTAAATGCTTAAACGTATTAATGAATTCCTCATATCCAGAGGTAAGCATTACCAAATGGCAAAAGCTATATATTTTTGGAAAAAAATGTCATATGGTAAAATTCCATGATGTATGTTCAAAAACAAAACAAGTTTCAAACTGTACTAAAGATTTCTACATTTAATGCAATCCAAAGCAAGACTTCCATTCATCAACACTGTCATTAAACGTTATTCTTAGCTTGCCTCTCTATGACATTAACATTACAGTAGAAGAGGAACAAATTAAATTGAAAAGCCTTAATGAGCAGCAGTGGGAAAAGAAAATTATATGATACAAGTTTAAAATTGTTAAGGCTATGGTTTTACATTGACAGCATATGACCTGTTCCTAAGGCTTACTCAGATAATAAAGCCTTATGTCTAAATTTAATACAAGAGGAAACAGGACCTTTTTATTTAATGAATACACAATGTACTTTTGTCCTTCACTATCAACCAAGAGGACAGCATGTTGCTTTGGCAAAATATGGTAAAAGTACAAGACACAATGATGCTCTAACATTCATCTACTAGTTTCTACTGAAACTTCATGAACAGACGATTGCATTTTTCACTTCGAGAAACTCATGCTTTTGCAAGTCAAACATACCCAAAATAGAAAGGCCAGAACAAAATAAGTAAGGAGAGCAGACAAGAATTTAGTTGTATCAAAATACTAGAATTCCAGGCAGTTTCATATGCTGACAGTTTATTGCGATAAATAGCACAGACCATACAATCTACCCATTTAAAACACATGATCCATTGTTCACTAACATGATCACAGGGCTGTGCAACTATCAACACAACTGATTTGAAAGCATTTCATTCCCAGAAGGAGCAGGACTGTGAAAGCAAGACAGTAGGGAGAACTGACCAACTTGATTACTTCATATCCTGTGACTCACCGGGTTCTGGTATGCAACCAAGAGCAATGGCAATAAAATAACCTGCATTGTTTGAGGAGTGGGACCTATTTGACAACAACACTAGCCCACCAACGATCATAGGGAGATATTACACACCCAGGGCTGAACCTTATTTTTTGGACATCCTATGATATTTAAGGGAGGCATTACCTCCTGTACAGAGGAAATTCATTCAAATTTGTACATATTTTGTTTATCCATATATTTAATAAATATATAGAAGCTTCTGAAATAGTGGGTTTCTATATGACTTTTTCAAACATCTTAGTGTTAATTACCCCTCCCCATAGTCCTTCCCACTTAAATCTCCCTCCCATTATTCCTTTTATCCCTTCATAGCACTTGTGTTCCACAGTCTCCCCTCCCTTAAGCCTCTCTGCACCAATGGTCCCTTTCTAGTTTCCTATTTGCTCATATTATCACCATTGCTATTGGTTATCCTCCAGAATTTGATGCTAAGACCTATTGCTGAAGATACACATACTTGAGTCATGAACACAGAGAAACCAATCTGGTAATGACCTGGAAGCATCATCCCTACTAGCTGGTTTTCATCACTTTGGAAGGCTGGTACTGGATAATGGGGGGGGGGAGTATTAACAGCACTACAGTAGCAATTGTCCTGACAACATACAATCACCTGTGTGAAAGCTATGACAGTAAGCAGCCACTTTCTGATAAGATTAAGGTCCCTCCAAAGTACAGATTATTAATGGGGATAAGAATCCAAGAGCAGGACAGGCCCTAGGAGTGACCCTACTGCAGTTATTCTCCTAAACATATACGTGTAAGCCTCTTATCCATGTACCCACAGATCTTCCTCAGAGAGCTTCTTTGTGTAGTAGACGGAAACTAAACAGAGACCCACAGCTGATGGGGATGTGGAGAATAAGGGACTGCTCAGCCCTATGAGCTATGGATATGGCACTCTCTCCTCCCAAGACTCAAGGATTATCATGGAGGAGGGGAAGGAAAGATTTTAATATCCAAATATTAAAGTATGCCTATAGCGAAAGAGTGTTTCCGGGACACACATGACCGTGAGTGTATGCACAAAACCTGATCGATATCAAGTCAAATAAAACTCCACCATAGAACAGGCATAGAATCAAAAAACCATATCTCAAGCTGAGGGCCATTAGTAAATAATATTGGCTAGGAGGAGGAGAGTCAGTTTTCTTCGGGGACACAAGTCATAAGGGCAACTCACACTTCAGGAGATGCCCTACACCCGCTCACACACTTGCAGCACTAAATGGACTCCATGGGATGTTTTTTGAGAACGTGAAATTAGGAGGGAATGTGATACAAAAGCGGAAGTAGAAATAGTGGAGGTGCAAGGGTTTACACAGGAAGGCAGCAGGGAGATACAGAATGTTTTTATTTTAAAAATGTTATACACTCAGAATGTATTTATGAACTTGAACAAAAGAAAACTATTAACTCTGTCTTAAAATACTACCCAAAACATGCCTAGTTGAGGTTGTATAATGCTTATAAATTTGAATTACTATGTAGAAGAATATCTTTATAAATTGGAATAAAATTAAAAGTTAGTAACAGAAAAACTTGATAAATTAAACTAAATCATACTAAAAGGTGTCCTTTTAAAAAATATCAAAATAAACCTGAAAATGTACCATATAATTAGTAAACAAAGAAGTATTATTTAATTATAAAAAGTCAAGCTTTAAAGTTGTAAAAATAATTAAGAGGAAATCCACAAAGAAAAAATAACTAAAACATTTAGAATATACTATAAGGAAATACAGATTCATAAAAACAGTCGCACAATGTTTTTAATCTATTAGGTTGGGAAAAATAATTATTAATATTAGCACGCTTGGCAAAGGCAAATAGTGAAAAATAACTGAAAGACTATATAAAAATTGGAACCGACAGTCTGGAGGTAAAGTTTCAAAACACCTAGTAAAGATTTTAATTCAACTGGGCATCTCAGTATCCACTCTAGAGAGCATATAGACTGTTTTCATGGAAGCACTATTTGTAAACTTAAAAAAATTAAGAGCAACTTACCTTAATGCTCATTAAGGAAATAAATATATAACAGGTAAATGAGGTATGTCAAACATAAACATGAATAAAACTCTAAATTGTCTTACTTAACTTAAAAAAATAGTAGTATAGACTCATTTGGGGAACATTGACATTATGTACTATCTATGAGTGCTTGTGAAGTATGGCAGCTTGTACACCAAACATATAGCAGTGATTAATTCTGAGACTGTGTAAGAGAGCCACATTCATTGTTATCATCAACTGAAATCTAAACCTCTAAGATATGTGTGTGTGTTTGATTTAGCTATAGAAATATGTGTGTATGTACAGACACACTTTCTAAAGTATTTGAAGAAAATTCCTGCCTTTAAAGAATGTTTTAGCAATTATTCAAGTTTTAGCAATAACAGAACTTTAATAAACATCACATTAACTCTTTCAATGTTCTGAACAAGAAATCACCTAACTTCTACATGAAAATGAAATTCAAATTCTTAGCACACAGAAACATACACTATGTATTTCTAAAAATATTTTCATAATGAGTAAGTTAATGAATAAATGATCGCATGAGACCCCTGTTTTTAGAAAGGATAGTTTTTTTCCTGGGTTCTGGCTATAACAAATAAAGATTCTATGAACATAGTTGACCAAGTATCCTTGTGGTATGATTGAGCATCCTTTGAGTATATGTTCAAGAGTGGTATAGGTGGGTCTCATGGTAGACTGATTTCCAGTTTTCTGAGAAATAGCCACACTGATTTTCAAAGTGACTGTATAAGTTTTCACTCCCACCAGCAATGAAGGAGTGTTTCCCCTGCTCCACATCCTCTCCAGCATGATCTGTCACTTGGGTTTTTGATCTTAGCCATTCTGATAGGTATAAGATGAACTCTCAGAGTTATTTTGATTCACATTTCTTTGATATGCCATATTTTGTTAATACTCATGGGAGATCTATCCTTTCCTACACAGAAATGGAGGAGTGGATGGGGGGATGAGAACAGAGTCAGGGGTATGGGAGAGTGACTGGGATGAGAGGAGGAAGGGGAAACTGCAGGTGGGATGTAAAATTGTAAAATTAATTAATAAAAAAATAAAAAAATAGTTTTACCCTCAACTGAGGGAAACACAATATTTCATCATTTAAGAGAAGCAGCAGAAAGTTAGCAAAATTCTGAGTCAAGACATCTTATCTAATGACTTTGCCACTAACTTGTTAGATCATGATCACATAACTGAACTTCTTTATTTGGGCAATAAGATTGTTTGTCCTAATTATTTCTCAGTGGGTAGAAGCAGAAATAAAATCATGTGTGTGCTGCACTATTGTTGAAGAACCTGAAAAGAGCTTGTGCAAAACAGCGATCATGCTGCTAGGCAGAGTTAGCTCTACGATGCTGCAGCAAGTACCTTAGGGAAAAGGCGGTCCACACTCACTCCCTTCACCCAACTTGTCTGATCTACATAACAACTGAATGACAGAAAGATTTGCAACAAATAAAGAGCAGAAAAAGAAACTCCCTATACTCAATTTTTGACAAAATAAACCAACGGGACAAAGTATTTTAAAGATTAAAAACTGTAAATTTAGAAGCACATACTAATGTAGTAGGAGGCTGCTTCTTCATTACCAGCTTCCCAGACCACGAAATAATCACTGAGAAACGATATTATTTGTAATAATGGTCGGCCAATACCTTAAGCATATTGCTGGCTAGCTCTTATATCTTAAATTGACCCATTTCCATTATTTTATATTTTACCACAAGGCTCATGGCCTACTGGAAAGATTTCCGTCTGGCTGTCTCTAGTGGCAGCTACGTGGCTTCTCTTCAACTCCACCTTCTTTCTCTAAGCATTCAGATAATTTTCCCACCTAGTTCTATTCTGCTAAGCCTCTGGCTGAAATAGTTTTATTCATTAACCAGTAAAAGCAACACATATACAGAAGGACTTCCCATACCACATTAATATTTTTGTTTTTAATCTAAGAAAGCCTGTTTTTCTTTTATTCTCTAAGAAAACACACAAAAACCACACTGCTTAGCTACGCTGTGTCTCCATCTTCTCATAGCAGTCTGTTACTAAAAATAAGGTTTTGTACATTCTAACCTGGTTTAAATTTAGGTTCAAATTAGGGTAACCATTTTCACTACTTAAAACATATGAATTATTTTGTACTAAATGTTCTAATATTTTCATCAACATAACGTTGAAAAGTTGTATGTATTTTTACATTCACATGCATAAATTATGAGTGGGACATTGATTTGGACATGCCATCTTCATTATCAATACTTCAAGTTCTTTATGTTCAGCTTCTTACAGTTTGGACATTAAAATAAATATATTCTGTCACAATTACCTTGGCTGGCTGAAACACCTGAAATCAATACATTTAATTGTGTGCAGACTTGTGATACTAATGAAAACAATGAGCATGCAAATGCTACCTGTGTAGCTAGAAGGATATCTGATGAATGACCTAGTTTCAGAGTTAAATATGAGGAATTGGATTTCTCTACAATGAGAGGTTTCCCACAAGAAATTTTGTGAACAATCTGTTATTAAGAACATCTTTTATAATCATTTCTGAAAAAGAAAAGTTAGGTTTTTCAAATACTTTCTCTAAGAAATCTCAGAATAAAAGATATGACAATCTCACAAGAATAGTACCTATTATAGAGCTATGAATAAATGAAGAAATTCCTTTAAAAGTATGTTGTCATAGAACTCTTCCTAACAAAGATAATTAAAATTCAAGACACAATACAGATAAAAAGTCCATGTAAGGAAGAATTTTAAGGACTATGAAGTGCTTTTATATCTCAAAAGCTAAGCTCTCAATGAGTAATTGTCTATATATAAAAATAAAATATCTGTGGTGTTCATTATGAAAAATTATCCTAAGTGAGATAACTCATATGCAAAGAGACAAGTATTATAATATTCTCTCACATGTAGAGTTTAGCTTTTAAACCTTCAGTAGGCATGCTACAATCTGTAGCAGTACAAGAGTTAGGTATAGACTAAGGGACTAGAAGGGAAGGAAGATTGCCCAAGGAAAGGGAAATTGAACTATATTCACCAAATAACAAGGGAGGCAAAGCTTGTTTTCTAAGGAGAGAGAGAGAGAGAGAGAGTAAATGGAATTGGATGGATCGATTATTAGGAAGGATCTGGAAGGAAATGTGAGAGGGGAAACCATGACCTGAATATATTATGCAAAAATTGTTAAAAATTATATAAAAAATATTTTCAATTTTAAAATTATTTTAAATTTAAAAGTATCTGTGGTATTATTTTGTAAAATTTTTAAAGCAGTTAATTTAAATTACAAGTAATAAATAAATCATTTATCAACTGGTTTCAGAACATTTTCAGTAGTGCTAATTCCAGAACATAAACTTACTAATATAGACATTTTAAAATATATTCTTAAATTTCTTTTGATTTATACATAGCTTTTTCTATTCAACTAATAGAGTAGAAAAGAATGAAGTTTATTTCTAACGTATAAACATGAAAACTTTCAAGGTGTTGAGAATAATAATGTGGAAAATATGAATTTAGCATGATGCTTTCTGCTTTTATTTAGAATGTCTTCCATTTATTTGTGATGCATAAGTCAAACTAGTAAAAATAAAGTATAAAGAAAAACGTTGTTTGATTTTTGGAATCCTGAATCAATTGTTTAAAGGTGTTACCAAGCATATTTGAGTTACTCAGGATGAAGAACATCTCAGTAAAATCCAGCCAGTCTCAAATGGATTTACTCAGTCTAAACAAAGTACACTAAACTGTCACTATGTTTTATAGCCTTTACTGACTTTTATGTATCTTGAATCTGATCCTGGATCTCATGCATAAAGTATCTTAATTAATATAACTAGTTAGTTCCATTATATGTAAACAAAAAATAGCACAAACTTGCACAAGAAATTAACTCATACTGCAAGGTATAAACCTTAGGTTCAATAGCTGAATTTTGCACACATTTCCTGCATTTATAGGATAATTTTAAACTTACAAGAATAATTTATTTTAAGATGAATTATCATACGCATCCTGAAATACTATCATCTTTTGGGGGGGAGCTATTATCCTTTCCTTCATCCCTAGGCAGATGCCTACTAACATAGGAGGGTTTCATATAACACGGATTCCTAAAGGAACATAGATTATGATGAAACTTCTAAACATACCCAGAGCATGTAATAAGTGTTCATTGCTTATTACTTTGACTGGCTCTTGGACTTGTTACTTTTCTTGGTTCCAACTAAGTGTTCAGCCAAACATAAAATTCTTTGACAATGTTACTTTAAAATCATACATTCTTGAAAGTATGACAATCCAAGCAATGTAGTTATCCAAGACAACTAAAGGTAAACTTCTGTGTCTTTATTCACATAATTTGAACCGTTATAACTTTTGAGAAATAAAAAGTTTAAAAGTAAAATTAACACAAGGTAATCACTAACTTGTATAAATAAATAGCCAAAATCAAGTTAAGACTAATAAATATCACATTTCCTTTCTTGCAAATTATTCTTAAGTTTTTTATGTTCTATACATATTGATAAAACTATAGTCCTCACCATATTAAAAGCAAATATTATTATAAAATATTTACAATATGAAAAGTATTACTATTATATCTGTAGTTCTTTTTTGCTGTTTGAGAAAGAGTCTCCCTATGTAGCTCTAGCTGTCCTGGAACTCACTCTGTAGACCAGGTTGGCCACAAACTCACAGAGATCCTTCTGCCTCCCAGTGCTAGCATAAAAGTAATGCAGCACAACGGCTGGTTTATAACTGTCAATCTTGATAAAAATTCCTATTAAAGCACTTCACTCTTGAGATTTTCAGCACATGTAAAAGCATATAAAATTGAATGGGGAGAAATAAGAGGTATTCCCCAAATCCTTGTCATACATTGATGCGAATGAATAAGATATTTATACCTGGCCTAACAAGTGCTTAATAAGAGAATTTATATATTAATATAGCATAACCATTCAACCCTTAGGAATAAAGATAGATCCTTACAATACACAATAGCTTCTGATTATTAAATATTATTTCTGAATTGTTCTCTCATCACTTGCTATTGGAAACATTAGGCAGGTAAGGATGAATTTAGTATGTACTCACTCATTTGTGGACTCTAGCCATAAACCAAGGTCATTAAGCCCATAGTTCACAAGCCCAGAGAAGTCAAACAATAAGGTAAACACAAAGAAAACCATATATAGATCCTCCTGGAAATTGGAAGCAAACAAGATTGCAGGGAAAAAGCCTGAGCATGGGGGTGGGGGACAGGGGTGGGGTGAGTTTAGGTAAAGGGGAGGAGGGGAGAGCTAAGGGAGAAGGGAAGAACTGGCAAGAGTTTAAGCCACTTTTTAAAATCCAGGTTCTTAGTCAAAAAATATTACCATAAAGGTAATTAATTATTAATCAATTAGAATTTCAAACTCATTATATCATATGAGCTATTCACATACTAAAGATTATTCAAATTTTCATTCTGCCAGGCACTTTTGCAACTAATTTCCTATATATGCAGACGTGCTTTTTAAGAGAAATGTATTGGCAACCTATACCTTCTGAAAGGAGCATTATACCCTGTGTAGGGTAACTCCAATTAAATAGTTTTATATGAATATCTTTAATAGTCTGTTTATGTGAATATATATGCAAATGGATTTTTCAAGAATCCTTAGTGTTATTTAAAAAGCCCAGTGCCAGGTGTAAAATTTCGTCACCTCAAGTTACTGATCAGAGGTGTCCCGAAGATCCTTCAAAACAATACAGGTTTTGTTCATTGCTCTTGGTTGCCTACAAGAACTTGCTAGTAAGACCCCTACTGAAGATGCTGAAGACATCACACACTTGTTGCCGGGCATGGAGAAATCAAGATAATACTGACCAGGAAGTCTGTCCCCTGTTTCCTAGCTTTCATAGAAGTGCAAGGTACTGTGCAGGCAGCTAGGCTGAAAAGTTATCAGGGTGTGAACCCTGTAAGCTACAGTAATGACTGGCATATCAAGGTATGTCCATGGATTCAAATGTTACAGAGGTAACCAACCACTTTCTGGTTGGATTTAAGGCCTGTTTCACAGAAGAAATGCTTTCCTGGTATTGTAAACCTAGCCAAGAACTCATAGTTTCAGAGTTCATAGGCTCCAGGGTAAACCTAATGCTATTATTTTATAAAGGGGTTTGGGAAGAAACTTCCCTCCTAAGTTTTATCTTTGTAACCATACACTAGAGTAACTCTCAGACCTCATAAGTTTCTTTGTTTAGGGATTCTTCATTAATTTGGAAACTCCAACCCTGAATTACACTGTTAAGAGAGATAGGGAGGCTTAAGAAAATAGAAAAACTACAATACAATACAATATTTTTAAAATCATAAAAATTAATTGATGAAATTATAGCCTACAAAAACTAATTCTGTAAAAAGAACAAGAACAAACAGGCAAATAAACAAAAAAAAAACCAATTCTTTTAAAGCAACAGTCCAACCTGGAACAAGATGTGTTTAGGAAACACTATATGATTAGAATCTTCATTGGAGAAGTTCACCATTTCTTTTTCATCGAGATTTATCAGCTATCATGTTAGCCTGTTACATAAATAGATTTGCTGGCGAATCTGGTTCTTTGCTGACTAGTGCTACTGTCACAGCAACATATGAGGTCGGGCTAGAAACTGACACTATCTCTAGGACAGCATTTATAATGGGTATTTGTGGTCATGACTAGTATACTCACCACACCATAATAAATGTGAAACAATCATTGCTAAGTACTTGTTACTGAAGGAAGTGATTTCGCATAGATTACTCCTAACCTCAACTCATAACAACTATTTTTAAACTACATAATGCTAAAAGAATAATAATTAGATCAGAGCACTATGTCAAGCCATCATGCTTCACTGAAGTGACAACATTAGCGAGATTCAGCAATTTCATATTTTTTTTCAGG
This sequence comes from Myodes glareolus, assembly GCF_982192425.1. Lineage (NCBI taxonomy): Eukaryota > Metazoa > Chordata > Mammalia > Rodentia > Cricetidae > Myodes > Myodes glareolus. Next base: position 43,901,357 of record NC_142046.1, on the reverse strand, counting down.
ACTGTCACCTTTTAGGTTCTTCAAGGACATCTTCAACATAGTTTTAACACAAAATTTAAGAAGCAGTTTGAATAGGAATAACCATCTCTTTCTAAGGCATAATATAAACAAAAGCATTGTACATGAAAAGTACCTTAAACGACAAACAGTAGATAAGATCCATTTCTATGAAAAAATAAAGCTATGGAAAAGAGCAACACAGTAAAATAATCTATTAACTGGTCTTTTATCAATCTCATTTGGAGAACATTTTAAAAAGAATATCAGTAGTTTGAGATGCTTCCCTAGTTTCTGATGAAGTACCCTGATAAAAGCAACTTTAAGGAAGAAAGGATTCATTCATCTTACAAGTCCAGGTAACAGTTAATCATTACAGGGAAGCCAAGACAGGAGCCTAAGCAGTTAGTTGCATCACAACTACAGTCATAAGTAGAAAGAGAAGAAATGCATGTGTGCTCATTCATGTTCTGTCCCCTCTCTACACTTACCCAGCTCAGGATCTCCAGCCCAGGGAAAGGTGTCACTCAGCAGACTAGGACTTCCCACCTCAGTTAAGATAGTCAAGACAAACTGGACACCTTTGATCCCAGCACTCGGGAGGCAGGCAATCTCAGTGAGTTTGAGGCTGGCCTGGTCTAACAAGCAAGTTCCAGGACAAACAGGTCGATTATATGGAAAAACTCAAAAAACCAAAAAAGAAAAAAGGAAAAAAAAAGATAATCAAGGCAATTCCCCTACAGACATGCCTTCAGGGCAACCTGATCTACACAACACCTCTTGAAGATTCTCTTCCTAGGGTATTCTAAATTGTGTTCAAGTAAACCTATCACACAAGTCTTTACAGTACTTTTTCCAACAACCATGTTATGGAATCAGCCTACATGACCATGAGTAGATGAATCAATGAATAATGTGAGGAATATAGACAGTAGAGTACTTTAAAAGTCATTGAAAATAAAATAGGATGCTACTGGACTTTAGAGACCCTCCCTGTCTCTGTATAAAGATTACACAAAATAAGTCTTCCATTATTGTATGTATGAGATATACTTGTACATAATCTGTGTGTAATAATTAGCATTATTCCCTAAACTTGAAATAGATTTCAAATTTTAATTGTCAGTGTTATAGACTTAGTTTACTAAACCAAAGATAAGCTATATCTGTGTCATGATGCTAATGATTATTTATCTGCTATTATTTATTACTGATAAATATTGATTTTTATTAACATTGCTAATTATTTCTGGCTTTATGAATAAGATGCCTCTTAAACTGTGTAAGCCATCTGAAGATTGATATATTTTAGATATCTGTAAATCTCTATATAATTACTTAATTTTCAAAATAGTTTAACCATTGTTGGTTATGTTTTCATGAAACCTTATAGCTCACTACTGTCTGTTAAGAGACATTTGTGTTTCTACAAAGCCTTAAGTAAGCTGTTAACATTCAACAAAAGCAGAGCTTCTGTCAAAGGAACCCAAACAACATTCCTACAATGCTGGGACATTATTCACAAGACAAACAGAATAAACCATGCATGCCTGACCTAAGGGCCTCTTTTGTGCTTCAGTTGCTTACACTGGGCACAAAGGGTTCATTAGTACTAACTTCTGAACATCTCTCACTTACCCTCCACTACAGCACGGATCAAATCAGATCATGCACTATGAGTCTTTTCCTAGCATCAAGAGACAATGGAGAACAAACTCTCAGATAGTTAATCAACAATACCTTCAGAAAGTATTGTTCAGAGGCAGGGAAGAAGTTGTCAGAAATGAAATCAAGCCACTCTGGTCATGGCAGTGTTTACCTGTAATTCCAAGATTGAGAAAACTGAAAAGAGATGATTGTAAGTTTGAGTGTAGCTAAGCTTCATAAGATCGTGACTCAAACTGACAAGATGGAATTGATTGTGTCAGTCCTTGCAAAAGTAATGAAAAACCAAGAGATTATGGAAAGTAGTTGTCATGCATGGCTATATGGTACTAAATGTGTTATAACATTGATTCCTACCTGCATTCTCTTTGCTATATTGTTACAACATAGTTAGTACCTCATCTCAAGTTTGGGGTATTAAAGCAAAAGCAAGTCTGGCAGAAACGAAGTATCTCTCAATCTAATTATCAGACTATTAAAACAATGGACCCCAGATAAATGGAAATTTCACAAGGAACCTTATGCTAAGGGAAGGAAAAGACCCAGCTCATGGAGGATCTTGTCTCTTGGAAAAAGACTCATGCAGTCGTAACTTGTCAGACCTCCTTACAGGTTAAGACTAAAACCCAAACAATGATGCGTCAATGGTAGGCAGGACAACAGCTTGATTAGGACTACTTTGGTACAACATCCTAGGCCCCCTACTTAAACTTTAATTTCATTGCAGGATCCTAAAGATTTAGGGGTTTCCCTAGATTCTCTAAGTCTTTTTTACCAATGTGACCACATTGAACAAATCACTTTTCCTGTTCTCTATTTTTAAAAATAAAAAAATAAACACTTTTTAGTGTTCAACATCATCAGCCACCAAGGAAATGCAAATAAAAACTCTTCGTGATTCTATCTCACCCCAGCCTCAAGAAATCAAATAATAGGCTTGATGGTATATACCTTTAACCTCTCAACAAAAGACAACAGTATCTCTGTGAGTTTGGGGCCATTCTTGTCTACCTAGAGAGTTTCAAGCCAGTAATAGCCATAAAAGGAAAAACAAACAAAAAGAGGGGAAAAGGTAAAGAAACTAAATAACAAAGGCTGGTGAGGATGTGGGGGAAAGAGCGCCCCTTATTCACTCTTGGAGTACAAACGGGTGTAGCCACTGTAGAAATCAACATAGAGATTATTCAAAAAGCTAGAGATTGAGCTACCATACAACCTAGCTATTCCAATTCTGGACAAATACCCAAAAGCACATGCTATCCAACGATGCTGCTCTTTTTATTACAGTTAGAAACTAGAATTCACCTAAATATCAATCAACTGATAATGAATGTGGTATGTATACACAATTGAAATTTTGCTCAGTTGCAAAGAAAAGGAAACTGAAATTTACAGACAAATGGCTAAAACTGAAACAATTATATTGGCTAGGTAATGGGAGAATTGCAGCACATTCTCTCTTACATGTGCATCTGAACTTCCAATCTCTAACTCTGTGTGTTCAACATTTACCTGTAGTATTCAGGAGATTAGAAAGAGGCTATTAGGAAGAAGAGTTCTTAAGAAATGGAGGGAATAGAACATAGATACTATGAAAGTAGAAAAGGAGTAGATCAGTGACCACCTTCGACAAAAATACCACTTACAAGGGTAAGGGCATGGGGATCAGAAATGTTAATAAAGAATATGAAGATGCGAGTAAAAATAATAAAAGCAGGAACACAGGATCGTATCAGGAGGAAGTTCTAGTGAATACTGACATCACCCACATTTAATTTTTCCATACACTTTTATACCACAGTGCAAAAGGGGGAAGAAGGCAACAAAAGACTTCTTTAACATGATACAAAGGACTACTCGAACAGTTAATTGCTTTAACACTTTGGGACATCAAGTCATTAGCATCCTGTTGTTTAGGCTGTGAAGTCACCCTAGACCTTGCAAGTACCCCAAGTTAAATGTCCAGTTAAAAAGAAGGAACAGAAGGATGCTTGAATTTCCTGACCATTGGTCATGGTGGAGTGGATCTACCTGTATGGGCCATCTTAATGTCAAAAGAACCAAGTAGCCACACCCTAGGTCAGGATGTGTAGCCCTGGTTGTTGTCAACAATTTTGAGCAACCTTAAACTCTCTGACCTACAGTCAAGGTGGAATTAGGCTCACATTTTTTGGACCTCCACAGAGTGGAGAGCTGATATCAGGGAGGAGGTAGAGGAGATAGGGATGAGATGGGGGAAGACAAAACAAAAATGAAAGTGGCATGAAAAAAACCATACGGAAACCTCCTATCATGTAACTAAATGAAAAATTATAGTATATCTATACATATTATATAATTTATACACCATCTCTTTCAAGGGTCAGATAATATTTTTGGAAGATAGAGCAGAAAAAATGAGTCAAAATATAGGGTAAATGGCTGAGAAATGTCATCACCTGGACAAGACACAGTCATGACAATCATGAACTCACAAGCCAGAAACTGTAAATCACCTAGATGCCCCTCAACCAAATAATGGATAAAGAAAGTATGCTATATTTACATAATGAGGTATTACTCAACTATTAAAGCCAATGGAGTCATAAAATTTTCAGGAAATGAATGCAACTAGAAAAAAAAATCATCCTGAGTGAGGTAATCCAGACCCCCCCCCACAAAAACAAACATCATATGTTCTCACTTATAAGAGGACATTAGCTGTAAAGAAGATAATCATGCTGCCATCCACAGACCCATAAAGACTAAGCAATAAGGAGGAATTAAAGGGGAATGCAAGAATATCCCTTGGAACAGGTATAGAACCTAGATTTTGAGGGTGGACTTGGGTCAGGTGGGGGTGAGATCAGGAAGAATCAAGTAGGGGCTGAGGGAAAGAGAAAATACTGGGAGAAATGACTGGAATTGGGGGGCATTTCGAGGCAAGGTGGAAACCTAGTGCAATGGAAACTCCATAGAATCTATGAGAGTAACCCAGTAATGGGAGGGAGCACAGGCTGAACCAGCCATCTCCTATAACCAGGCAAGGCTTTAAGTGAAGCAACTGGGACACCAACTGAGACCTTCGACCTACAGTGTGTCCTGCCTGAAGAGTTTTCTGGGACTGGAGTCTAACAGAATTGTCATCAGAGACAAGAGAGTCTTCTTCCAGCAACTTGGAAACAAAGACAGTCCCACACCCAACATTAGGCAGAGCTCGAGGAATCCTGCAGTGGAGGAGTAAGGGTCGGAGGAACCAGAGGGGACAGGGACATGACTGCAGGAACACGGTCCACACAATCTACTGACTGTGACTCGTGGGGCTCACAGAGATCAGGGAGCCTGGTAGCCAGGAAGGATCTGACCTAGATCCTCTACATGCATGTTATGAGTGAGTAGCTTGCCATTCTTATGGAATTCCTAACAATGGGATTAGGGGTGGTCTCTGACTCTTTTGTTGATTGTGGGACCCCTTTTCTTCTACTGGGTCACCTATCCCAGCCATGATATGATGGGATGTGCCTGGTATTACTTTTTTAAGTTAAAAAAAAAAAAGGGACCGGTACAGTAGATATACATAAGAATGCACCCATCAACAGCTAGGTGTTGATGGAGTAGGAGCTCAGGGTTCTACTTCCCACTATGGAGCTATTTGTTACTAATAGATTTAGGGAGAGCTAGTCATTGCAATCAGTTGTGTATCCACTAACGATCCCACTAGGAGCTAATGAATAGCTACATTTCAATGGTTACATAGATCCCTAATTTTAAGCCTAAATGTCGGAAACAAAGTGAAAAGTCAGGAATCTGAAAAGGGACTAACAGGAACCCCCCCCCCCGCACTAGGCAAATAGGCAACCACTGAACTATATTCATTGTCCTCTTTTTTTTTCCTTTTAACTTTTTTTTTTTTTTAAAGACAAATCTCACTCTAAGATGCCCCAGCTGGTCTTGAACTCACTCAGAAGCACAGGCAGGCTTTAAATTCCAATCCTCCCCTCAGTCTCCCAAGTAGCTAGAATTACAAACCTGGGCCCCCAGACTCCCAAGTGGCCTAGATCTTACATTTTATAGATGGGGATAAGATAAATAGAAAAACCATCAAAGCAGGAAATACTAGAATATTTACTGTACAAAATATTCTCCATGAGGACAGTAAAACTTGAAGGAAATGCACTTGCGTATCTCAAAGGATCTCCAGGATTTTATCACAAAAGGGAAAGTTTTTTTGTTTGTTTGTTTTTACTTTTTATTCCAAAAGCTGAGAAATGCCTTCATAGTCAAGGTTAACCACCAGCATCAAACACAGGACATCATGTGTCGAGTAATAAGAGGCACAGAAAAGGGAACATCACCTCCATGGTTTTAATAACCAAAAATTTACAACTCAGATCTTATAAAATCCTCAAACAAATGCACAATAAGAAATAATCAGTTTTTCTGTTTTGTTTTAAGACACAAAGTTGAGTGGGAAGAAAGGGTTGGGGGTCTGGGAAGAATATGGAAAGGGAGGGTGAACTTGATGAAAACCCCTTGCACAACATTCTCAAAAGCAAATAATAATAGTAAGATCTTAAAATAACCTACATATGTCATAAGTGTCAAGGTCAAAAATTAGAGAAGATTAAAGAGGTATAGTGTGGTTTTCTGAATTCTGTATTAAACTTATTTAACTAATAGGGTATTGTAGGAAAACTGGTGATGTATTTTTAAAATTTTGCTGTAGGGTGAGTAGTGTGTGTGTGTGTGTGTGTGTGTGTGTGTGTGTGTGTGTGTGTTTATGTGTGTGTGTAGGCCAGAGGTCTTCTTTGATTGCTCTCTTCCTTTTTTGAAACAGGGTCTCTCTGTAACCTGAAGTTTACCAATTCTGCTAGAGTAGCTAGCCAGTGAGCATCCTGAATCCTGTCACTACCCCTCCAGCCCTGGATGCCAGGTGGAAATCATCACAGTTAACGCTTTTCCATAGGGACTAGAGATCCAAACTCAGGTCCTCACACTTGTACAGTGAGCACATTACCAACTGAGGCATTTTTCTTCACAGTTCTGGTGGTACATTATATAAGAAAACAAAGTTAATAGCATCAATATCAATGTTCTGTTTTGATTAATTATCTAGTTATATAAAATGTTAATACTGGGAGAAGAGACATAAAATACATATAAAAGCTCTACTTACTATTTTATAATCACTGTGTGAGAGAAAACTATCTACAATAAAAAGTTAAGAAAACAAAATGTTTACTTAAATATATATATCCAATGCTTTCTAACCTATCCTAAAAAGTAAATCTTAACTTTATAATAAGGAAAAAATATATTTGTATATTTGCCAGATTACATTATTGACACACTTCATTGTCAAATTAGACAAATTTATCTAAATCAAGCTATTGAATCCAATGGTTGAATGAATGATGTAAATCAAATTTTAAAATCCTTGATATAATGCTTTTCATACTAAAGTAAAAATATGGCATCAATAATATTAGCAGTAACCACATTTACTTATCCTTAGTCCAAATAATATTAAATATATCTGTATTTCACTAACTCCCACAAATCTTTAAGGCAGATACTATTAAGTTTCCCAATTTAACAGAAGAGTAAGAAATTGAACATGTAGCTAACTTATCAAAGTTGGCATAGCTTCTAATCAGAACAGCTAGCACTATCCAGCCCCAAAGACCTAACTCTTAATTAATGTCACTAGTATTGCTGACAAATTCCTCATGAAATATTTACGAAATTCAATGCAATTGACTGTGTGACGGTAGCACAAAATCACTTAAAACAGACCGTTTTGAAGAAAGTAAAATCCACTGAGGAACAGTAGTGTAGGAGTTCCTTCTGTTTGTATGTTGTTTTCATTGGTTAATTAATAAAGAAACTGCCTTGCCTTAGTTGATAGGGCAGAACTTAGGTAGGTGGAGAAAACAGAACTGAATGCTGGGAGGAAGAGGGCAGAGTCAGAGACCACGACCGGAGGTAGATATGCTGAAACTTTTCTGGTAGGCCACGACCTCATGGTGATACACAGACTGATAGAAATGGGTTAAACTAATATGTAAGAGTTAGCCAATAAGAAGTTATAGCTAATGGCCAAGCAGTGTTTTAATTAATACAGTTTCTGTGTTGTTATTTCAGGTGTAAGCTAGATGGACAGATGGGACAAACAAGCCACCTCTCCATGCAACAGAACAGGATATAAATATACATGTTCATATACAAATATAATACCAACATATTACGAATGTAGATGTCATATAGCTAAACATTATGTAATAAACGCTAAATAAGGAAACATGAGAATGAGGACTTCATCTATCTATTGAGATTTATATTTAGAAGTCTCTGGTTTGAGCTACTGTCCCTTCCCTTGGATGTCTACCAGAACTAGACAGTGAGACTATATGGCTGAATAAACGACCTACTTGGATCACAGGAAATGGAGAAATCAAGCTGGTCTTGGTCTAGAAAATTCCTCTCTACTGGATAGCATTCACAGTGCTGGAAGATACTTTCTTCATGTATCTGTCTGGCTAACTGGTGGCCATTCAAATTTTTATTAGACCCATCAGAGGCCTTAGGCAAATAAGGTGAAACAAATGTAACACCTTACATAGTAAACAAAGGCAGCATAAACAAATGTAACACACCTTTACACAGTTAAAGTAATATTCTGCAGCAAAAACAAAGGTAACATCTCCGACTAGTTAAAGTAATATTCCTCAAGTGATACAACTATTGCTGTAATCTAATCTTGTTTTAAAACATTTTCCTGTCCAACTCAAGATTTTTTTCAAGGCAAACAAAATCCCAGCATAAAGGGGAGAAGTAATCCAGCTCACAGATGAAGAACTAAGGGCAGCCCACACCAGAAATGTTTGAGCAGCACAAATCACAAAGGACTTGTGTACTCTCTAACTTCTAGATCTCAGAATCTTTAATTAGCTTTGAAGGAATGTAATTATTTTTTAATTAGATGAAATATTTTCCAACTCTAGCTAAGTAGTCATTTATGTGAAAATGGGTAAGTTCCTTGGCTCTCAGAGCTGGGAGTCTCATCTGTGAAGACAGAAGGTATCACCAACATTTCAAGACTATCGTGAGGATTGAGGTGTTTGTGCCTATCAATCTAAAATAATATGTAATATTACTTCATAAAGTTTGCCTAAATACCATTTCAATGTGACATTTAGATAGTAGCACTGTGCTAAATCGGAAACTATGTAATAATATAAAGCATGATGGAAAAGGAATCGAAAGATTCAGATAATAGACTCAGCTCTCACTATTAACTATCAGAACCATCATGTCCTTAAATATATTTCCTTATGTCTTTCAATTTCAGGTTCATCATTTGTAAATCAAGAAACTAGTCTGCTGGGCATGGTGGCATGTGCCTCTAGTCCAAGCACTGAGGAGACAGAGGCAGGAGGATAACTGAGTCTCAGGCCAGCCTGGTGTTTATAGAGAGCTGCAGGTCATCCAGGGCTATATAATGAGACCCTATCTCAAAAAATGGGGGACTAATCTAGACTCTAGATTCTAGTTTATTTCTACAGTACTCTTACCAAAAGACAAAAAATATAAAACTCTATTAAGAAGTTGTATCAATGATTCCACAACAAAAAGCACCAACGTATCCCTGGCAAATTCAAATAAACTATTAAGGAAAAAGAAATCTACATCTACATCTACAAGAAAAAGAAATAGGGTCAGTTTTGTGAGGATAGCATTACCCTAATAGTAAAACTAAACAAATATATTTGTTAAAAAAAAGGGAAAGGATAAGATAGGGAAGAGGAGAGAAAAGAAAGGGAGACAGAAGGGGAGAGGGAAGGAAGGACACTACAGACCAACATCTCTTATGAACTTTAAGGGGTCTTTAAAATAAATCCAACTCCTTTTCAAGCTAAAAATTCAAGGACAAAGATTAACTTTCTCAAGTTAACTACAATATTTGATAACCAATATCATACTTAATGATGAGACACTTATAGCTTTCCAACTTAGATCAGGAACAAGGCAAGGATGTCCCCTCTCACTCCTATTATTTCAACATTGCTGTAAATACAATAACATAAAAGTAAAAGAAAGAGAGAAATACAGATTGGAAAGGAAGAAAAATTTTCTTTATTTGGATATAAAATAATTATTTATGTAGAAAAATCCTAAATAATCACCAAAAATTCCTCCTAAAGATAATATGTAAAGCAAAATGCAAGATATAAGATATATACAAAAATTAATTACTGTCAGTGTCAGCACTAAACAGATACAACTGAAACTTAAAACATATTAACATCTAATTGATACCAAAAATACTTAGGTATAAATTTAATAAAATATATACAAGGTCCATTTAAGGAAGAGAAAAAAAGCTGTGACAAAATAAACCAAATGACTGAATAAATTAAGAATGGAGAAACTTCATGTCCATCGAGAAGGAAAACTCATTATTTTCTAAGCATCTGCGAAATATTTGTACACTGTATAAAGATGTAAAGCTGTGATTGGTGTAATAAAAGGCTGAATGGCCAATAGCTAGACAGGAGGTATAGGCAGGACTTCCTGACAGAGAGAGAAGCTGGGAGGAGAAATCAAGGCATAGGATTTCGCTAGCAGACTTAGAGCAAGTCGGATGTGCCATACTAAGAAAAGGTAACCAGTAACCGAGCTATGTGATAGAATGTAGAATGATAGAAACAGGTTAATTAAGTTATGAAAGCTAATTAGAAAAAAAGCCAATGCTAAGGCCAAGCTTTCATATTAATAATAAGTCTTCATGTTGTTATTTGTTGGCTGGTGGCCCAAAGATAGTCTGACAAGAGCGCTCGCTACATATGTTCTTCCAAATCTGATCTTCAGATTCAATACAATCAAAAGAAAATGAACAAATCATTTTGTAAATATCAGTAAATTGATTCTCTGTTTTTGTAGAGAAAAAATAATCTTCAAAAGATTTCTTTTGAGGAAGATTAACAAATATGAAGAACTGAGAGTGTCCAATATCAAGACTTACAATAAAGCTACAGAAACATATTAAGTACCTTGAGAGAGCAGAAAAAGAGGTACTAGAAAGAGACCCACAAACACACGGGATTTATTTTGCCCGATCTTTAATGAAAGAGCAAAGCAATACAATGTAATTAAAAGATAATCTTTTTCAACAAAACTCTGAAACATCTAGATATCCATATACAGAAAAACATTAAATTTCAACATATACTTTACATACTTCAGAAAAAAATAACTCAAGATGACTCAGAAATTTAAAAAACACAAAACTATAAAACCACTAGGAAAGAAGAGAAAATCGAGATGACCCAGGAATTGGCAGTGACTATTTAGATAATAATAGTAAAAACATGCACAAGATGTGAGCAAGGTCAAGCCAGACAAAATCCCAGCACAGAGACAGACAGGCGGGAGCAAAAATCCCACCACTAATGGAGGAGTGTCAATACACATTCATCACCTGTAACAAAATGGACCACTCTGGTGGGTAACATCGTAATAGAGGTGGCTATACATGTGGACAGGAAAAGGGCATATGGAAAACCATCTGCATCGTCTACTCAGTATTATTGTGAACACAAACTGCTCTAAAAATATAAAACCTATTCAGAATTAATATTGTTAAATCACTTTATTATTAAAGCCTACCTATAAATTCAATGCAATTTCCATCAAAACTATGGAACTCTTCATAAATAAAAAACGAAAAATAAATCATGAGACCCACTCCAAAAGTCAAACAAACCCTGAGCATAAAGTACAATGCTGGAGAGTCCCAGAATCTGAACTTGAATCATACAAAGACCATCATGACAAAAAAATAACATGATACTGGCACAAAAGAAGACATGTAGTCCAATAGGACAGGTAGAAGACACAAAGATAAACCCAGAGTGCTACATCCATCTTATTATTTACGAAAGTGCAAAAAAATACATGAAATATATTGCAGAAAAAACAAACCCAGCTTATTAACAAGTAGAGTTTGGCAAACTAGATATTCGCATGGAGAATGAAGTGAGAATGAGGTTAGATTAATGAACTTAGATCTGTATCTCTCAATCTAACCCTGCCCCCCCCCCCGCAAAATTAACTCAAAATGGATCAAAGACCTTAGGGTAGTAAGACTTGAAAACTCAGAAGGACTATAGAAAAATGTAGGGAAGATACTTCAAGATATCATAGACTTTAGCAAGGACTTTGTAAAAGGGAAACTAATACATAACTTCATGAACTGACAAACAGAATTGCATGAAATTGACCATGTGCTTCACAGAAACAGAAGCAGCAGGTAAAGAGACAGCCTACAGAATCAGGACAATCACTGCTAGTTATATATCTAACAGCAGATGAATATAAAGGTAAGATAAAATAGAACCCAAAAAAGTACCCCAAAACCCAATCACCCCATTAAGAAATAAATCATTAAATGAACACAACAGACAATTCTTATTAGAGATACATGACAACATCTTGAACTTTCCTAGTCACGAGAAAAGTGCAAATCAAAGCTCTACTGAGATTCTACGTTACTTCAGTCAGAACAGCCATCACAAAGAAAACTACAACAAACACTGGTGAGGATGCAGGGAGAAAGGCAGCACTGCACACTGCTATTGGGAGCATAGACTTGTACAGCCACATGGAAGTAAGTTTGGAGATGCATAAATAACTTAAAGATATAACTAACGCTAGGCAGTGGTAGTGCACACCTTTAATCCCAGCACTCAGGAGGCAGACGCAGGTGGATCTCTGTGAGTTTGAGGCCAGCGTGGTCTTGAAGAGCTAGTTCCAGGACAGGTCCCAAAGCTACACAGAGAAACCCGGTCTTGAAAAACCAAATGTGTGTGTGTGTGTGTGTGTGTGTGTGTATCTATGTGTTTCTATCACATTAACTGGTTATATCACTCATCACTATCTACTCAAAGGAATCTAAGTCAGTGTACCACAGAGATACTTACATGTCCATGTTTAATGTGACATAACTCATAATACATATTATGGAGCAATCTAGTTGTCTATCAACAGACAAATAGAGAAAATATATGATAAAATGGAATTTTAGCTAATCATATGAACGAAATTGTGTCATTTTCAAAAAAGAATAAAACATTGTGTGCATGTTCGTGTGTGTGTGTGTGTGTGTGTGTGTGTGTGTCTGTGACATGAAAGTAGAGAAAGAAGGAAGAAGAGAGGATAAGGGGAGAGTAAATGTGAGAAAAGTATATTATATATATTTATATATATGAACATTTCATAGTAAAACCCATCATTTAGCATGCTCATATAAAAATATAAAGCCTATTAAAATAATAATAAAATAAAAAGCACACACTATTTCATAAATGCTATATTATAAATGAATTTTTCCTTGTTTCTAAAGAAAAATAACAGCCAGGCATGGTGGCACATGCCTTTAATCCCAGCACTAGAGAGGCAGGGGCAGGCGAATCTTTGTGAGTTCGAGGCCAGCCTGGTCTACAAGAGCTAGTTCCAGGACAGGCTCCAAAGCTACAGAGAAACCCTGTCTCGAAAAACCAAATAAATAAATATATAAATAAAGGAAAATAATATTCCCCAAGTAATATATGAGGCAATTTTTATGACAAAAGTATTAAATCCAGGTATGATGGGATACATTTGCAACCCTAGTTCTTCCAATGCTGAGACAGAATTTTCTCAAGTTTGAGACCAGTCTGGATTGCAGAGTAAGACTCTGTTTGATTAAAAAAAAAAAAACCAAAAACACAAAAGACCAAGAAGCATTAAATCTTCAGCTTACATCTCTTTTATCTAAAATATAGCACAGGACTGGAATGTGGTTCAATAATAACGTGATTGCCTCGGCACGTGACATCCTAGGTTCAAGTTCCTGCACATAACTACATAAGAAATCTTGCCTAACATTTACCGCATAGACTGACAGAGGCATCACTCCAAAAGCCAAATGGCCTTACACTTTATAAGACAGGAGAAAAATGGAGTGTAAGTTTCTTTGGACACAAATGTTGGAAGAGGCACTCACATTTCTTCATTCGCACTCAGAACGTTGGAATCACTTCTGTCAGTGTAGGTACAGTTTTGATTTCTGAAGTTGTCATCATCAAAGGTTAAACTAAAATGGTATCATAAATATATAACCAAGTCTTATGATTATATTTAGATTCATGGCCCAGATTTTTTCCTTTACATTTTAAACTATCCTACTTCCTTAATCTGACCTCAAAAATATTACCGTAAATTTAATACATGTATATTTTAAATTTTCTCACCCATCCTCACAACCTTAGCACCCTATACGTATATTTATTTTTATAGTTCACATTTCTAGAGTAGCTTTTCAAGTAAAAATCAGTATTTATATCTTATACTACATCTTCCTGTGTTGTAATGTGTAATAATTTTGTTTCAAATAAAAATTATAGGGTCTAAGAGGATGATCTTCCCCAAATAGAGGAGGACCAGTCAAGGTCAAGGGTATACAAGTAGCTGCACTAACCTGCTAGAACCTCTAATCAAGTTCTCAAATTAAAATGTTAATTTAGATTATGATTCAAATTAGATAAAAATATTATGTAGCCAATTCATGTTCTATTTTTCTAACTTTTTCGACTCCCTAAAATAATTTTAAAGAAGATTTTTCTCATAACTTCCACAAATAAAACAATAAACTTGGAATTTGGAAAATGTAAATAAACACAGAAAAGATACTAAATTCCACCATCCATTCCAATATGATCCAACTACATTTAGAAATGTGGCCTTGGACCACTGGGGCAAATCAGTTGGTAACGGTGTCTGCTGCCAACCCGAAGGACCCGAGTTCATTCACTGTCAAGAACCCATGATGAGAGGAGAGAACTGACGCTTACATTGTCCTCTGGCCTCCACATATGTGCCATGGCATGCAAAGTGATACCCTACACACAGAGAAATAAATGAGTGAGTATAAGTAGATTGAACTAAAAGGTATATATCATTGTCTTCCCATTTTTCAGCTGTGGAATGTAACCTAAGTGTTACAAGGTTAGAGGAAAAAAAATAGCGGTGTCAGGCCCTGGCATAGAATTGTTCCTAAATAATTTTATCACATAACCTCTCATATAATTGTTTGCAAAGTTACTTGATAAATTTTCTAAAATAAACCCAAAAACTATTGCTTTCTCTATATATATTTATATATAAAGAGCCCAAAAACTGATTGTACTAAACCTGATTAAAAGTCTAAGTTAAAAATATTGGGTGATTTTTTTTAAGGAGTTTTTAGACCTATATTCTGGTCTTAACACTCTTACTATGTAAAATCTTCAACATTTTATTTAGACTCCATGTGCCTCAATTTCTTATCTTTAAAATAAAGATGATGAAAGCTGCTTCACATAGTATTTATGACCTTTTTATATTAAAATAATTGGAGAAGTTAAAAACTAGACAAATGTAAAATCGGGCCAAAAATTCACCATTCTTCCTAATTTCTTAGGCTTATATATTTATAACATATTACTTATATTATTCTGCATTACATTAGTGTAAAGCTATTCTACACCAGCCATCAGTACCTATGAAATGCAAACTTTTAAATGTGGCCATTAAATTTCTCTGCTAAATATTGTAGAGCCTCTTTACTAGCCAAACTTTTATGTCCCTTGCTCATTTAAATCACAAACCAGTTGCCCATATAGTCTAGCAAAGTCATCCATTTCTAAATTCCTCGGATAATCCTCATTTGATCTTAAATCCTTTAACTGCTCCACCAAGTGTCAATCCATACGCCATGCCAAACTGGTCTCAGCCTGCTTTTCTAGGACAAGTCCCAGCCCCCACCAACCCTCCCTGACACAAAATGGATTTTTCCCTCTAGTTTAATCTTTCCCAAATCTCTATCCAGTAATTTCTGTGGGTAGTTCCTCCCTGTCGTTCACAGACCAGTGAATCCTGATATCATCAACACTGTTTATTTTGAGTACCACAAAACCATCATTTTTGTATCTATTCAAATTAAGGGTGTACACAAATCTTTTACTCATTTTTTTTTTCAAACAGACGCGCACACACACACACACTGCCTCTAGTTTTATGCAGGCAGGCTAACTGACATACTTTTTCGCCCCTCTCTGACACTGCCCTTGCTCTTAATTTAGGTTCTGTTCTTCCCACCTCTCTGCTCCCTCCCTATCCAAACCGGGCGTCCTGGGGAGCACTGGGCATGCTCAGTAGCCACAGCTGATGCAGGACGCAAACCCGTATCTTTTTTGCAGCATTAGAGTCCGACTGGAGCCAAAGGCCCTAAATCAGTGGCTCAGAAATTGCTCCATCCTCCTACGATATCGTATAGCTCTGCGTTCGAAGGATGGGTATGGATTTGGAAATAGACAGTTTGTAGACGTTCTAGTCTGCAAGGTGGGTCAGAACCGAACAGCTAAAAAAACCAGCCGCTTATGTGGGTTTGGTGCTGCGGAGATTTCTGCTGTTCTGAACAGTGATCACGTTGATAGAAGGCTGGAACTAACATTTGGCAGCTCTGCTTCATCAAGTAAATGCTGACCTGCACCCTCCTCCACACTGCCCTAGCCTTAAATCCAAAGTCTGTGTGCCAGACAGAGGGATTGTGTCGAAGACAGGCAAATCAATCACTCCAAAAATTAAATCTAAGCAGGCGGCTAAAGGGACCCAGAGATAAACAGATGGGCTAATTCCAAATGACAGCTTAGCAACCTTTCTGACTCTCAAATGTGAATAGTATGCCTGTCTCCCCCCAAAACGTATACGTCCCACGTTCATGAACTGTGATACATTTCCCCTTGAGAAAGATACTGACCTCTCTCTCTCTCTCTCTCTCTCTCTCCTCTCTCTCTCTCTCTCTCTCTCACACACACACACACACACACACACACACACACAGAGAGAGAGAGAGAGAGAGAGAGAAAGAGAGAGAGAGAGAGAGAGAGAGGAGAGAGAGAGAGAGAGAGAGAGAGAGGAGAGAGAGAGAGATGCTCCTTTCCCCCCAGCTTTCTGCGGAGACTAAGTCTCTAGAGCTGCAATAGCATCATCTCCCCTCACCTCACTGTCTGAGGATGAATGGAGAAGAAACGTACCAAGGCTAAAGAGGATAAAGAGGGGCTTCTTTGCAGGGGCTTGAGCCAGCACCGCAAAGCCTTAGAAACAGAAAGATCAGCAATAACAGGGAGAAAGACACAACTGGCCCTGCTGTTAAAATCTAACCATTTCTGCAAACTGCAACAAATATGAGACATTTCATCACCATGCTGCATCCATATTGAGAAGGTGGAGGGGGGAGCATGTGCTCTGTGCTTTAAGCATTTCAGTCTCCGGAGATGGGAGGAGACCCTGTCCATATGTTGTGGGAGCTATCTGCCACCCCAAAAGTACACTCTCCCCGCACCTAGCCGCGCGCCACTTGCCTGACAGGTTCTGCGGCAAAGCGGTTAAGCTATCTGACAGCAGGTTGTCTCTTACCGTAGGCAGCAGCGGCTCCATTTGGGCTCCCTGGTCTTTAATATCCATGTTCTGTAACACCTCTGGTAAAAGCACCTTGCTCTGCGGTGTCTTCGGTGTCTTACACGCGGCCCGGCACTCGCTCAGCTTAGTATTCGGATCAGGTAGCTCTGAAGCAGGAGGCAACTGCACACTCCAGCTCACGACAGTCACATGGCTCCTACTCACTCGGGCTGCTGGCCAGGTTTTGCACGGACTGCCTTGGATCCCTGGGCCGGTAAGAGCGATCCCCAAAGCCCTGAATCACTGCCCACACCTGAATACTTGTATAAAGTACAGCCGACAACGCTACAGGTGCAAAGGGCATTATGAATTTTGCCTGAGAGGCTAACTTCTCTTACACAAATGAGTTCATGCTGGCCTCTAACCAGCTTAGTCTGATTTTGACACCTTGAAGCACTCACTGCTTTCCAGAATCCCATAGCAAATAACAGTTCAAACATGGTGATGCCAACGCAATAGAAGTTCACTGACCTCTCATCATTTAATATGATGTTTGATGTGATATGACCTCATAATTATGTCAGTGAGCTGCAACTATTCGCTAATTTAAAATTTTAAGTTATCATTAAATTAGTAAGACAAATTTTTCAATGTTTAAATTGTGAGAAACGTTGGTAAACCATACACTATTTAAAATACGATAAATGTTTCTAAAATTTGTCTCTCAAAAGGAAATATTTTGATATTAAAGCACAATGAAAAGATGGCAGATCTGATGAGCAACCTACACATATATTCCTTTGCCTTAATTAGTTAATGGAGTCAAAGACTATTGTTAGAGGGAAGAAGTTGGTGATGGTCATTGAGTGGTTTCATACATGCTCCCTGAAATTAATTGTGGGATCTATTTTTTTGAATGTGGAGTCAAAGCTGGAGCTTTTGGATGTGCTAGGCAAATCCTGTACCACTGGGCTACATCCCCATCTCTTAAGATTTTGAGAGTCTCAATAAGTAGAAAAGGCTATCCTTGAGTTAATTGGCTTCCTGTCTCTGTCCCCTAAGTGCTGGGATCACCGATGTGAGCTAGCACTGTCTCTGGTTGTATCTATTTTAAGTGATGAAATCATATACCATTGGACTTCAGATTAAGAAAATGAAATTCAAAAATAAATAAAAATAAAGATCATTCAGGAGTTAAAAAGGATGACTGAAAATTATGACTAGAGTTCACTGTCAACTTAAAAAGTCACCTGCTTTTATAAGATTAAATTGGTAGGGATTTATATAAAATGATATTAATAATACACTAAAGTTTACATATCGCTGATCACAGGTGGAAGTATATATCACTTTTACTGCCTTCATCTTCAATACAATTCTTACAATAACCTTTTACTGCTTTATTGGAAAATATTAGTGCTTGGACTGTAATGACATGAGCAACTGCTTTGTTCAGAGGACATTTAGATTATACAATGGAATTAAATCACAAGATACTTGTCTAAAAATTCACTAATATGGGCTCAACATGACTTCATACAACAAATGGGTGGGCAAATGTTCCTAACCATACAAATAACCATAGCCAGCCATCAGAAGTAATTTATTTGAATAAAATAATAAAAACTTCTTTAAAACATTTATTTTTATTCAAGTAAGCAGTCCTAAGTCACCCAAATTATACATTTTCTAAATTAATTAAAATATTACTAAGAAAAGTCTGACTTAACTCCCAGTGTGAAAATAAAAGCAAAATTATATTTAAATTCTTATTAGTCAGCATTTTTCTATAATATGTACTAATAAACTATGGACATGCTTAGCTGGAACAACCATTGCATGGGTGCTTACTCTACTAAAAGTACCAGGGTAATAGGATTCATCCGACCTGCTGCTAAGGCTCAAGCTCAATAAGATAGCTCAGCAGGAAAAGCCTCATGACCTGGCTTACATTCCAGAGCACACATCTCTGAAAGAGAGAAAAGATTCTTGCAACTGTACTCTGCTCTCCATGGATACACACAAACTATAAATTAATAATATTAATAACATTTTAAAAAAAGAAATCCCATATTTCTATACATTGCTGATCAAAAACATCAAATGCTTGCCTGGCAAAATGAAAGTAGAGAAAGAATATTACCCTCATTTAATCTACTATTTCTATTTCATAAAATATCTTAAAGTTAACATCTAAAACCTGTGATAGTGAATCAATCAATACCCTAACCAACTCCAAACTCCAAGTGAAAGAGGTAATATAAAACTGATAATAGGAAGAAAACACTCACAACTAGATAATGGAATTTTTACTAAGAAGACAAAAAAAAATTCTAGCTCAGTGTCATTGGTTTCTAAGCTCTGATGGTAAAGAGAAACAGAAGAGAAGAGAAACTCCAAATTGTATTAGTAACTCTGAAATGCATAAGAACATCTTTTGTTTGTTTGTTTTTACATCCCAACAAGTTTCCTCTCCCTCCTCTCCTCCCAGTCCCTACCCCCCCACACACACCCCATCCACTCCTCCTCTTCTGTTTGTCTTCAAAAAATGGAGGATATCCCATGGATGGCCAGCTGTCAAGCTGCAGTGAGACTAGGTAATCCAGCAGGTACCAGAATCAGGTAACAGAGTCAGAGAAAGCCCCTGTAACCACTGTTAGGAGTCCCACAAAAAGACCAAATTACAAAACTGTAACATATGTACAGAGGGCTTAGGTCAGTCCCCACTCCCCCAGGATCCCTGGTTGTTGATTCAGGCCAGGCCCTGTGAGCCCCTATGATCCAGGGTTAGATGGTGCTGTGGGTTTTCTTGAAGTGTCCTTGACCCCACTGACTCCTACAATCCTTCCTTCCCCTTCCACCAGATACCTCGAGTTCTGCCTAATGTTTGGTTGTGGGTTTCTGCATCTGTTTCCATCAGTTGCTGGATGAAGCCTCTCTGACGACAGCTGAGCTAGGTACCAATCTGTGAGTATAGCATAGTACCATTAGGAATCAGTTCATTGACTTTTTTTCCAGTCGTGTTTGTTTCTATCTGGTCTATCCTGCCTCTGGGTCCTGGCTCTAGGGGGGAGCACCCTCACTTGCTTGCATGAGAGCATCTTACCTGTGTATCCTTAGTAGAGGTCAGGAGATGATTTGTCTGGGGGTTTCCTTTTTGAAAACTGTTCCGAAGTAAATTCTATATAATTCCCAGTCCAAAGCTTTTTCTCCACCATAGAGTTTCCTTGGGTCTAGATCAATAGCTCTCAATTTGTTGGTAGCATATCAGATATTTACATTACTGTTTATAGTAGTAACTTATGGTTGGGGTCACTACAACATAAGGAACTGTGTTAAAGGGTCACAGCATTAGGAATGTTAAGAACCACTGGGATAGATAATTAAAAATTGGTTCATCTTGACTAGAAATCTAATAAAAATCTATTGGAACAATCCAACAGCCAGAATTTGAAGCATCATATTAAAAACTGTATGATTGAGTTCAACAAAGGAAGGAAATTAATGTTCTACGCACCTACAAAACTGTGACCGTAGTCTGATTTCCAGTCCACCAGTCCTACTATGTTAGAGGTGCTGTACTCACTCATGCTGTTTTCCTGTCATACCCAGCAGTATTTAAGTGGGATTTTCCTCTCTGAAGAATGAATGAAAGTAGGGATTGGCCAGAGTTCAACTGCACAGAGAGGAATTACAGAAAGCACTGACCAAAAGAGTCACCCTCATCTTTAGCTTTCCATGTCCTGACCAGTCCATTTGTTGGTCAGGAAAGAGACACAGCCACCATGGAGTGCTTCCTTCCTTGATATGCCCTGCATCGTGAGACTCCTGCTGAGCTCAATTTCATCTCATCTCCCAAGTGTACAAATCATCCTGAATGCAATGTACTCTCAGCTTCTACCTCCTTTTACTATTTTAAGATCTGGGAATAAGACATTCCCATTAACACAGTGTTTATCTTGCATAACAGACCATCTAATATTATTTGTATTTGAAGAAATATTGGATTCTAGAAATTACTAACAACACTGATACTCCGAGAAGTAATAAAAATAATAGATTTCTTTTAGTATTGCATTTTTAACTTGGATATCAATGTCCCTTGCTTTGGTTCTTCTTAATATAAAATATCTGAATATTAGGTTGGTAAGAGTTTTAAAATATTTTACATTAATATTTCAAAAATATTTTACATATGATAATGCATCACAGCCCTGCTTATATCATTCTTTAAGTCTGGCCCAAAAAGTCTGTATCTTTGGGGACTATACAAATGTCCTTAGCAATTTAAAACATATTATGCTGATATGTAAGAAGAATCTAAAGTCCTTCGTTGAATTTAACCAACTCAAGAGATACCAAAAATGCTTTCTCAACAACTTAAAAAATGACTAACTTCTGACCATTGTGGGAAAAGCTAAAAGTGCCTACTCTAAAACATGACTTCCAGTGTAGGACATTGTTATCCACAATTAGGAAATCACTTTTTAAACTAATTTTAGAGATTTTTTTGGGCCCTAACTTGACAGTACTTTAGTCAATAACCAGAAGAAGAATATGCAAACTAAGTAATGTATTCCAGAGTTGGGCTGAAGTTCAAGCTTAAAGAGACCATTTAACCCACACATCTCTTAGTTAATAGCTGCTTTTCCCAATCCTGAAACTTGAAAAATTTTAATTTCCTGATTTTAAAGTTTTGTCTCAATTTATGCTAAAGAGAAATTCATGCACAGTCTACTTCCTCAATTGAGGTCTGGAAAACAGTATCATGATCCAAACTAGGTCAAATTAGTAAGACCTGAAGACCTATTATGTACTAGAAACTACATGGGAACAAGATTTGAACTCTGCTCTCAAAAAGTCACAGGTTAGAGACAAAATAAAACATTATTTGACAACATAATTAAATAAAAATAATATGTGGGAAAATAAAGAACAGGAAACAAAAATCAGAAGATAAAATGATTTTTAATGGCATTTTCTCATTCTTGTTATAGAAATTTAAACTTCTTAAGGGATTTCTTTCATAGTAAAAGGTTAAATTTTCCCTTCTCTGTTATTAGAAAAAAAGTTCAACTTATTAATTATACAATTATCAGACTTTTGTCTAATTATTACTGTCTTTGCAAAATGATTCTCAATATTTCATTTCTGTTCCTAACTTAAAATAATCAACATCACACTTATTACAAAGTTGATCGCAGGGTACAATAATCTTTTACTGATCCTGTCCACACCAAGTTAAAGAATTATACCGAAATAATCAATACTCAGAATGTGCTATGTGTAAACTTTACTATATTGTTCTCAAATTATGAACAAGAAAAATTTATGTCTATAGTAAATAATGGATAGTTATAATAAATAAATACAGTATAATTTGCATTCTGTCAAAGATGACAGTTGTTACATAGAGAAAAGGGGGACAAGGAATCAAAACCCAGCAATTTTTTCACTTCATCATAGGAAACCAAACCACTAGTGAATAGTATTGATACATTTTATGTACAATATTCATGATCCTACATAATCTAAGAGCCTGAATATTTATTCTTATCTTACTGCAATTGTCAGAGAAATTCAAAATATGTTTTTCTAATTATTTACTTATAAATGAGCTTCTTTTCTCAGAAACAAGAAAGAAAATCCAGAAAGAAAAATCTCATATAAAACTGCAATTTAGACAAACCATTAAATAATTTTAGAATAGTATTTCATTGGCAATTTCAATCAAGACTTATTATATATATTGTGGTACTTGCTTCTCTAAAGTGATGACTTTTCAATATATTATGGCAAGCACAGAATTAGCTGTGCAGAATTTAATAAAGTATCATTAAGTAGGGATGCATTGCTTAACTGTGTTAGTAGAAAATGGAGATAAAACTAAAGAATAATATTAGCCAGGAAAATCTATACTGATATAGAGATTTAAAAAAATGAGTCAATTATAATCTCACAAACCAGATTGTCACTCCTAATATTTGGTATGTATTATCTACTTTTTTACTTTTCTGAAGGTAGTAGGGGTAACTCCTTTTGTTTATTTCTTCTATTGCATTTTTTAAAAGTGTTAATTTATAAATATGAAACGGAAGTCCTCATTTAAAAGACATCTAAATAAATGCTTAGGTTAGACCTTTTATTACCATTAAGGTCTATCTATGCTATTTCACCCAGGCTGTGTCAAGACTGAGGTAACATTTCAAAGTCTCTACCTAGGAGTGAAGCAAACATTCTCTCTACTTCCAAATTTTATGCATTGGTTTGAAATAGCTATCACTGTCTCTGCCTTTCTTTCTTCATCCTAAAACAAGGTTCAACTAATAGAGAAAAAGCACACATAAAAATATATACTGACAATAAATGTCTTACTCATTTCCAGTTCTTCTTCTCTTCCATTCCAGAGACACCTTTGCCATGGATCTTCAGCTTTCCTTACAATGCTACTGTTTGGAACAGTATCCGTCTGCATTTAGTATCCTGAAATTCCAGGATTTGTTACTGCATCATCCACTCCTAAAAATAAAATAAAATGAATAAATGAAACAATGCAAGACATTTAAATAAATGATAACATGTTTATTATAGAAAATACTATCTTGCTTCAATCTAAATATAGTGTCATAATTTAACAAGCAAAATTTTGATTTTTTTTATTTATCATAAAAAATTATAAATTTTCATGGTGGGAAAAATAAACTTGACTTAAACATTTTAATACTTCTCAGGAACATAATCACCTCATAAATAAAGACAAAGATCAGTCTATTCACTTAATCAGCATTTACTGAATAATTCCTATGTAGCCAATAGTGTGCATGTCCTGGAAAAGCTAGGCAAGGAGACTCCAGTATGGAAAGAAGACAACGACTAAGCCATACGTGATTGTGATGGGCATGTGAAAGAAGAAAAGCGTCCACCTGTTTCAGAACACAGTGAAAGCAGGGATGACAAGGAGGACAAACACCCCCAGGGAAGATATCATCTCAACTCAAGTTTAAGGCATAGAAAAGGACTTCCCATGACTGTGTGTTTATGGCAAACAAAACATTACTAATACATGGTATAGAAAGGCAAAGGCATGGACAGCATTGCTACAGTCATAGCACATGGAAAGGAAAACCAATGCAAAGGAAAACTACTGCTTAATGTAAAACACAGACACAAGGTAAGCTGAGGCTTATTTCTTGATTTTTGCTTATTTGTTTTTCTTTTATTTCTGTTTATTTAGTTCAAAGCTAATTGTCTCTGAAGCAAGGCTGAATGATTAATAAAACAAAGAACCAAATACTTGAAATCATTACAAATACTATTTTAGTTGGTTATTAAACTATAATCAGAAGGATGTTTCATCAGACATGACTGAGGTGGGAAGGAAGGTAATTCACAGGAAAAGACAAGATTTACACAAAGAAAGTTTGTAAAAGTCAGAGGGAAATATACTGTCTTATAAATTTACTTAAAATGAATATATATATATATATATATATATATATATATATATATATTCACCCATGTGGTAGAACATGGGTATGTGGTGTATGTATAGTTTAAATGGAATGACACCATACAAATTATTAGTGCTCACCTCAAGAGCCATAGACTAACAAAAGCTAGAATGCCAGTCATGAGAAACCTTTGAAATTGTTGGTTGTAGGAGTTCCAAGAGGCTTCCAAAATAATATAGGTCATTGCCATTGTCCTTGGCTGCCTCCTAGAACCTGAAGATAAGAGCCTATTTCTAAATACACCATATACTTTGAACACACGATTCCTCATGCAAGGAATCATAGGCAAGAGATATTTCACAAGGTCCCATCATTAGGTGCCAAGCTACAATTAATGCTACTTTAATGCTACTGAGAAGTGAGAATGAGTTTTTTCCAGGGACAAGATCCCTAAGTTATCCAATGTCAAGTGGTTTGCTCTCAACACATGTACACTAAATAGGCTCAAGTGTGTGTGTGTGTCTGTGTGTCTGTGTGTGTGTGTGTGTGTGATTTTAAAAGATAAGGTCATAAATTTGAGAAGGAATGAAGGGACAGGAGAGGAGTGGAAGTGGGGAGAAAGGCAAGGAAATGATGTAAGTATCATATTCATGTGAGAAAATTGCAAGCAATAAATAATTGAAAGTGAGATTGAAAATAGAATTAGTAAAAATTGGTATTATTTATATAACCTTGAAACCCCATCTACAAAGTATGGATGCTATTATTTAATATGCTCTCAAATTAAGTAATAATATTTCTATTTACTGCTTAGTGCTTAAAAAGGTTCAACGAAATGATTCTAAATAAGTATAAATTTTTACGTCATTTAACAATTTTCATGAAAGCATCTATCTTATATAAAGGAATCACTGCAACTTACCTAGTCATCTTACATCTGAATTGCTATGGATACTTTTGTAATTATTGATTTGTAGATTTCATATCCAAAAATTCTTATCTAGTAAGTTGAGGTGAGAATAAGTGTTCTGTGTTTTCTAATTGAGAAATGTATATTAACTGGCTTGTGTTTTACTTATTGGACATTGATTTCCATATGTTCTCCTATTCAAAATACAGCATGTATCTTTCTTAAAAGAAAATTATCTGAGCCAGACATTGAAGCACAGTCCTTTATTCCCAGTACCCTGGAAGTAGAGGCAGACAGATCTCTGTGAGTTTGAAGCCAGCCTGATCTACAGTGAGTAGTCCCAGGACAGTTGAGGATAAGTAGGGAGAACCTGCCCTCTCCCCAACCCCCCAAAAAAAGAAAGAAAAGAAAAAGAAAATTTTGGGCTTAAATATCAGTAATTATCAAATGACAAACATTATATACATCCTAAATGAACAAATATGCTATGCATTGTTTAACAATAAAAGATCCACCATGATTTTAGTCTTCAGGATATATCCAGTACTAAAATAAATATTTTATATAATAATTTAATTTGCCCTTCATATCAACCCTAAGAAATACATTCTTATATCAATTTATATATTTGAAAACTGAAATGCACCCAGGTAAAACAACTTGTTGAGCTTCATACAACTTTAAGAAGCAGAATAATAATTCCAACCCAGGTTATCAGTCTTAAAAAGCAAACATTTTACATGATGCTGTAACTGGTTTCTAATTAGTTTAGGTTACCAAAAAATGTTTGTCCCAAATCTAATTAGCAGGAAGAATTACGAGTTCCACATCTACATCCAGCATTGATACAAAATCAGAACGTGTTGTTTGTTTTTAATGAATTTGGCCAAACCAAAAATGTAATATTTCTTTAACAATCATGCATGCAATAGTGCTCTATTTATAGCAAGGCTTCTTCCAACTTCATTCAGAAAAGACTGAGAAAAAGAACATGTGATCCTGTTTCTTGACAGAAAATAATTGGAGTGATAATTCCTGTGTCAGGGTGAGAAATCCTGCCGTGTTAATGACCTGAGCCAGGCTGTTTGTCTCTGTTTAGCCACACATATAACATGTCTTCCCATGTCTTCTGTTTCCTCTAGACATGTGTTAAATCATGAATGTCCAAAAAACTCTCCTGTAGTGTCAAAGATAATGAAATATTTATCCATTTGTTAAATTTCTGAAGATAAAACATTTACTAATTATTAAAATTTGAAAAAAAGAAAAGGTTTCTTATGTGTCACAAAAGATGCTCGGTCCTTAACTGAACTTGGAGGCTGCAGTGACATAGACTTTGCTGGAGAGGGTGGTGACAGTCCAGCAGTACAGTACTTATACAGCATGTGGCAAGCCCTGACTTTGATTCCCAGTACTTGAGAAAACAAAGGAAAAGACAAAGAAGTGAAAAAGAAAGAAAGGAGCATTGTATTATGTGTAATATAATGTCCATGCCAACTTGCAAGAGTTTTTTGAACTCTTGAACCCACAGTTTTGTAAAATTAGCCGAAAAACAAGTTTATACTGTTCTGAAAAATAAATCAGCTAGTACCAATGAAGTACTTATAATACTTCACAGTATATAGTAATTCCTTAACAAATAGTGGGGAATAGCGTTATTTCGCTAAGTCAATTGGCTAGGGATGTCCAGATGGAGACGGCAGGACAGAGTGAGAAGTGAGTTTGGAATGGAAAAACACCTGAGCTTGGCTAGCTCTAGAGTTAGAACAATGCAATGAATAGATCCCTGAAGAAAGGGTCAGCACTTAAAATATTCTGGCTTTTCACTGGCCACTCAATAAACTTACATATTTTTGAGTGTAAGCATATTGCTAGGAAATATATTCCAATAAATCAAATCATTTCCAAACCTTTGGTAAGTAGCCTTACCATCTATTGTTATTGTTCTGTAAACCTAGTGATGCTCTACCCTTGTATTTCAGCTTTCCTTTAAACACACACACACACACACTTTAGGGAAACACAAATATCATGCACATGTGACATAAAGACATTGATGACTTTTATTTTCCTGAATACTTTCGCCTTGCTTGGGATTACTGAAACTAAGTAGTTCAAGGTAAACAAAATGTGAACAAAACTGAGTCTGGAAAAGTGTTTGTCTTTACTATCTGTCAGATGGTTCTGCATCTGCATTCGTGAGCCCTCCTACGTGTGAACCTAATATCTAGTTTATTATTATTATTTTCTTTAAAAATTTCTTTCTTGGATCTTTGGGAGTTTCACATCATGCACCCCAATTCCTTCAACTCCCAGTCTCTCCTGTTCCCCCCAAATCCCTGCCACACACCCCCAATAAGGAAACAAATCAAAGTAGGCAGTCAAGCAAACAAAAGCAAAAAAAAAAAAAACAAAATCAAAAAAGCCACAACAATGCACAACAAAAACAAAACAAAATCCATAACTACAGAAAAATCTCTTTGCTTCTCTTTCTTTCCTGCTTCTCCAACACCTCTTCGTTCATCCTGGTGGCACTGGAGTCTTCAGTGTGCCTTGTAGTATACCTGTTTGTCCCATCAGTTTTACTGTCAAATGTTCATTGCAATGAGTCACTGGTCTGGTTCAAGGCCTCTGGTTTCTGGCATGCCAGTGTCACTGGAGCCTTGGGGATATCCTGTGGCTGCCACTAGTCTTGGAGATCTTGCGAGTATACTTTCACAGGACCAGTCTCTTTCTGAGCTCCAGCCGGTCCTAGATGGTGCAGATGCTTTGGTGGGTAAACCCAAGCCCCAGCTGGGGGCCTGGAGAGTAGCCAGGCAGGTCTGTCCAGGTCCTGGGGCTACCCACCTTGGGCGAGTTAGTGGAGTCAGCTCCACTACATGCATGCCCTCAGGATTGGTTCACCCTGGCCTGTGTTGAGGGGTTGGGGCCATCTCTCCAGCATGCAGGGGCTAGCTGGAGTGCCCGGCATGTAGGGGCTAGCTGGAGTGCCCGGCATGCAGGGGCTAGCTGGAGTGCCCGGCATGCAGGGGCTAGCTGGAGTGCCCGGCATGCAGGGGCTAGCTGGAGTGCCCGGCATGCAGGGGCTAGCTGGAGTGCCCGGCATGCAGGGGCTAGCTGGAGTGCCCGGCATGCAGGGGCTAGCTGGAGTGCCCGGCATGCAGGGGCTAGCTGGAGTGCCCGGCATGCAGGGGCTAGCTGGAGTGCCCGGCATGCAGGGGCTAGCTGGAGTGCCCGGCATGCAGGGGCTAGCTGGAGTGCCCGGCATGCAGGGGCTAGCTGGAGTGCCCGGCATGCAGGGGCTAGCTGGAGTGCCCAGCAAACGGTAAGAGCAGCTTTCCCAGGGTCAGTGAAGGGCGTGGCCAGCTCAGCATGGCCCTCTGACTTCATCTCCCAGGATTCCTAGGGCCTCCTGAAGTGACCCAGGGCACAGACATCCACACAGACCCCAGCTGTAACTGGGCCAGAGACCCAGACATGGTTCGTGGCAGCAGCATGGGTCTAGTAGACATTGTGGCCCTGGGGAAGGGACTGGTGACTCAGGTGGGAATGGTTGTGACCCTAACCTTGGGCCTCTATGTGACCTGTGGTGGCAATGCAGGACCTGGACTTTAGCACAGACCCCAGCCACAGTAGAGCTGTGGACCCCAACATGGCACTCAACAGTGGTTGGGTCTGGATGTCACCACTGTTCCCACGGCAGTATGGCCCTGAAACACCAACAGGGTCCTCAATCTCTGGTGTCTGTACAATCTTCAATGGAACAGGTGCATCGGACAACAGCACACATCCTGGCCACATTAGGGCCACAAACCCTGATATGGTCCTCAGCTGCAGCTCTGGCCCAGACATCACCATGATCTTTTGCAGCTGGGCAGGCCACTCAGATCTGAATGCTTCCTGCCCCTTGGACACCAGCCTGGACTCAGGTGGCTGACCTGACCCTCGGCAACATCTAACAGGACGCTCACCTACTTGAAAATTAGGAAGTACCTTTCTTATTGTTACTTCCATTTTAGAAATAGTAAAAGATAATAAAACTAATTCCAGAAGTTTCTGTGGAAAGACAGGCCAAAGTGTGGGCAATCACAAAGACAGGGATGCTTTCTCTAAGAAAAGGTAGGGAGAGAAGGGGTTTAACAAATGATTGATTGTCATAACCCGACATTGTATTTATCCACCCAACTTTGTTTCCAATATAAGCATTTGTAAAAATTTGAGTTTAGTCTATACTGTATCATTTCAAAACAATTTTCATATTAATAAAAAGGAAGATCTAAAGCTAAAATGTGTAATTATTCAAAGCCAAGAAAATTAAAGTCACACAAAGAAATTTTGTAAGATAAATACTTTGTTTTCATCATTAGTTTTTGTTTTAAAATTAAAATAGGTATTACATTCTTCCTTAGTAATCCAGGTCTATGGAAAGCAAATAAATCTAGGCTGTTCTGACCTTACAGAATTCTACAAAAGAGGAGAAAGGATTGTAGGAGCAAGAGGGGTCAGAGTCACCACAAGTAAACCCACAAAACAACTAACCTGGGCTCATGCGGGTTCACAGAGACTGAACAAACAATCACAGAGGCTGCATGGGACTGACCTAGGCCTTCTGCATATACGCTACAATTCATAACTCGGTCTTCATGTGAGACTCCGAACACTGGGTGCAGGGGTTGTCTCTGACTCTGTTGCCTGCTTTTGAAACTCATTCCTTCTACTTGGTTGTCTTGTCCAACTTAATAGAAGAAGAGAAGCCTAGTCTCACTGCAACTTGATACACCTTAGCTAGCTGAGATTCACTTTGATTGGGATGTAAAAACAAAAAAAAAGTTATTTATTTTTTAAAATATGATATATATATTTAGTACACAAAGATGTATTTCTTTTCAGCAAATTGTTATTTTGAAGCTTTTCTAGGACAGATATTTGAAATTCATCATCCTAGTAACTGGGAAGAGAGCAGAAAAACAAGACTTTGAAAAGTGATAGTCTGGAAGAAGAAAGAAAACAGTCAAAGAACAAACAAGTAAAAAAAAATAAAGTACATAGTATATGAGATAATGACAACACAGGTAAGAAACACAATACAGAAAAGGAGAATAAGGGTATCTGGATTCTATTATTAAGTGGGAGCTAGTGAGGATCTCACTGATGTGAATTTGAGTAAGTTCTGAAGGAAATAAAGTGGTACACCATGATGCTATCTTCATGAACCAATTTCCAGATGAAGACAACAATGGATGTAGATATACAGAAAGGATGAAGGCCCTGAGAAATTATGGAATTCTGGATGTGTTTCCCTTGGTACAGCCAACAGTATTTGCTGGGGGACACAATGTAGGCTATAGCACAAAGACAGGAGTCATGGATATTGCTAAGTTTTTTTGTCTGAGCCAGAAGAATGGCATTTCCATTGCCAAAAAATGTTGAATTCTGAGTATTTTACTTATATTTACTGACAAGAAAAGTGGGGAATTTCACAGGTACAGTTCAATAGAGTGGGAGGTGGATGTGTATATGTGTCTGTATGTGCGTGGGAGCGGAAGTGGAGGTTGCATGTGTGCATGCCATAGCCATTCCAAGATCAATCATTCTCTATTTCCATTACTGTCGGGAATGTTTTTACATGCTGAGCCATTTCTCCAGCCCTGTAGCAGAAAATGAAAGAAATAATAGAAAAGCGTTGTATTATCAACACACTCCAGAAGATAGAAAAAGAGAAACAAAAAAATTTAAGATGGAATTTAAAAGAAAAGTGTGCTCAAATATGTAACAATTATTGCTTGCCTTGCAAAGTATACAAGATACTTTATCTTATCTTTATAAACTATTTTACTATATCCTACTTCTATACCCTTTTGTCTTCTCTCTGAGGAGCAAGTTGGTAAAATAACGAATTAGTTATGTCAATTCAAGTTGTTCCAACAGTGTAACAATAATCAACATGATTACAAGGACATATAAAAATAAGCACAAGATATTTTCATCAAAATAGGAGGTAGAGCATTTATTTGCTAGGGTAGGTTTAGTGATTTGATCAGCAATAAATAAAAGCTATTTCCTTTATTAAAATGCCTGATTACATAAGAAGTACACAAATATTTTTAAACTGTATCATGGTGTCAGTTCTCTCACCATGAAATTGTAATTCCTGCGGTCTGGTAGACATAGATCTGCTGGAGACAGGAAGCAAAGAATGCCATTCAGCTAAATGAATGAATGAATCATTATGGTAAACTCAATATAATTCCTAGAGTCAGGTCAGGACATCAGAGGTAACAACAATGCGGCTCTCTTCATGAGAGCATGGAAATTTTTTGCTGTTTTTTCCCCCCAACTCTGAAAGGAGAAGATATTGATTTGGGACCTTGTTCAAAAGATTTCACCAGTATGGTCTCCAACAGTATGGGCTGAGTTTGTTTTGTTCCCTGTTTTCCCACAACTATCTTGGTGCTAAAAGCTTAACAGAACTTTAATGAACACTTTAATGTATAAGTAAATGAATGAGCACATACAAAAATTTAAATGGATGAATGAGCAAGCAGGACTTAAATTTATGATGCTACATTAAGTCAGAGGTAGGATCTTGCTTAAAAAGATACTCCTACAAAAATAATCACCACACATCTCTGCTACATATATAGAGAACACATTAAAGAACAAACAACACATGTATATGTGTTACATATTTTTATAGTCTAACATATTATTACAACTTAATTGATAAGCCTTATAAAGGAAAATTTAATTTGGATATTCTTTTTCAGCAAAATTACTAGTGGGAGGGGAGTCCTAGCAGCTCCTTTTCCTAAGAGTTAGATTATATTTTAGGAGCGCCGTCATGGTGAAATTCGTGAAAGCTAGCAGATATGATGATATGGAAGATTCGGTATGTGCCATTAAATAACACAGAATAGGTTGATCTTTACCACACTGTGTCTTTCTAGAATGATAAAAAGACATCCACATATATTAGTGTCAACCACAAGACATTATTTATGACTAGATAGCAGAAGTTTTTAAATCAGAATACTCAATATTTCAATTTCCTTTTCTGAATAATGAAGATCAGACCAGACCTCTAAGTGATAATAAGATTCTTCTTTTTTCTTTGTACTTATCTTTGTGTTTCTTATATCCTGCAACTCCATCCCATTCATTTCCCTGTCTCTTCATATTCACCCTCTGCCCTTGCAACCTCCCCCACCCCAAAATAAAATAAAATTTGAGAGGAAAAAAAAAGAGAGAGAAGGAAAAATCAATCTTGCCATGGAAGCTATAGTGTGACACAGTGCATAACATAGTAAACCCTTTGATCCATCTATCTTTACTTGTAAGTGTTCACTGCAAAGAGTTATTGATCTGGTTTGAAGGCTCTGGTTTCTGCTACACTATTAA
Organism: Myodes glareolus; assembly: GCF_982192425.1. Lineage (NCBI taxonomy): Eukaryota > Metazoa > Chordata > Mammalia > Rodentia > Cricetidae > Myodes > Myodes glareolus. The sequence continues at coordinate 43,868,477 of NC_142046.1, read as the reverse complement.
TGCTGGGCCCTCACTGGTACTCCTCTCGGTTATCCTGCTATTGCCCTATGTTGTGGAGATCCTGCAGCTTTGGGTCTGCAGGACCAGTTCCTTCACATGCTCCAGCAGATCACAGATGAGGTGGACGTTGGAGTGGGCCAACTCATAATCCTGGTTCTGATAATGGATAGTTTCACGGTTGGTCAGTCTCCCAGCTCTCCCTTGTCCTCACCACCAAGGAGAGCTCTCCTGCATTGCCCCTGCATTGCCCTGTTTACCCTTGCAGTGATAGCAGGGGTGGGGCTAGTTCTCCTGCTTTCACCTTCTCAGGGTCAGTTCTCCTACACCCACACCTTCAGGGTCAGCTCTACTGTGTTGCCCAGGCCAGGTTTAGGATCCACTCTCCTAGTGTTGTAGCTGATGAGGGGCAGGACCAGCTCTCAGGCTCTTATGATCTAGGGCCAGCTCTTCCATGTGCCTCAAGTGGGGGCGAGGAGGGGTAAGAGGGGATGGAGGGGCATGTCTGCCCCACCCATACGGACACCCATAGGGACAGCTCTCCCATTCTCACAACTTAGGGGCTGGCTCACCCACACCTTGCTAGTAAGATTCTTACAAAGGATTTCTGTCAGTCATATTGAGGCAGCCTTTAGAAGGGGCAGGAAAAGGAACTTCTCTGAACTTGAAGGTTCAGGTTCCTGGATACAAGTAGATTTCAAGCAGATTTCTCTTTAGAGAGTATCAAGTTTGCCCTGTCACACAGTACCACACGGGAGCAATTTGCATGAGAAAAACTGACCTGTGGAGAATTAGAAGACTACATTTATTTGCTAATGTGTCTTATAAAGATGACTCAATGTGTTTAACTGGTAGAGACCACAAAACAGCACGGAAACAGATTAATGAAACATAAGAATTTCTTCAGCACCCCACTCCCACATTAACCAGGTGAACTAAAGTAGGAGAAAAAATAACTGTGCTATCTGTGGGGTGGAAGCTTAGAATCAATGTTTTGGCTTCACTCTAGGAGTCTACTGTTGTCTGCTTATGACAGAGTTACTCCTTTCCTTCTGAAGAGAGTCACAGTCTTTGGCTGAGATTGTTGGAGCAAGGATAGGCACTTGGTCTAACACATGCCCTTCTCCTGCATTTTTAAGCTTGATATGAAATACATCTGACTCCCATGCCTCAACAATAGAGGAGATTGCTTAGTCTTCACTATGAAAAATGTCTTAAAGAGAAGGACTTTAAGTCACAGGCCAAGCATGGTGGCATATTACAGCTAACCCAGTACTCGGAAGACAGAGGTAAAAGGACCGTTGCAAGTTCTAGGACAGCCTGCTCTATATGTTAAGTCTAAGCCACTCAGGGCTACATAGTAAGATGTGTCTCAAAAGATAAATAAATAGATACGAATGCAGACAGATAACAGAAAATAAACAAAAATAAATGTAATAAATGACAAATTGTAAGTATCCCTGAGATCTAGATATTATCCAACATATCCTGTGGTTTTATCACAAAAAGTTCCCCTGTGGTTTAAATTGTATTTCTGCCTCTTACAAGTTAGAAGATGCTTACTTAAAGGAAGCATTAGAAGAATTGTGGCTTCATTGTATTGTCATAGTCTGCATGGTCTAAAAATGCACTGACTATATTTTGATAGGATATTGAAACTCAAAGAAGTGTCTTATACTTCCGAGATAAAAATCACAGTAAGACAGAGCTGCTGAATTTTAAATTCAGATGTCCTGATTTCAAAGTCAGTTCCCCCTCAATAAGCACTCCCCTATGACAACACTACTATACTATGCGTGTCTTGACAGCTACTGGAATAGTTAACAATTGAGAGGAGTAGCACAGACTGTTTTGCCTAGCAAATGGATGATCAGTACGTATTCAAGTTTTTATTCAATTTAATTTTTAAGAAAAGACTTTTTGTGGGCAGAATATATGACCTATAATCTCATTCACTTAACAAATATTTATTTTGTGAGAACTCTATGCAAAGATAAAACATTTAGGCAGTTCTCTGGTCAAGATGTTTCTAGAGTATTTGGGAATCCTGCTAAAATGTCTCATTCAGTAGGTCAGATTGATGCCAATGCAACTGGTCTGCAAACCACATTTGAAGAAACCAAGTGTTGTATATACTATGGGAGATCAATTAAAGTATATTACCCATCTCCTTAACAAAAACGTTACAAATATTGTTAAAACGTATCTTTTAAAAACAGACATTTTGAGTGCAAAATAAAATTTTGTAACAATAAAAGACTCACTATTTAGATTCTAAAAAATAAATAATTAGCATACATCAAACTGCCACTTAAAAAAAATAAAAAATAAAATAAATTAATTAAAATAAAATAAAATAAATAAATAAAACTGCCACTTCAAATTGTCTACATTTTTATCTCATTTCAAAGACAGACATATTTCAAATATCTATAATATGGTCTTCTTTTAAAATATACAATACCAAAAATACAAATCTTCTACTCTATATCTAACACTTTTCTATCAAAAAAAAAAACAGGATAAAATGAATAAGAAAAGTATCAGAAGATAGTAAGTATAAACAGTGGTGTTAACGAAAAATTTGATCCTGAATATAAAAGTGTACATACACACACACACACACACACACACACACACACACACACACACACAAGCACTATACGAATTCAGAGGGAAGATAAGGTTACACCTTACCTGAGGTTGCCTAGGAAGATCCATGGGGAAAATGGAAGCTAGACTTCCTTTACAAAGGGGATGAGATTTTCAGAGGCAGAAATTGAAAAACAAGATATTTTAATTTAAGGGAATGAATAGAGATGGAAAAGCAAAGATATAAGAAAGCAAAAACGAAAGAGAGCGAGAAAGAAATAGAGACAGGAAAGAAGGAAGGAAGGAAGGAAGAACTGAAAGGATCAAGACAACTCTGGCTGTCTTAATAGAATACTAATTGGCAATTATAATGGTAATTTTTAAAATCACACAGTTAACTCCAATACTTAATTACAGGTTTGAGGCATTTGCAAGTAGCCAGGTTTTTACTTTTTATGTCAGAATTCAATTCCTTCAAATCTTTGAATAGTTTCATTTTATCATTTAGGTATAAAAGTAAAAGACCATCCTCGCTCAAGTTCTCCCTCCTTCTGCTCTTCAACTGGACCTTGGGGGCTCAGTCCATTGCTCTGATGAACAAGGAAGTCTGGACCGCAAGAGGTTGGTCCACCCACTGAGACAGTGTGCCTGTTCTAATGGGAGCTCACAAAATCCAGCTGTACCGGGACTGAATGAGCATGTAATCAACCCGGACTCTGAATGTGGCTGACAATGGGGGCTGACTGAGAAGCCATTGATAAAGACACTGGGACCTTTTTCTACTGCAGGTACTGGCTTTTGGGGACCCTAGTCTATTTGGATGCAAAGCTTCCTAGGCCTGGATGTAGGGGGGAGGGCCTTGGACTTCTCATAGGGCAGGGTACACTGCCCTTTCTTAAGGAGGGAGGGGGAGGGAGGAGGATGAGTGGGGGAGCAGGAGGGGAATGAGAGGAGGGGAGGAAGTGTAAATTTTTGAATGGAAAAATAAATTAAAAACATAAAAAAATGTAAAATTAGGCTAAGAAACTGTTATTATATAATAAAATTATTGAACAAGAAAAAAAAAAGACTATCCTCAAAAAGGTCTTCCTGAAAGATTCTAAGCCTGAATCTGAACCTAAATTTAAACTTAAATCATTCTCCCTTTTATTAATTCATTATTATGTCTCCCTACCAAATATAAGCCGACGTCTACTTTCAACCACTATAAGGTAATGGTGATCAAATGTTATTATACTACTGGTGCTGCTGAACAGAAGCATTGGCTTCCTTATCTAACCATTCCTCTCTTGGAACAAGACTGGGTTTTCTTCTGCTGGGGAGATGACTTGGTGGATAAAATGCTTGCCATGAAAGCAGAAAAAGCTAAGTGTGTATTTCCAGAACACATACAAAGCAGACAATGGTAGTAAGAGGACATGTAGTTGGGAGGGAGAGCAGGTAAATCTGGGAGGGCTAGAGAGACATGGGTAAATGATATATTTTAAATAGATTTGAAGTGTTTTTAAAACACTTAAACACTTAAAAAATAATTGTGTCACTAAAAGATGTGGACTGGGAAAAGGAGATCATACAATAGTTAAACTGTTGGCTGCACATGCAAGAGGACAGAGTATGGATCCCCAGCACCCATGTAGTTATAATCCCAGTCTGGGGGGAAAGATGGGTAATCCCAAGAGCTCACTGCTGGCCAGTCTAACAAACTGGAGAGTTCCAGATTTCATGAAAGACTGTCTCAAAAGATAAGGTAGAGAATGACTGAGGGAATATTTCCCCATACAGATGTAACCACCACAAACACTCATGATGTCACATTGAAAGACCCCAACCCAGCTTTAGCTGCAGTATCGTCGTTTCACCAGGCTTAAGACAAAGGTCACCAAAAGGCTGTAAAACAGGAAATTATCTGGCATGGGAAGGGGAACGGAATGTTTGAAAAAAAGGATCATATGTGCTTTAAGATAGGGTCCGGTCAGCTATTACCTATTATCTGGTTCCTTTAATCCCGGATAGGGTCCGGTCAGCTATTACCTATTATCTGGTTTCTTTGATCCTGGATGGGGTCCGGTCAGCTATTACCTATTATCTGGTTTCTTTGATCCCTGTACGCTTGCTTCTGTAAACCCCAATCCTATATAATCTGCCCCAAAACCCAGCCCGGGGTGCTCAGTTCTCCATGTGACTGCAGCACCCACAGGCCCTGTGCACAATAATACCTCTTGCTTTTGCATCCAGTGTCTCGGACTCAGTTCTTGGGCGAGGGTCTCCTCGCGTGCTCTTTCAACATAACTATGCATACATGTTCATACAAACACATGAACATGTATACCCACACACAATAAAAACGATATTTCTTTTATATAAAACGGTTTTTCCCAGTGTTATCCCTAGTTCTGCAGCAAAGCACCTATGGCAGCCTTCTCCTAACCCCATCTCTAGTAGGAGCCACAGATGCTCCCCACTGAGCCCCCTCTTTGTGCTTGTAGCTTTATCCCAGCAGACACCTCCTGCTAACCCAAGGGCCACTCCTAACAGGAAGCAAGCAAGCTGACTAAAGATCATTACCTCTCCTCTGCTTCTCCAGATGGACTCACCCCCAGCTCTGTAGCAGAACAGCTTCTTTGGTCTCCCTTTCTCTCTGGACCCATTCCCAGAGGTTCACAATGACCTTCTCCTCCAACCTTCCTTCCCCCAGCTCATCCTATTACCCCAGCCACCAGCTCCAGCTGGCACTCCCTGATAACCCACAGGCCACTCTTGCCAGGGAACAGGTACGCTGCCCTCTCCTTCTGTTCTTCCAGATCCCATATCCCACTCTCATCCTCAGCTTTAGACATTCTGGAATGACCTCTCTTCACTCCCTGCTCCTAATACAATGAAACCAAATAAGCAGATCCCAGTGGATCTGCTCTCCTCCCACCTGAATATCTCCTCAGATCCCTAGTCTATACTCATTCCTTAGTGTCAACTCCCAATACCCAGAAACACATCATACCTGGAAACCCCAGTGGCTATCACTATCAGAACCACAGAAAATTCCCTACCAGGCAACGCACAGCCATTACACTCTCCTAAAATTCAGAGAGGAAACAGAAACCCAGAAACAAAATGCGTACACAACAAAGACAAAACCAGATATCAGCATCTAGAATCGTAGATGTCTATATGCCAGTATAAAAACACAATCAATGACAGCCAGGACAACATGTCTGCACTAGATCTCATCAACCCTACCATAGTAGGCCATGAATATTCCAACACAGCTGAAGCACCAGAAAAAGACATTAAAACAGGCATTATGAAGATGACAGAGATCCTTAAATAAGAAATAAATAAATTTCAAATTTTAAAAACAGCACTGGAAAACACAAACTATAGAAGGAAACAAATAAAATTGTTCAAGGTCTGAAAACGGAAATACAAGCAATAAAGAAAACACAAACTGAGGGAGTTCTGAAAATGGAAAATCTAGGTAAGTTAATAGGAACTATAGATCCAAGCATCCAAAGATGATGCAAGAGAATAGCTCAAGAATTGGAAAACATGATAAAAGAACTAGGTACATCAAAGAAATTGTCTAAACAAAAAACTCCTGATACAAAACATATAGGATATCTGGAACACTATGAAAATACCAAATCTAAGAAAACTAGAAATAGAGAAATGAGAAGACTCCCTGCTCAAAAGTTCAGAAAACATTTTCAACAAAATCATAGAAGGAAGTTTTTCTAACCTAAAAAAGATGCCTAAAAAAGTATAAGAAGCACATAAAACAAGCACACAGCAAATAGACTGAAACAGAAAATAAGTTCTCTCAGCACATAATAGTCAAAACACTAAAATACAGATGAAAGAAAGGATATTAAAGGCTACAAAGTAAAAAGACCAAGGCATATAAAGAAAGACCTACAAGACTTATACCTAACTTTTCAATGGAACTCTAAAAGCCAGAAGGACATGGACAGATATGCTACACACTCTAAGAGACCACGGATGTGAGCCCAAACTACTATAACCAGCAAAGCATTCAATCTCAATAGTTGGAAAAATATGATATTGCAGGAAAAAGTTAAATTTAAACAGTATCTATCCATAAATCCACCCATACAGAAAATGCCAAAAGGAAAACTCCATCTGAAGGAGGTAAACTATAACCACAAAAACTCAGGGAAAAAGTAATTTCAGACCAACAAATTCAAAAGGGAACACATACACAAACACACCATCAATGACAACAAAAAAAAAGGAATCAACCAGCAATCATTGGTCATTGATACCTTTCAATATCAGTGGTCTCAATTCCCCACATGTTTCGGTCTCTGTGAGCTCATGTGTGCCTTGTTTGGTGGATTCAGAGGGCCTTGTTCTTCTGGTGTCCTCCATCCCCTCTGGCTCTTACAGTCTCAGCGAGATTCTTTGAGCTCTGAGAGGAAAGATTTGATGGAGATCTTCTCACTCTCCACATAATGTCTACCTGGATATGGGTTTCTGCATCTGTTCCCATCTGTTGCTGGAGGAAACCTCTCTAATGATGACTGATCTATGGGTATTGCACAATATCATTAGGAGTAATCCTATTAAAACATATTTTTTTGACCACTAGTGTTTTGTTTTACTGGATAAGGCACTGATCTATGGATATTGCGAAATATCACTAGGAGTCATTTTATTAAAACTTTTTCTTGACCAGTGTTTGTTTTTACTCCAGGTCTCTGGGCTATCTAGTCTCTGGTACTTGATTACCCTGGCAGTGCAGGTATGGATTCCCTCTTGAGGAGTGGCCCTTAGATCAAATCAGACATTGATTGATTACCCCCCACCCCTGCAAGTTCTTTGCCACCATTTCCCTAGCATATTTTGCAGGCAGGACAGATTGTAAGTCAAAGGTTTTGTGGATAAATTGGTGCCCATGTTTCTCTTTCAGTAGCCTGAGGAGTACCTTCCTACACCAAAGAAACTAGAACATAAGAGTGAAGACTCCGTGCAGGCACCAGTTTGACTTCTCCATGTCCAGTGAATTGTATAGATGTCATCCTTGGCCCTGGGGTCTCCATTGTGGGTTTGGGTAGATAACCCTATTGTCTTGTCATAGTCTCAGTTGCTTGGGAATTTCCATTGGACCTAGGACTCAGCAATCCCATAAAAATACTAAACAGGAAGCCATAATATATACACAGAGAAACAGGTACAGACCTAAGCAGGCCTTGTATATGCAGCCTCAGTCTTTGTAAGTTCATGTGAGCTTGGGTCATATTGACATGGGTCACTTTGTTTTGTTAGGGTCCTCCATCTCCTCTTGCTCTTATATTCTTTTCACCTTCTCTTCTACAGAGTTCCTTGAGCACTGAGGGAAGGGATTTGATAGGAACATCCCATTTAAGGTTGAGTATTTCATTGTCTCTTATTCTCTGCATAATGTCAGGCTGCGAGTGTCTGTATTTGTTGCCATCGGCTGCAGGAGGAAGCTTCTCTGATGATGATTGAGCAAGGCACTGATCTATGTGTATAGCAGAATATCATTACAAGTTGTCTTAGTGTTGCTTTGTATTTTGTTTGTTTTATAACGGTAGTATTTTTACCATACATCTCTGAGCTGTCTAGTCTCAGGTTCCTGGTCACCCAAGTAGTGTTGGGTATATATTTAGGAGTCATTTTATTACTATGTTCCTTTAGCAAATCAATAGTACTTCATTTTCCCTTGGGTCCATGGCCTATCTAGTCTTAGGTTCTTGAATACCTAAACAGTGTTCGGTTCTTGAATACCTTAACAGTGTTACATCTCATGGTGTGGGCCATAATAGTGGTCACTGACTCACACAATGTTTTTGACAGTACTGTACCAGCATATTATGTAGGTAAGTCACCATGTACATTGTAAGGTTTATAGCTGTTTACTGATGTAGGAGGATCTACTATCTATCTTTTACTTTCATTGGTTAATTAATAAAGAAAACTGCTTGGCCTGATAGGTCAGAATATAGGTAGGCAGGGAAGGCAGAACAGAATTGTGGGAGAAAGAAAGCAGAGGCAGGCAGACACCATGCTTCTCCTACCCAAGATGGACATGTGTTAGAATCCTCCCAGTAAGCCATGACCTCATGGTGGCATACAGATTGTTAGATATAGGTTAGTCAAGATGTGAGAGTTAGCCAATAGGAGGCTGGAAATAATGGGCCAGGCAGCATTTAAAAGAATACAGTTTCCATGTAATTATTTCGGGTAAAGCTAGCCAGGCGGGCAGTGGGAAGTGGCCCACTGTTCCTTTTACAGATTACATTTCCCCTCTGGTAGCATCAGAGTACCTTCAAATATCATGGACACTAGTCAGGCTGAGTAAAGGCTCTAGATAGGAACCAGCTTGACTTCTCCATGTTTGAAGCAACATGGAAGTGCTGTTGTCATCTTCAGCAATAGGATCCCACCATCAGTTTCTGAAGAGGAAAACATTAGCTTTTGCAATAGTCTGAGTTGTTTTAGGGGTTTCCTTTGATCTAATTGGGATGGAGTTTTGGATCCATAAATTTACTGCATCTATATACAGATACTCAGTGAGAGGTTACTTATACAGTGAACCCATGAGTTCACTGAATTTATATACAGAGCATCAGAGAGGGGTTAGTTACACAGCAAGGAGGAACTCAAAGCAGCTGTGTTACTGAGAAGTCTAACCCCAACATAGACGATGACTTACTCACACTACACAGGTGAACACATCCCTGTTTTATTTTCTTGATATTTAGTTTTCTTAGTTCTTTATATATTTTAGGTATTATTCGTTTATCAGATATAGAACTGGCAGAATTTTTTTCCATTCTGTAATACAGCATTCTGTAATGCTGCATCTTAATTGAATGGCAGTATCCTTTGCTGTGCAGAGCTTTTTAGTTCAATTCACTTTTGAATTGTTGATCTTAATGCCTATGACACTGTGGTCTAGTTCATAAAATTGTTTCATGTGCCTATAAGTTGAAGAGTATTCTCTACTTTCTCCTCTATCAGAGTCAGGGCAATAGATTTTGTATTAAAGTCCTTGATGCATTTACAGTTGAGTTTGGTGCAAAGTGAGATATCAATCTAGTTTCATTCTTCTATATATACTTACCCAATTTGACCAACACAGACTTTGAAGATACTACTTTCTCTCTAATATATATTCTTGGCCTCTTTGTGAAACATCAAGTGGTTATAATAGTGTAGTCTTATATACAGGTCCTCAATCAAATTCCATCTATCAATATGTGTTGGGGCTGTAAACCCCCAGACCCTGAATTTCCTGTAAACAACTTGTTTTTCTATGCTTGCAGCTACTCTGAGCAAGTCAACTTGTTTTCCTGTGTTTGCAGCTGCTCTGAGCACAAGACCCTCAGGAGTTCCTGATAGCAGGGGAGTGGTTTCTGGTGGGCTTGCAGCTGAGAGTTATGGTGTGGCCTTTAGTCAAGGAGACCCTGTGTATGCTGACCTGGAACAAAATAAAGTTGGCATTCTTGATTCAAGGCGGCATTCTTGGCATTCTTGTCTCAAGGATGACCCCCCCTCCGTGTGTGTGTGTGTGTGTGTGTGTGTGTGTGTGTGTGTGTGTGTGTGTGTGTGTGTTTCAATCTCCAGTACCTTGCCAGGCTCGTGAACTGTACCATAGTGCGTGGAGTGTAGAGCAGGTGCTGTGTTTTATTTTATGGCAATACCATGGTTTTTATTATTATAACTTTGTAGAATAACTTGAAATTGGGGATGATGATACCATCCCTGTTTTTGTTTTTGTTTTGTTTGTTTGTTTGTTTGTTTTTTGCTCAGTGTGTTTGTTGCTTAGGGTTGTTTTTCCTAGTCTGAGTCATTGGTGTTTTCAAATAAAATTTAAGATTTTTTTTCCAATTCTGAGAATTGCATTGAAATTCACATGTGGTTGGGTTAAATTTAGAGACTGTTTTTGGTAGAATGGCTATTTTCACAATATTAATCCTATCACTGTATGAACATGAGAAGTCTTTCCATCTTTTGATATCTTATTCAGTTTCTTTTCTCAATGTCTTAAAGTTTGCACTATACAAGTCTTTCACTTCTTTGATTATATTTTGAGGCTTATTTATTTATTCACTCATTTATTTATTTATTTTGCATTCTGAACATAGTTTCCCTTCCCTCCTCCTCTCTCAATCCCTTGCCTACTCCTCTCTCTGTTTCCCCATCCACTCCTGCTCCCTTTCTTGTCAGAAAAGGGAAGGCCTCCCATGTATATCAAGAAAACATGGCTTATCAAGTTGCAATAAAACTAAGAATCTCTTCTTGTATTAAGGCTGGGCCAGGCCACCAGTATTAGGAATAGGGTACTAAAAGCCAGCAAAAGAGTTAGAATCAGCCCCTGCTCCCACTGTTAGGAGTCCCACAAGAAGACCAAGCTACACATTTGTCACATATATGTAGAGGACCTAGTTCAATCCCATACAGGCTCAACCTCTTGTGAGCCCCTGTGAGCTTGATCAAGTAAGTTGATTCTGTGGTTTTTATTGTGATGTCCTTGACCCTCCTGGTTCCAACAATTCTTCCTCCTTGAGGCTATTTTAAATAGGCTTGTTTCCCTGCTCTTTTTCTTGGTATGCTTGCTGTTGGTCTATAGGAAGGCCACCAATTCTTGTGTGTTAATACTGCATATTACTAATTGATGAATGGGTTTATCAACTGTGGGAGTTTTTTGGTGGAGTTTAGGGTTTTTATGTGTAGAATCATGGAATCTACAAATAAAAGTACTTCGACTTCTTCCTTTCCAGTTTGTATCTCCTTCATTTGTCTTATTGCTCTATCTAGTTCAAGGATTATGTTGAACAGGAGTGGAAACAGTGGACATTCTCATCTTGTTCCTGATATTAGTGGGGATGTGCTTAGTTTCTCTTCATTTAGAATGATGTTGGCAGTGGAGTTGTATATTGCCTTTATTATGCTGAGCTATATCTACTGTATCCCTATATTCGCTAAGACTTTTATCATGAAGGGATTTTGGATTTTATCCAAGACCTTTTCTGTGTCTAATGAGATGATTATGTGTTTTCTGTCTTTGAGTCTATTTATGTGGTGGATTACATTTATAATTTGCATATGTTGAACCAACCCTGAATCTCTGGGATAAAGTCAACTTGATCTTCGTGGATAATCTTCTTGATGTGTTCTGAATTCAGTCTGAAAGTGCTTTATTGAGATTTTCTTTTGAATCTATATGCATCAGAAAAAATTGGCTTCAAATTTTCTGTTTTGTTAGGTCTTTCTCTGCCTTTGTTAGCAAGGTAATACCGGTTCAGTAGAAAGTCTAAATCAAAAACTTTAAAAAAAATCTCAAATTAACTATTTAATAAAGTACCTGAAGGTCTTGGAAAAATAAAGAAGAAACACCTTACCCAAAACAATAGATAGGAAAAAAAAATCATCAGAATCAGTGCTGATTATATGTGAAGCCTTTATCAAACCCCTCCCCTCAAAGCTCAGAGCTCATTGGGAAGATGAGGCATTAAGACTATAAGAGCCAGAGGAGTCAACAGCATCAGGGGAAGAGTGTATTCCAGACACAACAAGGTTGATGTGCATATGATCTCACAGAGACTGGTACAGCACGCACAATATTTGAACAAATTTAACCCAGACAAAATTTCAGCACGGAGAGGAAGTGGACACAACATCCTTCCGCTAGCCAAGAGCTATCTATAGTTAATGCTTCTGGGGGGTGGGACGTGGTTTCTCCAATGGAGCATTACTGTGTAAATCAAACACATTATAGGGGGGCTTAATGCTCAGAAGTAGATGGCCAACATAAAACAACTTGAAATTTTTTTGTGTACTTTTTATTTTTGTTGTTGTTACAGTTTGGGGGTTTTTTGTTTATTTTTATTTTTGAGGGTTTGGGGGTTGCCTTTTAGGCGTTTTGTTTTGTATTGGGAGCTTGTTTTTATTTCTCTTTTTTGAAAGTTGATAAAGAGCATGAAAGGGGGATCTGAGAGGTTGTGGGAGGGAGGAATAAGATAATAATAATAAGATAGGAATAAGATAGAAATAAGAAAATAATACACATTGTATGAAACATAAAACAATTTTTAAATAAAATAAATATGGTTGAAATTATTAAAATAGAAACATACATTTTAAAATGCAAGGAATCAATAAAATCAAGAGTTGATTGCTATAAAAGATAAAGAGTTGACAATTTTTAATCAAATTAATCTAAAAGTAAATAAGACCCAATTAATAAAATCAGAAATAAGAAGGACGATACATGTAAAGGCTTTCAAACTCCTTTATACACCAGTTTTACCTTGTTAACAAAATCAGGTAAGATACACAATAATAGAAAAATACAGCCCAATCTTCCTGATGAACACAGATGGAAAATTCTCAGTAGAATTCTGGCAAACTGAATTTAAGCTCATATCAGAGAGATCAAGACCAAATTTATTTCACTGAAGAGATGCAGGGAAGGTTTAACATATGTAAATCAATAAATGTTATCTTCCATATAAATAGACTCAAAGACAAATCACATGATCATCTAGTAAAAGCTCTTGACAAAAATCAACATCCTTTCATGATAAAATGTCATGCTGGAGCTATTGTTGGAAGGAGCATGTTTCAAGATAATAAAGACTATCTACAACAAACCTGTAGCAAAATCATGTTAAATAGAGGAAACCTCAAAGAGTTCCCAAAAAGAAGACCAGAAGCAAGACAAGGGCAATCTACTCTCTCCTCTTCTATTAAAATAGTGCTTGAAGTCTAAAAAGAGGAAATAAAGGAAATATAAGTAAAACAAATTATCCATGGTGTTCCTATTTACAGAAAATATGATTTTATAAATAAGAGACCTTAAAAAATCCACAAAAAAAGGCTCTTGGAGCTAATAAATTTCAGCAAACTGGCAAGCTACAAAATTGACACAGTCAAAATAGTAGCCTTCCGGTATGTCAATTAAAATTTTCTGTTTTATCTATAATTTATTTATGTGAAAGTGCCAGCAGAGTTTATGTATGTAGCATACATGTGTGCTCATGTAGGCCAGAAGATGGCATTAAATCATCTAGAACTGGAGTTACAGGCAGTGGTGAGCTACCATGTGGATGGTGCAAATGGAACACACATCCTCTGCAAGAGAAGTTAGCAATTTTAACCACCACACCATCTCACCAACCCCAGAATTGATCAGTTTTCAATGTAAACAAATAATAGATTCCTTACTTATAATCTAATGAAGGAATTATCAAACTACAATAACTAAGTTTTATACAGAATCTAAAAGAAGTGTTACCAAATGCAGTATGACATTTGCAAACTGAATGCATAAAGAACTGCATGCATATATATTTTGAATATGGAGAGATTGTGCTGAATATGGCATAGTCATATAATAAACACAGCTACTCTGAAGGCTAAGGAATGAAGATCACCATTTCAAGTCCAAAGTATGGAATTTTGTGAAAGCCTATCTTAAAATGAAATTGTTTAAAAGTCATAAAGATTTACCTCAGTTGTACACTACTTCCTTAATATGAACAAGGTCGTGAGTTTATTGTTTAGGGAAGGTTTATTTTATTCTAGAGAGCATAGAGCCAGTGAAATGAAGAAATCTGCCTGTTACATGGGTATACATGCTCTGCAATAAATGAGGCAATGTGAGTAGCATGTAATTAAAGAAACATGTTTTTAAGATGAAAGTATTACTAGAAAGTAATAATAGAAAATATAAGCAATATGGTTAATAAAAAAATCTTTGGAAAAAGATCTAGAGATGTGTGTTTTAAATTTAAAATATATATTTATTGAGTAAGTTACGCTTCAAATCTATCTTAAATAGTTCATATATATATATATATATATATATATATATATATATATATAGTTCTTCTAGCATATTAAGACACATGTCATAAATCCATACAGGAGTCACACAATGATGTGATGGTTTGACCTGGGCCAGAGGATCATTCTTCATTGACATGCTCCTGAGAGAAAGTAGACCAGCGAATGAGAAGATAGAAAAGATAGGAAAGCTGAGGTCAGGAGGTCTTGCATAAGCTATGACTTATGCCAAGTAAATTTATTAAAGTACAGCATCTTGTTAGCTAACTGTAATGTGAGAATGGGCCAAAGTCAGCAAAAAAGTTAAATCAGTGTTCGCAAAGAGAACACAGAATACACAGAATACCTATAGGGAACTGACAACCACAGCCCTTCAGAAGGGAAAGTCAGGTTCTTTGGAACTGAAACCTTAACTTCTAGTTCAGGCCTCATTCCCAAATCAGACCTTGCCAAGCCTATGCCAGCCAAGAATACAGAAGTAGTGTTTCCTTTGTCCTTTCATTGGGGGCTCTGAGAAAGCCTTGGATCAGTCTTGTTCCCAACAGGGTTTAGAAAATTTTGGCAACAGCAAAAGATTTTTGAATGTGTGATGATCTTACATTAATTCAAAAATCAAATACATAATGAATCTGAGGTGTTTTCTTGCAACGCTTGCCCATGCTTCATCCTGATTCACTCAAGTTTTTGTTCAGAGTTTAGAATATGCCATATTGCTATGGGCATGTGTCACAATACACAATGCCAAAGAAAACTGCCTGAAACACCTCACTTCAGAGTCAGGACTACTGTGTGCTAGAATTTCAATGATTTTACTACACAGTTCTCTGCTCTTACAGGATAGTAGTTTGCTTATGAAAACAAAGACACTCTTCTGTTATCATTTCTTACTACATGTCAAATTAGTCTATCATTGGAAACGACTATGAGAATGTTTGACTGTTTTAGATTTTATTGGGTTTCTGGTTTGAGCTTTTTAGAATCTTTGGGGATTGTTGTTTTTTTTTTTTTTCTGAGACAGGGTCTCACTGTGTAGCCTTGGCTGGTCTGGAACTCACTCACTATGTAGCCTTGACTGCACACATCTGCCTGCTTCTGCCGCCTGAAACCTGGAATTAAATGCAAGTAGTGCTATACCCAGTAAAATGCTTGATTTTCAAAATTACTGTTTGACTTATTAGCTTGAATTTAATTTTTAAAATCTATTAAATAAGTTTGACTTTGAATTAAGACAAAATTACCAACATTTTCTTCCATGGCCCTAAACACAGATCTGCTATTTTTGCACCACATAAATATATAAAGTGGCATTCTCAGTATTGATAATTGTAAATTCAAAATATCAATCAACTCTGAAAAATGTTATAGGTCCTGTGGTGTAAAATATTCATCCAAGATTTAGTTCTTTATGTAAAAATAAACAGTTGTATCATTGTCACTAGTATGCAAATGTGCTTCCATCTTTAATATTAAAATTATATTTATACCAAAGAATGGTTTTAATATAAATTTGTTTATGATCTATAACTAGTAAACACTTAATATGCAAACCTATTCTACATACTGTACACTCAGGGAGACATCAAAATTTCTCAAGAACAAAGGAGTCACAAATGAAGGAGATTTAATAAGTCCTCAAACAGATCATTAAAATTTAATATATTTATGAATTATTTCCTAGGTATTATTCTAGTTTGCTTTCTATTGTTATGAGAGTTTTAGGACAAAAGCAAAGGGGTTTGTTTATTTGGCTGACATTTCTGAATCATAGTCATTCATTGTGGAAGTCACAATAATAACTCAGGACAGAACCTGGAGGCAGGAGCTGAAGCAGAGACCATAGAGGACTACTGCTTATCGTCTTGCTCTCCATGGCTTACTCAGCTAGATTTGTTATGCAGCTCAGGCCCACCTACCTAGAGGTGACCCCACCTACAGTGGGCTGGGCCCTTCCACCTCAATCATTCATTAACTAAATGCCTCTATAGGCCAGTTTGACCAAAGAATTTTCTCAACTGTGGTTCTTTATTCTCAGATGATACTAACTTGTGTCAGGTTGACAGGAAAAAGTAATCAGCATAGGCACACTATTTGTATAAATTAACTTTTATAAAAATGCAATAATTTAATGTGTATTGATGATAAGCATTTTACAATGAAACTTAAATTTAATAAAAATATCTCTGAATTGGCTATAAAAAAGAATCAAATAAGAGTGGATTTAATAAGAGTTCTCTGAATTAGCTATTTAAAAATCAAATATATGTGCATATTATTGCATCATAAATTATTTAGAATTAATGTACACATAAAGTATTTGGAATTTAACCTTACATATTTTAGGCATACACCACATTCTTCATACCTTGTATTATTATTTTCCACTTCTACCAACAAATCTTGCAAAAGTAAAAATGGCCATCCTATATCAACCTGCTTCAAATTAAAGGTCAGCTCTATTTCAATGGTAACTAAATCTGATCCATTTTAAAGATTAAATTGTCTGTTGAATTTAGGAGTACACAATTGTCTAGTTCTAAGTTGTCTATCTCATTTCTGGCTCTCACTAATCATCTAGTCTCCTAAGATCCAATGTCTTTTCTGTCACAGGAGCTCGGCATGCCTGCTTGCTTTGAGATTGACTTTTACCAGGCATATTAACTCATATCTGACTCTAAGATCCCAATTATTTGCCCTTAGATACATTGACTAGAACACCCAATGCTGTTTTATAGCTTCCTTAGATAAATTTTGTTAGGAAGAATTTTATTCTTTGGGGTGTTATCTTGGCAGTTTTCTAAGTTTCTTCTTAAAAGTGTTTATGATAGTGTATAAAAATAAAACTGGTGCCACCCTCAAATCCAACTATCCTCCTGCAACCTCAGTAAAACTCTGAAATACAGTTTACTCCAATACTGAGAGGACTTAAGAGGTGAATGAACAGCCACATGTCAGAATGCCCCACTCTCTAGGACCTCCCCAGTGGGACAAAACCCTGGCCCCTACCCCAATCCCCTTGGCTTTCCTAGTCAGCCAGCTGGGAGTTTCCTGTGGCTAGGATCCCTCCAAACCCAAACCCATCCAGCAGCCATCCAAACTACTAGCTACACCCTACTGTCAAAGCTGCCTATCCTTCTGCAATCTCGGTGGAACTCTGAAACACAGCTTTCTCCAATACTGATGGGACTTAAGAGAGACCAAGAGCTTGCTACAACACTGAGGAGAATAAAAGAGAGCACCAAGAGGGCAAACCCTGAGAGAAGACCAAGAGAGCAGATGTATAAAGACCCTAGAGACTTTCTGTGACAGACATTGACAGTATAGAGCAGACCAAGAAAAACTCCCAAACACTCAGACAGTCACAGAAAGGATTGGACCAAGATGCAAAGACAGTTTCAGACTCATTTGAAGGAACAGATGGGTAGGCATCAATGCAAAAAGTCCTCCAACAACCTAAAAAGCAATATGATAACACCAGAACCCAGAGGTCACACAATAGGAAGACTTGATCATCCTAAGCCAGAAGTAGAAGAAAATGACTTTAAATGTAACTTTATGAAAATGATGGAGACCTTTAATGAAGAAGTGGAAAAACCATCTTAAAGAAATGGAAAAGACAAACAAAAAATTGGAAAAATTTAATAAATCCCTCAAAGAAGCCAAAAAAAAAAAAAAACGATCAAACAGGTGAAGGAAGCAGTTCAAGACTTGAAGACTGAAATAGAGGTAATAAAGAAAACACAAACAGAGGGAATTCTGGATATGGAAAATTTGGGTAAATAAACAGGAACTACAGAGACAAGTACAGCCAACAGAATTCAAGAGATAGAAGAAAGAATCTCAGGTGCGAAGATACTATAGAGAATATAGACACATTGTGGGGGAAAAACATTGAATCCAACAAATTCTTAACACAAAAAATCCAGGAAATCTGGGACACCATGAAAAGACCAAACCTAAGAATAACAGGAGTAGAAGAGGGAGAAGAACTCCAACTCAACGGCCCAGAAAATATATTCAACAAAATTATAGAAGGAAACTTTCCCAACCTAAAGAAGGATGTCCCTATGAAGGTACAAGAAGCTTACAGAACACCAAATAGACTGGATCCAAAAAAAATCCCCTTGCCATATAATAATCAAAGCACAAAACATACAGAATAAAGAAAGAATATTGAGAGCTGCAAAGAAAAAAGGTCAAGTAACATGTAAAGGTAAACCTATCAGAATTACATCCTACTTCTCAGTGGAAACCATGAAAGCCAGAAGGTCCTGCATAGATGTGCTGCAGACACTATGAGACCATGGATGCAAGCACAGACTACTATACCCAGCAAAGCTTTCATTCACCATCGATGGAGAAAACAAGATATTCCATGACAAAAACAGAGTTAAACATCACATATCCACAAATCCAGCCTTACAGAAAGTACTAGAAGGAAAATCCCAGCCCAAGGAAGCTAACTGTACCCACAAAAACACAAGAATCAGATAACCCCTCTACCAGCACAATACAAAGAAGGGAAACACACAAACACTACTACCGATAAATAACCAGAATTAACAACCACTGGTCATTAATATTGCTTAATATCAATGGACTCAATTCACCTGTTAAAAGTCACAGGCAAAGAGGATGGATACAAAAGCAAGATCCAGCCTTCTGCTGTATACAAGAAACACACCTCAAACCTCAAAGACAGACACTACTTTAGAGTAAAGGGTTGGGAAAAGGTTTTTTAGTCAAATGGACCTAAGAAACAAGCAGGTGTAGCTATACTAGTATCTAACAAAATTGATTTCAAACTAAAATAAGTCAGAAGAGATGGAGAAGGACACTTTATATTCATAACAGGAACAATTCATCAAGATGTAGTCTCAATCCTGAAACATCTTTGCCCCGAATACAAGAGCAATTACATATGTAAAAGAAACATTACTAAAACTTAAATTGCACATCAAACCCCACACATTAATAGTAAGAGACTTCAACACTCCACTCTCATCAATGGACTGGTCAATCAGACAGAAAGTTAACAGAGAAATAAGAGAACTAAAAGATGTCACAAATCAAAAGGACTTAACAGACATCTATAGAAATTCCACTCAAAAACAAAAGAATATACCTTCTTCTCAGTACCTCATGGAACCTTCTCTAAAATTGATCACATACTTGGTAACAAAGCAAACCTCCACAGATACAAAAAAAAAATTGGAGTAACTCTCCATGTATTATAGAATCACCATGGATTAAAGTTAGAATTTAAAAGCAATACTACTCTCAGAATGCTTACAAACTTATGGAAATTGAACAGTGAACTTCTGATACACCCTTGGGAAAAAGAAAGAAGAAATTAAAGACTTCCTTGAATTCAATAAAAATGAAGGCACAACAACATATCCAAACCTAGAGACATCATGAAAGCAGTGCTAAGAGGAAAGTTCATAGCATTAAGTGCCCACATAAAGAAAACAGAGAAAGTTCACATTAGTGACTTAACAGCATATCTGAAATCTCTAGAACAAATAGAAGCAGACTCACCCAGGAGGAGCTGTAGTACGAGAGGGCCTGCTTTTCCTCCCAGCCGCCCAGCTAGCTTACACTCAAAATAATCACACAGAAACTGTATTTATTAAATTACTACCTGGCCCATTAGTTCTAACCTCTTAATGGCTAACTATTATATATTCATTTAACCATCTCCATTAATGTGTATCGCCACTTGACTGTGACTTACCGGCATGAGTGTAACCAGCGTCCGTCTCGGAGAGGAGAGTCATGGCATCAGCCACACTGCCTTCTTCCTTCCAGAATTTTGTTCTGTCTACCATGCCCACCTAAGGGCTGCCCTATCAAAAGACCATGGCAGTTTTCTTTATTCAACCAATGAAAGCAAAACATAGAAAGAAGATCCTCCTATACCATTTATATAATTAATGTTTAAGTTTTCCACAATAAACAATGAATTTTCCTGCAGTAATCTTTGAAGTTTCCAGTAAGAAGATGGCGCCCCGTAAGAACAACTCCACCTGGTTGATATGACATCATGATACTGATAGCACTACTACAAGGCCTGTTTTGGGTGCCAGCTGCACAAGTCAGTTCCAACTTGGTTAGCTGAAATGGTGCACATCTTTTACAACATTCTAGCCAGACCTCCACAGAATACTCAGAGACTATTTGCAATCTTACCAGACATTAATCTTGAAATTTAACCATCATTTTACTTTCACAGGATCCCCCAGAAAGAATGTCACCCCCATGACAGCTAGAAGTAATTCTAGAGGACAATGTCCCCTCTCCCAGTAAAATTTGTCCTCGGGTTTAGGGACATTATTTAGTGATTGATTATAATTAATATACGGTTGAGGGTTGGGGGAGGAATTTTATAAGTTCAGGGATCTTTTTGAAAAAAAAGAAAATTGGATGATGGGATAATGGATTGGTATTTGTGAGTTATTGTTTATAGATAATTACATTGGCATGGATTTTTGTGTATGGATACAAAATTAAATTATAATGAATATTGTATGCATGAATGCTGCTATCTCTGTTTAAAATATTTTTATGTATTGATATATATATATATTTATCATATTGCAGTGTACATTTCTACCTCTGATTAAGATACTTATATATTGTTTATATATAGATATATATTACCATATTGCAATGTATACTTGTACATTGTTTACATTTGGAGGTCATTGTCCTCATTTATTGCATAGTTGTTTATTCTCTCAGTCTTTAAGTTAGATAGGTATTAAGAATTGTAGATCAATAGTCATCTATGTTTGTCATATTTATAGTTGGACTAATCAGGTTCTTTAGATACATAGAGATTATATTCTGTATAAATAATCTTCAACCTCTTCAAAGAGCTGTAGAAAATGGTATTTAATTTAATCTTGGAGTTCTGTGGTAGTGAGATACAATCGCTCCTGGCAACACCAGGAAATTTCTATTCCCGAGAAATTGTTGAGCATCAAAGACACTCTACTTGGAGCACTCTACTGTGCATTAAGAAGCAGAAGACAGGAAATAATCAACTTGAGGGTTGAAATCAACAAAATAGAGACAAAGAAAACTACAATACAAAGAATAAATGAAACAAAGAGCTGATTCTTTGAGAAAAATCAATAAGATGGACAAACCCTTATCCAAACTAATCAAAAGGCAGAGAGGGAAAATTCAAATTAACAAAATCAGAAATGAAAAGGGGGGCATAACAACAGACACTGTGGAAATTCAGAGAATCATTAGGTCATACTACAAAAAATCTGTACTCCACAAAATTGGAAAATGTAAAAGAAATGGACAATTTTTTAGATAACATATACCAAAATTAAATCAAGACCAGGTGAGCAATTTAAATAGGCCTACAAACTGCAAGGAAAGCAAAGTGTAACAAGATGACATGGGGGAATATACCAGAACCTTTTTTTCAAAAGAAGTCTAAGAAAACACCAAAACCTCCTTGGAACAATAACAGGAAATAATATTCTTATTTCAACTCCAATTATTACGGGTCCCATTTCCTCCAGGAAAAACAGCTCACTATCTAAGATGGATACCACCTCAGATGGAAAAGGTAGTTAAAACAAATGAAACTAGGAAAAAAGCAGGCATCGCTGTTCTTATATTCAAAAAATAGACTCTAAATAAATTCTAATCAGAAAAGATTGCTTCATACACATTAGTAATTAAATAATCAATCAAAACAATGTTCATTGCTTGTAGGACTAAAAATTGCTATGGAACCAAGTGTGGAAGTTTCAAAAGAAAAACTTCAAAGTAGGTCTGTCGTATGATTCATTTATAACACTCTTGGCTATATACACTAAAGACTCCATATTCTACTCTAAAGATACCTGATCATCCATGTTCATTGCCAGTGCTCACAATAGCCAGGAAATGAAAACATCCTATATTTCATAAACAGATGAACAGATAATAAAATGTGGTATATTTACACAATGGAATATTATTCAGCTGTTAAGAAAAATGAAGTTGTAAAATTCACAGATAAATTGATAGAATTGAAAACATTCATTCTAAGACAGATAAACTAGGCCCAGAAAGACAAATGTCACATTCATTCTCTCATCTGGGAATGTTGGCTTTGAGTCCTCAGATGTATGTTTCTTTGGAAACACCCACATAGGTCAGTAAGGAGCATGCAGAAGGGCTTTCAAGGGAGAAGAGATATAAGGCACTGGTAGGAGGGGTAGAAAAGAATAATGGAACAGGAACATACATGCAGATAGATAGATAGATAGACAGATAGATAGATCTTTATGGATAGAGAGAGTTTAAATGAAGTCACCATATAATACGGCAATACATATCAGACAGACATCATTATATAACCTATCAATATACCTCAAGGTTCTAGAAAAAGAAAAGGCAAACCTAAACACATCAGATGATTATATGTAGGTACAGATATACTTATATGTACACACATATATCAGGACAGATTGATAAAATAGTAAAAAAAGAATGCATGCAATTCACTAAACATTTTTTAGCATGACAGGAAAGATTTTATTATCTCATGTTTTGTTGCTTTAGCTCTTAAATGAAGGAATTAACCATTTAGAGCAATAAAGACAGACACAATTCAAAATTAGATGAAAAAGAGTAGGTTATATAGAAGACTAACAAGATTGATCAGCTCCTGATCAAACCAAAAGAAAAAGAAAAATTTTTTAAATTAATAAATTTAGAGATGAAAATGGAGGTGTTACTACAGACTTCAATAAAATACAGAAGACATCAGTAGATAAATTATGAAAAGTTGAAGAATCTAGAAGAATTGGATACATTTCTAAGTGCATATGACCAACTAAAATTAAAGACAGAAGATACAAACAATTTAAAAGATCCATAACAGATCCCTGTTTCAGTGCTGAGGAGTTCTATCCAGAGAGTACTGAGGAGTCCTATCCAGAGAGTGCTGAGGAGCTCTATCCAGAGAGTGCTGAGGAGTTTCACCCAGAGAGGAGGAGATGGGCAGGTGCCAATGCAAGAATTCCTCCAACAACCTGAAAGGCAACATGACATCACCAGAATCCAGGGATCATGAAACTAGAAGAATTGAACACCCTACTCCAGAAGAAATAGAAGAAATCGACTCTAAGCGGATCTTTATGAAATAATAGAGGAACATAAACAGGAGGTGAAAATCTGCCATAAAGAAATGGAAGATAAGTATAACAAAAAGATTGAGGAAATGAGTAAAGAAATGGAAGAGAATTATACCAAAAAGTTTGAAGAAATGAGTAAATCCGTAAATGAAATTCTGGGAAACAAAGAAAAAACAATCAAACAAGTAATGGAAACAGTTCAAGATTTGAAAACTGAAATGGAGGCAATGAAGAAAACACAAACCAAGGGATGGCTAGCTATGGAAAATCTAGGTAAACGAACAGAGACTTCAGAAACAAGCATAACCAACAGAATACAAGAGATAGAAGAAAGAATCTCAGACTCTAAAGACACCATAGAGAAAATAAATTCTCTGACCAAAGAAAACAGCAAATCCAACAAATTCTCATCACAAAACATTCAGGAAATCTGGGACATAATTAAAAAACCAAATCTAAGAATAATAGGGGTAGAAGAAGGAGAAGAATTGTAGATCAAAGGTCCAGAAAATATATTCAACAAAATTATAGAAGAAAACTTCCCCAACCTAAAGAACGATATCCCTATGAAGGTTCAAGAAGCATATAGAACACCAAATAGACTGGATCAAAAAAAAAATCCCCTCGCCATATAATAATCAAAACACAAAACATTCAGATTAAAGAAAGAATATTAAGAACTGCAAAGGAAAAAGATCAAGAAACTTATAAAGGTAAACCTATCAGGCTTACACCAGACTTCTTTATGGAAACCATGAAAGCCAGAAGGTCCTGGATAGAGGTACTGCAGAAACTAAGAGACCATGGATGCAAGCCCAGACTACTATACCCAGCCAAGCTATCGTTCACTATCAACAGAGAAAACAAAATACTCCAGGATAAAAACAAATTTAAACAATACGTAGCTACAAATCCAGCCTTACAGAAAGTATTAGAAGGAAAATCACAACCCAAGGAATCCAACATTCCCAACACCGCCTACAATAACTCAGACATCTAGCGACCCTTCACAAGCACAAATCAAAGAAGGGAAACACATACACTCTACTACCCAAAAAAAAATTACTGGAGTCAACAACCACTGGTCATTAATATCACTTAATATCAATGGACTCAATTCACCTATAAAAAGGCACAGACTTAGAGATTGGATACGAAAACAGGATCCAACATTCTCCTATTTACAAGAAACACACCTCAACCACAAAGACAGACATCTACTCAGAGTTAAGGGCTGGGAAAAGGTTTTCCAAGCAAACTGACCTAAGAAACAAGCAGGTGTGGCCATTCTAATATCTAACAAAATTGACTTCAAACTAAAATCTATCAGAAGAGATAGAGATGGACATTTCATACTCATAACAGGAACAATTCATCAGGAGGAAGTCTCAATCCTGAATATCTATTTCCCTAATATAAAGGCACGACTTATGTAAAAGAAACACTTGTAGAACTCAAGGCAATCATCAAACCACACACACTAATAGTAAGAGACTTCAACACACCTCTCTCACCAATGGACAGGTCAATCAGACAGAAATCCAACAGAGAAATAAGAGAATTATTGGAGGTATTGAATCAAATGGACTTAACAGATATCTATAGAACATTCCACCCAAATAGGAAAGAATATACCTTCTTCTCTGCAGCTCATGGAACCTTCTCAAAAATTGACCACATACTCGGTAACAAAGCAAACTTCCACAGATACAAAAAATTATTAGTAACCACCTGTGTCATCTCAGATCACCATGGATTAAAGTTAGAATTCAACAACAAGGCTACCCCCAGGAAGCCAACAAACTCATGGAAGTTGAACTGTGAACTATTAAATCACCCCTGGGTCAAGGAAGAAATAAAGAAAGAAATTAAAGTCTTCCTTGAATTTAATGAAAATAAAGACACAACATACTCAAACCTATGGGATACTATGAAAGCAGTGCTAAGAGGAAAGTTCATAGCACTACGTGCCCAATTAAAGAAAACGGAGAAAGCACACATTGGAGACTTAACAGCACACTTGAAAGCTCTAGAAAAAAAAGAATCTGATTCACCCAGGAGGAGTAGAAGATTGGAAATTCTCTAACTGAGGGCTGAAATCAACAAAATAGAAACACAGAAAACAATCCAAAGAATCAATGAGCCAAAAAGCTGGTTCTTGGAGAAAATCAACGGGATTGACAAACCCCTATCCAAACTAATCAAACAGCAGAGAGAGAACATGCAAATTAAAAAGATCAGAAATGAAAAGGGGGACATAACCACAGACACAGAGGACATTCAGAGAATCATTAGATCTTACTACAAAAGCCTGTACGCCACAAAATTGGAAAATTTAAAAGAAATGGATATTTTTTTAGATAAGTACCATATACCAAAGTTGAACCAAGAACAGGTGAACAATCTAAATAGACCTGTCAGTTGTGAAGAATTAGAAGCTGTTATCAAAAAATTCCTTACCAAAAAAAGCCCAGGACCAGATGGTTTCAATGCAGAATTCTACCAGAACTTCCAGGAAGAGTTAATACCTACACTCCTTAATGTATTTCACAATATAGAAACAGAAGAGTCATTGCCAAACTCTTTCTATGAAGCTACAGTTACCCTAATACCAAAACCACACAAAGACACAACCAAGAAAGAGAATTACAGGCCAATCTCACTCATGAACATCGACGCAAAAATTCTCAACAAAATCCTGGCAAAC
This sequence comes from Myodes glareolus, assembly GCF_982192425.1. NCBI lineage: Eukaryota > Metazoa > Chordata > Mammalia > Rodentia > Cricetidae > Myodes > Myodes glareolus. The sequence goes on along the minus strand of NC_142046.1, from coordinate 43,842,206 downwards.
CAAATCCAAGAACACATTAGAAAAATCATCCATTACGATCAGGTGGGCTTCATTCCAGAGATGCAGAGCTGGTTCAACATACGCAAATCTATCAATGTAATCCATCATATAAATAAACTAAAGAAAAAAATCATATGATCATATCATTGGATGCTGAAAAAGCATTTGACAAAATTCAACACCCCTTTATGATAAAGGCGTTGGAGAGATTGGGGATACAAGGATCATACCTAAATATAATAAAAGCAATATACAGCAAGCCGACAGCTAACATCAAATTGAATGGAGAGAAACTCAAAGCCATTCCACTAAAATCAGGAACACGACAAGGCTGTCCACTCTCTCCATACCTCTTCAATATAGTGCTTGAAGTTCTAGCAATAGCAATAAGATAACATAAGGGGATCAAGGGGATTCAAATTGAAAAGGATGAAGTTAAACTTTCGTTATTTGCAGATGATATGATAGTATACATAAGCGACCCCAAAACTCTACCAAAGAACTCCTACAGCTGAGTTGTAGGAGTTGTAACACCTTTAGTAATGTGGCAGGATACAAGATCAACTCCAAAAAATCGGTTGCCCTCCTATACACAAAGGATAAAGAAGCAGATAGGGAAATCAGAGAAACATCACCTTTCACGATAGCCACAAATAGCATAAAATATCTTGGGGTTACTCTAACCAAGGAACTGAAAGACCTATTTGACAAGAACTTTAAGTCTTTGAAGAAAGAAATTGAGGAGGACACCAGAATATGGAAAGACCTCCCCTGCTCTTGGATTGGGAGAATCAACATAGTAAAAATTAAAAATGGCAATTCTACCAAAAGCAATCTATAGATTCAATGCAATCCCCATCAAAATCCCATCAAACTTCTTCACAGACCTTGAGAGAACAATAATCAAGTTTATATGGCAAAACAAAAAACCCAGGATAGCCAAAACAATCTTATACAATAAAGGACCTTCTGGAGGCATTACCATCCCTGACTTCAAACTCTATTACAGAGCAACAGTAATGAAAAGAGCTTAGTATTGGCAAAAGAACAGAGAAGTCGACCTATGGAATCGAACTGAAGACCCGGATATTAACCCACAAACCTATGAACACCTAATATTCGACAAGGGAGCTAAAGGTATACAATGGAAGAAGGAAAGCATCTTTAACAAATGGTGCTGGCATAACTGGATGTCAACCTGTAGAAGAATGAAAGTAGATCCATATCTGTCACCATGCACAAAACTCAAGTCCAAATGGATTAAAGACCTCAACATTAATCTGACCACTTTGAACCAGATAGAAGAGAAAGTGGGAAGTAGTCTACAAGATATAGGCACAGGAGATCACTTCCTAAGGAGAACCACAGTAGCACAGACAATAAGAGAATCAATGAATAAATGGGTCCTCCTGAAACTTAGAAGCTTCTGTAAAGCAAAGGACACTGTCAGTAAGACAAAAAGACTACCTTCTGACTGGGAGAAGATCTTCACCAACCCCTCAACAAACAAAGGTCTGATCTCCAAAATATACAACGAACTCAAGAAGTTAGATACTAAAACTCTAATTAACCCAATTAAAAAATGGGGTACTGATCTGAACAGAGAATTCACAACAGATGAACTTTGGCCAAAAGACACTTAAAGTCATGCTCAACCTCCTTAGCAATCAGGGAAATGCAAATCAAAACCACTTTGAGATACCATCTTACACCTGTCAGAATAGCTAAACTCAAAAATACCAATGATAGCCTATGCTGGAGAGGATGTGGAGAGAGGGGAACTCTCATCCATTGTTGGTGGGAATGCAAACTTGTGCAGCCACTGTGGAAATCAGTGTGGCAGTTTCTCAGGAAACTGGGAGTCAACCTCCCTCAGGACCCAGCAATTCCACTCTTGGGAATATACCCAAGAGATGCCCTATCATACTACAAAAGCATTTGTTCAACTATGTTCATAGCTGCGCTATTTGTAACAGCCAGAACATGGAAACAACCTAGGTGCCCCTCAATAGAAGAATGGTTAAAAAAGGTGTGGAACATATACACATTAGAGTTTTACTCAGCGGTAAAAAACAATGACATCTTGAATTTTGCATGCAAATGGATGGAAATAGAAAACGCTTTACTGAGCGAGGTAACCCAGACCCAAAAAGAGGAATATGGTATGTAGTCACTCATAAGTGGATTCTAGCCATAGTTAAAGGTCTTTGAGCCTATAATTTGTGATCCTAGAGAAGCTAAATAAGAAGGTGAACCTGAAGAAAATCATATAGTTATCCTCCTGGATATAAGAAGTAGTCAAGAATGCAAGGCAAACTTGGATGCACGGGGGGGGGGGGGTGTAAGGGGAGATGGTTAGAGATAAGGGAGAGGGGGAGGATTGGGGATGGCGTGGGGGAATGAGATGGAGGGAGGAAGGATGGATATGGGAGCAAGGAAGTATATATCTCAACTAAGGGAGCCATTTTAGGGTTGGAAAGAGACTTGATTCTGGAGGAGTTCTCAGGCCCAAGGAGAGGTCCCCAGATTCTTACCTGGGCAGCAGGGGAGAGGGTGCCTGAACTGGCCTTGGCCCATAACCATACTGATGAATATTTTGCATATCACCGTAGAACCTTCATCTGGCAATGGATGGAGATAGAGACAGAGACACATATTGGAACACTGGACTTAACTCCATATATACAAATGAGAATCAGAAGGAGGGAAAACGTGAGCAAGATAGGCAGGACCAGAGGGAACCTTCATTCGACGATGGATGGCGATACAGACGGAGACCCACATTGGAGCACCAGACTGAGCCCCCCAAGGTCTAAATGAGGAGCAGAAGGAGGGAGAACATGAAAAAGGAAATCAGGACCGCGAGGGGGTGCGTTAACCCACTGATACAAGGGGACTGATCTAATGAGAGCTCACCAAGGCCAGCTGGACTGGGACTAAACGAGCACGTGATCCAACCAGATTCTCTGAATGTGGCCAGATTCTCTGAATGTTGCTGACACGGGGTCTTTCTGAAAAGTCATTGATAATGACACTGGGACTTGTTTCCTCTGCATATACTGGATTTTGGGGATCCAGTCTGTTTGGATGCTCACCTTCCTGGACCTGGAGGGAGTGGGGAGGAACTTGAACTTCCCACAGGGCAGGAAACCGACTGCTCTTTGGACTGAAGAGGGAGGAGGAGAGAAAGTGGGGGGGGGAGGAGAGGGAGTGGGGAAAATGGGAGGGTATGGGGAGGAGGGAAGGAAGTGGAAATTTTTATAAACAAACAAACAAACAAAAAGATCTATAACAAACATTCAAACTGAAGTAGCAATTTAGAGTCTTGACAAAAAGAAAAGCCCAAGACCAGATGGATTTATTGGTGAATTCCATCAAACTTTCTAAGATAATCTAGAATACACTTCTCAAACTGTAATTATAAATAGAAAAGTAGAAAATTACTCTACTAAACTCACTCTACCAAGCTAGTATAACCTTGCCATCAAAACTAGATAAAGATACACATATTTTTTAAAAAGAAAAGAAAGGAAGAAAGGAATGGTGGGAGGGAGGGAGGAAACTAAACACCAATCTCCCTGGCAAATATTGATACACAAATTCTTAACCAAAAGCAAACCAAAAAGATCACATTAAGAAGACCATGTATTGTAACCAAGCTGGTTTCATCCCATAGAGGTAAGGTTGATTCTACATACATAAATCGTAAATATAATATCAATATTGATATACTTAAAGACAGAAATCACATAACCATTTCAATATATGCAGAAAATGAATTTGGTAAAGTTCAATGTGCTTTCCTGATAAAAGCTCTGAATAATCCTGAAACAGATGGGACATACCTCTGTTGTCGGGGTTTCTGTCCTACCCAGTTACCGCAACCATTAAATCCCAAAGAAATCACACAGAGGTCTACATTAATTATAAACTGATTAGCCCATTAGCTCAGGCTTCTTATTATCTCTTATAACTTATATTAGCCCATTATTCTTGTCTATGTTAGCCACATGGCTTGGTACCATTTTCAGCAAGGCAGTCACATCTTGCTTGTTCTGTGGCTAGATCAGGACTGCAGACTAAGATTTTCTTCTTTCCAGAATTCTCCTGTTCTCATTGACCCGCCTCTTCTTCCTGCCTGGTTGTCCCACCTATATTTCCTGCCTGACTACTGGCCAATCAGTGTTTATTTGAAATATAATTGACAGAATACAGACCATTGTCCCACAGCATACCTCAACAAACAAACATACATATATGTATTTATGTACATATGTATGTATATATAAAATGTTCTTCCCAGAGAGACAAAGTCAACTATTTGCTTGAGGTTCTGATTCTTTATTACAATCAGTTCAAAGGAGGGAATTATTTTGGATATCAAGAAGCAGATAGGAATAGCGAGGGCTGCATTCCAGGCACTAAGAAAGGCTTGGTCAGCAAAAGACATAAAGACAACAACAAAATTATAAGTATAAGGACACTTGTCTTGAGTTTGCTTCTGAAATCTGGACAAGGAAATGCTCCTCAGAACAGCAACTGAATGTGTTTGAGATGGTATGCCTCAAGAGGATTCTAGGTGTCACACAAAGAGCTAGGCTGTGCAATGATGATTTTAAGAAACATCTCCATCTACAGAAGGAAGTAAACTTTACAGGATAAAGCAACGGGGCTTGAGATACTTCAGTCATCTTATGAGGATGAATGACGGCAGATACCCAAAGACAGCACTGCTTGGAGGAGTGCATGGGATAAAGTAAAGAGGAAGGTCCAAAAAACACTGGATAGACAGCAAAAAGGAAGACTGCGGAACCTTGGGTATGACAATAACACAAGCATCTAGGACTGCCCAGGATAGGAACAGCTGGAGAACCACCATAAACAGGCTGCCCATGCATGCTTAAGCATTGCCAGGGCATAAATAATAATGAAATGATGGTATATAAAATGTGTGTGATAAAAATATAGCTAATGTATATTAAATAAAAAAAACTAATAACATTTCCTCTAACACTGGACTAAGACAAGGGTACCCACTCTTTCCACTCATATTCAATATAGTGCTCAGTCTTAGCAAAAGCAATGAAATAAAACTATAAAATGGATTTATAAAACTAGAAAAGGAGAAGTTAAACTATCCCTTTTTGCAGATGACATGATTCTTTGTTTAAAAGACTCCATAAATTCCATAGAAAATTTTTAGATCTTTTTTATTTTAATTTAATTTTTTATTTTTATTTTTGAAGTTTTTTTAAACTTTCAGGACACAAAATCAACATGCAAAACTGAGTAAGTTCTGTACACAGTAATAGTGAATTTGCTAAGAATAAATTAAGAAAGTACCTCCATTCACAAGTATTTAAAAATAGAGGTATAAGAACATAAATAGAGGCATTGCATTATCTAACCTCAAACTCTACTACAGATTTATAGTGACAAGGATAGCGCAGTACTGGTATGAAAATAGAGATGTAGAGCAGGTGAACATCATAGGGCACCCATAGATAAGCCAGCACAGCTATAGACACCTGATTTTTATACAGTGTATCAAGAGCCATATACTGAGCAAAAGACAGTCTGTTCAATAAATGGTGCTGAAAATAGGATACATACTTGTAAAAAGTGAAATTATATACATATCTCTCAGCCTGCACAAAAAAAATCAATTCAAGCTGAATTAAAAACCTTAATTAAAACCTAAACTGAAGGAAAACATGGGGAAAGCACTTTAGGATATAGGTCATAAGTACAGTTAATAATCAGAACCCTACCAACACAGGAAATTGCTCCAAGAATTTACAAATGAAGTTACTACCTGAAATTGGAAAGCTTCTGAAAAGCAAATGAAATTTTCAAACGAATGAACAGACAACTTGTGGAATGGGGAGGGGGTCTTTACAAGTAAAAGCAATACTTCAAACAAGAAGTTAATATCTAGAACCTGTAAGGAACTTCAAAAACATAACACCAATAAATAGCTATGAATCTATAAATAAGTCATCAAACTGATACAAACACCCAATAAATAATTTTTAAGTATTCAAAATTACTGCCCATCCAAAAAATGTAAATTGAAGCTACTTTGAGATTTCATCTTACCCCGGTCAAAATCAAGAAAGCAAATCACAAATTTGAAAAAAAAAAAAAAGGAACCTCTTATGACTGTTGGTGAGAGAGTAAAATTATAGTCACTATGAAAATCAGTGTGGAGACTTCTCAATATACTAAAAAATAAACAGACATAAGACCCAGCTTTCCCATTCCTGGAAATAAACTCAAAAGACTCTATCTATACCCTACCATAGAGACACGCGCACAGCCATGTTTATTGCTGCTCTTTCGACAACAGTCAGGAAATGGAATCAGCCTACATGTCCATCTATAGATGAATGGATAATTAAAATGTGGCAGATAAACACAGTGAAATAAAAGGAAAAAAAACAATTGAGAAATTTTGAAGATAATGTTTAAACTTAGAAAATATTATATTCGGATTCAACTAGACAAATACCTCGTTTCTTTTCATATGCTGATCATGGTTTCTAAATATTAAATATTCTAAATATTCTAAATATTAAAGTTGTATATTTAGGTGTAGACAGAGGACAAAAAACAAGAACAAGGTCTATGAAACGGAAAATAAAAGGCTTTGAGTGAGTGTGGTAGGGAAGTTAATAAAACACTTGATGTGAGAATAAAAGGAGGAACACGGGGAGCAGAAATGTACATGGAAATGGGGGTAAGGGAGGACAGGGAGAGTGCGGGGAAAACTTGCTGTGTTGTGTTATATATTTTACAGTATGTGGGTTGCGTGTGTGCATGCATGTGTGCAAGTGTGCATGTAAGGACATGCATTTGTGTAAGTTAGAGAGCACAGTCTTGAGAGATGTCCTTCTCACCGTCCACCATGTAAATTCCAGGGACCAGGTTTGATGGCAAATGCCTTTCACTGCTGAGCTCTCTCCAGTCCCTGTGTTTTATTTTTCCATGTATTAAAAGTTCTGAGAACTAGAAAAACTTAAGAATAATTTTTCTCCATTATAACCAGAATCTAATAACCAATTTCTAATTTTATTTCAATACTATTGAAAACTACCAAATTCAGAAAAAAAAATGTATGAACACACATTATTCTTCCCTAAGGTTTGAATTCTAGAAGTCATATTTACTGTGTGCTTGACAACTATAGGCATACAAGCATTTATAAGGCCACATATTTCAAAGTAAATTCTAGCTGCAAATCTTTTCCTAAGAGTGTATTCTTCATCTTTACAAATAGAAAGAGTGTGGGAATGAAGAACAAGTGAAAGAAACTGACTGTCTTTGCTTGTTTCGCACAGTTTGCTGTTTGCCACTCTAACAATTTGCAGATAGAATAGGATAGCCAGATTCCAGTTCCCATAGGAACTCCTTGTCAAACTCACCTTCATATCTTCTTTATTTATGCTCAAAGTACTTTTGAGAAATCCCATTTATACTATCCAAAGTCATTTTACCTATCAAGAGACCCCTGAATCTTAAATTTTGGATTAATATTTCATCTGTGACCTAGGCTTTAGTGCCACTCAGTGTTCAAATCCTAGAACTGCAGCAAATCAAACTACAAAAACCTGTCATAATTTAGATGTGTGCTGCAGCCTCAGAATACTTTCTTAGAATGTGATGCTATTAATCCAAGTTTCTGATTCCGCTTTGCACTTTGTAATACACATAACAGAGATAAGAAGCCCACCATACACTAGGCACCTACTGGAGCTCCGCTTAGAAGAAATGAGTGCCAGAGATCTTTTTTTGTTCTTTCTCAGATTGAATCATCTAGAACTGTGCCATGCTTCCAAATATAAACTGACTGACTGAACCTAGAAGAGAGATTATTTTTTAAAAAGGAAAAAGATCCAACTGCTCAAGAGCAAGCTCCTAACTAAAGCATATAATGCTTGCAGAAAGTAAAATATAACAATGGAAGTTACTGAACAAATAATGAAATTAAACCATTGTGAACAATTAGGTTATGTAATCTGCATTTTCACAAAAAATATTCATGCCAGTGGAATGGCAGAATGATCATTTGTGTAGAAAAACCAGGATGGACACTGAAAACTGTTACAAAGGAATGAGCAAGTGTATTGTAAAGGGAGAAAATATATCAAAAGCAATCACAAATAGAAGATAAGTATAAATATGAAAAATTAAAGAAAGAAAAATATAATTTGGTCAGTAAATAAGACTATCGAGAATTCACATAGAAGTTATAAATAAAACATTATTCAAGATGACCTGAAAATAACATATTAACAACTGGTCATTTTAAAAACAAAATAATTACCCACTGTGTGGCATTTACTAGGAATTAAAGGGGATGAAAAGAATGACATTTTTCTTTTGCAAATATCTACTGATGCTTTTAAAAGTCTTATATAAAACAAGATGTTGTTTAAAGAAATTTTATACTTCCTTTAATGTCAAAATTTAGAAAATTAAGATCAAAATCTTATTACCCTATATAGAGAACATCATTCAAGTAGTTGATATAAACCTTTCAATCTATAAGAATGCAGAACTGCATAGTTTACAGGTTAAGAACATGACTCTGGAGTCAGAGTCAATGACTCAACCCAATGGGTGTTGAGCTTATGATTTATTACTAAATCTCAATTTCTTCATCTGCACAATAAACATGATTATGGTTCCTAGCTCTACAGAGAAAAAGAAAGATGGCTTGGCATACACCACATGCTCTTCTGTACTTTAAGAGTGGTGTTTAAGGATTTTCGCCTTTCATCACCATAGGAGCTGCACCATTCTTCCCAATTGCCAGTTGTCTTTCAGTCTTGTTTATATTGGACTTGATACACAGAAGCTTTATAATTTTTATAGTAAACATCACTTTTTTCTTCATGATATTTGCCTTTGGTATTATGCTTAGAAAGGCAACAGATTTAAAGAAGGAGTAAAGATAGTACAGCTTTGAGGAAAGTAAACTATATCTGGCATGCATAGTGTGACTAAGAGAAAACCCAGCAGTCCTCTTCCTGTGCTCCTCTGCTAACCCAGCAGTCCTCTCCTCTGATCCTCTGCTAATCCAGCAGTCCTCTCCTCTGATCCTCTTCTAACCCAGCAGTCCTCTTCCCATGCTCCCTGCTAACCCAGCAGTCCTCTCCTCTGATCCTCTGCTAACCCAGCAGTCCTCTCCTCTGATCCTCTGCTAATCCAGCAGTCCTCTCCTCTGATCCTCTGCTAACCCAGCAGTCCTCTCCTCTGATCCTCTGCTAACCCAGCAGTCCTCTCCTCTGATCCTCTGCTAACCCAGCAGTCCTCTTCCCATGCTCCCTGCTAACCCAGCAGTCCTCTTCCCGTGCTCCCTGCTAACCCAGCAGTCCTCTTCCCGTGCTCCCTGCTAACCCAGCAGTCCTCTTCCCGTGCTCCCTGCTAACCCAGCAGTCCTCTTCCCGTGCTCCCTGCTAACCCAACAGTCCTCTTCCCGTGCTCCCTGCTAACCCAACAGTCCTCTTCCCGTGTTCCCTGCTAACCCAACAGTCCTCTTCCCGTGCTCCTCTACTAAGAAGGCACCATTTCAAAATCACTTCAGAGGGAGAAAAAAAATGTCACCTGGAAACCTTCTAGTGATCACAGGCTATCCAGGTCTCTGGCCTGTCTGAACCTTGATCTTTGACTTAAACAAAAGCATAAATATTTACAACCATAGTCAATACATATCAAGTAAAAATTATTCCTTTTTTAACCAATTTTCCATGAAACTGTGAAATATTTATAATAAATTACTCTACAAATCCAGAAACTCACCAGAAGCAAGGATATCTGAGTGAATTAGGTTTGCAGGTACAAATCCCTTTACTCCAACCTCAACAAAACCACATGAAGACTTTCAAAGTTTAAAGAAGTCATGACTAAGCGATCACTTCTAATCATTTTAATCAACATGACATTGTCATCTAGCAGAGGACAGGATACACAAGCTTTAATAGCAAAAAATAACCTGTTTCCTTGTTTGTGTCTCATATAATATCATTCATTCATTATTATAGTTTGTGAGAGCCAGTATTTGAAGAATTAATACCTCTGAATTAAAACTATTAGCAGACAAAAGAGAATAAGTCTTAAAGAAAACTAAATGGAACCTGAGATAGTCTGATTATCAGGAAGTTTTCCAAGTAATCCCATCCCTACCTTCAACCATTACTTCTCTTATATAAAAGATAATAATAATAATAATAATAATAATAATAATAATAATAATAATAATTATGAAAAAGAGAATGCAATCTTTGCTGGTTGGTGGCAACCAGCACTTCAATTCCAACACTCAGAAGGAAGAGGCAAGCGGATCTCTGTGAGTTCAAAGCCAGTCAGAGCTACACAGAGAAACACTGTCTCAAAAAAAAAAACAATTAAATATGCAGAAAACCAGTTGCAACTTTCTAACTTCTTTTTAAATTTAGATTAATACTAACTCAGTATTAGTTAGATTAAGAGGTAATTGCTTTTGTTTTTCGGTGTGTGTGTGTGTGTGTGTGTGTGTGTGTGTGTGTGTGTGTGTTACTGAAGATTAAACCTAGGGTCTTTTATATACTAGGCAAACATTCTATCACTAAGCTACATCCCCATCCCATTAACTGTTTTAAATAGTTTTATTTTTATTGTTTCTTTGTGTGTGTGTGTGTGTGTGTGTGTGTGTGTGTGTGTGAGAGAGAGAGAGAGAGAGAGAGAGAGAGAGAGAGAGAGAGAGAGAGAGAACAAGTGCAGATGTTCAAAGAGTCCAGTTAAGGATATCAGATAGATGGAACTGAAGTACAGATAGTAAGTGCCCAAAATGGGTTCTGGGAACAAACTTGGGTTCTTTGCAAAACTAGCACACTCTCTTAGCTGCTAAATCATATCTGCATCCCTTAATTCAGCTTTAATACCAAGAATATTTTAATATCTAAGAAACATTTAGTGTGAGTAAAAATTCAGGGGCTATGGAAATAAATGGCTCAGTTAGTACAGTTTCTTTCTGGCAAGCATGAAGAATGGAATTCATAGGCTCATCACCCACATGCAAACTGTAAAATGTAGGTGTGTGCACCCATGATCCCACTGCTAGAGGTGGAGTGCAGAAAGCTGGATCTCTTTAACTTAGTGGTCGGCAGTTTTGACAATCAGCAGACTCCAGATCCAGTCTCATAAAGTAATGTGGAAATCAATGGGAAAGACACCCACCACTGACCTCAATCCTCCAAACATACACAAACACCCACACAGACATGAACGTGCACTGCACACAAAACAATTTTTAATTAAGTACATAAAGTAATAGCAAATGTCTTGTACAGGAAAAATTAAGTATATATGCTTAATAAACAGTAACCATTGCTGGTTAAAAAAAAGTGCAGCGCAGTGTTCATTTTCATAACTTTTATAATTCGTAAAGAAAATTAAAACAAAAAGCTACCACTAATCATACAGGGATCTTTTCCAAATAAAGCACTTTAGAAACAGCAGGAGTAACATATTATACATTTTTATTTTATTTTTGAGATTATAATATAATTGCAGTACTCTCCTCCCTCCCTCAAAACTCTCTCTTATCTCCCTCCCTACACTCTTCCAAATTCATGGCCTCTTTTTTTCACTAATTATTACATTCTTATATGTATATGCATACATACTCCTAAATATAACCTGTTCAGTCCATATGTTATTCATATGTATGTTTCCAAGGTTGATGGGAAACCAGACAACCAAATGGCATGCTCTTCCCTGGGAAATACAACCTCTCTCACTCCCAGCACTCCTCAGTTGTCTATGATTCTTTGTGTAGGGTTAAGACCTCACAGGTTTTTCCCAACCACTATGCCAAGTCATTGGTGTTAGGCCATGTTTCTGCAGTCATGTTGCTGATATCTTAGAGCATGTAGTTTCTGATATTACTAGGAAACAAAATCTCACAGCAAACTCCCTGATCCTCTGGCTCTTAAAATCTGCATGCCCCCTCCTCCAAAATGTTTCCTGAACCTTGTGTTCAAAGTGTTTTGTAGATGTATCCATTGGGACTGGACTCCACAACTCTGAATTTTGATTGGTTGTGGTTTTTTGTAGTGGTCTCCATCTGTTGCAAAGAGAAATTTCCTTGATGAAGTGTAGAATTATGGCTAAAATTTTCAACATTCCTATTATGTATACATTGGAGACAATAAAAATGTTTCTGATTTTCTCAAGGTCACAAACAAGTAAGCGGCAGCATATCAATCATAAATGTTTCTCTTAGTCTGCTGCTCCATCTACCAAAGTATATAATTTCTGCCATAAACATCTTTAAATATGTAGAAAGTCATAAGAATTGCTAATACTACTTTTCAGCACTGTCATATTTTGTCCACTGAGCCAACCATACCAGATGTCTTTAAATAAAAGATTTAGACAGCATAAAAATAAAGTGCTATTGAATTTGAACTTCTTAAAAATATAACAATACATTAAAAATATCATAAGGTATTATGGGAGAAGTGAATGTTTAAAACATGAATGAAATATACCCAGAAATACAGAAAGTGGGCATAGGTGCAGATAATGAGTTAGAAAATAATAAAAAAGTAATGGAACATTTGGCATAATAAAATACATTTATCTAACATAATGAGCTAGAATCATACAGTCCCATTTGTCAAGAAAAATGTGAACTGTTTTGTTTCCTAAAATTAATATGCCCTTGTCAGTGTATAATTCTATTAGAGTCTTAAAGAAAATTAATCACTGTTGATTAGTAGGCTAATGTGGTTAAGAGGGTAATAGAGTTGTTAGGTGACTACTGCACTGCCCCGGTGCTACCAAATGTAAGCACCCAATACTAACAACTAGTGAATATGGGATCTGTGAGAACAGATCTGGAACAAAAGCTTTTCCAGCATTCACTGTGTGTTTGTCCTAGCTACAGAGTTCTACCTAGTAACTCTAAATATTTAATTAAACATTACTCTCCCATTTCTTTCTTTCTTCATATTAATTTATTTACTTGAGAAAGGGAGCATGTGTACATACAAGTGTACATGTGTGCCTGCAGAGGTCAGAAGATAACATGAAGAAGTCAATTCTCTTCTACCACATAGGTCCCAGGGATTGAATTCTAGTGGTGAGGCTTGGTAGTAAATGCCTCCACCCACTGAATCATGTCAACAGCCCCTGCATTCCCCAGTCTTGCCACAGATGATCATATAATAAAAGATAAAAAAAAACAGATGAAGGCAAAGTAGTAATTTTACACCATCACAAAGAAGAGAAATTAAAGAATGAATATAGACAGATAAAGGAAAAAAACAAGTCATTTTGGAATTTTTCATTCATTTTCTCTTCTTTCCCTATATTATCGATATTTTAGTCTGCATATGAGTTAATGGTTTAATAGTTAAACTTCAAACATACATCATATATATATATATATATATATATATATAAAATGATACATACATATTATATATCCATATCACTATACTTTTCATATATGTCCAAACACTTTGTCTTTTGGGGTTCCTTCAAGTCATTTGAAGACTACTTTATTACTTGTAGAAAGTATAAAACCTCCTTAAAGCATGGCCTTAAGATTTGAAGGTATTTTGGCCTGATCTTTCACTGTTTACAATATGAACTTCTTGTTCATTTTTATGCCAATTCTTGCCATTTTCCATAAACTCAAAATAATTTTATGCCACTCTTTCTTCCAACAAACTATTCTTTTCACTTACATCATCTTCTCATGAATTAAAGACCTTCTACTTCTTCAAAACTTACCACAGATGCTGTAAATATTTGCTGACTTGAAGAGTATCCTCTACCAAGTGTTGAGATAATAGGAAAAGTAATCATGCTTGTCCTTGAGATGCTAACCCTAGTCACAGTGCCAGGTACAGTGGTACATATGTATGTTTGCTGAGAGCTAAACAAATAAGCAAATATTCAATCATTATACAAATTTATTTTTCTTTCTTTCCTTTAATATTTTAAATATTGACAGAACCTATTTCCTTGCTTTTCTTTCCCTTGTCCTCAAAACTACCTCATTCTCATTTTGTTTTATTGGCATATATTAGTTATACATAATCTGAGATTTTAAATGAAAGTTTCACAGATGCATGCAATGTATTTTGATTATATTCACCCTTATCACCTTATCAGTCCCCTCACACTTTTATCAATTCTTCCCAAAAAGTTCCAGTTCTACTTCCAATATTACAGGTTTGGATTTATTTTTGTTCAGCAAATTTCTACCTTTAATTAGGGTAACATACAGCAACATGGGTATGAGGTTACTTACACATCTATGAAAAACTTATCCATGGTTGTACATAGCATAAACTGGGAAAGGCCTCAGAAGACTCTCCCCTGGTGATCATTAATTGCCTATCTATCTTTGGAGGACTGGGTCACATGGGCCCTTCCTTACTCCCTTACTCCATGATAAATGTTGATGGGCCCAGTCATGCACAGGTGTTGTGCAGACAATCACAGCTAAGTGTTAAAGAAAGCAAGGGCCACGTCATATCAGAAAGGAACCACTTAACAATATTCTATCCCTTACTCCAGCTACCAAGTTCTTCTCATCCACCTGTTCCATGATACCTCCTGACTCTAAAAAGGAAGGGATGATACAGATTTCTCAATTAGGGCTTGGCGTTCAACAGTCTATGATTCTCAGGCCTTGAGCCAGAAAATTATTCCATTCTTGTCCCAAGAACTCCTAACTTCAATATTTTATCCTTTATATTAAAAGGATATTATATTAAAAGACAGTATTCAAGAAAAGGAGATATAAGTACATTCCTCTTCCCCATGCTAAGTACCACTAAAAACCCTGAATATTATACAAAGCAAATACAAGAAACTCCAAGATATAGCAAGAAGACAGACTAAGAAGCTTCAATACCCAAGGAGTAACAAGTAAAACCACCTAATCATAATGTATCTAAGAAGGAAAAAAGCAAACAGACTAAGAGTTTTAATTTCTTTTCTATTGTTGTGATACTATACCATAATCAAGGCAACTTATAGAAGAATGAGTTAATTTGGTGCTTCCTTAAAGTTTCAAAGAGTGAGTCCAAGACTATCATAGCAAAAAACATGGCAGCAGGTAGGCAAGGCACTGAAGCAGTAGCTGGGAGCATACATATTAACCAAATTGAAGACAAAGAAAGAGAGACTGGGAATGGAGTCAGCTTTTGAAACATCAAAGCCCAACCTTGTTACACACCTCCTTCAACAAGGACACACCTCCTAATCCTTCCCAAATAGTTCTACCAACTGAAGACCAAGATCAAAATATGAGGTGAGAAGATCCACCCCAAATCTAGGTCAACACTTCTGGTAACACCTTATATAAAAGAATATGTGAAAAGGAAACTTGTACTTTTTACCTACTGATGTTTTCTCTCACTGATAAGTTCATCTATCCTGCTGCTTGTATTTCAGGATTCCAATACAGACTCAAGACTACCTGAAATATTCAGTCTCATAGACTGAACAATTATCAAATTCATGATCTTTCCATCAGAAGACAGCCATTATTGGGCTATCCAGAACAGAGTCTGCAAGTCTCTAAACTAAATTCCCTTTTAGTTTATATAGGTTCATTATATCAGTACTGTTCCTCTACAGAATTCTTGCAAATATATAATGCCACCATCAAAATGCTGAAAATTAAAGGCAAAGAAAGGATCTTACAAGCAGCCAAGAAAACTTACACGAAGAGAAAAGGCAATTTGGAGGACAGCGAGGTTCTAATCAGAATTCCAAGAAGCCATAACAAAGTATCACAATAAACAATTATAATGAAATAATAAGATCAACTCAGGTTATAAAATTAGATTCAATAAAGAGATAGGAATATTGATGAAAACCCAAACTAAAATGTAACTGGAATTTAAAAAAAAAAAGAAGACTAAAAATATAGTAGAAACCCTCACCAAGCAGAATGGATCTTGCAGAAGACAAAATATAAGGGCTTGAAGACAATGTAGAGGAAATTTTATCATTCAATCAAAGAAGATGATTTTTTCTTCAAAAAAATTAAAAAGTTTTTAACCACAGGAACAGAATATTCAAGAAGTTTTGAATATCAAGAAAAGATAAATCTATAAATTAAGCTCATAGAAAGAGGGACAGTGGTGTAGGAGGTCCTTCTGTTTATGTGTTGGTTTCATTGGTTAATCAATAAAGAAACTGCTTGGTCTGATAGGGGAGAACTTAGGTAGGCGGAGAAGACAGAACTGAATTCTGGGAGGAAAGAAAGTAGAGTCAGAGAGACGCCATGGAGACACCAGGTCAGACATACTGAATCTTTCCTGGTAAGCCATGACCTCGTGGTGATATACAGATTATTAGAAATTGGTTAAATCAAGATGTGAGAGTTAGCCAATAAGAGGATAGAGATTATGGGCCAGGCAGTGATTTAAATGAATGCAGTTTCCGTGTAACTATTTTGGGTGTAAGCTAATCAGGCAGTCAGAAAAAGGGGCCCCACTCCTTACAATAGGAGAGAATTTCCAACTAAAATATATAGACAGTACTGCCATAAAATTATAAGAAAACTGCCCAAATCTAAGAAAGGTAAAAGAGACACAAAGAACACCAAAGACAGGATATATAAACTCTCTGTGCTATACTATAGTTAAAACACTAAACATACAAAAGAAAGGGTACTGAAAGCTGAAACAGAGAAGGGTCAAGTCATATATCATATAAAGGCAGGTCATCAGGATAACATCCAGATTTTCAATTGAAACTTTAAATCAAAAGACCTTGGAGAAATGTGCTTTAAATTCTAGAAAACAGAGGCCAACCTGAACTATTTTACTTGCAAAAATTATCATCTGTCATAATTGAAGTGAAATAAAACCTTCCCATAATTAAAAAATGATTTATGACCACCATAAAATATTTATGACAACCAAGTCAGCCTTACAGAGAATACCAGAAGGAATATTTCATATTGAGTAGGATAAGAGGCAACAGAGAGGAAATAAATGATGACAGGATGGTGATTATGCAAAGAACTAAGGAAATAAACACCATAAAATCATCATTGCTCAACAATAATTTTGAATACTAACAGCCTCAATTCCCAACCAAAAAGTACAAGATAAATTGGCAAAGGAAACAACTTCCTGAATAGAACACTAGAGGCACAGGCACTAAGATTGACAATTAATAAATAGGACCTCATGAAATTGAAACTTTTTATAAGGAAAAGGACACCATCAATAGGACAAAATGGCAGCCTAGAGAATAGAAAAAGATCTTCACCAACCCCACAATCAACAGAGGGATGATTTCCAAAATATATAGAGAACTCAAGAAACTAGACATAAAAATATGAAATAATCCAATTTAAAAATGAGGCGCATATCTAAACAGACAATTCTCAGCAAAGAAACTCATATGGCCAAGAAATGCTTAAGGAAATGTTTAACATCCTTAGCCTTCAGGGAAATGCAATTAAAACAATTCTGAGATTCCATCTTCTCAGAATGACCAAGATCAAAAACACAAGCAACAGCTTAGACTGGAGAGAATGTAGAACAAGGGGAGCACTCCTCCATTGCTTGTGCAAATTTGTACAGCCACTTTGGAAGTCAGTGTATCAGTTTCTCAAAAAAATTGAAATCAATCTACTACAAAAGCCAGCTATACCAATCTTGGACATATACCCAAAGGATGCATAATCATACCACAAGGACACTTGCTCAACTATATCCATAGCAACTTTATTCGTAATAGCCAGAAACTGGAAACAGCCTAGATGTCCCACAGCTGCAGAATGGGTAAAGAAAATATGGTACATTTTACACAGTGTAATATTACTCAGCGGTCAAAAACAAGGATACCAGGCAATTTGAAGGTAAATGGATGGAACTTGGAAAAAAATCATGCTGAGTGAGATAACCCAGACTGAGAAAGACAAACATGGTATGTACCCACTTATAAGTGAATAACAACTGTAAGGTAAAGGATAACCATGCTATAATCCACAAGCCCCAGTGAAACTAGGTAACAAGAAAGGTTCATGGAGGGGGGTGCCAAGTTCACCCTGGGAAGGGGAAATAGAGTTTTCTTGAGTGGGCTTTGGGTGGGTGGGAATGGGAACGTAAGTGATTAGGTTGGAGGGAAGAGGAATGGTAGTGAAAGAGACTACTGGAAAAAAGTGGGAGGAGACAGAAGCTCAGCGCTTTTCAGTCTGAGAATTTCAAAAAGGTAAGAACTTTAGTGACTGACTGCTTTACTTCTCTGATCTTTCAGCTTTCACCACCATCCCCTCCGATATCTTACTCTGGGTTTTTATTAAGACCAATTAGAATTTGCACTAAATCTGGCGTCCAACTTTAGAGCACTAATTAACAAAAAAAATGCCCCTTGCCTATGGCTTTGCAGCCACTAGCACATGCTGAAACTGCATGCTGGCAAGGTTTCTCTCTCTTTTTCCCCAAGTCTCTGAGCTTGGGGAAGAGTTTGGAATTTTTTTCTTTGCAGCCTCTCTGCAGCAAACACAGGATGTGTTTGGGCTCCAAACATCACAGGAGTTAGCCACATTCGCATGGACCCCCAGGGAGATGACCAACTCTTCAGCTTCTTTTCTCCTGGTGGGTTGAGGTCTTTCCCTGCACCCCCTTGTCAGGCTCCTGACAAACAAGTAACTTTCTTGAAACCCATTTCTACTGTTCTATGCAGCAGCAGTCAGCTTCACACTTCATCATCATCTGAATTGTCATTGTTGGCAGATTTGGTGAGAAAATCAGGAATTCTGAAAGGGGGGAATAATTTAAATAAGAGTATTTTCTCTACATTAAAAGACGGGAAACCCTGTAACAAGGGAGAGAATTAAGTCTCTGTATAATTATGCAATGCATGGTTTAAAAATGGAACAATTAAAAGAAAGGATAATCAACAAAGATTGACAAAATGTTAATTATCATTTTAATAATCTTTATTGTTGGATTGATAATTCTTGGTTTATCTCTAAAAATGTTGGTTGATATGAGTGCCAAGATACAGGCCTTAGAAAAACTTATTAAAACAGATCATAGAAATACTGAAATTATGCAGAAGGTATGCCAAAGGTAAGCATTGGACTAGTGAATGTTGATCAACAAGAGATATTGAAGGTAACACTTTGCCATTGAGAAACTCCTTGAGGGACTTCTTGTAGGCCCTTATGCCAAATATGGTTCAATCATCTGTTATCACAAAGGAAACTCCTTCCCAGAGCAATTAACCTAATGCCTATTATAAGGAACCATATTGCTCTAGATAATAAAACAGCTATAGATAAGAGAATAAAAAAAATCAGGAGAAACCATAAAGTGAGTATTTTGGAAAATTTTTATAAATGAATAAAGACCAAAATAAAAATACAAATAAATGGCATTGTCTTTGAAGGTTTGGTAGACACAAATGTGGCTGTAACAACAATTTCACCAGAATCTTGGCATCCAAATTGGCCTCTTCAAGAGGTAAATGTTCAGCTTTTAGGAATTAGAATTTTATCTCAGGGAAAACAGAGCATGAGATGGGTCAAATGTATAAGACCAGAAGGACAGAGAGAAAAATTAAAGCCATATATTCTTAACATAGCAATGAATTTGAGAGGACATGATTTGTTACAGCAATAAAATACCCAGATCAACATTTTCACCAATCATAGAAGCAAACCATTAATTAAGGTATGTTTCTGAGATATTAGAAGGTTTTATAAAGAGCAGTCACTGACCATTAAGGTTGTTCAAGAACAGGACACAACAGCTGCTGTTCTTCCAAAGGCACAAACAGCCCTACCTTTAAAATGGTTGACAGACAATCCTGTATGGGTTGCAAAATGGCCTTTAGCAACAGAGAAACTTCAAGTTTCTTAGAAAAGCTGGTAGAGCAGCAACTCTTAGCATATTGAAGAGTCAACCAGCTTTTGGTATTCTCCTATATTTATTGTTAAAAAGAAATCTAGAAAATGAAGCATAGTAACAAATCCAAGAGCTGCTGTTAATAAAGTGATACAACCAGTGGACTCTTTACACTCTGGATTTCCTTTGGCTTCTCTATTACCAGAGGGCGGCCTTTAAGTTATTGATTTAAAAGATTGTTTTTTCATTATACCTTGACAAGAAAAAAGAAAAAGAAAAATTTGCCTTTATGGAGCCTACTTAAAATAATTCTAAGCCTACTAAGAGATATAATGGAAGAATTTCCCACAGAGAATGTTAAATACCCCCATTCTATGCAAATATTTTGTACAGCAGTTATTGGAAATAAGCAGTTTCCTGAATCTGTATCTTATCATTTACATGAATGACATTTTACTATCTGATTAAAATATAGATACTTTAGATAGAATATTTGAAGAAGAAAATTTTGGCTTAATGGGGATTACTAATTGCTCCTGAAAAAATACAAAGAGAAGAGTCTATTAATTATATAAAATAGATTTACAAAAAATTAGACCCCAAAAGGTGAAAATTAGGAGAGATCAATTACAGATTCTTGATGACTTCCAAATATTGCTAGGAGACATTTCCAATCTAGGGTCCAATATTGGAATAAGACTTGATGAACTGATTAATTTAAACAAAACCTTAGAGAATGAGAATGACTTGAATAATCCCAGAAATTCTCAGATGAAGCTGAGAGAGAACTGGCTTTGATTGAAAGGAAATTACAGAAGGCACATGTGGATCTTGTGGATCTCAAGTTTAACTGCATTCCTGTCATATTAACCTCCAAGCATTCTCCTACAGAAATTTTTATGAAGAGGGAAGATATTATCTTGGAATGGATCTTTGTACCACATAAACAGAATTTAAAAAATTAAAATTTATTTAGAAAAGGTCTCTGAGTTAATTCTAAAATGAAATTTGTGCCTTCATTAACTAGCAGAAAAAGACCCAGCAGAAATTAGTACTTTTTAATAATGAAGAAATTGAAAAATTATGTGCAGAAAGTGGATCCTGGCAAAGAGTTTGTTGTAATTTTAGGGAGGGATTAACAACAAGTAGCCCAAGAACAAGAGAATTCAATTTATAAAGAGAAATAGCTGGATCCTTCCTTACATTGTATGGGAAACACCAATAACTGGGGTCCCTACATTGTGTGGTGATGCAAATAAATCAGGAAAGGCAGGTTACAAATCAGAAAATTTAAGTAAAGCAGAACAACGCCCTCATGATTCTGTCCAAAAGTCAAAATTATATGCTATTCTTATGGTACTAAGGTATTTTAAAGATAGCCTCAACATAGTTACTGATGAGCAATATGCAGAAAGAGTTATTTTCCATATTGAAACTACTGAATTTATATAAGATAATACAGAATTGACTTAATTATTTATTCATTTACAAGATACAATCAGGAATAGGAATCATCCCATATACATAACACACTTCCAATCCCATACAGGTCTGTCAGTTCCTCTAGCACAAGGTAATGAAGAAATTGATCAACTATTGATTGGAAATGTGTTGAAGGCCTCAGAATTTCATTTAAAAAGTAATGTCAATATCAGAGGCTTAAAAAAAAAGACTTCCATCATGTGGCAATAAGCCAAGGAAACTATAAGGAAATGTCCTACTTGTACTTTATACAACCAAACACAACAAGCTGCAGGAAGTCACCCAAAGGGGATTCAGGAGTGAAATCTGGCAAATGGATGTGTTCCATTTTGTAGAATTTGGAAACCTAAAATAAATGCATCACACCACTAATATCTATTCAGGTTTTTAATGGGCAACTGCTTTAAGTTTGAAAAAGGCTGATGCAGTTATCACACATTTGCAGAAGTTATGGCCAGCATGGGTATACCTGTACGACTAAAGAAAGATAGTGCTCCAGTTTATGTCTCTAAAAAAATGAAATATTTTATTTTGCTTATTATAATA
The DNA here is from genome assembly GCF_982192425.1 of Myodes glareolus. Classification (NCBI taxonomy): domain Eukaryota; kingdom Metazoa; phylum Chordata; class Mammalia; order Rodentia; family Cricetidae; genus Myodes; species Myodes glareolus. Next base: position 43,820,298 of record NC_142046.1, on the reverse strand, counting down.
TAAATCATATTACAGAGATACCATTCAACCCTACAGGCCAAGCAGTTCTAGAAAGATCAAATCAAACTCTATTGTAATATTAAATAAACAGAAAGGGATGATAAACACTCTAAGAAATAGATTTCATAATGCTTTATTAACCTTGAATTTTCTAAATGCTAATAAGAGAGGAATAACAGCTGTGGAGAGGCATTGAATAGTAGAAAAAATCTATAAAATTAAATCAGCCAATACACTTTAAAGATGTACTGACCTCAGATTGGAAACTAAGACATGTGATATGTTGGGGAAGGGTTTTGCTTTTGTTTTCACAAGAGAAGAAAAATGATGGATACCATCAAAATTGATAAAGATTCAATTTGAACAATAGACACCTCTTAATTAGAAGAGATGATAGTTCATCAAACAGCATGGTCGTTTAACTAAAACTAACAATTGCTTTTCATTTGATGTGATATAATTTGCCAAAATAGAACCTCCCCAAAATTAGGGATGGGGAAGGGTTTTGTTTCTGTCTTTTCAGAAGAACGAAGACATCCAACTAAGGAATCCAAAGATGGCTGGACATATGAGATATCTGAATAAAAAAGGACAAATCATCCAGAAAAAAAGTCCCAAGAAAAGAAGAAATTGGCTTATGGGTATATCACATTTCCAAGAGGAAAAATTTTGTAAATCTTTCCAAATATTTGTTTCCTCAATTCTCCACAGACATAGAATGCAAATTGTCTTATTTTAGTCCCACTGCAGTTAAAGATTAAGGCTGGCTTTGGAGTTGGAGTGTGACTCTCTCCTTCTCTAAACCCAAGAATACTTATTATTTATCATTTATTATTATAAACTCCAAAATCTCTGTCTCATGTCAGAAGAGAAACCTAATATGGGACAGAAGAAAAGCAAATATTTAAGGACATTTTATTGACACCAATCTCATAATCTTTAGGTTTTACATTGACTCTTTAACAGTTTTTCTTAAGGTACAAATTTTATAAGATAAATATAAATTCATGTATCTTAAACTTTTAGTCATGATATTAATGGTCATATTAGAGTACTAACTAATTCTAGAAAAAAAGACTCATCTAACTTACTGTATATGATTTCAGGTTTGAGTTTCTATCAGTTTTCTGTAGTGAACCATGAGCACACCTAACAGTGACCTTTAAAGTCTCCAAAAGGAGGATGGGTCCCCACAATGACAATTCCTCTAGGACTATGATAACACCACGAAGGTGAAAAACATCAGCTGAAGATTGGCTTTGACTACAAATTGCTCCAGAACAATTTTGAGGTGGCTAGCTGAGATGATCCTGCCTCACAGGCTACTCTAGCCAGGACTTGAGACAAGCCCTAAACTTTCCCATTACAGAGAGACTGGACAACAAATGAAAAAGTTACCTCTCCCAGGACCTGACAATTAACCCAAATTTTTCTTTTCAGGATCCCCTAAAGATGCTTTCAACCCTGAACGGCCGCAAGGAAAATTAAGAATATGACACCCACATTCCCAGCAGGTGGAGTGAATGGTTTTTGCTCATTCACTGGGTTATGGATATTTGTTATTGTTCAGGGGGGCATGGTTGCAAGTTGTTACAGGTACAATTAGGAGGAAAGCTGAGCAGAGGAGATTAGATTCAGAATTCTTGTTCTGAAAAGAAAAAAAGGAAATACAGGAAAGATAGGTAAATGGGTAGATTATTGGATCTACTCTGAAAAGAAAAAAAGGATGATATAGATATGATAAAAAGGTAGATTACTGAATCTACTTTTGAGAGCAACTACTAGTTTTAAAAAGTTTACACTGGATTGAACTTTTTTATATTGTATACAAATTTTGTGTATTGGTACAAATTTGAGATTAATTTTCTTAAAACATACTGTACATATGGTCCCAATCTTGTTCAATTGTACATTGAACAAGGTATTGTACCTATGCATCTCATTTAACAATATAATGCAAATTTTTAGTTATTAAAAGTTATTATTACCAACTATGTAGGAAATGCAAGTTAGTAATTAGTCACATATTATAATTGAACTTGTAGTCAATTAGGTATGTGTTCAAGGTCAAACAGATTTATTTTAGAAAAGCAAGTCATCTTCAAACAGATCAGAGATCTACAGAATATGGCATTTAAGATGTTTTAATAACATAGGTTCCTTTTTTATGACAATAAGACATGTCTGCACCTGGCAGCACCAATCTACTTCAGAGAAGATAATGGGCATTGAAGAAACTCCATGTGGAGTTTACTTTCTTTGTGGTAAAAGTAAGCCACTGGGCAAGAAAGTCCCCTTGCCTTGACTGCTGACAGTATGCTGTACTAATTGGACAGGCAGAACACAAAAGAGAGTGACTGTCAAGCATTGTAAAGACAAAGCAGGAGAGCCCTTCAGAATATCCTGCTTCACAGAAAAGTCTGATGAATATTCTAGGCCTGTAAGCAGAAGATGGATGCCCTAAAGTTGCAGAGAAACTTTGGGTGTAGTGCCATTTCATTTGTATTTTAATAAATAAAGTTTGCCTGAAGATCAGAAAAGCAAAACAGTCACAACAGCCAGCCTGACAGACCAGGCAGCAATGACACACACCCTTAATCCCAGTAGCCACAATGACATATGCCTTTAATCCCAGTAGCCAGCTATCTTGCAATAGAACCCAGGAGGTAATGGTGCATACCCTCAATCCCAGAATTGAGAGGATTACAAAACGGGAGGAAACAGCTCTCAGACACCATCTCATTCTGAGACTTCCTGGAGGAAGAACCATCATTTCTGGACTGAGGTAGAGGTAAGAGCCAGTGGCTAACTGCTTTATTTTTCTGATTTTCAGGTTGAACCCCAATTTCTGTTTGAGTTTTCATTAATCTGCTTCATTTGGGTGACTGTCCAGTCAGTCAGCTGTCTCTGTCATTTCTCACAATCTTTGGAAGTCACTTGCTTGTACTTCCTGTATATAGTTAATATTATTTCCTTCTCAGATCTTGAAGTAGTTGAAGACGAGATAGTTACAGTTATAGCTTACTTGTTTACCAGACTCAGAAAAGAAACTCACTAAAGATGTGTAAAGTGTAAAGGGTTGGGAGAAATAAAAGATAATTTGAAAATGCAAATTAGAATTTGCATTAGACAGTGAATTAGGCACAACCTTTCAGACCCATCAAGATAGAATAGATATAGAGTATTTTCTCTGAATTTGTCAAATGCAAGTGTACTAGACATTGCTGATGTATTTATTGTCTTTATATAGTATACAGTTATTATACTTATTGTATAAAGTTATAGCCTTACCCCTTCCTGTTGATTTGTCATAAAAATTCAGAAAAAAAGGGGAAATGGCAAACTGTTCATTCACAACAATTTAAAACATTTGCTCTACAGAAAAGTTTGTACTAAGGATAAAATGATATGTTTGACTGAGAGAAAACATTTCCAAGAAGCATAATAACAAAAAACTTGCATATTAAAATATGTTAAGTCAGAAACTATTTTAAGTCAAAATAGAATTCTTGAAAAAAAATAAGGGAAATTTCACCAAAACAGATATACAGATGTTCAACACTATAAGCCATTAGTGAAATGGCAAATTAAAACATGAGATAACAGTATATGCTGACTGAAGGACTAAAGATTTTTTAAGTGCTAAAACCAAAAGCTGGTAGAATGCAAAGACACCAGATAGAGATGGATCAGTGATTAAGAGCATCCTTTTTCCTGTAGAAGATCTAAATTTGATTCCTGAAACCTACTCTGAGCAACTCATAACAATCTGTAACTACAACCCCAGGAGATTTAACACTTTCTGACTCCTCCAGTATCTCTGCATACATGACATATATTTGTACAAACACAAACACATACTTGAATAAAACTAAAAATTAAATCTTTATAAAAAGAAAGGAAAGGAGGAAAGAATGAAAGAAAGAAAGAAGAAAGGAAGGAAGGAAAAAAAGAGGGAAGGAAGGAAAGAAGGAAGAAAGAAACCAGAGCAATCATGTATTGTACTATTAAGGGTGTTTAAGAGTAAAACCACTCTGGAAAACAATCTGGAAATTTTCATAATAGCTAAACATTGAACTTTCACAGGACACTGCAAATGCCCACTTGGGCATTTATCCCAGAGGAACAGAAACAAAATCTGAACACAAATGTTTAGAGTAGCTTTATTTATATTAATAAAAACTGGAACTAACCGAGATGTCCTCCCATGGGTGGAACAAACCATATTCCATGTAATAGAATATTACTCAATTACTATTATAATCTGGATGATTCTCCAAAGAATTATAATAAATAAAAATATCCAATCTCAAAAGGCTACAAAATATATAATCATATAATAGGTAATTGTGCATTAAGGAAGGGTGTGGGGAAAATGGATATGGCTATAAAATGATAACATAAAAAATCCTCACAAAAATAGAAATATTCTATGGCTTAATGATAAATATAAATATCCTAGTTATAACATTGCACTATAGTTCTGTAATACATCACATACATTTGGTAAATATGCCTCAGGACAGCACACACATTAATAGAAATGGGTTGATTTAAGTTATAAAAAGCTAACTAAATAGCCTAAGTTATTAGACACACATTTATAATTAATATTAAGTCTCTGTGTGGTTATTTGGGTGAGGGCAGCTGGTGAGACAGAGCTAGTAGGAGGGATAGACAGAAATGTCTACCTACATATAGCTCCCAAACATTCAGCAACTACATCCACATAAGATCTAAGAAAGTTAACAAAGGTCCTAAACACACAAAAATGGAGCCACATGAAGCTTCCTAGTCTTATGTCTCTCATGGTGCTGTGGTAAAGAGATGTTTTTCCCAGTCTCTGTCCGAGGGCTTGAACCCCCAGTGCAAGAGCTGCAAGAGCAAGCCCTGCCAACACCATGAACCAAGCCACATGGCTGGTTTAAATTTTGATCATTCAGACAGAAAATATTGCAATATGCAGAAAAGTCAGATCCAGATTGGAAAAAAATTCTAAATGGGTTACAGTGTGTTTTAAATGTTTTTAGACTTGGAAGAGCAAAGAGAAATAGTATAAACAATAATAGAAAAATAGTTTAAAATTATAAAGTCTTTAAAGAATAAAGTAATATAAAGGGGGAAAAGTCACACAAACATGGAAAATACACTAGGAGTCTGGATCCTGTACGTTATTGTGTTGTTTTTGAATGTTCTGAGTGCTGATGAAGGAAGGACAGTTGGTAAAACATACTGGATTATGGAAATGGCAGGACTAAACCAACTTACATATTTTAAAAATATCTTCACTTCAAAATGGTAGTCAAAAGATGTGTTACACTGGGAAAGAGATTATGCCTTTATTTCTACAGGAAATGAAAGTCTATGTATATATTCCAGGTTGATATGAATCAGGTTTAATTGGAATAGGCCCCCTGAAAATCCTGACTGCAGACATAAAATAATAATCCTAGAAAAACCAAACAACATGTAACATAGATTTGACCTCCTCAAACATAACAAAAAATCATCTTTGGCTAACTTATATACAACACACAGTCTATACTTATATTAATACAGACATGGATGTTGCCTCTAAAAGTCTATGTATTTTCAAACAAGAGATCAAATAACAACAAAGCCGATGACCCAGGTGATCCACTGTCTCAAAATATCTCTGTTACAGTCTCCTCAAAATTCTGCATCCAAAACAGTTTCAAGGCTGCTGGCTGAGATGGTCCAGTCTCACAAACTACTCCAGCCAAGACCTAACAACTATCCTCATTTTCTCAAGGTTTCCACAAAGATACCAATACCCACATACAACAGGAAACAGTCTAGATCAATACCCACATTCCCAAGATAAGGAGTATGAGTAAATTTTAGTTATTCAACATATTAGAGATGTTTGACATTTTTTTGGGGGGGGTCACACATTGTTATTGGTCATAGTCAAAGAAAAGCTAAATAAAAGTTAAATTCAAAAGTTTCTTTATAAAGGGAAAAGGAGGACTGTGACAAAGGAATGATAGGTAATGAGAGTAGATTATTGTATTTACTTTAATCCAAGAAACAACAACTAATCTAAAAGTATTTTACAATGGCATTGTTTTTGGTTATTGATACAAATTTAAGTTAACTTTGTTATACTAAATATATGCTTCTACTCTTGTTTATGCAGCTCATTTAAAAATATACTGTATAATTTAAAAATACAGGTTAACAGTTATTTATCTATGATGATCAAACTTATACTAACATTAGGTGTGTTTTTAAAGGTTAAACAGATATATTTAGATACATATATGCCCTTCCAATACTTCAGAGACCTACATAATATGGCATTTCATATCTTTAATAACTTGAGGTTTTTCATGACAGTGAGATATGTCTGCCCCTGACAGTACCAATCTACTTAAAAAAAAAAAAAGATAATGTTCATCAAAGAACCTCCATATGAAGTTTGCATTTTTATGGCAAAAGCTAGTCTTTTGGGCAAAGAAACTGCCTTTGCCTCAATTGCTGGCAGGATACTATCTAAAATGCACCAGTAGGGAAAAAAGGAGAACTGCAAAACTTTGCCAAGACAAGACAGGATAGTCCTTCAAAATTCCCTGCTTCTCAAAAATGTCCGTCACATACACTAGACCTAGAAGTCAAAGTTGGATGCCCGAATATTACAAAAGAACTCTGGGTGATTGTTCAGGCAGCCAGATTTTCCTGTTATTAGGTAACATTACACCGTTCTCAGGTCTTTGAGGAAGTTAAAGACTAAATGATTAGACTTAAAATTTCCCTTAATTATGATAAAAAGGTAAATTATGTATAAAACTTTAGACTAAAAAAGATAGTATCTTCTCTAAATATGCCAAATACAAATGGACTAGATAATGTAAACCTAATTCTTACTTGATAACTATTTTGTTATATATAATTTTTCTATGTTAAAAATAAAACCTTACTTTTTTATTTAGAAGAAAAGGGGAAAATGTGGAATATTCCTTCTCAGAGGTCAGGGTGGGTTCCATCTTATAGGATGGTATAGCAGGAATAATTAAAAATCCAGAGACAGATATTAGAGTTCAGTCTGAAGATCTTAAAAGTTAAGTACCCAAATCACTAGCGAGATCTTACCTCTACCAAGGCTCAGACAAACAAAAGGAAAATCATGCCATGATCTCCACCAACCTCAGACTCCACACTCCAATGTGTTCATCTCTTCCCCTTCATATATCTCTCTCTGCCCAGCCATATTGATCCCGTCTCAACCTCCCTAATGCTGGGATTAAAGAAGTGTGATCCCAAGAACTGGAATCACCATTGTGTGAGCTCTGTTTCACTTTCAGACAGATTCAATCTTATGTAGCCCAGGGTGGTATTGAACTCATAGAGATCCATCAGCCTCTGTCTCCTGAGGCCTGAAATTAAAGGTGTGTGTCACCACTCCCTGGCCTGTATAACTGACTAGTATGGCTGCTTTACCTTTTGATATTATGCAAATTTAATGTATACAGTGATTGTACTTTTCTTTTTAGCTGCCCAGACATAAATAATCAGACAGAAACTATATTAATTACAAAACTGTTTGACCAATGATTTAGGCTTATTCTTAGCTAGCTCTTACATATTAAAATTAACTCATTTCTATTAATCTATGTATCACCACGAGGCTGTGACTTACCAGTAAGGTTCCAGTGTCTTCCACCTTTGGCAGCTATGTGGCATCTGACTCCACCTTCTTTCTCCCTGCATTCAATTTACTTTTCCTGCACTGCCCTAGGCCAAAGCAGCTTCTTTATTTAAAAATGGTAATAAAACATATTCACAGCATACAAAGGGGAATCCCACATCATCTCCCCTTTTTTGTCTAAATAAAAAGGAAGTTTTAACTTTAATATACTAAAATTACATAAAACAAAATAAGTATCAAGCAAGAATTACAGTTACAATATTTATATCTACTTTATCTGTTATCATAACTAAGAAAAACTATTATAACTGTCTATTCTTTAACTCCATCAAAGACTCCAGAAGAATATAATATTACCTAAGTTAATAGGAAGTACATTGTAACAACTTCCAAAACTCTAGAATTGACAGAGAAATCTCGCTGCCTGGACAGTCACGGAAAGTTCTTCTGTAACATTGGGGCATTCAATCGTCAGCCTACAGGCCCATAGTATCTGGCAGAGTTTTCCATGAAGCAGGAAATTTTAAAGGCTGTTTCACCTATATTGACAGTTTGTCAGTTACTTTCTTCAGCACTATATCTTATAGAATGTCTAACAGTTTCAACTGTGAAACAGGAACCCTGAAGGATCATCCATATTTTGAAATGTTCAGCAGTCAATTTTTTGTGGATCCCACATGGCCAATTTATACAGCATACCATCAAGAGCAGTTTTTTTGACCAAATGGCAAGCAGACTTCATAAGAAGCCTCTTCGATGCCAGTCATCCCCTTGAAGTAGATTGGTGCTGCCAGGACCAGATATGTCTCATTGTCATGAAAAATCTTAACTTATTAAAACATTTTAAATGCCATATTCTGTTAGTATTTGAAAGGTTTAAAGATTATCTATGCAACTGAAATATATTTCTGTACATCTAGAAAACCTAATTTGGAAATTTGGGCATAGTTCTATTCAAACTGCTTCCTGCTTTTTGTTGGGTGAAGTAATTTTCAGGGTCTCCAGAGACCTTTTGGAGGGTCTTGGTTCATCAAATCACATTAGTCTAGAAGGAACCCCCAGCTTTTCATCTACTGTGGATATAAAATAAGAGCCTCTTTTTCAAAGCAACATATCCTTAGACCCAAAATTTGAAGTCAAGATACCTTTAAAATATATGTGTTGGTTTAGCTTAGCAGCCAGTACAATAAAATGTCTCTCTGTACTTAGCTCATTCACACTCAAAAATATTAAAGAAAACACAATAATATAATATAATTATATATATATTTATAATATTATGTATATTATATTATATATTATAAAATATATATATTATAATAATATAATCCAGACTGTGTGTTTTCCATCTTTTGTGGCTTATATTTCTTTACTCCTTTCATCTATGATTGTCTGTAGTTTGTCTCTTTAAAGACTTTGTTTTATTTTGTAAAACTGTTTCTTTTCATTTGTCTATACTCTTTTTCTTCACTCTTCCAAGCCTACATATATTTATTCATCACTGTGACCCATTTGGAGGTCTTTTTCATCTGAATCTGTCTTTATTGTATCTCTGTAATCCTTTTCTGACCAGGACCACTTCTTAAAATACTAAACACCATGGCTAGGACTAGGGTTGTTTTGCATTTTGGTTCTGCCTAGTCCAACAAGGCAGAGGTCTGTTCACTGCCTCTGAGACTGCCAGGTGAGACTCATCCTCACTATCTCAACTCTGGGTAGCACCATGCAGCATATAAACCCTTTTTATCTGAATAAAAGCTAAATCTGCCATGCAGTGCACTGGATCTGTCTCTGTATGATTGCAGGAAGCCACCATGATCTCCTGCCTATGCACTCCTAGCAGATCTATCCCACTGCTTGCTTAGTCAGGGAGCACTAAGCAAGCCATGGGTATCATCTCAGCTACTTTCCTCTAGACCCTGAGTGGGTACACAAGCACCTGGACCCAAAGTGGGTGGTGGGCATAACCACAAATGTTTCAGACCACGTTAGCATGCCAATTTGTTGATGGAGTATGCTTGTTCATTCCTGGACACCCAGGCCTGAAATAATTACACAGAAACTGTATTAGTTTAATCACTGCTTGGCCAATAGCTTAAGATTATTATGAACTAACTTTTACATCTTAAATTAACCCATTTCTATTATTGTTGTATAAATGTAATACATTATCTTTATCCATTTTTTCAGTGACAGACATCTAGGTTGCTTTCAAATTCTGTTATTAAAAAAAGCAACAATGAACACACTTGAGCAAGTCCCTCTATAGTAGGATAAAGGATTCTTTGGATATATACCCAACAGTGAACCTTGAGGTAGATCAACTCCCAGATTCTTTAGGAAACACCAAATTGATTTCCATAACTGTACAAGTTTGCACTCCCACTAGCAATGGAGGAGTATTCTCCTTACATAATCTTCTTCAATGTGAGCTGAATTTTTTTTGTTGATGTTGGCCATTCTGAATGGTGTAAGAAGAAAACTCAAAGTAGTTTTGATTTGCATTTCCCTCATGAACAAGGATGTGGGACATTTGTTTAAGTGTTTCTCAGTCATTTGAGTTCCTTCTTTTGAGAATTTTCTGTTCATATCTGTACTCCATTTTAATACAGTTATTAATTTTCTTGATGTTCAGTTTCTTTTAGTTACTGATATATTTAGATATTGGCCCTCAATCAGATGTGTAATTGGTGGGGGGGGGGAAACCTTTGTTCATTCTCTCAGATGCTACTTTCCCCAAATTATAGTGTCCATTGCCATTCAAAAGTTTGTAAGTTTAATGAGCTCCCACTTATTAATTGTTATCAATGTTCTGTTCAGAAATTCATCTGCTGTGCTAATGAGTTCAAGGCTATTCTTCACTTTTTCTTCTAACAGGTTCAGTATATCTGGTTTTGTGTTGAGTTCTTTGATTCATTTGGAGAATGGTTTTGTGCAGGGTGACCAGGACGAATGCTTTTAGATTCTTCTGCATATATCCTCTAGTCTGACCACACATTTTGATGAAGATGCTGACATTTTCTAATATGTATTTCTGGATTTTCTATCAAAATCAGATGTCCAACAGTGTGTGGTGTTATGTCTGGGTCTTCAGCTCGATTCCACTGGTCACTATATCTGTTTTTATGCCAATACCATTCTCTTTTTATTAATATAGCTCTATAGTAGAATGAGGTTGGAGATACTCAGACTTCCCACAGTCCTTGTATTATTCAGAATTGCTTTAGCTATCCTAGGATTTTTGAGTTTCCATAGAAAGCTGAGAATTGTCCTGTCAAGATCTGTGCAGAATTGTGTTGGAATTTCTAAAAAGAGGTTGCATTGAATATGTAGATAGATTTTGGTAAATGGGCATTTTATTATATTTAATCCTAAAAATCCAAGAGATGGGGAGATCTTTCCATCTTCTGATACTGATTTGACTTCAATTTCTTTCTTCAATGCCTTAAAGTTTTAGTTTATCATACAAGCCTTTCACTTGCTTGATTAGCTTTACCCCAAGATACATATTATATATTTTTGAGGCTATTGTGAAAGGGATTGTATCCCTTATTTCTTTTGCAGACCATTTGTTATATGTATATGGTATAGGAGGTCCTTCTGTCTTTCTGTTGGTTTCATTGGTTAATAAAGAAACTTCTTTGGGCCTGTTGATAGGGTAGAACTTAGGTAGGTGGGGAAAACTAAATGGCATTCTGGGAAAAAGGAGGAAGAGTCAGAGAAAGGAACGCCATGGAGCCACCAGAGACAGGCATATCAAATTTTTCCCAGTAAGCCACTGCCACATAGCAATATACAGATTAATAGAAATGGGTTAAACTAAGATGTAAGAATTAGTCAATAAGAAACTAGTGCTAATGGGTCAAGCAGTGATTTAATTAATACAGTTTCTGTGTGGTTATTTCAGGTTAAACTAGCCAGCCAGGACGAACAAGCAGCTCCTTCCTCTACAACATATATAGGAGGGCTACTGATTTTTGTATGTGAATTTTGTATCCTACTACTTTGGTGAATGTGTATCAGTTCTAGGAGTGTGTCACTAGAATTTTTAGGGTAACTTATGTATATAATCTTATCATCTGCAAATAAAGGTGTTTTGAGAAAGTTGTCCTTACATTTCCACACATATGACATGGCATGCTCACATTGAAATACATATTATACACACATTATACACAATACTTAAAATAAAATTTTAATTGTTTTGGATGCTTTGAGGGGATAGAGGGTTTACATTGACTCATTAGTAAATGCTTCTATAACTTTGTTTCATATTTTTCTTAGTGTATTATGTAAAATCAACTTCAAAGGCACTGGGTAAACTCCAAAGACAGGCATGATAGGCATGTCTATAATCCTAACTCTCACTAGTCTAAGGCAGGGAGATGGGGGGTTCAAGATCAGTCTGGGCTATATGGGAACATCATGTTTCAAACTACGAGAGGAGGAATGTGGAATAATAATGTAGGTCAGTGGTACAGCACATGTATAGCAAACATGAGTCCCTGAGTTTGCAGTACTGAGACATAAAGGGACAGAGGTCACAATACTTGTAAGGACTACTGTACTCCTTCTTAACCCATAATTCAGATCTGTCTTTTAAAAAAGCCACCATATTTGTTTCACGTGTGAGTCAAACAGCACGGCTTACATTTATTTCTGTAACTGTCTTGCTGTATTTTGTCATCCCACTAATCATATATCTTCTACTAATCTCTCTGTTGTATGTGAAACCAGCAGGATATATTCTAAATCGCTATCCAATCACAGTACCTCAGGAGGCTTACAAACACATCAACCTCAGGAAAAATAACATGCTTTCATTTTACAGAAAAATAAAACATAATTGCTATCCCCGAAGCTTCTGTAAAGTTCAAACTAAAACTATAAATATGTTAAAATTCAGAGAAAGTTTAACTTTAAAGAAACAAATTCTTGAAACTCCTGACTGAGCTTGAGGAAAGTGGTGGGAGGCTGGGATGCAGTTCCAAGACTGAGGTTCATAACGTCCAATAGAAGTCACATGGAGTAGCAGAAGATAAAATGGAGGGCCAGGAACCCCTTCCCTTCCTCTCTCCCTTTCTCGGGGCATAAAATCCTCCAACTCAGCTTGTATGGGAGCCGCCGACCAGGACAGGGCAGTGAGTGCAAACAGGAAGGAGTTCCTTTGTTTTAATAGCATGCCTGCAGCAAAGTAAGACTGCAGGCAGGGAGATTTCTGACCAGCAAGTGGCACTGATCCTGTAGCAGAAGATACAATGGAGGGGTAAGTGTGCTCCTGACCCGCCACACAAGCCCGGAAAGAGAACACACAATTTTCCCGCCATCCTTATCTCCCTGGGTATTTCGAAGGGGCGACTTCCCCCAGATAAACCCTCTCTCCTCCTACCCCATCCCTGCTTTCAGTCAGGAACCCCTTCCCTTCCTCTCCCCCTTTTTCGGAGCATAAAATCCTACAACTCAGCCTGTGAGGGCACGGCTGGGACAGAGCGGTGAGTGCAAATGGGAGGGAGTTCCTTTGTTTGAACAGCCTGCCTGCAGCAAGGTAGGACTGTAGGCAAAGTGATTCCTGGCAAGAAAGGGGCAATAATCCTGTAGCAGAAGACCCAGTGGAGGGAAGAGCCATTGGAGAGCATCTGAAAGAAGAGATGGGCAGGCGCCAAGGCAAGAAATCCTCCAACAATCTGAAAAACAACATGAAAACACCAGATCCCAGCGATCTTATGACAGAAGGACTTGAACACCCTATTCCGGAAGAAGTGGAAAACAGTGTCATTATGAAAGCAATAGAGTCTCTTAAACGGGTATGAATAACTCACTTAAAGAAATAGAAGAGAAATATAACAAAAAGATTGAAGAAATGAGTAAAGAAATGGAAGAGAAATAGAACAAAAAGTTTGAAGAAATGAGTAAATTCGTAAACGATACCCTGGGAAACCAAGAAAAAACAATCAAACAGGTAATGGAATCAGTTCAAGAATTGAAAACTGAAATGGAGGCAAAGAAGAAAACACAAACTGAGGGCTGGCTGGATATGGAAAATCTAGGTAAATGAACAGAGACTTCAGAAACAAGCATAACCAATAGAATACAAGAGATAGAAGAACGAATCTCAGATTATGAAGACACCATAGAGAAAATAAACGCTCTGACCAAAGAAAACAGCAAATCTAACAAATTCTCATCACAAAACATTCAGGAAATCTGGGACATAATAAAAAAACCAAATCTGAGAATAATAGGGGTAGAAGAAGGAGAAGAATTGCAGATCAAAGGTCCAGAAAATATATTCAACAAAATTATAGAAAAAAACTTTCCCAATCTAAAGAACAATATTCCTATGAAGGTTCAAGAAGCATACAGAAAACCGAATAGACTGGATCAGAAAAAAAATCCCCTCACCATATAATAATCAAAACACAGAGCATTCAGATTAAAGAAAGGATATTAAGAGCTGCAAAGGAAAAAGGTCAAGTAACTTATAAAGGTAAACCTATCAGACTTACACCAGACTTCTCTATGGAAACCATGAAAGCCAGAAGGTCCTGGATAGAGGTACTGCAGAAACTAAGAGACCATGGATGCAAGCCCAGACTACTATACCCAGCCAAGCTATAATTCACTATCAACAGAGAAAACAAAATATTTCAGGATAAAAACAAATTTAAACAATACATAGCTACAAATCCAGCCTTACAGAAAGTATTAGAAGGAAAATCACAACCCAAGGAATCCAACATTCCCAACACTGCCTACAATAACTCAGAAATCTAGCGATCCTTCACAAGCACAACTCAAAGAAGGAAAACACATACACTCTACTACCCAAAAAAATGACCGGAGTCAACAACCACTGGTCATTAATATCACTTAATATCAATGGACTCAATTCACCTATAAAAAGGCACAGACTTAGAGATTGGATACGAAAACAGGATCCAACATTCTGCTGTTTACAAGAAACACACCTAAACCACAAAGACAGACACCTACTCAGAGTAAAGGGTTGGGAAAAGGTTTTCCAAGCAAATGGACCTAAGAAACAAGCAGATGTGGCCATTCTAACATCTAACAAAATCAAATTCAAACTAATCAATCAGAAGAGATGGGGATGGACATTTCATACTCATAACAGGAACAATTCATCAGGAAGAAGTCTCAGTCCTGAATATCTATGCCCCTAATATAAAGGCACCCACATATGTAAAAGAAACTCTTCTAGAACTCAAGGCAGTCATCAAACCACACACACTAATAGTAGGAGACTTCAACACACCTCTCTCACCAATGGACAGGTCAATCAGACAGAAATCCAACAGAGAAATAAGAGAATTATTGGAGGTATTGAATCAAATGGACTTAACAGATATCTATAGAAAACTCCACCCAAATAGGAAAGAATATACCTTCTTCTCTGCAGCTCATGGAACCTTCTCAAAAATTAACCACATACTCGGTAACAAAGCAAACTTCCACAGATAAAAAAAAATTATTAGTAACCACATGTGTCTTGTCTGATACCATGAATTAAAGTTAGAATTCAACAACAATGCTACCCCCAGGAAGCCAACAAACTCATGGAAGTTGAACAGTCAACTACTGAATCACCCCTGGGTCAAGGAAGAAATAAAGAAAGAAATTAAAGTCTTCCTTGAATTTAATGAAAATAAAGACACAACATACTCAAACCTAAGGGACACTATGATAGCAGTGCTAAGAGGAAAGTTCATAGCACTAAGTGCCCAATTAAAGAAAACAGAGAAAGCACACATTGGAGACTTAACAGCACACTTGAAAGCTCTAGAAAAAAAAGAATCTGATTCACCCAGGAGGAGTAGAAGACTGGAAATAATCAAACTGAGGGCTGAAATCAACAAAATAGAAACACAGAAAACAATCCAAAGAATCAATGAACCAAAAAGCTGGTTCTTGGAGAAAATCAACGGGATTGACAAACCCCTATCCAAACTAATCAATCGGCAGAGAGAGAACATGCAAATTAAAAAGATCACAAATGAAAAGGGGGACATAACCACAGACACAGAGGAAATTCAGAGAATCATTAGATCTTACTACGAAAGTTTATATGCCACAAAGTTGGAAAATGTAAAAGAAATGGACATCTTTTTAGATAAGTACCATATACCAAAGTTGAACCAAGAACAGGTGAACAATCTAAATAGACCTGTTAGTCGCGAAGAATTAGAAGCTGTTATCAAAAATCTCCCGACCAAAAAAAGCCCAGGACCAGATGGTTTCAATGCAGAATTCTACCAGAACTTCCAGAAAGAGCTAATACCTATACTCCTTAATGTATTCCATAATATAGAAACAGAAGAGTCATTGCCTAACTCCTTTTATGAAGCTACAGTTACTATGATACCAAAACCACACAAAGACACAACCAAGAAAGAGAATTACAGGCCAATCTCACTCATAAACATCGACGCGAAAATTCTCAATAAAATATTGTCAAACCGAATCCAAGAACACATTAGAAAAATTATACATTATGATCAAGTAGGCTTCATCCCAGAGATGCAGGGCTGGTTCAACATACGCAAATCTATCAATGTAATCCATCATATAAATAAACTAAAGAAAAAAACCATATGATCATATCATTGGATGCTGAAAAAGCATTTGACAAAATTCAACACCCATTTGTGATAAAGGTGTTAGAGAGACTGGGGATACAAGGATCATACCTAAATATAATAAAAGCAATATACAGCAAGCCGTCAGCTAACATCAAATTGAATGGAGAGAAACTCAAAGCCATACCACTAAAATCAGGAACACGACAAGGCTGTCTACTCTCTCCATACCTCTTCAATATAGTGCTTGAAGTTCTAGCAATAGCAATAAGACAACATAAGGGGATCAAGGGGATTCGAATTGGAAAGGATGAAGTTAAACTTTCGTTATTTGCAGACAATATGATAGTGTACATAAGTGACCCCAAAAAAACTCTACCAAAGAACTCCTACAGCTGATAAACACCTTTAGTAATGTGGCAGGATACAAGATCAACTCCAAAAAATCGGTTGCCCTCCTATACACAAAGGATAAAGAAGCAGATAGGGAAATCAGAGAAACATCACCTTTCACGATAGCCACAAATAGCATAAAATATCTTGGGGTTACTCTAACCAAAGAAGTGAAAGACCTATTTGACAAGAACTTTAAGTCTTTGAAGAAAGAAATTGAGGAGGATACCAGAAAATGGAAAGACCTCCCCTGCTCTTGGATTGGGAGAATCAACATAGTAAAAATTAAAAATGGCAATTCTACCAAAAGCAATCTATAGATTCAATGCAATCCCCATCAAAATCCCATCAAACTTCTTCACAGACCTTGAGAGAACAATAATCAAGTTTATATGGCAAAACAAAAAACCCAGGATAGCCAAAACAATCTTATACAATAAAGGACCTTCTGGAGGCATTACCATCCCTGACTTCATACTCTATTACAGAGCAACAGTATTGAAAACAGCTTGGTATTGGCATCAGAACAGAGAAGTCGACCTATGGAATCAAATAGAAGACCCGGATATTAACCCACAAACCTATGAACACCTAATATTCGACAAGGGAGCTAAAGGTATACAATGGAAGAAGGAAAGCATCTTTAACAAATGGTGCTGGCATAACTGGATGTCAACCTGTAGAAGAATGAAAGTAGATCCATATCTATCACCATGCACAAAACTCAAGTCCAAATGGATTAAAGACCTCAACATTAATCCGACCACTTTGAACCAGATAGAAGAGAAAGTGGGAAGTAGTCTACAAGATATAGGCACAGGAGACCACTTCCTAAGGAGAACCACAGTAGCACAGACAATAAGAGAATCAATGAATAAATGGGACCTACTGAAATGAGAAGCTTCTGTAAAGCAAAGGACACTGTCAGTAAGACAAAAAGGCTACCATCGGACAGGGAGAAGATCTTCACCAACCCCTCATCAGACAAAGGTCTGATCTCCAAAATATACAAAGAACTTAAGAAACTAGACACTAAAACTCTAATTAACCCAATTAAAAAATGGGGTACTGAACTGAACAGAGAATTCACAACAGATGAACTGCGAATGGTCAAAAGACACTTAAGGTCATGCTCAATCTCCTTAGCGATCAGGGAAATGCAAATCAAAACCACTTTGAGATACCACCTTACACCTGTCAGAATAGCTAAACTCAAAAATACCAATGATAGCTTATGCTGGAGAGGATGTGGAGTGAGGGGAACACTCATCCATTGTTGGTGGGAATGCAAACTTGTGCAGCCACTGTGGAAATCAGTGTGGCGGTTTCTCAGGAAACTGGGAGCCAACCTCCCTCAGGACCCAGCAATTCCACTCTTGGGAATATACCCAAGAGATGCCCTATCATACTACAAAATTGAAAAATATTTGTTCAACTATTTTCATAGCTGCACTATCTGAAATAGCCAGAACATGGAAACAACCTAGGTGCCCCTCAATAGAAGAATGGTTAAAAAAGGTGTGGAACATATACACATTAGAGTTTTACTCAGCGGTAAAAAAACAATGACTTCTTGAATTTTGCATGCAAATGGATGGAAATAGAAAACACTTTACTGGGAGAGGTAATCCAGACCCAAAAAGAGGAATATGGTATGTACTCACTCATAAGTGGATTCTAGCCATAGTTAAAGGTCTTTGAGTCTATAATTTGTGATCCTAGAGAAGCTAAATAAGAAGGTGAACCTGAAGAAAATCATATAGTTATCCTCCTGGATATTAGAAGTAGACAAGATTGCCAGGCAAACTTGTGTTCACGGGGGGTGGGGGTGGAAGTAAGGGGAGATGGTTAGGCAGAGGGGAGAGGGGGAGGATTGGGGATGGCTTGGGGGAAAGGGATGGGGGGAGGGAGGAAGGATGGTTATGGGAGCAGGGAAGTTTATATCTCAACTAAGGGAGCCATTTTAGGGTTTGCAAGAGACTTGATTCTGGAGGGGTTCCCAGGCCCAAGGAGAGTTCCCCAGATTGTTCTCTGGGCAGCAGAGGAGAGGGTGTCTGAACTGGCCTTGGCCCATAACCATACTGATGAATATTTTGCATGTCACCACATATGCATATGGCAAAAGATGGAGATAGAGACAGAGACACATATTGGAACAGTGGACTTAACTCCCTAGGTCCAAATGAGAAGCAGAGGGAGGGAGATCGTGAGCAAGGAAAGCAGAACCAGTGGGAACCTTCATCCGACGATGGATGGAGATAGAGACAGAGATACAAATTGGAGCACTGGACTGAGCCCCCAAGGTCCAAATGAAGAGCAGAAGGAAGGAGAACATGAAAAAGAATGTCAGGATCGCGAAGGGTGCGTTCACCCACTGTTACAAGGGGACTGATTGAATGAGAGCTCACCAAGGCCAGCTGGACTGGGACTGAACGAGCATGTGATCAAACCAGATTCTCTGAATGTGGCTGACATGGGGGCTGACTGAGAAGCCATTGACAATGGCACTGGGTCTTGTTTCGTCTGCATGGACTGGCTTTTTGGGATCCTGGTCTGTTTGGATGCTCACCTTTCTGGACCTGGAGGGAGGCGGGAGGAACTTGGATTTCCTACAGGGCAGGAAACCCTGACTGCTCTTGGGAATGGTGAGGGAGGAGGAGAGGGAGTGGGGGGAGCGGGAGGGTATTTGGAGGAGGGGTGGAAGTGGAAATTCTTTAAATAAATAAATAAGGGGGAAAAAAAGAAAGAAAGAAATTCTTGGTTTTAAAGTAAACATTTAAAAAGCTCACACTAATTTAATTTCCTGTATGCCATAGTACCAAAACATATGTGTAATTTCCCTCTGTATGATGTGATTACCATTGATAAATAAAGGAACTGCTTTGGGGCTATAGCTAAGCTATAGGGGAACAGAGATATGTGGAGAAAACTAAGCTAAATGCTGGGACAAAGAAGGGTGGAGTCAGAAAGAAGCCATGTAGCCCCACTGGAACTTTATCCAGTAAGCCACAGCCATGTGGCATTAAGCAGATTACTAGAAATGTGTTAAACTCAAATGTAAGAGCTAACCAATAAGAAGTTAGAGCTAATAGGCCAAACAGTGTTTTAAATAATATAGTTTCTGTGAGCTTATTTCAGGGCTAAGTGGCTGGGAACCAACAAGCAATCTCCTTACAACAAATTGGCACCTATGTATTGGACTAAATCCACGCAAAACCTGAGAAAGCTTAAAAAGAAATACTAGACACAAAAAAACAGAGTTAAGCATGGTTTGGTAGTGAAATTTTCTTCGGTGGGCTCTTTGCTAGAAGCAAGCAAAGGCACAGCTCCTTTAAGAGAGGTTTTCCTGATCAGCAGTAGAAGGAAAAAAGTGGCGGTTTTGAAATGCTGGCTTTCTGGGCCATGCTGCCAGCATAAACTCTGACTCTTTCTGGAGGTCCGACTACAGAGCATTTGAGTGGAGTCTGTGAGCTACAGCTTGCTTAATGGCAACATCGATTGACTGTATGCCTAAAAATGGGGCTCTGAACATGGCTCTCAGAGAAAACAAACAGCTCTGCCATGCTGGGCTGGGCAGGCCAATCAGGAAGTGCCATATTTCCCCTAATAATGTGGTCTCTCAGGTTCATAAGAAGGGCTTAGCATTTTAAGAAGTGCTCGTGGACAGTAAAACAGATACACAATAGGACAGATTCAGACATAAAAGACCTCTAAATGGATTACAGTGTTGGACAAATGTACAAAGGCTTGGGAGAGAGAAGAAAAAAAGTACACAGAGTTATGAAAGGAATTAAATGTTTTTTTAAAAAAATAAAACAAAGTCTTTAAAGAGACAGTACAGACAGTCATAGATTAAAGGATAATAAAATAAATATTAAAAAGTAATAGAGTAAAAACAGGTCACATAAAGATGGAAAATGCACAGAGAGTCTGGATTATGTATATTATTGTGTTATCTTTGAATTTTTTGACTGAAGAGAGATATTTGATTCTGGGGACATTTAGCTAAGCTAAACCAACATATAAACTTTAAGCTATCTTGATTTCAAAATATGAATCTAAGGATATCTTGCTTTGGAAAAAAAGTTCTTCTTTTGCTATCACAGAGGATGAGAACCTGAGGATTCATTTCAGGCTAATGTGGTTTGATGAATCAAGACCTCCTGAAAGGTTGCCTTGAACATCACTCAAAAGATTACTTCACCCAATAAAAAGCAGGAAGCAGGAGAAGAACTACACCCATATTCCCAAATATTGTCTATAAATGTTTATTTACATTTAAAGGGGGATATGATATAGAGATTTGCATTGCTATGGATCTTAGTTTATTGATACAAATTTAAGGTCAATTTTGTTATATGTATTTTTCTGCTCTCAATTAAGGTATTGTGTTTGTATAGCTCATTTAAAAATATAATGTATAATTAAGAAATATATGTTAATTAATAGTCATCTATAATAGTCAAGTTTCTAGTCATATTTCAATTATATGGGTGTTCTTCAAACCTTTCGAAGACCTATGGAATATGGCATTTAAATGTTTTAAGAACTTAGGACTTTTCATGACAATGAGACACATCTGCTCCTGGCAGCACCAATCACTCCAATCTACTTCAAGAGGAAGATGGGCTTTGAAGAGGCTCCTTATGGAGTTGGTTAGCCATTTGGAAGAAACTGCTCTTACCTGGACTGTTTAATGAACTGGACATACAAGACCAAGAGAGAAATGACTGCTGGAGTTGCCTAAAGAAGGTTTGACAGTCCTTTGGGATTTCTGATTCATGAAAGAGTCTGCAAGACATTCTGCAGGCCACAGAAGTGATTGACAAACTGCCCATATAGGAGGAACTGTCTTGAAATTTCCTGCTTTGTGGAAGTCTGCTATATACTATGGGCCTGTAGGCTGAAGATGGATGCCCCAACAGTACAGAAGAATGTTGGGTGACTGTCCAGGCAGCAAAATGTCTCTGTCAATTCTAGAGTTTTGGAAGTTGCTTACAATGCAATATAATATGTAATATTATATCCTTCTGGAATCTTTGATGGAGTAGAACAGATAGTAATAATATAGTTTTCCTTAGTTTTGATAAAAGATAAATAGATAGAACTGTAATTCTTGCTTAATATCTGTTTTTTATATGTAATTTTACTATGTTAAAGTTAAAACCTTTTTCATTTAAACAGAAAAGGGGAGGTGATGTGAGATTTCCTTCTGTATGCTGTGTTTACCATTGAAAATTAAAGAACTGCTTTAGGCCTATAGCAGAGCTATAGGGAATGAAGCTAGGTGGGAAAAACTAAGCTGAATGCTGGAAGAAAGAAGGATGGAGTCAGAGAGAAGCCATGTAGCCCAGCTGGAGCCAGATGGAACTTTATCCAGTAAGCCACAGCCATGTGGCATTACACAGATTACTAGAAATGGGTGAAATTCAAATGTAAAAGATAGCTGATAAGAAGTTAGAGCTAATAGGCCAAGCACTGTTTTAAATAATATAGTTTCTGTGTGTTTATTTCAGGGCTGAGCAGCCGGGAACCAACAAGCAGTCTCCCAACAACACAACACAAAACAAAGGGGTTAACTGAGGACATGGAAATCATGGGTCTGAATTTTTCTTTAGATTCATAGGTATAAGCATGTGTTACTTATTTAATTTGAAGTGCTTATTGGAAAAATAGACTCTGCTAGAAAGAAGGAAAGCACTCTGAACAGGACTGTTAACAATGCCTTCATGGTGCTGTTCCATATTCTCTGGTAAGCTGAAATCAACAGAAAAAAAATGCCCCACTTATTTCAATAAGAGTGAAGAAAATTTTAAAATTTATGTAGTAAAAACAATATGTGTGAGCCACCTGTTTGCTTTTTAACTAAATGGATTGGTATGGAATGACAGCTGCTACAAAACCAACAACATTTCAAATACTATATATTACTTTGCCAAGAAGACTAAATTTTGGTATCATTTACTTTATTACTATGGGACACGTTAATAAAGAATCCTAAAGAAAAGAACTGCAATGAATATTTGTAGCCACTAAGTGTCACTGTTCATTTATAATTGTTTAAACTGCGCTGACAGGGACATGGTGACTCAGTAGAATCTTTTGAATGGGGTCAATCAGGGAAGAAAAAAAGATTCAATTATGTAACACACACTCAAAGTAAGGCACAGACACCAGCATTAGTGTAAACTGCAAAGAGGAATTCCTAGAGATAGAGGTGGTGCTCTCATTGCAATGCCAACTGATCAAATCAGACATTTGTGAGCTTAAATAAGGTTTGAGCTACACTAAGCCTTGTAATCTGTTTTTACCAATATAAATGCCAAAACTGAATTGCCACTATAACGTCTGCCAAGTTTCTTTGTATTGTATGTCAGTATGCTGTTTTCCTTGGTAGTGCCATCAATAAACATGTCTGGGGATCAACTGCTTCTGATCAGATATGCTACATTCATTGTTTCAAGCTGACTTGAAACTGTACAAAATGCCAGTGCCAGAAAGGTTCTGTTCAGAGTTGAACATTTGAAGGGCAAAGCAAGGCAGACTTCCTATACCCTTAAGATATTATGAATTTTTCCCCAATATTCACAAGCTGTAACTTCATTTCCTAGACACACAAAAATTTTAGACTTAAGCATGACACAATCCACTTCTTTTCTCCCTATTAAAGGAAGATGGATTTCTTTAAATATAAAGTAGAGAGCATCATCTGTGGATGAGCTGAGGTACACAACAAAGCTAACACAGGGTTTTTTGTTTGTTAGTTTGTTTGGTTTTGTTTTTTGTACACAGCCAAAAGAACTTGCAAAGGTGTTTACATAAGACACACAGACTAAAGAAACTTTTGGAAGAAGACAGAAATGAAAAAAGTAGGGTCAATAATAACTAATTCATAGAAAATAAAATATAATGAAAACCACTAAAATTATAGGATGTAGAATGACACTTTGAAAATAGTATATTAAAAACATTAATCAGATAGACTTCTGCAAGAAAGGTTTAAAGTAGCAGGTGAAAACTTAAAAATATAGGAAAGGCACCTATTTTAGATATAGTTCAAGATTTTTTTTAATTTTTTTTAAGATAGCCAGGTGTTGAGGCACATCTTTAATCCCAAGTATTCTAGGAAAAGATAGGAGAATTTCTGTGAGTTCAAAGACAACCTGGTATACAAAGCAAGTTCCATGCCAGCCAGGTCAACACAATGAGACCTTGTCTTAAAAAACAAACAAACAACAAAAACTAAATTAGTAAATAATTTGAATGTGTCATGCCCATCAAATATTTTTCTTGAAAGAATAGATATCACTCCTGGCAGGAAGCAGGCAGGCTGACTTCAGATTTTCACTTCTCCTTCTGATCCTCTAGATCCACTCCCCACCCAGTCTCACCCCCAGCTCTGTAGCAGTATACTTACTGTGGTCTCCCTTTTCCCTCTGGCTCCACCCCGATTTGGATCAGGAAGACCTTCTCCTACAACTTTGCTTCCCCCAACTTATCCTATTATCCCAGCCTCCAACACCAGCAGGCATTCCCTGAGAACACACCAAATAAGCAGACCAAGGAAACAGGTATGTTAACTAAAGACCTTCATCACTCCTCCTCTCCTTCAAATTCAATCTCCAAGTCTCATCTCTGGCTCTGCAACAGAACACTTCTGCTTCTTTCCTTTTCTCCCTGCTCAAGTGTCCTGTGGATCCCATAGACCTGTCCTTTCTCACCTTCCTTCTCCCATTCATTGCTTTATCCCAGCCACCAACTCCAACAGGTACTTCCTGATAACCCACGAGTCAGTCCCACCAGGGAAGCAGGTAGGCAGACTGCAGATCCACCCCATCCTTCTGTTCCTCCAGATCAACCTCAGCTCTATAATAGACATTCTATGGTGGTCTCCCTTCACTCCCTGCCTCCATTCCAGCGAGACTAAATAAGCAGAGCCTGGTAGAAGAATTTGCTTTCTTCCCTTGTATGAACCCCCTCAGACACCTAGCCTTCCCCATTCATAAGTATCATGTTCCAATATCCAGAAAAAATATTGTACCTGGAACCCCCAGGGGTTATACTATCAGGTCCACACAAATTATCCTATCAGGAAAAAACAACCATCACACTCTCCTAAGATCCAGAATGGAAAAAGTAACCCAGGGACAAAATGCCCACCCAGCAAGGGCAAGACCAGATGTGAACACTGTGGCAGTTTGATAGAAAATGGCACACAAAGGGAGTGACACTTTTAGGAAGTGTGACCTTGATGTTGGAGGAAGTGTGTCACGGTGAGGGTAGGCTTTGAGATCACCTACGCTACAACCAGTGT
The DNA here is from genome assembly GCF_982192425.1 of Myodes glareolus. Taxonomy (NCBI): domain Eukaryota; kingdom Metazoa; phylum Chordata; class Mammalia; order Rodentia; family Cricetidae; genus Myodes; species Myodes glareolus. The sequence continues at coordinate 43,795,325 of NC_142046.1, read as the reverse complement.
CACACTTCTAGCTACCTGCAGATTAAGATATAGAACTCTCAGCTCCTTCTCTAGCACTGTCTGCCTACATGCCATCCACCATGAAGATAATGAAATAAAACTCTGAAACTTTAAGTTAGTCCAATCAAATGTTTTCTTTATAAGAGTTGTCGTGGTTATGGTGTCTCTTCACAGCAATAGAAATCCTACCTCAGATAAGCACCTAGACCTATAATCTTCCCAATCCCAGAATCCTCCTAGAAACTAGCTTACAAGAAAATCATTAAGAAACTAAGGCAGTATGTCTCCGCTAGGACCCAGCAACTCTACAAAAGAAGGCCCTCAATACTCCAGCATAGCTGGAAAACAAGAAAAAGGCCTTAATACAGACTTTTATACAGTATATATACACATGATAAAGGTTTTTAAAAAGGAAATACTACATATTGGAAATTATATATACTATATATAATATATATATAGTTAGTATATATAATTATAGTATAATATATAATTGGCATATATAATAGAACAAATACTACGTATGGAAATTAAAACACAATATATTCAAACTATGGAACACAATGAAGGCATTTCTAAGAGGCAAGTTCAAGTTCACTGCATTAAGTGCCTACTGCCCAAAGGTAGAGAAATCTTGTATTAGTCACCTTATGATAACTTACTATGATAACAAAACCCAGAAGATTCAAAACAAAAAGAAGAACCAATATGCCAAAGGAGTAGATGGCAAGAAATAATCAAACTCAGGGTTGAACTCAATAAAATGATGAAAGTAACAACTAAACCAATACAAAGAATCAATGAAACAAAAGAGTTGGATCTTACAGAAATCAGTGAGACTGAAAAACCACTAGCAAAATTAACTAAAAAGTGAAGAGAAAAGATACCAATTAATAAAATTAGGGAAAGGGTAACATAACATTAGTCACTGAGGAAATGCAGAAAATCATAAGGACATGATTTAAAAACCTATACTCCACAAAAATAGAAAATCTAAAAGATATGGATATCAATATTTATCACTTACCAAAGCTAAATCAAGATCAGATAAACAAATTAAACAGAACTATAATCTGTAGTAAAGTAGAAGCATTGATTAAAATCCTTCAAACAACAAGAACACAAACCAACAAAGCACAGGGCCAGATAGTTTTAGCAGAGAGTTCTATCAGACTTTCAAGGAAGTGTTAATGCCAGTATTACTCAATTATTTCACAAAATAGAACTAGAAGAAACATTGCCAAACTCATTTTATGAGACCAGTTACCCTGATACCCAAACCACATAAAGACATAACAAAGGAAAAAAATACAGACCAATTTATCTTATGAACATAGATTAAAAAATTCTCAATAAAGTAACTGCAAATCAAATCCAAGAACACATCAAAAAGATCATTTCTCAAGATCAAGTAGGCTTCCTCCCTGAGATGTAGGGATAGTTCAATATATAAAAATCAGTCAGTATAATCCACCATATAAACAGACTGAAAGACAAAAACCACATGATTATCTCATTAGCTGCAGAAAAAGCCTTTAACAAAATTCAACACCCCATCATGATAAAAAAAGTCCTGCAGAGACTAGGGACACAGGAGACCTATCTCAAAATAATAGAGTCAATATATTGCAATACCACAGCCAACATTAACCTAAATGGAAATAAACTTAAAGCATTTTCACCTAAAATCAGGAACAAGACAAGGCTGCTAATTCTCTCCATACCTAATCAGTATAGTAATTGAAATCTGAACTAAAGCAATACGACAATGTAGGAAATCAAGGGGATACAAATTGGAAAGAAGTGAAAGCACCTTTATTTGCAGATGATAAGATTATATACATAAGTGACCCTAAAAATTCTAGTGGCACACTCCTAGAATGAATACACATTCAACAAATGTGTACAAAATTCACATACAAAATTCATATACAAAAATCAGTGGCCTCCTATACATATGAAAAATGGTCTGAGAAAGAAATCAGGGATATAATATCTTTCATCATAGCTTCAAATAGTATAAAATATTTTGGAATAACTCTAACCAAGCAAATGAAAGATTCGTATGATAAAAAAACTTCAAGTCTTTGAAGAAAGAAATTGAAGAAGTGATCAGAAGATGAAAGAATTGCCTATTCTCTAGGCTCAGCAGAATACAATAAAAATAGCCATCATACTGGAAGAAATCTACAAAATTAATGTAATCTCATCAAAATTACAATAGAATTCTTGTCAGATGCTGGAAGAAAAGTTCTCCACTTCATATGGAAATGCAAAAAAAACAAAACAAACAAACAAAAAAACTAGGATATCTAAAACAATCCTAAACAATAAAAGAACTACTGGAGACCTCACCATTCTCAATTTTCATTTGTACTACAAAGTTACAGTAATTAAAAAAATAGCATTGTAGTGGCATAAAAACAGACACACTGATCAATCAAATTGAATGAAAGACTCAGATTAAATCCACACACATATAGACACCTGACTTTTTATAAAAAAGCCAAAAACACATATTGGGAAAAAAAAAGACAGCATCTTCAACAAATGGTGCTGTTCAAACTGGATGGATGCATGTATAAGAATCCAAATAGACCCAAAACTATCATCCTGCACAAAACTCAACATCAAATGTGTCGAACTTCTCAACATAAAACCAGATACACTGATACTGACAGAAGAGATAGTAGGAAATGACCTTGAATTCATTGGCACAGGAGAAGACTTTCTGAACAGAATGCCAATACTGCAGGCATCAAGATCAGCAATTAATAACTGAAACCCTGTGAAACTGAGACGCTCTGAAAGGCAACAGACACTGCCAATAGGACATAAAGGCAGTTTAGAGAATGGAAAAAGATTTTTCACAAACTCCCAAACTTAATAGAGGACTAATACCCAAAATATATTAAGAACATACACAGTTCAGAAGCATCAGAGGGAGAGGTAGCACAGTGAAGACCCTGGCCCAGAAGTGTCAGACAGAGAGAGGGAGGGAGCACAGCAGAAGTGTCAGAGAAAGAGGGAGCATGACAGCAGCCCTGGCCCAAGCTGGGAAGCACCAGAGAGAGGCCAGCCTGCTCCTGGAGGAGCGATGGATGGAACCACAGTCACCAACTGCACCAATGGAGGACCTAAAGCACAGGCTTCACCTGTGCCAATTGGATGAAGAGATGGGTAGACAACAGTGCAAGAATACATACACTCAGAACATAAAGAAAAGACAGCACCAACCACCGGAAACTAGTGGTTATACAACAGCAAGACCTAAGCTTCCCAAAGCAGATGAAGCAGAAGAAAATAACCTTAAAAATAACTATAAAGATGGTTGAGGACCTTAAAGAGGAAATGAAAAATTTCCTTAAAGAATTGGAGGAAGAGACAAACAAAAAAATTGGAGGAAATCAACAAATCCCTTAAAGAAATCCAAGAAAAAGATATCAAACAGGAGAAGGGGATGTTTCAAGACTTAAAAATTGAAATAGAAGCAATTAAAAAAAAACACAAACCAAGGGAACTCTAGAAATGGAAACACTGAGTAAATGATCAGGAACTACAGATGCAAACATAAGCCACAGAATAAAAGAGATGGAAGAGAGAATTTCAGGCTCTGAAGATATGATAAAGGAAATAGATTCATCGGTCAAAGAAAATGTTAAATCCAACAAATTCTTAACAAAAAATATCCAGGAAATCTGGGACACCATAAATAGACTGAACCTAAGAATTATAGGGATAGAAGAAGGAGAAGTCCAGCTCTAAACCACAGAAAATATATTCAACAAAATCATAGAAGAAAACTTTCCCAACCTAAAAAAGGATATGATAGGTCAGGCGGTGGTGGCACATGCTTTTAATCCCACCACTTGGGAGGTAGAGGCAGGTGGATCTCTGTGAGTTTGAGGCCAGCCTGGTCTACAAGAGCTAGTTCTAGAACAAGCTCCAAAGCTACAGAGAAATACTATCTCAAAAAATCCAAAAGTAAATAAATAAGATACGACTATGAAAGTATAAGAAGCTTACAGAACACCAAGTAGACTTAACCAAAAAAAAAGGTCCCCTTGCCATATACTAATCAAAGCACTACATATACAGAATAAAGAAAGAATATTAAGAGCAGTAAATGAAAAAAAGGCCAAGTAACATATAAAGGCAGATGCATCAGAATTACAGCCAACTTCTCAATGGAAACAGTGAAAGTCAGAAGGTCCTGAACAGGCATTATGCAGAAACTAACAGACCATAGATGCCAGCCCAGATAACTACACCCAGCAAAGCTTTCAATCACCATATACAGATATTCCAAGACAAAACTAGATTTAAACAATACCTATCCACAAATCCTTCCTTACAGCAAGTACTATAAGGAAAACTGCAACCCAAGAAAGCCAGCTACACCTCCCCAAAAAAAACACACAGGCAATAGGTAATCACACACCAAGAAATCCCAAAGAAGGGAAACACGCACACAATACCACCATCAACAAGAAAAATAAAAATATCAAGAACTAGCAATCACTGGTCCTTAATATCAATGGATTCAATTTTCCTATAAAAAAGACACAGACTAATAGATTGGATAAAAAAAAACCAGAATCCATCCTTCTGCTGCCTACAAGAAACACACCACAACCTGAAAGACAGACATTGCCTCAGAGTAAGGGATTGGGAAAAAATTTTCCAAGCAAATGGACCGAAGAAGCAAGCTGGTGTAGCTATCCTAATATCTAACAAAGTAGACTTCAAATTAAAAGTAATCAGAAAAGATGAAGAAGGCCATTTCATATTCATAGCAGGAAAATTTCATCAAGATGAAGTCTCAATTTTGAACATCTATGCTCCAAATACAAGAGCACCCACATTTGTAAAAGAAACATTGCTAAAATTTAAATCATACATCAAGACTCCCACACTAATGGTGGGAGACTTCAGTACCCCACTCTCACCATTGAACAAGTCTGCCAGACAGAAACTTAACAGAGAAATAAGGGAACTAACAGATATCATGACTCAAATGGACTTAACAGACATCAATAGAACATTCCATCCAAACATAACAGATTATACCTTCTTCTCAGAACCTCATGGAACCATCTTTAAAATTGATCACATACTTGGTAACAAAAAAAACCTCAACATATACTAAAAAAGTATAATAACCCCATGTATCTTATTGAATCACCATGGCTTAAAGTTAGAACTCATTAATAACACAAATTTCAAAAATGCTACAAACTAAAGTAAATTAAATATTGCCCAGCTGAATCACCACTGGGTCAAGAAAAAAAATATAAAAGAAATTAAAGACTTTCTAAAATTTAATGAAAATTAATGTACAACATACCCAAACTTATGGGACACTATGAAGGCAATGCTAAGAGGAAAGTTCATAGCACTAGATGCCTACATGAAGAAACTTGTGAAATCCCATACTAGCAAATTAACAGAATACCTGAAAGTTCTAAAAACAAAAAGAAGCAAACTTACCCAAGAGGAGTAGACAACAGGAAGTAATTAAATTGAGAACCAAAATCAACAAAATATAAACAAAGAGATAAAAACAAAGAATCAATGAAACGAAGAGTTGACTCTATCAACAAGACAGCCAAACCCTTATCCAAACTAACCAAAAAACAGAGAAAGAATGTCCAAATTAACAAATCAGGAACAAAAAGGGGGCATAACAACAGACACTGAGGAAACCCAGAGACTCATCAGGTCCTATTTCAAAAACCTGTATTCCACAAAATTGGAAAACTTGAAAGAAATATGCAATTTTCTGGATAGATACCACATACCAAAATTAAATCAAGAACAGATAAACAATTTAAATACATCCCAAACTCCTAAGGAAATAGAAGGAATCATTACAAGTCTCTCAACCAAAAAAAGCCCATAACCAAATGACTTCAGTGCAGAATGCTACCAGAACTTCAAAGAAGAGATCATACCAATACTCCCCAAAGTATTCCACACAATAGAAACAGAAGGAATATTGCCAAATTCCTGTAACGAGGCTACAGTTACCCTGATACCCAAACCACACAAAGATGCAACAAAGACAGAGAATTACAGACTAATCTCCCTTATGAACAGTGATGCATAAATACTCAATAAAATATTGGCAAACTGAATCCAAGAACACATCAAAAAAAAAATCATCCACCATGATCAAGTCACTTTCATTCCAGAGATACTGGGTTTGTTCAACATATGGAAATCTGTCAATGTAATTCACCACATAAACAAACTGAATGAAAATTCATCTCTCTCATTAAATGCTGAAAAGGCCTTCAACAAAATCCAACACCCCTTTATTGAAGGCGTAAGTCACAGACAATCCCACACCAGTTTGGAATTATGATTAATATAATGGTTATTTATTCAAAGGGGAAAAAACTTACAGATTACCGTCCCAGACAACAGCCCCTCCGCGCGAACAGGAAAGGAGTCCAGGGGCCGGAAACGAAGCCAGAAGACAAAGAGAAAGTGGAGGACAGCCGCTGCTTTTTTTAAAGGGAGAGACCATGCCCCAATGGGCTGGTAACTCAGCGGCGATTGGCTGAAGGAGCTGAAGGAACTCCCACAGCATCTCCCCCTTTTGTTTAAGTAAGAGAGTTCTAAGCCTATTACGCAATTATATACAATAAGTATAAACCTACGAAATTATATACAATAAATACAAATATCCTATTCTAACTAGCTTAAGTCTTGTATAACAAATAACTTGGCCAAGTCATGAAAGGAAAGTAACTACATTTATATAATCTTCAATCCCATCGAAGATCTGAGAAGGGAAATAATGTTATCTGAGTAATTAGGAAGTGCAATCAAACAACTTCCAGAACATGTAACAAATCGCAGAGACAACTGGCTACCTGGACAAACACCCAAAGTCACATTTGCAGCGTTGAAGCAACCAACTTTGGCTAAGGCCTGATGTAATTGACATACCATTTTTAAAGGCAAGAAACTTCAAAACTATCTTACCCTGTCTTGGCAGGATATGACAGTCTTGTTTTATCCATTTACGGATATTTTGTAACTCTGTTAGTAGTTGAGGTATGAGCATTTCTTTACCCAAAGGCCAGTTCTGCCAAGAAGAAAGGCTCCAGGTGGAGTGTCTTTGGTGCTCAACATTCTCTCGGGCATAGATCAGTGTTGCCAGGAGTGATTGTGTCTCCCTACCATAGAACTCTGAATTAGATTAAAGGCCATTTTTTACAGCTCTTTGAAGAGGTTGAAGATTATCTATCTATATTGAATATAATCTCTATATATCTAAAGAACCTGATTAGTCTAATTATAAATGACAAACTTAGATGACTGTTGATCTATATAATTTTCAATATCTATCTAACTTAAAGACTGAGATAATAAACAAGTGTGCAATAAATGAGGACAATGAGACCTCCAAATATAAACAATGTGCAAGTATACATTGCAATATGGTAAATATATATCAATACATAAACAATATATAAGTATCTTAATCAGAGGTAGAAGTGTACAATGCAATATGGTAAATATACATATATCAATACAATATATATATACAAATACATAAAAATGTTTTAAACAGAGGTAGAAGCATGAAGCATGCATGTATAAAATAGTCAACATAATTTAACTTTGTATCAATATATAAGAATCGATACCAATATGTTTGTCTAAAAGCAATAACTCACAAGTACAAATCTATTTATCCCATAATCCAATTATCCCTTCTTTTTTTTTTGGATTTTTTTTTTGGATAAAGGTCATGGAGCAATATGGGATACAAGGAACATATCTGAACATAATAAAAGAAATTACAACAAGTCGACAGCCAAAATCAAATTAAATGAAGAGAAACTCAAAACGACACAACCAAAATCAGGAAGACAAGGTTTTCCACTCTCTCCATATGTATTCAATATAGTACTCAAAGTTCTAGTTAAAGCAATAAGACAACAAAAGGAGATCAAGGGGATACAAATCAGCAAGAAAGAAGTCAAATTACCACTTTTTATAGATGATATGATAGTATATATAAGTGACCCCAAAATCTCTACCAAGGCACTCCAACAACTAATAAATATCTTCAGTAATGTGGCAGGATTAACGATTAACAAAAAAAGTAACCCTCCTATTCACAAATAATAAATGAACTGAGAAAGAAATTGGAGAAATATCACCTTTTACAATAGTCACAAATATATACTATTTTGGGGTAATATTAACCAAACAAGTGAAAGACCTGTATGGCAAGAACTTTAAGTCTCTAAAGAAAGAAACTGAAGAAGACATGAGAAAATGGATAAATCTCCCATGCTCTTGAGTAGGAAGGATCAACATAATAAAATGGCAATCTTACCAAAAGCAGTCTACACATTCAATGCAATCCCCATCCAAATTCTAACACAATTCTTCACAGACCTTGAAAGAACATTACTCAACTTCAAATGAAAAACCCAAGAATAGCTAAAAGCAATCCTGTACAATAAAGAAACTCCAGAAGCATTACCAATCCTAACCTCAAGCTCTATTATAGAGATATAATATAATATAATATATAATATAATATAATATAATAAAAACAACTTGGTATTGGCATAAAAACAGACATGTGGATCAATGGATCAAATTGAAGACCCTGGCATTAATCCATACACATAAGAACACCTGATTTTTGACAAGAAAGCCAAAAAGGTAAAATGGAAAAAGAAAAACATCTCTAACAAATGGTGCTGGCATAACTGAATGTCAACATGTAGAAGATTGCAAATAGATCCATATCTATCACCTTGCACAAAACTCAAGTCCAAGTGGATCTCAACATAAAGTCAAATACATTGAACCTGACAGAAAAGAAAATGAAAAGTACACTTGAACACATTAACACAGGAGATCACTTCCTAAATAGAACATCACTGGCACAGACACCGAGAGCAACAATCAATAAATGGGACCTCCAGAAATTGAGAAGCTCCTGTATGGCAAAGAGCATGATAAACAAGACAAGACAATAGTCTACAAAATGGGAAAAGATCACCAACCCCACATCTGAGAGAAAACTGATCTCCAAAATATGCAAAGAACTCTAGAAACTAGACAATAAACTACCAAATAATCCAATTTAAAATGAGCTAAACAGAGAATTCTCAGCAAAAGAAATTCAAATGGCCAAAAGACATTTAAGAAATTGCTCAATATCTTTAATCACCAGGGAAATGCAAATCAAAACAACTCTGAGATACAATCTTAAACCTGTCAGAATGGCTAAGATTGAAAATACTGAGAAGAGTTTTTTCAGAACAGGATGTGGAGTAAGGGGAACACTCCTCCACTGCTGGTGAAAATGCAATCTTCTCCAGCCATTCTGGAAATCAGTATGGCAGTTTCTCAGAAAATTAGGAATCAATCTACCTCAAGACCCAGCGATATCACTCTTGGGCATATACCCAAAGGATATTCAATCATATCACAAGGACATTTGCTCAACAATATCCATAGCAGCATTATTTATAATATTCAGAACCTGGAAACAACCCTAATACTCATTAACTGAAGAATGGATAAAGAAAATGTGGTACATTTGCATAATAGCGTATTACTCAGCTATAAAAAACAATGACATCATGAAATTTGCAGGAAAATGGATGGAACTAGAAAAATATATCCTGAGTGAGGTAACTCAGACTTAGAAAAACAAACATAGTATTTTTTCTTTTCTTTTTTTTCTTTTTTGGTTTTTGTTTAATAGCACACAGCTTCTAAGAAAGCATAATTCATGCATGCATAGAACTTACTTTTGTTCAAACTTTTTTTAGGTTTAATATATATATATATACTATATATGCTCATTTTACTTTTATCCCTTTTATTGAAAATGGATTTTTTCTCATATAATATATCCTGATTACAGTATCCCCACCCCGCTCCTCCCAGTTTTTTCCTACCTCCTCTCCCATCCGGATCCACTCCCTTTTTGTCTCACATTAGAAAAGAACAGGCTTCTAAGAGATAACAGCAAAATCTAACAAAATAAAATATAAAATAAAACAAAAATCATCACATCAAAATTGGACAGAGCAAGCCAACAAAAGGAAAAGAACCCAAGAGAAGGCACAAGAATTAGAGATAAACTATTTCATGTATTCTAGAGTCCCATTAAAATACTAAATGGAAAGCTGCCCCCAGTCCATCCATAAGGCTAATTTTATTTCCTTCTTCCAGGGAGATCCATATGGCTCCCCTTGTTTCTTTCTCTAGACCTAACCTCTCTGTGTGTATGTATTATAGTTTGGTTATCATTTATTTATGGCTAATATCCACATATAAGTGAATACATACCATTTTTATCTTTCTGAGTGTTGATTAACTCACTCAGGATGATTTTTTTTCTAGTTCCACCCATTTGCCTGCAAATTTCATGATGTGTTTATTTTTAAGTGCTGAGTAATACTCATTGTGTAAGCATGTCATATTTCTTTTATCCATTCTTCTGTTGAGGAACATCTAGATTATTTCCAGTTTCAGGTTTTTATGACTAGAGTAGCAATGAACATGGCTGAGTAAGTGTCCCTGTGGTAGGAAAAAGTGTCCTTTGGGTAGATGCCCAAGAGTGGTAAAGCTGGATCTTAAGGTAGATGAATTCCCATCTTTCTGAGGAACTGTCATACTAATTTTCACAGTGACTGAATAAATTTGCACTCCAACCAGCAATGGAGGAGTGTTCCCTTTGCTCCATATTCTCTGTTGCAAAGAGATGTTTCCTTCATGAGTAGTGAGGACATTTAAATATGGACATAAGGACAAATATTTAGAAGGTAGTTAGGGATTATGCTGGTTTAGTAAAGTGGTGTTCATAGGTTCTCTTCCAAGATCCATGATTTCACTAGCTCTGGGTAGTTGACTGGGCTTCCAGTACTAAGCTTCTTGTTAAGCATGTCTTAAGTCCAATTAGAGAGCTGTTGGTTATGACTAAGGTGGTGTGTCATTCCTACACCCTTAGGGCATCTTGCCATGCTGGTCATTGTTGTAGTTCATAGGGATCATAACTGGGTAACATTCTTAGTTACTTCTCTCTTTTAGTAGCATTCAAGGTGCCTTCTAGTCCTCACAGAAGAGGGATTTAGGTTAGTTCCAGGTCAGGGTCCTTTGGGCCCTTTGTCTGAAATGCATGGTATCTTCAGGAACAAGAACTTAATTTACACTTATAAGAAGCAACCAAGACAATAGCCTGTAATGTTAGGGGACTCTCTTGGACAACCCTAACCAACAACTCAGAAGAGGGCTTCTCATGCTTAGTATTGAGTTTTTATTAGATGGTCTTTGAATCTTGGAGAGAGTATTGTCACCTTAGATGACAATAAATAAATTTGTATTTAAATTATATATGTTTATTTATATACTAACTTACATGTATTATAGGTATTTTAGATGAATAATTAATAGTACAATTCCTTATGACTTACTTATAACTTACTGTTATTTTACCTTCCTCTTTCCATTCTGTATTTATATCTCCCACCCTGTACCCTAATTAGAGTGTCCCATTTTTCTCATTTCCCCCTTTAGATCACTTATACCCTAATATTCCAATCTGTTGCTGTTTCACATTCCATAGTGATTCCTTTGTACTTTCCTGGTTTCTGTTGTTACTCGAGGATATGTACTCACATTTGAAGATTTGGAGTTAGGAGCCTCAGATGAAAGAGAACATGAAATGTTTGTCTTTCTTGGTCTGAGCTACCTTATATGATATGTCCTAATTCCATCCATTTACCTGAAAAATTGATGATTTATTTTTCTTTAAAGCTGAAAAGTAGATAGCATATTTCCATTTCTTGTGTGCCAGCTGAAGGAAAACTAGGTTGTTTACACTTCCTAGCTGCTATGAATACAGCAGCAGTGACCATGGCTCACCAAGTAAAACAAGATACTGAATCCTTTGGGCATATGCCAAGAAGTGGTACAGTTAGGTAATATGATGGCTTTATTTTTTACTTTTTCTGAATTCTCCACATTGATTTCCAAAGTGGCTGAAATAGTTTGAACCCCATCAGTAGTGAATGAGTTTTCCCCTTTCCCCATACCCCTTCCAGCATTTGTTGTCAGTTGTTTTGTTGATCTTACCTGATCATTCTGACAGGGGTAAGATAAAAATCACAAAGTTTTGATTTGTGTTCCCTTAATTACTAGAGATGATAACATTTTTAAAGATATTTCTTGGCCATTTTTTCCTTTTGTAAACTCTCTATTCAGATCCCAGGCCCACTGACTGAATTGTTTTCTTGACTCTTTGTTTTATAAAGTTCTTTATATATAAATTCTGGATCTTAATCCTCTGTCAGATGTATAGCTGGCAAAGATTCTCTCTCATTCTCTGGGCTTTGAAAGATAAACAAGATTGACAGACCCTTGGCCCAAGTAACCAAAAGTAAAAGAGTAGAGAACCCAAATTAACAGAGTCAGAAATGAAAAGAAAAACATTACAAAAAACACCAAAGAAAGTCAGGTACTTTTCGAGACTACTTACAATCCATTAATGTGGAAAACCTTAAGAAATGGATAAAATTTAGATTCAGCCAAAGCACCAAAACTGAACCAAGAAGAAATCATCAACCTAAACAGATTCATAGCAAATGAGGAGCTAGAAATAGTTATAAAAAGCCTTCCAGCTAAAAACTGTCCAGGACCAGATGGATTCACAGCAGAATTCTACCAGATTTCCAAAGATCTATAACCAATTCTTCTTAAATTATTCCAAAAATAGAAACAGAAGGAGCGCTCTCAAACTCCTTCTATAGATTTGGTACCACTCTGATACCAACACCAGGTACAGGTAAGAAGAAAAATAAGATCAGTATTCCTGATGAACATAGACTCAAAAAATGCTCAATAAATATTTGTAAACAGAATACAGATTATACACTGTTTGTGGGAGCCCACTTGTTTGTTCCCAGCCACTCAGACCCCCAGAATAGCCACACAGAAACTATATTATTTGCAATACTGTTTGGCCAATAGCTTAAGTGTATTTCTGGCTAACTCTTATCTTAAATTAACCCATCTCCATTAATCTGTGTATTGCCACAATGATGTGGCTTACCGGTAAAGTTCTGGTGTCTTGTCTACATGGTTTCCCCTCACTCCACTTTCTTTCTCCCAGCATTCAATTTAGTTTTCCCCACCTAGCTAAGTTCTGCCTTGCTATAGCCCAAAGCAATTTCTTTATTCATTAACCAATAAAAGCAACACATAGACAGAAGAACCTCCCACACCAATACACCACAAGCAAGATGGCTTTGTTCCTGCAACAAGGGAATGGTTTAACATACAGAAGTCAATAAATGAATAGACTGCATAAACAGATTTAAGACAAAAATCATATGATCACCTTAATAGACGCAGTTAAGTTCTCAACACAATCCAACACTTCTTCACGATAAAAGTACTAGACAAAGTAGGACTAGAGGAAACTCTAGTCCCTATATTTACGCCAGAACTGAATACTGACTGACTCTCTCTGGCAGACACTTTTTAAAATGCTGTCTTTAATTAAGAAACTATTGTTCTCCAACTTATAAAATCTGTATCCAACTTGTCCTCTTCCAATGCTCCTTCAATGTACACACTAAAACACCTATATGAAAAAAATGTAAACCTCTTCACCAAAATATATTTGCCTGGTAACAAGGTATCTTGAGACAGTGTCTGCCAGGATAGCAAAGGACAGCTACTTTCCCATTTGACCCTTTAGAAACCCACATAGTTCTTTGGAGATTAATGGAATACAAGCTGCTCCTCACTATCTTTCATTCCATTGTATCCTTTCCAGTTCTACTCCTTCTTGCTCAAATAAGCATCATCTAGAACACCAAGTCTACAATATGAGGACATGTCAAACCACAAGATCTCACAAATCTTTATAACTAAATATTCAATTTGTTTAATGATACAAGTATAACCTATTGTTATACTCAAAAAAAGAGAAAAAAATGTTTCATTTCTTCTTGGCCTTTTGTTGAAAACCAAATATAAAAACTGATGCCTCAGATTGGGGGCACTGTTCAGTGGTAAGATCCTTGATGCAGAAGCATCTGGACATGAAAGCATATCACTAGCATCCACAGAAAAGTCAGGTGTGGCAATGCCTATCTGTAACCCCCGTTGGGGAAGTGGTCAGGTTCAGGAAGAACCCAGGGATTAACTGACCAGCAAGTCTAGACAAAAATAGCAAGCTCTGGGTACAGTCATATCAAAATAAATAAATAGGTGGAGAATGTTAGGGAAAGGTAGGCACTCCACATCAATCTCTGGCCTCCATAGGAGCAGGTGCAAGTGAGAACATCCCAACAAAGAAAAAAATTAACCGATGACCTGAGGATGTAAGGAAATGGGAACCTGTAGCCACTGTTGGTGGGATTGCAAACTAGTATGCCCACTATAGAAATTAATGTAGAAAATTCTCAAAAAAGTAAAAATAATTTATTTTATGACCAAGCTATATCATGCTTTGGCATGTGCCCAGAAGACTCAGCATTATACTCCACAGACACTTCTCCACTTTACTAATAATACCTGTAGAAGCAACCTAAACTGTCACTTCACTAAACTAGTATAATTTCTAACTGCATCTAAATATTCCTTATATACACAAGTGTAGTTCTTACCCCTCATCAAAAAAAGCTTCTTTTTCAGTAGAAATAGACAATTACAAAAAGCTGTAACTAGTCAAAATGCAGAGGAAAACTGACTGGCATGTTGAGCCACAGTTGATAAACTACAATACAACTTCTATATTTAAGGCTCAAAGAACAGAAAGATTATAAGATCCAGAGGACCAGGACATCTGCTGAGAGACAATGTCATCCATATAGGACAGGAAATTTGCATCCATGAAATCTCAACAACATTGTTGCCTAAAGAATACCTGAAAAATGGCAATTCCAGTTGACATGCCAGTGTGTATAGGTGAAATCTCAGAAGGTTCCACTCCTAGATGAAGAACTACAAGCAATTAGTGGTTGTTATGAAAGGGATAATTGGTCTTATACAGAGAATGACCACCCAGATAGGTTATCTGATCCCCGGTGATCATTCCTAATCTCAGTGTCACTTTACAATAAAGGGTGCAAAGAAATGTCTAAATGGAAACAAATTTAAGGAAAGCAAACTGTCCGCAGAAAATATTTCCTGATACTGAAATATTCATCTCAAGAGACAAAAACCAAATAAAGAATTGGAGCCTGATTCCTCTTTTCTGAGAGTTAACTGCAGTACCCAGTTATGGCCACATGAGCACAAGCAGAACACAAACTAGAGTTTAGAGACTTGGCTTTGGGTTGACACCCAACCTCTTCTCATGTGGAAAACTCATTTCTAAAGAGCTGTAATCAATTTCAGAATACACTGCCTCAAAAACTTAGAACTTCTACCAAAATTACCCATGCTCTTACTTGTCTCCCTCATTCTGCAGTCTCATTTTTTTATCCTAGTCAAAGACCCCTTCTCCATCCCATAATATTTCCTCATGTTTAACTCACAGGGAATCAGACCATGACCCCATTCTGTCATCTCCCTTTGAAACAGTGCCAAAGACCTTCAGGTATATGGCAAACATGATTCAAACTCAATGCAGTCTTCCCTTGGTCACCTCCTACCCCAAAAGTCAGAAATAGCTCATTTTTTTAAAAAAGATGTTTTTTAAAAAAACAATTAATATATTCATATTACTTCATAAGATACTTTTCTAGTCAAGATATGAACTGTTTTATGTGACTTGTGTCAAATTTTTAGATTTGTTTGTCTAACTTAGAGTATTTGTAGAATCCAAAAAATTAAAATGGGACCACTGCAGGTAAGAAAAATCAAGCAAGAACTTAAGGGAAAAGGAATAATACAACATGGTGATTCTAAAGAGAAAAAAGAGAATAATGGGCAGATGGGATTAAGTGGGGAAGGGGGAGGAGCACAAAGGAGACAGTGGGGGAGGATATTTGAGAAAGCCATATGAAACCTATTGCATTACAAGCTTGAGAGTATGTGCATATGAGTGTGTGCATGTGTGCGTGTGTGTGTGTGTGTGTGTGTGTGTGTGTGTGTGTGTGTGTGACTTTAATTGGAGTACCCACCCTACAAAGAGGATAATGCCTCTTCTAGAAGCCTTAGGATGTCAAATGCCAAGTATGGAATAACTTCCCTGGAGTTGCTACCGAGGAATGTCCCAGAGACCCCCCTAAAACAAATCAGATATTATTGGTAATACAGTAATTACTCCCCTATTACAAATGCTATTGTTTGCTGTCTTAGTTAGAGTTTCTAATGCTGTGAAGAGACATCATGACCACAGCAATTCTTATAAATAAAAACATTTAATTGGGATGGTTTACAGTTTCAGAGATGTAGTCCATTATCAGCATAATAATAAAGTATGACAGCAAACAGGCAGTTATGATGCTGGAGAGGAGCTGAGAGTTCTATGTCTTGATCCACAGGCAACAAGAAGTGAACTGAGACACACTTGCTCCAACAATGCCACACCTCCTAATAGTGCCAATCTATATGAGCCTATGGGTACCAGTTCCGTTCAAATCACCACATTCCACTCCCTGGTAATTCCAAGGGTTGTTGGGGACTTTATCAGAGACGGATCTGACCACTAAGAAGTACTCAAGGAATGTGCAGTCCCTTTTTTCTATCTTTATCCTCTCTGCCAAACATTTTTTCCTCTTTCCTCCCATCATTCCCAGAGGACTTAAAGAGTTAGTGGGTGTCTTGGCTGCTTTGCTTCTTTCCTTTCTTCCTTTCTTTCTTTCTTTCTTTCTTTCTTTCTTTCTTCCTTCCTTCCTTCCTTCCTTTTTCTTTTTTGTCAATTTGGCACAAGTTAGTATCATCTGAGAGAAGAGAAGCCAAAGACTTGTAACTGTATCATAATGCAAGATGCATTTAGTCCAATTTCAAAGGTCCACAAAGTCTCAACCCTGTTTAAAAGTTCAAAGTTCAAAATCTCTTCTGAGATTTATGTAATCTCTTAACTGTAACTCCCTATAATCAGAATAAAAAAGCAGATCGCATACTTCCAACATATATGTATGGCACAGGATATACATTATAATTACAAATCTAGAAAAGGGAGGATAGTGAGGAAATACCGAACCAAAGCAAGAACGAAAACCAGCTGGGAAAACTCCAAACTCTGCATATCCATGTCGAATATCACAGCTCTCTTACGATCTTCAATTCCTTTCAGCTTTGCTGACTGCAACACACTTCTCTCTCTTGTGATGGTTCCATTCTGTTAGCAGCCCTCTTTGACAGGTATCCCCCAGCTCTCGCATCTCCAACATTTTGGAGTCTCCAAGGCAATGCAGACATCACCTTCACACAATGGCCTTTCTAGGTCTCCATTCAGAGACACCCCTGACATGTGCCTGGTCTTAGGAGCTTTCCTTAGATGCAGATCAAGAGTCCATAATACCTTTCTTCTATTCTTTTACTCTAACGCGAGAACCACATGGTCCAAGCTGACAAATTCTGCTGCTTGCTGAGGCTAGAACACGGCCCTCTGTGTTCAATTACATATTCATCAGCTGTTTTCAATGATTTCCTTCACTGCTTAGGTTTAGCTGTCCCCGAACTTTCTCTATAGGCTGACCTCAAACTTAGAGATCTGCCAGCTCCCTATCTCCAGAGTGCTGAGATTAATCATATATACTACCACACCTGGACCTAAGCAATTCTGTAATTCCTTTTCACAAGGAAAAAGTTTACCTGGGTGGGGTCTGGTGCTGAGGTCACCACTCCCTTTATCTAGTTCTTAATCTGTTTATCTCCTTGAACACAGGAGTTAGCTCTATTCCACTTCCTGGTGCCCCCTTTCTCCTCAAATTGCACATTTTTAATTTTCTTTCCTGCTTGCCTTTTCATTATAGATTTGTATAATAGTGACCACTAATAACCACACAAGAGAGTCAATGCTATGATATTTTGAGATGTCTTCTGTCAATGGAATTAATTCAAAACTCTTCACTTTAGCTCCAGGCAGACTCTTTAAAACAAGAGTAAAAAGCAGCCACATTCTTCACCAAAATATCACAAGAATGATCTCTAGACAGCGACAGCATACTAAAATTCTTCTCCTATGAAACCTCCTAAGTCAGAACCCCACAGTTCAAACCCCCTCAGCACTACTGACTTCCATGCTACTACTAGTACGCCCCCCATTAGGAAGCCCTTAAAACATTCCACTACTTTCTTAACTCACACTTCCAAAGTCCAAATTCCTTCAAACAAACACAGAGATGAACCTACTATTATGTTACTAAATGAACATAGTATCAAACTGCTTTCTAGAGACATACATCTTTACCAACAGATTAGTGCAGCTATCAGTCCTCATCAGAGAATTGTCTTTGTGCAGTAGGCAGTGACTGATACAGAAATTTACAATGTTCCAAGAATAAGTGTCTATGGAGTTATCAGTCATAAATGAGATATCTATAACACACACTACCTAAGTCTCAGGGAACATCAAGTAAGAGAGAGCAGAATGATTTTAAGAACCAAATATTCAGAACTAAAGCTAAACAATGTCTCCAAGACATAACAGGACTGACATACTCACAGTAGCTGTGGTTGCCTACAGAAAATGAAGTCTGTCAACATTCCAGTAGGGAGGAGAGAAAGATTCACAAGTCCCCACTCCTAGCTGATGAGCTAAGGACAGTTGATGACTGCTAAGGGTGGGATGGTCAGTTTTCTTTAGGGGTGTGGTCCCTGGTAGGTCAATTTCTCTCCAGTGGATGGCCCCACACTTATGCCTATATAGGTAGCACAAATTGGACTCAGTGGTGTATAAAAGAAAAGGAGGACATGAGGCTGGGTGTGGGTGAGAGGGTGGGTCCGGGAGGAGTTATGGAAAGTGTGGGGAGTGACTATGATCAAAATACATTATGTACATTATTGAAACCTCACAAAAATTAAATTATTACATTTTTAAAGATAGGAATCACTGTACTTCTCCCAGTTATACAGGAAAGAAGCAACAATCTCCCAAGCCATATCTGTGAATTCAATCCTGTTGTAGTAGGATTAAACAATTTGGAAAAGTTGTCACCAAAACAAGCAATATACAAAATTATTTTCATGATGTGCCCCATAATACATATAGAAGTCACAGAACTGAAACAAATTGAAATCTTGCTCAGCCTCATTTCTAAGTAAACAAAACACTAGAAAGCTGTGTTTTTGAAATATTTAAAATACCTGAAATAGAAACTTCATCAGGAAGATGATGTTGCTATAAAGCTTAGTAAGTATGCATTTATTATGAAACCACCATAATCAGGTAAGCTCTTTGTTTTCCAGATTGACATATATACAGATTTATAAGAAGAAAACTCTCAAAAACATAGTCTCAAATAATGTGGAAAAAAACAAAACTACATTTTTCATAAACGCTGTGGTCCTTTTTAGATAACATCCAAAACATATAACTGCTTCCTTCAGACTATTACCACAAACTAATAGCACACACACATCATTATACACTAACTTTTGTGGAACAGCCCCATGGAACATATGTGCTGTCTACATGAAGGTCTAAGGGCTAAAGCTAGAGCATACAACAGAACAAAAATGTGTGAAAGCAAGTATACTCTGAACTATTTTACCAAATATTAATATCCATTAAAATGTTCTCTTTTTTTTCAAAGTTTATTAAATTATAAAAGTTTCCATTTCAGCCCCTCCTCCCAACACCCTCCCACTTCCACTTCCCCCACTCCCTCTCCTCCTCCCTCTCCATCCCTAAGAGTAGTCAGGGTTTCCTGCCCTGTGGGAAGTTCAAGTTCCTCCCCCCTCCCTCCAGGTCCAGGAAGGTGAGTATCCAAACAGACTGGATCCCAAAAATCCAGTATATGCAGAGGAAACAAGTCCCAGTGTCATTGTCAATGGCTTTTCAGAAAGACTCCGGGCCAGCCACATCCAGAGGGATCCTATATAACTCATAACTTTTCCATCTCTCCATCACTGTGCTATCTTACAACAGCTGAGATAACTAAACAATATTAGTTTAATAAGAATTAGTCACTAAGAATAACTCAAATAATAATAGTTTAAGACTTCCTACAAAATTCTGGAATTCAGAGAAATCAGATTGCCCTGTGAGCACAAAACTCTAGATGTCTAATGGACCAGAACACAGATGCAAAATCACCTTAAAAGACAAATAGAAGCCAAGACCAAAAGAATGGCTGATGATTGATTAATTACATTACTGTTTTTACAAAATGTGTCCATCAATGGGAAATTGGTCAGTCAGAAGCAAATAGCAAAAAGTACTTAAGAACACTGCACTTCGGTAGTGCTCATCCAAGCAGGTGTACACATGAGAATCTGAGACAAAACAAAACCCACTGAAAAGACCATTCTTAGAATCTAATGTCTCTTGCCCTAATTTATGTTCCATAAAAATAACCAAAGCTTTATTTCCCATTAAGGTATTTGCTGGCGAATTAGGTCGGCATGATAAATAACCAGATCAGCTTAAGAACAACAGTTATATTTTAATAGTCGAAAAGGGGAAACTCACTCTACAAGAGTGGGAGGTCCGAAATTCAATAGGTCCGGCGAGCACTGCACAGAGAGAGTGGCACACCTGGATCTCCCAGTATTTCTACTTGGGCCCCAGCTAGCCACACCCTAATTAGATGTTATTGGTTGATATTTTCCCCATCAGGTATTCCAAAAAAAAAAAAGGATGGATAAGTACATAGATTTGAATACCCAAATTTTAATGGATTTTATGTTTCTTATTAGAAATCAAAAATTTAACATTAAGTTTAGCTTTTCAAGTAACTAGCTACAAATACCAAATTAATCAAGTGAAATGGAGCTCTTCAGTCTATTACAGTCAAGATCCTCTATGAAAATTAACAAATGTACTTTTTGAGCTTGGTTGTTGTGAATTTACTCATAAAAATCAATCAAATTTAATGAAATAACAAAGTTGTGGAGCTGAGGAATTGATATAAGGTAATAAATGAATGCTACTCTTTGAGAAATTTGAGTGATAGCATGCCATCACTTCCACATGACAGAGATCAATTATACTGTTATCTATGAAAGACTTACTCGAACATCTATAAGGCATTTCATGATTCTTTAGTAACTTTCGTGTTTAAAGAATGGAAAAAATAGTCCTTAAAAATTCAAACAAAGACACATTGAAATATACAAAAAAATGCATTAATGATAAATATTTTAAATGTAAAAGCTCACTTTCTAAACTATAACCAATAAATTTATAATTCTCTACAGAATGCATTTATTTAGAGTTCTGAAGTAATGAGATTTTTCAGATAAACATAAATGTTATTACTATTCCATCTTTACCCATGGTAAACAGTGTAACTACTTCTCCAAACCCCAGTGCAGTTCAGAACCATCCCTAACATAATCTTCTCAGCAGGTGGATAGGCAATCAATGTTGACCTGGAATGAAGCCTATTTGTAATCTCCAGTTTAGACTTGCTTGGAACTAACATTTCATATTCTTTTCATGTATCAAGGGTCATTTTGGAAAAAAATTCATGTTCTCTCAGATTCTATAAGGGAACAGAGAGGAAGAGGGAGGGAGGGAGGGAGGGAGGGAGGGAGGGAGGGAGGGGGAGAGAGAGAGAGAGAGAGAGAGAGAGAGAGAGAGAGAGAGAGAGAGAGAATACGAGAATGTGGGTAAATCCTAAACCTAGAAAGAAAACCAAGAGAGAGTAAAGTAAGTAATAAGAAAGGAAGGACAGGGTGTGAGTAACAGGTCAAATGGGACATGAAAACGAAAGAAAAAAAAGAATATATGGAAGGTTACAAGGAGGGCAATTGAGGTAGCAGAGGGTGGAGGGATGCCAGAGAAAGAAGAATCTACTAATAAACACTTTGTTTAAAAATGTTGGATGGAGCTAGAAAACATCATTTTGGGTGAGGTAACCCAAACCCAGAAAGACAATTATCACATGTACTCACTCATAAGTGGTTTTTAAACATAAAACAAAGAAAACCAGCCCACAAATCACAATCTCAGAGAACCTAGACAACAATGAGGACCCTAAGAGAGACATACATAGATCTAATCTACATGGGAAGTAGAAAAAGACAAGATCTCCTAAGTAAATAGAGAGCATGGGGACCTTGGGAGAGGATTGAAGGGGAGGGGAGATTCAGGGAGGGGAGCAGAGAAAAATGTAGAGCTCAATAAAAATCAATAAAAAATGATGTAATTGCCAGGTGTGGTGGTGCATGCCTTTAGTCCCAACATTCAGGAGGCAGGCAGATCTATATGAGTTTAAGGCCAGTGCAGTCTACAGAGCAAATTCCAGGACAGCCAGGGCTACAAAGAAAAACCCTAAATGGGAGGTAGGGAGGAGGCAGAAATTTTTTAATAATAATAATAATAAAGAAAAAAAGAAAAACCGACTTAAAAAAACCTAAATAAAAATTATATATATATATATATATATATATATATATATATATATATATATATATATAATAGTATCTAATACTTTCCTTGTATGCTAAGTTTTAAAGACTGCAAGTTTAAAAACTTGACATTTGGGGTTAGGATTACAACTCATATTTGTCTAATAAGCACAAGGCCCTAAATTCAGTATCTACTACTGGGGGAAAAAAGGCATCATTTTGAGTCCATCAGCTTTTCTCTTTTTGTTGTGGAGTATAATTGGTTTTATTATGACATTTTCATATATAGCCGTTAAACCCATTATGTTTTGCTCCAAATACTTACCTCCAAAACTATTCCCAGTCCTTCTCCTCCTCCTCCTACTCATAGATTTGTGCATAAAAATACGTTACAGAAGAAATGATTAAAAAAATGTAGAGATGCTATGTTTTATGTATTGGGCTTAAGTTTAAACATTTAAGAAAACTACTTTTTAATTTTGAATTATTTGAATTTCCCAGTGCTGTGAACTTAGCTTCTCACCCTTTGCAACCTTTGTATGATTTGTCTGGTAGCTTTGCATCCTATCAATCCTCCACATCCTAAAGAAGTTCACACCAGTGGTGCAGCATGGCCACTCTAGGCATGAAGGCACATAGCCAGCTGGCACAGAGCATAGAACAGAAAATAAGAGTGATAAAAGCTTAGCCAAAAGAAACAAGAGACAGCAACTCTGCTCTATTAACTGTACCCTAATGCCCCCCCAAAAAATGAATTATCTTACTATGTTGCAAAAACAGAATGTTATTTGAATAGTAGTCCTAAAACATTCAAAATTTTTTCCAAAGTTAAAATTTGTTCCCTTGTCTACTCTACTTCTACCTAAAAACTAACAATAGCAATTGAAGATAAGCTAGCTGATGAAAGACTAACACTAAAAACAAGGCACTTTTCCTCATTTTCAAAACCAGATCATAAGGAAAATATGAATTTACCAAATGGAAGAATATCTTTTATTGGTATGAAGGCTAAGAAGATGAGTAATAAAGACTTCTTTATTACATCTAGGCCTAGTGAGGCATAGGAGGAGACCTGCAAAAAATTAAAAAGTCTAGCCAAAGTCAGGAGTATATATGAATTTTTTAATTTATATGCATAAACAAATTATAAAAATTTAGTAACTCAGTCAAATAAAAATCTGAAAGGAACAGGATAATTTTCAGAAGATATTATGGTTTGAATCTTATATTCCATTCAGTATTAATGTATTGACATCACAGAAATGGTTCAGTGGGTGGAGGTGCTTAGAAAACAAGCCTGGCAACCTGAGTTTGATCCCCACAAACAACATAATGGTTGATGGTAAGAACAAGACTCCATAAAGTTGTTTTCTCACCTTCATGTGCATACCATGGATCATGTATGTAACACACACACACACACACACACACACACACACACACACACACTTCTCCAGTGGATCACACAGATCTTCCCCTTCTGACTCATTGCTTTATGACCCCCAACTCCAGCAGGTACTCTCTGAAATCTACATAAGTCACCCTAGTGAAGTCTTCTAGTAATGGGAGAAACAGAGCCTGAACTGGTCATCTTTTATAACCAGACAGGCCCCTAGCAGTGGGACTGGAATACCAACCCAGACACAAAACCTTTGCCCTATAGTCTGTCCTGCTTTCAAAAGATGCTGGGGCAATGGTGGCACAAAATCTGTGGCAGTGGCCAACCCATGACTAGTTCAACTTGTGGCCCATGCCATGAGAGGGATCCCATGCCTGACACTGCCTGAATGTCCAGGAACCAGACACAGGACAGACCAGAGACCAGGACAGAATCAAAAAAGACTGGCAAAAAAAGTCAATGAAATGACTCCTCGTGATATTCTGCTATATTCATAGTCTAATGTCTAGCCCAGTTGTCATCAGAGGGGCATCATCCAGCAACCAATGGAAGCAGATGCAGAAATCCACGTCCACGTGATCCCTACAAAAGAAGTGAAGGAAGATTGTAGGAGCCAGAGGAGTTGAGGGCACCATGAGAACACTGGTCACAGAATCAATAAGCAGGTTCACAGTGACTCACAGAAATTTAAGCAATAAACATGGACTCTGTATGAGTTTAAGCTAGGTCCCCTGCATACACCTTATGGCTGCAAAGCTTGGTGTTATTCTGGGACTCCCAACAATGGAAATAGGGGGTGTCTCTGTCTCTTGTGCCTACACTTGGAATCCTTGATTTCCTCCTACTGGGTTGCCACATCCAACATGATGTAAGGGTTTGTGCCCACTCTCATTGTATCTTGCTAGGCCAGTTATTTTTTTTTCTTTTAAGGAAAACAAGAGGAGTTGATCTGAGAAAAAGGGAAAATGTGGAGAGGAATTGGAAAAAGTGGAGAAAGGGGAAACTGCAGTTGGGATGCAACTTATAAGTGAAGAATTAAAAAGAAAAAAGAAAACACAACATACCCAAACCTATGGTATATATTAAAATTAGTTGTAAGATTAAAGTTTACACATTATAAATAAATATAATTATTTAATTTTAATTTATTTATAATTATAAATAAACTAGAGAAATCTCTTATCAACAACTTAGTAGCACACCTGAGAGACAGGAAATCAATCATTATTTAGTGAATGGTATTAAGAATGTTGACCAACCATTTTTTAAAAGGTTGGATGAATATATCATACCATGTATAAGATGCTTTCTCGTTTATTAGATCATTTCTAAATAAAAATAACTCAGTGATTTAAGTACAAGGAAAAACTGAGTACATTTCATCCTATGCCAGTTATACCTCTGGTAGAGGATTAATATACAGTTTTTATAAAGAACTCAAAAGACAAAGGGTCAAGAAAGCTGAGCATAGTGGCATAGCACTTTAATGCCAGTACTTGGTATGCAGAGGCAAGAGGATCTCAGCCTGGTCTATATATTATGTTCCAGGATAGTTAAAGCTACATAATTAGACCCTGTCTCAAAAATACCAAAACAGTAAAAAATATAAAAGTCAAGAAAACAAATAACCCAACTTAAAAAGGGGGGCTACAGTGCTAAAAAGAGTGCTCTGTAGGAGAAATAAAAATTGCTAAGAAATGTTTCAAAAAGTATTCCTCGTCTTCAGCAATTAGTGAGGTGAACAACTGTGAAATCTCATCTCACTCCATAACTATAAACAGAAAGACTATACCAACAAAACAATTGATAGCAAATGTTAGTGAGGATGTGGGGAAAGAGAAACTCTCATTCACTTTTAGTGGAATGCGAACTATAGCAACCACTCTAGGAATCAATACAGAAAATCTTAAAAAAATAAAAACAGTAAATCTACCACATAACACACATATAACAATCTTGGGCATATACCCAGAGAACTCAGCAACCTACTCCACAGTTAGTTGCTCAGCAATGTTCTCTGCTGCTATATTTACAATAGTTAGGAAATAGAAACAACCTAAAGGCCTTCAACAGAAGACTAGATAATGAAAGTACAGTATAATATATACATTCAACTAACACAAAAATGAAGTCATGAATCTTACAGACATGACAAATGAACAAAGTCAGACAGATTTTTTTCCATTTATATAAACTATCCAGAACATACAAAGGTCTCTAGGGTATGAGAACAGAGGGAAGTGAGGAGTCACTGATTAATGAGTAAGACATTTTCTTTGAGAATGATGAATTGTTTTGAAATAATAGAGTAGAGATGGCTGCATGTGGAGGCCCAGAAATGTGAACCTATTTTCAGATTGAAGTCAGAGAGTTTGAAGTTGCTCAGTAGTTAACAACAATCAGGGCTACACATCCTGGATCAGGATGTGGTTACTTGGTTCTTTTGACATTAAGATGACTCGAACAGCTAGATTCACTCTACCCTGACCAAGGGTCAGGAAATTCAAACAGACTTCTGCTCCTTCTGTTGAAATAGGAGGTTTGACCTTGGGAGTGGCTGCCTTCAGGATACTTGGGCTAGGGTGGGTTCAATGTCTAAACAACAGAATGCTAAAGACTTGATATCTCAAAGTATTGAAGAAAGTAACTATTCTAGTTTCCCTTTGTATCATGTTAGAGCAGTCTTTTGTCTTTTTCCCTCTGTGGTATTGGGTACAAAAATATATGGAAAATTAAACACAGCAGTTTTCAGTATTCATGGAACTCCCTCCCAGTACTATTCTATGTTTTATGTTTTATTATTTTTACACACATCTTCATATTCTTTACTAACATTTCTAAATTCTAACACCCCTACCCTGTCAAGAGATATTTTTTGCTGATGCTGGTCCCCGACAGTTGTATAATGTTATGAATATGTAAATTCCGCTAACTTGAATTCTTTGAGTGGTGAATTTTATTTTTATTTTATAAAAATATATGCATATATAAAGTTAAATGGCCATATTCTCTAATAACAAATTGTTAATACGAACTCTTTATGTCAAATAGATTTTCAGAAAAAAAAATTAGCAATCCACTGACAAGAGCTATCTGATGTGGGATTCCCCTCTATATGTTGTGAATGTCATTGATTAATAAAGGAACTGCTTTATAAGCAGAGCTATAGGGGGAAAGAGCTAGGTAAAGAAAACTAAATGGAATGCTGGGAGAAAGAAGGGTGGAGTCAGAGAGAAGCCATGGAACCCTGCTGGAGCCAAGCCACAGCCATATGGTGATACACAGATTACTAGAAATGGGTTAAATTAAAATGTAAGAGTTAGCAAATAAAAAGCTAGAACTAACAGGCCAAGCAGTGTTTTATATAAAACAGCTTCTATGTGATTATTTCGGGGCTAAGTGTCCAGGAACAAACAAGTGGCCTCCTCCTTACTACAGCTCTCAAAGTACTAAACTTACTATCAAAATGGCAAGGGATATGGTAGTCTGTACACAGTTTCTTTGATATTACTAGGCAGCCCTCCATTGCTATAACAAATATCTGAGATAATCAGCATGTAAAAAGGAAAGATTTATTTTATCCCAGTTTCATTTTAGTCCATGACCAACTTGACTCAGTTGCATTGAGCCAATGGTAGCGCAATATATCATGGCAAAGCTATGTGGCAAAAGAGGCCCATTCACTTGACTGAGAATCAAATGAAAAAGAATAAGGTATCATACAATGTATAATTGTATAAAAAAGCTCTTCATATAATACTGATGCATGTGTATAATGAAAAATTAAAAAGAAAAAAGCTAAACTTCTTTCACACACTCCTCCTTGACAGAATACCCCAAATTAACCCAAAACATCCCACTAGATCCCCACCTCATAAAGGTCCCACCATCTCACCACAACACCAGGTTGTACATGAGGTCTTTAACTCATGAACCTCTGTGGAACACTTATACAAAGCATAGGATATGGCAACAATCGTTAACATTTAAAAAGAGAATCATGATAGTAAAAGAAAATAGATTTACAGGATTCATTACTCTCAAAGAAGCAGAGACTGGTTACATAAACAACACCAAAATTATTTAAAGGGAACTATGATAGGCAAGATGATGTAAGGAAATTTATAACGTTCTCATTTGCTTTACACTTAAACTTTTTGAGGCTGATATTTCCCTCCCAGAATACACTCATGGATCTAATAGTAGAACATAAATATTTGGTCAAGAAAAACTTAACATAATAGTTTCTAAGTTCTTAAGGTATACCACAAGTTTAACTTATGGATTCAAATGTACTTGATTCCAAGCCTATCTGTAAAGCCTTTCATTGACAGATGTGGCTGGTGGTAAGTTTCTGTTTTTCTGTTTTTAACAAAAGTTAGTTCCTTATCTTGAAAAGTGAATCTTTCTGTATTTTTTCTAATTATGTTAGTACATCCACTAAAATTCTGTTTTCATAACAACTACTATTCACAGATGTCTATTTTTATTTTATATTAAAGGAAAATTGCATTTTAGAATCACAATAGAACATTTTTAAAACATTTATTTATAAATGGGTGATTTGGAGACAAATGAGTTAGCTTTTGGAAAACCACTTACATTTTTGCTTCTTTTTAAAATCATACTAAAATTATTCAAAATCATTTATTTACTGTTAGGTTCAGAAAGTGTGCATCTGGTGGTGATACAGGTATTATGCCAATGACTATGCTCTTGGATTAGCACTGCTAATAATAATTGTGTACACAGATGTTATAAAGAATAACCTCATATTATTCTAGTGATGCTTATTTTTATGTAACCACAAATTGGAAAATTTTTCAAGCAAACAAATGACATCTACACTTTAAACCCAAATAAGTTTTTGGCTCAACTCCTTATAGTTGAAATCTACCCTTTGGGGTTATATTTCCTTCTGAAGTCAATGACCACTTTAAGTGCAAGAAGAATTATGTCAAATATCACACTTCGCTTTCTGTTGCTGTGATAAAACTCCGGCCAAAACCAATGTAGGAAAGGGACGAAAAGAGTTTATTTCAATCATGTGAGTTATAGTTCACAGTTGTGGGAAGTCAGGGCAGAAACTCAAAGCAGTAGCCTGGGAACAGGAACTCAGGCAGATATCACAGAGTAACTCAGCTTTAAGACTTGCTGGCCTAGTTTGCTTAGCTCTTGTCTTATATAACCTACGACCACTTTCCCGGGGTGGCACTTCCCATAATGGAATGGGTATTCCAACATCTATCATTAATCCAAAAAAAAATGCCCCACAGATATACCCATAGGCCAATCTGGTGGAGATAATTCCTCGCATAAGATTCCCTCTTCCCAAGAGACTCCACTTTGGGTCAAGTTGACAAAAATTAACCAGTACCCTAAACCACTCAATTTCTCAGGGTACCCACTACAGGAAGAGGAACAAGTCATGGGCTGTATGCATAAAATTAGACAGTACAAATAAAGGGTGACTATGCATCAACTCATCTTTTCCTTAAGATAGGATCTATTATCTACTCTTTGTCAAATATTAGGCCAGGATTAGACCAAGGACACACACACACACACACACACACACACACACACACACACAAAAGATCCTATTCTTAGCATGCCTCTTTTAATGTTACTTATGGCTCAGTGGTTAAGAGCATTGCTTGTTCTTCCAAAGGTCCTGAGTTCAGTTCCCAGCAACCACATGGTGGCTCACAATCATTTATAATGAGATCTGATGCCTTCTTAAGGAAGAGACCTGGTCAGTTATCCTCATCAACTTAGACCATAAAACCCAATATGAACAACAACAACAAAAAAAAAAAAAAAACTGAACTCCAAAACAATTCTAAGCTGTTTTTTTAAATCATCTTTAATCCTTGTAACTTGGCATTCCTGAAATTATATTTTGTTCCTCTATTTTCTCTCTCTCATACACAATAACAAAACTGTTAACAAAATTAGCTTGCCTTAGGCTCAAAACACATCAAGGACCAAACCATTTTTAATTGGAAAAAATAAATCATGCACTATACTCTGATCATGTTTTTCCCCCATCACCAACTCCTCCCAGATGTTCCACATACAAGCAATGTCCCATACCAGCTGCAGCACACAGGAGAGTGAGTTCTGTACCCCACTTGGACATCACACTAGAGCTGAACCTGTTGGGGGGCACCCATAGGTGAATCATCCCAGAGTGCATAGAGCAGGAGAGCTGACCTCACCAACCCCTCCTGTTTGCCCCCAACAGCTATCGAGAAAGAGGGCCCTGAACCATACCTGGGCAAAATAATAGAGCTAAAGTAGGTCCTGGCAATATGAATGAAGGGGACCCAGATCTGTGGGCCTGAGAGCAGGTGACCCTGCTGACCTTGATGTCTGCTTCAGTGGTAAACTAGCCAAGGCAGTGCTGGGGATGATAGCCAACCAACTTAGCCATCACCTAGGCCCAGAACCAGAGTTGTGAGTTGGCCCACCACAACATCCAGTGAATCTATGAACTGTTGGAGCATGTAAAGAGGACAAACCTACAGATCCAAAACAGCACAATCTCTGTGACACAGGGTAACAGCAGGACATCCAAGAAAAATCCCAATGAGAGCCTATAATCAGTGGTGTAGCAGAAACCAGAGGCCTAGAGTCAGACCAATGACTCCTAGCAATTAACACTTTCAAGTAAAGATAAATGTGACTCAATGGGCCACAGTATAGTTTTCATGACAATATTCTTTTTCTTTTCTATTTTGTTTCCTGTTTTGTTCTGTTTAATTTCTTTGTTTTGTTTGTTTTTTTTATTTTTCTTTTCAATTTGGTTTTGATTTGTGGGGGAGCTTGCAACGGCAGAGTGATAATTTCTTACTTGAGGCACTGGCTTTAGAAGGCTAAGGCATCACCCTACTGCCACTTTGTGTTCTCTCTCTCTCTCTCTCTCTCTCTCTCTCTCTTTCTCTTCCTCCCTTCCCTCTGCTTCATGATTGTTGAGGACTAACCTGGACAAAAATAACTTTTGTCAGGGTAGGGGTATGTGGATTTAGAAATATAAGTAAGGAATATGAAGATGTATGAAAAATAATAAAATAGAAACCATAGAATAGTACCAGGAGGGCATTCCAGTGAATACTGAAATTGTTCATGTTTAATTTTCCATACACTTTTATACTCCAATACAAAAGGGGAAGAAGGTAACAAAAGACTTCTTAACATGATATAAAGGACAACTTGAACAGTTCATTGCTTTAACACTTTGAGTCATCAAGTCATTAGCATTCTGTTGTTTAGGCAGTGAAGCCGCCCTAGACCAAGTAAACTAAAAGCAGCCATCCCCCTCCTCACATGTAAGCTCCCATTACAAAAGAAGGAGCAAAAGTATGTTTGCATATCCTGACCATCTATCAGGATGGAGTGGATCTACTTGGATGAACCATCTTAACTGAGTAACTGAGTCAGGACTTGTAACTACACTTGTCAACCATTTTGAGCAACCTCCAAAACTCTCTGACTATCACACAAGGTGGCAATAGGCTCACATTTTTGGGACTCACACATAGTAATAGCTGAGGTGTGAGCTCTCAGCTTCCTACTCCTGTTGCCATGGCTACCACTTGTTTTCATGCTCTGTCCATTCTCATGAACTCTTTTCCCTCTGGAAACATAAGCCAGATAAACTCCTGCCCTTTCAGTTGGTTATGATGTTTTGCCACAGTGAGAGAAAAGAAATTAATAAACTAATGTTTTGTTATATGTTTTTGAGAATAACACATTGCGGAAGCACAGCTTATAGGTAGCAGTCAATAAAAACTACCCAGACTTCTTTACTATGGATCATTTGTTTAATGCACTGTAAGCATTAAATATATGATGAAACTGTAATAGGGAATTTTAGTGAATGTACTATGGAATCAGTGTTAGTCAATAAAAATATATTTTTTTAAATCTGTGTAATTTTCTCAATAAACTGCATTCTTATTTTTATACATAGCTGTCTCACACCATTTTTTAAGTTTTTAAGTTTTTATTTTATGTGTATGGGTGTTTTGCATGCATGGCTGTCTGTGCACCATATGAGTATAGTACCTGTGGAGACCAGAAGAGAGCATCAGGTTTTCAGAAAATGGAGTTACAGACAGTTGTTAGCAGCCATGTAGGTGCTATAATTCAAAAGTGGGTCCTTTGGAAGAGCATCCAGTGCTCTTAACTACTGAGCTATCTCTACAGGTTCCACGTAATATTTATTAAAAGAAAATGGTATTAAAATAGAGTACATGCTTTGCAATAAACAATTTATACAAAGCAGCTAATCAGAAAGGTAAAAACGCTTAACTGAAGCCTCCATAAGTCTCTCTGACATTCACTCCCTTTGCCAGAGGCCCCACATGCACCAACTGGCAGACAAGGTGAGAGTCTGAGCTCCCAGCTAGACAGCCCTGCTTTCTTGGTCCTAGGCCCAAGGCCCATGTCCCGTGCCACTCCCCTACTTACCACAGAACCAACAACCAGGCAGCAACATCCTTCCCACAACCAACCAATTCCCCACAGAAACTAGCAGTGGCTAGCAATCATAGGACCCACCTGCACCAATTTGAGGAAGAGCACAAGTGACCAGGAAGTAACATCAGCCCAAACAGTATCCTCCCCTCCAACCATCCCCCAAGGCCTCAGCTACCCCTGGAGTCACAGGTCCCACCTGCACAGACTGGAGGAAGAGCAACTGCACCTGTACTGATTGGGGAGAAGAGATGGATAACAAAAGTGTAAGAATACATTCAAAAGGACCTCTGCAGGACCGGGTCCATAACAGGGACCTCCGCAGGAGCAGGCCAGAGCAGGCGACCTCAGCAGGAACAGGTACAAGGGAGCACCTGCCAAGGGAGCAGGCCTGAGCAAGAGACATCTGCAGGATGAGGCCTAAACCAGGGACCTTCATCTGAGCAGGAACCAGCCAAGGAAATCCACTGGAAGAGGTCCAAACCAGTGACTTTCGCCAGAGCAGGCCTCAACTGGCAAACCTCCACAGGAACAGGCCTGAGCCAGTCATCTCTGTATGACCAGGCCCGACCCAGCAATCTCAGCAAGAGCAGGCCCAACCAAGTGACCTCTGTGGGAGAGGCACAAACAACCTCAAGGATTGCAGAGCAACCACCGCACGTGATGAATGACCTCTGGGGGGACTGGAATTGTGTCCCTGACTGCACCATGAGGAACAACCATCCAAGCCTTGGATCCACTGGAACCTGGAAGAGTGATCACCAGAGACACAGACACAACTATACCAGAAAAAAAAGGGGGTAGACAAGGTAAGAACACACTCAACACTACAAAGAACAACACAGCACCAACAAAAACTAGTGACTCTACAACAGGGAGACTTGAACGCATCAATATAGATGAACAGAAGAAAATGACCTAAAAAATAACTTTAGGAGAAGTTTGAGGCCCTTAAAGAGGAAATAAAAAATTCTCTCAAAGAAATGAAGGAAAAAACAAGCCAAAAATTGGAAGAAATCAACAAATCCCTTAAAGAAAACCAAGAAAAAGCAATCCAACAGAAGAAGGAAATGATTCAAGACTTGAAAACCGAAATAGAAACAATAAAGAAAGCACAAAATGAGGGAATTCTAGAAATGGAAAATATGGGAAAATGATCAGAAACCATAAATGCAAGCATAAACAGCAGATTGCAAAAGATGGAAGAATCTCAAGCACTGAAAATACAATAGAGGAAATAGACTCACCAGTCAAAGAAAACATTAAATCTAACAAAAGTTTAACACATAATATCCAGGAAATATGAAACACCATGAAAAGACCAAATCTAAGATTAATAGGGATAGAAGAAGTCCAACTCAAAATAAATTCAACAAAATCATAGAAGAAAACTTTCCCAACGTAAAGAAAGATATGCTTATGAAGATACAAGAAGCTTACAGAGTACCAAATAGACTAGACCAAAAGAAAAAGTCCCCTTGTCATATAATAATCAACATTAAACAAACAGAATAAAGAAAGAATATTGAGAGCTACAAAGGAAGACGCCAAGCAACATAGAAAGAAAGAACTATCAGAATTACACCTGACTTTTCAATGGAGACAATGAAAGCCAGAAGGTCCTGGTCAAGCACTATGCAAACATTAAGAGACCACGGATGCCAGCCCAGACTACTATACCAGCAAAATTTTCAATCACCATAGACAGACAAAATAAGATATTCCATGAGAAAACAAGATTTAACCAATACCTAGCCACAAACGCAGCCCTACACAAAGTACTATAAGGAAAATTCCAAACAAAGGAAGTTAGCTACATCCACAAAAAACAGACAATAGATGATCACACAGCAGCAAATCGCAAAGAAAGGGAAAAAACACACAATAACATCCCCAAATACAAAAACAAAAATAACAGGAACTAGCAATCACTGGTCATTAATATTTGTTAATGTAAATTAACTCAACTCACCTATTAAAAAGACACAAACTAAAAGATTGTATATGAAAACAGAATCCATTCTGCTTTTGCATGCAAGAAACACACCTCACCCTTAAAGACAGATATCACCTCAGAGTAAAGGGGTGGGAAAAAAATTTTTCCAACCAAATGGACCTAAGAAATAAGCTGATATAACTATCCTAATATCTGACAAAATACACTTCAAACTAAAATCAACTGAAAGAGACAAAGAATAACATTTCATATTAGTCACAGGAAAAATCCATCAAGAGGAAATCTCAATACTGAACATTTATGGACCAAATATAAGGCCACACTCATATGTAAAAGAAACACTTCTAAAGCTTAGATCACATATTAAACCCCAACACTAATAGTGGGAGACTTCAACACCCCAATCTCACCACTGGACAAGTCTGTCAGACAGAAAATTAACAGAATAATAAGGGAACTAACAGATGTTATGACTCAAATGAACTTAACAGACATCTATAGAACCTTTCACCCAAAGACAAAAGAATATACCTTCTTCTCAGCCCTTAATTGAATCTTCTCTAAAAAATGACCACATACTTAGTAATAAAGTTAACTTCAACAGATACTAAAAAAATGGAATAACCTTCTGTATCTTTATTGGATCAGCATGGCTTAAATTTAGAATTCAACCGCAACACTAATTGCAGAAAGCCTACAAACTCATTGAAATTAAAAAATGCTAAACTGAATCATCACTGGGTCAAGGAAGAAATAAAGAAATTAAAGACTTCCTATAATTCAATGAAAATGAATGTACAACATGTCTAAATTTATGGGACCTTTGAAACCAGTACTAAGAGGAAAGTTCATAAGCACTAAATGCCTACATACAGAAATTGGAGAAATCTCACACTAGTGACTTAAAAGAACACCTGAAATCTCTAGAACAAAAGGAAGCAAACTCATCCAGGAGGAAAAGACAATGGGAAATAATCAAATTGAGGTCAATAAACTAGAAAAAAGGAGAACAACACAAAAAAAATCAATGAAAGAGAAAGTTGGTTCTTTGAGAAAATCAACAGGATTGTCATACTCTTATCCAAACTAACAAAAAGGCAGAAAGACTATCCAAATTAGTAAAATCAGAAATGAAAAGGGGGACAAAATAACAGACACTGAGGAAATTCAGAAAGTCATTAGGTCATACTTCAAAAACCTGTACACCACAAGTTAAGTTTTTGAAAACTTAAAAGAAATGGTCAATCTTATGGATAAATATCATTTACCAAAATTAAATAAAGACCAGATAAGCAAATTAAATAGATCTATAACTGCTAAAGAAATAGAAACTGTCATCAAAAGTCTCCCAACAGAAAAACAAAAAGCCCAGGACCAGATGGTTTCAGCACAGAATTGTATAAGATTTTAAAAGAAGAGCTAATACTAATACACCTCAAATTTTTCCACACAATAGAAACAGAATGAACATTGCCAAACTCTTTTTATGAGGCTACAATTACCCTGAGTCCCAAACCACACAAAGACATTACTAAGGAAGAGAATTACAGACCAATCTCATTCATGAACATTGATGCAAAAATAATCAATAAAATAGTGGCAAACCGAATCCAAGAAGACATTTTAAAAAAAATCATACATCATGATCAAGTAGGCTTCATCTCAGAAATGCAGGGATGGCTCAACATACAAAAATCTGTAAATGCAAACCAGCATAAAAATAAAATGAAAGAAAAAAAGGCATGATCATCTTACTAGATGATGAAAAAGTCTTCAACAAAATTCAACACCCCTTCATGATAAAGGTATTGAAGAGATCAGGAATACAAAGAACATACCTAAACTTAATAAAGGCAATATACAGCAAGCCAACAGTCAACATCAAACTAAATGAAGAGAAACTCAAGGATATTCCACTGATATCAGGAATAAAATAAGGCTGCCCACCACTCTCTCCATATCTATTCAATATAGTATTCAAAGTTCTAGCTAGAGCAATAAGACAACAATAAGAGATCAAGGGGATACAAAGTAGAAGGGAAGGAGTCAAACTTTCATTATTACAGATGATATGAAAGTATATATAAGTAACTCCAAAAATTCTACTAGGGAACTTCTAGCTGATAAACACCTTCAGTAATGTGTCAGGATATAAGTTAACTCAAAATAGTCAGTACCCTTCCTATTCACAAATGATAAATAAGCTGAGAAAGTAGTCAGAGAAACATCAACCCTTACAATAGCCACAATATAAAATATCTTGAGGTAAGTCTAACCAAATAAATGAAAGACCTGTATGACAGGAACTTTAAGTTTTTGAAAAAGAAAATTGAAGAAGATATCAGAATCCATATTCTTGGATGGGTAGGATCAAAGTAGTAATAATAGCAATCTCACCAAAAGCAAACTACAGATTCAATGCAATCCCCATCAAAATCCCAACAGAATTTTTCACAGACTTCAAAAGAACAATATTCAACCTCATATGGAAAAAAAAGCAGGATAGCTAAAACAATCCTGTACAAAAAAGGAACTTCCAGAGGCATCACCATCCCTGATTTCAAGCTCTACTACAAAGATACAGTAACAAAAACAGTTTGATATTAGCATAAAAACAAACCTGTGAATCAATGGACTTGAATTGAAGACCCTGTCACTAATCCGCACACCTACAAATACCTGATTTTTGACAAGAAATTCAAAATGGTACAGTGGAAAAAAGAAAGAATCTTTAACAAATGGTGCTGGCATAACTGGATGTTGACATGTAGAAGAATGCAAATAGACTCATATCTATTGTCATGAACAAAACTCAAGTCCAAATGTGTTGGGAGCTGCAGGCCCTAAGACCCTGAACTTTCTATGACCTCTTTCCTGCTAGAATAAACATTTGTTTTTCTATGCTTACAATTGCTCTGAGCACATAATCTTCATGATTTCCTGAAAACAAGGAAGTGGTTTCTGGTGGGCTTGCAGTGGAAAATCCTGAGAGATAGGGCATGGCTACTAGTCAAGGAAGGCACTATATAAGCTGCCTGGGAACAGAATAAAATTGGCATTCTTGCTTCAAAAGTGACCCATGTCTTTAATCCCCAGGCCCTTGCCCAACCACAGTTCCAGGTGGTGCAGGCGCCACACAAATGAATCAAAAACTTCAACATAAATCCAGTAACACTGAAGCTGCTAGAAAAAAAAGTGGGAAGTAGCCTTGAACACAGAAGACTACTTCCTAAGTGTAACACTAGTAGCACAGTCACTGAGAGAAACAATTAATAAATGGGACTTCCTGAAACTGAGAACCTTCTATACATCATTATTAGGACAAAACAGCAGCCTACAGAATGGAAAAAGATCTTCACCAACCCCACATCTGGCAGAGGACTGATCTCCAAAGTATATAAAGAACTCAAGAAACTTGACATCAAAATAGCAAATAATTCAACTAAAAATGGAGTGCAGATCTAAACAGAGAATTATCAACAGAAGAATCTCAAATGGCAAAAAGATATTTAAGGAATTGTACAACACTGTTAGCTATCAGGGAAATGCAGATCAAAATGACTCTAAGATACCATATTACCTGTCAGAATGACTAAGATCAAAAAGCACTGATGACAACTTATGCTGGAGAGGATGTGAAGTAAAAGAAAAAACTCTCCTCCATCGATGCTAGGAGTGCAAACTTGTGTAGCTACTTTGAAAATCAGTATGATGGTTTATCAGAAAATTGGGAATCAATATACCTTAAGACCCAGCAATATCATTATTGGATACATACCCAAAAGATGCTCAATCATACCACAAGGACACAAGCTCAACTATGCTCATATCAGCCTTATTTATTATAGTCAGAATCTGGAAACAACCTAGATGCCCCCAACCAAAGAATGGATAGAGAAAATGTGGTATATTTACACACTGAAGTACTATTCAGTGGTGAAAGAAAGAAAGAAAGAAAGAAAGAAAGAAAGAAAGAAAGAAAGAAAGAAAGAAAGAAAGAAAGAAATCATCCTGAGCAAGGTAACCCAGATACACACCCAAAAAAACACATTATGTACTTACTCATAAGATGATACTAGACATAAAGCAAGCAAAGGATAACCAGTCTACAATCCACAACACTAGAGATGCTAGGTAAAAAGGAGGACCCTAAGAGTGACAGGCTGGAAGGCCCAAGGAAGGAAATATAGTTAAGATATCCTGGGTAAACTGGGAGGCAGAGGTAGAAGGGAGGGCACGGGGATGATTACAGGAGGGATCAAGATGAGCAAAGTGGGGAGGGACAGAGAGAGAGAGAGAGAGAGAGAGAGAGAGAGAGAGAGAGAGAGAGAGCGAGAGAGAGAGAGAGCGCGCGCAATGAAATAGATGTCTTGGTAGAGGGAGCCCTTATGAGGGTAGGGAGAAAATTGTTGCTAAGAAAATTCCCAGGAATCCACAAGGATGACCTCAGCTAAGACTCCTAGCAGTAGTGGAGAGAGTACCTGAACTGGCCTTCCCCTATAATCAGATGAGTGACTACCCTGACTGTCATCATAGAACCTACATCCAGTAACTGCTGGAATAAGATGCAGTGAGCCACAGCCAAACACTGGGCTGACTTCCTGAAGTTGAAGAGAGGGAGGAGGGATCATATGAACAAGGGGATGAAGTTCAAGATGGGGAAAACCACAGAGAAAGCTGACCCAAGCTTGTGGGGGCTCAGGGACTCTGGTGTGACAGCAGGAGATTCTGCATGGGACTGAACTGGGCCCTCTGAATGTGGGTGACAGTTGTGTGGCTTGATCTATTTGTAGGTTCCCTGACAGTGAGACCAGGACTTATCCCAGATGCATGAATTGACTTTTTGGAGCCCATTCCCTGTGATGGAATGCCTTGCTCAGTCTTCATGCACGGGGGATGGGCCTAGTCATTCCTCAACTTAGTATGCTAGACTTTGTTGCTGCCCCTAAGGAGGCCTTTCCCCCTCTAAGGAGTGGATAGGGGGGGGGTGGGGAGAGGTGGGGAACTGGGGTTGGTATGTAAAATGAAAAAAAAAACTTTTTAAATAAAAAAGGCAAAATATTTTTATTCATAATGGAACAATATTTCTAATTTTTATTTAAAACAATTCTTTTTCTTTATAAATAGTATTTGAAAAATGCTCATTTCACTAGCTTTAAAATATTTCCC
This sequence comes from Myodes glareolus, assembly GCF_982192425.1. NCBI lineage: Eukaryota > Metazoa > Chordata > Mammalia > Rodentia > Cricetidae > Myodes > Myodes glareolus. Next base: position 43,755,852 of record NC_142046.1, on the reverse strand, counting down.
TATCCAGCTTTAATATGCCCTATAATATAGCCACAATACATTATATTACCATCTGCACTAAATGCTATCCTCCCACTCTGCCGTGTTATTCTTACACCTAATCCTCCTTGTAACCCTTACACCTCCCACACTATCTATCCTAACTTCATAATTGTCAAAAAGGAAATGATCGTTTCATCTCACATACCATCATTTTCAACAGACTTTCTCATTTTGATGATGTGCCCTTTCATTTCAGCCATGACTGCTAAAGACCTGTCTTCTCATGTCATCAGTGGGATAGCACTGATAAACTCTATGCCTCTACTCTCCCAAACAGATGACTGCTGTTTTGCTTTGATTCTTAGACATACTGGCATATTGAACACATATATAACATTTCAATGAGGATATTAGACTTGTTCGTGTGTTTATGATATTTTTATCTTCTGAAATGACATACAAAGAGAAAATATCAAAACCATTTGAAAATATCAAAACCTCAGTTGAGCAATATACTAATTGCAACAAAGGTGTTGGGTTCAAGTGTTGCAACCAATTAATCGAACCAGACATAAAATTCTTCTAGATCATAGACGATACCTCAGTAGTGGTCAAAAGGTTCAATACTTCTTCAATGTTAATGGAGGCAACTAGTATACAGATAAAGCATTCCAATTAAAATAATATCACAGTATTGAAGGGCAATTCATTCCTGATATGCCTTAAAGATCTGGATCAGTGACAACTCTACATGTCGAAACACAATTAAATGTTAATAATATAAGCATAACTAATTAGCATAGTATTCCTAACAATATGCTTAATGCCATGGGACAAACCTAGACTCACAGACAAGACCTATTGCATAAATTTAGAAAGGATTTATGAGCTCTAACTTGATTACTAAATCTCATTTCCATTCCTAATAATAATATCTTAATTCAAATTTATACCAGAAGGTGGGGAAGATCAAGAAAGTGGAATCATTCTTCTATTTCAGAAAGAGTACAATTGTACTATGAGAGTAGAAATAAAAGACATTGCAAAACCATCAGTATCTAAAATGAACTAATAAAAATAAGCAGTTTGCAACCAGGCAGTGATGACACACGCCTTTAATCACAGCACTTAAAGGCAAGTGGATCTCTGATTTCGAGGCCTGGTGTAAAGGGCAAGTTCCAGGACAGTCTGAGCTACATAGAAAAATTCTATCTTGAAGAGCAAAAATACATACACACACACACATATATATATATATATATATATATATATATATATATATATATATATACACTCAACAATTTGTGATTCAACATTGTTTATAAAGGGGTTCAAAAAGGAATATGTTCTTGAATATTTACATAATGTTTACTATCATTTGGATATCATGCCATTTTGGATCTTCAGGATCAGTGATAAGTTGGTTTTCACTATCAATTTAACGCAATGTAGAATTACCAAGGAAGGCAATATCAGTAAAGGATTGTCTAACATAAAGTGGTCTATGGGCATGTCTGTGAATAATTGTGTTAAATACATTAAATTATGTGAGAAGGTTCAAACCACTGTAGGTGCCATTATTCCATAAACAGGGAATCCTAGGCTGTATAAAAGTAGGTAAATTAAACTAAATAGTAAGTATGCATGTGTTCTTTGATGCTTTTAATTATGAATGTGATGTAACCAGCTATCTCAAGTTCCTGCTGCTACGATTTCCCTGCTATGGACTATAACTAGAAATTGTACATTAAAATAAATACTTTCTCTCCTAAGTTGTTTCTGCCAGTGTATTTTGTCACAACAACATAAAAGGAAACTAGGACAGTGTTCATATTTCTTTTCTTCTTTATACTTACATTGTCTTTAACTAGTTAATATGTCAGTATTGAATTTGTAATGCACTACTAGTATTTCAAATATGAGTATGAACAAGACTGCAAAATAGCCTTAACTTATAATGGATGACATTTTCTCTTTCTTCTTTACCCAACACCTTTGCTGCCCTAAATTTCTAGCTTTCACCGCTGTACTGGGTAGTTTTGTGTGTTGACTTGACATAAGCTAGACTCATCAGAGGAAGGAGCCTCAGCTGAGGAAATACCTCCATGAGCTCAATCTGTAAGGCCTTTTCTCAATTAGTGATCAATGGAGGAGGGCTGGTGGTCCTGGGTTCTATAAGAAGACTCTGAGCAAACCAGGGGAAGCAAACCAGGGGAAGCAAACCAGTAAGCAGTTCCCCTCCATGGTCTCTGCTAATCTTCTGTCTCCAGGTTCCTGCTCTGATTGAGTTCCTGTCCTGACTTTGTTCAGTGAAGAACAACAATGATAAAGTGTAAGCCCAATAAACCCTTTCCTCCTGGACTTGATTTTGGTCATGGTGTTACATCACAGCAATAAAACCCTGGTACCTATCATGAGATGACTGCTAGAGCTACTTAAGATACTATCATCCAATATCAATTTTCAGGTTTCCAAACAAATGTCATTTTCTCTTTATGTTCCATGCTCACAAATAAGCTTAAGCAGTAGCACTTGTGCCCTTCTATTCAGAGTACCAGGCAACCTTGGTATCTTCTCCAGCTACAACATTGAAGCTTCTTTCCTCATAGATATGACTCCATGAGACAAAGTCATGCAAGTCAATATCTAAGAAAATGTATTATTCTCTCTTTGTTCACAAATTCAAAGTACTGATTTCTTTAGAGAAAAATATTGAGTATTTCTGACACACTTCAATCCAGTACTTAGGGCATGCTGAGCCATATCTAAATGCTGACTGAAGAAGTTCTAACTTAACTATATTGCTCTTATTTCAACCCTTATTCCCTGAAATCCTATTCTGAAGCAATATAGTCCATGGTGGGGGGGGGGGGGTAAAATCCAAAGGAAGAAATGGGCATGAAGAAATATAATTTTAAAAAAACAGTGTTCAGAGTAAAAGTAGTTTTCAATATACCACATTTCCAAATTTAGCCTACACAAGTCTGTAAGTTATTCTGATGGTAAGTAGAAGCCTGTAAACAAACTTTAAATAAGTCATTTTACTATACTGTGAGTCTGGAAGACATATGGTATTCTGGATAGTCTCCTAGAGAAATATTCACAAAAGGAGAAGATGGACTCTCCACCAAGTTGCTACAAACTCCCATTCATCCTAATAGTTTACCAAAAAAAAAAAAAAAAAGCGACGTGATAAGACAGCAGCAGTGCCGAGAAGAACTGGAATCCTGGCAAGGGACAGTTTCTGTAAGTTTCTGTCTTAAGAACACATGTCAAAGGTCATCTGGAAAGTTTAGCGACACAAAAATACTTCATAAACAGCTAAAAAGATAGAAACCAATAAAATTTTAGACAGTTTCTGTAATTTTGAACTTCAAAAACATCAGGTTATATAAGAAAATAGATACTACTTATTTAGTATCTACAAAACATTAAATTAGACAAGTTAAATATATGGGCCAGCTCAACAAGAGGGAAATCATACCTGGTCCTAGAAATCTAGTCTACTATCCAGGGCTAGTGAACTCATGGATCTTGGAGGAGAATCTACAACCCCTTTACTAAACCAGTATAATCCCTTAACAATATTCTAAAATTGTATCCCTTTATGAAAATACGAATGTAGTCTTCACCCCTCAGCAAGAAAAATTCTCTTTGCAACAGATAGGGACCATTACAGAAAACTACGAGTACATCAAACTGCAGAATTGTGGAGCCCAGTCCCAACTTATACATCTGCAAAACAACTCCTACACCTAAGGCTCAGGGATCATTATAAAAAAAAGGGGGGTGTAAATATTGTGAGAGTCAGGGGAGTGAAAGTTTTGTGTGAGATTGTGTCTCCTAGAAATGTTAGAGAAGTTAAACCCATGAAGTCTAACCAACATGGCTGGCAAAATAAGAATGACACCAATGAACATGCTAAGGGGTGCTTTCTTTAAAAAAGCTAATGAGACCTCAATCCTAGACAAAGAACTACAGGCAACTAATAGATAATGAGAGCAGGAAAAAATAGTCTTCCCTAGAGAAGAACACACCAACTGGTTATCCAATACCAATAGTCAGTCCTGAAAACATATACAAATAAAACGTAGATTGAATTACATATTTAGGAGTATGTGCTTGTGTGTGTGTGTGTGTGTGTGTGTGAGAGAGAGAGAGAGAGAGAGAGAGAGAGAGAGAGAGAGAGAGAGAGAGAGAAGAGAGAGACAGAGAGAGAAGAGAGTGGAGGGGAGAAAGAATGGAGGTATGATGTGGGAGGTGATGTATACTGTAAATATGTTTTATTGCCATTGATTAATTTTAAAAAAAAACTACTTGTGGCCAATGGCTTAATAAAGCCAGGCAGGAAATCTGAACAGAGATGTAGAGAGAGAGTAGGTGGAGTCCAGGAGATTCCATGTAGCCACCAAAGGAGACAGATGCCGGAAGGAAAGAGAAAAATTTTTAAAAAGGAAGCAATGAATTTGAGAGAGTGCAATAAGGTGGTAGATGGGAGGGACTGAAGAGAGAAAAGAGAAGGGAAATAGCATAATTGCAATATATATCCTGTATATGGAACAGATTTCTGGTGAAAGACTACTGTCTATCTGAAATTCCAATTTAAATAGACATCACCTGGTTTTTTGTTTGCTAACCTTGAAAAAAAACCTGTTCTTAGAAATGTACCACCAAGATTCTACAGGAATCTCCAACTTTCAATCCATCAAAAGCTCCCTCTGCTACAGAGAACTACCTTTCAGGAAATCAGGTTTGCTGCTGGGAGGTAGTTCAGTAGTAGAGCATTTGCATAGAATACAGAAGACTCTTAATTTAAATCCCAAGTATTACTAAAAACAAAAAAGAAAAGATAAAAAGAAGGAAGAAAAAGAAGTCAGGGAGAGGGAAAGAGAAGAAAGAAGGGAGGGAGACATGGAAGAAAGGAGGGAGGGAAGGAAGGAGGGAGAGAATGAAACAAAAAGGGGAAAAATCAACTCTGGGGACTGATCATGGGTCATGTAGCTCATAGTACAGTGTATGATTAGGGTGTCCAACACCATAGGTTACATCCACAAATACCCAGCACACACACACGCACACACACATACACATGCACACACACACAAATTAAAAACAAAACTGCATTTGAAAGAGTTTCCCACACTGTGTAAGGTAGAGGTTTAAAAGTTCAAGAAATTTAAGCCTGTGTTATGGTTAACCTGTGTTATTAGTTAATCTGTCTTTGAAGGAAGATTAATTAATTGGATAGTGAATACCTACTTTCAATGTAAGTGGTATGACTTACACTGGGGGCAAGGTTGAAACACAAATGAACAAAGAAGAAATCCAGATAATCTAGGAACAACCTCTTACAGCTTACTGACTGTTGTGATGTGAGCTGCTTTGTTCCACCTCATTTTCCATGACAAGATAAATTTAAGCCATGAATCTTTCTTTCCCTGTGTTGTTTCTATGACACTTTTTGTTATAACAACAAAAAGTCTAACACAACATGACACTGAGCAACTAACACCAGATCTCCCACTGAGTTGGCCAGAACTTTTCAAGCCTACCTCACAGTTCAATTTCTTCCTCCTCTCAATATAGTTTCCTCTTTTTGCCTTTAAAAGGAATTGATCCTTATTGAACATCTTGCACCTCAAATTATATTTTAGTGCCAAATTCCAGAGAACACAACCTAATAGACTTGATACTGGGAATGTTCTCAAAAAATGAACAACAAGATGAGACTTGGAGCATTGCCTGATCATGAAAATCCCATTGCACATAAGTAGATGAAGCAACAGACTTTATCCAACTGGAGACACTTGTTAAAATGCTCCTTGGTAGTAAATTGGGAGGATTTGTAGAAGAAAATGTACTAGTTTATAGGAAATAGTGACTATATGGTAACAGAGCTTGAATAGTACTTCTCAGCCCCACTGAGGCTCTGCAATAGATAATGAACAAAAAAGTGCAATGAGAAACTGAAGGTCAGGTGTGAAAACCAGCAAACTACTTTTGATGCGTAAAAAATTATTTTGATCAGGTTCGTCTTCTTATTTAGCTTCTCTAGGATCACGAATAATAGGCTCGAAGACCTTAAATTATGGTTAGAATCCACTTATGAGTGAATACATACCGTGTTCCTCTTTTTGGGTCTGGCTTACCTCACTCAGTAAAGCGTTTTCTATGTCCATCCATTTGCATGCAAAATTCAAGATGTCATTATTTTTTACCGCTGAGTAAAACTCTAATGTGTATATGTTCCACACCTTTTTTAACCATTCTTCTATTGAGGGGCACCTAGGCTGTTTCCAGGTTCTGGCTATTACAAATAGTGCTGCTATGAACATAGTTGAACAAACACTTTTGTAGTATGTTTGGGAATCTCTAGGGTATATTCCCAAGAGAGGAATTGCTGGGTCCTGAGGGAGGTTGACTCCCAGTTTCCTGAGAAACCGCCACACTGATTTCCAAAGTGGCTGCACAAGTTTGCATTCCCACCAACAATGGATGAGTGTTCCCCTCATTCCACATCCTCTCCAGCATAGGCTATCATTGGTGTTTTTAACTTTAGCTAATCTGACAGGTGTAAGATGGTATCTCAAAGTGGTTTTGATTTGCATTTCCCTGATCGCTAAGGAGGTTGAGCATGACCTTAAGTGTCTTCTGGCCATTCGAAGTTCATCTGTTGTGAATTCTCTGTTCAGATCAGTACCCCATTTTTTAATTGGGTTAATTAGAGTTTTAGTGTCTAGTTTCTTGAGTTCTTTGTATATTCTGGAGATCAGACCTTTGTCTGATGAGGGGTTGGTGAAGATCTTCTCCCAGTCAGAAGGCAGCCTTTTTGTCCTACTGACAGTGTCCTTTGCTTTACAGAAGCTTCCCAGTTTCAGTAGATCCCATTTATTCATTGTTTCTCTTATTGTCTGTGCTGCTGGGGTCCTACTTAGGAAGAGGTCTCCTGTGCCTAAATCTTGTAGACTACTTCCCACTTTCTCTTCTATCAGGTTCAAAGTGGACGGATTAATGTTGATGTCTTTAATCCATTTGGACTTGATTTTTGTGCATGGTGATAGATATGGATCTACTTTCATTTTTTTACAGGTTGACATCCAGTTATGCCAGCACCATTTGTTAAAGATGCTTTCCTTCTTCCATTGTATACCTTTAGCTCCCTTGTCGAAAATTAGGTGTTCATACGTTTGTGGGTTAATATCTGGGTCTTCTATTCGATTCCATAGGTCGACTTCTCTGTTCTGATGCCAATACCAAGCTGTTTTCAATACTGTAGCTCTATAATAGAGTTTGAAGTCAGGGATGGTAATGCCTCCAGAAGTTCTTTTATTGTATAAGATTGTTTTGGCTATCCTGGGTTTTTTGTTTTTCCATATAAACTTGATTAATGTTCTCTCAAGGTCTGTGAAGAAGTTTGATGGGATTTTGATGGGGATTGCATTGAATCTCTAGATTGCTTTTGGTAGAATTGCCATTTTTACTATGTTGATTCTCCCAATCCAAGAGCAGGGGAGGTCTTTCCATTTTCTGGTATCCTCCTCAATTTCTCTTTTCAAAGGCTTAAAGTTCTTGTCAAATAGGTCTTTCACATCCTTGGTTAGAGTAACCCCAAGATATTTGATGGTGTTTGTGGCTATCGTGAAAGGTGATGTTTCTCTGATTTCCCTCTCCGTTTCTTTATCCTTTGTGTATAGGAGTGCCACTGATTTTTTGGAGTTGATCTTGTATCCTGCCACGTTACTAAAGGTGTTTATCAGCTGTAGGAGTTCTTTGGTAGAGTTTTTGGGGTCGCTTATGTACACTATCATATCGTCAGCAAATAACGAAAGTTTAACTTCATCCTTTCCAATTCGAATCCCCTTGATCCCCTTATGTTGTCTTATTGCTATTGCTAGAACTTCAAGCACTATATTGAAGAGGTATGGAGAGAGTGGACAGCCTTGTCGTGTTCCTGATTTTAGTGGAAAGGCTTTGAGTTTCTCTCCATTCAATTTGATGTTAGCTGTCGGCTTGCTGGTAGGAAATAGTCAAGAGTCCCAGGTAACCTTGGGTGCATGGGGGGGGGGGTGGGAGGGTTGTTGGAAGGGGAGAGGGTTAGAGAGAAGGGAGTAGGGGAGGAATGGAGAAAGCTCGGCTGACCGAGATGGGGGGAAGGGAGGAAGGATGAATGTGGGATCAGGGAAGAATATATTTCAACTAAGGGAGTCATTTTAGAGTTTACAGGAAACTTGATTATATATGGGATCCCAGGTCCAAGGAGAGATCCCCAGATTGTTCTCTGGACAGAGGAGGGGGTGCCTGAACCGGCCTTGGCCCGTGACCATACTGATGAATATTTTGCTTATCACCATAGATCCTTCATCTGGCGTTGGATGGCGATACAGATGGAGGCCCGCGTTGGAGCACCGAACTGAGCCCCCCAAGATCCAAATGAGGAGCAGAAGGAGGAAGAAAATGACGAAGGACTGCGAGGGATACTATCACCCACTGATACAAGGGGTCGGATCTAATGAGAGTTTACCAAGGCCAGATGGACCGTGACTGAACGAGCATGTGATCCAACCAGATTCTCTGAATGTGGCCGGATTTTCTGAATGTGGCTGGCCTGCAGTCTTTCTGAGAAGCCATTGACAATGACACTGGGACTGGTTTCCTCTCCATATACTGGATTTTTGGGATCCAGTCTGTTTGGATGCTCACCTTCCTGGACCTGGAGGGAGGGGGGAGGAACTTGGACTTCCCACAGGGCAGGAGACCCTGACTGCCCTTGGGGACAAAGAGGGAGGAGGAGAGGGAGGGGGGGAGTGGGAGGGCGTTGGGAGGAGGGGCGTAAATGGAAACTTTTTATAATTTAATAAAATTACTTTCAAAATAAATTATTTTGAAAAAAGAAAAAATAAGATATATGGGGATGGCTCAGATAGTAAGTGTCTGCCAGCATTCAGGGTATTATAGACCTTGACAAAGCAGACTATAGACAGTGTAAGATAAACTTTGAGAAAATTTACAAGTCTGAAATACCAAGATTGATGCATTTGAAAGATCAGTATATTTTCAGTGATACAGTAGTGAGGGGTGTATCAAAATAAAAAGACAAATTGGGAAATCTTTTACCTTCTGATAGAAAGACAAAACTCAGGCTCTGGAGGCAGCATATATACAATCCATGAATTCTGCATAAGTCTATATATTTGGTGACAACTTTGAAAAAAGAACACTATAGTAAATATAGGCCAAGTATCCCATTGTTTGGTACATACTAGTCAATGCATCACACAATGTTGTAAATGTCAGTAATAGGAAAAGATGACATACAAGCTTCTGGCACAAATGAAATACCTAATTTTGGAATACCAAGTACTGAATGACTAAATCTATTCATTCATAAACTGAGTCTTGTCAGAATCACAAAGCCTTAAGGTCAAGTTATCCCAGTAATAAGTAAGTCACCATAAAACAAAATAGTAAGTTCAATGCACAAGTAAAGCTGCATGACCAAACAAAATAATTTATTGGATAGATACATTTTGAAAGTCAACATATTAAAAAAATAGAATGGCAGTGGTGGCACACACATTTAATCTCAGCACTCGAGAGGCAGAGGCAAGCAGATGTCGGTGAGTTTGAGGCCAGCCTGTTCTACAGAGTGAGTTCCAAGTGACAGCCAATCCTACACAGAGAAACCCAGCTCAAAAGAACAAAATCATCATCATCATCATCATCATCTTGGGTAAATAATCAGAACATGTGTGCTAAATAAAGTAATGACATCCTTCCATGCAAGTAGACACATTATTATAATCTATTTCAAGATTTTAACATCCATAGAAAATACAGATAGTTCATCCATTAAAAGCTAGGTTTGGAATAAACAAAGATGACTGCAGTTGCCAGCACCACCACAGACCTCCTAGGAGTCTGAAAGACCTATGAAATCTCCGAGGGGTAACAGGCAGCAGAAAAGAGGTGTGGAGAGCCCACAATAGCTCCAGAAAAATAAATAAATAAAGATAGATAGATAGATAGATAGATAGATAGATAGATAGATAGGAATAAATAAATGAATACATACATACATACATACATATATACATACATACATATGATGTGGGATTTCCCTCTGGATGCTGTGTTTACCATTGATAAATAAAGGAATTGCTTTGGGCCTATAGCAGAGCTATAGGGGAACAGAGCTAGGCAATGAAAACTGAGCTGAATATTGGGAGAAAGAAGGGCAGAGTCAGAGAGATGCCATATAGCCCAGCTGGAGACAGACACTGGAACTTTAGCTGATAAGACTTCCCAAGATCAAATTATTCGCAAGGGCACTTATGCTGACCCATAGGCTCAAGCTCTTTATGATGAACAAATCTTGTCCCTATGCCATAAAGCAGCCTCGAATGCTTGTAACAGGATTCAAGAACTAAGAAAAGAGATTGAATCATATACCAAAGTTAAATAGGGCCAAAGTGAATCTTTTAGTGATTTTTTACAAAGATTAACTAAGGCTGTACAAATAAAAGTAACAGACCCAAAAGATAGATGAGTATCTATTGAGTTTCTGACTTTTAAAAATGTCAACATAGAAAACAAAACGATACTTGGGCCTTTAAAGATTAGATCAGCACCAATGGACGAATGCATCCTGCATACAATGAACATTGAGACATTTGATGATAATACTGAATCTTGGGTAGAAGAAGAAATTTCCAAAGGAATGAGGAAACATTAAAATGCCAAATGTTTTAACTTTGGTAGAATAGAGCAGGGCATCTGAAAAGGAATTGTAAACAAAATATTCTAGAAACAATATCTCCTCTGGGAATGGCAAGAATAGGAAGACTCAGCCTTCTGGTATATGTAGAAGGTGTGGCAAAGGGTGACATTGGACCAATGAATGCAGATCAACAAAAGACAGATGAGGAAACCCAATACTATAGGGAAACACCTTTGGGAGCCTCTCACAGGCCCCCAAATCAAAAATTGTCCAGTCATTCCCAGTCACTGTGGAGGATATGTCTCACCAGGAAAATTAAAAAATCGAGAGCCTTCTGTAAAAAAACCAGACTGTTCTGGATGATGGAATAAACATGGAGGATGAATCAAAAATTCCAATAGGAAATAGGAAACACATTCTGGCAGACTTCTATAAATGATCAAAGACCAAAACAAAGAGTGTGTATAAATGGCATGGTAATTGTGGGTATGATAGACATGGGTGCAGATGTGAGCATCATTACTCCAGAATCTTGGCATCCAAATAGGTCCCTTCAAGAGGTAGATGTTCAATTACTAGGAATTGGAACCCTATCTTAAGTGAAACAAAGCACAAGAAAGTTGAATGGGCCAGAAGGACAGAGAGGAAGGCTGAGGCTGTATGTGGCTAATATCACAGTGAATTTATGGAGTTGTGATCTACTGCAGCAATGGAATACCCAGATTAACATTCCTGCAGTCCCAGAAACTCATATTCCTTGGAAAGATATTATAAGGTACTATACACAAAGGTCACCAGCCATTTAGGCTGTACAAGAATACAAAGCAACTATCAAACATTTAGAGGTACCAACAGCTCTAATTTTAAAATGGTTAATTGAGAAACCAATATGGGTTAAACAATGGCTATTAACAAAAGACAAACTGCAGGCTTTAGAACAGGTGATACAGGAACAACTAGATGCTCACCATATTGAAAACTCAACCAGCCCTTGGAATTATCTTGTATTTGTTGTTAAAAAGAAATCTGGAAAATGGAGAATGGTGACAGATCTAAGATCTGTCAATAAGATAATTTGATCTATGGGTCCTCTACAATCTGGAATTCCTTTGCCTTCTCTATTTCCAAAAGAATGACCTCCTATAGTTCTTGATTTGAAAGATTGTTTCTTCATTATACCTTTACAAAAAAAAAAGGACAGAGAAAAACTTGCTTTCACAGTGCCTACTTATAATAATTCTCAGCCTACTAGGAGATAGCAGTGGACCGTCCTTCCACAGGGATTGATCAACAGCCTCACCTCTGCCAATACTTTGGAAGTCAGCCATTGTTAAAAATATGTAAAAAAAATTTCTAAATCTATAATTTATCATTACATGGATGAAATTTTGCTATCTGATTCAAATGGAGATACTTTATAAAGAATGTTGGAAGAAGTAAAGAAAGTTTGTCAAAATGGGGATTACAAATTGTACCTGAAAAAACACAAAGAGAGAAGATTCTGTCAATTACCACGGTTATAAAATAGGTTTACAGAAAATTAGAACACACAAGTTAGGAAAGGCCGATTGTGGACTATGAATGACTTTCAAAGACTGTTACGAGACATTTTCAGTCTACACCCAGCTGATTGGATAACACTTGATTTAATAGTTTATTTAAACAAAATAAAAGAGACTTAAACAGTCCCATGGAATTAACATGAAGCTGAAAAGGAATTGATTGTCATTGAAGAAAAATTACAGGAGGCACATGTGGAGAGAGTGAATCCAAATCTTAATTGCATTTTACTCATATTGCCTACCAGAATTTCCCCTATAGGAATGTTAATGCAGAGGGAAGATACTATCTTAGAATGGACTTTTTACCACATAAACCAAGTAAAATATTAAAAACTTATGTGGAAAAAGTCTCTGAATTAATTATAAAAGGAAAATTGAGATTTTGTTAACTAGCAGGTATAGACCCAGCAGAGATTATAGTGCCTTTTACTATTGATGAAATTTAAAAAACTATGGGAAGACAATGAACCTTGGCAAAGAGCTTGTGCTAAATTTTTAGGAGAGATTAATAGCAATTATCCCAAAAATTATAGAATTAACCTTATAACGAGAACTACTTGGATCCTTTCCCACATTGTACGGGACACACCAATAACTGGAGCCCATACTTTTTATATTGATGCAAATAAATCAGGAAAAGCAGGTTACAAATCAGAAGATTTAAGTAAGGTGGAACAAAGCCCTTATAATCCTGTCCAAAAGGTAGGATTGTATGCTATTCTATGATACTAAGGTATTTTTAAAACCTCTTAATATAGTTACTGATTACAATATACAGAGTTGTCTTGCATATTGAAACCACTGAATTTATACCAGATGATACAGAATTGATTTCATTATTCATACAGCTTCAAGATATAATCAGGAATAAGTTTTGTTCCATATACATAACACATATCCGATCCCATACGGGTCTGCCAAGTCCTCTAGCACAAGATAATACAGAAATTGAACAATTATTGATTGGAAGTGTTTCAGGCCTCTGAATTTCATTAAAAAAATCATGTAAACAGCAAAGGTTTGAAGAAAGGTTCCTATTACATGGTAACAACTAAAGAAATTATAACAAGATGTCCTACTTGCTCTTTCTATAACCAAATACTGTTGCCTGCAGGGAATAACCCTAAGGGTACTGAAAGGAATGAAATCTGGCAGATGGATGTGTTCCACTTTGCAGAATTTGGAAAATTAAAATATGTACACCACACCATTGGCACTTATTCATGTTTTCAATGGGCAACTGCTTTGAGCTCAGAAAAGGATGATTCATTAATCACACATTTATTAGAAGTTATGGCCATCATGGGTATACCTGCACAAAAAGACAGATAATGGTCCAATATATATAGGTTTCTAAGAAAATGAAACTGTTTTTTACTTATTATAATATAAAGCATATTACAGGTATACCACACAATCCTATAGGTCAGGAAGTTATAGAAAGTTCAAATCGAACTATAAAGGATATGTTAAGCAAACAGAAAGGGATAGAAAATACCTCCAGACATAGATTACATAATGTTTTATTGACCTTGAATTTTCTTAATGCTACTGAGAAAGGAACAACAGCAACAGAGAGACATTGGATAATAGAAAAGTCTTCTGAATTAAATCAGCCAGTGTATTTCAAGTATGTGTTGACCTCAAAATGGAAGCCAGGAGATGTGCTACATTGGAAAAGGGGTTTTGTTCTTGTTTACATGGGAGAATAAAAGTTATGGAGATCATCAAAATTAATAAAGATTTGGTTTGAAAAAGAGAAATCTCTTGAGAAAGAGAAAAGATACCACATCCACAGAGGTGACAACCAATCAGGTGATAAAGAAACCTCATAAGGGTTGGGGCAGGGTTTTGTTCTTGTCTCTGCAGGAAAATACTCATTTACACAAAGTCAAGAGACCCTGGACATCTAGATGCCTAAAGAGGAAAACATAATTATTCAGATAGGATAACCAAGCAAACAAATTATCACTTGTGAGGATATGTCATATGAGGGTAAGAACCATTGAACATAAATATTATATATATGCTACCTACTATAATAATAGTCGTGACTCACTTAAAAATCAAAGCTGGTTTGGAGTTGAACAATGGCTCTGTCCTCTAAGCTCAAGCAAGTTGATAAAAACAAAAAAATTAAAGTTTCTGTCTCATGTCATGAGCCATCTGGTATGGGACAGAAAGAAGAATGAATTTAGAAAAAAATTTACTTTTCTTCATACCTATTTTTGTCTCTATCGTACCTTTCACTAAATATATATATAAAATGTTTAAGTTTTCCACAATGAATTTTCCTGCAGTGATCTTTGAAGGGGCACCACAACAATGATTCCACCTGGTTGATATGATGTTATAATGCTGATAGCACTACTATAAGATGTGTTTTGGGTACCAACTGCTCATGATGATTCCATCTTGGTTAGCTGAAATTGTGCAATTTTTTTTGCAATGTTCTGGCCAGAATTTCAAATAGGATCTTCAGAAAAATCCCTACTGAATACTCAGAAACTATTTGCAATTACACCAGACAGTAATCGTGAAACTTAACATCGTTTTACTTTCCCAAGACCCCATAGAAAGAACATCACCCCCGTGACAGCTGGAAGTAATTACGGAAGACCATGTCCCCTCTCCCAACAAAGTTTATTCTCAGGGTTAGGGAAGTCAATTAGAAATTAATTATACTTGGTATAGGATTGAGGGTTGTGGTAGAAATCATGTAAGCTCAGGGTCTCTTTTAAAAAAATGAAAAATTGGATGGGATAATAAGATTAGTGTGAGTTTACTCATACTAATAACAGTGAGTAATAGAGTGAATACTTGTGAGTTATTATTTATAGGCAAGTTACATTGGTATAGATCCTTATATATTGATACAAATCCAAATTGTGTTGAATAGATTCCTATTTCTGTCTACAATATTTGTATTCCTAGCCAAAGTTATTTTGTCATTTTGTATGCATGCATGCTTCTACCTCTGCTTCAGACATTTTGTATATTGATACAATTTTGGGATATATTTATCATTTTTCAATATACATTTCTACCTCTGATCAAGATAATTATACATTGTTTACATTTTGAGGTCATTGCACAGTTGTTTAAAGATTGTTTAATATTCTAATATGAAGTCTTAGTCTTTAATTTATATATGTATTAAGATTCACAGGTCAATAGTCATCTATGTTTGTCATACTTATAGTTAGACAGGTTCTTTAGATACATAGAGATTGTGTTCTGCATAGATAGGTAATTTTCAACCACTTCAAAGAGCTGTAGAATATAACATTTAAATAACTTAGGGTTCTCTTGACATGAGACACGATTGCTCCTGGCAGCACCAATCTATTTCCAAGAGAATGTTGAGCACTGAAGACACTCCACTTGAGAGCTTGTTTTCTTCTTGGCAAAACTGGCCTTTGGGCAAGGAACTGCCCATGCATTGACCACTGATAAAATGCACAATGTCTGGAAAGGACAAGCAGGATACAAGAAAAAAAGACTTCAAGCACTATACTGAACAGGAATGGAGAAAAGATATCCTTTTCTTGTCTCTGATACTTTTGAGTTTTTCTCCATTTACCATGATGTTGGTTATGGGTTTCCAGTATATTGTCTTTGCATTTGCATGTTGGTATATGTTTCCTATATCTCTAGATTCTCCAATATTTTTAACAATGAATGGATTTTTTATTTTATCAAGTCTTTTCTCTATCTAATGAAAATCTCATGTCTTTTCTTTTTTTTTTTTGTCTCAATAACCACTGTGTCCAGTTTGTGCTGCCCATGTAGTCATGGGTTTTGAGCTATCCACTAGAGCATGGTAGACAACATCTATGAACTAACAATTGCTCCTCAGCTAGGATTGAGAGTTCATGATAACAGACAAACATGCATACATAAACACACACACACACACACACACACACACACACACACACTCAGGAATGTTGGCTGGCTTCATTTTGTACAGGCAACCACTGCTGTAAGTTCACAGAGTAGCTATCCTATTTATCCAGAAGACACTGTTATGCTCCATCCCCATTGACTTGTGGCTCTTGCAATCTTTCCATCTCCTTTGTGCTAGGGTTTCCTAGACCTTGGGGAAAGAGTGTGATATAGATGTTTCACTTGTAGCTGAGCATGTCATAGACGCTCTTTCCACTTTGACTATTGTAAGTTTCAGTGTTAATCTCCTAAGGCACAAAGAAATTTCTCTAATGATGTCTTAGAACTTCACTAATAAATTCAGAATTAAGCTGCACTAAATGAATTAACAAGTAAGAAGATAGTTTTTATATTACATCCACCTATCAAAATAATAGTAGTAGGTTTACTCCTTGAGCCCGTGAGTTGTCTAACCATGGACTCTTGGCCAGATTTACAGCATCAAGCACCTATTTCCTCCTATGAAGCTAGCCTTTAATCCAATCAAAATGCAGCTGTGGGGCTGGAGAGATGGCTGACTGGATAAAAGCATACGTTGCTCTTCCAGCGAACCCTGGGTCAAGTCCCGGTACCCACATGTCAGCTGAAATCTATATGTAACTTCAGTTCAGAGAGATCCAACACCCTCTTCTGGCATCCCTGGGCACTGAACACATGTTCACACAACAGCAGGTAAAATACTTATTCACATAAAATAATATTTAAATCATTTGTGATCCCCATATTATTGACATCACTTGCACCTGTGGGCATATCTTGTAATGCCAATCATTTTTGTAGCATACTAAACCTACCTCTTTAAACCTCTTTAAACTTACAATCTCAAAGAGTATGTGTTTAATTTAGATTAGATAGGTAGATAGATACTCCTTGGATATTAAAGCTAAGCTATTATTTATTCATATTTATTAACTTATTAAAATACAAATAAATACATTGGATGCTAAGATAAACGGACTATATTCATCAAAAATTTACATTTTCTAAAAGAAATGAAAATATAGTGGGGAGAGTAAGAATGTATTATATATTTTGCTAGTCTCAATGATATCTGACTTCAGATAATTACTGAAGGTTTACTTTCAATTTACAAATTCCAGAGACAAATAAAAGACATAGTCTGTCCACTCCATAATAAAACTAAAAATTAATAAAATCAGATGGGAAAAGGCTCTTCCATCTGAAAAAATTTAAATTGTCTACAAAATGACTGTCAATGCAAAAAAACATAAAATAAAAACCAAATTATTAAAACTTTATAAAGTAATGACAATGATATGTAATGGAATATAATTTACCAAAACAGAAGTACAAAATCATAGAAAGTCTTAGCACTCAAACTTCCACATAAACAAATGCAGAAAGTGCTATAAAACAACCCATTTCTCTTCCCCAATCCTACCCCAAAACAACAGCCCTTTAGAGAAATCTATGAAAACAGGAAACTTGGAGGGAACTGATGAGATAAATCAGATCTTCAAAAAATGTTTAAGACAGGAAAATTATAGGTACCACTACTGAAAGATCACTCGTATAATATTGTTTTTGAAAAGAAAGAATGAAGGTCTGGAGTTCAGCTGAAGGGCAGAGCACTTTTTGTAGTATGCACAAATCCCTGGGTTTGATTACCAGCACTGCAAAAAATATAAGTTATAAATTAAAATTTAAAAAAGAAAAATGAATATTGTACAGTATTTTTATGTTTTAAAGGAATAAGCAAGAACCATATGTGCATTTAAAAACAGCATTAGAGGGACTTAAGACACAATCTAGGTATTTAAGCATGGTGGAAAAATAATAAACGATATGGGATATTTTTGTCCTGGGTACCATTTTTAGCCATGTGACTATATTTTCTACTTAAAATAATTTTTTGAGACAAGTTCTCATTATGTAGCACTTGACTGGCCTGAAACTTGATATTTAGACCAGGCTGGACAGGAAACTCATATAGATCTATCTGTCTCTACCACCACGTATTAGGATTTGATGCTATCATGCCCCATATCAATATTAAATTTTAATATAAAGTATTTTTACACAAGTTTTTTTAAATGCATGATAGTTTCCTCTTTTAATTATTTTGAAGCATGTTTCTCACATGCCTCTTTTTGAAAAGTATGTCAAATTGTAAAAAATTTAATAGTAATTTTCAAGCATTGTATTTTGTGAGAACTTTGTCAAATTTTCTTAGGCTAAGGTAGCAACAATTAGTCTTAAGAAACTAATGAGTTAATATTAACATAGCTTTGAGAGATAAAAATGTTCCTTCGTTTGTTCATTAGATTAAAATCATAATCATTTTAAAAGTGATTTTTGGCCATGCTTACGGGCACTCCCACAGCTTGCTTTGCACCAAGGGTGGCCTTCTAGTTAGCCCTGTTTCTATATTAGGCAACTTAACTTTCACACAAGGATATCAGTCCTACTCCCAATTCAACTGTCTGTGAAAGCATATGGGTACTTATTTAATTGGCAACATAGACTAGCAGCACTCCAGGTAGTTGTCAGCAAATACAATCTTGAACTCATGCTGTCCAATACCAATCAAAATCTTGGCCAAGATAAATAATATTTAGGAAAGATTGATTGATAGAGTGGACATTTGCTATTTTTGGCAGATCAGTATCCAAATGCCCATTCTCTACTAGAGAAATTTCAAGATAAGGGGAGGCATAATCCTGATTTCCCTAGAAATACTAAAGAAAATATAAACACCTCCTCTATACCCTAGAATCTGGAAGCATATCTGTGATCTAGTCTTGATCAATAGCATGAGCTGTTATTCTGACATTTTATATTATGAAATAGTTGAGAAAGATAAAAAGACAATCGTGGATTTTTTTGTCACAGTAGTGGTAGCAGAAGTGAAATTGAGTAGAGTTCAGGCAAGAGTCTATTAGACAGTTAAGTGTCCTTTTACAGATAATTCCTATAGCAAAATATTTTCTCAGAATTTCCTCCTTTGATTCAAGTACATTTATCAAGTCTGATTCTCCAAGATTTTATGAATTATTCTGCAATCAATCAACACACACATGAAAGAATCACCCTTTTGAGGGTAAAAAGCATTTTCAACTGAACTTTAAAAGTATAACTAGAAAAGAATAAAGTTGGAGGACAAGAGTGGGAGAAATATACCATTGCTATGGTTTAGATATGATTCAAGTTTACTTTCCAGTTGTTCACCATGTTTTGGAAGCTTGACCAAGTTTCCTAGGTGGTCAAGTCAAGAGTTAGGGCCTACACAGAATCAACTAAGCAGGACTCACAAGACTCACATAGACTGAAGAAATAAACATAGATGTTGTGTGGGTCAGAGCATATACCTTATGGTTGTGTAGCTTAGTGTTCTTGGTGGGACTCCCAACAATGAGAGTAGGAGCTCTGACTCCTTTGTCTGCATTTAGGACCCTTTTCTTCCTACTGGGTTGCCTTGGCTAGCCTTGATATGAGAGTATGTGCCCAGTCTTAATCTCTTGTTAGACCATGTTCAGTGGATATCCCTGAAAGGTTTGTTTTTTTTTTTGAAGGGAACAAGAGGATGAGATTTGGAGTCGAGGGGATGTGAGGACTGAGAGGAGTGGAAAGGGGGGAAACTGCAATTGTGATGTAATATATAAGAGAAGAACAAAAGTTTAAATAAGAGTTGGTGCCTAATGAAAGGTGCTCAGGTTAACTAGATACCTCCTCTCAGTAAGGACTATTAAGACTCCACTATCTCTCTAGCTTTCTCTCTGACCTTAAGGTATTTTAATTTGATTCTACATTTCCTCTAACCACTGTGATGTGATTGGCCATGAAGCCTTCACCAGAGACAAGCTGATATCACTTTAAGGCCTAACTTCTACAATTATAAACCAAATAAATCTCTTTTCCTTTTAAAGTTATGAATCTTAGAGTATTTTATTATACTAACAGACATGGATACAGCCACATAAAAGATATAGCAGTTACAAAAATGCATACGCTTACAAAAATGGGAAATATGTTGTGATAGTATATGTCAACTTGACAAAACTGAAATTATCTGGGATGAAGTCGCAGTGAAGGACTGGCTGTATTAGGTTGCCCTGTGGGTATCTGTGGGGCATTGCCTTGATTACCTTAACTAAGGTGGATAGACCCACTAAGGTGTGTTGCACCATTTCTTAATTCCTTAAGCCTGGATTTTCAAGTGTATATGAGTAGAGAAATTGAACTAAATATAAGCAAGTATGCAATCATTGATCTCTGTTGCTGAATGTTGTCTGCTAGCTCCCTTGGTTCCTGCATTGTGGTTTCTCTGCTATAATAGACTGTTACTTGACATAATGAGCTAAAATAAACCCTTTATCTTACAAATTCTTTTGTCGGGTACTTTATGAAAGCAACAGAAAAGAAATTAAGATGCATATGGAATCCTAAATGTTCTGACCTCAAGAAATAATTGTAGAGGTGGCAGAAAAGTTAATGAAATCTAATGGGACATTATATATGAGAAATGTTTGTGATATTATTATAGTAGGACAAATGTCTAACAAGTATTCAGCTAATACAATAACTCAGAGGAGGAAAACAATGTCTTCCCTTCTATTAACAGGTTTTTACTGCTACTGAAGCTATTGCTAAAAACCATAATCTCTAAAGGCAGATGTGATTTATTCAGACATTTCAGAAAAACTACAAAACTGAGAAGCCACTAATAAAATAGAAATATAACAAAGATACATGAATTTAACACAAAGATGAAAGGGATACATGAAATATATTTATGGCATAAAGATTTTTTCAGTTCAGCATGATTTTCTGATTCTAAAATTTAGCAGCTGAACTGAAAAGAAGGATTGCCACTTATGAAACCCAAAATGAAAGTACAAATAGGGAGCTGGAGAGATGGCTCAGAGGTTAAGAGTCCTGGCTGCTCTTCCAGAGGTCCTGAGTCCAATTTCCAGCAACCACATGGAGGCTCACAATCATCTATAATGCCACCTGATACCCTCTTCTGATGTGCAGACAGAAAATTGTATATATAATAAACAAATTTATTAAAAATGAAAGAAAGTAGAAGTAGAAGAAATAGCTCAAGACACGGAGCAAAAAGTATATATGATGTACCTCTGCTTCTACCCACAAAAGATAAACTATTCTCAGACTTACTCACCAACTATAAACAATGAGAATACAGGGCAAACAAAACATATAAAGCAACCAGTTGTAAACATTAGTCTACAGGCATTGCAGGGTCTGATCCCTAGAGTTAGGAAACATAGAAATCTCAAGGGGCATCTCAAAAGAACTAGGACACAGCACCAAACCAGAGTTAAGAACACAGCAATCTCAAGGGTCATCTCTCTAGTACCAGGAGGCAGCACCAAGTCAAAGCCTAGTTGCTGAGTTCAAAGAACAGAGATCAGAATTCAAAACTTTCAAGATTAGTAGAAGTTATGGGGTAATCTCAATGACTTTTTTTTTCAGTTAAATCGGTGAACAACCAGAAATATGCATGTTTCTCCAGTGAACACTGCATTGAAGAAACAGTGAGTGGCTGTTGCAAGAGCATGAAACCAACAAAGCTCTTTGAACTCAACATTACCATAATGTATTTATTAGACAAACAATATAGGCAATATAAATAAGCCACGGCATGAGAAAGGATAGATGAGTTTTGTTGTCAAAAACCTTTTGTCTCTAAAGATTGGGTAGACAATAAAAAGAGACAAAACAAAAAAAATGATATCAAAGGAGGAAGGGGACTGAGGAAAGAACAAAGGAATCCACGCCCTACACTGTCAGGAACTGGCAACTGGATAGGCCAGAGACCTAGGGTAGAACAAAACACGACTAGCAAAAAAAAGAAAAAGAAAAAGAAAGCAATGAAATGATTCCTAATAATATTCTGCCATACTCATAGATTAGTGCCTTCTCCTATTGTCATTAGAGGGGCTTCTTTGTGAAGCAGATAGGAATGGGAGGATCTCCATCTGGTCCCTCTCCTTGAAGTTCAGGAAACCCTGAGAAAGAGGAATTAAGGATTGTAGGAATCAGAGAGGTTGGAGGACACCAGGAGAACATGACCCACTAAATCTACTAAGCAGAGATCACATGGGCTCACAGTGACTAAAGAGGCAAGCACAGAGCCTGCATGGTCTTGACATTACAATGTCCTCGGCATTACAGCTATTAGTTTGGTGTTTTGTGGGACTCCTAACAACAACTTCAGGTGTGTCCCTGACTCTTTTGCCTGCTCTTGTCCAGTCTCAATAGGAGGGCTTTCACCTTGTCTTTCTGCATCCTGTTTTGTCTTGTTTGGTTGTTGAAGGTCTGCTGTTTTGTGAAAAGAAATAAAAGGAGAGTGGATCTATAGAAGAGGGAAAGTGAGGGAGAGGTGCTTGGAGAAATAAAGGGAGAATAAACTGTGGTCAGGATATACTGTATAAGAGAAGGATCTAATTTCAACTTAAAAAAAAGAAATAGGCCCATTTTATCTATAAGATGCTAGAAGAAAACCTATAAAATTCATGAAACTTGCATTGTAACATAATTCTTTGATTTTTCTAAAAAGAGATTATTGATGAAATAGATAGTAATGCAGGTGTTCATCTTTACACATAGTTAAACAATAGGAAAAATAAATCTCTGGCAGAGTCTGACTGCAAATATATATATACATATATAAATATATAGCTATATATAATTTTTAAAATGTAATCACACAGAAAAAAATAAGAGAAAGTAATATATAAGGAGTTTCAGAACGTCCTAATAGGGTCCCATAGTTTATGGCTAAGTGCTAAACTCTATGCCCAGAGAGTGCAACTCCACAATACCAGGGAAAGATAAGAGTTTACTCAGAGCTTTTCACATTAACACAACTAGAGTGACGGGATTTTGTTGCTTTCATGACACTTCTTGTTCAAAACATTCAGGTAAGACATTGAATGAATATGACTAGTAATAAAGTTAAGCTATCCCTGGAGTAGGGGCTAACCTAGGCCCTGTGTATGGGCTAAATTAGCCCTGTAATAAAGACCAGTCAAGGCCAGTCCCATAGAAACTTCAAACCAAAGTCTACAGGCACTAAAAGACTATTGAGAGAGGGAAAATTAGTCTTCCCCAGAGAAGAGGCCCCTAAATGGTTATCCAATCCCTAGTGGTCATTCCTAAAAACATACATATATAAGCAACAGACTCAGCAGGTCATTTATATGTTTATTTGCATATATGCATTATGTGTGCATGTATGCATGTGATAATAATAATTAAAGAATAAGAGGCCATGAATTTGAAAGAAAGGGAATAACATCTGAAGAGAAAAGGAGGAGAGGAGAAATTATATAATTATATTTCAAATAAATAATAATATTTAAATGATAAAACAAAGGCCTTCAAAACTTAAATTAATACCCAATAATTACCCTCTGTAACAGATTCAGTACATTAAAAATAAATTTTTAAAAAAACTACTGCTCAAAATATAAAAGCCACAAAGTCTGACATCTAATTGCAAATTACTATTGCCCTGGTTCTCCTTGACAAGGCTGCAGCAAATGCTTATTTTTCCCACTTATTACAGTTTTTTTCAGGACTTATTTTTTTTAGTTATGTGTTTATTGTGTATACTTATACATTCTTAATTACTGAGTCATCTCTCCAGTTGATAATCCCAACTTTTGGGAGCAGAACATACATTTTTTGAAATACAGAGGGCTGGAGAAATGGCTCAGTGCTTAATAGCACTTGCTGATCTTTCAGAGAACCCAGGTTCAGTCCCCGGCACACACACGGAGTCTAGCGGTTACCTATAACTCCAGTTCTAGGGGATTCTGACCTCTGTGGACACCTCAAGTACACTGTGCACAGGCATACATCCAGGCAAAATACATTAAATTAAAAAATGCTGTTTGAAAGAAAGAAATCAATTAATCTGTCCCTATCATTTTGGCAGGCAAGAGCTGCTTATTGATACAATAGTAACAGGAGTGTTATGGATATAATCAGTTGATTTCTAATTGGATCTGTGGCCTGTTCCATAGAAGGGAGTTCATGTCTACTTCTGCAGACTTGGTCAAAGGCTGGAAAGGTCATAGCCACTGGAAATGTTGACCAATTGTCTCTTAAATGTTTATATTTATTTATATCCATAGGCTGGTGCAAAGAAGCTTGTCTTTGAAAAAAGAAAAAAGCCAGTTAACGAGAGGCTTATGGCTGAATGGTTGGTCAAGGTTCTGTGAGAACAAGTAACTATTGAGTGAGCAGATTAAACGAATTAATACACATATCTTCCACTCCAAGACTCAAGAAATATTGGAGGAGGCTGAGGTAATGTGAGAGCCATAAAGCATCGTCTTACGGGCATGGCTGTGACACTCATGGCCTCACAGCAGCTGCAGGTATCTGACCAAATGCCTGCACAGGAATGAGCTGGCAAACCTTTGGTCATAAATGGAGCAGATGCCTATGGGTCCCCACCCACCAAGGAGATCTAACAGCAGCTGAGAGCTCTGGAAGAAGAGAAATGACTGCCTTACCTATATAGTCACTAGTGAGTCACTCACATCTTAGTGTATAGATTCACACCTACACCCGCACAAGGGTCCTGGTAAAACTCAGTGGGTCACAAAGCAAAACAAAACAAAACAAATATGAGCAGTTCTTCCCAGAGAGATCCTTCCTCTGGCGAAGGACGGCTATGCAGTCGGAGGCCCACATTGGAGCACCGGATTGAGCCCCCCGAGGTCCGGAGGGGGAGCGGAAGGAGGAGGAACATGAAAAACGAAATCAGTACTGCGAGGGATGCTATCACCCACTGATACAAGGGAACGGATCTGATGAGAGTTTACCAGGGCCAGCCGGACTGGGACTGAACGAGGACGTGATCTAGCCAGATTCTCGGAATTTGGCCGGATTCTCTGACTGTGGCTGGCCCGGGGTCTTTCTGAAAAGCCATTGACTATGACACTGGGACCTGTTTCCTCTGCATATGCTGGATTTTGGGGATCCAGTCTGTTTGGATGCTCGCCTTCCTGGACCTGGAGGGAGGGGGAGGGAGCTGGAGCTTCCCACAGGGCAGGAAACCCTGACTGCCCTGGGGGACGGAGGGGAAGGAGGGGGGGAGTGGGGGGAGTGGGAGGGTGTTGGGAGGGGGGCGGAAATGGAAACTTTTATAATTTAATAAAATTTACTAAAAAAAAACAAATATATAGAAAACTGACATATGCATTTAATGGAAGGAGGTATAAGAGAAAGATAAGAGAGGGTAGAGGTTTATCGGTTGAACTGAAGACCCACTCCATGAAATGAAACCCATACTTGACATTGCTTAAGTAAACAGAACCTGAGACTATATAGGTCATGCTCCTAGGAGAAAACCTTATTAGAATCATTCTACAAAGGAATAGCAATAAAATTACTCCTACTGACATACTGCTATACTCACAGACCAGTGCCTCACTCAAACCTCACCAGAAAAGTTTCTTCATGCAGTAGATGGGAACTAACAGAGGGACTCGGAACTGGGCAATGTGCAGAGAGTGAGAGACTTTGGAGCACTCAGTCCTAAATGGGATGTCTTTATCAGTCCCTTCCCTCAAGGAACAGAGAGCTATGCAAAAGAAGAGGTAGAGAGTCAGGGGTGATGGATAATACCAATGAAACAGTGTCTTCCAGACCCAACAGGACTGATGGACATATGAACTCACAGACACTGTGGAAGAATGCAGAAGACCTACACAGGTTCAAGTCAAACGGGATCCCACAACTGAGAGGGGGAAGTGGGCACAGGCTCACAGCCCCAGCTAAAGACTATTTGCAACTCATATCCACTAAGAAAGAAAACATTTTCTCAACGTAGTGTCACTGGGTATATCAACCACACTCCCAAGCAGGCCTCATGCCCAGAAATAGTTTGCCAATGCAAACCCAACACCATTGTTTATTTGGAGGATTTATTTGGGGGTGAGGGGGTAACTTTTTGTTTTTGTTTTTGTTTTTTTGCCTTATTAGTCTTTTGCTTGTTTGTTCTGATTTTTGTACTTGTGTTTTCTAAGGTTGTTTTTTTTTAAGAGAGAGAAAAAGAGAACAAATAGTTGAGTGGAAAAGGAGAAGATATAGAAATTGGAGGAAAGGAAAAAACATTAAAAATATATTTTATGAAATTTTAGAAATAAAATTTAAAAATGAAAATAAGACTGAGTGAAGAGACAAGTGTGACTGAATTTTATAAACATAAAAATTGTCAGAAAAAATATATAGCTTTTTTTAACTTGCTAACCATAAAATGTAGGCAAAAGAAGTCTGGCTATAATTAGGAAAAGCAAATAAAATACTAACACATAACCATTAGCATACCTATTGTCCAAAAAAAACAAAGCAAAACCAAAAAACAAAAGTGTTGAGTAGAACATGACTTGAAATCTTTAGTTTCCTGAAGATCTTCCATGTTGATTTCCATAGCTTACATTCCCACCAGCAGTCCACAGGGTTCCTCCAACCCCTCTCCATCACTCTTACCAGATTTTTTTTTTAAGACACGGAAGTCCAATTTGTGTTACCCAACTATTCTGTTTTGTTTTAGTTTTTTTGTTTTTCAAGACAGGGTTTCTCTGCAGTTCTGGAGCCTGTCCTGGCACTCGCTCTGCTTTGTAGACCAGGCTGACCTCAAACTCACAGAGATCCAGCTGTCTCTGCCTCCTGAGTGCTGGAATTAAAGGTGTGCACTACCACCGCCCAGCTTATCCAACTATTCTTAGAAAAGAGGCCTAGCCTAGAGTGTGGCCACCTCACCAGGACTCACACCATTCATAGAAACTGACTCTTCCTCTTCTAACAGCTGTCAAATACCAGTAACTCCTCAGTTAGTACGAGAGTTCAGACCCAGCCCACACTCCTTCCGGCTGGGATTTTCTCTTGTTTGATCTTGCACAGATCTTGTGTATGTTGTCACAATCACTGTGAGTTCACATGTATAACTTCCATGTGGTATCTGGGAAAGACTGTCCTTGAAGTTATGGTGGAGGTTTAGTGATAGATATTTGAGTGAGGTAAGATGAAATCTGAATGCAGTTTTATTTTATACTTCTCTGATAGATAAAACTGTTGAGCATTTTACATGTATTTATTGGCCATCTGTAGTTTGTCCTTCTAGAACTGTGTATTCATTTTGATTGCCCATTTACTAACTGAATGATTTAGGCAAGGAGGAGAGAGGCATGTTTGATATTTTTTATTTCTTTAAATAGTGTAGATATTAATCCTCTGAACAAAATTTTCTCTCATTCTGGAGGCTTTCTTTTCACTACAATGTTTCTTTTTCATGAAGAATCTTTTTAATTTCATGCAATCCCATTTGTCAATTCTTGGAATTATTTCCTGAACCACTGAAGTTTTTTCTTGCCAATGCCTATACTTAAAGTGTGTTCCTTATGTTTTCTGCTAACAGTGTCTACAATCCAACTCTTACATTAAGATCTCTGACCCATTTCGAATTGATGTTTATACACAGTGAGAGAAATAGAGCTACAATAAGACCTGGCTATTCAGGCAAACTTGGGTGCAGGGGGGTGGGGTGGAAGGTGGAAGTAAGGGGAGATGGTTAGAGAGAAGGGAGAGGGGGAGGATTGGGAATGACTTGAGGGAATGGGAGGGAGGGAGAAAGGATGGATATGGGACTAGGGAAGTATATAGCTCAACTAAGGGAGCCATTTTAGGGTTTGTAAGAGTCTTGATTCTGGAGGGGTTCCCAGGCACAAGGAGAGGTCCCCAGATTGTTCCCTGGGCAGCAGAGAAGAGCGTACCTGAACTGGCCCTGGTCCATAACCATACTGATGAATATTTTGTATATCACCATAGAACCTTCATCAGGCGATGGATGGAGATAGAGACAGAGACCCACATTGGAACACTGGACTTAACTCCCTAGGTCCAAATAAGAAGCAGAAGGAGGGAGAATGTGAGCAAGAAAGGCAGAACTAGAGTGAACCTTCATCTGACGATAGATGGAGATAGAGACGGAGACCCACATCGAAGCACTGGATTGAGCCCCCAAGGTCCAAATGAGGAGCAGAAGGAGAGAGATCATGAAAAAGGAAATCAGAACCGTGTGGGGTGCGTTCACCCTCGGATACAAGGGGACTAATCGAATGAGAGCTCACCAAGGCCAGCTGGACTGGGACTGAACGAGCATGTGATCAAACCGGAGTCTCTAAATGTGACTGACATGGGGGCTGACTGAGAAGCCATTGTCAATGGCACTGGGTCTTGTTTTGTCTGCATGTACTAGCTTTCTGGGATCCTAGTCTGTTTGGATGCTCACCTTCCTAGACCTGGAGGGAGAGGGGTGGAACTTGAACTTCCCACAGGGCAGGAAACCCTGACTGCTCTTAGGACTGAAGAGAAAGGAGGGGAGGGAGTTGGGGGGGGGAGGAGGAGAGGGAGTGGGGGAAATGGGAGGGTATGGGGAGGAGGGGAGGAAGTGGAAATTTTTATAAACAAATAAATAAATTAATAAAAAAAGACCTGGCTATTAACACTCTTGGGAATACACATAAGGGTCCAAGTCAGCATATCATACAGACCTGCTCATCCAAGTTTATTGAGACATTATTCACCATAGCCAAGTTACAGGATCAATGTGACTATTATCAACAAGTCAATGGATACAGGCAATGTAATATGTATACACAATGGAGTTTTACTCAAACATAAAGAATGAGATTTGTGATTTTCAAGAAAATTGGTGATTTTAGAGATCACCATATTAAGCAAAATAAACCATGCCCAGAAAGACAAATATGTTTTCTGTCATATGGAGAACCTTAGATAAAACACACACACACACACACACACACACACACACACACACACACACACACACACACACGCAACATTGAAAACAGAAAGGGAGTTATTTCAGAGGAGAAAGAAGACTATGGGGGTGGGAGGGGGAGAGTTCTAGAAAGTGAATGTTGGCAAAGTACATGATATACCTCACCAAAAACATCATTAAGAAGTTCATCACTTTGTACAATGAGTATACACTAATAAAAACATTCCTAAAAGGCAATAAGCTTGAATTTTTATGTACTGTTGTATAAAATGTAAAATGGTGCAGTTGCTATGAAGAACAACTTAATGCCCCATCAAAATACTAAAAATCATTATGATCCAGTAATTTTGTTTCTGAGTATACATCCAAAAGAAGAGAAATATCCAAGATTTATGCATATCTACACTCATGGTAGCACAATTCACAATAATCAAGAGATGGAAGTCTGTGCTGGGACTAGACCTGGAGTGAACAGGCCTGGCCTCCACAACATGCTCTGAAAGCAACCATATTATTGATGCCAAATCACAAATCCACCCAGATAAATGCAGCTGAGGTTGACAAAGTCACAGGCAAGCTTAATGGCCAGTTTCAAACCTGCGCCATCTGTGGGACTATTCAGGATGGGTGACTCAGAGGCTCTGATCCTCCAATTGGCTAAGGCTGATCTGGAACTACCTGAAAGAACATTTTACCAAAAGAATTCAGAAAATATTTGTCATAAAATAGTGAGAAACCAGAGAGAAAGAGAATGGATGGATGGGAGCAGCTCCACATATCAACCAGTGGGTGAATGAGTAAAGGGTGAATATGCACAAAATGGAATATTACTAAGCTTTTTCATGTATATTGGTTGTACAAAATAAGAAGTTTCATTATGACATTTCCATGCATTCATAAAATGTACTTTGAGCTTTTCTATCCCAGCCCCACTTTCACTTGTCCCTTTCTCTAATAGTACTGCTTTACCTTCATAGTCTCTTTTTCAAGATTCCACATATGATAGAAAACATATGATACTTCCTTTTATAGAAATGGCTTGTTTTACTTAATATGATGATCTCCACTTCTATATACTTTCCTTCAAATGACAGAGTTTCATTCTTTATGGCAAAAACCTAAATATTCTTCAGAGTGAAGAAAAATTATTACAGGGGAAACCTGATTTTCAGTAACAGAATGAACAATAAAATCAAAGATAACTGAGAAAAGATAAATGACATCTACACTTCATTTAAAATGGTGCAATACTAAATATATTAGGAAAGATTAGGTATGTATAAAATGAGCCATGGATAAACTATTAAAGAGACAAGAAAATAATTATAATTTTACAAATTCATCAGATTAATTAAGATAAAAACCTAAAAAAATTCATCTAACCAAAAAACTGTCAGGGCTTTAGACAGTGTGGAACAAAGAAGAGGCAAAAACCCAGTACTATTCATAGTACTAGCCAAGATATGAAACCAGTACGTGTCCAAAGATAAATGAATGAATAAAGAAAGTATTGAATATGAATAAATGATGAAACCAAATAAGATTCCTAGCACTCAGGAAGCTGAGGCAAGAGGATCATAAATTCAAGGCTAGCCTAGGCTACATAGTAAGTTTGAGGACAGCCTTCCCTGAACAGTATGACCCTATCTTAAACCCATGAACACGGGGTGGGAACATAGCACAGTAGCAGAGCACTTACAAAGCATCCACAAACCCTGGCTCAACCCCCAATACCATAAGACAAAACAAAACAGAATACAATTAACATGAGGACACACTAACAGAAACTTCCCAAAAACATGGCACACAGAGAAAAGAAACTAAAAGCAATGTAATAAATAATATGTTAAACATTATCATATATAATGGAATATTACATAGTCATAAAGAAAAATGGAATATCAGTTGCAGCAAAATGAATGGAACCAAAAGGCATTAAGTAAAATAAGTCAGAAACAGAAAAGCAAATATCATGTTTTTTTCTCACATGTAAAAGCTTTTAAATATTCATCCTGAATATTAAATAATAAGGCTTACTAGAGGCTTAAAGGAGAAGAAAAATGAGTTTTTTTTTTAAAAAAAAAAAAAAAGACCTGTAAGGGGCTGGAGAGATGGCTCAGTGGTTAAGAGCAATGGCTGCTCTTGCAGAGGACTCGGCTTCAATTCCCAGCACTGACATGGCAGCTCACAACTGTCTGTAAGTCCTGTTCCAGGGGATCTGACCTCCTCACACAGACATTCTTGTAAGCAAACACCAATTGCACAAAAAAATTTAAAAATAAATAAAAATTTTAAAGACCTGTAAAACAAGAACCAAAACACAGAAAGAAAAAACTAAATTCTGGTGCTCTACAGCACAGTGAAATGACATATTCATACCACTCTAGTATATAATTTTATGAAGATACAGAAGACAGGGATGAAGGGTTGTTTAGAAGTTAAGAAGTTAAGAGCTCTATATACTCTTGCAGAGGTCCTGAATTTGGTTCCTAGCACACACACTGTGGCTCATATCTGTAACTCCAGTTCCAGCAGATTCAACACTCCCTTCTGACCCCCATAGACACAGGTGGCACACACAAACACAAGCATGAAAAATACTCATATACAAATAATTAAATTTTTAAAATAATTTAAGAAGGCATAAAAGAAATATTTAATCCCAGTACTCGTGAAGTGAAGGCATGCAGATCTCTGGGAGCTTGAGGCAGTCCTGGTCTATCTATGAGTTCCAAGCCAGCCATGACTACACAGTAAGACCCTGTATCATAAAAAAAATTAAAAAATAAAAAAGATACTCAAAAACTCAGACATAAAGACATGATAAGGAAGGACTCAAGTGGGTTAGAGTGTTTCATGTCCAAGCATGATAATCTGAGTTCAGATCAAATCACATGAGCATGCCTGTAACCACAATATGGTGAGGAGTGAGGACAAAAAAATTGCCAGGGTTTGCTGGCTTCCAGACAAGCTCCAAGTCCAATTAAATACCATCTCAAGGAATAAAACAGGACACCCAATATCCTTCTCCAGCATCCTCAGATGTATAGGCTTGCATATGCACATATATATGCACCACATCTGCATACATGTGCCATGATTTGTAGACTTTGGGACTGACCTGAGGAATAAAGAAACAACAGACATACTTAGAGAAGAACTGGCATCCAGCAGGCCATGTGCTCTGATGGAGATGCATCTGGACACTCAGTGAGTTTATTATATAGAGCTGAAGGAAGAGTTAGGTCTATTATATACAGATAAAAGAAGAGGTTAACTAATCTTGGTAAGGGATGTCTGTAGGTGTGCAGTCTCAGGCTTCAGCCATTTCATAGGAGGAAGTTGTCCCCCCAAAACAGTATCTGACAAAATTTAATATGTACTCAGAATTTTTTAATCTAGTGAACTAGGTGAAATTTCCTTATCCAACTATTAAAGAGCATCTGTCAAAAGCCTACAATAAATATCATATTTCATGAGAGAATGGATGCTTTTTCCTAAGATCAGAAAGAAAACAAAGGTTTTTAGTACTTATTTTAATGACCTAATATTCAGATCACTACAAATGGAGTAATACAAGAAGCTAAAGGTGCGCAGAAAATAAAAGATAGAGTAGCAATGTAGTTTCTGCACAGTAATCATGAAGCATACAGAAAATCCCCTCATTAAAAAAATAAATAACCAGGGTCTGGAGAGATGCCTCGTGGCTAAGGACACTCATTGCACTTGCAGAGGACCCAGGGACACTTCCCTACATTCACATGGTTGCTCACAACTGTCTGTAACTGCAGATCTAGTTACAATGCCTTCATCTAACCTCCTCAGACAAACCAGGGCAGGGGATATGGTTCAATGGTTAATGCCTGGATGTTCTTACAGAGTACCCAGGTTTCCAACACCAACATGACAGCTTACAACCATCTGTAACTCCAGTTCCAAGAGATCCAGAACCCTCTTCTGTGCTCCAAAGGCATAGGATGCATGCAGTGAACTTAAATGCAACAGGCAACACACAATTCCACATAAAATAAAAACAAGTAAAAAAAAAGTGTTAGTAAATGAAATGAACTACTGCATTACTCTTTACTTTGCTAATATTGTATTATTTCTATTTTCTAAAGTTTTGGTGCCAATATGAGTTTTTCATTTAATATGTAAATAACTTCTTCTTTAGCTCTGTATTTTGTATGTATTTCATCCATCTTCGAACTTGAGATGCTTGCATCTCCTTTGTTATTCTTTACATGAACTATTCATGCCTCCCACCCCCAAGGGTAAGTTCTTTCTTTTAGTTCTAAATGTTCTTCAATGCTTTAAATATTTTACTTATTGGTATTTGGTTATAAACATTTCAATTATTTAGTCTGTTTTCCATGTTTATAAACTTTCTCCTCATGATCTTTGGATACATGCTTTAGTCTCCACTGCATCTGGACAGCATTTTTACGTCACCCAGGCTTTCTTCAGTGGCTCTGACATGGTGCCAAGTCTCATCTTCTCACCATGACATTCAGTTCTGGGGTTTCGACTGCACCTGAGGATATACCTTCACCAGTGGTTTCTCTTCAGGAACTCTAGCTCTACAACACAGTACCAAGCCTCAAGTGTTCTCCATGACACTTTCATGGCTGCAAAGCCAGTACCACCGAGGCGATTCTTACACTACCAAGTTTACTGCCTGCCTAAGGTACAGCCTTGACTGCCTGTGGATCGTAGTTTCTGTGTGCTGACTCTTCCCAGAGACACTTCCCAGAAGATTTTGTCTCGATGATTCTGGTCCTTCTTAATCACAACTAATTTCCCAGTTCCAGCTAATGTGTGGTAATTATTCCAGTAAAATAAAGGTTTTACTTTAGTGGTGCTGGTCTCTTGCTAATCATGGATCTTTATTGAGTCCCAGCTAACCAGAAATACAGATTTTTTAATTCAAAAACAGCTCTCAGACTTCCCTCTGACCTTCACAACCCAGGCCTCTTTCATATGCACTGTATGCAATATTATCTTCTAAGTTCCCACAATAGTTCATTAAGCTCTGAACCTGGCTTCTCCAGCCCAAAGTCTTTCTACAATATAGTGAGGTCTTTCATAGGAATACCTCATGAAGCTGATAATAATTTCTCTCTTAGGAGCTCTATTGCTATGATAAAACACTATAACCAAAAGCAGCCTGGGAAGGAAGGTGTTTAATCTTAGAGTTCATAGTCTGTCATCTAGGGTAGTCAAGGTAGGAACTCAAGGCAGGAACTCAGAGTCAGGAACTGATTCTGTGGAGAAATGCTTCTTACTGATTTGCTCAACCTGCTCCTTTATACCATCCAGGACCACCTGCCAAGGGATGACACCATAGATAATGAGCTGATCCCTCCCACATCAATTAGTGATTATGAAAATGCACTACAGACTTGCCAGTAGGCGAATCTTATGGAAGTATTTTATTTTTCAGTTGAGAGTCCCTCTTCCCAATGACAACTTCTGTTAAATTGACATAAAACTTGCCAGGTAACCAGGGTTTCTCATATGGAAGGCAAAAACTCTAATACCAAGCAACATCTCCAGCTTGGATTGGATTCCTTTTATTGTTGAGCAATCTACTGTATGGTTATATCTTGACTTACTATTTTTATGGATATTTAGAGTATTTATTCTGTTATTTTACTTTTTGTGCTGTTTATAAATAAGTTTGCTACAAACATTATGTTGAAAAAAATGTTTCGTGAGCTGAGTGGTGGTGGTGCATGCCTTTAATCCCAGCACTTGGGAAGTAGAGGCAAGCAGATCTCTGAGTTTGAGGCCACCCTGGTCTACAGAGGGAGTTGCAGGACAGCCAGGACTATACAGAGAAACGCTGTCTTGAAAAGAAAAAAAAATAACCAAACAAACTAAAAAAAAAAAACCCACAGACATTTTGTAGGAGTATGCTTCCTTTTATCTTGGCTAACACTGTAGAAGTGGAATTGTCAGACCATACAAATTCTTGATCTTATAAAGAAAGCCAGATGAATTCCCAAAGTAGTTTTATTTCCAAAGCTGTGGTGAATCTATAGCATACAGAGGTTAGTGTAATAATGCTGTAGCTATCAATGATCATGATATAACATATAACTCTATTTATGACCTCCTTTAATTTATACTAGCAGTATTTTATATAAATCTTGAACACATTATGTCAAATTTATTATTATGTATTTTATTTTGTAAATGGTATAGATTTAAAACTTACATTATCTAGTTACTTATTTCAAATAGAGAATGAAACTTGGACAATACTCTTGTATTTCAGTTTTGTGAAAAGAATGCAAGCATCTCAAGTTTGAAGATTGATGAAATACATACAAAATACAGAGCTAAAAAGAGAAGTTGTTTGCATATTAAATGAAAAACTTATATTGGCACCAGAAACTTTAGAAAATAGAAATAATACAATATTAACAAAGTAATGAGTAACACAGTTCAAAACTCCATCACCTAGCCAAGATATCATTTAAAATTATTTACAATGAAAATTATACCATCCACTTTCTAAGCACAATAAAGATACCTGCAAATCCATAATAATACAAAGATTCTATGACAAACTGCAGTCATCTAAGGATATAATATTTGCATCAGAATGATGGCTTAAGAGATTTTAAAAATCTTCAAGAGTGGAGGAACCTTAGTAATCAATGAATCTTCCCAAACATAGCACTATGGATCACCCACATAAAATTTTCAGTCACATTTCTGGCTTCTATCCAGTAGATTCTAGTATTATTTCTTCTCCTCAGTCGTAAAATTCTGAAATGTCTCCCAACATGGGCAAATGTTCTCTAGGGGGCAAAACCATCCCCTAATTATCCATGTAGACTATAACAGATTGACAAAAAATATGTAATACAAGTGCTAAATAAGAATTCCTGAAATAGAAGAAACATGCTGCTATGAAAAATCTAATAGCAATCTGGAACTAAACTAATAAAAAAAAATTAGAAAAGCCTAAACACTGGGTATGGATTACAAATGCAGGAAGAAAAGTGGACCATCAATAAGGAAAAACACAAGACAATCTTTTGTTTATGACATAGTTACATAGCTGGTTTAAAAAACTAATAATTGTTAGCATCTTTTTTAGTACAGGAAAGCAATATCAAAACAAGCAATTTCATTATACCATTATGACCATCTAGAAGTAGGGATAAGTTTGATGTGAGATTCCCCTCTGTATGCTGTGAATATCATTTGTTAATAAAGGAACTGCTATGGGCCTATAGCAGAGCTATAGGTGAACAGAGCTAGGTGGGGAAAACTAAACTGAATGCTGGGAGGAAGGAGCAGAATCAGAGAGAAGTCATGTAGCCCCATCAGAGATGGATGCCAGAACTTTAGCCAGTAAGCCACAGCCACATGTCAATACACAGATTAATAGAAATGGGTTAAATTAATATGTATGAGTTAGCTAATAAGAAGCTA
This sequence comes from Myodes glareolus, assembly GCF_982192425.1. Taxonomy (NCBI): domain Eukaryota; kingdom Metazoa; phylum Chordata; class Mammalia; order Rodentia; family Cricetidae; genus Myodes; species Myodes glareolus. The sequence goes on along the minus strand of NC_142046.1, from coordinate 43,719,389 downwards.
GAGCTAATGGGTCAAGCAGTGATTTAAATAATACAGTTTCTGTGTGATTATTTCAGTTCTAGGTGGCCGTGATGAACAAGCAGACCCCTCCAACAAACTGGTGCCAACATGATTGACTAAAATCCACTTGAAACCTGAGAGGGTTTGAAAAGGAATTCTAGACACAAAATACAGAGTTTAACACAGCTTCTTGCTGTTTGCTGGTGGCATGCTACAGCTCCTTTAAGGAAGGTTTTTCTGACTCAGGAGCAACAGAAAAAAAAGCCACACTGTTTTTAAATGCTGGCTTTCTGGGCCATGCTGCCAGCGTGACCTCTGGCTCTTTCAAGAGACCAAGTAATTGAATGGGGTTTGTGATCAATGTACTACTTGCTTGCTTGGTGGCAACACGGACCAGTTGTGTTCCTAGAGATGGGACAGTGTGCATGGCTTTTGGAGGTGGCAAGCAGGTCCACCATGCTGGACTGGGCAGGGCAAGCAGAAAGTACCATATATACCATAGTAATGCCACAGCTTAAGTTTTTAAGAAATGTTTAGCATTTTAAGACGTGTTCCTGGACAGTAAAGAATTACAGATACACAATAGGACATAAAAGACCTCTAAATGGGTCACAGTGTGTTTTTAAAATGTACATGGACTTGGAAGAGTGAAGAAAAAGAGTATAGAAAGTTAAATAAATGGTTTACAAAAAAATGAAATAAAACAAAGTCTTTAAAGAGACAGAGTTCAGGCAGTCATAGATTAAAGGAGTAAAGATAATAAAATAAATATTAAAAAGTAATAGAGTAAGAAAAGCCACATAAAGATGGAGTATACACAGAGAGTATGAATTATGTATATTGTTCTGTTTTCTTTGATTTTTTTTTACTGTGAAGAAGTACAAAAAGACATTTCATTGTATGGGCTGCTAAGCTAAATCAGCATGTATATTATAAAGGTGTCTTGACTTCAAAATTTGTCTCTAAGGATATGTTGCTTTGGAAAAGAGGTTCTTCTTTTGTTTCCACAGAGAATGAGAACCTGTGGAATTCTTCCAGACTAATACGGTTTGATGGACCAAGAGCCCCTGAAAGGTTGCCTTGAACACCCCTCAAAAATTACTTTGCCCAATAAACAGCAGGGAGCAGTTGGAGAAAACTATGCCCATATTCCCAAATATTGTTTATGAAGGTTTGTTTACATTTAAAAGGGGGTATGTTATAGAGATTTACATTGGTATGGATACTATATGTATATATATGCATATTTTTGCTCGTGATTAAGGTATTGTGATTATGCAGTTCATTTAAAAATGTAATGTATAATTAAGAAATATAAGTTAATAGATAGTTATCTATAATAGTCAAACTTCTAGTCATGTTAGTTAGGTTTTCTAGATATATAGAGATATATTTCAGTTACATTGGTATTCTTCAAATCTTTCAGATATCCTTCTGGAGTCTTTGATGGAGTTGAAGAATTGATAATTATAGTTTTCCTTAATTATGATAAAAGATAAAGTAGATATAAATATTGTAACTGTAATTCTAGCTTGATACCTGTTTTGTTGAATGTAATTCTACTATGTTAAAGATAAAGCCTTCTTTTTTATTTAAGCAGAAAAGGGGAGGTGATGTGGGATTGCCCTCTGTATGCTGTGAATATCATTGGTTAATAAAGGAACTGCTTTGGGCCTATAGCAGAGCTATAGGGGAACAGAGCTAGGTGGGGAAAACTAAACTGAGTGCTGGGAGAAAGGAGGCAGAGTCAGAGAGAAGCCATTTAGCCCCACCAGAGACAGACACCAGAACTTTAGCCAGCAAGCCAGAGCCACATGGTTATACACAGATTAATAAAAATGGGTTAAATTAATATATAAGAATTAGCCAATAAGAAGCTAGAAATAGTGGGCCAAGCAGTGATTTAAATAATATAGTTTCTGTGTGATTATTTTAGTTATGGGCGAAAATCTTTAAAAAGTTAAAATATTACTGAAAGATATTGGCAGATTCCTTAATTTCATGGCTCTGCACTTCCCTAAATTAAAAAGGGATGCAGAAGAATCAAAAACAGAAAAAAAATTGAAAATTTAACCAATGGCTATAAAGGAGGGGAGGAAAGGGCTGTCAGAATACAGACAGCTTCTAAAAGAAAGAAAGGCAAAGAATTTCTCATAGACAGTATCAAGAAGAAACCTAATTCTGACAAAACCTTAATTTTAGACTAGTGAAAATAATTTCAGACTTCTGAGTTCCGGACCTGCATGGTAATAAATGTTGGTTGATTTAAACAAGCATGCCTGTGACTTGGCACTACAGCAATAGGAAACCAATACAAAACACACTCCTAGAAATTGTTTTAGCAATGGTTTTACAAGACAGTATCATTTTGTAAGGTTTGCAGAAGTAATATAACCACAATCAGGTCAGACAACCATATGTCACTTTTCTCACACTGGGTGGCACTGGTGTGACTACAGGTATCAGGAAAGTTGAGTCAGAGACACACTTAATTCAGGCTTAGTTGTACATATCTGTCATCATTTCCACAGTTATTGCTAGCTGCCCCGCTGTCAGGATGACTTTCACAAACATATTTCATTTTACCCACTCACACAAAACAGGTACCAAAACTGGAACCTCAAGCAAGCACGATGGGAAAATGTAAGCCTGCAGGGGGGAAATTCAGCACTAACTACTACTACTCAACAATGTTTCATAATAATCAACTAAACCTACTAAAACTAAAGAGCAAGCTGCTTGCTTCTGATACATAAACCTATGAAGTAGTTTTTCTGCATATACTTCATAAGACTATCCTAGAATTCAAAGGCACTGTATAGAGGTGGGGAACTGACATATTCTAACAGTGTTGATATTGTTTTGAAAGGCTTTAAAGTACATTGATGAGAAAATGAACTAAATAATCCTCTTTCTGAGATAGGAAACAGGCTTCCTGAATGAGGGAAATTATATACAGTTTAAGTTGAAGATGGTTAAACAAAAACTTAGAATTAATCCTATATTAGAGTTAGAAATAGCAGTACAGTTATGTGATGTAATTTAGTTTATAATCACATTACATATATGTGTTGCATGTATTTATGTTTATGTGTGTACAATTCCTTGGCAAAGTCCCAAAAAGGACAGGTCCAGTAGCAATAATCTTTAGTATCTATACTGTAGTTTCTAATTTCCAATGAAGTATAACTCATTAGAGAATATGTGCTGAGAGGGAAATGTGATTTAGACACACCATTCAGAATTCAGTATATTGTTATATAAGGAAGAAAAATATTATCACAGACTGGAGACAATTGCATCAAAGGAAATCCGGGTTTGGAGTGGAGAATGTTGGCCCACCATTTGTAAGACCCTGGGTTCAATCACCCATATTGAAAATAAAATCAAGATATATAATGAATTACAGTCATCATGGACTAAAAATGAAATAGTTTGATAATTCTAATAGACTGAAATGCATCAAATATGTCTAAGGCTATGAAGAAGAAAATACATCATTATTTTGAACTGGCAAATAAAGGGAAAGAATTAATTGATTGATTGGCTGATTCATTTTGTTGTAAGAAAATAAGGAGATGGTACCTTTTTACCATCTGATTTAGTTAATAAATGAAGAATTGATATCATTTTTTAGAACTTATTTTGAAAAATCAAATGAAGTTTTCTTGATATTAGAAATCTTGACTGAGGACATTCCAGAGCAGCAAGGGGCCCTGACTTCTAGCAGAGAGCCATCGGAGGGGTGAGTTTGCTTCTGGCCTGTGGCAGGGGCCCAGCGAGGTGGAGCTCGGAGGACTTTCCCTGACCCTATAGACTCCCAGGTCACCCTGCAGTGCTGGCTCCACCCTGCTAAGCTCTCCCGCCTGCCATCCCAGCTTCCATCCAGGTACAAATTCCTATATTTCTCCCTTCCCCCTGGGGCCATAAAATTTCCCCAGTTCAGCTGCCTTGCGTGCTGGGCCTGGGCTGTAGGCGCATCCCGACAGGAGGCAGTTCCTGTCTCTTAAAAGCCTGCCTGAGGACAGGTGGGCATTCTGTCAGTGAAGTCCCTGCCCAACAAGGGAACCTGACCCGGTACCAGAAGATCCAATAGAGAGCATCTGAAGGAAGAGGTGGGCAGACGCCAAGGCAAGAACTCCTCCAACATTCTTAAAAACAACATGAAAACACCAGATCCCAACGACCCTACAATAGAAGGACTTGAACACCTTAATCCAGAAGAAGTGGAAAAAAGTGCCATTATGAAAGCAATAAAGTCCCTTAAACAGGATATGAATAACTCCCTTAAAGAATTGGATGAGAAGTATAACAAAAAGTTTGAAGAAATGAGTATAGAAATGGATGAGAAGGACAACAAAAAGTTTGAAGAATTAAGTAAATCCGTGAATGATACCCTGAGAAACCAAGAAAAAACAATCAAACAGGTAAAGGAAACAGTTCAAGAATTGAAAACTGAAATGGAGGCAATGAAGAAAACACAAACCGAGAACTGGCTGGATATGGAAAACCTAGGTAAACGAACGCAGACTACAGAATCAAGCATAACCAATAGAATACAAGAGATAGAAGAAAGAATCTCAGATTCTGAAGATACCATAGAGAAAATAAACGTTCTGGTCAAAGAAAATGGCATATCCAACAAATTCTCTTCACAAAACATTCAGGAAATCTGGAACACAATAAAAAACCAAATCTAAGAATAATAGAAATTGAAGAAGGAGAAGAACTGCAGATCAAAGGCCCAGAAAATATATTCAACAAAATTATAGAAGAAAACTTTCCCAATCTAAAGAACAATATTCCTATGAAGGTTCAAGAAGCATACAAAACACCGAATAGACTGGATCAAAAAAAAATCCCCTCGCCATATAATAATCAAAACAAAAAACATACAGATTAAAGAAAGAATATTAAGAGCTGCAAAGGAAAAAGGTCAAGTAGCTTATAAAGGTAAACCTATCAGGCTTACACCAGACTTCTCTATGGAAACCATGAAAGCCAGAAGATCTTGGATAGAGGTACTGCAGAAATTAAGAGACCATGGATGCAAACCGAAACTACTATACCCAGCCAAGATATCATTCACTATCAATGGAGAAAACAAAATATTCCAAAATAAAAATGAATTTAAACAATTCATAGCCACAAATCCAGCCTTACGGAAAGTAATAGAAGGAAAATCGCAACCCAAGGAATCCAACATTGCCATCACTGCCTACAATAACCCAGACATCTAGCGACCCTTCACAACCACAACTCAAAGAAGAAAAACACACAAACTCTACTACACACACACACACACACACACACACACACACACACACACACACAAAATAATAACCGGAATCAACAACCACTGGTCATTAATATCACTTAATATTAATGGACTCAACTCACCTATAAAAAGGCACAGGTTAAGAGATTGGATACAAAAAGAGGATCGAACATTCTGCTGTTTACAAGAAACACACCTCAACCACAAAGATAGACATCTACTCAGAGTAATGGGTTGGGAAAAGGTTTTCCAAGCAAAGGACCTAAGAAACAAGTGGATGTGGCCATTCTAATATCTAACAAAATTGACTTCAAACTAAAATCAATCAGAAGAGATGGAGATGGACATTTCATACTCATAACAGGAACAATTCATCAGGAGGAAGTCTCAATCCTGAATACCTACGCCCCTAATATAAAAGCACCCACCTATGTAAAAGAAAAACTTATAGAACTCAAGGCAGTCATCAAACCACACACACTAATAGTAGGAGACTTCAACACACCTCTCTCACCAATGGACAGGTCAATCAAACAGAAGCTCAACAGAGAAATAAGAGAATTACTAGAGGTAATGAATCAAATGGACTTAACAGATATCTATAGAACATTCCATCCAAATAGAAAAGAATATACCTTCTTCTCTGCAGCTCATGGAACTTTCTCGAAAATTGACCACATACTCGGTAACAAAGCAAATTTCCACAGATACAAAAAATATTAGTAACCACCTGTGTCTTGTCGGATCACCACGGAATAAAGTTAGAATTCAATAACAATTCGAACACCAGGAAGCCTACAAACGCGTGGAAGTTGAACAGTCAACTACTGAATCATCCCTGGGTCAAGGAAGAAATAAAGAAAGAAATTAAAGTCTTCCTTAAATTTAATGAAAATAAAGACACAACATACTCAAACCTATGGGACACAATGAAAGCAGTGCTAAGAGGAAAGTTCATAGCACTAAGTGCTCAATTAAAGAAAACAGAGAAAGCACATATTGGAGACTTAACAGCAAACCTGAAAGCTCTGGAAAAAAAAGAAGCAGACTCTCCCAAGAGGAGTAGAAGACTGGAAATAATCAAACAGCGGGCTGAAATCAACAAAATAGAAACACAGAAAACAATCCAAACAATCAATGAAACAAAAAGTTGGTTCTTGGAGAAAATCAACAAGATTGACAAACCCCTAGCCAAAATAATCAAACGGCAGAGAGAGAACATGCAAATTAATAAGATCAGAAATGAAAAGGGGGACATAACAACAGACACAGAGGAAATTCAGAGAATCGTTAGATCTTACTATGAAAGTTTATATGCCACAAAGTTGGAAAATATACAAGAAATGGATTGGTTTTTAGATAAATACCATTTACCAAAGTTAAATCAAAACCAGGTGAACAATCTAAATAGACCTGTTAGTCGCGAAGAAATAAAAGCTGTTATCAAAAACCTCCCGACCAAAAAAAGCCCAGGGCCAGATGGTTTCAATGCAGAATTCTACCAGAACTTCCAGAAAGAGCTAATACCTATACTCCTTAAGGTATTTCACAATATAGAAACAGAAGAGTCATTGCCAACCTCATTTTATGAAGCTGCAGTTATCCTGATACCAAAACCACATAAAGACACAACCAAGAAAGAGAATTACAGGCCAATCTCACTCATGAACATTGACGCGAAAATTCTCAACAAAATCCTAGCAAACCAATTCCAAGAACACATTAGAAAAATTATCCATTATGATCAAGTAGGCTTGATTCCAGAGATGCAGGGCTGGTTCAACATACGCAAATCTATCAATGTAATCCATCATATGAATAAACTGAAAGAAAAAACCATATGATCATCTCATTAAATGCTGAAAAAGCATTTGACAAAATCCAACATCCCTTTATGATAAAGGTGTTGAAGAGATTGGGGATACAAGAATCATACCTAAATATAATAAAAGCTATTTACAGCAAGCCGACAGCTAACATCAAATTGAACGGAGAGAAACTCAAAGCCATTCCATTGAAATCAGGAACAAGACAAGGCTGTCCACTCTCCCCATACCTCTTCAATATAGTGCGAGAAGTTCTAGCAATAGCAATACGACAACATAAGGGGATCAAGGGAATTCGAATTGGAAAGGAAGAAGTTAAACTCTCATTATTTGCAGACGATATGACAGTATACATGAGCGACCCCAAAAACTCTACCAAAGAACTCCTACAGCTGATAAACACCTTTAGTAATGTGGCAGGATACAAGATCAACTCCAAAAAATCAGTTGCCCTCCTATACACAAAGGATAAAAAAGCAGGGAGGGAAATCAGAGAAACTTCACCTTTCACGATAGCCACAAATAGCATAAAATATCTTGGGATAACTCTGACCAAGGAAGTGAAAGACCTATTTGACAAGAACTTTAAATCTTTGAAGAAAGAAATTGAGGAGGATACCAGAAAATGGAAAGACCTCCCCTGCTCTTGGATTGGGAGAATCAACATAGTAAAAATGGCAATTCTACCAAAAGCAATCTAGAGATTCAATGCAATTCCCATCAATATCCCATCAAACTTCTTCACAGACCTTGAGAGAACAATAATCAAGTTTATATGGAAAAACAAAAAACCCAGGATAGCCAAAACAATCTTATATAATAAAGGAACTTCTGGAGATATAACCATCCCTGACTTCAAACTCTATTACACAGCTACAGTATTGAAAATAGCTTGGTACTGGCATAATAACTGAGAAGTCGACCTATGGAATCAAATAGAAGACCCAGATATTAACCCACAAACCTATGAACACTTGATTTTCGACAAGGGGGCTAAAGGTATGCAATGGAAGAAGGAAAGCATCTTCAACAAATGGTGCTGGCATAACTGGATGTCAACCTGTAGAAGAATGAAAGTAGATCCATATCTATCACCATGCACAAAACTCAAGTCCAAATGGATTAAAGACCTCAACATTAATCTGACCACTTTGAACCAGATAGAAGAGAAAGTGGGAAGTAGTCTACAAGACATAGGCACAGGAGACCACTTCCTAGGTAGAACCCCAGTAGCATAGACAATAAGAGAATCAATGAATAAATGGGACCTCCTGAAACTGAGAAGCTTCTGTAAAGCAAAGGACACTGTCAGTAAGACAAAAAGGCTACCTTCTGACTGGGAGAAGATCTTCACCAACCCCTCATCAGACGAAGGCCTGATCTCCAAAATATACAAAGAACTCAAGAAACTAGACACTAAAACTCTAATTAACCCAATTAAAAAATGGGGTGCTGATCTGAACAGAGAATTCTCAACAGAAGAACTTCGAATGGCCAAAAGACACTTAAGGTCATGCTCAACCTCCTTAGCAATCAGGGAAATGCAAATCAAAACAACTATGAGATACCATTTTACACCGGTCAGATTAGCTAAAGTCAAAAACACCAATGATAGCCTATGCTGGAGAGGATGTGGAGAGAGGGGAACTCTCATCCATTGTTGGTGGGAATGCAAACTTGTGCAGCCACTGTGGAAATCAGTGTGGCGATTTCTCAGGAAACTGGGAGTCAACCTCCCTCAAGACCCAGCAATTCCACTCTTGGGAATATACCCAAGAGATGCCCTATCATACCAAAAAAGCATTTGTTCAACTATGTTCATAGCAGCACTATTTGAAATAGCCAGAACCTGGAAACAACCTAGGTGCCCCTCAATAGAAGAATGGTTAAAGAAGGTTTGGAACACATATACATTAGAGTTTTACAGCGGTAAAAACATTTTACATTTTTTCATCGGTAAAAAAAATGACATCTTGAATTTTGCATGCAAATGGATGGACATAGAAAACGCTTTACTGAGTGAGGTAAGCCAGACCCAAAAAGAGGAATATGGTATGTACTCACTCATAAGTGGATTCTAGACATAATTAAAGGTCCTTGAGCCTATTAATCGTGATCCTAGAGAAGCTAAATAAGAAGGTGAACCTGAAGAAAATCATGTAGTTATCCCCCTGGAGATTGGAAATAGACAGGATTCCCAGGTAACCTCGGGTGCATGGGGGGGTGGGAGGGTTGTTGGAAGGGGAGAGGGTTAGAGAGAAGGGAGTAGGGGAGGAATGGGGAAAGCTCAGGGGACTGGGATGGGGGAGGGAGGAAGGATGGATATGGGATCAGGGAAGAATATATCTCAACTAAGGGAGTCATTTTAGGGTTTACAAGAGATTTGATTATAAATGGGATCCCAGTTCCAAGGAGAGATCCCCAGATTGTTCTCTGGACAGAGGAGAAGGTGCCTAAACCAGCCTTGGCCCATAACCATACTGATGAATATTTTGCTTATCACCATAGAACCTTCATCTGGCGATGGATGGAGATAGAGACAGAGACCCACATTGGAACACTGGACTTAACTCCCTAGGTCCAAATAAGAAGCAGAAGGAAAGAGAACGTGAGCAAAGAAGGCAAGACCAGAGAGAACCTTCATTCGACAATGGATGGCGATACAGACGGAGACCCACATTGGAGCACCGGACTGAGCCCCCCAAGGTCCAAATGAGGAGCAGAAGGAGGAAGAACATGAGAAAGGAAATCAGGACCGCGAGGGGTGCGATCACCCACTGATACAAGGGGACTGATCTAATGAGAGTTCACCAAGGCCAGTTGGACTGGGACTGAATGAGCACGTGATCCAACCAGATTCTCTGAATGTGGCTGGCCTGGAGTCTTTCTGAAAAGCCATTGACTATGACACTGGGACGTGTTTCCTCTGCATATACTGGATTTTTGGATCCAGTCTGTCTGGATTCTCACCTTCCTGGACCTGGAGGGAGGGGGGAGGAACCTGAACTTCCCACAGGGCAGGAAACCCTGACTGCTCTTAGGGATGGAGAGGGAGGAGGAGAGGGAGGAGAAGAGGGAGTGAGGGCAGTGGGAGGGTGTTGGGAGGTGGGGCGGAAATGGAAACTTTTATAATTTAATAAACTTTGAGAAAAAAATCTTGACTGATACAATCACTACAAACATCTCCTTTTGCTGACAGATTTAGAAAATCAAATATTATAGAAGCAGGTAATATCACCTAAAAATTAGGGTACTCTTTTTAGTGCAGACAAAGCCAAACTCTGTCGCACTAGCTGGACAGAAATTGCTATGTAGAACTAGTTGTTCTCCAACACTCAAAAAGTTCCCCAGTCTCTGCCCTCCAAGTACTAAGAATAAAGGTGGCACCATGCTCAGTCCCTAAAAAGTAGTCTTGTCACAAAAGTCTAGCCTGATTCTAAGAAATGCCCTAAATCGTTTGGTAGATAGATATGTGAGGGTGTTATAACAGTTTTAGGCAGTATTTGAAATTTCTTTAAATATTCTTAATTTAAATAAAAATAGGGAGGAGCCAGAGTATGATAGCTCACACCTGCAGTCCCAACACTGGAGAGACAGGAGGACTTCCATGAACTCAAGGCTACTAGAAGCCACAAGATCTTATGAAGAAAGAAAAGGAGAAATAGGAGAAAGGGAAGTGATGTGGGAGAATTGTCTGTATTCTGTCAATCATATTTTAATAAAATGCTGATTGGCCAGGCAGGTAGTATAGGCGGGAAAACCAGACAGGAAGTAGAGGTGATGCAATGAGAACAGGAGAATTCTAGGAAGCAGGAAGCTTCCTCTGCCATTCCTGCCCTGATCACCGAAGAGGCAACATGTGAGCTGCCATGCTGAGAAAGGTACCAAGCCATATGGCTAACATAGATAAGGATAATGGGTTAAGATAAGTCATAAGAACTAATAAGTAGCCTGACTAATGGGCCAATCAGTTTATAACCTAATGTAGACTCCGTGTGATTTTCTTTGGGACTTGCCGGCTGTGGGGTACTGGGCGGGATGGAAACCCCAACAAGCCGGCCATCATGTTACAGGGAAGGAGAAGAGAAGAGAGGAAGAGAAAGACAGAAGAGACATTATAAAAAGAAAGAAGAGTCTTGTGTGCTGGCATACACCTTAATGTCAGCTGCAAGAGGCTGAGGCAGGTGGATCTCTGAGTGTTCAACACTGACATGATCTACATAGCAAGTTCCTTGCAAGCCAGGAACTTGTGAAATCCTTTCTAAAAGAAAAGGGGAGTTAGAGAGATGGCTCAAGGATTAAAGGCACTCATTGCTCTTGCAGAAGACCAAAGTTTGGTTACCAGCACCCACATGGCAGCTCACAATCATCTGTAACTCCAGATCTAGGGGATCTTATACCCCTCTTCTGAGGCCTCTCCACACACGGTGCACTTAACATATATATGCAGGCAAAATACTCACACATATAAAATAAAAGTAAACACTTTTTAAAAGAAGAAAGAATATAGCAAAAAGTAACAAAATTTCTTATTAATTCATAATCTTTTAAATCTTTTAGGCTGTGTGCATGTGTGTGGGGTAGGGGATATGTCAAGTGTCTTTTTTATTATCTTTATTATTCTCCATCTTACTTATTGAGACAGAGCCTCTCACTAAACCTGGGGCTTGCCATTTCCTTCCATCTAGGCAGGCTGGCTGAGGTGCACATGGGATCTTTTTGTAGCTGTCCCCACCCCCATTGTTGTGGTCTCAGATTCATGCTGAAGCACTGGCTTTTATGTGGGGGCTGAGAATCTAATGTCATGTCCTAATGCTTGTACACCCATCACTTTATCCACTGATCCTTCTCCCCAACCTCTGTTCATAATTTTTAGCATATAAAAAAGGCTCCCACAAAATATTCAAAACAAAAAGCTTGCCATACAGAATCAATATAACACCAGTACTATATAGAATGCTGGAGTATATTCCCATCTGCCAGAAAATCAGGGTAAAACCAATTCTCTGTTTTCAGTTTATTATTATAATCCTTAAGCTAGGTATATTGGAAGCCCCCCCCCCAAAAAAAAGGAAAGAAGGGAGGGAAGAATGGAGTGAGGGAGAGAGAAAGGGAATAAGGAATGGGGAAAGGAAGGAAAGAAAAGATGTATTTTCAACTATAGCAGAATCAGAATAAATAAGAATAATATTTAAAATTCTCTTTCTCATTTCTCTGTACAAACAAAGGTATCCAGATCTTCTGATACAATGTCCGGACAAAAGTCATTCTTTATCCTTGGGTATCTGCAGTACTATTTTATTTTACAAAAAAGGGTAAGTGGTTTAACAGAAAAGGAATGAAATAATGATGAAATCTCTCTCAAGTTTCTTAAATACACAAGAAGTAAGCAGCTAAGATGCAATAAAAAGATGTGAGTGGGAAGTTTGTGACCCATGAAGTTGATACTGCAGAAGCTTGAATGAAAAGTTGAAAGGCTTTATGTGTAGGCCAGACTAGATAGATAGTGAGGCAATTAGAATCATTCATTGCTGCCAAGGCATCAGGCCAACATGAATTACAACCCAAACTGAATGAAGCAGAATAGAAAATAGAAAAGCCTTTAATGAAAATGTTGGAGAACTCACAAGGGATGGGGAAAGTGCCAAATAACTGGAAGATGGCTAAGTAAACTAAAAGGTCTATTCTTCCATCAATGCATAAGGGATTTACAACTTTAACTCTCATTGCTGTTAATAAGAATTCCATGTGTGATCCAAGGGTGTACTCATGGAGAAAATGCATCTATTAGTGTCTCGATTTGGCCTCTCGTGAGCCACCACTGGCAAGTGTTCCAAATTGTGTGATAGTTTGGTGATAGGTACTAACAGGGTTTAGGATGAAAACCACTGTTTTCTAGTTCTGTTTCATCTTATAGTACAAGATCCCCTATCAGCAAAGAATAAAGTATCTCTTCATCTTATAGTACAAGAATATTATGAGATCCCATATCAGCAAAGAATGAAGTATATCTACTCAGGTTTTTACACGATTAATTTTTAACAGTTCAAAAATTAATTTTCAGAAAATTAAAGTAAAAGGAAAAATCACAAGTGCCTATTCAACTGATCAGATTGTTTTTTGGAAAATAGAGACACATTTTTAATTCATTTACCACCTGAAAAAAATCCTCTTGCTAACTTATTTAATCATAGCCATTATTGTATCCAGACATTATAGCAGATGCTTTCTAACATTCTACTTAATAATGACAATTAGTGTGAAGCATTTTTCCTATTTCACAAATAAGCACATTATAACTAAAGATTAAAAAATGTTCCCCTGAATCACTGTTTGAAAAGTGACAAATTAAAATTGAGATCCATCTAACCTCAAAGTCTACAATCTTTCCTAGACATGTCACTTCCTACTACTAAATAGCAACCTTGATCCTCTACTGGATAATTTTAAAAATATAATTCATATCTTAATCCAATACACATTTCAAAAACAATAATCGCAATAAACTTAAATTTGCATAGTTTCAGACACAGGAAAATGTTTCCAAATAGTATCCTTTCCAAAAAAGAAAAAAGGTAAGAGAATGATTTTTTTAAAACAATTGAATATTTTTATTCAAGAAAATAAAGAGCACCCATTTAGTTATGGTGGGTACTCAAGGACACTGACAATAGTCTGTGCTGGGTTGAAGACCTTCCATGAGCAGAAGATTGTTATTTCACTAAGTAGGCAGGCTATCAGGCTGCCATCTGAATATCTAAGTTTATACCCCATAGACCTGGGCCACTCTAGACCTTTATCAGAAACACTTCTTTTTGCACTGAACAACAGTCATTATTTAGATGCACAACCAGTCTGGGAATAAGACACTGAATGTTCAACCTAAGTAAGACAGCTGTATCAACAGTCCTAACCACAATCACAGTTCAGAAAACATGATGGAAGGGGAGGCAAAAGGTAAATGTGAGAGCCAGAGGATGGAGAAGAGTGCTGTGAAATGTCATCCGGACAAGATATGGCTGTCATACCCGTGAACTCACAGCAGTTATGGATGCCAGCACAAGAGCTGCATGAGATCAAGTCAGCTAAAATTTAGGCACAGATGAGAAAAGTGATCTCCAGACCTTACTCCTTAATGAGGAGCTACTAGCAGTTGAGTTTTGTGGAAAAGAAGAATCATTTTAGGGGATGTGACTACAGATAGGATTTGCATACTCCAGTGGATGGACCCATGCCCATATATAATGAGCAGTACTAACTGGACTTAGTGGGTTAAGAATGAGGCATGAAGTTAGGAGGATGATGTGTCTGGAGATATGGGGAAGACAAAGAGGTGAAACGAGGAGTATACATGAACATACTTCATTGTATACATGTATGAAATCCTCAAGAATAAAGAAAAATAAAAGCTATTGAATAAATAGCTATTGAATTGATCAAGTGTCAAGAAATATATACTAAAACCTATACAAAGACAAATAGTTTCCTGCTGCAGAAGTGAATAAAATCTAGTAGGAGAATTAGACATGAGCAAATCATTAAAATACAGTCTGGCTGGGCAATGGTGCCACACACCTTTAATCCCAGAACTAGGAGGAAGAGGCAGGCAGATTTCTGAATTCAAGGCTAGCCTGATCTAAAGAGTAATTTTGAGGTAAGTCAGGACAACACAGAAAAACCTTGTCTCAGAAGCACCATCTCCAGACACAAAAAAAAAAAGAAAAAAAAAAGATACAATCTCTGCCCAGTGGTAGCGGTGCATACCTTTAATCCCAGCACTTGGGAGGCAGAGGCGGGTGGATCTTAGTAATTTTGAGGCCAGTCTTGTCGATAACGCAAGTTCCAGAACAGCCAGAACTGTTACTCAGAGAAACCCTGTTCGCAAAAACAATAAATAAATAAATAGGATATGGTCTGATACATGATACAGAAAAAAGAAGCACACAAATGTGGGGCACATGACACCTTTTCTCACTGAAGAATTCTTATATTAACAATTTTTACTTTTCTAATTCATCTTTCAAACACATTTTATCAAAATTATTTAACAAGATATTCAAAGGATGCTCAATCACACCACAAGGATATGTGCTCCATTATGTTCATAGCAGCATCATTTGTCATAGCCAGAATCTGGAAAAAACCTAAATGCGTCTCGACTTAAGAATGGATGAGGAAAATGTGATGCTTTTACACAATGGAGTACTACACAGCAGAAAAAAATGACATCTTGAAATTTTCAGGAAATGGATAGATGGCTCTAGGAAACATCATATTGAGTGAGGTAACCCAGACTCAGAAAGACAATTATCATATGTACTCACTCATAAGTGGCTTTTAGACATAAAACAAAGAAAACCAGCCTACAATTCACAATCCCAAAGAACCTAGAGAACAAAGAATACCCTAAGAGAGACATGCATTGATCTAATCTACATGGGAAGGAGAAAAAGACAGGATCTCCTGAGTAAACTGGGAGCTTAGAAACCATGGGAGAGGGTAGTAGGGGAAGGGAGAGGAAGGAAGGGGAGCAGAAAAAAATATATAGCTGATTAAAAACAACTAAACAATTCTTTAACAAGAAGATGGAGTGACTAACAGCATTAGCAGCTCTTCCACAGTGCAGCTCACAACAATCTCTGACTCCAGTTCCAGGGGATCTGATGTCCTCCTCTGGACTCTGTGGGGACTCAGCACACAGGTAGGACACAGACATGCATGCAAGCAAAACAAAAGTATATGATTTTAAAAAATAAATAAAATACTTGAACAAAAATTACTGAAGACTCAGTAATATTTCATGTATAGTAGGGTCTTCCTTCCACAAATCCCACTATAAGTACACAGCATGCATCATTATACTCAAATTGTTGATAGAACTAAACTGAATTATTTACAGAGACAAAAAAGTTACTATCAGTGCCATATTTTGTTTTTTCCAAAACAAAATCAATTTTATAGAAATCTTACTTAATCCAAAGTAACATAGGCTTTAGGACTCCTAAAACTACCCTAATTTCTCAACTCAGTTTAAACAACTTCTACCAAATGATCTGCACGATTTTAGTTCAACCAAACAGCAAAACAATTTCTGAAGCCAGAGGTTGGTGCTGGATACTGCTTTCATTTGAGTTAATTAAAAGTATTTGATCCACTATGGTGCAATTCAGTGTAAGATCTTTAAAAGAATCAATTAGTTAGTCAGGTTTCAGATAACACCTAATCTAAATGCCAGAGCTTGTAACTGGATTTTATCAAGCTCTAGCTATTGATTATTGATTTAACTAAAAGGAGAAAAGATGGCTTTTACTTTCTATATTGGTACTTCAATAATAGACAAGCTGTTATTAAAATCAGCATCAATTCCAATAGCAAGATATACCAAAATTTCTGTGAACACTAAGCAGAAATAGATTAATTAAGGGCATTTTAAACATCAAATGTTGAGAAACAAGAACCTAGCAATGCAGGTTCTTGGGAGAGAAGACATATAAATCTGATATACTGTTTCCTTAATGACAGCTACTAGGATATTATAAGCAAGAATGAAACAAATCTTAGAGTCTTTTACTAGATGCATTTTGGTAGCCTCTTCTTGATGGATCATTAGCAATACTAGCCCTATGAATAAACTGTCTATTCAATATGAGTTTAGAAATACCAGATGGCCCCAAGCCCCAAAATCCCTTCTTCCTACCTTAACACTGGCTAATGGTTAGAATTCCAAAAATCACTAATATCCTACCTCCTTCTCCAAAGATTAGCATGGATCTCTGTTTTGATGGTGGAAGTGGTTATTGTTTAGTTAGTGGATTGACTTTTGGCTACTCAGAAAGGAATAGAGACACGACACTGTCTAGAAATTAAAGGCATGGTTTAGGAAAACCCAGGGCAGCAAAAAGAGTTAGCACAGGGCCTCCACTGAAATGCAAATCACAGCTCACCCAAACAGACACTGATACTAGACGGAGAGGGAGCAGCACTCCTAGGGGGTAAATCATTTTACCAGCACCAACAGAGAAATAAATCCTGAAGATTTTAATCTCACAAATAGGCTCACTCAATTTTTCCACAATAAGATATAAAATATATTCTCTAAAATATTTATTAAGGGCTAGAGAGGTGTCTTAGAGGTTAAGATCACAGGCTACTCTTCCAGAAAACAGGGTTCAATCCCCCATATGGTAACGCACAATGGGGTGTAAAGACAGTTACAGGGGATCTGACACCCTCTTCTAGTTACAGCAGACACCAGAAACACACATGGTACACAGGCATACATGCAGGCAAAACACCCATACACATAAAATAAAATAATAAAGAATTTGATTTAAAATTACAATAAAATAATTATTAACAGAGAAAAGCACTAGCCCCCTTCTGTATTCCTATTTGCAAACTGAGACAACAAAATAAAAGATCCATTCATAAAAACACAGAAGTATATTTTATTTACTTTCATTACTAATTTTATTTTGCTGTTGTTCTTAAATTTTTGTAGTGCTGAGGGTTGAATACATTAGTTCAACATTTCCTAATGTTCCTCGCTTCTCCCATGGTCCCCACGCTCCCAATTTATTCAGGAGATCTTGTCTTTTTCTACTTCCCATCTAGATTAGATCCATGTATGTCTTTCTTAGCATTCTCTTTGTTGTCTAGGTTCTTTGGGGTTGTGAATTGTTTTATATCTAAAAGCCACTTATGAGTGAGTACATATGATATTTGTCTTTCTGGGTCTGGGTTACCTCACTCAATATGATGTTTTCAAGAGCCATCTATTTGCCTGCAAATTTCAAGATGTCATTATTTTTCCGCTGTATATTACTCACCTAAGAAACTGCTCAACATCCTTAGACATCAAATCAAAACAACACTGAGATTCCATACTACACCTGTAAGAATGGCCGAGATCAAAAACAGATGAGAACTTATGTTGGAGAGGATATGGGGTAAAATGAACACTTCTGCATTGCTGGTGGGGGTGCAAACTGGTACAGCTGCTGCTATGGAAAACAGTATGGCAATTGCTCAGAAAATTAGGAAACAATCTACCTCAAGACCCAGCAATGGTACTTTTGTTATATACCCACAGGATGCTTAATCATACCACAAGAACATGTGCTCAACTATATTCATGGCAGCATTTTTTGTCATAGCCAGAACCTGGAAACAATCTAAATGCCTCTCGACTGAAAAATGGATAAAGAAAATATGGTACATTCACACAAAACAAACATTTTTAAACTATCAGAGGAAGTTATTTCAACGTGCATTAATATATACCGAACTGAAACTATACAAATAAACTTCACAAGTAAATAATTCTACTATCCTCTTTTACAAGTTCTATTTATTTTTGAGCTCCTTAACAAAATGAGGATCAGATTTACATTTTATGTCTGACAATAAGATAAAACCCCTAAAGTCGAGGTTCAATGTTAAATAAAAAAGACCTACCTCCTGCTCTTCCCATCTAATGCAGACATACTAGACAGGTGTTCTCTATAAAAATGTTCATTATTTTGTATATAAATAAGACACCAGAAAGCAATAAAATATATTAGCAGTCTCATAGAGGTTCTCAACCAGTTACCAGACATAAATGAAGGACTAGATCACAATGTGTAAGTTTAGCACCCTTTGAATAATTCTACAGATACTGTCCTTTCTTTAAAAATGTGCTGTGTTATTGGTAAAAATGACTTTTCCACATTTGAAATAGCTATTTTCCAACTATAGTTTTTATAAAAAAAAATTGATACTGAAAATTCTGAACAAAACATGAAATCATCTCAGTTCATTATTATAAAAGAAAGGTACACAGTTTAAATGGCCTTTAAGCTCTAAAACAGTTCCACCCATCAAAAATGATGCAGAACCATGAGAGACTAATCAGGAGGAAATGCTGACAGAACAAAACAAAATATTTTCCTATTGTTCCAATCAGAAAAATAATGAATTTTACACACCTAAAATAAAATGTTTCAAACAAGATCTCATTATGTACCAAGCCAAGCCTGGAACTCTCTATATAGATCAGATTGGCCTCAAAATCATAGAGATTTGTCTGGCCCTGACTCCCAGTACTAGAGTTAAAGGCATGCATAGCCACCCCCAGGAAAACTCTTTATTACAGTTAAAAGCAAACAGGATATCCGAGGTAGCAGGTCTGAGCCAGCAACTTCCACAGGAGCAGGTACAAGGGAGCAACTACCAAAAAAGTAGGCTGAGCCAGAGATCTCTGTGGGACCAGGAGCAAGTCAGGGACCTCCAAGGGAGCAGTATCTAGCCAGGGATATCTTCGGGAACAGGCCTGAGACAGCAACCTCAGCCGGAGCAGGCCTGAGTCAGCTACCTCAACCAGAGCAGGTCCAAGGCAGCAACGTCCACAGGAGCATGATTGAGCCAGTGACCTCCTGAGCAGGCCCAAGGCAAGGACCTCCACAAGAGCAGGTACAAGGAAGCCACCACTGAGGGAGTGGGCCCAAGCCAGGGACAGCGATAGGAACAGTGACCTCTGCCTTAGCAAGTCCAAGTCAGCAACCTCAAAGAGAGCAGCCCCAAAAAAGCAACCTCCATAGGAGAAGACCCAAATGACCCCCACTATGGCAGAATGACCTACAGCAGTGCTGAACAAACTCTAGGAACACCGAGTAACCTCTGGGGTGACTAGAACTGTGGCCCTGACTGTACCATGAAAAGTCTCAGATCCACTGCCACCTGGAAGATTGATCACCAGAGAAACAGCCCCAACCACACCAGTCAGAGGAAAACATGGGTAGACAAGGTCAGAACACACTCAACACCACAAAGAGCAATGCAACAACAATAAAAGCCAGTGGCCCTACAATAGCAAGACTTGAACAACCAAATAAATAAACCAAACCAAATTTGGCATAGAAGAAAATGACCTAAAAGATAACTATAGGAGAATGTTTGAGGTCCATAAAGAGGAAATGAAAAATTCCCTCAAAGAAATAGAGGAAAAAGACCAACAAAAAATTGGAAGACATCATCAGCAAATCCCTTAAAGAAAACCAGGAAAAAGCATTCAAACGGATAAAAGAAACTATTCAAGACATGAAAACCAAATAGAGACAATAAAGAAAACACAAACCAAGAGAATTATAGAAACAGAAATTATGAGAAAACTATCAGGAACCACAAATGCAAGCATAAACAGCAGACTGCAAAAGATGGAAAAGAAAATCTCAAGCACTGAAGACACAACTGAAGAAACAGACTCATCGGTCAAAGAAAGCATTAAATCTAGCAAAAGCTTAACATAAAATATAAAGGAAATATGGAACACCATGAAAAGGTCAAACCTAAGAATAATAGGGATAGAAAAAGGAGAAGACGTTCAACCCAAAAGCACAGAAAATATATTCAACAAAATCATACAAGAAAACTTTCCCAACCTAAAGAAAGATATTCATATGAAGATACAAGAAACTTACAGAACACCAAATAAACTGGATCAAAAATAAAAGTTCCCTCACCATATAAAAATCAAAACACTAAACACAAAGAATAAAGAAAGAATATTAAGAGCTGCAAAAAGAAAGGCCAAAGAATATATAAAGGCAGACCTATCAATTACACCTGACTTCTCAACAGAAATAATGAAAGCCAGAAGGTTCTGGTCAAGTGTTATACAGACATTAAGAGATCACAGATGCCAGCAAAACTTTCTATACGCAGCAAAACTTTCAATCACCATAGACAGACAAAGCAAGATATTCCACGACAACACAGAATTAACCAATACCTAGCCACAAACCCAGCCCTACATAAAGTACAAGAATGAAAACTCCAACCCAAAGAAGTTGGATACATCAACAAAAACACAGAAAATAGATCATCTCACAACAACTAATCCCAAAGAAGGGAAAAACACACACAATAATATCACCAACAACGAAAACTAAAAGAACAGGAGCTAGCAATCACTGGTCATTAATATCCCTTAATACAAATGAACTCAAGTCACCTATAAAAACACATAGGTCAACAGATTAGATATGAAAACAGAATCCATCTTTCTCCTGCATACAAGAAACACATCTCAACCTCAAAGACAGACATCATCTCAGAGTAAAGAGAAAAAATTTTCCAATCAAATGGACCTAAGAAACAAGCTAATGTAACTATCCTAATATAAACAAAATAGACTTCAAAGTAAAATCAATCAAAAGACAAAGAAGGACATTTCACATTAGTCACAGGAAAAACCCATCAAAAGGAAATCTCAATATTGAACATCTATGCCCCGAATACAAGGGCATCATCATGTATAAAAGAACACTTCTAAAGCTTAAATCACACATTAAAACCCATGCACTAATAGTGGGAGACTTCAACACCCCACTCTCACCCCTGGACAGGTCTGCTGGATAGAAAATTAACAGAGAAATAAGGGAACTAACATGTTATGACTCAAATGGACTTAACAGACATCTATAGAACATTCCACCGAAACATAAAAGAATATATCTTATTCTCAGAACCTCATGGAAGCTTCTCAAAAATTGACCACATACTTGACAACAGAACAATCCTCAACAGATACCAAAAAAAAAAAAACTGGAATAACCCAAGCATCTTATTGGGTCACCATGGCTTAAAATTAGAATTCAACAGCAACACTAATTCAAGAAAGCCCACAAACACATGGAAATTAAACAATGCTCACTTGAATCATCAATGGGTCAAGGAAGAAATAAAGGGAGAAATTAAAGACTTCCTAAAATTCAATGAAAATGACCACACAAACATACCCAAATTTATGGAACACAATAAAAGCAGTGGTAAGAGGAAAGTTCATAGCCCTAAAAGCCTACATAAAGAAGCTGGAAAAAAAATCCCACAGTAGCAAGTTAACAGAACATTTGAAAACTCTAGAACAAAAAGAATCAAACTCACTCAGGAGGACTACACAGCAAAAAATAATCAAATTGAGAGCTGAAATCAACAATATAGGAATAAAGAAAACAATACAAAAAACAATGAAACAAAGAGTTGGTTTTTTTTAGAAAATCAACAAAATAAACAAACCTTTATCCAAACTAACCAAAAGGCAGTGAGAGAATATCCAAATTAACCAAATCAGAAGCAAAAAGGAGTACATTACAACAGACATGGAGGAAATCCAGAAAAACATTAGGTCATATTTCGAAAACTTCTACTCCACAAAACTGGAAAACTTAAAAGAAAAAAAGGACAATTTCTGGATAAATATCACTTATCAAAATTTAATCAAGACCAGATAAGCAAATTAAATAGACCTATAACTGCTAAAGAAATAGAAACAGTCATCAAAAGTCTCCCAAACCAAAAAAAAAAAAAAAAAAAAAAGCCCAGGACCAGATGGTTTCAGAGCAGAATAGTGTTTTAACTGCATGTATATCTGCACCAAATTCATGCCTGGTGCCCGTGGAGGCCAGAGGAAGGAGGGTATCAGATACTCAGAATCAGAAGTTACAAATGTTTGTAACCCACTATGTGGGTGCTGGGAATAAAACCTTATGGTTCTGGAAGAGCAGCAAGGGTTTTGAACCACTGAGCCCTGTCTCCAGCCCCTGTATCTATAACTGCTACTAAGAGTCATCACTTTAAAAACAGACTTCCTAACTTCAAATCCCGGCCCATCTACTGCTTACTGTTTTTTTAGGAAAGTTGCTTACCTCCCTGTGCCTCAGTTCCTTCAACTACCAATGAAACAGAAATAATATGGACCACACAAGATTGCTGATCTTCAAATAAGTTGAAATACACTTAAGAAATTAGACCAGTGTCATAGAAAAGCATTCAATGAGTATTTATTTATATTATCACTTAATACTTTTAGCATTTTAAACTCAGTTGATTTCTAAAACTTCCATAGTTTCTTTGATACCATTTTTACTTATTTTTAAATGCATATTAGCTGATTTATATTTACTTGATTTGAATTTCAAATCCACTTTTTTATTTTGGTTTGGTTCAGTTTGGTCTTTTGGGAGAGGGTTTCTCTGTGTGACAGCCCTAGCTGTTCTGGAACTCGCTCTGTAGACCAGGCTGGCCTCAAACTCACAGAGATCTGCCTAACTCTGCCTCCCAGGTGCTGGGATTGAAGGCATATGCCATCATGCCTAGCTTCAAATTCATTGCTTAATCAATAAGCCTATGAATTAACTGAAGGGAAGATTTGAATGTATAACAATAACAGTTCAAAAAGAGTCAGATTTTAGAAAATTCAAAGTGCTACACTAGTTCTAAAAGGTCATCTCCATTTGTTTCCTCTCTACCCCAGCACATGCCTGTATCTGGACGCCTTATCCTTCCAGGACAAAATGATTCTTTATCGAACTTTGAAACACTTCAATCACAGCAGTGAGGCAAGTCTGTAATTCCAATATTTAAAAGAGTGAGACAGAAGGATCTCGATTCATGTCAGTTTGATCTCTATGGAAAGACCATTTCTAGATGTATACACACTGATAGATTTCTCCCTCCACACCAAACTCTAGAGCCAGAAGCGCAGTTAAAAAAAAAAAAAAAAAAAAAAAAAAAAAAAAAAAAAAAAAAAAAAAAAAAAAAGGTATGCTATCCTGGAGTGCAGGATCTAGAGTAAAAGTCTCACTGTCACTCACCGGCTGCTAAACTAATTGGAGGTTGGCTCAGTTTGAACTTTTTGTACCTCAACTGGGAAATGCAGCTGCTGCTCATCATGCATGGTTGTTAGAGAAAAGTGGGTTATAAGCTTTGTAAAGCATCAGTAATAATGTAAGTCAATCCATAGCTGTAGACAGAGACGTGCACAGATAATATGTCTCAGAATTATGTCACTTAATCACAGCATTGAAACAGAAATTCATAGGAAAAAATGATAGGGAAAACTAAACTAAGGAATTTGAATAATTATTTAGAATTTGAAAATAACAGAAGAATAATTTACTTAAATGTTCTTGATACTCTTGCATTCTGATCTCTAAATTTACTACATAAAGATACTGTTTTGAATTGTAATTTGCTTTCATTGTAAAGATTTTGTGGTGAAGAATTAATTTCTTAAAGTTAACATTAACAATTTTCTTATCAAACCCCTTCATTACAGATGGGCAGATGGTAATTAGTATGTAATTAGTATGGAGAGGTAGTCCATAAAATTTCACAAAAGTTCTCATGTTATTACCAGCTAAGAAAGAATGCATTATGAGAAAACTAAATAGGAAATTATCTGTTTGCTTTTGTGTAAATACCTGAGATTTATTCCAGTGACACCAGTAAGCAAAAAGAATGAAATTTAAAAGGCAGAAGGCCATAGTGTCATAAATGCTGTTAAACTATTTGATAAAAGCTATCCACTTGAGGTTCATTGCAACACACTGGAAAAGCATGATCCTCCCATATTTAGACACAAGTGGTGGCAAGCCAAGCCCTCAGGAAAAGACGCGATCCTATTATACAACACACAGATCTATTTTATTATTGCTACGTATGTGGCATATATCACTAGTACAAAATTTTGTTTGATGTACATGATATAATATTTGGAAATGTTCTGATTATTCTACCCTATACAGTGAGATGTCTGATAAGTCAGCAAACAATTCCTCAGCTTGGTACAAAAACCAAATCTTAATTTTCCTTGTATTTTTTAAACAAACAATCTAACACATGAATCTTTTTCCAGGGTTCTTCTTTTAGAAATTTCTAAGATCTTTCCAGTCGATACATAAGATAAGGCGCATATTGTCGAGAATAAGTTGTCAAAGTGAATATGAAATGTGCTTCTCAAAATATCATTTACACATTTACCAGATGGTAAAATAAACATGTAAATTGTTATCATGTATACACCAAGTTTGTATTAAAATTTTACACACCACAGGAAGGGTGTAAAAATTGCCACATATTGTATTACTTGTTCACTTAATAGTTTATTAGCATCTCATAAATATTTTCTTTAAGAAAAATATTATTTGAATAATCACAAAATTCATATGTTGCTAATGAGAACTACATTAAGTTATGAAAATCCCTAAAAAATAAAAAAAATCCATCTCTTGTCTAATTAGTTAAATGCAGAAGAACATTCAAAATAAAGTGGACTCAAAAGAATTAATACCTTTGTGAGATTTGTGAGATTCCCCATTATAAAGCTAATTAGAGCACAGCATGGTGACCAGCCTTTAATTCTAGCACTGAGGATGCAGATGCAAGCATAATCTCTGAGTTCCAGGCCAGTCAAGGCTATATGGAGAGACCCTGTCTCAAAAAAAAAAGAAAGAAAAAGAAAAAAGGAGAAGAGAAGGCAGAAGAAAGTTATAGTTTAATGACATACATACTTATATTGAACATTACCCAGAGCAACCACGGTTATAGAGCCCTAGTGTTAACAACTAGTACTATAATTTGAGGTAGTAAATATCAACAAAATAAGAATATTAAATTAAATCTCTTTTAAGTTTCTATCTTTTTGTATCTAGGCTTATACTTCAAAGATTTGATCATCAAAAATTTATTTTTGTGTGTGCATATACACATGCCTTTGTGTGTGTATGTGCATGCCTGCCACATGTGCAGGTGTCCACAAAAGTAAGAGGACAGTTTTCCTGGAGCTGGAGTCACTAGAGTTTGTGGGTAACTTGATTTGGTTGTTAAGGAGTACTCCATTCCTTTGGAAGAACAGTCAAAACTCTTAACCACTGAGTCATCTCCCCAGACCCTCAAAAGTACTGTTTAGTATGTAGAACCAGCATTAGTGGCATTAGTCATTTGTCACATGTCATTCCTTAGTGGAAAGATCTAATCAGCAGCATGATTATAAAGGACTGGTATTATAAAAACAGACTAATTAAAACAGAACAGCTTAGAAGCACTATCTGTCTCTTCTATCGGAATGAATACTTTGGTTCAGGAAAACTTAAAAGTCAGTAGCAGAGCCCAAAGTTCCTAGCAAGTGTAAAATTTCTTTGAAGCACATATCTTTTTCATCCACAGAAGCCAGGCATGATTACACATGCCCATAATCCCAGCACTTGGGAGGTAGAGGCACAAGGACCAGGAGCTCGAGGCCAGCTTTGGTTACATACCAAGCTTAAGTGGGAGACTTAAGACCCTATCTCCAATTTTTTTCATAGACAAAGTATTTATGAATCACAAGTTGATTTTTGACAAGCCACACAGGTAGCTGAATTTACTATTATGCTTTCCCAGCTCATACAAAGTAATAAAGTGTATGTAAATTGACAACAGAAGGTAAAGTTCTGTACTCTTAAGACAGCAAACAACCCTGGAAATGAAAACCTTGCACCTTTTGAACCTTGTACATTAAATTCAGACTTTACTATCTTCCTAGGATAAGAGGACTGAACATGGATCAGGCAGTACAGATGTTTTCATCTGGAGTCTTCTAAGGCGGGCAGCTAAAGAATATGTTTCTATACTGCCAGTAGTATAAATGTAGGTAGACCAATATAAAAAGTCATTGGAAAAACAGGGGGAGAAGTTCAGTGAACAGAAAACCAGGGTCTTACACAGAACATGTTCATATTTGTTTCATATCTGCATACCAGTGCATTCTGAAATAGTAACACTGTGAAAAATTTCCCAAGTCTGAAGAATACTGTCTTCGTTGGGAATGATACACAAAAAATTCATGATCATGTTACTAGTGACTCTTTCCTGTTTAGTGTATCTTTGAAATAATTTCATCTCTGTTCATCGGCCAACAAGAAATAATACAGTATATAGTAACAGAAAATGACTGCTATCTTAAATGTTAAAAAGTAACATTTTTATTAAAAGCAAAATGTGAATGAGTATAGTGAGAAATGCAAGTCTATAAACCTAGCATTCAAAAGGCCAGCTCAAGAGAACTGCAAGACCAAGGCTGGCCTGGATTATATAGCAAAAAAACTGTCTCACAAAATAAAAAATAAAAACAAAATGTGTAATGAACAGGTCATAATTATGTTATTTATGGTAATGTAACAGTTTGCTTACAAACTTAAAGGCCAAAAATGAGTCAACAATATGATGCCTTTGATTAGTATATTATAATTCTATCAAAAATGGATAAATGATTTGTCATTCCTTTTTCTTATACATTGGTAGCATGATCAAACAGTGTAAGAAATTTTATGTCTCTAATAAGCTGTTAGATAACATAATAGCATTTGGATTTTTCGGTTTGGGTTTAATTTTATCTTTTTGTTGTTTGTTTGTTTTGAGATAGGGTCTTACTCTGTGGTTATGACTGGCTGGCTGTCCTGGAACTCAACACACCAGGCTGGCCTCAAACCGCCTGCCTCTGCCTCTGCCTCTTTTGTGTGGAAATAAGGGTGTGTACCACCATGTATCTTTGCAATATGCAAAATGCTTTCATGCATGAACCAAGCTAATATAAATTCTCAATTTATTAATAAAAATTCCATTGCTCCTATATTCTACCTTCAAATTTTTTATTTTTTTAAACTGAAAATAATTATTATTATTTCCAAATTCTTTTTTTAATGTGTATGGAGCATACCTGGTGCACCCAGAGGCCAGAAGAGGTCATGGGATCCCCTGGGAACTGCAGTTACAGACAGTTGTGAGCTGCCATGTGACTAATAGGTACTAAACCTGGGTTCTCTACAAAAAAGAGCAACAAGTGCTCTTAACTGCTGAGTCATCTCTCCGGCCCTATTCCTCTCAAATTCTCCAGAAAAACTGATAGTCTAGAAAGGCATCTCACATTATTCCTTCATGTTTTTCCTTATGCTATCCCATCCCAAGATTACAAATTCCCAGTTACATGTTCCCTAGTTAGTAGATACCTCCCAATTTTAGATGCCAATTTCTAAATTTATCAATACTATAAAAATTTTAATTATGTCAAGACTGACATAACTGGAGCTGATAAGAAAATGTAGAAGCAAATCTTCATATACTTACAAAGTAGCTGCAAATTTGTACAGTTTATATACCAGAAATTATACTTTTAGAGACTTATCCTATTCATATCTAATACAAGAAAATGTGGATAAATATATAAAGAATTGTTTTTCACAGTAACAAAACCCTAACAATAACTACAAGTACATAGAGAACTAGTTATGTAGGTATGATTTGTCCACACAACATAATGGTAAAGATATTAAAAAGAATGAAATAGTGTGTACTGGTTGGAAATAGAGCCAAATATATTAAGTTGAAAAAAAGTAAGTTGTATAATAACACACACTGTTTCTTAGAGAATATACTAAAAGTCATTTCAGCTTAATCACAGATATTTCTATTGATCAGAGTCCCATTTTTCAATATTGGAACAGAACCCAGGTCCTTGTTAATCCTAAGTGAGAGTATGGAAGGTCCCAAGCCTTTCTAATGTTACTCCTTTTTTGTCTCCTGACCCATTTTGTTTTCCAAGCTTCAATATTTCTTTTTGCTTTTATTCTTAATAATATGTTTATATGTAGGGGTATGAGCTGTGCCCATGGAGGCCAGGGGGAGCATCTGACTCCCTGGAACAGGAGTTACGAGTGGTTAGGAGTCACGAAGTGGGTGTGGGAACTGAATCCAGTCCTCATGAAGAGCAGTCAGTACTTTTAACCGCTGAGCCATCTCTCTAACCTCTCACTACTGATTTCTTAAGTCAGCTTTGTCTTCTCCATCTTCCACACCTCACTTAAACCTTTTTTTTTAATCCAAAGTCATCACGATTCCATCACCTGGACATTGTCATACAGGTCCTATGCACTCAAAGGGTTTCTCCTATGCTTTCCTATAATTCATCACTTAGCCATTTGCTATTATATAGGACAATGTTCTCAAAAACCACAGAGAACAATGCACTCAATCCATCCTACAGTCTCCTTGGTTTCTTATCCATGCCTCAATCATTGCAATTAGCAAAGGTTCACTAAATTAAATAGTAATCCCGCCTACAAGAGAAGTTTTAGCTGTTTCAGTTTGTACTGAAAGGAGAATCTCCAGCTTTTTATCTTTCTCTAAAGAGAAGCTACATTTCTTTTCTTTACGTTGTGAAAACACCAGTCATACAAGGAGAGGAAGAAAGTTCATCTCAGCTATAACGAACCTCACTAGAGCACCACACCAACACAATCCACAACCACCTGCATGCAAGGAAAAAAAATGGGTGTTATGCTGCCCATTATTCCTCCTCCCTCAATGAGTAACCCATAGGGGGAAAGTGGGTGGTGGGACATTTTTTAGTTTGAAGTCTAGCCAGGAAAGCCTTTGCCTAACAGCAGAGAAATCCTGAGGTTTGGTTCAGATATTTGCATATTAAACAGCACACCTTGGTGAGACATGCTCATTAGGGTATCTAAGGAAACTATCACAGTGTTGCTTTTGGTTTGCCAAAAACAAACTAAAACCTTTTCATTTAATTATAGTTTAAACTGCAAAAAGAGCAAGCATAAATAAAACCCATTAGTCCAAAGATTTTATTTTAGAAATATTTGTATCTTCTCTCTTGCCAAATTGCATTCACTAATAAACAGATTTCATTTTTACCATAATTTCCCTTTTTTATTAACAAGTGAAACTAAGAAATAAAATAATTAAAAGATTGGCAGATGGAAACAAGTGAGAAGCAATGTATACAGATAATTCAAAAACAGGAAATGCCTCAGTAATAAAAACTTGACTATATATAATTTCTAGGAATAATGCTAAGTGCACAAACAATAGAAGTATAATTTAGACAAAGTCCAAGGGCCCCAAAATATTCCCACATACATCATTTTTAAAGGACTGGAATAATGTGATTAGAATGATGAAATCTAGCTTTAAAAAATAAAACCCAAAATAAGAAATAAACTAAAAACTGTGCATTTGTTCTCTAATCCTTTTACCATTTTTCAATCTGGGAACACTTCTAAATTTAGGAGTGAGCTATAATAAGCCATAGTCACATGACTGCCTAGTTTCTTGAGCATTAATAAGTACTTAATTCCAGCACAAATGACATACTGCATTTCAGAAAAGCAAGTAGTAGAAATAAGAATCTAAAAAACAAGGATCAATAATTTTAATTTTTCTTCCTATTCACTCTCTTATTTTTAAATCCTAGAAGGTGCAGATTTGTGAACATTGCAGAAGCTTAATTGAATATAATAAAAATCAAGCAGGGTACAGTAATGATACACTCCTGGACCACTAGCACTTGGGGGTAGAGTGGTACTTCCTGTAATCCTACTAGGATTGGGGGTACAGTGGTACATCCTGTAATCCTACTAGGATTGGAGGTACAGTGGCACACTCATGTAATCCTACTAGGATTGGGGGTACAGTGGTACATCCTGTAATCCTACTAGGATTGGGGGTACAGTGGTATACTCCTGCAATCCTACTAGGATTGGGGGTACAGTGGTACACTCTTGTAATCCTACTAGGATTGGGGGTACAGTGGTACACTCTTGTAATCCTACTAGGATTGGGGGTGCAGTGGTACACTCTTGTAATCCTACTAGGATTGGGGGTACAGTGGTGCACTCCTGTAATCCTACTAGGTTTGGGGGTACAGTGGTACACCCCTGTAATCCTAGCACTTGGGGGTACAGTGGTGCACTCCTGTAATCCTAGTACTTGCAACCAGAAGAAAATGAATGGGGGGCTCTAGGTCATCTTGGGCTACATAGCACGATCTTGGAAAAAGAAGTTTCTCTCTATCTCTATCTCTATCTCTCTCTTTCACACACACACACACACACACACACACACACACACACACACACACTTAACCAAGCTTTTTCTTTTAGTCTTTACATATAGGCATTTTAAATCCTAAAGCTGGTGACAAGCAAAGCTTTATAATCTACATTATATTTCTCAACAAATAAACAGGTCTTATTTCACCCTATAATTCTAATTCTCCCATATATAAACAGTATACAAAACACAAAAACACATAATGCAAACCTTTTCCTAGGGAAATATCAAATATTCCTTACACTTTAGGGCATTCTAAATCTGAACAAATAAAAAAATGTAAGTTTCTATGATGTTTGTATAATAATATATTGTATAAACCTCTCACATATGTAAGTATTGACTCTGTTTGATGGGTGATGGTCTCAAATGGATGTGACAATTAAGTGACTTGGGAACATGTTATGAAGCCATCTGAGTAAGCAAGCAGCTTGTATCTGCCCTGTACTTATGAGAAGGAATTTTCTATCTGACATATTTAGAGGTACTCCCTCTATAACTGAATTAAAGTCTCTTTTATAGCATGCATTGCCTAAATGGAATTCCCACCCTTAGACTTCTGTATTTGTCCCACACAATAGAACTGTTCTGGATAATGTGATGTTTCTTATTTAGAGAATGACATCAGATGCCAAATAGAAAGTGCTTCCAGAACGCTCTCTGATTTCATTTTTCCCAGATAAAAGCTACTGTGCAGCTGACTGTAGAGTTTCCAGAGGCAGCACTTGGCATTTCGTTTTCTCATATAGAACTGAAGGACAAAGATTTCTACGCAGAAAGAGAGAAGACACCGTACTTTAGATCACTTTTCTCAAGAAGCTAAGCTGCTTCTTTTTAAAAATGTTCATACTGATACATGATTTAAAAGAAAAAGAAAAAATATTTGAAAATAGTTATTTAGGGTCTGGAGGTCTGGGTCAGTGGAAAAGCACTTATTGCTCTCACCAGAGACTTGGATTTGATTCCCAGCATACATAGTAGTTCATGATCCTCTGTAAGTACAGTCCCAGGGTGCTCAACCTCCCTTTTCTGGATTCCAAGGGCACCAGAACTCCTATGATGCACATACATGCAGGCAAACAGTTATGCAATAAAGTAATATGTAAATCTAAAAAATGTCATTTTTTAAAAAGAAAATAATTATTTTTAAGGGCTGAGGAATATATCTCTATGACAGAGCAATTGGCTAGCATCTGAGAGGCTCTGAATTCAATAATCACACCATATGGAAAGAAAAGGTTTAGAATAAATGACCATTCTTCAATCTGATTATTTTTACTGTTTAATTACTATTATAGTAGTCCTTAGGTATGAGATTATTTAGGACAGCTGTCTTGCCACCTGACAAGAGAGAACAAAGCAATCAACCCTGATTATAAAGAACAGTAAGGCCTGGGGCATGTAGGGCACAGTTTAAACCAAGCACTCAGGAACAGAGGCAGGCAGACCTCTGTGAGTCTCGGGCCAGCCTGGGCCCCTGTCTCAAAGCAAAAACACTTAAGAAATATTTTTAAAGGTTGAAGATCCTAATGATGAAGAAGATAAAAAAGGATTTATCATTACATAGCATCACCTTTTATGTCTTCCTGTACTCAGGTATACTGTTCAATAAGTCATTCACTCAATTTTTCTTACACAGCTCATCGTTCTAGAAAAAATATTAAAATTTATATAGAAAGATATGATACAAGAGAGATGTGGGGACACGCTTGACTAGCCAAATTAGCAGTGCTGCTTTGTTTTTCAAATGTAGAGCCACTGTTCAAGAGAATCACGAAATATATTTTCTAGGTCATATCTAAAGTTTTCTTTTCAATAACATTAAAAGTAATTTTAAAACATCAAGGGAAATTTATGTAGTAAAGACAACATTTTGTGAAATTTTGCCTGTGTGTTTCAGTTGTTAAAACTTTGAAAGCCACCACTCTGTAGCAGTAACTCTATCCTTGCTCACAACATTTGAATTTAATCTCCATTAAGAAGTCAGAAATTTCTGGGCAGTGACGGCACACACCTTTAAACCCAGCACTTAGGAGACAAAGGCAAGAGGATCTCTTAGTTCGACACCAGACTGATCTACAAAACAAGTTCCAGGGCAGAGAAGAAACCCTATCTCAGAAGAAGAAAAAAAGTCAGAAATCCACAAATAGATCAATTTATTGCAGCTGAAATGCATTTGAAAAGTTTCATTTTACAAATAAAATAGTGTAGGTCATTATAAAGTGTCTTCTTTTTTTAAGCCAGGCATAGTGGTGCACACCTCCAACCCTAAAAACTTGGGAAGGAAAGGTAGGCAGCCTGATCTACAGAGTGAATGCCAGGCCAGCGGGTGCTACATAGTGAGACACTATCTCAAAACAATAACAATAGGATGTCTTGCTTTGTGTTCACTGTTTCTACAACCCACTAAGAGACAAATTTCAAATTGGTTTTGAAACCAATATAATGTGAGTAACTTACATTTTAAATTTCCATGACATCAACTATAAATTATCAGTTATAATATATGAATATTTCTTTAACATGGTTAAGTTTTCATCAACTTCTTACTCAAATGGAGATTAAAGTGTGTGCAAACTAAGTAATAATAAATTTAAAGGCTTCTTATCCTAATTTGGGGTGTAATTATTTACACAAAGAAGGGATTGTTGATTGTTAAAAGGTACTGTAGGCTCTGGTAGGAGGGCATAGTTTCTAAGGCAAAATAAAAATGCATGTAATACCAAAATCTTCATTTGCTTTTGATTTTTTTGTTATCATGCTAATGCATGCATGCATGCATATGCATACACACACACCTTTTTAAGACTATATTGAAAAAGTACTAATAATAGTGTGCTTGTTTTGAAAGATACATATAGTATATATAATTGTATAGTCATAAAATTTCTTCCTTTTGGATGGCACATATACTTCAGATCGTTGCCTTAGAGGGGTTAAATTAACACAAAGAAAAATTAACTTTTAAAAAATTCATTTTACTCATCATCATGTTAAGCTTGAGTTAAGAATAAAGAGAACATTGCATTTATATCATAAGTCTCAAAGGAGGCCAAATAAGAAACATGTAGACTATAAATTAAAATATCAGACCAAAAGAGAAGTCATCAAGTAGGTAAAGACAATGAGTTGAAGAAGTACATGAAGAATAACACTTTAAAAATGAAAGTCGGCATTTTTTATCACTTAGAAACCAAGGAAGAACATTGAGGATGGGAGTTAAAGAATTCTGTGTAAGATTTTGAATGGCCCTTTCCTACAAGCCTCTGGGGTCCACTACCACCCAGTGTCCTAAGCATAGCTGTAAAATAAATAACAAGGACTGTTTAAATAAGACAAGAAGAGCACGGCCAGATAGTCTTTTTCACAACTATGCTTCCACATAACTCAGGACAGACATATATGAGGCCAGACACACAGAAAAGCATACTTTTTAGAAACTTTTTTTTTTAAATGAATGGATGAACGGGCAAGCAAGCAGAGCAAAGAAAGCCAGAAAAGAAAAGCTAGCAAAAAAAAAAATAAAGGAGTTACAAAATCTATGATATCAAGTCACAAAAGGGCCAATTATGACTTAAAACAGCTAAAAGAATAAGACTATATGGTAACAAGGCCATTGCCTTTAATTGCAAGTGCCATGGTGAACACATAAGAAAGAGTGTAGTAGTGTCCACACAAATGAGGAAGCTGAATTGAAAAAGATCAAAGACAGCATTGACAGATGGATCTTAAACACAAAAGAGATCAGGGATAAATGCAGTGGCGCACATAGCTAAGGAAGCTCTATATGAAAAGAACCCAAACCAGTAATAGATAAAAATATTAGACAGTTCTTTCACAAATATAAAAAGAAACCAGATCATAGAAAAGTGAATATACAAATAAAATGAATATACAAGAATGTAGAGGAAAAAAAAGCATAATTTTTAAGGATAGGAAGGATTAAATAAAAGGACACAAAGCATCTAATATTTGTCCCCCATACTTTAAAATTTCTTTGGGGGAAAGTGTAAAAGTTCTAACCTTAAATAAGCAAACTGATGAGTCAGGATAGAGTTTATAAAGATTCAGGTTGAGGGTGGTAGCAAAAGAAAAAAAAAAAAGGAGTAGGTTCCAAAAAGAGTTGTTGGCAAGAGCTGCAACAAGGGCAGAATGAGTGTCAGAGAGAGAGAGCAGAGATGGAGGAGGGAGGGACACATTTGTTGAGGAAGAAGTCAGTATGTTTCTTTGACTTTCTCCACAGGAACAAAGCAGAATGTAAGCATTAATTAAGAGAATGAATGCCAAAGGTGAATGAGCTGTAACAATTATTAACAATATAGTCATTTTAAGAAATAGTAAATTAAGACAGAGGTAGAAAAAGATTTCATCTGACTAAAACAGTGTATTTCATGTTAAGTAAACCACGAAAGGATAAATTCTCATTATAGTGTGTCTTCTCAAAAGAAAGCTTCTGAGTAGTAAACATTGTTATTATTTGGTAAACTATATCCAAACATAATTTTTTATTCAAAATGACAAGAAGTTATAAAAACACTAGCCACTTTGGAAACACTTTAATTAGAAATACTACTTTGTCTTCCACAAATTCCCAATCAAGCAAGTCATTTAAAATAACATAAATATATATATGATAACTGAATATTCTCCAAAACAATTGTGCTAATTATAGGTGGCCTAAATTTAATCTACATAAAGTCCATGTGTACTTTACTCATTGAAGTTCACAAATATTAAGTTACCATATATATATATATATATATATATATATATATATTATAAACAGAGAGATTAAATTTAGAATTCCAAGAGGTAGCCTGTAACTGGCTGCACTACAAAGAGGGACAGGTGACTAATTCATACTGTAGTTACAATCAAGAAAATAGTTATCTTCTGTGCATAGCAAGCTCTTCTGGAAGTCTAGAAAGAATAACTTTTGTTGATAGGAGATTGCAAATGTCTGAATGTTCATGCATGTGCTTATCATAGTGAAAGAAGCTATTTAAAAAGCACAACTTGAATCTATCTGAGATAATGGGGTTTTCTACAAACTTTCAAAGGCAGATTTACATGTGCCCACAAACGATGTGGCCTATACAGTGTGCAGTGGAGTGCAGTGTTCTACTTGTTTGCAATGGTTTTATTTTTCGACTAGTTTTTATCACACTTGGCATGAACAAGGGAACATGTGCTTTGCTAAATTTGAACTTTTAAGATGAAACTGAATTAACTGAGAACCAAAAAATTGCTTCTGAAATTTTCTAAGATTGAAAATGCCTTTCTTTCGTGGTAGGAATGGCAAAATAAATGACAAATACATCCTGAAAGTTCAGATGTGTGTTAGAAGGTCCTGTAGTTTTAGAACAACACGGTTGGCTTTTTTCCTTTTTACACACCTGAATGATAAGATTGAACTGAAATAGCTCTTCCACCCATATAATACACTTTCTCTAGCAGAATAAGTATACTAAACACAAATCTAAATTAACCTAATATAAATAATAAGTCTGATATAAGCAGATTTGTTTTATTTTCCAGCCATAAATTTTAATAAATTTATCATTTCTTGAAATTTAGTATCTAACCACCAAAGTAGAGATCCAACTGTTACCTTGAAACTTAATCCTGTTTTTTTGTTTTCCTAATGACATTAACTATACTGGCTACAACAATCAGAAGCACCTCTTTAGAGATGCTTTTCCATCCTAATTTCCATCAGCCTCCTCATAAAAAAGTGGACCATAATACAAAGGACAGATGCTTCTCTGTATACACAATGAGAGTTCTATCATGCACACACTTTTAAAGACTTGAAGTTTAAAACCATTTTAAAACAAAATCGAAGGAGAAATTGCAGGCTGTGTTTATAAGGATTCTAGTGACAAGCAGTAGGTCAAACAACCGGGAAGAATCAGCTTGTGGTACAGCTTCATTGTACTAATAATGTCACAGTTAGTACATTTATTAAATTAAATATTACCAGCAAGGGTCTTTTAAATGCCATGTTCCTGATACTAGATTATATATTTATTTCAGAGTTAGCATAGTAAGAAGGGGAGATATCAGTAGAAGGTCTATTAAGCTATGCCCCCCCCCATTGAATTAATGGAACTATTCAAATCAAACGTTTCACGCCATGCCTTGAACACCACTGCAAACCATACTGTGGGTGTAAAACACAGGCAAGGTCGACATAATCAGCTCAGATGAGACCAGTGACTTGTGCACCATCAAGTTTACTTCATTGTGAAAGCAGTGGGGGTTTCTTTCAAGGGAATATGTTTCTAAGTGTGATAACCTAATACACAAGCCAAAGAGGGAAAACAAAAAGGCATGCAACTTTCAAAACCGTTGATCTAAACTAAGTGTAATGCAATGGCCAAACCATTGCCTGTCTTGTCTGTCTTCTCAGAGACACTCACATCCTGTTGATCTGGGAAAAGGAAATCTAACTTCAATGACTTTAGTAATTCACAAAGATTTAAATACACAGTTGCTGCCATACTAACTTAGATATTTTAAAATTTGAGTTGAAGGAGCCTCATACCTAAGCTTATCTATTGCTGCTGTTTCTTTCGAGGAAACCTAGACACCACGCTTATTTTAACATCGGATCATAGGTTCCACTTTTTTTTCCTATGCCATGTCCAAAATGCCTGTGACTGACTAATCAGACACATGCTAACAACGTGCTGCACTTGAGACCAAGCTGAATATTGATATAAAATTGCTTATGAACATACATTGTCTATCACTTGTTTTAAACTTTTTAAAGAATGTATACAGCCTCCATTTAATAACGCTTCGTTCCTAACCTTTATTCTAAACCGAAAATCCTTCAAAACTTCAGGGCTGAAAGGATAAATAATATCACCCCCAAAAAGGTGAGACCCAAAAGAACTGTTAACAGTTGGATTCGCAAGACAATATAACTTCCGGATATCAGAATCTTAAGTTCTCCATGGGCGCTAAGTTCCTAATTGCTAACAGCTCCCGTTATTTCACTTTTAAAAATCAGGAACATTATGATTTGTGAAATAAATGGGTAAGTTCCCCGCTGATAACTTAAAAACTAACAAACTAAACAACCCCCTCCCGTGAGGGGTCCTGAAGGCTATTGAGTGCAGAGGCCTGGCTTTGCAGCAGGCTGACACCCCGAAGGCCTGGCCCTGCGCCCTGCACGTCGAGGCCCAGGCTGAGGGCTCACACCAGGCCTCACTCAGACCTGAGGCCTGGGCTTCTCGCTTAGCGCGAGCCATTGAGGTAGAGCCCGGGTCCCGTCGCACTGGCAGCCGCGGGACGGCATCTGCCTGCAGCACCAGGTGGGCTTAGGCCTCCAGGGCCCTGCAGCAGTACTCGATGGATGGACGGCCTGCGCGGGACCGACCGACCGACCGACCAGCAAGATGGCACGCGGGTGGCCAAGGGCGGGAAGCGGGCGGAGGACGCCAAGGGTGGCGCGCTCCCCTCACCCCTTCCTTCCTCCCTTTCTGTGGAAGCGCGCCTTCGAAAACCGAGAGGACTGAGTCCGCGGGGAGGCTGGGCCGTCGCTCTGGGTGCCCGCGGAGGGCGGCCCGGAGCGTGAACCTGGAGGGCCCCAGGGCCCCAACTCCTCCGCCCCGCGGCCACGCAGCCTCCTCCCCACGAGGAGGCGCCGCGCGCGCTCGTGCTGTCAGAGGAGCAGAACGCACACAGCCTCCGAGCGGGAGCGCGTGGCTGCGAATTTACCTCACGCTGACTCAGTCCACACAGCAGATGGCGGAGCTGCGAGGCAAACGACCTCCCTGGTGTTTTTTAAGCTTTGCTAAGAGCAGCGAGCGCGCGTCTTTCGGCACGAGGCGCCTCGTTCCTGTGAAAAGAGCTCGCCTCGGAGTCTAGGGGCTTCGCTGACGCACTTGACACCGCTCCCGGGCTCCCCGGGACCGGGGACCTGGGAGGCGGGCGGCGCGCTCCCGCGAGCGGGCCTCGGGGGCGAGCGCGCTCGGACAGCCCGAGGCCACGCGCCCCCGGAACCCTGGGACCCCCGCGAGCGTGCGCGCGGCCTCCACGCGGCCCCGGGGCTGCACGTGCTTCTGCTGCTGGGCCCCGGCCGGGCTCCGAGCGCAGCCCCGGCTGGGTGGGTGCATGGTCCCGGGCACGCACTGCTCCACGGCTTGCCCAACACACACACACCGTGTTTTGTACTTTTTGTCGTTGTCTTTACTTCGTAGGTGAGGAGAGGGGAAAGGAAAAACAAAGGAAAATCAGTCATCGGGTTTTTTTTTTCTCTCTCTCTCTCTTCTCTGTGACACACAAGACTCCAAGGAACGCCGTCTAGCGGCGGGATTATCCAGGGAAGGCAAATCACTGCAATCTCTCCCTCGACCTTTCATTTTAATTGGAATTCTGAAGCCTCTTTACAGCTGTCACACCACAAAGGGGACACGGGGCAAACTCAGGTTGCTGGTAAATTTAGTTCTGTCACCCCAGGCCAGCTCACACTAAAGTAGAAGGTTGAACCAGTACCTGCCCCTTCCCGGCGTCACCCTCTCTTTGGAGACTAAAGTCCAGAAGTCGCCTCTCTGAGGTAAAGACAGAATTGCAAACTTGAGCATGAGATTCCGCACCGCCATTTGTTCGCAAGGGTGAAGACCTGGCCTGGGTAAAACTGAGGCAAGGATTCCATTACAGAAGAAAGAGCAGCCGCCCCGGGCATCACCCCTCACTTGCCAGTCCTTCTCCAAAGCAAATTTTAACTCAGTCCTTAAAAACCACCCTTCCACGTGTTGGTCCTGCGGGTCTTTCTCCACCCCACCAGGAACAATACCTGAAATCACCCTCTCTAGAGACATCGGCCCTTCGGGTGTCTGCATCTCCAAGGCCTCTTTGTAAAACCACTTTCCTCAGCACCTGCAGTCAACAGTCTGGCTTGACTTGCTTTAAATTGCACCCTACTCTCTCACCTAATACCTGGCAGATTGCTGTGTGAAATCTAAAGAGATTCTTAACTCATCTAAAGACACTCCTTTTCCTGTCGCTTCAACTTCAGAGAGAATCAGAGCTGGGTGAAAGAAGGTGCATGTATTTCCCTAGAAAAAAAAACAAAAAACAAAAACACAGCAGTAAAGAGAACTACACTCATAGGGAATTAATTGTAAATAAGAAGAAAATAGTCCTTAGTGGTGCTATGAAATAAAACTAAGGGGATGTAGGAAGTGGTTACTATTAGACTCCCAGAGCAGAGGGAAGGGGCTAGCCTTGCTTAACCCTTCAAAGTCATAACCTCTAGTGATTATTTGCAAATTGTAAACTGCTCTCAAACACCACAGTTAGCGTTTTACCAGGTTTATTTTACTTGTTATACACAGACGATACAAACGAGCAGAAAACAAAACGATTCTCAGTGGAGTGTGTACTTGTATAAATTATTCAATTCACGGACAAAACAAAACAAATATAAAAATCACAACATTTGATTTACAGAAGAGCCGAAGTATACACACGTTTAGACCCTGAATTCCTATTAGGAAGAATCCCCCATGGGCTGGAATCTAGATTGAATATTGTGTATGATGCATATTTCACATTGATTTTAAAGTACAAAAAAAGTATAAGTTTGCTACACAACATTAGAAATCCTACTAATCTATTTCCAGGGGGATTAATGCTCCTTATCAAATATAACAAGACTTGGGGGGAATCAGTCTTACTTGCAATAATGCTATTGTTTTCCCAAGAAAGTCAAATTTCAGCTGTCTCTAAGTGGTGGGGGGGAATCGTTTTCAAAACTAAAATGCAGTAAAATATACAACTCACACAATTCATCTTCACTAGACTACACTATAGTTACCAACAATCCAGTCATCTATATCAGTAGATTATTCATTACAAAGATTTACAGCATATAAAGGTGGCATGGGGACTGAAAAGATAGTCAGAAACAGTTTGTCAGCATATTTGGCACCTGCACAGACCAGTAATGGATTTGGCACTTTGGGGAAAAACAAATAAGGCAAAATAATATTGCTGATGTGGAGCTATTCCATTTAGAAGGAAGAGGGGGACAGACAACTCCAGTTAACTCTGCTTTGCGGGCTTCATGCCACTTCATGGACTTGCCTAGGAACACAGGACTAACTAGCTTTTACAGGTGTTCCTGTGGCGTCCCCTTAGCTACGGCCTGTGCCCTGGGGCACATAGTGGTTACACCGTGTAAGGAACTGAGAAGTGAAAGAGAGTCATCACTACAGAGTGTTTCATGTTTCCAGAGCCTCTTAGAATATTTTTAATATCGCACAAGAAAACAAAGGGGGGGTGGGGAGAGAAAGAAAGAAAGAGAGGAGAAAAAAAAGAGGGGAATAAAAAGTTAAGCATGAACTGGTTTTGTGCCTTGACGATGAGAATAAAAACTAGCCATTCGTTACAATAAATTAACACTATATACAATCATTTCACAGGCTTTGTTCCACTAAAATTATGAACATCCCTACCATCCATCCATCCATCCATCCACTCGGGTATAAGAAAGGACGCGCTGGGTGGGTGCAGGTTCTAGAGTCAACATCCTATAGGGAGGCCAAGACAAGGCGGGTCGGGATCGCTGCTGTCTGACAGGGCTGCCCAGGTCTCCTAAAGTTGAAGAGTTTTCATTCCAAGAGAAAGAAGGAGAAGGTGAGAGAAAAAAGAAAAGAAAAAGAAAGACGGGAAGGATCATAATAACTTCACAGAAGAAAAGTTGGAAAACCACAAGGTTCACAGCCAGGTTCAAGGTCGGTGCGCTAACTGCGGAGGCGGCTGTGCAGAAAGGAAAAAAAAAAAAGTTTTAAAAAAAATGATAATGGGAGACCTGCACTTATCCCCCGCAGACGGTCATCGAGGGTCAAGTGAAAGAGCGAATGCG
This sequence comes from Myodes glareolus, assembly GCF_982192425.1. Lineage (NCBI taxonomy): Eukaryota > Metazoa > Chordata > Mammalia > Rodentia > Cricetidae > Myodes > Myodes glareolus. The sequence continues at coordinate 43,677,700 of NC_142046.1, read as the reverse complement.
CAAGAGCGGGCCTGGGGAGGAGGACGTGGGGCAGAGCAGAGGGGCCGGGTAGGGCGCGGGCGAGCGCGGGCCGGGCGGCCTAGCTGTGCGAGTAGAAGCCGTAGTAGCCGCCTATGTCCTTGGCGCAGTTCTTCTCGCAGTCCCGCTGGGCCAGCACCTCGCTCTTGAGCGGGGACGAGCTCTCGGACACCGGCGTGTCGGCGGGCGAGATCCGCCTCCGCTTGGCCTGCTCATAGATGCCCGAGTCGCTCGAGTCGATGGACTTGATGGACGAGGGCGTCTCGATCCAGCTCGAGTCGGACAGGTCCTTGGGCTTGGCGTCGTCGGCGGCGGCGGGCGCCAGGGGCGAGCGCTCGGCCGCCAGGCCCTCGGCCTCCTCGCCCAGGTAGGGGTTGGCGCCGGCCATGCGCGCGGCCGCCGCGGCGCTGTTGGGCCAGCAGGGCAGCACGGAGCCCGACTTGGCGCCGCAGTACTGCGGGGGGCTGCGAGCGCCCCAGCCCGAGGGGTCGGCGTAGTAGCCGAGCGGGCGGCCCGTGCAGCCCGCGGCCTGCAGCGGCAGCGCCTTCACCCCGGCGGCCGCGTACGACAGCAGCGTGGCCGCGTTGCCCGCGAAGTCCGTGGCCGTGTCGTAGGCCGAGGCCGCGAAGTCCAGCCGGTTGTTGGCCGGCGTCACGAACCAGCGCTGCGGTGACGGCGCGCCCGGGTCCTCGGCCTGCTGCGGCGACAGCAGCCCGTTGGTGTGCGGCACGCTGCGGTCCGTCCCCGGCCCGGGGCCCGCGCCGGCGCCCGGGTGGAAGCGGGCCTTGGCGTAGTTGCTCACGAACTGGTCCTGCAGGAAAGAGCCGGCCATGGCGTAGCGGGCGCCGGGCACGATCTGCGAGCGCGGAGAGTCGTTGGGCGACGGGGTCAGGCGGTCCATGTCGCAGCCCGTGTAGATCCTGAGGGGAAGGGAGAAAGAGAGAACCGAGGGGTGGCGCGGAGGTCCCTGGAGGGTCCTGGAGGGAAAGCCACCTCTAGTGTTGCCCACCCGCACACCGTCCATCTGGAAGTTGCGTTTGCCATACAGGGTGCAATCAGCAGAAGATCACAGACCCGCACCCTCCCTAGCCCAAACTGGAGGGAGATCAGTTTATCTGCAGGACCCTGAGCCGGACCCACAGTGAAGAGTGGAGGTCTTCCATCTTCCCGTTACCGCTAAGTGCGCTAAATGCACGCCACGGGGAACAAGATGGGGCCTCCATCCACTGATCCAGAATTGTACTCAAATTATGGCAGAGTTATCCAAGCACCAAGTTGCTCTTTGCCCGTTGGGCCTTTCCTCTCTGGGGAATTTCCGAGTGAAATTTCTAAACAAGTGGCCCACTCTCTCCACCCATTTAAGACCTCCTATGTTTATTGAGTAGTTGAGAGGATTCCTTTTCTTTTTCTAGGTAGTTTAAGAAATCCCCAGGGAGGAAACCGCGAGGGGAGAGTGGGGACAGACTTGTCCAGGTAATAACATCAAAGGCTGACTTTCACCGGCCAGAGTCCCAGAGGATTGCTGCTGGAATCCTCTAGGTAGTTTTGTCTGCTGCCCCCCCCCACCATGAACGCCCTTTAATTCCCATCTCTACCACTGCAAAAAAAATAGAAATTACTACTTGGAAGCAACACTTAATAATCAGTAAAATTCTTTAGAAGAAAAAGTGTACTTTAGTCTTCTCTACCCAGCTTTTGATCCATTACTAAAAGAAAAGGAGGAGGGAAAAGGCCCTTTTGGGGGGAACTTACAGTTAACACCTTCCTCCAAGCAACCCACCACTAATAACTAACCCTTCTTTACAGAGCTTAGGTGTGCTGGGTTGGACACATGGGAACTGTTTACATAAGCACACAACAATTCTCTTAGGTACTATTATTTCACTTTCCTGATAAGGAAACTGAGGCAAGGGAAAGTTATAGAACTTCCCAATAATCAAGAGAGATTATGTTTGGGGGGAATTACCTTAGATAAAATATTCACTTTAGGCCCTAGGCCTACGTGAACCCATTAGAATTGAAGTTGGTCAATGCTGTGTTCCCTCATAAACATGCAAACATACCTCACTTTTTATTTAGCTCATACACAAGTGTTTGCATCTTTAGTCAACACACTGTTTTAAAGTAGTGCCTTGGTATTGTCAGATCTTAATCCTAAAGAGAGACAACTTCCCAGGGTGTAGTTAAGCAATCTTCTAGGACCCCTTGAACTCTCATGCCCCCCCCCATGCCCTCTAATCAAACCAGGCCCAGATTACTAAGCTTAAAGAGGAGAGTGTTAAAACTACTCAACTCCCTCTCATCCCCCTAAAACCAGGGATTGCTTTTGTATAGGCAAATCTTTACAACAAACTTATGGTGATTTAAGAAAGGGAGGGGCTTATCCAATAGAAGGCAGCCAGAGGACAGGGGCAGATGAGAGTTACAATGGCTGCCCAGGGGCATTCTGCTTACAAATAAATAAATTAATTAATAAAATATTCCCTCCTGAAATTTAATTCCTGCTTCATTTTTTTAAGTGGAGGAAAGCAGAAAGGGAACATAATTAGCAATGTACAAATATCTTCTCTGTTTGCCACCACAATATTCTTTAAAAGAAAAAAAAAGCAGTCTGAGAAAGATACAGTTTAGATGCCCATCCAGCTCTCAAAACACTTGGGATTACTGAATTGATTTGTGCAAAATAAATGCTTATGAACAGATGTTAGCAGAATTAAAAGCTCAAAATCTGTACAACTCTCTTCCAACATCCCTAGTCTCTTGGGCCACATTCTTTCCACTGTTTGGAGTCCATCTTTTTTCATATTTTGAGACCTGAAGCAGCAAAGTTTTATTCTAGAGAATCACATTTGTGATTTTGAAGAGGACTGCTTTGAACTGCTTTTAGGGGACCTGTAAGAAAGTTGGAGCCAGTAGACACCAGTTACTCCCTCACTGATAAAAAATATTGAGAGGGGAGATGGTGTCTGGAGACTGGGGTACAGGAGCTCCTTGTCTCTTCCTCCACACATTTAATCTGTTCCTAGTCAAAGACCTAGCCAACACTTTATCTCTATCCCAAGGCCAGGAAATTAAAGTGCATATTTCTCTTTATCTTTAATAGACAGAAAAAAAGTAGGCAAATCACACCATCGCACTTTACATTTTGCTATATAACACTATCTGAAAACTCTTAGGGGCTATAGTCCTTGCATGAGAATCCCAGAACAAATCTAGAAAGAATTCAGTTTGTATCTACTGCTGCCCCAAACGACAGTCTTGCTCTGAGAAAGGCCTAGAGATGGGGGGGGGGGGGGGAGCAAAGAAAGGGAACCAACACATTTAATAAAACCATGTATGCAAAAAGTAAGAGGAGCCATATTTCTTCTGAAGCTTGCGAATACGATGCAACCACACCTCAGTGCTGCCCAAAGCCTGTAGGGACTGAGTCAGGCTCTGCTCACCAATTCGCCTGGGGAGAGCACGTCTTCATTGGGTCCACAGGAAACTGCACAGGAGAGGCTCTCACGCAAAACTTGGACATGGAGAACTCAAAGTCACATATGCCAAGGAGACTATAACAACTGCCAGGGCCACATGTACTTTCAGGCAGAGTAGCCCCCCATTTCAGACCCAGACGATCTGAACTGAGCATCTGCAGCCACAAACACAACAAGCACTGGGAAGAACCAGGACAGCTTCCTCAGCCAGTCAGCCAACCCCAGCGGTGGCCAACATCTTTGGAATTTGAAAGAAAGCTAAGGATAAGTAGGGAAAAACCTTCTAACCGAAATCACACAAATACCAGGCCACAAGGTTACCAGAGAGAGCACCAACATGATAAGGGAGGGAAAATCCCAACCAATTTTCTCACACATTTGACTTTCAGAATCCTGAAACACAACAACGACCCTTAAGCTAGTGGCCAGTTCAATAGCTATCTGCGAAGGAACATGGAAAATTACTTACGTGTCATAATTATCTCGAAATCCTTTTGCAAAGGGGTTGTGATCTATTTTTAGTTGTGTAATCTGGAGGAAGAGAAGAAAGGGTGATTGTGGTCTCACCTTCTGCATGGGAAAGTTGTGTGTTTGAGACTATATCATCTGCCATTGACAGGGTCTTGGGCCTACTGAGCCATCAAACAGCAAAGGTTCTCTAACAAAACTTTAAGAGCATAGCAGGAGAGGAACAGCAATAAGTATTGGGAAAGTTGTGGAACTGGGTTTAAATTAATAAGACCCAATAGCATTTCAGTTAGTTCTCCTGTGTGCTATACGTTTATTCAAATAGTCATTACAAAATACTGACTACGTGTGATGCACCAAGACAAAAATCCTTAATATTTTTAACTCTTTACTGTTTTCAAGCGTTTAACCATAGATATATTTTTTTTAAATGGGCCAATTCTGATTCTCGATGGAAAAAAAAAAACTGTAAGCTGCATTTTAAAATTGGGCTGATTTGAAATAATCGTTCCTATTTCTGATATTTTGACTTGCATGACCAAACACAAAACTTCTATCGTTCTAGAGAGTCACCTCAGTTTTTGCAAACATGCAAAAACTGCAAAAGTTCTAGTGCTACCCAACTCCATTAGTCCCCGTAACTTGATTTTATTGGAGTTTTCACATTGCATAACTACGAATGTGTCTGTACTCCCTTTCCTGCTCAGAACTCTCAAAACAGTAATATCTGTTCATTTTAGACACCAGCTATGAGATTTTAGAAACATTTTATTTTAGATTTCCTAACTTGCTAATTGTTTCCTGAAAGCGAGATTTCCCCAAGGAAGAAAATACACATTTTGACGTGTTCTAGTTTAAGGACCAAACTAAAGCTCGGAAATGATCGGTCCTAGAAATCTTGGCCACTGCACAACTGGGGGTGGGGTGGGGGGCGTAGCGGGGCTGGAAGTACACAGGCAGAGCTTCCCCACCGGCTAGGTGTATGGGGAAGGGCCTGGCAGGCGCCTAGCACTATCCTAAGCCCTGCTGTAGGGCCATTTGTGGCCGAAGCTAGTATGCGCAGGGTAATGGAAGACCAGGGGATAAGGGGGTGCCACTTGCCCGCGCCCAGCCCTGAGCCTCCTTACATCCGTGTTCTGGTAGGCGGTGACAGCGATGAACTGAGTCTCCGGGAAAGTGAACGTCTGGACGCGGCCAGGCTGGCTGGTGTCCTCTGTGCCATCCTCGTTCACTTCTACCACGTGCAGACGGGGTTGGTACTTGTGCAAGGACTGTAAAACCACCATCTGTCCGCGAAAAGAAAAGAGAGCGCCTTTTAAAATGCGTGGCTGTTCGCACCAGCCCTGGGGCTCGCTCTGGGCCGGATTGAGCCAACTGGAGGCCGCTGCACCAGACTGGCTGTGGGACTCTCCCGGTGACGGGGTGGCTGGGACACACTGACCAGGATCTCTGGGATCCAGGATCCTCTCTGGGCACTGGGAAAACGAAGCCCGTCTGCCAATCATCAGTCCCTTTCCCCAATTCCTCCTTAGAAGAGGAACAAAGATTTTTCACAACCTACAAATCTCAAATCTCCTGCGTTTATTTTCCAAAATGAATCAATCAATCAGTATGTGTGTTTGGAAAGGTGAATTCCAGAATGAAGTCAGGTAGAAGGTAAAGACAGCAACTTAATGAATTAAATATAATCTGGGGAGGAAGAAATTATTCTCGAAATCGTCACAGATGGAAACAAATCCTACCCAGTTTTCCGTGCTGATAGAAACTAAAGAAGGGTGTGTGTGTGGGGAGAGAGAGAGAGAGAGAGAGAGAGAGAGAGAGAGAGAGAGAGAGAGAGAGAGAGAGAGAAAGGGAGAGAGAGAGACTGACCTGCCCATTGTTGTTTGATGCTCCCTTGTTGTTGGTCAGCTTTAGTTTTCCAAAAGAGATTTCTTGCCGCATCCAGTGAGCCCCAGTGTTGGGGGAATCCGGATGCATATAGACCCGGTTTCCTTGATAAAGAAATAGTTTGTTTACATATGTTCTGGACACTGCCCAGTCCCAAGTCCTTAGCACATGAAACACACACACACACACACACACACACACACACCTCTTACTACACAGAGAAGCCCATTAGCTGTTTCTTGGGAAGGCATACTTTCTTCTATTAAATGGATATTATTAAAATAGGTTTACTGTCCAGTCCCAACTCTATACCACATACCACACACACACACACACACACACACACACACACACACACACACACACCTTCACAGCGAGGACCATTAGCTGGGCTTTTTTTTTAAGCCGCGATTTCTTCCCATTAAGTGAGAATGATTAAAATAGCTTTTGCATAATCCTCCCCTTTCTTGCCGCTCAGTCTGTCCCCGTCCCTCTCCTTCTTTAGGAAGTCATTGGCCGACCGTTTTAAAAGTCGCTCGAGCCAGTCCACAAAAGGCTTTAATTAATCATTCTCACCTAAATAAGTGTCAAGAAAACGTGTTAATTGGAAGGACTTGCCTTGCACATTGGTGTCCGCTTTGCCACAAGGAACCCATTTGCCTCCTTGAAACCTCCAGTGATTGGGATCCGCCAAAATCACATCCACAAAAATATTGTAATGAGCGGTGGGATCGAGACCAGAAATGTTAAAACTCAAAAAGGGAAACATGCGCCTGTTTAAATTAAAAGGGGAGAGAAAACAAGGAAAAAAAGAAAATAAATGTTAGAGATTAAATGCAAGAAGCGGGGCGCCAGATAGCCAAGCAAAACTTGTCCTTGTAGTGTGTTTGAACGAATATTTGCTGCTCTAGAAAAGGGGTACTGGGAGAGGGGAAGACGTAGGGCCGAAGCCGGGGACGGAGCAGTGTGCTCTGCAGTGGGGGGCCGGCAGGTATCAGTGCTAGGGTGAAGAGCGGGGTTGACCTGCTTCTCCACCTGTCGGCACAGGCCAGCCTTGATGAGCTGCTCTAACACTGGCTGCTGCCGCGGCTCTTCGTCTTGCTCCGTCCACTGACTGACTCTCCGACCGCACTGGTACAGCAGACTCCCCGCCACCAACATCACCACGGCGGTTTTTATCCCTTCCATTTTCCCCTTTTTCAAAACCAGCCAACTCCAGGACGCACCCGATCGCCTTTCCACTCCGCTCCCCGACCCCACATCGTCGCTGCCCGGCGGTCACAACTTGGGTGCTCTCGCCCAGGGTCACGCCTGGAACAACGGCAGCCAAAAAAAAAAAAAAAAAAAAAAAAAAAAAAAGTAGCATTACCTTCCCTGTTTAGTGATGATCATCTCCGTTTGATGCCGATGAAATTTCAGCCAAAGTGGCCTGTTGCACAGGTATACCTGCGCCTTGCCCGGCACCAACCCGGGCTGGGTGGAAGAGAATTGGTAGAACGGAGCTCCTTGGTAGGAGTGGCCGTACTGCTGTGGGTAGGGGTAGCCGGCCGTGGGGTAGCCCTGCGGCGAGGAGTTGGACAGCAGGCTGTTGTAAGCTCCGTTGGTGATAACCGGGTGGTGGGCCATGTAGCGGCTAGGGCTGCCGATGGAGAAGGCGGGATGCGCCGGTCCGTGCTGGCCGGGATACGGGAACATGGCACTGGGAGCAGTGGCCGCAGACTGTGGCTGGCTGGACTGAGAGAGGAGGTAACGATCTGCAGCAGAGCCATCGAAACTGTGACGAAGCTCAGAGACCCCGTCCAAGACAGGAGAGAGTTTACTTCTCTGGACGTCCCCTGGTGAGTCCTTGGAGTCAGGAAAATTGTCTGGATCTGACTGATTCGTCATCCCCCTGGTAATTTTTTTCAAAGGTGAACTTCTCTCCAGGTTGTCAGTGGTCGAGATAATGGGATGATCGTGCAAGACAAGCTCAGATCCGCCCGAATGTGGGTAGCTGCTGCTCACATTGAGAAATTTCTTGGAGAGCATGATAGACGGAGAGAGGCAGTGCTCCAGCTGCATAGCTCTAGAACCTGAACGCTCGCCCTCCCGTCCCTGGGTTTTAAAGTCCTGTTTATCATAAACTAGGAATCCACAGACCCCTCACTAGACAGAAAGCACTTCAACCAGCAAATGCTTCTCTAAGGTTTGATTTACTTTTTTTTTTCCCTGGGAGAAGAGATTGGCCAATTGACACTATGCAGCAATCAGAAAAGGCTCACTTTTGATCTTGCTGCTTATGCAGCCGATGAAACGGCTCCTGCCATTGGTTAGCTGCTGACAGTAATTTAATTAGATAGACATTAATTAGGATAATCACCTGGCTCCTGGTCGCGACGATCATGGCAAATTGAAGGGGATGATTTTATTGTTGGTTTGGGGGTGGGGTGGGGAAAGTGTGTTGGTTTACGTGAGCTCTGTTATGTCACCTTTAAGCTTTGTGACCACCGCTTTAGGAAGATTCAAAGATGTGCAATTTACTAAACATTTCCTAACCCCCCTTTCTCTCTATAGAGAGGAGGGGCGGAGGAGGGAATTCGATGATGCTAGGAGACTTTTCGGATCTGAATGAGCCAAATATTCAGTTGAATGTAACGATTTCAAGTGCAAAGTATACAAAGCGCGAGCCGGTGGCCTCTTCTCGCCCTGTAAAACTTCCAGAGTCTGTCTTTTCCAGTTAATACACAGAAGCACACACACCTGAGTCTGTGCTTTGTGTGTAGGTTACTGCGTGTCCTTGACGCCCCCTCCCCCACCTTTAAACTGCCCGACTAAATAAATAAATAAACAAACCTCCAGCGCGGAAAGCTTCAGCCTTAAGGTGGAGAGAGGAGAAGTGGAGGCAAAGCAGCTCACCCACCCATCAACCCACCTCGGGAAGGTTCGGTTTCCGGCTGGGGTACAGAAACAGTGACAATCTATGATCTCCTTTTTAAGTTTTGAAATAATCATAAGCCGCCGCACCGAAGCGCTTTAATGTATGTGCAGTCATGTTTACTGGGTCGTTACTAAATATTTTATCAGCCAACTTGGTTGCAGATCATCTGAAGAGCAGCTAGCTGGGGGCGGGCGCCATGTATCCTTTGAGTCCCACCGCACTTCCTCCTTTCGAAGGAGGCCCTGGCTTGGTGACAGGTTCATAAGCCTCGCCAGGAAAAAGAGAGGGCTGAATCCCCAGTGCAAATGGGTTCGCTAGAAGCGTTGATCTGGGGAGACAGAGTGGAAGTGGTGTCAGCGCAGTGATCTTACTGAACTCGTGTGTGTGTGTGTGTGTGTGTGTGTGTGTGTGTGTGTGTGTGTGTGTGTGTGTAATGTTTACATAATCCAGAGGGAGAGAAAAAGAATCCATGCCAGTAATTTTGGATTAGAAAAAAGAACCGGTTTAAAGAGATTTTGCACAATAACACCACGAGGCCCCAAGCAACTCCGAGGTGTAGGGGAAAAAAAGATCCCCCAGTACCTACTCCACAGGAGGCCAGCCACAAGTCTAGAGCACCAGAGATCAACGACCCCAGACCTGCTGCGTGGGGCCAGGCATTGACAATCTGCTCAGTAGCTTTCCTCCCTGAAGGCGGTAGGCGCAGGAAAGCGGAGTCAACTCCGGGCTTAGCTCAGCTCGGGCCAGCAAGGTGGTCAAGAGGCGACCCGGAGACTTAAGGAGCGCCAGGCGATCCTGTCAGGCTCGGACCACAGAGGCTCAAACTCCACCCGTTAAGACACACAGGTGGAGCATCCGTCTTCAATCCAGCCGCCCGAGTATCCCGGGCCAGAGTAACAGCGTTCAAGACTGGAAACGTGGGGTGGGACTCCGGTATGGTTAGAGAAGAGTTAACAGATTCGGGATGTGGTGGAGTTTAGTAAACAGCGGCCAGTCAGCCAGTGCTGAGCCTGCGCTGCCACTGGCAGCAAGAAGGTACCAGTTTTGGCCTCCTAAGGGTGCAGGAACAAGGCCCATCACTGGTGGCCATAGGCCGGACAAGTTGATGATCAGATGTCTCAGAATCAAGAAGCAATTTTCTGGGAGAAAAATAACGCCAGATCCGTTTTCCCTTTGAAAGCAAACCTCAGCTCCTGGCCAGAAAGCTTCATAAACAGGCAGGATTTTAGTTGTTCAGGCATTGGCGCACCGGGTTGGTTGGTGGTGGTGATGAATAGCTAGGATGGTATTTGATGCTTTCTTCCCTTAATCTTTGCTGCCACTTTTGCCCCATTTAAGCTGCTTGTGTGTTCTCTTTGAATCCTTAGCTTCTGTCACCAAGTGCCTCTCTCCCTTCTGATTCTTACATCATCTTGCCCCCTGAGCATGACACAGTCTTAAATTCATATGAATGGGATAGATATCACCTAAGCTTTTTTGCCATCCTTGACACCTTAAAAAATACGGACTCTTAAAAACAAAAGGAATACCAAAGTGACCAACAAAGTGTGAAGATTGAAAAGGTATGTGCCTTCCCTAGGAATTGAATTTGGAGGTGAACAGGAACTGTGACCCACTTTCAATAATCAGCCCAAAATTCAGTGGTTCCTCACATATACGTCTTGCCTTGAACTTTGTGTATATTCACAAGGAAAATGGGGACTCTCGACAGAAGACTGGGTGGGACTTGGACTTATATATGTGCTTCCTTAGCACTGGTCCAGGCAAATCAGTTTCAACAGAGCAATTACATCTCTGCACTAATAACACGGGGGTTTGTTACTAGACCATCTTTAGCTCCTCATCACCTCTGTTGGGGGTAGGGAGTATCTAGCTCGTGTTTAACAAGTTGGTTCAATGCCTAATGCGCCTAGGCTATCAGGCTGCTGGTAAAATGGTTATATATCGCTAGACAAAGGTATTTGCTAAGTGGCTATTAGGACGACCTGATTTTGATCAACTTAAAAATATTTTTAAAAAGACATGATTACCAAATTAAAAGATTGTGCCAAGGTGCTGAAACTGATAGTGTATCCAACATAAAGCAGGCAGGAGGAAGTGGTCTGTGGCTACTGGAAACCAAGAAAGTCCACATAGTCCAATAAGAGCAAGGCAGGGAGGGCAATGTAAGCCTTCCTAGTCACAGCATTTAGTAATTCAGGGTACTCTCAGGAAACCAAACACGAATGCAGGATCCAGCCCTGGAAATACTGAAGCTTCCCCCTCCCCTGAAGGCTCTCTATTTAACACACACACCCCTAGTTCTCCAGTATCTGTGAAAATTGTCATTGAACTTAATAGTGAAAACCCTGTATCTAAAAAAAAAAAAAAAAAAAATCATGCCCTTAAGTGTGAATTAGTCAAAAGAGAAAATTCTACCCATTTATTTTAATTTTAAATAATTAGATACAATCCCAATAACTTAATGTTGCAGTTAACAAAATACTATATCTAAAGGATATATCTCTATAAGACAAGAAATAACCAGAACGTATCATTCCATGGGAGGGAGGGAGGGAGGGAGGAAGGGAGGGAGGGAGGGAGGGAGGGAGGGAGGGAGGAAGGAAGACTGAAAGATCCTGGAAACTTAAAACAATTCTCTACCTTCAGTTTCTGATAGTCATCAGATGGTAAGCGCATAAACACAACTGTTGAATTATCTGGTATTTGGGTATACTATGCATGGCATGCATGATACCCCTAGTAGGTGAAGTCTAAAGTTAACAAGTACAACCCTTTCACAAAGAGTTAGAAAAACTTTCACCATATTTTCACAAGGGTACAACCTAGAATTAAATCTGTCTCCATACTGTTAGCTACTACTTGGGGTATTCAGTAAACTGCTTTTCAGTAAGTATTTATTATATAAAGAAGGGTATGGCTATGTGCTTTATTTATGTGAGAAGCTACGAGAACTGCCAATAAGCCATACTATTATACCAAACACCAAGTACTTCGGCGTTAATTCAGGAAACAACTATCGTTTATAAGCTCATGACATTCAACACACAAGAATTTATTTATTTATTTATTTATACTTTTTATACTTTCTATGCCTGGGCTACAGGAAAATCTAGTGGTGTTCCCAGCAGTCAACTTCTAGACAGTTTCAAAAGTGTTTGTAGAATATACTCTTCAAATTGTGATAGTTTAAAATTGCCCGCCTTTTAAATAAACTTTTCTGAAATCCTGATAAGTGTAATATGTTAAGATATGAATATATAATGCTGGCTTGAGAGAAAGGCTTTAAAAAAAAAACCAATATTTATCTGGGTTACTCCCTAATGAGGAAAAACTCACTAATGGCGACCACTAATTTGTGAAGTTTTATTATCACAGTGATGCTTCATGTGTTGTAAAATTTCAAAACGCGATGAAAAACATAGCTTTGTGTGAGATCTCCAAAGTACTGTCAAATGTTATTCTGCCACTTCCACCCAGTGCCAAAAAGACCTCTGGAGACATGGATTGTAAATGTATTTTATTTCGTAAGCAACAATCAAAATATATTTGTGCTACTGATTTTTTTCAAATAGTAAATGGGGTCTTAACAAAATTTGTCCACTTTGATGTATTCCTGAACAACTTTGGAATCTGCAGAACCCTGACTAAATTAACAGAAGCAACTGCACAGCTGAGATGGAAGTGGCACAGGTGACTTCAGGCCACCACATCGCCTGCAGAGCTCCCTACACTGTGAGCATTAGGACAACGAAGGAAAATACACTGAGAGTGTCACTGACAGCTCTCTATGTTGCTTTATTTAAATACAACAGTATCCAACATTGCTGCCAAACACTGGACAATATTTGAAGTCATAAGCACATCCACATGTTCTTCCAAATGACGTTTGGGATCCTAAAAGAAAAAAAGTAAAAGAAGAAAAAGATAGCTGTGTTACTGGTAAACTACATTTTTTTCCCAAGAGCAGATTAAATTAGTAATGAAGCCTAAATTTACACATATTTTATCATTCAGTTTTTCTAACACATTGTTACATTCTTGATTGAGGCTTCTAAATTTGTTAAACGGAAACTAAAAAAATTACCCAATGAAAGACAGATTTGTGCTAGTTATAGATAAGTTCCACGGATTTTCATAAAGGGTAACAGGTAAAAGGTACATTTATGTATTTGTATATGCACGAGTACATTGTGTCATTAATATATTTTAATGTCTGATGAAGGTTTATTTAAGGTGTAGGTAAGCAGGTAATGTGAATAATATGAATTGTAAAAAATGAATCCTGTAAATCTTAATATTTCAAGAGAATTATTCAGAAATATTCTGGGATCAAAAGCCACTATAATTGAAAATTTTAAATATAATTTGGATTTATTATAAAATATTAAGAATGCTTCATCCAGCTAGTCTGGAAAATTGTATCACTGGAACTTAAACAGGCATGACTCTGAAACCTGATCAGATCCATTTTAAAATAAGTCAGGTTAAAAATGAAACTTAAAATTGCACTATAATAAAACAAAATTAAATGTTTACTATGTTTAAGGATAAATAAGTTATTTCATCTAAATTTAAAAGCTTAAAATAAATATTGCTAGCAATAAGAAATGATCTTAAAGCATTATTTTCTTATATGTGTTTTAAAATACCTAAGATTTGTAACTTTATACAAGTCTTCTTCTCTGGCTTTATAACTCTTAGCTCTGCTTTTCTTGTCCCTAGTTTCAACACACCAATTTCTTACAACTGAAGATTCAATGACTAGACTATGGTACTATTAGGGCTGGCCCTGAACACATTCCAGGTGAAGGTCCTACAAAGACCAGCAGGAGGAAAGTGGGCCAGTGACCTAGTTAGCACATGTAAAACATGGGCACCTTGCTCAGGCCTTCATCCCACACCTGGGGAAGTAGAGGCCGGAGGATTTCTGAGACTCTTGATGTCAGCCTGATCTACATAGCAAGTTCCAGGATAGCCAGGGCTACACAGTGAGACCCTGCCTTAAAAAAAACAAAACACCATGATTCTGATGATTTGTTTATTTGTTTGTTTTTGAGACAGGGTTTCTCTGCTTAGCCCTGGATGTCTTGGAACTCTCTCTAAAGACCACGCTAGCCACAAACTCAGAGATCTGCCTGCCTCTGCCTCCAGGCACCACCAACACCTAGTGATCCTGATGATTTCTAAACTTCATCAATTATACGTTTTCCAGTTTCAATTTCAATTTAGTCCTTTCATTTTCCTGTGGGCCATTAAAGAAAATACACAAGAACCCACAGCCTCGGAAAGTAATTTATTTAGTGAGTTCTAGAAAGGGTAATGTTCCAAACTAGTAATCTAACATATATTAGATGAAAATAAGCCGTAGAAAATGAAAACAAGGCTGATATCACACAGACTGGAAAATAACATGAACTTCATTTTATTCTGATTTCAGGGTACTCATTTTAAAACTGTAATAATTAGAATATACTCATATTTGAGTACATATCACAAATTTATAATTTATGATAAAGTCAGACCTTTGCCCCTACTACTCTGCTGGACTAATTGGTTTTACAGTGAATCGGTAACTCATTTATCAGTTATCTACATTACTTGCGGCAGCTGGGTGATTCTTAGAGATTTCCCATCCAAGAATGGTCCTGGCCCAAACCTACAGAGCTTGTGAGATGTGGTGGGATCAGAGCATATGGTAGGATGGCTGGAAGCAAAGACAGCTTAGTGTCTTGCATCTGAAATATCAAGATTCTGCCAACATCAGCAATATGATAACCATGCTCCATGAAATGGGGAAAAATGTAATCAACATTCTTTAGAAAAACAGTCTAATTACTCTGTAGATTCTTTTAATTGCTGGGTATGTTCCCCTATCCTCTGATAACCAGGTTTAAATATATATTTCATCTTAGAAGGGCAAAAGAATCACTATTTAAACCCTTTCTCACCAAGTAGTCAATAGAATTCTAAACTTTCCCAGGGTGTCAGCTAAACAATAAAATGTATCTTTAAAAATAGTTACATATGAAGTAAATCTATAGGAATACTACCTACCTACTGAAAAATGTATCATTAACAAAATCGTTATTAGTTAAATAAATCTACCATCCTTTTTATTTTACCTCATCTACAGTAAAATTAACTCAGGACTCGAGTTAACTTACTTTTAGTATACTATTTTCACCTGTGTGTCACAGGTACAGAGTTATGATTTATTCTCTACAGATAACAAAGAGAATCTGATATCTAATAAATATAGTGGCCTTTAAAATTTTACTATGTCTAAATGACAGAAGAAAAATGTAGTATAAATAGACAAGAAAAAATGATAGTGTCCCGAAAATAGTCTTAACGCTACAAGAGCATGCTAGCATGTGACTGTATAACCTATTACAGTCTCCTCACCTGCTTGCCAACATTCTTTATTGCCAGCTGTTCAGGTGTCATCTTATCTTCTTCTTCTACAGCCTGTGAGTGAACACAAAGGAGAGCTCTGAATTCTGTATTTACTTTTCCCACTCAAGGATAGCCACCAAAGCAAAGGTGATCATAAATTCCATTCAAAGCATCTTTTATTAAAACAATTTGTTGAAAAAAAGCAATTTTGTTAATCCAGAATACCAACATTTAGAAACACTTAAGAAAACATATAAACAATACTAGAAAATATTACACTGGATCACTGAATGGCACTGGAGAGATGGGGAGCTGGGAATACGGGGTAGTTTCTTTGCTACTAAATTCCTCTTTTTCCGCTCTCCTCCCCTAACTTCCCCCTTCAAGTTTCCATTTCTCTTTCATTTCTTTTGCCAGTCTAGCCTGTGTGTATCTATTTGGTATCAGTAAGGATCAAAAGATCTGCTGAGTTTAGATCTAACATATGCCATCGTAAGTTAATCACTACACATCTTTAAATTTCTACAATACACATTAAGAAAAAACTCACAATTACACGTGAAGTAACCATAAAGAAATAACTTCAAGTTTTTAGCATCAAATTAACTCCAGAAATTAAAAATCAGATTAACAGCACATGAAAACCGTCTACCACTTCAGAGTTAACTACAATTCTTTGTGAGTTACCATAAGCTTTCTAGTAAAAATCCCTCACACTACTTAGATGTTAGGTAAAAGACTAGAACTGCAGCCCTGCCCTCTGGAAGCCTCCCACAAGCCTCCCACAAAGAGTTTCAACCTGACCAAGTCTGCATTTGGACAGTGGGTATATTAGGCCTAAAGACAGAGCCTGGATCTGGTGAACTCATGGTCTATAATTTATTCAAGGCATCCGATAAAGAGAAGATGAAGAGACTTAAAGATCACCAACTTCCATAATGCTACCACAGCATTTACCACAGACGGTAGAAAGGGGGTAAAATAGTGGTGTCAGAAAGCAGGAAACCCAAATCCCAGTGAGGGTTAGATTTGGACACTCTAAACTTAATAATCTCACAGCTGCCAAATTTCTTCATGTGTGAACAATGAACATGTAGGAAATGCAATCATCAGACATTTCCCATAAACTGGGAAGTTTGGCTGTATTTCACACCTTCTTAATAGTTTTGTAAACAGAGAACTTGAAAATGAGCAAAGATGGCAAGTGTCTAATTTTATAAATGGACAAACTATCTAGAGAATTTGCGCCAGTAGAACCTGCCTAAAGAGAAAAGATGGTGACTATCTCTTGTGTCTGCTGGTGACTGGAGGGTGCTTATTTATAACGTATTAGGAATTACATGCAAACCTGAAAGCAGGAAAAGATTCAAGGCACAAACACTCCAACTAGAATTCCCCAGACAGAGAATATGTTCATTTTCCAAGTCAGATGTCACTCTGTTAGTCCCTGCTAGTTATAAAAGTATTTCTAACTAGGAATTGCTTTCCCTACGTTTCATTGTCTTACAAAAATGAAAGGCAATATAGTTTATCTTTCTAAATTACTTTCAAAATTGTGACAATGTACTTTGCTGCCTTGAAAACGTGCTAGATGAATGGATCAGTTCTCCTGAGTGTGTACTCCATAGCCATTCAGCGCTAGCTCTTCCACACACATGGCAACAACAGTACTTACTACAGTACTGGAAGGAGGCAAGAGTTTTGGAATTTGGCTCGAAATACCAATTCACATATAAATAATCATTAGAGAATATTTTGGATTAATGTAAGTATCAAAGATGGCAAATATACAAAGATGAAAGTCAAAAGCACTTAAGCTTTTTAATATTATTTGAAAGGAAAAATATGATATAAAAAGCACCGATAAAATTCTAAAATCTTGTACAGCATTTAACCACTTTAGCAATTAGTTTTTCCATCCCCAATAATTAAAGAGAGTTCACAAACTCTTTGAGAAGTGCAGATGGTAAAAAGTACTCCCAGCCATGGGTGCCATCTGGGAGAGGAGGAGCAGCTGCAGATTCAGGCATGCACTAAGGTTGCAAACCCCCACGACAGGAGATGTACGCACATCCCTTCCAGTATAAGAGAGACCTGGTCACGCCATCCAAGTCCTCAGCATTGTCTCTCTACCTAAGTTACCTAGATCTACCTACCATCTGGGCAAGCCCAGTCTGTCTTCACTCACAGTTCTAATCTGGCTAGTCCCCAGGAAAAATTAAGAAATGGTAGCAGCAGAAACAAATGAAATTCAGGCACAGGCAGTGTCCTCACTAGGGAACTTCTGTGTTTATGGCAACTTCTGAGATTTGGCTTCAGATTTTGCTTTTGCATTTGTGCTCTTCGGTTTACTCAACCAACAAAAAAGCACTGAAAATGTTTGTGGCTATTCACACTAGAAACGCTTTTAACAGTTTATCAACAAAGACCCCCAGATGGCTATCCCATCATGCACGGTCTGCACAGTTCTAAGAAATTCTTGGAATTTGGTCTGCTATGTGATAGTAATCCCCTCAAATGTACCCTCTATCTTAAAGAGACTTTTACTAAAACCATTAACACCATTCTCTTTTTTTCTACTAATGATCAAAATTTTCAAATGAACAATATCTCAAATTTCATCATTATTTATCTTTTAATATAGACTGGACCCTTGGCAGGTCTCTAGCATTCCTGACAGATAGCCACAGAGCAACTCCACTATTCTGAACACCTGTACAATTAATTACTCCAACACCTGTTTTCTCTCCTGTCTCTTAACCACTGCTTTTTAACATGTCTTTTCCCACATATACCTCTGAAAAGCCCTTTTTTCTTTACTGACATTCTTTCTTTATTCTACAATATGTTAAAATTTCATTTAAGTACACGCTTTCAAACAGCATCAATAGAGCAATTTATTTTTCATGAAACAAAGGACAAAAAAGCTAGAATGGCATATATTATGTTTTTACCAGTAAACAATCTCTGTGTTAACTGCTAAATGTTTGTTTCTTTTGTTACTTTAAATTTTATATCTCATAGTGAATATGACTAAAACTAATATTGATTAGAGAGGCAGAAAGTCTAAATAAAAGGCTTTTAGAAGATATATTTTTGGAAAGCAAAGTGAACAAACATGAAGCAATATGTAAACTTTCTAGGACAGAAGAAACATGACTATAAATGACAACAAAACTTTTGACTACCACCACTAAATTGCAGCATATGTATTCATGTATAAATGTGTCTATGTATATATGTATGTATGTTCTTGAGACAGGGTCTCAGCATGTAGCTCTGGCTCTCCTGAAACTCACTATGACCAGGCTAGCCTCAAATTCACAGAGATTCACCTGTCTCTGTCTCTGAGAACTGGGATTAAAGGTGTGCGCCATCACTGCCCAGACTCACAGTAACATTTGTAAGGAGGAAACCTCATTTCTTTAGATGGTGCAACATGAATAGTAAAAAAGCCAAATACATGATTTACTAGACAACCTCACACAGATCCTTTGCAAAAATCTTAACAGGGAATTCAATTTTAAAGCATAATAAAATCAAATAGGGGATATAAAATAAAGATACTATGAGTATGTAAACATTTGCATATATAACAGCAATTTGTAACCCAGTCTTTTGAAAAACAAAAGGGGTTTTGGTAAGCTAACATAGTGGCACACACCTTTGACCTCAGTACTAAGAATCTGAGAGTTTGAGGCCAGTTTGGTATAAATATTAAGTCCCAGCCAGGGTTCTGTCAGAAGAGAAGAAAGGGAGGACGAGAAGTTTCTGGAAGTATCTGCTACTTGCCAATATCCATCTTCCTTTCTTTTTCTTTTGTCTGATTTTCCTACAGGAATCAATGTTCTCAGCTACAAGACTACATTATATAGACTTTCTTGCTGCCAGAGGCGCTCAGTGGGCCATGTTCTGCCAATAAGAGATAATCAAACTTCTGGCTGGACTATACAAAGGCTCCTAAAAAAAATTCATCCCTTTGGTTTTCCTTTTCTCCAGTTGTAAACTCAGGCTTAGCAGCAGCTCTGTACCTTATATGATGATTAAGAGATGGATGTCAATACAATGAAAGTAGAAGAGAAAGACAGAAGAGATCAGAACCTGACTCTGCAGTCTCCCACTGGCCTTAAAGTGGAAGAGAGAACTGCAATTCTGTTTAAGCAACAGCTACTGAGTTAACATGACACTAGAAATTTAAAAACACAAAGTCAAGAGTTACAGTAAGGATAGAATTTCCTATCTCCTATCTTAAAGATGACAATGTTACTAAAACAATGTTGACTTATGACATATATTTAAAATAAATATCACTTTCAGGGAACTGGAAAGATGGCTCAGCTGTTAAACGCCCTTACTATTCTTCCAGAGAATTTATTCAGTTCCTAGCACCCATATGGCAGTTCACAACCTTCTGTAACTCTAGTTCCAGAAGATCAAATGTCCTCTTCTGGCCTCCCTGGGTAACAGGCATGCACGTGGTAAACATACATACACACATGTAATGCACGTTGTACACATACATACATATTCATACATATAAAATAAAATACAAGCTGTAAAATATTACAGAATACTCCCACTGGTAGCATGTTTCATAAGCTTTTAATATAGAAAGTTTTGTCTACTTGTTTGGTTTTTCCTTTAATAAGGTGGAAACTTTTTCATGCTAAATACCATTTTTGTCTAATTCTTTTGACCATTTGTTTTAAAAAGCACTCTAACCACCTATAACATTCCTGACATAACAGTTCTGAAAGTTATCTCCTTATTCTCTTGGATTTGTTTCATTGCAAATAATCTATCACATTACATTCAAATAATGATGATTTGACCCATTTTCCTCAATATTTACTTCTTGTTTTTCTTATCTAAGTACATGAGCACAAAAATTTTCTACCTAATAAATATACTTAGTTTATATGAATTAATACAAAATTATCTCATTTATCTAAAAAGTAAGCTATCAGGCAAGATTTTTGTTTCTGTGGGGGTTGGTTTGTTTTCTTTGAGACAGGGTTTCTCTGTGTAACAGTTCTGGCTGTCCTGGAACTTTCTCAGTAAACCAGGCTGGCCTTGAACTCACAGATAGGCACCTACCTCTTCTTCCAGACTGCTGTGATTAAAGGTGTATACCACCATGCCTGGTTTCTATGTTATTCTTAAAATGATCTTTTGTAATACATCTTTTCACCAGACATTCATTTACAAATATGTAATGAAACATTTGCAGTTTTAAAATCTAGCAGCAGCATTTTAGTCTCCATAGATGAGGGGTTTGGAACACAGTGCTGTGGGTGTTACAGTCTAGTCATTAGAAAAACCAAATGAGTTATTACAATAATAATCAAGCAGAACTCCTGTATGGAATTCAGACCAGAAGAATTTAATTATCTTCAAACTCATTTTACTTTAGGACCTGACTGGCATCTAACAATTACCTTAGTTTCTAAATCCCAGCCAATTAAAAAGAATGCCATGAAAAACTGGTAGGATGGGCCTTCCTTGTGTATTTTAAGTGTTACTATAAAATCTTCACCGTTTTCTTTCAATCATAGAGGGAATTACATTCCCAAATTTGGACTCTTCATATCACAGCTTACACACTGTTTTCATTTTTTAACTAAACCTTACAAGATTTTTAGTGCTACAGAGATTTTTAAAACTGTAATATAGGAAAAAAAACTTCTATGGATGGGCAGCAGAAACCATAAATAGGTTACTTCCTGGCAGAAGGAAATATGAATTTACTTAAATGTAATGTTACAGAGAAATAAAAACCATTCCTACAGTCTGCTGAATAACAACTTGTTCTTTCTTTTTACAATAAAAGGTAAACTACTTTAAATGACAAACTACTACTTTCTCTCTTCCTCATCCTCACAGCATGAAAGCACCGCTAGAAAAAGAACTCGCTTACCAGAGGGTTCCAGATGAAATTATGCTCTAGGATAAACTTGTCCAAACCTAACCTAACTGCAGGAATGTGGTTTTGAAGACCCTACTGGCTTTATGGCAAACCTTAGTTCTTTCAATGACCTGCTATTACATTTGGTGAATCTTATATACTGTTTCTTGTACAGTAATTTTTTAAATATACTATAGTATTTAAAAACAAATTTTACTTTCTGGTATAACAATAACCAGTCTTTTGTTCTGGTTTTTTTTGGGGACAGGGTTTCTCTGTGTAGCCTTAGCTGTCCTGAAACTCAGAAAGATAGATGCCCTGCCTTTGTGCCTCCCAAGTGCTGAGATCAAAGGTGTACACCACCATTGACTGGGTTACAATAATCAGTCTTAACTACGACTACTAAATCTTGAATTTGAGCTTTTACTATTTATTAATTTCTTTTCCTTTTTTTTTTGTTTATTTTTTGAAACAGTGTTTCTCTGTGCAGTCCTGGCTGTTTTGCCTGGAACTCATTATGTAGAGTTCCACTTGAGCCTGGCCTCAAACTCAAGTGATCCACCTGCCTCTGCCTCCTAAGTGCTAGGATTGAAGGCGTGTACCGCCACCGCCCAGCATTATTAATTTTCAATCCCATATTTCTAACTGTTGAAGAAATGTAACTTTGGATATTTATGTGTGTATCTTGGTAACGGTCACAGAACTAGAAAGGGAGCAGTGAGAGGGGAAACAACAGGAAGTGAGGCAGGGAGGAACAATAGAACACATGTGCCATCAAAGTGGAGAAGGCATGGGGACAGAAGAATGGGGAGAATCAACCAAGCCAGAGCATGTAAAAATACCACAAGGAGACCTGTTATTTTGAATGTCCAGTTTTTGAAAAATACCTTTCTTCATTCCTTTCTATCTACATTGAAAAGGTTACCGCTACCAACATACTTCTAGTCACAAAGGCAGGTAATGTTAAATTGTCTTGTTAGGAATTGTCTTTATGTATCTAGTTTGTTCCACTTCGCCATGTCTTCCAGGTTTATCGCATTGAAATGACAGGACTTCTTTCTTTTTAAAGACTTAACAGTATTATATTGTGAACACACACAGGAGATACAGAGTGAGAACTGCACATTCATTTGTTGCTGGACACTAGGAGACTCTGTGCCTTGGCAATTCTGAATATTGGTCAGCAAACCTGCCTCTACCTACACAGCATTGTCCCCTGTGCAGCAACCTACGCTGCGCTGTCCCCACACCAAGCTTCTCTGCATGGGCTGGGAATGCAACTCAGGTCTTTACAGACTGCACCATCTCCCCACCCCAAAACCTACACGTAAACATTTTCAGGGGAGTATGCATCATGATCTTTTCACATGATTTTTAATGGCCCACGTAAGTCAGTCTCCCCTAGTCACTGCTCTTTTCCACAGCACTAACTATGATACTACATTGTCCTTGTTTATGTTCTCTTATAGAAAGTAAGCTCTCTGGGCAACAGGGATTTTTAATGTCTTTTTTCTTTTTTTTAGCATGCCCCAGTGCCTGGCACATAGTAAATTTTCAGTAAATACTGATTAAGTGAAAAATGTAAAAGGTCATAAAATAAATGAGATGTAGCAAAAAAAAATTATTATTTCAATTTTTGGAGACAGGGTTTCTCTGTGTTGCTCTGGCTGTCATGGAACTCACCTGGTAGATGAGGCTGGCCTCAAATTCAGAGATCTGCCAACCTGTGCTTCCAGAATGCTGGGATTAAAGGTGTACGCCACTATGCCTAGCTTATATTTTATTTATATGTACGTGTATTTACATGCGTATGCCACGTGCCAAATCCTCTGGAGCCGGAGTTATAGGAAGTAGTCAGCTGCCTAACATGGGTGCTGGGAACCACTCAGGTTCTAAGCTGAGTGCAACAAGATGCTCCTGACTACTAAGATGTCTCTCTAGCTCCCCAGCTGCCTATTTGAAAAAAACCCAGGTGAACCCAAAGTTCACATATTTTCTATGGCTACATTTGCAAAAACGGTGGAAGGTTTTGGGAAGAGTCTAGTTTGCCTATACATCAAATATTTATTTTCTAACCTACAAAATAGGTCTATTTTTCATTATTTATTTTATATAACCACTTGGTACCTAATTATACACATTTTAACAGTTATGAAGAAAACAAATGATGTTTACCTTATTGTAATTCTTGGCTAATTCCAACATCTCCTTTACCACTGATTCATTGTGTTTACAATGTTCACTGTAGTCCTGAAGTGTCAATCCTTCCATCCAACTCTTCTTATGCAAATTTAACAGCATCTAAACATAAAAGAAAAGGAAATTATTTTGTTGCCTTAAAAACATTTCCTTTCCCTGTCTTGAGAACAAAAAGACTTCACAAAAAATAATGAATTTAAACTTAATTTTATCCAATCAAATAAGCACCAATTGGAAATATCCTAAATTTATACCACTGTACCCAGGAGCTCCAATCCTCTGTCTGTGTACTGACCTCGGTTGTCCTTTGCTTAGCAGAGACAGATGCCTTTTTCCTAACTACACTAACTGAAAAAAAACCATCTCACATTGTTTGAACAAAGGTATTTCTTCCCTTGTCTTAATGTTAATTTTATAGTGTCTATGAACATTTTCTTCTTTATTCAGTTAACATTTAATATCCTCAGGGTTTAGCTAGACTCTAAATCACACACAGTTTGTTATAAAAACTTAATATTTACTTGTTGATAGGACTGAAAAACAAAACCAGAAAAACCATCAAAGATATGTTTACTTTTCAAACACATCAATAAACTGGGATTAGGCTACCAGCTGAGAATCTAAACAACTTAGATGCCCAAACTGGACCCAAGTTCAAAGACTTCATCAAGAATGCATTTGTGTGCACATGCAGACTCTGGGGCAAGGGGCGGGCGGACTGCACTCTGGAGCCCAAGGTGGCTTCCGACTTCGATTCAGCTCCCCAAAGATTACGACCCCTCACCTGCCTTACAAACTGACGGTTTCCTTTTACTACGTTTATTTTTGGGGGTGAGCACATGTGCCACAATGTGAAAGCCACAAGGGTGCCTTACTACTCTGGTCATCATCATGTCTGGAACAAAGCACCTATGCCTGCTGGGCCATCTCACCTGCCTAAGTCCATTCTACTCTTTGTGTGTGTGTGTTTCCCTGGCTATCCTCCTATAATGTTTCATAAGACTTACTACTTAAAAGAAAATAAAATCTACGTATATGTAGGTATGTGCATGTGCCCGGAGAGGCCAGAAGAGGGCATTGGATCCCCTGGAGCTAGAGTTTCAAGCAATGGCGAGCAACTTGATATGGCTGCTGGAAACCAAACTCAGGTCCTAAGAGCAGGACCACTGAGCCATCTCTCCAGGCACTTTTTTACAAGTTTAAGATTTTTCTTTAAAGTCATACTCTAGAATTTGCCTTCAATCAAGCATTACCACTGAATTTCAGGTTTCTCTTTTGATAACTGACTACATGATGAAATGTGAAGCAAGCATCACAACAGACTGCTTGATGCTGCTGTGCCGCTCCCAGCGCAGCAGTTCAGACTTCAGTACGCCTGCCTAGTACGCACAAGACCCTGCCTTTATACCTGACAACAGACTGACAGACACCCCCAACAAACAAAAAGAAATCTCACAGTGTACTTTAAATTGCTCAATCACAAAATTCTCAATATATAAGTTCTGGAAATATTCGGGTTTGCTCTTTTGGTTTGTTTTTCTCATCATACTACTTAGAGGTTTGCAGCTACTTATGATAGGTATTCCAGCAAGGTGTTACTGCTGGAAACAAGTCACATGTCAAAACCACTATGTGGCTTCTTCCTTTGGTCTCAGAAGCAAGAACAACATATGTTAAACAGAAAAAGAAATAAAAAGAACAAAACAACAAAAGAAAACAAAATCGACCAGGGAATTCCTGGGATGCCCAAGTAATTCCTATTTCTTTGCCTACTTCCCATGTTCTCTATGTCCCCACTTTGTACCAATGGTTCCAATCCCCATGTTCTACACTGGCCTATAACTGAAAGCTGAGAATGGGATTTTACCAACAGTCACTACAAGTGCCAAGACATCTCTACCACACCTGGACAAGGATTCTACTGGAATGCTCAGGAAAGACTTGAGGTTGATTATCCAGGTTAGCTAGATAAGGGCTTTTGTTCTGAGAGAGCAGATGAACTAAAAAATTAATAATACAAATGTAAAGGTTTGGAGAGATGGTTCTGCAGCTAAGAGTATATGCTACTCTTGCAGAGGACTCAAGTTCAGACTCCAGAACACACATCTGGAGGCACACAACCACAGGAGACTCCAGTTCCAGGGGATCCAACAACCTCTTCTGACCTCTGAGGGCACCAGGCATGCAAGTGGCACACAGATATACGTGCAGGCAAATCTCATGAACATAATTATAAAAACTAATTTTCTTTAAAAAGAAAAAGATTTTTCATTGACTTACCTTCTGTTCCAGTTCATTTTTTCGATAATTAATAGTGATGGAGTAATAATGTCTGTTTAATCCATGAATTAATGCCTATAAAAACAATTTTAAATGATAAATTAATCTTTCACCTAATCTAATACAAATATTTGAAATTGTTGACATATCTTAAGCATGACACACCCACCTCATCTTTGTTTATTTTTAAGATAATGTACCTCTGTCTGGCCTGAAACTATGTACACCAGGCTGACTTTGAACTCATAGAGATCTGCCTGACTCTGCCTCAGAAATCTGGGATTAGGGTCTGAGTGTCCACCATGGTAAAAGCCCTTGCTACCAAGCCTGTCAGTCTAAGTTCCACCTCTGGGACCCACAGGGTAGAAGGAGAGAACCAACACCTGCAAGTCCCCTCCCAACAACACAAAATATGTAAAATGTAATACATTTTTAAATATGATTAAAAGGGATCTTATTATAAATACAAAGCAAATATTTTTTCTCAGCTACAAGTTTAAAGGATTGGAAATTTAATTAATTCTTCAAAGCAGTTTAGGTACTTCACAAATTCAAACTTTTCACAGCCTTGCACAGAGGCCAGAGAAAAAAGTTGTCTCAACTCATCATAAGCAGCTACAAACCAACTATTCATATTTTATTGTCTGATTTTTATGGTGTTTAGGAGGGAGTTTGCTATTTCAGAAGGAAAGTCTAAAACCCTGTAATAGTAAACATGTCTCTCCATCCACATTAATCTGGGGTTTCTCTTTTGGTTAAGTCAATTTTCACTAATTCAAAGATTTATGAATTAGTGAAAGTCCAGGCAAGTCTTCAAACTATCAATGAGGAAGCTAGGGAGGTATGTGTGTACTAATTCAAATGTGTGCTCATGGATTTGTGTGTCCTCGCATGTAGAGACCTAAGGTCAACTTCAGGAGTCTTCTTTGATTGCTCTCCACCTCAATTTCTAATACAAGGTCTATTCACTGAATTTGGAGCTTATAGATTATGCTCTGCTGGTTGGCGAATGGGCTTCTGGGATCTGCCCGCGCTAACTCAGTGCTGGGGTTCCAGATGCAAACTGCCTGACTTTTTACTTGACATCTCATGTCTGTCAAGTGTCAGCAGCACACACTCACCACCTGAATCACCTGTTGAGACCCAGAAGCTTGTTCTTTACCATGTCCCCCTCATTCATGCTCTTAATTCAACAACAAGAAATCAAAATAAACAGGCCAATCACAACAAAAACTTAAGCTATTTTTTTTTTTAAAAAAAGTAACTATAGGGGGAACCAAATACTATTGTTTTGAATGCACAACAAAATCATTCCTAAGAACGCTGTACTGGATCCAAAGGTCAGTGTCTCAGCTATCATCAAAGTAGGAGCTCATCCCCACAGCTGGACAAATGGACAAGGAGCAGAGAGTGACAAACTTTGGAACACTCAGTCCTAAATGTCTCCTCGGTACTCAGGAAGCAATGCATGTGGGAAGGCAGAAGGTTTGTAAAAGCTAGAGGGATGGATGACACCAAGGAAGTAATATCTTCCAGACGCAACAGGACTGGCACACATATTGCGTGTGTCACAGGCTGTGGCACACACACAAGACAGACAGGGTCCCATCCTAACCCAGCAGTTATCTCCAACTGACAACCACTTACAAATGAAAAATTAGTTTTCTCCAATGAAGGCTCACTGGGCATACAAATCACACATAAATAACAGCAGGCTCCATGCCTAGCAGTAGATGACAAACACAAAAAGAACTTAATGGCATTTCGTAGATTCTTTTTGTCTCAAATTGCTTTGTTTAGAATTTTTTTTAAATATTATGTCTTTTGCTTGTATATCATGATTTCCAATGTGTTTTGTTTGTGTAGATGTGTGGTTCTTATGCATTTTCTTTTCTTTTTTTGTTATTATTTTACTTATTTTCTGTCTGTTTTCTAGAGAGGACTTGGAGTTGGGAGAAGTAGGGAGATCTGGAAGCAGATGGAAGAAGAGAAACAGTGATTAGAATATACTATAGGAGAAAGGAATTATTTTCAATTGAAAAAACTGAAAAATAACTATGTTGTACACTGCCTAAGAATCTCTCTAGCAACATTAAGTTCAGTTGTGGTTCCTAACAGTATTCGAGAAACCTTAAAAGAAAAAAGAAAAAACACCATTAGCCTCCAAAGACAAAAGAACTAGAATTATAATTTATAATT
The DNA here is from genome assembly GCF_982192425.1 of Myodes glareolus. NCBI lineage: Eukaryota > Metazoa > Chordata > Mammalia > Rodentia > Cricetidae > Myodes > Myodes glareolus. Next base: position 43,649,949 of record NC_142046.1, on the reverse strand, counting down.
TTTCAACAACTGTAAAAACTAAAAAGGACTTGGGGTTAACTGTCTGGAAATAAAGACAGAGCTAACCAATAACCACCACATTCTAATTAGGGTTTTTGCAGTCTAAGTCTTAAGCGTTCTAAGACGGAGGAGAAGAGTGGGGAAGTGAGTACCTAACGACTGCCTAGCATGTGCTGTGCGTCCCACACATTCTAACATGAGAATCTAGTAGGTTCATTCTGTGTACATGACACTAACTCTTAATTTATCCTAATTACTAGCTAATAAAAGGTAGCACTGAGGATTTGAAGCCAGATCACTGACTACAATCCATGTCCGTTCTGATGTACTGTGCTACAATGCAATCCGTGGTAAGACTAAGTCTACATATTTTTAAGAACAGTCTTAATTTGGAGATTTACTGACCAATTAAAAAAGGGGAATTGACCATTGATGTCAGCCAAGGACCTTTAAGAGGTTGGACCAGGTTAGGGAGTGACCTTTTTGGTACCTAGAGAAAACTGCCATCCCACACAGGGGCTGTCATTCTCTGGTATTTGGTGGCACTATTTGGTTTTCAATTTTATTATTAAGACAAATGTAGTAAAACACAAACACCATGACAGATTAGCAAGTGCATGATCAAACAAAGATAGCCAACAGTCTTCCAACTTCACTTACTCACCCACTGCACGCACATCCCCAGGATATTCATTCCAGATTATAACCTCATGCACTAGGAGGACTGAATAGACCGGTGGTTCTCAACCTTCCTAATGCTGGGCCTTTAATCTGGTCCCTCATGCTGCAGTGACCCCCTCCAACCTTAAAATTATTTTTTTGTGTTACTTCCTAACTGTAATTTTGCTACTGTTATGAATTGTAATGTTAATATCTGTGTTTTCGGATGGTCTTAGGTGACAGCTGTGAAGGGGTCATTTGATGCTCAAAAAGTGGCAACCCACTATTTGAGAACCAGTAGATCCGTGTATTTATGGTAAACACAGCAGGTTTTTTATAAATCAGCTTGCTGGACATTATAGCACATACTTGTAATCCCAGCACCCAGGCGATTAAAGCAGAATTCTGGTTTTGAGGCTACCCTGGACTACATGGAGCCAGGTTAGCCTGGACACACAGTAAGACTGTCTCAAAACAAAACAAAGCATCACACAGACAACATATAAAATATGCCAAAAATGTATTTAATTAAATTCTCAACTATAATATAAAAGAATGAGACGATCTAGCAGTTCTTGCGAAATAACAGTAACTCAAGCAGCTCCGTTTTCTGGGCCTCAGCTGCTCGTCTAGAAAATGTTTCAGGGTCATTATAATAGTTTCACTGCTGTTTCTTACAACTCTGTGTTTTATAATTATTGAAAATAATGTTTTCAAATGCTTTCACTCTAGTGCACAATGTAGGCGCACTCAGGGCTACACTTAGAGATTCAAAGCCCTGTGTATGCATTGGGGAACCAATGTTTACTAGTGTCCAAAAGGATGACAACTCCAAAATTTATTGTGATATTTATGGATCTAAAATATCAAAAACCCCAAGTTTTTAATGGAATCCTTAAAAAAAATCATTAAAATAAATACTGCCACTTGACAATAAAACATTGACAATAATAATCAAATGTTCCAGGTACAAAATAATATAGTTTTCTGTATTAATATAGAAGCCAATAGCACAGTTTTAGGTATTACACTTTGTACTCCCTTAGAACAAAGGCTTCTCTGAAAGTGAAAATAAAGTTTACTTCACTGCCATGAACACCTGGGGTTAAAGAGATGGCTCCAAGGTTAGGAGGACTTGTTGCTTTTGCAGAAGACCGGGTTCAATTCCCAGCACTCATATGGTGGTTTGCAACCATATAGAACTCTAGTTCCAAGCGATCTGATGTCCTCTTCCAATTTCCATGGGCATCAGGCAAAATACTCACAGATAAAATTCATAAAACACACATAAAATATTACTTTGTAAAGATATTGTTTTACTGTAGAAAGTTTTTAAAATATGGATAAAGAAAATAAGGGGGGATCCCATTATTCTACTACCTAGAGATAATCAAATCCAACATCTTGGTATAAATACAAAGGTACATGTTCTAAACATGTACTTACTAAATGGAGAACTTGTATATCCCGTTTAAACTTTCCTGTAACTTTTAACCAGTTTACAATGTGATCACGATATTCTCCCACATCTTTAAGCACAATGGAGACACCAGTGCTAGAGAACACACTAGTGACTGCTGCCAGGCTTCTACCTCTTCCTTCTAAGTTGTCTGGGGAACAAGTTCCCTCTTAACACAGCGAACTTTCCCTTAAGATAAAGGGTGTGGTATTTCTGAAAGGTTTCTATCACCAACCTAAAAATCTGACATACAGACATTTAAATTCTATTATAGACTTTCTATCTAGCTTGTCCTACAAAAGCAAATTATTTTAAAGGTGTGCCCTTCTTTGGCTTGATCCCAATGGAGTGCCTTAGTGTTGAAATTGTCTAAACTGTAAAGCGTCCAAATAGATGCCATTCTGATGGGCACTACATAAACTGTGAAATAAACATATTTACAGATTCTAATTGGGAGACAAAACAAATTTAAAATGATAGGAAAATAATGCCACTTTTTAACTTAGGTTGGAAAACTGTTTCAAAAGGTCCATTTTTAATTCCAGGTAGAAGGCAGGGCTACACACTACCAAGTGGATTAGTACAGAAAAAAACAGATTTCAGTATCAATTCTGCCTGTGAAGTTAAAAGGCAGCATTTTAATTTTAAAAAGGCAATATGCAACAGGTAACTCGTGACTTGTAGAAATTCACCATGTAGTGAACACAGGACTCTAGGTTATGAGATGCTATTGAACCTTCTGTAGAAATAATGAAGCAGGATGATGCTAAGGGGGTGTGTGAGAAAGGTCATTATCATGGGCTAAACAGACCCAATAATATATTCTCTTGGAGCATGCAAGTATGGGCTTGTCTGTGCCCAATCAAAATCACTGGTAGCTTATTTCATACTCATTATTCTCTATAGTTTCCCGTAACTTATTACAAAAAATCTTTTCAAAAGCAACATACCTCAGTTCTTTAAGGCAAAACATTTCACTATAATGAACAGCTAAAATGAATGACAACAGCAAAAGTGCTTAAAACACAAAGGGCCAAGGCTAACCAAGGCTGGACCATGGTGAACTGTTAATGCCACAACTCCCTAAAGACAACCTTAAGGCAAAACAAGGTTTCGAGGGGGAATAGCAGTAGCTACTATAATCTTTGTCCTGAGTGTGCTATGTAATCAAACATGGTATTTTTGTCCTATTAATTAATCTTTAGAGAAATAATTACCTACACAGACACAGACTGTGCATTTACAAACACATTTGCCATAATTTCTTACAGCAATAAAGACTTGTATTTAAACAATGAAGCATGCAAATGGAACAAAAGAGCACTAATCACTCAAAGGGTAGTAAGTGCTTCAACACCCACCAACTACTGGAACAGTGGTTGATATCACAATATGACAAATAAAATATAAACTGATCAATGTGTTTTATAAAATTTTAATCAAAGGTGGGGATAAAACAAAAAAAAAAAGGTAGAAAGATTTAAGTACTACCTAAGAATTATTTCTTGGGATCTCCTAAAATACATTGCCTGATTTCCTCTTACTTTTTGGGTTTTGTTTGTTTTGCTTTGAAGACTGTCCAGAAACCAATATAGGTTAGCTAACTGTTCCCACCTGCAACTTTTATTAGTCCTATTCTTAGATACTAACTAGATAGAAATGTAGACCAGGCCGGCCTCTTCCTCCTGAGTGCTAGGATTAGTGGTATACGCTACCATCATCCGGTTCATCTTTTCTTTGTGTGTGTGTGTGTGTGTGTGTGTTGTTCTGCTGCACAGACTGAGTTGAAACCTGTAGCCTCAAAAGAAGCTGGGAATCTCTTTTTAAACAACAATAATAAAAGACTGCTTAGAAGAAAATTAAAATGATTAAGAATTGGATCTTACAATGATGACAGCATATTTAAACATTATAAAACAGAGTTTTAACACATTATCAAATACAGTCATTACCTGGATAGATGGCTTGTTTAAGTGACCCAGATTTGAAGTCGTTTGTCTTGGTTCATGTCCTAAGACCATCATATTAGCATTGATCAATCTGAAGGCATCAATAACAACCTGTAAAACAAGGTGTCAAATCAATTCTTTTAAAAACAAGTGACGGTGCCAACCAACAGTGGACAAGGCAAGATCAACTTGCATCTGTTTCTGGCCTATTTCCAGAAAATCATTTAATTATAATATTAATAAAAAGAACCTCCTGCTGATAGTGCCATCAGTGTACCACCCTCTATCTTGTAATGTAAGGTGACACCAATTATTGCAATTTCCATGAAGCAGCAAAATATTAACTTAGCATTTTTATTATTAAAAATATGTCATTACTAAGCATACATCAAATAACTTTCATTGTTGTGCTTATTTGTTATCTAAAATTTTCGCAGTCAAAACGAATGACGGGAAAAGTAAAACTGAAAGTGAGCACAAGCTAAGGGACTACATCTAAGACCCAGCCCGTCACATCAATTATGCCATCACAGAACTTGACATGACAACAAAATTGCAGCCAGCACGTCACTTGCCCATGTATTCTCTACTAGTCAGATACCCTTTACTTCTTCTGACTCTGAAAGACTTTATACCTTGTCTGATGGCTTTCAACATCCAAGCCACCAAGACTAGGAGGCACAACAGAGAAAACCAAGGTCACCATGCTTTCAGATAGAAACAATATAACATGGTTACAAGGTCATAGAAAGAAATATCTATATCTATATCTATACACACACACACACGTCTTTTGTCTATTACAGATTCAATTCCTTCATAACCCAGTATCATGCTAATTAGCCCTTGTGTATCAAGAGCCCTTATGTAACAAGAGTCACCTATTTCCCACTATTATAATTGCTGACATGTTTATAGTCATTTGAATTTGAAAGAACATAAAGCTTTTAAAAACTTGTCATTTTAGGCAATACTAAGACAGACTGCCTCTTTCCAGGACAATCCTGAAACAAGACTTGAAAATTTCTTCATTTTCCTTTAAAATATTAACAAAGGAGATTATCAGGGTTTTATAAAAGTCATTGCTATCTGCATTTGTTTTTAGTTATACAACTTGTGTAAGTACACTGAAATATTAAAAATTATTATTTCCAAGTTAAGCCAACTGTAATATAATTAGTTCTGAAAATCTATCTTGAGGACTTCTTAGCCAAGCCTGATAGTGCACACCTTTAATCCAAGCATTCTGGAGGAGGCAGAGACAGGCAGATCTCTACGAGGTTGAGGCCAGCCTGAGTTACATGGTGAGACCCTGTCTCACACAAAGAAGTGTTTCTATACACTGAGGAGTCTAAAGGCTATAATTACAGCAAACATAAAATTACACTAAAACATTACAATACAGTCTGTGGTCTCTGCATACTTCAGTTGTCCTAATATTGATGATAATAATAAGTTTTTAATGTTGCTTTTAATTTTTGTGGTCTCTGTTTTCCCCAAAATTCCTTTTGTTTCAAAGCCAAGTATTTAATCGTAACCCTACACAATTGTTTTTAATTATTAATGGTAAATTAAGACAGCAAACCACTGGTTTTGCTTCAACTTCTTTATGATTCTATTCTTAGAGTTCAGTAAAAATCATTTCTAGGAAAAAAATTTCACTAACTATGGAAATTTCATATTACATCCCAATGAAATACTTACATATATTTTTATACCAACTGCTTTCAAACCAAAACATTAGACAGCAATTTTCATGCAAAAATGTTTCGCTTCTATGGATATTATAAGTGGGTGTGAAACATCATAAAGAAAATGAAAATGTGGGTTAGGTCATAGTTAGGTGGATTCCATGATCTATTTCTAACCCTGAAATTAATTTTAAGAAAGGTATTTTACAACAATGTTTTAAGATTTTAATATGTTGTTCAACTAGGAAACTACGACCCATATGAAATGATATGTTCAAATAGATACTTCCTGAGCAATAACAGAAATGATTACACTAAGATTAAAGGAATTTTCTGGAATCGCTATAGCAACTGTCTTAAGGAAACTAACATGTTCAAAAACCTGCAGACCAAAATTAGATTTAGCATGCAATAAAAAAATAAATATAGCAATATATTTTACATTTTAATTTCTATGCAATTTTATAATTGCCTTTTCTGCTGTGAGAATAAGTGGATTTTTCCTTTAGAACAACCTATCGAAATAGACTCATTAATGTCCAGTACACTAATGAGCAATGGGTGAAGAAGGTGTTAATTATGCCACAGTCAGACTCAAGAAAAAGCCCCAGTGAGAACTTGGAGGCGTGTGTAAGCTCAGGGCGTTCCTCCGTGTTTGTGTATTTACAGAGTGATGCAACACAAAGACAGCAAAGTGGTCACTCCACAATCAGAAAATAAACCAGGATGCAGCATACTAAACAAAGAACCTTCAAGAATTTAGGCACTGAAGGGAGGAGGAGAAGAAAGAATAATAAATTCTTAAGCCATTCTGCTATTTTTTTGGCTCACTGTGAAATATGTATACAAGAAATCAGTTTGTCTTGTGAACCTCAAAATTTAAAAAAAAATAAACAAAGAGAGACAGCATCAAAATCACCTCCTCATAGCAACAATAACCTTCACACAGGAGTATGAAAAATAAAAAATCCTGTCCACGTTGAAGCCCTGTGAAGCCAATGAATCTCTATTTCCCAGCCTGACCAGTTAATTTCTTCTGGTACAAGTGCCTTGAGACTTTTCAGAGGTCACCGCAACAGTAGACAGCTTATAACAAAACCATTAGCAGTTTGGCTAGCTTAGGGAAACCTCTTACTTTCCTTTTTTTGTTTATTATCACTGCATGAATCTGCAGCATATGATAGTTTATAATTTCTCAGGCTTGTTAAATTCATGTTAAAGGTCTGTTTTCTTGTTGAATAAATTTTGTTCATATAATGCTGCCTATTTCATACACTCAGTCTTTAATAGCACCTTTGGTCTATGCGCAACTCACAGATCAAAACAGAGGACTAAAATAGGGGTTGATGATGCTATTTACATGTGTGATTCCTGCTGTCTTCTTGTTAGTAGCTTTAATATAATAGAAGACCTTGTCTGTTTTGTAATTAACACATCTTTACTGGAGAGATATTTGGAAGTGATTGCTGTGAATATACTGGTTAGTAAAATAAACACAATCACACACCACTTTCTGTTATCAGACAAATTTGTGAATTGTACACATTATACTCCAGATCAACAAACTGTGATATAACAGCCAAGTAGAAGACACATATTTATATAACCCTTTATTTTTCTGAAAATATGTATTCACTCTGACCTTGCAAATATAATTAGCTGTGGGATGTGCAGACTTCAGTACCATGGTTGCTTTACTAATTGCAACTCTTGGAAATAGATACTAAATATTTGGAAGCTGCCAATACAAAATAAAAACTGCATCTTTCTTGTACATCTGTCTTAGCTTACAAAAGCAAAATAGTTTTGAAAACAATACTGAGCTCCATGTTTATTCCAAGCACATCCAAGGGTCAAGGACCTATCATTTCATTTCAATGATGAATCTGGCTTAGTATTTAAGCTCTAATTATTTTCAAATTCATTTTAATCCATATTTTTACTTCTTCCATGAGTATACCACAGTTCATTCAATATGCTATTTTTCAACCCATGTTTTCCTAGGTCACTAAAAGAGCAGACTAAATTTCTAAAGCATCAAACTGCAATCCCAATTTTTACATTCAAAGAAAGCTATTTTTTCTTTGAGCAACATTCACCATCATTTATGAAAATGAAAAGCATTTTATTGCATGTGTACTTCCAGCAGTGGCTCCTGCTCATGCCTCTCCTCACCCTCTCAGTGTAGCTTCCAGGGGCATTTCCAACAGTGCTCTCACTGAAGTCAATGAGCAAGGCAAGTGTTCCAAAACCACACAACAAAAGAACTAATAGTAAAATTTATAATGCATTTACTTTCTTGAGCTTAAAGGGAGGATGCAAATAATCAGAATCTTCCATACCTATATGGTAGACCTAAGACTTATAGATAGAAATAAATAAATAGATAAATAAAAATTAAGACCAAAATCAAAGCTAAATACTTATAAAATAAAAAGGAGCTAGACAACACAGTGGCATATTTAAAAGCATAGAAACCCAGTGATGTACAGACCCCACCTCTAGATCACTATGACAATGAGAGACTGAGAAGGGCAGCGCCGCACCAAACACTGCTGCCTGGAAATGGCCTGTTATCAACTTCTTAGTTTGCTTCTAGATTCTTTAAAAATTAAGAATGAGCGTGACCTGGGAAACACTGAAATACTGTGGAGGTTTGTGACCATTTCGTTACTTCTGCTGCTATGCACTGCCACACATCTATAAGATAAAAACATTTTCTGTCTCTTGTAAGCTCAGAGCATAAAAAATTCAGAGATATCTTACTTTTTATGCCATTTCCAATGAAAAGCACTAAGAACTAAAACTGACTCATGCCAAATGCATATCACTGGATTGCTGTGATTTCTTGGTCTCAAGTTTGCAACACGGAAATTATTTATAAAAAGTCAATTTTAGTTCTGGAAAAGAAATTCCTATGTGAATGTACAGTTTCTTTCTTCATCCTCAGAGAATTGCTTACTGTAGCTACAGATCTGTACTCTGATTTCAATATACTGGGAGAATAGGGATGGGGCAGAACTAGCATAATGCACTTTTCTGACAAGTGAAGACATGCATCAAAATTCAAAGAGTTAAACCTACAAGTTTTGAGCATATAACCCTTAAGGAAAGCAAATCAATTTATAGAAACTAGTAGGGTAAAGGTAATTAGACATTTCTAGATCCATGAAACTGTGAGAAAAAAATATACTTAAAATCATTAAAAAAAAAGTCTGACAGAACTTTTTAGTGTACACATTTAGTCAGGAGTTTGAGTGCCTACGCGTGAGTCAGAAGGGAAAATTCTACGTCTATCACCTGCTAGTCAAGTGGCTTATGACAAGTTACTTAATGTCTCAATCTCCTTGTTTACTTAAGAATGATACTTCACAGAGTTGGTGATATGATTAAATAATACATATGTGCTTGTCATTACATCTCTTGCTAACTGTGGTCCTCACAAAGCTGTTCCCTTCAGATCTTTCTCTTTTCACTAGAACCTGCTGTGGACAGCACAGTTGACTTCTAAACTCCAGCTGATGCACCCTTTAATCCAATGGGCAGTCACACCAGGCAATGCTCCCAGCCAAGGACTAAACACAACCACTGTACAAGAATCTAGCCAACACTGCCAAAATAGAGACACCTTTGAAAAGTAACTGTGACTCTTCCACTCTCATCAGCCTACGGTGAGGCTCTTCCCACCTCAGCTCAGCTTTCTTTTGTCCCATCCCATGGTCAAATTTAACATCTGTCTGGAAGTTGATGCCTTTATCCATTATGAGCGTTTTCTCCAAATAAATGTGTCACATGTCTAATTTCAGTTTGGCATAAGGTCCTGCAGCATCCAACCCAACAGCTAACAGAACAAGCACTGCAAGAGCGAGCAAGGTGAAAACTGCCCTAAAATTCAAGTCATCCATTTCTTGTTCTAAGACACTTGGTATATGAAAAAAAAATGAGGAAATTAAGGAGATAGATTTTAAGGTTTTTTTTTCCTTAGAAAAAGTCTTGATTAAAAACAGAAAGAAAATGTGGTTAAACAACGCTATTCTTTAAAAATGTTTTTATGATTACACTATAATTACATTGTCTGTTTTCCCTTTCCTCCCACCAAACCCTCCCATGAACACCCCAGGTCTTTTTCTTTAATTATTGCTACACACACACACACACACACACACACACACACACGTATGTATATAATGAAAAATGTCTAGAATCTTTACCCATGCATGATAGATATTTTTCAACTCACAGGTGACAAACAGCACACATAATACTGAGCTCCTTAGGGGACTTCTAATGAGCTTCAAGAGCCTATCACTTACAGGTTGCTGGTCTGAAATTAACTCAGAGTGCCAGGTGTCTCGGTATCTACAGCCAGCCTACACAAAATAAGCATGTGATTTCAAATCCTGTTCTAGTGTACACACTGTGGAAGTAACACTGAGTTCATATAAAGGATGTAGAGTCCCTAGGTACTAAGAGACTAGGGTTTACAAGTGTTAGCAGGGCAGTGGGCAAGGAAGGACATAATTTGATTTTCTTTAAAGATGATGATGTTAGTGTAAGAAATATGTAGATACCTTCCTTGCCCACTGCTGTGCTAGCATTTCTCGAAAGATAAATGTATTTAGCATGAAAATATATTTCATATATTTCATATACATATAACTTAACCATTTTAAATTTTGCTTATTAATAGGTAGAAACAGTTTTTCCAAACCATCTCAATAATCAAGAAGTAAATTGTACTGGAGAATAACCAAAATAACATCAATTTATAAATAAGGAAACTAAGGTTTATACAACTTAAGTACATCAAATGAGATGTTACATGTATACGAGATAGAACTATGATTTGTACCTATACGAACACTAAGACTAGTCATTAGCAAGCTATTTGATACAATGACCACACTAACACAAACACTAGAAAAGACTAACTTTCGCTTACACAAAAGCAGGGTTTAAAGACTCACTACTGGGTATCTACTACATAACAGTAGCAAAGAAGAACAATAAAGACCATCAAAATAGAATAAATACATAACAAGATGAAAAATTCAAAGTATTTTTGTGTACTATTTTTATGTGTGAAAAAAAGCTATCAGTTATCTATTTAAAAGCCCTTATCATTAGGTTTGACAATATACTTTCATTTCCTTACCACTGTTTAGTTTTAGTCACGTAGCACTTCCAGAGAGGCAGATCAAACTGGAAGTCTCACAAAACACTGTTTCATTTAGAAAGAAAACTGTACAATAATAGGATGTAAAATATGGCAATAAACACATAGTACCCTAATAACTAGCAGCCTAATAACTGAGGAACTCCGCCACCGTGTCTTTGAAGAAAATTTACCACTATTATAAATTCTTCTTAGGAAATTATAGTTAACACATTAAAACTATCAAAACTAGGGCTGGAGAGATGGCTCAGCGGTTAAGAGCATTGCCTGTTCTTCCAAAGGTCCTGAGTTCAATTCCCGGCAACCACATGGTGGCTCACAACCATCTGTAATGAGGTCTGGTGCCCTCTTCTGACCTGCAGGCATACACACAGACAGAATATTATATACATAATAAATAAATAAATATTTTTTAAAAACCTCTCAAAACTAAGTCCTGGGTTTAGAAAGGTCCCCCTAAAACTGACAAAAGAGATAATGTCAAATCACCTACAATATCACTTTAAAAACTAACATGTGCTATTGCAGGAAAAGACTTCTGAGCCACTGTTTCCCACACAAAACTTCTCTTCCTCTTTTCTGTATCTCTTGTACACAGCCAGTACACAGAGGGAATGGCTGGAGATGACTGGATGGCTAGGGAAGTAAGAGCACTCAATAAACCCTAAGTCAGTAATATTCTTATGGGCAATGGGACGTTCATGGTTTTAAACTCTATTTTTTCTAAACTAATACAGCTGCATCAAATTAAATATAATCACACCACTGGAAATGAATAGCAAGTACTACAACAAAATCAATTAGCTCAGTGACTGTATTATTAACACAGGAGCTTTAGCTTAAAATAAATGCTGCCTCTACACATAGCATTTATTCCCTTACATGCCATTACAATCTTGTTAAAAAATTTTACCACTTGTATAAATGCTATGAATTTTATCTCTTTACATACTTGTTTTTTAATGAGAAAAAGTATAACTATTATTTAAGTAATTCAAAACTACCACCATCTTAAAATTAATATGAAATGTTGTGAAAACAACATTTTTCTCAATCCCTATACATGTGGTAGGGGGAGTAAGTCCTTAGAATATTCATTCTCTAATTCATTTCTCCTGTGCTTGCATTTATTTTCCAGCGCTCCACGTTTAGTAGAAGATCCCTGTTTTAAGCTCTAGTATCTGCAAAAGAATGAACAGCATTCCTTCTTCAGTCTTCCCACATGGGAACTTCTCTTAGTGATGTCTTCATCACCTGCCCTTCAATGCTTAGCCACAGCTGAACCTGCTTGCTCAGGGCATACTGTTTTCTGATTTACTCTGAACTTACCAAGTATGCTATCAAAGTATACTTTTATATAGTGGCAAATATGGGATTCTGATCTGCAGTCAGATAAATACCCCATTTTCAAAAGTTTATAGAATATTTCTCATTAGGTTAAATAAACATGTTTGAAGACAGCCAGTCACTACTTAGACTAAATGGTCATTAGTTTCCCTTAAGTTGTCAGCAGAAAACAGACGCTACAATTACAGCATCTAGATACTTACTAACAGCGACCTAGTCAAGCAAAGTCAAGCCTCTAAATCAATAATATTTTAAAGAAATAACACGCAGGTGCATATGTGAGCTGCACAGTAGCTTTCAGATGCTGCTCAAAGCAATAAGCCCACGGTGAGCACATGAAAGACGTGTGGGATGTGACAGGCTGAGTCCACATGAGGCTACTGTGCTGGATCAAGCCCACTGCAGCTGACTGCAAAACACACTAGGCAAGAGGTTAGTTACCACTGTGCCATTGGAAGCTCTGGGTGTGTGTACTTTACAAATAAACTGAAAACTAGACAACAGAATCTTGGAACTACTTCACTAAATAGTTCAAGAGCTCACTGGCAATCTCTATGCATTTACTCTCCACTTACATTATGAATTCATAGCAAAGATTTTCTCTTGTATCATTTAAAACTATTTCACTAAGTGAATTCATCATATAGCAACTTTATTATTTGTGGTGGTCTTACTGCTTGGTCCCAGGGAATAAACCTGTCTAATACAAATTAATAGAACATCAATCAAATGGGAAAAAAATCAATTCATACATAGTACGTACTACAAATGATAGGAACTACTATTTAGAATTCAGAGAAACACTGAAGTTCTCTCCCATGACTTAAACTACAGGAAGCTGAAGGAAGTGACAACCTTGTCACACTAGCTTAAAAGGCTGTGTAATGACCTCTGGTGTTCACTTTCTACTCTGGTTATAAATAAACCATAAAATTTAATATTAAAGAGCAAATAAAAAAGCTTAAGGGCTATATAATTTTATAGAGATGGATTTCTTTGTTTATTTTTACCAGTAATAATAACAGCAACAGTAACAGAAGCAGTGCCTATCTCTAGAATTAAGTCCAAATGGGTATTACTCTAATAGGTATTATTCAATAAACTACTCAAATCACCCTAAATGAAAACTGAGCTTAATGGGAGTGAATTAAGATGACAAGAAAACAATCCATAATCATCTAAATTGATAAAAACATAGGCAATATTGGAATTTATAAAAATGAAAATATACAGAAAAAAGTTTTAAAAGTATGAACAGAGTTCCACTTTTATTTACAAACTGTCATCTTAACTCTTGATCTAAACACTGCTTTGCTAAATATTTTGACAGTTTTGATAAATCACATACCAAGGAAGGGAAAGTACTTCTCTTTATAATTTAATATTCTTAAATCTTATGATTTAACTAAAATATTCCACCATAGATTTACTAGCATTTAGTTTGATTTACACTGTCAAAAACTCTTGACTGTTAAGAGTATTAAGTTACAACCAAACAAAGGTGTCAAAAAGGTACACTATATACTGACAAAACTTGATCATTTCAGCTAACATAAAGTAATTTTCCATATTTTAAAAATTAGACAACACTGTCAAAACCTATGCTTTAGATATAGTTTTAGCTCTAACTTTATTGTAATATGAATTGCAACTGACCAGAACTAATGAGTATTCAGTATTACACAACACTTGAATTAAGTCTTGAATTTAAAACTGCTATTTAGAACTATACTTGATAAGCTCTAATTATTGTTTGTAAATTACTGTGGCGGAAGCTTCACAAGTTTTAATTTTGTATTTCTAGAATAATAATTATTATTAAATTAAGTTGCTGAAAAGACACCTTAAACATCAGAAAATTATACTTTAAATCATAAAGTTAGTAAGCAATAAGGATTTTCAATTCCTTCGTCAGTATTAAGTTACAACATTCTTAGTTTTAAGAGAAGGCAAATAAATTGAAATACAGGGATACAGCAAACACTAGAAGTTAACTTAAATTGCTAGTCTATCAGCTGGTATTATTGTTTGGGGGACAGTTCTGCTATTGAAAAGCTACATTACATCTCATAGGATGAGGTTTAAAGAAGACCTCAATTTTTATGCATCCTAACAATGTGGTATCAAAAACCATTCAATTTCAAATTTGCAACACAAAGAATCTATGTTTTAACAATCACATTTAGTTTGTTTCAGCTGCTGAATAGATGTAAATGTAACCCACACCACTATCAAACTCGAGGTCTAATAGATATCAAGCTAATATTTATTTCTAAGTGCTTTAAAAATTATTTGTAAAACCTGCATAAAAAGGATTCCATGAATGTATTGTGATTTTACTTTAACAATTATTCTGCACTACAATGGAAGTACATGCTCAAACAAGACACCTCAGCAGTATTTTAAAGCAGTAACCACCTAGCCAATTTCTGTATGTTCTGTAGTTTTTCTAATCCACTCTCCCTGTGGTTGAGCAAAATCGAATTGCCTCTCACATTTGCAGACAGCTCTGTGAAGGTGATAATAGAGCTGCACCCTGCTGTCATGAGGCAGGAAATAGGAAAATGGCATATGGGGCTAGAAAGAAAGAAATAAGGGGAAAGAACGAAAGAACGAACAAAAAAAGAGAGAGAGAACTAAACAAGAACAAAAGAGATTTCAACAAAGAACAATATAACCCAATGTGTTCTGCAAGTTAACCTCTTTTCAGAATCAGTCAGCATATTTAATCATTCATCTGTGTCCTCACAGCAAAT
Organism: Myodes glareolus; assembly: GCF_982192425.1. Lineage (NCBI taxonomy): Eukaryota > Metazoa > Chordata > Mammalia > Rodentia > Cricetidae > Myodes > Myodes glareolus. The sequence goes on along the minus strand of NC_142046.1, from coordinate 43,634,911 downwards.
ACATGAATGGCTGATTACCAAGTCTTTGGGCAAGTTTTCATTGTCTAAAATATTTGGAAAATACAACTCCAGAATACATTTTGCGTAATGTCTGAAAAAAGAGCCCTTTAAATAAACACTTTTAGAATGTACTGATATTTATTAAAATATTAATAAAACATATAAAGCAATAAATACACATATATAAGCAATCTTACACATATAATGTATAAATATATATAGGATATATAAAATAAGAAAATGAGGTATAAAGCTTTCAGTATGATATAACATTCAAATTCATGAATTTTTTTAAAATTAGGAATAAACATTCATTCATGGTAATAGCAATCTTAAAATCCCTACATAATGTGTTAAATTGCTAATATCATGCCATATTTATGGATTTGCATACTTTTAAAGAAATCACTTATGTATGTGTTTAAGAACATGTACACGCATATGTATTAAAAAGTGGCGGCAGATGGCTGTAAAGTTAGAATTGACTCTACCTTTCCTTTTACACTCTGGATGGGATCCACAACCACTGCCACAGCTCTCTCCGACAAGGCTTCAAAGCTCTGCTGAGTGTTGATATCCACACCAGAAAGCCAACAGCCAAAGCCAGGGTGACTGTGATACCAACCAACAACCATCTCAGGCCTGAAACAAAGAGGGCATTCAGACACTTAGAACACAACAAGTAATACACTGATGATATGAGAAGAAACAACACACTAACAGGGTATAAATTAAGAAAAGATGAAAACACACAGGTGTGAAAAAGCACCATTAGAAACTCTGAAATCGGGCACCATATTATCCAGAAAACATGGCAGTGAGTAAGTGTGACAAAGGAGTTGCTATCATTAAGAGATGCACATTAGCAGTGGTAGATAAGGCTTTCAGCTTTTCACCTTGTTACCACACTTTCTCAGAGCCAGTTTTTAGCCTTTCAGAATTCAAGTAAATATCTACTCTTTAACTCCTTAGCTCTGGGAGCTGGATTTTTCAGGCACAGAGTACATTTTTTTAACAATGGACACCAGGATCCACTGTTGTGAAAGGATTAAATATCAATTAAACCAGCAGTAGAACTAGGAACTCAGTCAAAAACCAATTTGCACTGCTCTGCTCAGCTGCTGAGCCTTTTGCTAACATTAATTTTGAAGTTTTTTCCACAGTAGAAGAATTTGAGCAAGAGAATGACAAGCATTGGGAGACTTAGTCTGAGGGGAAATACTTGGATTACAGTGTCTTTAAAACTCATATCAACAAACATCTATTCAGAACTGCATTTGACTGCAATTCTCAAATATACAGACAGAACCTACCAGGTCTTTTGATTACAAGTCAATGGAAAGTAACTCTAGATGCTAAACAGAGGGACGTTATAGCCCAAGCCTACCACATGACAGCTGAGAATCTTAATACAAGGCAGTTTTCTGGTTGGGAGATTTTCATTCAGGGTGTCAAGAGGCACCATATAGGTGGATCAACCACACTGATTCCTCCCCTTGGAATGATACTCATAAACACCCATTAACTTTAAGGCACATTTCCAAAAGTATTTTCATTTACAAAAAATGCTAGTGTATAACACTTACCTTCCTGTTTGTTTCAGCATATCCAACATTTTGGCTTGGAACACTGGATCAACTGCTTCTACACTGACACCCTAGATTATGGGGGAGAAAAAAGACTTTATCTGGGAAACTTTGGAAGGAAAGAAACATTCTGTAAATGAACAACAAAAACCTATTCCCAATTTCTTATTAAAATTTTATAGGTTTTGATACATGTATTTGAAAGCTAATCAAATCACTGAACCCCAAGATTTATTATCAACAAAATTTCTAAATCTGCCAAGTATTGAATTGCTATTAGCTAATGATTAGACAACATTCAGGGTGTTAAAAGTTTATGGCTATTGCCATATATATTTCTGATTATGTATGTATCATTAGAAGTACCAAAAATAGCTGACAAACTATGATTTTTTTTTAGTTATAACTACCTATGGTAAGCATACCTCCTAATACCATGCCAGCATCAGAATTTAAGTCTAATCTAGCTAAACAAGCCAGTTTATCATAAGCACTTCCTCCAAGCAAAGCAAAAAGCACACTGAATTCCAATATAGAAGGCAAACTGGAAAACAAGAATACGCACTCTGATGCTGGGCTAAGATTATCTTTCTGGGGTTTTGTTTTCATTATTATAAAGAGGAGAAGATGAAGAGAGGTAAAGAAAGGCAAGGATGGGGGGGACAAAGAGGGGGGATGAAATGAAGACACAAGTTTCTACAGAAGAGTCTACTGACTCCTGAACCAATAAATACTTTCTGACTCTATTACACAGGGTGAATATAAGCATCAAAATCTGTAACATGAGGGCCGGCTTGTTGGGGTATCTATCCCGCCCAGTACCCCAACAAGTCGGCAAACCCCAAAGAAAACCAATCATATAGAGATCTCTATAAGTTATAAAGCTGATTGGCCCATTAGGTCAGGCTTTTTGTTAACTCTTATAACTTATGTTACCCCATTATTTTTATCTACGTTAGTCACATGGGCTCAGTACCTTTCTCAGTGTGTCAGCTTACATGTTGCCTCTTTGGTGGTCTGGACAGGAGTGGCAGAGGAACTTCCCTGCTTCTCAGAATTCTCCTATTCTCATTGCTCCATCCCTACTTCCTGTCTGGCTTTTCCGCCTATACTGCCTGCCTGGCTAATCAGCATTTTATTAAAATATGGTTGACAGAATACAGACAATTCTCCCGCATCAAAAATCGCCTATCTTATACTGTCAGACAAACATTTACATGGAAATGTGATGATAATACATTGGAATCGTTTATTATCCTGATTATCTACATAGGGACTACCTAAAAGAGAAGTGAGTTCATTGTTATGTCTTTTTATTTATTTTCATAGAAAAAGAAGATATAATAGTAGACTAAGATTTAAATGTAAATATAAATTGTGGGTAGTAAGTGCTTCTATATCCAAAAGAACAAAAAGTATAATGATTATCCAGGAAGACAAAAGAATTCTAAATCAAGTTACCAAAACAAGCAAAAATTCCAACAACAAAAACCAAGATATAGTATAGATTGTTTTGTATTATTTTCAAATCTTTTGCATACTATAGCAACTAGTCTACAGAAATACCTGTTTCATGTGTGTATGTATGCATGGCATCATTTAAATGTGTATAATTTGTTTCAAGTATATAAGGATCCTCAAACAGAACAAGCATCTTCACCTGATAAGCCTTGCCAGCCTTACCTAGAACACTGCCACAGCAGAGGGAAGCCTCCATCCAATACACAGAAAACACACAAGTGAGATTGCTAAGTGTCATGGCTTAAGAAGTAGGTAGAACTAATACTGACAATTTTTGTCTGAGACAGTGTAATATAGGATGGAATGGCCTCAAAGTGAATACTCAAGATAAGAATGATATTGAATTCCTCATCTCTTTCTTTCACCTCTCCAGTGCTGGGATTCAGGGCATTAAGCCACCACACTGCCTTTTATTACTGCTTTTTTTTTTCCCATATTCTCTTTAAATTCAACAGGGCACAGAGGCACACACTTTTAACCTTAGCACTCCAATGCAGAGGCAGGAAAATCTCTGTCAGTTCAAGGATGGCCTACATTACATAAAGAATTCCAGGCTAGCAAGGACTATACGTTGAGAACCCTATTTCAAACAAACAAACAAGCAAAAACAGCCTAAATGCACCACGTTCTATAAAAATCGCCTTCAGTAAATAATAGGCAGAGCAAAGTTACCTCTATAAAGAAGAAATTTTAAATCGTGTAGATTGCTTTAAAAAAAAATCTCCATTTTACTACTTAACATGTAAAAATCATTCACTTTCATACACAGCACACTAAAAAAAAAATCACAGACTTCAAAAAACATTGGAAACCTCACAGGAGGATTAATTTACACACATTTAACTTTTATACAATAGTTTCTAAAAATTTTTGAGCAGATATTCAGAGTAATTAATATAACGCCCTACTTTTATAACAACTAACTTTAAGCCCAGCTTGTTTGGCTCACTAAAGGAAAGAATAAGGAAGTTAGTACTAGTATCATTGAGCTTTTAAGATGCACGGTGCAGTTAAAAGACTGATTTAATTCAACACAAGATAAAACTCATACTATTAGTCTTATGATTGCTGTTTTCTAATGCAAAGAAAAAACATAAAGAAACGAAAGTCATTTTGAATTTAAAAAAGAAAAGAAAAATGAAACAAGAAGCAGCCAACATAAAGAACTACTCACAGTTCCTGACTGCGGCATAGCAAACACATCAATCACTCTGACGGTGTAATCATCAACAAATTCTCCAAGCATGAGACCCATAACTTCCATAGGAACTCCAGCACGGCCATGTTTTAGCATCTGTAAAGAGGAAGAGGCACAGACACAAAGCACATTTATTTGAGATCCTGACTCACACACATCCATGATGCCAAATAACCTAGTTTGTTTCTGTGAAAATAAAAGCCAATTTTATAGATGTACCCTAAATAATACTGATGCCTGAGGGAATTAAGGTGATAAATATGCCGAAGTAAAAAAGAGACTGCAAAAGAGGCTCTAAAGCAAGTAACTCTATTCCTTCCTTACCTTTAGCAATGCCAAGGAAGAGATATAGACTTGTTCTGCGGTGTCCACGGCAGGAGCATCTGTAGGTGGACCCTAGGAACAAGTTCATCAGTTATTACAACACACAGCATAGTGAAGTAAGAATTAAAGTTACATGTGAAATAAACTTGATGATTTTAATAAACATTCTAGAAAAAAATTAAGTATCTTTTTATCCAATTACAATACAAATAATCATGAAGTCATTTACAATTATTAAGCACAAAGATGACAGTCAAAACTCAGTACCCTGACTTTCCAATAGTCATAAAGTTTATTTCCACATTGCTCATCTACCTTGGCTATAAAATAATTATTGTCAATTACTGCAACATTTGTTACCACTGTTACAATATAATATTAATATGAATGCCAAATCCTATTGGACTAGCTTGATAAACTGAAGGATCATGAAACAGTAAATCCTCTGAGCTTCTTCAGCTTTGGCTACGGACAGTATGCAGCTTAGGGATATGGGATCACTTTGCAGATTCACAGAGTGGGAGGGAAGGCGGGAGAAGACTTCTAATCCCTGGGTGAAAGAGCTGTGAATGAACACATACTCTGCACTGGCCTAATGAAGTTGTTCCCTTCCGCACACAAATCTAAAACCACCACCTCAGGTGCGAACAAACTAGGTAAGGTCAGGTGGGTAGCGGGAAAATACTCCCAATAACTAACGACTGCCTTTCATACTATAACAGGCTAACGAACCAAGTAAGTTTCTCCCCCAAAAGAACCTACTTACTCACAAAAAGAAACAAATCTCTATAGGTTGTCACAATGAGACTCATAGAGCAACTTGGGGTCTTTGCATTTAAGGTACCTTCACCCCAGCAGCCAGTAAATACAATTCCATACCAAGCAGTACATATCACTTAAAAAACAAAAGTCCGCCTGTCTTTCTTCAGTACTGGGATGTGCAGAAGACAGTCTCTTAACTGCTGTGGCCTTTCCACCCTTCTACCAGGTCAAAGGTGCTAACCGCTCATTCTCGTTTGCCGTTATGCTTTTACTTGCTGAAATTAAACAACTGCTTTACTCATACTCCACTAACAGTCTACGTGCTTTCTATCTATTTATATCGACTAAATTCTGTCACATTTGGGGGCATTTAAAAATCTCACAATATTTGCTGGAACCATTAACTAGAGCTATAGATGGTCCCCAAGTGACACTCTCCATTTATCACCACTGAACGCAGCTTTGCTGTTTCTTTCCACTAGATTTTCAAGATGAGAACTAGCTGGTAAGCCAAAGCACTTCTGCTGAAGTTATAATAATTTAATTTCATTCACTTGGATAAGACACTTAAGAAAGATTAAGAAATAAGGCTGGAGAGATGGCTCAGTGCTTAAGAACACTACCTGCTCTTTCAGAGGACCCCCCAGGCTTGAATCCCAGCAACCCCGTGATAGCTCACCAATGAGAATATCACATCTCCTCTGACCTCCACAGGCCCAGCACATATGTGGTGCACATACATATGTATAGGCAAACATCTCTATACATAAAATATAAATAAATAAAAAATTTAAAGATATGAAGAAAAAGTGGAAGATTGTATCAAGTCAGATGTGATAATACATTTGTGGAAGCAAGCCTTAATATGATAAATACCATATTCAAGTTATTGCTTGGACATAGAACAACTTTAAAAATTGTATGTGTCCTTCTTTTAACCCACTTTAGTAATGTCAACTAAACGTGGGGCGGGCTTTTTTTTTATTTCATGTGCATTGGTGTTTTGACATGAGTGTCAGGTCCCCTGGAGCTGGAGTTACAGACAGTTGTGAACTGCCATGAGGGTGCTGGGAATTGAACCCCGGTCCTCTGGAAGAGCTATCAGTGCTCTTAACTAACCCCTGAGCCATCTCTCCGGTTAAATGGCCTTTTTCAATTGCCAGAAAATAATTATTAAAAAGAAAAAAGTGACCACATTTTCACCTAAACATATCACCGATAGAATCCAGAAACTACTTCAGTCATCAATGTAAGAAAACCGCCTTTGTTGTATGTTGTTTGTATGTAGCAAAGTATCTGGCACACAGCAAGAACTCAGTAATACTTCCTGAAGAAATGAATCAATAAAATGGTATAGAAAATTGAAAGAACTGAAGACTTTCCAGCAGTTATCTGAGAGGAAGCAAGCACATGCAAATGGAGAGTTTACTTTCTCTTACAACCTACTTTCTTAGGGTTCAGAATCACAGTAACAGAAAAACCTCGGCCCTCGCCCTTTAGTACGAGTGCTGTCTGTAGGGCTGTCAGAGATATTTACCGTTTGCTCTCTCACCTCCCTACCTCCCCAGAACTCCTCCCTACCCCAACAGGGTCTCTGCCTGCCCTCCTTTCCCTCTTCCTTCCCTTCCTCCAAAGTCTTGCTAACCGATCCAGGTTGGTTTCAAAGGCTTCAGCCTCCTGACCTCTCTCTCTGGTATGGGCCACCTATTTTATCTCTTAATCATGTTAGCCAGAGAATAAAATTACTTGGCGTGGGGATGGGGTACTGGCAAGAAGTAGAGAGAGGTTGATAGCAGCTAAAAATGTACAGTGAGACAGGAAAAGGAGAGGGAAGAGAAACTGGGGTAAATATGAGAGCAGTGAGCGTCTCATCTAGGCTGCAACACACCTGTGTGTACGTCTACACTCACCTGTGAGAAATAAAACGCAGTGAGGCAGTAAGGACGTGACCCCACTAAAGACCCTGGACACAGTTCAGAGAGGGATGTTAAACCTTCAACAGCTAAACAACAAAGACTTCGCCTCAAGAGGGAAAAAATGTGGAATTATAGAAATCTACACATAGTGGTTTTTTTTTTTTAATGTAGGGGAGCATACTGATAATTTAAAAAAATCATCCAAAAATTGGAATAGCAAACATTTAAAAAACCTCTGTCAGAAAAATAAAAATAAAAATAAAAAAATAAAAAAAACCTCTGTCAGTAAATATGATTTTCTCTGTAATATAGTTTTGGATGGAGACAAGATTTAAGAAGTCACACAATAAGGAACGGGGACAAAATAGCATTACTGTACGGTCCATACAGTGAAAACAATATTATCTCTTATACATGGAAAGGGGTACAGTTCAGTGGTGACTATTCTGGAAATAGAGATTTGAAAGAAGTTTGACTGCTTAAAAGTCAGAGCAGAGTTTATGAACATCTTCCCAGTCAGTGGGGCACAGGGAGTAGACACAGACGGGCTGTGTGGTAATGGGAGAGCAGGTGCTGGGGGCTCTCGGCTCTGCTGGAGACTGTCACGGGATGTTTGTAGGTTCAAGGACAACCGGCAGTCGTGGAGAGACTTGCTTTTTCTATTTTTAGAAACAGGTTTGTTTAGAACTATAAGAGTCAGTGTACTGGACAGTAAAAAAGTTTTACCTGCAGCCACTCAATTTCAAGTCTTTTAACACACATACAATCAAAAACTAAGAAAAATTTAAAAATACCAAATGATATAAGATGAAACAAACTGTTTTTGAACAAATATGATGAACAATGTCTTGTGTTAAAAAGGTACATGTACCTCCAAGTTGAGTTAAAGTAGAAATTCATGTATATGTTCCTTAAAAGACTTAGAAAATTAGCCAACAAAAAAAAAATGACTTAACTGAACAATTTAGGAGCAGACATGTTCAGATTTCGGAACATCTGCAGTCTAAACCAATTAAGCACCCAGAATTTAAAAATCCAAATTGCTACAAATATCTCTCTCTCTCTCTCTCTCTCTCTCTCTCTCTCTCTCTCTCTCTCTCTCTCTCTCTCTCTCTGGAATGCATGTTACTGTGAAAGCCACAGTAGCTACTACGCTTTGTGCTTCTTCACTGAAACAGAATAACACTACATAATAGTAAATCATCTTTGCACTTCCAAAATCAATTAAGTAGTTTGTATTTACATTTTGTTTTTCAGATTAAAAGTGACATTGGTCCATTCCTCTTTGTTAAGATTATTAGGTTTTGATATCATTATGGGGAACTTATAAAATAATCTGGAAACTTTTACAAGTTTTCTAGTTACAAAACTTTCCATTTACATATCTGCTCTGTACGTACATTAAATTATCTAGCATTTAAAATTCAGTGAGTTCACTATTAAAACATTTGGCTCTGTAGCAACTTTTAGAGCTAGCTGCTGTAACTCTTTCCATCAATGTATTGATAAATACAGGTTATCTCCATCTTGAACCTAAATAGACTTCTATGCTATTTTGAACATTTCACTTCATTAGTTTTCCAAGTTGCCACCATAGAAATGAACATATTTTATCTTTTCTTTTTATATTTCTTAATAGAAGCATTAAAAACTAAATTTGCTCCTCCAAATTATACTACAGTATTAACCAAGAGTATTAAAGAGCTACATTAAAAAAGAAAAAGCATGGCAAAAGTTTTTTTAAAATTTTTTATTTTATGTGCAACAGTGTTTGTTATGCCTGCATGTATGTCTGTATGAGGGTGTCAGATCTTGCAGTCAGACAGCTGTGAGCTGCCATGTGGGTGCTAGGAATTGAATACTGGTCCTCTGGAAGAAAAGTCAGTGCTCTTAACCACTGAACCATCTCTCCAACCCCTGCAAAAACTTTTCTAATAATGAATGTCTATATGAGCAGTAACATATCTGACAGGTAAAAAGCAATCAATAAAAGAATACACAATTTAAAATATAACCTAAAGCTACACAAAGAAACCCTGTCTTAAAAACCAAAAAAAAACACTAAAATTTCTGAATACTAAAAAGTTAAAAAGGAAAATAGTCTTAAGATTAGTTGCCTCCTATTAGTTATGCCAAAAAGTCATTACAGAAACAAATTTTTAAAATGACTAAGCCCTCAGCAGAAACACAGGCAAAGAATATAAAAGCTAATTATATAAGAAATACAAAATGATATAAACATGAAAAGTGTTCAACCTCCTACCTGACCTTCTTTAATTAAAGCAATACCAATTAACACATTAGGACTTTTTCCCAACAAGACAAGTTTTACAGTGTCCACTTTTGGAAAGGGTAATGAAGGGAACACTGAGCTGCACTGGCGGTGATATGAACTGGTGTAATCTATCAAAGGCAGCTGAACAATGTATAGCAACAGCATTAGGGTTGTACAAACTTTGTGACCTATTTCTTCACTCCTAGAAATTATTTGAGTAAATAAACAAAGATGTTTGCAGGAACTAGAATGTTCATAGTTGTCTTTAAATAATGCAAATAAACCCAAGAACTTAACCTACAATTAAAGAACACAGTCGAAAGCCTTATCCTCTGATGGCTTTAGTCATCTTAAACAGCAGTAAGCACACACTTAAAGCAAGTATCTTAATCTGTGCTATAGGAACAGGGTTTCTCTATGTAGCTCTACCTGTCTTGGAACTCACTACATAGACCAGGCTAGCCTTACACTCGAAGAGATCCTCCTGCTTCTGCCCCCGAAGTGCTGGGGCTTAAAGGAATGTGACATCAAGTCCAACTATTAGAGATATTTTAATTTAGAATCCTGAAAAAAACCTCCCTTAAAGTGAAAGGAAAAGAGGGAGGGAGGAAGGGAGGGAGGGAGGGAGGGAGGGAGGGAGGGCAGACAATAGGATAAAAGGGTAATGCGTATGAAACTACCATGATTATGAGAATCACTCCACAAAATATAAGCATATTAAATTATCACACAAAACTTAAGACCACACAATTTTGTCAACTATAGCTCAATAAATATGAGGTAACAAAAAGGAAAGCTACAAGGGGTGTAGCCACCAAACACACTGGCATGAAGGCAGATTCTCCAGGGCTTTGATGGAAGGGAAAGCTAACTAGCCATCAAGCCAGTCTGCAAAGCAAACAGGTGGGCTTAAGTGTTTACTAGTGCAAAGTATTTTTAAGCACTCAAGGATGGAGATTTTTGGCCAGTTCTTGACTATTAAGTAAGAGATTCCACATTTAAAAAATACTTTACTCTCAAAATCTAGAGCATCACAGGACAGGAGCATGAGAAAAGTCATGACATAGTATGAAAACTGTGAGGACATTTGGTAAAAACAAAACACTCTTTAAATACCTGGAAAAAAAAAAACCCGAGAGAATACAACTGTTAGACTAATAGCTCTGAACGCACAAACTCTGAACTGGTCCCGCCTGTATCACTTGGAAACTTGTCAACAACACACATTTCTTACACGGCCCAGAAATCAGGGTTCTAAAGAAGCCCAGTTAAGTCCTGAAGAAGCTTGAGGACCACTGACTTTAGACTACATGTGTTAAGACCTATAAGTCAACAGGAAAAATTATCCAAGCTAGTAGACTGGGGTTCACTATGAGAAAAATCTTGTGATAGCCCAAGATACATAGAAAATTAAAATGGATTTTCTTTCTGTAACTAGAGTTAATCAAGTATGACTGTTCAGATTAAACATTTGATGGCTGGATAGATCAAACAATACAGTAAATTCTCTATTGTTAGGGCAACTGTACACTAAACGATATACAATAAAGAAAGGATCTTCTTTCTGGTGCTTCATCAACACAACTACAAAATTATCAGCTTCTACACTGTGCCAACTCTTCATGTGCACTCTAGGACAACTACTTTACCAGCACATTCAGAATGCAAAGCACGTTTTAGAAGTTAAACGTCAATGTCAAGGTTCTTTAACAACTGCAAAAACTGAAAGCACTAGAATTTAGTAAAGTGATAATCTAAGCAAGCAAAAAACTAAAAATTAAAAAAAAAATCCAGCACTAACAAAGACCAGCCTGTATTTCACACAATTCCACTCAAAATAAACACACACATCAAGGAGGTCCGTAAAGTAAGAACATCTGAAAGTTTTCTAAGGATAAGGGTTAAAACTTAAAGGGATGCTCCTATCTAGCACCAGAACCTGCCAGGCATGGCAGCACACACCTTCAGTCCCAGAGCTCAGGAAGCTGAGGCAAGAGAACTGATGCACATCTGAGGTCAACCTGGCTACACGGGAGGTACCATGGGATACATAGCAAGACCAGGTCTTAAAACAGAAATAAATTAGAATATGACTTATAGTTGTATAATTCTGGAACTCCATGAATTAGATGTGTTCTCACAAAGACCAGAAACTGAAAAGCTTTTGTTCTTAAATCTGCAGTACTCAATTCCTCCTGGGCACTTTGAAATTACTGAAACCTGACTGTTTAAAGTTTGTTTTAAAAGTAGGGGCACGAGATATATCTTAAGCTGAAGAAATATATGTGTCAACGACCTAATGTAGAATAAACAACTGATCCCAGGCAACGGTGCTAGTCTCATTCAGACATCAGCAATACCCACCAATGCTGTAAAACAACGCACTCTACAACAGCACGAAGCTCACCTTTGTACAAGTAAAACAGAAACAGTCACACATGTCTACAAATATTAAATATAGTTAAATTAAATGAAACATGAGTTTTGTTTTGTCTGGTGTTCTCTTCATTTAGAAGGTTAAAAATCTGATCCAGCACAAAAAAAAGCTGTGACTTTTACTTGGGTAGCCCTTGTTGACTAAGTGCTAAAAAAAATTTTAAAAAGCCATTTGCCGTTATAACAGCATAAAAACCACAGCCTCGAAGTGCTACCTACTCAGGCCTTTTAACAAATTTGTTAACACTAATAGTTATATTACTCCACCTTTCTCTTAGTGTGAACTGGTATCAATTATTTAGTCAATTTTACTAAGTTATTAAAATACCTGCTGATTAATCATGAACCAAAGTGTCACATAAAATAAATGTAAAATAAATAGTATCAGTGAATTGAAACATGTCCCAAATATCTGAGAATATTAATTTATTTTGGGAAATGACATGAAACATTTTTAGTATTAAACTGTTACAGACTTATGTTTTATTATAACTGTTTAAGGTGTATACTTGTTCTTGAATTTTAGAATTATCTTTAAATCTGTTAAAATGTATTTTTTAAAAAAGAGAGAAAGGAAACTTTATTAACAAATGAAGGTGATTGTATTTTAATACAAAACAAATGTACAACATGCTAAGCAGTTGACAGAAAATATTTTTAAAATTTATAGGCCTCAATTCTATTATAAAATTCATAAATTTAGTGAAACTACCACCATCAGTTTTGTCAATTAAACCTTCTTAAAAACAAAATTATAAAATAATAAATGAATCAAAACCTATACAATTAACTACCACTGTATTGTTTATCTCTTCTTATCCAGCAAGGTAAGAGAGAACCTTTTACTACTTTAATCTTTGCGTATTAAACAACGAGTGTGAAAACAAGCTGCATGGAAGCTACCTCCCCGGCCCAGCTTCACTGACTAGTGGAGCACCCTGATCTGGGAGGTGTTAATTGGCAATAGGAGAGCAAGTCAGAAGCCTGTTCCCCACCGTCCTAACCCAGCAAGGCTAGGTCATTAAAGTGGAAATGAATTCTTTCATGTGAACTTAACCCTTTCACTACATGGTTTCAGCTGCTTTCTCTCAATTAATTTTTTAAAAACTTGTTACTTTTTAGAGTTAAAATTGTTCCAAAAGAGGGGGTAGGAGTCCTTTGGCTGACAGTTCCAGTGACTGCATTATTCAGAAAAGAACACAGCAAGTTAATTGCAATGTAATACTGCAACTCTCTCCAGATAAACATACAAACTAATTGTATTTGCTTATTTTAACACCAGAACAAAAATCTAGCATACAGTGTTTAGAAATAGCTCAGAACCATTTTAGTCACAAGAAATTTCATTTAACATTTCAGGCTTAAGAATCCAACAACTATACAATTTATCACCTTAACATTAAGATAAACTGACAGTATTTTTTTTAGTTTTAATGTGCATACAAAATTCTCAACATAAAAATGCTTTGAAGCATAGGAGTTAATACACCTTTCTAATTATGTTTCATTATTCTGATAAGGTGCAGTCACAGCATATCCTGATGACTGGTTGCCAAAAAAAGCCAAAATTCCTTTTATGGCATGATCTCAGGTTTCCAGATGGCACATTAATTCTTTAAAAAAAAGAGAGAGAGAGAAACAAAAAAGGGAAGAAAATAAGAATGGAAATGTCAAAATAATGATGCATTGCTTTTCAAATGCCACATTTATAAATACTAATATTCCCTATATTTTACTTCAGGAATAAAAACTATATAGACAAGATATTAAATACTATAAAGATTAATGTACCTATGCTATAGCTTGAATCTGAATAATCTTGAAAGCACTGACTTTAATAAAAACATTGTAAGTCTGAGAAGTAAACACTTGAAAACTTATACCTTATACCTGACACTAAATATATGTGATAAATCAATAAATAATTACCAATATGATGATGGAGACGTAATTTTACTCACTGTTGAAATACCTCTGGACTCCTGAGAAACTATACTAAAAAATGTGGTTATTCATTAGAAGCTAAATATGATAGAAAACGCAATGGTTCAAGGATGCAGAAACTGGGGGATCCAGCATATCCCTATACAATATTCTTTTCTTCCTTTGCACCTCCTGACAAGCCCTCTAATTATATGACAAACTCAGTTCCGTTTAGAAAACTTTCCCATCCTAAGCCTATTGAGCTTCACCAACACAACAAACTAAGAGGACACCATTCCCCAGTAATAAAGAGATCTGATCCAAGCAGGATAAGAACTGGTGGCCCGGGTCTGGTGCACAATTCTGACACTTCCTTCCCTCTAAGACCACCCTTTGACAGTCACTTTGAAACAATTTTCACCTACTTAAAAATGTGTGTGTATGTGTGTAAAATATGTCATGAATATCAGTCAGAATAGACGTCTATAAACTCTGTCCTACCAGAACAGACTGAATGCCCTTCACTCTGTGTAACTACTACTATCAGCCACATGACAGGAAAGAACCAGTACAATGACTGACTACTTTTAAAAGTTCAAACTTTTGAACCTAAAAATAACTATAAGCATTTGGGAATAGCAAATTATGTCATCTTTTATAACTCAAATAGGGAATCAGGAAAGGCAGAATCTTAAATTCCCTACAACACAAATACTGAAACATCAAACTGTTCCATAACAGACACTGCAACTAGTTAACAGGCCTCCACACTCACACTTAAACTTTTCTTTTCATTTATTTGTGTGTGTGTGTGTGTGTGTGTGTACAAGAATGAGCAAGCCTGCACATACAGAACTCAGAGGACAACTTTCAGTAGTAAATTCTCTCCTTCCACCACAGGCTTCAAAGATCAAATTCATAGCCAGGCTACGAGCTGAGCCATTTTCCTGGTTGGGCCCCATTTAAAAAATACTATTCAACTAGTACTGCTTATTTTAAGTGTTTCAATTACAAAATGTAAACAAAATTAGTTGCAAATGATCATTTTGTGAGGCATTTAAAACTAATTAGTTCAACTCCTAGTCACTCTTGGCGATCTTATCACTGATGTACACATCTATACCTGGAGATACAGACTGCATGCTCTTATTTATTCATTCAATAATCACAAGCTTAGGAAACCTTCTGTCACGAGTGGCTATGAAAAGGTAGGCAATTTTACACCTCTAAAAAGTTTACAAAGTAGAAGGCACCCAAGAAAAATAAAATTAAAACTGCAGCACAGTAGAACAAGAACAAAAATAAAAGAGAGCACCTAATCATAATAACTAATTTGATACATCTTCCCTTGTGCTATGACCTGAATATGCAAGCCTTTCCCAAGTCGGGAAGGAACAGAAGGGAGCAAAGCAAAAGCAAGCAATGCACTACCAGGCACAGACACACAGCAGTGACTATCCTATGCATTAGAGTTCATACAGCAGTATGAGCTGACTAAACTGCAGAAACTTAGATGTCAAACATAATTCTGCTTCGATTTGAATGGATGTTTTTCTAAAGGGAGTTTAAAAAGGGGAGACCCTTTGGGACTGGCAGTATGGCTCAGTCAACACAGTGCTTGTTCTGTGAACACAAGAGCACAAGAACTCTGTGATCCCCAGCACCCACGTAAAAAGCTAGATGGTAGGGTATGGTGAAGAGTGCTTGTAATCCCAGCACCCAGGAAGCAGAGATAGAGGATCCTTAGGGCTCACTGACCAGTCAGTAGAGCCAAATTGATGAGCTCCAGGTCAGGATGCAACACTATTTCAAGAAAGTGGATGGCAATTCTGAGAACAACCAAGGTTACTCCCTTGCTTTCACTCACACATGCACACACAGGTAGACCTTTTGGGCTGGAGAGATGGCTCAGTAAGTATGTGACCTTAGTCTCTGGAACCTATATGGAGAAAAAAGAACCAACTCCTGCAAACTGTCCTTGATCTGCATAAATGTGCCATGGTTCAAGTATGCATGTACGCACATGCATGCACGTACACACACACACACACACACACACATAAATAAAAAAGGTAGAAATTAAGGTAAACTTGTACATTGCATTTATGAGAAAAGTTATTTAAGTTATTATTTATTAATATAAATCAAATAATGTAAAATTGGCTGACACCCATGAAAGAAATAGTTTCTTACTCAAAGGCTATGTTTTCCCATACAAAAACTATGTCTTAGAACATATTGTGAAATTAATGTGTATGGAATGTGTATAAAGATTACACCTGTTTTGTCTCAAGTCTGGGTTTTCCTTTAACATGCTATCCCCAGGAGTAATATTCTTTCAGCACATACTGTAAGAAGCTGATTATCAAACATCCAAGCAATGGGCACCACTGGAAGGGGAGGCAGAGTTCAAGACTGGATTAGTTGCATCACTGATCAAAGGAGCTGAAGGTTAAGAGGATGCTACTGTGAACAGCTGTCATAAACAGCAGTCACAAGAGCCAGGCCCTGAAGATGTTTAAACGAATACTGAACCTTGCCTGTCTGTATGTAGTTTTTGCTTTCTATTTTAAAAAATGTTATCCTCATGTTTCTTTCTTTCCAAATGTTACTTATCTCATCTAATGAAAGAAAAAGACAAAAGAACAACATGTAAGAAACAAGTGAATGTGGGCATGGGCATCACAATATATATATATATATATATATATATATATATACACACACACACACACACACACACACACACACACACAGACTTAGAAAACCTGTGTGACAGACAGTATGACAAGCACTAGATATGTCTATGATAAACTAATTAGATGTAGTGCTAATTCTTAAAATGTAGTGTCTCCAAAACTACATATTATATTTATACACAAATATAAAAATGAATATATAACACAGGTTTGGGGCCAAAATGACAGGAAACATGGTAAGCTTTAGGAATAATAAAAGCAAAGCAAGGCCTGGTGTTCAAAGAGCTTCTCCAGAAACGAGTAATGAACACGTGAGGGGGTCTTAGCCTGCTAGTATTTCAAAATTGCATGTCACTTAAAATAACTCTGATGCCTGGGCCCAGCCTGAAATTCTGATATAACTGCTCTCTGGTGGGGTTCAGGCATGTTTTTTCCTTATTCTGAGACAGGGTATGTAGCTCTGGTTGGCCTTCAACTTACTAAGTAGACCAGACCAACCTAGAATTCATAGATCCATCTGCCTCTGTTTAGCAAGTGCTGAGGTTATTTGCAAATGCTGAACTTAAAGGTTTGTACCACCACACCATACCCAGCAAGTTTTATTGTTGCTGTTGTTGTTTTAAAGACCCCAAGAGATCCCTGGTAAAAGACCCCTGACCTGAACTTAAAAGCAAAGGACCACACTGCCCGGTTAATAAGACTATTGGAGCAAGTTTGCCCAGCTAGCTGCTGTGAAATTTCAGAGGTTTAGAGACAATTTCCAAACATATCAAATTCTATATCGTTGCAGATTTATTGTAATTTTAACTCAGTGAGACATAGTTCACAAAATATCACAGAAGTACAAAGTAGGACGAATTACAAGTGGCAATTTTTGCTATGTATAAAATACTCCTGAGTTCTCTTGGACACATAAAAGTATAAGACTCCTCTGACCTCTTGTAGTTAGCTGTAAACAAGTAACTGGCTTTAACCAACTGAAAGAGAAGCAGAAATGACCTGACCTGTATTGTGCTCAAAGAAAACTTTCAAACAGTGATAATGCTGTTTGTTACCTGGCATCTTAGAATAATGAGGATACCAGAACGGAGAATCCAGGTGAACCATCACACACAGTGTGGCTCCAAAGAAAACTTTTTCATGTTGAGCAACTAAGATTTAGTTGTTTCTAACTCATGACCTGGCACACTGAAATAACAACTAACTTCTGAGGGAAGAGGAAAAAGGTTATTTTTAAAAACTAGGAGGAAAATAAGGAGCAAATATTAATAATGAAAGCGAAGAAGAAAAGAAGAAGAAGAAGAAGAAGAAGAAGAAGAAGAAGAAGAAGAAGAAGAAGAAGAAGAAGAAGAAGAAGAAGAAAAGAGAGAATTTAGAAAGTATCTCACAGCTCACAGGCCAACAAGGGATGACCCAAATAGCATGGGGCACTAAAGTAATTTAAATAGTGTAACATAAAATGGCTACTTTAAAATATAAGGCACTTGCAAAGAGAGCTCAAACTGCAAAAAACAAAAAAAAAAAACATGAGTCAAATAAGCAAACAGTCCTTTCCATCCTAGTATGCCTAGTTAAGGGAAAAGATCACTCATCCTCACAGTGGCTCTCCACTGCTCATCATCTTATTAAACCCCAAGGACTCTGGTCACACTCCCCTGACAACTCCCAGACCACCGTATCTTACCAGAGTGGTATTACTTTTATTCAACACTGAAGACAACTGACAACAGCAAAGACAAAGCAAGGTTTAAACACAACTACTGTTCAAACCCAGGAGAGAAGTCAGCTGCACACTGATTTAAAGGGTTCTTGTGTTTCTGAAGGTAGGAGGTTTGCTGACGTAGACTGGTGGTGAGAACCACAGATAACAGCTAGCCCTCCAAATGAACAATGGCTACACTAGGAAGAAGTGCAATCCAAACACTTTGAGCACACTGGAGGATTGCTTGTGTGGGACAAAAAAAATGGAGAGGTACAATACGGTTGCAGGTGGGAATTGACCAGTTAGGAAATATCAAATCTATTATGAAAGGCATGAAATACCGGTAGGCTGGATCTCAAAACTCAAGAATCTGAGTACTTGCCAAACCTGCAACAGAACACTTCAGTGACTTACTACAAACATATTCATGCAGACATGAAGCCCATTTTTATCTCATAAGAATTTTTGTTCACTCTTACCAGAAATTACCTAAGATCCCCAACGTGTGCTAAAATCTGACATTAACACAGCTTGTACCAGTAACATGGTATCTAATCTTCAAGAGGCTGTTTAGACCCTGACCAAAAAGGAATAATACAAGACTGTTCAAAAATATAAAAAGCAATCAATATTTCCTGAAAATTAAACATTATCGCATCTACTATAATAGAATGACCATATTAAAATGCCTGATAATTAATTCAATTTTAATTTCTGATAAATATTTTTAGTAAGTATACCCTATGCAGCAATTAGAACACACCCATATTAAAAAAGTTAGATGAAGAGTAACAATATATGTCTTTAGTCCCAGCACCTGGAGAAGAGGAGTAGGCAGAGGCAGGCAGATCTCTGAGTCAGAGGCCAGCCTAGTTTAACAGTGAGTTCCAGGGTAAGGATAACACAGTGAAAGAGACCCTGTCTCAAATTAATTATTACTTGAAAATCACAGTTAACTGGGAACCTAGTATTTTTATTTGCTAAATTTAGCAAGTTTAGACCCAAGTAACTCTAAGTACTTTGTTCTAAGGCTCTTACTTGTTTTCCCTAGCTTAAGCTAGAAGCAACTTTATATTAGCATACATACCAATACCATTCTCAAAATTTGTTTATTCTTTGTCTTGAAAGAAGAAACACACCTTTAATCTCAGCACTCTAGAGGTAAGTGGGTCTCTGTGAGTTCAAGGCCAGCCTGGTCTACAGTCCAGTCTCTGGGTTACACAGAGACTCTACCTCAAGGACAGACAGACACAGATGATAGGTAGGTAGGTAGGTAGGTAGGTAGATAGATAGATAGATAGGATAAGACACAGCAGCTTTAACACTAAAGCACCTTCACAAGGCTCAGGTTCACACCTATAATTCACATTAAATTTGTATTTCACCAGTAAAATTTCTACTTGTTATAAATCAGTATTTACATTGAAATAGCATCTCTCCAAACATTAAAAATAAACAAACAAACAAGCCATTCACTAACTGCAAATACATCTTTTATTTTAAGGAAGAAATGTCCATATTTCAGAGCATGCCACCAATACTGGGCTCTCAGACCCCAACTATAGCCTGGCTAACTTTTGTACTTTTAACTGTGTAAGGTTTCTTCCCCCTTTCTACAATGTACGTACACATCATGAATTCTCCATGACACCAAATACTCTGAGTTCTGCATTCACTCATCTGTATCTTTACATAGATCTGAGTGAGGTGCTTTACATGTTTCTACTTATCAAGTCAGCAATTTCAGAGAAGGCTAGATAAACTGAGAGAATTCCACAATGAAGGAAAATTATTACACACCTCAAATGATGTTCAGTAAATAATTCTTTAAAGTCTGTGAGTAAATACACTTTAGCTTTTATTTTGATGCACTATCTCATCCAAACATTCAGCCAGGCACACATGAAAAGACAATCCTTAGCTTGTATGCTCGCCCTTAAGAATTTCAGGTCCACAAAAGAATACGTATATTCAAAAATAAGATAAATAAGAAACTAGAGAGAAAAGTACTACATAGCAAACCAAAAGGCAGCAGACTGGGCATAGGGGTCATTTACCTAAGATAATGTGATCTTTCGTAGGCCCGAGTAGAAGGCCGCTTCTAGGAAAGCAGTCAACAACAAGAAGGCAGCAGAAAGAAAGGGGGCTAAGTGGCAACATCCATCCTCACTGTGAACAACACACACATGCAGATTTAGCCTATTTCTTTCCTTTGTTTCTTGTAAAATTTATTATATAATACAAGGAATTAAAAATATTACTTCTGTAATAAATCATTGTCCAGTTTACAAAACAAAACAAAAAACAAATCACTACAGCAGTTGTACTCTTCTCCCTTGACTACGCGCAGTCACAGCACACCCAGATGTAGCAATTATTCTAATTTGCTGATTAGCGAACTTTAAAAAAACTGGGGGGGGGGGGTGTTCCTTATTTTGTTTTGTTTGGCCATCAAGGACATGCCCAGGCTGGCCTCCAGCTCTTTATCCTCCTTCCTCAGCTCCACAAGTGCTGGAATTACAGGTATGCCCCAATTTATGTGGCTTTATCATGTACTTCTTTATTGTATACAGGTGATACAGCATTATTTTTTGTTTTAAAATTGTTTACTTCATCATTCATTTAGAATACAGAATTTTTCAACTTGTTTTTCCTTTATTATATCAGTATAAATTAATCACACTAATATGTGAAGATCATTCATGCATTTTTACTACACAATAATCCTACTGTTAAACACAATCATGTATATCTTCTGCTGCTACTAAGACAATTAGGTTCAGTTTGTTTATGTCTTTGTTTACTATGATTAAAAATGGCTCAGCAAACTACAAGCTGTGGGACAAACTAGCTATTTGATTTTCTTTTTCCTGTTCTCCCCTTCTCTACTACAGTTCATTATTCAGTCCAGGTATGCTTCAAATTTGCTAGACTCCTGGTTCATTCTCTAGAGTACACAGAGTATAGGTATGTGCCATCGGGGTCAGCTCCTGAATTTTTCATTATTTTAAAACGTACTGGCGATTGATTGATATAGGATCTCACCTATGCATGTGAAAAATTAAGATTACAACAAATGCACAACTAGACAATTGTAAACATATCAATGACTTAATCATAATACTTATAAGAAGAATGCCTTGAACATATTAAGTGTTCCACAAACTCTACCTAAAGGAAACTCTAAATGTTATTCCAAGGAAAATAGGTTTCAAATGTTCAATGGGAATGGAGCAATCTGTTTCTACTACTAGTACTATCTATCACACATTAAAATCTTGAGTCAATAAACATATATGACTTGAGCCAATAAACATATATGACTCAATCTCACCTTGTTTATTCCTATCTCTAAGGAAAAAAAAATCAGCATTTTCTGTTAAACTGGATTCAATTAACTGTTTAATTTAGGTGGATTCTCTTATAAACTACACAGCAGTCTAACACCCATGTCTCTGAAGTTCAAACAGAAGACTCCTAGAACAGCAATAATTCTCAAGTTACGGATCACTACGCCTTTCCAGGTTGAATGCCCCTCTCACTGGAGTCGCCTAAGACCTTCAGAAAACACAAGATATTTGCATTACATTTCAGAACAACAGTAAAATTAGTTGCATAGCAACAAAAAATGTCATGGTTGGTGTCACCACAACATGAGGAACTGTACTGAAAGATTGTAGCTTAAGAAGGGTTGAGAAATACTGATCTAGAACATCTATTCCAACATCAGTCTTTCCCACTAAAAAGTAAATGAGAGGGGCAGTGATTGTCAGTCATCATGGCCGAGGCAAGAGAACCAACTGTTCAAGGACTGCCTAAGTCACATAACTGTTCACTGGCACCACCTAACAAAAAAACAAAAACAAAACAAAACAAAACAAAAAGGAACATCAAGAACTGAGTTTAGATTTCTATTCTCCCCTGCAAAGGACAAAGCCATGTGAAACAACAGATTATGACAAAGAAATGGGACAAGGCAAGGTAACAAACGGGAAACAAACAAGATGAGCCTCCCCACCGCCAACCTAGTTTACTGAGACATTTCCCAGGATGAAGTGCAGGGTAAGGATCCAGGCAATCAGATGGGCTCTGTGAGATGAAGTGAGAAAGCCAAGATTACTGGGAGACTGATTAAAGCTCTAGGGGCCATGAGATTTTGAGAATTCCGCTATATAACAACAATACATGTGTATGAAGAAGCAACAGAATCTACAGAATCGCCCAACAGGATCAGGGGGAAAAGCAAAACTCCCAGAGCACTGGAAGCAAGTGTTCTTTCACTAATATACCAGGGGAAAATATTTAAATTCACAACATAGAAGGGCATTGCTCCAAAAGGAGAAGAGTGAGCCCTAGGCAGGTCACTGCACAACAGAACAGAAAGTTCAGTGACAAATCCCGACACAGCTGACAATCTGCCAACACCTGTAAGACAATTCAGTGGGGGGAGGGAGTAGTCTTTGCTATAAATTTGGTCTCTGAGACAAACAAATATATTTGCATGAAAAAGCATGCAATTGGACTCCCATCTTGTCTTAAGCAAAAATAGTTCACAGAACTAAATATTAAAGTCACAACATTGGAGCTGGGCATGAAGTCTGGTAATCAAATACTTGCCTCGTATGTATGAGGTCCTAGGTTCAATGCCCAGGACTGGAGGTGGGATGAGGAACAGAAAAATTACACTATTAAGGAACACCAATAAGTAACTATGAATATGGTTTAAATGATGCTTTTTTAAAAGATTTGACGTCTGTGGCAGTTTTGTATGAGAATGCCCCCACAGGCTCATGTTTGACTACTTGGTCCCCAATTGGTGGACCTATTTAGAGAGGATTAGGAGACGTGATTTTATTGGAGATGTGTCATTGTGAGTGAAGTTTCAAAAAGACTCTGTGATTCCCAATGCTCTCTCTCTGTCCCCTGGCTGTGGATCAAGATGTGAGCTCTCAGTCTTCACTCTGCCATCATGGACTCTAACCCTCTGAAACTGTAAGTCAAATCAAATGCATTCTTGTACAAGTTACCTAGGTCATAATGTTTTATCACAGCAATAGGAAAGTAACTAATAAAATATCAAAACCAGAAATAGACAAAGTTTATATATTGAACTTCATCAAAATTAAAGTTTTTGTTCATCAAAGGTCACCACCAAGATAGAGAAAAAAAAGTGAAAGATTGGGAGAAAATACTTGAAATTATGTAAAGTGGTTGTGCCTACAATAAAGACCCCTATTTCAACAATTTCATCCCTTTTGATGTTGTTGTTGTTTTACTGTTTTTTCGAGACAGGGTTTCTCAGTAGCTTTGGAGCCTGTCCTGGAATTAGCTCTTGTAGACCAGGCTGGCTTCGAACCCACAGAGATCTACCTGTCTCTGCCTCCCAAGTGCTGGGATTAAAGGTGTGCGCCACCACCGCCCAGCCAACAGTTTCATTTTTCAAAAATCTTTTTTTTAAAAAAGGTAAAAGACTTTAAGAAAGTATAAACAAAAGCTTAGCTGTTAGGAAGGGTGGGAAGATTGGTTAATTGTTAAGATGGGCAACATCTGTGCGTCTCAAAATGTTTCATCCTTTAGGCAGAAAGAAAATGATGCTCAAGAGAAATCTGGATCTTCACAAAGGAAAGGGTAACTAGAAGTGAAACTACAGGGACATAATCTTTTCCTTCCTTATATCTTTTCATGGGTAATGGACTACTGGGGAAAAATGCCACAATAGTTTTACAAAAACAAACAAGTCACTCACCTTTGATTACATTTTTTTTAAAAAAAACCCTGAATATACAGACTCCAACAGGTATGTCTTCAATGTTCATAGCAGTGCTATCCACACTAGCCAAGAGCAGATAGCCCAACTATCCACAGTAGGCAAACGAATAAACAGAAAGTAATAGTAATACACACATAATGTCAGAACACGGTCCAGGAATGGAGCCAAAGGAGAACTCCTAGTGTCTGTGAGAACACTCCAAGAAAACAAGAGTTTTGTGACCCTAGTTTCTTCGAGACACAGAACTGTTCCTAGAATGTGTTTTCTTAGCAGGTGTAGCAGATAGGAGTGAGTTTTCTTCAGGTTGTTCAGTATTGTTTGTTGGTGGTACTCAATTAAATGCTTAAACTATCCTTTATATGCCTCTACGGAAAAACATGTTTTTGCCACATGTGGCTTGTCCTTGTGATTGTATAAAGCTTCACTCACAAGAACTTTATTCGGGTGATCTTTCTTACCCCTCAGAGTATAAACTGTCTGAGGTTCTGAACAAAGCTGACTATTGCATGAGACTTTAGGCTGACTCATTTATCGGCTCAATTCTCCCAGGTTCTACCACCCCTAGCGTGGTGACAACATATAATGAATTATTATTCTGCCCTAAAAGGGAATGAAAATTCTGAAATCTATAATATACACAAGACATATGCCCCAGTCACAAAGTACTTAAGAGCAGTCACATTCAGAAACAGGAAGCACAATGGAAACTGACAGAGAGTTTAAATGTAAAATGTCTCCCACATGGATATGGACATTTGGTCCCCAGTTAGTCATTCTGTTTGGAAAGCTGTGGACCCCTTTGGATGTGGGGCTAAGCTGTCTGTCAGGCAAGGGGACATATGGCAGGGCTAGAAGATGATAGGTAGTCCTTATTCTTGTCCGAAGACTCAGTTTCCTGATCACATTAGATGTAACGAGCTTTGTCCTTGTGTTTGCCACCAAGATAGGAGCCACCATCACTATCAGCCTTCCCAAGCAAGAAACTGTGAACTGAAATAAATCCTCTTTCCCAACTTGCTTCTGCTCAGGTATTTTTGCCCTAGCAAAAGAACTAATGCAGAAAAAGGTAATCCTTGTTTAATGAGCACAGAGTTACAGTTTAAGAAGATAAAAAAGGTCCAGAGAAGCTCCATGGTGACTAGTTGTGAGGCAATTTGACTGAGCTGTCTAGTTTTATTCAAGTTGGCACAGGCTAGAGTCATGAGCTGGCGGACGTGTGTCTACACTGACCTTTCCCTCCCTAGACGATACAGTACGATGACTACTTTCACAGCAGCAGACGTCACACTAATCTGGAAATAATGGAAATTACACAGGGCTCTATGCATAAATACTAGTAAAAATACTGTGACCTTTGATAAGGTGCTTGTGTGCCAGAGATTCTACCTGTGGGCGAGTCTAACACTTGTCTCCCATGATATCTAGGAAAACTGTACACACCTGTGAAAGACTCACAACAATCAAAATGCTGAACATCCGCCATTCACTGTGCTTTGCTCCTTGGCAATCTACTCGGTGTGATCCTTTCACAGACAGACAGACAACTTTCTGCTGTGCTGTCATCATAGATTAGTTTTTTTTTTCCCTATGGTGGTAATAAGGGAATCATACTGTGCATACCCTTTATTTGGTTTTTATTACTTTAAAGACGGTCCCTGACTTAGAGTGGCTCCACTGATATGATCAGATTGTGATAACGTATAGAACTGTGAGTGTGTGTTGAACACATTCTCCTTCCTAGGCATATTTATCATATAGTACATTATTCACTGTAGTCAAGAGAACACCAGATCTTTCTTCCAGACTGCTAACATTTCACATATTGATCCCCCTTCCACTTCCCCGATTCTGGGAGCCACTATTATCTACTTTTATGAGATCAACTTTTTTCTCCTACATGTATGTAAAATCACATGTTATTTGTGTTTCTATGCCTGGCTTATTTCACATAACAATGTTCCCTAGGTATACCCTATTGTTTCAGCTTTTCCTACTGTTGGATGATGCTACATTATGTACATGCATCACATCTTTTTAAATTGCTCAGCCACTGCTGAACAGTCATTTTGATTATATTGTGTCACCCCCCCATCTCCCGTCTCCATCCCCTTGCTGTAACAAATACTTGAAGTTAGGAGGCTTATAAAGAAAACAGATGTGTTTAACATAAGCTGTAGAGCTCTAAGCACAGGACAGCAGTATCTGTTCTGGTTTGGTGAAGACCTTACAGTAAGTGGCATTTACATGATGGCAGGGTGAGAAAGAGCACCCAACAAGCTAATGTGTGGGAGAATACACACAGTAAAGATGCTCAGAGAGGGTACTATGCTGGCTTATTTAAAACGACTCAGTTTGGTGGCTAACTAATCCACTCTCATGAGATTTAATTTATTCTCCAGAGACCCATACATGTCCCTGAAGAGTACTGATTATCCTTTGTTTTAAAGACAGAAAATATTACTTCTTGGCCTATTAACTAAATCAAATGCAAATATGAGGAAATAAAGGTAGACAAATAACTTGTATACGCTTCAGGTCTAGAGATACTAGACCAGGTTGGCCTCAAACTCAGAGATCTTCCTGCCTTTGCCTCTCACGTGCTGGGTCTAAATGTGTGTGCCCTATTATAACCAGCAAAGTCACTCTGAAAAGCACATTACTGTGGTTTAAAGTCAACTGCAGTGGCATCTGTGAATGACAATTTACACCGCTAACCCTACCTAACACTCAGGTATAGTAGAGAAGACGACAACACCTGGCAGCAATCTGAGTAATTCCTTCCTGAACTAAAATACCAACGACACACCAATGGTGTGTAAGTATTTTAGAATCAGAAAGCCTACATCTGAGGTTGCATCTTTATTGCTTAAAACTAAGACTCGCTTTTTTTTTTTTTTGTGAATGGTGCTAATCATACCACATGGTACTGGTTAATGTAAGGATTAAATGGGATAACATATGGAATACATTTGGTATAGAGCCTGGCACATAAGTGCTATTCCTCCTACTACTTCTAACAATAAACCTTTAATACTTAAGATTACTGGCGTCTACCAAAAAATAGCAAATCTAATTTCAATATAACATGTACACTTAAGAAATATGTACTAAATTCAGATATAAAAGTTCGATACTTTATTTTTCCCTGAACTGAGTTTAATACACAAATATGCTTTTTAGGTAGAGGCTAAAAAAGATAGGAAAACAAACAGAACACATTTCCCTCTTGCTCATACAAATACAGAGCATATCCGAAACTGATTCTTAATGTGAATCCTTGGAAAACTTTAGATTACTGATTTCAAACAAACATTTCATTAAAAAATGTAATTTGAATACATTCTAGCTCTTTATTTCTTCAAGTATATACACACGCCATGACATACATGTAGGGATCAGAGGACAAATGTGGGAATAGGTTCTCTCCTATCATATGAATCTCAGTGACCAAACTCAGGTCAACAGACTTGGCAGCAAATGCTTTTATCTGATGAGTCACTCACCACCCTTAATAAGTTATTTAGACTTATAAGTTTAGACATTCAAATGACAGTGCTAAATGTTGACAAGATACTTTTACTATAAGCTGTCCTGTGACCAAGGAACCAAGTTATAAATTTAATTTTCTCTATATATTTTTTCCCTTTTTTTGTTTTTTTGTTGTTGTTGTTGTTGTTGTTGTTGTTGTTTTTCGTGACAGGAGTTCTCTGTGTAACAGTCCTGGCTGTTCTAGAACTCACTCCATAGACCAGGCTGGCCTCAAACTCACTGATATCAGCCTGCTTCTGCTGCCTGGCTCAAATATAATTCTAAGGGTTTTGTTTCAAATAAGCAAAAGTCATTGTAAATACTAAAGAGACAAACTATATCCAAACTCATAGAAATTTTAGGACCTAAAACTGCTTAGTCTAAATATCATAAGCCTTTCCTTTCCTCCCCCGCCTCCCAAAAGAGGGCTGTCTTTGAACTCATAGATCAGCCTGCCTCTGTCTCCCAGAGTGCACCAGCACAGCCAAGAACTTTTTCATTGTCTTGCATTCTACTGATAAAACAAGTGCTATTCAAATACATTCAATTCTATATTCAGACAGTGACTCTGCCTAAATTATCTACTGACTGACAAGCACCACTAACAACATGAAATGCACAGTTTTGCCAGCTGACACACACACTGCAGCACGAGCACTGTGTACAAGAGGCCACACGGAATTCAGGGAGCTCAAGGAAGGAAAAGGTGGAGTTATAGGCCATATTACATCTAGTGAGTTAGCTAAACCCATCCCAAAGGTTCCAGCACATTCAACCTTCTCACAGGCCTCTGGGCTTGTTTTGTTTCTGTTGTCAATAAAGTAAGTAACAGCAATGCTATTACCACCTCTCACTTGAAGCTCTAGTGCCATTTGACAGATCCATTACATACAACTGCAAAGTAGATACTACTGCATCTGTGGTCATTTTACTGAGATGGCCCCATGTGGTGGGCACTTGAATATTTAGTATCCAGTTGGTGGCGGTATTTTGGGAGCTTGGGAGGTGTGACTGTGTTGCAGGAGGTATGGTCACTCAGGGTGGGCTTTGAAGTTTCAAAGCCTGGTACCGTCCCCAGTTTGCTCTTTTTGCTTCCTGTTTGAGATGCTCTGCTCCAGCATCGTGTCTGCTGTGCTGCTTATCCCAAGGACTCACAGGCACAAAAACCTTCCTTTTATAAATTGCCTTGCTCATAGTGCCTTAACACAGCCACAGAAAAGCAGCTAACAGTACCTGTTATAAAAGAAGTTTAGACTCAAAGTTAACCAGAGTGTTCAAGTTCAATGTAAAGCCTTATCTCAGATCCAAAGTCTGTGCTATTTCTACCACACCAAGCTAACCTATTCTGAGTAAACACAGCCATCCATCCTAGAAATTTAGCTTCTGGAGGAATGCATGTGTACCTCAAAGAGAAGCTTATTACAAATCCGTCTGTAAACCAAAGAATCACACCTGAAGTGTGATGGGAAACAAGTGTTTACCAAGAGAGGGCTGGCTAAACACATCACACTCCAAAAGAGCAAGGCTGAGTTAAAAACAAGCTTTACAGATGAAGACCTAGCTCTGGGTTAAGTGCATGCCTAACATTCAGAAAGCCCCGAGTCTATTCACCAGCATCAGGTAGGGAGCTTTATAGACAGAAAACGAATGGAATAATCCTCAGGGTTGACTATAAATGTATAATACCCTGTCCAACACAGTAATCATTGTCTCAAGAAGCCACTTAAACATATTAAAGTTAAATAAACATTTAGTTTTCAGTCATTATCAGTTATACTTCAAAGATTTGTTAGCCATATGTGACTAAAAGCTACAACACATTATTTCTATATATTTCTACCTTCCTTTCCATTTCATACACCTGACGAAAACTCCATCAGACACAACTGATACGCAGTATCTTTGAAGGGTTAAAAGAAAAAGGTAACAACTGTTTCTAGAGAAGAGAGCAGGGATAGTAGGGACAAGCAGAATTCAAAAAAATATAACTTCTACATTCTGCAAAATATCATATATTTAATATAGATATATTTAAAAGTTAATTATTTGCCTACATAAAAACACCTTGCTTGTTTCTCATACTACACAAACTTCCTGATTTATGCAAAGAAGAAGCACAAAAGGCTGAGAAATTCTCAGGCATAACAGAAATTAAACAAAAATCACCTTCTTGGTACTTCTAGAAATATTGTCAGCCATTACCTGCATATCATTAAACATTCATTTATTCAAACTATTGCTTGGAATGTGATGAAAATACCAGAGTTCCTACTTCTGAGGAACGCAGGGAAAAGGAACAGAGAAAGACACCACAAGAAAATGCTTAGGAAGTACTGCAGTGACAGAGTTCAAAGGCACATGGCAACGTCCTATCCAACGTCCTATCCGGCAAAGAAAATCACAGGTCACACAACTGCATCTAATTCTCTTCTCCTTTTCTAAACTTTGATTTATTCACTACAGAAGTGCACAGAAAAGCAACACAGTCTTTCAGTTATAAGCCATTTTTTTCAAATGTACTGTTTTTTCAAAGTTATACTAAAGTTACTTGTTACAATGTCTCAATTTCCTCACCTACTAAGAGAAACTTACTAGTCAGTTAATGTTTATTTAGTACTAAATGTTTTTGTTTTGTTTTGTTTTGTTTACAGAGAAGGAATACCATCCAAACTTTCCAAAACAAAAAGAAAACACAACCCAAGACTCCATACTACAAGAGTTCACTGATGCTCCAGTGGCGCAATGGTTAGCACGTGGTACTTATACAGGAGTTCATAAAGTTCTCTCATGGAAACTGTCTACATGCAGGAGTTAGAGGCCTGGAGATGATGCAATATATATAAAAAAAATCTACTTTGGGAGAATAAAAAAATTAGACCCAAATCACCGACAAGCTTACATTACATTCTCCAGCTCTTGTTGGATTTGCAAAGGATTTTAGTCCTTATTCAGATCTTGCCCAGCTCCAGAGACCTGTCAACTGTTCCCCACATAAACACACTCTCTCTGCTGTGGCCATCTGTGTCAGCATGAGCAGAGAGGCGGGTCACGGATTTATTTCCTACACAAACTAGAGACCAGGAAGCTTATGACCTTCTGAGAAGAGAAGCCTGGCAGCACAAGTCTCCCTCCACACAGGACTGTCACTCAGACTCTATAATGTCTAAACATTTCACAGGCACCTAAAGAATCAACCCAAGGAAAGCATCCTATAATGTAGAAGGCCAAGACATAAAGATACACAACAGTGAGAAAGGATTTTTTTTAAAGAAATTTATGTTTCTAAGTTATTGAATAAATTTTAAGATGTAAGTTACCAATAAGTGATTTAAATCCTTACAAAATGTAAAGAACAAATGCCAAAGTCATTTCACACAAGTACAACATGAGAAATCTCAACACTTCTGTGGCCTTAGGCTACTCTACACTTCTATAAAGGAGACATTTAAAAATGAGCTTTTATTGATGGGAAAGTACAAAGAAACTTGCCAGTGTGCCAGCTCCATGGCCAACAGGCAGTGAGCACTGCCTGACTGCGCCAGTCAGATCACCAACCACCATGACTGTGAAGGCCATGAAAGAAGCTGTTAGCACTGTGGTTTAAAAACAGCACAGGCCAGAGCAACAGATTAGGCAGAACTTTACATCGGTGGCAGGTCTCCCAAGTTCTCTGGATGCCACAGAATTCATAAGTGGGATCAGTATGTTCTAAAAAAACATGGTGCTGCAAAAGGAAAAAAGGTTCCACAGCACCAAGCCGTGTAATACTTGAAACCTCGTCATCAAAGTGACAGTTTTCAAGTGCCATTTATGATGCCCTAGTCTGGAAACAGCCCAGCTAACCCATCTGATCAGCAGTTTCACAGATGGAGGCACTTGATGGCTAATTGGCAAGTCTATTATTCAAATAAACCAGCTCCCGGTGCCTCTTTTTCACTGTACAAGTCAAGGTATAACCCAACGGTCATTGTATTAACATGAGAGGCTTCTTTCCCAGAAAAAATTTTTAGGAAAACAACATAATTTGGCAAAGTTTAGAACATTAACCCATTTGTGAGTAACAACAACAACAAAAATGGTTGTACAGGAGTCAGAAATGCAAACCTTATTACAGAAGTCGTACTATTTGTAACCTCAACCTGTATCAACAAGCCCAGATACACATTATCACAGAAAATAAAACAAAAAATATTCTCATTGCTTAAATATCCCCAGTACATGGATCAAGTATTTCATATCAGAATGAACAACCTCTCTTTTCTATTCTCAGGACTTATGTGCATTACTGTAGTTATGGGTATGTGTGAGGGTATGTACATGTGAGTTGAAGTGCCCAGGGAGGCCAGAGGCAATGGAACACCCCTAAACTGGAGCTACAGGTGGTTTCAAGCAATCTGATGTGGGTATGGGGAACTAAACTATACGAGCACTTGCTCTTAACCACTGAGTCCAAGAACAACCCTTTAAAACTCTCTATATTTTCTGAAAGTTATAAAAAAAAACCAAGTATATCACTCTTCACCTACATTATGAGTGCTTTGATTTTATTAACTTTTGAAGCATATAGGCAGTAATAACAATACAGTTTATCTACCTGAGAAAACATTAACTATACAGGCTATGGCATCTGAAAGACCTCTAGCTACATTTCCTATTAGTATGTGACTCAAACCATAGTATGGGAATATTATCCCTACCCTTGCAAGGCTGTTATGATAAATGAGTGAGAAGACTGAGCATATAAAAATCTCCCATCAGAACACCTACTAGCCCTGTACTCACCTGACCCATTTCTATTAAGTACTAGATAGGAATCTTGACACAATGTTCAACATTTAAGCAGATTCTCTTTCAGGACCCACACATTTGCTCTAAATTCCATGAGCAATGACTCATAATTCCGAGTACCTGATAGCCTTCCTATGTGACTACCATTTTTATAGTAGATCAAACTGAGAGCCTCTAATTAGAGTACTGCAGCAAAACAGCAATAAAATATTCAAAGGCCCCTGCTGGAATAGAAAGTAGGAAATAGGAAATGTATACAGGAAGCAGAATCTGCAAGGAGGAAAGTAATGGTGATCAGAAACGGGTAAGAGGCTCATACTAAAGCAAAACCAACTCCCAAGAGTGGCAGTTACATAATGGGAGCAGAAACAAGAAATCTGCTTATCTTCAAATAGAAAGAGGCACCTATCAGCAACTGAATTTTGTCGCTTTCCTATCTAGTCTTTCGGCAGTGTCAGTGGTCAAGCCCAGGGAACTCCTCTGTCTGGGAAGTGCTCCATCACTGAGCTACACCCTAACCCTACCACGTTTCTTTTCCTATTTGAGCAAGTTCTCAAGCATATGCTCAGATGAGCAAGAAGGCTAGAAGAGTGTGGCGTCCCTTGGAACAGCAGTCACTCATACGGGTAAGAGTGCTGGTAAAACGGGTCCTTCTGAAGCAGGAAGAACCCTTACCACCAAACATTCTCTCCAATCTTCCTGCCAGATTTCTTTTATATATGCACTTTCCTTCCAACTATTCAAGCTCTAATGCTTCCAATACATAAAAAACTAATTAACGGGGGAGGGGGTACCCTAGGCAAAAATGTTCTTAGGGGTAAATATAAAGACAAGAATGAGAGAAAAGGAAGGTTATCATAAGCATTCATTTACTCCTACTGTCCTTATCTGCTCAGCTCACTTTCTACAAGCATTCTCTCTTGTAGAAGGAAAACCTTGTGAAATCATTGGTAGCATTTAACAATGTAATGCTGAAAGAAAGCAGCCTGTGGAGACCACTGCTCTGCTCAGTGGCATGCTTTTGGCGCACTTAACTTAGACGATATCCCACAGAGAACATGAAGGTGTGAGTTGAAGGACAATTCCAGTCTGCATGCCCAACTTTTAGGTGGGTATGACGAACACAGAACTATCTTAATGATAAAAAGAAATAAAAACTTATAAATTCAATATGCTAATTTAAGATAGAAAGCCTAATGTGTGCCAGTAAGAGGTTCAACAGCAAAACACATGGAAAGACATGGTAGTAAGTGCCTGTAAACACAGCACTTGGAAGGCTTAGGTGGAGAATCTTGTACAGCCTACGCTACATGATGAGACCCATCTCAAACGAAAAATAAACATAAATAAAACAATATGCAAGAAAAGGAAGGAAACACAACTTGGATTTTTAAGATTATAACACCTCCCAAATATGTGGACTATTAAGATTACACCACAATGTCTGAGATTCCTGTATCAAACATAGGTATCTTTTGTCTTCCATCTCATAAAAAAATAACCAGATATACAGATCCATCATTCATCATTTCACTCTTCCTCCTAATTATAATTTTATCTCATCAGACTCTGATACTCTTGAGAATAGTTTCAGTATAAATAAAAATATATCACCACTTCTCTTACATTCCAAAGAACTCAAACAAATCGACTGTTATAACTTCATGTCAAAACTGAAATTCAGTATTCAAAAACGTCACATCAAAAAGGTTCATTAAAAAAAAACAGCACAGATTGGCTGGGTGGTGGTGCACTTGGGAGGCAGAGGCAGGTGGATCTCTTTGAGTTCCAGGCCAGCCTGATCTACAAGAGCTAGTTCCAGGACAGCCAGGGCTGTTACACGAAGAAACCCTGTCTTAAAAAAACTGAAACCGAACCAAAACCAAACAAATGAAATAAATGAACTACAATGCCTCCAACAGGAATTGTTTCTACTTATTTTGAGTACCCTCAAGAGCAGCACATTTCCATAGTTTGGTGTCTTTTCAGATTCACACTGCAATAACTAGAAAGACAATGCTCGGTGAGTTCCCCTCTGACTGGACCTTTCTTCTCCTTCAACACTACATCCAATCAGTGGAATGATTGGAAACTAGAGGAATTAGTTTTGAAAATAGCAAAGGCATCACATATTTTTGCTTTGTTTCTGTAGTAAAATCACTATTATTTGTAGTTAGGTAAAGAAGTAAAACTATAAAAATAGCTTGACTTTTTTCTACTTATCAGGAAGGAAAAAGTCAAGTTAATCTAACAGTGTTTAGTAAGGTTCTTTTTAGTCTACAGCCATAAAAACCTGAATGTACCTAATCTGATAAAGCCCTTTGTAAGTGTATGGGGTAAACAGAGGTCCTTATCTGGATGAAAACCTATCAATCAGTAGAAACAATATAAACAAAAGAAACTCATAGAAAGCTTTTAGAAATGTCTATTTATCTCACGATGCTACACTAGTTCTGAGAGCAAAATTAAAACTCTGGTTTCAAATGTGACAGCTACAAACATTAACCTTACTTGCTAGACCGTGCTGGCTCATGCCATGTGTCACAGCATAGCAATCTAGCAGACAAAGGAGAAGACAGAAGCTAACAACCCCGCAGGCCCTGCCTGCCTCTACTTCTATCCTTACTTACCTATATTCCACCTTCACACTAACTCTAGCCAGGCTTCATAGTTAGTTACATGGGAAGGCAGAGGCAGGGGCAGGTGGATCTCAGAATTTGAGGCCACTCTGGTGTTTACACAATAAGTACCAAGTCTGACAGAGTCACATGGTGAGATCCTGCCTCAAAAATAAATAAATTTTAAAGAGGAATAAAAAAAGAGGCCATATAATGTGATTTAACATTTTAGTACTGTTATATTTATTTTATCTTAGGTTTTTTTGTTTGTTTGTTTGAGGTTTTTTTCTTTGGTGTTTTCTTCCCCCAAGACAGGGTTTCTCTGTATAGCCTTAGCTGTCCTTGGTTGTTCTGGAACTTGCTCTATAAACTAAGCTAACATCAAACTCAGAAACCTGTCTGCCTCTGTCTCCCAGCTTTAGGATATTGTAGTTACTTTTTCTATTGCTGTGACAAAACACCATACTCAAACAGCTCATAAAAGAAAAATTTAATTTGGAGGCTCATGAGTCCAGAGGGTTAGCATCCATGACATCATGAATGGAGGAATGGAAGAGGGCCGGCAGGACGGGCAATGGAGCAGTAACGGAGCTTACATGTTAAGGCAATCACTAGGAGGCAGAGAAAGGG
The DNA here is from genome assembly GCF_982192425.1 of Myodes glareolus. NCBI lineage: Eukaryota > Metazoa > Chordata > Mammalia > Rodentia > Cricetidae > Myodes > Myodes glareolus. The sequence goes on along the minus strand of NC_142046.1, from coordinate 43,599,235 downwards.
AGGGAGGGAGGAAGGGAGGGAGAGAGAGACAGAGACAGAGACAGAGAGACAGAGAGGCACTAACTAGAAATGGCATGGGTTTTTGAAACCTCAAAACCCATCCTCAGTGGCACACCTGGACAAACAAGACCACACCACCTTATCTTCTCCAGGCAGTTTCACCATCTGGGGACCAAGCATTCAAACTTATGAGCCTATGGGGGCCGTTCTCATTCAAACCACCACAGATGATATATGATTGAAATCCCAGGACAAAAGACACAGAAGGACGATAATGAGTTCCAGACCAACCTGAGTCACCGATTTCATTTAAGAAAACCACAAAACTAACATGGTTTTGTCATTTCTGATTTAGTGATGCTAAGTATCTTCTCATGTTCTTGTTGGCCATTACAAACATCTCACTAAATGAGTTCTTTTTCTCAATTGTTTGTCTTAATGATGTCATTCTGCTAAATGTGCAGTAATTTTTTTTCTTTTTCCTCTACTGCTAGACTTAAATGTTGAGTTTGTCTTTCTCAAAAAGAATGAGTAATAAAGGCTGGCTCTAGTACTAGTGGCACACACTTTAGTTAACAGTACACAGGAAGCAGAAGAGGTCTCCCTGGTCTATATTAAGTTCCAGGACAATCAATGATACATAGAGAAACCCTGCCTTAAAAATAAAAAAGTAAGTAAGTAAATCAGAAATACTATCCTAAAGCAGTCAACTTGTAATCTTTTAAGTTGTGCTACTCTATCCTAACAGTGTAAGGATACAAAAGTCTCTTTAAAAACAAAATGGTCTTTTAGGTCTGGCCTTGCTTCACTTAAAATGTGTTTAGTCATGGTGGCATACATCTTTGATTCCAGTGCTCAGAAGGCAGAGGCAGGTGAATTTACATAAATCTGAGGCCCAACTGGCCTACATAGCAAGAAGTTCAAGGTCAATTCTAAGTATACTAACCTTATAGCATATGCCAAAAGTTCATTCCTTTCAGGCTGAATTATATTCCACGGTGCAAATGAATATATGCCACACCCCATTTACCCATTCAACTATTAGAGGACATTTGGGTTGTTTCCATCTTTTGGCTGCTATATATGTTTGCTTTAAACACTGATATTCAAATATGTTGTAGTCTTGCTGTCAATTCTGTGGTTCTACACTCAGAAATAGGACTGCTGTATCATAACAAAATTCTATCCTTAATCTTTCAAAAACTTACCACACTGTTTTCCATGATAGCTACACCATTTCATGTTCTGTGTCAAGGTGCAAATGTTCCAATTCCCCATGCCTAACAATGTCTACTTTGTTTTGGAATGGCAATAGCCACCCAAAAGGTATACTGTCCAAAACTATAAAGCTTGATTTCCTACGTAGATGATTCAACCTATCTGATAAATATTTTGTGCGTACATAAGGATGGGATACGATTTTAATTTTGTCAAATACTGAAAGCCACTTGATTCAACAGCATTTACTGACTAGGCCTTCCGCTTCACCAGTAATGCTTACAAACCAAGTTCTACATACATGGGTCTATTTCTGGGCAGCACGTTCAACAAACAGGGTAGGTCAAACTGGTTTATGCAGAAGAAAGAAAAAAAGCCGTATCTCTCACCCTGCAAAAAACTCCAAATAGATTAAGGACGTCAATATAACAACAATGTTCCCTGAAGCTGATTATATTTAGAACAGAATGTGAGAAACAGTATTGAACTCATTGCCGGAAGAAAGAAACCAATAGCACAGGCACTAAGAACAATAACTAATAAATGGGACCTCATGAAGCTGAGAAGCTTCTTTACAGCAAAGGATGCCAACATTCAGGCAAAGCAGCAGCCTACAGAATGAGAAAAGATCTTCATCAATTCTATATCTGAATGAGCATTAGCATGTAGAATACATAAAGAAAATGAACATCAAGAAAACAAATAACTCCATTAAAAATAGAGTAGAGAACAGAAAATTCTCATATGATGAAACACAGATGACTGAGAAACACTTTGTAAAATTCCCAATATCTTCAGCCATCAGGGGAATGCAAATTAAAACTACTTTGAGATTTCATCTAACTCCAATTAGAACGGCCAAAATCAATAAAATAAATGACAGTACATGGTGATGAGACCGCAGGGAAAGGGGAACACTTACTCATTGCTGGTGGGAGTGCAAACTTGTACAGCTAATATGGAAGTCAGTGTGATAGCTCCTCGGGAAGCTGCAAATCAATATACCTTAAGATCCAGCTATATATCCTGTCACAGAGACACTTGCTCATCCACATTCAGTGCTGCTCTATTCATAATAACCACAAATTGGAAGCAGCATAGAATTCAGCAACTAATGAATAGATAATGAAAATGAATTACAAAAGTTGCAGATAAATGGTTGCAGGGAGACACAATCATCCTGAGTGAGGTAACCCAGACCCAAAAGGACAAATATTGAAGGTTTTCTCTTATATATGGATGCTAACTTTCAACATTTGTATTACAGTCCTAATAACCACAGAGGTTATATATAAAGAAGTAGTAGATTGTTATGGCAAGACAAAGAGGAAACTAGAATAGGGGGATTAAACAGGGAGGAGAATCTGAGAAACTCTTGAGATATTGGGGAGGGACAACTAACACTAAAGGCCATCTGAAACACCTACTACTGTAGAAGCTTACTCATATACACATATATGAGAAAAATCTAGATGGAGTCACCAAATAATAGGGGCAATAATGTCCTACCAAGGCACTGTATGCAACTGAGTAAAACTCAGAGGGTCATGGAAACCCCCAAACATCACAAGCTACTGTCAAGTCTATTGGTTGCTCTCTGCAATCTGAAGGTAAGGTCCTACTGCAGACAATACTTACACCATTAAAGAAAGAGAGCTTGGTGCCTACCTAGAAGCTTACCCCCACTGACCAGCATTCATGGTACTAGAAGGGAGTCTGTATACTACTGGAAGGCAAAGGGAATCATCAATATCAACCAGGTACCAACTTTGCATTCTACAACAATGACCGTCCTGCAGGATATACTGGTGCAATAGTGGCACAAATGTACAGGAACAACCAACCACTTATTGCTTGGACTTAAACCAGGTCATGAGACAGATTTCATAACTAACAATCCTAAAGTGGTCAAGAACCTGAGACTAGATATAGGTCATAAGCCTAGGTGGAAAAACCTAATACTTTGCTAAAGGAAAATAGCAATGAAATGACTCCTAGTGACATATTGCTACATGTATAAATCTATGCACTACTCAACCCACACCAGAGAAGCTTCTTGCAGTAGATGGGAATTAACACAGAAAGAGAGAGAGGTTTTGGAGTACTCACTCCTAAATGGGATGTTTTCATCAAACCCCTCCCCTCAAGGGTCAGAGAGTTATGTAGACAGGGAGTCAGAAAGACTTTAGAGCCTGTGGTGTTTTGAAAGAAAATAGCCCCCAAAAGGGAGAGGCACTCTTTGAAGGTGTAGCTTTATAGAGTAGGTGTGGTCTTGTTGGAGAAAGTGTATTATTGTGGAGGCAGGTTTTGAGGTCTCATATATGTTCAAGATACATCCAGTGAGAAAGATCACTTCCTGTTGCCTTTGGGATCAAGATGTAAGAACTCTTAGCTCCTTCCAGCACAGTGTCTGCCAGCACACTGCCATGACGATAATGGACTAAATCTCTGATCGTAAGTGAGGAATTACCATAGGCGTCGTGTCTCTCCACAGCAATGGAAACCCTAACTAGAACACTGAGGGTGACCCACTTTGATGAAGAGAAAGGAGCTGAAGATTAGGCTCAGTTTTGGTCAATGGCTTAATCAACCAGCACAGGTACTGGGATTTCAAAAAACAGCCTTTACTTCAGGCCCATTGGAGCACGTGGAGCTTCCCAGCTGAGGAACAATGACTTGCAGAGCAGTAACACGTGCTGACTACGTAAGACACAGAAGCCCTCATAGTGCTGTCTGCTTTTCTTCATCTGTGCCCTTGACAAAAAACTCTAATAAGAACAGTAAAAATTATCAAAGATGAGACGGTCCAGAGGACTCTAAGCCCAGAGTTAGTGGGTCAAACTTGGAAACATCTGCACAGCAACCAGCCTCTAAAGTCATGGCAATATTGTTACGGACAAAGCCCAGAACTTATAGACTGATGGTAACTCCTGTTTTTACTTTGAACTGTTCCGCAACATTCCCAAGAGAAAGTAAACAAGAGTACAGTAAAATTTAAGAGAGAAAAAAATAGATCACTAGTATTTGAAAAAAGAGATACCACAAGAAGAATTCCTCCACATTATTCTTCTGAGAGCCTGCCCCCTAACCAGAGAGAGGAAATACATGAAGTAGTAGGTTGCTAAGTAGGACACATTGAAGTTCCAACAAATTTACAAACTGAGGACCCTGAGGCTAGCTAATAAAATCAGAAACAAAAGAGAGATCACAGAGCAAACACTGAGTTTCCCGCATTCTACAAAGTTATACAGAGATGACTGTGATACAATATTAACTCAATCTTTGGCCATTATTTCATGTATAGCAATTTTCAGAGCAGATTTATAATACGAATAAATAACATATCTAATAATTAAGGAAAGTTAATTTAGTATCCAGATATAACTCAACTTCAGTTAAGAACTCTGCTAAGGCAATGCCTTATAATTTGCACATAAATTTGTAGTATCTCCATGACAGAGAGTGAATTTACATAGATAAAGAAAATGAAGTCTCATGATGAAACTGGCTAACATTAAAGTATAAAAAAATGTTCAAAACTAACAAAAACAAATGAAATTTTAGTCTGCTTCAGCATACAATAAGAGAATCACAAAAAAGGCACCTTTTTAAAGTATTTATCAGTAACAAACCATGAAAGGTCTAATCAAGATTATGTAAGGTATTTTTAAAACACACACACACACACAAATCATTTATTAAGTCTCAAAACTGTGTTTCTTCCTCTTTATTTGAATGAAAGAAGACTACATACTAATAGTAATATAGAAATGAGAGAAAACTGGGAACTAAGAGAGTAAAGTTGCGAAAGAAAATGATATCTAATAACCTTTCATTAATTAAGGGAACAGATAATGAGAACTATAATCAGAACTTAGAGGGAAAGCGCTGGGCGGGGAGCAGAGGCAGAGCACTTGCTGAACACATGTGAGGCCTGGGCTTTGAGCCTCGACAACAAAAGAGAATACCTCTTCAGTGGGAGGCAAACAGAAGAGCTACCCAGTATCTTCAACAAAATAAATGATACTAAAACAACTGAAAGAGCATTTAGATTTAATTAACAGCATAAAAGAAAGCATAAAAACATCAAAGGAAACACTAAAGGTAAAAAGTAGCTATATCAGTGCACCCAGAAGTCTAAAGTTAAGACTACATACTGAGTCAATGGATTCATTTTCTGATCCACTAAAAAGTATGCCATGTTATATTTTCATGTGTAACATTAAAAAATTTGTGTTATAAACTTAAAAATAACATGTTTTAAGCTTTTATTTTTGGAAAAGATAACTTTACAAGCTCATATATCCCAACATTTTAAACCAAACAACTGAACAAGAACAAAATTCGTATTACCAGGAGAAAAAGATAAAAATGTTTCAAGTTGCAATTCAGTCAAGGTGCTCTGTTGGAAAACTACATAAAAGCTTATTGCTTACACACTAAAAAACAGTCTTGCATACTAACCTGGCCCAGTCCAGGCATACCTCCTCCAAGTCTAAGAAGTCTGTCCATATTTCTAGAAAACAGAAACAAAGGAAAACGTTCCTAAGCACAAAAGTGTTTACTCAATCGCTATCTATATAATTCACCTTCAGTCACTCAGTATGTCAAAAATATTGGTGGTAATTACAACACAACATCAGACTTCCTGTTAATTAACACCACATATTAATTCAAGAAGCTGTCTTCCATGCTAATTAACAGACCTTATTTCACTGCTTTGGTTTTGGGTTATCCCCAGTTTTAAAGACAAGCAATCTTAGCATACTTTCAAAACTTTGCTATCCTTAAGTTAATTATATTTTCTTATTGTTATCTAATAAAGTACCTGGATGGGGGGGGGAAGTGCCTGGAATACTTATCATATGTATGATTGAATTTCCTTCAATTTGTTCGGAGTGTACAAATAAAAATCTACACTTTTAAATTAAATTTTAACATCCTCATTAGTAAGTGCTGTGCTAATTAACTTACAGCTTGTCAGTTATCATCAAAACTACATGTGAAAGACATTGTGAGTAGATTATGGATCTCTGAATTAGCATCAAAGGCTTTTTAAAAAGGAACTCATTATATTAAAAGAAAATACTACAGAGTAAACATTAAATGCATTAAGATAGTGTTCTAGAACCCACACAGATACACTTATTTCAGATGTAGAGATACACATTCCTTCATGGCTGCTATTCTCAATCACAATTTCTGAGTTAATTATTACAACTTTGAAATATGAGTTTATCTTCAGCATCTGGAATAACTAGAGAAGATACTCATAAGCACAGGAAGCTCACAAAAGAAAGAGGAAAGAAGTAGTAGTTGTACTTACATGGCCTTGGATACAGAATAAAGAACCAAATTATTCAAGGTAGGAGGGTAACTAAGTGCAAAAATGAAAACAAAGCAACTGTGTTTTTACTTAAAAACTATGACTGTGCCTTATATTCATCTTCTTACTAAGTGCATACTTAGATTATCACAAATTATAATATAAACCAAGTGTTAAGAGATTAGGAGCTTTTGTTCAAGCTTTATCAATTAGAACTATCGCAAACGAAACCCCAATAACATACTTAAATCATCACAATTCTGCCCAATTATGTTTGTTGGTAACAACTGAGTCCTGCTAATATTTAACAATCATAACATCACAAACTTGGTCAAGTCTGCACACAGAAAGGCACACAAGTGACAAAGCCAGGACACTTCACAAGTGAGGACACTGGCTGATGAAACCATCACCTACATTAAAAAGCCACATGAAATGCCTCTGTAGCCCCATTCCAGTCTCTACCACTCCAGGCAAGTGGGATTCTGGCTTCTAACGGTACAGAACAGTTCTGCTACTTTAAAATGGTATAAAAACAGAACCGCAGATTTTTTTTTGTCTGACTTTTTCTTTCACACATGTCTGTGAGATTCACAACAGATAAATTCATCTGTATAAATGAAAAGGCAAGAAAATTTGGTATTTCAGACAAAATCTAATCTTCACAACCATACTTATCTGTCTAATTATAATTACAAATATCATCTCTATCAAGTTCCTCAACTCAGTGATTCAGTACAATCCATTTTAAACAATCTTGTGTATCTTAAAATATTAAAGATATTTTCTCTACAATGTAATTCTAAAGAAAAAAAAATTTGGACCACTTCAATCTCACAAAGCTAAAGAACCAATGGGGGTGGCAACATACATTTCAGAGTACAGACACAGAGATTCATTCCAGGCCAAAGTCGATTCCCAGCTGTGTTAGTTTATCTACTTTTGCTGTGCTGTTTCTAATGATATTACACAGACTCCAGATGCTGTGAATATACATGAGCGATGTGGGGAGCAGAGGGAAAGAAAAATCTGGCAGGTCAAATTTGTGTTTTTCACAAAACTAGATGTCTCAGCAAACAAGAAAAGATATTTAACAAATTAAAACACTTAAGATGAACACATTTTACAAAAATACTAACATTTGGAAATGAAATATATTGATAAATATTCTAAATCATACAACTTCCTAAAATCTGGTTATCACACATATTCATAATTTGATTCCTGTTAAAGATAATACATTTACATAGCATCTATCATATCCTAAAACAACAGTTCAAGGTAAAATACACTCTTAAACCTTACCTGTTCAGTAACTATAACTCTTACAGTGTTGGGCTTCAATTTGTTGAATTTGGCAAATTCCTTATTAACTCCAATTCTTGTTAATTTTGGCAGGTATAATTTTTCACAAGTAGTTTTTTTTTCTTCTCTCTCTCTCCCCTAAAAAAGAAAGGTACTGAATTGAGAACTGAGCTATTTTTTATTTCCCCCAAAAGAATCTTTAAGACAAGTAAAGTTCTGCAAATGAAATAGAAGACAACATTCCCCCAGCGCTAGGGACTGGACAGGGCCTCACCCATGCTAGACAAACACTCTTACATCACAGCTGTAACACTTGTTTTTAACAATTATTTCTAGAGAGCACAGATATATTTACCAGCCATGCAGTTGCTGGGCATAGAGATCACTCTGTTACATCATGTGTATGTATTTTACTTTTGCCACTGACTCTGAGGACTGGTATTTTATAGCTCTCAGTATTCCTTGAGGTCTCTCAAAAAAATATTTACTTATAGTTTTAAAAAGTAAGAATCACTTTATTATATAATCTGCATAGAGGTTCAATACAAATTTCAAAACTTGTACATAAAGACCCTACTAGTATTATTTCTTTTATCTTGAAAACGACCTCCACGATTCTTGCAATTAGTTCACCCGTTAATTATTCACAACTATGATAAAAATTTAAAAATGTAAAGCATTAAGAACTGTATAAAATGCAGAGGGAAATAAATTATAGCAACAATATTATCCTTTAATTCCTACTATGTTGACCAAAGCACTGCTTTTGCTTTCAAAAATATGCAAGAAGACCCTGAGTTTGAAACCAGTCTAAGTTCCACAATAAGACCCTGTCAAAAATCACAAGAAAACAAAAGGCCAGAAACACTAAATATGTCTTTACTTCCCTCTCTGAACACACTTCAAAATTTACAAGTTTACATTTTCCACCCACAATCGCAAAGGGATAAACACTGAGACAGAAATGTTTTTATTTTTTGTTTGTTTGTTTGTTTGGTTGGTTTTCCAAAACCATGTTTCTCTCTGTAACAGTCCTGGCTGTTCTGGAACTAACTCTATAGACGAGGCTGGCCTTGACCTCACAGAGATCTGCCTGCCTCTGCCTCCCAAGTGCTGGAATGAATTAAATGTGTGCGCCACTACTGCCTAGCAAAAGTTTCATTCTTTTTGCAGATCCCAAGTGAATGCAAAGCAGCAGGCACTCTTGTTTCTGATGACAGTAAAATTCAGTCAAAAATCAGAGTATTAACTTTGGTACTACTAACATCCAGAACCTTGAATTTTTGCCGTGGGCTATCCAATGTATAACAGAGTGTTAGAAATATCTTTGACCCCTACACCCTATATGTTAGCAGAAATGACTAACACGTTGACAATAAAAGTCTCCAAACATTCTTAAATGTCCCTCAGTAGGGCAAAATCACTCACAATTGAAAAGCACTGCTATAAACAAAATCTGAAGTTATGAATTTTGATGTAACACAATCCTAAGTAAATTTTTTTTCAAATTTAAAAACCAAAGAGTTCTGTAAACAATGTGGCAGTTATTCAAAAATTTAAACAGAATTATTTACCATACAGCCCACCAATTCTATTCCTAGATATATGCCACAAAAATTTAAAACACATCTTCAAAATAAGACATGTACATTCATGTATATAGCATTACAAATCATGATACCCAAAATGTGGAAGTAGTCCATAGGCCCATCACACAGTGAATAAACACATTCTACCATATGTACATACAATAGAATGCATGAAATACTACTTGGCTATTTAAAAAAAAACTAAAGTAATGACACATTTTACAACCTGGCTGAACCTGAATACATGTAAAGACTGGAAATGTAGCCCAGCCACCGAGTGCTTGCCTTGGTGTAAAAGTTGCGCTCAATCCCTAGCACAAGAAGAAAGGAATGAAGGGGGAGAAGAAGGGAGGAAGGAGGAGGGAAGGAGGAAGGGAAGGGAAGAAGGAGGGAGGGAGGGAGGGAGGGAGGGAGGGAGGGAGGGAGGGAGGGAGGGAGGGAGGGAGGGAAGGGTGAACCAGGCCTAGCATGTGGTATGCCATGCGTGATGGTTTTAACTTCCAGGCTGACATAACCTAGAATGGCTCTGAGCTGAGAGGAGTCTCAATAAAAGATTATCTAGATCAGGTTGGCCTAAGGGCACATATTGGGGGGGAGCTGTTTAGACTGTCTTAATTGCCTTAATTTATATGGAAAAACACGGCCAGAAACCAGGGAATACCATTCCCTGGTTTGGGGTCCCAGACTGGACAAGAATAGAGAAAGCTAATTGAGTACTAGGTACACACCCATTTCTGTTACTAACTGTTGGTGCCAAGGGATTACCTGCTTCAAACTCCAACCCTGACTTCTTCGAATTGATGATGGACTACAATCTGAATTTGAAAGATAAAAATAATTCCTTTCTCCCCTAAATTTTTTTAACGGGGGAGGGAGGTTATAACAGCAATAGGGACATCATGTGATTCCACTTATATGAAAAATACAATAAGTCTATTAAAGGAAATCAAGAAAACTGAAACATACAGCATTTTCATCATGCTTGACTTTGCTAGTTCCCCAACCCGTCCCAACATGCCTTTCCAGTATCCAGCCCCTCCCTTCGGACACCATTCCTGTCCCGGCACTCCCTTCCCACCTTCACGTTACATTTGTTCTATTGCCCTCCTCGTTCCTTTCTTAAAGCTCCATTTCCCCATCGGATAGGCCCCATCTACCTTCCTGATCTTTATCCAATCTCCTACAAATACACATTTATTATAAAAATTAAACTAGGATCAACATATGAGAGAGAACACGTGGTATTTGTCTTTATGAACCTGAGTAACCTTATTTAATGTCCTAATTTCCAGTTTCATGCATTTTCACGCAAATTTCACAATTTCATTTTTCTTTACAATTTAATAAAATTCTACTGTACAAGCCACCTTTTCGTGATCCATTCACGTCCTGGTGGACAGTGAGACTAGTTCCATTTCCCTGCTACTGTCAGCAGAGCTTCCTCTCCCAGCATCCATCAGGGATTGCTATGGTTCTAATAGTCATTCAGCCTGAGATGAGGCGGGATTTTAGAGTAGTTTTACTTGGTTGTTTCCCTGGAGGCTAAGATGCTGAAAACCTTTGAAAATAGCTACTGCCCATTTGTGTTTCTTCTTCTGAGAACTCCGTTCAACTCATTACTGACTGGCTGCTGTTTTCTTAACAAAGATTTATTTTGTGTGTATACAATATTTGTGTGTACGGGGTGGGGATGTTATTGTTTTGGAATTTAATTTTTGTGGTTCTTTATATATTTTAGATAGTAACCCCTGTCAGAAGTTTATCTGGCAAAGATTTTCTCCCATTCTGCAGGCTGTCTGTTCGTTCTGCTGATAAGTTTTTTTTTTCTGTACAGAAGCTTTTTAATTTCATGTAATTCCATTTGTCAATTCTAATTGGTATTTATAAATCTAAAAATAAAATGTTTTACAATTGAGGCAAATATGATGGCTCTCCTCCATTCAACAAAATCATGAGCTGTCAATGTTTTTAAAAGTATTACAAATGGGAAAATGAAAAGCTCTGGAAATGGTAGGTAGTGATACAGTGATTCAACAAAGAGAATAGACTAAACGCTGCAGAACTACACACCAAAAACAGTTAATCATAATTTTACTGTGTCACACTCACAGTCCTACTAAACGTGTACTTACACTTTGGGATTTTTGGTAGCCCTGAGGATCGAACCTAGAGCTTCTTCCAAGCATTCTACGACTATACCTAGTTCCTATCAAACTCATCTTCACAGGGACAGACAGTACAAGCTAGGTACACTCAAAGGATGCTGCCTGTCTGGGCTACCTACACTTTCAAAATCAGAAAAATACAGAATAATCACTTATATCCACTAAATCACACCTTATTAACATCTTGAATATAATTTTCGCCATCCTTTTATTTTCTATCTTTAAGTTATTACCAAGATGATCTAAAACTGCAAAAAATAAAACAGTTCACAAGATAAGAAACAATGACTACCTTTCTTAGTATATGGGGGTTATGTGCTATCATCCTGCAGCTGTAGGGCCAGAAGGGCAAAGTGGTTCTAATACTCATTAGCAGTGCATCCCTCAGTCGGTTACCTCTCATCGGCAATGTCCTCATCCACAAAATGAGAACAAAGAGAACATCTGGGTCATAGAGCCGTTTAGAAGAAAGAAGTCAGTGCACACAGAAACACATTCAACACGATCATAGGCATGTAATAAGCTAGGAATGCTACCTGCTACACAAGATGGATTTAGCATCATCACCACTCATCATTCGAGAGCAGCTTCTTTCTCACTCTGAAGCCACTTAGTGGACCTCAGAACACCAAGTATGTCTCAGAAATGAATTCATCACATGGGAGACAGGAATATAATTTTCAGAATTCAGCAAAGAGGTTCAAAAGATAAACTGTGCACCATAACATAAGAAAGAACACTTCTGTTTTGTTTTTGGAGATGGGGTTTCTCTGTGTAGCCCCGACTGTCCTTGAACTCACACTGTAGACTGGGCTGGTCTCGAACTGACAGAGATCTAACAGTACCTGCCTCCCAAGTGCTGGGATTAAAGGTGTAAGCTGCCACCACACCTGGCTAAAAGAAAACACCTTCAATTCTCAGAAATAGAAGCAATGTAAAATGTTTATAGATCTAAACTAAGCTTACACTTGTCAAAAAAAAAAAAACCTGAGGATTTAAGAGCCCACTCATAAGAGACTCACTTTGATATTTTCTTCAATTTATTTTATTTTTATGTGTGTGAGTGTTTTGCCTGAATGCATGTATGTGCACCACATAAATGCCTGGTGCCCCAGATCCCCTAGAACTAGAGTTACAAATGGTTGTGAGCTGCCCTGTGGGAACTGGGGGCCAAACCTGCCCCCAGTGGGCAAGAACAAGTGCTGTTAAGCACCGAGGCCCTCTCTCCACCTCAAAATGATAACTCTGCTTAACACGTTTATTACCACAACATGAAGTGTTTCGCATACATGTATAACACACATACACACAGTGACATCTAGAACCCTTATAGGAAAGTGTACAAAACAAGCATCTACTTGAAATGTGACTCGCGTCTTAAGCTCTTGGGGCAGTATCTTGACTAACATGCAATAATTTTAGGGCATGTACATGTTAACTTTAAATCAATCCTCAAATTCTTAAAGGCACTGTATGAAACAACGACTACCTAAAAAGCAGAACCTTCACAGTTGTATTAATTTGGAGTTTTCAACCTTCCACGCTTTTCCTAGGGATCCTAACATACCAAAAACACATCCCTTCATACAGAATCACAAAGTTTTAGTTCTTCGGGCTTATCATCATCTCTTAACTTCACTGCTTCACTTCCCATTCCAGTGTAAACAAACATTCTCAAACGAATAGTAAATCCGTTGGAACTACTTCAGATTTGTGATCTCCCAGATTTGTACAGCTTCAATTCTCTATTCTCCGATTTGTGGAAGGTAGGAACTTCTTCCTTACTTTGTTCCAGTAGAATCAGAATCAGAAAGAGTAAAAATTAAATTTAATTCTTTAAATAGACTTTTTCCACCTTTTGGTTTTCAATTCAGGGTCTCAGCATGTGGTCCTGGCTGGCCTGGACCTTGCTACAGACCAAGCTGGTCGCATACCTGCAACAATCCTACCTCCTGAGTACTCACTCACTGGAACTACAAAACTAAAGATTGGGAGCCACCAGCAAGATGGCTGTACAGAAAAGAGCTTGCTGCCTAGCCTAATGATTAATCTGAGCACCAAACCCACATGGTCTACAGTCGTGGGATTCTTGGCAGTCAGTGGACTGACTGCTGCAGGCTGTCCAGACTCTTTCTCCCCTCCTCCAACCCTGTCTGCCTGTCTCTTTCTCTTTCTGTCTTTCAGTGAACCAACATTTTAAAAGTTAGAAAATAAGATTCCACTCCAACCCCCACTTAGAAGACTAAGAATTTAGTCTTAGAAGAAATATAGCTACCTACTGCAATGTCACTAATTATAACATTTAAACAAAACATTTGCAAAGTACTACCTTGTGTGCTCAAAATTTAAATATGCAATAGGAAGAGAATACAGAGTTAAGAACAGCTCTAGAACCAATCAGCTTACATCTGAATCCAGACTTCACCATCTACCTGCTATATTATGTAGAACAAGTTACTTTCTTCTAGAATGAGACACTAAAGTTCATCTACAAAAATATGTAACCTTGCCAAGTCTGCTGTCACATTAGAGCGAAAGTGTCTAAAACAGAGCCTGGAAGGAATATCCTGGAAATGCTTTCACTGCTACAGCTCTCTTAAAACTGATAAAGATCATTTAACCTAATGTTTTCCAACTAACAGATGAGGATAACAAGGTATCACGGCAAGACTACGGACAGCACATCACAAGCAGACCTGTAGTGCGTACCTCATCTCACACACACACACACACACACACACACACACACACACACGGCCTTCCCAGGTAGACCCTGAATATCAAAACACTGCTGGAATATGAAAACCAAAAAGGCACAATTGCTGCTTCTTACCCATTTTCAAATGAGTGATTCTGAATCTACGTACTATACTAATATAAGGTTTACATGGCAAGTCTAAAAAGACATGAAACCAGTCACTGTGGTCAAAACCCAGCTTTTTAACTAGAACAGCAATGCATTATTACCAAAGATCTCAGAAGATGAGGCTGGGATGGATGTCATAAACCCAATAGGTGAGACTAAAATAAAAGATCATGACTTCAAAATTTTTTCCTTTGACAAGATTAAATTTTTAGACAAATTCAAGACAACTTTCAGTTTTCACCAAGTATACCTTAACTACCATTAATTATGAACCACTGTACATCTTAGTATCTATACATATACAACCTATGCACTTTAAGTCAGATAAATTATTTGTATTATTTTTAATTTCATCCATGTAGGTGGGTGGGTATCTGCACATCTGTACAGATGCCTGAAGACGCCTGCAGAGCTAGAGTTACAATCCACTGTGAGCCACTGGATATCATGCTGGGAACAGAACCTGGATCCTCCACAATTGCAGTAAGTGGTCATTTTTGGTTTTTGTTTTATTTTGTTGAGGCAAGGTTTCTCTGTGTAGCCTTGATTGTCTTGGAACTCGCTCTGTAGATCAGTCTGGCCTCTAACTCAGAGATCTGCCTGCTTCTGCCTCCTCCTGAGCACTGGGATTAAAGGTGTGTGCCGCTGTATACTCTTAACCACTGAGCTATCTCTCTAGGCCCCAAATCGTGCAATTCAAATATTAAAAACGAACCACTTTGTGAGCTTACAGTAATTATCTTCCCTGACACTTTGGCACAGTTTCCGTTTTCAACAGAGGGAAGTGCTTGTCTTGTTGCTTTCCTTACATTGTGCTTGCAGCTGTACAAGGGCTTGGTGTTGAGGCACAGTCCTAGAATGTCAGCTCTGGGGAGGCTGAGGCAGGGCATCACAGCCCTGAGAGGTTAGCCTGGGTTGTGTGGGGAGAAAAGAAACAACAACAAAACACTACCACCACCACAAAAAAAAAAAAAAATGCTTTTATCTGAAGTTACAGAACAAGGTCTTTCCTTTTATCCTGGACTGCCTATAACCAGTGTACACAAACAAGGATGCCCCAAACTTCCAGCCATTCCCCCACCTTTTCCTCTGAGCACTGCGGGTGATCACACTAGAACTGAATTTCTTTGCTAATTTTAAAGCCTTTTATGGTAAATATTTATTAATGTTTGGGCTTTTATTTATTTATTTTTTTTTTTTGTCGTAAGACAGGGCCTCACTGTGTAGCCAGCCCTGCTGACCAGGAACTCAGTTTGTCCGGGCTGGCCTTGAACTCAAAAAGATAAGCTTGCCTCTGCCTCCTGTGGACTGGGATTAAAAGTGTTCACCAGGAAATGGAACTTGGTTGTCATTTTAGTTCCAATTTTTTTTTCACTCCGTGCTGAGGTGGGATTACAAGCCTGTAATTACAACCTTTGGGAAACTAAGGCAGGCCAACATGGTGTATATAATTAGTTCTAGATCAAACAGAAATACGGAGACTTTGTCTCCAAATAAATTAATAAGTAAACAAACGATCACAAAATTTCTTAAGACTTTTGAAATGTTGACGTTATTCTTTTGACAATGTGCCCGATTCACAGAAAAACAGAGTTCCAATAACCCACAGCAGCAGTAGTTGGTCTCTACTTTACTCCAAAAAGGAATTGGAACCAACCCACAGACTAGCACTCAAATGGAGCAAATACTGCAAGCAATGAATGGCACAGCAGGAATAACCAAACTTTATTTTAAAAATATTCAGGATCAAAAGCAATGCCTCTCTGAAGGTTTTTAAAGCTAAAGGACAAACGATGTATAAAACATGCACTCTCTTGCAACTAGCTCAGCCCACCCTCTCTCCTTTGTTTCCTCTGACTGTATACAAGTTTTTCAACACGGGAGGAACTGAAGACGAACACAAACAGGCCATAAACAAGGTTCTGCTAGTTGATGGGGAAAAGGCTCCCAAGTTAGAGGGAAGCAGAAATGTTTGCAAGGAGATGACATCCAAACCAGACTCTGCCAGAGACTCGGAGATAAAGGAAGAGAAGACCAAGGGGGCCGGTGCTCCCCATCAGGCCCCGGACTCCACGGGCAACCTGGCCGGGTAACGTGACTCAGGAAAGCCCGGGGCTTGCGGCGGCCTAGCGCGGCTGGCTCCCGGACCTTCCCGGGCCCGCCTCGGGGTTCGGCTGGGGCCGCCAGCAGGGAGGTCGCGGTCTGCACCTTACCTGGCCTTGCGGCAACCCGGCGACGAGAGCAGCGCCTCACACTCAACAAGGACCTGGCTCCGAGAACCGGCGATGAATCAGCCCGATTCCATTCAAAAGAGTCGCCCAGGCCTCTGCCGACAAGTACTTCCGGGTTCCCGGCTCCCCTTCGGCTTCCTTTCCCGCACCGCCAATTGGAGACCGCTGGGGAGTGGAGCCGGCTGGGGGGAGGGGAGCGCACGGCGCACGCGCGGGCCGCTGCTCGCCCAGGCCCCGGGAGGCGGAAGTCGGACGGGCGGCTCCGCCCTCCTGTTTTGCTCTGAGCGCCAAGGGGACTTCACGCCTCTCTCTCTCTCCCGGGTTTGGAAACTTTGGTGGCTTTAGCTTTAAGGGGCTCTGAATCTCCTTGGTTCTGCTCTTTGCTCTTGTCTCCTTGGCTCTGTCCTTCGCCATCGTGGCCCTTCTTAAAAAGTAAAAACTTGAATTAAACTTACCTTGGTCACTCGAGAAGCCAAGGCTGCGAAACAGACTTTTTCCGTATCCAGTTTACCCCTTCTTGCCTTCACTGCCTAAAAAGGTTTAGAGATCTCCAGGAAATTGACGTTTTCCCAGTGTTCCTGCTTCTTTAAGTTCAGCTGTTTATAGTATTGGAAAAAAATTACTAATTAACAATAAACGACCTTTTTGTCTTTGCTCTGTTAGATATTCAAAAAGCAATGTTACCCAAGAAATAAATATTGACAGTTTCTAGCACATCATCTCCATTTAGGTCACTCACCGTGTGTATAAATTGCTCTCACTTTCTCAAATGTCCAGAGATTTCATCTTTAAAGCATTTCTTAATAACAACAACAACAACAAAAAAGACAACGTATTCGTAAATCAAATAACACGATGGAACTACTGGGTGAAGGAAGAAAACAGATTACAGAATTGTGCACCTTTAGTGAAACTCACAAGAAAGAAAGGCTAGGAATGAAGCGTTACTGGGCCTGGAGAGATAGCTCAGTGATTAACAGTTTGCACTACAGCTGGAGAGGAGCCAAGTTCGTTTTCCAGCACCCAGGATGGGCTGCTCATAACAGTTTGAAAGTCCAGCTCCAAAGATTTGACCTCTCTGACCTTTGAGTGGGCCTCCTGTGGGTACATATCCACATGCAGACACACACACACACACACACAATTTAAAATAAATCTAAAAACAAAAAAATTAAGACCTGGTCGACATAGAGAGCCACTGTCTGAAAATAATAGATATATCAGGGGCTGGAGAACTGGCTCAGCAGCTGAGATCTTAGTTCATTTGCCAGCATCCACAATGAGTCGTTCACACACCACTGCTTGTAACTCTACCTCCAGAGGATCCAGTGACCTCTTCTGTCCTCCAGGGAACACTGTGCACACAGCATATACTGTCACACATACAAATAAAATGTTTAAACATTATTGAAACATAGTCACTTGCCCAACTCATCCCCATCTCAAACTTTCCCCCTCTTCTGACCCAACTTGGAACCACTCTTCCCCATCTAGTCTAGTTGGTGTTGCCCAACTAGTCCTGGGAGTGTGGCTGAACCTACAAGGATCACATAATTGAAGAGAATAAAGAGAACCGACTCTTCCGCTCCCTGCAGCTGTTAATAGCTCCTCAGCTAATGGTGGGATTTGGCACCTATCATCTCACCTCGATGCTGGATTCTGTGTGGCTTGAGCTTGCTTAGATCTTGTACATGCTGTCTCGTCCCTATGAGTGCATACGTGCAACTTTCCTGCCGTGTCTAGAAAACACTGTTTCCTTGATGTTATCCTCTGCCTCTAGTTCACACATCTTCTGAATAGATCCCCGAGCCTTGGAGGAAGGGGTGGGATATAAATGTTTGACTTAGGGCTGAGCACTCAACGGTCTCCTATTCTCTGAACATTGACCCACTTAGAGACTTTGTGTTAACTGGCATCTACACAAGAAGATTCTCTGGTGAGAGGTGAGATATGCTCTGATCTACTGGTGTAGAAATGTTACTAGGAGTAATTTTAATATGATGTCCGTTTAGCAGAATAACAGTGTTGAGTTCTTTCTTAAGGCCTATGGCCTATCTAGCCACAGGTCTTGGCCCCTTTAACAGTGCTAGGTATTGGTTCCATTTCATGGAGCAGACCTTAGATACAATTGGAAGGTGTTGGTGACGCTCATGACATTTGTGCCACTATTGTATCAGTGGGCGTGTCTTGTCGAGCCTATTGTATTTGGAGTTTGCAAGGTTTCAGAGCTGGGTTAGACAGACGATTATTTTTCTCCTCTGGTATCATGCACTGCACCTTCCAGCATCGTGAAAGTTAGCCAATAGGGATGGAGCTTCCAGGTTAGCACCAACTTGGTTTCTCTGTGCTCTTTTTGAGTCAGCAATACTGTCAGACCATCAGGTTCTGGGGCATAGCCCAGAATATCAGCAATAACCTATAAGCTTGGGGGTTGACTTTATTGGCCAGTAACTCAAAATGAGATAGCAAATTGCTGGCTCTAAGTTTTTATTTACTAGCATGTGATGTCAAATTGGGGTACTATCCCGCCATTGTGGGGTAACTCCATTAAACCTCTTGTCATATATATATGCTTCTATAGTACTAAGATAAAATTCTTAAACATTTATTTTTATTATTTTTATTAATGTGTATGTAAGTATGCCCATGTGAATTGTTGTGCCCGAAGTCCAGACCCCCAAAAGACCACCAAGAAACCTAATCTGATGCAAAAGCAAAGACTCTTCATTGCAAGTTAACTCTGGCCTCTCAGTCAATCTGAAACAGCAGCTGAGGGACCTGGATATAAAATTCTTTGGGTCTTTTTCTTTTACTGCCTTCTGCCTTAATGGCTTATCAAAAACTTTATTAAGATTATGTGAAAGTAGATTCTCTCTTGGTACCGTCAGGGCTGTTTTCTTTGACTTCTAACACATTGATTAATATATCAAGGTGTGGGCTTCCCTATCCATTCCTCCTACATCCCAACTGTCCCATTCCCCCAAGCTCTCCCCATCCTCCCCTTCTCACTTCTCTCTCCCCATCTCCCCTTACCCCTGTCCCACCCCCACCCCCAAGCTCTCAATTTTTGCCTGGAAATTTTGTATACTTCCAATATCCAGGAGGATAACTACATGAGTTTTTTTGGGGGGGGTTCACCTTCCTATATATCTTCTCTAGGATCATGAATTATAGGCTCAATGTCCTTTATTTATGGCTAGAATCCACTAATGAATGAGTACATACCATATTCATCTTTTTGGGTCTGGGTTACCTCACTCAGGATAGTGTTCTCTATTTCAATCCTTTTGCATGCAAAATTCAAGATGTCATTGTTTTTTACCGCTGAGTAGTACTCTAATGCATATATATTCCACATTTCTTTATCCATTCTTCCATTGAGGGACATCTAGGTTGTTTCCAGGTTCTGGCTGTTACAAATATTGCTGCTATGAACATAGTTGAACAAATGCTTTTGTAGTATGATAGGGCATCTCTTGGCTATATTCCCAGGAGTGGTATTGCTGGGTCCTGTAGGTTGATCCCGAATTTCCTGAGAAACCGCCACACTGATTTCCAAAGTGGTTGCACAAGTTTGCATTCCCACCAGCAATGGATAAGTGTTCCCCTCACTCCACATCCTTTCCAGCAAAGGCTATCACTGGTGTTTTGAGACCTCAAATCCCTGCTTTCAGTGACATATTTCCCCCAATAAGGCCATGACCACCCCAACAATGCCATATCTCCTAATAGTGCCAATGCCTATAGGTCTATGAGGGCCATTTTATAGACCACCACAGATATATGTACATACATGTTGAGCCAAAATTATCTCAGGGCCTGTACCTTGAGGCCTGTAGGACAGAGAAAAGCCTGGCTCAAGTTTGAAGGATAGTCTCAAAGCTACCGAGTAAGGATTAGACAGCAAAATCTAGGTCCCTCCAGCCAGAGAGAGGGCCTGGCTGTCTCTCAATGACTGGAGGTACACTCACATCACATGATGTCACTTAACCTATATAAGCTGATGCTCACAGTAATAAACTGAGTTCCTGCTTTGACTTGACTCACTATCACGTCTGATTGTCCTGCATTGTGGGGCTGTGGAATGGACAGATAACGCACTTGCCTTTCGCTGGAGAATAAGGTTAAGAAGGCCTGGCATATGTATTACATTAAATGTATAATATGATGTTTATATAATATTATATATTCATAAACACGCATTTATATAATAAATAAACATTATATTTATATGTTTATTATATTTATAACAAATAAATATTAATATATTTATAATAATAAATTTCATATTATATATGACAATCTAACAGTTTTACTTGTAGGTATATTCATAACCCTTTTGATGAGATGCAATAGAGAAAACTTAGAGCATTCACAGAAGCTCATACTAGCAAGTAACAGAAAATTACTCAAATATCCATCAACTGAAAAATAGATAGTGATTGAGCCATAAAACAATAAAAATTTCTGGAGTTTATATATACACAGACAACAGAAACTTGCATGTACATGTAGCTAATACCCTACTCCCCAAAGAAACTTTCCATAGAGTCCTATAGGACGAGAAAAGGATGACGGGGAAGAAGGCCCAGATAATGTTTGCTTTAAAAATTACCTAATACCAGGGGCCTAAGGCTGTTTCAGGTAGGTTAAGTGTTCTTTTCTGTGTCATCTTAACACCTTTTTCAATAAAATCTTTTTATAAATTGGAAAATTATTTTGTAATATAATGACCCCTTTTAAAAAAATAATCTTTAGGCTCTCTCAGGTTCCTCCATGTAAGGCGAGTAAATCTGAATCATTTGAGTTACTCTGTGCATTCTGCTTGTTTCTCTAGAACACAAGAAATAAAGTTCCAGAGGCTCTTGCAAACAGAGGAAGTCTTGCCCACTAGTAACTTGAATTATCACCTATAGAATGTCTTTTTTTTTCTTAGACGATGTTAAGACAATTCTCCATTGAATTATTTGCGCAAACAGTTGCAGAGAACTAAAAAAAAATACTTGGAAAGATTAAATTTAATTGACATCAAGAATACTTATACCACATCATCAAAAAATCGTGGCAATATCAGTCAGTGCCTTTTAAAGTAAATGACAAATTGGAAGTGTTTAACAACATATGGTCGCTTTTCCTTGACATATATGATTAAGAATATATCTTTTTATCAAAATGTAAAATACCATCTGGCAAAAGTAACAATTATTCTATTGGCTTTGTACATTAAATTAATTCACTGTACTTTAAAATGTAAATATTTTCCTATTTTTTTCTTTTCCTTGTGCTGGATCTATATTTATTTATAATACAAACTGCATAACTAAAAAACCTATAATTAGGTAGAACAATTAAAACCAATTTTGAGTTTTGAACAGAAAGTATTCCTTAAATGATTCCCAAACGTTTCTTCAAAATTAAATGGCAGCCGTCCTTTTTTCACATTCCCAATTGTAAAGCTGAGTTAATGAAAATTTTACTATTATAACTTATTAGGCACACCATCAGACCTTGTATTTTATAGCAGCTGTGTGTTGAGCTCCTTAGAAAGAGGAAAGGGATTTATTATAAAGGCGGTGTGCCACTGCGTTTGAAGGCTCTGAACATGCGTGTAGGGCTGGTAGGAACCTATCCATGCATCCATTCACTAGAGTCACCGAGTTCAGAGAAGAACCAAAGAGCCGAAAAGTCCCTTTCCACCAAGACATAGTGTCCACTGCACAATTAGTGCTGTGAGCTGTTGGCAACTTGTAAATTTTAGGAAGCATATTAAATATAATTCTTTATGCGACAGTGTTCTTAAAACCACGTATGATGTAACCTGAAAGATGACTGTGCTGGTGTGTAGTATTCCTATTGGATATGTAGCAATCCAGGTTTTGCTGTTTGCTTTTAAAGAATTTATTATTTCAGTGAAATTTTTTTCTTGGTTTTAAGTGTTCTGAATCTTCTTAAATCTTTTTTTTTGTGGTAGGATGGATGGAGAAGTCAGATAAATATATATTAATATTTGGTGTTAAATTTTAGTTTCTACTGTGGTCAGGGCATATTTTCTGCTTTGTGAAAACTTAAAGTTTCAATAAAATGTAGATAAGTAAATCAAGGCTTATCAATAAGGTTGTAGGATAGGATCACACAATTGGTATTGACGGATCCCTCCCCACTCCAATATGTAGAATGCAGTGTGGGGATAGAAATGAGAGGGAGAACAAGAGACAAGAAGAGTTAGACGTTTGAAGATCTTAAAAGCATAAAAAACACACATGATTTAAATAAGCTGAACCCATTTCAGTGTACGGTATGATGAATCTTGGCAAACCACTACCACAATAAATATATAGAACACTAATAACAACTAAAAAAATCTGCTGTGCTCCTGCACAGTGAATTGTACTGAAATTCACTATGAACCACAAAGGCAATGATCTTCCATCAGCGAAATACATGTGAACATGTATGTGTGCACGTGTGGTTTGTTTTTGACTTTAAAGAGGTGTTGTATATAGTATGTATTCCTCACTGCGATGTTTCTAAAATCTATCTGTCTTGTTACATATAATTTTCTTTTCATTGGTCTTGAACTCATTACCCTCTTGCCTCTGCCTCTTGAGTATTGGGATATGCTTGCCATCCTGACAAATAATCATCTTTTAAGTTTTTTTTAATGCTAGCACAAGGCAAATGTGGTAACACATAATTGCAATCTCAGTGTTCAGGAGCTGAAGCAGGGAGATTCTGAGCTTGAGGCCAGTCTGCACTACACAGTAAGTTCAAGGCCATCCTAGACTACATGGTGAGTCCCTCTCTAAACAAGAAAAAGAAAGAAAGAAAAAGGGCTAAAAGAACTTTGAGAGAGACAAAGAGACAGAGTGACAGAGAGAGAGAGAGAGAGAGAGAGAGAGAGAGAGAGAGAGAGAGAGAGAGAGAGAGAGAAGTCAGAGGACAATTTTTGGAAGCTGGCCCACTCCCCCCACCATCTATATTCAGAAGACTAAACTCAGGTTATCAGGCCTGCATGGCCAGTGCTCTAACTACTGAATCAGTTTTGGTGCCCATGAACTGGTTTCTGGTCCAGGATACAAAAAAAAAAGTGATTGACATTTCTTTCTGTCTTTCTTCTCATTTTTGATTTCCATATGAAACTTGTGTGAAACAATGGGTTTTGTTGTGATCTTTTTATACATGTGCACAGCATGCTTTAATATTATTCAACCCATTTCCCATTTTGTGTCCCTTTCTTTTGTTTCAATATGAATAGAACTGCTCACTTAGACCTTAACTTCTTAACAATTGCAATAGAAATGTCCTTTTCTTAATTTCACAAAATCCTCAGACTGAAATTTAGTTCCTATCTGAAGTAACAGCCATTAATGTTTCATTAAGCAAGACTTCCATAAGAACCTTTATAAGACAACCTTGATCTACTTATTGTACAGAATATTCATTTACACTGTGTGAAGATGTGTCACTGTGATTGGTTAAATAAAGAGCTGAATGGCCAATAGCTAGGCAGAAGAGAATAGGCAGGATTTCTGTAGAGAGGGAGGAACTCAGGATGAATCTAGAAGCTTGAGAGATGACAGCAAACACTGAAGAAGTCAGACATGTGGTACAAAGGAGAGGTAACCACACGGCAGAATGTAACAGATTAATTTAAGATTTAAGAGCTAGTTGAGGAAAAGACTAAACTAAGGCCAAGCTTTCATAATTAATAATATGTCTCCTTGTTATTATTTCCCACAAAGGAAGATTTGATTACAACTTACCAGCATGAGGGTTAAGTAACAATGTGCTAAGTGTCCGAAAACGGTGCTTTAGCAAAACTCCAAAAATGTTCTTAGCATTTAACGAGGTATTTTAGACAAAATTGTCTTTGTTAGGTGATATTAATTGGGTCTAAAAAATGAGAGCACAGTTGCTTCTACTTCTTTGGTATTTAGACTAGTTCATCATAAATCTTTTCTAAACTTTGTATTAGTTTCCTCTATATGTGTTTTTAAATATAATTGTTGTGAATTTAATAAACAAAGCTATAACCTAAACTATAAGGGGACTTTGTCCTGCCAACCAGCTCTCAAATAATGACATGGACACCTAGAATTAATTATAAAATCTCTGCCTTTGCTTAGTCTTTCCCCACCAGCTCTTATACCTTAAATTAACCTGTTCATATTACTCTACATTTTACCATATTACTTTTTACCTTTCTTTCATTCTGTATGTCTGACTTCTTCCATGTCTCATTGGCTTCTAACTAGCATAATTCAAGCACCTAAATACTTATTTTCCTCCCTCAGCCTGGAAGTCCTGTCAATCACTCTTGCCTAGCTATTGGTCATTCAATTTTTTATTGAACCAATCACACGCAGCAACACATCTTGCTACAGTGTACAAATATTCTGTAACAGTTAACACATTAAAATATTGGTGTCCTATATAGATGTCCTAAGAGTTGAGGGAATGTGGGCCTATTTCTGGAGAGAAGTTAATGTTTACTCACAGAAATGACAAAAAGTCCATTGCAGATCTATGGTGAATCTTAAAATAAATGCTAGTAATTTACTGAAAAGGTTTGAAAGTAATTCTGAGACTACAAGAACAATAACAAAAAAACTCAATGAAGGGAAGATCAGTTTTTCTTACAGATAACTTTATATTTTATGTTTACAAGCATAATTAGGTCATTAATGCTAAACAAGAACAATCATGGTGTTTATCATTCTAATGAAAATGTTTTAGGATGGTGTCAATATACAACTCTGAATGAAACAATAGTGTTTGCATGAAATAATTTTTTTATTTGATTTTTGAGTCAGAATTTCCTTGTGTAGCCCTGGCTGTTCTAGAATTTGCTCTGTAGACCAGGTTGACTCCAGTACAGGGATTGATCTGTCTCTACTTCCCCACTGCTGGGATTAAAGATGTACACCATCATGCCTGGCAATGAAATAAGTTTATGAGATGAGAATACAAAAGGACAAAAGTCTTTCTGGTGTTTTAATGCTAGTTATGATATATATATATATATATATATATATATATATATATATATATATATATATATATATATACACTGTGTAATTGCTTCTCTGGGGACACCATATGAAAAGATACTTTGAAATTTGTATGGAATCAATGCATTGTGATAAAGTCTATAAAAATAAAAAATAAGACATAAAATAAAAACCCTGTTACAACATTATGAAACAAGAAATCTTCAAGAATGTCATTGAGGTCATTTACTTTGGCCATCTGCGGGTGGGTATGTACCCCACCCTTGAGAGTAGTTTGTTTCCCCAGTGAGACTTCCTTGGAGGAAACTAAATTTTTATTTTCAAGTGGCTATTAACTGGAGATAGCATCTGTGTTTGGGATGGGGGCAATGTGTCCACTCTTCCTTTCACCTCTCAGACCCCATGCAGACCTGTGCAAGCTCTGTAGCAACTTCTTAATCTCCTTTTTATATTTGCATGTTTTCACTCTTTTTTCCCTTTTTTTAAAAATGATTTTATTGAGCTCTACATTTTTTCTGCTCCCCCTCCCTCCCTCTCCTCTCCCCTTCAACTCTCTCTCATGGTCCCCATGCTCCCAATTTGCTCAGGAGATCTTGTCTTTTTCTACTTCCTATGCAGATTAGATCCATGTATGTTTCTCTTAGGGTGCTCATTGTTGTTTAGATTCTCTGGGATTGGGAATTGTTGGCTGGTTTTCTTTGCTTTATGTCTAAAATCCACATATGATTGTGTATATATAATATTTGTCTTTCTGGGACTGGGTTACCTCATTCAATATGGTGTTTTCTAGATCCACCCATTTGCCTGCGAATTTCAAGATGTCGTTTTTTTTCTGCTGTATAGTACTCCATTGTGTAAACGTACCACATTTTCCTTAACCATTCTTCAGTCGAGGGGCATTTAGGTTGTTTCCAGGTTCTGACTATGACAAACAAAGCTGCTATGAACATAGTTGAGCACATGTCCTTATGGTATGATTGAGCCAATCATACCTTTGAATATATACCCAAAAGTGGTATTGCTGGGTCTTAAGGAAAGTTGTTTACTATTTTTCTGAGAAATTGCCATACTTATATCCAAAGGGGTTGTACCAATTTGCACCCCCACCAGCAATGCAGGAGTGTTCCCTTAACCCCACATCCTCTCCAGCAAAAGTTGTCATCAGTGATTTTGATCTTGACCATTCTTACAGGTGTAAGAAAAATTCCCTCAGAGAAATGGATGAACAAACAAAAAATGGAAGACATCAACAAATTCCTTAAAGAAAACCAAGGAAAAATCAAATATATGAAAGAAACTATTCAAAACTTGAAAACTGAAATAGAGACAATAAAGAAAAGATAAGCCAAGTGAATTTTAGAAAAGAAATCATGAGGAAACAATCAGGAACCACAAATGCAAGCATAAACAGCAAAATTCAAGAGATGGAAGCTGTATCTCAAGTGCAGAAGATACAATAGAGAAAATAGACTCTTCAGTCAAAGAAAACATTAAATAAACAAAAACTTAACACAAAATGTCCAAGAAATATGGGACACCATGAAAAGACCAAACTTAAGAATAATAGATATAGAAGAAGAAGAAGTTCAACTCAAAAGCACAGAAAATATATTTAATAATATCATAGAAGAAAATTTTCCCAACCTAAAGAACGATATGTCTGTGAAGAATACAAGAAGCTTATAGAATACCAAATAGACTGGATCAAAAATGTTCCCTCACCACATAATAATCAAAACACTAAACATACAGAATAAAGAAAGAATATTAAGAGCTGCAAAGGAAAAAGGCCAAGTAACATATAAAGGCAGATCTATCAGAATTATACCTGACTTCTCAATGGAAACAATGAAAGCTGGAAGGTCATGGTCAAGCATTATGCAGATATTCAGAGACCACGGATGCCAGCCCAGAATACTATACCCAGCAAAACTTTCAATCACCATAGAAGGACAACAAGATATTCCATGACAAAACCAGATTTAACCAATACCTAGCCATAAACCCAGCCCTACACAAAATACTAGAAGGAAAACTCCAACCCAAGGAAGTTGGCTACCTCAACAAAAGCACAAACAATAGATCATCTCACAGCAGCAAATCCCAAAGAAGGGAAAAACACACAAAATAATATCACCAACAACGAAAACTAAAATAACAGGAACTAACAATCATTGGTCATTAATATCCCTTAATACAAATGGACTCAACTCACCAATAAAGAGACACAGGCCAACAACTTAGCTACAAAAACAGAATCCATCTTTCTGCTGCATACACGAAACATACCTCAACCTCAAAGACAGACATCACCTCAGAGTGAAGGGTTAGGAAAAGTTTTTCCAATCAAAGGGACCTAAGAAACAAGCTGATGTAACTATCCTAATATCTAACAAAATAGACTTCAAACTAAAATCAATCAAAAGAGACAAAAAGGGACATTTCATATGAGTCACAGAAAAAAATCCATCAAGAGGAAATCTCAATACTGAACATCTCTACCCTGAATACAGGGGCACCCTCATATGTAAAAGAGACACTTCTAAAGCTTAAATCACTCATTAAACCCCACACTAATAGTGGGATACTTCAACACTCCACTCTCACCACTGGACAGGTCTGTCAGACAAAAAATTAACAGAGAAATAAGGGAACTAACAGGTGTTATAACTCAAATGGCTTAACAGACATCTATAGAATATTCCATCCAAACATAAAAGAATATAACTTCTTCTCAGCACCTCATAGAACCTTCTCAAAAATTGACCACACACTAGGTAACAAAACAAACCTCAGCATATACAAAAAATTGGAGTAACCCCAGGTATCTTATAGGATCACCATTGCTTAAAATTAGAATTCAGCAAAAACACTAATTTCAGAAAGCCCACAAACACATTGAAATTAAACAATGTTCTCCTGCTTTCATCCTTCTAATTATAAATTTTAAATTCCTTAAAATCCAGACTTCTTTTTAAAAATCTTCCATTTATTTCTATGTGTATGGGTGTTTTACTTGTAATGCCCACACAGGACTGAAGAGAGTGGTGGATCTGCTGAAACTGAAGTCACAGCCAGTTGTAAACTGTCCTGCAGGTACTGGAGCTGAACCCAGGGTTTCTGAAAGAGCAGCCAGTGCTGTTAATCACTGAGTCATCTCTCCATCCCCATAAAATTCTTAATTTACCATAGCTATCTTTTGTTTACTGATTTTCTCTTTGGTTTTTAATTCTACATTTATGCAAGTGCCATTTCTTTATGGCGTCTGCTCCACTTGTGTGAATTCAGATTGTGTAAATATACATGGTACAGAAGGGATTGCAATTCAGATTCACTTTTTAAAGGCATGGCTTCAACTTCCTGCTCCTGTCTTTGGAGGAGCTTGGTCCAGGTCTTTTATTTCCACAAGGGAAATTAGAACTCTCATTTCCTATCCTATTTGGTTTACCTTTTAGCCTTGGCATCTGTACTAATTTCTCAGTTCTGCATTAACAAATTTCCACAAACAGTGATTAAAAGCTCCCAACATTTCTTCACTTATTAGGAGTGATAGCATCTAAAATGAGTTCTTTGGGCTAAGATCAAGGTATTGGAAGGAGTAATTCTCTCTGGATGCTCCAAGAGACAGTCTATTCCTTCACTGCTTCATTCCCTGAGGTGGTCAGTCGTTCTTGGCTATGGCTATATCACTCCCATATGCTTCTTTGTCAAATTGCACTCTCTCTAGACTCCTTCCTCTGACATAACCCAGGACATTATTAGGTCAAGAACTCAAACTCAGTCAAGTCTGGAAAGTTCCATTTGCAATAAGTGGTAATTTGTTCAGATTTTTGGGATCAGGACAAGGACTTCTTCTGGAAAGGAGGAACCCTTTGACCATACAGTTTTACCACAATGGCTGTGGATTCCCTCTTTTCTTCTTGCATCTCAAGATTTTCTCCATCTTCCTCTTCGAGTACAGCTTTCTATTACATCTAATTTTTAATTAGAAACTTTTATGATTTTATGTTATAGGTGAGGAGAGAGGCAAAGGAAAGGCTTTTATTCATTTTGATGACATGTCATCAGCATACTAGTTTTTATAAGAAACTACAATGAAAACAGCCATAACCAGGCCCAGAGGAGTAGAAAGGAGAGGATCCTTTGAGCTCAGCAGTTTGAGGTCGTCTTGATCAACATGGGTAAATCTTGTTTCAAGAAAATAAAAGCTATAAATAAATCTATTTTCATTTTAAATATAGCAATTTCTAACACTTCAGAGTTGTGAAAAGTAAAATACATAATTTTGTATAAATAATATACCTATTCTCATTTGTTTAGGATAGCTTCCTTTTTTATAAAATTCTTCCTAGAACTCTGACTAGGAACCTTGTATCAATTAAAATCCTAGCAGGAAACACACCTTTTCAAAAGATGCCATTAGAAGACGGCTTAATGATGGTTTTGTTAAGGCATGTGGGCAAGCTTCAGGGAATTCACCAAGATAAGAAACAGCACTCCCCCCCCCCCCCGCTAACAGGCCTTCCAGTTAGAAAAATCGTATACAAAATAGGGTTTTCTCTTCTGTTTTGTTATTTTCCTATGTCTAGGGCCATATTCAGGTATAATGACTAATGAATTTGGAGATTTGTATCATTTTATATAGAAATTTTAATTAGAAGAAATGAGTGGTGTGAAGGAAAACACTGTGAATAAATATTGAACCATATGTCTAAAAAGGAAAAAAAAGATCTTTAGATTTCCCTTCGAGCTCTCTGGTCATATACAGACACGAAGAACTTAAGCCTTTTACTTTTGTTTCCTTCCTAGGAAAGACTCACGCCATGATGTCTCCAGAGTCAAGCTGATGACAGATGAAGGCAGGAAACTAACTTACCTGGGTAGTTTTTTTCTTCCCCTCACGAAAATTCTGTGGTTCCCTATTGTCCATCATAAAATACATCTTTTAGAGACGATTCCTTACGTAACCTTTATGCCATTCTCATGTTCTTTTTTTCCCTTCCTTTCTACCTTGACTTCTACATCAATATTGCATGCTGACTCCAGCTTCGTGCTCCTCGCTGGGGTGCCGCCTTACTTTCTCTGTCATCTTGTATTAGTCACTCTCCTTTTCCGATCCTGCTCAGAACACCTTAGATCCTCCGTTGTCTCATCGTATCCCATCTAAGGTATTTGCCTCCAGGGGTGATTTTTTTTTTCTCCTAGCCTTTTTTCTTTGAGCCGGTGAAGGGGTCAATGAATGAAGAAACTAAAGCTAAGTGAACATCTATTACAGCCATGCCATGCTGTGTGCGGTTTCACAGAGCTGGCGTTGTGTGTTCTTTATAGTACACAAGGTTGCGGCCCAGAGACTTTGCAGATACTCTCCAAACTAAACCTTGGCAGCTGCTCGGTGGTGGTGCACACCTTTAATCCCAGCATTTGGGAGGCAGAGGCAGAAGGATCTCTGCGAGTCTGAGGCCAGCCTGAGCTACAGAGGGAGTTCCAGGACAGCTAGGCCTGTTACACAGAGAAACCCTGTCTCAAGAAAATCAAAACCAACCAACCAACCAACCAACCAAACAGAACCAGCAACAACAGCAAAAAACCTAAAAGTTGACAATACTAGGCTTCAACCGAAAGTTCACCTATGTACTCCCTGACTCATGTACTGCCTCTTCATCCACAATGATGGCTGACGCAAGAAGAATTCCCATTTAGCTCTGGAAAAAAATATATTCATGTTTGAGTCAGCAGTGTCAGAAATTGACTAAATATACGCCAGTAGTAGATATATATGAATATTTAAAGATGTTTGCTTTTTAGTAAGATGACACAAAGCACCAAAAAAAAAAAAGCAAAAAAAAACCCCTTTCTTGAGTTTTGATGAAGTGGTGGCTATAGGTGTAAGAAGCCTTATAAATTGTTATTTTTCCTACTTTGTAACTAATTGCTCTTTGCTGTTACAAATCACTCAGAATATTATAATTTTTTTTCTTTTCAGCCCATTAAATTTCTGGAAAACATACTTAACAAATACCTTTAGTTAACTGTAGTCGATCGGAAAAATCATCTTGTCCCACTAAGGACTAACTTTTGGATATGTAGTGTCTCATGAACTAGGACTGGGGATGGATGTCTAACACTTGAGATATGGAAGTGGGGCCCGGGGGGCGGGGGGAGAATCAGAAATTCAAGGTCAAGGCCTTGGCCACATTACCAAGTTTGAGGCCAATGTGGGTTACCTATTGAGCTTCAGGCCAATCTAAGCTGCAGTAAAGGACCTTGTCTGGAAAACAAAGTTGGAATTTCCACTCAGCAGTAGGGTGCTTGCCTAGCATGTACGAGGTCTTGGTTTAAACACACATGCATGCATGCACACACACACACGCACAGACTCACACACACACACACACACATCCAATATTGCCTCATGTAACCACCCTTATCAGAGAATTCTATCCCATATTAATAAAATGTAAGATAAGTGATAAAAATTATCTATATTTAACAATGTATTTATGATAAGCAGTTAAGCTCTTCCTTAAAGTAGACTACACTGCTATTTTTCACTTTGCATGTCTAGCATTATGACTATGTTAGTCGTACCGTTATCATCTTCAATGTCTTTGTCATTTTCCTTGTTCTGTATCTTCAGTGTAACTGAACGATCTTCAGAGTAGGCTGTACTGTTAAAGCTTTTTAGCAGCGCCTTTGGCTTTAGCCTACTTCCTTATCATTCTAGTCGAGACGATAAAGCAATTACCTGGGTATCAAAATATGGTTAATAAGTGTAAGGAACCTAATCTATTCTTGAGTTAAACTGTATGGGAGAATCTTTGTCTTCCTTTGAAGCAAACCAGACTGGAGTCTCTCTAAGAGTAAAAGCCGACCAGGTAGTGGTGGCTTGTGCCTTTAATCTCAGCATTTAGAAGGCAGAGCCAGGCAGATCACTGTGAGTTCAAGGCCAGCCTGATCTACAGAGTGAGTTCCAGGACAGCCAAGACTACACAGAGAAACCCTGTCTTGGGGTGGGGGTGAGGGACAAAAGTAAGAACTGAGGCTGGTGAGATAGTTCAACAGTTAAGAGTACTGCTTTTTGGGAGGACTGGGATTTGTCTCCAGAACCCACATGCAGCAGTTCACTACCTGTGACTCCAGCTCCAGAGGCGCCAATGCCTCTGAACTCCTCAGACATCTGCACGTTCAGGTGCACACACCCCCCACCACCCCCATAGACACAATCAAATAGAGAAACTTAGGGTTCCTAGTTCTTTAAGATCTTTGCAAAATTGGCTGTCTGTTTCCCCTTCTTAAACTAGGCAGATGAATCTCTGTATTTTAAAGAAACAGCCCAACAGAATTTTAACCTTTTACTTTTGAATTTTTAGCTGGCAATAAAAAGGAAAATTTCAACTGGATGGAGTAGAGTTGAGTGCATTTGCTTGATTTCAGCATTAAAGTGTGTTACATAACCACAGTTTACAAGAGAAAATATAGTGTTCCACATCAAAGGTTCCTCCAAAGTAGAGCAATACTTAAAGTACCATTTAATATTTATTTTCTCAATAAATAATGTGTTGGGGAATCTCTTCATAGACCAAGTCATATCATCTGAGGATGACAAGCTAAAATTGCTTCAGATTGTCATTTATTAGTAACGTTTTCTAATATACAATTAGAAAAAGTAATTAATATCAAGGTAGCTATGGTAGGCATGTTTTTTTTTTTAACACCAATCCTTTGGCAAAATGCTGACTCTTTCTAAACATCAACTTTTGCCCTCCATACTTGGTAGTAACACTTTCCCATGCCTTTTAAGTGACCCTGTTTAGAACAGTGCTAACACTTCAGGAAAACCTGCAGATGTGCGCTGCGTGTCTTTTACTCCACTTTAATAATAACAAAAAAGAGGCTCCTTGTTTTCCTCACTTGTTCACCAATGTCCATTTCTGCCCCTGTGTTTATGCGGTGCATTCATTAGTGGTTTTTACTTGTCTAGTCTTTGGGACCATAAAACTAGAGTTTATTATTCTCCAGGTGATGAATTTTCTTATTTACAAATTACTTGCAGATCATGTGTGGGCAGCATGATTGCTGATCCTGCCTAACGAATACATTTAGTGTTTAATTTTTTTTTCTGTTGCTATTTCTAATTTGAAGTGGGTAGACCAAAACCAATTAATTCTATTCCAGTTTTTCAGTACTTTGCTGCATGCCTCTTCTGTCACTACAGATGCTTATGACTCTTAATATATGGCTTTAAATAACATCGATATTAGAAATGCGTTGATACTAAGTTAGCCGCTCCTGATAACTGTATCTTTCAGGTAAACCAGAGCTGCTAATTACCTTAAAGAAATTTAGGTCACGTATTCATAAACTGAATTAATTTATCTTCAACAAAACTGCTTATAGCCAGATTGCTTTAAAGATAATCATAACCATAGAATTAGAAATCTTTAAGAACTTTTGAAAACATAGCCCCAAAGATTGCAATGTCTAGTATAATGAAACTTTACCAGAGAAAAGTGGATTGTTTCTATCTATTTATGAATTATGAAATAGGCACATGAGCTAATTTAGATGTCAGTGTTTATAGTTTTTCCTTCTCTTTGGTGACTAGTCAGTCAAAAGGTGTGAGTGGAGTGGAAGAAACTTGGATTTGTGAGGGTAATTTATCCAGGCTATCTGAAGAGTCTAGATTGGATTTGTGAAGGTAGTTTATCCAGGCTATCTGAGGAGTCTAGATTGTATTTGTGAGGGTAATTTATCCAGGCTATTCGAAGAGTCTAGATTGGGTTTGTGAAGGTAGTTTATCCAAGCTATCAGAAGAGTCTAGATTGAGTTTGTGAAGGTGAGTTATCCATGCTATCCAAAGAGTCAAGAATTCTTGTTCTGTTTGTAGACTGGGATTGAACATTAAGCAACAGAGTGAGTGTGAGCATGAAATGAACAGGTAATTATTTATGTAAACTCATCTTGACATAGCTAAAGGCCTATCACCATAGGACTCTAGTATACGACAGAAGTATCTGCGTTTTTCCTTCATTTAAGAAGCTGTGGATTGGTTCTTCATGATGCTATTAGAACAAGGACACTTTAGCCATTCCAACTTTAACTTCGTGACAACAAAGACCCCAAAATCCTGTGACATAAAGTGAGACTAGATACTCAAGCAAGACTATGAAACAAGTGGATTTAAATATAACAATTTTGAGGGCTCTTTATTTTTCTAGCACCCTGCTAGGCGTGTTTATATAGGTCAATTCATTTAACCCCCAGTCTTATAAGTCTTTCACAGATAAAGAAGCAGTAGTTTATCCCTGGCTTGTTAGTTTTCTTATTCCTAACGCTATATGATCTAGCAATAACCACAGACTATTGACTTTGAGGGTGCATATCTTCTTAAAGGAATTCAGGCATCAGATGGGAGCTTGAATTCAGAACTCATTTAGTTCTGATCATTCTTAACTTTATGCAGCCCTGCTGTAACAGATCCTGGAGAGCCTTAAGACTCAAGCGGATGGGACACAAAGCCAGTCCAGTAAGCTGAGACAACAACGTGAGGAAATAATGTCCAGATGAGACAGACAGGCCACGCCCATGGCACTCTGTAGAGGTAGATGTGGATCCGATTATGAGTGTAAAATGAATTATATATCCTTACTGTTCTACAATGCCTGCATCATAGTAGAATAATCACCCAGTAACTAAAACATTACACAGAGCCGACTTTCCCAGGTTTTTTTTTTCTTTAGTCAGTTTAATATTCGCACCTACAGAATGAGCAGAGGTTAGAACATTCTGATTCTATTTCTCTGTAGGACACCAAAAATAGAAGCAGCTTGCATTGAAATAGTTCTGTGACTAAGCCTAGCCTCCCTGTTGCATGTTTCTAATTGCATGCATTTCAAGGTTGGGGTTTTTTTTAGAAAGCTATTAAAAAGTGGGAAAGTAGGCCCCAAAGTATGACTTAGAGTTTACTTTTAAAAATTCAACTGCTTAAAATTCATTAGTGTTTAAGACGGCGTTATTTTCACTTCTTTCTCAGTCCCATCTTTACCAACGCTCATACAGATAAATTACATGCTCACACGTGTGTACTTCAAACAAGGCAACCTGGGGAAAAGATGTTTGGTTGGGAGAGAGAGAGAGAGAGAGAGAGAGAGAGAGAGAGAGAGAGAGAGATTGGGTCGGTGGGAAAGAACAGTTAATTGATTATATCTGACTTTAATATTGTCTTTTGTGACTTCCTTTGATAATTGGTACTTGAATGAATTCCAGTGGCAAGTAACAACGGAAGTATATGTTTCAATAAACTGGAGAAAATGCCCGGTTTTCCTGCTTTCTCAACCATATATACTTGCACCCTTTCTGTGCTAAACATGCTTTCTTTGTGGGGTTAAGTAACTTTTTATATCAGGTCCCAGATTTCTTCTTTAAACCAATCTTTATTTTTACGGTGGTAAAATATACACTGCTTACAAGATTTATTGTTTTTGCCATTTTCACTACTGTCTATTCTCCATAGCCATCCAACTGCAGAACTTTTTTTATTTAATTTTTATTTTTTGAGACAGGGTTTCTCTGTACAACTTTGAAGCCTGTCCTGGAACTAGCTCTTGTAGACCAGGCTGGTCTCGAACTTACAGATATCCACCTGCCTCTGCCTCCCGAGTGCTGGGATTGAAGGCATGTGCCACCACCGCCCGGCCCAAGTGCAGAACTTTAAAACATCTCTCGCTGTTAGAGATGTAGAACTGGGCCATTGCTGTGACTTTTCAAACTTCCACACAGCTTTAGTCCCAACACCCACAAGCCAGAGGCAGGTGGATCTCTGTAAGTTCGAGACCAGCCTGGTCTTCAGAGCAAGTTCCAGGTCAGCTAGGGCTACATGATAAGACCCTACCTAAAATAATAAGTAAAATAAAATAAAAATAATACTTCTGCTGTACTCTTCTTAGGTGCTTTCCAGAAGAAAAAATAAAGATGTCAAAGCCCTTTGAGTTTCAAAAGACCAACTTTATATTTATTTTCTACCAGCAGAAGAAACATAGGAAGAAAGTAGTTAAGAAAAGTGATGAAATTAGGAAACAGATAAGCAGAGAAAATTCTAGGATTGAGTAGGATGTCTGTAGACTCACGGACATTCCAAAACATTTGTAAGGTTACAAGAAAGATTCGAAGAACAACCTCTAAAACTAAAAACCAGTGCTTACAGCCATGAATTCCCGAAACCTCAAGGTTGTTCAAGAGAACTTGAAATAGAGCATGGAAGATGAATTTAGATGGTACGAGGCCTGAAACTTGTGAAAATGTCAATTCTTTCTACATTAATTATCTGTATAACCAAATATTACCATTAGATAATGAGTTTCTTAAACGGCGTTCATACGTCTGTTCTCATAACATATGTGTAAAATAAAGCCAAACTTCTCTTTCAGGAAATCGATTCCATCTTTAATTTACTTTCCAATTGCACCTGAGTATATCTCAGGTGAAAATGAGAAGACCTGGATCTGTCAGTATTGATGTCCATGGAGGTGGCTTCCTTTATTATAATTTGTGAAGTTCTCTTGAGCTGTCTTGGCAAGAGATCTCACATGGGAAGAGAGAATCAAGACACAAGGTGGTCAAGACCACCAGGTTGTGCGGGTTCGTGGTCAAGTATAGTGCATGCTTAAGCAAACAAAGGAGATTGTCAGCTTGTTCAAAGGTGAGGTGCTCAAGTGTAGCGTTTTAGTGCAAATTACTCGATATCTTAAGGCTATTTCTTGTTATTTCTTTTCAGTCTAAAGTGACTGACAACACTTCTGAATCACCTGTTTCAGGTTGAGTGGCATTTCATTAAAACATTCCAAGCTAAGAGCTCTTATTCTTTTTATTAAATTTACATAAAAACTGTCTGTGACCATGACCGCAGCGTGATTGTATTTATGCCTTTGCATTAACTGCTCTTCAACTGTATTGAGAAAATCACTTTTATTTTTCAATTACTTATTCAATTCTAAGAGAAACAGTTGTCAGAGATAGGTTTACAGCGGAGAATGGCTGTTTCAATAGGTGTAAAATCAATTTGTAACTTTTATTTAAGAAAAGAGAACTGCTGTACTACCCACTGTTCCTTTAGTTACTGACTTTTGGAATCAATGTTATACTTAACTCCAAAGGGACATTTTTGTTCTTAAAAAAAGCATGACAATGTCATTTACCACCACGTCAAACATATTGTGCTCAGTTGACATCTTTTAGAAAATATTCCCTTAAACTTCTTTATGTCTGAAACTTTTTTTCCCTGAAATGATTTGGTCATCCCTCCAACATAGCGTAAGTCAATTTCAGGATCAAAGTTCACTGTGGTGAGGCCAGTGAGCAAGCTTATTTAGTGTGAAATAGCAAAAGCTACTCAGGAAGCAGATGGGCCAACTAGGCAACTACATACTGTGAGAAAATAAAGCTTGTGGTTTTTTTTTTTTTTTAAATCCTTTGCATTTCTCTTGTGGTCAACTTCTGCACTTCAAAATCAACAGTGAAACAGCATCAGCAAGAACCATGATGGGTAGATAGGTGGTTATGATGGTGTCAATAATCTTTGGGAGCAAAAGAACCAACCGCGGGTAATTAGCAAGATTTAAAAAAAATATTTTAAAAATGAGGTGTTTATGTTCTTGATTAAACATCAAACGTCGGGATGAGATTACAACATGGCCGATTTTGATGTAAATAATAATCAGAGAGGTACAGGGCTGGAGGGTACTCAGAACATCACTTAAGGCTACCAAACGCACAGTACTAATGTCCTGCCTTTGAAAACAAAACTGTTGCGTTGAAGTGTAGCCAACTAGTCAAAAACACATGGTTCCCGGGACTCCGTGAACCGGTTACGTTACTTTGGGTCTACCTGAGGAGGGACCAAGACGAGAGAGCCATTTAAGAGCAGTTCTGCTTTCTGCGTCTTTTGTTCTTGCCAGGGTGCCCATTTTTTAAGTATTCAAACAAAGAACCACAAACCGCCAGTCACACCATAATACCAGCTTGTGTTTACATTTTCAGCTCTCCGGATCGTGATCCTATTGAGTGCACACAGAGCGAGTGCTCGTGTACACGCGCCCGTCCGCCATCAGGAGGACTGCAACTGTAAACACAAGCTGGTATTTTGGTGTGATCACGCTAATATGGCGGATTGTGAGGTCAAGGGGTGGAAGGTGAATTATGGATCCAGAATTTCCTTGCTTTTGTCAGTTTAAGTCAGGCTGCTTACACAGTAGCTGCTTTTCAAACTCAAATAACGGCTATTTTAAAGAAATGAAGATCCATCTTAAATAATTAGGAGGGCTAGAGGAGAGAATTGTCTTTCTGGAATGAAGTAGAAGCACCTGCCCTCTCAACCTTAAAAATCTGATCATGAAAGACACATAATATACTAATTTAGAACATAGCCATGAGTTGGTCACAATAAAAAGTCTTGCATAAAATAATTCAGTCTTTAAAGGACATCTCATCTTGAGGGAAACCCACTTTGGTGCCTTGTTTCTATTACTAAAAGTCCACTTAGCCAAAAAAAAATTGATCATCATACCCCAAAGAAAGAAAAGTAGACCAAGGCTGGAATGAAACATGGAATGTCTTCTCCTTTGCTGTTTTAAAAAAATGATAGTCTGCATCATTTAATCACAGGTAGACAATATATCCTTAACCAAGGTGTGCTAGATGAAATCGTCAAGGCATGTAACGTGAATTTTGAAGCACAGTGCGGAGCATCTTTAGTGAGAACAATGTCAGAAATCATGCCACAACCCATCCTCCAAACACAAGAATTGAATCACTGGTATAGATTCATTGGGGATCAATTCCTGCAGAAAACAAAGGACTGCTATCAAATATAGATAACTGATTTCTCATAGTCTCAGATCTCCATCCAGATAAGTGCTAACAAATGTCATTCTTTTTATTCTCTTCGTTTTTAAAAAGGTATGCTATCTTTAAAATCATCAACGTTAGAAAGACAAATGGAGGTGTCTGATATGGGGGTACATTTAATATATTTGTCTCATGAAGGCAATACCTCTTGTGACTACATGAAGTCCAGGTGTCCTAAAAAAGTTCAGGTGGCCTTTTAGTCTGTTCTAATCCTAAAGTTATCTATAGGCATGGAATTTTCAGCCATATACTTCCTCTGATTAGCCATCTCTACTTAGGTTCTAGTCAGCAGCTAGCAAAGTCCTCCCAATCATGTACTCAGGCTCTTAGGTAATAATACAATAGAAACATACCCATCCATACAGCGAAGAAACCTACAAATAAATACCAAGATAACTAAATAATCCATATTAGTTTATTTTGGGGGGGGGGGTCGTTTCAAAGCTCTCTTGCCTCCCCAGAGTTTACAATTCTTAACTACGTTTAAATGAAAGAGTGGTTCTCCCATCATTGGTCCCCTTGCTGACATTCGGTAAAGATGGCAACCCGACAGCATGGAGGTGGTGAGAGATGAGAACACAAACAGGAAGCAGAGAACTATGTTCCGAAGGGTTATTAAGACCAAAGTCAGAATGTTCAAATTTTTACATAATGATGTTTTTAACTACTTGGTCTGTAGCAATGTCTCTGTTTTCCATTGACTACTAAAATGTATCTCCCTTCTTTCTTTCTCTCTTTCTTTCCTTCTTTTTTTTTTTAGAATAAAAAGGGAATTAAATTTAAAGCATAAATAGAGTAACCTGAATGAGCAAAACCCAACCAACCTAGGGCTGGGGAGATGACTCACCAGTTAAGATTGCTCACTGTTCTTGCAGAGAGCTCCCATTCCTTTCCCATATGGTACCTCCCAGCCATTGCTATCTTCATTTGCGTTGGATCCGGTGTCTTCTTTTGACCTCTGCCAGCACCAGACGTAAACGTTGTGCATATACATACATGCAGGCAAACACATGCATAAAGTTAAATTTAAAGACCTTTAAAAACTCCTCACACAATTTTGGTATTTTTCTGCTTTGAGATTTTTATCTATCTAGTATTTTCCTTGGAATTCTTTTATACATAAATGTGTGAAATCTGGTTTATTTTCTACATGCTTTATTACAAAATATCTCTTTAAATAAAAAATATAACGTATGTGAATGGGTGTTTCACCTACCATGTGTGTCTGTGCGTCGTGTGTGTGAATTGCCCAAGGAGGCCAGAAGAGGGTGGCAGATCCCCTGGGACTGGAATTAAGGGTGGCTGTGAGCCACCAAGTGAAGCAAATGTGTGTCTCAGCCCAAACACGGGTCCTCTGTGGGAGCAGCCAGGGCTCTTAGCCACTGACCTATTTCTCCAAGGTCCCCAAATGTCTTTTTCATAAAAAAGATTTGGTCTGGAGAGCCAGAGCAGCGGTTAATAGCCCTGGCTGCTCTTACAGAGAATCAAAGTTCCTTTCCAGTACTC
This sequence comes from Myodes glareolus, assembly GCF_982192425.1. Taxonomy (NCBI): domain Eukaryota; kingdom Metazoa; phylum Chordata; class Mammalia; order Rodentia; family Cricetidae; genus Myodes; species Myodes glareolus. The sequence goes on along the minus strand of NC_142046.1, from coordinate 43,558,116 downwards.
ACCAACAGCAGCTCACAAGTACTTCTCATTCCAGCTCCAAGGGATTCAATGCTTTCTTCTGGTTTATACACACACACACACACACACACACACACACACACAGAGAGAGAGAGAGAGAGCGGGGGGGGGGGAGAGGGAGGGGAAGTGGGAGAGAGAGAGAGGGAGGGAGAGAGGGAGAGAGAGAGAGAGAGAGAGAGAGAGAGAGAGAGAGATTTAAAAAAACATCTTCAAAAAAAGAATATTTGAACCTGACATGGTGGTGCACATCTTTAATCCCAGCACTCAGAAGGCAGTCAGACAGATCTCTGTGACTTTGAGGCCAGCCTGGTCTACAGGGTGAGTTTCAGGACAGCCAGAGCTATGTAGAGAGACCATTTGAGATCAGAGAGAAGAAAGAGGAGAGCAGGGGAGGGGAGGAGAGAGGAGAGGAGAAAGAGAAAGGAGGGGAAAGCAGGTGCCTGGGAAGATCAGATGAGGGTGTTAGGAGTTACAGGCAGCTGCGAGCCACCTGATGCGGGACCTGGATGTGGGTCCCCTGCACAATCAAGAATCTTTCCTCCATCCCCACAAAACTTCTCTGTGGGGAAAATGAAGGACTGCTTTTGAGTTTGAATAACTAGAACTGTCATTAGGTTTTATTTCCACATGACTAGATAGACTTTTCATGTACATCATAGCGAATTGCTTTATGAATTGATTAATTGCACTTCTTCTGTTGAGAACATCAGTTTGGGTGACAGCTGTATGGTACAGGCGAGGCCTAGCTTTTCTTCATTGTAGTCTTCATTAGAAGTCAGCTAAGGGAGTTGAAGCTTGAGCTCAGTGGAAGGGTGAAGCCCAGTGCCCTGGGTTTCATCCTTAGCCCACCCCAAAACAAAATAATAAAAAAATAGAAATCATCTTAAAATGGTCTTAAAAATATATACAGTATGTCTGTGTATATATGTGTAGTATGCATATGTATATGTAGTGTATATATACATAGTGTGTATATATAGGGTGTGTATGTATATATAGTGTGTATGTGTATATATAGTGTGTGTATACATACATACATACATACATAATACATACGTGTGTGTGTGTGTGTGTGTGTGTGTTGAGGGGGTATGCCATATGCACATGCCCATGCATGCAAGAGTCAGGGCACAAGTACAGTTACCTGAGAATGACTTGTGGAACTCAGTTCTCTCCTTTTCTTGATGCGGTTTCTGCAAGTCTTCATGTTCGGCAGTAAGCACTCTTCCTCTCAGCCATTTCACTGGCCCCAAAAAGTATACACTATCTGTACAGATGATGCATTACTTTATACATGGATACATTCAACCAATCACATTCAGCCAAAATGGCTCACTCTAGTCCCCAACTGGCCATCTCCAACTACCAAATTTCCCGCCACCCTTTTCAAATCTTTTGGAACAGCCTTAAGTAAAGCCCCTCACTCAGTCATAGTAAATACTCAGCAAGAACAGAGTAGCCCTCTCTTCAAGGAAGATATTAAGAGTAAGTTGTTAAGATGTTGAGAGGAAGCTTCAGTAAGCAAACTGTGGAGGACTTTATCTTAGGTCTTCAGAATGTCTGCAGCTGAGATCAAAGCCACGCCTGAAATACAACGAGGATTTACAAGGAACAAGCAGGTTTAAGGCTGTGCAGCAATGTAATGGTTTTCTTTGTTTGGAAGGCAATTTCTCTTGACATGCTGTTATTTCTTCTCCGTGATTTAAAGAGGTTCTCACGACAAAATACAGGTAAGAAATAATATAGCTAAGTTGTAGTTTGTAGACAAGTATACATGAGAGCGGAGCGTGGGAAGAGGTGAGCGGTGCCATTTGCAGCTCTCATACTAGAATTAAAAATATGAACGAGATTTAGTCTCAGTAATAAACATCTTCTGTGAAGTAAGCAGATACCGAAGGAGAAATTGGGCCAGGTTTGGTGGTGCACTCTTTGATCCCGGCAACCAGGAGGCAAGAAGTAGGTGGGTCTCTTGTGAGTTCAAGGCCAGTCTGGTTTGCAGTCTTAATGATAGAGTCTCACTAGCACGCATGAGGTTCGGGGTATGATCCCCAACATGAAAGGAGAAAGAGAAGGAGGAGGAGGGAGGAAAAGGAGAATAGGAGGAGCCTGAACTTACATTTATTAAAATCTCCTGAGATTTGTATGCATATACTGACTCAGTTATATATTTTTCAACATAGAACAATTGAACAAAATGCTGACATGAGATGTGTCTCTTAGTTCAAAAGCATTTGAGAACTACTTCTTTGTTATTGTTGTTGTTTTGAGACAGGTTTTCTCTGTGTAGCTCTGGTTGTCCTAGAACACACTCTGTAGACCAGGCTGGCCTTGAACTCACAGAGATCCGCCTGCCTCTGCCTAACAAGTGCCACCACCACCGACCTGAAAACTACTCTAACTTTTTTTTTTGACAGAAATGGTCAGTTACATCTGAAGCTTTGTGATTATAATATTCTTTTTTTTAGTATTTTTTATGGTTTATTTAACTTTATTTTATGTGCATTGGTGTGAAAGTGTCAGATCCCCTGGAACTGGGTTTTCAGACAGTTGTGAGCTGCCATGTGGGTGCTGGGAATTGAACCCGGGTCCTCTGGAAGAGCAGTCAGTGCTCTTAACCGCTGAGCCATCTCTCCAGCCCCTATAATATTCTTGTGATAATGAAGTTGCCAATAGTTATAATAACACAACACAAATTCAACTGTGGAATCCATAGGAAGTCTTTAAAGTCACAAAGGCCATTTCCTCAGGTAGAGATGAGTAAAGTGGGGGAGAGTGACAGCTACCTTTCTCTTCAGCGGCTGTGGAACCTGAGCAAAGAGCACATGTGGCTTAGAAAAGTTGCTTTTAAAAAAATCCTTACAGGATTGATTAATCGATCTGTTACTATCTGCAAGTACACCGCTTCCATAAACAGAAGTTACCTGGTAGACTAGGAGTTGGGAAAAGTCTAATTTTGGTGAGCTTGCCACATATATACATACATTTTACTGAACCAGAGGCAGGTCATTAAATAAGAACAAAACCACATTGCTTTATTCTTCATTTCTACCCAAACCGTGCAAATCCATCAATTTTATTGACACATTATGTTATATCTTAGAAAAATAGACATTAGTTCTTAAACCCCTGCCCTTCCCACACACCTTAGCTTTTAAAATTGAATAATGCAAATCTGATTAACTTGTTTCAGGGCTCTAAATTAGATATTTTTAGTTACTTATTTTATTCTTTGAACTACCAACAATTTTTCTCATCCTTTAAGGATGTAAACAAGAAATAAGTTTTAAATGAATATGTAAATGATACATGAAAAAAGAAGAAACCACTCCTTGCCTATTTGAGGTTAGTCACAAAACAGTAAAAACGCTTTGTTTTAAGAATACTTTGACTGCTTGATCGACCCCCTGGTACTCCTGGCCCCAGTTCCTCTCCTCCTTCTTCTAGGTCTTTGGATTTGAAATCATATCTCTGTTTCATCTCCTGCAGCCCTGAGATTACAGGCACATGCCACCTGCCTGTCTTCCTCAAGTCATTTTTGTTGTTGTTGTTTTGTTTTGCAAGACAGTGCTTTTCTGTTTAGCCCTGGCTGTCCTGCCTCGAACTCACAGAGATCCACGTGCATCTGCCTCCCGAGCAGTGGGATTAAAGACACAGTCACTTGCCGGGCCTAAGCCATTTTTTTTTTTTTGATGATCCCTCAAATCATTTTCTTCTGTTCCTTCCACTTCCATATTCTTGCGCATCCCACACAGATGTTCCTCAGCCTATAATAGGGTTCTGTCTCGGTGCTCCCACTGTGAGATGATGACAGAGCAAACGGAAAGTACATCAGTGCATCCAGCCACCAGACACAGCTCACCAACCCGGCACGCTAGGATTTCAGTTCGCTTGCTTCACGATCACGTGACTAACAGGAGCCGCAGCTTGCAGCTGCTGCCCAACACTGCAAGCAGCAATTATGCTACATATAGCCAGCCAGAAGAAAGCATTAAAATTCAACATTCAAAGGAGTTTCTGCCGAACGTGTAAATAAAAACTGCAGGTGAAGCCACTATGAACTGGAGACCATCTGTATGCCGTTGGTAGCTTCATCTGTAGCTGCCACTCTGGCAAGCACTGCTTTTATGTCACCGTACTAGTCTAGGTCTAGGACATTAACCGCTCCGACTAAGCTTGTACAGTTTGAAAATTAATATAGCAAAGCTTTCACTGTCGTGAATTCGCGGAACGCACGTTGGTTATTTTTTATGGTTTCTAAGAGTCCCTCTTCAGCCTCCTCACGGAAGGCTGTGGACCAAGTTGCTCAGCAGTCTGAAAGAATGGCTAGATCGCGTTTTCCTCAGTTCATACAGAGATGTATACGTGTTATATAATAAAGCCGGGTTTATTACGTACTCAGAAGTCATCTGGAGGGAAATGGCAGTGAATAGTCAGGAGAGTTGTCTATACAGGGATGGGGTGGCAGTGAATCTGCTTTTTCTCATAGGAATGTGGCTTTGTTAGGAAGCAGAACTATATTTTTAAATTACTAAAGGCCAAGTGCAATGCATTTGACATTTGTTATCTATGACGCTGAAATTCCGCTGTCATCTCATTTTGACACAGAGGATGCTGAGGTTTGGAAAACAGAACTAGCTCGGTGTGGTAGACAGGGCTCTGTGTTTAGTTCTCTGTTCTAAGTCCTTGATATGTCTTCTGTGGAGTGTGTGTGTGTGTGTGTGTGTGTGTGTGTGTGTGTGTGTGTGTGTATGTGTGCTAGGGTTTTGATTGCTGCGATGAAATACCATGACCAAAAATGAAGTTGGGGAGGAAAGGGTTTCTTCGCTTTAAACTTCTAGATCCTTCGTCCATCTTTGGAGAAAGTCAGTCAAGGAACTTAAGCAGGTCTGGAACCTGGATGCAGGAGCTGATGCAGAGGCCGTGGCAGCGTGCTGCTTACTGGCTTGGACCCCATGACTTGCTCAGCCTGCTTTCTTATAGAACCCAGGACCACCAGCCCAGGGGTGGCCCCATCCACAATGGGCTGACCTCCCCCGCCACCCTCGCACTACCAATAACTAATTAAGAAAATGCTTTACCGCTAGATCTTATGGAGGCATTTTCTCAGTTAAGGTTTTGTCCTTTCAGATAACTCTAGCTTGTGTCACGTTGACACAAAGCCAGACAGCACAGGGGGTTATTTCCCATTCTCATTCATTTAGGGTTGGTCACTTGAGTTTCTCAGACCAACATAATGGGGAAGCAAAGACGTATGTTTTCAGTTGAGCTTAAGAAGTGCCTTCCTTCTCAAGGAAGGGAGAGAAGGTGATGAAAACTTCGATGAAACTACTTTGGGGCAGTAGGAAGATTTCTGTGAGTTCCTGGCTAGCCTGGGCTACAATGTAAAATCATACACACACACACACACACACACACACACACACACACACACACAAACTAGAAGAAGAGAAAGAGGGAGGGAAAGAGAAGGAGGAGGGGAAGGAGGCAGGGAGGATGGGAGGGGAAGGATTTAGGGAAATTCATCAAGTCTCTCCCACCCTGGTATCTGACAGAAGACACCAGGCCTGAGAAAAGAGGCACAGGAGTCTAAGACTGACCAGGAGCTGAAAGGGAAGTTCTGTTTTTCTACCAGAACCCTGAAGTCTCTCAGCCGACCCAGAAATACATACCACGGCAATAAAGGTTTGCTGCTGCGAGCTGATACAATCTTGGGAGTTTTTGTTTAGCAGTTTCGTTGCCTTGAGACTTTAACAAAGCAGCAGAGTCATGTGACTGGGACAGATATGAGACAGGAGATGAAAACCAGGGAGCCATGGATAGCACAGCCAAAAGCTTAGCAGGGAAAATAGGGAGTGTTCAGAAATGGTGCGGGAATTTTAACTGGCAAACTGAGGGAGGTGGGAATGTGGTTGAATCTCTAACTTAGACTTTAGAAGAGAAATCTAAATAGATTAAAGGCATGATGAAAAATGTAACAGCATCAATATACTTAGAATAAAATAAAGGAATTTTTCTGAGTAATCTCCTTTTAGAAATGCCTTTATGAGGAGGGTATAAAGGACATTAAACATAGATATGGCTTATAAACTTGATTACATAAAAACGTTGTATAAAAAAACAGGTATAGTAAGGCATAAAGGCTAAAGACATGCTGAAAGGTACACGTCACAAGCAAAACTGACCTTTTTTTTCCTTTTAAGGAGTACACAATTATAAGCTAATAACAAAATGTCTACTCCAAAGGAATCAGTAGAGTAAGATGGAATAACTACTTCCCAAATGTAGAAAGCCATGGGGGAGTCTTGATATGCACACTTGGTAAACTTTATTAGAAATCGACTTCTAGAAATTAAAAGAGTAATGAAATATCATATCTCACTTAAAATATAAAAGAATTTTAAAATATGTTACCAACTATAGAACATACTAGAGAATAAAATTACTATGATTTTCAGAAATTGTATTATATTTATGTGTTTTAGGGTATGTGATGAAGAGGGGGTGTAGTGGGTGCATGTGTACCATGGCATGTGTGTGGAGAGTGAAAACAGCTGTGGGAACTGGTTCTATTGTTCCATAAAACTCAGGTCTCAAAGCTTGATGGCAGGGACCCTTAACATACCTATTGAATCATTTCACCAATCCTATGATCTTTTCTGATAATACTTAGAAATAATACATATTTTAATTATAAGACAGAAGTAGCATTTCTATTTGTTTCCCACACTGTTCCACCATCTTTCCTTATTCCCTCTCTTTCTTTTTCCTTCTTTCCTTTCTTATTCTTTGTTTTTCTTTGTGTGTGTGTGTGTGTGTGTGGTGTTATAAAACATAGTCATGCTGTGTGGTCCTGGACAATGTTGAATTCCTGACCCTCCTACTTCAGCCTTCTGAGTGCTAGGATTACAGGTGTGCACCATCTTAGTCCATGATTGAGATTATAGGCATACTCTACCACAGTACATAGCAATTTAATTAATTAAGGAAGTAATACTGGACCACATGTAAAAACATTCAGTGTAAATATAATATTCATCGTAAACATAATATTTATTGCAAAAATTGGAAATAACTTAAGTGTTCATCAGCTGGTGTGGTGACAGACACTTGAAATTTCAGTATTTGGGAGGCTGATGTAGAGCATGTCCCAGTCGAGAGCAGACTTGACCACACAACGAGGACCTGGCCAATTCAAGTTATAGCAAGATCTTGTTTCAAAATAAGACAATGGCAACAACAAAGGGAAAAAAAATCAACAAAAATAAAACCAGAAGATTAATCAATAAATTATAGAACATCCATAAAACAAAAGAAAAGGTCACATTTTAGTGCTAGCCATTGAGAATTATGAAGATTAAGGCTGTTAAGTGAAACCCCTATTTGTTGTTGTTGTTGTTGCAGGGAATAGAGTCGGCTACCTTCCTACAAGTAGTTGATTGGGGAAAGCACTTAGTTAGGGTTTTTATTGTTGTGATGAGATGCTATGGCCAAGGCAATTTATTTTAAAAAAAAAAGCGTTTAATTTGAGGCTTACAGTTCCAGAGGATTAGAGTGTATGACCCATCGCGACAGGGACTGCAGCAGCAGGCAGGCAAACATGGTGCTGAAGTAGTAGCTGAGCGCTTCGACCTTCATCTACCAGCATGAGCTGACTGGAAATGGCACGGTGCCGCTTTGAAATGCCAAAGCCTGTTTCCAATGACATACCTCTTCCAACAAGGTCACACTTCCTAAACTCTTCCCAAACAGTTTCACCAAATGGGGACAAAGTATTCAAATATATGACCCTATAGGGTCCATTCTCATTTAAACCACATCCTCTAAACAAGGAGGGAGCTACGAGGTTGTTGCCCGCTAGAACTAAATGATAAGACTCTGTTGTTGAAGACATTATATGCTATGGTAGGTCCATCAAATTTCTATTTAAATAATTATGTTCCTACCCATAGATTAATGCTACTATCAGTTTTGATCAGTGGACAGCTGTAACTGTGGAGGCCCATAATTGCTTAGTTCTGAAAACAAGGAACTATTGAATGCTCAGCCATAAATGGAAATTAACTTATCACTCTCTCAGAGGTTCAAGGAACAGTGCAGAAGACAAGGTGGCAAGAATGTAAGTCTGAGGAAGGAGCAGAGTAAGGTTAGAAGTCTGTCTTTGAAACACAGCATTGTTATTGCATTCTTAATCTCACAGTTGTGAGTACTGGCACAAGACCTGTGCAGCATTGGACTTGTCGATATCTTGTCAGGAGAATAGCTCATACACGCCCCCTCCAAAGACTATATGCAGATAATGGTATCTAGGTGGAAGGGGCTCATATGACTTCACCCCTCCATGATAAACTCTAGGCAGTTAATGGTCATTGAAGGGAAGGAGAGACGTCGTTTTCAGGGTTTTCTTAGTTAAGGTTTCTATTACTGTGAAGAGACACCAGGACCACAACAACTCTTATAAAGGAAGACATTTAGTTGGTGCTGGCATAGAGTTCAAATGTCCAATCTGTGTCCATCACGGCAAGGAGAGTAGCAGTGTGCAGACAGCCAAGACGCTGGCAAAGTAGCTGAGAGTCCTACATCTTGCAGACAACAGGAAACCATCTCAATGTCACACTGAGGGCAAAGGAGACCTCAAAACCCGTCCTCCCAAAGTGATACACTTTTCCAGGTGGATGTGGTGCACACCTTTAATCCCAGCACTTAGGGGCAGGGGCAGGCAGATCTCTGTGGGTTCGAGGCCAGCCTGGTCTACAGAGTGAGTACCAGGACAGGCTCCAAAACTACAGAAAATCCCTGTCTCAACAAAACAAACAAACAAACAAAAAAACCCAAAGGGACATACTTCCGCTAATGAGGCCATACCTTCTTCAACAAAGCCACACCTCCACCACAGGGTGTACCCACTGCTAAAGAGGAAGCCCTTGCTCCCTTAAACAGATTCCTCACCCAGGACCTGGTATTGAGCTTCATGAAATCCACAGGGTCATCAGAAGCAAAAGGCAAGAAAAGGGGAAGAGAAAAGGGGAGAGAGAGAGAGAGAGAGAGAGAGAGAGAGAGAGAGAGAGAGAGAGAGAGGTGAGAGCAGAAGACAGACTAGAGGTAGGAAGAAGAAGGGGGATCAGTGGGCACGGTAGGGAATATGAACAAAATGCATTTCACACACCTATGAAAATACCATAATAAAATCCTTTGCTAGAAAGAAAGGAATCATGAAGGTCTTTATCTGTTGACACTGAAAGATTAAGGGTAATTTATACACCAAGAGATAAAGGAATCTACAAAACTATATATTGCACAGTCTCATTTTTATAAGTATGTGAAATATATATTAATAGTCTTGTTAATTGATCGTGTGTGTGTTTTGCCTCTATGTGTTTCTGTGCATCACTTGTGACTTGTGCGCTGGTGCCTGCTGATCCCCTGCTACTGGAGTTGCACACAGTGGTGAACTGCTACATGAGGGCTGGGAATTGAACCCAGGTCCTCTGGTGGAGGAGCCAGTGTATTTACCCTCTGAACCACTTCTCCAGCCCCTATAATTAATTCTTAAAAGATAGGCCATGTGTCACCTGTAATGGTTTGTTGTTATTTGCAGTACAAAGAAAAAGTTGCGGGGCTGGAGAGACGGCTCAGAGGTTAAGAGCACTGCCTGCTCTTCCAAAGGTCCTGAGTTCAATTCCCAGCAACCACATGATGGCTCACAACCATCTGTAATGGGGTCTGGTGCCCTCTTCTGGCCTGCGGGCAGACATGCAGACAGACTATTGTATACATAATAAATAAATAAATATTAAAAAAAGGAAAAAGTTGCATGATTGATATTCATATAAGAACACATAGCGGTCTTATCTAGAACTTGGGAGGATGAGAAAGAACAGTGAGAAGTTCAGACCACATAGTTAGGCATTTTCCCTAAAAAGGGGAAAGAAAGAAAAAATTATGTGATTCTCAGCACCCACATGGAGGCTCATAACTATCTGTAACTCCAGTCCTCTGGGCTCTTCTACCCTACACAGGCACTGAACACATGTGGGGTACAGGCAAAATACCCAGACACAGAAAGGCTAAAAGTATTTGAATGTTTTTTGTGACTAGGGCATATTCATAGTTAGAGATACTAGCAATAAAATCTTTGCTTTTGAAAATAATTATATAAAAGAAATAGCACCCACAAATATGAGAAAAGTCTGCAGGTTTCAAAAATAAGTCATATCTGTTATTTTCTTTTCTAGGTTTTCTTAAATTGTTCATTGGATCCCATATATACTAATATTTTTTATCCATTTCTCCTTTTAGAGAATAATGTATTATTTCTTCACCCAGAATATTCCTTGTAATAACTATTTTCTCAAGCCACATTTCCGTGACTAAAAGTTTACATCTAAAGGAAAAGTTATATTGACGAAACTTAGAATATTTCTATATAAATAAATCATTTTACCCAAAAGAACTGAATGATTACTTTCAGATTGTTTTTAAATATTAAAGTTTGAAACATTTAAACATAAACAGTTTACTTAAAATATTTAGAGATTAAGAAATGAGAAAATTGTTTTTTTATTAAGCAAGTTAACTCACAAAGGATTATATATTATATGTCTTTTATTTCTATATATCAAGCTGTAGCAGCAGATATAGACTTCAGAGAAAAACTAATGAACTACAGAACATGTATAGGACCTACATGAAGAAAGTCTTATGGCTTTACTTAAGACCATACATTTTTTTTTAAAATAAATCTTTTTCAAAACAATTTTACTTGTTTATGTGTGTGGATGTTTTGTCTGCATGTAAGACTGTGTGCCACCTGTATGTAGTGCCCATGGAAGCCAGAAGAGGGCACTGAAACTTAGGGACTGGAGGTAGAGATGGTTGTGAGCTGTCTATGGTGTGGTGCTGGGAATCGAATCCAAATCCCCTGGAAGAGGAGCCAGTGTCTTTAACTGGTGAGCCATCTCTCCAGCCCCCAAGACCCCCTCCCAATACACACGTTAGTGTTGTTGTGCTGTGTGATACATGCATGTGAGTATGTAAGGGAATATATCCATACCAGCACATGTGGACCCTAGAAAGGACACATGATTTATGTTCTTTGCTTTACCACTTTAAGGCGGTTGTCTCTTGCTAAAATGGAAACTCTCTGGTGGTTGGCGACTTCTCAGTATCCACCTGTCCTGTCCTCACTAATACTGGGTTTATAGGCATCCATAGCCATGTTCAGATTTTACATGGGTGATGGAGATCCGATTTCTGGTTCTCATGACTGCTCTGTAAGCCTTCTTAACTACTGAACCACCCCCACCCCTAATCTCAAGACATGAAATGAGTTTATTATGAAGATAATACAGATTTCTTATGAAAAATTCAGGCCATGAAGAAAGTAAATGAGAAACATAACCCTAACCTATACCTTACATCTTCAGTCCATTTCCTCCCCAGAGAGATATGTAATTAGAGATATGTAATTAATTGTGGTAAAATTATGTGGGGTTTATCACTTTAGTAATTTTAATTATACAGTTCAGTGGTATTCACACTGCATTTCCAGAACTTTTTCATTTCGTACAACTGAGACTTGGCACCTACTGGACGAAGCCCTCCAGGCCCCTCTCACCCCACCCCCCGATCCCTAGAAACAGGCTTATTCTCGATTACTCATATGAATCATAGTGTGCAGTATTTATCCTTTTGTGTAGACAGTGTCGCATGTGCCCCAGGCTGGCTTCAAACTCTGTGTGGTGAAGGACAACCTTACATGTCAGCTCCTTCTGCCTCCGTGTGCTAAGCGTTGGAATCACGTGTGTGGGCCGCCGTGTTGGCTTTACGTGGTTCTGGGGATTGAGCCCAAGGCTTCCTGTACTTGAGGGTTACCAACAAAGCTACATTCCTCACCCTGGATTGATTATTTGTTTTTTTTTTTTTTAAATATTTATTTATTTTTTTTTATTATGTATATAATATTCTGTCTGCGTGTACGCCTGCAGGCCAGAAGAGGGCACCAGACCCCATTACAGATGGTTGTGAGCCACCATGTGGTTGCTGGGAATTGAACTCAGGACCTTTGGAAGAGCAGGCAATGCTCTTAACCTCTGAGCCATCTCTCCAGCCCTATTTGTTTGTTTTTGAGGCAGAGTCTCACTATGTAGTCCTGACTGCCCTGGAGCTGGCTACGTAGACCAGGCTAACCTCAAACCCAAATTGATGTACCTGCCTCTGCTTTTGTTGGGATTAAAAGCATACACCACTGTCCCTGGTCCTCAGCTCCAGATAATTTTCTTCTTTTGGATTTTAGATACAAGGTTTCTCTGTGTAGCTCTGGCTGTTCTGGAATTCTCTAGGTAAACCACACTGACCTCAAACTCAGAGATATGCCCTGCTTTCTCGAGTGCTGCCCAACAAACCCCAGTTTTTACAATACGCATTAAAACTTGTAAAAATAATGCCTTATCATGGCAGAAAATTCAAAATGTGTAAAGATAATTTATAATAAAAAGCAAAAGTTCCTCTTCTCTTATCCTTTCCCCCCGACCATGGGTAAACATTGCTAATAATATTTTTGTTCATTTCCCAAACCCTTGTGTAGGCATCCATAAGGCACACACGCACACGGACACGAACACGCTCTGCTTTTTGTGCCTCTTTTACATTACGAGAGATGATGTTATACATACTGTTCTTCACTTAATATATCTTGGGCATTTTTCCATACCAAAACATATGTTCTCCAGTGAATCTCTTTAACTTAGTGAAGTAATTCTGCAATGCATGAAGGAATAGTCAAGAGGGACAAATTTAAAAAAGCTGCTTCAGAAGGACTCTTAATATTAGCTGGAGGAGTGGGTAATTAAAAGATCGTGACAGATGTGGAAGGACACAGAGAACTTAGAGGGACAGAAATTAATCTCAGGAGTAGACCCTGAGCCATAAAGCTTTTGGTTGGATTGCGAAGTCTTTTTTAAATCACTTGGAGAGAAATGTACCATTCAAAATCCATGCAGAAATTATCAATTAGCAACTGAAAAGGGAATCAAACTCTCACTTCATGTCATAAACCAAAATTAGCATCATATTTGTTAAAACATCACTACTACCGAATGAATATATACAGATATAGATAGATGGAGAAAGGAAGTGGGGAGGAAGAGAAACTATAAAGCGAATAACCTTTCACGAGGACATTTTCCAAGGTAGAAGCCAGGGAGAAGTGAAAACAATTGAGGAACTGACATTTTAAAAATGAAAGAGTTAATAGCAAAATATTATAAGACTTAGCTTTGAAAGATACTTGTAAAATGCATTTTACTACATTGAATAATGCATAGGATAATGTGGTTTTCTTACTGTTCTCATAGAAGGTTCTCATAATTAAAAATAATAACACCCCAGCAGAAAAAAATGGATGACATACAGTAATAATTAAGACACAGAACAGGGAAGGAAATGGTCAAGGCACTTGAAGCACTTGGTTTTTCTTTTTTCACATAAAGTAGCAAAATGTAAAAGGCCATTCTTTTTTCAGCTATCAGTTTGCAGAAGGCTAACCCCGATGACATTCAGCGCTGTTGAAGATATGAATACATGGGCATTCTCATAGGCCTCTGTTTTCAGAAGCCTCTTTGGTTTATGTACTGAAACTGGTAAAATAGAAAAACAATTTAAACTTTGAAACTCCAATTTTAGAAAATTGTATGAAACGGATAAATTACAGATGTCTCTAAATATTTGTTTATAAAACAGCTTATCATAGCACTGTTTACAGAGTGGCAACATTAGCTGGGCTGTGCCTGTATGGTGTGATGGCAGCCCCTTGCCTAGCATGTTCAGGTCAATCCTCAACACACACACACATGCACACATGGAGAGAGATAAAACATGCAAGATGGGCAACCTCTAGTAACCATATAGTAAAAATATAATGTGTGATGATTATTTTATTTATTTCTCTATTTTTAAATTTTTAACATATGTAAATAAATATTGTACATATTTATGAGATATCAAGTAAAATGTTTGGGTATATTTGATAACTTTTGTTATTTCTATAATTTCCACAATGAATATGCATTGCTTTTATAAAAATTAAAAAGATTAAGCCATGTGGCACAGACATTGAGATGTATGTTTTTCCCTCCAGTGACTGCTTTGCCATGTGCTGGTGAAGTCTCAGCTGAGCAGTTAGGCACTTGATTTTAAAAATGAAACAAAATAAAACATCAGATTAAAAACTATATGTTGATTTTACAAAAAAATTAGCAATATTTGGTTTGAAAAAGTTAATATAAAATAAAAGATATTTTCTTTTTAAGAAACGGTACTAATGGCTGTTAAAATGAAAACAATTCAATTAGCTTTACATGCCTTTAAATAAATTAGTTATCTCATACCAGGTTATAAATATAATCTAGTTTCATTTTAAACAGAACCCACAAACAAGTACAATTTCACAAATTAACATTGGATAACAGATTGTTTACTTATTTATGTAATCTTTTCCCACAGTGGTTCACGTAGCCCAGGTTGGGCTTGAACCTGCTGTGTAGCGAGGATGACTCTGGACTCCTGACCTTTCTGCTTCCACTCCCCAAGTACAACGGTGATTACAGATATGGGCTACTGTGCCAGATTTTGTTTCTTTAAAATATATATAAAAATATATTTTCCTACATTATTATTGCTAGGGATAGGAAATACAGTGTTAGAGAAAGAACGACAAATGATCTTCTAGGGAATGTCTCATACGTTATTTCTAGAAAGTACTGACTTGTTTAAAACATATATACATGTTAACTATAATACAATGATCGAGTTGGTAAACATAATAAAACATTGAAGCTGTCAAATGTGAAGCCTCTAGTAAACATTAGTCACTCTTGGTTATACATCTTCTTTCGTTTCCCATTTAAATTAACAAAATCAATTTTACACGGTTCGCGCATGATTAATTCATAGCTTTAAAAGTCTTGTAAATAGTAAATATTGTACAGGATCTCCTACTGGAGCCTGGTCTTAAACACAATGGCTTGGCTGGCGGTGTCGTGTCAGCAAAAACTTCCATAACATGTAAACAGGAGGGTAAACCCCAAACAGTCTGAATGACAAGGGCAACTCATCCATCTCCCACAGTCCGCCTTTCTAAACACTTGAAAGCCGCCTCCAGGACCAGGTGCTGTTCCCAGAGGAGAAAACACTGCCCCCCAGTGGCCTCCAGCAGGGAGATGGAGAGAGTCAGGTACCACGAAGGCAGCATTTGTGTGAAATGTGGTGTGTTTATCTAGTCCCACTTCCGGCTATAGTTCTCGTCTACAAGCAAGCGGAAGGACAGACTCTCCGAACTAAATTCTAACAGACGTGTAGCTCCTCCAGACGGGTGTCTGTATTAACTACCGTTAAGTAGAATCATCGCCGGCTTTTTGACCCCCCAAAGCTGACCACGCGTCTGACTATCACAATTAGATTGTGCTAGCCCCCAATAGTTTCTCACTTTCCAGCTAAGTAAGCAGAGATTTCATCTCGATGTTTCCCTTGTTGGCCAATTTTTTAGCTAAAAGACATTTAAAATTGTACAGCAGGCAGAACCCCAGGGGACAGGACAGTGTTCCAACATCCTTAAAGGCTTCCTGTCACTTGAAAAACCAAATTCTTCCTCCTGTTTCTTCAACTAACCAAAGTAGGCAAAAGCAATCGTAAAAGTCTTTGTGTCTAGCATTGGAGTTTTCTCATATTTCACACCATTATATAAATGTCACTCTAACCTATATGTATCACAAATGCTACGCTAAATTAGGGCCAAATTTGCAACCTAATTTAACTGGGTTTCCTCTTTTTGCAAATGCAGTTTTTGTGTCTGCATTTAGCAATGCATACAAAACTGTCCGCATAGCTAACTGCTTCGAATTGCTAAATTTGAGGATGGATGTGTAGATCGCTTGTCTTCATGCATGTGCCAAAGCAATGCTGTTTCTAGTCATAGGAATATTTCCTAATCAGACGGACCTCGACGGCGGCGCAAAATTCACGGAGCGGGAAAAGAGTTTTCAGATCTCCCCCATCCTCTGCTCTTCACTGACCACCGTGGAACTGCAGTCATGGTCTCTGGAGTCTCAGGGGCTCATTCCTTGCTAGTCATGTGATTTTTAACTTGACTTTTTTCCGCCCTGCACAACAAAACAAAGGTAATAATGCCATTCTCCATAGGTGGCTACTGAAATGGAATCAGGGAATGTAGGTGAAGAGTCTACCACAGAGAAAGACTTTAGCCAAGACATTATTTTGGTCTTCTACCGCCAACTCTTAGGATAATAGCCTGTTATTAAGTTTCTCAGGGGTATGATTTTTCTAAACTAATCCTCACTTGTCATTAACGAATGGATCTTCATTTACTGTCTAGAAGTGCCACGAACCCCGCAGATATATTCTTTAAAAACAAACGCTTTATGCAGAGGAAAACATTTTTAACACCATATTGTTCGACTTTAGCACCTTTAGATAAGAATCGGTTGTCCCCCCCACCCCGGAAAGTTGCATCTATTATACATTCACCTGCATTCCCAGAGCCCGTCAGAGGTTTGGAAAGGACAAACAGAAGAAGTCTAACTGTTGTGAAGGTAGTATAATAATTAGATGTATTTGGTACAGCGTAGTGAGTTATAGCGTTTCTGCGCTTGAGGGTATGGAATGCCAACACCACACCTGTTCTGGTTAGTTCTACGTACAGAATATATATTTCAGAAAGGAAACTGGCATGCTGCAGGAGATTAACTCACTATCCTTTAAGACGATGAAGAACTTGGACAGTTTTAAAAGGGACATCTCCTTTCCACTAGCTGTGGCCGCTATGACTGTTTATGGCCCGCACCAGTACCTCCTTCCTCTTCAACATCAGAAAGCGGTGGCATCTTTCTTTTTTGATAAATTCACTGACTGTTGCCTTCACCAATTGTGATAGCTCACCAAGATTTGAAGTTAAACAGTGTAGACTTCTTGACTACTCAAAATGACCTAATGTTTTGAGGCAGGGCCTCACTGTGTAGCCCAGGCTGGCCTGGAACCTTGGTTCCTCTATCTCTCCAGCACTGACATCACCGATGCGTGATGCTGAATCCATCCCCAAACAGGCTTTTGTCATTAACAGCAATTAACTGAGACAGACTGGTGAATTGAGAATACAATAGTGATCTGAATTCTTTCAGCTGAAAAAGTTTAAGTAGTATTTGAGGACAAAGCAATGGAAGTACAAGTAGATATTGCTACACCGAAGCCTATGTATAAATATTGTCTATATGTTTGTAAATATGAAAGATACTGGAGATATATTTCAATGGTAGGCATATAGTACGTGTGAAGCCACGAGTTCAATCCTCAGCACCCAGAAAATGGAGGGAAAGAATAACTTTGCTATGGCTAATCTAAATTACTGCCAAAAATCCGATAATTAAACCTATGCATTTATGATAAACATTCCGAATTTTAAAAAGTATATCATAATTTCAACAGTATCAAAACAATCTGAAGTCAGACACTTTTGCTGTATATAATTATAGTATTATAATTCTCTACCTTGACAGATGACAATTTTAGAATATTCTAAATACAACTCCTAGTATATGCACTAAAATAAAATGTAACAGATAGACAACTCACCATAATATAAGTAACACATTCAAATTTAGTAATTTATTTTCCAGGTGGAAACCAGGCTTCTTGGAAGACTTCGCACTATGCCAAATGGTCTGATTTCACCACAGAGGTAGGCACAAGGGGACTAAATTTACCTCTGTGTAATTTCTGTTAGCTACATTTTACATGCAAATGTATATACAGCCATGCTAATGAAGTTAGAGAGAAAGTTGGCAATCCCAATTTTCTGTTTTATTCAAAAGCAACTTTTCAATGACTTTCTCGCTTTTTAAACCTTTCTTCATTTAATCGCAAGAAAACTGTAAAACCTAACAATGCCTTCAAATTGGATCACAAGTTAAGAAAAAACAATACTTATGCATAAAATTTAAGCTCAGGAAGACCATTTTCTTCCTATATATTTTAGTTTTCTGGGCATAGAATGTTTCAGCTGAGATCAGAGGAAGGTAATCACATCTAAAACACGGCAATGGACTGATTCACACATGGTTTCTTCAGAGGGAATAGAAGGTCTATGTCCCACATTGCCTTGAATGCTAAATTCATCATCATTCCAAATATTTTTCTAGAAAATGCAAACAGATACATTTAAATTTTACATGAGTATTTCCCGCTAAGATGTTAGCATTTCAGCTCAAAGCCTATATTAGCAAAAGTGTGCAGTATCCTTTCGATTGGAACACTAATAACCTCAAATTTGTCTCAGACTAGAAGTGCCCAGAGAATGCAAGAAGGAAAGTGTTTGGAGACTAAAGATGCCGTTCATGTGCACTAACACAGAGTGGAGATGCACAGGCGCTCATAGGGGAAGGAGAACCGATGACTTCAAGTCTGCTTTGCGGGTCGTAGTCAGGTGAAGACACAGCTTCAACTCCTAACAGCCAGAAAAATAAAGACAAAACTTTCTCTCCTTTCGGTGCTAAGGGCAATCAGAATTTTGATGTGAGTTCCAAATTCCTAGAACTTGGAAATGCCAAAGACCCAGAACACCCCAGAAATAGAGACCTTCAGCCGTGGAAATGTTAGAATCCACAAGATACAGGTGGTGTGGTTCTGGGGTATAGGACTTGGCTCACATACCTGAGACCCTGGGTTCAACTGGTAGCAGTGGGGGTCAAATTCATAGAAGCCTTTGTTGGTCACTCCACTCTCACACTGGGAGCGAGACTCAGGATGCAGAGAAGACTCTAAGTGTTGGGGGGAAAGCCTGCTGTGGGGAATGGCAGGCCCTCTTGAGGGGCTTAGGTTGCAGACCTACTTAGAGTCACAACTAGTGTATCATTTTGTCAGGGAAAACAATTGTTGTGTGTTGTGGTGTGTGTGTGTGTGTGTGTGTGTGAGAGAGAGAGAGAGAGAGAGAGAGAGAGAGAGAAAGGGAGAGAGAATTGCATCGGGGTGGGGTGGGGGGAACAGGGGTGAAACAAAATTTAACAAATTGGTTTTTAAGGAAACATTGAGTGCTGTGTTTATACATGCTGGGCAACATAACCCATAAACCTTGCTGGATTGCTGCAAACTGCTGTGTGAAACCTACAATGGCACTGCTGTCAGTGGGGGGAAGAGACAGACAGGAATCAAGGGAGGCAAGTAGCACCCCAGGATGTGAAGTTTCTTCCCACTACAAGCTGTAGTGGAAGAAGCTAACACCAGGAACCAAATGTCACTTCCCAAGGATGCGAAAGCCCTTGCTTTATGGTCGCTGAGTATGGGAGGAACAATTCATGGGAATGACTCGCTGTCCCTCCTTTCCTGGAATCAAATGTCTAAAGTCTCTTTAAAAGTTATTTTTAAACTTCTTGTTTTAGAGCCCATTGTGTTCCACGAAACGGGCAAAACTCGGAGAGATAACAAAGACTTGATCTACAGAAGAGAAGGCAATAAAGAGCCAGCCCTCTCCAGAGGGTAATTAATCCTTCCTCATTCATCTTAGAAGTCCCAGTTACAGGGAAGGTTAATGTGCAGGTAACTCTCTCTATTTTCTTTAAAATTTTTTTAAACATTTTTTTTTTTTTGCAGAATGTTATACTATTAATTGCCAATTTGCATATGTGTGCAGCTGCTGTTTTGGCTCTGAACTCAATCCGATAAGCTAGCTGGAGGTATCGCAGAGCACTTGGCAGCTTTCCTATTTGAAAAGAAAGCCTCTCCCACCACGGAGCAGCTGATCGTCTATCAGCCGTAGACCCTGATGGCGTGAATCACAATTACACTACTTTTCACACTAAATCTGGGTGATAGCTACTTGGAAAGAAGTTTCATCATTTTTTACCACAAACTGGAAAAAGAATTACATGGTCATGCTGTGCTTTTAAAGGCAGTTTGGTTCACTTTTGTCTCTTTAACACCTAATTCCAAGAAGTCCATAGGCATCCAGAGAGCTGAATGGCGCGTAATGAATTCACTGTTTAGATGGAAGATTTTAAAAATCTACCTCAAATTACATTTATTAACAAGGCGACCAGGAAGTGTTAAAGTTGTTAGACGCTTCATTTATTAAATAATTTGTGGGTATTTTCAGTTGTCATATCTAGAGTCATGGGGTTTGCTTATTTTTTTTTTTTAATTAGCAATCCAAAACAATGCTTCTGCGATTTAACAATTCATCACATAATCTTGGGCTCATCAGTTCGGCTGTTAATATTAGATAATTCAGATAGTTATTTTGATCTGTTTATAAATGATTTGGGTTGCACTGTGCCGCGAGGAACACTGTGGCGGCCCAGGCAGATCCTGAGGTTTCCTGTCTTGCCGAGGACAGCTGAGCGCCTCCCAGAAAATGCTTTGCTGTATTGAGTTTGGTGAACAAGGGAGAGGGGCAGGGACCCAATAACTTGATTTCGCTTTGTTTGGTTTACTTCATTATCAGTGTACATTTCCTTTCTCTTCAGAAAGCTGCAGGAGGCTCTCGCTCTAAGAGTGTATTTTATTAGGACCCCGACATCTCTCTCATTTTCTAAGACTTTAGGAAAGAACTGAATTTTCCTCCTGCAAGAACCCACCAACCTCAGAGTCCGTGATAGCACGGAGGCCTCTTTCCTTCCTCCCTCTAGGCTCTCCTCCCTCCGATCTTGACATTGAAATCCATTAAAAAGTTAAAGCCACCTCGAGCGGCGGGAGAGGAGCACACTGATCCTGACGTAGCTAATCTAAGAGAAAAATAGATCTGGTTTTTCTTTTTTTAGTCGCTAGCTTTATTAGATTTCTCGCTCTCACAGATTATCCGAAGACTACCCATTGATTGATCGCCCGTAGAGCTGCATTTGGTGGAAAGAAAAAAAATCACAGCTTTATTGGCTCCCAGGAGACAAAACAAACAGAACAAGATATTCATATTAATGCAAACAATGCAACAAATGAGGGGAAGAATGGCTGTGTAGAAGAAGCCTGGCAGTGGCCGGGCTACTAGGGCCCGGGCACCACAACTCTTGCCCAGGTCCTTGGCCTCTGGGTTTCGCCGACCAAAGGACAGCAGGCCTAGAGGTGGCCTCCAGCTCAGGCCTCAGGAGGGCTTACCCTGTCCTCAGTCCTCCAGTAACAAACTGGATAGGACCTTGGGCCTTTTTATTGGCTTCCTGCGTTTCTTCTTCACAGACCCAGTTCCTCGGCCTCACCTCTGCTTTCCGGCTGGGTCAGAATGAGAGGCAAGAAGGCTCGGGTGTCCCTCCCAACCACCTGAGGCAGCAGGAGAGAGACAAGAAAGATGACTTGCTAAGAGTATTGGGGTATACCCTTCTCTACGTTCACCTTCCTGTGAAGGAGATTATTTAAACTCTCATGGAAACAACGCAGAGCTTTGTGTAGTCAAAAGCGAGAGGAAGAGTGGGCACTGCACATCTCTACCTGAGAGGTCCGGGGTGTGCACACCAGTCTGTATCCGAGAGGCCCCGACTGTCTGGTGAACTGGAGGCAAAAATCAAAATTCCAGATTACACATCTATTTCCCTAGACTCTTAGAGAAGACTCTCTTAAGACCCGGTTGTGATGTTAAAAATAGAGTTGTCAAATAGTGTGGGGCTTACTTGTCCTAAAAAGATTATAGCTCAAATTTCATTGAGCATCCTGTGTTTTCATTGGCTACATCTGCACAGTTCCTTTACTGATGGCGCCGCCGTACTGGTGGGCATCAAGGATTATTCTCTGATGCAATCCTGACACCACGCACACTTTTACCAGCTCTTTCCTTTGAAAACCAGTTGCCTCAATGGCATAGTTTTCCAAGGACAACTTGTGAGGCTGGGGGACTCTGATGGACAGCTTGGAGAAGGAGTCATTGTTGCCTCTTTACAAAGACAGGGGCTAGGATTTCTTCCCTGTGGTTGCCGTCGGTTCATCCTACATCTCTGGCCATCACAACAGAACCCCGTCAGCACTGTATGCAATTGTCTAACCCTTCCTATAGAGAAGCATTGCCCTCTTAGTATTCACTGGGAAAGAAAACCAAGCTGGGCCTTGGGAACTTTGAAGCCGAAGGGCAGAAGGAAACCCTCTTTGAAAGTTATCCAAGGTTCTCATCTAGGCATAAATCTCATTTACTGTCTTCTAGGTGCCTAAGGAAAGGCTTTCAAAATGCCCATAGGAAAGTCTCATGGAAAAGGAGACCAAACAGCAGTGAGGCTGTGTGTATTTGTGTGAGGGCGTGAGTGTGTATGTATATACATGTGTGTGTGCGTGTGTTGCTTTAGGAAGGAAGGGAGGAAGCCCTATGCTTGCTGCTTACACTTCTTTCCCAGCCCGGGTTAGACAGAGCGTTCTCAAGCGAGCTTTGTCACCCTCTGGCTTCTCTGGATTCCCAGTGAGCTAGCCCGCTGCCTTTTAAGCCAATTGCTTCAAGTTGGATGAATACACCCACACAGGATGCCCCTTTCTCACTGACACTTAGTGCTATTTAACAACTGCAAATGGAGAAACTATTTGTCTAATGAGATCTGTTGTCAGAGTTGATTCGCCAACACCGGGGAAAGATAATGGAAGGCTGAGACCTCCCCCTGAGCTGCAGGGCCATCACAGACAAGGAAGGCCAACAGGAGCCAAGTGCAACCTGTAGCGGCAGAACGCATTTGCTTTCAGGATGTGCCTACTTCTGGGCTCACACAGCTTCCCTTTCCTTTCCTTTCCTTTCCTTTCCTTTCCTTTCCTTTCCTTTCCTTTCCTTTCCTTTCCTTTCCTTTCCTTTCTTTTCCTTTCCTTTCCTATTCTTCTTTCTAGAGGGCTCCAACCCCTGGTTCAGAATTCAGATTATCAGAAGTGAGCATTGTGGTTTGGGGGTTACGGTGTGGGTTAACTGAGCATCGCAGAGGCATAAATCCTTTGTACATTCAGTCCTTCCTGGAGTATCCCAAATGACAAAAATTTATTCCAGTACTTTCTTTATTCTCATCTGAGCCAGCCCGAGAAATGCTCAACACCCAGAATGGAGAAGTGCCTCTTCTTCCAATAGAGATGTACTGAGGTCCTTGTAGGGTGCTGGCTAACTCAATACCTGGACAGCAAGCCTCACTCTCGGGCCAGGCTCCCTACCCTACTCATTACACTTACCTTAACTGTCAGTGTCTTTGAATCAAAAGTCCTTGGGATGGGTTTAACTTCTTTACGATGCTCAGTATACAGGCAGGGCAAAAGTCTACTTTGTGTATGTGTGTGTGTGTGTGTGTGTGTGCATATAAGAGGGATTGTATGGGGAAAAGGATCGCTAGCTAGACGGTCCAGAGAGCCTTAGTTGGGGTCTAGCTAATTTAAGTGTTTCTGAGAGACTCATTTATTCTCTTTGGGTCTAGTGATGCCCCTCACCCACCCTCAACCACCAAGAAAACTGAATCGGGCCATATTTTAGGCATCTTTGATGTGAAAACAACTATTCATTGAGCTAAGTGATAACACCTTTTATATATGCTTTCCAAACAAATATCTGTGTATCAGTAAGCTACCTTTTCAGCATCTTCATTATAGAGTCCTAAGTAAGAAAGGACACACACTCCAGAATATCTGGTCTTTCTAAATGGCAAAGGGACGTGTGTATGTGTGTGTGTATGTGTGTGTGTATGTGTGTGTGTATGTGTGTGTGTGTACCTGCGCATGCGTGTGTGGCACTGGTTACCTATGAAGGGATTCCTTAGCGAGACGCCGAGTCTCCCGGAGAGGTGTGAGTGACTTAAAGACGTCCACGTTTCACAGGTAGACATGGCCCAGATCTTACCTTTGGCCAATGGAAGGAAACTGTAATGAACCAGAGCTAACGGTAAATAGGCATGGCGCCATCGTTCTGAACATTTGGGCACTTGGTGCACCTTGAAACGTACGAATTCATCTGAGGGGCGTTCTGAGGCTGGAGAAAGTAGGCAGTACCGTTGGTTGCAAGCAGTCACAGATGTGGGCTGGAAAAGCCAGCCCTTGCACGGTATCAGCGGTGGTAGGTGAGACCTCTTTTGATCCGAGGCCTTCTTGAACCATAGCCCCCAACCGTCTTTCCTTAAACAGACTTCATTCACATTCTGAATCTGGTTTTTGTCTCACACATACTAAATTTTACAAAACAGAAAGAAACAATAGAGCTTATTAGGAAAAACTTGTCTTGAATAGTAAATTAAGCATAACAGAGACAGGCGCATGTTTTAGCACGGTTCCCCCCTTTCTTACCAATTGAACATTTACATCTTTTCCAGGGCTGTGATTTTCCCCTAAAGTCTTAAGCTGGCGCCACACACTTGCAGCGAATGAGACTCACATCATTTGTGTCTACAGAGAGAGAAATCTTTGTAAGACTGCATCCCAAGTGCAGGGCCTTCCAAAAAAGAGTTTTCGGCGCTCACCCCTATTCTGTATTATCATCCTGGTTGTGGCATTCTAAGAACCCACAGAACTAACTCATTTCTGGAGGCTGGAGATCAGCTGTCAGTGATAACTGGCTTTAAAGTACGCCTTGCTCGTCAAGACCTGTAAATTCAGAGGTACACCTGACTACATGCTTTGTTATTAAAAGATATGCCCCAGGTGGAGGCATCTTCGAAACCAATATATTTTCTTTATAGCTGGTGTCAAATTGATGTATATATTAAAAAAATCTTGGAAAATGATCTCAAAAAGGAAGTAACAGACCAAGGAGCCATATGTTCAGGGAAGCTATCAGGTTTCCATTGGGACCAAATTTCACTTCACCTTTTTGTCCTTATGTGCAAATAAAAACTTATCTGTAAATATGCCATTCAAACAGCCATGCAAATTTGTGAGGTCCAGGGGCTGAGAGGAAACTATCCTAGGTCCATAAAACCCAAGCGGATGGAAGGGAAATAATTCTGTTAGCTATTTGATATGCGTAAGGCAACAGGGAATCGAACCACATAATTTCGCACCTTCAAATGCCATGCTTCTGCAGAACTAGTTACCGAAGAAAAGGCTGATAAATAGTTAATAAATAAATTCTGATGTCGATGGAACCGCCGAGCTCAGGTTTACATTAATGAATGTAATTTTTCCCCTTGCTGTTAGATGAATTGCTATTTTAATAGATTCACGGATTTTTCCAAATGCAGGCTCACAGGGTAGGACTGGAAAACCTCTGTGATGGGCCGAGGGCAGAGGTCTCATCCATGGTTTTCCAGAGGAGAAACCAAAAGTATTCCTTCTTACGAACACAAAATACTTTATGTGACCATTTTTAGAAATTTTAAATTTTAAAATTTTTCAGCATTTTAGTTGATCCTAATAATTTTGCATTCATTAATTTATTGGTATGCCTGGATGTATTTTAAAGGGAAAAATGACTTACAGTGAGCACTTGGGTAACTTTCCATATGATTAGAATCAATGAGAACTGAAAAACACCATGAGTCACTGAAGCCACTTGATTTTATATTGATGTGCTTTTATTATGTACAATTATTATTCCAACTGAAGGGGCAAGGCAATAAGATAAACGAAACCTTTCGTATGCAATAAGCCTCCGCGCAATTGTTTGCGTCAAGTTATGCCGGGGTAAGAGTTAGTGGGAAAATAAAGTTATCCTGCGTGGGCTATCTTTCAGCTCCTTTACTTTCATTTGACACCTATGGCTAGAGGAAAGTTTTATCATGTTAATTTAGGCACCTGGTTAGCAAAATAGCACGGCGCCTTAGGAGAAACAGCCTTCTCATTCAGCTCTTTGTTTCTGGCTTCCGGCTAAGCCACTTCAGCCTTAGGGACATCAACGTGTTTAATCCTAAGAAGAGTTGATGAAATGGTAGTTCAAGTGTTTTTCTGCTCAACCAGCAACTCTGCGGGTCAAAGGGACCGCTAGGAAACCTCCGCGGGCTTCCCAGCGGGCCTCAACAGGTATGGCTGACTTCAGCCCCGACTTAGTTTATGGTGGATTTTCAGGAACTGCTGTTCATGCCCACAATCTTACAGGCCAGAACCCTGGGCCACACCATGGAAGGACGCAGTGTACCAGCTATGTCCAGGCCCCCGTCATCGGGTACCCCGGGTCTAGGGAGGGTTGCCACCTTTGAAAGGCGTTCGTCGTACCCACCACGGTCCTAGGTGATTCTCTCCTGGCTATGTGGCGCAGAAACCCCTTTAGCCTAGTCTGGGGTCAGGAGGTCAGACCTTGGAAGTACGGCCCTCTCTGGCTTATTAAAGCGCAGTCGTGCACCCGGCCGGGTGCTGGGGTGCAAGGGTCGCAGCCCACAGCCTTTGGGGGGCTTGACCTCGTCAACAGCTCAGGCGAGCCGGGCGCGGCGGCTCGCACTACGGTTGGAAGCCTGTAGGGTGATGAAGGTTCAACTCCGGCCGGGGAACCGGAGCGGGGTGGGGGTGTTGTGTGGTGGGGGAGAGGTTGGCCTGGGTCTGGCTTTGCTTTTTCTGGCTCTTTCTTCCACCCGGGGGTGTCCCTGGGCCTCGGGCGTCCGCTCTCCTGTAGGCAGGCCCGGCAGACTTGCACAGCAAACGTGGGTCCCCGGCGCCCCATGCGGGCTGCGCTCCGCCGGCCAACCCGGGTGAGGCTCGCCAGCGGCGGGGAGGACGCGCGGGAAAGCCGGGGAGCGGGAAGCGGGCGGCGGCGGGCCCGCTGGAAAGGAGGGAGCGCCGCAGGCGGGAGGACGACGCGCGGAGGAGGGAGCGGGAGGAAGGAGGGAGCGCGGCAGGCAGGCGGAGGGAGGGCTGATTAGCATGCAGCAGCGCTCGCGCGCCCGGCTCCATTGTTTTAACACCTCCCCTCTCCTCCGCGCCAATCTGTCACCGTTCAGCAGGCGAACGCTGCTGCCTCAAATGCTGCTCTTCTCAAATGAGACGGATAATTAGTTGCCCCGCACGAATGCCGCACTCTTCTCACCCCTGATTGCTATCACCTTCTTGCTCCTGGCAGTTTTGACACCTCGTAATCAGCCTGCTGCTTTTCTCTTTTCTTCCCGACTTCTGCTTCCCTCCCCCCTTCCTTCCTAGTTGATTTATTTATTTATTATTATCATTTCAAATGCAATCTCGGTGCCTATTTGGACGAGTGCTCCGCCGAGTTAACCTTGCGTATACGTGTGCGCCTATATATGCATATGTAAACCAGGGTGTGTGTGTGCATGAGCAGGGGGCGGGCTGGCAGTTTTGCGGGAAACACTGCTTCCACGCGGAGAGAATTTTCTCCGAAAGATATTTTTGGGACGGGAGGAGTTGGGGAGAGGGACGGGAGGGAAGAGTTGGGGAGACCTCAATTAATGCTTTAAAGATCTCTTAGAAATTAACAAACTGGGGAGTCTCGGAATCTGCTGTCAGAAGCGTGTTTTCCCCTCTCCTCTAACAAGCACTGACAGTCTAATTACTGTAGCTACAAGCAGCTGTCGAGGCAGCAGCCCGGGAGCGAAGGCGCCACGGGATGAGCGCTCGCCACCGGCCGCAGCGCCCAGCCGAACCCGCCGACCCGCGCGCGGCCCGACTCGGGAGGATGGAGAGAGCGAGACCGGCACCCGGCAGCCCAGTCAGTCCCGCCAGCCCACGGCGGGCCTGCGAGCCAGCCGGCAGACTCCCTTATTGTTTCATATTTATAAAGTCTTTACCTTGAAGGTTAAAAGATGTGAAGAAGAAAGGAGGGGACTCGGGGGGAGTGGGAAGAAAATCTTTTAAGCTTCCATCCATCCCCTTTCTACCTCCTCAAGCTCTCCCTCCCCCGGTGTTGGTAAAATAACCACGCAACCCGGGGCTGAGGGGGCGGGGTGAGCCAGGCTGGAGTGTAAGAAAGCAGATGTCCCCGCTGGCAGCAACCTCAGCCTCCGGGGAAAGCTGCACCGGGGGGGCCATCCCGAGGACATTCACCTCCCACTTCTCAGGCTTCCCGCTCACAACTGCCTCGCCTCGGCAGGGGTGGTTTTCTTTCTTTCTTTCTTCTTCTTCTTTTTTTTTTTTTTTTTTTTTCCAGACTCAGCGTTTTGAGCATGTAGCTTTCTTACCTGGGAGCTGTTCTTACCCGGCCAGGCTTGGCGGAAGCCTAGAGGCAGCCCCGGCACCAGCTCAGTAGTGAGATAGAGGGACAGACCTGGCCGGTGACCATTCTACCTTTCGAGCTGTGGCTCCCGCCAATCTCTGTAGAGCTGGAGAGAAGCTCCATCTCTGGCAGCCCAATAGGGTCTCTGCCCTAAGAAGTTGCAGCTTGGGGTACTTACTGCTGGAATCTTAAATTCCCATCTCTTACTAAAGTGCTGAGGAAAGGATGGCCCGAAAAGGGGGTAGTGGTCCATTCCGAGTCACTTCATGGGATGCTGAGGTTCTTCAGCAAGTCAGTGAGATGTCAACTGTGTGATAGGAGAGGAAAAAAGAGAATTCTTTTCTGTGTATCCTGACTGGTACATACTGGGAAGTTATGAGGGGTGTGTGTGTGTGTGTGTGTGTGTGTGTAGTGAGGGGAGGCTAGGACGGAGGGTAGGGGTCTAGGACTGAGAAGGGTCTTTGGATAATTGTCTAGGCATTTCCATTCAGCCTAGTGGCAACAGAAAAGATGTCCATGCCTCAGAACCTTTCCCAGTGAATGCCTAAGAACTGCTGTGTCACCTTGGTGAGGAAGACATCACTGTGATATGCTTGGCACCTTGAGGAGTCGAGGCACCACTCCCATTCTTCCACTGGGCACAGAGGCTTGCTCAAATTCCCCCACGCTAAACCTCCCAGTATGAGACATTGCTCAAGGACGTTACATTTCTGTTCAAAGCTACAAGTCAATGCTTACTTCATAAAATGGAAGCCGTGTCTCAACCATTTTTAAAATTTGGGGATAGAGTGGGGAGGGGAGAGAAGCCCAAACAGCAAGAGGAATGAAAGGGAAGTCTCATTTTGAACAGTTTTTCGGCACTGCATACTTGGTACCCTCTTGCAGACGTCTTGAGACCAGTGGCCATCAATCAGGCTGCTAACAATGAATAGCAAATTTCTCAACACGAATTTGAACATTTCTAAATCTAAATTAATAAATATGGATTCTCCTTACAGTCTTTTGCATTTGTCCTCAATAAAAGATTTTTTTAGGATGCTTAGTTTGAAAGATCATTTTAAAATTTAAAGTGACCTATTAATGTGTAATAAATGCTATGAGACATAAATTTTATGAACGTTTCCCAAATATCATTTATTTATTTACCTCGGAAAAAGAGAACACTTTTATTATCACAACACATGTAAATTTTAATATTTAATATTTAATTTTACTATACACAAAGTAAAAATTAAAACCATGTGCATTATTTAAAAAATAATCTAAAATGTTTAAATAATTTTCACTGGGCAACTGATGTCTGATTCAATATTTACTTAGATGATTATATTGTCTGCTATTCTCTGTAAATTATATTATGTATCTTAAAAGAACATGAGCTGTAGCATAAATAATTTAATAATTCAAGTGAAATCCTACACACATTTGGTATTACCAAATTTAATAGATCTCATGAGCCAAACAATAAGCGTAGGTATTTGAGATATAAATTATGATTATGTAACTCTAAGTCACATGAAAAATTTGAATTATTATAATAGTGTAAACATGAATACAATGAATTAGTTTTATACAAAATGATCTCTCTTAAAAGATAAGTAACAAGTTTAGAAAACACTCAAACATCAGTGACAGTGAATCCCTTCTATAAACACCCTACATCAGCTTACAGCAAGTGCTCTCCAGCACTACAAACCCAGAGCATCACAGAGCGCCTGCTATGTCTGTTTTCAAATGTGCCCTAAGTCTCTCCATTAAAGTGTGAATTAAGATGCCGAAGGAAATCCCCCCTGGAAGTCATGGATGGTGGGAAAGGCTCTTGACAGAATGCACACACTTGAGGTTTAAGGCAGTCCGAGTCTGTACCAGTTAGTACCACTAAGTCAGTGTCTTGGTTAAGAAAGGGCTTCCAAAAGGGCTGCAGGAAACAAACAAAAACATCTTTTGTTACTTGTATTCAAAATCAACTTACATCGAATTTCAAATCCAAATATTTGAATGACTTTTGTAAGAGCTTAAATCTAACTTCCCTTTGTAATGTGCAAGAGTGGGCACAACTGAACCACACACTCCTGAATTTTCTCTCTGCAGGTTTAAAACCACCGCAGCTTAACAGCAGCTGCCATCAATATTCAGTTATCACACTGGCAATAGTTTTCAAACAATGGCCAATACTTTAGGCTTTATTAAGTTCTGTATTTTCTACTTTACAATAGGGACCTTAAATTGGAATAACACATGTACAGGTACACTTTTAGTAAAGGCACTCAAAATACAAATAAACAAATCACATATAATCAGCATTCTGGTTTCTTCAAAAAGTTTCTCTTAAACGACTAAACAAATTCTATTTGTCAGTTAAAAATTTCAAATATTAAATCATTCAAAAAAATTTAACTTGAGACACATTCTCTTGATTTCCTACTTTGCTTTTGTTTAACAGTTTGGCCTCATACTTTCTTGAAGATGAATAAAATAAAAATCTGCCAATAGTTGCCAATTAAAGAACTATGGAAAATTGTAACTAAAAAGAATTACCTCCATTGTACTTATTAGTAAATAAAATCTTGTAAATATCTTTTGAAGAAGTTTAGAAAATAGTATATAGAAATTAGTTTAATAATAGGTACTTAATAACAGAAGTTGACAAAAATACCTTACTTTCCTGAACTGTGTAGCCAGATTATCAATAACTGGTTCTTTCCTAGACACAGGTCAGTCATCCTGACAGCTAAACTGACATAGCTAAATTAAGAT
Organism: Myodes glareolus; assembly: GCF_982192425.1. Taxonomy (NCBI): domain Eukaryota; kingdom Metazoa; phylum Chordata; class Mammalia; order Rodentia; family Cricetidae; genus Myodes; species Myodes glareolus. The sequence continues at coordinate 43,527,263 of NC_142046.1, read as the reverse complement.
AGTCACCTCAAAAACTCAATTAAAGAGACTCCTTTGTGCTCCAATTACTAATATGCTTTTAATGAAACTGCTTAGTTTAGTGCATGGCAGTGTTTATGTCTTAACTTCATCTATTAGCTTAAGCATTTACACAAACAGTACTGTTAATCGTGTATCTGGGTTTCAAGGCATCACTATTTAACAGAGAGCACGGCTGCACAGGGTTCAATATATAAGCTCTGCTTAGGTAGCAAGACACATTCAGGAGTTAGTGCAGACACCTTAGAATGTGGACTCAGTTTATTTTCATGGGAAGTGTTTGCTGCAACAAAACTAGCAATATTTAAAATAAATTTTGTAAAGTTTGGGGCAAAGGAATTTTTTTGTTGACAAATTTTCCTGATGAAAGAAAAGCAGTAATAATTATAAATGGAAATTAGTTAAGAGTTGATTAGATTCAAACGTTACTGGCTGTAGTTTAAGGAAAAAGTAAAAAAATACTCTAATCTAAAACCGTCGTGGCTAGTAATGAAATAACTACTTTAAAGATTTTTTAAATTAAGATTTATAAAACAGTAAGAAATTAGCTTAAAAGTGAGTCAGTTCCTAAATCACAAAAGCCAATCTTCCACTGACAACTTACTTTTGAAATCTGACAGTAGCTTTTGGTTCAGATTGGGTCTGTTCTTAGAATTTAATTGGAACCCCAATTACTGACTCAGCAAAAGTAAAAAAAAAAAAAAAGAAAATCATGCAGAACAAAAATAAGCTGATATATATTTTAGTCTTTACAATGAGAGCTGAAGTGAAAAATACATATTTGTTAGTAATGATTAATATCAAATAAAAACAAAGTAAGTAACCAAAACTTCCTTTCTTACTATTTGTACCCATGAGATTCATTAATACAAGAGAATGATGTTTAAAAAGACTCCTTTAAGTAAGTATGTTTGCAGATGAGAGCTGTAACTGGCCTTTAAATCAGACCAATCTCTTCGCTCTTTCTGCCAAGCTATCTATGCTCTAACCTTGCGCCCATGTCCTGTGCCAGCTCAACACCAACTCTCTTGCATTTTTAAGCTGAATACTTTTCCATCAGTTGCAGTCACACAGCAGCTGTTTCTCTTGCTGCAGTTTGAAGTAAACGTACAATGCAGGGTGCCATCTACTGAAACATGAACGCACAGACTGACGAGGAAAAGAACAAGCAGGAGAGAGAGCGGAGGGAGAGTAACAAGCATTAGAACGGATGCAGTTCACAGCTCCACAGGAACTCTACTCACAAGAAATGAAATTGTTTAATTGTTTCATTGGGCAGCAGCGATAGCTGAGACCGTGATGGGAAACAAGGTGCAGGACAGAACACAGAGAGTTAATAATTAAGACTTGTCATGGTCCCTAGTTTTACCTACTACTGAAACATATTCCAGTCTGACTCCTGCTCCCGCACATGCTGTTTAAGGCCTATAACTGCTAAGCATACTTAAAGCCAAAGGACTTTTTTTTTTAATGAAAGAAAATCAAACGTCTGAAAGTTCTAATGAGGATTTTTTTTCTCCTACAAGCTTCTATTTATTTTAACGTTTATATACTTTTCATTTGCCTTCAGGAATTAAACAAAACTTATTTTTCTCCCTAACAAAAAGAATCTTTCTGTGAAAGAACCTTAATCTGAAAGACAGGGTGGTTAGGTGGACTATAGTCTATAGGTAGACTCACGGGCTATATAAAACCTTCGTGCTTCACAAACAGTAAACAGACATTTGATCAACTCACTCATACAAGACATTTGAAATAACTCATTATTTGAGAAATGTATGAGGATGTCTATTTAGTGTCAGGTTAGCCACCACACTAAACCCTGCAGACCTATGGTCTACTGTAACTGAGAATGTAACAAGCAGACTGAAAGACAGTTTATCCTGAATATTTGGTGCAATTACCTACATATGGAAAATTACATGTTATTATGTATATGTGTAATTTTTAATATTTGGTTCAAATTATCAGATCTAATAAAGCATCCACTAGAATACCGATATAAAACAAGCTGTGACTGAAGGACCAAGCATGTAAAGTCATGCCATAAACCACGACAGAGCTTTATCATACTCATATTTAAAATTCATGTCCTTTATTACAGAACTTACATATTTTACTGAAAGCCTCAACTCTGGATAGTCATTAATTTAAAATGGATGTCTGATAACTTAAAAGAGATTCATATCTGTGCATGTATGACAAAATGTGTGTTCACACATAATAAAATATTTGTTAATGCAAAACAGTTACCTGCTGTGGTCCTCGGACAGCTTTTCCTGGGGAATCCAGTGAGGGAAAAGGTGCATCAGGCGGGTCCTGAAGTGGGAAGAACACATTATGGTCTCCAGCTGGCAAACACGGAGCTCTAAGATTTGAGGGTTTTGTTTTGTCAGTTGTTTTAAGGTTTTGTATAGCTGAAGTCATGAGGTCAATTCCCCGAATTTCAAATAAAGTTTCTTCTGTTTTACCAAAGTTTCCTGGGTTGTCTCTGCCTTCCATATTAAATGTGTCCTGGCGCACAGCCTCAGATGTGTCAGGACTAAGGATGCTGGGTGTCTCTGGAGTGCTATGTAAGAAAGCAGAGTCACTGTCCATGGGTGGAAACTTGACATTGAACTTAGAAAGAGATTCCAAAGAGGTGTCCTCCTCATCTCGGCCCAGTCCTCTTGGTGTAACAGATGCGATACACGGTGCACTTCTGTTTATACCATCGTTAGCCTGGGGCTTAAACAGCGCTTCTTGTTTATCTGTTTTATCAGTACATTGTATGGGCACAGAGCACTGTGTGTCTGCAGGAAAAAGGATACAGAAGGGAAATAGTCACACTCAAATCATTGAAAAAATAGCTGAAACAGCGTTAGGCAGAGGACTATTGTTTTTCTATTGGTTTAAATACTAACTGAAGACAACTGATATTTTTATGTTTGCTCCCATCTTCCATGAGGACAACAGCGGTCCCCTGCAGGTGAATTGAGCACAGCATACAGGCTGCAACTTAATTGCTTTGTCTTCTCCTAGGTCTTCTGCTATAAGCTTTGCATCTTGTTCTCAGTTACACTGCTTTACACTTACAAAAATGCTGCAGCATATATATTTACTTTGTAACAGAGCTACAACTGTAAGCTTACACACACACACAATGAGGGCATTTATTATTATTTACTACATGAATTAGTTAATTCATTTCCGCTAATATCAGTGTGTTATTAAGTATAACTCTAACCAGTTTAATCACTGTCTACAGTCGGTGGTGCCAGCAAGGGTCAGGAAAGAAGAAGACAGTGGAGGCAAAAGAGGTTGACATTCTGAGATGCACTATAAGGAATTACATGGGAATATGGCTGAGTGCGGTGTTGCACACCCTTAGTCCCAGCGCTTAAAAGGCAGAGGCAGGTGTTTGTTTGTGAATTCCAGGCTAGCCTGATCTACATAGCAAGTTCAAGGACAGCCAGGGTTATATAGTAAGACACAGTCTCAAAAAAAGTAAAAATATATGTATATGTAATTTTCTCATATTTGAAAAGGCCTCTTTCACTAACAAGCAGATGTGGGGTGGGCATCAGAGCTGTGTTAGCTCATTCATCTAGAAGTTATTTCTCCAACAAGATCTCTAGGTTATAGTCAGATGCTGGCAAGGAGAACTTCTGAGGAACCAGTCAGAATGACAGGGATCACAGCAAATTAAATGAGATACAAGCTGTTATGGAAAGACAAAAAGTCAGCAAATGCTGGCAGTATGGGAGGAGGCAAGCAAAACAAAAATGGAGACTTATGAATTCAGAAACTGCCATAGTACTGAACTGAAAAGATGGCTCAGAGATAAGAGTGCACATACCTTCCAGAGTACTGAAGTTCAGACTCACCCTGGTGGCTTACAACCACTTGCTACTCCACTTTCAGGGAATCCTACATCTCTGGCCTTGACAGGCACCCACATTCATGCAGATACCCACATACACAAGATTAAAATTAAATCTTAAAAAAATAAACCAAAGGCCACAGTGTAATAAAGAGCCAGCAAGAGCTGTTTTCACAGTATCAAAGTAAACCAAACACACACAACAATTATCAAAGCATAGTCCATGTTTATGATCCTGAAATATTAGAAAAACAAAATTAGGTTCTACCATGCCACTGCAAAAAGCAACTGTGCTTTGTAGTATATTTGGTTGTTTGTTTTTGTCTTTGACACGGGGTCTCGTGAAACTCAGGATAGTCTGGAATTTCTGTGGTGTGGGAGGTCCTTCTGCCTATGTGTTGCTTTCATTAGTTAATGAATAAAGGAACTGCTTTGGGCCTATAGCAGAGCTATAGGGGAACAGAGCTAGGTGGGGAAAACTAAACGGAATTCTGGGAGGAGGAAGGCAGAGACAGAGAGATGCCATGAATCCATGGCTAGAGGTAGACGTGCCAGAGCTTTGCTGGTAAGCCACTGCCATGTGGAGATGTACAGATTAATTAATAGAAATGGGTTAAATTAATATAAGAGTTAGCCAATAAGAAGCTAGAGCTAATGGGCCAAGCAGTGCGTCTGGGACAAACAAGTGGCCCCTTCAACATTTCTGAATTAGTGAGGTTAGCACTGGATTCCTGACCATTCCAACACTACTACCCAAGGGCTGGAATTACAAGTGTGCAGTACCGCAATTTATTTTATTCAATGGACAAATTGTCATTAGTCAGGCCCTCCATTCACAAATGAAGATTTACCAAGGAAGCAGGCATAAAAGTACAGGACATACAAAGCCCCTTCCACAGTCTATGTTAGTAGGTACTCAACAAATGGCAATTTCTTTAAATTTTTCTAATCTTTGGGGTTTTATGACTCTTATCTGTTGCCATAGTACATTCTAACACAAAAAGCCTTCTGTTTGGATATGATGTGTGGTACAATGCCTCCACCTTTAGTTCATTCTGCATATACACCTACACATCTCCCCCTTTCTCTCCCTCAGACTACCTCATTATGACACCCAGGTTTACCCCAAACTCTGTTCTCCAGTCCCAGTCTTGCTAGTGTGGTGGCTACAGGCACTACTATGCGTAGTTCTTCACCTAACTCTTACTTGTCCTTCCCACTTTGACTTAGACATTGATTCTCTGAATGTCTCTCCCATGATGCTTAGGTGCTCTGAGGCCTGAACACTCTTATATTTGTAAGTAGTTTTCTCTTCCCCCATTAAAGCAAGTTTCTATGACATCTGAAACCATGTTCTGTTCCCTACTTACCCAGGTGTCTCACCTATTGCCTGGCACACATATGATACTGTATTCTTTTCCTCATAGGATCTAGAATTATAAGCCACATTTACTAGCTATTCTGGCTGTGACTAGGAACAGTATAATAAGTAACTGAGACCAAACTCAATTTTTTTGCTGAATTTATTTGACCTTTGCGGTTGACAAAGTCCATTCACTCTCAAGTAGTCAGTTTTCTTGGTAGTATATTTGAGGGTGGCAGGAAATACTAGGAAACAGGAATAAAATTCAGCAATACCTGAGAAAGAATAACTTCTCAACCGATTTTTCAGGAGAACAAGGTAAATGCTTTAGAATCGCAGCTGCTGCTAATGGCAACGGCTATTAACACTGATAGCACTTCCATGTGCCATGCACTAACTGTGGTATGTACATTAATTTACTTAATACTCAAAGTAACGCCAACTCAGGCACTATTATTATCTCTAATTTACATGTGAAGGGATGGATACGGGGAGGTTAATTCCATGGCTACTTCCAAGATTGTGCAGCTAGCAAGTGCTGAATCTGGCACTAAAACCCAGGTAATCAACTCGGGAGTGTCCTCAAAACCATTACATTAAATCGAACATGATGGTTTCTACAGAGAGGATCAAGCTGGCAAAACTGTGCTTAGAGTGACTTTCTTACCAGCTGACCTAACCCCCTTCAAAGAAGACAGGGACACATCAATCAGTTGTAATAAGGAAGCAGACATTTTCTTTGAATAGCTAGTTGGTATATGAGCTTAGCCACATTAAATTAACTAGAGTTGATCTGTACATGTGGTAAGAGTAGAAACTAAGAGGAGTAAGCCTATCAGCAGTCTGAGCTTAGATAAAGATCAAAGTTCATGAAAACACCTGTCACCCCAATACCACACCCCAATACCACACATGCCAGTGAGCATACATGTAGCCTTCACAATTTGTTTCAATAAAACTGACTTTTGCATGGAAAACAAGTAAAATGAAAAATTTTAATTTCCAAATTTATATATAGGCTGATCAGACTACTGACAAAAGAGCTAATGATTGTCTATACCCCAATCCTATATTCCTGCCCAATGGAAAATGAAATGGGACCCTGCTTTTAGACTAGTAACTCTTCAGACTAGTAACTCTTCACTAGAAAATATTTGCTTAGACACACAGCTCTATCTTGATCCTTTCTCAAGGTTACTACCCTGAGAATGACCAGAAGAGACATGGTAAGAACACATGTACTGAAACCTTGCATGGTGTGTTTCTGTCTTCATTCCTTTTCCAAATAGACAGTAAGAGACAGTATAAAGCTATACTGTCAGGGCATAATACTTAACATTTTGTGTTTTGTTTGAACCAAGCAAAGCTTTATTCAATTGAATACAGATCTCAAATATTTCAAGGGTAACGATTTTTTTACGCACTACTTGTGACACAGTTAACATAAAGCATAAGACTAATGTTGAGCAGCTTTCTTGAGGAAGAAACTGAAGTTAAACACTCAGTGTTCAGGTTGACAGATACACACTAAGAGTTAGACTTATGCAATTTAAAAATGGTCAAAGTATTAAATAATTGATAATGGGTTATGTTCTCTGCATAACAAAGACTATATCACTATTACAATGTTTTGATAAGATGTTGATGCTCAAAGAGCGTGCTTATGAAGTCTAGACACAGCTAGCCTATTTCAAGTGAGACTGCTGATTTCTAGTATCTTCAGTGTGTGGAAAAGAACAATTTTTCATGAACATTACAAACATGAAGATGGAGAAATTGAGAGTACGTTTTGAAAAGATAGGAAGATTGACAAGCAGGGACACACAAAGTATGTCTATATACAAAGGCTGTTTTCCTGCCCCTCACCATTTACTGGAAATAAATGCAGGTAGTGGCAAAAAGAGAACTTTCGCTATCAGTGATTTTAAACATTATTATGTGAGAGCCACAGAAATGAAGGACATGCTGGTCATCATTGTTGCGACATCTCTCAGAGTGAAGACTGTAAATTCTATCACTAGGGAACTGCCTGGAGGATATTCCAGACCACAAGGACAAACAGAACCATCATTCTAAACCATCACTTTACTTTCTGTTTACTGATGTGTCCGGACGCTAGACTTAATTTCTGATATTTTGTTATTAATATTTAACTATTGAAGCAACTACAAAGATTCCAGTCTGGAGCTTAAAAAAAAAACCACACACACAACACACAAAACTAACCCAAAAAACCAACACACACATGCACGCACAGATGTTCCTAGATGGCATTTTATACTCAGTTTTTACTTTGTGCTGCCAAGAGAAGTGGGTCTAAGGAAATGTGCACTCCACATTTTCATTCTTCAACTACATCATCAGAAACTCTAAGTAGTGTTTAATGACATTTCGGTCAGAACTTGCTTATAAACAAGGGTGATGTTATAATTTTAGTCAGTTCAGATATAGTAGTGTTGCTTTAAGGTCACTTAGTGACATGTGAGTTACTGTTTAACATGACCCCCAAATAAAAAAAAATATAGAGAGATGTATCCTATATTTTAAAGATGGTACTTCTCATTAAGCTGATTGGTAATTAGGCTATTCAATTAGGTCTACACAGTACCATATACAATAAAAAAACAGTGAAAAAGCAAAGATTCTATAATGCATAGCATAGAATTTAACAGCATACATCTGTTCAACTATAAGGGGCAAGATGCAGATTATTAGTCTTTCATAAGCATTTGAAAGTATTTTTACACTAAAAATTAAATGATTTCAACCAATACAATTAAAATTACTATAAGATAAATTAAATCTTACCAGTTGCAATATCTGGTATATTAAGTTTGCTCAAGTGGTCTTTCTGTGCTTTTGCTAGCAAGCATATCCTATGAAATTCTTCCTTAAGGTCCCAGAAAGTCTTCTCTATATTATCCCTAAAAACAAATCAATATTTTAAAATGTAAGATTATAAATTAAAATAATTTTTATTGTAATTAAATATATACAGTATAGTTTTTATGGGTCACAGAATTATAGAAAGGTTAAATGTTAAAACTAAAATTTAAATTTGTAGAAGATATGTTAAAAACAATTCTAATATTTGAAAAGCTAGGCACAAAACAAATGATAAAAGGTCTAGTTCATTTGCCCTGCACGTTAGTGTATCTACCCCTTCTCCATAAGCATTATGAATAGAGTATTAATTACTCTTCACTCTGGCTCACATCAGGATTCATCACATCCAACAATACAGCCACGATACAGGCTGCTGAAATCGGGGACTGTCAGAGAAGCCAGCTTGCAGATCTAGTTCTACTATAACCATATGAGCAGTTAGGTCATTTTCACATGTGGGTTCACTTCAGGGGTTAACAACTATTTTTTTTATTTTACAATTGCTAAAAATTTTTAAAACATACAAAATATTGCATATTTAAATTTGTTTAAGTCTTGAGTTGGCAAAGGTTCTAGAAGCACCTGTGATGATGTGAAGGGAGGCTGAGATCCGCTGAGGGCTCTTTTCCAGAAGAAACTTGTCTTCTCCCCTTAGAAGGATAAGAAATGATCATTTTACATGCTTCCAAACTCAAACGGGAAAACACAATACAGCATTTACCTAATTAAAACCAATCACATTAATGTGTGTGTGCTCTCTTACACACAGTACAAGAGGTTTTGTGTATCCATAAAAACACAATAGGTTCTTTTTTTTTCTTTAAATGAGATCAAGGGAAATGAAAATTAAAAAAAAATAAAGAATTTTCAGTCATTTCTTTGATTATTTTCTCTACTAATGGTAATTAAAGAAATTTTTCGTATGCAGTTAATCAAAATTACTACTCTAATCACCAAGCACTTCTATGTCCAGGAATTTAGGGGCAAAATATTTCTGACACTTTGTCCTTTGGTATTCATTAATAATGGCCTATAAATGTAAATCAATGCCCTTGTCTTTGTTATAGTTTTTTTTTTAAAATAAGAAATGCAACTGTAACACAAGAAGTAACCAAACTACAGCTCCTGCTTTATCTAATAAGCATCTACAAGGCTTATAAAGATAACGTAGTATGTATCTGAGCTGTTTGAATACAAGTCCTTGCCTTTCACTCCCACCTTGTGGCCTACACTGGTATTACACAACTTCTGACACTGAGAACTGAGAGCCACAGAACACATTGTAGTCATTATTCTATGGCTCAGAGTTAAAAACACACAAAACCTCGTATCTGGTAAGCTCTTTGTGCTTTCTGAAGCCATAAGCCAATAAATTCTGAAATCTAAAGAAGTCCTAATATTATATACTCATAAATTATAATTTAGCCCAAACTGTATAATTCTTAAATTCAAATTCAAACCATTTTTACATTTATTTATTTTGTGTGTGCATGCAGGAACAACTGGCAGGGGTCTGTTCTCTCTCTGCCATCTGGGTCCCAGGAAATGAATTCAAGTCTGCATGTTCAGCAGCAAGTGCGTGTACTCACTGGGCCATCTTGCCAATCTTGAATAACTTTTGGTTTTATTCAATTAATGTCACCGCTAGTTATTAGCAAAACAACAATTAATTTTTATTATTTTTAATTAAGTGTAGGTGTGTGTGTATCTGTGTACATAAGTGCAGGTGCTCATGGAAGTCAGAGGCCTCAGATCCCCTAGAGGAGCAAGTGCTCTAACTGTTGAGCCATGAAATCACCTTATAACAAAACTAGCACGATATTATCAAATGTATGGTAATAAAGTCAAAGTAGATGTACATTATAACAAAAATGTTTATTAAATTATAATTTAATATTAGATTATAGAAAGAGATTATAATTAATGAAACAAATTCCTTTTAAAAACCTCCACTAGAAATCTGCAGTAACTATTTTATTAGGAACTAGAAAGAGCAAAAACAACGTGAAACCTGAAATTGAAGATAAATTACAGTAAGTGGTTAATGATAATACCCTACTTTTCTAAACACTGATTTTTATATGACTAAGAGCGACCATTTCTGAGGTCAGAAGAGTATTAAAAACCAACTAGGACTGACTGGGAAGGGGTGAATCAATAGATAATAGAAGAATGATAAATTCTTGTTTGGCTTAGAAAATATTAGTACCAAACTTCTGTGATGACTAAATTTGATAACCTGAAAAAAAAAATCATTGGGTTACTAGCAGGGGCAAAGGGGCGGTACTCAGGTAACTCAGGAATTTCTATTAAATATCTAAAACTGAAAATCTTTTAGTTTAGGATAAAAAAACACAGCTTTCCTTAGTTTTGTTCTTACTATTAAAGAAAAGGCATTACTATACAGAGCAGTACACTGCAATATCTACTGTTCACTCTACATCTCTGAATATGCAGCAAGTGAAGCGTTTTCTCTTGGAAACAGGCCTGGAACTCACTGTGCAGTCTGTGAGCTCTTCCACCCTGTGTTAGCCTCCAGAGTGCCGGGGTTACGGCTGTGTGCCGCCACCTCCAGCCCTCCTCTGAAAGGAAGTTAACACTAGAAAAATATAACTTGTATTTTTCCTTTGATTCTCAAATATTACTAAGTGGATTTTACACTGTAGGAAATTGACATTATCATAACTTCAAGTAAGAAAGCAAGAGAAATCTGAACATTTTAAGAGATTTTTATGTGTCAAGCCATTCTACAAATGACTTTATTCTGAGGCACAAGATACACAACAGCAGGAACTATTCCCAGTCCTACGTAACTAGAGCGAATGGTGGAGGACGGTTTACATGCCATAGCCATGCTCCCGTCTGAAAGCTGAGGATGTGAAGTGGACTGGGACAATGTTAGTGTCAGCCTTAGCTTTTCATAGGTAGGTATCATATAAAAGCACGTCTGTCAGAGCCAGAGTACTTAGTGTTCCTAAAAGAGGAAAAAGAAAGCAGCAGCTGCTAGTCCATTAGTCCAAAATCTAGTTTGTTTTTCATATGGAGATAACGGAAATTGGGCTAGACATGTCACTCAATGACAGAGCAATGCTTAGCATGCCCAAGACCTGAGGTGTGTCCCTAGCACTGTAAAAAAGACAAAAAGGTAATAGAAAGTGTTTTTGTGTTGCCTTCCAGAAAGTACTAGATATCAACCCGTTTCAAGAAAGAAACGTAAATTGAGCTAGGCCTATAATTTTAGCACTTGGGAAGCTGAGGTAGGAGAATCTCAATTCAAGGCTAACCTAGATCATCTACATAGAGACCGCAGAGTAACATGAGCAGGCATTGCTAAGTAAGTCACTAAGAGCTTATCAAGATCCTCCTGCCTCAGCTTCCCAAGTGCTAGGATTAAAGGCACGGCTCAGTTTACATTTTGAGACAAGCCGGGTGGTGGTGGCGCACGCCTTTAATCCCAGCACTCAGGAGGCAGAGGCAGGCGAATCTCTGTGAGTTTGAGACCAGCCTGGTCTACAAGAGCTAGTTCTAGGACAGAATCCAAAGCTATAGAGAAACCCTGTCTTGAAAAAAAAAAAGAGACAAGTCTTATCTTTGTTACAGCTGGAATAGAAAGTGGAAGTATTTGTATATTCTCTTATATTTAAGTAACCTAAACCTTAATTTTATTTTATTTTTACTAATTTATTGTTGGAAATTGAGCCCATGACTTCAAAACATCTAGGCAAGTACTTTACCACCAGTGAACTATACTTCCAGCCCTAGAAAATTAATTTAAATAAAGGGGTAAGTCCACAGTGACATACATAGCAATACCTGTTATGTTATGATAGTTTGCATGAAGTGTTCCTTCTAAACTTTAGATGGGATCCTTGCATGCAAAAATGTTTACTTCTAGGTGCTTGGGCAACTCAGTGGAGTCAGTACCAATTCATATAATTCTTGAATTATGTTCAAGAAGATTGTTCTTTTAAAACAAAAAAGAGAACTACAATTTCCTTTTGGTGATTTTTTTGAGACAGGGTTTCTCTATGTAGCAGTGACTGTCCTTGAACTCCTGCTGTAGACAGACTGGCCTTGAAATCACAGAGACCTGCCTGCCTCTGCTTCCTGAATGCTGGGATCAAGGCGAGATTTTAAGAAAATGGCCAACTAGAACTTGGCTGTGTGGATCAGGCTGGCCTTCAATTCTCAGGGCCCCTTCTGACTAAGCCTCCTGAGTATAGGGGTTACAGGTCCATGTTAGAGAACTACTTTTACTATGAGCAATGTAAATCAAGAAACACACCAAGGGAGAGAAAGGGTTGATAATGGGTGATAAACTGCGAAGCTATAAATGTGAGCTGGGTAAAAGGAAACATGGAAAAAGGAAACATGAGTTGTGGAAAAAGAAGCAGAAAGCAAGGGATTCACGTTCATGTAGATTTTTTTTTAGAATTTAAAGAATTAAATATAAAAAGACCAACTGAGGCTGGATATTTCCGTATGAGCTTCAGATATAGTGAAACAAAATTCATGGCAATGTCAAGTATCAGGTTTAACTGAACTAAGGAGAAAGCAAAAACAAGAGAAGACCCAGAAAATAGGACCAGAAAAAAAGTACAGGAATGAGGTAAGTATAAAAATAGGGAATTGTAATTGGTCTGAACAGATTTATGTACATGTAAAATCTATGAGGAGCAAACTACTAGGAGCCTGGTCTGCTGCACATGAGACAGTGTGTGAGGCAAACCCACTGCCAGCGTGGGAACTGCCAGCGTGGGAACAACTCCAGGGCAAAACGGAATTCATCCCAGGGTTCTGGAGGAAATAGTGAGTTTTATAAACAATATATAAAAAAATTAAACACCCTAATTACTTCCAAGTTCTTTACAGGATTCTGGTTTAATATAAATCTACCAAAAATATCTATCAATTCAATGCTACAATAAAAAATACTTTTAAAAAGTTAAAAATACTTCATCTGTATATAACCATTATGACTTCAAATCTACTAACATCACCTTGAAGAGTAATATTTTTCTATTACCCTGTCTTTTAAGATCTTTTCTTTCCATTACATTCTACATATATCTTTCTGAATTTATTTTGTTAAAAAGTATTTTATTATATGAATGGGTTTTGTCTGCATGTGTGTCTGTGTACTACATCCATGCCTGGTACCTTTGGAGGCCAGGAGAGAACACTGGATCTCCTGAAACTAGAATTACAAGTGAGTTGTGAGCTGCCATGTGGGTGTTGGGAGATCAAACCCAGTTCCTCTGGAAGGGCAGCCAGTGCTCTCAAGTGCACAGCCCCTTAATTTATATTCTTAAGGAGTACATTTATTCTTGGGAGTGAATTCTTATGCAAAATAGAAACCACATAATTTAAGTAACCATTTTAAATATGATTTTTCATACCCCTCTCCCAAATGCTCTCTTTAAACTAAACTGATCTGGGAAAACTCTTTACCTGTAATTTAATGTACACAGTATTCTGATGATTGATCTTTATTGTCAACTTGATTAGATTTAGAATCACCATGGAAATACAATTCTGAGTATGTTGATGAGTGTGTTTCCAGAAAAGTAAAGAAAGACTTGCCTTAGATGTGCCTCCCACCTCACGGGCTGAGACCAGAGACTGAACATAACAGGAGAAGAACAAAGTGCCGGCATTCATCGCTCCTTGCTTCCTGAGTGCATACGCAGCTGACTGGCGCCATGCATGCATGTGGTGCACATACGGACATGCAGGCAAAACACGCACACACATAATAAAAAACCGATACGAGTTTCAAAGACCCGACTCTGTTATTTTGTGAATTAAGTTTAAAAAAAACTTGAAATGATCTCATTATGTAGCTGTAGAAGAAATAAAAAAAAACACAGAGTTGATGTTTTATTCTATTGCCAATGGAAAATGTAGATTAGATTTTAATATTCTTATATTTCTTTTTTATCTGGACAATTAAAAATTTTGACATAGTAATAAGGATATCATCAACTTCTTTGGTAGCAATAGTATTTAGTTTTGTATCTTACATTTAATAAAACCATACTCAAAATACAAAATAAAAAACCTTTAAAAAATTTAAAAAGAATATGGAAATATGACTAATGGCAAAGAAAAAAATCTTTCAGTGTGAGTCTGCTGTCATAACATAGCGAGTCTGCCTAGTAAGCAGGAGAGTTCAGAGTGTAATATATTAGGTGCAAATGAAAACTTAGGTGATCCACCCTCTCCATCTCTAAATTTTAGCAATGTCACTGAAGGGATAAGGCCCATTAAAAAAAAAAAAAAGACAAAATACCACATAGGAAAAGTGCTGGAGATCATGTGGTTAAACAAAGCTAACTGGCTTTTTTCACTATTCATTTTGATCCACATACAGTCTCTCTCTCTTTTAAAACATTTATTACATTAATTTATACAAGTATGTGTGATGAGTGAGACTTGTGCATGCCTACCAGGGCAATCTTCTTTCACCAAGTGGGTCCCTAGGATCAAACTCAGGTCATAGACTTGGTGGAAGTACCTTTACCCACTGAGCTACCTTGCTGTCCCACTACATACATTCTTAAATCCAGGACTGCGTATACTAAGCAAGTACTCTACCCTGAGCTATACACCCCTGTCTCTACAATACTTCTACTGGATTACAGTAAAAAGTAAAAATCAGCATTTGCTATGTATACAGATAAGTAATAAGTAACTTGTAGAAGAATGTGAATAAAACAGTCCCACACTAGCTCAGAACTGGGTATAATGAAAGGTTGTTTTTTGTTTGTTTGTTTGTTTTTAAAGAAGGGACTCACAGATCACAGTCCTCTGAAGGAACGGGCAACAGGAACTGAATCCAGCAGCCAGGTAAGAGAGGAGAGAGAGAGGAGAGCGGGTGTGTGAACGTGCACCTTTTTGGTACCCAAGGCCATGCCCAACCTGTTCCAGCCTCTCAAAGGCCACTGGCTGAAGGAGGTTCCCCAACAGTAATTGGAAATAATTTGTAAGTATAACTTAATATATAAAAATTATCCAATAAATGTGAAAAGGAACTATGAGAAATCACTGTGATCTTCATGCATTCTTTTGCTTGTTTGTTTTGTTTTTCGAGACAGGGTTTCTCTGTATAATAGCCCCAGCTGTACTGGAACTAGCTCTTGTAAACCAGGTTGGCCTCGAACTCACAGAGATCTGCCTGCCTCTGCTTCTCGAGGGCTGGGACTAAAGGCAAGCGCCACCACTGCCTGGCATCTTCATGTACTCTTAAAGTTGATGAAATGCTAGAATATTCTTAGTATTTCTCTAAGAGGAAATTGCAATCTGTCTTAACCAGTGAGTCTCAACACAGACCCATGTGAATCCTTTGATCCTTTCAAGATAATCTGCAATTGGAGAGAGACCTCTGTCACAGGCTTGTGTGCCCTTGCACATGTCAAGAATTCAAGACTCTGACTATTCTTTATCTGTACATTTTTCAGTACTATGTTTACAGACAGTCAACTTGAAAGATCAGACGTTTCTCAAAGATCCAGCAGAACTGGTGCTTGTTTTAAAGTGCAGGACTCCTTTCCACTGACATAACCACAAGCATCCATGCAGGCTCTCCTATGTAATCCTCCTCCTGCCCAGGTGAGAACAAGGCAAATGCGTTCTTGCTGTTTGCTACTTTACAGCTAATAAAGACACTTTTCTCTACCGTGGTCTATGATTTCTTTTGGCAGCTGCAAAATGGTTAATGATTAAACTCACATAATGCCATCCATTAGCTGAACTATTTTCACAATAGCTTTAAGATGGTATCTGCAGTGTTTACCGCACTGGTATCTACACCGATGGCACTAAAGCAACTGAGAGAGAATCTGCTGACGTTCTCTTCAAGTGCAAGGGTTGTCTTGGGGGAAAAACTTGTGTAATGTTTGAGCTGCAAGCTGAACTAGTCACTTTTTTTTTTAATAGAATGCTATTTTCACTTCAAAGAATGAATGACATGCAGGCTATGGTTATTCAGACATTTTCTCAAAAGCAAATGAAGCTAGCCTGTCACTTTAAGGAAAACAAGTGACAAGACTTGTTGCCAATAATAAAATTTGAGCTTTCAAGTGAGAATTAAAATTTGGAAAAGTTGTACCTGTTATAGTAAGTTTGACAGCTGCCCAATAGCTAAAGGTTTCTGTAGTGTGCTTGACAATTATATTAAATTTGATTTTTAAATATTATCTAATAAGTCAACACTTGGAAGATCTATAATCTATATAGTTAGGTAAATCAATATTCCCCAAATGGCTAGCTCATAAAATCATATGAGTAAAAAGACAGTCAAAATGTAAGACAGACCACTGGCTTTTAAATAGGTAAAAAGTTCACTGAAGTGGCTTCAGATGTTTAAGAAATTGGTGAGATGGCCCAGCAGGTAAGGGCACCTGTCATCAAACCTGACTACTGGATTTTGATCTGACTGGATGTCAGAACCTCCACATGTGCACCATGAGGTGTGTGCACACACGCCAACAAAATTAAAAGAAAAGGAACTTCCTCTCACCAATATTGGTGCATTATCAAAGAACAATACCCACAACAGTTAAAAGCTTTCCCATACAACTATGTTGTGGACATGAGGCTGGATTCTTAGCATATAATTTAAGGAAGAAAACATAAAACAAAACCAAAATACAACAAACTGAATGTAGGTGTATTCCATAACATTGAAAAATAAAACCTTCAGACTAGATGTGGAGAGCTTTTAGGATGACAGAATTTAACACAACAGCAAGAGAAGCTAGACTGTGTTGCTGGGGTGGGTGGGATGGGGATGCTGTTCCTTACCTACCGAGGAAACAGTCTTTTCATGTTTTTGCATGAGAAACCGAGGCAGGAAAGAGTATGCCAATTCCATTTTGCAGGCTTTACAATTAAAAAGGAGAAGGAGGGTGATATGATGAAGGGACAATTTGGGGGCATAATGAGAGAAAAGAAAGCCATACTAACATATTCAAATTTGCTTAAATGTTAGAGAAGATGTCACTTCTCATTTTCTTTTTCTAAAAATTATTATATATGTGTATATAATTATATTTGCATGTATATAATACTAATTTAAATTTAAGGAACTTATTAAAAAGCTCTAGATATCAACATTTTTCTTAGAATTTGTGATATTTAATTCTGTAACTCTAGAAAAAAAATCTTTGAACATTAATGACTGAATAAAAATAAAACTGGTTCAGGCTGGGCGGTGGTAGTGCACGCCTTTAATCCCAGCACTCAGGAGGCAGAGGCAGGAGGATCTCTGTGAGTTTAAGGCCAGCATGGTCTACAAGAGCTAGTTCCAAGGAAGGCAACAAAGCTATAGAGAAACCCTGTCTCAAAAAACCAAA
Source organism: Myodes glareolus (assembly GCF_982192425.1). Lineage (NCBI taxonomy): Eukaryota > Metazoa > Chordata > Mammalia > Rodentia > Cricetidae > Myodes > Myodes glareolus. The sequence continues at coordinate 43,509,778 of NC_142046.1, read as the reverse complement.
AAATACATAAAACTGGTTCTACCCTTAGAATGGGACATTTGCTTCATCTGAAAAGGCAAGGATTCTCTAACACAGTACACACAAAAACACATCTTTTTTCAGCTTTCTATAAGCTCCAAGATGGCATATACCACCATTTACCAAATCCAGCTACCATTTCTAGATAATAAAAGAGGGGAAGACAAAGGTGAGCATTAATAGGACACAGTTATTTTTATTTTTTTATTTTTAAGACAGGGTTTCTCTTTGTAACACTGGCTGTCCTGGAACTAACTCTGTAGAACCAGGCTGGTCTCGAACTCATAGGAATATGTCTGCCTCTGATTCCTAAGTACTGGGATTAAAGGAGTATGCAACCACCACTGCTTGGCTGACAACATTTTTAACATTTGAGTAACTGTCAATTTTACTGCAATCTCTTCTCTTAGATGTATAGTACTATGCTTAGACGAAATAATTCAGATCTAACTTTCTGATGGAAATCACTTGAAGTATGTAAATGCATACAACACAAGCACGAAGATGCCACTCAAGACCTAGACCTGTCTAGCTAATGTTGTAGGAGGTTGCTTGTTTCCTGGCCACTCAGCAGCTCAGTCCTGAAATAATCACACAGAAACTGTATTATTTAAATCACTGCTTGGCCCATTAGCTCTAGCTTCTTACTGGCCATTTCTATTAATTTGTGTATCACCACATGGCTGTGGCTTACCAGGTAAAGTTCCAGTGTCTATCTCTGGTGGGGCTACATGGCTTCTTGCTGACTCCACCTCTCTCTTTTTTTAAATTTTTTTTTTCTTTTTATGGTTTATTTCTTTGCATTGGTGTGAAGGTGTCAGATCCCCTGCAATTGGATCTTCAGACAGTTGTGAGCTGCCACGTGGGTGCTAGGAATTGAACCCGGATCCTCTAGAAGAGCAGTCAGTGCTCTTAACCTCTGAGTCATCTCTCCAGCCCTCCACCTCTCTTTCTTCCAGCATTCAGTTTAGTTTTCCCCACCTACCTGAGTTCTGCCCTATCAACAGGCCAAGGCAGTTTCTTTATTTACCAATGGTATTTACAGCATAGAGAGGGGAATCTCACATCAATCTAAGATTCTATAAACTACAGAAAGCCAGAAAGCTTAATGGTGTTCAACTTTACACCACCTGCCAAAATTGTCCATCATAATTTGATTTATAAATATTTTCAATTTTTAAAATTGCTTATAAAAATTAGTAATAATATGCAATGATTTTTCAGTTCTCCTAGCATTCATCACCCATTAACATTCTCATAAAAGTCTATATTCAAGTTATAATTTTTCAAATTCTTAACATCATAGACCATGGTATTTCTTCCTTTTGAGTGTAGTCATAAGATTCAGGAAACTGAATTCATTGCCATCGTTTGATGGGGGAGCTAACCCTCTACTCTACTCCTCGCTATTGGCATTTTCCTTTTCAGACTGTAACCTACAATGCCTGTGATACTTTAAATATATAAATACATACGAAGAATTATTGCTATACTCTTTAAGAGAGAGAACTCAGGTCTTTGTTCCTGGAGCAGCTGACAACTTCTAAAGAACATAACACCGTGGAAGTGAAGGCACGTGACTCCTGTGACGAGGTCACGGAAAGCACTTGTTCTCTACTCTTGGATCCCTTACTTTAAGGAAAGACAGCTGCCAGGTTATGAGTAGACACCCATATGCCAAAGCCTCCTGCCAAAACTTATGTGAGTGAGCCATCTTGGAAGTACACCCTTCAACAAGTGAAGCCTTCAACCTGCAATCTTGCCTACTTTTGATTTCAACAGCGTGAGAAATCGTGAGCCACACCATCCAGCTAAGTCACTCCTGAGTTTCTGATACACAGAAATTGAGAAAATAATTTGTTTTTATGCTGTTAAGTTTTTAATACATTTAGGGTAACTAGTTTTATGATTAGTTATATGTTATATGACAGGCACTGTAAAAGATATATAACTACTGGGGTGAACAAGAGGTGAAACCCAGTTAATAAAGTTAAAATAGGCACATTATTTTAACTTTACGTAGAATCCTAAACGTAATCTAATGATAGGGCCTTGTTGTCTTGACCTTTAATGACCTTTTCAGAAGAACAAGGACTCGTGCATACTCTCTGTATAGAGTTAGCACAAACACAGGCTGAACTATAAATATGATTTTTATTGATTGGCTGAGTGACTGCAATACTGGAGACTGAATTCAGGATGCATGTATACTAGGCAAACACTCAACCACAGAGCTAAACCCCTAGCCCAATTTTAAGTTTCTAAGCCAAACTTTCTCAAGACGTCTCCTCACCATGTATCTCTCAATCCTTTGTTTCATAATTCATGTCTCTAGGTGGCTACACAAGTGCAATCTGCCAAAGTGTTCAACAGCCTTCCCTCTCTTGCATACTCTAACGGAAATAGTTCAAAGAAAACAAGACTCCAAGCCATTCATCAGACATATGGACAACAGGACTCTAGGTGGCTAGTAGTATGGCTAGTAGTAAATCCTTCTCTTACTGGTTAAAGTCATTTCTGTTAATAATTCATACAGAAATCTGACTGATTAGAAGTGCAACTTCTAGAAAGAGAGGTTTTATTTAAATATTATCAACATATTAAAATATATCTTATCCATTCCTCTATCCTTTCCTATTCTCATCATGCAAATGTGTACTTTTACAAAAGAGTAACTAAATGTGGACTGCCTTCATTTTTGAAAAAAAAAACAATAACAAAATATTTTAAAGTTATATTTCTAGGATTCTATTCTATACTCATCTGTATTACCTAAAAGTGAATCTAACTATAACTTATTAAGTACAGATCAAAACATACGTAAATGCAAAAGATTTTAATTTCAATTGCTTGATTAGCCAATATTTTCTCTAAGTTTGGGTCAATTATTTTACACCGAATATATAGCCAGCTCTCAAATATGTAATAAATCTAATTATCCTTAAAAACACATTATAGAACCATAGTAATAAAAACAGTATGATACCAGCACATAAACAGACAAGGAAACAAAAGAATAAAACAGAGACCCACACATGAGTACTCACAACTACAGCTATCTGATATTTGGCAAAAAGCGAAAAACATACATGAGAAAAGACAGCGTCTTTAACAAATGGTGCTGGGAAAAACTGATGTCCATAGGCAGAAGAATAAAATTAGAGCTGCTATGGGATAATGCTCTTGTACCCTGTAAAGATTTGTCAGTTGTATTGGTTTAATAAGACACTGATTGGCCAGGCAAGTATAGGTGGGGCAACCAGATTAAGAGAATTTTGGGAAGAGAAAAGGCTCAGTCTGCAGTTACCACTCAGACACAGAGGAAGCAAGATGAAAATGCTGCACTGAGAAAAGGTACCAAAAGCCATGTGGTTAAACACAGACAAGAATTATGTGTTAATCTAAGTTGTAAGAGCTAGTTACTTATAAGCTTGAGCTAATAGGCCAACCAATTTATTTTTATTGTAGGTTTCTGTGTGTTTCTTTGGGACTGAATGGCTGTGGGATTGGGTGGGACAGAAACCTGAAACACTAAAACTGCTAAAGCAAGCATAGGTGATAGCCAACAAGATACAGGTATAGAAAGGACTTTCTGAATAGGATTCCACTTGCCCAAGAATTAAGGCCAACAATTGACAACTGGTACTTCATAAAAGTAAAAAGCTTCTGCACAGTCAAGAAAACAATCAAGCAAGAGAAGAAATCCACAGACTGGGAGAGAATCCTTGCCAGTATACATCTGACAGAGGATTAAATACAGAATATACAAAAAACTGAAGAAAAAAAAAAGAGTCAAAGGAACAAATGACCCAATGGAAAATGGACTAATGAATGGACTAGGAATCTAAACAGAGTTTCCACTAGAAGAAATAATAATGGCTTAGAGATACCTCAAGAGGTATTTGTTATCCTTGGCAATAATGGAAATGCAAATTAAAATTACTTTGAGATTCCATCTTCCCCAGTCAGATGGCTAAGATCAACAAAACAACTGCCAAAAATGGTGGTGACGTAAAGAGAAGACCTATCATTCACTGTTGGCAGGAATGCAAACTGGTGTAGTAATTCTGGTAACTAGTGTGGAGAATCCTCAAAAAGGAAAAATAAATCTACCATATGGTCTGCTATACCACTCCCTGGCACATAGCCAAATGACCTGACATCCCATTCCACACACACTTGCTCAGGTACGTTCACAGTCGTCCTATTCCCAAAAGTCAGAAAATGGAAACAACCTAAAACAACCTTCAACAAATCATGGATAATGAAAACATGGTACATATATACAATGAAATAATGTTCACCTGTAAGAAAAATGAAATCATGAATTTTCAAGTAAATGGAAAGACTTAGAAAAGACTATACTGAGTGAGGTAACTCAGACCCAGAAAGACAAACACATGTTCCCTCTCATTTATGGTTTCTAACTCCAAATGCTCAGAAGGGACTATACAACATGGAGTAACCACAGAAACTAAAAGTATAAAGGAATCATTGTGTGCGTGTGTTGGGGGGCAGTGGGTAGCAGAGTACAGAGATATAAACTAGGTAAAGGAGTAACAGGGAAGGGGGTAGTCAACACAGAGGGGGGAGGAAAGGGGGACAAATAACACCAAGATTGTTTGAGAAAGCCATGCTACATAAGTATATATGTATACATACATACATATTCATATACACTACATAAGTATATATGTATACATACATGCATATTCATATACACTACATAAGTATATATGTATACATACATACATATTCATATACACTACATAAGTAGATATGTATACATACATACATATTCATATACACTACATAAGTATATATGTATACATACATACATATTCATATACACTAAAGGAAGTTAAGCCACTTGGGCTGATAATGCTCTCCTCAAGAACTACACACTGTATAAGGAACTCTCCTTTTGAAAGGTTGGTCAGGACAGTCCAAGTGACTCCCCAAACAATACTTGTTTCTCTCGCAGGAGGTAAAGGTGGGCTGAAGACACCTCACACTTAGGACACAGAACTGGATGACTAGAGCAGGATCTGACCTGAAAGTCTGTGGTCTTGCTTCCCTGATTCTAGAATATACTATGCAAGATGGTGGGGTGGGGATGGGGGCACAACATACAATAGCTGGAATACCTATGAACCATGACAATTACCACAAGGCAAGATACACACACAGGTGTAATAAGTGGCACTCACGTCAGTGGCGATCAACAGCTGTATAATAGGACTTACGGCCCACTTAACAGGAGGGAAATCATGACCGCTACAGGAAATCCAGCCAACTTCCTGGGGCTAGGAAGGTCATGGACCTTAGAAAATAATCTACTATCATACTTCCTTAGACCAGCATAATTCCTTACTCCACTCTAAATCTTATCCTAACACCCACAGATAAGTACAGTTACTACCCCAAATTCAAGGAGCTTCTCTCTTTAGCAGATAGAAACCATCAGAGAACCGCAATTGGACACAGTGCAGAGATCGATGGACAGTGGGGAGCCCAGCCCTGATAGACACCTCTACACCACTGTTTGTGCATCTACAGGGAACCTAACAGGAGAGCGAGTGGAAAAACTGTAAGAGCCAGAATATCAGGAAGTCGGCTGTGAAACTTCTCTCCAGGAAATGGCTGCATAAACAAGACTAGAACGATGGTAGTATTAGTGGACGTGTCAACTTTTGTGAGGAAATTTTTGTGGGGTCCCACCCCTAGACAAAGAACTATAGGCAACTAATGACTAATGAAAGAGGGATAATTAGCCTCTCCCAAGAATAAGCCCCATTACTGGTTGTCTAATTAAGAATGGTCAGAAACCGTATATACACAAAAACCGAGAATGGGTTCAGCAAATTATGTATGTATGTATGTATACACACACTATATAAAATCAAAGAAAACATATACACTATATATAGTCAAGGAAGAATAAGCTATTAATTTGATAAAGGGGACAAGTGAGAGTAGTTCAATGGAGGGTAGCTAGGAAGGGCTTGAGGGAGGGAAAGGAGGGGGAAATGATGTAATTCATTTCAATTAGAAACATTTTGAAAAGAAAAATAAATATGAACATAAAAAAGAATAGACTTCTTGTTTATATACTCAGGGTTCACTAGACCTTTGGATTGAGGTACATAAAAGAAGAGAAATTTAAAATAATTTTAAATTTTAAACTCTAATTTTATTTCTATTAAATGGTTATAGCACAAGAAAATGAAATTCATGAGTTATTCAATAATTAAAGAATTAAAATATGGCTTTCACATATGTCTCTCTTTTATTAACAAGGATAATGATGATTATCACTGAACTGATATTTACTCCTTACCCAGAGCTTATTTCTTTAGGCCTTTTCCATAGTCTGCCCATAAATACAGTATAATTGGCACAGTATTATTAATTCTTTGGAAATAAGCTAGCCAAGCAAAGGAAGCTGAAGGAAAAAAACAGAAAATTATTTAAATCTAGCATCATTTTTTGTCTAGCCATCTACCTCAGTTTAAAGTTTCATTACATTGCTAAAACTTTCATCTCATAGCTTATGATGCTTACGAGGAGAATGGGGAACCACTAGGGATCCTGGAGAGATGGTTTGGCAGAGTGTTTGTATGCAATCATGAGGACTGGAGTTCTGATCCGAGTACTCAAGTAACAAGCAGAGCGCCTGTATCTACCTGTAACCGTAGCACCAACAGAGGTGGAGGTAGGATTGCTGGGTCTTTCTGGCTTCCAGCCTAGCAGAAAATGCAAGCCTTAGACTGAGGAAAAGACTCCCACCTCTGGGGCTGGGGAGATGGTTCAGTTAAGATCATTTGTTGCTCCTTCAGAGGACCCAACTTTGTTTCTTAGGGTCTACAGAGTGGTTCAAAACTCCAGTTCAGGGGAATCTGATGATTTCTTCTGACTTCTATGGGTATCAGGTATGCATGTGGTGTATACAAAGGAATACAGGCAAAACCATTCACACACACAAAACACACAAATAAACCTTAACAGTGGCAGAGAGTAATATTGGAGGATACTTGGCATTCTCTTTTAGCTCTTGTGAGTGTGTAACAGGCACAGGCACCCATACACAAAGAACACACTAACATGCAAACACACAAACAAAACAAATCCTTTAAAAAAACCAGGAAATATGAAGCTTAAGCTTTATTTTAAATATAAGTAAGTCTACTGAGGAGGGTATGTCACGTTTGCAAACACAGAACTTTGTTTAGAGTTCTAGTGGTAAGGGGCTGGAGAGAAATGGCTCATTAGTAAATAGTATGCACTACTCTTGCAGAGGACCAGAGTTTGGTTCCTCGCACCTACTTCATACAGCTCACAAGCAACTGTAACTCCAGATCAAGAAGATTTAATGCATCTGGTCTCCATGGGCATCTGCATACACGTGCATATATCCACATATAGATACCCACATAAATGTAATTAAAAATAACAAAATAGGGGCTAGAGACAGCTCAGTGGCTGAGAGCATTACTGCTTTTACAGTGAACCTGGGTTCAGTTCCCATCACTCACATGGTGGCTCACACTGTCTGCAGTTACTTACAGGAGATCTGATACAGTGTGCAGATGGTGCGTGCGTGCACATACACACACACACACATATATACACAAAACTAATTAAAACATTTTTCTTAAAAAAATTCAGTGGCAGGTCATTGAAACAAGGAAGATATATTGCATATCAGCATTTAAATGTTGGTTTCTGCAGAAGCAATGTTAGGGAAAATATTACCTACTTTCTTCCCATGTCCTACCCACTCAAACTGTGGGAGCATACAGACTAAATACATGGTAAGTCTGTGAAGCCTCACTCTCTTAAGAGCGAGTCTGACAGCACTTCCTACCTTTGACTGCTTATCTCTCAGTGTTCCTAGTTTCACTTTATCATGTGGTTCATCAAGAGTCAAATTATTCTTCCTTTTTTCACTGTCTTCAAGCAAAGGTACATAGCCATAACTGTTATCTGTAAGACAAAACACTTGTACATCAGTACAAAACCCTGGAAAAATAATTATAATATAACTGAAGCCAGGCATGGTGGCACATGCCTTTAATTCCAGTACTAGGAAGGCAGAAGCAGGCAGATCACTGAGAAGAGGCTACCCTGGTCTACAGAGCGAGTTCCAGGACAGTCAGGGCTACACAGAGAACCTTGTCTCAAAAAACCCACAACCAAACAATAACAATGAAATGTCAACAAACAAGCCAAACAAAAACATCTCAGTAATTTCAAAAGAATAAATTATAAGTCCTAGTTTTACAATATTCAATATTTATGTAATATTTACCTTGGCAAGTTGTTCATTTAGTTTTTCCTTCCCACTAAACACTTATTTTCCCATGAGCCAAGGGTAAAATATACAGAATTCAGAAGACTAGAATTAATTATGCTTTTTCACATTTTACTTATCAACAGCTAAACTTTTAGGTTTCCTTTTTGGAGGGGGGTGATGGGGCTGGGGATGCACTAAGTGCTCCACCCAAGCTACATTCCCAGGCCAGTTAAACTTTTATACATCACTTTTTAGGTGTGCATTTCTTGTTTAAGATAATTATACCTGAAAAAAACCTCTGCTTATAGAAAATTTGAAAATGTAGTTATGGCGAAAAGAGGCTGGAGAGTTAAGAGCACTGCTGCCCTTCCGGAGGATCCCATGGTGACTCATGATCACCTACTCACTCCAGTTCCAGGAGGTCTAACACCTCCTTCTGGTTTGAGTAGGTACTAGGCACACATGTGGTACAGACTCATGAATAAACATTTTAAAAATTTATTTAAAAAATAAAAAAGCTATCTAATTTTTATCACTTATGAACTTTTCTAATTAACATTATGGTTTATCTTTTGCATTTCTACATATAAACGCAATGTTTTTCTGTACACATGAAATAAATCATATTTACTTTTATATCTTACTTTGCTGCAGACCATGAACATATTTCCTGATGGTAAATTAACAATTATTATCACTGCTTTTCTTGGCTACCCAGTTGTTTCACTGTAACTTACGTTTTTGGATTATTTACTGGTTTACTCAAATGACATTTAAAGGGAGAGAAGCATAGGACAGGAATGGGAAGGGCACAGTACACGTTCAGCTCTCTGGGAGCTCAGAGGCCTCTTCTGACTTTCCATCTCTAGAACTGCACTGTGATATACAATGTGTGTCCATCTTCCAGCACCTGCACACCCTGTCTATCCTCTTAGGGCGGCTACTTTCATCTCAAAGGCACCAACTTCCTAAAAAGCTTTCTGTTATTCACTGGCAAAGTGCCTTCTAGGAACTTTTATCAATCCAAGGTTTCAGTCTACAGATTTGTGAGTGTCCACTTCTCCATGTCCTACAAATTTCAATTAAATAATCATAATGTATAGTTGTACTATGCTTTCTGCATCAGAACTAATAAAGTACAAAAAATAGAAAAACTCAAAATTTACCTTTTCTCTAAATTCAGAAATACATTTAAAAACGGAAGAAAAGAAGAAAGGAAAATACCTCGACTGGAATCCACCAGAAGTAGCTGTGATTTTAACTTGTCAATAAGAGTTTGTTGAAATGACAGCTGTTCTTGTTGCTCGCGTATTCTTTGTTCATAGTTCTCAGTCTGAAGGAAAACAAAGCCCAACCCAGTTAGCCTGATACTCACCGACAGATGCATTTACTGTCTATTAATAAGCGCTGGAGCTGCCTGAAGCCCAGGTCACTGAAAAACCTATTCACAGGTCACTGACTGGCTCCAGGGACTGACTTGTGATCCCCATATCAGCGACTTAAAACAATTAGAACACTATAAAACTTTTAAAAATTGCCTTATTTAAAGATTTCAGTCAAGAGATTGACAGTATGCTTTCTTGGTCTTTTAGTAAAGACAAATGTACTGTAATTTGAAATTTAATACTTGTTAAGTAAGAAAAAAAACATGAATGGTTAAGTGGATTTTGCATTAAAGTTGTGCTTTAAAAATACACATCAGTCTTAAGACAAACTTTTATATCTTCTAAATAAATACTAAAATTAATTTTAGAGTAAAAACCCACAAAAGAAGTAGCTAGAAGTAAATATTAAGAAAACCAAAGGAACAAATATGGATTCTGAAAATATAGTGTCCAGAAACAAGAACACCAAGTTAATTTTTATTACATAAAAATATTACTTATAGATTTTAAGTGGCATAATCCCCTTATATTTTTATTCCACCCATCTTGCTACTTTACTATATTGGCTGTGAAAACAACAATGAAAATGACATATGTATTAGGAATATAGACATATAAATGTGTTAACCTTCAAGAAAAACCTGAAAATGTTGTATAACAATTAACTAGTACATTCTTAAAAGTTATATTAAGAAAGCATACTATGAAAGTCTTTGCATCTTTCTACCACTGGAGGAACAAATGACTAAATATAAATTCCTTAAAATATAAAAAGAATTCTAATAATTATAGCAACTTTTGGTATATACTAGATGTCTGATTTCAATTGACTAAATCAAAAGTTCACAATTAATGAAGTTGTATTATTTTCAGAACCCGAGTAAGCCTAAAGTTCTTTATAAATAAAGATCTGTTCCTTAAGTCTCAAATACAAATGTAAGAAATCATAAATAAAAAACAAAAACAAAACAAAACAAATTTAAGAAATCAAAGAAAAATAACACACCCAAGTAAAAGAAGGACTTTTATAGACAAGACACTTCAAACATGAATAACTTACAGAGCAGGTAAGTAACCCCACTGGGATGTTAACTTTGTATGTTGCGTGGGGCCAATCTTACATAACTTGACATCCCCCACAGGACTCCATAAATGATGTTAAATATATGCTGATTATCATTAAGTAGAAGAAAGAATCAATGATGAGTCTCAGCATCAGAGAATTCAAGTCCTAGATATTTAGGTCTAATGCAAAGCCACGCTCCCAGAATAAGACATACACTGGCACCCAAGATGCTGGAATGAGTGTGGTAAGCCGACTACAAAAAGGGTGCAAACATTAGTTAGCTCTAAATACCTTAAAATTATCTGGGCTACCTACAGTTCATGAGGTGAAAGAATCAGCAATATGTTAAGGTCTTCCTTATGCACTTCATGCATTTAGGACATTTTTATTTCAAAGAACTCAAAATTCTTCATAAACATCAATAAGTAATTCCAATAATTACCTATTTTTCACTGTATCTGGATGGGCATATATATCCTACTGCTATTCAGTGAGCAAGTAACCAGATTTAAAAAAGCAGAAAATTAGAGATAGGTTGAGAATAAATGTTTAAATCATTCAAGTCTCAGCCCATTCTTCATCTATTATGCTCCCTCCCCAGTTTTAGTGAAGAAACCAAAAGACCATGTATGTTCATTTGGAACCAACTCAGAACACTTCTGCCAATTAATTTCCATCTTCTCTCTCTAGCTTAAAAACACACTTCAGCACATCTGCTTATAACATATTATAATAAATAATGTATTCAATAGCTGGAAAAGTTAATATATCAATGGCTATCTCACATAAAAGTCTTGAACTATTTCTTAAATCAGATGATAATGTATTTTAAAGTCACATATGCTGACAGTAGCTGGACAAATAGTAGAGCATGTTTGGTCATTTCATGTAGTTGTTTATGTTAAAGTATTCTGGTCTTATCTTCATGTCTGATGAGCAGAGACTATTTCTATAATCACTAGTATCACACAGTGTCTGGCATATATTGAGGTGCTGGGTATATATTAATTGAGTAACAAGTTAATTAAATTGTTAATGAAATATCTGAGAAATAGATACGTCTTCAAAAATGTCCTTGAAGGAATGGAGGGATGATGACCTTGCTTTGATGCTTGAAAACTAAGTAAAACAAGTTTACTTAATTTTTTTTTAAAAAAATCAAATGATTGTGAATAAACAAATAGCATGAAATCTTTTTAAAAGATAAGAAAAATCAATGCAAATCACAGTATTTTAAAACATACAATTACAAAGCAAGTGCATTCCAGTACTATCAAAGACCCTGCAAACAGAAAACTCACTAACAACCACATTGAAAATGTACAACAGTAATGTCTTGTCAACACTTCTGTACAGAGCACAGACATGACAGCTAAAACAGACAGAAGAGAAGATGCTTTTGACAGCCAGTGTGTGTGAATGATTCTTTGAGTCAGATGGCAGCAACAAGTTACCAACTAGGAGATCTGCATGACAACTAACCATCCATCTGTATCAAACACCATCTGGCCGAGATGACTCTGGCTTCTGTGTACTTGACACTCCTTCTAATTCCAAAGACTAGCAAAACAAGTGGTCTACCAGAATCTAAGAAATAAACAGGTATATAGGTACTTGGGTCACAAAGGGTTGTGTATTCTTTCTTGGCTTTCAACAGCAAAACATGATGGAGATCAAATGTATAATACTATATATTGTCAATTTATAAAAAAGGGTTATTCAAGCACACTCTGAGTATCATTAATAAAGCAAAACCTTCATTTTAAAAAATATTCTGACGCTGGAGAGCTAGCTCAGCAGTTCAGAGCAAAGGCTGCTCCTGCATAGGACTTGGGTTTGGTTCCCAGCACTCACATGAAAGTTCACAACCTTCTGTATCGCTAGTTTTGAGGGATCCAATGCCCTCTTCTGGTCTCCGTAGGCACCATGCATGTGTGTCATGCAGCAAAGCATTAATATACATGAAAAAAATTCTAATAAAAAAGACTTTCTTTTATTAAGGAAAAATTTCAGCCTGTCCTCTTCAAAAGTATGCCACCATATTTCCAATAATTTTGGACATACAGCTGTTCAAGTTTTCGTAAGTTTCATAAATATTAAGATAGAATTCTGTTAATTGAATTTTTTTCCTACTGCCGACATTGGATGCTCTAATTTTTAATTTTTCCCAAGATGTTTACTTCTTATACTGGGAGAGAGCTTCAAATGTCTGTAAGCCATCTAGAATACCCTACATTGTTCAAATATTATTTCAATCATCTTCAAGCATTAATCCCAATATTCTGAAAAAAATTATGGCTTTCTTCCAATGATTTTTACTAGGGGATTCAATAAATGTTGAGTGTATAAAACATAGTCTCAATTTAAAAATATTTTAAATTGCTCCAAGATTAAGGGATATGAAAGTTGTACTGAAGGTTCTGTTTACACAAAAAAATGCTCAACAGGAAGTGCCACAGTTCATGAAGGAAAATAAATATTACTTACACCAATATAGAGCAGTTTAGACAAAAGTTAATTAATACACAATCTATTTTTAAAATCTGTCATACAATGTTAGCAAACTGAGCATATATTTTACTTTTTTTTTAGTAAATAAGATCATATATTTTGGCTTGCACATAGCTCTTTCTTCAACCATTCTTTGCATACTACCGTAATAAACTCCCCACCCGACCACCCACTGGATACGAGGACTTATCTAGGATATATTCAGTTAGACGATCATATTATCAGTCTGGTTATCTACTGCTAGTACTGTCGTCCATTTCTCAGGATACTAAGTGGTGAACTATGAAGAACTACTTTTAAAGTTTTGGTTCCAGAGTGGAGAGTGCTCCTGCCAGCAGCAAGACAAACATTCCGTTGGACTGAAAGCTCAGACCCCCCTGGCCACTTTGTGCTTCTGACACCCTTAAGCCAACAGGCTAAGAAAGGACTAAGTGTTAGGCAGGTGATTGAACCAGATTATCAAAGGGAAATTGGATTGCATCTCCACAACGGAGGTAAGAAAGATTACGTCTAGAGTGAAGGAGATCCTTTAGGGTGTCTCTTGGTGCTACTATATCCTGTGACTAAAATCCATGGGAAATGACAACAGCCCCTTTGGGAATGAAGGAATGGGTCATTACTCCAGGAAAAGAGCCAAGACCTGCTGGAGTTCTTGCCAAGGGTGGATGAATTACAGAATGGGTAGTATATGAATATAGTTATAAATACCAGCTACGGCCATGCAACCAACTGTAGAAATGAGGATTATAATTGAAATGAGTGGTTCTGTCATATTTTATAAAGATGCATTTGTAAAGATATTTATATTTTCTTTATTCAGTTTTTTAGTTGTTACATAACATCAAATAAGAAAATATCAATAATTATTATATTTATGTTTTAGATACTAAAGGAATGTCCTTTAAGGGATATTGCCACACATTCTAAACTTATAATGTATTTGTGGTTATATGAAGGGCAGTTGTATCATGTTAGGTTTAATTATGACCCGGTTATTATTTTCATTTGGAAATTAATGACGACATAAGGAGATATGATTATGTGTCAGGTTGACAAGTAGACTTGTGATGGCTATTCTGGGTTATCAGCTTGACCACATCTGTAACTAAACACAGAAATTGAAGGGCACATCTGTGAGGAATTTTTGCTTAATTAAAAATGGGAAGATCCACTTCTAATCTGGATCTTTGAGGTAGGAACACCTTTCATTCAGTGCTGTGGAACAATGGTCTTTTATTCTGTCACTTGTATTATTTTTAATAAAATGCTGATTGGCCAGTAACCAGGCAGGAAGTATAGGTGGGGCGATGGCGACCAGGTAGGAAGTAGAGGCGTGGAAACTAGAATTATAGGAAGAGGAAAGTTTCAGTCCACAGTCATCACCCAGACACAGAGGAAGCCAGATGAAGAGCAAGTAAGATGTGACTGCCTCGCTGAAAAAGGGACCAAGCCACGTGGCTAACACAGACAAGTATTATAGGCTAATATAAGTTATGAGAGTTAATAAGAAGCCTGAGCTACTAGGCCAATCCATTTATAATTAATGTAGACCTCTGTGTATGTCTTTGGGACTGAATGACTGCAGAACTGGGAGGGACAGAAACTTCTGTCAATAATTCAGTCAGTTCTTTTGAGGTGGGAAGATCCATTTCTAAATCTGGCCACACCTTTGCTGGAAGCTTACACAAGAACGTGAAAGAAGGAAGCTTTTGCTCTTCTCCTGTTTGCTCTCACCTCACTATCACGTTCATTCTTTCACTGGCATTAGCGTCTACTTCTCTGGGATCCCAGTGTACACTGAAGACCAGCTGAGACACCCAGCCTCGTGGACTAAACAACTACTGGATTCTTGGACCTTCTGTTCCAAGGCAGTCATTGTTGGATTAGCTGGACCACAGCCATTTGTAAGTCATTCTATACATTTATTCTCAAACATTTTACAATCCAGTTTTGCTCCCTGCTCCACTTTTAGACCTTAGCTTCTCTCAGAAATAAAAAGCAGCCAGATAGGGTGGTTCAGATTTTAAGTCCAGGACAGGGCGGCAGATCTCTGTGAGTTCAAGGTCAGCCTGTTTTACATAATGAGTTCCAGGACAGCCAGGGCTACACAGTGAGACACATCTCAAAAATAAATAAATAAATAAATAAATAAATAAATAAATAAATAAATAAATAAATAAATGATTCTTACTGGAATGATCAAAAGAAATGGCAAATATAATATACTGTTATAGATTAACCTCTTTGTAAATGTTAGTAGATCTTTTTTCTTTTTCTTTTCTTTCTTTCTTTCTTTCTTTCTTTCTTTCTTTCTTTCTTTCTTTCTTTCTTTCTTTCTTTCTTTTTTTTTGAGTCACTGTAGAATGCCCTGCAGGGGCAATGTTTTGTGGAGTTGTCAGGGTAGAGGATCTACTCAGACCTCAGACTGCTCGAGTGACCAATGTGTAACTTTAGCCTGGTAGAATCAAAGGCATGTCATCCAAACCAGAGACTTACAGAGAGAAAAATGGGCTGGATTGCCTAGAGTCTTGAGGGTGTACAGAAGATGAGACATGGACTCAAACAAGATTCTCATGCCTCATGATTTAGTCTTTGCCCTGCTGGGTTTAAATTTGCTCAGAACCTGTTATCCCCTTTTCCTTTCTCATTGTTCCCATTTAGAATGGGAATGTCTATCCTATACTTGTTTTATCATTGAATATTTTTAAAATTTTATTTTATATGTAAAGATGCTTTCCCTGCCATATATTTCTGTATATCACTTATACGCAGTGTCCATGAGGGCCAGAAAAAGGCATGGGATTCTCTGGAACTGGACAAACAGAAGGTAAGCTGCTATGTGGATTCTGGGAGGCTAACTCTGGTCCTCTGGAAGAGCAGCCTTAACTACTTAACTACTAACTCACCTTTCCAGCTCCCTAACATCATATTTTTAAGCAGATAACGTGTTTGATTTTATAGGCTTCCAACTGGTAAGGAATGTGTTACAGGATGAACTGTACCTTGAGTCCCATCTGTATCTGATCTACAGATTCAAGCAAGACTTTGTACTTAGGATTTTTAAAGTTGTTATTGAAATGCAACAAGCTTTTGAGGAATGAAGGTTACATACATGAATTTGGCAGTGGGGATAGCAAGGGCAGAATGGCATGTTTTGAATGTATCCCTGCAAAATTCATGTTGAAGAGGTTAATGGGCCACAAAGGGTTCTTTAGTAACGGGATTAAGGCCTTTAAAAGGGCCATAAACATAGTTCAGCTCTTTTGTCCTTCTGTAACTTCAGTCAGAGTTACATGAGTTTATCCCTCACAGAGGATGCAGTTAATAGGAGCTACCATCCAAATGGGCACCAGGCCCTTACAAGACATTCAAGAGATGTCTAAAAGTTTTCACAAGACATTTCTGAGGATTAAAATTTGGGAGAAAGATACGTAGACATTTTAAATTATAAGGAACAGAAAATTATTTAATGTTCAAAACGGACAATATCTACAGAATAGCCATTACAAAATATTACTTACTGCTGTATATTAGTTACCAGAAAGCACTGCAGACATAGCCAAATCTGTGGTCTTTAAGCTCCTTGCTTAACAAATTGGATGACTTTAAATATCATACATCAGTTACCTTTCTTATTTGTATGAAGAAAAACCAACTTATAAAATAGCACCTAAACAATTTTTGAATTAAGACTGTTTCCTTTCTATGTAAGCCTGTTAATTTTTCTTCTTTAATCAAGACTGAGCAAGAATAGACAAATCTTACTTCACATATTTCTTTGCAACAAAGCAATTACTATCCCCTGATCATATAATGAGAAGACTCGTGGACAGGGATTAGAGGTCCACTGCAGGGCATTTTCTATAGCCCAGTATTTATGGCTCATAAATGGCAATCACCTTACAAAATTCAAGTATTTTTTTATTACTGATTCTTCTGGAAAGATGGTCGAGAGAATTTACTTAAATCTTTCTTAAATATATTTAGTTTCTCATAGAACAACAGCAGAAATCAGTGACACGCAACTTGGTATGAACAGTAGAATAATTAAGTATTTAATTTCACATTTTAAGGACTACTGTAGTGTTTGAAACTCTGCATGTAACCTCATCATAGCCAAAAGATGTGCAAGGACTGCTCATCATTCTCCATAGCTCCTCTCACTCATCCTGTTGGAAATGCAGTGTTTTAGCTGGCTAGATGGCCACTCTGCTAAAGAACATACTTGGTAGTCCTCTTTCCTTTTAGGTATGACCACATCACCAAAATCAAGCTCCGCCATGTTCTTTCGTCAGTAGGGATGGAACCAAAAGTTGGGCCCTTTCCTCCAAACATATGCTATGCCAGGATGATAGCAGCACAAAGGCAAGAAAAATGTCACAAAATGTCCTGCATTCTGAATGTGACTTTTCTTTAGCAAGCATAACCTTGGTTGCTGTAGATCACTGGTTTTTCCAGCTCTTACAACTTATTGTGGGTCCATCTTTAAATATTTGATGCTTTTGTATGGGAATGTAGGCCTGAAACTTAGTAGCCTCTCATCTTGTGACTGTCTCTTGACAGGTCAAATCTTTAGGTGCAACATACATTAGAAAGAGCAATTGGGTTCAGTTTTCTGCCATCACTGGTTCTATTTTTTTTTCTTACTCTGTAATCATTACTTAAAGCACCACCTTTTATCACAGCAAAAGTCATCAATTTGCTGATGAGCTCCAATTTGCATTTCTAAGTGTAACTCTACTTCAAAGGCCCATCTTCAGCTGCTGGCTGAGAACCTTCCCTAGGTGATCTACTACTGCTTAAGCCCAATATCTGAATAAATAAAACAACAACCCCCTTTACCAGTATCAACAGAAATAAAGTATTTTGTATTTCTGAGGACACAGCTTCAATCTTCTAATCAAGACTGAAAATCTTGGAAAGTGGTAGACAATTTTTGAATGTAACATTTTTTTATTTCTAACTCTCAAATCTCTCTGTCTGTCTGTCTGTCTGTCTTTTTCTCTCCAGTCCTGAGAGAACATCTGTGTTCTACTCCTGGTTGGTTTCTAACCTAAGCTCGGCATTTGTACAAACAAACCAGGTGGCTGCCTCCTTCTCCCCTTCTTTCCTGCATTTCAGCTCTCTGCTAACCTGTAGCCGTTTGGGCAGGAAACTGCTCTTGCCTGAACTGCTTGACGGGACTTGCAGGACCCACAGAGAAATGACTGCTGCAGCTGCGTAAAGAAGGTGCCGCAGTCCGCGGGGCTCCTGCTTCATGAAAGAGTGTGTAAGACTTTCTGCAGGACACAGAAGAAACTGGCAAATTGCCAATATAGGTGGAACTGTCTTTGAAATTTTCTGCTTCATGGAAAAGTCTGCTGGATACTATAGGCCAGTGGGCTGAAGATGGGTGCCTGCAACATTACAGAAGACCTTTGGGTGACTGTCCAGGTAGCAAGATGTCTCTGTCAATTCTAGAGTTTTGGAAGTTGCTTACAATGCACTTCCTGTTAACTTAGGTAATATATCCTTCTGGTGTCTTTGACGGAGTTGAAGAATAGATAGTTATAGGTTTCCTTAGATAATGATAAAAGATAAAGTAGATATAAATATTGTAACTGTTATTCTTGCTTGATACCTGCTTTGTTATATGTAATTTTACTATGTTAAAGTTAAAATTCCTAGAGAAGGTAAATAAGAAGGTGAACCTGAAGAAAATCATATAGTTATCCTCCTGGATATTGGAAGTAGACAAGATTGCCAGGCAAACTTGGGTGCAAGGGGGTGGGGGGATGGGAGTAAGGGGAGATGGTTAGAGAGAAGGGAGAAGGGGAGGATTCAGGAGAGCTTGGGGGAATGGGATGGGGGGAGGGAGGAAGGATGGATATGGGAGCAGGGAAGTATATATCTCAACTAAGGGAGCCATTTTAGGGTTTGCAAGAGAATTGATTCTAGAGGGGTTCCCAGGTCCAAGGAGAGGTCCCCAGATTGTTCCCTGGGCAGCAGAGGAGAGGGTGCCTGAACTGGCCTTGGCCCATAACCATACTGATGAATATTTTGCATAGCACCATAGAACCTTCATCTGGCGATGGATGGAGATAGAGACAGAGACCCACATTGGAACACTGGACTTAACTCCCTAGGTCCAAATGAGAAGCAGAAGGAGGGAGAACGTGAGCAAGGAAGGCAGGACCAGAGGGAACCTTCATCCGACGATGGATGGAGATAGAGACAGAGACCCACATTAGAGCACTGAACTGAGCCCCCAAGGTCCAAATGAGGAGCAGAAGGAGGGAGAACATGAATAAGGAAGTCAGGATCGTGAAGGGTGCGTTCACCCACTGATACAAGGGGACTGATCTAATGAGAGCTCACCAAGGCCAGCTGGACTGGGACTGAACGAGCATGTGATCAAACCGGATTCTCTGAATGTGGCTGACATGGGGGCTGACTGAGAAGCCATTGATAATGGCACTGGGTCTTGTTTCGTCTGCGTGTACTGGCTTTTTGGGATCCTAGTCTGTTTGGATGTTCACCTTCCTAGACCTGGAGGGAGGGGGGAGGAACTTGAACTTCCCACAGGGCAGGAAACCCTGACTGCTCTTAGGACTGGAGAGGGAGGAGGAGAGGGAGTGGGGGTAGTGGGAGGGTATTGGGAGGAGGGGAGGAAGTGGAAATTTTTATAAATAAATAAATAAATAAGTAAACTAAAAAAAAAGTTAAAACTTTCCTTTTTATTTAAATAGAAAAGGGGAAATGGTGTGGGAAGTCCTTTTGTATATGTGTTGCTTTTACTGGTTAATAAAGAAGCTGCTATCGGCCAATGGTTTAACAAAATATAGCCAGGTTGGAAGAGATATCTATAGAGAGAGAGTAGGCAGAGTCACAGAGAAGCCATGTAGTCACCGAAGCCTGTTGAAACTTTGCCGGTAGGCCACGACCTTGTGATGATGCACAGATTATGGTGATGGGTTAGTTAAGGGTGTAAGAGCTAGCCAATTAGAAGCCAGACTAGAGCTAATAGGCCAAGCAGTGATTTAATTAATACAATTTCTGTGTGGTTATATTGAGTCTAGGTGGCTGGGAAATGAATGAGTAGCTTCCCCCAACAGTTGTGCAGGGAACTGAATATAGGGCTGCAATTATTCTTTGTGCCTTCTCATTCAAGCTGTTTTTCTTCATTTCACTCATCCTAAAACATGAAAACACTTCTCTAGTCTTCACAAGTTTTAGCAGCTGTCTGTCCTTTGCCTTTGTTCCCAGGCCTCAGGGTACTATTATGTTCCCCTCTCCACTAACAGCCCTAGAATTTCAACAATCTCTACACATGGCCAAACACAATGCCACCTTCCGCTATCCTCTCATCAAGTCACTTGGCTATCTAGTTGTGCTAACTACTGTACCCTTCCTGAGACCCCTTTCCTGTGGCTTCTGTTATGTTTTCTTCTCTAATTGGTTCCTTGCTTTGTAGACTATTTGTGTTGTTGTTAAGTCTCTTTAAAGGGCCCCCTTTTATGTTTCTTCTTTAAAATCCCAGTGTTCTCTGGGTCTCTGTGTCTTTCAAACTGCTTAAACTATATTCTAAATTGCAAGTCTTTCTCTTCCTTTCACCCTAACCTACTTTCGTTTTTTAAATATTTATTCACGCTTCTACACATTCTAATTGAGAAATACCATTTAAAACTACACAATCTTGTTTTAGCTCTAGTCTCTGTCTTAATCACTGTTGTATTATATTACCAAGAAGAGACACCATAACCAAGGCAACCATTAAAAGAGAAAGCATTTAACTGGGGGCTTGCCTAGTTTTAGAGGTTTAATCCACTATCATCACCACAAGAAGCATGCAACATGCAGTCAGAGTACTGGAACAGTAGCTGAGAACTATATTCTGACCCATAGGGAGAGAGGGAGAGAGAGAGAGAGAGAGAGAGAGAGAGAGAGAGAGAGAGAGAGAGAGAGGGAGGGACTGACTCTGAGCTTAGCATGGGCTTTTGAGACCTCAAAGTCCCCCCCACACACTTTCTCCAACAAGGCCACCCCCTTTATCCTTCTAATCTTTTCATATACTGTCACTCCATGGTGACTAAACAGCCAAATATATGAGCTTGTGGGGACCACTCTTATTCAAACCATCACAGTCTCCATACAGAACTCCTTGTAGGCCTAAAGAACAGTGTTCATACCTACCCATTAGATAGTTCACCCATATGTTCCCACAGGTCTAAACCTAAGAATCAGAACTGCATTAGATATATTATTTCCCCATAACCAAACTCTAAGTTCTTCATCACTCTTGATTTCAGTCATCAGCATTAAACTAAACATTCTAGAGTCTACTTTCATCATCTTCATAAGTGACCTACACTCAGGTGCCACCTTCCTGCCATTTTATCTCCTAAAGAAATTTTAGGTTACTGGGTGGTGGTGGTGCACACCTTTAATCCCAGCAGTTGGGAGGCAGAGGCAGGAGGATCTTTGTGAGTTTGAGCCCAGCCTGGTCTACAGAGTGAGTTCCAGGACAGTCAGGGCTATGCAGAGAAACACTGTCTGGAAAAAAGAAATTAGGTCTTTTTTTACATTCACACATAACTGCTAATTCAGTGCCTTGTTTTAAATTCTTAAAATTATTGATATTCAGGTTTTTATTTTTCTCAACCAAGGTGCAATAAACCTACATATACTTACTATCCAATATATATTAGTAAAGGTTTAATATATTACACAGTTATTAATATATGAATTTTACATTAATGCACATAAATGTATGACTAGATGATTGCCATTTTTAATATAATTTGTATATATTGTAACATGTCTTCAGTATGTTTGCTGGGTTCTTTGTCAGTGTCAAGAGCTTTCTAAAGCATATTAATTCTTCAGTAACTTTTGAAGATACACACTTAGTCATATTCCTCATGATGGGGCTATTATCTTTACAGCTTCTTTTCCCATAATTCCTCATCATTTTTAATGAAGTCATAGGACCACTTTGTAAGAAACACAAGGTAGCAAACACGCCCTCACTTCTTGTTTTACAGATATATGCGCACACACGTGTGTGATCCCTGTCTCCTAGTTTACTATGTTCTTCCTAATCTTAGCCCAAATGTGAACTCATATTGTGCTGACCTGACTCACAAAGGAAGAATTAGATACCTCTTCCCTAGGCCACACACTACCTGATCTTTTCTGTCATGTCTGATAACAGTCAGATAACAGCCAGTGAGCCTCTTTTCTGCTTTTTAAATTATATATGCAATAACCATTTTATTTATTACCTATTTGAACTTCTGAAAGTTCCGAAATGCATAAATAATGTTTTACTTATTTTAGTATACTCAAAACTTCATCATCTTCTTCCCTAATTCCAAGTTACCCTAGAACACAAGCAGAAC
Organism: Myodes glareolus; assembly: GCF_982192425.1. NCBI lineage: Eukaryota > Metazoa > Chordata > Mammalia > Rodentia > Cricetidae > Myodes > Myodes glareolus. Next base: position 43,487,122 of record NC_142046.1, on the reverse strand, counting down.
TGTGAAGTCCCTCAATGAACCTATGTAAAGTAGGGAGAAAAAAAAGGAGTTTTTTTTTTACTTTTTTCCTACTTTAAATAATTTTTTGAAGGCCCTGTCATATCATGCCCTCTTCCTTCTAGCTACTCAAAATGAGAAGATTTAGAATCTAGTTCACTCAATAACACTATTCTTTTACAAACCAAGAGAAGATTCACAAAGAATAAAGATGGCTTTTGTAGAATTCAGGAAGGTATATATAGAAATGTTTAACAATAGCTGGATCCTAGAAAGGAAGAAATTGTATAGATGGACATACTATATTTATTGAATGAACAAAGAACTTCATGGATAGCCTATGTCTTTTGACTTCAAAATTTCATGAATAATGTTTTTCTTCATATATATCTATATGTGTGCTTGTATGTTCATGTTTGTGGGCACATGGGCAGGCCTGAGATAGATTCTGAGTTTCTTCAATCACTTTCTACCTTATTCATGAGGCAGGGTCTGTCAAGTGAACCTGAGAGCTTGCCAATGTGTTAGAATGACTATCTGGCTTTCAAGAGTTGGAATTACAGGCAGATCACTATGCCCACCCAACATCTACCTGGATGCTGGGAATCAAATCTGACCCTCATGCTTTTGTGGCAGCTACTTTAAACCACTAGCTCCTCAAGGACATTTTGAACCAGAGGAATCAATGTAAGTTCCCCTACCTCCAACTGCCCGTGGAGAAATACGTTAACATTCCTCCTAGTAAATCTTCTGGCTGTTATTTTCATAAAGGTCTAATTGCAAAATTGGTCCTTTCATATTTGGGAAACTGACTTTTAAAACATTCTTATGTGGTAAGACTGCGACTGCTGAGTCAGCCTATTTAGACAGTGTAATAACGTCTATGGAGGATCTACTTTCCCGCGTTTGGACCTTTGGTAGATACGGTGTATCTGTGAAGCCAGCTCTGAACTCAAAAATAACAGCAAAACCCAATGACTGTGAATTTTAAAGTGGATTCTTACACTTGCACACATGTGACAGAACTTGTGAAGCTGGGGGAAGTCCACAGGAAGAGGGAACAGACTCCTCTAGACCTCTTCACATGTCTTTTTCATGAGTCCTGATTATGAACTTATGCCACATCACTGTAATAATTTATCATCTTGTGTTCTATTTTAACTGTCATAAAGAATGGAAGATGATAAATTAATAACAAATTTAGTTCCAGGATATATTAGTTCCTGGTACCCAAATGACAATATAAAAAAATGGAAAGAAACAATGCAAAACTGAGAAGCAGTGATAAGTCTTTCAGTTATAAAACGACTTTATGTAGCATGAAGGGCTGGCTTGTTGGGATTTCTGTCCCACCCGGTACCCCACAGCCGGCATACCCCAAGGAAAAATCACACACAGGACTCTATAAGATTATAAACTGATTGGCCCACTAGGTCAGGCTTCTTATTAGCCCTTGTAACTTATATTAACCCATTATTCTGATCTATGTTAGCCATATGGCTTGGTACCTTTTTCAGCTGTCAGCTCACATGTTGCCTCTTCGGTGGTCTGGGCAGGAATGGCAGAGGGAGCTTCCTGCTTCCCAGAATATTCCCAAGTCTCTTTGCTCCACCTCTACTTCCTGTCTGGCTTTCCCACCTATACTGCCTGCCTGGCCAATCAGCGTTTTATTAAAATATGATTGACAGAATACAGACAATTCTCCCACATCATTTTCCTTTTTTTTTTTTAAAAACAAAGGAAAATACCCATAGTCCATTTGTTGGGAATGTGGGCGTAGTATTTCAGGCTACTTCTTGCTGGTTGGGGGCGCTGATAATCTTATGGGGACCTAAGAAAATTATCATCAAATCCTGACTGGAGTAAATTTACCAAATTCCATAAAGTGGAACATATCCATCTGCCAGATTTCATTCCTTTGAGTACCCTTTGGGTTACTCCCTGCAGGCAACGGTGTTTGATTATAGAAAGAACAAGTAGGACATCTCTTTATAATGTCCTTAGCTTGTTGCCATGTAATGGAAAACTCTTTCTTTAAGCCTTTACTATTGATGTGATATTTTTTATGAAATTCTGAGGCCTGCAGAACGCTTCCAATCAATAATTGGTCAATTTCAGTGTTACCCTGTGCTAGAGGGCCAGGCAGACCAGTATGGGATCGGATGTGTGTTATGTACATTGGACAAAGCCTATTCCTAATTATGTCCTGTACCTGGATAAACAATGAAGTCAACTCTGTGTCATCTGGTATGAATTCAGCGGTTTCAATATGCAAGATAACTCTTTCTGCATATTGTGAATCTGTAACTATATTAAGAGGTTCTTTAAAATCCCTTAGCACCATAAGAATGGCATATAATTCTGCCTTCTGGACAGAATTATAAGGGCTTTGTTCCACCTTACTCAGTTCTTCCGATTTATAACCTGCTTTCCCTGTTTTATTTGCATCGGTATAAAATGTCCGGGCTCCAGTTATTGGAGCATCACATACAATTCTAGGAAGAATCCAAGAAGTTCTCTTTATGAGGTTAAGTCTATCACTTTTGGGATAGTTGCTGTTAATTTCCCCCAAAAAATTAGCACAAGCTCTTTGCCATGGTTCATTATCTTCCCATAACTTTCTTATTTCCTCAGTAGTAAAAGGCACTATAATTTCTGCTGGGTCTATACCTGCTAGTTGACTTTATATTTATTTCTTATATAAAATAGTGACACTTAAAAGCTACATATGGAGAAACAATGTTCTATCTTAATCATAATCACTCTAAATTGAATCCATCAAATCAACCTTTTCCATAGGACACAAAATGTTTTTAAAAGGTAACAAAAATGTCAATGTTATTATTTATTATTACACTCTTGTGTTTTAATAATTATAGTTCTCCAAATATTTTCTAGCAATAAAATATTCTCAATTCTTAACCTCAATTGCCCAGAAATATAATCAGCTTTCAAATCCAAAGCACACACCTTCTGCTGTAGCTCTCTTATTGCCGAGTCTCTGTCCATGCACGCTTGTCGGAAGGCTTCATATGCTCTGTTGAGTTGCTCACCAATGTTTTTATCCATTCCTCTTTGTCCTGTATCATCACTATAAAGGATGGGATGAATGCCAACTCTGGAAAATATCAGAACAACTTAGATAGTTATTAAAGTTACACACACTTTTTAAGTGTTTCCTAAAGAGTACTATAAACATAACACTAGGTGATATCAAGGTTTATAAAAACAAAAGTTTTACCTGAAATCATGACAAAAAATATGAAATCTACACTGTTAAGTAAAATGTTCTTTACTAATATTCCAGTTCCTAAGTCATAGTTCAGTTCATAAAAATACTGCTTTGGGAATAGGAACCTGTAAATATCGTCCAAAGATGGAGAAAGAGCATTATTAATACTTTAGCATAGAAATGAACAACAAGATTAGTAATGTGGGAAGGATTTCTTTTTACTAAATGGATCGTTACTTCTACTTATAAGGTGAATTCTTGCTACACTGAATTAGAACAAAACTAAATAGATAATAAATGTTTGTGGATGGAGTTCACACTGTTGCTATCACAGAGCAATTAAAATGTGTGAAAACGCTCTTATTTTAGAACAAAATCTAGGGAGAGCTCCTGTTGGATTGTACATTAAAAAAAAGAAAGCTCGCATCTCTTCAGGCTCAGCCCCACTACCTATTAGTCTCCTCGCTTCCCTGCTGCTTCTGAACTACACACGATTTTCTCCGAGGAGGGAATTTGGTTTTATCATCTCAGTTTGCCTAACATCCCTCTAATACACTCCTTGGCACTGAGCAGAGAGCTCCTTAATGATTATGACTCTTCCTGTGCAGTTATAAAAAACACAACCCGAACCTTCCTTTTAGGATTTTCTAAAAGCCACAGCAGAGATTCAATTCTCTACTGGTTTTTAAGGATAACCAGCTTTTTGAGGGACCCCCAAAATCTTTATAATCTTGAAATTTTAAAACATATTTATTTTATGAAGTTATACCCAGGTGTCACAGCACAGATGTACAGGTTAGAGGACAACTTGCAGGAGTCTGTTCTCTTTCTCCACTATGTAGGTTCTGGGGATCAAGTACTTAAAACATTATATTTAAATAATTCACATAAAACAAAATCTAACATTTCCAAGTATATACTAGGTCATTTACTATGTGGTAGAACTGGTACAATTTTGTCAATTTTTAACCTGACAAAAACAGTGAACCTATTAAAAGCTAACATCAACTTCCCACCTCTCCATCTCCTAGCAAATAATTGGCCTGTTTGAATGGATTTGCCTCTTTGTAGCATTTTATATAGATGAAATGGTAAGGGCTGGGGATAGGTCAGTGGTAGAGAACTAATCTAACATGTTCAACACCCTCGTTTAACCATAATAATCATAAAAATAAACAAATAAATGTAATCATACAACACAAGGTCTCAATGTGCAACTTCTTTCACATAAGAAATTATTCTTGAGGTTCATCCATGTTGTAGAATATAACAATAATTCATTCTTTTGTACAGCCGAATATATTCCAAATATTGTATATTCACTAAATGGATAATAACATTTTCTTTATCCATTTCTCAATTGCTGGATATCCAGGTTTTTTCAACTTTTAGGCTACTATGAATAAAACTATGAACATTTGTGTATAGATTAAAAGTTTTAATAATTTATTATTTTACATATACAGGTGGCTTTTTTCTGCATGTATATCTGTATACCACATACATGCTCAGTATCTAGAGGTCAGAGGGAGGAGGGCATCAAATCCCCTGGGACTGGAATTACAGAGGGTTGTGAGTCAGCATGTGGGTGCTGGGAATAGAACCTGGGTCCTCTGGAAGTGTAGTCAGTATTCTTAACTAATAAGCAGTCATTATGCTCCAGTTCCCTGTAGAGAGGAATTTCTAGGTCAAATGATAATTCTATGCTTAACTATTTTGAGTCTGTCAAATTGCTTCCATAATGGTTGTGCAATTTTACATTTCCACTAGCAATGCACAAAGGTTCCAATTTTTCTACATTCTCACAACACTTTCTATAGTCCTTTTAAAAAAATGTAGTTCCTCATGACATCTAAGAACCACAAGAATCATCAGCATGGCAATAATGGCATTCATGTTGGAGCTAACCAACGATTGTCTAACTGGACTTAAGGCCCATTTAGCAGAAGAGAAAGCACTCCTGGTATTAAAAATCATCCAGTTTCGCTAGGTTAGTGAGGTTACGGATCTTAGAGAGCCTACTATCCTCACTTTACTAGAGCAGCATAATTCCTAACTCCATTCTCAGTATTATCCTCATACTCACAGTGAAGAGTAGGTCCCACCCTCATCAGAGAAACTTCGGCAAATGGGAACCAACACAGAAAACCACAAGAGGACAGAATACAGAGATTAACAGATGGTTGGGGAATCCCTGGTGTGGATATGTGAACAACACAAATCCTCACGTAAGGCTCAAAGAACACCTGGAAAGATGGCACAGAAAGACTGTAAGAGCCAGAGGACTACTAGGACGTCTGCTGTGAGACTGTGCCCCCTAGGAAGGCTGCCTAAGCTAAGGTCTGAACAACAGCACCAACAGACATGCTAATGCAGCAGGGAAAATCTCCCGGGGGTGAGGAACAAGCCTAGGCAAAGAATTACAAGTTAACTAATGACAGAGAGAGAGAGAGAGAGAGAGAGAGAGAGAGAGAGAGAGAGAGAGAGAGAGAGAGAGAGAGAGAGAGAAAGAGAGAGAATTGGCCTCACCAAGGACGAGTTCCCTAACTGGTTACCATTATGTGGACAGACTTTTCCTGAGGAGAGTCAATATACACTTCCACTCACCCCAAATAGGAAGCCTGTGACAGACAAAAGTACAGATACCACCAAAGTTCAACTTGGTAAATCAATGAGTTTTGCTGTGGTTCTTACAGAAATGACTCAAGGACAACAAAGCCTATCCCAGCTTGGGTGATAGCTCACAAAACTTGGAAACCTGGAGCATACTGCACAGCCTATAGGCAGCTCAACAGGTTGGAAGGTGTCCCTTCCAGGTGGCTCCATTGGTCTGACCCTTTCCAGACAGTTCAGCTGGGGTCCTTTTTCTTTCAGATTGCTTGGCTGGTCCTTGCTTCTTCTAGGCTGTTGGGCTGGCCAGAATCTTCTTTAAAGCTTGGCTAGACTGTCAGTGACTCTAAGCAGTCTACTATTCACATACTTTTGGAAAGAGAGGACTAGAGAATCTGGTCAGTTTCAGGGACTTCCTGAAGCTATTCTCAATTGTTTACTTCCTGTCATAACTGAGCTTCTTTGCAGGATGGAGTGTCTGACCTACCCTTAGAGATCCTGTTGTTCTGTCTCCTTGTAAATAATTGGTCCTAATAACCAGTTGCTTTACTTTCTTTTATAGCTTATGTCTTAACAAGTTTCCTTCCAAAATTATCTCATCTTAAAAATATGTTTTTAATTAAAATATAGCTATATATGCTGAGAAATTAAGTTTTGGGTGATACAAATAAGTAAATGATACATCATTTAATTCAATCAGTTTGGTTGATACAAATAAATAAATGTTACATTTTATTCAACCAAGAAGGGAAATGTGTGCTACATTAGTGACATTGACCAGAGGAAAAGGAAGGTCTCTGGGTAGAATTACATGTCAATTACATTTTGGTGTGCTTTTTGAAAAAAATTATCACCCTCCAGGAAAATACTTTTCATTGAATTAAACATGCTCAAATCCAAACACTGTGACCAATCACCTCCTCTTAGGTTCTCATTTTTTAGCAGGTATTGATGAGGGACACTCTCAAATGGGTGTAATTATCAAAAAGCTGTCTTTGTCATTTATTTCAACTTTCAGCTGGATGGAATGATGTAGTGGTAAGGCTCCCAGAAAAGGAAGAACAAGAATGAAGAAGCTTAGGCCCTTGACACTGAAGTTGCTAGGTCAGGTCTGGACATCCCGTACTTCAATTTTAGTTTTATGAAGAAGAAACCATTTATCTTGGCTAACCACTGTCCACTGTTCTGTGGATTTCTAAAAGAAAAGAGATGAACTATATATAATATATAAACACGAGACAGGTTTAGTGCTGAACACATAGTATACGATGTGTTTTTTTTTTTTTTTTTGCTCAGGAGACAAATAGTCATGGGGTTTACCTTTTTACTCATTAAACCTTATAATTTAGTGAGGTGGACATATAAGAAAATAATCAACCCAAGAAGCTAGTTAAATGTTAGATAAAAGGCATGATCATATTTTGATAGGGATTTGTCTAGCAAAAGAGTTAAGTATTTGCAAGACTTCATGGTTGGGTCAATGGTTGAAGTCTTGTGCATTTTTGTCTTAGAAAAGAATGAGCTGTTAAAGAACTAAACAAGATTCAAATACACAAAAAAATTAAATAAAAGAATTGTGAAAACTTCATACAGGATATGACAAAATGGGTCCTAAAAGATGAGAGCGACTTTAGAAGTACAGAATTAGAGAAATAGCATTCACTCAGAAACAGCAAAGGCACAAAGAGGCTGTATTTGGTGACTGGGGTATTCTATTTATGGAAGTCCAGTGCAGAGAGTATGCGAGAGGGAGAGTCTAGATATGGTACAGTCAATCATCATGTATGACTGCGCTGCATGTTATTCATAAAGCTTACTATTAGAGCGGCCCTTCCGGGACTGCAGAGTGCAGTTACTGCATAAACTCCGAACATGCTCAGGGAAGAGCAGACTGTAGTAAGCTCAAAATATCACTAAAAAACTCAGACTTTCAACTGTTGAACTACGGGTTTAATCAACAGGGCACAGACATATTTTTATAAGGTAGACTTGATTTTTCATGTCCTTGATTTCAAACAAAGGGGACTGTCCAGGTATAGCCTATTCAGTGTATCAGCTACACTCACGGAGTATGTATCCAAGGAGGAGGCCATTGCTGTTGTTTGAAAGTGGCTCAAACATTTCAATGCTTAGTCCTTAACAACTGGTGCTCTTTGGGAAGGAAGTGGAACCTTCAGAAGATAGCACTTTGGTAGGTGTGGGCCTTGGAGTTTGATAGTCTGGTCCCACTTTTTTGTGTTCTCTCTCTTTGCTTCCTTACTGGATTAGTGTGTCCAGGTGTCTCACACTTCTGCCCATACAGCTTAAACTATAAGCCATTGCCTTCATAAACCGTTCCTTGCCAAGCACTTTGGTATGGTGGCACATCTATAATTTCAGCTTAAGAGACTGAGGCAGGAGGACTATCACATGTCTGAAGCCAGTCTGGGCTATATAGTAATACCCTATGTCCCAAAAAACAATCAAGCAACCAAATAAACTGAAAAGACAAAAAATAGCCTTTCATATAAAATATAACAGAAGCTACAGTCACCAGGGACATTTCTGAAGCATCTTCAGCAGCATCTATGTGCCTCCTAGATCATACATGAAGCTTCATTAACTATGTTAGTTTTGCTATTCACTGTAAGATAGCTAAAGAACTGGTTTCATAAAGCATGGAAATACCGTTGTACTCTGATTTAGAGTCACCACCAAAGCTTATGTAAAGTACCAAGTCTTCAGAATAAAGAAAATTTATCATCTATAAAAATAAAACAAAACAAAATCCTAATTATATTTTTTTTTTTAAAAAAAAAAAGAAAAATAGAGAGAAGGTAAGACTGGATGCTAGGCTAGCATGGAGTGCATGCAGACCAGCAAAGAAAATGATGTGGGAATAGTCTTTAGAAACTACTGCTATATTCTAGATAATAGTGAATAAAACCAGAGAAAATAAAAGGTGAGTAGATTCAAGAGACACTTCAAAGTTGAAATTAACATGATTTCTGATGGCCAACTTGATAAGAAGGCACTAAAGATTCTATACTAGTCAGACACAAAATGGGTGCTAGGCTCTGTATCCTGCTCAACACAGTAGCTAAGGTGGTTCTGCTGCAGGTGGTCCATTAGTACTTCTCCCGAATTGTAAAAGGACAGTAGTGAAAGACATGGGAGAGGGACAACGCTTGGCAGGGTTGGGTGGGGAGGTTGAGGATACAGTGAACTAAATTTTGAACAAGAATGCTAGAAAAGATATTTAATAAGGAAGAAAGAGCCAATTGATAACTTATTAGAACTAAAGGTTAAATATGTTTTTTAATTCCTTGTGTCTGTTTTGAATGTTCTGACACTGTAGTGTGCCTCTCAACAGTCATATCCAACTCTTCTTACCAAGAAGATGTAGGAAAACTTCAATTTAAAAAGGAAATCACAAAGAGAGAATTTATTATTATAAATAATAAAGCAGAATTTATTATTATACCACTTTGTATCACTAACAGCTATACATTTTTTTCCTCTCCCACATATAAACCAAAAAAGACAGGCCTACTTACCTATAAGATGCTAGAAGGAAATCTAGGAAATTCATGAAACTTGCATTGTAACATAATTCTATGATTTTCTAAAAAGAGATTAGATTAACAAAATAAAAAGTAATGCAGGTCTTTACACACAGATAAACAACAGGAAAAATAAATCTCTGGCAGAGTGCTTGACCACATGACTTATTTTACTATTTCTGTGTGTACGGACATGTGCAGGTGGCCATGTACAGACTGGAGGTAAATGTTGGACGTCCTACTTGACATTCTCTACTTTACTCCCTTGACATAAAACTAAATTCTTACTCTGTCAGCTAGCAAGCACTACCAATGCTCCTGAAGGAAAGCATGCTCAGCCAGGTTAGGCCTTCTTACATGGATGCTGGAGACCTAGCAGGTCCTTATGCTTGCTCAACAAGTACTCTTACCCACGGAGCCATCTCTTTAGTCCTTGAACACAGGTCTTTTAAAAATACCTTTTCTATTCTATCAAGTTTATGACCATAAATTATAACAAGAGAGGGTTTTTTCAAAAGTAGTAGTTGGTCTCTATTGTAAGATCTTAATATGCCAGGCATGGCGGCACATATGTTTAATCCCAGCACTCATTTTGATGGGCAGATGAATGAGGTCCATGGAAAGGTCCATACACAGATATCTAAACATACAAACTCTCTTAGAGACAGAATATTTTATGAAATTGTAAACTAGTCTGGTCTGAAATCAGTTTTATATCATTTAACTTTTTTTCAGATATAAATGCAATTGATACAGAAGATAATTAACTCTCGCTTTCCCCAGTAGAATGGCACACACACACACAAAAAGGTAAAACTGATTAGATTTGATCTTCATAGTTAAGAAAAACTGGTGTGGCCCTAAAGAAGAGTGAAAAGTAGGTAACTTTGGCATAGATGGAGATCTAAAAACTGTTAGGCTTCTCAATGGTTTGGGGTAGATGGGGCTTATCAGAGCTATTCAGCAGTTCTAATAAGAATATGTTAAACAGCACAAAAATATTGACTCTAGATTTAAATGTACATTATACATTTAACATCACACCCTAAACGTCTTGGGAACGACTAGAGGAGAGATCTGAAGAGCTCTGAAACCTTATTTTATTTCTCACTGGAGTTCTCGCAACTGCTTCTAATAAAACAAGTTATGACTTGCAACCATTTGCCCAACACCTCTCGGTGTCCTCGGGGAAATTAAACACTGAGGTATGAAGAGCTATGCCAGTGGTTAAGAGCATGGAGGTTACGGCTTTATAATTACGAGGCCTTTGCCTCTTCCTATTTATCGGTGTAATATTCTCAAGGCTAAATGCTGCTCAGCAGTTTTAAACTTGTGATTTAAAGAGAAAATAGGCCTTTTTTGAGAAAAACTCCACTTCCTGAAATCTCACTCTCCTATAGAAGAGCTTTCTCTCTGCAATTCTCCCTCCCTTTTGTTCTGAAGCAGTAAGTGATGCAGGATGCTGCAGAGAGGCTGATCTGCTGACTCCTAAGTGTTCAGTACTAGTTTAGAAACAGAATTCTCCATCAATTTTTGTACAGCCTATGACATTTCTTATATTGTTCTTCTATGTTTGGAGAATATTTTAAAAGATTACTGAAAAACATTTTTCAAAGTTTCCATGTTAAGATTTTTTTCAAGACAGGGTTTCTCTGTGTAGCCCTGACTGTCCTCTAACTCATTCTGTGGACCAACCAGGCTGGCCTCAAAATCACAGAGCTCCACCTGTCTCTGCCTCCTGAGTGCTGGGATTAAAGGTGTGCGCCACCACCACCTGGCCTAATTTAGTCTTTATTTTATCAAAAGCAATACATATCTATAGTCTACTGAGACAAACAGCTCTACAAGGTTTAAAACGAACAACAGTCCCTTGCTTCTCTTCTGCATTTCCTACTTCACCTTGACTCTTTCTGTCTGATTACCAGTTTCTATCTCAGTATTTCTAAATAATATGCAATAACATCACAATGATTTTTCATTTTGTCTTCCCAGTATTCAAATAAGAATTTTATCTTTAAATACTCCCTACTTTACTGTTAAATACTCCCTACTTACTCTCCCCATTTTTCCTATTTTAGATTAGCATTCAGCACTTATTGTATTTTATTATAACACTACTGCTTAACTATATAAAATTCTATGGTTGCTTTCATTTCCTGAAATAAAACTATATAAAAATTCAATTGTTTTCTGTTGTTGTTGTTTTTTGTTCTCAGTTTTCTGTAACTTACACCCATCACAAATTAAGACTTGGGAAATTCACTCAATCTAGAAATCAATCCTCCAGTTCTTGAATTTCCTTGAATTTATTTTCAATTTTCTTACTTTTGTTTTATATTCTGAGACCCCTACTATATGGATGACGGAGCTTCTGAACTCTTACTCTATTTCCCCACTACTCTTCTTTGTCTCTGGTTGTTGGTTGGTTTGTTTGGAGACTGGATCTCCCTATGCAGCTCCTGCTGGTCCAAAAATTTATCACATAGGCTGGTGTCCAATTCAGAGATGTTTGCCTTTGCCTCCTGAGTGCTGAGAGTAAAGGTATATGCCACAATGCCTAGCCTTCCCCTGCCCCCAACCCTGCTTTATTTTGTTTTTCTAGAAGACAGGGTCTTGTTACATAGCTCAAGTTGACCTCAAGCCCTGAGATTTGTCACCACCTTTTATTATTTTCTCTGGAGCCAGGATTATGCTGCTAACAGAGCCAGCCAGCTCTGGATAAAGAAAGTAAGAACAAGAGTAAGGAGTGGTGCTGTAGGAGCTCGCTAAGACTTGGGGTACAAGTGCTCAACAATTCTCTACCTCCAATACTCCAGTTCATCCAAACCCACTGAAAAATCATGGCCTTAATGGTAAGAATTCTAACTCATCTACGCTGAAGTGATACATAATTCTTTAAAGTCTACTTTGTTCTTTTGTGGGGTGAGAGACAACTGTGGGAGAGTCAGAGGTAGGGAAGGCCCCAGCTGGGTTTCCCCAGCTGCTGAGACCACTGAACTTCTGGGTAAATGTTCTATCAGGGTTCACACTTGTGGTGAGAGGCCAATTCAAACCTAATGCAGTTTCAGGATGGGGAAAGGAAATCACCTTAAAAACATCAACCTCTTTACTTTGCCCTAGAGAAGGGCACCTGTCTTTCCCAATCCCTTCTGGGTGTGAATACTAAGAATTCACATTCTATTTCAGAAACGTTGCCACCTGAGCAGTAAAAGGCATGAAAAGAATGAAAAAGTAAAAGGCATAAAAAGCATGAAAGAAGCATTTTATCCTTTCTGCATCTCAACTATAGTTCCTCTAATTTTAGCCTTAGGAGCAAAACCCAGAAAAATCTGTCAATATCAGTACATACACACAAGTGAGACATCCTTTTCCTTAGTCGTGGATGGGTTAGGCAGACCTTTCAGGACACTCATGTTTTCCTTACTCAAAAGAAATGGTAGCCAGAGCTAGGACACTTAGAACTACACAGAGAAACCCTGTTTTGAAAAGCCATACAAATGAACAAACAAAACAACAACAACAACAAAAACGGCACAGAACTGTCATTCCTAATATTAATGATCATTTATCACTTAGAACTATGTAAGAGGCAATCAGCCAATTTCTCAAATGACAATTTGCATTTCTAGTCTGACTTTTCATGCAGTAAACTTTTGTTCTGGATATACTCATAGCATGCACACTAAACAACCTCTATATTCCAATTAGGCAGCTAATACAAAAGAAATTTTATTATAGTTCCAACAGTGTCAGAAATTTTTGCTCTGCATTTTTTTCTATAATCTGATTAACTAAAAATTATCAGGATAAACAAAATGGGCCAACTGATAAACTGAACCAAAGACCCCTGAGAAACACTTTGCTAAATGTGTGAACCTTTAAAATGTATCTTCCTGTGAAAATGTATCTTCCAGAAAGGAAATATTTTATAGGATTACACGTACAGTTTCAGTTTTGCTTTACTTCCTTGTTTTCTCTATAGTTCATTGGGATATATTCTAAAAACACGTGCTAGGGGATTTTTGCCACCATGTAAATACCATACTATATACACAGACAAAGCTAAATAGTACAGCCTATTCACATCCAGGCCGCATGGCATATCATCATATATGTGGGCCCTGTGACCACCAGGACTATGGCTGTACTTTCTTCTTCCAGACTTCTTATCAAATAAATGCCAGGGGTTCGAGTGTATAATTAGAGACCCAAACATCAGAAGAAAACCTGGGCATGTGATTTTCTATCTCTGAGCTAAATATAAATATGGCACTACCCAGTAAGCTGTGCTCAGGCATGAGTGATTGTTCTGTTGTGGGTTTTGTGGGAGTAGGGGGAAAGTGAGAAAAAGAAGGGGAGAGAGGGGGGAAAGAGGGGGAGAAAGGCATAGCGAGACAGAAACACGCTCCATGTGGTCTACGCTGGTTTTGAATGTCATTCTCCTGTCTCAGTCTGCCAAGTGGTGGGATTACAGGGAATGTGCCACCATGACATACTTCACAAGTAACGTTTAGGGAGTCTCAGTAGGGGCCATGCTAGAATCTAGAGAGACAGAAATGAGGACATGAAATTTTATATGGCTCATATAGTCTGTTCTCATAAGCTGAATAAACCAGACATTCACAGAGGAGAAAACGACAGAGAATGTTCATATGCAGCAGGTCATGTGCAGAGGGTGCGCACAACTGTGTGGGAAGAGCAGCTCAAATTATTATCTTCGATTTGTGAGATTTTACCAGAAATAAATTTTTCCTTTTATTTTTAATTAATTAATTATTTTCCAACTTGATCAGTTTCCCCACCCTCTCTTCCTCAATTTCATCCCCCAACCTCGCCCCCACCCCTATCCACTTCTCCTCCTTTCTCTTCAAAAAAGGACAGGCCTCCCATGTGTATCAGCTAGCCAAGGTATAACAAGTTGCAGTAAAATTAGACACCTCCTCTTCTATTAAGGCTAGACTAGGCAACCCAGTAGGAGGAAAGGGTCCCAAAAGCAGATAACAGAATCAGAGACAGCCCTGGCTCCCATCGTTAGGAGTCCCACAAGAAGACCAACTACACAACCATAACATATGTGCAGAGAGCCTAGAGTGATGGTACATGACTTCAATCACAACACTTGGGAGGCAGACGCAAGTAGATCTGTGAGTCTAAGGCCAGCCCAGTCTACAGAGTGAGTTCCAGGACAGCCAAGGCTATACAAAGAAACCCTGTCTCAAACCACCCCCTCAAGAAAACTAAACTATTTAACCATCCCATAGTAACAACTGATTTGCTAAGAGACTCAAATAACTTTTCTTCAAGCAATTTAAAGTAATAGGTTCTTCATACTGAAAAGATGGAAGTCTTTGATTTCCATCTTTATAGCAAGAAAGTCCACATCAAAATTAATTAGCTGTATGTGGCCCACTGCTCAATAAACGATTTCCCACATTCCATTCTACTGAAAATATTTCAAGGACTCATATTTCTAACTTGCTAAGTAACCAGTAAAATGCAATTCTCATTAGTTTTATTAGTCTAATCAAGTTCAAGGAATTCCCTACTTCAATGACTTAAAAGTTAGACTTCATTTTCATTGAAAACACTCTTTTGTGTGTATGTGAAGGAAAAATATTGGTTTAAGGTAAGTCAAAGTTATTATAGAGTATTGATACTTAAAACTATTCACACTCATCACATATTATCATTACGGAGACTTCATCTTTGAAAGAAAAGTCAAGTTACTGTACAGGATATTTTTCTGTAAGAAAACTAGCATTATTTATTCCCCCAATATCTTTCCCTCAAAAATAAGAAACAAAAATCCAAAAAGTTCTTTTAAAACTACCATTATTCTGAGCCTTGTGGTACAGGTTTGTAATCCCAGCTAGCAGGAAAGGCGAGGTAGAAGAATCTTAAGTTCAAGACCTGCCTGGCCTACAGTGTGAGATCAAGGTTAGAACTTAAAACAGAAACTCCTGGAATAATCCCAAATAAATAAAAGGGCATCAATCACAACAAGAGCAAAGAATTGATTTACTAATCTTGTTCAAACAACAACACTGCACACAAAACGAAAAATGAAGTAGGTAGAAGAATGTTATTGAGCAAAACACATTGCTTTTTATCCTCTTCTTCAATTCTGCTATGAAAGAAAAGGCGTTGCTTCTGCACAGACAAGTTCTATACCCTGAAGGAAACTATCAGCTTCACTACATTGTCTTTAGCTTCCCCATTTTGCTGGGAAACTTACTTTAATGGTAATAACAAGCTGTCACTGTGCTGTAGCCAGATCTCACAGGCAGTTTTAAAGGAAATAGGTGAGAAAATTTAAACTATTTACTATGACGTGAAATAGTTCAGGGTAAAGGTGGTATGTTGCATATGCATGGAGCAGTACTTTAAGGACTGATTATCAGTCAATCATACAAAAGCTGTCTTAGCTAAGATTTATACTGCTGTGATAAAACGTCATGGCCAGAAACAACTTGGAGAGAAAAGGGATTGATTACATAACAAAGTCTATCATTAAAGGTCAGGACAGGAAATCACACAGAGCAGGAACTCGAAGTCAGGAGCTGATACAGAGGCCATGGAAGAGTGCTGCTTACTGGCTTGCTCCTCATGGCTTCTTCACCCTGTTTTCATTTAGAACCAATACAGAGGTGGCACCATTTACAATGGGCTGTGCATTCCTACATTAATCACTAAATTAAAAATGCACCACAGGTTTGCCCACAGGTCATGTTGGTGGCATTTTCTTAACTATGTTTCTTCTCCAGCTTGTGTCAAGCTGACTTAAAAACAAAAGCCCACTTTTTTTTTTATTTTTACTGAGCTCTACATTTTTCTCTGCTCCCCTCCCTGCCTCTCCCCTTCCCACTTCAGCCCTCCCCCGAAGGTCCCCATGTTCCCAATTTACTCAGGAGATTTTGTCTTTTTTCTACTTTCTACTTCCCATGTAGATTAGATCTATGTAAGTCTCTCTTAGGGTCCTCATTGTAGTCTAAGTTCTCTGGGATTGTGGTTTGGAGGCTGGTTTTCTTTGCTTTATGTTTAAAAACCACCTATGAGTGAGTACATGTGATAATTTTCTTTCTGTGTCTGAGTTACCTCACTCAAAATAATGCTTTCTAGCTCCATCCATTTTCCTGCAAAATTCAAGATGTTATTTTTTTTCTGCAGTGTAGTACTCCATTGTGTTAATGTACCACATTTTCCTTATCCATTCTTTGGTTGAGGGGCATTCAGGTTGTTTCCAGGTTCTGGCTATGACAAACAAAGCTGCTATGAACATAGTTGAACACATGTCCTTGTGGCACGATTGAGCATCCTTTGGATATATACCCAAAAGTGGTATTACTGGGTCTTGAGGAAGGCTGTTTCCTAATTTTCTGAGAAATCGCCACACTGACATCCAAAGAGGTTGTACCAGCTTGCATTTCCACCAGCAATGCAGAAATGTTCTCTTTTCCCCACAACCTCTCCAGCATAAATTGCCATCAGTGTTTTTGATCTTGGCCATTCTTACAGGTGTAAGATGGAATCTCAGAGTTGTTTTGATTTGCATTTCTCTGATGACTAAGGATGTTGAACATTTCCTTAAGTGTCTTTCAGCTATTTTAGATTCCTCTGCTGAGAGTTCTCTGTTTAGGTCTGTACTCCATCTTTTTTAAATTGAATTATGTGTTCTTTTGGTGACCAATTTCTTGAGTTCTTTGTATATTTTGAAGATCAGACCTTTGTCTGATGTAGGGTTAGTGAAGATCTTTCCCCATTCTGTAGGCTGTCATTTTGTCTTGTTGACTGTGTCCTTTGCTTTACAGAAGCTTTTCAGTTTCAGGAGGTCCCACTTATTAATTGTTTCTCTCAGTGTCTGTGCTGCTGGGGTTATATTTAGGAAGTGGTCTCCAGTGCCAATGCGTTCAAGTGTACTTCCCACTTTCTCTTCTATAAGATTCAGTGTAGCTGGCTTTTTGTTGAGGTCTTTGATCCATTTGGACTTGAGTTTTGTGCATGGTGATAGATATAGGTCTATTTTCATTCTTCTACATGTTGATATCCAGTTATGCCAGCACCACTTCTTAAATATGCTTTCTTTTTTCCATTTGATATTTTTTTGCTTCTTTGTCAAAAATAAGGTGTTCGAAGATGTGTGGATTGATATCCGGGTCTTCTATTCAGTTCCATTGGTCCCCCTGTCTGTTCTTATGCCAATACCAGACTGTTTTCAGTACTGTAGCTCTGTAGTAGAGTTTGGAGTCAGGGATTGTGATGCCTCCAAAAGTTCTTTTATTGTACAGGTTTGTTTTGGCTATCCTGGGTTTTTAAAAAAGCCCACGTTTTAACTAAGTTTATTTTTAGTACTTAAATGCTAACTTATCTTTTATAGAATTATTCACTTAAAGAATTATTAGAGTTACACGTAAGTACACAATATGGAAAAGGACTCTGTGACTTCAGTTCTGTTCTTCCATCTTATTTTACGTGGCTCAAACTGAGGTTGCCAGGCTTGCAGTGCAAGGACTTTTACTTGCTAAGCCATCTAGCTAGCCTTAGAATAATTAACTTGAATTAAAACAACAACAACCCCTACAGTTATTTATGTATGGATTGTGAGTGGGGGAGGGGAGAGGACATCCTGGCACATGTGGAATCCAAAGAACAATTTGAGGAAGCTGGTTTTCTCTTTCTGTCATATGGGTGCCCAGGATCAAACTCAGGTTATCAGACTTGGTAACAAGTTCCTTTACGCCCTGAGCCATGGAGTTGGCCCTAAACTATTAATGGCCATTTCATTATAAATGCCTATTTCAGACATTTTTGGTTACTGCTAAGAATCATCTTAGACAGGCAATGGAACTTAGCAATACACACCTGTAAACTATGGAGGACATGTCAGAACACACATGAATACTACTTTCATGAGAATGCAGGCATTACGTGAATGGCTATTTGGCTATTTTAATTTATCACTACGTTTTCTATGTCAAAAATAATTATAGGGGTAAGATGGCTCACTGTGAAACCCACATAAATAGCTAAGTGAAGTGGAATGTACTTATATCCTAGCATTCCTATGGCGAAATGGGAGGCAGACAGGAGAAATGACCTGAAGCTGGGCCAGCTAGCCTGGAGTACATACAGCTCAGCAGAAACAAGAGACTCTACCTTAACAAGGTAGAGGTGAAAACAGAATCCTGAAGGGAGTCCTTCTGACTTTCGCACATGTACCATGGCATACACACATTTGTTCATGCCCTCCTCCCCCCGACACACACAGAAATGCGAACACAAATAAAAACGAAATCTTAAAAAAACTGACACGATGAGGGTTTACCATATAGTGAGTATTTTTAAAAAATCATATTCATATACAAAGTTAAACTGCAAATGGAAATCACCTGCTGATACAAAACTACTTCTCTCCTGATGACAGCTGTTTATCTTTCCTTTCTAACATTTTAAAGGCATAAATATCAGCAGGGATTTTAACTCATTTGTGTTCAGTTCTGTCAAGTGAAGTCTGTGCTGTTATCTTGTCTTAGTACTGTTCTGCTGCCGTGAAGAGATGCCATGATCACGGCAGCGTATTTAAAAAAAAATTAATTGGGGCTTGCTTACAGGTTCAGAGGGTCAGTCCATAGCAATCTTGTCTTTTGGAAGCAGCAACTGAGAGCTTTAAATCCTGATTCTTGGGCACCAAGGCAGAGAGGGAAATTCTGAGCCTTTTGAAGCCTCAAAGCCCACCCACACTGACTCACCTCCTCCTCCAAGGCCACACAGCCTAATTCCTCCTAAGGAGCTCACCAGACTGGGTATCAAGGCTATTCTCATTTCATCCACATCTCCTTTAGAACTTACACTGCCATTGCTCCCCTGCTTGCTCTGGTGCACTTCAGTAAGTAAAGGAAAAGAGGTAAGAAAATGTCTTTCAAAGTCAAGATTATGAACTATATTCAGAAAAGAATAACATAGGATAACACAGGACAACCTTTAGGGTGGATGGCTAATGTAGTCCTTTGAACTAGGTGCAGTATATGACAGATGCTCCAATAAACTAAGGGGTGTTAGAAAAGGCAAGAGTACCTTGTTCTAAGCAACTGGAAAATATGCCTTTCAGACCTTTGTAGTATAGATGTCACATTTTCAATCCCTAATCTTTAAAAAGATTAAAAAATAAAACAGAACAAAACTTTTAAACTTGTGGTAGAATATACACAACATAAAACTGACCACTGACTATTGTAAACTTTCCCTTTTTTAGAACAGGGTCTCACTTATATGGAACTTGCTATGTAGACCAGACTGGCCTTGAACTCAACAGAGATCCTGCCTCTGTCTCCCAGTATTGTGACTGAAGAAAGGCACGTGCCCCCATGCCTGGCTTTCCTTTCTTCTTTTCAGACAAGGTCTCATGTATCCCAGTCCCCTACCTCAAAAGATAAAATAATTTTTCAGTCACTTAGAAAATAACTGATTAAATTTTGACCACTCCCTCCCCCCCCCACCCCGTGTGTGTGTGTGTGTGTGTGTGTGTGTGTGTGTGTGTGTGTGTATGTGTGTGTGAGTCAGAGGACAACTTTGGGAAGTTGGTTCTCTCCCTCTACCGCGTTAGTCCTGAGGACAGAACTCAGATGCCAAGCTTTGTGACAGGCACCTTTACTTGCTAAGCCATCTCATCCACTTAAAAACTGATTGGAAAAAATTATTTGGGGAGAAAAATGGCTACCCACTTGTAGTTTGGTTTCTGCTGGTATGATAAACACTACAACCAAAACCAATTTGAGGACGAAGGGGTTTACTTCACATACCACTATAATCCATCACTTGAGGAAGCAGGGCCTCAAGCTCGGGGCACAGATTTTGGAGGGGCCCTGCTTTCTACCTTGTTTCCCCTGGTTTGCTACACAGTGTGTTTTCTTATCAAGTTCTGACCCGCCTGCCCAGAGATGGTAGTGCTCAGAGTGGGCTGGACCCTTCCACGTCAACCAGCCACCGAGAAAATGCCACACAGACATGTCCATGGGCCAATCTGATGGCGGCGGTATCTCAAGTGAGAATTTCTCTTCCCAGGTATTTCTAGGTTTGGTCATATTGCCAAAAACTAAGATGCCACTCATGAGAGAAATTATCTACAGTATACAAAAATAATTTCAGATGTTTAAATGAGCAAATTCTTAAAAAGAGATAACATAGGAAACAATTCCAATAATTTGTGAGAAGATGATAACCTTGGATTTTACAAAACCAGGCACTTAAAGTCAAGTGACTAACAGTTCTTGAAAATATCTGGCATATATCATGAAGGGTTACTACATCTGTCTCTTCCTGAGTGCTAGGACTAAAAGCCACCGTGTTTGGCAACAACTGTATCTTTTTTTCAAGACAATAAAAGAAAAAAATGGGAAAAATGAACGAAATAAACAATGGTCCATCTTGAGGAATGCCATCGTGACAACAATCACCTACATACTTTACCAAGTATACTTTTGTTCTAAAGTCTAAAACAGCAGTCACAGAACAGTATGCCTGATCTCATCTTCATGGGGGGATAAAATAACACGATTATGCATCTTTAAGAGATACAAAAGGCTCTGTCTTACATAATTGGAAATGATTTAGTGGGGTTTCACATTCTCAAAGGTGACAAAATGATTTTTTTTTTTCGCAAGAAAGTGGTGCTTGTTTTTCTGCTCCAAGTCGCGAACAGTAGGGCATCAATTTTCCTTCAACTCCGCACCACTTCACTTTCTACACTCTATACTATCATTTCTTCTTTTACGATTACGTCTTAAAAGCATCTGTGAGAGAAAAGAGACCCTGGGAGGTTGCTCAGTGCAGCTTGCCTAACAGTGAGAGAGCCCCAGTCCTCTGGGTACAGCATCTTTCCGAACCTTGTTCGGATTTCTTGACAATCACCAATTTTTTGGTGGTAGCCAGTTTACACCGCGGTGGGGACTGTCTGGTTGCCTGGTGTACACGGGTGGCTACCTCTGCTCTTTGCACCTCAAGCCACCCATTCTCTCCGGGACCCATGGGGGAAGTTACTCAACTTCTCATTGACAAGACTCTGGTGACACGCCACAGGAAAGCCGAGGAGGGAATTGTGCAACTCCCGGGATAAACAGAAAGAACCTACTGAGCGTTCGAGAGTACAACCGTCAGGGCGGCCGCTTCTGCAAGTCAGCCTCTCTCCCGCGGAGAAGTAGAGGACTCCGGGGTCCTCCGCACCCCAACTCCGCGGGCTGGGTCGCACTCATTTCCCGCCCCTTGGAAGCCGCGCCTGGGGACTGTCGTGAAGCCGAGGTCGCGGGCCAGAAAAGCCCCCCAGGGTCAGCTCGGGGCAGGGACCGGCGCTTTCCCTCGCTCTGGATTCCACCGTAAACTCGCTGTGGCCACAGCTCCGCTTCTCCCAGGCCACCTCGCTGCAGCGCGCCCCTCCGGCTCACACACCCTAGTCCTGCGTCCTCCTGCTCGGCCGCCGACCCAGACACCCCAACTCGCACTTTTTACTCACAGTTGAGGGTTTCCGCCGCGGTCTCTCACGCCAAAGGTCGCCGGTGCCCGGCAGAATGACTACAGCCGGAAGTTGCTTTCCGTTCCAGTTCAGAGGGCAGCGTCTGCGCGCCGAGTAGTGAACGCTTCACCTTCCAGCCGCAGGGCCAGGCCCCGCCCCACGTCCTTCCTCTTGCAAAAGCCCCGCCCACGAAGCCCCGCCCCCGCCAAGCTCCACCCCAGCCAGGAGCCACAGAGAAAGTACGTCTGATAAGCATGGGAACCCTGTATTATAATTAAAGATCATTTCAGTGTCTTAGCTAGAATTTTGAGCAAACCATAAATAACTACTAATATCACCCTATATATAGGTTAGAGAACCACTCAGAAAAACGAGTTATTGTGAAATTCCTGTTTAGAGGAGGTAGGGAAAGACCCAGGAATCTGCATTTTCCCTAGCAGCCTTATGTGAATGTAATTAAGTGAATCAAATATTTACTTAATTATGTGTATTGAGAAATACTATACATACACGTCAATAGGTGTTTTCCCCCATTAGTAGTAATACTTTCCAAAGAACATACCTGCAAAACAAAATTCGATTGTTGGTAAATGGGAATAGAAATTTATTTTAAAATTTCCCATGGATTCAAAGTTTCTCATTATTCTATTTCCAGACATGCTTGAATTGTCTAAGAGAGACATGTCAGATGAACATAGTGAGAAAAACATCTTTACTCTGTTCGGACAAGAGGATTGCGTTCTGACTGTCCCAGTTTTTCTCTTCCTCTGGCACTTATGTGTGTTTTATTTAGGTCAGTAAGTCCAAGGATTCAAACACTTGCCAAGTTCCAGCGGTAAACTTGACTATTTGGGGCAACTTCTAAAAGTCAAAGCATAGTTTAGAAGAATTTTGAAACTCACATCAGCTGTGATAGCTTGCGCAGAACCTGCCCCCAAACAAGTCAATTAACTTTATAGCAAGGAAGCAGCAGGCTCACAGACCTGTATCCCTAACTGAGGAAGTGGATTGTGGGGAAGAGAGGACAGCTTTCTTTAAGGTGTGACCCATTCTCCTTTGGATGATTCTTTATGCATGAATATACACAGGCAACACAAACTGGACTTGATGGTCACTTGAAAAAAAAGGACATGAAAATCAAAAGTGGGTTTTTTTTTTTGGTAATAGGTAATCATGTTAAATGTGATACAACACTGCTTACATTAAATGCTTTGCTTTTTCTAGAGCAGGCTTAGGTGCAAAACAAAATTGAGAGGAAGATCTAGAAATTTCAAATATGCCCCTCATCTCCACATACATAAGCTTGTACAAGGTCAAGATCTTCAGCCTGAGGCTGAAAACGCTGCTATAAACAACAATGTACTAGTTTCATTAGGAGGAATAAATTATCAACTCCTTAAGGCAAATGCAGGCTTCTGAGGGACGGTAAGTATATATGTAGTTTGTTAGGAAACTGCCAAACTACTTGTACTCCACCAATGACAAAGGAAAGTTTCTGTCCCAACAGGCCTTGCCAGCTTTTGGAGTTCTCAGTGTTCTAGATTTTGGGCATTCTAATAGGCAACGGTGTCTGATTGTTTTAATTGATGGCTTCTGGGAGAGGAAGAGGGGCTGGGTCCGATGACACACGGACTTTCCACGTGTGTCCTCACTTGTCTGGTCTTACCCTGTCACTCTGGATGGCCAGGAAAACTCTGTGTAAGCAAGCTGGCCTTGAACTCACAGATGTCTGCTTGCTTCTGTTTCCTGGGTACTGGGATTAAAGGCACCAGCTACTGTGGCCACCTGATAATGTCTTTTAAAGAACAAAAATTTCAAATTTCCATCAAGTCTAGCTCATTCAGCATTGATTTTGAGTATATTTGAAGCTGCTCTGAAATTTTTGTTGAAATTATAGAGTTAATACGTTCAGAACACAGGACTGAATGTATAGCCATTTGAAACATGAATGTGCTACAAACTTCGAATAATGAAAACCAAGTATTTCTTAAATCTGTATTTTTCTTTTCATTCCCCGCATGATAATCACAAAGAGAAGTGACTGTACTTCTAAAATGAGTGTGGCTACTCCGACAATAATTTAAAACAGATGAACTTTTAAATCAAAACAGCGACATATTTTCCTATAACAATTATGATTTTCATCAGAATTGACATATAATATATTTATTGAAGATTAAAAATATAGTGTCGTGGACATCCATAGGTAGAAGAATAAAACTAGAACCATACCTCTCACCTATACAAAAAATTAACTCCAAAAGAACCAAAGACTTTAACATAAGACCTGAAACTCTAAAACCGTTAGAGAAAAATGTAAGGGAGATCCTTTTAGATCTAGACATAGGTAAGAACTTTCAACAGTACTCAAGTTGCTTGGGGAAATAAGGCTAATAATTGATAAATGGAACCTCATGTTAAATAAGTGATGAAATAGCCTACAGAATAAGAGTCTTTGTTAGCTATACATTTGACCATGGATTAATATCTATAATATATAAAGAACTCAGCAAATTAAGCAAGGAAACAACTCAATCAATGAAATAGACAATGCTCAAAAGATGAAATACAAATGACCAACAAACATATAAAAATGTTAACTATCACCAACTGCCAGAGAAATAAAAATCATAACTATATTGGCATTCCTCCTTACCCTAGTCAGCATGGCAACTCTTAAGAAAACAAACAAAAGCAAAATGCTTGCTGGCAAGAAATGGACAAAAGGGAACCATTATAAACATTGTTGGTAGAAATGCAAATTAGTCCAGTCACTACAGAAGTCAACATGGAGGTTTCTCAGGAAACCAAAAGTAGATATGACCCAGCTACAACCAAGTTGACATATCACAGAGATATCTGCATGTCGATATTTATAGAAGCACTATTATTCACAATATCTCTTACGGAATCAAAGAAGGTATCCAACAACAGAAATGTATACAGAAAATGGATTTTGTAGTTTTAGCTTTCATTAGAAGTTCCTAATTTTAAACTAGATACATAAAATCATACATACACACACACACACACACACACACACACGACACAGAAGTGGAAATGAAACTGTCTAGGGGAACAAAAGGGATAATGGGAAGAGAGAGGGGTGAGAAAAGGGTAGGAGGGTGTGGGGGTAAATAATGCTCAATGTACGATATATGCTTTATGAAAACCTTAAAAACTATATTGAACTAACACTGGGAGAAGTATTTTTTGTGTGAATATTTTTGCATGAATTGTTGAAGTATATAAAACCAATAATGAGAGGAAATGAGTAGACAGAGCTGGAAATTTGAGTCTCTGTCGGAGCTTGCTTTTTATATATGATTTCTATTTTAAAAGACCAATAGTAAGTTTTACTTAGCCTGGCATTCTTTTCATAGTGAAAAGCAGACAGTCTGTGTAAGCTAGGATCTGTGCTGAAGAACTAGTAACAGCCAGACAGAAAGTGAGAACCACAGAGAATCCACACATCTAACTAGAAAGGGCTAGACCAGGTTTCAAATGAGTAAATACAAGCCAGCATTCAGGAGGCAGAGGCAGGCAAATCTCTGTGAATTCAAGGCCAGCTTGGTCTACGGTGGATTCTAGGATCGCCAGAGCTATGTATGAGATCCTATCTCCAAAAAAACAAAGCAAAACAAAATGCAAATGAGTCAACACAAAACAAAGCATATCTTTGAGAAGATTATGCTCCACAAGGAAAACACAGTGAATATTTTGGAATGTGATTTGTAGGAATGGCAAATAACCAGAATTCTTCCCCAATTTTTTTTGCATATTTGGGGAAAGAATATACAAATATATACTCTCTGCCCTCAGTGTCACAGTTTGTCCCCACTGCCACCCATTGTTTAAACCACTATCAATTCATAATAATCATAATAACCTTATAACTATTCTCACATTTTCTCTTGTTAAATTTTAATGTCAACATGTTCCTAGACTTTATCACCTAGAGTACTGTATGTCATCTTATCACATTCATGTAAAATCCAAACTATGAAGCTGGAATGAATATTATTTCCACATCTCTAGATAGTGTCCCAGCGCTCTGGAGGTGAAGGCAGGAGGATGAGTACTTCAAAGTCAACCTTGGCACATAGAGAGTCTGAACCAACCTGAGTTGAATGAAACTTTATCTCAAAAGAAAAAAGAAAAATCCCTTATTTGGGGCTGAGTATGTCGCCTGTTGGTAGAGTGTTAGCCTCAAATACGTGAAGCCTTGTGTTTTATTGCAGCACTGCACAAACCAAGGGTGCACGTCTGTAATTCTAGCACTCAGGAGATAGAGGCAGAAGGATAAAAAGTTCAAGGTCGTCTTCGGACACAAGTTCCATTTCAGCCTGACTACGAGAAGCCTTACCTCTCAGGGAAAACACATAAAGAGCCCAAGGCAAAATGAGATTCTTGAAAGTATCAAGGGAATAAGAAGAGGAGCCAGGTTACAGTGATGTCTGTCATCTATCTATCTATCTATCTATCTATCTATCTATCTATCTATCTATCTATCTATCCATCCATCCATCTATCTATGTAGAGATAAGAATGCATAGATAGAAATAGATGATAGAGATAATTAGATAGATGATAGATAGATAGATAGATCAAAATCAAAAGAGAAGTGTCATACTACCTGCAAGCAATTATTAAGATTAATGGCAATTTGATGGCTGGACAGATGATTCAGTGGTTAAGAGCACTGGTTGCTTTCCCAGAGTACCACATGCTGGCTTTACAACAGTCTGTAAGGTGATTTTCAGCAGTTTGTAATTCCAGTTCCAGAGGATCTGATGCCATCTTCTGGCCTCGGGGGACACTTATGGTACATAGGCATACATTCAGTCAAACAATCATACACTTAAAACAAACAAAAAATTAAAAAATAACAGCAGTTTTGCTTTAAAAACCAACTGAAAATTCAGGAGAAAAAGTGTCAACCAAGAATTCTATATCCCAGCATGAAGGAGGTAGAGGCAGGTTCATCTCTGTAAATGTAAGGCTAGCCTGGTCTACAAGAGCTAGTTCCAGGACAACCAGGACTATAACACAGAGAAACCCTGTCTCTAAAACAAAAAGAAAAACAACAATAAAAAAGAATTCTATATCCAGCAAAGCTATCCTTTAGAAATGAAGGAGAATAAAGACACTTTGACATTAAATAAAAAGTGAATAAGTTTGTTGTTAATAGACTTGCCATAAAGAGCAGTAAAGGAAGTAAGGGAAGATGGAAATTTCAGAAGCTCTCTAGAGTTGAAACCATATAAAGAAACAACAAACTTTAGTACAATCAGTCAACTACATAAACACAAATTCCAGCATGATTCAGTTTTTATTTATAACGTCTCTCTTTTATTTTCTCCATGAGCTTATAATATATAAAAATAATTTGCAAGAAGACACAAGGAATTAAACTAATAGTATTCTGTAGTTTATGGATGTTACTAAAACTAATTTAAGTGAATTATTTTTCAATTCAATTAAATTATTTTAATCTCTTCATGACCCCTAAGAAAACATCTTTTAAAAATACATAAGAGAAAAATGAGAAGAAGTTAAATGGTGTAATGCAAAGAGTCACTTAAACACAGAAGGTGGAAGTAAGGAATTAGCTTTGGAGCCTGTCCTGGAACTAGCTCTTGTGGACCAGACTGTCCTTGAACTCACAGAGATCTGCCTGCCTCTGCTGGGATTAAAGGTGTGTGCCACCACAACCCGGTAGTACAGTGGTTTATAAGAGCTTACAGAAGCATTCCCTAATTGACGGGATGGTGTCTGGGAACCCAATTCACTAGGATGTCTCAAGCTGTGCATGATGTACACGGGGCTTCTCTTGAGAAGATGGACTCCTGCAGACACGTGTTGACTATGCTTACAAAGTGTTGTTAGCTGCTGAGTCAGGCAGCTGCCAACAAACTACTCCAGATAGTTGCCAGCTTGCATTCACAGAATAGTTTACAGAAAGTGACAATGACATCAGAACATCTCCAATACAAACAAGACGCTATTGAAAAGGATGCTGATCAGCCAAGCTACCAGAGTAGTCGAATCAACCTTTGGAACAGAATATCATCTAAGAACATAAAAGCAATTCTTCAATACTGAGGAGGAAATATCTTACATCATAACGCTATGAGTTTAATTTTGCATTTTTACTTCAAAGTTAAGTTAGAATGATTTGTATTAGCTTATGATTTCTCCTGAAAAAAAGCTTAGTGATTGAATTTTGGAAATACTTCTTAAAACATACTAACTGTTTTCTATTGAATTTTAAAGTTGTTTTATTTAATTTGACAATAAAGCAAAATTAAAAGACAGCTTGGTTTTTCTTGTGAACTTTTAATATAAAAAGCCACATTGTCTAAACTGCCCCTCAACCATATTCTTAGTAATATTTAAAATTTGTAAATAGACATTCTATTGCGAATGTATGGAAATGATTAATGTTCCTTTAAAGATTTTTTTCTTTCACTAAAGAGATATTTAAATTTCATGATAATAACATGAGAGGTAATATCTAATCTTTTCCAATAATTCAGAGATGTTATTTTTAATTTATCATAACAAATTCTTCAATGAAAACTAGAAAATGATATCAGATCTGAGCAGATTCAGCTTCTTGTCTTGCCCTGGGTTGATAGGATTTCTCTGTTAACTGTGTTCTTGATTAAATACCATTGGTGTAGTTTTTAACCTGGCTAATCACTAGCAAGTTCACTTGTATTTCGGACTTTATTTTCAAATACAATGTCACATGAATGATTGTAAGTGATTATGGCATAAGGTTGTGCCATGGTAAAAAAATATAA
This sequence comes from Myodes glareolus, assembly GCF_982192425.1. Lineage (NCBI taxonomy): Eukaryota > Metazoa > Chordata > Mammalia > Rodentia > Cricetidae > Myodes > Myodes glareolus. Next base: position 43,458,430 of record NC_142046.1, on the reverse strand, counting down.
TGCTTGTAGGAATTTACTTAAATGTTCATTAGACTGGTCCCCCCAAGTGTTAATAATTATTCATCTACTGTTAAGCCTGGATATTTCTTCTTTGCTTGAACTTTTAAAAAGGAAGTATGGTATAAGAAATGCATACATCAAGAAGTACATGGCAGAAGTATTTTCTTATTAGTAAGTACTATAAAAGTAGATAGAGGGCAGAGCTTGACCAAACATGAACAATCCCACGTAGTCAAATGATCAAACTACATGCTGTCTAGAAGACACTATTTTAGATGAAAAGACACAAATAGACGGAAGCGAAAGATGTGGATTGGAGAGTCGACTCAGTGTGTAAAGAATTTGCCAAGCAAGCATGAGAATCCAAGGTTTTATCCCCAGAACTATGTAAAGCTAGAGGTTGCATCACCTGTCTATGATCCTAGCATCTTTACAGGAAGATGGGCGATGGAGACAGAATCCCTGGGAAATCAGAGGCCAAGCGGTCTGATGTACCCAATAGAAAAGAAAGCCAAACTAAACCAAGGGCACCTTTCTCAAAGATGGAAGATGAGAACCACCAGCATTTGGGAGTGTCCTCTGATCTTTGGAGGTATGCCATGATATACATGCACATGAATTCATGGATACTTACACACACAAAAACACACACATTGTACACAAACACACAAAGATAAAATAATAACAATAAAAGATGAAAAATATTTTTGCTTATAATCAAAAGAGAGATGGGTAACTGTACTAATATTAGACAGAACTGAGTAAAAACCTTCTACAGGAGACAAACCCTAAGATTATATCACCAAGAAGAGTCATCCACCAAGAGATAACAGTTATGTACACAAATAGCAAAGAGGGCCTTAAAGTAAATGAAAAGAACATTTACAGAATTGAAGAGAAACAGACTACAATAATCATGGAAGACTTTGTTATGCCATATTTGATGATGAATAGAAAAACAGACCAGAGAGGGGAAAGATAACTTGGAACACTACTGTATGTCAACTAGGCCAAACCAATGTAAACTAAGCACTGTACCAACAGAAAGCAGAACACACACTCTCAGCAAAGGGACAAGGACACTTCTCCAGGATAGACCCTCCAAATAGTTGGAGATAGATAGTTAGAGATAGATAGACAGATAGATAGTTGCCCCCTCCAAATTCTCAATGTATTTCAGAAGATTGAAATCATTTGAAATATCCTCTCTGGCAAAGATGGAATGAAGATATTTGTCAGTAATCCAAGGAAAACTGGAAGAAACATCAACCTCTGAAAATCAACACAGTCTTAAACTACCGATGAGTCAAAAGAAAATCACCAAAGAAAGTAGATTTTGTTAGAGATTAATGAAAATAAAATTTGCAACACATGAAAGCTTATATAATAAAAATATTGCTCAATGAGACCTTAATTCCAATCAGCACCCACATTACTTCACCAGGGGCTGGTGAAGTAGCTCGGCGTATGAAGACACTCACCAACAGGCCAGACCCCCTGAGCTCAATCCTGAGCACAAACAAGGTAGAAGGAAATAACTAGACCCCCTCAAGTTGTCTCTGATCATCACACACCATAAACATATAAATGTGATGAAAAAGACAAGAAAAGCAAGCAAGCAAAGCAGGGGTGGGGAGCTAGCTCTGCCAGAAAATGCTTCCTTCCAAGCATGGAGACCTGAATTTGATCTCCAGAAACCAGGTAAACAAGTAAATGGGGCTTGGCGGTGGGCTCTTGTAATTCTATTGGTAGAGAATCTGAAGTAGGTGGAATAAAGTAAGACCCTGCATATTTCAAAGAACTAGAAAGAGAAAAATAAATTACCAGGGGAAAGAGATGAACACAGATTAAAGGAGGGATAAGTAAAAGAAACAATAAAAAAATTTTAAGACTCAATAAAATAAAAACATCTGGATTAGTTGTAACTACACTAATACAGACGTCAATAACAAAGGAAACTGACTTGAAGGGAGGAGGTAGGATGATAGACAGGAGTTTATAGTTCCTGCTTAATTTTTTTCTAAAATTGTTCTAAGATAATTTAACTGACTTAAATTGTTTATGATTAAAGAGCAAATAAAACTGCAATTAAAAACTGTAAGGAAACGTGCACAGTGAGCTTGTGTAAGATCCTGGGGTCAATCCTCAGCATGTCCCATGACTACCCCATGCACACCTCCAAAGTAAAACCAAATCAGTCCTACTGTAAACTTAGTCTGATATGAAAGTGAGATATAAACAGCTACCAGATGTAGTTAAAATGGTGCTAAAATTCCCTAGGCTTCAATATTATTAGAAAACAATAAAGGCTTAAAAATACATAGCTAAGCAATCAACCAGGAACTGAGAAAAGTAAAATAATCTTTAAAATATCAAGAAAATATTAACAAAGGTAAGCCAAAAGATGTTTTTATAAAGCTAAGTATAAAATGTCACACCCAAGGGATTAGTTCTGTGATATACAGATCAAGAAAAAGAGAGAAAAAAATAAGTACTAGAAAATTACGGAAAGGGTAAAAAAAAATGTGTAGGATATTATCCTATTTGTCTATAAATTTGAAAAAAAGTTGATCAGAAGAATTTCTTTAAGAATAGTTTCAAAAGCCTGCACAGATTCTAGCCAGACAGAATCCCAGCACTGAAAAAGAGGAAGTGGACACCACCTCCCACCCTAACCAAGAAGCTGTCTGTAATTGATATTCAAGGTAAAAGAAAAATCAGTTTTCTACAGCGAGGTCTCACTGGGTTTGTTAACTACACTTCAGGCATGCCCGGTGCCCAGGAATGGCTGGCCAACACAAAACAAACTCAATAGTATTTTTGTAGACTTCTTTTTTTTTTTTTGGTATCATTTTGCTTTGTTTAGATTTTTTGTTTGTTTGTTTTAATGGTCTTTTGCTTGTTTATTTTGATTTCCATTTGTGTGTGTGTTTCTTGGGGTTTTGTTTTTGTTAGAGAGAGAGAGAGAGAGAGAGAGAGAGAGAGAGAGAAGGAAGAACACAAGGTTGGGTGAGTAGAGAAGCAGGGAGGATCCGGGAAGGATTGGAGGAGGGGAAACCATGATCAAAATATATTGTATGAAAAAAATTTTCAATTAAAGATTACTTTTCAAAAAAATTGTCTTCCAAGAAAACCTACACTGTGTGAAGAAAAAGCACTAAATTTGCAAAGATATAAAACAATAGAAGTCGTTGGAAAAGGTTGTGCGTAGTGACTTGCAAGCAGGAACACCAAGGTCGATGCTTTGGATCTCTTCCCTAAACATTTCGAGGAACAGACCACGTGCGTGAAACTGTCATCAGAATATGGAGTGTTTCAGCATTTTTTTTCTCACTTACTTTCTGAAAGTAAACTTTAGTATCGAAACTCATCACTGATAGCTTCCATAAAATGAAAATATAGATGAATTTGCCTTATGAATATGAATGCAAAAATTCTCAGTAAATCACAAACATGTGCTTTCCAGTATGTATTTTCTTAATGTAAACTAGAGACAAGATAATCAATTTGGACACACATTTTTCCTTCCCTCCTTGGATGTAACTTTCGAAAGCTGTTTGCAGGGAGCATATGAACAGCTGCTTTGTTTATAGATCTGCTTGCTCTGCCTGGATAGGGCTCCTTGGCTTCCAACCACATGGTTTCCCTTCTTTTCTGTTAGTTTGAGCTGTGAACCGAATTGTGAAGCCAAAGTGAGAGAAGAGAGGCGTCTAAGCATGTGGATCGAAGAGAAAAAGGAAATGTGTAGGCTTGGTTTGGGTTGATCAACCAATTTTATTATTTGAATCCGAGAAATAACAGAATACAGTTTCTAATTATAAATCAGCTCGGTCACAGAAACACAGCGGCAACTTGATTTCTGCTAAGTCTTTTAAAATAGCAGATCACTGCCTCATTGGAAATGCTGAAATCAGAGAGTTATCTCTAATGTTACAAAAGACATTGAATATTAACATTTATATTTTTATTAAGTGCACCCTTAATAAGTCAGGATATATATATATATATATATATATATATATATATATATATATATATATAAGCATTTCCCTCAAGCCAACAGCCAATCTCATTCTTCATATTAACCACTGGGGAAATTCCCCTGAGATCAGAAATATAGAAATATAACAGGCGACTGCTTGCTTCTCTGCTATCAAGCCCTGATCCAGAAATTCTAGCTGGTATGGTGAGAAAACAAGGAGGAAGTATGTCACATGTTCCTTTTGATGTAGAAATCACATATAAATTGGATAATTTTGAAAGAAATAGATTGATAAAATGACAAGATAAAAATTATGAAATCGAGATGTTAGCTGTAGTTAAAACACACTAGAAAGAAGATGCAATCAGGGATAATTCCCTTATTGTGCACATAAGAAGGAGACAAAGCTTGGACTATATTCTACTATTTATATCTACAATGTATAATGTAAAGGACTCCATATGCTTACTGAGGCCTCAATACATAGAAAGACAGGATGGTCACAGACATGAGGGGTTTTTACTACATGGACAATCATTTCCCTTAAGTTAGTGAACACATTTTCTAAAATTCCAACCAGATGGTTTTCCCAGGGGGAATTTAACAGATTTGTTTTGAACCATCCTGGTAGCCATAATCACAAATGTTTAAGAGAAATAATTGGACATCGCTCTAGAATCCTCGTCGGCTTCTGGGCATCATTTTAGGCACGATGAGTTGACATACAGTTCCACATCCCCCAGAGGCAGACTAGTGTGCTAGGTGTATACTTACACCATCGGAACTGTCTTCCTAGGGGACCAGAGAGATGGCAGTGGATGAGTGAGAAGGGACACAGTTTCCAGGAACGACTTGATTATTCTGTGACTTGGACGAAGTCATTTTCTCTTTTCCCCATCCTACTGCAGCTTGGGTAAAACATCCCAAACATTAGTCTGACCCCTGTTAAAGGGCAGGGCAGCGATGATAAAAAGCCAGGGGAAATGAACTGGTAAGAGGTTTTAAGCCTTGTCTGACTATGCCATTGAACAAGTACCCCCGAAAGTATACAATCATTTCCCTCTAACAGACACTCCTATCGAACGTCTGAAAACATGACAATATTGACAATAGTTCTTGATATTTAATTTATGATTATCCTTAAGAAAATAATATTACGTAGTCTTCAACATTAATTATGGTGATGAAGATAAAAGGAATTGTTGGTAGCAAAGTAAGATGTGATTCCTGTATTTAGAAATCCTTAAAAGGCTAATAATTGATGCCATAAAATATTCATACCACATATTTCTTATGAGACTAAAAGTAAGCAAATTTCCTATTTGAATGGACACATTTGATCATGCTGGGATTGATTTTTTGAAATATCAGCAAAAAGTATGACTACATATTCTTTCAACTTACTTTCAACTTAGCAAGCTAACTTAGGCCAAATGTTTCTCAGTGTTATGGTATTAAAAAAAATCACTTCTTGAGAAGACTTACATATCAGCTATAAACCTACAAAATTCATTTCAATTAAAGACATAAAAAAAATTCTAGCTTAAAGGTTAGAGGAAAAGAGAAAAGAGCCACAAGTGTTCTAAGTTTTCCTTGGATTCTGGCTTTTTTAAAGGCCAGATTTCTAACTGTGACAATGATGACAGAGACATTACTGACTCGTGTCAGGGGCTGCTTAGCTGACTGGTACAGGAATGGCACAGATCTTGCCGTACTTAAGGCATTCCAACCCCCTTGCTATGCTAACAGTGAATAGGAATTAGGAAGATTTGATTACCTTGTTTCCAGGTTAGCCGCTTCCCTTCACAGACTGCTTTCCTTTAAAGCTGTAGGCAGGTACACATACTGGAAGCCATTTGTTTGCCCCGGCTCTACTGCGGAGTGGGGCTGCCTGAACTGTCCAGAGCTCTCCCTTGTGTTGAACTGGGGACTTCCACTGAAAAATCCCCTGCCTTGAGGACTTCCTTATTTGTAACCATCAACAGCCAATCAGGGCAAGATATTGAAATGAAGCAAAAACTACCAGAAAATGTTCTGAAACCACCCGTGACTATAACTCTGACTTCCTTTTGAAGCAATGATATTTCACCTGAATAGTGAAGGCATTAAAAAAAAATTAGAAATTGTAAACATGGAATTTTGGGGAAGAAACATTTTTCATGTAGAGAGTTTTAAAGGTGAGCTTACTTGGAAAATGGCATTTTAGTCATTGAGTCGCATTTGACCCCCAAATCTTTGTGTTTATAAATAACAAAACCCAAATTTTCTTTGTTTTCTGACTTACAGAGGTCACTTGGCTGAAGCCTGGGGAAAAAAGAAATAAGGCATAACTTAAGATTCTAGAGTGTGACCATTGATATTGGCAAGAAAGGTAAAAGCCAAGATGTCTCTTTTGACAGAATTTCCAGTTTGAGACATTGGTCGCCGTCTACATAGATGACCACATGTTCTAGCACAAGGGGCGGGAAGTGCTTCTCTCAGGCCATGGGGAACTAACCTGTAAGATTTACATGCACATGGAAGGCAGCGATATTTGGACATTTTTTTTGTCATAAAATTTTAGACCTGGAAATTTAGACACCTTCTGTCCCATTTCCCTTTTGCTACAGAGGAGGAAACAGGGGAGAAGGAGCCCTCGGAGTCACCAAGTTAGGAGCATCAGCTGCTATATGTGGTCTGTATCTAAGTGCAACTTCATACTCACCCTGTGTGATCTGAATCTAAGTGTGATTTCATACTCAGGGCACTGTGCTCTCCTGTGGCAAGGCCAGGGACCAGGACAAAACTGGATACTGTGGGCAGTCTCCCTGCTGAGTTAGAAAGTCCTTGGAGGCATCCCCCAGAATTCCAGGGAATAGAATCGGAAATTTACAGTTTCTGATTCGTGGTCTGGTTTCGTTGCCACGTTAAAGCACTACCATCTCTTAAATTACATTTTAAACATATCAGAGGTACTGCTGTGTCTTGTGGAATTATTCTCTAAAACTACATTTTTTTTTAAGTTTCGAAAGTGCTGAGTAAGCACATAATTAAAACTGTTCCCTTTACTCGTAAATACACAGTGAGGCATTTCTTCCAGTGTTGTGTACTTAGAACAGTCTCACCGAGGAAATAGCGAATATTAAACCTGATTTTGTGCAATGGAAAACAAGATCTAGCAGCGTAAGTACAACCAAGAGAAATACCAAAAGCTTAAGGTATCATTGGTGTGAGGAGTTTTACTCCTTAGGAATTTACAGTTTATGAAGCAAGCTTTTAAAAGTACATTTTTTTTGGGGGGGAAGAGGTGCTCCCAAATCGACCAGGAAATACTCCCATTTCTGTTCCCCCATCCTGTCCTGCCTCCCTCTGTTATTTACTTTGGCCATTAAGTTTGGCTGAAGATCAAACTACTGAAAACTGGCTTTTCCTGGAATATTGGCCTCAACCAGGTGGGACACAGAGAAAGGCTTCCAAGACCACGGTATAGAAGCTAAGTTAGAGATGCTTTCTGAAGAAGTTATGTGCAAGCGTGTGAAATTAAAAGCCCAAGATACCATTGACTAATTTAGACTCTCGGCAAGGTAACTGAATATTTTACCTTGTTGTCTTTATTGACGCCCTTGTCTATTCCTGCCCCCTAGTCTACCTTTTCATCCTCTCAGAGAAATTCCAGTAGGAAAAGAAGAAGCAGAGAGTCATAGGTGGTAGGGGAAAACGAACGTCAAGCCCAAGTTAGGGGTTGGGGGGAAACTTAGGTGCTCATTCAGACAGACAAACGCCCAAGATTTGTTGGCTAACCCATAAAAGCAGCAGCACCATGGGGCAGGCGTGTTCTCAGTGTAAGTCCGTGTGCAAAGTCTCCCCATGAAGAATCCCCCATGACTGTTCTTTCCCCCTGCCTCTGACAAAGTACAAGACAAGGTCTATTTGCTAAGTGCTAACTGGGATTTGGTGCTGTTAACGGCTGTGTTTCAGGGAGACTCTGAGACCTGTGAATCCAGACAAGAAGTTAGGTAGGTATCTGTCAGGCACAGGAGTAGATGGTTAAACTTTACTTAGGTTATTTCACCAGGCACCTAGGAAGATGCGTGTTCCTGGGGCTTCTGGGAGTAGAAACATTTTCCTGGCTCTCATTGTTGATAGGCGAAAGCGCTAAGATTTTGTTGGTCTATAACCACAGCGGGACCGACTGATCCTGGCATGCAAATTACCATCAAAAACCTTACTTCCCTAGCTTCTATAAACTATGTGCAGAAGAGAGTAGCTGACCATGCGAGCTTGCAGCTTACTATAAATTTATGCCAAATATTTCTTTCTTAGTGGTGATACTTATGTTTGGTATCTGAAGGGACTCTAGCCAGCCCAAGCATGGTAAGCACGGCTCTGGCAGGCCTTGCCCTTCTCCCCATTCCCTCTGCCTTGCTAAGAACGGTTAGATTACATTCCTAAACCTAGCCACCAAGATCTACTCTCTTATTTGACCACTTTCTCCTCCTGAGACTGACACCCAAGGTCTAGTTATCAAAGTATTGAAGTCCAGAAATCAAAAGCCCCCTTTGATTCACCTAATTAACATGACCAGTTCAAATTAAACACCACATCTTCACACAGGGTTTCCCATTTATATATATAAATATTTTCCCATGAGCCACTTCTGCCTCCACTCTATCCAGAGGCAGCCCTTTGCCATCTTTGCCATCCCCTCAAGAAAATATCCACTGTCTCCTCTCCTTAGTTCTCTTTCCCTCCTCACCCATCCTCTATTTCCTGTCTTTGTCTCCTATTTGCCCTTTGTCCCTCTGGGGCAAATAAATCTCCTTTGTGCTGAGAACTTGATCTTGGGGGTCCTGAGCCGATATGGATCCTTTCAGTATCCAAGTTCCATAATATTTAGGGCTAGCATGAATGGGTGGGGACTATGAGGAGAGGAGCTAGCTAGGGAACTAACTTTATTTGTTACAATTCATATATATACATATATATATATATATTATTCTTTGGAAGTTCTATACATGTACATCCTTGCAACAAGCCATGTTTTATGCCCCCAGTTCTGCCAAAACTTTTCTTTCTCCTAAGAAGCCCATCTCCTACCTCATGTCTTTGTTCTGTGTGTATCTAACTAGGGTATGAGCATGGGTGGGAAATTCTTTACTGAAGCGTAGGCAACTTGTCAGTGGCTACATTGCTAAAGAAAGTGACACATCTTCCTTCAACCACCATTGACTGTCACTAGTCCCCCAAGAAGGTAGAGGGTCTCATTAACCCTCCCCTCTTTCATAATGAAATATTGACAAACTGAATCTTGAGTAAGCCTTGTGTAGGTGACCACAGCTCCAGTGAGTTCAAGAATACACCAGACATATTGGACCCAGAAGAACCTTTCTCAGACTCTCCTCCAACCTCCTGTTTTTATATTCCTTCTACCCTCTTCTAAGATATTCCCTGAGCTTTTGGAAATAGGAAGGAGTGTTACAGGTTTATATTTAAGCTATAATTCAATGATTGGCCTTATATCAGTACTTGTTTAATTGTTTGTTTAATAACCATCTATTACCTATTTCTTGAACTCTGGGTATCAAGCTTTGGAAGCGAGTGCTCTTACACACTGAGCTATCTCACCTGTCTGAGCTCATGAGCTTAAGATCGCTTGCAAATGACCATTTCTCATCTCATTGAGAAAGATGAATGTAGGATATGTCAGTCACCTTTATGTCACCGTGACAAAACATCTGAGAACATGGGTTAAGTGAGGAAGGATTTCTGCAAACTCTTGATCTCACCGATTTCATTCACTTCACGGTTATGTGATTCTCCTGCTTCTGGGTGCTTGTATGGTGAGGTAAAACATCGTTGCAGAGAGTCTGCAATGTCACCTAGGAGACAGAATGATACCAACACTCTTAGAGCCAGGCTGGGACAAGGCACATCTTTTAAAGACACACTTTTTTCCAAGCAGGCACACCTCTTAATAACGCATCACTAAGCTACAAATCCATCAGTGGGTTAATCTGTTGAGGAAATTCAAACCCTTATAATCCAGTCACTTTTCAAATGCTCACCATCTGGCTGTCAAGCTCTTAACACAGGCCTTTTGTGTGGGAGCATGAGGAAACGTCATAGCCCAGTCACTGCATAATGTGACACCACTGTGTGGGCAAAGAGACGGTTCTTAGCTGGGAACTACTCATGAAGAGTAGGCATCGAAGAAGTAAAAGAATAAGGTCAAAACTTTACTTCATACTTTTCCATAATCTCAAAGAATTTACAGTTTCTTTTAGGTTTAATTTATGGCGTTTGCTTGTTCTTATTGCTTTTTAAGTAGCTTTCTAAAAGACTTCATTTGCTTGTCAATATTATAGGAGAGTATATACAGTTTTGATGACAGACATGATTTTAATAATCTTGGCACTTCTTAAAATAAAGTTTTTTAGGTATACAAGCTGAGCAGTTAAGAGGTACTTTAGGTTTATTATCTGGAGAATGGCAATAAAAGTAGGGTTTTAGGTTCCCTAGCCTTCTGTCAGGCTCATTTATTTGACAAACAGTATTATTGGCTATCCAAAGAAAAAAAGCTGTTGTGACAGATAATGGACTAAAGACTGATAGAATCAAAATCTAGAAATAGCTGCACACACTTTAATAACTGGCTGATTTCAACATGAATTTTAATAGGAGCAATTACAAAGACCCTACAAATGAAACAAAAGGGAAAATGCTACTTGTGCCTAGGAAGGGTGGATAAGACTCAATGTAGGGGCAGACATACAAAACCGACTTGAGTTTTACTCGAGGCAGTCATGTGGAATCGCTGAACAATACCCCAAACTAATAAGAGCCTTGGAAAAAAGGAAGCACCGTTCCTGCTTCCCAGCTGTCTCTGAGACCAAAGACAAACAACTATTGAATACTCATCCATGCCATAAGCACATGATTTCAGGAAAGGGGAATGGTTTTGCCGGAGAAAAGGGAGAGGAAGCAAGTGTATTCAAATGCCATTTAAATTCTTCAAGGTGGGCCTCAGGCTAATGAACAGGATCAATTAGAAAACAAATTTGGTTTACTATAGAAAATTAATATTATTGTATTTAGAAAGTAAGTAGCTCACTTCAGGAAGCAACGCGTTTCCTCTTTCTTTACAAATAAATCAAATACATGACAAATGATGGTTGTTTGGGAACACTGAAAGGGGAGCAGAATCTCTGTCAATAATGACTAAAAAATTTTATGATGGCCCCTGACATAATTCCAAGTACTTAATTCATATCTCTTCATTCGATTTTTATAAGTACTCCATGGTGAAAGTGCTGGTCTACAGATACAAAAATGGATGCATAAAAAACCAAACTAACCTAGTCAAAGCACAAATAACTGGTATGCAGAAGCCCTCATATGTGTCTCCAAAGCCCATGGTTTTAGCAACTATCTACAGATAGCTGGCATGTCTGCTTGTCTACTGCCGTGCACTTAAGCATAGAGTCTCTTATTATTCAATCATTCAATCACTCACTCAGCAACAGTATAGAATTCAGGGTGGCGAAGTGTGTGAAAAGAAATTCAGATGTTTTCTCTGCTTTTTTTGATTACTTCGGCCATTCTGGAAGCTTCCAGACTAACAGAATAGTGATCAACTGAGAATGCACCACTTCCAACCTCCACTCTGTTGTGGAGTAGAATATTTATTTAACTATGTGAAGATGTATTACATTGTTAGTGTTGCAGAATAATTGCTTAACTATGTACAGATGTATTGCGTTTGTTTATGCTGCATTTATTTAATTTTGTAAAGGTGGGTTGCTGTTTCATCTTGCCTGCCTAAGGTACCTGATTGGTCTAATAAAAAGCTGAACAGCCAATAGCTAGGCAGAGGAGGGATAGACTAGTCTGATGGGCAGAGAGAGAAAAGGGGAGCCAGGAAGCCAGCAGGGGACCAGCTACCTGGGGGCCAGAAAGACAGACAGACCGGGAAGAAGCAGGAAGGCAGAATGAAAAGTATGTAGACGAGGTCACAGTGAGCCTTGGGGGCAGCACATAGATGAATAGAAATGGGTTAATTTAAGGTTTTATTTTGTTTTTGTTTTGTTTTGTTTTTTTTTTTTTTTTTTTGGAAAGGAGGGGTCCAGCAGTCCAAGAAAGCCGGGTACACTACTCTTTATCTACAAATTTGATCTTGGGATGGGCTTATGATCATAATACAGTTGGATAAAGCAAGAGAACAGTGTGGGGAAGGAGGGTGACGCAGAGGGCTGCTCTGGTTAAGGACTGGAGGAGCAAGCTAGGCTTACAGTCTCTTCTCAAATGCCAGTCTAGGCAAACGAAACTGCCTTGGAGGATGCAGTGCCATTGCTTAAGGAAAATGGTCATGTACATTTTGATTTCTCTGATTTATTTGTTCAGCTTTTTTTCCCCATTTCTAATCTGTTGCAGACAGCTTAGCCAGTTTATCGAGTACAAGATGAACTACTTATGTTTTCATTAAAAATCTGCAAGTTGACAGACTCCCATCAGAAAACGAGGCATTTTGTTCTAGAAGGGTCTATGTCAATCATTAGATGGCCTGCTTTCTCTTTCAGTACCTACGGCATTAAGCCATTTAGTTTATAGCCAAATAATGCTCTTATTTTGATCTATGCACTGGAATTCCTGTTGGATGAGAGTGAGATCCACCAACCAAAGCACCTCATCGGCATTTTCTTTCTAAACTGAGAAACATAGAAAAGGGCTTAAATAATCAGGATGTAATAGAAATTACTGCCTCCTATTAAAGAGGTTCAAAATTTATAAAAGACAGAAAACTAATATGTATGCCTAAAATAGGTTTCTCTTGGATTGATAAGTTGATGAAATTGAAATCGTTGCAAGACACCTAAGGTCACTGATAATTTTCCCTTTGAGTACACATTGCACAGTAATTTAGAACTTATACAGTGTCTAATATTAGTAGGATTCATAGTTCATACTTGTAATTCTCTGTGAATGAGGAGATAAAAAAATATGTCAGCTTGTCCGTAACCTCTAAGTCACAAAACAGTGAGAAAGAAATCAGATGGAAAGATAAACTGCCGAGACAGGAAAACCCATGGCCCTGGCTTTTCCATGACTTTAATAAAACAAGTCAGACTCATCATGAGATCTAACCTTTGAAAACTGTTTAACCCGATGTCTAGATGATGCTGGCAGGATTAACTGGCTGAAGCTTGCGGAGTGATTTCAAGGTTGTTTAGGGTACCGGTTAAGTTCCTTTGAAATTTGATTATATCTTGTAAGAGGCCTGATCCAGAACAGAAGATTCAATAAACATAGGTTCTAAGAAAGATCACAAGTTACGGTTATTCGGGAAAGGTTCAGATAGAGCGGAACGTGCAGAGCAATTGTGCGTGGGACATGCTACTTCTCTGGGTAACGTGGCTGAATGTATCCACTTCAAAGAAGAGGAAACCAGACAGGAAAAGGCAAACTGATGTGCTCAGTATCAAACAGCTGACCGATGGTGCTGACAGATTAGTAGGGGCATTAAAGAGCGAAGCTCTCAAGTGCCTGACCACTTGTGACGTTGTGATCTACAGCTGCTGGGAGCTGCACATACAAGGGACACACACACACACACACACACACACACACACACACACACTATGCAAACAATGATAGTAATACCACTAACAATAAAATTTAAAGGAAGATCCCTGGACCTTGCTTAGCCGGTCACCAAAATGGTAAATTCAGGAAAATATTTAGGTATAGTGATACTGACACCTGACAGATGATTAGGCCCCTTAGATTTGAAGTTTGCTTCTGAGTTTGGTTTCACTTTGAAGATTTAATACGATGACCTTCCTAAAATTTGAATTATAACTCATTTTTGTTTCACTTATATTAATTACAATGATAGACTCATTTCAAATAGATTACTGGCAGAACAACAAAATAGCTCTGGTTCTGTGTATACTTGAGGGGTTACGTAAGCATTTAAAAGTCTGGTCTTCCGCAATAAAGGTCGCCTCCACCCCCTGACATCAGTCAATGTCCAACTAGAAGACAGAAACCAATTAGTAATTTGAATGGGAAATTTTGATATGGCACATTGTGCCAGGTGCCCCTCTCCTAAGAGTGGGCAATAACTCATAAGACTATCCCGAGTCTCTGACAGAGTATCCAGGCAAAGAACCAATGTGGAGAAGAGACCTTCTCCCCCAAGACTGAGGTCCATACTGTACTGAAGAAGAGGTATTTCTAGATCTCCAGGTCACAGGAAGTTTGCCTGACTGTTCACGGTGTGCTGGGTAAACAGTGATTATTTCCCAAGTGTGGATGAACTGAGCCTGGCAAATCGACTTTAGGGACATCTGATGTTCATGGGGAAGTTGTCAACACACAGAGTGCTGAAATTTTCACAAGAAGCCCCCCCATACATAGACACTACGACTTGAGGTGAATACCACTAGGTAAACCCCACATGCCCAGGTGTCAGTCATGAGATAGGAAAAAGAAGCAAATGGAAAATAGGAGAAAAAGAAAAATTTGTTCCATTTCTAGTGTCTCTGCAGCTCCCACACTGAAAACGGTTAAACTTGTGTTCACGGCCAAGAAGCATTTCAAGTACCCCCATTTGAGGAGCAAGTGGTAGAAGATGGGTTTGGGGCAAAAGCACTGTTGGAAGGCTTTTGATGACTGGGGGAGGTTGCAGTCTCCCCAAGACCTGGCAGCTTATCTCAATAACTTGGCAAGATGGGGCTCCTTCCCTCTGGCAAAACTTCCTGCCTTTACCTGCCCTTATCTGGAGAATGTCCCTGGGCCTGGGAGACTGAAAGTTGTCTCTGAACCAGACGCCTGATTTATTTTTAGCTTGGCCCTTGACACAGATTTCTGTTAAGAAGACTTGTGCTAGGAGCCTTATGATAGGAGTGTGCCACTTAATATAAACTAGGATTTGTTCCCAGGCTCCCCAATCCGATATATTTCTTATACTCTGAAAAAACGTTGAGCTGATTCATGGAAGTCTGTTTCCTGGAGGGCTGTCTCCTTCGAGCCCATGAGCCATTTATAAAGCTTTCTGTTGCTGCTTCTGTCCCTTACCCCTCGGACTGAGGACCCCCACAGAGGACAATACCTATTTAGCTCGCGCACTTTTGTATGTAGGGGGGATTAGCTTTTACTACCCCCCGTTATGCCAGCATTCAACAATCACACTTATTTAAGTATATTAGCTATATTAGTTAAAGTTGGAGAAACATTGTATTTTTTTTTCAGGTATAGTCCCACAAAAATCTATCACTTCCCACATCATCACAATCCGATGTTTGAAATAGGTTAGCTCTTCTTTGTAATGTAAGAAAAATCCTGCTTGTATTGCTTTACATGTCAGTTGTCTATTCAGAGTCGAGCTATGTGTACAGACAGAACAAGACAGTTCGGTGCATGGGCATGTTTTCTTAAGGAATTACGGCAGCTCACGTGGTTGGACCAGTTTGATGTGTAGGCTCTGAGACTTCCGTCTTTCTTCCAGGGTGGTTCCTGCAGGCTGGGAAACCGGGCGGGTAAAGGATGATGCTCCCTCAGGCTAGGGTGGACAGAGAAGCTGTAGAAGAGATATTTAAGGTCTCTTATGGTTTCTTTCCAAAGTCTGAAACAAGGCATTGGCTAAGCATCTGTTTCCTTCTGGTCTTTTGTGCTCTTCATTTTTAAATAATGACCTAATTCTGATCGACTGCACTGCTGATTTGGCGCAGGCAGTGCGCTTTCACAGCCCGTGCTCCTGAACCACATAGCAGAAGGAAGAGGGAGGGGGGTAAACAATGAGGGAAAGTGGACTCCTGGGATACCTGGCTGCCTACTGCACAGATCACTAACAGGATGGCATTCACAATATGGCTGTTTAGTTTCCAGCTTGACACATACAGAAATCGTGGGGGGAGGGAGTATAGGGGGAAGAGGGGATTTGGGGTCAGTGTGGAGAGACAGAAAGACCTTAGCCTCTTCCTCTTCTCTTTCCCTTCCTGGATGTGAAGTGGCATTTGGGTTTGCCACATGATCCAGGCAGATGTCCTTGTCGCTTGTTACATGCAGTCAGCATGACAAACTCTGTGACATCTTATGTCTTTAAAGACCTAAAAAGTGAACCAGGGATGTGGCAGAACCAGTTCTACAAGACAGTCCTCTTACCTGCACACGCGCTCTCTGAAATGCATGCGTGTACTCATAGACACACGATAAAATTAAGTAAAATAAAAAAATTAAATTCTTGAAACAGAAAAGTATTTACAGCCCACAAAAGCTGCCCTACTGCAGCACAAATAAATGCTGCATAAATTAATATAAAAATTATACCAAATATTTAATTCAAAGTATTTTATGCATTTCTAGATAGTCTGTTTATATTTGAAACTAGGATGAGGGGGAGCATAAATTCAAAGTATCTGCCTATCTATTTTTAGAACTACAAATAAAATACCGTGTTGTCATCATATTTAAATTTCCTGTAGCAAACACGCTCAGAACTATAAATTGGGAGTAAGACTCGGGAGGCCTGGATAAGCCCTGTGACCTCCCGCTAGTGATTCACTGCTGTGGGAGCTGAGGCCTGTGTGGGTGAAGGTGAAGACGGGTGTTAATTAGATTGCCTTGAAATGGAGCAGCTCCACAAAAGGCTAATCTTGGAAACGTGGAGATTCTTTTTATTACCTTAACACCTAGTTTGCAAATTTCAATGAAAGAAAGGGGCAGGAAGCTAACATGGATTGTGTACCTCTTCCAGGCTAGGCTATTTTTATTTTACTTTCACAATTCTCCTGTAAATTTGATATCTTTCGGGTGACAAGGCGGGCCCAGAGACCGTGAATAGCAGACGTTTTAGTTGTCAGGTGTGTTAGTTGAGGCTCTTTAAGGGGACAGAACTGATCGGATGGACATACCTTACAAAGGAGACTTGTTAGATAGGCTTTCATGACAGTGACCGCCTGCGCGACACCAGCTTTCTACATGCTGGAGAGGCCGAGAACCCAAAACCTGCTCATTCTCAAGACTGGATGATTCGGGGAATTTCAGTTTGGTGCTGAAGGTGTGTGGGAGCCTTGGGGAGCCTCTGGTTTGCAGTCCACATTGGAAGGCTGAAGAATCTGCGCTCCAGTTTCAGTGAAGGATGGCCACGGTAGCAGCAACAGGACAGATGCATCAGGAAGTACGAGAATGGCAGGTGAACACAACTCTTCCTTTCCCTGGGTGCTTTTTGTGTTTGGGTGGCCACAGGAAGGGGCTGGCTGCTACAGAGCAGGGTTTGCCCTTACTCAGTTAAGCCTTGCTGGAAGAGCCCTCACAGACTACCCCAGAGGTTTGACCTGATCCCAGATCCAATCAAGTTGAGAACCAAAGTTAACTACCATCAAGTCTGTCTGTCTCTGGGGGTGGGAGTCTGTGGCGTTCATATCCTTGCTGTATTTCTCAGAGGGCAGATGGGGCTTTCAGCAGCCTTGTTTACATCCATCAAGATACATTTTACACAAAAAGATAGATGATAATTACTTAAGAATGGACAAGTGAATATTTTTAAAACACACACACACACACCCCAAAATAAAACCCCCACAAATGCATAAAGGAGTTACACACAAAATACATTTATTTTAGGTAGATATTTATCTTACATCATGACAATGGCCTGTGCTCCCTGATTCCCCTCATCTCTCACCATCCTGTCTATGTAATCTCTGGCTATTTTTGTTTTGTAATACATTACTTCTTTCCCTATGAATCCGAGGAGCCAAATGCTAGCCCAGCTGCCAGATACCCCACAAGACCTTTGACGATGGCTCCTAGCCTAGCTGCAAAGGTAGGCATCTTACTTCTGCTCCAGACAAGCAGTATCAACAGAACACACTTCTAATTAAAAGAGGAAATTTACTAGATTGGTTTATGATTGTAATGGTTTAGATGAGACTGGCCCCCGTGGGCTCATATGCTTGAATACTTGGTCCCTAGTTGGTGTAATTGTTTGGGAACAGTTAGCTGGTGTGGCCTTGTAGGAGGAGGTCTGTCACAGAGGGTGGGCTTTAAGATTTCAAAAGACATGTATAGTTTCTAGTGTTCTCTCTGTTCCTGGTTGTGGATCAAGATGTGAAATTTCAGCTATTCCTTTGCTCTTCTATCATGGACTCTAACCCTTAAATCAAATGCTTTGTTTTGTAAGTTGCTGTGGTCATGGTGTTTTATCACAACAGGAGAAAAGTAACTAAGACATTGAGCAAAGGCTGAACAGTCCTTCAGTGGTTGTAGGCCTGAGAGCTTGAGAAACCAATAGCTTCTCAGTCCTAGAACTGGCAGTCTCAGGATCAAAAAGACCAAAGATGCATAGAGGGTGCAAATTAGCCTTCAGAGGCTGAAGAATCTGGGTAAGCAGGCCATGAAGGCAGCAGTCAAAATCATCACCTATGTAGTAAGAGTTGAATAGATAGTCCTGTAGGAGCCTCCTACTTCTTTTGATTTTTTTTTTATTTTATTCTGGAACCCCAAATCTACTGAAGGGTGCTGCTCTCATTTAGACAAACATTCTCCACTTTGTAGAAGGAGACTGCTCCTTCTGCCCAGACCCGTATAACCACACAGAAACCATATTAATTACAATACTGCTTGCTCAATTAGCTAAGATTCTTATTAACTAACTCTTGCATCTTAAATCAACCCATCTGCATTAATGTATTGCCACAAGGCTGTGGCCTACTGGCAAGGTTCTGGGGCATCTTTCTCCTTTGGCAGCTACATGGCACCTCCTTGACTCCGCCTACCATTTTTCTCTATCTCTTCCAACCTAGCTATATTCTGCCCTGCCATAGGCCAAATTAGCTTTATTCATTAACCAATAGGAGCAACACATATACATAAGGACATCCCACATCCCCACATGGTTTCCTGACCCACATGCCAATCATCTCTGGAAGCATCCACACAGGTACACCTGCGACTTGCTTTATGAACTTCTAGTTATCTTCAATATAGCCAGGTTGGCAAGTAATATTCAGCTTTACAGTCACCTTCTGCCTTTCTCCTCAGAGATTTCGCCATAAAAGCTTCCTCTGCCCCATCTTCCTTGAAGGTGGATCGTAAGTCACTTACTATGCAGGTGTTCTGCTTTCTCCAGAAAGGGAAAGAATGCTAGGGAGAGGTCAAGGAAGATCTGAACAAAGAGGTGTTTCTGAGCCCTCTGTGCCGTGGTTATTCCTTTACATCAGACCTTTAGTTCTCTGATCTTATTTCTGCATAACTGCATAAAAAGGAAATTTTTCCTGCTTTTTCTTTGTGAAACCCATGCCACACGAGACTTATTAAATGAATTTGCATAATTTTCCCTTGTTAATTTGCCTTCTGTTGTAGAGCTGTCGGTCATGATACTGTGATAGATGAGATACATAATCGTTCTATCTCTGTAACTCTCATGTCTAAGTCAGATTTGCTCAGGTTTGACTCTCAGAGCTAGCGGCATAGGTTCCCGAGACTGTATTTCTGACTTTTTGAAGTGACTGAGTACAACAGATCATTCCTAAGCATTTATTCTGGGGATTCTTATCCCTATAATGCACTTAAGACTAGCTGAATCATTAAACAATTTTACAAAATATCACTGATTACAGAATTGATAGGTGGAAGACGGGACAGTGACGAAGACAATGTTTGGTGGTTGTAGAACACCTGAAGGGGCATCTGATACTCATAGGTCATGCTTTCATTACTGAGCATGGTGTGAACAGTCATTGTTTTCAGTAAGAGCTAGCTAAATAAAAACTATAAGTTAAATTAGCTCACGTATTACTTTGGGAACTCCCCCTTCTGACTCAGCCCTTGATTGACTTCCTCTTTCTTTAGACTTTCTATGAGAGAAACAGTAATAATGGTGCTAATATTCGTAATTTACTAGACATGTGTTCCATGTATTGCCTTAGGTACTTGTATAAACTAACTCAGGTTCAAAGCTTATTAAGAGGGTCTATTGTGTCTACATGGCATCTACTTTCATACTTTGCTCTATGCTGAAGGTACTACACTGTTACCAGAGACACTGACGTCATTATTACTGGGTTCCCTGGAGCTGTAGTAGTGCGTGGCAGACCCTAGAGTTACTCTTAAGCAGGGAAGTACAAGCCATGCTCTCTTCGCAGACTGTACTCTAAAGAAATAAAATGCTAGTGGCAATCTTGGCAGGGTCTGAGCTGGCTCCTTTGTTTGCAAGTACAGTCAAAAAAAAAAGTACCAAAAAAGGGAATGATTTTGTAGTCGGATATCTTGGTTATACTGAATGCTCAGGCAGGGATTTTTTTTTAAAGTTTATTAAAATATAAAAGTTTCCATTTTCGCGCCTCCTCCCAACACCCTCCCACTCTCCCCACTCCCTCTCCTCTTCCCTCTCCATCCCTAAGAGCAGTCCGGGTTTCCAGGCAGGGATTTTTTGATGGAGTGAAAAAGAAATCAATCAAGAAGCAATAGTGACAGACATATTGCAGGGTTTTTTTTTCCCCAATAAAGAGATGTATACTCCATTCCAGGTGTTGCATCAACAAAGGAGCAGATCTGGTGAGCAGAACTCTGGCTGGTTATTAGCTGCCAGTCAACCTCTGCCTCAGCTTTTGTGTTACGTACACCGAGAGCAGCATTTTAAGGTAGTCCTGATAAAAGGTATAGCACTTCCTATTAAATAAAGGGTGTAAGGTATTTCATCTTGAGATCTTCATTTTGTATGTTTGCAGCTAATAAGCAGAAGAGGGGAAACATTTCTTTTCCCAACTAGAAACTCTAAAATGAATAACAACCACCAAATGCACATCCAATTTTGGTAGGTCAGTCAGCGACCTTTGCACTGCAGAACAAAATTTACTGTGAACTCTAAGGTCAGCCCACAAGGTCTGTGAGTTTTCGGGAAAGAAAGAAGAGGTACTTTCTAGAAAGTGGATTACTGAGATTTCTCTTGAGAAGCAGTGGATGACTGGCAGGTGCGGACATAGGAGGCCTGTAGTGGAGAGAAGAGACGAGAGCGTGATTCCTAGACTGAGAAGTGTCTTTTGGTCTTGGCAGTAAGTGGCTGGATATTAATGGGATGCGTGAATATTTTAAAATAATAATATATTAATATGTGCACAATCAGAAGTCAGTGTGAACAGAACCAGTCACCATCACTCATTGTTTCCTAGAACCAAGACTTGTTGGGTCAGGCATCAACTAGAATTCCTGAGCTCAGTCATTCTAGTTCTTCAGCTTAAATTATACAACAAATGTGTGTGTACATATGTGTGTACGTGAGAATATGTGTGTGAGTGTGTGTGCGTATATGTGTAGGTGAGAATGTGTGTATGTGAGAATGTGTGTGTGAGTATGCGTCCATATGTATAGACGTGAGAATGTGTGAGTGTGTGTGCGTATGTGTGTATGTGAGAATGTGTGTGTGCATATGTGTGTATGTGAGAATGTGTGTGTGAGTGTGTGTGCATATGTATGTACGTGAGAATGTGTGTGTGTGTGCATATGTGTACATGTGAGAATGTGTGTGTGAGTGTGTGTGCATATGTGTGTATGTGAGAATGTGTCTGTGAGCGTGTGCGTATGCATATATGTAAGAATGTGTGTGTACATGTACGTATGTGAGAATGTGTGTGTGCATGTGTGTACGTGAGAATATGTGTGTGTGTGTGTTTGTTTTGTTTTTGTTTTTGTTTTTTGAGACAGGGTTTCTCTGTGTAGCTTTGGAGCCTGTCCTGGAACTAGCTCTTGTAGACCACGATGGTCTCAAACTCAGAGGTCTGCCTGCCTCTGCCTTCTGAGTGCTGGGATTAAAGGTGTGCAATGCCTCTGCCACCTCCACCCAGCTGGTAAATGTATTTTTTTTGAATAAAAATAAAGGAGGAAGATTATTTTATAATCTTACAATCCTGACCTTTTCTCTTGTAGATTCTTCCAAATAAATGAAATATTTAGTTTCAATCATGTAATTTTGTGTTCTATATTTTTGTTCATGTTCTATAATAATCATTTATAATAACTGAAAAATAGTCATTGGGTGGATATACCACACTTTAACCGCCTTCCCTTTACTGAATTATTTTTAGCCTATTGTCCTTTTAAAAAAAGGCTCCCTAAATGCATCATCAAGTTATATCTGTTCTTTTTTATTTCATTAAAAACAGTTTCTTTCTGTCTCATTTTTTTTTCTTTTTACAAGTACCCTATGCTGGTGTCATATATTCTAAATTGTATAAGGTTAATATAGCTATTGGAATTATATTAGTTATTATTTTAATGAGCAGTACTCAAACCTAGAGACTTTCAGAATCACCTAGGTTGTTTGTCTCTTGACTCCATCCGCAGATATTCTAATTAGGTTGATCTGGGATGTGGGAGAGGCATTCTCATGTTGAGGAACAGAGACTCCATGTAGGTAAACACGTTCTAGGGAGATGTAGGCTGTCTCAGCTGTTAGCAGGGTTAACCATAGAATGCTGGAGGTCCACATTCAGATACAAATATAAAAAGCAGCTGGTTTAGCCCCATGATTCTTGTAACTATAAGATTAAAGTCTAGCTTGGCTTAATCCCCACCCTCACCAGACAGTGGAAAGAACGGGAAGAGAGTGAAAAATGAAGTCCTAGTTCTGAGCTGGAAGACAGAAGGGGGAGGAGGCCGGCCTCCACGTGTGAATGATGATGAAGGCACAAGGAAAAAAAAAACTGTGAAGAGGATCTGGAGATGATGAGGATCATGTGATCTCAGGGCTCACTTGGTGGTTTCAATAATAACCGAGTAATCGATATACATCTGATTGCTTTCTAGTCTGATGAATCTAAAGGCTTAAACCTATGTTCAGCAGTTATCTCCTCCCACAAAGAAAATCAGCTTCCCACCTTATCAGAATAAAATACCTGTATTCTTGTCACACGTCCCCCCCCCCCCAGCATCAGAAATGGAAGTAGTTAGAACTCCGTGTGCTTGTATGTACTCTTCTCCTATTTGAGTGCGTCCATCATGAAACCCAAAGCAGTTGTCAAACTGTTCTTTTCCCTTTATTTCTCAAAATAAGCACTGAGTGGGCAGATGTCGTTCCTGTTTTATAATCGCAGAGAAAGGAACGCTGGGAAGTGGAGTTCTTTGCTTGTAGTCTCTCATCAGCTAATCGAGCTCTGTTATGGAATTCTTTCAGGGCTGAGGTCATGCATTTTTTTTTTTAGCTTTTGTAAATGTTACAGTAGGATTAGCCCGGCTGGGAGACAATTTTCCGTGGGTCTCTGACATTTCTGCATGCCTTTGGAACAGAGTTATCGTCCGGTATTGCTGGAAGCGTTTCCAGAGTGGCTTGTACAGCAAACAGGGTTTAAAGGCAGAGTTGGGAGTCTCAAGGGCCTACAACAAGCATGCTTGCTGTACAATAGAAAAGGTTAGAACTCCTGAAGTCCAGCATTGATTACTTGAAATGCAGGCCACTGCATGGGCAACTATGTTTGGGGAGTATGTTTATATGGTCTCCATAGGACCCAAGAGCAGGAAAGAACTGACCAAACAAACACATGCCCACACAAACAATACTACTTCTATGGCCTACTGACCATTAGTTATAAAATTTGTTATTTTTGACCCAAGATGTCATCCGTCAGCAATACCCATGAAATTGTGGCAGGCTAACTTATTAGTAAGCACAGTTTAATATCAGAGCCAGTTACTTAGATTAAAAAGTGGAGTTCATCCAATAAAAAAATGGAGTACAGACCTAAACAGAGAACTCTCAACAGAGGAATCTTAAATGGCTGAAAGACACTTAAGGAAATGTTTAACATCCTCAGTCATCAGAGAAATGCAAATCAAAACAACTCTGAGATTCCATCTTACTCCTGTAAGAACAGCCAAAATCAAAAACACTGATGACAACTTATGTTAGACAGGTTGTGGGGAAAAGGGAACACTCCTGCATTGCTGGTGGGAGTGCAAGCTGGTACAACCCCTTTGGATGTCAGTGTGGTGATTTCTCAGAAAATTAGGAAACAACCTTTTTCAAGACCTAGCAATACCACTTTTGGGTATATATCCAAAGGATGCTCAATCGTGCCACAATGATATGTGCTCAACTATGTTCATAGCAGCTTTGTTTGTCATAGCCAGAACCTGGAAACAACCTAAATGCTCCTCGACCAAAGAATGGATAAGGAAAATGTGGCACATTTACACAATGGAGTACTACACGGCAGAAAAAAAAATGACATCTTGAATTTTGCAGGAAAATGGATGGAACTAGAAAACATTATTTTGAGTGAGGTAATTCAGACACAGAAAGACAATTATTACATGTACTCACTCATAGGTGGTTTTTAAACATAAAGCAAAGAAAACCAGCCTCCAAACCACAATCCCAGAGAACTTAGACAACAATGAGGACACTAAGAGAGACCTCCATATATCTAATCTGCATGGGAAGTAGAAAGTAGAAAAAGGCAAGATTTCCTGAGTAAACTGGGGGCATAGGGACCTTGGGGGGGTGCTGAAGGGGAGAGGGGAGAGGCAGGGAAGGGAGCAGAAAAAAATGTAGAGCTCAATAAAAATCAATAAAAAAACCCCAAAGGGCTTCCCACTTCAGCCCTCCCCCAAGGTTGTTTCCTAATTTTCTGAGAAATCGCCACACTAACATCCAAAGGGGTTGTACCAGCTTGCACTCCCTCCAGAAATTCAGAAGTGTTCCCTTTCCCCCACAACCTCTCCAGCATAAGTTGTCATCAATGAGGAGAATAATTGTTAACAAAGATGATGAATCTTTTTTGGTATTTCAAATTCTTGAGTCTGGAGTTGCAAACTCATGTCAGCAAAAAATTATTATACTGTGGTAAAATACTGGGCTGGCAGGAAATCAAATCATTGTGCGTATTGCTTCTTTTTATTTCTCTGCAGAGGTTTAAATCTTACCTAGGAAATGACAACAGACTCAGTCTGGCCCATTATTCTCACCTGTGACATGACTTTGGCTTAAGTCACTGCAGTCCCCTTCACGTAGCCAGCTGCTCTTTGTTAACCTTGACGATGAGCACCTCACATGAGCTCTACCCAGGGAGGGCGGAGCAAGTCTTAGGTACCCCAGTTTTGCTTCCAGCTTAGAGAGAATCTTTTCTTCCTGTTAGGTCGGTGTCTTTCTGAATCATCACTGTAGAATATCTTTGAGGAGCTCACAATTTTTAGTAAACAAAGTCAGGAAGAAAACACTATGAAGCAAAGGAGTACAAAGTCGTTTACTTTTAATTTTTTTCCTTATTTATTTATTAAAAGTATTTCCACTTCCTCCCCTCCTCCCAATACCCTCGCGCTCCCCCCACTTCCTCTCCTCCTCCCTCACCACTCCCAAGAGCAGTCAGGGTTTCCTGCCCTGTGGGAAATCCAAGTTCCTCCCTCCTCCCTCCAGGTCCAGGAAGGTGAACATCCAAGCAGACCAGGATCCCAAAAAGCCAGTACACGCAGACGAAACAAGACCCAGTGCCATTGTCAATGGCTTCTCGGTCAGCTCCCACGTCAGCCACATTCAGAGAATCCAGTTTGATCACATGCTTGTTCAGTCCCAGTCCAGCTGGCCTTGGTGAGCTCTCATTCGATCAGTCCCCTTCTATCAGTGGGTGAACGCACCCTTCGCGGTCCTGACTTCCTTCTTCATGTTCTCCTTCCTTCTGCTCTTCATTTGGACCTTGGGGACTCAGTTCAGTGCTCCAATGTGGGTCTCTGTCTCTATCTCCATCCGTCGTCGGATGAAGGTTCCCTCTGGTTCTGCTTTCCTTGCTCACGATCTCCCTTCCTCTGCTTCTCATTTGGACCTAGGGAGTTAAGTCCAGTGTTCCAATATGTGTCTCTGTCTCTATCGCCATCCTTCACCATATGAAGGTTCTGTGGTGACATGCAAAATATTCATCAGTATGGTTATGGGCCAATGCCGGTTCAGGCATCCTCTCCTCTGCTGCCCAGGGAACAATCTGGGGACCTCTCCTTGGGCCTGGGAACCCCTCCAGAATCAATTCTCTTGCAAACCCTAAAATGGCTCCCTTAGTTGAGATATAAACTTCCCTGCTCCCATAACCATCCTTCCTCCCTCCCCCCTCCCATTCCTCCAAGCCATCCCCAATCCTCCCCCTCTCCCCTCTCCCTAACCATCTCCCCTTACTTCCACCCCCCACCCCCGTGCACCCAAGTTTGCCTGGCAATCTTGTCTACTTCTAATATCCAGGAGGATAACTATATGATTTTCTTCAGGTTCACCTTCTTATTTAACTTCTCTAGGATCACGAATTATAGACTCAAAGACCTTTAACTATGGCTAGAATCCACTTATGAGTGAGTACATACCATATTCCTCTTTTGGGGTCTGGGTTACCTCACTCAGTAAAGCATTTTCTATTTCCATCCATTTGCATGCAAAATTCAAGATGTCATTGTTTTTTACCACTGAGTAAAACTCTAATGTGTATATGTTCCACACCTTTTTTAACCATTCTTTTATTGAGGGGCACCTAGGTTGTTTCCATGTTCTGGCTATTATAAATAGTGCAGCTATGAACATAGTTGAACAAATACTTTTGTAGTATGATAGGGCATCTCTTGGGTATATTCCCAAGAGTGGAATTGCTGGGTCCTGAGGGAGGTTGACTCCCAGTTTCCTGAGAAACTGCCACACTGATTTCCACAGTGGCTGCATTCCCACCAACAATGGATGAGTGTTCCCCTCACTCCACATCCTCTCCAGCAAAGGCTATCATTGGTGTTTTTGAGTTTAGCTATTCTGACAGGTGTAAGATGGTATCTCAAAGTGGATTTGATTTGCATTTCCCTGATCGCTAAGGAGGTTGAGCATGACCTTAAGTGTCTTTTGGCCATTTGAAGTTCATATGTTGTGAATTCTCTGTTCAGTTCAGTACCCCATTTTTTAATTGGGTTAATTAGAGTTTTAGTGTCTAGTTTCTTGAGTTCTTTGTATATTTCAGAGATCAGACCTTTGTCTGATGAGGGGTTGGTGAAGATCTTCTCCCAGTCCGAAGGTAGCCTTTTTGTCTTACTGACAGTGTCCTTTGCTTTATAGAAGCTTCTCAGTTTCAGTAGGTCCCATTTATTCATTGTTTCTCTTATTGTCTGTGCTACTGGGGTCCTACTTAGGAAGTGGCCTCCTGTGCCTATATCTTGTAGATTACTTCCCACTTTCTCTTCTATCAGGTTCAAAGTGGACAGATTAATGTCGATGTCTTTAATCCATTTGGACTTGAGTTTTGTGCATGGTGATAGATATGGATCTACTTTCATTCTTCTACAGGTTGACATCCAGTTATGCCAGCACCATTTGTTAAAGATGCTTTCCTTCTTCCATTGTATACCTTTAGCTCCCTTGTCGAAAATTAGGTGTTCATAGGTTTGTGGGTTAGGATCCGGGTCTTCTATTCGATTCCATAGGTCGACTTCTCTGTTATGCGAATACCAAGCTGTTTTCAATACTGTAGCTCTGTAATAGAGTTTGAAGTCAGGGATGGTAATGCCTCCAGAAGTTCCTTTATTGTATAAGATTGTTTTGGCTATCCTGGGTTTTTTGTTTTGCCATATAAACTTGATTATTGTTCTCTCAAGGTCCATGAGTTTGTTGGCTTCCTGGGGGAAGCATTGTTGTTGAATTCTAATTTTAATCCATGGTGATCTGACAAGACACAGGTGGTTACTAATAATTTTTTGTATCTGTGGAAGTTTGCTTTGTTACCGAGTATGTGGTCAATTTTCGAGAAGGTTCCATGAGCTGCAGAGAAGAAGGTATATTCTTTCCTATTTGGGTGGAGTGTTCTATAGATGTCTGTTAAGTCCATTTGATTCAATACCTCTAATAATTCTCTTATTTCTCTGTTAGGTTTCTGTCTGATTGGCCTGTCCATTGGTGAGAGAGGTGTGTTGAAGTCTCCTACTATTAGTGTGTGTGGTTTGATGACTGCCTTGAGTTCTAGAAGTGTTTCTTTTACGTAAGTGGGTGTCTTTATATTAGGGGCATAGATATTCAAGATTGAGACTTCTTCCTGATTAATTGTTCCTGTTATGAGTATGAAATGTCCATCTCCATCTCTTCTGATTGATTTTAGTTTGAAGTCGATTTTGTTAGATATTAGAATGGCCACACCTGCTTGTTTCTTAGGTCCACTTGCTTGGAAAACCTTTTCCCAACCCCTTACACTGAGTAGGTGTCTGTCTTCGTGGTTGAAGTGTATTTCTTGTAAACAGCAGAATGTTGGATCCTGTTTTCGTATCCATTCTCTAAGTCTGTGCCTTTTTATAGGTGAATTGAGTCCATTGATATTAAGTGATATTAATGACCAGTGGTTGTTGACTCCGGTCATATTTTGGAGGGGGGGGTAGTAGAGTGTATGTGTTTTCCTTCTTTGAGTTGTGCTTGTGAAGGGTCGCTAGATGTCCGAGTTATTGTAGGTAGTGTTGGGAATGTTGAATTCCTTGGGTTGTGATTTTCCTTCTAATATTTTCTGTAAGGCTGGATTAGTAGCTACGTATTGTTTAAATTTGTTTTTATCCTGGAATATTTTGTTTTCTTCGTTGATAGTGAACAATAGCTTGGCTGGGTATAGTAACCTGGGCTTGCATCCATGGTCTCTTAGTTTCTGCAGTACCTCTATCCAGGACCTTCTGGCTTTCATAATTTCCATAGGGAAGTCTGGTGTAAGTCTGATAGGTTTACTTTTATAAGTTACTTGACCTTTTTCCTTTGCAGCTCTTAATATCCTTTCTTTAATCTGAATGCTTTGTGTTTTGATTATTATATGGTAAGGGGATGTTTTTTTCTGATCCAGTCTATTTGGTGTTCTGTATGCTTCTTGAACCTTCATAGGAATATCGTTCTTTAGGTTGGGAAAGTTTTCTTCTATAATTTTGTTGAATATATTTTCTGGACCTTTGATCTGCAATTCTTCTCCTTCTTCTACTCCTATTATTCTTAGATTTGCTTTTTTTTTATTATGTCCCAGATTTCCTGAATGTTTTGTGATGAGAATTTGTTGGATTTGCTGTTTTCTTTGGTCAGAGCGTTTATTTTCTCTATGGTGTCTTCATAATCTGAGATTCGTTCTTCTATCTCTTGTATTCTATTGGTTATGCTTGTTCCTGAAGTCTCTGTGTTTACCTAGATTTTCCATATCCAGCCGGCCCTCGGTTTGTGTTTTCTTCATTGCCTCCATTTCATTTTTCAATTCTTGAACTGATTCCATTACCTGTTTGATTGTTTTTTCTTGGTTTCCCAGGGTATCGTTTACGAATTTACTCATTTCTTCAAACTTTTTGTTATATTTCTCTTCCATTTCTTTACTCATTTCTTCAAATTTTTTGTTATATTTCTCTTCTATTTCTTTAAGTGAGTTATTCATACCCTGTTTAGGAGACTCTATTGCTTTCATACTGACACTGTTTTCCACTTCTTCCGGAATAGGGTGTTCAAGTCCTTCTGTCGTAAGATCGCTGGGATCTGGTGTTTTCATGTTGTTTTTCAGATTGGAGGAATTCTTGCCTTGGCGCCTGCCCATCTCTTCCTTCAGATGCTCTCCAATGGCTCTTCCCTCCGCTGGGTCTTCTGCTACAGGATTAGTGTCCCTTGCTGGCCAGGAATCACTTTGCCTGCAGTCCTACCTTGCTGCAGGCAGGCTATTAAAACAAAGGAACTCCCTCCCATTTGCACTCACAGCCTTGTCCCTGTGGCACCCACACAGGCTGAGTTGGAGGATTTTATGCCCCGAAAAAGGAAGAGAGGAAGGGAAGGGGTTCCTGGCTGACAGCGGGGATGAGGTAGGAGGAGAGAGGGCTTAGCTGGGGGAAGCCGCCCCTTCGGAATACCCAGGGAGATAAGGATGGCGGGAAAATTGTGTGTTCCCTTACCGGGCTTGTGTGGCGGGTCAGGAGCACACTTATCCCTCCCTTGTATTTTCTGCTACAGGATCAGTGCCACTTGCTGGTCAGAAATCTCCCTGCCTGCAGTCTTACCTTGATGCAGGCAGGCTATTAAAACAAAGAAACTCCCTCCTGTTTGCACTCACGGCCCCGTCCTGGTGGCGCCCACACAGGCTGAGTTGGAGGATTTTATGCCCCGAAAAAGGGAGAGAGGAAGGGAAGGGGTTCCTGACTGAAAGCGGGGATGGGGTAGGAGGAGAGAGGGTTTAGCTGGGGAAGCCGCCCCTTCGGAATACCCAGGGCCTTTAATTTTAATTTTAAAGCAGTGTTTCATGTAGCCCAGATTGGCCTTGAATGTGCTACATAACCAAAGATGAACTTCAATTTCTGATCTTCCCACCCCCACCCCACAGTGTATTGCAGGAGTGCACCACAATGTTGTATGTGCCTCGTATTCTGCAAAGGGATTAAAGAGAAAAAAATAATTTGAGATTAAAGCTCCATTTATTATTTCAACAATGACTATGACCACATTGCATTTTGCACCTTGTTCTTCACATTCTCTTTGACTCTTTCCCACTAATAAAATCAGGTGACCATGTTCGGAGTGTTGCACAGAACATTTTAAGGTTACATGTTCCAGGGCAGTAGCTTGATATGGAGTTTAAGGAAAGAGATAGTAAGAAAAATAAAGTACATGCAGAGAGAGAGGAAAGCAAAAGGACACCTATAGGCTTTATGTCTATGTCTCCTTTGTTTTCTTTCCGCTAGCTTCCCCTTCCCTGTGTCAGGCTCTCAAGGTAAAATCAGCCAGCAAATGCTTGCTTAACCGCCACGCTCACATTCCAAGACTATGTAAATGACAATAAAACACTGGCAGTATGTGCAGATTCTCTTGCATACTAGATTCAGAAAAGAAAATATGGTCTGTCTTGACTCTCACTGCTGTCAAGTGTTTAAATTGTCCTTCCAGCATATATTTAAAACACATTGTCATTGCAATGTTACCAAACAGTGAGCGAGTCAATGGATCTGAGACCACACAATGATTGACATTTTATAAGTCAAACAGAGAGATATGGAACCTCGTTCCGTGACTGCTGTTTCCAGCTCCGAGGGCTGCTGATACAGTTTTTGACAGTGTGGAGAGATGTGCAATGTTGGTTCATAACCACAAGCTGTGGAGTCAGAAGGTAGCCTTAACTTGGTGGCTTGGCACACGTTGCTTTCTGAAATGGGAGCGCAGTGAGGCTAAGATCAACACTGTCACCAACACATTTCCCTGCAGTTGTTCTTTGCTGTGAATGTGTGTATGGGGTGTGTGTGTGCGTGTGTGCATGTGTGCATGTGTGTGTGTGTGTGTGTGTGTGTGTATGGTGCGTGTGTGTGTTGGGGGAAGTGTTCTGGTTGTATAATTCCCTGGTTTTTAAACCTTATTTAGGAAAGCTGGGCATATCTTAGAAACACACTTATGTGGGGACACTTAGAGGTTACAGAGCAAAGCTCGGGGAAGCCGTAGGCCCGTGGGTTCACACTGTAACACAGGAGTGAGCGAGGTTCTTCTCCTTAATTAAAATCCTTGACCGAGGCTTTTTGGTTTGTTTATAAGTCATCGACCTCACCTAAGATTCAAATTAAAAAGTTAAGTTTGCACCTGAAGCAAAAGGACAGACATATCTTAAAATCATGTTCTACCCCAATCGCTGCCCCATTCATGTCTCAAATAAATTAGGGTAGAACATTTTGCCTGTGCCTAGATCCTGAGGCTCTATAGAAAACAGAAACTGTAATTTTCAAAATATGTGTCTCATAAGTATGGTTCAGTGCCCCTCAAAACATGTGTTGCTACCTTTTTATCAAATGAATATTAATAATTTAATACCAGTGGGACAATCAAAGAGCTTTTCAGGTTCCCTAGGTCTTGTTTACAGAGGTTATTCTTTCGATGGATGTATTTGCAGCTCTAATGATTATATCCCATCTTATACATCTTGTCCCCCAGTTAATCCTACCACAGTTCACAAATCCTCATAAAATAGGTTATCCACCGAAGACTGCTTCCTGACCCTCATTCCCGTAATAGGCATCCCTGGCAATAATTTTAACTTCCCCAAAGAGTTGTTATATAGGATTCCGATTATTTAGGTGGAGGAAGACGAGAACAACATGATCAATGAAATTAAAGCTTTTGCATAATTAAGGAAAAAGCACCTTTTGCCTGGCACAACTTCAATCTTCGTTCCCACCAGCTGCTAAGTCATTTTCATATCCCTGGCCGCTTTCTCCAAGCACAAACACACCTGTTCTCCCAGCTCAGCATCCATTTTACGCTGGCGCCTTGCGAGCAGGAGATGGGAGTGGGTTTGACTTGCATCCGAGAGCTGAATAATCACCTCGATTCTGAGATGGCAGTAGTCCACTTTGGCAGGGGTAGGCAACTGAGCATTGGCCAACTTCAGAATTTTTTTTCTCCTGAGATTTAGAGCAGGACAGGCCACTTAGTAAACCATTTGGAGGATCATGACACATTTTGCATTTCTTCTCTGGTCCACTTATAGCTATATTAATCTACAAAACTGCCTCTGGCCTACTTGCGCCAGCTACTTGCAATGGCTAGAGATTAGGACCGGGTGGCTAGATCATAACCAACAAGTCATGTGCTTCTAAGTTCATTGCAGATGAAGCCGTCAACAGATTGGGTGACTAGTAGCCAAAATGACAATGCTTGCCCTGGCACTTAAGGAAGAAACTCGGTCTAATGCATAAAGCCTGCACAGTGTACACATAAATGTGCAAAACAGAAAGGCAGGTGGCAGAGCTTAAGATGAAGCGAGGCCAGTGTCAGAGTAATTGGTGTACTGACTGGCAGTATTTGGTGAAAGTAAGGGTTACTCACTTTCCTGCCGGGCTTTTAGGCTTCCATTAGGTAGAGATGAATATTCGATTCGACGGTTTCAGTGTGGACTCTGCTTAATATGCTTCCCCACAGGATGCTCAGGAGAGACTGACTCATTTTTTTTTTAAATGGAAGTTGCTTGTAGTCTCTACCCCAAGATGATTTACAATAGTTTCCAAAAGAATGGTATCATTCTGAGGATGTCTTTCCATTGTTCTAATCTGTATTCCTTCCATCTGGCTAGTAACATCACTCATCTTAATTAGCAAAATGCCATGCTGTCTGGTTCTCCTTTGCCAGCAAGTCATTCAGTTCTGAAATACCTTCTTCACCTCCACCGCGTAGTTCAGTATTTGCAACAGGAAAACAGTAACCTAGCACATTCTTCCCTTAACAGGGGGAAATGAAATCATCCCCAGCGATGCTAATTAAGTGGAGTTTAGCATTAGCTTTAGCTGAAATCACCTCTCCTGAGACTTCCTAGCATATACCCGGGGTGTCATAAAATATGAAGCCACACTCCCTCTCAATTAGCATCCATTTATTTGGGAACAACACCAAGCAGCAATAAACAGGTACAACCTGTTCTTTTCTCTCATAGTCTGCCCAGCAGCAGCCTGCTCATTGGATGGCTTCAGAAGCGGCTTCTTCCTCTCTGTGACTGTGTTAATCCTAATTGGGCAAGGTAAAGTTTCTCCCTAGGTATTTCCCCTGTCAAATCTAAGGTGCCTTTTTCAGTGTGGAGCTGAAAAAGCAGTGAGCTGGCGGTAGAAACAATTTACATTCAGAGGAAGAATAAGCCACCCTTGAAGTAAAGTGGCTTTGACCAGGGGTGATTGAACCCCAAAAGCAAGCTGGTAGTAGATGATGTGAGGCATGACCCGATTCTGGTAGGTTCTCGAATCAGGCCTTTAGAGAAAATCCATTTTTATCTCTGCTGCAATACTTCCACCTACCAGCTCTAAACCCTCCCAATGTCTATTGCCGGTTGGCCAGTGCTCCCATAACTGAGACTTTCTGATCTTCCTCTTTCATTGCTTTGAACTGCTGGTCCATCAACGATAATTGTACTCTACTGCTTCATCCATGGTGTTCACTTAGCCTTCCCATTGGTGAAATCATTGAAACCATGGGTGGAACTTTATTATTGTGTCTCCCTGTTTTCATTTCACAAACATTAAGTCCCAACAGAGAGCCCTTTTGTGTTTTTAAATTGATAGTTTAAAACTATATGTTTCTCGTATATAATATGATATCTTGGAGCATACGCACACGGAGTAGTTACATCTAGGTAATTAAGAAATGTGTCACCTCACACAGTTATTTTTGCAATAAGAATACTTAACACCCCTTATATTTGCATTTTTAAGAATATATTATAACGAAGAATCATTAACTATAGCTACCATACTTGAGATTATTCCTCCCAACTCTGCTTTTATAACTTTCAAACAATTCCTTGCCCTCCTCCAACTACCTCAGCCTCTTGTAGCCATCATTCTACTCCTATTTCTGTAGAATCAGCTTTTTAGAAGATTTCATAAATGAGATCCCTGGGTACATGTTTTTCTGTTTTATCTTAATTTTCTTATCATTAATGTTTTCTAAGTGTACTCATATCACAAGTGGCAGGATTTCATTCATTGTGGCTGAAGAGTGCAGCATTTGTACATATGTGTTACATTTTCTTTATTCATTCTTTCCTTAGTAGACAATGAAGTTGATTTCTTTATCTTGGCTGTTGTGAATCATGTTACAACAAACACGGGCACGCATCTATACACTGACTGCGTTTGCTTTAATGTAGACCCAGCAGTGGGATGCTCGATCACACCTGTATACTGACTGCATTGGCGTTAATGTAGATCCAGCAATGGGACCCTCGATCACGTTACAGTTCTCTTTTAAATAGTCTGAGGAATCACCATGGTCTTTTCCATAAAGACTGCACTAATTTACATTCCCACCAACAGTGTGGAAGTCTTTGCTTTCTCTGCCTAGTCTTTGTCAACTATAAAGAGCAGAGGTTTTCCTTTTTTTTAAACAAAGAAAGCAGCTTATAACCCGTCTACTTACGTGCATCAAGTCCTCGTGGGCCAGCACTCCCTCTGTGCAGGTCATTTCCAAATGATAGGAGAACACACTTTATACTGTTGGATAAGGTCATCTTGACAAATTCAGCTCAAATATAGAAACCCCCTGTTTTTTCTTATTATGCACATCAGAGCTAGACTTTTAATAAATAATAAATGAGAGAGATGGGAAGAAAAAATATTCAAAGGAAATATCAACAACATTAAGCATTTTCCAGATCCCATCTGCTGCATTGCAGAGAGCCCTAATAAGAGCTCTTAAAAATTTAAATAGCACCTTTCAAAGAAAGAACTTGGCCGTTACTAATCTGACTTCTCTTCATAGCATTTTTTTTTTATGATGAACTCTTGAGTTGGGTATTATTATCTATGTATTACAAACAAAAACACCTTGGCAAGGAATTTAGTGATGAAGCAAACGCAGATCCAGCCAGGGCAGGGGTAGGAATGGTTGCCATATGCTGTAGTTATGGAATTCTCTAGTTAAGCTGTAAACTAAAGATCTCAGGGAATCTAACATTTAATAATTGCCTTAGTTAAGGTTTCTATTTCTGTGAGGAGACACCATGATCATGAGAACTCTTAGAAAGGAAAACATTTAATTGAGGTGGCGGCTCACAATTTCAGAAGTTTATCCCATTATCACCATGACAGGGAGTTTGGTGGCAGACATGGTGCTGGTGACGATCTGAGAATTCTACACCTTTGATCCTCAGGCAACAGGAAGTGATCTGAGACACCAGGTAGAATCTTGAGCATGGGAGACTTTAAACCAGGCTTCACAGTGACACACTTCCTCCAACAAGGCCGCTTCTCATAATAGTGTCACTACCTTTGGAGAACATTTTCTTTCAAACTATTACAAGATCTAGTAAGTGCTGACCATAACCTTGTGCAAAGGTCAGATTTTCTTTCTGAGGGTATGCTGACTATATGCACAGTAGTGTTCTTTCTAAGAGCCTTAATAAATATCTTTTGTTTAGGTGAAAGCACTTACAGGTTTTCCTCCAGCACACGCTAACCCCTTTGATGGAGATGTGCTCATAATAGCTAGTCTATTCTCATATGTGTGTACATGTATGTGTGTATGTATATATGTAAATGTGTGAACATTTAGGTGTGGATAAGCTGGTCAAATAAGAAGCTAAATTAGTTATTAGAACAAACTTGGACAAAATGCAGTAGTAAAATCCGATCAGAGACCAATGTATGGTCAAGTTCTGTTAGCCTTTGCTGCCCTCCCTGACGTCTGTGTCATTTTCTGCTAGTGGGACTCCTCCCACTGGAGTGGTTTTGAGAGGGTGACATTGAAGAAAGTCACTGTAATATCGTGTCTGTGCTATTTATGTGTTCTTAGTCTCTGTTGGCTCCTCGGCCTTACATAGCCTGTGTCAGTTACATACAGCAAACATTAGGTTTGTAGGGACAGTGGCTCTCAAACTTTCTGATTTTAAGACACTTTTCAATTTTGTTTTATTTTTTTTTAATTTACAGACTTCCTGGTTGTGCTTTCCAGATTACTCTTGAGTTTACAGCCCGTAAGGATTGACTATAGTGCCTCAGCCTCCCATGTTGCTGGGATTATAGACATGTATGACCATCCTTGGCACCCTAATGTTCTTGATAATTGCTGAGGAGCCCTCCAAGTGTGTGAGTTTTGTTTTAGGTTAATATTTACCATAGCAGAAATTAGAGAAACTTAAGCAGTTTTTTATTTTATTGAAAAATAACGTGTAATAGGGTTATTGACATAGTAACGTAATTATATAGTATACAACCATACATATTTTTTTTTTTTACCTTTAAAAAATGTGGTGAGTGACATTGTTTTACATCTTTGCAAAGTTCTTTCATGTCTGGCTCACTAGAAGACAGCTGGATTCTTGTGTCTGTTCCTGCATTCAATCTGGTGTGAAATGTTGTTTTGGTTGAAGTGTATATTTTTAAAATCCAGCCTCTCACAGCTATGTAGTCGGAAAAGGGAGGGCCTCCCGTTCCTTCCGAGAACCCTCTGTCATAGAGCTGCTTCTGGCTCAACGTGCATGTGTTGTAATTCCAGGAAAAGTGCAGGATAGCCACAAGATGGTCTTGATCATCTCCACATGTCCTGCTTCCAAGCGGTTTTCCTCGCTTGCTGTTACAGACATGCGTCGGGTTAAACTCAGCCAGCACCGAAACTTAAAACCACGGCTTCCAGAAGCCTACCCTGATCTGTGCAGTTTGCAGTGACTTTACATTTCAGAACATGACAAGCACAGCAGGTGGTAGACATTTACCCACCGAGACTCCTGTTTTCACTTTCTTTTCTACAACCGATTCCCACGTACTCAGGCAACCCCTTCTGGCTTATGGCAGAATATACTGGCTACGGCGATGACCTTGATCTCCACAGGTTCAAAGCAGTCTCCACGGCAATTACACAACCTTTTCTATGAAGTCCTAGTGAAGAAGTCAAACAGACAGCTCTCTCAAGAGCTTGACAACCAACACTGTGAACGATCTTCTGGGTTCCAGTCACCAGATGGCTGTGGGGAGCAGAGTGCAGGCCAGAGTCTCTTTTTGTAGGTTCTTTTTCTTTTTCTTCTAAGACTTTGTAACTCTGGCTGGTCTGGGGCTCACAGAGAACTTCCCCAGTGGCAGGCTTTGTAGATGAATTGTTGCGAAGACTGCGCATCTATAGTTTTCATGTAAGGGGAATCAGAGGTTTTCTTTTCTGGTGTTTCATTTGGCAGGATGCTCTTGTTTCATCCATATTTTGGCATACGGCACACTTTTCTTCCTTTTTAAACCGAGTGAGAATCCATTGTGTGCATACTTTATTTTGTTTACCCACTCATTTTGCTGACCCATGGGTACACACTTGCTTCCATCCCTGGATGTTGTGAATGCTGCTATGAACACAATCTAAAATTTCTCCTTAAAATTACTTTTACTTCTTCTGGTTATCCATCCTGTGAGCTTGAGATTCTTGGTTCATATGGTAGTTCAATTTTGAATTACAGTTTGTTTTTTTTTTTTTTTTTTACTTTTTACTCTTTGGGGAACCGGCCACCAAAATAATCATAAGGAGCTGTATTCTTTCTTATAAATGCCCAGCCTTAGCTTAGCTTATTTCTAACCATCTTTTCTTAACTTATTATCCCATCCACCGTATGCCTCTGGGCTTCTCCCTTTTTCTATTTCTGTATATCTTTTCTTCTCTTCTTATTCCATGCCTGGCTGTATGACTGGCTCCTGGCATCTTCCTCTCCTCCTTTTCTACTTTCCTCCTCTTCCTACTTATTTTTTTCTGCATGCCAGCCCCAGCTATCCTTTCTCCTGCCTTGCTATTGGCTGTTCAGCTCTTTATTACACCAATCAGGAATTTTAGGCAGGCAAAGTAACATAGGTTCACAGAGTCAAACAAATGCCGCGTAGAAGGATGCAACATGTCGTTGCATCTTTAAACAAATATTCCGCAGCATAAAAAGAATGGAACATGTCATTAACTGATATTCCATAACATACAATTTTTGAAGGACCTGCCTTCGAAGAGGTGCCATTTTACAGTCCCACCATCCTATCGGAGCACAGAAAGCTTTCCAATTCTCCACATTCTCCCCAACACGTTATTCTACACCAACTGTGCTAATGGGTGAGGTAATGGCTCATGGTGGTTTAAATTTGCATTTCATTGTGATATTTGTGATATTGAACATTATTTTAGATTCCTAACGGCCATTTGTGTATCTCTTTTGGAGAAAATCTATCCAAATCCCTTGCCTGGTGTCCTCTTTTTCCTTTGATGACATTCATTCCCACCTTGTGGGAGGTCTTCCTATGCTGGCTCAGAACCTTTCTATAGTTGTAGTCTGATTGGTCCCGTATTGTGGGTTTTTTTTTTTTATAAATCCTTTTATGACTGGCTTTTTGGAAGTTCAGTTTCACAAAGAAATCCTAGAATATGCAAAAAACAGTAGCTTATTTTAAGCTATTATCTTCTTACTTTCTGACTAAAAAAGTAAGGGATTTCCTAGTTTAAGATTCTTTGTACAGGGAGATTCTCTCAAAGGAATATATGAGTCCAATAGATGGATGCCTTAGCTACATTCATTTCCACTCTACTCTGCCCCGCTTAACTTCTATTTCCTTTCTGTTTTTCTACTTTAAGACCTAGCCATTTTAATTTGAAGGAGAGAGAGTGGGGAATTGGGGGAAGAGAGCGAAAGAGGGAGAGAGATCTATATGCCCATCATGTGAGTTTTACCAGTAGGGTTGATACTTGCTTTTTTCATGTCTGGTAACAGTCCTTTCAAGCCATTTTGTTGTTCTGTTAGCAAAATACTATTTTTAAAATATAATTTTAAGAATCATTTGCTGTTAAAACTTCTCAATGGTTCTTGTCTACAATAACAAATCTACTTTCCTTGATGTAGCACATAAACTTATTTATCATCAGAACCTTGACAGCTGACTTGAGCCGACTTGTGTCTTTACTCTCCTCTGAATATCATTATATCTTTATTCATTTATTCATTTCTTTAGCCCCATAACATTTTCCTTCTCTTTCCCTGGTAAATCTCTTAAGAGAAGTGTTCTTTACAATAGTCTTTTTTACAGAAATTTAGACAACAAAGCTTTATACAAATGTTCAAAAAATCCAAAAAACCTTCTGAAACCTGATAGGTTTCTGGTTACAGCATTTCAGATATGGGTTACTTAACCTCTATTCCAATTTGCATCTTTGTAATTCACACAGTTTATAACATAAAACAGGCTTGATAGACATTTGTTTAATAAAGGTTAATAATCACTTTGAATTGATTTTAATATTTTTAATTTTATTATGTTGTCTTTTGCCTAAGATGGAATATGTATTTGGTATTTAAATTTGAATTTTCTGAAGCATGGATATATGTCTATGTATACGTACATATGTATATGTGTACATATATGTCTATGTGTACGTAGACATACATACATCTAAAACTTACAAAGATATATTAGTACAGGGACATGTGACAATTAGAACAAGCGCATCTGTCCTTAAATCAATACTGGAAACTAGTAAAATTTAAAAATGGAAAGAAATTAAATCATGTGGTTCAAACCTCAAAGAGATTTGTAATCTGCTTACAATGCTATAGCAGAGTTTTTACAACCTGTCCTAAACACTGAGGAATAAGACTGAAGGGGGAATCAGTCTATAGCTGATATCGGCCCTACGCACTTGTATGGAACTAGACTGCTGTTTTTACTGCCATGTTTTAAAACATTTTCAAATGGTTTGCTGTTGCTGCTGTTGCTGTTGTTGTTTTGAGACAGGGTCTCCTTGCATATCTTTGGCTAGTTTGGGGCTCTTTATCATACCAGGGAGGACTTGAACTCCCAGAGACCCACATTTTTCTGCCTCCTGAACACTGGGATTGAAGCTGTGTGCCATCAGGCTTGATTCATTGTCTTCTGCTTGTTGTTGTTTCAAACCGATAATCCCAGAATTTAATAACCAGGAGGCATTAACATCTTGGCATTGAATTGGCTGGCTCCCCTGATTTTATCATGACTTAACTTTACATGCTGAACAAAACGTGGCAGGATCAAATAACTCTGCATTGTCTTTTCAAGGTTATTTCTTTAAAACAGAGTATTTGTTTAGGACCCCACTCCCACTCTGATGGCAACTGACCACCAGGACACATTCAGAAACCCTTCGCAGCTACCTCTTCCCGATGTTCCAGAACTCAGTTCCTCAGTCAGGAACAATTTAGCGTGCAAAAGTACCACTTCTCTTCTTTTATGGCTGTACCAGAGCTGCTCAGCCAGCCCCATTTCCTGCCTGTAGCACGAGGGCCGGCTTGTTGGGGTTTCTGTCCCTCCTGGTACCCCAACAGCCGGCAAGCAACAAAGAAAATCACACACAGGACTCCATAAGGTTATAAACTAATTGGCCCATTTGGTCAGGCTACTTATTAGTTCTTATGACTTATCTTAACCCATTATTCTGATCTATTTTAGCCACACGGGCTCAGTACCTTTCTCAGTGTGACAGCTTACATGTTGCCTCTTCGGTGGTCTGCACAGGAATGGCTGAGAGAGAGCTTCTGCTTCCAGAATACTCCCAGTCTCTTTGCTCCACCCCTACTTCCTGTCTGGCTTTCCCGCCTATACTGCCTGCCTGGCCAATCAGCGTTTTATTAAAATATGATTGACAGAATACAGATAATTCTCCCGCACCACCTGCCTGTATCTGTGTCTTTGACAGCCAGTTCCTGACGGGCCTGGGAATTGTTTGCAGATGTTTTTTGTCCCAGCAGTACCTTAGCACCCAGTTCTCACGTTTATTTTCTCTTCTGCCTTTCTTCTTGTCTGGGGATGTGTTTTCTACACTCACAGTCCGGTTTTTGTTGCGTACGGTTTCTTTCTCTTCCTAGCTTTCTCTTTGACACCTATAAGCCAGAAAATTAAAGATCTGCAGGGCTTGAGTATTGACATTAGAATTGGGAATTTGGTCATCTGAGTAGGTGCCGATTCTAAATGAGTAAACCGTGTGACAGGAGTCTGCGTCTTTGTCATGTGGGTTTG
This sequence comes from Myodes glareolus, assembly GCF_982192425.1. NCBI lineage: Eukaryota > Metazoa > Chordata > Mammalia > Rodentia > Cricetidae > Myodes > Myodes glareolus. The sequence continues at coordinate 43,417,011 of NC_142046.1, read as the reverse complement.
TTGTCATCTGACACCTGGGTTTATTTACCATTGCAGAGAGATTATTTGTGAGTGAAAACTCTGAAAGCCATAGCATGCCCTCAAATGTCTACTTGGTGTATTATGCTATATTAGCTACGGCTATTAAAGTTCTGTGGTCAGTTATGTGGATGAAGTTTTGCCATGTTATAATGATCATCCCTTCAGCTAGGTCAGCCAAGCATCTAGCTAAATCCATTCTAATTCCACTTTTACTGAACTGATGAATAGGTGTGAATAATGCCCGAAATAGCCTGGAAGTTTAACTTCGCTATTTCGTGGGGGAAGTCTCCTGTTTGTCTTGTTGATGGCACCTGTGTGATTCATTCTGAGCCAGATGTTGTCCTTCATCATCCCATAACGTGTCATTTCTGCACTCTCTTTTCATAGTTTTGGAAGCAAAATCTCTTTCATCCCCTCACTGGGATATTGTTGATGACAGCTGAAATACCTAAATAGGTACCTTTAGATTTCACACGAACACAGAGATGGACAGATTTCTCCAGATTGAGCCAGCAGGGAATGAAACAAAAGGCAGGCAGAGGAAGGAGTTAAGACTAGTTTTGATAACACCCCACTCCCCAGAGCTTTACTAAGGCTCAGTAATCTACTGTCAAACTACCCCAGGGCTGAGAGGCAGATGACTCTTCTCTGTCCCTGGCAAGAGCACCCACATTTGCCTGAGGAAAGGGTTTTCTTACGCTGTTATAAAAAATACAACCAAACTGTGAGCTCTTTGCTATTAGCTATAAGGAGACAGTGTGCTAGCTGCTCACCAGGTATATTTATCTAGATAGATGAGGGGCTCCCCTCACCCCCTGTTTTCTCAACCATTCTAATTCAGTGGGAGAGAGATACAACTCAGATTTCTAATTTTTTAAAAGTCCTTTTGATGTTTCTGATTTGCAAAAGCTAAGCAAAATAAAATGTTCTTTTAAATCAGGAAATCTATAGTTCTAGAACGCGGTTTTGAAAGCCTCTGCTAGTGCAGAGGTTATGTGAGTGGATGATTTTAACTTTGATGTCCAAAATCTGAAGTGTATCCAGGGACTACTGAACAAGGTGCATGTGTGAAGTGACTTTTGATGTTTAGGAGGTGGTGGTAAGGACTGTTCCGAAGTGAAAGGTGAAGATCTCTTGAAAGATATTCTATCAGAAAGGTAACTGTTGCTTGGTCAAGTGATACATGCCTGAAATCTCAGCACTGGTAGGTAGGGACGGATCAAGACTGAGTATGAAATCCATCTCTCTACAGTAGCCTGAGTACATGACTCCTTGTCTTAAAAACAAAATGATTAACAAGCAAACAAAAACCATGACTGATGAATACCTATCCATAGGCAGACTTAGTTTTCGGTCTCTACTTCTGTAGAAGATAAAGAGGTTGGGGGGAAAGGAGGGGTTTTGGTTATGGTTTTCTCTCATATGTAGAGTTTTCTTCAGTAACTCGGTATTTGATTTTGAAGGATTATGAAGCAATTTCAAAACATTACATGTGATATGGAACCTGTACATCACATTTCGCAAAGACGAAGGGGAAGGATACGATTGAAACCTCTCTGCTTCCTTCTCCCTTTGTCCCTGATCTCACCTGTCTGGTGTCTGGGAAGGCTGAAGAAGATGGGGATGCTCAGGAAGAACTAGTTCAGCATTTACCTAGCCCTCGTCTCCTACCTTTGGATCTGTGCCTAACCCTGGAGCACAGTGCTAAGAAAATGCCAAGGCCATGAGAGGTACTCAGGAAGCAGAAAGTACTGAGAAGGTCAAGAATCCTTTTAAAGTTAGAAGTATCTTAGGGACATCTGCTGAAAATATTTTTTAGCTGTGGTATTCCTATTTTTTTCACTTTAGGGCAATGTAATTTTATGAGTCACTAAATACATATTTTGACATCTGGCGTCACTTATTTTTGAACGCTGTAAATTCCCATCATAGGAGTTGCTTCCTGTCAGTCTTCCGATAGTGCACTTTCATGGCCGTTTAGATTTAGATGTCGGGACTTAATTCCTTAAGTCTCAGTTCCCTGTTAATATTCTAGCCGGGGTAAGACATGAGGGCATTTCATGTGGTGATGCAGAGATTCTTATACTTAGCAGTATTTAGATGCAATTTCTTAACAGATTCAAAGATTTGCTTGATTTCAGAATTCATTCTGCCGTCTCCAGTCTCCACCTCGGCTATGAGTTTTGGAACCTAGACCCATGTGAAATTCTGAGATGCTTTATTTTGAATGTGTTGCTTTTCTTTTGTAGAGGGAACACATTTCACACTGGCATAAGGTAACAACTGCTCTTTTTTTATGAAACCATTTTAAAAATTCCAAACTAAACATTTATGATCATAAAAATATTAACAATAAGAATTGGTCATTCTCATGGCTGCATGAGGAAGATGCCTGTAACTTCACATTACAGATCATTCCTTCACAGGTAAGAAGGGCACTGGAGTTTAATTCTTTGCTTTGAATCATGCCCTCCCTCCTCATCACTCCCTTCGTGGGTGTTTCATCTGGCTCTCTTGAATCCACGTCCTTTTATTGAAGTCTTGGTTCTGTGTCTGGAGACTCACACTTTGGCTTATGAGATGCTGCATCAAAAGCATCGGCAGAAGGAGAAAATTACAAACTCTAATACCACAGGCAGACTGGTAACCTAGAATATCTGTATCTTTTTTTGCTGGGTGATGGTGGTGACTTTAATCCCAGCACTTGGAAGGCAGAGGCAGACAGATCTCTGTGAGTTCAAGGCCAGCCTGGTCTACAAGAGCTAATTCCAGGAGAGGCACCAAAGCTACAGAGAAACCTTGTCTTGAAAAAACAAAACAAACAAACAAACAAAAATCTGTTCTTTTTTATTTTTTATTTATTTATTAGCAATTTCCACCTCCTCCCCACCTCCCTTTTCCCTCCCCCTCCTCACCGCCCCCTAGTCCTAAGAGCAGTCAGGGTTCCATGCCCCGTGGGAAGTCCAAGGTCCTCCCCACTCCATCTAGGTCTATAAAGGTGAGCATCCAAACAAACCAGGCTCCCACAAAGTCAGTTAAAGTGTCAGTGCTCAAGGGCATGAGAGGCTTCAGATTCCCCTGGAGCTGGAGTGATAGGTGATTATCAGCCATCTCTCCAGAGTATTGAAAGCCAAACAGGCCCAGCGCAAGGGCAGTACAAGTTCTGAACTGCTGGGCCATCTCTCCAGCTCTATCTCTTTCTCTCGTCTCTCTTTAAAAATTATTTTTTTAAACTTGAATTTTATGTGCATTTGGTGGTTTGCCTGCATGCACGTCTGTGTGAGGGTGTTGGATCCTCTGGAACTGGAGTTACAGACAGTGTGTGTGTTGTGAATTGAATCCCAGTCCTCTGAAAGAGCAGCCCGTGTTCTTAGCCTGTGAACCGTTGCCCCAGCCCCTCTCACATCCCTCTTTTCTCAAATTTTATAGATAACCCGGGTTATATTTTCACTGAAACCTGGTCATCCTTCCGCGGCAGAAGGACTTAAGAAAGACAACAGCTTAACACCATCAGACAGCTTTGAGGAAGCTCCCAAGGAAGGTGCTTGGGCTGAGTTTACGATCACGTTACTAAGAGTTTACGATAACGTCCGCGTTCTCTAAAAACTACTTTAACTAATGAAGCGGGAGGCGTGTGATAGGAACCCTGCATCTGTTTGTGTGTGTTTAGGAATTTAGCTTAAGAGCTACTAGGCACACTTTGGCAGCTAAGGTGCTGATGGGGTCCTAACTAGTCGCGTTATCCTTAGCTGACACTGTCCGAACTTAGACATCGCTGCGGAGTATGAAAAAGTGTGTTTGGGGTGACTTACTCTGGCTTACAGGAAAACCCCTTGGAGTACCCGTGGGAACAAGAATGAACTGAAACAAGCCAGAAGAACCTTCTACAACAGCCTGAGAACTTGGATAGAAGTGGGGGACAACCCTAATCGGCGGGTGTCTGCCAGCAACCAACTTCTAGAGTAGAACAGTAAGACGCATTTTATCATAGCGCATTTCTTTGTTTGTTTGTTTCTTCACTCATTCGTTCGTTTTTATAGTTTGTATGTGAGCACGCCATGTGCCAGGCGCTCATGTGGAGGTGAGAGGACAGCTTTGGGAGTCGCTTCTCTTCGTCGTGTGGGCCCAGGCAGGAAACTCAGGTTCTCAGGTTTGGTAATGATAAGTTGGGAGCATAGGGCCCAGTCCCTCACATCTATCCCAGCCCCCAGGCCTGGTCTGGACTTCAAACCCCAGCAGGCCAGGTCCTGACCCCTCACCAGGGTACTTAAGTGATCCCCCAAAAGAACACGTGGTCTCCCTTTCTTCCTCCCGGGGGTCGCGTTTCTGCGGCTTCCCGGTTTCCCCCTCGAGGCCACCCGAGAGCGCAGATTTCCCATTTAACCTGGATATTTCTTAATTTGGCTTGCTTTGATTTGGCTTGATTGGGAATTTTTGCGTCGGCAGGGAGCTAATATTAAGAAATATTCCTAATAGGTAGCAGGTAACTTTGCCCTCTGAGCCATCTGGCTAGCCCCTAAGGCTCATTTTAGAAGGGGTAAAGTGGCATTAAAGTTTTATTCTCTTCTCCTTCACTTTGGACTTTTGGAACTGATGAGGAAGGCTTCAGCCACCAGCCTAGGCCAGGCTCTCTATATTTTGGAATCCCAGTAAGTTACTTTGACAAGGAAATTCAACTTGTTCCTCTGAGGGTTAAGAAGACTTGTTTTCCTGAGCTCTCTACAGAGGATATCTTTCTCAGGCGGCCTGTCTTTGGCTGGAGGTGGAAGTCAGGAAAAGAGATACCACTTTGAGGGGCAATGTGTAAGTGACTCAGAGTGACTTTGGGATTTTATTTTCAAGACTGGTACTGTGCCGGTCACGGACTGTCGTTTTCCCCAACGTCAGCTCTATTATCAGTCCTAGAGAATTTGATTAAAATATTGGAATAGGTTTTCATTTTATTGCTGGCATCTGGACATCTACCCAGGCAGGCACATCAGAATGAACACTGTATTGATTAATTCTGGCAATACCCCACAGCAATCACCAGCTCTTCTTTAAATTAGAGCTCCCATGTAGCTGAAAAAAATTAATAGGAGCGGGAACAGCAAATGAAAAAAAGGGGGGGGGAGGCCAACTTGAAATTCTGATTTAAATGTCTAGTATATTGAAACCGAGGAGAAGATGTAAAATTAAGAAAGTTACAAGCAGGAAATGGCAAACACCAGCTGAGGCGACAGGGAATGCCATATGTTATATGTTCTTCATGCTTTTTTTTCCCTTCTGCTTTTTTCAAAAAAGACTATATATAAAATACACACATTATATATATACATGCATACATTACCCTGGCACATGTATCATTAAGGATCTCCTTGGAAAGACAAGTTGATATATTTATTTTTTGGAAACAAAAATTCGGAGTTATTTTCTGCAGCATCAGGTTTGCATTTATACCAGTAATTCCATGACTCTATTCATTGTTGAGGATTTAAAATTCCAGTCAGTTTTCTTTTAGATTTCCTGTTGGATTTCATCTATCCAAGTGCTGAGCTCTGCTGTCTCTCTGTGTTTCTGTTGATGAACATCCAAGGAATAGTTCTGAAGCCTGTTCCAATCTATTCTTCCCACAATATTTGTTTAACACCGGATAAACAATTGATCACAAAGAATAAACAACGATAGGCTGTATTAATGCCTTTGTATTGGGGCCATGTGAATCTAGGCAGGCTTTGTACATTGTATTGGAGCCATGTGAATCTAGGCAGGCTTTGTACATTGTATTGGGGCCATGTGAATCTAGGCAGACTTCAGTCCACAGGGACGGGTGTGAGTTTCGAGACTTCTGTGATGTGAAGTCAGCTTTAGACATCCAAACTTACCATGATTCTTGTTTAGACTTATTTTTAAAGATTGACATTTCCCCCCCAATTCGCTGCCCAGTTATAGCTTGTTGTCATATGCTGCCGTAAATAATAATCAATAGAGCATTTGCCGAAAAGCCTGAAGTTGCTGGTTGTTAAAAAGTCAACAGCTTTGGAAAAAGGAGCAGCAAGCCATCCTGCCGGCACAGCTACATTTCTCTTGGCCTTAGATGTCTTTGACCTCCCTGGTTTGCTTTCCATATGGCAGAAGCAACTAAAATTTCACTGCATGTTCTGCATTCACGGTTTCTCAGAGCTCTTTTGGAGAAAAATAAATAAAAGCCTCTTGGTTATTATTGGTTAACCAATTCACAAAATTTACAGGAAAGGGCTCTCCTCTCCATTATGAGAAAAACAGGCCAAGGACAGCCTTCTTCCACATCTCAGTTCTCCACCATTTTGCAGAATGCAACCTGCAGGGGCTTCCCCTTGGCAGGCGGCGGAAGAGAGCTCGAGGAAGCCAGAGAGATATGGTTCTTTACCATCAAATACACCTGTCTGGGGTGGTGCTCTTCTGGTTCTTTACCATCAAATACACCTGTCTGGGGTGATGCTCTTCTGGAAGACTTTTTAAAAAAAAAATAAGAAGGAAAGGTTTTCTAGTTATTAAAAAATGAAGAGTGCCCTGTTGCGTTAATGTAAGCTAAAAGTAGACTTCATTAAAAACTCTAATCAAATTGTTTGTAGAGCGAACCCTGGGAATCTAGAGATCATAAGGGGTAAGGACCATAAAAATCTATTCCTGCAAAGTCACTGGTCTTTCCATTATTTTACAAAGTCCAGAGTTGAAGGATCTTTTTCGGAAAGTGGCACTTCCTCTTCCTTTCTTCTCTTGTTTGGTGTTTTGCTTTGTATTGAAGAATGGGCTTGGATTTGTGAGCCTCAGCCTGTCTGGTGCTGGGATTGTATGTGTGTACCATCATGCCTGTCTGCTTTTTCTTAAATAAGTAAACCATGTTGGTTGTCATTGTATTTCCCAAGTAATAAGGGTGGGTTAGGAAAATGAAAACATGAAGTAGGGCAGTAAGAGCTCTTTAAAAAAAATCATAACTGATGTATTTGTAAATGCAGAATCCCAGGACCGTTTGACTGACAGGTATAGCCGAGCTAGCTAACTCTTTGTCTCAGGCTTCACAGAGAACAGAACAGCTGCCAGGGGTCAGTGCGTTCAGTGTGTTTCTCAGAGGAGAAAAAGGGAAATCTAAAGGAACAAAGGACCATGCCCGGGCAGATGAGAAAATGATTAGAACATGGTGAAATCCGAAAGCCTTGTATTATCAGAACAACTAAATGAGACAAAAAAAAATTTGCCGAATGTAAAACAAGGGACGGGTTCTGTAAAGACTTAGATGTGTCTAAGAAAGGAAGCAGACATTTTTGAAATCTTAACTAAGATGACAGGTGAAGCAGACCCGAATCCCTTTCTGTCACTCTCTCTCCTCCATTTTTTCCTCCACCCACACATCATGCTAAAGCTGGGAGGTAGAGTCCCTGGGCCATGAAAACGTAAAATGTTTGTGAAAACACAAAAAGTGTTCCTGTTGTTCATTTGACCATGATGCTTGCATTTAAGATGATGTTAGGTACTGGAGGTTCCAAGGGAGAGATATAGACAAGAGCAAGGGAAAGGGAAGAAAAAAAAGTTCACGATTTTGCTGTGTTTCCAAGGTGTGGTACCTGTATTTTGTTTGCTTTACTTTCTCCTGTTATATATGCTTCCAAATGCACTCATCCCAAGGTGTGAGCTGCTACTTTTATGCTACTCAGGATCCTATTTTTAATTTTAAACATTATTAATATTTTTATTTATTTTGCATGTGTGCATGCGCACACGTGCACGTGTGTGTGTGTATGTGTGTGTGTGTGTGTATACATGTGTGCCACAGTACGCACGTGGAGTCAGAGGACAACTTATGGGAACTGGTTCTCTCTTTCCATCCTGCGAATCCCATGGATCTAACTCAAGTCACCAGGGATACAGTAAGCCCTTTATCTGCTGAGCCATCTTGCTAGCCTGAGTTTTAGAAGTCTTTTTGTTCATGACAGTTAAGTTTCTTTCTCTTTCAGTCATTGTTAATCAGGGTTATTGTCTTCAAATCTTTAAGAATGTCATCGAAATACAAAGCGTCCAGTAAGACAGCACATTGAGCTTCCATTATTCGGCATCACGGTGGATAACTGAATGAGCTAACCCTACTTGAATGCGGGAGAGTCTGAGGGTAAGGATGAGAGAAGGAGAAGGGGTAGCTATGTCCCACAGGGATAGATGAGTAAGAAGTTGAGAACCTGTTCTATAGCTGGAGAATATCACGACTTGTACGAGGAGAACTAGTTACTGGGTGGGTAGAGCTTGCATTTTATAATTGAGCAGATGACTCCCTTAAAATGGCTGCGGTAGGGGGGCAGGCTGCAGATTTTTGTGCCATTCATCGTCTGACTGAGAGTCATATAAAAGCAGGTTTACTTTCTATTTTAAAACAAAGGAAACAGAGGGCTTTGACAGAAGTACACTGTAATTGTGACCATGTGTGAAGCCCAAATATAGTCCACAACAATATTTCTACCTGCCCCTGCAAGAACTAAGACATTTGGTGAACTACTTTCTAAAATTTCAAATAAATTTTTTTAAAATCAGAAAACACACGAAAGTAAGTAAAAAGGCAAATGGATCTTACCTTCCAAATTAACTGCTGGCAATGTTCTAGAGTATTCAAACCTAGTCTTTTTTTCTTTTAGTTTAATAAAACTTCGAGTTATCTTACTTTGGGGAAAGCAGTCATTGGAGAAAGTTAGGTCATTCAGATAGTATAAGGAAAAAGTCTTTCCAAATATTACTAACTTAAAAGACAGTTACTATGAACATGTGGGTTTATTTCCTTTCTGTATTTGAACGACAACAACCAACAACAGGGAAAAGATTATGGAATGCTTGCCCAAAGATCATGAAAAGTTCACTTTCAAGATCATGCTTGCTTAAACTTCTTCTCTTGGGGGAGAGAATGGAGAGGTACTACAAGACACCTAACACTTTTAATTTTGCCCTCAGTGCCGGTGATGATTGAGGACAGAAACTTTCTCCATTTGAAGTGACTTCTTCCTTGCCATCTTAAAGCAAATATTTTCTTTAAGATAAGAGTACCAGGCCAGAAGGGGAAGTAGCGTGGCAAGCTAAGCATTCTGCCTTAAGCAGAGGCCTGAAATATCACGGTATGGGAAGGCTTCTTTGTGTAGCAGGCATTGGAGATCGAGGCACAGCAGAGGCCTTGACCTGCGCCTTTTCTTTCTCTGTAAAGAGAAAACCCAAGAGAAAAGGAGAGTGGGGAAGAAGCCCTAGCTGGGAGCTTATGATAACATGAGTGCCTGAAACTTCCAGTTCTACACATGAAATCTGTGTCGTATGGACTTCCTACAACTGTCATGTGGATGTGCCACTTGTGCCTACTCTGAATTGTTTTTTTGTTATTTTTGTTGCAACTCGTAAAATTACTTTCAATAGGAATCTCACAGTGAGATTTCCTAAATACTCCTTACAAAGAAACCTTGCTGGTTTTCATTGCCTTGCAAAATCTGGTTAGTAAAACTACTTAGCCTAATTGCTACACAAGCTAGCGATGGGGAAAGAACGTCCTAACGGAGCAGGGAGTCCCGTACATCAGGCCACATAGTCGTGCTCAAGTTAGATTCGCTACGTCTTTCCCTCCAGCTCACTTTGTACTATTCTGAATCCATAGAAAACTTTTCAAATATGTACGTTGATCCATGCTTTTGGAAGCAAGAAAATAACCTAGGTTTATTGCATTGGAGGTAAAAACAGCAAGGCACTCTTTCTTAAGGCTGTGCTTCTTGGATGGCAAGTGGCCTGGGTGCCTATTTCTGCTCATGTCCACGTGAGCGACCTGCCGGCTTTGCTGTACCAGGAGCGATAAATTCGGATCCCCGCTGCAGGGAAGTGCACTAGGAGCTGATTTCAATATGGTCTCATCATTTGTTAAGAATTGCAGTCGCGATTGTATCATGGGCTTGGATAGATAGTACAGAAAATAATCACCCAGGTTCAATTTCAAGTCCCAGCTGTATTGTTGGTGCAGCAGAAACCACGGAAATAGAAGAAACGGAAGAATCATTGTTGACGTTCAACAGTCAAGATCACTTTGTCGGTTGGTCATCATTCCCTCGTGTATCATTTGTTGCTGACTGCCTGAGGTCAAATATTACGCAATACGATACTGAAGGTCATTGTGGGATTGGGGTGGGGGGAAAGACAGTTGTGAAACAGAAGAGCAATAAAAAGTGGTGGTCACAAATGGAGAACATCCAGATTTTTTTTTTTTTAAAAAAAAAACCCATAACATTACATAACAATTAAACATTTTGAAACTTTTTGGATTAGTGAAACCGAGAACACAGAAATAAACCAAGCACGTAAGGAAGTTTGCATGTTGACATTTTAAGTTAAAGGAGCAAATACCTATTATTCAGCAAAGATGATGAGGTTAGGTTAGGCATTTGAAAAATACAAAGCCTTGGGTCTGGGTTTGGAGAAAGGGTCTCGGCTGTGAAGGTGGTACGGAGAAGACCCAGAAGCAAACCAAGGGGACAGAGAGGAAGATAAGGTGTTCAAGCAGAAACCAAGAGGCCCGAAGAGACCTGAAGTTAATAAGTGAAGGCACGGAGTAGAGGCCCTGGCCACAGATGGAATTAGAAGTCTAGCACAAAGTAGCTGTTCCTGGTATCCAGGATGATGGTGACTCTTTCCATTCCTATTTGAACGTCAGGGTCTCCTGCTGTTCTATCTCTTCATCTATAGGTAGGAGGATGTGTTGTGTTGGAGCCATCTGTACATTGTAATAACAAACTTTTATTTAAGTAAAAGAAAAACGCAAAGATGTATAATGAACTTTCTTCATAGCTTAAATAAACTGCAGACAAACAGAATATAGTCCCAGAAAAAAGTAACAAAAGCCACAGACAAAGACTGTGAACAAAAACTGCAAAGTCTCAGGATGTGGGAGTCTTTTCAATGACACAAAGTCTGGAAGCCATCAAGGAAATGACTTATATATCAGAGTAAGAAGGATATACAACTTTCAATTGAAAAGAAATTTAAAAAGTTAAAAGACAAACGCTAGAAAAAATGATTTTTAACAAATATGACAAAGAACTTTTTTTAATATGCAAAGACTGCTTTAAGAAACCATAAAAATAGCTGAATAGATTCATGGATAGAAAACTATGTAACATACCAGAGCAACTGAGTCACCTGAGCTTGCAGAAGTAGGAGAAGAGTGGGTGGAAAAGGACTTTGAATTAAAGAAGTAGAACACAAGGAGGGGAGACTGGCTTTGTGGGGATTGTATGAGGAATAACAGAGTTGACCTTGGGAGACAGCTAAATAATGCCCACTTCCAGGTAGCAAGGGAGCCCTGGGCATCAGTCAGGGCAGTCTGTCGCCATTCAGGGAACACTGCCTGTAGTCTGCAGTGGGAGGCCTGTGATTATGAGGACATTTTTTGCTGTTATTGCATTCCAAGTTGCTGGCACCTGGCTCACAAACTGCCCAACAGAAGTGATCTTTCTGCAGTGACCCAGTATATTGACTTTCCCCATCTGATTGCCCATGCAATTACCTCCCTCCTTAAAAGTACAGCCTAGGGTCCTTGGTGGCTAGAGGAACACCGGAGGTAAGGAAGGAAAGCCTAGTAGGTATGCACAGCAAGGCTTAGCCAGCGTATACCACAGCTTCTTACAGCCATGTTATTCTCCGACTTTCCTGGGGAGACATAAAGAGATGTCTACATACTCTACATATAGAGAAGGCACAGGACATAAGAAAGGATCTAAGCCTAGCTTGGTGAACCAGAGAGTTTATTCAAATTATTTACAGGAGCATGGAGAACTCAAAGGCGAACTACTGCGAAGTCCTCTGTGCAGTTTATAGGGGCAGCGCCACTGAAGAATCTTCTGTCCTCCTGCTTGTCCCTCCTTCCCCCAGTGATCAACTGCTTACCTGTAACACCTGATCTCAATGATGGGCCTCCAACTGTAACACCTGCGTTACTCTCTTGGGAAAGTTTGCGCACCACTGTACCATTCGTGAGCCGCGCAAGGGCCTGGAGATTGAAAGAACACACAAGAGACCTGGGTCATTCGAAAGGAGATCATCTGATCATCCGAAAGACGTTTATTCAAAATTAGGGAAAACCTTAAATACCCAGCGGCTGCACAATGGAATACCCCCCTGGCAGGCAGGAAATTACCACGCCCAAGGTGGAGTCAACAATGGCCAATAGCCAATCACCAGGCGAGGCAGAGGGAGCACAGGAACAAACAGGATGTTTAGCTGGCTGGCCAGAAATTGTCCTCAAGATGGACCCCGGGAGCAGGGGTAGACCCATGGGGCCTACACCTACCCATTATAGGGATGCCGTGAAGGCATGTAGTCACACGGGCCTTTCCTGCTCCCTCTGGAGGGAGTATTCATGGACTGGAAGGTCTTGCGTTGCTCATCCTAGCTGCTCTGTTTCAGGACAGTAACTGTCAAAACCAGAAAGAAAACAGCTACACGGCATGCTTTCTGGAAGGATATGCAGAAAGGGAACCAGAGCTGAGGAAACAGGCCTAGGAGCTGCTCTGACAATGAAGGTTCTCTGTCAGCAGATGGGGGTAACTGTCTAAGTGTCTTGAAGTTCTAGAGATGCTTCAAGATGCCGACTTCTACATGGCTTTCAGGAGACTGAAGTCACGCTTCCTCACATAGGTGAAATGATTGCATGTCCTTCAAGACTGGTAACGTGGTCGGGAGAAAAAGCCGTGCTTATTGTCTTGCTGATAGGTCTTCCCCCTGTTTGGCGCATGATGCTATGACCTAACATAACATACTTTTCAGCCTTGCTTTCCTCACCAGTTAAGGGGAATAATAAGAATACTTGGGTTACTTATGAGGCTTAATTTGAGTTAATTTAGGAAACATTCCGAAACTGCAAATTGACAGTTAGCTAATAATCATTAATGATAATAAGAGTGCTGTGGGGTCACACATATGGTGGTCTTTATTACCCAGAGTTATCATGAGGGAAGGTGTACTGTGGTTCATCACAGGACCAAGATGAACTGGTCCAGCATCCATCTCTGCTTAGATGATGCCCAGAGTGAGTCAAATCCAAGACAGGCAGGTAAGGCAAATACCAGGGGTAATTATCAGATCTGGGGACTAGAGTCTGGATTTAGGTTGATGTTATGCAATCAGTGATATGGGGACCAAGGTGAGAAGAGATCCAAGTGAGGGTAGATGAAGCAAAGCAGCAGAGAAAGGTTGGATGGAGGTGGTTGCCTTCCTCAGTAGGAAGCTTCTACTGTTTGTCAAGGGACTGGCTCACACAACCAGGGTCTAGTATCTGAGGTATCATGTGTTTAGGTCTTTAGATGTCTTGAGGTTCATTTGTCTCAAACAAAGCACTCATTCTGGAGGGTCAGTTTGGCTGAGCTGAGAGTCTGTGGCAAGTACTTCAAATGTCACTTAAGTCATGAGCACTAGACAGTATAGACTTGGTGATGAGTTGGTTATGCCAGCCTTAGAATGTAAGTAGTTTGAGGGCTTAGGAATTCTGGGCTATCACTGTAGCTCAAGTGACCTAGTCTGCACACGGCCCTAGATTCAATCCCATCAACAACAACACTCTTGAGTGTGCGTGCGTGCACATACACACACACACACACACACACAAATGTAATTTACAATTTTTTTAAAAAAGATTGATAAACCAAACTTAGTTAAATTCACTTTGTTTTGTTTGCAAACTAACAAGCAAACCAATATATGCCTGAAGTTTTGTGCCCTGACAATCTGAGCAAGGACCACAGAAATCAAAAGACTCAGGATCTTGACGCTAATGGCATTATGTCAGCCCTTAAGGTTCTACCCAATCCCCATAAGTCTTCATTGCCACTGTTACTTACCATGTTTTCTGCTGTGTCTCTGGGCTTACTGAGAGTTTAACTACCCAAGGCCCGTGTATTCACATTGAATTTGCCAGTATCAGTGCCACATTAGTTCTGTCCACTCACCATCCTGTTAGAAAGAGTTTGGAAGGTGTGTCTCCTCCTTATGGGTAGAGGAAACAAGCAGGAAGAAAATATCCCCCACATAATCACGATGCTGCTGGAAAACATTAAAGCATAAGAAATAAAAGCTGACACCTGCCTACGCCACACAGCTGTAAGACTTAGACACGGGTCTGGATGGAAGTGGCCCCAAAGTTCCACCACTTCCTGACTCTGGGTGGATAGAATATGGAGGATACTGGAGAGGTGTTTGTCTCCTAGGGAACTCCATGGCTAATGTTGAGTGTCTGCCCCCTTGGAGCTCTGATAACTTAAGCTGAAAAGAACCAGAAGTGAATTTAGTTTTCAGTGATTTTTGTTCATTAAGGAGCCAATTGCTAAGCGCATAACCCCTTTCTTCTTGTAGTTTTGTTGGGAATGTGGAGAAATCTGCTTGCCTAGCTGCCTGCTCTGCAACACTTGAGGGCTCGCCCTTGTACAGACGGCTGGTACAGAGCCCATGCTGTTGGCATGCCATTATGGGGGATCAATTAATCATATGGCTAGAGTTTTCTTCTTTGAGGAAATTCCTTGTGGATGCCTGTATTGAAAGAAAGAAGCACGAGGCAGTGTTACCCAACGTGGAGGTGTCTTGGTATCACTGTCCTTGAAGGTGTGACTTACAGTGCCAGCATTTTCTGCCAATGTGTTGTTGGGTGCGACGCTGCGTGACTTCTTGTTATGTTGTCCTTTCCTGGAAAGCAAAGATTTACCTATAATCACAAACCAATTGGAGGACAGAAAAAGCTAACCTGAAGAATTCAAGCACTATTTGAAGACAAATGTCTGATTGAATTTCCTTTTTTTTTTTTACTTGATCAGTGATAAATACTGTTTACCGCACATAACTTTTCAAATTTTCAATCTTGTTGCATAACTCTACATGTGAACAAGCATTTGAAGCAGTTTGGTCTTAAAATATGAAATATGCCACACTACACATTTAATATAGAAATTCTCGAAAGTGATTTTTCTTACTCTTCACCCTGTTCTGAGGAGATTCAGCTGGACACAAAAGCTCCGTGGTACAGACTTGTTGCATTTGCTCCCATTGAACAGACGGTGCCTTGCTTGTTGGCTTAGTAGGTCTGCAGCAATTCCATGTTTTCCTGTCTCATTTCGTCCCTGGTAATTAGCATCTTTTTTCTAGGAGGAGCATATGGCATCCTTAATTGTAAACAAACCCTGCAAGCCTCTCTCCACGTTGTGATCTGAACTGAGCTGTAATTTTATCGAGTCATAATCATGGGAGCACAGACAGTCTCAGCAACGCTGAGATTTAACACATAGGAGCAGCAGAGAAATTGTTGGAACCGGAATGATGTGGTCTTACAGTGTCAGGTGTTCCACTGCATGGACACTGTGTATAACTAGGGAAGGAAGGGAGATGATCCAACGGTGACAAGTCCAGCCTGCAGACAGTGTGTGTGTGTGTGTGTGTGTGTGTGTGTGTGTGTGTGAGAGAGAGAGAGAGAGAGAGAGACAGAGAGACAGAGAGAGACAGAGAGAGACAGAGAGAGACAGAGAGAGAGCTGATGAATTTGAACTACAAATCTGGGCTCTACAAGTCTTTGAGGAAACTATAGTTGCTCTCTTAGAAATACAATAAACGTGAGAACATTAAAATTCCTATTGTTAGGGGTAGAGGAAAGACTAAAACATGATTTTTAATTATCGATTTTCTTAAAACTCACCATAAAATAGGGGTAATTTTATATGGTCACATTTTAGACTCTGCTGTCTAACTGTCTAACATAGCTCCCAGAAATTTTGATTGACAATCATTGTGTTTAATAGGTTCATCACGACCGAAGGACAAACATTCTCTACTTCCTAAATATGTAGGCGTAGCTGTAGTCATTCTCAACGGAAAGAAAACCCAACAGTCTTTTTGGCTTTGAATTTGGGGGTGGTAGTTGAGCAGAAATCATTCTGAATACTTATAAATTGCCCATGAGAAAAATCCTGGTGGGAAAGAAAACAAGATGTTCTTCTCAAAGGTCTTTTTTTTTTTTTTTGACATACTTGACATGCAAGCAAATCCTGAGGCTTACATGGGCGAACTCTGAGAGCAGTGGGGGTAGTTAGGTGACAAGGGGGTCATGTGAGGGTAGTCAGGTGATGAGGGGGTTGTGTGGGGGTAGTCAGGTGATGAGGGAGTTCAATACAGATAGTCTCTAACCTCTATTCCTTGTCTTTTATGAACCCCCACAGCTGTATTATTCACATCTTGAGTGCTAAAATCCCCAGAAGGAAGTGAATAGCCATGGCCTTCAGGAGGCTTGTCCTCCGTGCCGTGGTGATACATGCCTGAGATTTCAGCCCTCCGGAGAGTGAGGTAAACACTGCCTGTGTTACACAGTAAAACCTTATCTTAAAAAAAAATAAAAATAAAAAAATGCTTTTGTCCCCTGCTTGGAATACGAAGCATGAGCTTACACTAACTAATCTGGAGAGAAAAAGCAAGAATGTAATAATATTTTAAATGTCATCACACAGGACAAGTGCTTTAAATGTTCAAGAGGACTTTAGTGACAGCCCAAGTTTACCAGATTCTATTTTGTCCTCTATGTTTTCACGATGACCTAGGGACAAGTTCAAGTGGATTTCAGCCATACCTCCTTCTCTATATTATGAAAGCCCTTAACTTATCTCGGCTTAAACCATAGAAAGCAACATAATCCGTTGAGCAAAATGTCTCAGGTCTTTTGAGTTTATGTTTTATACAAAACATCTCTCTCTTCCTTATACTGTGATACCTACGTATACCCAAGGGGAAAGTGGGGGTAGCTGGGTAGATTTCTGTGGGTGCTTAAAGGAATCATTCTAGACCTTTGATATTTGACCTTTAATAGCACCATATATAACGTTAACCAAAATATAAAATGATAATTGTTCATACCAAAGAACAGGGAGAAGAGAAGAAATGATGACAGAAGAGGGTCTAGCTCTCCCTCACCCCCACCTGATGGTTGCCATGTCCTAGTTGCTCCTTAAAGAGTTCCTCCTGCAGGTAGATAAACTGAGAAAAATTGCCAGTTTCACTCATCCGCCTTAGCTGCCTTAGCTTCTCAGGAGGTAGTGATGGCTCTAGCTCCTCTTTGGAATTCTAAGCTAAGTGGTTTGGCTGATCTGAAAAAGAAGGAAGAGATATGGAGGGATGTTTTCCATGTCCTGGGATAGCTTTAGAAACTTCCTGGTTGGCGTCACAGATTAAAGAAGACGATCGATAACTGAAAATATTACAAAGAGATGAATATTTATGGGAGGGAAAATATTAGTGATTTATTGTTTGATAGTTATAAACCAGGAATGCTTATCAGTACAGACATCCTGAAAACAGGCATCTGACAGCAGTGCATAGGAAACTTTGAAACATTCAGTATTTGACTCAGGAATTTCATTTCAGGGCGTTTTTCTGGAGACATTAGGAGATGGGACAACACTTACTTTGCTCAAGGTTATTCAACTCAGTATTTGTTTATATTACAAAGAACTGGGGGACTGGGAGACAGCTGCCCTTCCAGAGGACTTGTGTTCAGTTTCTAACATCCACGAGGCAGCTCACAACTGTCTGTAGCTCCAGTCCCAGAGGATATTATGCCTTCTTCTGTCCCCCACAGGCACCAGGCATGCATGCAGCATACAGACATGCATGCAAGCAGGCAAAATACCCATACACATAATATAAAATTTGATAAAAAGTTGGTGTTTGCCCAAACATTCATTGACAGGCAATTCACTTCTTATACCATTTCCACACGATCAAGAAGATTTATACCCACATTCTTCCATCCGAGTAATCTTTGAATCTCTGTCTCATATTAACCCAGGAGTTCATCTTTCTGCCCTGTTGGATATAGAGCAAGGAGACAAAGATGGATTTGCTAGGAGCATCCTGGAACACAAAGTAGAAGAGTAAAGACTGATTTGTCTGTTTGAGACTGGGTTTCCCTGTGTGGCCCTGGCTGGCCTGGAACTCACTCTGTAGGTTAGTGAGTATGCTGTCTCTGTCTGCCAACAGCTGGTGTTAAAGGAGCACACCACCTCGTCCAGACAAGAGAAAAGGTCTTAACTACACATAAGGGTGAGCCGGATTGCCCCTAAGGCAGAAGGCAAAATTGGGAAAGTATTAGGTCAAGATGCTCAGCATTATTTTTAAAGGTCTGGTCTTGCCAGCTAAGGCTACACACTTCTGAACTGACAGAGAGCGTTAAATGTCAGCATCACCTTTTGTCCACGGCTCTCTTCTTCCACAACATCTAAAGTCATTAGTTTAAACTATCAACACATATGAACCACTTGCTATACCATTCTTTCAGGTCACCTCACTCATGTCAGAGCAAGAAAGGAAAAAAAAAATGCTTGGATAATCTGGCAACCACTAATATTTGTTGAAGTTTTCACAAGAATATTTACTAACAACTTAATAATGTTGTTACTATTTGTAAAAAACCTACAAAAGGAGTTGTATTTGTTGTGCATTTTCACCTAAATGTCTCATAATCCAGATTTCCAGTATTTCACAGTAGACTCCATGTAAGCAACCAGTATACATTTAGTTGCCTAAACTTCACATTTCAGTAGTCTCATGACTTGTGACGATCTAGCCTGGGTTAACTGTCAGTATCTGTGCATGCTCTGCACCTAGGCTTCACCTCTCTCTCCCAATCTCTACTCTGAAATAGAGGGAATATTCCAGATAGAAAAGCAGATCCCAGCGACTCTAGGCACCGTGGGATCTCTATCCAACTGTCGCCTCCAGGTTCAAGGCTCAGGGATGCTCCCCATATGTCATCTTCTCAGCTGTCACAAGGACTGATGTGTCAAGGATTGATGTATCCTTCTCGCTCTGGACCAGCTGATATGCTGCATCCTTCAGGAATCAAAGCTGGTTAGGTCACCCACGCAAAGAGTGTTGGCGGCCCTGTAATTTTACTGGTGTTGTAATCACCTGAATAATCGTGTGCCTTATCTCTTAAAGCTGTAGACCTGAAAGGGAAAGGTTCAGTCCTCTCTACTTTATTATTAGCGTCTGTCACGAGGCCTACTCTAGTCTTAACCATCAAAAGAATGCTTCTTGCTGGGTGTTGGTGGCACACGCCTTTAATCCCAGCGCTTCGGAGGCAGAGACATGTGGATCTCTGTGGGTTTGAGGCCAGCCCCCCCCCCCCCCAAATGCTACTCACATCCCCAACAATGTGGAGGGTTGAAGCAGGCATCACTGCCCACCTGTCATGTGCACGCTTGTGGTGTGTGTACACCACATACACTACTTCACAGTCTGTGTTGCTCCCTGCCTTTTTTTGAACGCAGAACCAGGATGTGTGCTCATTATCCACCCTCCCAATGTTTCCGAGGAACTGACCCCACCTGATCTGTCTACGGCTGTGTCAATTTCTTTCTGCCTGCTGTGATTTAAAAACGGCTGCACGGCTATGATACGGCCAAAGAGGGTGTAGCAGACTCCTGGCTTCTAAGGAGACGGAGTAAGAAACAGTCTATTTTATGACTTTTGACATTTTTATAACTGAAATCACATAACCTTCCTGTTCCCAGGGAGAGAAACAACCTGGAAATCAAACTGATGCTCGCAATGCCTGAGTAACGAGTGTGACCACCCAGCCATTGATTAGACTGCCTGGGATCCAGCCAAGCTCCAGGATTCTTGTGTGAGAAAGCAAGTTCCCTTTTTGCTCAAATAAACTTGAATTATGAATTATCTGTTAGTTTCAAGCCTAATGTCTTTGAAATGGTATGAATATGTACCATCAATTGTCCTTCTTTTGATAATTAGCATCCTGGTACTGAACAGTAGCCTTTTCCTCTACTGAGATGTTTAGCAGAGACTCAAAGTGATTATTTGGCAGCGGCAATTGGAAGGGCAAATTATTATTGCCTTACATTATCTTGAATCTTATTTTTATGTCTGGTGGGTCCTTTGTGAATTATGCAGTACTCGAAGGAAGACATTTGACTTTCTGGCATTTGAGGTAACAGAGAAGCCTGACTTTGCATTTTAAGTTGCTGAACTCAGCATCAACAGAATTGTATAGCCGTAAAGTCACCATAAAGATGAAATAAAATAAACATGCTTGAAAATCTCTTATTCATATTTTTATTCTATATTTTATTTCATCGAAGGGAAGGTTGGCATAAAGTTTCTTAGGTGCCAAAAACTATTGAGATTTAGGAAGCCTGAACAACCATAAAAAGTAAAGTAAAAAGTAACTCGGCTCTATTATACACAGATGATGTCAGTGCTTTTATGTATATTCTTAAGATTTTGCTTCAAGGGCTGAGGAGAGAGAGGGCTCGGCAGTTAGGAGCACTTGCTCCTCTCCCAGGTGTCCTGCCTTTGCTTCCCAGCATCCATGGGGCTCCACGGCTTCCTGGAATTTCAACTTCAGAGGATTCCACACTCTCCTCTGGTCTCAGAGGGCGCCTGCATATACGCGGCTGAGACACACGCACACATGTGGGCACACACACACGAGATTAGAAAGTCAACAAAATATGAATATATAATAAAAATATATAAATAAGTAATATTTTTAACTTCATGTTCATTTACTTTGATAATTTTTTTAAAAATAATTGGACCTAAAAATTTAACTGGACATTTTTGATGAAATTATATTAGCCATATATTGTCTTAATAGTGATAATCTTACCATATTAAACATTTTGTTGTTTCTCCATATATTTCTCCATTCTTTTATATCTTTGAGAAATATTTGTAGTTGCCTTCTATTCACATTAAGAAATTTTCCTTACATCATTTCCTCCCTCCCTTCCTTCCTACTAGAAACGTGTAGAAAACTGACTTCCAGTTTTGGTGGTACTAGCGATTGAACCCAGGACTTGTACGTGCAAGGCAAACAGTCTACTATGAGGCTATAGTCTCAGTCTTATTTCCATTTTTACTTTTTATTTTGAAATAGGATCTGACTATGCTGTTCACGGTGGCCTTGAATCTGTGATCCTCCTGCCTCAGGCACCCAAGTAGCTGGCATTACAGCCCTGTGCCACCTGACCTGGTTCAACATTCTTAAAAGTTTCCTACTGAAATCTGTACCTTTCTAGTATCATGCTGTAGTCTCATAACAAAATGTAACTCCCAGGGAGTGTGAGGTAGGTGTAGTAGCAAGCTCCAGCCCCAATTTTGTCCCTAATGGAAACAATTCAGACAAAGCCAGTCTTTATATCTCACCTTATAATCCTAAAGCTAATGCGACATTTTAAACACGCCATTTAAAAATGTCAATCATTGCTTTGAAGCTATCAAACCTTAGCTTTAATTTCTTTTTTCTTAAAAAAAAGCAAAAGCAAATTTAGGGCACCCCTTTTCCCTTTCTTTGTTATATGTAAAACAATATAAGACCAGTTGTATGTGGTTTGAGAGCGGTGATGCCTCACATAATTATGCAGAACTAATTAATTCAAAATCTGTTTATCAACAGTAGTCTGTAGCTGCTGCATTTTCTCCCAGAGGCACTAACAAAGGCTTATCACCTGCTTTCTTGTTGCAGTTTGTCTCAAAGGCAAATCAATATGAAAACTCTAAGAACGCTATTCCCAGAACTAACACTTGGAACAACTTACAAGAACTTTTAGTATCAGATACCAATTAGTTTTCTTAGCTTAAATTAAAAACAGTTTTATTTAGCAGTGAAATGTGTCAAAATACTAAGGACTTAAAAGGCAAATACAAATTTTCCATTTTTTGTTAATTTAGGTTATGTATTTATTAATTTATATATGCATAACTTTTATTATTTTTTTTCAGGATAAATAGCCATAATAGATGATTGGGAGTAGGGGATGTAGAAGAAAGTCTCTATATACTTTAGAGAGTAAATATTGCACACTGTATGTACCCACATGCTGTATGTACAAAAAGAGATGAAGCTTTCCACACCCTGGGCATCTTCCTTTGTGAACAGCAGAGGAAGATGCTGATGCTGTGAACGGTGGAGGAAGATGCTGATGCCCACGGCTGATTTTTGACAGGTTTTCCTCTCAAACGTTACTCTGTTACTGCCTCTCTGAAAGTTCATTTGGAAGAACAATAGGTAAAATGAAAGTATTTGGGGGTTACAGAGTCATTTTTCTGTCTTTACAAAGAGAGAATGGCTTTCAGAAATTGCAAGAAAGTACATGTAGAGTTGGAGTTTGCCATGTTTCAGGATGAATCTTCTGTGTTTCATGAATTTGATCATTAAACCTACACCGAGCAGAGTGTGTCTCACACGGGCCAATTTCCATAGCAAGGAATCATCTTTTGTATTCTGCCCCAATACTTCCAAGTTTCAAGATCCAAATTGCCTACAAAGAGAAAAATCCTACCTAATAAATGGGTAGTATATCCTCGTTGTAATTTAATATTAATATTAATATCTCTCCTGGAATCAGCTCTGCCACATCAAATGTCAGATTGTCAAAGGGCGCCAGTGACTTTCTGAGATGGTGGAGAATATAATAAATAGTATTTATTTTATCCCCTGGATTTCCATCTGTGTGTCTCTGTCTGGCTGTCATACATTCTCTCTCTCTCTCTCTCTCTCTCTCTCTCTCCCTCTCTCCCTCTCTCTCTCTGTGTCATGGTGCACATGCGGAGGTCAAAGAATACCTTTTGGGACTTGATTCTTTCCACTGTCTGAAGGAGTGAACCCGGTCATCAGGCTTGTGTGGCAACTGCTTTTACCTGTTGAGCCGTCTGCCGGTACCAGTATGGTAGTAGCAAAGTAAAACGGAGAGAATCCTGTGGATTTGTGGTGAGGAGTTAGCAGCCCCTCTTTCAGTGTCTTCCAAACTTCTGCCACAGTCTCTATAAGGCCCTGCCAAAAAAAAAAAAAACAAACAAACAAAACAAAAAACAAAGCCCCCAAACCTCACACGACCATCTATATCTATATCTATATCTATATCTATGTCTATGTCTATGTCTATGTCTATGTCTATGTCTATGTCTATGTCTATGTCTATGTCTATGTCTATGTCTATGTCTATATCTATATCTATATCTATAAAAACCCAACAGATAATCTGACGCTAACGTTTATGAGGAAATTACCTATTCCCATGGCCAAATAGATGTTGTTTGAGAAAAACAACTGGTAGCCTCGCTAACCTCTGTTCCCGTGAAGTGGGACAGGCCAGTTGTTCTCAGAACAGGACAGCAGAAAGCGCTGTCTTCCTTCGTAGACTCCATGATGGAATGGGTCCTGGGTTTACAGTAACCGGAGATAGAAGCAAACAGCTCAAGGAGTGTTTGCTGAGACACACCATGCCCCGTCTTGCCTGCTTTCCACATCACTTCATAAACACTCTGGCAGGAAGGAAGATCGTCAAGAAGGCATTGTGTCTGGGGAGATTCTATCTGCGTAGTTGGGGCACTGTGGTTAAGGACAGTAATTCAGAGTTAGACTGACTTTGGATCACTCTGAGCAGATAATCCAATCTTCTTCTCCAGGGTGGCTGTTTGGAGTGCATGAGCTAACAAGGGCACAGTACAAAGCACAAGTGCTGGTCCAATGTTTTGGTTAATAGTTGATATATATTACTTCTCATTATGGCAAAGAAGGGCAGAGAATGGGAAGATTCTAGCATTGCGTGTTGTGGATTGTTTCATGTCCTCTCTGTGTTCAGTGTGTCAGAGAATCCAGCTATAGGGCAAGAGTGGTGTCTCCTCCTACCATTATGTAGTGGTTGGCTATCTCAGGCACAGGGTATGGCCAGGAGCCCTTCGCCTCACCAGCTGTTGTACAGACAGAGAGAAATCACACCCAAAGGGACAGGGCGTGTTAAAACTGAAACCCCCACCTGCTGGTAAAAAGACACAAAAGAATGCTTTCACCCAAACACTGTGGATCTATGAAAAAGCAAAACAGAACAAAACAAAAATCCCAGCAAACCTTGGGAGGTAGAAGTGGTTTAGAATCTTAAAGGGAATGCAAGGAGACACAATTTCAGCGAAACAGCAGAGAGTTGGCTGATTACTTCAGCTTTGGAAGAATCTGGAGCATCACTCACCTTTATTTCTGCCCTGTATTCTAACATCATTCTAGTGACACTTTATGTGTAAGGCCTTCTACTCATGGGCCGAACTGTACACCCCTAAATCCATAGGCTGAAGTCCCAACTTATGTTGAGCGTACATCCCAATGCCTCACACTGGAATGAGTTCTCAGTAGGCTATTCTAAAACTAATTGAAATTAAATGCAGTTATCAGGGCTTGGTATTAATTGAATATTGATGTGACTAGAGAATCATTGAAAGAACAGCCTACTGCACGGACACTCATGGAAGAAAGACCACGAGAAGGCACGAGAGAATATGATCACCTCTAAGCCAGGGACAGTAGCCTCAAATCAAGCCTGGTGATGCGTATGAGAGAATATGTTTCCTATTGTTTAAACTAGCCAAGCGGGTGACATCTGACAATGGAAACCAACTAAGGTACTGTTCATTGGCCTGATTCCCCAGACTATTGTCTCATTTCCGGAGATAACTCTTTTCCCCAGCATGACACCCTACAATTGTCATAATCTAGCCCTAACTGCTACCTTCTGAAGGTCACATTCAAATCTGTACCGTTTATCTATCTTCTACCACAGTTAAACGCTTCTGTAGCATTGTGAGACTCTCATCGAGTCTTACCCCATATTCTCAGATAGTCTCCACTTCTTCTTAAATTCCCAATTGTCTTTCTTTCGACTTTCGACAGAGTCTAGACCTTATGGGTTACCAGCTCACCCTCTGTCTTATTGATATTTCTAACTTCTGTTTCCTCCCACACATAACAGCCTCGCAGAGCAGAGCCCCACCCGGTTGTCCGTCTTCCCTGCCCACACAGCGTTTCTGAGTGCTGCCGGAGGAAACCACACAGCCACATCACATGTACCGAAGGAGGGAGGCCCTCCACGCTGTCCTGTCATCTCTCTCCCGATACAATAAGCATCTCAAACTTCCTCTATTCTCATCTTCAAAATGTAGGCTTCACAGCATCCACCCTGGTTAACCGGCGGCAAATGACTTCCTTTCCTAGTGAGTAGTAAAAAGCAGGGTTACCAGGAAGCAGACATTTCCCAATTACTTTACATGTTAGCAAACATGTAAATTTATCTACATTCTTTTCCCCACAGCCTACCACTGCATTTGTACCTTCTAATGACTCAATTCATTGGAATGCAGGTTCTCACGTTTCTTCAAAACCACTCGTATTTCTCCTCTTTCTTTCTTTCTTTCTTCCTTTCTTTCTTTCTTCCTTCCTTCCTTTCTTTCTTTCTTTCTTTCTTTCTTTCTTTCTTTCTTTCTTTCTTTCTTTCTTTCTTTCGTTCGTTTGTCTGTCCCTCCCTCCCTCCCTCCCTCCCTCCCTCCCTCCCTCCCTCCCTCCCTTCCTTCCTTCCTTTCTTTTTTAGTTTTAGTTTCTTTAGTTTTCTTTCAAGGTTAGAAGCTCTCTCCTTTCTTCTCCACTGTTTATTTCTTTTTTTTCATCATTTAAACTTAATGTCCCTCACAGTTTAAACGCTTGTTCTACAGCACCTTTATATGATTTTTTTTTAAAAAGGCCTTTAAGTTATCTTACTTGTGCATGAAATATAAAAAAGTTGATCTCATCGAAATTGGAATAGAATGCTGGCATTAGTGGTTGGGAAGAGCAGGAAGTAGGGAGGATGGGGAAACATGAAGTGTTGGTTTATAAGCCGGGGGCGGGGGGAGGAAGTGTGCTATTGCAAAGTAGGGTAAATATGGGTAAAATTATGTATCAGAAATATCCCCCAAAAAACTAGAAAAAATGTTTTTGATTAATTTGACCATAAAGGAATAATAAGTGTTTAAAGAAATAGATATGTTTGCCCCAATCTAAACATCATATTTTCTAGCACATGTCACATGGAACACACTACACATATAATTTTTATGCCTTTCTACATTTAACTGAAATTTTAACGAAATTTTCTCCATTTAAATTAAAATTTAAAAAGATCAAACCAAGTAAGACACAAAGGAAGAAATTACAAAATGAAAAGAGCATTCCTGAAAATATTCTTCATGTGATGTCTCTGGGGCCACGAGAGACCCCACTGCCTAGTTTTGTGGCCTGAGGCAAGTTACTTAGCTTGTTGCAACTCTAGGTTTTCATTTATGAAATGAGAAATAGAAATATTATTGATAGATTATTTTGTAACATTTTGTGTGTGTGTGTGTGTGTGTGCGCGCACACATGCGTGCCTGCATGCGCCCTCATATGCATCATATGACGTCATATGCCGTCACATGCATCATCGCCTGCAGGTAGGTTTTAGCTCTCCTTTTCTATTCTGAAGTTCTGAGGCCTGAACTCACATTGTCAGGCTTGGTGGCAAAAGCCCTTCCCTCTGAGCCATCTTGCCAGCCTTTGTTCTTTATGTTAGGATAAGGAATCATACTAGACATAAAATACTTCTATCAGTGCCTGAGAATGTACTGTGCATTAAATGGAGCTCTTACTTTTCACATTTCGTTTTTAAGGGTTTTATCTTAAAATATGTCTATTTTATCTGTGTGTGGGTATGTGCCCATGACTGGAGGTGTCTGTGGAGGCTAGAGGAACTGGAGTTACAGGCAGTTGGGAACTGCCAGATGTGGGTGCTGGGAACCAAGCTTGTGTCCTCGGCAAGACTAGCGAGTGCTCTTCACCACTGAGGCATCTCTGTCGCTCCCTTTCTCGTATTGGTTTCATCATGAACAGTTGATGGTGAACTAGTAAAGTGGAAAACCCTGGTAAATCTACCCTGCAGAATTCACGTGAGACACGTAGTCCTTTTTGCAACCAATCTCAGCATTGTTTCAATGGATACAGCTCAGTCTAGGTAAGAGGAATCCCTGCCCAGGACCTATGCTTTACACACAGAATAAATTTGAGAACACCAGTGTCCCTGTCATTTAGTAGCTTTAAACATTTATTTTCTTGATTGACCTCATTCAGCCTCAGAAAAGTATTCTCCAAATTCACTTGATGTCCTCAAAACAAAATTCAAAGACACTGAGAGAGAGAGAGAGAGAGAGAGAGAGAGAGACAGACAGACAGACAGACAGACAGACAGACAGAATAGACTATAAAATAAAAGCCATAAGTATTTAAGTTCAGAGAGAGGAAAAAGGTCAGCTGTTCAAACGGCACAGAGGTGTGTGGGTTGAGTCACTCCGGATGCTAGTGGCACAGTACTTAGAATCCAGGTGATGATGTAAACTGGAAACGTCTAGGTAGTAAAAATGCAAACGCATTAACTTGTCAGAGTCTTTCTCTCAATTGGCAGGGACGAGCAGACTCTTGCTGTGGTGAGGTACTGCTTGCTTCCCCTCTTGCTCCGAGTTTGACAAAAGGTCATCTTTTTCTCCCAGCACACCCATCTAGGAAGCCCGATTAGCTAAGTGACCCTGTTATAATTCGACTTATGGGACGAATAGATGAGGTCATTTCCTGAGCTAAAAGGTCCAGAAAATAAATGTGAATTGCAGCAAAAAGCATCTCCTTTTGCTGTTTGCTTCTCAGTCAGCAGTTTTAGTAAAAAATAACTTTAGAAAATTAGGGGCTTAGGGACTGGAGAGATGACTCAGTGGTTAAGAGCATTGCCTGCTCTTCCAAAGGTCCTGAGTTCAATTCCTAGCAACCACATGGTGGCTCACAACCATCTGTAATGAGGTCTGGTGCCCTCTTCTGGCCCGCAGGCATACAAGCAGACAATACTGAATACATAATAAATAAATTAAATATTAAAAAAAGAAAATTAGTGGCTTATCAACAGACCACCGGCACTGCAGGAAGAGAGCAGTGTGATGGACCCCCCCCCCACTGAACTGTGTGACCCTGGGCAAGTCACTTACCCTCTCTGTGCTTCAGTCTCCCTTTGCAAATGGGAGTAATACCTACCTCACAGGGTTGTTGTGGGGATTAATTAGAGATAATGTCTGTAAAGCATTTAAGGTTCTTGAAGAAGGTGCTATATAAATACAAAGTGAAATCTATTAAAGTTGGCTTATTTGTGAAAAAAATTAGAAATTGAGCATAGGCTCTCATTTGTGTTACTGCTCTGGACCCTAAAAACTTGAGATAAACCTGAAGTTAAACCTAGAATTGTGAACTCAAGACACAAATTTAAAGGCATATCAAGTAAATAACAAACAATGCATCTCAAGTTCCTAGAAAAACAAGAACAATCTGTACCAAAGGTCATAGATGATAAATAATGAAGGTCAGAGCCGAAATTAATAAAATAGCATCTGAAAAAGAGCAATACAAAAGATCAGTCAAACTGAGTTGGTTCTTTAAACAATAAATAAGACTGGCAAACTCTTAGCCTCCTAATCAAAAGAGAAGCAATTGAAATGAGTAAGATTAGAAGTGAAAAATGAAACATTATTACAAAGGTCAGCAGAATATAGAGAACAAGAGGGGAGTATTTTGAAAACTCAAATTACAAAGAAACTGTGAAGTCTAGAAGAAATTTACAAATTCTTCAACACATACAACCTACCAAAATTAGATCACAAAGATACTTTAAATCCTTAATAGGTCTGCAATAATTGATGATATTGAAGCAGTAATAAAAACAAATCTTTCAACAGAGAAAACTAAATCTTTCAGCAAAGAAAAGCGTGGGTCCAGATTAACTCACTGTCAAATTCTATCAAATACCAATGCTCCCCAGTCTGTACCCTGAAACAGAAAGGGAAGGAGGCTGGGGATGCTTCCATGGGTAAGAGCCCTTTTTATGAAAACAAGAATTCGAATCCTCACCATTCATATAAAAAAGAGAACACAGTCATGTATGCCTGTAACCACAGTGGTGGTGGTTGTGGTGGTGGTGGTGGTAGTTCCATGAAAGATTCTCTCAAAAAATAGCTGTAGTAGAAGACACCTGCTGTCTTCTTTGCCCTCCATATGTACACACACACACACACACACACACACACACACACACACTACCAGATTTATTCTACAAATACTGTGGAAATGAAACTGTCTAGAATTATCATGCGATCTTTAGATCCCTGGTGCAATGATACTAAAACCAGATTAGTACACAACAAACAAACAAACAAACAAACAAAAACATATGCCAAGGTTTCTTAATGGTCTTAGCTATGGAAACTCTCAATAAAATTCTTGTAAACAGAATTCAAGACCACATTAAAAAGATCATACATCATAACAGAGTAGATTTCATTCTGAGGCAAGGCTAGATCAGCATACACAAATCATTAAGTATAATACAACATTTAAGTAGATTTCAGGATAGAAATCAGGTGATCAGATGATCACTCTCAATCTCATCTCAGTCAATGAAGAAAAATCCCTTGGTAAAGTTAAATATCTCTTCATGATAAAAGTCCTGAAGAAATTAGAGACATAAGTAACATATCACCGCATTATAGAAGCTATATAAGACAAACCTATGGTCAACATTATACTAAAGCTCAACATTATACTAAATGAGGAAATTCTAAGATAATTTCCTTTAAAATCTGGAATGTGGGCAGTGTTCACTCTTCCTTACTCTTATTCAATTTAGTGCTCAACTTCACAGTAAGGGCAATAAGGCAGGATTAAATAGATAAATAAAAGGTATAAACATGAAAGGAAGAAGTCGACCACCTCTGTTTATAGGTTAGACCATTTTGTAGTCAAAAGATCTTAAAGACTCCACAAAAAGTCATAGATTGAATAACTTCCAGCCAGGTATCAGATATACAAATTAACACATGAAACTCCATAACTTTTTCACATGCCAAGAAAAAAAATCCATGAGTGGGGGTAGAGCAGGGGGACCCATTCACAATAGGTTTAAGGGGGAAAAAAAAACCTAGGAATAAACCTAACTGAAGAAGTGAAGGGCTTAGACAATGAAAACTTACAGACAAAGGAGCAAGACATTGAAGGAGATTCTAGAAGGTTGGAAGATTTTCCCTGTCCACAGATTGAGAGAACAAATATTGTGAAAATGACGCTGGCTATAATTGCCAAGTGATCTGGAGATTTCTGGTGCAATCTCTTCAAAATCCTGCTCAACAGTTCTTCACAGAACGAGTAGAAAACAATCCTGAATTTTACATGGATGCACTAAATGCTCCATATCGCTAAGGGAATCCTCACCTGAAAGAGCAATGCTGGAGACATGGCAAACCATGTTCCAGAGTCTGAGTGATAAAAGAGCACAGGATCAGCTGACAACAGACATGTAAACCACAGCAATAGAATGGGAGACCAGTAAATAAACCCACAGTCACAGACACCTATTTAAAGGGTTTATTTATTTTTATTTTTTATGTGTACAGATGTCTGCATGCACTGCCCAGAAGAAGATATTGTTGCATTCCGTGGGATTAACAGTACAGACAGTTGTCGGACATCATGCGGGTGCTGGGAATTGAACCCAGGTCCTCTGGAGGAGCAGTTAGTGCCCTTGACAACTAAGCCATGTCTCCAGCCCCAACTGCAACCTATTTTTTGATAAAGATTTCAAAAACTTGTATTAGAAAAGACAGCCATTTTAACATATGGTGCTGGAAAAACTAGGTTTCCATATATGTAGAAGAATGAAGCTAGATCCATATCTCTCACCCTGCACGAAAATCAATTTCTTCCTTAATTATCTCATTATCCCCTTTATTGAATTGATGATTAGTTTTTGCAGTGACTTATTTATCCTAGACATTAATCCTCTGTTTCATTATTAGGATCATTTCCTGTGCTATCTGAGTCCCTTCCAGAAAACCCTTTTATGTGCCTGTATTGTAAATCATGTTCCCTATGTTTTCATCTAGCGGGCCCCTGTGTTTCATGCCTTACATTCAGGTCTTTGGTCCACTGTGATTCTTTTTTTGTGGCTGCAGTGTGGGAGGGGCCGCAGGAAAGGGTAGTGTATGCGTGTGTGTAGAACTAATGTGCTCAATGTATAGTGACTCATATATATGAAGATGAAATTATGAAACCCATTACTTTGCATGCTAACATAAAATTAGTAATAATAAAAAGACATTACAGATGTGTGTGTGTGAGAGAGTATATGTAGGTGTGTATCTGTGTGTGTGTGTGTGAGAGAGAGAGTATATGTAGGTGTGTATCTGTGTGTGTGTGTGTGTGTGTGTGAGAGAGAGAGAGAGAGAGAGAGAGAGAGAGAGAGAGAGAGAGCGAGCATTCTCTTGGGAATGAAAGTTCAATGTATATCTAAAAGTAGTATCTTTACTCATTAATTCATTGCCCACTCATTCAACAAACATAAAGCAAATACCCAGTACACTTGGACTAAAAGTATGCAAAGCTCATTGACTAGAAGGAAAACGGGAAGCTGTCCATGGACACTGACTCTTTCAGGAAGGGCTCTCTGACTAGAAACTGAGATAGCTCTGGGCTTCTCTTCAATTTTTATGGAACAGAGTGCAACAGTAAGTGATCTCAATGGACTTACCCAGAAAGTCTGATTCGGAATCTTGATCCTGAAATATTTTTACTTTTGCCCACGAACTTGGATGAATTAGTCATTTAGACTCGAGCTCATTCCCATTCAAATAATCTAAAGTTCAGAGAACTTGCCCTAGAAAATGTACAGTATTATTTTGAGAACTTATGCATATAGCAGGGCCCTGTGTAGTCAGAAATGTTACCTATTACCTCTGCTTACACACATTGACTGAGATGGTCACAAGGTCCTATTTCACAACGGATCCAGCAAGTAGGATACTATTGCTGCCCATAAAGAGAAGAATTAGAAAGACTGGATGAGCATTTCCAAAGACTGATATGCTCTTTCTACTGCGCTAATCAGTATGGTGAGTCCTTACTATCTACCTACTATTGATCAATAAGGCTGGGGTTAATTGGTGTGGCTGACTGATTTAGGCTGGCCTCTATTCCAATCTCAGTCTTTCCCAAGGTGTTCTCCTAAAGACTACTCCTCCTTTTGTCAATTATAGCCATCGTTTTGTGCGATCTTTTAAAATGTTTACAAATAGTAAGTATACTCTAATTTTTGTGTGTTCATCTGATGGTTTGGAGTGAGCTAGCCGATTGAGAGTTCTTGAAATGGAAAAGGCTGCAGTAGCAGTCCACGTGTGGCCCAGGATTGCTACGAACATGACCCAATACAAAACCATGAACTTCATTAAAGCATTAGCAAGTTTTTATTGCAATTTGTTTTTGTAACTTGATCACACAGTTTTCAGGCATGTACTTTGAAGATGCCTGGCACGAAACCCTCCTCGCAGGAAGGGGAGACAGTATGTCTGGGGTAAATCATCTGCTTTATTACATTTCCCAGCGTAGGGGACGTTTCAGCTGGCAGTATAAGGATCCAGTGGGGTGTGCACTATGCGTGGTTCCAGAATTGCAAACCCTCACTGGTCACATGAGCTATTCTCATCACTTTTAGGAACGATGGCTCAGCGGTGCTGGGCTTGGGGTGCTTCCAACACAAAATGATGAAGTGCATGCTGAGTTACAGTTTCTCTCTGTCCCTACATAAATAGAATTCCTCTTTTGGGCAATGTACAGAAACCAAAACATCACTTTTCTTTGACACTTTTGCTTCCCATTATTTTTTAAAAACATGCTAGCGAAATGTATTCTAGGTTGTTTGTTCTAATTATGCAATAAAATCACTCCTAGCATTGGTATGTTGGTTAAAAGTCAAAACAGCTTGTATTTGAATACAGCTATACACATTCAACATGCAAAAGCTGTTTGCATCATGATAATTAGACATTAAATTGTGATTTATATTGTTAAATACTGATTTTGAGCTAACTCAGTAGCAGTTTGGAAATGTAGAACCACTTCGGGGTATCATGGATTACACAATGTACAGCGTGTCCTTTTCCTCTCAAATTTAATGTACTATTTTAATTTATATCTTAATGTATTTCAAATAGATAATATATGCATACATGTAACATAAATAACTACAGTTAAAGAAGTATTTTTTTAACTGAAAAGGAAGTATTATTCTTATTTCTGTTTCCAGATAGCTGGATTGTCTCCTCAGAGATAATCATTGTTATCAACTAATTGTTTTCTTTTTTCATGGATAACCTATAATGCCATGAGTTTTTAAAATATGTTTATTATATGTGAGGGGCGATAATTTGATCTTATACATTGTGCCTTCCACTTGACTATATCTATTAGAGATTGTTTAATTTTTCCATATACAGTGCCGTTTTACTTACACAGAAACTTCTTAGTATTCTACCATACTAATTAATGCATCTTACTTATTTGATTATAAAAAATCATCTATGATCTTTTAGGTTTTTCTTTAACAGATAGACAATTCTGGAAATTGTGTTTTTGTGTTTAAATCTTTCTATAGATGTATGTAGTTTGGCATATGTTAGGAGTAGGATGGCCAGACCAAGAGCAGGCTTTGATTTTGTCATGGGTAATAATGTAATTTTATATGCTATTAGTATGTAACATTAAAGTTTGTTTTCTTCACTCAACTTTTTGTTTTTTTCATTCAATTATCCAACTGTAGCTAATATAGTCAAATAAGACATGGTTTCAGACTTCAAAGAACCCCATGTATGTATACTCATAGTCTGAAAATTCCACAGCCATAAAATATAATATTTTCATTTCAACATTAGATTTTCAAATAAAGTTCTGGTAAAAATATCTGCAGGCGTAATCGTAGCAACCTGTGTTGAAGTTGAACATTTACAGTCAAAACAGAGATGCGCTTCATTAAAAGGCTCAGCAAAAGCTAACTTGTATGTAAATTGGCCATTATACAAGCAGTTGTATCTAAGGAAGCTCAAGGAAGCTTAAACATGCCTATAAACCGGAAAACTCCTGCCTCAGACGTCCAAGAAGACAACCTGGATCACTTAGAAAGCCATTGTTAGGGAGAATTAAAGAAACCGCACAGTTTGGTGTTATAGCTTGAGCAATGCTTTCTCTTCTGGCGAGGAGAGGGTGTGGCTTCCAGCACAGGAGAGGAAGGGTTAAACTACCACCCCTCTCTGGCAAGTTCTTATCTATCACCCGTGGAAGATTGCTAAATGTCAAAAAGTGTTTATTTTATTTATTTATTTTTTTTGCTAACAGTGTAAAGCGGAACATACTGCGAGACATAAGGTAGCAGGTGTCTTGGCTCTATACTATCAAGTCTGTGGGCATTCTGTTGTAACAGGTGCTCCAAAAAATTCGAACAGATTTTAACCAGCGCTGTACAGGCTTTTTAATTAGCCTGGTTATTCAGTATGTGTAAAAAGCATTAGGTATACGCTTAAAACATCATAGGATCTAAAAACAAATGCTGCTTACCCTCCCTCTTTTTCTGGCTCCGTTTTGCTTTCTGCTAGTCCGCTTGACGTATGGATTTCTTTTGTCAGAGAACTTCCCGGCTGAGGCAGGAGCATGACAAAGAACCACCATTGTTATTAGTAACCATCTAAGGGAACCAGAAAGCTGTCCTGTGGTAGATCGCATAGACACTGTGGACTTCTGATTTGACTCCAGCTGGATATGTATTAGGAGACAGGCTAGTCCATCTCAGAGTGGTGTCATTAGAAAAAGTCATATGCCTCATAAATTAATCATTACCAGAAGGATTTTGTTCCCAACTTTTACAACATGAGATATGTTTTAATCTGGGATTAATGTTTAGGATAAGGGAAATCATAAATAATGCAGTTCTCTCTATGCCATTCATCACGGCTTTTTCTTTTACATGCTAATGTTATATTTGATCCTTGTAATCTAACTTCACAACATTAATCCATAAATATTTCCTGAAGTCTATTACACAGAGAGACAGAATAAGGGGAGAGGCTAACCTGGAGGACTAAGGCAGAGTTTCTGGGGGGGCATATGCCTAGAACCCCACTACATAGGAGGTGGAGACGGGAGGATTGGGAGTTCAAGGCTAACTTCAACTACATAGCAAATTTGAGGTAAACCTGAGTTACATGAGAATGTCTCAGACACCAGAAGCCAATCAAACTGACTAAACAAAACTCGGTGTGATCATCCCCAAAGTACAGAAAATTTATGTACATTACAGAGCACAATATTTTTAATGCCTTAATGGCATTGTAAGAACAGCACACTGTGCGATTTGAAATCACGTGGAAAATGACACTGGAGGAAATCAAACCAAGTTTCTCAAAAACATGGGACATTTAATTTTGGTCTGAAAAGAATGGAATCTTGAGACCATTTAGCTCTGCTTATATGTGCATACTCCATAGACTATACATGTATGTATACCTATAACAATAAGTAGAGATCATGAATTTGGAAAGGCACAGAAGGTTTGGAGGGGCAGAAGTTTAGCCGCTGAATCGTCTCTTTTTAGCCTCGCACACTTGTTTTGGATTGAGCAAAAGGAATGGCCCCCGTTGTTGATGTTCGACCCTGCACCATTTGTTTACAGGGGCTTTGCCCACTTCACCTCCATCGGTGCTCACGGGAAGCCTGCAGGAAGTTTCCTCATGCTTGTTTTCTACATGAGGACGTTTCAGATCGGAGTACTTCCCTAGCTTGCTCAAACTCTTACGATGAGCAAACAGTAGATAAGGATTTGAGCTCAAAGTATTCAGCACACAAGTGTGACCATTCCCGTAGCTTGCACCCAGTCTTTAGTTCTAAAGCCGAACTGAATCTGGTGGCTCCTTGCTCCAAATATGTTTCACCCAT
This sequence comes from Myodes glareolus, assembly GCF_982192425.1. NCBI lineage: Eukaryota > Metazoa > Chordata > Mammalia > Rodentia > Cricetidae > Myodes > Myodes glareolus. The sequence goes on along the minus strand of NC_142046.1, from coordinate 43,381,298 downwards.
TCTCACTGTGGTCCAAACCATTCTTTCTGTTTTTGTTGTACAAGCACACGCTGCAGTGTATACACATATATGCATTATACAGATGGGTGTGTGCATATTTTCTATTTGAGAACAATTGGGGAACTCACCTTATCTTAGAGAATGATTAGAGAAAAAGTCTAAAAAAATGTCTTGGGGGGTGGGTGAAAATGGAAGACATTGGGAAACACTGGTCTAACTCGAATCCCCTCATTCCTCCCTCCCTGCTCTGGTTTTGTAGGTGAGTTTATTTATGCATGCATTAAATCCTACATTACTAAATAAATCACAACTACATGGAGATTCGCAACAAGGAGTGAACTCGAGCTGGCATTGAGCTCTGTCCCCAAATGTGTCCTTCAGGTTGCTGCACCCCACCCGCCGCCCTGAGCTGTCCAGACAGATGCTCCCCCAACTGCCAACTCTCCACTCAAATGCCCCCCAAGAACTGTCCCTGCAAATGGTCTTGGAATACTCCTCACATGCTTTAAGCACTCCCAATTGTGGATTAATATTCTTTAATATTGGCAGTCTTAGGGAGAAGAGGGTTCAAGTGGTTTAACTACTGGATTAACTGGTTTCACAAAGAAACGTGTGACGCTGGCCTGTTTGCCGGCCGTCAGCCACATCTCCTCTATGCTAAAAGTGACCAGAAGTCTGGAAGAAAAGTCAGATGCTCCACATATGTTTTGAAAACCAACTGACAGAATCGACCTATGTGTGCATGGTGTTGGGAATAGAACCCAGAGCCAGGCACTCTGTCACTGGGCTACCTCCTAACCTCTCAATTTCTGCATACAGAATGCACTGAAATGTTTTCCCAGGGCCCGGAGAGATGGCAGGGCGGACAGGAAGGAGCACTCTTTCTCTTGTAGAGGACCCAGGTTCAGATCCTAGCACTCAGATGGCACACAACCATCTTCACCTCCAGGTCCCGGAAGTTCAAAGTTTGGCTTTGAGGACCAGGCATGCATGTGATGTACATAAATTTAAAAGAAAACCTTTGTGGAGCTGGAAAGATGGCTTACTGGTCAAGAGCCCAGGCTCTTCCAGAGGTCTTGGTTCAATTCCCAGCATCTGTACGGCAGCTCACAGTGATCTGTAACTTCAGTTCCAGGGGATCTGATGCCCTCTTCTGGTCTCCTCTAGTAGCAGGCATGCATGTGGAGCACAGACATCACAGATACAACAGCCATAGACATAAAATAAAAATAAATAAACCTTAAAAAACGTTCTTTTTGCTTGCCCGTTTCTGTGCATTACACTGATAAATGCATATCCTTTTAATTCTTTATGATTATGTGTGCCTTAGCGCGCATGAAGATATACCTGTCTTTCTTACACTGTATCTATTGTGTGTGTAAAGCTGCGCAGTACACACAACAGTCCACTCTTTTCCCGCAGACGGCTTGTCTTGGGGACGCTCATGTGATCCATGGGTGAAGGTGCCGTCGAGTGTGCTTCATTCTTAACACCTGGATAGTATTCCATTATACAAATGTGCTTTGTTGAGCCAGGGTCTTATTAACTGGCTTTAGGTTGTTTGGATTTTGTGTTGTAACATGTGCGTTATTAACAGGTGGGTATATTCTAGGGCAGGAAATTTGTGTGAGCCTAGAGGGTGTGCACTTGGGATGGGGACCTTGCTGCTAGAGTGACCTGCTTGGGAAGTGGGCCCATTTATGCTTCCACCGGAAGTGCTCCTCATCAAAGAGTGAGTTTAAAAGTCTTGTTCCTTCCACCTAAAAGGTGAAAATGATTCATTGGTGTAAGTTTGAATTTCATCACTTTAATTCTGAGTGAAATGAAGCTTCTTTTCAGGAATTTAGGAACAATTAAAAATGTATAATTATGTGTGACATGTATGTCATATGTGTGCCACAACGAAGGCATAGAGGTCAAAGGGCAAGGTCTTAAAGCCAGTTCTCTCCCTTGACTTCCTCGCACTCAGGTTCTGAATATAAATCTTCACATTATTTAATATCTCATATTATGAACAATTAAACAGAGCACTTACACAGGCAATTATATTTATGAGAAGAATTGAAGCACCTCGTTTTGTGTTCCTCGGTTGCTTGTGCTTGAACAGAGGTAGTTTTACTATTTATCCGCCTAAAATTTCTAAGCAATTAGGCGACAGATCTAGGAAATGTAGCTTTGTCTGGCTACTCTTTGCAGCTGTCAACTGACCAGTAACCCTGAGAAGGTCATGTTCAGAGACTAACAAGGTACTTTGCCAATTAGGACTTAAACATGTTTATTTACATATTAATTAATTTGATATGTTTAGAACGTTTTAGAATAAATCAAAACACACAGCTAGGGCTCCAGCTTTGTCTGACCTGCAGTACCGAGAAGCTACCACAAGAGGGGGCATGTTTCCTGGAAATGTGACGATTTCGGCTGGTTTTTGGACTGAAAAAAAACGGCGGCAGGCATTTTGGAGGCGTGCCCCTAGGTCAGCAGCGAACGGTATGTGTATAGGACAGGGCAATGATAACGTGTCAGCCCATTGTTTACCTCGGAGAAAAACCCAGCAATTTTCTGTCTGGTACCTCGCAGTTAGTTGGGTTGAGAACAGGCCAGCCAAAATGAAGGGCGATCAAGTCCATTTTTGCTGGCCCGATTGCAGATGTGGTTGCCAGAGAGAAAACCAAAATATCAAAAATGACTGTGAGGAGGATGAAAGGTGCATCTCTTCTAAGTTTGAAAGTGCCTGCTGCTTGGAAAAATATCAGAATGAAACTTGCTTCATTTACATGCTGAATAACATATTCATGTTTGGAAACTGTCTGCTTGCTGAAGACTACAGGCAGGCTCGGCAGGAGTCTCTCGGCCAGAGTCTTGCACAGGTCCCAGCTTTAGGCAGGAAACAAACTACTTTGCCTCTGTGTTGGCACAGCTGCTGGTACTTTCGTCTCAACATCTAGCAGATCTTGGCCGGCCCGGGGGTGAGGGTGGGGGCGGGGCACTCGGCCTGTTTTGGGACAGACAGAGCTGCTCCTTGGCTTGGATGACATCACCTGACAAACCTGTACAGACAAAGGGAATCTGGGGCTGCCCTTTACAATCTCCAAACGGTAAAGAAGCAGCCCTAAGGGAGCACAGAAAGTGTCCCTAAAGAATTGGCTCCTTTAAGAACCACGGGAGACACAGGCCTCGAGCTGGGGAGGGGCAGGAGGATGGAAAATTCAGGGTCCTCTTCAGCTATGTAGTGGTTTCAAGAACAGCCTACCTTAGAACCTGCCTGAAAATAAAATTTTAAAAAATAACCCAATTAGAGACAATCTTATAAGAAAAAGATAATTTTTTATAATGGAAAAAGTTGAAGCAACAAGAAAACACATCAATCTTCCGATGGCAATGCCGTCCTCTTCAGTGTCTAACCTCTGAGGTGAGGGCTCCTCGGAGTCAGTCAGTGGATTGTTACAGCTCTACAGAGATAATAACAAACCGGCAATTCATTCTCTTGTCCTGCCCTTTCCCCAGGCCCCCACAATCCGCACTAACTGGGGTGCTTTCATGTGGCGCGATTCATCGGGGCTCGTTTTCTTCTCCCTCCAAAATGGACGGCCAGCTTTTCACTTATTCTAAGGAAGAAATATGTTGCTCTGTTTTGAAAGTGGGTTTTAGCTCATTCTTGTGGATAGGCATGACACGGACGCTTCCTCCAGACCACCAGAGCAAGCTGCCCTGTCTCGTGCTGAGAGGGGCAATTTGTCAACAAGCCTGGTCCGCGCACCAGATGAATGCCTGCGCCGCACCCGCGGTGAATCTCCATGTTAGGAGTCTCAAGAAGAAAACAGCAAAAACAAAACGAAAAAAACAAACCCTCCTCCAAATCAGAAGAACAAAGCTAAGAAATTCAAGAAAGACTTGAGTAGAGCTTTGCTAAGAGACACAACTCACGTTTGTAGGAATCTGACACTATTATCCTGCTTCACTCATAAGACAAACACTTTTCAGGAGAACTGACTGTTTGTTTGTTTTGTTTTTCGAGACAGGGTTTCTCTTGAAACAGTCCTGGCTGTCTTGGAACTAGTTCTTGTAGACCAGGCTGGCCTCAAACTCACAGAGATCCACCTGTCTCTGCCTCCCGAATGCTGGGGGTTAAAGGCCTGTGCCACAACTGCCTGGTGGATCTTTTCTTCAAAATTACATTTCTTCATTTATTTTGTGTGTGTACACAGCCACGGCATGCCTGTGGAGGACAGAAAACAGATTTTTAATAGATTTTTTTTTCTTCACCTTGTGAGTCCTAGGACTCAGACTCGGGTCATCAAGTTTGGTGACAGTGCCTTTGCCTGCAGTCCCATCTCACTAGCCCCTTGCGGCATTTTGAATCCTTGTAGCATGGAGATGTGCATACTCAGAAAGTGAGTTGCGTATCATGTGGACTCTCTAAAACCACAGCTGGAGAAAACATTTCACAACAGTTTGTCACAGTGAGTGCTCAATAGATGTGTCCTGTCTCCCCGTCCCCCCCCACTTGTAAATTTTATTGTTATTTTTCAAGACAGAATCTTGCTACGTAGAACAGTCTGCCCTTGAGTTTGAAATTCTCCTGCCTCAGGTTTTCCAGGGCTGGGGTTACAGCCATTATGTAGAACTGGTTTATTCACGTGCTACATAGATGATGAATTAAAGGGGTTCATTCCTAGAGAATTATACTTACAGGTGTGTGAGGGGCACACCTAGAGAAGAGCACAGTGAGCAGGTGCCTGGAGGTCGGTGGGAGGAGCTGAAAGCTAGGTGGGAGGAGCTATTCTTTGCTGGGGAAAGTAGGTAGGATGCAGCTGCTGTGTTTCCCGCTCCAGGTCTTTAAACTACAAGCTATAACCCCTCCCCCACCCCTGCTAATTCACTCCAATACCAACACCAAAGGAAAAGGCAAGAGATGAACATTGGAAGTGCTTGGACCACTTAAGGCACAGAAACGATGGGATGGCAGAGACCCATCAGTGAGACTGGGATTATTCTGACCACATCTGTCCATGCTGCTCTCCTGTTAACAAAGAGGTTGAGTCAGTGCCCCAGGGACGAAGGGCCAGCTGGGGCCAGAGATGCAGGCGGGCAGCAGGGTCCAGGGTCTGTTACTATCGCTGCCAAAGTACTACAGAGGGGCTGCCCTGGGCATTTGTCACCGGAAGGGGAAGAGTACATCTGATTGCTGTGTTTCCTTTTTCTTATCTCACTCCAGTGTCTCCAGGTGAACTTTATTCCACTCCCCTAGATATAGAAACAAGTCTGGTTTAGGGCCCTTCTGTATTAGTACGCTGTGTTTTATAGGAACGTGGGCTGCCTGATCATGAACTCCAGAAACTTTGAAAAAAAATGGTATTTCTTTGATGTGTATATGTGCCTAAATGTATATAGGTCCACAGAGGCCAGAAGAAGAGATTGGATGCCCTAGAACTGAAGTTAGAGACGGTTGTGAGCCTCCACATGAGTGCTGGGAACCGAACCCAGGTCCTCTCGAAGACCTGCCAGTGAGCCAAGACCTTAACAGCTGAGCCAACCAAACTCCAGAGGGTTAGGTTAGGTCCTGGTGATGAGGTCGCTAAGCTATCTGAATTCCCCACAAGGAGGTTAAGGAAAGAGGAGAAGATGTGTTCTCCCCCATTAGAACTCACTGTGCATGGTTATAGGACATAAATATTATTGCCTAGAGTCTAAATGTAAGGCAGGGAAGTGGAAGCAGGCCACGTGGCTTCCTGTTTTTTCTCCTTATTTTGTGGTGATTCTCTAGGGTGCTTTATGAAGAAGGCAGAAGCTCTAGACAGATATGTGGTATGGACTGGGATGATGTAGCTACCTTTTTATCTCTAAGTGAGTTACAAAGCTCGCAAGTGGGTTATGCTCCACACTGGCGCTCTCTGTAATGGAACTTTTATGGGAACACTAAGTTTCATCCTCAGGGCTCAGACCCAGATCCATCCCATGGATGCCGTGCTCGCCACTCTAGGTCAGATCCTAAAATCAGAACATGCTGTGTTAGCGCTCTGTAGGCACAAACGGAGGGTGGCTGAGCCAGAGTGAGGCCTCTCCTGGGGTAGAGGCTGGTGTCTCCTGCATCTTCTTCAAACATTTCCCATATTTCCCCAGGTAACTGCTTTATGTTACTAAGCTAGGTGCGTGTGTGTGTGTGTGTGTGTGTGTGTGTGTGTGTGTGTGAGAGAGAGAGAGAGAGAGAGAGAGAGAGAGAGAGAGAGACAGAGAGAGAGAGAGACGAAGAGAGAGAGAGACGAAGAGAGAGAAAAAGAGAGAGAGAGAGAGAGAGAGAGAGAGAGAGAGAGAGAGAGAGTGCCTACCAACCATTTTCTAATTGGATTTCTAGCCTGATGCCTGCCCTCAAAAAGGCCTGCCTGAGAGCATGTAAGCACTCACACGCTGTCTAGGGCCGATGACGATGTGTTTCCATGAGGTATAATTTCTCTGGAGGCTTCAGTAAGGCTAGAAGGCTACTTCTCTTCCTGAGTGGAGCCAGAGACTCCTGGGTATGGATATACCTTGTACACAGGGCTTAAACCTGGACCTAAAAGACTGTGGTTCTTCTGAGATCTAGTTGGAGGAGCCCAAGTGATGCAGGGGTATTGGTGCTCTAAAGCTAGAACTGAACAGTGAGAGCTTCTAGGTCTGCTCTTTGGGCAGGGCCAGGAATGGATCTGGCTGGAGCGCCCCCTGGGCAGGGCACGGGGGACAGTGCATGATATCTGGTCTAAATCCTCTTCTGCCAGATCGGTCTGACCCACATCCTACTTAGCTTCTGACTTCAGCACGACGCATACTCCAAGTTGCATCCAGCTTTCTTGATGTTTGACCTGTGTCATACTTCAAATGCCACCAGCTGTTTGGTCGGAAGCATCACCCCAGCTCCCTAACACCCCTTTATACAAAAAGTCTGAAATCTTTAATGGGGGGGGGCTCATTCCAATGGCAGGAAACTCTATTTCAAGCCCTCTCCCCTGGGAGTTGCCTTAGTTCAAACTCCACCTCTGAGAAATCTCGCCAAATGGTGACCCCTCCCCCAGGGAGGGTCAGGACCACTCCCATAGGTTATTTAAATGTCCCCCAGAGAATGAACACGTGGTCTCCCCTTTCCTCTCTTTTCTCTCCATGTTTTCCCAGGGCCACCCGGGAGCATTGCATTAAACATGAACATCTTTTATTTGATTTAATTTGGTCTGATTGGTTGACAGAGAGGCTTGTCTAAGAGAAATACCTAACATCAATTACCTACTGTCTATGTCCACTGCCTACCACAGACAGAACTAGTCTATTTCCACTGTCTACCTCAGACAGAACTAGTCTATCTCCACTGTCTACCTCAGGCAGAACTAGTCTATTTCCACTGTCTACCTCAGACAGGACTAGTCTATCTCGACTGCCTACCTCAGGCAGAACTAGTCTATTTCCACTGTCTACCTCAGACAGGACTAGTCTATCTCCACTGTCTACCTCAGACAGAACTAGTCTATCTCCACTGTCTACCTCAGGCAGAACTAGTCTATTTCCACTGTCTACCTCAGACAGGACTAGTCTATCTCGACTGCCTACCTCAGAAAGAACTAGTCGTTTTTTTCCCTTAAAATACACAAATGATTCTTCCACTACAAAACATACATCGTTTAGTGTGAAACTGTGGAAATAAATACAAGGAATTCTGTTGTAGAGCGACACCACCCAGTGAATTTCAATCAAGTAGATAGGGGAAACCTTAAACAGGGATGCCTAAGAGCAGAGAGGTTTATTGTGTAAAGTCAATATGGCTTTGCAGTTTTTCACACCTCTGTCTTTTTGGCAATGTCCAAGAATGTTTTTTTCTTATTTAATTACTTTCACCCTTTTACTTGAGTTTCCTTATCCTTTATTTCCCCACACCAACACCTTAATTGAGTTCTCCACTGGTCGTGATACCTTTTCATAAGTTCTCAGGCACACGTGTCTACCATTAAGCCCTTTTGTTCTGGAAACCAAGGGATAATTTAACCAATTCTGGATTCAGGAAGAGTCTTTGAAATCCTGAAATGAACTGACAGCCCCTTTGAGCTCACCACCACACTCTTCTGCCCTCCCTCCACTTCCCAGCAGCTTCCTACCCTGGAGGCCTTCTGGAAGGAACTGGCATTGGCATCCCAGCCACCACGCACCCTCGTTGTATTAAGCCCATTTATGAATCATTTGTTTCTTCTCATGCTTCCACAAAAGGAAATGCATTATTCATGGGTAACCTTTCTCCATCTCCCTTTGTGCTTTCTCAATACCACGGACTATCTCAATTTCACGTTGTTGCCTGTGGTGTGCATTGCTGCCTTGGTATCAGATATCAGCAGAGCGCAGGAACTCATTGGGTAGCAGCTCCAGGTTTCTCTTAGAACTCCAGCTGTTCTTCTTAATGACTCTCTACTGACCGTCTTCAGCAGAAACCTGGCCAAGCCTCTGCATTGTTTTCTTAGGGGTGGCCACTTGCCTTGTGTTTAGCTAATAAATATCCAATTGGATCCTGGAGCCTCCTCTAGAGGTGCAAGAGTGATGTGCATATCTCTTCTCCACGCTGTTTTTTGACCATCAGGACCAGCAATAAGGATCTGTGTCCTAAGATCGACAGACCCATCCTTACTTGGTTTAACCTATTCTCAGGCACTTTTAAAGAACATAGGTCTTTGGTAGACATCAACACCTGCTTTTGTGCCAATAATATACTGTTTAAAATACTTGCTCTATATTCTGTAGAGTGATGTGTGCCTTTACAAATTTAAGGAATCAGAGTTAAAGTTTGTATTGTAGCAGCTATAGTTGTGAAGGCTTTAGAGCAGCAGTGGTCAGTACCCTCTGCATTAGTCAACAGAAAGGAAATCTTAGAAAATTCTTGAGCATGGCACTTGTCTAGTTCTCATACAAGCTGTATTAGTCAGGGTCCTCTAGAAGGAATAAAATTGATAGGATGAATATATACCAAAAGTGGATTTATGAGATTGTTTTTGCATGGTATAGTGTGACTGTCTCACACCAGAGTGACTGAGAATTTGGTAGCTGTTTTCAGTCCATGAGGCAGAATATTCCAGCACACCAGACCAGTGCTGGAGATCTGGGAGGTTCCTAGAGAACCATTGGTCTGCCACCCACATTGGGAGACTAAGGAAGCTGGATTCTGATGTCAGGGAAGGCAGGCAGGCACAGCAGAGTAGATGAACTTGCCAGAGAAAGTGAAGGTGGACAGGCAAAGAGCAAAGCATCCTTTGTCCACCTCTGTCTATTGGGATTGTTACCAGGAGACATCACTAGCATTAAAAGGGGGTCTTCCCTTGGCAAACATCTGACCAAGTGAGCCTGCAGGGCCTGCAGCTTGCCTTTTGGTTGATTCTAGGTCTAGTCAAGTTACCGACAGAGATTAACCATCATAAGAGCACACATTTTGGGGGTACCTGTTCGATGGTAGGCCCTGTTCTGACTACTTTGTGTGTATAATTTCTATTATTCTTGTAATAATCCTGTGTGTTACATCTATTTAATTCAACTACGTTTAGCCTGAGGATGGGGCCACACTGGAGTCGCCATGGAAGGAAATGCAATCCAGCAGAATGTAACTAAACATCTAACTTAGGAGTCTAGTTCTATAATAAATACCTGTTTGGTACACTCTTAGTAACCAGGTCATTGCGTATTACATGGTGTCACATGATCCGACTGTGTTTAAATGAGCAGTGGGTGACTGGTGACCAATCAAACAGTCATCTTCCTTCCTCCTATATGTGCTTCCTGTCCTTACTGTGGAATGAGTTTTTAACCCTTTCTGGGTCTAAGCCTGCCTGACTGGCAAGTTGGTTTTTGCTTGACTAGACTCTACTAAAGTTACTTTGTCTAAAGGTTTGATTTTAACACAACCATTATTTGAGTTCAGATGAGCCTAGCAGGTCCAGGGAGCATCTTTAGTACAAAGCACACACATTGCGTTCTTCATATACAGGACAGAGAGACACGGCATTCTGTCTCCAGAGCTCACAACCCTGCATCCCTTGAAGAAGAGATGAAGCCCTGAGCCACCTTTGATTTAAAGATTTAAACCTCAAGAAGGAGGAAGGCCTCTTAACCTAATAGCATCTCTTCTCTGTCCTTCCCAGCCCTAACTTTGCTTGGTCAATAGGCTCGCTACCATTTCCCCCATAGAAAGGAGGAAGGACACCAGCTCTGCCAACTTTTCTGCTCCCCGAGGACCTTCTTTCCTCACCGATTTCTCCTCTCTTTCCCTCTTTTCCATGGAAGGGTAGTTCCTTTACCAGCCAGCCTAATTGCATCCTTCCTCCTCACACAGAAGCAAGCCGCTACTATTTATTCTTCTCACTCTCTTCATTCTTGTAAGGCTCTGTCTTTGTAAACTTGGTATATGATGTGTCACTCATGTGTTCATATGTATGAGTGCAGGCACGCATGTGCAGGTCAGATGGCAACCTCACCTTCTACCTTCTTTAAGACAGGGTCTCTTGTTTGGCTCCTGTGTAATTAGCCAGGCTGGACTTTAAATTTCTTGGACTTCTCCTGCCTCCAGGGCTCACAGTGCAGTAGGAGCATTGAGGTTACATCTTTGATGTTGTGTCTGGCTTTCTGTGGACTCTGGGATCTGAACTCAGGTCCTCGTGCTTGTGCTATGAACTTCCTTCTCAGCCCAAGACTCTGTCATTTTAAAGAACATTGCAGTGCCTCTCTTCCCCATTTCCTTTATTTAAATCTACCATCTAACTTTGAATTCGCCATTAAGACCAAAGATCTCATCTGGACAGTTGGCTGGCCAATTAAAAAGCATGGTGCTAAAAAGATCAAAGGGATCCTTCAGCATCCTCACTTCCCCTGGCCCAGACCAGTCTATCAAGCACCACCACCCTCTGTTCACTTCACAGTACTTAACACTCTCTGTGGATGAAAACGTCAACTATTTCCTCCACTAAATTGTTCACTGCTTGAGAGTAAGGACCAAGTAGAGGTTCCCACTAGATCTCGTGGGTTAGCACCTTGATACAATGTAGGCCCTTAATAAATGCTGATTGGAAAAGAACCATTTGTTCTAAAACAAAAACAAAACAAACAAACCAGCAACAAACACTGGAATGTTCCAATTTTCTTTTGACTCATCTTCTTCCTCCTATATTTGTTCCTGATGTTTTCAAAATTCTTAAAACATTGATCTGTCACCCTTGTTCTACCCTTTATCTTTTTGTAATTCAACCTCTGAGCCCATTGAAAAAAATAACCTCTCAACCCAAATGTACTGCCTGTGCCTTGATAACACATCTTGAAGCGTGCATTATTTGACTTTTATGAACCGTCTAGAAATTCCCTTCTCCCTCCTAAATCCTATTGACCTTAGCATTACTTGTTCCATCAAATAACTTCTTCGTCTTTGTCTTGGCCACCTTTTACCTTCTGCCACTCCCTAATTGTGGCCATTCCTGAGAGTTAGGGCAGTCCCTCCCTCTCTTTGTGATGTTATCGATCTCTGTGACTCCAGTTACGTTCTCCATGGGGAGAGTTTTTCTACTTATAGTCCAATCGTGTCCTTTTTTCTTAGCATCTCTATGTCCTGCTGGTTCTTAAAACTTAACACTTGTAAACTAGTTTAATCTCCCCCCGCCATTAAACTTTCTCCTTCTGACTGCAAATTCTTCCAATTTGCCGTCTTCACACTGTATTTTAACCACATCCATTTCTGATGTTCCCATGTCTCCATTCCACTTACTTAGTGCTCATTATATCCTGTTGGGTTTCTCCCTGTGAAACTGCTTTCACTTTTCCTGTCACATGGTTGCCTCCTAAAGCAAGACTCTTACTTAGCTCTCTTCTAGGTCATTGCAGTGATCTTTGAGTGACATCCTCCCTGCCTTCTAGTGCAGAGCAATCTCCTCAACTCTATGTCTTATTGTCTTTCCTTATTCAAAGTATCTTTAGTGACAAGTCCAAGTCCACTTAATAAAGTTCTTAATATCTCCAGACAGTGGAGAAACACATACAGCATGTTCTCTTTTTTTTTTGTTGGATTTCATTGTTCTCTTGCATATACCCTGAGAGGTTTCCCAATACATATTCTCTCTCTCTCATACACACACCAACACCTTCTACTCCTCCTGTATTCTTCACCTTTCCTGCTTCTTTCTCATCTTCCATTCTACTCAAGAAGTGATTTCTTTTCAATGCCATGTTCAAATGCCATCTGCTCCATATGGCCTTTCCTGATGACTTTACCCAGCAATGCTTACCTTCTTTCTACACCCACGAAGTTCTTCCTGGCCTTACAAGACTGACCACCTTGGGCTTGACCCCTGAGCCCGTGCCTCCTATGAGAAGGTAGTTCCAAATGACTGCAGGTCTAGGTCATTCTCATTCTACTCTGCAATGGGCAGATTCTGGATCACGATTTGCTGCCTGAGGCAGGCCGTGGGTGGTATACACCCTTTGTCTAGCTCATGGCATGAGTATCTCCATTTTGGGAGTGATAACAGGAGTTTTAGGGTAAAAGCACCCACTCCAAGTAGCCCCATCAGACTAGACATCCCCACCTTTCTCATTACTCCAACCAAAGAGAACCATAATCAATATGGCACTTGAGAAGAGAAACAGATAAAGGGGTTCAGTGACCCCAAAGTTCATTTTTGGGATGCTGTTATAAGCTGTTGGTTTAAAAACTGAACTGGGGCAAGGAGGCTGAATGTTTAAGAGCACTAGCTGCTCTTATAGAAGACCTGGGTTCAGTTTCCAGCAGCCACATGACAGTTCACAACCATTTGTAACTTCAGTTCCAGGGAATCTGTTGTCTTCTTATGACCTCTATGGGCACCAGGCATGTTCGTGGTGCAAAAACTCATATATATATATATATATATATATATATATATATATATATATATATATATATATATACATATATATAAAATACATCTAAAATTAAAAGAGAAGAACTAGGACACAGGACAAAAGGCATGTATAGTCAAGCAATCTTGACTATAACGAGCCATTGGCTCAGTTCTGGTGCAACAAAATGGTCTGGAGGCATTGCCACAGCTGTCATGGCTTGCAGGGAGCAATTTGGTCCCTCTACGATAATTGTTTCTTCTCCAAGGTAAACCCTTGACATCATAGTTGCCTTCGTTTGGAGGGATTGTTTTCCTACAAGGTTCACTGTGCTGTGGAGAGAGTTTCTGTCCCTTAATCCTCACAGACTAGTCAGATACTGGGGATCCAAGGTGACCACAAGAGAGAGGGAGTAGACGGGAAAGGTTAAAGAGGTGAGCACAGAGATGGAGAAGGTGGAGTAATTAGACCAGGGGCTGTTGACCCCCCTTCTTATCTGGAAAAGATGTGCTTAGTTTCAGGATCTTCTGAAGAGGCAATTATCCTATATGATCTGAATGGATATTAAGTTACATATATTCTTTAACTTTTTATTTTTATTTTTTACATTTTATTGATTTTGCACTAGGTAAATAAAACTTCATGGCACCTGTTTTAAAAGAACAGTATTAAGAATATTTTACAACTTGTCTTTCAGATTGCTTTTTTTCAAGGTCCACAGGCAAATTTGTTCAGAGCTTCTAGGATAACCAAGAAACTATGGAGGAACACTTGGTTGGGGGAATTTCTCCAATGTATCTCATCTCGGGGAAAGTCCTGGTTGAGGAGATAGAGAACAGTCACCACAGACTGGCGGTCACAGGGGATCTCAATTGTGAGCCTGTCAGCAACTCAAGAAATAAGATGTATCTGAGGAAACAAGGGGAAGTGTAAAGGTAAAAAAATAATCCACAGTGCAGACACCTACCATGTCAGGCCAGTGCAGTTGACATCCCCAAATCAGAAGAAGCTGGAAGTGAGATGGAGAAGAAAGACAGGCAGGACGACCACAAACATCTCCTCAGCCAGCCACTGGGACTGACTGGGAGCATGAAGACAATGCTTCATTTGCAGCTGAACCTCATCAACAACATTTCTTTGAAGTCAATAAAGAGAAATTATGAACAGGATTGAAACTTAATGAAGTGCCAGGCTAATTTGGGAGGCAGAGATCAACTGGCAGCTGTGAAGACTGCTTTTGACAAACCCCCAGCATTTCCCATTCGTGTTGTTGGACACATTAAGCCAGAGTTCACAGGCATGAATGGGGAAAACGTCCTTACTTGCTCACCTTATAGGGAACCAGCTGTGCAGGTTTTGTGTTCTGAAGGAGCCAATGATCTGCCATGTTCACAGATGGGCTAATGTTGGGTGGCAGGGCCAGATCACTAAACCACAGGGATCTGCTACCAGGACTGAGGTCACTGTGACCACACCAGGCTATCTCAACATATCCTGGGAATTCTGTATAAAGAGCTTCAGTGTCTGGTTGTTAACCTATCACCTTGGGTTCTGGGTTTGAAGAACAACTGAAAGAAGTTATCAAAATTCTGTCAGTGCTGGGTGACTGTTCTCTTTTCTGTCACTCAAACTTGTAACAGACCCGGCAATGGTTTCCTCAGAAAATGGAGCCACTGTGTGTTTGATGTCCATGTTCTTCTTGGAGCAAGGATGTGATGCTTGTATCAGAAAAAAAGGTGCCTCTTGTTTTTTATGTTTCCCAAGAAGAATCAAAAGAAGAAATGGATGATCTCTTCATCTTGTAGGTTAATGAAATAATACCATGAGTTGGTGAACCAACTAGTTTACATGTTGTGGGAGTCTTGAAATAAAAAAATACACACACAACCACTGTGCTCCAGTTCCTCGATGCAGATTCAAGAGTCTTGTTATGTAAAGACGCAGCGGGGGAGGGCTGAAAATTCCTGAAGGAGACTGGATTATTCTGTGGCCCTGTGCTTGACGGTTGACCCTCCTAGAACATATTCCGCACATGAGAACAACACAGAGACCCTGCCCTGTATGTTTCTCCAGAAGAATTTGATTTACCTCTTTAAAGCAACTTAAAAATCCACTTGATGGGCTTGACTTCTTGGTGTAAAATTTCTAACGTTGATGCTTGTTTTGAGAAACGGATTGAAAACAGTTATTTCTCTATAAATGAGCACTGAAAGCAGTTGAATCACACAGACGTATCATTACACTTCTTGAAAACAGGTCTTTATTGTTGAATTTGTGTCGAGTTGCTCTTTCAGTTGGATTCAATGTACCTCCTTTTCTGAGCTGAACAGGACCAGCAGTGGAAGCAGGCACCAGAAGGAAGGAAACAGCAGGGGATTGGCTACTAGCAAAGCAAGAGTGAAGTCTAACAGCTTTAAGTGATTTTAGCAAGAAATCTAAATATCTGACTGCTCTCCTGCCCACGCCACAACTTCCTTTCACCTTGAATAAATTTGTTCTGGAACAAATAATTCCTTTTGTTCTACCAAAGGCATTCTTGGAGATTTTCAACTTGGACTGGTTTTTAACAAAATTCTTTCTTGACTTGGATTGCAAACACTGAGCACTGTCATTTCTTATTTCTCAGATATAAAACAGAGTTCCATTTTTCTTGGTTGCCCAAAAGTAAAGAAAAGAATCCCTTTGGTCAGCATTATAATTTTAAATACTCTCCACCAGTTTATGTCATCTGTTATTGTGCTCATTTCTTTTCTTTCCTTTCTTTTTTTTTTTTTTTGGAGGGGAGTGGGTAGACAGGATCTTCCTATATGACATAAGTTGTCCTCAAAGTAGCAATCCTTCCGCCTCGGCTCCTGTGTGCTGGCTTTTGGGATGAGTATAATATCACTGGGCCAGTCAGAGTTTAATATAAGTCATTTTTTTATTTAAAAAAATTAATTCGTGTATTTTAGTATCAAGATGTAACCTTCAAGTTTTCTCTATTGTGGAAACTGAGAGCTTAGTTATAGATAGGCAGACACTTTATTAGTAGGTAATTGTTAACAAGTATGATCCAAATGAAAAGGGATTAAAGTCATTTGATGAAGTCATATCTGATAAGTTCACCTAAGTTTAAGTACTGCAAGTTGAAAATATACCTATCAAGTCTTAAGTCTCAGTCTTACTTCAGATATTCTCACAATGCTCACACTAATTAACCTACAATTGGGAAAATCTCAGACAAGTTTGTTTTACAATAAACTCTTGACTCTATCATGCACATTGAGATAGGTGTTCTGTAGATCTGATGGACTCCCCACAACAATTAACCCTCCAAAGCTGACAGCATGGGTGGTTTACCCTTGTGATTATGTGGCTGGCTAGGAACTGTAGCTCCCTGCTGCTGCCCAGCTTCTCGAGAGAATATCACAACATATCACTAACATGGGGAGAGGTCAAAGCTCAGAACCGGAAGTACAGTTGCTACTAGTTGTGAATCACTTTCACATGATTGCACGCAGCCAAAACACTTTAAGTCAAATCATTGCAAGTCAACCTTGTAAATCAAAATGTGCTGTTGGGCACCACTGATATTGCCAGTTCCACTAAGTAATATATTGATGGAAGAGGGTCATCTGTCTATTGTTACTTTCATTGGATAATAAAGAAACTGCCTTGGCCTTTTTGATAGGCCAGCCCTTAGGTGGGTGGAGTAGACAGAACAGAATTGTGGGAGAAAGAAAGCAGAGGCAGGCAGTCGCCATGACTCTCCTCTTCGAGACAGACGCAGGTTAGGATCTTTCCCAGTAAGCCACCACTTCGGAGTGCTACACAGATTACTAAATATGGGTTAAAGCAAGATGTGAGAATTAGCCAATAAGAGGCTGAAACTAATGGGCCAGGCAGTGTTTGAATGAATAGAATTTGTGTGTTGTTATTTTGGGTGTAAAGCTAGCCAGGCGGGCGGTGGGAAGCAGCATGCCGTTCCGTCCTTCTACAATACATGATGACATTCTTTATAATCCAAGAATACGGTGGTGGACAAGATAAATTAATCAAGCCTCTGAGACACAGGCTAAAGTGTGAGACTACTTAGCAATCCTCTGGTATTACATTAACTAATGACAACTTCATTTATTGTTGCTCTCAGTTGAAACCGTGTGTGTGTGTGTGTGTGTGTGTGTGTGTGTGTGTTTGGAGTATGAGCCTATTTTTGAGAAGAGAGCTGGTTGTAGAACTCTAAAATAACTCTAAAGCCATTTCTGACAACTCTGAGGCCAATTTTGAGGCCTCTCAGAAGTAGTGCTCCCCTCCCCCTGAGAACCAAGGACCTAAAAACTTCACATGCAAGTACTGAGATGTTGGGAACTTTCCATCTCCCTGAATAGGGGCAAGATAACCCTTAGGTGTTCACTTAGTTACTGATGTTTTGACTCAGGCCCTGGGAAAGGGGCAAAGTGACCCTCAGATGTTTTCCCTAACCTCATCTGATCTGGCAACTGCTCTCCAGCCAATTATTGGTAATAGCTCTTTTGAATATGCCAATCATAATAGTTAAGAAACAACCCCCAGACACCCCCTTCCTTTTTTGGCTTTTTCCTTTAAAAATAGCTGTGCCAGCCATTCTGGGTCTTTCTGGCCTCCCTAATGCTGAAAGACCTTGTTATGACAGAATTAATAAAATCCTCATGCTTTTACATCAGCTGTGGTGTAAGAGATGGTCTCTTGGGGCGACTCCTCCTTGGTGATTGGACTCTAGGGTCCAACACTGGTATCTTATTATCTCTCTGATTCACCCACTGCATCAGGAGGCTGGGGTGTTACTTAGGCAACGAGACACCATATTGTTGCCATCGAGTTCTTTACTTGGCAGTATCATTACTGTGACCAAGTGCCCGAGAGAAGCAACTTAAAGGAGGATGGGTACACTTTGGTTCATGGCTTCAGAGGTGGGAAGTTCATAGACTTTGACTGTGTAGACTCAGGGTCAGGATATCATAGCAGTGAGAACATGCGGCAGAGATTATCAATGTCATAGTGGATAGGAAGAAGAGAGAGAGAGAGAGAGAGAGAGAGAGAGAGAGAGAGAGAGAGAGAGAGAAGAGACAAGGGACCAGACTTAGTCTCCAAAGGCATACCCTCAGTGAATTATTTCCTCCAGTTAGGCTCTACTCCCTAAAATTCCCACTATTTCTGAAACAATACCCCTAGCTGGGGACCAATGGGGTCAGCCGGGGAGCATACCGGCTCACCTGAGCAGATAAACTGGAGTGGGCGCTTGCTGGCAGGTATTTGCTGTACTTCCTGGACATCTCCCTCAACACCTAGCATCACGCCGTGCAACTCCTGAAGAGCAATGAGACTTCAGGGGGTATTTCATTTTCAAATCATAGCACTCTGCCCGTGGGTACCAAAGGCCCATGGCCATCTCATGATATAAAATTCATTTAATCCACCATCAAGGAACACCATAGTCTTAACAATTCCAACAGTTTTAAAGACCCAAATTCAATGTCTCTTCTGAGACTCGAGTAAACTTTTAGCTATGAGTCTGTGGAAACTCAAGAACAATTGACACACTTCTATGATAAAATGGGACAAAGCTCACATTTCCATCCCCAAAGGAGGAATGGGAACGGAAGAGAACCGGACTGAAGCAAACTGAAACCTAGCTAGAGAAACTCTGAATCCAGTTTCTCATGTCCGTCACCGTCCTGGGAATTAGGGGGTTCGATGGGCTACACAGGGGGCCTAGGCAGCCTTGTTCCTGGAGTTTTTTTTTTTCATTTTCCAGTCCTCTCCTGCACTGATCCCAGCCAGTGCCTGTGGATTTCCTCAGCAGATTTTCTACACCCTTGGAGTGTCCCCTGCAGCTTTGTTTCTGTCCTCAGAAACAAATAATGGCTTCCTTATTACCATCTCAGAGTCTCCCTGCATGGACTCTGATTCTACCACAGTTGCCTGGACTCCTAAGCCTTATGGTGAAGTTTGGAGAGAGTTTCCATGGCTCTTTAACTCTTGAGTTCTGCATGTATTCAAAACTATGGACATCAAAATCTTCATCCAGACCATGTGATTACCTATTTGACACAGACTGTTGCTGCGAAGGCCCCTCTTAGTACCTGGGTGACTGAATGTGGTGAAATTAACACCAGGGAAGTTCCTAGGCACCTCTCTGTGCGTAAGGCACACCAGAGACAGTCCATTTCCATGTAATCTTTCTCAAGGAAGATTTCCAATGACATTTTCACGTCCTGAAGACCGGAATAATTTTCAAGGTGCTTTTCCTATTCCATTTCGTTGTTGCTTAAATTTTGATTTTAGGAGTATGAGTGTTTTGTCTACACTCATGTCTGTACAGCACTTGTGTGCCCAGTTCCTGGGGAGGCCAGAAGAGAGCAGTGGATCACCTGGAACTCTGGAACTGAAGTTACCGATGGTTGTGAGCTGTCAAGAGGTTACTGGGAATTGAACCCAGGTCTTCTGGAAGAGTGGCCGGTGCTTTCAACTGCTGAGCCATCTCTCCAGTTCATCCTGAGCCTCATTTTAGGTGTGCTAATAATCTCTTCAGGAGCCATGAGTGCAGGCAAGTTTTCAGTTAACTTGACACATATTGTTATTGGAAGAGAGGGAGCCTCAAGAGAGAAAATACTTCTTTAAGACCCAGCTGCAGTAAGCCTTAGGCATTTTCTTAATTAGTGATTGACATCGGAGGACCCCGCCCATTGTGGGTGAGGCCACTCCTGAACTGGTGGTCTTGGTTTCTATAGGAAAGCAGGCTGGGGCAGGACTCCAGAGCCTGACGAACTGCTACTGCAGGCTTCCCTAAGTTTTAGACTCTCTGGCATCTAGAGGCTCAGGAGCTCCCCCGACACTGGTTCTGGCACCTGGTGAGGGAGGTTAAGGAGGACAGTGGTGGGGCCTTCCTGTCCCTTAGACTGGGGAGGCCCTCCAGGGAGGCTTGAAAGCTGTAGCTCAACAATCCAAAAACAGCTTCACACCTGTGTAACAAAACAAGGAAGGTCAGGAAACATCAGCAAATAGAATTATGGGAGTCTGGTAAGAAGACGGGCATCTGGGAGGCAGTTGCGGAAGCCTGAATTCTGCAGATAGATCTCATGACTTCAAGGGACTCTGGACAAAACTTAAAGAGTAGCGTGATAAGAAAGTGCAAGAAAACAAACCAAACCAACCAACCAACCAACCAACCAACCAAACAAAAACACCCAAAAAGCCCATTTATTCTGAGAATCTAAAATCTGGATTAAAAAAATGATGAACTTCAGAGAACCTCCATACGGAATTTTGTTTTCTTCCTTCACTTACTAACAATCTAACAAGAAAAACAAAAGAAAACATGGCCCTTTAAAACATTGCTGTCCAGTCTGCCTGTGGTTACTTGGTTCAAAGTTTCCATGTTCTACTGAGGTATGGCCTGCACATTTTGGTTACAAAAGAAAAAAAAAAGATCTGGGGAAAACAAAAAGCTGTCTTCCCCAGTACACATTGTAACTACAAAGAAAATTCATTAACAAAGCCATTTATCCCCTAAAAACAAAACAGAAACCCTTCTAGTTCTCAATTGCTACACTCCAAGCATCCACCACACGCAGCCAGCATGCACCCCCACAACCAGGTTTCCACAACCCACATCTACAATTGCGTACTGAGGACCCTGAACTCAGGCCTCAGAGAGAAGCTAGGAGCAGAAGGTACCTGCGCAGCTTTTGCTGGGTTGGTTCTGGCCTGCTGATGTAGTGTCAGCGGGGTCCCAGAGGCAGCGGTGGGCATGGCAAGGCCAGGGCTGAGGCTGGCACAGGGCTCTGTCCCAGTTCTCCTGTAATAGCCTTTGGGACCGCTGCCCGGACCACTGCTGGACCAAAGTGCCCTGCCGGCTGTCAGAAAGATGTGCCTGGCCTTTTCAAAGACAGTTGCAAGGTTGCAAGAAGATTGTTCTAAAGTGTGCTAGGCAGCTGGTTGGGGGTGGGAACTCCTGACAACCTGACATTGAGATCTGCTATGGAACCAAGCAGTTTCTAAATGCATTTTTAAAAAGAAGAAAAGAAAAAGAAAAGCGGGTTTTCATTTTTTTATTTTTTAGAGTAACTTGCATGCTCTGTGTTTTAAAAAGAAGAAAAGGACAACTGAAAACCAATCATCCACTTGCTAGGCAAAAGCACCACCATGACCGGACTTCCCAGCTGTGACTTCTATTTATTTTCCTTTTACTTCATTCCTTGAGATCGTCTATTGTTTTATTTGATAGCCGTGTGAATTATTTCCAGAAACTTTATATCCACCATTGATGCATTCCTTCATGTGATACTAGCATTTTATGAAGACGAAATACTAATGGCTCCCGTTCTTTTGGATGCTCTCGACATTTATTTCAAACATCAATAGATGACAACCTACTCATCTATCCATGCATCCGTTGTCTATCTGTCTCCACGTGCCTCTGTCTCCTTTGATTGCAATTTTATAGACATAGATTTGTATTGGGAGGTTTTTACCCAAATGTCTTAATTACATCTTCCTTTCGGTTGAAGGAGAAGAGTGAGTAAAAGATGAATTTTAGAAGTTTAAAAGAAAAAGAAAAGAAAGAAAGCAGGCTGAGCAAGCCAGTAAGCAGCACCCCTCCACGGCCTCTGCATCAGCGCCTGCCTCCAGGGTCTAGCCTTGTTGATTTCCTGTCCTGACTTCCTTCAGTGATGGATGACAATTTGGAAGTGTAAGCCTAATAAGCCTCCCCCCACCACTGCCCAAAATAAAGCTTGCTTTTGGTCATGGTGTTTCATCGCAGCAATAGTAACCCTAACAAGGATGTTTTCCTTGGTCCCAACTTTACTGACCAAACTCTCCAATTTCACATCTTTCCAGCATACTTTTTTGTTCCCAATTCTCTCTACAAATTTATCTAATCCAGAAACAGCCGTGCCTCCTCCTAAATGCTGGAATGCTTGAAATGTCCTCTGCCATTACTTTTAAATCTCACACCCTTGGGCCGGGAACAACATGTAAACAGGTTCTTTGCCAGGATGTAACATGCCTGGCATCCAGTCTAGTTCGGAGTTGACTCTATCCTCCCTCTGAAACCTCGCGAGTCTGACCTTCCCTGTCTGCATTCCTGTGCACATTCTGTTCTCCTGACTCTGCCCCAGCCATCCTTGAAGCCCTGCTAACATCACTCTAGGGCTTCCCCAGTCCACATTGCCAAACTTTTCGAATTTCTCTCACAAATTCTTCTGAACCCTGTTGTCACCCACAACAGAACTCCCAATGTGTGTGCTTTCTTTTCTGTTCTCAGTACATCACTGTGACCCGATACCTAAAGAAGTAAGGAAATGGAGGAAGAGTGTGTTCCGCTCATCTTCTCAGAGGTCTCAGCCCACAGTCGTTGGTGACATTGATTCTGAGCCCATGGTGCAGCAGAATATTGTGGCATGTGATGATTTATGTGTTCCTGAATTCCCCCCCCCCCCAACCATCTAAAATAGCCCTGCAAGTCCAGAACCAAGTGTTCAACCCAAGAGCCTGCGGGGAGCGTTTTGTATTCAGCCCTAACTCTTCCGCTTACGTGGTTAGCTGTCCTCGGGCAACATGATTGCCACATTGTGCCATGTTGCTCAGACACAGGCTGAAATGGAAAAGTGAGCATTTACTGAGAACTCCATCCATGTTCCCCAAGCAATTGACAGATATAAACAAAACAGAGTACTTCTTGCTCCTGGGTCACATCTGTTCGGGTTCTGTCCATTTAGTCTATGATGCAAGCAGGTGTCAACTATGTTGTAAAAACAAATTTAAAGGTTCTCATTTTAGAGATCTAGAAAATGCTTATAAAAATATGCATCTGGGCATTTTAGAGTGCAGTGATTAAATTCTTAGGAAAGTTACAGTGTATCCATTGTTCTATGTTTTAACGGACACAAAGGAGACCTGACTTCAGCTCACGAAAAGCCTAAAGTTTTGGTTGGAGAGAAAATGACGGTGGCATTTGACAATACGATGTAATTAGATGAAGGGTGATGTGATGTTAGATGCCCCTAGGTGAAATGTCCTCCTGAGCTAAAAGGTGAAAGAGGTGGGAGCTTGGGTTGACTCGGCCTTGGTGTAGCAGGAACAATGGCTTACGATGTGGGGCTAATAACAAAACGGGCAGGCTATGGATTGCCAGGAGACTGGGTGACTGGAACTCTGGGCTCACACTTCTGAAATCATGCTGGGTGTTTTGGATGCATGAATTGGAACTAGATTCTTGGATAGCTTTCTTTTGGTGGCAAGACAAATTACCACAAATGTCGTGGCTAAACCACACAAATTTGTGGCCTTTATGGTTCTCTACGTCAGAAGTCCCATGGACTCAATAGTTTTCTCTGCCTTAGACTCATAGACTAAGGTCAAGGCTTTGGTACAACCAGACTTTGGTTGGGAATGGGCTACCAGGCTCATTTCTGATTTGGGGAGAACCGAGTCCAGTGTATTTTAAAGGCTATGGTCCCTTTGTTTTCTTGCTGGCTGTTGAAACATTGTGTTTCTAGAGGCCACTTGTCTACTTGACTTATAATGCTCCTACATCTTCCAAACTAAAGGCAGTAGTTTGAGTTCTTCTAGTATTGTCTATGGCTCTGAGGCCTTTTGATTTAGAGCTATTGACTCTGATACCTCCGCCTTTCCCCCCCACATTTAAGACCTCACGTAACGACTTGGTCCTAACCAGATCATCAGAATTAATCTCCTACTATCCGATATTGAAAGTCACTAACTGTATTTCTATTGGCAAAATACTTGTTGTTTCTAAGGTAACATGTCCACAGGACCAGTGATGCCCTCCGCTATCTCATGACCCAACAGGATGGCCCTCAACAGATGCCATGTTCTTGGACTTTTACAATTGTGCCCCAAACCTCTTTGTAAATTCCCGTCCAGTAATAGCATTTAGTTACAGCCACAGAGAAGGGACTAAGAAGGTGACTGGGACTCAGTGTATGAAGAGAGGCAATGCTTGGAGACGAGGTCAGAGAGGTGCAGACCCAGCCATCGGCCATTAGCTTGCCTTAAGCCGATCCTGAGCGCCCGCACTGCTCTTTCCCACTGTGCGCTCCAAGACTGCAGTCTGACTACTGTGCAGAAGGGATTATTTATCTTAAGAAATTTGGACCATGGAACAAAATAGCATATTTCAAGTTCTGGCTATAGATTGCTGTGAAAAATTAACTTGTTATATGCGTTTATTGACTATTGTTTACAACCAAACAAAGCTGCTCTCCTTTCCATAATAAGAAGAGCTGGTAATATTGTACCTTTCTTATTTTCCACCCTCAATATTATTATACAATGAAGAGCTGAATATATAATATACCACGGAGAGGGTAATGAGCAGGATTCAATCACACATTTAAATGAATTAAAAAAATCTGAACCATGTCCAAGTGGCTCCATCTAAGCATCACTTAAGAATCTGTTTGTTCAGTTGAGTTTTGTCTCTGCAGCTGCCAAGACGCTTCGGTTCTGCCAGCTCCACGCTCTGATTGCAAAATAAATGGTGGTCACTTAACAGTGGAGATGAAAACTTGGGGTGTTCCGTGAGAAGGCCATGCTGAGCATCCTGATAATAGCAAACCAGGCATTCCCCCTCCTAGGCTTCCCGCTTAGCCTGAGGGCCATTCATTCTGAGGGGGTGTTCTCACCTGCCCCAAATCAACAGCCTTTGGCGGTCTGTGTGTGTGTGTGTGTGTGTGTGTGTGTGTGTGTGTGTGTGTGCTTTTGGAAGATGGCTGCAACTTTGCTGGAGCTACAGTCATAAATATTTTTGTACTATAATAGGTTGTCAAAACAAATCTGTGTTTTCCATTTGTGTGTGCATGAGTGTGTCGGTACGCCTCTTCATCTCTCTGTCCGTCTCGTTGGTAGAGCACAAATAACTTACTTTCTTCATTGAGGATTTTTTTCCCCTCATGACATGGGCATGTGCAGCACTGATTCATGAAGAGTGGGCACAGGGATGGCCATGTGACCTATAGGAACGGTTCCTTTATCTCTGTTCTAGGGAATTTTTGTGATTCTCTGATGTGGCCAGAACCGCAGTTTCCTTTCAACATTTCCTGAAACTCGGTACTCACTGTAACTCTGAACTGAAGAGGGGGCACTAAGGTGGTCTTATTGACCACACAGTTGTGCCTGTAGGATTGTTCCATAACACACACATCCCGTTCCACTATGCTCATCACTCGCCAGTTATGTGACCTTAGGAGAGACCCTTATCTTCCCTGAGCCTCCAGCTCCCCCCTCCATTTTTTTTATTTTACAATAAAGCAAACAAAGTAGCGGTTGTGGGAATCAACCCATGACAAGGCAAATAAAGCACTCAGTGGAGTGTCTTTCCCAGCCAAGAGTGCGCTAAGTGGCAGCCATTTTTATTATCAGTTTTCATTGGCTTATTTCATATGGATGGCACGGCATGAGTGCTTGGCAAAGCAGCTGTCTCTCTGGTGCACAAAAACTCAGTCCCCTAGAGGATAGCACATCAAACTCCACCGTTCAACACATACCTGCCTTGGAATTTTTCACAATATTTTTCTCTTTTCAAGTGAACCTGGAGAAAACATTTTGCTCCTTGCTACCTGAATTTGCCAGCAATTTCTAGTTTCCAAGGAGATTGCAAATGGATGTATTTGTGTCTGCTGATTTGCCTAAACTTCAGGAAGGTTTCTCGGGGAATTCTTCAAAAGAAACAGATTATAATGGGAAGGCTTTCCCTTGTTTCATGAGCCACAGAAATTGTGTGTGTGCATGTGTGTGTGTGAGTGTGTGTGTGTGTGTCCTTGGTTATCTAAATGCTATGTATAAGTGGCCAGGCAAAATGGAATAATTTGCTAATGAAAGATTTATCTCCCCATGACTGCAATTTTATATGTCCTTTTAAATTAATTTACTTGGTTTTTTTTTTTCTATTTAGAAAAACATCGAGTGCAATTTGGAATTGTAATTAGGATATTCTGTACCATCTGCAGTGCTTGCTGTAATTCTCTAGCTCTACTCAGATTGCATCCTGAAGAAAGCCGGAGCTGGAATCTGATTTTCATTCTGGAAATCCCAATAGCACCCATGCCGTGTTTATCCTCAGCAAGTGTTTGATATCGGTTAATCAACAATAAAGTTGGCTTCTGGCTTCCACTCGTATTTGGAGCAAATAATTGGATGGTTGACCAGACTTGCAGTTTCCAAAGGCTCTTGATTCAAATTCTAAATGGACAGCAGTAGTCTGTTTGACCTTGACCTGGGCCTCTCTTTGTTTAATCAAAAATGGCTTTTGGTCCCACGAGGAGCTGTCACTGTTGACTTTTTTTTTTTTTAAACAAATCTTATTGTTGGAAATTTAAATTTAGAGCTCAATGTTATTCTTTTTTACTAAACATTCTGATTCGCCATCTCCACTCTTAAGTGATCATTGTTTATTTTGCAAGGCCTGGTTCAAATTTAACTGATCATTCTTTGTTCATCACGTGGTCTCTTGGCATTGGGAAGCACAGAGTGCAGTGCAAACACAAGCTTCCGAGCCATGCTGCCTGTCTTACTAGCCTTGTGACTCAACCTTAGGAATTTCTCCTTTGACATCTGTGGACAAAGGTGGCTGTGATCATCCTGTGGGAATTTGTACATGAAATGCCAGCACTATGCTTTGCTCGTAGATAGGATGCGCTCTATTGATATGTTTCTCCCTACTTACCATGTGCTTTGGCATCCGAGAGAACAGGTTAGCACAGTTCCTCTCCTCGAAAAAGTGGACAGTCGAGATGGGAGATATGAAGAATCGCTAGTGATGACACCAATATTAAGCAACAGTTGTCCTTGTCTTGTCTAAAAATGGTCTGTGAATAGCTGGGGTGGAAAGAGTGAGTGGGAAAGCAACCTAAGAAAAGAGTCTAAAGGAAACATGGTTGGCAGCCAACCCCAGCTTCATGCATTGGAGCTACCCCCTTGCCAGTGCCTTCTGCTGCGATGGCTGAACGGTAGCGCGCCCACAAAAGCTGACGCTTCCATGCCTGCGTAATAATCGAGTGGATTATGTTCCTCTTGGTTCGCTGTATTAGACTAAGTATTACCAGAGTTTGTTTTTTTGCCAACTGCTCTTCGATGGATCAAATAGATAATATACTTTTACTTCTGTTATCTTTAATATTTTTAATTCAAAATGTATGCAATGGGTTGGGAGTGCTGGGGGAGGGTACCCAGCCCCCGTGAGCAGATTTGTTACCACCCCATCTGCCGTTCCAAATGCTAAGTCTCAGGAACACCACTGCTTTGCAGTATGTTATATTTTACAAGACTTTGGGCAAAGAGAAACACAGAAAGATAGTGACAATCACTGCGGGGCTAGAGAGACAGAGAGCATAAGGTTAGAGCTAAAACTTCTAAAAAGCAACTGGAGTGTTGGAAAAAGGAACAGAGGGAAAAGGAGAATATATTTACCAGGGAATTAATGAACAGGCTAAAGGTATTTACGTAGGCAGAGAGCATATGGAAAAGGGGGAAATGAATCATGGAAGAAAGTAGCAAGTCTAACTCCACGGATCATTTCGTCTTGAGAAGTGTGTGTGTGTGTGTGTGTGTGTGTATGAAACATTTTTAATATATGTAAGTATGTATATATATTATATACATACATCTTTGGAAGAAGAAGTTACTAAATGCAGTTCACAGTATATAAAAAGGAAAACATATCTCCCATGAGAGTGGTATGATGATTACCATGTTCTGCAGGGTTATGTATGTCTAAACTCTATCTTTAAGGTATTAGGGAGCAATTCTAAGAAGGAAGCCATGGAGCCAGAGGAGAGGGGCAGAGAGCTGAGATCTGTGTGAATATGGTAATCTCTTTTGCTTCCTGGCACTTGGATTGTCCCTTTTTGGATTCAAGACTTGCTATTATGCCAAGAGACTGATATTGCCAAAGACCAGCTATCTTCTGGTATTATGTCTCTTGCAAGCAAGGTTGTGGAGGAAAAGGGTGACTTGGGGAGACGGTGGGCTCTGGAAAGACCATGACAGGGTAGGGTTGAAGGCTTCTCCGATGTGAAAGTACACGGATAGGGAAGTGTCCCAGGGTGACTCTCTGCCCCTCTCCTCTGGCTCCATGGCTTCCTTTGGCCCATTACTGACAGAAAATGAGTTCTCACAGAAAAAGCCTTGCTGCCACAGGTTGGCAATCACTTTGTGTCATTGACTTTCTAACATCATCATTTCTAAGCATCATTTGTGATGTTTCAAAGACTGAGACTCTGTCCTTAAGGCAAAACACTTCAAGACAGTCAGCTCTTAGTCTTAACATTAGAAGAAAGAATCTGAAAATTAAGAGATGAATCCCCTAAGATACTTAACTGGGCTAATGAATACCCTTAGGACCAACAACAACAACAACAACAACAAACAAAAAAAACCCAAAACCAAGGCAAAACAGAGTAAGGTTGCCTTGCCCAGAAAGCTGAGGAAAAGGAACAGCAGCAGGATTGTGTCAGGACTTGAGGAGACTTTGGAGCCTCCTAGCAAGGATGTGATGTGGACTATCACCAACCAATTACAAGATGAAGTCTGCTGCCAGGGTAGGAGTCCAGAGGCGGGAAGACTCTATCTTCCCCCATTGAAGTGTTAATTTCAAAGTTAATTTCAAAGGATTAGGCGTCTAGGTTTCGATTCCCTGGCTTGTTGACAACAACGTGTTCCCATGAGCTTCCACGCTGCTGCCAAGCCTGTCCTGCACTGTGTCCTTGGATATCAACTGATGATGTCCTTCAGTGGAGAATCCTGAGCTAACCAGCGAAATCAACTCAATATTAGACCAAAATTTCAGCTCTTACTTATACGACTTTCTCTTGGGCCAGATATCAGCCACCTTTCTCTTTTTAGTTTTCTTTAACACCTTTATGCTGAAAGCCTGGTCAGCATGTCAGCGACACTGGCTGTCACCACTAAAGAATTCTTGGGCAGTCCACCAGAATCTATGTGTCCTTTTGAACACCCTCATCCCCAGTATACAGACTTCACTGCCTTGCTACCAGTAGGCAAGACTGGGGTCTGAAGACATATACAGGGTTTAGGGCATACGAAAAGACAGAAAAAAGATGTCTTTTTCTTGAGTCTCAAGACTGTAGGGGAACTTATTTCCCAGGTTTTGGAACCAGGAAACTTGGGTTCAAATTCTGGTTCTGCCATGACTATAGAGTCTTCCTTTCTTTAAGTGAAGAAAAGGGGGAATTGTTATTAGTGACATCCAGGGGCCCTGCCCTGGCCCTCACCTTGTAATGGTCTGGAAGCGGCTTGCACTTGGGAGGAGGGTGTCGAGTATCATGGTCTCTTTTCCTGCCTTTTGCTTCTCTTGATTTCCCTCTTCTCTTCCACGGGTACCATTCGCACCTTGCATAGCTCTTAAGGCATTTATCATGGACTTACCGATTAAATTATGTGTCTTGGGGACATTGGGATTGACATTTTGTAGACTGCGTTGTGATATAAAAGTACCAAGCAATGTGTCTGGTTCATAAATCTTTCGGAGTCAAGTGTCCAGCACAGACGCTTTGTAAGCCAGACACCTCTGTCTGAGATGCCTGGTGTCTGGGGACCATTCTCGTCTCTTGGGAAAGTCCGCATGTTCCAGACAACATAAGCACTATGGCTGGTTTGGCGAGGAGGAGTTGGTAACTTTTATTACAAGTTATTCAGAGTCAATAGTTATGTTTTATATTTTCTTCTAGCCCCTCCTTCTTATAGCTCTCAGAAGTTTTGTTTGTGGTCATCATTTGGGTGGGGATTTGTTGTTGTTGTTCCGCTTTGTGATACCAAAGACAGCATCTGGCTTCAGTCGTTTGAATGCACAGGAGAATTTAGTAGAAGGGACGTGGAGTTGAACTGAACAATGATTATTAATGTGCCAAGCGTCCTAGAGGCAGGCAGACACCAGATTAATGGATACGGTGATTCTGTTGTCCTTTTAGTGACTTTGTTTTCTCCCTTGCCTTAAAACTGGGAGAAAAAGGCAGTAATAGTCATCTCTTTCTGGTCTCAGTTTAATCAGTGAAGTTGTACATGACTTGGAACACTTTCTCCGCCAGAGACACAAAAGGGAGAAGCTCTCCAATGCTCATGGCGGCCTTCTTATTTTCTGCCATTGTCAATCCAGATGACGGTCAAGCCAATAAAAGTAGCTCATATGTTTTGTGCCAAGAAGTCATCTCATCCTAATCTTTAGCAACCCAGGGTCTGACTGTGGTAGAACCTGCTCTTCAGCTCCTGGATGAGCTGATGCAGTTTCCCAGGGAAAGCTTGCTCTACCCTGGCCAGGGTCACATCTGTCTTTTTAACTAGTGATTTTACTAACAGTTCTATCAAAATAAGTCATGGCATGTCTGTCGCTGGTTTGTCTACCTTAGGACAGAATCATCAGTGACAAGACAACCCACCTCTTTGCCTTAACTTCTTCCAGACGCCACACAGGTAGCACGGCTTTCCTGCAATTTAGGATGCTCTGAGTTAGCATCAAGTTCCGAGGCAGGAACAATGAAGGATCATAATACAACCTTGCCTAACCCCTTTCCTGTCGATTGAATGACACCAGGAGAAGTTTTGCATGCTGATATCCCTGCTGATAACTTGGGTAAGCCAGATGTGCCAAGATCTACAAGACACGACTTGCAAAGACATTGAGCTAATTACAGCTAAGAAAGTGGCTGAGCTGTATAAACATGGCCCCAAAGCAGTCTGCTTATAATAGTTCCTATTTCAATGCTAAGAAAATAAGAAGTTAAAAATAGTCATAGTCTTTAGTATGGACTAACATATATTTAGAAAATAGTTTTTGAGACAAATCAATTCTTAGGCTCACCAAGAAATTGAAAAAATTTTAAGTATACTCCTATTATCACCGAGGGCTCTGTGGCTGTCCAGAGTTGGTGCAGCCACTTGGGCCACGTTGGTGTCCAAGAGACTTGATGCCACTTGGGCCATACTGATCTGGGTGGCCTGGGCTGCCCCCGCGGCTATGGTGACATCTGGGCCCAAGCTTCTGCTGAAGGCTGTGTCTGGGTCTGTGGTCCTGCTGAAGCTGGTGTCTGCGGTGATGTCCATGGCCAGTGTTATCACAGGAGGTCATAGGAACCACACGTGTGGAAATCTGAAGGGCTGCTCCAGCCCTGGAGGAGATGGCCCTGCCCCTTGCTGGATTCTGTGGCAGGAGAGCTGGTCCCACCTCTTAGGGGACAGCTGCCACCCCCCACCTCCAACTCAGAAAAGATGGTCCACCCCTCACCACAGGCGTGCAACTCACCAGGGCAGTACACTAGAGCTGAACCTATTGTTAGGGATGCTGGCGAACTGATTCTGAGGGTGTGAGAGCAGGAGAGCTGACCCCACCCTCCTCATCTGCCATGTGGTGGTATGGGTGAGACAAAGATGTCCTCCCCTGCTCAACCATCAACACCCACGGCAGGTGAGAGAGTAGGCCCCGGGGTCATGAAAATGGGAGAACTAGCCCTGTGCCTCACCAGCTGCTACACAGAGGAGAGCAAGCTCTGAAAACTAGCGTTGACCCTATTGGGTGTGTACTGGGGACAGAGGTGAGCCAGCCCTGAGGGTGTGAGGACAAGAGGGCTGAAGCTCCAAGCCTACCCCTCACCTCCATCCTACCCTCCTCCACTTCCACCCAAGTGCAAGCCTTGAACACTCCTGCAGCGGGAGCCCCCCACCCTCCACCCCTACCTCCCACCTGAGAAAGTGTGCCTTGTATACCCTGCAGTGATCGGGAGAGAGGACTCTGCACCTTACCTGGGCAAAACCTAGCTGTACCAATGTGAGGAGGCCAGATTGGGGGACCGCTGACCCTGCCTTTGCTGGAGGCATATTGGGTGAGCTAGCTGAGGCAGTGATGGAGAACTGGCCAGGGTAGTGACAACAATGGAAAGCTGGCAGGCTGACCAACCCAGCTACCACCCAGACCCAGAACTAGCGTTATGAGTTAGCCCACCCCAACATCCATAATCTATGAACTGCTGGAGCATGTGAAGGGGACAAACATACAGATCCAAACTGCAGAATTTCCATGACACAGGACAATAGGTTATCCAAGAGAACCCCAGAGAGCGCCCCTTGTCAATACTGTAGCAGAAGCCGGAGGCCTCGAGCCAGACCAAAGACTCATAGCAGTGAACACTTAGAAGTAAAGATGAACGGACTAAGGGTAAACTGTGTGACTCAAGGGCCCTCACGAGAGCTTCCACGACAAGATTCTTCCTTTTTTTTGGCGAGGGGGGGGGGGAGCGGGGTGTTGGGTTTTCTTTTAAATTCTGTTTTGTATTTTTTGGGGAGTTGTTTTTGGCTTTTCTTTTAAATTCTGTTTTTTTGGGGGGGTGGTGAGGGAAAGGGCAGAAGCGAAGGGACCGAGAGATAAGCAGGATTGGGAAGCGTGATATGAAATCCACAGAGAATCAACAATTGAGAAAAAATTCTAAGTATGCAGACAATATTACGGATATTATTTTTAGTGCTCCTTTTCATTGTTCAGAGTATGTTACTTATGCTTACTCTCTAGAGTAGAGGCCACAGCTCGTAGACTTATGCAACTTAACCCCTCTGTCTTGGGGCCTAAGTGGAGCTTCGTTCCGAAGACAGAAACCACATCTCCTAGTCTCCACCTCCCTGATGTCCAGTGTCTTAGGCCCACCTGGAGGTCATATGCACAGGGCTCTGCAGTCACACTCTCACACCCTGCTAGCACTTTAGTCTCTACCACCCTAGAGTCCCACGTGGTGTTTCTGTAGCTTCCTCAAGGCAGAGGCCAGCACCCACTTCCACGCCAACTCCCAGCTTCTCTGTAACCTCTTAGAACTCCTACCTACTTGTCAGGTCAGAGGTCACAGTCCTGCGAACCCTGGCAGTCAATGCCACTCTCTGCCAACTTTTGCAGATCACTAGTTGATGAGGTCAGAGGTCCTCCCTTCCCTTAATCTGAAGGGTAAATTGATCTGAAGCCATACCCTATCTAAGAATCATTCTTGAGTTGCCCCAATACTGAATTTCAGGTGTCACCTAGTAGATCTCAGACTAAGTTAGCATCTAGCAGAGACCCAAATGCTCACTCAACACAAGTTGACCAGAAACTCATACTCAAAGGCACACACAATGAGAGATGATGTTCAACTTTCAAGAGTCAGGCGATATGAAAGCCCACTTCAGTGTCCCAGCTTACCAATTCCATAGCAGTGGTCCCCAGTGAGAACAACTTAGACAAAACTGTAAGCAAGAAACATTAAAGGATAATTATAAGTATATTCAAAGAATTAGAAAAGGGATTCAAATAAAACCTGAATGAATTTAAAGAAGAGATGAATAAACACTTCAGTGGATCCCAAGGAAACACTAATAGCTGAGTAAAAAGGGAAGACCATTCAGGATTGACAATAAACGTCAGTAAAATGATAGAAACATGAAAGAAATCTCAAACTGAAATAGAGCTGGGAACAAAAATCTAAATAAATTAAAATAACCTACAGAAAGTCTCATCAATAAAATGGTTTGGGTGGAAGACAGAGTATCAGGGTTTAAAGACAAGGTAGAGGATAAGATCCTTCAATTAAACAATAAAAGAACATTAAAAACCACATAAACAGAGTGTATTAGATCTTTAGAAAAAAACCAAACTTCTGAATTATGGGTACAGATGAATGAAAAGATTTCCATGTCAACGGCTTCTCTTGACTAGTCCTGTACTTCTGACGCACTGTGTCAGGTTCTTGGTGTGCCTTGCTGCCCCGTGCCCATGAGCCCAGAACAAGTCTTACTTTTAGAATGCTTCCTACTCCCATTCACTCACTATTACAGTGAACCCAGGGATATCTTCTCAGGAGGCCCCCAAGGCTCCAGTCTAATTAGTAAGTTAATGCCTGTGTTGGCTGTCGGAGGCTCACATTCTACACTGTAACCACCGGGCTACGTCTCTTTCTTCCTCTCTGGATGATCAGTCCTCAAAGAAGGGGCCAAGGTCTTGTATAAGAGACAATTCTCTGAGGGTCTATCAATGTTCTGTTGTGTAAATAGAGGCGACTCACACTTGACCAAAATTTTGTCCAGTCTAGGTAGCTTATTCTCTTTCTAAACAGCTTCTACTTAGATGAAATAATAGGCTGTATTCACTTTGTATTCTGAAAAACTAAAATTGTTTGCTTCCCTGGACAGGACACAGACAGTTTGCCATTCTAGCAGATGAGTCTGGGTGTGGAATTATCTTCCAGACAGCCGGGACTGGCCTGTACTCACAGTGAGTTACTGGCAGGAACTGTCGGAACAATGCCTGACCAGCTGGACTGGTGAGCTCTGGAAGATGCTGCTGCCTCCGACGCTCGCAATCCTCCGAGATTGACCTTCCTCTCATTTCTCAACCTGCCCTAGTCTGGTTGTTGCCAGGAGCAGATAATCAGTACCCAGGTGTCACAAGTCCATGGACACAGTTTGTCTCTTGTGTGACTTGGATTCTCATCAGCATTCACATGGCTGAGCACTGGCCCCTGCTAACACTTTCTTCTTTTGTCTTCCGTGACCCCACCCAGCTCAGCTTTCCAAGTCCTCTTTCTCTGGGTCATGCTTCTCTATTTCCCCACTGAGTATTTCTTCTCTGAAGGTTCAGCCTTGGCCTTTCCCTGATAATATTCACAGATCTTTTCCTATGAGACCTCATCCACATCCTGGGCTTCAGTTGTCCCCACTCTGACATAACTCACAAATCTGTATCTCTAGCTTCGGGTTTTGTCCAAAATCAGATTTTTAGGTATAGTTGCTACCTAACATTCTTACTTCTACTTCAGCAGGTCTGAAACCAAATTCCAGTCTCAAATCCATCCCTCAATCTCTATTCTCAGTCTCAGTGAAAAACCTTGTCTAGTGTTTGTTTACTCCAGCCATATATATGTCATCTTTCGTATTTTCTTCTGTCTTTCCACAGATGAAAAATTCTCAATATTATAAGCTATTTAGGAGAAATGAAAATGCCGTGAGGCACTATTTTACGCCCACCAAGACAGCTAGTAAGAAACAAAAATCAAACAAGTGTTTATGAGCCCTTATACACAGCTTATGGGAATGTGTCAGGGCCCAGCCCACCGGGTAGCTCCGCTCCTAGACAAGACAGGCAGCCCTGCGTGGTGTAAGGAAGTAGCCTGAGGAAGTCATGCCGAGTAAGCCCGTAAACAGCTCTGGTCCATGACCTCTGCTTCACCTCCCACCTCCAGGTTCCTGCCTTGAGTTGCTGCCCTGTGATTCTGGTACCAATTTCTGTGTTAGTTACTTTCCCTTACTGAGATAAATAGTAGGACCAAAGGCAGCTTGGGGGAGAGAGGCTTTATTTAGCTCATGCAACCCAATCACAGCCCATCATCAACAGAAGTCAGGGCAGGAACCTGGAGGCAGGAACTGAAGCAGAGACCAGGAAGGAAGGCTGTTTAATGACTTACTCTCAGTAGTTTGCTCAGGATGAAACACAGGACCATTTGCCCAGGATTGGACCCACCCACAGTGGACTGGCCCCTCCTACCTTAATTGCTAATCAAGAAAGTGTCCCACAGACTTGCCTACTGTCTAATCAGACAGAGCCATTTTCTCAGCTGAAGTTCCCTCTGCCCAGGTGATCTTAGCTTGTTCTAGATTGGCAGAAAACAAACACAACCAACAACCAGCCAGTACAGGCAACATTCTTAGAAGTTTGTTCTTTCTATCTATTAAATCATCATCCACACCTTTGAGAAATCAAGTATTAAAGACAAATTTTAAAAGATGTGATTTTGTTATTTATCTTTTCAGATATATGTAGTATTTCTTATATATACTATTGGCCACGAGCAATGTACTTTAATTCACTATATTATTAATGCATGCTTTCTCTGAACTCATCCTGGGGAGATAATGCACTCAAGGTCACAGAACCTGAGGTTCTAAAAAGACAGCTCATTGCTGGAGCACTTTGGTTTAACAGTTATTTCCCCGTACAAAATACATCGCCTTCCTATTTTCACGAGAAAATAAAGAAAAATAAGCACTTGCACCAATTACTCTGGGAACAAGGTCCTCATGGGCCATGAATGAAGGGGTGCTGTGAAGTTCTTTGGAAGACCCCTCAAGGGCACAGAGCAGAAAAGTCTGTGTTCTGCTAATTCTGCTAAAACTGGTGTGTGAGGCTTGCTTAGAACCAACTGAGAGGCCAGCCACTGCGAAGATGACCATTGAGCAATGGACCTGTGCTTCTAGCTGGCCCAGAACTGAGGGCTGGAAGCCAGGATTGGATAGCGCTTCAGTGGAACCGGTAAAGTACCAATGAATTCTTTTTCGCCCTAAGTTCCTACAGTAAGTGATTCCACTTCCCCCTCCCCAAAGGTTTATTTATATTTTTAAAAATTGGTTGTGTTTGTACATGAATGTGGATGCCTGAGGAGCCCCAAAGAGGGTGCAGTATCTTCTGGTGTGGGAGTTACAGACGATTGCTGAGCTGCCAGATGTGGGTGCTGGGAACTGAACTCGGGTCTTCCGCAAGAGCAGAACACATTCTTAACCACTGAACCATCCTTCCAGCCCGTTACTCTACTTTTAGGAACATGATCTTCGTTGGACCTGAACTGGGTTTCCCCATGAGTCGTCGTAATCTCCTCTCTGTTCTTCATGGGCACAGAGCGAACATTTGTTCAGCTGAAGTGTGAGGAATGAAGTTATTTCCGACTGCAGTCCCCAGCTGATCACACATTTCCTGTTTAATTAGCGAGGACTTCGGTGGCTCTTCTGCCACAGCTCTTCCCTCCACTGCCCTCCTGCCTTCTGTGCCCCACTTTTGCTCCCTTTCCTCTGCTGTCTGTCTCCGGGACTAATCATACTTGTATTACCTACTTCAAATCGGTTTTGAGAACACGTAGAATCCCGAGGACTCAGAAAAGGGCTTTGAGTACTCAGAGCCCTAAGCTTCCCCAGGTTGGAAGCCGTGTGTTTTACCTCTGTGCTGTTATTAATTAGCTGCTGCTTGATTGGCTGCTGGCGATTCCTGTGCGAGTGGGTATGTTAGACCTAGAAAGTGAAGTCTCCAAATATTCTATCTTTGTTTCCTAACAATTGAATAGAAATGTTTCTTTAAAATGCCCATTCTATCAACTGATATCAATAATAATAAATCAAATCAAGGTTAGTAGGCTTTTAATTCATTTCATTGCTATGACTGACTGATTAGTTGATTGGATTTTTTGAGACAGGATTTCACGGTGTAGCACTGGCTGTCCTAGAGCTTGCTATGTAGACTAGGCTGGCCTCAAACTCAAAGATCCGCCTGCCTCTTGGGTGCTGGGATCAAAGGAATGCGCCGCCTTATCCCTTTTATCAAAAATCTATCTTTCTGGTGGCGGGCTTGATCGTTGCGCATGCGTACACAGCTTTCGGCCTTGGGGAGACACTTGGGGTCTTACAGAAATGCCTACTGCTACACATAGGGCATAGCCTTCTTTCTTCCCCTTGGTATCCGATGTAATGCCAGTTTATCTCCGGTCTTCAGTCTAGACCAGCAAGTCTCAAATTTTAATTTTGACCTTAGAAGCTATTTATATTTAAAATTTTTTTAAAGCCCTCAATTTCTTTGGGTGTAGTATCTATCAGTATTAATCATGTTGGGAGTTAGAAGAGAATGTCGAAACACTACTTCACAGGAAAACTGTTAAATGTTATATTAGTAATGTGCTGCTTTTGGAAATAATTACTTTGGAAAGTGAAAGAAAAACTAATGAGAAAAGTAGCTTTCATTAAAACAGAAATTCTGCAAATCTCTAAATAGTTTGCTTAGTAAAAGTGGCTGGATTTTCACATCTGTTTCTTCATTTGATCTATTGTGATATGCTGTTCTGATTGAAACATACAAAAACAATCTGGCCTCGCACTGACATACAGTTAGAAAAAAAAAATCAGAGTGCCATTTAATAGCCACTTCAGACAACCATCCCTTTCTTTTCTAAATTTTACCAAAACTCAGCAAGTGTTAGTTTCTTAGAGGTCAGTAGCAAAGTGGTATCAGAAATCAAGCAAAAACCTTTCCGTATGCATCCACGCTAAAATGTATCGGTTTTATACAATACACCACATTTGTCTGTATTGTTTATTCAAGAGTTGCTAGATCATTTATTCACGAGTGATTTCAATCATTGGGCATTTGGAAAGTTGGTTTGTTGAGTTACGTAGCTGTAGATACTGGGGTGCCGTGGGGCTCACAGCGGTCAAGGCAAGGTTTCTAAAATTCTATTTGTGTCAAGAAAGCTCACACTGAATCACAGGCAATAATTCTGTCAACTGTCTTTTCTGACATGCTAGTTTCATTTGACTCATTTCTGAGAAAATAGTGGAAAATGCCATTAAGGTGCACATCTGAATAACTATGATCTGTCTTTCATTCTGCCGTGGGAATGAAAATCATGTCTTGAGGAAAAGGCAGCTAATTTACTTTGCAACTCACGTGTGCTCTTGCATCTTCTTGACACAACATTGGCCCCCGGAGACACTGGGGAAGTGCACAGCATCCATGCTAGCCTATGGAATGCTAAAGATCCTTGTGCCCAAAAGATTAGCAGGAATGCAACTATCAGTCTGAACTGTATCATCAAATATGTCAAATGCAGCAGATTTCTTTTTAATGTGAGGATTTAGGCTAAAAGATGTAATGGCAACCTGCACTTTGTCACCCCAGCATTGGTTTGTGTTGGGGCACCAGCATTACCAGGGCAAATGTCATCAATAGCACGAAAAAATACAAATGCAAATTTAGTATTGCTACAAAACTGTTTGTAACCTTGTGGGTGTTCTGCAAAGTTCTTGGGGATTCTCCCCGGGTGGCCTGGGAGTCACCCTTATGATTGCTCTCTAGATATAGGATTCTCTTCTATCCAATTGTGAGGGCGCCATGATCTCTTCAGCTCCCCTTTAGGTATGTTCAAACAATTGGCCCAGGGACAAACATTGCCTGGTTCCTTATAATTTGTTTGTTTGTTTTTTGAGACAGGGTTTCTCAGCGTAGCCCTGGATGTCCTGGAACTCACTCTCTAGACCAAGCTGCCTTCAAACTCAGAGATTCAACAATTAATAAACAATTAATTGTGTAGAACAATTAATAAAAATCCAGAGGCAGAAATTGGGATTCAATCTGAAGGTGAGGAAAGCAAAACAGCCTGTCACTGGCTCTTACCTGTGCTTCAGTCTGAAATGGCAATCCTGCCTCCAGGAATCTCAGAATGAGACTGTTTGAGAGCTGTCTCCTCCCATCTTGTATTCCTCTCTAGGCCTGAGATTAAAGGCGTGCAACACTACCACCCAGTTCCTATGGCAAACTAGTATGCCTATGATGATTAAAGGTGTGTGTCACCACTGCCTGGTCTGTAAGGCTGATCAGTGGAGCTGTTTTACTCTCTGATCTTCAGGAAAGCTTTATGTATTAAAATGCAAATGAAATATCACTACATAACTGCCTCTGCCTCCCAAGTGCTGGAACTAAAGGCGTGCCCCACCACCATCTGGCTTGGCTTCTTATACTATGATGTGGTATCAAGTGTCTGCACATGTGCCTTCTGGGGCAATCTCTGCCTCCCCTTTGCTGGGAGGGCTGCTCTGGATGCTGAGAACGTGGTGACTGTAAGGTAGTCATTTCAACACTCAGATCTGCAGTTGGGTAGATGGGAGGGCTCGTTTTCCTCAATTACGTAATATCCTCCCCTGGGGGGGGGTTCCATCACTTGTCAACATTCTAGCTTTCAAAACGAACCTATCCTCCTCTTTCATCATCACACTTTAGCATAAATTTATCCTTTAGATTCACAAAGAATTCTGGTCATTTTTAAACAATATATATATATATATATTTTAAGAACTTTGTTCATGTAAGTACCACCTGCTGATTGTGTGACTTGATCTCTTTTTCTTTTTCTTTATTTTCCAGACAAGCCATCAAGCTCCTCTGGCATCTCTACTCACAAAGCAGCAAAATGAAAGAAGAGGAGAAAGACCTGGGTTGAAGTTTTCACAGTGACTTACAAAATTTACCTTTAACCAAATTGATTCATTTCCTCCACTTCAAGCTTGCCATCCATAAAGTGGGAAGAGTTGGTCTTTCCTCCTAAGATGCCTCCGAGGCTGGGGACTTAACAAAATAAGTGCTGTAAGGCACAAATTCAATGCTGGCTCACAGCAGACCTGTGTTGGATGGTCCACCTTTCCCTTTGTGGAAAAGGTCGTAATTCCTCAGTACTTGTCTTAAACTGTGTGTTTTGAGCATATAATAGTGACAAGTGTTGCTGTTGGTAGATGTGACACTATTGCAGTAATTCTCTCAAGGGTAGCGCCATACTTTCACCTTGGTTCTTCAAAATGTGTAAATTTGGGTCTACCAGTTGTAACCGCAATGCCTGAACTTTTGTGATATCTCTAACTGCCAGTTTGGGATTTTCTTGTCTTGTTTTTCTTTTTGGAAAAGAGAATTAGGGGTTGTCAAGATAAATGCTCTGGGACCTGAGATGAAAAATGTAACAACTACTCATATACTGGAGTCTGTTTTCAGCAAAAGCAAGCCAGATGCTTCGTATTTCACAGACTGAATCTAAGTTGGGGGCCCAAGACCCTGATAGAATCGCTAGGAAGGAGAAAATGGATCCAAAGAAGCAGTGATGTGAAAGCGGGGACTGGAAGAGCCTAGGTGAATGAGCTAATTATCAAGTGCTCAGGAATGCCAAGTCCATAAAGCCAGCGTTGGGAGATGTGGCACTGGCCCATTGGAGATAGGGTCTGGAGTTACCAACGTGTGGGTGCTGGGGATCAAACCCTAGTCCTCTGGAAGAGCATACAGTGCTCTCAACAGCTGAGCCTTCTCCTGAGGCAGATTTTGAATTCTTGTTGTCTTAGGGTTTCTATTACTGTGAAGAGACACCATAATCACAGCAACACATTTAATTGGGTGGCTTACAGTTTCAGAAATCTAGTCCATTGGCATCATGGCAGGACATGAGGGCATGCAGACAGATATGGTGGTGGAGAAGGAGCTACCTACCTTGATCCCACAGGTAACAGGATGTAAAATGTACTAGGCATAGCTTGAGTATAAGAGACCTCAAAGCCTGCCCCCTTAGTGACACACTTCTTCCAACAAGGCCACACCTACTCCAACAAGACCACACCTCCTAATAGAGGCGCTCCCTATGAGCTTATCGGAGCCAGTTACACTCAAACTACCACACTTGCATTGCCATTTTGGGGTTCCCCTCTTCTTCTTTACTAATATGGTTGTTTTTTTTTATTGTTATTAGCAAGTTTCCTTCTTCTAGTCTGTCCCTGCTGAGTGTAAAGTAGCTGCAAAATTAGATAAAGCTTGTTTGAATTAGTAAATAGACTTTGAGCAAGAGCCCGTTCTCAGAATGGAGTGTGCAGTGCAGATACTGGTGGACAGTCTGAAACATTTTCTTTTTCAACCTTCCTTCCTCCTTTCTTTCTTCACTCTTTCCTCCCTCCCTCCTTCCCTCTCTCCCTCTTCCTCATCTTCCTTTCTTGTCTTCTTCTTCTTTGCTTGCCCCCCCCCAATTATGTATCTGAGCCAGTCAAATGTTTAATTTACTACAGAGCCCAGGCTGGCCTCAAATGTAGGTTGTCTTGTTTCAGCCTCCCCAATGCCGGGATTATAGTTAAGCATCACCATATCGGGCTGGAAACACCTCTTTTGATAATTCAGAGACCAACTTTATTTCTTCCCATTTATTTACGGCCTCGATGACACAGATGAGCAGCAATATGGCTCCCCGACACAGGGGGAGCCATACTCTCGTAAAAATGGAAGCTCTCGGCTCTGTGACAGTGAACTCCTGCCACAGACTTCTTCCAGAGGATGTGCGGCAGGAAGTGTTACTTCCTGTTTACCCCTCAGCTTCGGTATTCCTTGTGCTTATTTGGACGGACTTCACAACCGTGAATTGGAGACAGGACTCCTAACTTGTGTTCCTAGGCTATTCATTCCTTATAGAGGCAAAGATAGGGGAGGTCAAGGACTGATCAGAGACAGATGATGCCTCCTAAAGCCGGGGTGAGGAATGGGAAAGTATTTACTTCCATTGGTCCCAGCAAAGCACACAGGCAGGCCCAAGGGCAGGGCAGTGAAGGGTGTGGGTCCCTCAAAGAACAAGTCAGGATTGCTGATCTTTCGTTGAACTCTTCTCATAGTACTGATGCTTATGACTGAAACCAAGCTTTCTGAAAATAGATAAGTGTTAATATCACCTTGCAGTGAATTTTATAACAGAAGGCAGATTACACATTCTAGTAAGATCTTTACACTCCTGAAGGCAAGGATTTTAGGGCTTACTCTTCCTGAGTATCGGCAATGGATCAAAAGCCAAGTCAGATCAAATCCAAGTTAAAACAAGTTCCCGTTTAACGACTGAATGAAAAGAAAAATCACCATTATTTCCTCAGTTGTGAAGTTGCCAGCCCACTCCTGAATGGCAGTTTGTGAGTACTGTCATAAAGTCGCTGTCCTGAGCTCCCCAGCACAGCCAGTGGGAGGGCGGGACTTGCAGGCTTGTTGCTTCTAATAGCGCGCCACGCGCTCTGAGCAGGGCTTCTCTGAAGTCCCCTCCTCCTTCTGTCTATCAGTGCTTCTGTGCAAGTAGAGAAATTTCACCTTCATAACTTATTCATTGTTGGGAAGAAGGAACAACCTTGGGGAGACTCTCTGGGAGAGAGGTCTGGCCTGCCTTGGCCTCCCTAGGGACAGCCCTCGTTCCCTCTTGCCAGGGATCAATGCGAGCCATTTCCCTTAATTTAGAACACTCGAATAGAGGCAATGTGCTGACCTTTCTGTGTGTGTACTTCCTTGTCGCAACATTCTCTCTTAAAGTGGGAGCAGCACGGTGTCCTTAGAGAATTGCAAGGGAACAACCTCAATGAGAAAGAGAGAGCTTAGGACTTGGTCTCGACTGGCCAAGGTTTGAGCCCTGATGGTTAATAAGAACCCGTGAGTTCCAGAGACAGCGGCGATGTGAATTCTCTGAGCCAGATCTCATTATCTCTAAAATAACGGTCCCAATGTCTAACGGTAAGTGTTGTTTCATGAAAAAATAAAAAGCCCTTAGCTACCTACAATGGATGATACTTAATAATATACATAAGTAGCTGAAACTAAGAGGATCTTGTTTCTAGAGAGCATTAAAAACCCTGGTACAGTTATGAAGCAGAATAAAAAAAAAATCCTTTGGTTCTAATCTTGAATGGCATCTATACGAATTAAATACCAGAAGTCAGAGGGGCACGAGTGTCCCAGCACCCAGATGGCGAAGCAATTGTCAGTCA
The DNA here is from genome assembly GCF_982192425.1 of Myodes glareolus. Taxonomy (NCBI): domain Eukaryota; kingdom Metazoa; phylum Chordata; class Mammalia; order Rodentia; family Cricetidae; genus Myodes; species Myodes glareolus. The sequence continues at coordinate 43,338,083 of NC_142046.1, read as the reverse complement.
TCGGGGTCTCAGTGTTTCATCTTTTGAGTTCGGAAGATGACGGTTAGGCTGAGCATGCTGAAGCGTGTGGAGGAAAGGGGTGTCATTAAAGAGGGACGGACGAATCTACCACTGCTACCAAGTGGCTAAGTCTTAACTTATAAAAACAGAGACAGTGTCTAACTCTAACTCCCAGTCATTTCATGCTTGTAATAATACAAGATCAACCTGTGAGCAACATTTAGGCTTAACATTTTAAAGTCTTATCTACAAGAAATGATTTCATGTTGATGGCAATAATAACTACTTTTTAAGACTTCTCTTGTAAGGAACATGCAACAGGCCTCCTGCAGATTTCAGAGCTCTGCAAGGACAAATATTCTATAGAAAGTAGAGGCTCGGAACCCTGAAGCACTTAGCACGCTGCTTTGTGCAGATACGCTGGAGAGGAGAACCATCAGGCAATAGGCAGGTGAAATAAGCCAAAACAGAGGCGGTTTCCTCTTACCGGTCATAGCAGTTTTTACTCCCAGAAGGTATTTTTATTGGCATAGAAAAGGACACACCTTGTGGGTATGTTTTTAAGCAATCTTGAATTACCAAGAAAAATTTCACAGAGTCCCTAACCGTGCAGAAAGTAGGCCGAAGATCGAATTACACGAGCTTCCCTCATCGTCTTTTGAAGGATATTTCCCCCTTTGTCAGAAGCCTCTGCAATCTTGAAACGGGGAATTTGTAGGTTGACTGCGAAGCCGAAAAGTTTCACTAGGGGGCAGCCGATCACCGAACTCAGAGCTAAGGCTGCACCACCTGATTTCAATAAGAAACTGGCCCAGGGACTCGCACACTCTCGGCACAGCTTCTAAAGGAAAATTGATGCGTCTATAAAATGTCGAATCAGCACAGTCACAGGAGGTGAGCAAAGGAAGGAAAAAGTCTTGCATAATATTAAAAGCCCCGCAGAAATCAATGGTGAGGCATACAAATCCCGTGTGCCTGTGTGCTGACCGGAGGGACATTAAAAAGAGTCATAGTTTATACACACGCGCACGATTAAAGGCCACGGTGCAATTAAACACTTTGTAACTGGGAAAGAACCAAAAGGAAGAGGAACTGATTAATTCCTCAGGTTTCAGCCGAACCGAATGCAATGGTCAGACAGTCCTCCACTGCTGGGTGACTTCTGTTTGACCCTCTACATTCGTGGATTGTTTTTGCTGCCCACCACTCTTTCGCAGGCATATATTCCTCAAGTGATCTCACCTAACAAAACCAACAGTCCCAGCCCCGATGAAAGTCAGGACTATTTTTGTAACCGGGCTCAGAATGGTCTCAGAACACTGAACAGAGGCAATGTCAGTAACGCGATACTGCTCAGCCTTGTGGGCAGCCGCGCCGCTCCCTCCCATTGTGTCTATGATCATAAAAGGCAGCTGTGAGTTCCGGCATCCCCGAGTGACTGGTGTGACCTTGTGTGGTCTGTCACCGGAGACCCGCGTGCAGCGCTAGGTGCTAATGGGGAGCTGTGTCCAGCAGTCTGCTTCCCACGGGCATGCCGTTTTAAAATGACAAAGGAAGATTAGACATGGCGTCCATAGAAACTCAGGCTGGAGGAAAAAATGAACACTCATCCAGCAAGGTCAAAACCAGAACTTGAGGCAGTAGAGGGAATATTCCTGGATTCTCTTTCTGCCCCTCCCTAAGAGAATGACTTCGGGCAAGTTATTTCACCTTTTTCTGCTATAGGCTCCTTCTCAATAAAAGGACGCTTTTCCTAGTGCCTGTGTGAAGGGCTACTATGGTTACTTCTTGTGATAAGAGATGAGAGAAGTGGATTTATGCAAAGGCTCTCTCTTCATTTGTAACATGGGAGTAATAGCACCTGTTTCTAGACTCGGTGGGAGAATTACTGGGCAGGCGTGTGAAGTGCTTACAGTGTTATCTGACACATAGTAAATGCCCTGCTGTGGCATTTGGATCTCACTCTGACACTCCTGAGACTGTCCAGCCAATGAAGTTAAACCTTGAATCAGGGCAGAATCAACAGTCAGCTGGTCAGAATTAACCATAGAGTTTTGGTTGACCCAGATTAGGACAGAGAAACACAGGACGGAATAGGGAGGGGCTTAGAAAGATTTGAGAGCCTTTTCAATCTGGAAGTACGGAGAGGCAGGGTCACCGGATTGTTCCTCATTGACTCTTTGGCCCTATCAGGTTTTTACCCCAATATCTGATCCTGAGTTTTATTTAATAAAATAATCGCTCAAGTGGCCCATAACTATACATCCGATGTTCTTCAAAACTGAAATGGAGATAATAGTTTCTGTGATAGTTTGAAAGAAGATGGCCCCCAAAGGGAGTGGGATTAATAGGAGATATGGCCTTATTGAAGGAAGTGTGTCACTGTGGCAGTAGACTTTGAGGTCTCTCTTGCTCAAGCTTCCCACAGTGTCTCAGTCTACTTCCTGTTGCCCACATATCAACACACAGCAGGTACCTTTCCAGCACCGTGTCTACCTGCATCCCGCCATGTTGCTCCATATTGATAATGGATTGAACATCTGAACTGTAAGGGAGCTGCCACAATGAAATGTTTTCTTTGTAAGAGCTGCCATGGTCATGGTGTCTCTTCACAGCAATAGAAACCCTAAGACACTATCCATAATAGAGGGCTCCAGGGCAGCTCTAAGGAATGACGTTCAACTAATGATGCCAATTCTTTTTAGTAGTTGGCTGGAGAATTCTGTTGCCTACTTCACTTGGTGTCTGCATGTATACTGAGTCCAGAAAGAAATTTGATTTGTGCTATGGACACTTAGAGCTCACACTCAGTCAGTCCCCAGCAGCAGGTCACCTCTTCTGTGTTCTGGAGCCTCTGGTAATCTGATGATACTTTTGAGTTCTTAACCTCGGAAAAAATGCATACCTGTGCACCTTTTCTCATGCACAATCTGGAGAGTTTTAGTGTGTCTTGAAGTCCAGTGGGCGTTTCTGTAAATCAGTGGGTGGCATTTCTGTAAATCAGTGGGTGCTTGGGTAAGAATCCCTGCAATATATCTTAGCCCAGATTTGAGTGCCAAGAATGGGGTTAAAAGGCTGCTTCTGAAATTGGCACAGAACCTATAGTTTTCAGACTGTTGTGCTGGGAGTTATGATGACCTGGGGCATCCCATAATATCAGGTTACACCAGCAGTTACTCTAAGATTGGTCAGCTCTACGGCATCAGTGTGTGCCTTTCCCCAAAGTTCGTATGCTGGGGAAAGCCCCCAGTGTAACACTGTTGGGTAATGAGTGATGAGGAGTGATGAGGGCATTGCCCGCACAGTGATTAATGCTGCTTTGTGAGCGTGGAGGTCATGGAGGGAATTCAGCCCTCTCTTGCACCCTCATCTTCCTCCATGGGATGTCTCCACTCCTAGAACTGGGAGTGAGAAAATCCCCCTTTTCCAATGTTTTCTGTTCTCTCTGGGTGCCCAGCCACCTGGCTGGTGCCTGCCCAAAAGTCTTTGATGTTCAGTTCCTTGGTTCCCCTATCAACCTCCTTTGTAAACAACCTTACAGACACACCCTGAAGGACCACATCAGCATTTCTCAAGGTAAATCAGCTTCCGGAAAGGAACCACCATAGTGGCCTTCTGGAGGTGACAAAACTCTCCATTTTAGAGTTTTAGAACATGGCCAATTGATTCTGTCTCTAGTTTTTTTTCCCCCCTAAATTGGCTTCTAAGTAAAGGAGAGAAGGAGGGGAAAAAGAGTCTATTTTTGACTCAGCATAGCTTTTATTTAAACTGAGTATTCCTGAAAGTGTGAGAATGAGGAGAACTGGACAGGCCTGGTACGAGGGCTAGGGCACAGAGCCAGCAGATACGCTTTTCCCGAGAGATGCTGCACTAACAGAAGTCTTCTAGGAAGAGGTGCATTTCAACCTCTGTTACTGATGTGGTTGTCTTCTTTAGCTCCTATGGAATCATCATGGGCCTTGCAATGTACTGCTGCCGAGACTGACCTAATTGGTGTGATGAGAGAAGAAAGAAGGGACAGACACACAGACACATGACAGAAATTTTTGGGGTCCGTTCAATCATGTGCCTTTTGATGGAGATGCACGAGTAATAGCAACCTGCAAACTCAGCACCTTTATTTCCTGAACCGGGAAAGTGGGTTGATTGCATGCAGCTAACTAAGGAGGCACGCTAGCTAATCTCGGAAGGAAACCTTTGTAGAGAGCAGTCTCCAGCCATCCCTGAGGAAGCTATGATTGACAGTTTTAGCATGCACGGGTCAATCATTTGTAAACACCTGTATCGGAACAGAGAAAAGCATTGCCATACCGTTAAACCTCACTAGGGAGAGTGTTGCCACCCACGAGTCTGAAACACTGGGGTCCTTAACAAAGCTGTGCACAGATCAACAGCACACATTGACTCAGGTCTTCCTCCACCCTTCACAAACATATGCTATGCAGTTTTGAACTTGGGCCATGTATTTATTTGCTCCTCCAACCCATATCCTTGGGTTAGGATTCCTTTGCTAGGCAGGAGGCAAGCTTTACCTCCTCTCCTGACTTAGAGTTCAACGAATGCTATTTTACAGACTCAATAGCTTTCTTTAGTTATGGTGGAAAATGGCTGAGAGGTAATGATATGGACAGCAGCAGACTTCATGACAAATCAGCATAACTATAGTAACACAGAGAGGCTTCCTTGTGAAGTAAATCTAGATTTCACTTTGGTGGTATTCTTTACGGGCCATAGTCTCCTAGAGCCTCAATGTGGAAGATGACATTATCTCCTTTAGGCTGCACTCATTTCTTAAAGATAATGTTCTTGCTGTGTAACTAAGCCTGACTTCAGACTCGCTGTGTGGCCCAGGCTGTGCCGAAGCTTCTCAGGGTTACAGGTGTGTACAGGCATCCCCCATATCTGGCTAGGCCGCATTCTTCCTTGGAGATTCCAATGACTTGGGAGACCTTCTCCGACCATAGCTCCACAGTTTCACTTTGGAGCACTGTTGAGATCTTTAATCTTTCCAAGGATGGAGCGGACCATTTCCCACCTGCTCTTTTTGCACTGATGGCATTGCTAATGAACTCCGCGCAGGTCAGAAGCTAAACAAACAGCTAATCCTCTTAGGCAGGTAGGGGGTTTCCAAGGTTGCTATGGTTGTAGTCTTAAAGCTACCTGTCTTTGGAAAATCCAGGTTTTCAGGGGCTCAGTGCTGGAAACAACCATTTGCCTGAATAATACCAGCGGTTATGGTTCTAAAAACAATTGATATTAGAGATATTACCTATATCTCAAGCTGTTATTTTAATACAAGGCAACCACTGATATGAAAGAATTCTCCAGTGTGCAGTGTTGAAGAATGTTGGGAATTCCCACAAGTCTCGTTACTTCTGAGCCTCAAATTAAATTCTTTGTTCCTACCTGAATGTAGTTGCCTGAGGGTTTTTTTTTTTAAATGTTTCTTTTGTTAGTGGCTATTTTTTAAATGGGTTTAAAAATGTCTCTAGTCTTAGAATGTTCTACAGAAATGTAGGCAAACAGAAAGGCAGAGTAACATAAGGCAGTGTTTTGGGCAAATAAATGGTAGCATAAGGAAAGCTCAAAAATGAGCATTGGTACGACCTGGCAATATATATCCTGAGTTTCATTAAAGCTCAAACATCTGAAAAATATTTTCTGGAATTCACTGTCTAAAGCTCCCATGAGGCTTTATTTCTCTAAGTGATGGGGGACATTCTTATGGTGTGAATCTGTCCTGTGAATCTGTCCTGAGCTTGTAGCAACTGAAAGGGGAGAGGGGACACCGTGCCGGTAAGGAGGAAACAGGAGCCATTTTGAAAAATGGACAGAGATCAAGTGAATTGTTTTTCTCTGATGAGAATAAAAGGGTCTTTTTGAAAGCATGATTCTGCATCACGGTAATTTAAAAAGAATTCTCAGTGTTCCTAAACAGAAGAACAGACATGAAATCTGACACAGAGAGCCGCACATGGCCATCTAGTCTCCCCAGATACTCCCATGAACTATCGGAGATGCCTCATTAAACCGTGCTGATGGGAGCTGTGGCAGCCTTGCTCTTTATGGAGGACATCGGTGCTAGGAGGGAGGAGAGGTGAACTCCAGACAGGTGCCCTTGGGGAAGCATAGTAGCCAGTGTTCAGAACAGTCACGGGAAGGATTTGTCTATTGCTCTACCAAGCTTGTGATCTTTCTAAAATGGGGGGAGGGATCAATAGGCTTCCAACTGAAATTTTTAACTATTGATTGCTCTTCATAACTCACAGAGTTCTTCAGATATTATATGTTAGTAACAGGACTGCTCAAGGCATTCTAGTAGGAAGTGGAAGTACCCAGGTAGCAGCGCTTTGGTTCACACACTTTTCACAGATGTGTGCAAGTGGCTACTCTATCAGGGAATATCCTTCTGGGCCATAGGATGCGTACTTATTCAGGAATAGGATTCTCAGTCTGAGCTGGAGTTGTTAAAAAGAAAAGAAAAGAAAAAAAAAGGCTGCTATGGAATTCAATAACCACTGGGATCTGCATAGAGAGAGAGAGATTCCAGTCTCCCTCCTTGTCATCTGATCATACCTGGTGACTCTCATTGGTCAGAGACACCCAGAAACCAGGGGGAAAGACAACCGGTGATGCAGTAAATTTGAGTGAGCCTTGGAGACAGGAAACAAGGAAGCATAGGGCAGAAAAATGAATGGTTTGTGGCAAGCACAGACTAAGCAACCAGTGTGCTTCAGAAACTGTGGACCCGGAGTGCATAGCTTCACTGTTGTCGTTAATGTTGACTGTCGGTTGGAGTGCGCTGAGAAGAACTTAAGAAGTTAGTAAAGTGTACCCCTGAGTGTGTCCACCAGTGAGTTCCGAGAGAGGGTTAATTAAGAAGGGGAAGACCTGCCCTTGTGGGCAGTACTATCCCCTAGGTTGGGAGCCCGGATGAAAGAAAAGGAGGAGCACAGAAACTCCGCTAACATAAGAATTCTCTTGCTATTTTCTGTTACTATGTGGGCTGCTGAGCTCTGCCCATATCCTCAATACCACAATGCGTAGAAACTTCTGGAATCTTCAGTGAAAACATGTCCTTCTTTAACGATGTTTTCCCAAGTGTTTGCCACTGTGATGAATACCTGGTTAAAGTAAGAGTACATATGCTATTTTTCAAAAGCAATTTGTAACAAGTCATATTTTTCTCTCCATTCATTATAGACCTTATAATTCATCTTCATTAAAGCTGCTGCTGAATAATTTTAAAGTATACAGGGTAGTAGCTAATTTCTTTACCTCTTTTAAACCAACCAAGTAGAGCAAGACATGTATGATTATATTTTCATACTCTACTGACTACATTGGTGTAGATTCACTGGTAATAAAGATAGTACGTTCATATAGTTTGGCCTTTGTGAGATATCTCAAATGTTCTCTGTCTCCTCAGTTCATCTTATGCTGTTAAAATCTTCCATCCAAGTTTGCTTATTGGTTCCTACTTTATTTTCTCAATCATAATGGCAGTCAATCTTTCAGACTTTGCGTAGGAAATGAGAAATGGAATTTCAAGATTGTTACGGAGACATATAGCTGACCAGGAGAGGAAGGAGACTCACTCATCAGCAAAAAAATTTATGAACTTTTACCTCATATTGGACAGTTTGCTAAGAACAGGGAACAAGCAGACATAAAAGACATGGTATAATAAGAGGATACTCAAACCCTGGGATTCCATAGAACGAAACATCTTGGGAACCAAAGGATTTACAGACTAGAGAAGTGAAGTGGGGGTTGGAGAAAGATTAGGGCTGCGTCTAAGTGATAGGGGAGTTCAGCCAATCACATTCTGTTCGTAGGGCGTGTTGCCCTAAGGCAAAATTTACCTATAAACCTAGCAGGTGCAATTCCCCCGCCCTCTCTCTCGCCCTCTCTCTCTCCCTCTCGCTCTGGCCTGGATCCAGCGTTCTGGATGGGTGGGATTCTATGTAAGTTTTTCCTTCTGTTTTATTAAAGATGTATCTTTTGTAAGATAGTCTGGGGACCTTTCATTGCCAATCGCATTGCATCTTCATCTGGCGCCCAACGTGGGGCTCCCCCCACCCATGGTCAGCGTGGCCCACAAACTAGCTGCTGGAGCCTGCACCGCACCCCACGGCCTTTACCCTGACTAGCCAGCTCCAGACTTCCTAGCTTAAGTATAAACCACATTCGCGCGGCTGCCACTGCGAAACAGCAGGCGGCTAACTACAGTGTCCCTTGAGCGCCATAAAGTCTACGTGCTAGATCCAGGGCGGGAAACTTCCTACCAGAGCCACACACTGCTGCTGGGTCCTGACTGGCCCTGACCACACGCCAAACCTCGGGCAGATCTGGTGATGGGATAATAATATATTGGTATTTGTGAGTTATTGTTTTTAGAAAGTTGTATTGATGTTGATTTTTGTACATTGATATATTGAATATTGTATGTGAGTATGCTTCTACCTCTATTTGTATTGATATATATATATACATATATTTACATTCCTACCTCTGATTAAGATATTTATGTAATGATATACATTGTTTACATTTGGAGGTCATTGTCCCCACTCATTGCACAACTGTTCATTCTCTTAGTCTTCAAGTTAGATAGATAGAAATCAATAGTCATATATGTTTCTTGTATTTATATTTAGGCTAATCAGGATATTTAGGTACATAGAGATCATACTTAGTATAGATAGTATAATCTTCAACCTTTTTGAAGAGCTGTAGAAAATGGCCTTTAATCTAACTCATAGTTTTATAGTAATGAGACACAATCACTCCTGGCTTGTACAAGAAGTTTCCTGCTTGTACTTCCGGGTTGCTTGAGTAAAATTATTTCCCTTCTCAGATCTTTGATAGAGTTAAAGATTAGATAGTTGTAGTTACCATCTACATTATTTAGACTCCTTAAAATAAAATGTTTAATAAAACTTTTATTATATGTTTCTTGTTTAATGTTGTTTGTTGTTTGTAACTTTATATTTATTATTTGCTTCTATTGTATATAGTTGTATTTGGTTTTGTTCTGTCTTATTTTAGAAAAAAGGGGGAGATGATAGGGGAGTTCAACCAATCACATTCTGTTCATGGGGTGTGTTGCCCTAAGGCAAAAGTTTACCTATAAACCTGACAGGTGCAATTCCCAGCCTTCTCTCTCTCCCTCTTGCTCTGGCCTGGATCCAGCGTTCCGGACGGATGGAACTCTATGTAAGTTTTTCCCTCTGTTTTATTAAAGATGTATCTTTTGTAAGATAGTCTGGGGACATTTCATTACCGATCGCATTGCGTCTTCATCTATGTTATGGCCTGAGTGAAGGATCATTTTAGAGCTGTATGGCTGTGACTGATTAGGATGGGTGCTGGGAAAGAAGTCAGATGCACAGAGTTGGGATCAGTTGGGATCTCTCCCTTGTTTGACACGTTTTGGGCATTCCCTTTTGTTTTTGTCTAGTGTGTATGTATTGTGTGTATATAGGTTTTATGCACTTGTTGTGTGATTATGTGCATGTACAGTTCTGTAGAGCATGTGTTTTATGCACATGTGATAGTATGACTGTGTACATGTGTGTGTATGTGGAAAGGCCAGAGAGTGACCTTGGGTGTTTCCTTCACTTCTCTCCACCTAATGTTTTGAGACAGGCTCTCTCACTGAACTTGAGACTCATCAACTGGGTTAGGTTAACTGGCCTGTGAGCTCTAAGGGTCTGCCTGTCTCTGTCTCCCCAGCACTGGGGTTGCAGAGGCATTTCACTGCCCCTGGAATTTATGTGGGTGTTGAGGATTGAACTCAGGTCTTTAGGCTTGTGTGGCCGCACTTTACCAACTATGTTATCATGCCAGCCCTTTGGAGTTTAACATTTTATTTAAACATAGCACTTGGTAGAGTTTTAGTATTAACTGACAATCTCTGTCCATTCAAGAAATAACTATCGCCCATCTTCTTGGACAATTCTAGCTCATTCTTTTCAACAGTACTATTATATAAAGTTATGTGCAATAATTTAGTATTATTTTTTCAAAGTAGGTAACCAGTCAAGGTACAAAGACATGCCTAATGTCAGGGTACCATATTTTCATGCCGCAAGTTATTGCTGCCATGAAGTATCTATGTGCAGATTCAGACGAAACTGAGACCTCAAGCCTTCTCACCAAGCTTCTGACCAGAAGCTGCCGTGGGCCAACAGTGCGAGAGGGGAAAAGGGGGACAGCACGGAGGGCAACTTTGCCTATGGGTATCTTCCCCCCCCATTCACTCTCTCTCTCTCTCTCTCTCTCTCTCTCTCTCTGATTATACTTTGCTTTCTCTCTTCCTAGGCACAGGAAGAGAGGGAGGAAGGAAATTACATAAGCGATCCTTAATTTTACTAAAAAAAAAGATCAGCTTTGGGTTTGTTCCACTATGCAGAAATGGTTTAACCCTTGCTTTGTCAGTTGTCCTACAAGTTGTTTAACACAGCCTAGAGGGTTTTTGTTTCATTTTCTGAGATAATCTCATGATAAATAATGGTAAGAATCACTTTACTTAAACTTGATTAATTTTTATTTGAAATTTTTATTTTATAACAAGCAAATACAAAAGAAGTTTACATCAACCTCTTAATTATTGACCATAGCTGGGGAAGGTGGAAATCTTGGTTAGCCAAACACATGAAAGTGACCCTTAAGTCCTCAAACAAGGAAATTACAAAGGATTTCAACGCAATATAACAAATGGGAAGAACTCCATTATCTAGAGATATCCTGCAATTTCAAGCTAAAGTGTATCTACTTTAAATAACACAGCATCTTGTTTGGGGGGAATTTATGCTGCTTCCACTGAACACTGGTGTATTTCCACCTCACCTCACCATTTCCCCAAAATGATCGGGGACCGGGACAGCAGGGTTAACCAGATGGTCCACCTTGTTGCAACTGCTTCAGTCACACACAGGAGACAGGGAATCTGCAGAAGAATAGTATTTCTTTCTTTTTTTAAAAAATTATTTTATTTTACATTTTGGTATGAGAGAAGAATAAAACGTTGACAAAACATAAAATAAAAAACAAAACAAAAAGCATAAGGATGTGCCTGGCATTTAATGTATAGATAAATCTGATGGCTAAGTATATATCTGCTGTATAAAATTTGTCTTTAATAGAGAAAAGACCTTTCTATTTAAGTCCCTTTTTGATATTATGCAATAAAAGTTTTTGGTTTTCTTCAGTAATATTTCAGATATTTTTACTGATATCATGAGTAGTGTAACAGTTGCTGCGGTGGTTTGAAAGAGAAATGTCCCCCAGAGTCTTGGGTATTTGGTATTTGGGTACTTGGTCTCCAGTTAATGGTAGTTTGGGGAGGTTGTGGAACATTTGAGGAATAGAGCCTTCCTGGAGAAATAAGTCTTAGCGGTGCTGCTTCAAGCAGGCAAACACACAGTCATCATCAGGGTGCCTTTGCCATATTAGTGTTTTTATTTCCTTCTTTACCGTCTTAAAAATGACCAGTGATGACTTTGAAGTCCTACCTGAGGTGACATTTGAGAAGATTTATGACCAATAACATCCAAATTTTTAAAAACACAGCCTAGGTATCTAATTGCTTTTTTTCATTTTGATCCTGAGGTGGCTACATTAAAATACAAGGCAGTGATTTGCTTTCTTATTCCCATTTTACAGATGAGGAAAATATAGTCCATGGCTCATAGGTGGATTGGCTAAGATTGTACCAGTGGAAACCTGGATTTAGCTTTTTTGATTCATGCCCTCATTTCCTTCCTGTGTATATGCTTGATATTCCTGATCCACCAGGAAAAGGAACAGATAATAAACTATGCAGAGGTCACATGCTGGTCGGGATCCAGTTATACACCCTCCTGGCATTCCTGGCAGCCAGTGATCCACATTGTTAAGGGGATCGAAAATGTCAGATTATGGTCTGAGAAACCGAAAGGCTAATGCTTGAACAAGGAAGCACACAAGCAAAAATCAGACTGGAGAAAGTTAGAATCCAGTTTGATAATTCAAGCCTTTCTAAGCATGTGGTGTCTGCCAGGATCACTGCCAGAGGCTATTAATAGAGACAAAATGTACAGTTTCTGTCCTGCAGAACCTCATCGTCTGGAGGGGAGATAATTAGAAGACAGTGTGACAACTGTGCCATGCACAGGATGGGATGGGATCCTCATGATTAGAAGTCTGTATTCCAGGTAATGGCAGGGAGTGACGCTGGGACTGGGAACTAGGAAATACTTTCATGGAGGATGAATTTTTAGCAGAATCTTGAAAAAGTAGTCATTAGCTTAGCAAAGGAGGAAATTAAAAGGGAAGGGCTTTTCCTGTGGCAGGCTTGGGAGTAAATGAAAGCAGCGAAGACTAATGCAATTATCAGTGCCCCGTGAGGAGTTCAGGATGTAGAAAGAGGTGAGGTCAGGAAGACACAGGGCCTGACAGTGAAGCACGGTGAATACCAGAGCAAGTAAGGAGTGTGTGCTTGATTTCACAGATAAGAAAGAGCGACTTCATGGTTTTTTGTTTGTGTTTGGGCAATCGAAGTAAGTAACAGAGTAAATTAGAGTCTGCTTTAGGGTGGGCGGTCTTTATGTCCATGTGTGGCTTTTATTGGTTAATGGATAAAGAACTGCTTTGAGCCTATGGCAGGAAAGAACAGAACTAGACGGGGAAAGGTAGGCTGTATGCTGGGAGAAAGAAGAGCAGAGTCAGGGAGATGCCACTGAGTCACCGCTGGAGATAGACGTGCTGAAACTTTGCTGCGGGCTATTTATCAGGTACAGCTACAGTACAGAATCTGCCTGGAGAGCTGGGTCCAAGATTGACTGTACTGGCTCTCAATTTAACAGGTAAAGCAGGATTGGATTAAATATAAGGTATTTTTGTAAGAGACTTAAAAGTACATATCAATTTAAAGCATGAAGCTTATTGCTTTGTAGTCTGGAATGAGATGCAATGAACAGACGATTATAACATTTAACAATAAACATAAGTGTATTTAAGTTACATGTATGAACACACACACAGAGTGAATAGGAATCAGGCAAAGTGGATGGTCTTGGTGAGCCCTACCAAAGGTATGCCACTGCACAAAACACACATGCAACAGAGTCAGCAAGAAAAATTTAGAGGCAAAAACACAAGTAAACCGGGGGACCAGGCAGGGTATACTTGAGTAAAAATGGTGGAACTTGGTCACCTGACCTGGCTCTCAGTTAAGATGGCAGTAAAGTCACCTCACTTCAATTAAGATGGTGGCAAGGTCACCTGACCTCAGTTAAGATGGTGGTAATGTCACCCATGTAACAGAGTTAACACTGGGGAACCGGCAGGGAATACATCACTAAAGATGGCAGAACTTGGTCACCTGACCTGGCTCTCAGTCAAGATGGTGGTGAAGTCACCTGACCTCAGTCAAAATGGCAGTAGTCATATGTTGTATGGAAAAGTCACAATTTTTGAGCTGCAGGGATTTTAAGCTTAATAATAAGAGAGACCTAGAAGCATGATCCACACTGTTGCTAAGCCACCATGCCACCAGCCGCAGCAGGGAGCATAAGGTTGGAATTGAAAACAGCCACCTTGTGGATTCAACAAATCTTGTTGGCAGCAGTAGCGGTGGCAGGGACAGTTTGAGGAAATTCCTTCCATTTGCCTATGTGCTGACAGTAGTTAGAAAGCTCCTGTAAAAGAGGAGCCAGTGGGACGCCAGCAAAGTGAGGGTAGGAGCTGAAGAAATAGGGCATTAAGGCCTGGGGTTTTAGGGCCTCCAAAAGGCATCCCAGAGGGGAGGCTGGATTGATGGGCTTGGGTAGCTTGCTACCCTTAGCTGAAACCATGAAAATCCAAGAAACAGCAATACTACAAGGCCTATAATGGGATGTCTCCCCCTATAGGCGGGGTGTAAATTGGTGGCGAACACTGCAGGACCTGTAGGGGAGCATCCTCTGCTTACAGGTGAGGTGCTACAGCCTGACTGCATCTGGTCAGGCAACCCGGAAGCCAGAGAGGCTAGAGGCCGCGCCAAGCCACCTTTCATGGCGGGGCGGGGGGAAAAGAAAAGAAAAAGGAAAAAAGAGAAAGAAGAATCTTAGGAACCATGGGTGCCCAGTGGCAGGAGGACTGACCCCGGGCCATCCAAACACAATTTTAGCTAAGGGGAGCAATCTAGAGATGAATGTCAGTGAAGGGCTCAACTGCAGCCTTAAAGACTGTGATTGGGGGCTGTCACTCCATTTCTAGGAACACCAGAAGATTTCTGGGAGCTCAACAGTAAATTCTTTGAGTTGGGAGAAATAGTTAAGATAAACAGAATGGAGTAAACTCACCAATTGAAGCCGGTGGTGTGTGTAGAAATCACACTCAGGTAGACAAAACACACGGTTGTTGTAAAAAATACCCAGTTCCGGATCCCAATCCCAGGAGAGGAGCTTGGGATGGGAGAGCCATCCGAGTCACAGGACCAATGTAATAGATTAAGAGAAAGGGTACATGTTCCTGAGTGGAGAGAAGTGGGGAGAGACAGAAGCTGCCTCTTTGAGAGGGAGTCAGAAAAAGGAAGGGACTCAGGCTGGAAGCTGAAGATTAGCTTGCCTTGGCAGATGGGAGTGAGTGAGCGTGGCTTGTCTTTTAAAGGGACAGAGCAGACCATTACTACCTCAGTCACCTCAGGGGGTGCATACAGTACAGCCCACATTCTTGCAGACACCCCCTGACACCTGGCAAATTCTGTCCTACCTATATCAGCTCTTTCATCCTAATAGCAAAGCTCTCTTTCATTTTGTCAAGGCTCACCTTCCCCTGAGAACTTAGAGTTCTTAAAAGCTATCACTGCCTTGTGTAAAATCTGTCAAAAGTCAGGTCCCAAGATCAAATATCGTATCTTCCCTTTTCCAACCCACCCAGGCCAGGGCCTCCCTTCCAGGAACTGACTGGCTTCTTGATTTTACTCATATGACCACAGTCAGATGAGTTAAATATCTACTGGTTTTGGTGGACACCGTTTCTGGGTGGATTGAAGCACTTCCCACCACCAACAAGAGGGTCCAGACAGTTTCTGATGTTCTTCTCTGGGAAATTATCCCTTGGGTTTGGATAATGACCCAGAGTTTACTTCCTAGATTTCTCAAACTTTGTCTAAGGCTCTTAACATTCTCTGGCATTTTCATATTCCATACCACCCTCAGTCTTCAGAGAAGGTAGAACGAACTAACCATTCTTTAAAAAATGTTCTTGTTAAGATGTCACAGGAGCTTCACCTCAACTGGGTAAAACTTTTGCCTCTGGCCCTTCTTTAGTTTTGGACTCTCCCCCAAAGCCTTCTTTTCATCTTGTCCTTTGAACTCATGTATGGAAGGCCAATTTTAAGCCCTGGCCTCTCACCTGAAGCCTCTCCCCTTCCTGATGACCTGCTTACTCTGCTGTTATCTCATCTTCGCTCCATCCTTATTATGGGATTTTACTGACTACTCATTACCTCAACCATGTGCTAATACATGTCCACCACCAACTAAAACAGGGGATCAGGTACTATACTCTCCTTCAGACCAACACCCCTCACCCCTTTTTCCTAAATGGCAGGGACTCTTTAAAGTAATTCTTATAACTCTCACAGTTGCCAAGCTCAAGGGATTTCCTCATTGTATTCACCTGTCCCACCTTAAACCTTTTACTCTTCCAGCTCAAGATACTCCCTCGTATATGGTAACTCAAACAGAACCCTGCTCCCTTAAGTTCCAGAGGGCACCAAGATGAGCCACTCTTTCTCCAGTTCCAGAAAAATAAAAGTCTCATCACCATACCCAACTCTCCTATGCCCAAATCTCCATATACTCTTCCTCTTTCTTCTATCTGCTTTACCAACTTCTCTATATCTCCAATGTCGTGCTTAAATTTCCAGTTAACCACTCAGCTGTTATTACAGGGACCATCATTAAACATAGAGCCAGAGGTACAAGGACTGTCAAAAGCCCATGTGGTAAGAAACAATCATGAGTTTGGGGACATTCACATCCCAAATTTCAAAAATTTACAAAACAGGCTTTAACATAACAGGCTTATCATTGACTGTAGTAGTGTCTCCTGGATGTTAAGGTAATACCATGATGCTAAAGGAAAACAAGCCCCTTAAGATTTGCTTCAGGTAAAACATTAAGGGGTCTAATAATTCCCTTTTCCAATAATTCCCCTCTTCTTTTCCTCCCCCCTCCCCACCATCTTCCATTCCAACACTATATCATTGTAATCATAAGCTTTTAATATGTCTAAAATTTATTTCTTTTCAAACATTTTTATAAGCTCCAGGGAGCCAATTGGACCTACCTAAATGGACCAGACTTGCCCAGAATAAGCATCGTTTAATTCTTCCCTTATCATTCCTGGTCTTGGGAATCCCTGGAAAATAAATAACAAGAAAAAACTATACAAAGTTAGACAAAACACCCCCAAATAAAAAGTGGGTCTCTAAAGAATAGTAAAATCTACCTAGAATCAAAAGAAAATGAAAGAATAACTTATCAGCATCTTGGGGACATAGTAAACATAGTTCTAGAGAGAAAGTTTAAATCTGGCAGTGTTTACATTACAAAAATGCAATGCATTATTTACACTTTATTTATTTACACTTTATTTATTTATAATACATTATTTACACTTGGGGACATAGTAAACATAGTTCTAGAGAGAAAGTTTAAATCTGGCAGTGTTTGCATTATTATATTCCAAATAAACAAACTATGATGAAGTTTAAGATCTTAGGTAATTAGGAACTAGACAAAATCAAGTACAGAAGATGAAAAGGATAAGGATCACGATAGAAATTAATGAGGTGGAAACTAAAGAACAATACAAGTAATCAATGAAACATATCATTGGTTCTTTGAAAAGCAAAATAGACAAATGCCTAATCAAACTAACTAAGAAGGAGATAGAAAGGTCTTAACAAGATTTGAGATGGAAAGGAAGGAATATTATAACCAACACCAATAGAATTCCGAGGATCATCAGGGGAAACTTTGAAAATCTATATTTCAAAAATATTGACACTCTAGAAGACAGCTCCTAGACACATGTGACCTACCAAAATTAAATCAAGAAGACATAAACAACTTCCATAGTGAGCAATGATACTGAAAGAATAATAGTATTCCAACAAATGAAATTACTGGCCAAATGGGTCCACTGTGAAATTCTATCAGATCATTAAAGAAGAAATAACATCCCTGCTTCCTCAAATCTTTCCATAAAACAGAAAAGGAAGGGCTACAACCAAACTGAATCTTCAAAAGCACTATTGCCTCAAAATAAGAGCAAGCAGAAAAGCATCATAAACTAATTTCACTGATGAAAATTGATGAAAAACTTCTTAATAAAAAAAATCTTACTGCCAGGCATGGTGGTGCATGCCTTTAGTCCCGGCACTCTGGAGAAAAAGGCAGGTGGATTTCCATGAGTTTGAGGCCAGCCTGTCTACACAGTGAGTGGGACAGCCAAGACTACACAGAGAAACCCTGCCTCAAAAAACAAAGCAAAACAAACAAAACCAAAAACCTCACACATTGAACTCAATAATACATTAGAAAGATTATACATCAAGACCAAGTTGGCTTCATCGCAGGGTCACTGAGAGAGGCAAACATACACAACGCAATGCATAGGTATAGAAACCACATGCTTATTTCAATACATGCAGAAAAGGCCTTTGACAACATTCAACATCCCTTCCCAATAAGAGACTCGGATGAAAGTAGGAATAGAAGGATCAAGCTTCAATATAATAAAAGCTATATATAACAAATTGAATGGGGGGGAAATTGGAAACTATTTTTCTTTAAAGTAAGAAATAAGAAAAGAGTGTCTATCACCTCCCTCTACTTCAATATAGTGCTTGAAATCTCAGAGCAAAAAAAATCAAGAGAAGGAAATTAAAGAGATATAAATAGAAAAGGCAGAGATTAAAATGTCCTTTTTTTGTAGATGATATGATCATATACTTAAAAAGCCCTAAGGACTTTACAAGAAAACTCTTAGATCTTAGAAAAGCATTCAGCAATGTGGCAGGATATAAAATCAACACAGAAAATTTTGTAGCTTTTCTATATAATAATAACAAACATTCTGAGAAATAAATAAGGATAACAAATACACTCAGAGTACCTTAGACAAAAAATAAAATGCCCAGGAATAAACATAACCCGTAAACTGAGTGGTGGTGTTGCACACCTTTAATCTTTGCACTCTGGAGGCAGATAGGCAGATCTCTGAGTTCAAAGCCAGCTTGCTGTATAGAGTGAGTTCCAGGACAGCCGGGGCTATATGAAGAAACCCTGTCTAGAAAATAAAATAAAACAAAACAAAATAAAAAACCAACCAAACAACCAAACAAAAAACAAACAAAAAACATAACCAATGAAAGACTGGTGTGGAAGAATTGTCTGTATTCTGTCAATCATATTTTAATAAAACACTGATTGGCCAGGCAGGCAGTATAGGCGGGAAAGCCAGACAGGAAGTAGGGTTGGAGCAAAGAGACTGGGAGTATTCTGGGAAGCAGGAAGCTCCCTCTGCCATTCCTGCACAGACCACCAAAGAGGCAACATGTGAGCTGCCATGCTGAGAAAGGTACTGAGCCGTGTGGCTAACATAGATAATGATAATGGATTAATATAAGTTACAAGGACTAATAAGAAGCCTGACCTAATGGGCCAATCAGCTTTATAACTTATAGAGATCGCTGTGTGATTGATTTTCTCTGGGATTTGCCGGTTGTGGGGTACCAGGCGGGAACAGATACCCCAACAAGCAGGCCCCCTCATGTTACAAAAGACTTCTGCGATGGACACTTTAAAACACCAAAGAAAGAAGTTGAAAACACTGGATGACAGAAAGGTCTCCAATGCTAATGGATTGACAAAGTTAATACTGTGGAAATGACCATTCTACTAAAATTAATCTATAGATTTTATACAATTTCCACTAATATTTCACTGAAAAATTTCATAGTGATAGAAAATCAATCTTAAAATTCATAGGGCCTGGCAAAGGCCATTCTGAGAATAGCAATTCAGGCGTTAGCACACCTGGCTGCAAAGCGCACCTTAGAGCCATAGTAACAGAGCTAGCACACCACACTGGAGCACAGACACACACACCAGTAGGCCAGAACTGACGACCAAGAAATAAACCTTGGTAGCTGCAACCACTTGGAGTCATTTTTACGAAGGTGGAACTATCATACATTGGAGAAAATGTAGCCTCTTCAGGTCACGTTGCTGGGATACTGGATCTCATCTCTTTCTTGGTACAAAGGTCAATTCTAAATAAATCAATACCTCTAAAGCAAGGCCTCAAACTTTGAAACTGTTAGAGGGAAATGCGGGGAAAACACTTGAAGACACAAGCTTAAGCCGGGAGATTTTGAAAAGACCTCAAGGAGCTCTGGAGATAACAGCAGAACTGCAGAACGAGGCTGCTTGGAAAAATAAGACTCCGGCAGAGTAACACCAACAACCTGCAGGGTGAAAGAGCCTGCAGTGTGGGAGGAAACTTTTGCCCACTCTAAATCTGATCCAGATACATTTCTAGACTCTACATATTTCAAAAGAAAAGCTAAAAAAATTAAATACCTCAACACAATAAATGAATTGGATGGACAGTTCTAAAAAGGAGCAGAAATGAACGAATAAAAACATGCAAAAATCAGCATCCTTAGCCATCAAGGAAAAGCATATTAAAGCTACACTGGGGTTCCATCTCACCCCAGTCAGATGGTTATCATCAAAGAAACAAACAACGGGCAGAGGCTGTGTGTGAACAGGAAATGTTATATTATACACTACTGGTGAAGGGTAAACCAGTGCAAGAAATCAGCATGGCGCCTGTTAAACAGACCCACGTCATCTGTCATATGGTATTAGGGTACTAGATCTGGATATATACCCCAAAGAGATAGGGAACAGGGAAAAAGAAAGCCAAATCTGTGTTCTCTTATGTAAGCAGGAAGGTAGTAATGAGGAGGTAGATATGTATAAAGTTCAATTGACATTCAAAGAGACAATAATAAGTCCACTATTTTATAAGTGAACTGAAGCATTAATAATAAAATAAAAAGCCATAAAATAAAATAGAAATAAAATTCACATCTTATAAAATTATCCACCTAATTTCCTATGTTCACAATGTTGTGCAAATTCCACGATAGTCTAGTTCCAAAATGTTTCGCCGCCTGGAAGGAAAGCAAAAACAGTGACACCTCGCGCTCCTTTTAGCTGCTAGCAATTGCAGCTCCATCATCTGACTCTGGGATACTTCAGATAACTGGACTGTTATCTGTGTGTATACTGAGTGTGTATCAGTGCTTTATTGCTATTCTGCTTTATGGATAGACCACATTTGTCTGGCTCCATAGTTTGTGGACATTTGGGTTGTTTCTACCATTTGGCCATCATGAGTAATGTTTTGATTTAAGTACACGATTTTGGTTGGGCATCTGCTTCCAATTCTTTGGATATATTAGCAAGAGTGGAGTCATTGGATTACATGGTGATTCAGAGTCTAACTTTTTAAGGAAGTGTCAAATTCTTTTCCACAAGTAGCAGGACTAATTTGCATTTACACCAGCAATGTGTGTTCTTGTTGATCTTTACTCTCTACTTCAAAAAAAATTATAGCCACTCTGAGGGCCTATGAAGTATTTCACTGTGTCCTGCTTTGTTCTGAGACAAGATCTCACTATGTAGCCCTGGCTGGCCAGGAGCTTGCTAGGATGACCAGGTTGGCCTTGAATTCACAGAAATCCACCTGCCTCCTGAGTACTAATTGTGCCACACCACACCAGCTTCATTATCATTGTTTCCAAATGATTGCCAGTAGTCTTATTGGGTATTTGTATATGTTCTTTGAAGTAGCATCTATTCAAGCCTGTTATCTGATCTTAAATTCATTTTATTTTTGTTGCTGAATTGTAGAAACTTTGTAAATTTTGTATACTAGATTCTTCTTAGTTATATAATTGGCAATTATTTTATCCTTTTCTGAGAATTTTCTTTTTGCTGTTGTACACAATATTTTTAACTTTGATGTACTTTTACTTTCATATTCAAAATTCATTCCCAATTATCTCTAAATTCAATACAATGTTTTCCTTTTCACTTTATAAAGAATATACTGAATATTTATTTAGGCGTACTCTTTGGAGTTCTTTTTGGAATATCTTACTACTATATTAAGGGCAGGATCAACACCCTTGGAGGAATGGATCTGAGATACAATCAATAATGAGTCTCATGACCATGATGATGCACAGATAGGAGAGGTGATTTCCAAAAGTTTGAAGAAAAATCAAATTGTCAAGTGTTTCAATTGTGACAAACAGGGTCACCTAAAAAGGGTTTGTAAACTGGACATTTCTAAAAATAATGTTTTTTTAAATAAGTATAATTAAAACTGAACACTTCTCCCTTCTGGATTATGCAGAAGGTGTGGCAAATGCAGGCACTGGATCAATGAATATAGATCAACAAGGGACAGTCAAGGTAACTCTTTGTCATTAGGAAATTCCTTGAGGGGCCTCTCACAGTTCCCCATGCCAAATTTTGTTCAGTCATTTCCTGTAACCATGGAGGAAATTCATTCCCAGTGCAATTAAAGAAACTAATACCTATAATAAGAAACCATACTACTCTGGATGATAGAAAAACTATAAAGGAGAGAATAAAAAATTCAGAAGAAACCATAAAGCACATATTTTTGATAAGCTTCTTTTAATGAACAAAGGCCAAAATTAAAAATATAAATAAATGGTGGTGTCTTTGAAGATCTGGTAGACACAGGTGCAGATGTAACAATAATTTCACCAGAATCTTGGCATCCAAATTGGCCTCTTCAGGAAGTAAATGTTCAGCTTTTAGGGACTGGAACATTATTATCTCAGGTAAAACAGAGTATGAAATGGGTCAAATGTATAGGGCAAAAAGGACAGAGAAGAAAATTACAGCCATGTGTTGCTAACAAAGCATTGAATTCACGGGGATTTGATTTGTTACAGCAATGGAATACTCAGATTAGCATTCTCCAAATTATAGAAACAAACTATAAGTTAACGTATGTTTCTCGGACAAATATTAGAAGTATTATAAAGAACAATCACCAACCATTCAAGTTGTACAAGAACAGAGCACAGTAGCTGATGATCTTCCAAAGGCACCAAAAATTCTACCTTTAAAATGATTGACAGACAAACCTGTATGGGTTGCACAAAGAAGTTTACTTTCTTTGAGACAAAAGTAAACTACTGGGCAAGAAAATGCCCTTGCCTTGACTGTTGACAGTATGCTGTCCTAACTGGACAAGCAGGACACAAAAGAAAATGACTGCCAAATATTGTCAAGACAAGGATGGATAGCGCTTCAAAATATCCTGCTTCACAGAAAAGTCTGTCAGATATGCTAGGCCTGTAGGCTGAAGATGGATGCCTCATTATTGCAGAGGAACTTTGGGTGACTGTACAGACAGCCAGCTATTTCTGTCATTTCTCACATTTTTTGGAAGTTGCTTGCTCTCACTTCCTTCTTCTTATTCAATTAATATTATTTCCTCCCTGGGTGTCTGAGGGAGTTGAGGACTAGATAGGTGTAGTTAAAGTATTCCTTATTTATGTGTTTTAGAAAGCAAGTTATGGTAGAGAGTAAATTAGGTACAAGACTTTGGACTCACCAAGATATGGTAGATATTGAGTATTTTCTCTGAATTTGTCAAATGTAAATGGACTACACATTGTTGATGTAATATATATATATAAAAGCATTGCACTTATATATAGTTTTTTATATTAGTTACAACCTTTTTATTTTAAACAAAAAGGGAAATGTAGTGATATTTCATTTGTATTTTAATAAATAAAGTTTGCCTGAAGATCAAAGAGTAAAACAGTTGCATTGATTAGCCTTACAGATCAGGCAGTGGTGGCATACACCTTTAATCCCAGTAGCCACACTAGCTTGCCATAGAAACAAGGTGGTAGTGGTGCACACCTTTAACCTCAGCACTAGAGAGGAATA
This sequence comes from Myodes glareolus, assembly GCF_982192425.1. Lineage (NCBI taxonomy): Eukaryota > Metazoa > Chordata > Mammalia > Rodentia > Cricetidae > Myodes > Myodes glareolus. The sequence continues at coordinate 43,315,026 of NC_142046.1, read as the reverse complement.
TAGGACAGGAGCAGATAGGTTTCAGGATCAGTGTCATTCTGAGGATTCCAGGAGGCAGAATCACCATTTTCAGACTGAAGTAGAGGTAGGAGCCAGTGGCTGGCTTCTTTGCTTTTCTGGTCTTCAGATTGAGCCCCAACATCTGTCTCTGGGTTTTTATTAATCATGCTACAGTTTTGTTAGATATTAGAATGGTTACAGCTTGCTTCTTAGGTCCATTTGCTTGGACTACTTTTTACAACCACTTGCTCTGAGGTAATGTCAGTCTTTTCTGTTGAGGTGTGTTTCTTGTATGCAGCAGAGGGATAGATTGTATTTTCACGTCCATTCTGTTAGTCTGAGTCTTTTTATTGTGGAATTGAGTTCATTGATACTGAGAGCTATCAATGATCAATGATTACTAATTTCTGTTATTTTGCTGTTGATGATGGTGGTGGTGATAGTGTGTGGGTGTGTGTTTTCCTTCTTTTTATTTTGCTTGTGTGAAATTATTTATTTCCTATGTTTCAATGAGTGTCGTTAACCTCCTTGAGTAGGAATTTTCCTTCTAGTGCCTTCTGTAGAACTGGATTTGTGGATAGCTATTGTTTAAATTTAACCTTGTCATAGAATGTCTTATTTTCTCTAGCGATGGTGATTGAAAGTTTAGCTGAGTATAGTAGTCTGGGATGGCAGCTGTTGTCTCTTAGAGTCTGCTGTATATCTGTCTAGGTCCTTCTGATTTTGAGTCTCTGTTGAGAAGTCATGTGGAATTCTGAAAGGTCTGTCTTTATATGTTGACTATTTTCCCTTGTAGCATTTAATATTCTTTCTTTGTTTTGTATGTTCAGTGTTTTGATCATTATATGGCAAGAGAACTTTCTTTTCTGGTCCAATCTATTTCTGTGTTCTGTAAACCTTTATAGGCATCTCTTTCTTTAGGTTAGGAAATTTTTCTTCTATGATTTTGTTAAAAATACTTTCTTAGTCTTTGAGCTGGGTTTCTTTTTTTCCTATTCCTATTTTCTTATGTTGGGTCTTTTCATAGTGTCCCAGATTTTCCTGGATGTTTTGTGTCAGGAAATTTTTAGATTTAACATTTTGTTGACCAAATGTATTTATTTCTCTTATCATATCTTCAGTGCCTGAGATTCTCTCTTCCATCTCTTGTATTCTATTGGTGAAGCCTGCATCTGTATGTTGTGGGAATTCATTCAGCCAATAGCCTTTTGGGTATCAGTCCTTTAGGGCATAATCTGAGATACTATTAATGCAGACAAAAAGTGTACCCACTCTCTTTTGGTTGGTGGTCCGAGTTCAGCTTGCAGCTTCCAGTATCCACAGAGGACCATGACTCTCTCCCCTTATTATGATTTTTCCCCAAATAAATAAATACTTATTATCCTTTGTTCCAGATTCTTGTGGACTTCTTTCATTATGTCTACATTTGTAATTCCTGTTTGCTTACCTAGATTTCCCATATCCAGGATTATCTTAACCTGTGTTTTCATTGCTTCTATTTCAATTTTCAGGTCTTCCATTCATTTCTTTCAACAGTTTGCTTGTTTTTTCTTGATTTTCTTTAAGAGATTTATCAATTTCCTCTTTAAAGACCTCTATCATCTTCATAAAGTTGGTTTTAAGGTTCTTTTCTTGTGTTTCAGCTATGTTGGAATATTCAGGTCTTTCAGTAGTAGGAGAGCTGGACTCTGGTGGTGACATATTGTCCTGGCTGTTGTTGATTGTGTTCTTATACTGGCATCTAGGCATCTGGGTTTGGGATAATAGACTAGGCGCCTATTTCTGAGTTCATCTTTGGTGTTTTTTTTCACTTGGCTGCTGTTTCTTCTCTGGTCTTCTGGCTGGAATGACCTGTGATTGAGTAGGGGGTTATCTACCTTTAGTTAGAAGTTGGTTTCCTGGCAGCTTGTGTGAGTCCTCTGATCCACCTGGGGGTCATCTGCAGGAGTTGGGGGCTAGGATATAGTGATGGGGTGGGGTGATTGGGGGTAGGCTGTGTGGGCACTTAGTGGAGACAGTGTTGGGGTGGGGGCTACACGCAGTTCTGGTAGTCTTAGTGTCCTCTGGTCCAACCAAGTACTTTTCCTGGAGTTAAGGGCCAGGATATAGTGATGAGGAGGGAAAGGTTGGTTGAAAGTGGTTAGGACAAGCAATGAGAAACTGTAGGCATCCTGAGGACAACCAGCCTTCCAGTCCTCAGGTGGAGCATGGGGATTCCACTGGAGTTGTGGACCTGATATGGTGATGAGAAAAGGCTGCTGTTGGGGGAAGGCTGGGCAGAATTTGATGGAGTGTTTGTGATCTGCAGAAGTGTTGGTCTTCTACAGGTAAAGACTTACGTCGGGATCTGGGTGCCAGCATGGCCTCTGGTAAAGCAAGGACTATTCTTTGCAAAGCAAAAAGTTCAACAACATAATAGCCTACCTTAGGATTTTTTTTCTGTATTAATTCTTTTTTTTTCTTTTAAAGAACAGAAACTCAATATAGCAGATGAAACAAGACAAAATGAAATGTAGAAATATCATATGCAATTTTCAAAGCAAGTTTAAAACATGTCATGACACAAAGGACTAGTGAGGAGCTCTGAACAAGCCTAGAAGTGCAGTTTTCTTTATTGGAAGGGGAAAAATCGTTGAGTTAGAAGGGATCTTATGAGAATCTCTCAGAGGACCAAATTAATCAAACTTTCACTTTTGACCTTGCAAACATATAAACTACTGGGATGCATAGCAAAAACTAAAATGGAAGCAAGAACTAGAGAGCAAATGTAAACGGCAGGAAAATGATCAAAAACCTTTGTGGGTGGTATAGATGAGGCTTTTTTCTTTTCTTTCTTTTTTTTTTTTTTTTACTTCTTCTATTACTTTAGATTTAGCCACTGGGCAACAGAAATTGAACTGGTTATAGACAGATAAAAAGGAAGCAAAACCCAAAAGAAGCCATTAGGACTAAGAAACTATACCATTTTACCAAAGATCAATGATGCTTGGACAGGTGAAGAGGCATCTACAAGAGGTTTGGCTGGGGCCTCTGCAGTCACGAGAGAGTGGCAGGTGAATAAGTGGGAGGAAGCCAATAGAACATGAGTTACTTTGATAATGTTTACTTATGCAGATCTCAGTACCTGTCTTCTGTACCATCAATGCAATTCCTCTTACTGTGTAGAGAGGAGAGAAAAGCTACCCTCATAAGGGAAATCCATATCATGTCTTTAGGCAGAAAATGAGTATAGTTTAAAATGCCATTTCTCAATTGCCTCCAGATCAAAACCCTCCTGGTAAGGGAGAATTGTCTGTATTCTGTCAATCATATTTTAAATAAATGCTGATTGGCCAGGCAGGAAGTATAGGTGGGAAAACCAGACAGGAAGTAGAGGTGGAACAAAGAGAACGGGGGTATTCTGGGAATCAGGAAGCTCCCTTCATCATTCCTGCCCAGACCATCAAAGAAACAACATGTGAGCTGACAGCTGGAAAAGGCACTGAGCCACATGGCTAACACAGACAAGAATTATGGGTTACCGTAAGATGTAAGAATTAGTTAATAAGAAGACTGAGCTAATGGTCCAATCAGTTTATAATCTTATGGAGTCCTCTGTGTGTGATTTTCTTTGGGGCTTGCCAGCTGTGCAGTACCGGACGGGACAGAAACCCCAACAAGCCTGCCCCTCCATGCTACACCCTCCTTATTCTAAAGTGACGTTTGTGGAATAGTTAGCTGCTATGGGCTTGACGTGACCCTCACATCATCACAGCTGCTATGATAACCTGCAGGAGACTTTGGCTCACAGTCAATGAAATAAGCAAAACAGTACAGCTGAAGGCTCGGGAAGGAGAGCTGCTCCATGCCACAAGTTTCTGTCATCCTACTATCAGGTCCTAGCTGCATTTTATTCACCCCAGAAGCACGGTGTTTTGGAGTGCTAGAGTATAGGAAATGGACAGTTGACCCCAGGTTGGGTCTCTTTGAAAGCCAGCTATGCTAATGCGGGGTTTTCCAGGGATACCTTTAAGTCACCTTTGCTCCTGGAAGCAACGTCAGTGAACTCATTGGTTCACCAAGCTAGATCTGGACAGAGTTCTTTTTATCATCTGTTGGTACCAGCTCTATCTAAGGTGAATGGGCACTTCGATACGCCTCTTAAGGAGCAGTAACAAAACACCTCATGCCTGATCGAGGACCTGCCGAAATTGAGGTAAGTGTGAGTGGAGCAATTGTCTGGTGCCTGCTGTGAGGGAGGAGACTTGCAACTGTCTGAGCCAAGTGGATGGATCATTTGCAGAGAGAGATGGCCTTTCTCCATGCAATATGGGGTGGCTTGTCTCTTCAACGTAGCAGCGATGCATGAGCCCGGCTTTTGGTGACGACTGTTCAAAAGAGATACCCACGTACGAGAAGAATTACATTATGAAATGGACACGGGAGAAGCATCCTTCCTATTAGCCACTGGTTAAGCAGGAAGATTAGGTAAGAGTGAGAATGAGATGGAGATACTTGGCTCGCAGGGAAAGGAGTGGTAAGAGAAAGCAGGAAAATAGGCTGACCTATGAAACTCATAGTCAAAGTTTGTGTTGAGCTAGTGCTGCAATGGGAAGTGGGGAGAGACAAAGAAACAAAATATCTTAATCCCATTCTTTAATGCAATAGTAAAATCTAAACACCAGTGTAACATGAGGGCCGGCTGGTTGGGGTTTCTGTCCTGTCCAGTACCCCACAACCGGCAAGTCCCAAAGAAAATCACAGAGTCTACATTAGGTTATAAACTGATTGGCCCATTAGCTCAGTCTTCTTATTAGCTAATCCTTACATCTTACAATAACCCATAATTCTTGTCTGTGTTAGCCATGTGGCTCAGTACCTTTTTCAGCTGTTAGCTCACATGTTGCTTCTTCAGTGGTCTGAGAAGGAATGGCAGAGGGAGCTTCTTCCTTCCTAGCCTTCTCCTATTCTCATTGCCCTGCCTCTACTTCTTGTCTGGTTGACCCGCCTATACCTCCTGCCTGGCCAATCAGCGTTTTATTGAAATACATGATTGACAGAATACAGACAATTCTCCCGCACCACACCAGTTCACTGAGGAGCTGATTGGCAAGGCAATTCAAGTGATTCCTGTTGTACCCATCTGCTGTCGAGGAAAGAGATCTCCCATTGGATGGAAACCACGACAGTCTTGCTTTGGCTAATGATCCACCGTCTCTGGATACTTAGACTGATTTTTCCCCATTGGTTGACATTTGTAGTGCTGGAAGGCTCACGGGGAACTGTCACGAATGGTCCTGCTCTGCTATGTATGTTACATGTTACATTATTGGTATGCAGGATGAGCTCCCTGGTGCAATAGCGGCATAACTGTTATGGGTGCGATTAACAACTTCCGGATTTGATTTAAGTCCTGCTGTGCAGAAGAAACACTTTTTAAGTACTATAAGCAAGGACAAAAGCTTGTGACTGGAGAAGTGATGGGGATGCTACTGGTATTGTTTTGTTGAATGTGTGTGATGTACTTGTTGAATTTGCTTTTAAACATTTGTATTATTCCATGTGTGGCTGTTGCAATCAGTCTTGTGTAACTTTAAGTTACCTAAGTAACCCAAGTAACTTGAAGTTTGTACAGTGGGAGGCATTTACTTGTAGCCCAATAGCCAGTTAAACTGCTGGGAATGTACCAGTTGCTGTATCTACTCTGTGCTATGGGACAGTGGTCCAATGTTAACCGTAAGTGGAAGAAAACAATTCTATCCTTACATCATCCCTTTAAGATTCAAGAAACTGTTGTATAGCTACTTCCTATGGGCTTTATGTGATAATAAGCATAATGAAATAGAGCTTTATGGTGATCTACACAAAACCTTAGCCCACAGTTGTAGCAATAAAATAAACAGGTAAATAAAATAAACCAGCTAATAGTAGGTCTTTCATAATGGCAATCATGTTGCCAACATTCCCTTCTGGTAGGATGGGGGTGGTGGAGTTCAGAAACTCGCATATGAGATTAGTGTCACTTCTCCTTCCTCCCCTACTACACACGGTCTTGGAGGAATGCCTGGAGAGAGATGTGGTAGAAACTTAACTGGGTGGGGCTCTCAGTTGTGCAGCTTTTTATGAGTTGATCATGTTACATGTGGGGTTTCCTGGAAGCATCTCAAAGTGTCGTTGAGTTCCCCAAGTTTCTAATCCTAACCCCAACAAACTCATTCGTTCACCAAGTTGGATTTGCAGAGAGCCTCTTTCTCTAATCTGTCCTTGCTCCCTGTATCTGGAGTGTGTTGACGTTCTTTATATGTTGCCTGGAAAAGAAATACAATGGCATGTTTTCAGATATTGTAATCTAAGGTTAATTGGATTTAATACAGGAAGCTATGGCTTTATAAAATCATTACAAGAACTGAGTATCAAGTAGAAAAGCAGTGATGACTTCCAGAACACCACAGATATTATTCTTTTGAAATGATGAAATTTTTATCACAAATACAATGTGGGAATTAACAAAATCAAGTTTAGGTGCTACAAGCTCTGCCCTAAGAAATGTTTCTCAAAAATCCTCAATAAAACACAGAAAGCAGTCCTATAGTGCAGAGCCTGACATTTACCACTCTTTTTTTATTTCTATTTATTTATTTTAAAAAAACAAGCTATCTTTTTTCATTATACATACCAATACAAGTTCCCAATCCCTCCCCTCCTCCCATTCCCTCCATATAGCCTTCTGCCCCAACCGCATCCAATCCTCAGAAAGGGTAAGGCACATTGCTCTGGGGAAGGTCCAAGGCCCTCCCTACTATATCTAGGCTGAGGAAGGTATCCATCCAAAGAGAATGGGTTCCCAAAAAGCCAGTACATGCAGTACGGATAAATCCTGGTACTACTGCCAGTGGCCCTCCAGTCTGCCCCAGCCATGCAACTGTCAGTCATATTCAGAGGGACTAGTTTTGTCCTATGCTTGTTCCTCTCCAGTCCAGCTGCAGTTGGTGAGCTCCCATCAGCTCAGGTAGACTGTTTCAGTGGGTGTGCCCATCATGGTCTTGACCTATTTGATTATATTCTCATTCCTCCCACTCTTCAATGGACTTTGGGAGTTCAGTCCAGTGCTCCAATGTGAGTATCTGCCTCTGTCTCTATCAGTTCCCGGATGAAGGATCTATGGTGATATTTAAGATATTCATCACTCTGACTATAGGGTAAGTCAAGATCAGGCCTCCTCTCCTCTATTGCTTAGGGTCTTAGCAGGAAACCTTGTGGATTCCTGGGGATTTCTCTAGAGCCATGTTTCTTGCTAACCCTATAATGGCTCCCTCAATCAAGATATCTCTTTCCTTGCTCTTATCTCTGCCCTTCCTCCATCATGACTATTCCATTCCCTCAAGTTCTCCTCATCCCTCTCCTTTACCATTCCTCTTCCCCTTTCACCCTCCTTTCTTCCCCCACCCCTATGCTCAGAATTTTGTCAGACAATCTTGTCTGTGTCCACTTTCCAGGTGGATCTATATGTTTTTCTTAGGATTCACCTTATTAATTAGCTTCTCTAGGATCATGAACTATAGGCTCAATATCTTTTGTTTATAGCTAGTATCCACTTATGAGTGAGCACATACTGTATTCATCTTTTTGGGTCTGGGTTACCTCACTCAGGATAGTATTTTCTAATTTCATCCATTTGCATGCAAAATTCAAAATGTCACTGTATTTAACTACCGAGTAGTACACTAATGTGTAAATGTGTCACAACCATTCTTTGGTTGAGGGGCATCTAGGTTGTTTCCAGGTTCTGGCTAGTACAAATAATGCTGCTAAGAACATAGCTGAACAAATGCCTTTGTAGTATGATTGCACATCTTTTGGGTATATGCCCAAAAGTGGTATTGCTGGATCCTTAGGTAGGTTGATTCCCAATTTTCTGAGAAACCACCATACTTATTTCCGAAGTGGTTGTACAAGTTTGTATTTCCACCAGCAATAGATGAGTGTTCCCCTTATTCCACATCCTCTCCAGCATAAGCTGTCATTGGTGTTTTTTATCTTAGCCATTCTGACCTATTGGACAAGAACTTTAAGTCTTTGAAGAAAGAAATTGAAAAAGATACCAGAAAATGGAAAGATCTCCCATACTATTGGATAAGTAGGATCAACAAAGTAAAAATGGCAATCCTACTCAAAGCAATCTATAGATTCAATGCAATCCCCATCAAAATCCCAAAACAATTCTTCAAAGACCTTGAAAGAACAATAATCAACTTCATATGGAAAAACAAAAAACAAACTAGCAACCAAAAAACAGGATAGCCAAAACAATCCTGTACAATAAAGACACTTCTGGAGGTATCACCACCATCCCTGACATCAAGCTCTATTACAGAGTTACAATAATGAAAACAACTTGGTACTGGCATAAAAACAGAGAGGAATCAAATTGAAGACCTGGGTATTAATCTACACACCTATGAACACTTGATTTTTGATAAAGAAGCTAAAATTCTACAGTGGAAAAAAGAAAGTATCTTCAATAAATGGTGCTGGCATAACTGGGTGTCAACATGTAGAAGGATGAAAATAGATCCATATCAATTCCCATGCACAAAACTCAAGTCCAGATGGATTAAAGACCTCAATATAAATCCTACCACACTGAACCTGATAGAAGATAAAGTGGGAAGTATTCTTCAATGCATGAGCACAGGAGACCACTTCCTTAAGATAGCCCCAGTAGCACAGACACTGAGAGCAACAATAAATAAATGGGACCTCTTGAAACTGAGAAGCCTCTGTAAAGCAAATGACAAAGTCAATAAGACAAAAAGGCAGCCTACTGAATGGGAAAAGATGTTCACCAGCCCCACATCAGACAAAGGACTGATCTCCAAAATAAATAAAGTACTTAAAAAATTAGACATCAAAATTCTAAATAGCCAATTGAAAAATGGAGTACAGAACTAAACAGAGAATTATCAACAGAAGAATCTCAAATGGCCAAAAGATACTTAAGGACATCTCCAACTTCCTTAGCCATCAGGGAAATGCAATCAAAACAACTCTGAGATACCATCTTACACCTGTCATTTACCACTCTTATAGATGCCTCCTTTTGGACCTATACATTCCCATACTATTGTCTTACAACAAAAGGCAGTTGGATTAAAAAAAATAACATAATGGCTCACTATACCTTGGCAATCTCATGAAACTATAAGAACTCCTTCATACCCAGGACCCTGCCTAGAAGAGACAAGGAGATAGGATGACACAGTGGGTCAAGCACTTCCTCTACAAGTGTGAACATCAAGGTTAGGCTCTCTAGAATTCACATAAAAAGCCATGTGTGGCAGAATAAGCCCACGGTCCTCGCACGAGGAGGCAGGGACAAGAGGATCGTAGGGGCTTGCTGTCCAGCCAGTCTTGTCAATTGGTGAACTCCAGGTTCAGAGAGAGATGCTGTCTCAAAAACTGAGGTGGAGAGTGGCAGAGTAAGACACCTGATACAGATCTCTGACCTCTGCAACACACACATGAACACATATATTACAAACATCCATGAATAGAATTAAAATTGAAAAATGAATAAGGAGACAAAACCTTAAAGACAACTTTATGCCAATCTTACAAGCTTATAGATAAAACAATAAATACACAGGATCTTTTTGATCAGTTATAAACTTAATAGGTAATTAATGAAAAATATTTTTCAATTTGAATTCAGCTGACAGATACAAACATAAAATTGTGTGTACGCATAGAACAGGATATGATATTTTATACATGCATTTATTATGGAATGTTTATGTCAAGTTCATGATATCTCTCTCCTCCTACACTTTCCATTTATTTTTATTGAAAAACTGTCTGCCCTTAGCAACCAAAAGGTTATAACCGTCTCATAATGAAACATGTATTGAATCCATCTACAAAACATCCGACTTAAGAATTCTAACACTGTTCAAAAACCCAAGTTCAAAGTTTCCTCTGAGATGCAAGTCAACTGTGAGCTGTCAGCCCCATAAAAGTGAAAACTTCAGTTATCTACTTTCATTGTACAATGGCACACAGTCAACATTTCCATTCCAAAGGGAAGGGTGACAAAGTAGCAAGAAGAGATGGGGCTTCTTATGTCCAAGTCTGGTTTCAGGGTGTGTGGTAATGTAATAAGTAGGAGATTGGGCTTGGGTGTCACTGTCCCTTTGATTTAGCTGTCACTGCCTCCCATATGGTTTCTCTCTTTGGATGGCTTCACCTGTTACTTATGGCTTTCTTCAGCAGGTATTCCATGCCCCTGGCTACCTTGACATCCTGGAGGTCTCCAATACATCTTGAGTTTCACCCTTAGAGGCTTCTATTAGTCTCTCATATAGTTATATCTTCCTGCAGGAAGTTCGGCCTTGGTACACAGACCTTCTTTTGAAATCTGAGTGCAAGCCTTCACCCTGTTACTTTTATATTCTTTATATCTGCAAAAAAAAAAAAAAAAGAAAAAAAAGAAAAAGAAAAACCAAAACCAAAAAAAACAAAAACCAGACATCGTATGAATGGTGCCAATATAGGCTATTGAGTGCTGGTTGCACTTCCTGGACAGGATGCAGCAGTGGTCTCTGAGTGCCTGGGCTACGAAAACTGGGAAATACTTCTTCAGGTATCATGGTGAAAGCATGGTATCACTGTAACTCTCTTTCCTCAAGCGAAAGGTTTTGGTTTTTCAAGAAAATTTTTTTTCTGTGTAACAACTCTGGCTGTTTAAGAGCTCATTTTGTAAACCAGGCCGGCCTTGAATTCACAGAGATTCTCTTGCCTCTGCCTCCCAAGTGCTGGGATATAAGGTATGCGCCACCACCTACTGGCCTGCAAAAGTCTTATAAATGAATTTGTGATTGTTTACTCTGGAGCCTGCACTGGGTGGTGTCTGGCCAATTCCTGAGATGCCCTCAAGTTATCTTCTAATTGCATTAGTACAAAGTACTTGGCTCATTTTGAATGGCATTAATCTATTTAATATGCATATTTGCACCGTCCACACTACGGGACCATTCACGAGCCAGGAAAGGGTCTAGAGATTGACACACACAGACACAGAGACACAGAGACATGGGTCATCCTTGAAACAAGAATTACAATTTTGTTGTGCTCCGGGGAAGCTTATAGCGGGATCCTTTACTGATTGGCACACCCCAGCTCCTGGGACTTTCAGTTGTAAAACCCACCAGAAACTACCTCCCTGCTATCAGGGACTCATGGGGGTCTTGTTCTCAGAGCAGCTGCAGGCGCAGGAAGACAAATTGTTTACTCTGTTCACTCCAGCAGGCAAAGGGTCTGAGGCAACAGCAGGATAACCACGAGGAGCCCCACTGAGGGCCCAGCCCTGAGAGTGTAGCAGAAACCCGAGGCCTTGAACCAGACTAAGGACTCTGCAATGAACATTTGTGAGTAGAGATATAAGGATAAAAGGGTTTACTGTGTGACTCACTATGTCGGACTGCAGCTTCCATAATGAGATTTTTTTTTCTTTCTTTTTTTCTCTTAAATTTTATCTTATCTTATTTTATTTTTTGATAGGGGAATACAAATGGACAGGGAACAAATAGGATCGAGATGCATGATGTGAAAGACACAGCAAAGACATGAAAAGGAAGATTAAAAACATCCTTCTGTTTGCCTTTTGCTCCCGTTTCTCACTGTAAGTCTGACTAAGAACAGTCATCCACAGCTATGCCATAGCCTGATAACAAGCTGTCTTGTAATGTCATCTGCTAAATTAGTCCATTACTTGTCAATTTCACCTCATTCAAAATCTAAGGAAAGGAATAAAATATAAACAGGTTGTTTTTTTTTTTTGCCAGAATATAACTTAAATGACATCTTGTCCAGTTCTTAATACATTCCTCAACCCCATGGGAAACATCCTGAGCACAGTCTTACCATCTACATTTCTATCAGCGTCCTGGTCTCCGAGCTACCATCTTCATTGTTCATTACTCCCCTCCCCACGGTATCCTAGAATGTGTCTGTCTCACATATCCAGAGTCTCTGACATTCTTCCGCAAACTAGTTCCAAGGCCTAAGAACAATGTGGGCAGTTTTAGTCAGAGCAATTGACCCCACTTCTCTGGTTCCAATTTTCTATATTAATCAGATTTGTATGATACTGTCACCAGAATGTCTGGTATTAAAAAGCTTGAAGAAAGGCTTCTACCCTCATGGTGTTAAGGGTGGGCCAACAAGGACAGTGCCAGTGTGCATCACTGCGGCCCGAAAGCAGAGGAATAGGAATGCCTGCAATGGGCTCCTTTTCCTCCCCTATCTTCCTCCATCCAGCACACAAGCTTATGGGATAGTGCTGTCCACATTCATGATGAATCCTCTGTCTTCAGCTGGTCCTTTCTGCACACCACAGACACAGAGGAGGGGGTCTTTATTCATCTGTTAGGTACTTCCAAATACAATTAATTTCACAATTAAAACCCCTGTGAACCACCACATGGTCTAGGATCTCTTTCAGATATTTCATTTATCTGTATCTTCTTTTGTTCCCAAAGCAAACTTAAAATGACTCACTAGTGTTGAACACAATATAAAAGAATGAAATAAAAAAAATGAAAAGAAATATGAGACACAGAGGAAATAAGGGAACATTATATCAAGAAATGGAACCTTGGCATGTAGAGGTAGATCTGGTAGTAGCTGAAGAATAAATAATGACTGAGTCTGTGATTGAATCTAGTTTTTAACATATTTGATTAATGAGTATGACCTCAATCTTGCTATATTAGAGAGTTCTTTCACGTTTCACCATTCAGCAACAATTTCTTTATAAAAATGCCTTAAAAGGATCCTGGCATCTTAAAAATGATTCCGTTTGAGCAAAGAACCCAACAGGCTGATGGGCAAGGTTAGCTGGTAGTGGAAGCACTGCTTTGTTCTGTAGATGTGGTGACAAGATCTCTAGAGAGTCAACAAATGGATGTCAGAATCGTCAGCAGGAGTCCACAGAGGTGATTGACCCGGGGAGTGGACATGCCAACGGACAGCTTGATTTGGTGATTAATTTAGACAGTGACAAATAAAATCGGTTGACAAGAGACAAATGACAAAAATAGAAATAAATCAAGTATACACTGTTGGCTCTGTGTTACTGTAAAGTGTATTTTGAAAATTAATAACGTTTTCTGCTTGTACCTAGTTCACTTCCTCCACATCTTTTTTTTTTTTTTTCTTGGCATGATTTGATGTTCTCTCCAATCTGCTCTTCTAATTACAATTACACCCTGGGGAAGTTATCTTTCAAATGGCAGAAAATAAGTTTGTCCTCAAAGGATAGGCAGGCAAAGCTGCAAATGCACTGTGAGTCGTCACCACCCAGCTTTGCTTCTCCAGAACAAAGGAGAGTCCGGGAAGATGGGGTCACCCCAGGCATCACAGGAAGCCCTGACGCTCCTTTTCCTAAGAACGCGGTCGCTCTACGTACTTCAGATCATCTGACAAACTGCTTTCTGGTGTATTGATTTGCTGCCACACTGGAAATCAATAATTAGCTTTGTTTAGAAAGCAGGAAAAAGCCGTCTTAGCTTCAGGAACCTCCTAAGACTTAAAAGATTTAAGCACTTAAAAAAAACAAAAAGAAAGAGAGAGAGGGAAGGAGGGAAAAAGAGGGGAAGGAAGAAAGAGAGAAAGGAAAGGAAGTATCTTAAAGGACTCAGAGAGGAGGCCAAATATGGGATGGGGAGATGCCTACATATTTGGTACCATTTAGCATTGGTTGGCATTGCAAGCAAGCTGCTGAGAGCCCACACCTGGACCGGAGCAGTAGCCCACAAACCAATAAGATGGTCAGACATAGATACCAGGGCAGGAATTTTAGATTGAAATCATCATGATAGATACACTCCTGAATCCTAGCTCTATAACATCCCGTGTTCCTGGGAAAGTTCCTTAAGCTCTCTGAACCTTTGTTTCTTCTTTTTAAAATTCATTTTTTAAATTAAAATATAATTACATTATTTCTCTCATTTCTTCTCTTGTACCCCTCCATATCTTCTCCCTCCAACTCCTCCCATGTTTCCCCCTCACTCCCTCTCAAAATTTATGTCCTCTTTTTTATTACACACACACAGACACACACATACACACTAAAACCTGCTTAGTCTGTTTTTATTGTTTATGTGCATACGATTTCAGGACTGACCACTTGTATGTATTGGGTAACCAATAGGGTCTCATCACTGGGAGGGGCCAATACTCCCTGTCTCAAAAGTTGTCAATTGTCTGTGGTTCTTGTCCAGTGGAATCCCATGAGATTTTCCCCTTTCATCATTAGAATGTTCACCGACACTGTCATTATTCACGACTTGTTGAAGCGATCATCTCCAAGAGACAGAGTCTCACAGCTGACTTCCTGACCATCTGGCTCCTCAGATCTTCCTACCTCCTTTTCTGAGGTGTTCTCTATGCCTTCCGTGCAGAAGCAGTGGTGTAGATGTGTACACCTACACCGGGGCTAGCTTCCTCACGGTCTGTTGATTTTTGCATGGTGCCTGAAAGTGGTTCTCTGCAATGGTCTCCACCTGTTGCAGAGTTACTGCTTAGATGAGAGGTTAGAGCAACACAGATCTGTGGGTACAAGGATGCGGTGGTTTGAACGAAGGTAGTCCCCATAGGCCCACAGGGAGCAGCACTGTTCGGAGGCGTGGCCTTGTTGGAGGAAGTGTGTCTGGTTCACTTCCTGCTGCCTGCCTGTAGAATTTTCAGCTTCTCCAGCACCTTGTCCACCGGCATGCCGCTGTGCTTCCCTCAGTGATGAAGATGGACTAAACCTCTGAAACTGTAAGCCAGCCCCGATTAAATGTTCTCCATTGTAAGAGTTGCCATGGTCACGTTGTCTCTTTACAGCAGTAGAACACTGACTAAGATAAAGGATAAGTCTTAGAATGCATTAGGAATTATGCTGGCTTAGTAAAATGGCAGTAGTGGGATCCATTATCTCACTAGATCTGAGTGGTTGTCTAGGTTTCTGGTACCAGCACGATTTCACTCCTGTTGAATAGGCTGTAGGTCCAACTAAACACTGCTAGCTCCTGCCAAGAGTGACTCTTTAGCCAAGTTGGTCATCGTTGTGGTTCATAGGCATCACAATTGCATGGGCTTATTGATTATTTATTTCCCCTGCTTGGGTAGTACTTTGGGTACCGTGGAAGAGAGATTTTTGGATGGAGGCTTTCAGAATAGATCCAGCTAGAATGGTCTGAGCCCTGTGCTCAGTGTGTGGTGTCTTCAGCAATACAGACGTATCCTTACCCTCTGTGATGCAGCCAAGGACGAGAGCAATAGCCTCTATTGTTTTAGCAGTCACTTGGACTACTCTGACCAAAAGCTTGAAAGGTGTCTCATGTCTAGTACTGGGGATCTTGGTAGAGAGTCTATAGCTCTTGTGGGGCACATTGTCAGCCCAAGCGATTTTACTTTGTTTAAGACACACACACACACACACACACACACACACAATATAATTTTAGTTAATATAAAATAATATGGTTCCTTGTGGCTTTATCAAATGACTTTAGTCTTTGTCTATCCTCTCTTCTTCTCCTTCTGTATTAACTCCCTCCCTACTCCTCAATTAGAGTCCTCTCCCCCTTTCTCTTATTTCCTCCTTCTTATCACTTGTATCTTGCTATTTCCCTCTCAAGCACACCCCCTCCCCAGCAGGGCCCCTTTGAGCTCTCCTGGTTTCTGTCATTACTCCCTATTGTATATTCGCATTTGAAGATTTGGAGCTCAGAACCGCAGATGAGAGAGAACACATGGCTTCTGACTTTTGGGGTCTGGGTTACCTCACTCAATATAGTCTTTTCTATACTTACACATTTACACACAAATTTAACTTTTCTTTACGACTGAATAGTATGCCATTGTGTGTATATGCCACATTGTCATTATCCATTCGCCTACAGAAGAACAGTTAGGTTTTTCCATTTCCTGGCTGTTGGGAATAGAGCAGCAGGGAACACTGCTGAGCAAGTGTCTGTGGAATCATCTGGTAGGGGTGGTCAGGACAGTAGATTTACTTTAGCTTTTCGGGGATTCTCCACACTGATTTCCAGGAACTGCTTGCTAGCAATGCACTAGTTTTCGTTCATACCCGTGGCGAGCAAACCTTGGTTTCTCCTCCAGTTTCATTGAGCTCAGAATCCTTGCGCAGTACTCTGACAAAGATGACTTCATGTCTCAGAAGTGATTGGTACATGATGGTTGAGAAAAAGTTCCTGTTGACCGTGGAGCAATGGGGACTAGATAGGGAGCAAGGACAATCGGATGCTGATTAATTATTTTTAATGTTTATAGAGTAATTTTTAGGGCCCAGAGGAACCCCTGCATTAAGTAAAGCACATGCTAAGCTGCTGTAGTCATTGAAGCAAGTCTGATGCCATGAAATCATGGAGGGAAGTCTATGATTTGTTTCAGGAAAATGTGGTCCAGTTTATCAGTTGAGAGATACTTGACATTTGTGGGAAGCAGGAGAAAGTCAGGTCAAAATATAAAAATCCAGACACCATTAAGTGGATGAAATGGGATATTTGGTGGTAAGACCGGGAGGAGACAGTGGGAAATAAGTGGTTGTGACATAGTTGGAGAAAGATGGGTAATAGGCCATCTAGGTCAGAGTTCTGGGTCTCGTATCATTCTTCGTGAAGTTTTAAGTACTATTGAAAATAATGTCAAAATTTTTCTTTTCTTTTTTTAATCAAAAATCTTTCTCAGCAAGTGTTTTCTTTGAACTATCTGTCAGCAAGAACTCCATAATTATGAACAAAATTAAAAATAGTAGAAGAAAAGGTGCCCAGCCAGGGCACTGATGATCTGATTCCCAGCAAAACTGGGATGCTGAAGAACGAGGTCAGCTTCGGAATGAAGAGCTCCAGCTAGCTGCCTGTCAGCTGTCAGGCTCCCAGTTCAGGATGAGAGGTATGGTGGGCGCCCAAGGCTGGGAGAATGACCCCGAGCAGCGCAGCCGCAGACGGCACAGCGTGCCCGTCGCAGGAACGTGAACTGGTTTAGTCAGGAGCTGCTGTCATCTTGAAGCAAGCAGAGCACAAGACTTTATCGGGGCTAAAGCATCAGTTTATGTAAAATCCAAGCTCAGATCAGGAAAACTCGGTTGCAATCGATTTTCAATATTATCTTAAATCAAACTCAAAGCGGCAGCGGAAGACACTAAAGCAGACGCGCGAAATATCATTTGCTGCAAGTATCAAGTGAGCAAATAGATGATTCGGCAGTAGCGTGTCACGTTTCTGAAATTAGTAATGAGATTCTTTTTTTTTTTTTTTAAATATGTCAGTCACCAAACTGTGAAACTAAGGTAAGGTTTTACATGTGGATTGAAAGGAAACAATTAGATCCAATGGATTAATTTCCCCCACTCCACCCCACCCCCATGCATATGTATATTCTGAAATGACTGAGTTTTTTTCCGTGTTTTGCTGGGCATTTTATGACTTGAAAAAACACAAAGCACTCTCTCTCTCTCTCTCTCTCTCTCTCTCTCTCTCTCTCTTTAAACCCAGGTTTAAGTAAAACTGCTTGGAAAGTTTTGTAATTATTTTTTTAGGTGCAAAGATATCGAGGCTGAATCCCATCTCCATTTACCATGGCAGCAGAGGTTGTAATGGAGGAGAGAATCAGGCTGCTGTGAAGGACTGAAGTGGCTGGTTGACAGCCGCTCAGAGGAGAGCCTTGACAAGGCACAAAGGTGCTCACTGCACACTGGGCCTCAGTGCTGTGGCTCAGGCTTTAGGGTAGCAGTCAGAAGCCCTTGTGAGCCTGTGAAGTCTTTGATGAAGGCTGAATTGCAAATGGCTAAGATGGTGGTTCTCAACTTTCCTAATGCTGTTTTTAACTTTAATTTTTATACTAATAACAATTTTTAAAAGATTGACCCCAGTGTTGGAGGGATGATTTATTACTTAAGAGCACCTATTCTTACAGAAGAACTGAGCTAGATTCCTGGCACCCTTGTCTGGCAGCTCATAATCAATTGTAACTTTCCTGTGGGAATGGGGCACCTTACCCTGGCCTCCCCGGAATCCTAGAGCATACACACGCATACACACACACACACACACACACTAAATCTTACACCCTTTAATACAGTTTCTCAAGTTATAGTGACCCTCAACCATAAAAATTATTTTTGTTGCTACTTCCTAACTGTAATCTTGCTACTATTATGAATCATAATATAAATATCTCATATGCAAACTATCTGGTACGTGATCCTTGTGAAAGGGTTGTTCAACTCCACCTCCCAAAAGAGGTTGTGACCCACAGGTTGAGAACTGGTTGAGTTATCTTTTTAGGTACAGAAAGGCAATGCTGTTAATATAAGGCAAACACCTCTGACTGGTCTGCTGGTTGTTTCTAGAAGCAGTTTGGTTTGGTTATACCCTCGTTGGAAAGCACTAGGAAGTACAGGAAAGGGATAAGGAAGACAAAAGCTCAATTTTCAACCTGCTACGCAGAAATAACTGTCACAAAGCTTCTTCTTTTTTTTTTTTTTTTACAAATTTCTTCCCTCAAAAAACATTTTTTTGTCTTTAAAAAATTGCACAGAAAATAGAGATGTTGGTAATTGACAGTCTGAATATTTCATTTGAAAATAAACCACATTCTTTCTGATACAAGCACAGATACATTCTATTGTTTTTACTGTCAGTGTTGTCTGTCGTTTATGTAATTCCATTCCTATATTTTTAATATGTAGATGAAGTTATGTCACATAACTAAAACGGACCATTTGTTAATATTTTGAAAATTAGTTCAACATTTAAATTAATTCAGTGTTATCTTTATAAGACTTGTTATGGTCATGGTGTCTCTTCACAGTAATAAAAACCCTAACAAAAGCTGGTACCAAGGATTGGGGTGTTGTTGTGATAGGCCTAACCATACTTTTGTTTGGAGGAAATTAGACCTTGGTGTTTTGGGTTATGGAAGTGGAATGCTTTAAGCACTGTTTAACAGGCCATACGAGTAGAAACATGGAAGACAGTGGAGCTAAGAGTTGTTTGAACTGTTGAGGGCTTAGTCAAGAGGTTTCAGAGAAATATTTTAGTGTGTTGTCTAGAGATTATTCTTCGGATATTTTGGTAACGAAAGTGGCTGTCTTTTGCCCTTGTCCAAAGAGTCTTCCTGACAGGATACAAGATCAACTAAAAAAAAAAAAAAATCAGTAGCCCTCTTATGTACAAATGATAAAGAAGCTGAGCGGGAAAGCAGAGAAACAACACCTTTCACAATTGCCACAAGTAACAAAAAATATCTTGGGGTAAACTAACCAAAGAAGTGAAAGACCTATTCGACAAGAGCTTTAAGTCTTTGAAGAAAGAAATTGAAGAGGATACCAGAAAATGAAAAGATCTCCCATGCTCTTGGATTGGTAGGATCAACAAAGTAAAAATGGCAATCCCCATCAAAATCCAAAAAAAAAACTCTTCAAAGACTTTGAAAGAAATATAGTGGGATGCCTTGCCCAGCCTTGATGCAAGGGGGAGGAGCTTGGTCCTACCTCAACTTTAAATGCTATGCTTTTTCTACTCCATCTTCTGGATGGAGACAGAGGAGGAGTGGATGTGGGAGAGCTAGACGGGAAGTAGGGGGAGGTAACAGGAGGAGAGGAGGGAGGGAAAACTGTGGTTAGTATGTAAAATAAATAACAATGAATTTATAAAAAGATGTGGGACTCTCAGTTCCAGCATCATAACTGCCTGTGTGCCTCCATGCTCCCTACCATGATGATAATGGACTGACCCTCTGAACTATAAAGGAGCCACCTGAATTAAATGTCTTCTCTATAAGAGTTGTCGTGGTCATGATGTCTCTTCATAGCAATTGGAACCCTAACTAAGACACTTTCCTTCTTGGGTGTTAATTCTTGACCTGCGCTCATTCATGCACACGTCTGGGTCTGTGTATCTACTATCATGTCCCAGAAGGGGGCAGGGTCTTTTTCTCTTCTCTGGAAGGGGTAATAGAGTCCCAACACTCAATTTCCCTGCTTAAACAATAAGAAGACAAGCATCTTTGCTTGATGATTTCTTGCATTACATTCTAGGAGTTGAATTGTGAGTCCAAACAAGATGCACATTTTTAAGGCATTTGCTAAACAGTGCCAAGCCATCCTCTTGAAGAGTAAATTCATTTACCCCACAGCTTAGAGACCACCATGTGTCTTCACTCTATTTATTGCTTACATAGCTGAGAGGTTGAAACTGGTATCACATCTTAGTCTGCAGGTTTTTAACACTAAGGAGGTTGAGTATTTTTTACAGCTCTCTCTCTCTCTTTCTCCCTTCCCTTCCCCCCTGCCCCCCTTAGGGAATGGCTGGTATGTGGTCTTTCTGTGGAATT
This sequence comes from Myodes glareolus, assembly GCF_982192425.1. Lineage (NCBI taxonomy): Eukaryota > Metazoa > Chordata > Mammalia > Rodentia > Cricetidae > Myodes > Myodes glareolus. Next base: position 43,294,644 of record NC_142046.1, on the reverse strand, counting down.
GCTGGGGGAGTCTTAAGCAGTGCAAGCCATGGGAGAATCAATTGACTCGGTTTATTTTGATAAGAATATTAAGTTTCTTAGAGGTCAAGGCCTTGTCAGTGAGGAGCTGGGGCCCTGCACTCACCACTGGGTGTGTTAAAGATTGTGGGGAAAGGCTCGTTTGAGAATTTACAGATAATTAGAAAAGGAAAAGGCGCCAAGGGCTTCCAATGATAAGCTGCTGAGACCGGGCGCAGGGCTGTGAGAAAGATACAGAGTGGTGGCCGAAGGTGAGTGTTTGCTGGGAGAGTCCTAGAGCAGTCTCTGGGAAATATTTTCTTTATTGATCATGGTTTCAAAGGCTTCTACTCAAACGCTAAACTTTTCAGGATTTTAGAATCATCTCTTTAGGGAGAGGGGAGAGGGCTTATGTTGCATAAGCGTGAGGGTTGGTGTTCAGCTCCTCAATGCCCATGAATATGTCAGGCTCCCCTTCCCCCATACCCCCTTGCTGTTCCTGTAGCCTCAGTGCTGTTGTGAGCAGACAGGCAGATCCTTGGAGGTCGCTGGCCCTGCAGCCTTGCTAAACACACTGCTGGTGTGTGGTATAAGGTGGTAGAGCTCAGGGCACTGGATGGGCTTCCTCCTATGGGCTCTGCATTCATGAAGGGACATATGCTCTTGCACTGATACAACACACACACACACCACACACACACAGACACACACACAGAACATCTATTAAAAACAATTAATGTGAAGTAAATTGCCTTATAAAGCATGTAAGCCTGCATTTTAGCAGAGTTGTAGGACTTGTGGGGTGATCCCCTCAGATCTGAAGTAGTTACATAGCGATTTCTTACACAGAAACTCCCATATGCTGCCCCTCTATCACCTCTGTGCTGTCTTGTCAAGAGATGTGCACGTACACGATCTCGTCTCTTCTCGCTCCTATCACCATTTATATTGTCAACATTTCTCTAGTCCTTATTGGTGGTCCGGGCTTCATGCTGGTTTCAGTCTGAGTTTCTCTGGTGGCTGATGATGTAGAACTCACTCATTTGCCATGTATATTTCCCATTGGCGTAAGCATCTGCTCTAAGTCTTTGCCCACTTTACAAAAGAAAATATTTTATTTTAAAAATGACATTTATTTACTGATAGTGTGTCTGCGTGTGGGTTGGCGCACATGCCACAGTGCATGTGGAACTCGGAGGACAGTTCGCAGGAATCGGTTCCCTCTTTCCATCCTAAGGACTTAACTCTGACTGTCTAACAGTCAGGCTTGGTGACAAGTGCCCTTACTCGCTGAGCTGTCTCATTGGCCTAGGGAGCTTTTATACTGTTGGAATCTGAGATCATGTATTCTGGATACAAGCCAGATACGTGACTTACAGATGCCTTCCCTGAGTCCTATCCAGAGTCCAGTGCCTTTCCTAAAGTCAGTTTTTAAACTCCCCTGCGGTCTTGGGATTGATCTTGACATGTCATCAGATGCTAGTTGGTGGCTCAAACTCACCTTCTCCATCACATATTCGGCCTCTGCATCTAACTCTGAGGACTTCTCCCTCATCTCCTCTACTTACCAAAGCCAATTTTCACTGCTAATTATATAATATAGATGATATATGCATTGTGGTTGTGCTTTGAGGTCCATTCCAGATTAATCCGCTAGTAAATTAAAAAAACAAAACAAAACAAAACAACCCACCCTTGATTTACTTTAAGAAAAAAAAAAATCAACGCAACAGGGAGGGAGAGATGGCGCAGCCGTCCGGAGTTGTGTGCCGTTCTTGCAGAGGACCTGAGTTTGGTTCATAGCACTCAGCTGGCTCAAAACTACCTGTAAGTCCACCGCTAGGGGATCCTGTACCCTCTTCCGGCCTCCTTGCTTAATGCACTCCTGTGTAATACCCTCACACAGAAACATATTTAAAAATAAAAATCTTTAAAAAAAATCAGCGCAACATGTGGTATGTTTACTAAGTGTTTGTATGCACACGTAATTCTGAGTCACGGAGCCTGGGTCACAGACACTGCCTCTTTCTGGCTAGCTCTGCATCACCTAGTTTATTATGGGATGCTAGAACAGGACCGCGGGAAGGTGCTTCGAGGCCCGGTGGCAATCACGGGGCCTGTGGATCAGCAGCGTCAGCAGTACCTAGGAGCCTGTCAGAGTTTCAAAGCCTGGACCCTACCCCAGGTTAGAATTTGCATCTTAATGAGCTCCCCAGGTGCACATTAAAGTTTCTGAAGCACAGCTGTTCAGCTCCTCTGGTTTTCACTCAGATTTTTCAAACAAAAGAAATTGCCTTCCAGAGAGCGAGAGAGCAAGGACGGCCTGTGGGCCTTTGCAGCTGGTGTGGAGCCAGGAAGAGAATCTGACCTTTTCACTTCCTGGCGAGCGTGTAAGGACCCTGCACCGCCCACCTCCAGCGTCTAGAGGACCGCGACAGCCTGGGCTTCCCTCGTCTCGTTTGGTGGCTCTGTGAGGACATCAGTCTTTTTCATTAGGAATAGAATAGTCTTTTTGAGTCTTCCTCCCTCAACTCCCGCCTCCTTGCTTATTTCCACTGTCCTCGAAGGATATCCAACCTTCAAAACGCAGACCTCCAAATTTTCGTAATCAAACGAACTGAAAACTCTTTGGGGAGGGAAGTGATTTTTCCCGTTGCATTTGTTTACTCTCGGCGAGCTCCTGAGATGGCTAACACACAAGTTGTTAATCACGCCATCTGTTCCAACAGCACCAAGGAACCATTAAATTCATCCTTTCTTTTTAAGGAAAAAAAAAACTTTTTTTTTTAGAACAATATGTTTGCGTCTGTGTTGCTCCGTCACCTGGCACTGCAGCGTAAGCTATTAAGTTTTCCCATGTCTCGTAAGTGACTTCAATTTTTTATATATAAAATATATTTTTTTAATGTTCATATATCACATACATCAAAAAATATATCTGCTGACTTTTCAAACATGAAAAACGCTAAAAAAAAAAAAATCTGTTCCGGGCTGTCTGCTGTCAAAGTTTTAAGCATCTGATTATATTTAAATGAAGCATTCAGGAAGATGATTTAGCTGACTGACCCGGAAAATATATTCCCCATTGGCCCTGAAGATGGCAGTGCCGTGCAGTTTAGAGCCGCTCTTTGCTCCCCGCCCCCCCTCCCCGCCCAAAAGAATTTCTGGAATGGCAGAAAGTGGAGGAGGATCCTCCTGATCTGAACCTTCTAACACTTAGCACAAACCTCTCCTGAACCCTGGGACAATCTGGTTTATCTTTCAGCCTCTTTGTTTTTGTTTCAGACTGTACCCCCTGCGTTTCCTGTTTCCAGTCGGGATAGAAATGGGACCAGTTGAACGATTATTCCCACATCGCGGGTAACCAGGAAGTGTCCACACAGTTTACTGAGAGGCTGGTTTGCACAAGACTGCGTGCTTTATTTTTTTCTTTCTTTTTTCTTTTTCTAATTCTAACAAAGGCTCTACCCAAGATAAGCAGAAGCTAGGAATACTGGTGGTGGTTTTGAGAGTCCACTGGGACCACATCTCTGACAGCCTCCTTTCCTCTCCTAACCCGGGAAGCCTGTTGTCTGACATTCTTTACATTTCATTAGCAGGGTCTGGAAGCGTCGGTTGCAAAGGTGCACAGTCCTCAGACAGTATACACCAAAGGCAGTCTCTTGGCCCTGTGATTGTGAGCTGTGGCCATGGAGAGAGAGAGGGAAGAGGGCTTATGCCTAACTTTGGGGACTCTTAAAGTAGGGTTACAATTCAACTAGCCAGAGAAGATTTATTGAAAACAAGTTACTTGTGGGATCTTATGTGACAAGCTGTCACAGATAAACCAGCAGTGCTTATATCCTGTGAGCCATCTAATTTAATCTTCACCACCACTGAATGAGGCAGACACAACACCCGTTTTCTAGTTTTTGTCTCCATAGGGGAAACTAAGGCACATGGATCTTAGGAAGAGTCACTGAAGTCATTAGACTTTAAATAAAATTCTTGGGCTTCATTCATTTTGGCTCATGGATGGATAAGAAAATCTCAATAGCTGCATGACCTTAGGCATATTTATCTAATGCAGCATCTACAACGATGAGGGCAACTTCTAAAGAGTCATTCCCTGCCCCTTTTAAACCTTCCACTTGGAGTTTTAGAAGTCAAAAACCAGAAAAAAATCCATTTCTTTTCTACTTCCAATGATCATAATCCCTTCCCTCCCCTCCCCTGTCTTCTCTCCTCTCCTTTTCTCCCCTCCCCAGTCTTCTCCTCTTCTCTCTTCTTTCTCTCTTTTTTGCTCTCTGTCTTCTCCTTCCCTCCCTTCCCCCCTTGCCTCCCTTCTCATGTCTTCTCCCCTCTTCTCTCCTTTCCCACCCTTACTTGCCCCTCTCACCTCCCCACCCCTTCCCGTCTCCCTTTTCCCTCTCTCGGACTTAGTGTACAGCAGCCAGAGTAGAAGGCGAAAGATAAAAATACAAAGATAATATGTTGGTTAGTATTTCAAAACTATTATTGCAACAGGATAGAAGGCAATGCTTATCCTCCTCCCCAATGCCTTGGGCAGGGATCCTATAGCACAGAGGTTAGATGCCACTTCAACTGGAGGCTGCTGTGAAAAACTGAAGAAGTCCCACCTACGGCCTCTCAGTGGGAAATGGCTCCTTTGTCCAGGATCTAAGTTCACTGGAATTTCTTCTTAGAACTTTGTTTTGAATAAAGATTAGATCAATCTAGGCGTTTATGATCTAGGAGGAAAATTTCTTCCTGGCAAGTGCATAGGTTCCCAGAGACTTGCTGGGGAATGTTTTTTCTTTCTTCCTTCAGAACCCATCTTAAGTTGACATTGTATTTCTAGACATTCACCGGTCATTTCAGCACTCAGCGTTGCTCGCCGCCCTTTACCCTCATCCCCAGCGTTTACTTCTCAGCAGCTGGTTCGCTTTCTGTCCAGAAACCTCTTTAAAACTCACAAGTTTTATTTTCTCTTCCAAGTCAGCAAAGTGTCGTTGTTTCTTATTTTGTTTGGTTTGTCTAAAATATCATCCGTGAGGAGACTCTTTCTTCTCTGGCACCCCATCATCGTGCAAATGCTGATGCAATTATTTCTTAAGATGGTGCTGTACCACACACAATATTATCTGTTTTGAGACCAAGCCACACCCAGCTGTAGCTCATGAGGGGAAGGAACATGTCTTAGACCAATCCTGCGGCTTCATGATTGAGGAATGGAATCTAGTCCTAACCATGACTTTGAAGGAAAGGTTGGGATAGCTAGGACTTTTCTCAGGGCAGAGATTGAGAACTGTAGGCATGAAATGTGTTAAAAAAACAAACAAACAAAAAAATAAAAATCAAAAAAGCAGTGACTATCATGTGTTCTCTATTGAACGTCATCTATAAGTGATGTATAGAGATTCCCGGGGGCTTCCAACCACAGCTCTGTCCAGCTCTTCTTGATGCCTTGGTCAGTAGGAAAGAGTTTTGCTGTTCTTTATTCTTCCTAGAGTAGCCAGTCACAGGGTTTGCAGTTTTTTCTGTTAACCCTTTGTGTCAAGGACTCTGTTTGAAATGGAGTTCTTTCTGTTTTGTTTTTCTTGCTGAAAGAATATGGGGGCGGGGAGACATACTAGTTTGATTTCTGTATTTTCAGTGGCCATTTCCCCTTATTAATTGTTCTGAAATTTGAAACTGTGTCAACTAAGCTACCGGAAAAGCATTTATCCACATGGAGATGACACCCAGGGACGTGCACTGACGGATGAAGAAAACCATTGAAGGTAACACCTGGCAGAGGAGGGCAGATTTTAGGTCCTGGAGGACCTTGGGCATTAGCACAGCCTGACTTCTTATTCTAATTGTAAAGTTTGTTATGAAGATGCTATTTATAGACATGTACATCTCCCTCTGTGTACACATATCTTTATGTAACTCCTTCTATTTATGCTTGTCATCTCTAAATATAAGTTCTTCTTAAATTAAATTAAAGTATAAACCTTATTATTTTCAAACTTTAGATCCCGAAAGTGGGGAACGTAAAGGAGAATGCAAAGGAAAAGACAAGGAAACACCAAGGACAGCAATAAAAATTGACTTTACCTCCTCTGACATCCTCTCCTCAACAGTGACCTCACCCTATATGCGGCTTTGGCCTGTTTTTATTAAGGATGATATTTCCAAGACGTGCCACACAAAATCTGATAGTGTTCCAAAAATCTATTATAGCCCACCTATAATGCCAAACCAGGCCCCAGAATTCTGATTTTTAGATTATTTTCAGGAACTCAATTGGGGTGTTGTGCAATTTCATTTCAGATTCTGTCTTCCAGACTGTTTCAAAAAAAAAAAAAAAAAGACGACCTTTGGGCTATAATTTAATTTAATTTTTTTAATATTTTGGGAAAGATCTCCCTGGCTCTTCTCAGGAAATAAAGACAAAATAGGAAGGTATTTTTGCAGCTGTAGCAACAGCAGTAATGGTGGGGAGATCAGTCACCACTGCCCCAGCTGCCGCTGGGCTTTCGAAAACCATCCCAAATGGGGTGAGTACATTTAGCAGTCTGATCAATTCTCTGCTGCCACACCACTTCTATTTATAGTCTTGGCAGAGCTGGAGATTTCAAGGGTTTTCAAAAATGGAGGAACCGTGCGGCATGAGGTGATTTTAGCTCTCTTCTCAGAGTTTGAATTCAAGGGAGTAGGCGTTTCCAGCCTCGGATGCCTTGGATGCTTCTGAGCCAAGCAGCTCACAACCCATTCACCGCCGACGGACTCTTTAATGCAGGCAAGGAAGAGACCCGAAAAGGCCTTTCTCTCCCCTAAGTAATCTTTATGTTTATAAGACCGAGATGTATTTCCTACATTTTTAGGTTTATCCGCCAAGAATATCTTTAATTCACCCGAGTGTTTATCTCACACATCTCTATCTGTCTTGCCTCAAATTATTCATTTCCAATACTGGCCTCTCTGTTAATTAAATGGTATGTCTATGGGGGCATTTCCACTTGAATGATAATTAATGTGTTTTTTTCCCAGTCCAGCTGCCCATGAACTCTAGTAGACAAATTGTTTTGTGCATGGCACATATTCGAGAGCCAGGCTTGGGTAATGATTTCCTGTTGAAAGTAAAAAAAGAAAAACCTGTATGGTCTAAAATATGTGTCCTCTTTCTATAACCTGGATGTGTGTGTGAGGAGACAAAGAAAAAGATATCCCCCAATTCCAAAGTAAGAGCCCTGAAACACTGCAGTAACTATAAGGCCTCATTGACCTTATAGCTGATTTTCAGGATATTCTTACCCGTGTCGCCTACTAGTTCCTAAAGCCTGAACTTTCTGAAGCAGAACATATAAATGCATAATTTAAGATTAGGTTGCTTCAAATATTTCTGCTTCTGGAAACATGCTAAAACGTAACAAATTTACTTGCTAATACATAAAAATCTTCTTTTAAATTAATATGCTACTAATATTTTTTTTTGAGATGCTACAGAACTTTAAGCCCCGGGCTGTGAAACATGGCATGCATTCAGATTCACAGGCAGGAAAGTGTGAGACCTTCGGTGAACTCTTACTGTCTCTGTGCCTGACTTTTCCCTTCACAAAGTGGGATAATAGCATCACTGATGCCAGCTGTTATGGTGAACACCTTTAATCCCAGCACTCGAGAGGCAGAGGCAGGTGGATCTCTGTGAGTTCGAGGTCAGCCTGTGAGTTCGAGGTCAGCCTGGTCTATATAGTGAGTTCCAGGTCAAACAGGGCTAAGTGGGGAAACCCTGCCTCAAAACAAACAAACAAGCAAACAAACAAAAAAACAGAGCAATAGCAATATCAAAGCCAAAAGAAGAAGGAGGCGGAGGAGGAAAAGGAGGAAGAGGAGAAGTAGAGGAAGGAGAAGGAGGAGGAGAAAAGAACATTATTGGTGTGAACAAATGTATGGCATATGCTGGTTCCTATATTAACTATTATTAGTACTTTCCAAAGGAAATATTTTAACATTCCATCAAAAGCCCGTATAGTCTTACATCACTTTCTTAATTAATTGACAAGTCTCTAGAAGAGCAGTTCAGATTCCAGAACACTATAATATCAGCAGATGGATAATGTTGGCAACATATTTATAGTTTTAATGAACACAATTTCAAAGAGGGGAGATTTAAATCTAAATGACAAGACAGGAGAGAGTATCCGACCTTTCAGCTGAGGATCTAAAAGTGAGATTCATCTCCACAGGCCAGGGAAGAGGAGGCCATGCCTGGGCTGATCCTCCCCTTTAGAATATCTTCCCTACAGAAACCTTACTATTCCATTTTCCCATTTAGACGATACTTCTTCTCATTCTGAGAAAAATGGTATAAAGACTATATATTGAGGGGAAAGAAATTTGGCCTTTTGACAGTCTCTGTGGATTCAGAAGGATGAGACTAAATACAAACAGGGTCACCTCACACCTCTGTGTGTACAGGTGTGGATAATTAAAAATGGAGTTGGAGAGTTTCTTTCTTTCTTTTTTTTTGATGTGTCTTTTTTTTATTTATTAAAAATTTCCACCTCCTCCCCTTCTCCCAATACCCTTCCACTCCCTCCACTCCCTCTCTCCATCCCTCTCCAGTCCTAGGAGCAGTCAGGGTTTCCTGCCCTGTGGGAAGTCCATGGTCCTTTCCCCTCCCTCCAGATCTAGGAAGGTAAGCATGAGATGGAGAGTTTCTAAATCAAAACTTCAGCATATTCACATGGTAAGTATCAATAAAGGAAGTCAACATTCTGATAAATGTTTTAGGTGGAAGCAGGTCACCTGGTATAGGAAAGAATTATCTAGGAACTTTAGAAGTGCAGTCATTGTCGGGATTTCAGAGCTTACAAGTTTTGAGAACCCATGGTGACTTAACACTCCTGAAATACTTCTACATTCTAAGCATAGTTGTGTATCTTTCGTTATCCAATCATTTTTGCAACCTTAATCGCCATTCTCCATTTCCCATCGAGTACGGGGAGCTGAGATCCAGAGGCCTGAGCATCAAAGCTGAGGCTCAGACCTAGGTAGCGGAAGCTAAGCCCGTAGACCCACAAGTTAAGTCTTAACTGGTTTGTTTTCTTCTGTGACTTCACATGCCCAAACACGAGCATCAACAGGTCTCTCCGGAGTCTCACCAAGTCATTCAGCCTGTGAGGATTCCCATCAGTATTAGCAACACTGACAATTGACGAAAATGTCAAATAGCAAACGTTGCGACCTTGGAGAGTAATAGTCGCCTCCTACAATGACTGAGATCAACTTCTCCTGTTGAAGAAGTGAATTAATTGTTGCATTGATGGGAAAAACTTGGCAGTGAAGCCTCTGGATGCTGGGCGTTGCAGGGATCTGATGTTTGAAACAAGTACCATGGTCTGCTTAATAATGAAAGCAATTCATCTTCAGGTGCATTCAGTCCATTGTGCTGTTTCAACAGGCAGTTCTTGGGGGTTATAAAAGCCTGTAGAAAATATATGTTGTGTAAACACCAACATGCCAAGAAACTTGGTGACCGATTAAGATGTATCAAGTAGGTGACTATTAAAAAACCCAATGCTAGATGGATGATGGGACATCTGCTTGGAAAAGACCCAGAAACCAGGAAGAGAGGACTTATGGAAGACCAGCTACCACTTTTTAGGACACTAACTGCCGGTGAAACGATCATGGGTATGCAAGTCTTTATCCTGCCCCAAAAGACAAAGTAAGAAACAAGTATGATGACTTTGTTGCTGAGAAGGCTAAAGAATCCTGACGTACTGCAGCAGGCTGTCTGAGCACAGGTTTCCTCTGAATTTGGTAGGCAGGCGGCATGTGGCTGCTGGGTAGTGAAGTGAAGTAGTCAAGTGAGTTTTCACTGAGACGTGAGATCTAAACATGTTAGGATTCAGTAAAGAAGCCTGGCAGTGGTGGAACATGTCTTTAAACCCAGCACTCGGGAGGCAGAGGCAGAGGCAGAGGCAGAGGCAGAGGCAGAGGCAGAGGCAGAGGCAGAGGCAGAGGCAGAGGCAGAGGCAGAGGCAGAGGCAGAGGCAGAGGCAGAGGCAGAGGCAGAGGCAGGCGGAGCTCTGTGAGTTTGAGGCCAGAGCTAGTTCCAAGACAGGCTCCAACACTATACAGAGAAACCCTGTCAAAAAAAAAAATCCAAAAAAAGATTCATTATAAAAAATGTAAAACAATTGTTTAGATTGATTATATGTTTAAATGGTCAGATTTTCAACCTATTGATTAATAAACCATTATTAATTTCTTTTGAGTCTTTTTTTGTTACTTTCAGTGTGACCACCATAACATTTAAACTAAATATATGGCTCTTATTTTACATTTACTGAGCACTGCTGTACATGGCACCAATAGCAGGTAAGACACGCCATCAGAGCTGACCGTCCTTTCAGCGTGAGAAACTCTTTAAGAGGCAGGTGGATATATGGGTGGGATCGTTATACATCTCATTTTCGAATTATTTTGCATTTTATTCTTCTTCTATTATCTTTATTATATCCTTTCCTCCATGTTTGTGGAGTTTGTCCCATCCTCAGTTCTCTATGGAAGGTTCTGATATTTACCATATTTTCATGTCTATTTAGTGATAGTAAGTAGTGAGACATTGAGAGTTCTACCTTCATTTCCATGAGATTCTCCTTTGGTATTTCTTACTCTGGAACATTTTTCTTTACATAAAAGTGAAAAAAAAAAAGTCTATGGTTACTCATGTAAGGCACAGAAAACAAACAAACACAACACAAATTCTCTTACACACACACACACACACACACACATTGAGTAGAAGTTCTTACAGGAATAGATATCATTTTTGTAACGACTATATGTGTTAATTATAACTATGATAGATTATTTATTACATGGTAAGCACAGAAAAGATACTGTTGAGCAAAGAAGTGGAAAAGTAAAGCTGCTCCTTTTGTCCTGAACTACAGAATGACTAGATTTATAGGGATTGCTACCATTCAGACTGCTAACCTACAGGACCACTAGAAGGTCTATAGGGATTGCTACCATTCAGATAGCTAACGTCCAGGACCACTAGAAGATCTATAGGGATTGCTACCATTCAGACTGCTAACCTACAGGACACTAGAAGGTCTATAGGGATTGCTACCATTCAGACTGCTAACCTACAGGACCACTAGAAGGTCTATAGGGATTGCTACCATTCAGATAGCTAATGTCTAGGACCACTAGAAGATCTATAGGGATTGCTACCATTCAGACTGCTAACCTACAGGACCACTAGAAGATCTATAGGGATTACTATCATTCAGACTGCTAACTTACAGGACCATTAGAAGGTTTATAGGGATTGCTACCATTCAGATTTTGAAAATGAGCAGCACCTTTTTTGTATACTTTCCCTGAACTTCAAGCATTCCCTTCCAAATCGACAAAGCGTTTTATCTGTGGTTGCCATGGTTGTTTTGGGGGCCATTATACTGCCCGGGTTTGTGATAGTCTCTTACTGCAATATGCTTTTCAGGTGTGCTTGCAGGTTATATCAGTGTGGAGGGACCAGACAAATGTAAGGTGTCTCCAAACCTGGAGATTCTGTGATCTCCTAGCTCCCTGAATATTGATATTATTTATTCTCCCCATCCCACTGATTCATCAGAAATAGCAGAGCTTGGGAAAGCTGACGAGTGATTACTCTCTTAAACGTCTTCCCTGGCAACAGTGCACTACTATTTGCGGGTTTTCTAACCAGCCCAAGCATTGTAAACATGACCCCAGCAGATCTTGTCTTCCCTCCGTCCCTCTCCCTAAAGCATTGGATTAATTCCTGAAGCTAGCCACCAAGGTCTGGTCCCTTACTTGGCCACTTTCATATGCTTGACTAAAACTCCAAGGTCTAGCTATCAAAAAGTCAAGGTCCAGCAATCAAAATGAACTACTTGGTTACACTGGCTTGCCTGTTCAATCAGGATTTACCAACTCATCCTATCACAGACTTCCCCTTTTCTCCTTAAAACCCACTCCCACAGAAACACCTGTTGCTTTCCTTGTCTGATTCAAAGGCAGCCACCCCCCCCCCCACACACACCCTACTGCTGTTTGTCCCTCTGGGGTAATAAATTTCCTTTGTCCTTTGAAATTGATGTGTTCTGTATTGACTCCATGGTCCCTTCAAGTATAGCATGCAGGTGTCAAAGAAACTATTTCTCCAAGATTTCATGACTTCAATAAGAAGAACTTACTTTGGAACCACTATATGTTTTATGATGAAACTTAGGTTTTGATCCATATGTATCTTAAAAAGTATGAGACCTGGTAGGATGGCTCAGCAGGTCAAGGATCTAGTGACCAAGATGATGACCTAAGTTCAAGGGAGAGTTGGCTTCCACAAGCTGGTCTCTGACCTCTACTTGCATGCCGTGGCATGTACCTGCACAAGAGCATACACACCAACAAATATATTTAATTGAAAAGCTTAAAGAACTGAAAAAAGAGAGATGGATATTTAGGGCAAAGTAGATATGTATGTGCACATGGAGAAACATTTTATTTCTTCTAATCATTAAATGCAGTGGTAAATTTAAGCAGACTATCAAATGTACAGTTTTGTGGTTATAAGACTGTTTGTTGAGCACTTACTCCTTTTACTCAAGTTTATGTAGTCTAGTTTGTATATATACGTATATACCTATATACATATATATGTGTATACACACACACACACACACACACACGAACAAATGAAAGTTCCACACTGGGATTTGAGTTCATCTGCCGTCTTAGCAATGATTATGGAGATTATGGAACAACTTCTGGAGAGCTTGACTTATGTTTTTCTACAGTGAAGAAGATGCTTTCTGTGTCATAAAAAAAGTCTATGTGATGATAAAGTCATTCTTGTAGAGTTTTAGGAAGGCGATGTGTCAGGCACGGATATCTTAATTTCTTTTTAGCCTCTAAGTGTGTTTAAATTCCTGCAGGAAAAATCAACAGTCTGAGTGATTGAGACAGAAGCTGATAAGCAAAACCACATTGAGCAAAGTATTTGACTGTGAGAAAGATGCAGAGTGAAGGCACAGAACATCACTAATGCTGAGCCACAGTGAGCCCCATTAGCACCCCTATTGCTCTCCCCACTAAGACGGGGTGACATCGCTCTTATCTGTGTTCCCACTTATGATAAAAAGAACATTCTGAATTCCTCAAAGCCATGGCACACGCAACACCCTGATCCCAGATGACTGTGCTAGCCCTATTGTTCTCTGTGCACTTACACACTCATGCACGTGTATAAACGAATGTGGCACCCTGCGTTTGTTGGCTCTTGGAAATCAAAAGTGGGTTGTAGACATATGTATGCTTGACTATAATTGATAGAACCATGATGGATCAAAGTAAAGAGTGTTAAAACCGAAGCCTCCAGGAATGAAGTTTGCTGTGTGGTCCACTAGACTCAGCTGAATTGATTGAGCATGGCTTCTGAGGCCAAAACAACAGAAAACGACAAGCAAATCATACCAGGAGCGTCCTAGTGAGCACTGAAAATGCTTTCCATACTCTAGCTGGTAGCCCCTTCAAGTCACTGCTCACATTTTCAGAAGAGCCAGCTAGCTAGCCAGAAAGAAAAGGGTGGGATTGGACTTTGTCAATGGGAAAACAGGAAGGCGAGTAGAGAGACATAGTAGAAGCAGCCTCCTCCTCCCCAGATCAGGGTCTCAGTTTGAAGTCAGAAACTAAACAGAGGGCATCCTTTGGGAGTAAGCAAAAGAAAAAAAAAAACCAATGAAAAATAAAGTTCCTTTTTTCCCCCTCTTCATAATGGAGTATTATCTTCTGGAAACAAGAAAAGAAACCTACAAAGCAATGCTGTTTACGTGTTTAATGTCTGAAAAAACTAAAGACTGGCAGCTGGCAGTCAATGATGAGACAATGGACAAATAACAGAGCCAAGATTTTCTTCCCTTTCCAGTCTTCCCCCTTCAAGTTTCCCCAGAGGGGAGAATGCAGATGTGAGTCAGAGCTAGAAGATGGAGTTCTTGAAAGCCTTGTCCCAGCTCTCAGAGCTGAATCCCAGGAGGATGCTGGGCAGCCCCAATGGCTGCATTTCTGGAACTCTTCCAGAAACTGCCAGGACCAACAAATCTCTTCCTAAGCCAAATAATTTGACTGGCAAAACCCTGACAAGAAATTGCACCTTGTATTGGGGTAGGAATGGATGCCAGAGATGGACTGTCTGCCCATTCCCCTTCCCGAGAGAGACTGCCTTTGTAGTCCTGGCCGCCAGTGTGGACCAAGGCTGCCTCCTTCACTTCACTAACATACAGCCTTCTCCCAGACCTACCTGTTCATTCTAAAGGTGACATTGTGTTGTCCCTTACACTGCTGTGGTGGTTTGACTGAGAAATGCCTCCCATCCCTAATGTGTTTGAATAATTGGTACCCTATTTGTGGTGCTGTTTAGGAAGGTGAAGGAACCTTTAAGGGTGCAGTCTTACTAGAGGAAACACATCACTGAGGTGGGGTTTGTGAACGAATAGCCTTGTTCCATCTCCAGGTCCACTCTGTTTCCTATGTAGAGTTGAACTCTGATCTCTAATCTTCTTGGTTCCTGCTACCATGCCTTTCATGTCTTTATGGACTTCTAGCCCTGGAACCCTAAGTCAAAACTCTTCCTTGAGATGCCTTTGTCCATAGTACTTTATCACAGTAATAAACAAGTAACAGATATGTTGACTGAAGTTTCTGTCCTGCCCGGTCCCACAGCCCTTCAGTCCCAAAGAAACACACAGAGGTCTACATTAATTATAAACTGGTTGGCCTATTAGCTCAGGCTTCTTATTAACTCTTATAACTAACATAGCTCATAATTCTTGTCTGTGTTAGCCACGTGGCTTGGTACCTGTAGAAGTTAGCTTGATTCTAGAAATAACCAAGCTAGCTAAAAGAAAAATGATTATATTTTTATTTACTATAAGAGGAAAAACTCACAAAATAGGAACGAGAAGTCCAAGCTCAGCTGTGCTATGAGGGAACCACAGAGAGAGAGAGAGCACCTGGGCCGTGTGCTCTTTTTTCTCTGGGTTCCAGAAAGCCACACCCTAACGTAGTCCCACCTCTTGAAGATAATTCGTTAACAAAGCTTCCCCATTACCTCCCCCCCTTGTCAAACAAGAGTGATCCAAACCCAATACAAAATTATATACAATAAGAACAGATATCAAGTATAAAATTACAAACAACATAAACAATATTAAGCAAGGAACACACGATAAATGTTTTAATAAACCTTCTATTCTGCCTGTTCTGTCAAGTGGCCGCCTGCTCTTCCGTTTCACTGGACTGATAAATCATGAATACTTTCCTTAGCCATTCAATAGTCGTTTCCTTTCATTTTCCCTGGGTACCACAGGCAATCTTATGTGTGAAGGATTGTGCATGCACGTGTGTGTGTGTGTGTGTGTGTGTGTGTGTGTGTGTAAAACATGCACGCATGCGTGCATGTGGGCACTGTCTTCAAACAGCATATGACAGCAAACACTTCTCAGAGATTTTCAAGCTGAAATTTACCAGCGACCTAATTTCTAGCACCCTGCTCACCAAAAAGCAAAGATGTATGCCTTGTATTACTTAACCTTTCCGGGACACCTGCTTCTTATTATATTTTTTTATTTCATATTCAACTTCCTATTTGAAATGCAAACATCTTATTAAAATCGTGTGTATGCCGTTTGAGCTTGAGTGGAACATTCTAAAATCTGGTGTGCCCTGTATAGAAATTGCTTTTAGGATAATTCATTCATTCATCAAATAAGGAGTGCCAGATGTAGCCCAATATCAGGGATAGGTCCGTAAACATAAAGGAGGGTAATGGCCGCCTTCATGGAGCTTAGAATTCTAGCGTCTCTGGGGCAATGAGGGAGAAACTCAGGCAACATTTAACTAATAGTGTGTATTTGATGTGGCAAGTGTTCCGGAGAAATAGCAGGGCGGAGACATGTCAATTTCCAGGAGTATGCAGAATACATGTGTGCTGGGAGGCAGTGGGGTTTGAGTCTGAATAGAGGTGTCATGAACGATTCCATTGGTAGGGTGGCTTTCGGCCCAGGTCTGGAGCATAGGAGAGAGTTAGTTATGAAAGCGATTACTTCCGACCAATAAAGAAAGCCCTAAGGCCAGAACTGCCTGGGACATCCAGGGACATTGCCAACTGGAATGTAGGAAGAGAGGGGGAGGACTACTGCCTGAGATAAGGTAGAAACTAAAGATTGCAGGACAACGAAACAGGGAAGTGGTTCGAAGAGGAAGACATGAGCAGTTAGTGCGACCATGAATGGGGACAGCATCAATGGGCAAAACAGAGGGCACACTCTCTCCCGAAACTGACATAGCCTATGACATAAACATATAGTCCACAGGGCTGAACTTGCTACTGATATTAAGCTAAATGGTTATGAAGGCAAACTGCCTTCTGTTAATATACATTAATTAATACTTAAATTTAGAAACTTAGACTAATGTCACTGCCCATATTGACCAGAGAAGCTTCTTTTTGTAGCAGGGGATAGTAAAGATAGAGACTCATAACTCATAACTGACCACAATACTGAGAAGAGTTGACAAGTGTTCAGCTTTAGATAGGACACCCATGCCATCCCCTCCCGGAGCCAAGAAACATAGCAGGAAAGAGAGCAGAAAGATTGCTCGAAAGAGCTGGAGGATGGGGAGGAGTCCCAGGAAATTCCGTGTTTCGGATAAGACGTGGCTGCCGTTGTCATCATGGCACACAGTAGCTATGGCAACCAATGAAAAATAAGACATAAAATTAGGAGAAGAAATCGTAGAAAGAGGGCAGTCTGTGGGATGGGAGGAAGATAATAGAGAGGAATGGGGTGAAATTGTCAAAAACTAAATTTAAAAGTACAAAAAGAAAGAAAGAAAGTTGATGTCCCAGTGAGGGCTGAAAGAATAATACTTAGTACTAATACCAACACCAGCACTAACACTGATACTAAAATACTAATGCTAATACTAATATAAACATTATCTCTGTAACAGGCTAAAGCCTGATTCAAACAAGGGGAAAACACACGGACATAGATCGCAGGGGGTAGTTGTTTCATAGTATACCATCACCGAGAACAATCTGAGAACGCATAACTTAGTTCTTTATTATTAAGTTCTCAACACATTAGATGTCACTAATACAAAATCATTGCTGATAGGCTGGATGGCGTGAGTTAGCTATGCTCTGTGCACAGAGGACGATGCTGTGTGATCAAAGGAGATCACTTTGCTTCGTGGGGTTTATAGGTTGATGGCTGAGACAGCATTGATCAAATAATCACACGGATCAATTTCAAATTGCAGACCACCACAGTGAGAAGTATTTGATATTAGGGGAGAAAGCAAGTTTAAGGGTATGTGTGACAAGATTGATATTTACTTTCCCAAACAAACTGTCTGCATATCACGACGGTGAAATAGGATCCGGAAACAGGGCAAATGTGTCCCGCCCTGTTGGAAAGCACACTGTCTGCAAGCTGCTCTTTGGAGAATCGGTGCCCACCTCTCCAGAGCTCTCCCGCAGCATTAGCTTCCTCGGAATCTGGCTAAGCAGGAGCAGTCTTTCATTGGTTATCGCAGGGACCATACAAAACAGACGGCATTGTACCCTGAAACTAGACAAACTTGACTCATGATCTGGAAGAGGCCGCAGTGCTGTGGGGATTCTTAGGACAAAGCTTTCCCCAGATTCCGGGATTGACATAAGGTACAAGTGTTTATTCCTTCTACGAGGCCGGCAAGTCTGACTCTAACTCAGTAACTCACTTTAGATAAACCCATTTCCCTATTCGGAGGACGCAACTCTGGCCATTCTTCCCTGGCCATTATCTCAGATGACTGGTGACATAATCCAACAATCGAACCAGAAATATATTCACTCACCAGCAGCAGGGACATATTTTTCTGCATTAGACTTGTCCTTGGCAAAGAATGCCCAGCTGCCCTGTCTCTGTCTTGCTGTCGGCTTGATAAACTGGACGAGCTTCCTTCCCAGCAAGGCTGGTGCACATCCAGGTTGCTGTACAGCCGTCTCCAATAGGCTGCAGCTATTGTCCCTGGCTTCCCCCAGCTCACCAAGCCCACTGGAGTGCATAGGGAGCAACCCAGGAGGTGCTGGCAGCTTCCGACCGGCACAAGGAGAAAATACAGTTTTGCTCTGTTCTGCTAAATAAATATCGCTGCCAGCCTTTACAGAGACGTGATGCCAGAGGAGTAAAATAAAGTTAATTTTGGCCGTTGCACCAAGCTATTTTGAAAATTTACTGCCAGGCTCTTGCAAGGGATAAATTGGTGTGTTTTAGTTCTCCCTTCAAGCAATCCTTCTAACTCATTGGTGATTCGGTCATGGGTGGATTTTTAAGAAGGCAGGCAAGAGCCAAATAAGTGTATTAGTATAGATAGTTTTTAATTGTGTAAAGAGTGAAATAGGATGTGGCAGAATATAGAGACTGATAAAAATTTACTTCCAGAAGGGCCGGGCCTGTCTGAGCTTTTCAGCACGGAGTTAATAGTATTAGCTGGCAGTTAGCATCAGCAAGGTGCTCACTGTTTCCCCTGTGTGCATGTCATGGGTCAGGTAAATATTATCTTCATACCCACATGTTAAAGGTTTGCTCTCTGCCCAAGGTCTAACTGGGAAATAGTGGGAGCTAAAATACAGAGGGCCTGGGTGGAAATCTGACTGTGTGAGGTTATGACCTTGAGAGAGCTACTGGGTCCCTGGTGTCTCCCCTTCCTGTGCTTCCTTTCTGTTTTGTTTTTCATTTAGATTTTATATTTATCTATTGAAAATAGTATTTTCATATAATATATTATGATTATAATACCCCAAATCCATCCCGCTTCCCCACCTGCCCAAATCCATACCCTTTTTTCCTCTCTCTCAGTGGAATATAAACAGGCATCTAAAAAAAAACCACAACAAAATAAAAACAAATCAGAAAGAGGCAAAAAAAAACAGAAGAAATAGAGCCAAAGAGAAAGGCCCAGGAACACAGAGAGATGCAGAGACACACACAGAGATCCCTAAAGAACACAGAGGCAGAAAGTACCATGGTGTAGCAAATGGCTTTCCTCACCGCACTTGTTCACAGGACCGAGCCACAGAACAAATTGAAGTTCAATCCTGGACACCACAATAAGCTTTTGGCAACTTTAAGTTCGTTATCTCGGGTGTCTTGTAGGAGTGTGAGAAAGCTGAGTGGCCAGCATAGGATCTTTTCGTCTACTGTAGGTGGCACCACGGCGTTCCTTTGGGAAGGTGAAGGTTTTTGGATAACGGTCTGTCAGCAGAGGAAACTGGGGACCATGTCCTCGGGTTGCCACTTCCGGATAACAAGCCCTGGTGGCTGTGATTTGTTCCCTTGTCATGTTGTTTCAAAAAATAAATAAAAAGTGAGAAGTTAGCTTTCATCCTGTCTGATTTTCTGAAAGAAAATTAAACATAAACAGGCAGGCACATGGATCTCAAACTAGGTGGAGGATGCTTAGATTTTTTTTTCTGGTGTTCTTTTTTTTTTTTTTGAGCAGGCAAAAAAGTCATGGTTTATTATCTGAAGATTTCATAATTCAAACACAACCAAACCATACATCTACAATCACATCCTATTTGTAAGCAGTTAAAAGACAATGGCCTCTTTTGCATCTTATCTCTCAAACAGAATCAAGGCAATGAAATGATGCATAGTCTGTACTGTTAAAAGTCTGCCCTTGTTTAGTCTCTCTCCTTCGACTACACAAGCAAATTATAACACCATTTGTGGGCAAAAAACAGGAGCTGGGGAGGAAAGAAATTTTAAAATGGCGTGTAACTTGTTAGTTGGCAACAACATTTAAAATTCTTTTTATACAGCCAACAACTCTGTAAGCCCAGTGTCTAGGTTACAGAATGCACAGTTACCGACCTCAGCTTTAAGGCACAACAGTGAAACATGAACACAGTCACAAGGGTCTGGCGTTCTATTTTTTAATTTACATCTCTACACCATACGGTACACATAGCTTCTATATGTGTGGTGCACTTCTTGACAACAATAGGGGTAACCGTTAGGGAAAGCAACAAAGTGGTTATGTCCCATTAGAAGAGTTAATGGCAGCAACATTAGGGACTATTTCCTCCATCAGTTTGAGAATCCCCACAAGTGGCCATCCTGCTTTTCTTGTCCTTTGGTGAATCTCTAATGAGGACAGCCTCCCCCCCACCCCCTGCCATGGTTTTCTTGCCCATGCAGTCTCATTATACCTCTCCATAGCTACAGGGTTAGTACATGTGCAGGGCACTAAAGAACAGCCTATGCATTGTTGGGTGTGGTTCTCAGCTGGTGCCTTACAGATGCCTGTAGTAGTTTATTCTTGGGCACAAGACAGCCCCAATCAAAGGCTGTCCAAAGGGCAGAGGAATAAAGGAAGTTTCCCCAGGGAGGAATTGTGGAAAGCAGAGATATACATTGCCTTTTGCGGCTGGAAAATTGCTATTTGGCTTCTTCAGAGTAACACGTTGCAAGATAGGAGCTTGGGTTCTCTAGTTATCCATTTCCTGTGCCACCTTCTCCCCTAGGAAATGTGTTCCTTGGTTTCAGGACATTTTGTTGTGATTCCAGGTTGGACATTCAGATATGCCCTGCTTGCTAAAGGAAAATTCCCAGAGTCTGTGTGAATTTTTCTTGAGAATATATTGTTCTCGTCCTTAAAAAGGAAGTAACCATGGTAGTCAATTAGTGATTCCCTAATGATGCTACTTAGCCTCTCCTGCCAGCTCAGTAGTTTAGCAGTGGTGGGTAGAAGGGCTTCGGTGGGAGAAAGCCCTTGCTTCTGCGTCTAGGCACAACTTCTATACCTGCTGGAGTCTTAAGATAGTAAACAGATGGTAAAACCAGAGGGTTAGGAATATGTCTTGGTGTCTTAGCTAGGGTTTCTGTTGCTGCTATGAGCACCGTGAGTAAAAGCAAGTCCGGGAGGAATGAGGGCCTTTGATTTACTCTTACATATCACTGTTCATCGTTGAAGAAGGTCAGGATAGAAACTCAAATGGAGTGGGAAACCTGGAGGCAGGAGTTGATACAAAAGTCACGGAGGGGAGCTGCTTACTGGCTTGATTTTTGAGGGCTGCTGAACCTGCTTTCTTAGAGAACCCCAGACTGCCTGCTCACTGGTGGACCCACCCACAATAGACTGGCCCCTCCCCCATGAGTCACTAATGAAGAAGATGCCCCACTGGCGTGCCTACAGCCATATCTTACGGAGACAGTTTCTCTATTGAGATTTTCTTCTCTCAGCCGACTCTAGCTTGGAGCAAGTTGGCCTAAAAACTAGTCAGCACCCTTGGGAAACATATTCCTCAGATCAGAATTTTCAGGCTCCAGGTCAGGTTCTCAATTCGGTCCCACCAACGGATCTTTTATTTCGAGATGCTATGGTGTGTGGTAGGATATTAAAAACATCTCACAATGGCTTCTGCCTGTTAGCTGTCCCTGCCAGCTGTGACAACCAAATATTTCCTGGGAGAGCTATTGCTGAGGTGATGCTTGCCTGCTCTCCTGAAACCAGGTGCTTGTAGCCGTCCCTTAGGAGATGGCAGTATTCTTCAAGGCACAATGGAGGTGAGATGTCATCAGATTAGCCCTGAGTACATCTGGTACGAGCAATGATGGCTAGAAGTCCAAATGGGCTAAGAAGATGTGAACCAGGGCAGAAGGTATGTCTGACTCAGAAGAACACAGTGTCACTGTTTGTCACAGGTGACAACCCTGAGGCTGGGGGAGGTGAAATCATTTAAAAGGAGATATTTGAGTTTGGTGCATTAGGAATAGAGAAGAACAAGACCAAATATTCCCCCTCGGAAAATTTTCAGTCCAGTGAGCCATGAAATATTACGTAGTAAATTATATAATAAATAAAGTATTGATAAGGTCACACACACAGCACATGATAAAACTGCAAATGCAAGAGGTTTATTTGGATTTTAAGTCTTTATTCGTATGGTAGACAGATATGCCCCCTGACTTTATTATATTGGTGCACACCAAAATATTTGCTAAATCATCCTGGTATCATTTAGTATGCCTAGAACTGTAATAAAGGGGGTATTCTCACTTCTCATTTTTCAGAAAATGAAGTGGCCATTTCTCGCACACTCTCATGTGACCTAGACACAGTACGCTCAAAAGAGACATTGCTTTGTAGAGGATGATGTCCCAAGACTGATCGAAATCAATGCAGACAGGCAGGAGCGCAGGCACAGGCTAATGCAGCATGTCGCTAGAAACAAGAGAACCCCGTGGCTGATTCCATTAACTCCATCTGTATCCTGTGGCAGTGTGAATAATTAAGATATGCGTTATGCTAAGTGTCTCAACTCCTTTTAAGAGAGGCTTATAGAACTGTGGAAACTATCGAAAAATACGGAACTAATGTGAGAGAAATAACATTGTTACAAGAGAATGGACGACTAAGGATGATGGAAAAGGGAAGAAATAGCAAGATGCAGCTAATTACCAGGGAAAGCCCCTTGACACTGAGAAGGGTGAGCCAGGATAATGGCCTCCTGGGGGCAGTGGCAGAATCACCATCAGTTAGTACATTTAAAAATAGGCAACAGAGCACTGGAAACAGGGCTTTGGGGAACAGTCTTGCATTACGCAGGAAAGGAGGTAATTGACTAAGTGACCTAATATTAAGCTTTCTTTCTTATGACTTTCTTGAATTCTTAAAAAAAAAAAAAGATAAAATCTTATAAGCTGTATACAGGAATGTGGGTACCTAATGACTGGAAATACCTAAATATAGTCTCAAATTATTCATAAATGCAAAACGAAAGCAGATGTGCTCCAAATGTCACAAAATATGAGGACCAGAGAAAATATGGGGGGGTAGACAGTGAGTGGCAAGACGCTCTCAGTGGCCGTGTTTTCTTTCTTTCTTTCTTTCTTTCTTTCTTTCTTTCTTTCTTTCTGTCTGTCTGTCTGTCTGTCTGTCTGTCTGTCTGTCTGTCTTTTTTTTTTCAGGCACTCAAGTGACAGACCTGTGCCCAAGTGCACCTAGGCAGTATGAAGGCCGAGTCAGTTGTTTATCTAAATTCCTCTTTCCTCTTTTCTCTTCCAACCCTGCCCTATAAACCGCTAGAGCGACCGCTGACCACCGGCTGTAGACTCCCGCACTGGCCATATCTTCTAAATCAGTTTCTTTTTCTTAAAAGTGGTGAACTGTGAGATCATAAAAGTGTTTCCTCATGTGCGACCCCAAAGTTTGACTGTAGGCTGCAGCTTGACCCTAGGCTGCAGCTTGACCCTAGACTTCAGCTTGACCCTAGACTTCAGCTTGACTCCAGGCTTGCTGAAAGTACAGATTTTAGAATCTTCCTGCAGACCTGTAGCAGCTGGCTGGGCACTGGTGAGAGAATCTGCATTACACGCACCCCCCCATGTAAGACCTGAGAGTTAAATCAAAGAAACTGCAGGGAGGGATGCTCCTTCCCACTCCTTCATTTGTTTTTCCTAATTTTCCTTTACTCCCAACCAAATAGAATCTTCTAAAGTCCATGCCGCGCACATACCTCTATGTGTGTGTGTTCTCACACCTGTCACACATTTTACTTGCTTGCTAAAGGCTTTCACATAATTTTCTTGTCTGTGTAAGATATTAATTATCATCTCTATTTTGCATTTATTATGACTTCTTTTGAGCAGAGATTATGTCTCAGTCATTATTCTATACTTCGTGATGCTGTGGTAAAGAACAGTTATTTTTATTGAACATTAATAATTCAAATCTTCAAAAAAAATTATAATACCCCAAGGTGTGCAGTTGAAACCCAGGAAATGTCAGCTTTGCCAATTCTCATTGGGAGACTGAACACTTAGCTGGGTCTCTACTTCCTCCTCTACCAATAACCTCATTTGGGAAATTAAGCAAGTCATGTGGCTTCAGCTTCCCTTCCTGTAACCAGAGATAGCAATCACTTTCTTATTTCTCTCACAAAGCATGAGGGAGCAAGCACAATAATCTCACTGTTGAATATCACTTTTCACTTAGCAAAGCTAAAAATGATATCAA
Source organism: Myodes glareolus (assembly GCF_982192425.1). NCBI lineage: Eukaryota > Metazoa > Chordata > Mammalia > Rodentia > Cricetidae > Myodes > Myodes glareolus. Next base: position 43,270,572 of record NC_142046.1, on the reverse strand, counting down.
CATTATCTCCATCATCATTTTACCCTCTCCAAACAGCTGAACAGGAGTGCAGTCTGGATTCCCCAGAGATAATTGCGTTCCCGCACATCAAGGCACACAAGAAAAGATAAAACAGGAAGGAAAACAAAGATTCCAGGAATTACCTCGAGCTATAACGCCAGTCAGTAATCAGTCTTCTAATATAGTTCTCTAGATATCAGGACTAGGAAAACAACTGACATTGTTTAATTTTTGACGAGCTACCTAACGAACAGCTAAGCCTTTTTTTTTTTTTTAACAGAAAGCAGAATTATGTGGTTCTTCTCCAATGCAGCAACTGTGTTCTAAAGTTAATTGGATTTCCCATTATGATGAGGTTTGTTTTTCAGAATTGAATCTCTGAGTCTCTTCCAATTGCTGAACTGATGGTGAGACAGAAGATGTATAGGGCATGTGGAGTGAGTCATAGGTTTGGGAGCAACCTCATTAGGACAGAGAATCCTCAGGTTTATTCGCATGTTGTAATGGGGCAAACAGGAGCTGAGGGCGAGTAGATGTGTCTCCCCAACACGGGCAGTTTCAGAAGGGGAAACTGATGCTCTGTCATTATCCCTGCCCGCATCTTCCGTTCAGACGGTAATGTGTTTTCATTCCATTAAAAAGGCTAAATGTTATCTGTGCAGTTGGAACGAAACGGCAATGCCAGTTTCCTTTCTAGTCTGAGAGATGGCTCTACAGATTACCTCTTTAGCATCAGTTTGTTTGCTCTGGGGTTTGGAAAAGTGAAAAGAGCTTTCAAAGCAAAAGAACCAATTTGAACAAAGATCCAGCCGGCAGTAACGGGCTAGGTGACAATGGGGCTTTCCTAGTTATAAAAGCAGTAGCTCACACTGTCACTCTGAAAACAACAACAGACAACAATGTGGCTGCAAATATTGCCCCAGAGGGCCAGTGATGAGTTCTTGAGGAATACTGAGCAAAGTATCAGTGGGCTCAGGGGCTGTGGGGAGACTGTGAGGGCTATTTGATCTATAGCAGCAGGCAGGAAGAACTTCAGAGTTCTGGTTCTGTCCGTGAGGAAGGAGGAAGTGCTTGTGTCTAGTCTTCTGTAGGGAGGCCAATGATTCTTTGTATGTAAATGTTCAAAACAGTCTGGCTCACCCTAGTGAGGTACCACATCATTTTGTAAGTTCCGAAGAATAACGTGACCAGGGTGTCTGTGAACATCAAGAAGTTGACCACCTGTGGAACCGGCTAGCCCGCCCTACAGCAGTGAGGAAAGCTCCCTATCAGATTCCTTTAGATTGTGGGCAGATGTTGAGAGAGGTAAACTAGGGGTCACTGAAGAGAGCCAAGAGCTTGGGTCAGCTGTATATTCTTACTCAGGACTTAACATCTGAGTGTCTTCCTATTTCTCTCAGTCGATAATGACACAGAACGTCCTTGAGTTACAGGCACACCCTTGAACATCTCCTACTACTAATGTCTCCGAATCCAAAATTTAACTTCTGTCTATGTCAACCTTTACACTAAACCTACACAAATTTTTGTTCTGATATCACATTGAAGGAGAACAAGAGAATAATGTGGTATTTGGAGAAAGACAATCACACGACAAATTGATAAAACTCTAGATTTAAATAGGAACTGAGCTCCAGAGCCTCAAATTGTGGTTAGATCACAATTTTTCTTTCATGATAAAAAATATCTCAACCATGCAACAGTAACACCACATATTGGAATAATATCTCACAGTTTTGAAATCATGCTCAGATTCTCTCAAATAATTCTCCCAACAGAAGAACATTGCATAGTACCTTCCATGACACAGTGGGCTTTTCTCTTCTTTTTTTCTTTCTAGCAAATTGTCTCAGAAATATCACAGCTTATGATAATTTCATATGACAGATGAATAAATGAAGGTAGAGACTAGAGTACTTTGGGATCTAGAAAAACACAGACTGACTTTACTGATGTCAAGGTACACTTGTAATCTAGCAGATTAAAATATACTTCCTGTCTTTTTAGCCGTGCACCACCATCTGGGCTTCCCAACCCAATCTTAAAGTAAAACACGGCAATTAAAAGCGAAGTTCCAAACAAAAACCTCTGATAATGCTTTGCAGTCCATGTAAGTGTAGAAGAACTCTTGGGGGAGATTTGAGTCACTTACACCGTCCACCAGACATCAGGTTTCTAAAGGCAGATATTTTTTTAAAAAAAAGGATTCTTTTTTTTAAAAAAATATTTATTTATTTGTTTATTATGTATACAGTATTCTGTCTGCAGGCCAGAGGAGAGCACAAGGCTTTATTACAGATGGTTGTGAGCCACCATGTGGTTGCTGGGAATTGAACTCAGGACCTTTGGAAGAACAGGCAATGCTCTTAATCGCTGAACCATCTCTCCAGCCCCCAAGGCAGATTCTTTAAACAGAACATTTATTTATTTTTATTTGATGTATGTGTTTTGTCTGCGTGCATGTATTTGTACCACGTGTATACCGGATGCTCATGGAGACCAGAAGAGGGTGTTGAATTCCTTGGTACCAGAGTTACAGATGGTCATTACCTGCAATGAATATAAGGAACAGAACCAGGGACCACTGGAAGAGGAACAAGTTCTTTCAGCCACCGAGCCATCTTTCCAGAAAAAATACTTGGGTCATCACCTTAATGAATATGGCATGGGTGTTTCACTTCTTCATCCACCTGTCCTGAACTGATGAAGGAAAGAAGTCACAGTTCTTCCCCCTAAAGTTATAACAACCTCATGGGAAAGAAACTGACACCAGATACATGTCTACAGCAGTGTGCATCATTTAAGAAAACTATTGCTTTTGTTTTTGCTAGCTATAAATCACTTGTGTGTAAGCAATGGTCCTGGGCAATATGAGACTAATAAGCGTCAGCCGTTCGGCCACACAGAAGGGATGTGTTTTCCAAGGTGCTTAAGAACAAAGAGTTTAGTCTACTCTTCCTCAGCCATCCAAGTTATTCATGGCTTTCCCATCATATTTTTAATGTATAAAATTGTGTTGTAGATAGACAGCAGTTTTCTCCCACTTGAAAATTTAATGTAAAGGAAACATAACACAACTCTGAATTATAAAGTTGGTTTAAAAATGGTAGTAAATGCTAAATGCAGGATCAGCTAGAAATAGGTAGAAGTATACCTGTGTAAGATAAGTCTGTTTACATCATTTCGTTCCAGCTATCATGTGTATGAACTAAGAACTTGATCAAACAAACCTCAACTGTATGCTAACAGTGAACAATGAACTCTAGCAGGTATAACAAGGAAAATTTCTTTTGAACACATGTTGCTATTCCTTGGAGCATTCATAGTCCCCAAGTGAGGCTCTTACCTTCCTGGGAGGTTTATCTATTCTGCCATCTTATTTGTCAAAACAACAGTGTCTTGAAGTGTATGGTTGAATTAGGAATTCAGCAACATCCATACGAAAACCTCATATTTAATATACTCTCATAAATAGTTTATGTATTTAGGATGACATCAACTGTTTCCAAGCTCAGTCCCCAGAGCACAGTGAACATGGACTTAGTGTTCCTGAGTCGCCAGCCTTCACAATCTGTGTCGAGGATTAGAATAGGATTTTAAGCAAACAAAAGGCATACTCCATGCATTCAGCATGCTCACGGAAGTCCTGGCTCAACAGGGTATTATACGTTTGCCAAAACTTACCAGAACTCATTATACACAGTATGTAGAGCCAGTTATTCATTTATTGATCTGTTTAGTCACTGAAATATTTATTGAGTTCTTACTACGGACTCGATACCGCTTTTGCTTACTCAACAACTTTACTCTTCTTTGCACACAGCGAAAACCCAATTGGTTTAAATCAAGCATGATTGATCTTAATGTTCTTATAAGGCATTGATCTCTGAGGGCCAGAAATTCCAGCACTAGCTTGTAAAAACCAAGAGTTTGTCTATTGGGGACTTTTGAGAAAGATTCTTAGCTTTTAAAAGGAGCTGTACACAGGGAGAACTCTTTGGGGTGGTTAGTTTTAAGGGGCAGTTTGCTTCATCTATTGTACCTGTGATTTCCAATCTAGATGCTGCTATAAAGGCATTTCTTACATAAGGAGATGCCTATAACTGGTTGAGTCGAAGTGAAGATGGTTATTATTCATCATCTAAGGGGTCATCAGGGTAGACTCCATCTGATCTTTAGGCCTTTACAGAAAAACTTCCTTGGGAAAGCAGAAATCCTGCCATAAAACTGTAGCATTAGCTTCTACCCAGAGTTCCTTGACTGCCAGCTTATTGGATGGATCTTAGATTTTCCACTTCCTGTAACACATAAGCCAATTACTTGAAATTACATGTATCTCCTTCTGGTTCTGTTTCTCAGAGAGCCCTAATTGGCAAACTGTTCTTTTTTCAGTCTCTAGAAATTCAGATGGAGAAGTATATGCATGGAAAAGATCTAATCTGAGTTGATCAGCTCAGGAGCCTGGCTGATTTGGGATTCCCTGCAATGAGAGAACAAGTCCTTTTATCTCTCAAGTCATTTAGAACGGAGTCTCCCATTTCTTTTCTTTTTAAAATAGATTTTATTTATTTATTATGTATACAGTGTCTTACCTACAGTCCAGAAGAGGGCAATAGATCTCATTACAGATGGTTCAGCACCTCCATGTTGTTTCTGGGAATTGAACTCAGGATGTCTGGAAGAGTAGTCAGCGCTCTCAACTGCTAAGCCATTTTTTCTAGTTCGAGTCTTCCATTTCTTTTTGCTAGAAACAACCTTACTAACAGGAACCAACAAGAAAATGCTTACTGCCACATAAATCACGATGAACCAACCCCAAAGAACTGAAGGTAATGATATATTATTAGTATTTGGGTCACGCCTGCCCCCAGATAACAAATAATGCACTTCTCCTGGCTTGAAGGTCATTGTAAATGAGTGCATTGGAAAGTCCAGAAATATTATCTCTTCATAAAGACTAATGTAGAAGTTGTGAACCCCCCCCCCCAGATGGAGATGGCTCAGTGGGTAAAGATGATTGCCGTCAAACTTGATGACCTGTGTCCTATCCCTGGTACCCACACGGTGGAAGAAGAGAAGCAATTATAAGCTGTCCTTTTACCTCCATATGTGAGCTGTGGAAGACAGACAGACGCACAAACACATGCACACACGGAGAAAATAAAAGTAAATGAATTTTTATAAGTAGGAAAAGAGACAAAATAAATGTATGTTCTCCCATGGCCAAAGGCTGTTTGAAAAGAAATCTTAAGAACAGTGATCATACTGAAACAAACAAGCAAACAAACAAACACAAAAACCAAAAGCAAGGTAGGACTATGGCTCCGGCTTTCGACAATTTCACAATGATTTGTCTCTTCCTGATTTTGCATTTTTGGCCTCACCATAAAGGATTGTTTGGCTGGTTCCTTTGTAAGGCTAACACTCATAATTCACCTACTTCTAGTCTGCACGTGGGGGACAGTTACAGTAAAATTACAAACAGCTGCTGTTCCTGTCCCAACAATATGTGTAGGTGTGTGCAAAATGATTAATGCCTTCGGCAGGAAACAGGTGTTCCGCGGGCCGTCCAGGCTGGAATGAAATAAACCACCCTCGGGATGAAGCTGTGTACTCTGGTTGCTAAGACTTGGCTGCGTGAGTGAACACATCTATGAAAAGAGGTGGGTGACAGACACGGAGGCTCTCGCACACAGGGATGGCTGCCTGGCACCGCTGTATCATTGTCACACACGAATCCTTTCTGAAACCTTTCAGCTGCTTTGAATTACAGGGACCCAGATTGCAGAACTGTGGCCGGCAGCCTGAGAGGAGCTAGAGGAACGGCCGACTGCAGTCTGCAGGCTCTCCTTGCCTGGACTCACTCAGCCTGCTGCACAGTGCAATGGCACGCGGTCTTAAAACTTTGACTTTTGGTTGGGTTTGGTTTATTTTTGTAAGGGAGGGTTTTTTGTGTTTTGTTTTGCTTGTTGTTGTTGTTGTTGCACAGGCTAGGCTTTGCAACCTCTGTTTAAACTGTAATGAAATGAGATTGGCATTGGTCGCTTACCATTCACTCAGGGTCTTTGTACTAGGGTTGCAAAGATGGAGAGGAGGAAGTGATTTCTGATGCAATGGAGTTAGGGCAGGAGAAACTTCCAGTCAAGAGAAAAAAGTTTCTGGTCTTGGTGGAGACCTCACATCCCTGCTGGGCTGGTTCAATCCCTCTGGCTAAGGGACTACCCTTGTTGCAGAGAGAGCAGAATAATTAGTACTTTAAGGAGATACTGTGTTTTTCCTTCCCAGAATTCCTGCTCCAGTGAAGAAGCTAACGGGCTTTAACCACATAAGGGCTGCAAGTCTGTCTTCTTTTCTGAATTAGGCGAATTCCTCCGGTTCATGTCAAGTCTCCAGGACATTGTTGCTCTAGAAAAGAATCAAATTCCTTTTCCCTTGATGGGTTAGTCCGAACTTATTCTTGAGGTGTTCCTAAAGTAAGAGAGAACAATTCAGGTAAAAGCTGTCGATGAAATCAAGTTCCTTGAAATAACCTAGTAACTAGACATTTAGTATCGACTTCCGTGTTCTCTAAATGTATTGCGCTGACCAAGTGTATAAGACTCTGTGGATGTTCAGTCAAAACCAAATATTGCTGGTGGCTGTCCTCCAAGCCACAGAATCCAAAGTTCAGCCACCTCCCTAACCTGGAAGACTGACCAACATAGACGGTAGTGACAAGGTCTCTTACTTTTGGACTTTCAGTGTTTTTTTGGCCCAGGGATTTGGAGTAGTTGAGTGGGTGGAAGAGGAAAGTGAGGTGCTCGGTTCATTTCCTAGCTGCGCGTTTGCCCCATTGCATGAAGACTCAGACCTTTTCTTTCCTAATTCCTAGGACTGTCACCTCTTGTCCCTCAGGATCCTTATATGGTAGCTGCTCCCCCGTGGGTTACTCACCTTACAGTTCCATATTCTCACCCCAACCTGCTCTACTTTTTAAACATCCTCTCTATATGATTGACAGAATACAGACAATTCTCCCGCACCAAATGCTCTCCTTGTCTAAAGGCAGGAGCCACTTGCTTTCTGTAGAAACCCAGGTGAAACCGAAGCAGGTATAATTGGTAATATTCATCGCTGCAACTCAGGCCTTGCAAATCAGTTTTTAAATTTCTACCACATAGTGTGATATAAATTAATAATAAAGTGTTTTAGTAATTATTGTTATTTATCATTATTATTATTATAAGTGTGTGTGCTGTGTACGAGTGGTTTACAATGGTATACATGTGGAAGTCAGAGGTCAATTTTGTGAGGTAATTTCATCCTTCTACCTTTTTACATGGAAGCATTTTATTAGCTGAGATATCTTGCTGGCCCTACTGAAGGGGTTTTTAAAGATGACCTTTTATGAATAAGAAAACCGAGATCTGAAGCTCTTGGGAAAGTTCCCTCTGTTGGTCAATAGAAAATCAGATGCCAAGCCTGTTGTGGGAGCCCACGTCTTTAATCCCAGGTATCGGGATGCAGAGGCAGGTGGATTTTTGAGTTCAAGGGTAGCCTGGTCTACAAAGTGAGTTTCAGAACAGCCAGGGCTACACAGAGAAATCCTGTCTCAAAAAATCAAAAGGCTGAAAAGTCAGAATGGAGCAAAGAAAATCAGATGGAAAGTCTGTCTGGAAGACTCCGTTTAGAACTCTGCTGCTGAGCACGCTGTTAACCTTCTTCCTTCCCAGCCACAGATCACATACCCCGATGCTGTCACCTGATAGAAATGCAGCTGAAATAATTAAATACATTTTGTTAATTATGACGAGTGAAAGGGTTCAACATAATCCACGTCCTTGCTTCGCTTGAGGCTAAGAGCCAGGCCATCAAGGAGCAAGAGGGAATGTTTTCAGAAGCAGTGAGCTCTACACTGGTACCCATGACCTTGGCCTGACTTTTATGGAGCTGGGCTCTGAGGACACTCATTCCTTGGTCTCCCTCTGTCTTCTGGGGCAGCATCAACCATTGCATCTCTAATGTGTCATTTATGTAATCAACTCTATTTAGATGAGCAGGCAGCTTCCCGATCACAGGGGTCTGATCTTTTATTTGATGCTGTATCTCTGCTTCCTGGACTAGGTAGGGCATGCAGTAGGCATTTAGTCTGTGTTTGCTGACTGAGTAAAGAAGCATCTAACTGTCTATATGTTGTCCCTATGCCAGCAGTGTGAACACTGAGAAGTCACTTTTTGCTCCTGGCCCTTACTGTCCTTTAGGGAAGCCGGTTGCCAATTTGGTTGGACTGTTGGATGGAGTCCCTTGGGTCTTCTTCCATCTCATTTCCATGCTTGTTGCTCTGGGTCTTTAGTCTCTTCTCCCCAGAGTTGTAACAGTTTCCCAATAACTGAAATACTTGTTGTTGTCTGGTCCATTTGTCTGTAAGGTTACGTTAAGAAACCACCTTTTCCATAAAATAATTCTTGATATTATTCTTATTCATATAATAAGTGTCTGTATATTAGTAGATGTCCAGAGAAACCTTGTTTGGCTGAGTGAGATATGAGAATAAGGGATGCTCAGTGCCTGGGAAGAGCACCCTGCAGCTTACACGGAAGAGTGTCAAAGACTAAAAGTGATGGCGAGGTTTCAATTATGTTCTTCATGATGAGCTGATAGAAACCATGGCAATGAGCAGGACAGACTGGAAGGAAAGCAGTGTTGAAAGTAAGGACTACAAAATTCAATAACCAAGGTCTGAATCAAGCAGAGCAAAGATGTTGCGGCAAAGTATATTGCTAGGCTTAGGTACCAATAGAGAAATGGTGTGTGTGGATACAGTCTGAGAAAGAAGAGTCAAAGGCAGGTAGAGTTGCATCGAGTTGCTAGGATAACTTAAAGGAGAGCCTTTGAAAACCAAGATGATTTCAAGACAACAATACAAGAAATGTTCTGACTCGTGAATGGAAGTTGCCTTAGAACTGCAGGCCTACAGACAGATCTTCAGCTCCAAGAAAGGGCAACAACATGGAAGGACCTTCTTTCAGATGTGACATGCACTGGACATTCATTTCAAAGGGAGGGTCTAACGCTTCAAGCAATTTTTCCAGGTTTTCCATATAATTCTATCCAGGTCACAGCAGAACTTGCTTTCTCTGAGCCTCTGATTCTAAACTTATGAGTAGTTCAACGTGGAGAATGAGGCCCTAGGAACTTTTCCCCCACTAGTATTTCTAAATGCTCTACTGAACAAATCTAATTGCTCAATTCCTCTGCCAGAAACTCATCAATGTTTAAATGATTTCAATAGTATTCACTCCAAAGCAATATTATGGAGCTTAATTAATAAATGCCTTATTTATAAATCTTTACAAAGATTTGTTTCCCTTCAAATCGTCAAGATGAAACAAAATTGAACTTCAGTCTTTTTGTGTCAAAGGCTTTTCAAAGAATCTCTCTCTCTCTCTCTCTCTCTCTCTCTCTGTGTGTGTGTGTGTGTGTGTGCATGTGTGTGTGTAGAAATCAGTGTAAACATGTTTGGAATTTATCTAAACCAAGGAGCGGGGCATTTTCAGCATTCCACAATGAAATGGAATTTTCCTTATAACAGAGATACTTTTCTGTTCAGTGTTCTGTTTCTACTTGATTTTACCTTCTCCCACTGCCTGTCAATTATCTAGGACTAGGGAACACTTAGACTTAAGTGGTGAACAGAGTTTATCCAAGGAGACAGAATCAGGGCAAAGTTGCATATTACATTCATCTTTAAATTTCTGCTCCCTTGGCTGTCTGTGGCCTGTAACTATAGCTACATGATCAAATATTGTTTTTTCATATCTACCTCTCTTGGGGTATGTGGGTAAATGCCAAAGAACAAAATAGCTGGGATAATACTTTTGAGAAATCTCTCCATGTTTTGAAAACCCATTCATTGTATGGAGGAGTTGACAAATCTATGTAGCAATCTTTTTATGGCTTCCATGCAAAAATAACCCCATGGCTCGCTGTGGTATTTGGCTACCTCCCATTTCTTTGTTTATTCTTTTGTTAAGGGTAAACAAGGTTAGACAAACCACAAGCAGCATTCTAGTGGAGTCAAGGTTAGAGCAAAAGCAGAAAGCTGGTGAGAGACAAACCCAGTGGCTGTGTGAACCAGGAAAAATGGTGACTTTCGAAAATGGGAGACTTAGTCGCAAAACAGCTAAAGACTCCCTGTGATCCTCACCCTTACACCCTGCACCCCGAACCCCACAGTTTTGTCTCTGCCAAAGCCCAATCTCCATTGCCTTCTAGACTTCTGTGCCCTCAGATTTCACCAGAACCAGAAAAACTGTTGCTACGAGCTGGCTGCTATGTAAGAGGAAACACGGGGCAATTATCTCACCGGGCTGTGCAGAGGTGAATGTGGGCCTCCTTATGTAATAGGGAATGAGGTTGGGTATGCACGAGAGCTTGACTGGAAATGCAGAAGGAAGTGACTTTACGACTCCAGCAGTAAAATATGAGATGCTGGGCAAACTGCTCAGTGAGTTCTGTTGGAAAGATCAAGTCACAGAATGCAGTGGTTCCTCATCCTTTCTTCCTAAAGCCTTAGCACAGAAGAAGAAAGAGGATTGCAAGAGACACACGCGCCCTGGTGCCCCATCCACATGCAGTCTGATTTGCAGAACGAAGGCGCACCTTTCAGAGATTCAAAACCAACCTGATGTTTTTAAAAAACGTTTCAGCTAGAACCCAAGGCTGAGGTGCCTCAATCCCCACGAGAAAACCACATTTTGCAAACCCCCAGCCCAATCCTGAAGACTCAGGCAGTCCACAAGGCCATGAGCAATTGCCATCTAAATAAAAAAACTAACACTTTTCGCTTCTTATCCTGGGGAGGGTATAGCTTCTTTTGATTTACCAGCTCTAGAGATTTTTAAAAGAATAATAGAGTGGAAAATGCTTTAAAATGATACTGTTTACATACCAGAAACTTATTTTCTGTGAAACTTATTGGCTCATTTTGTAAGGGAAAAAAATTGGCAGAGGATACATGCGGCTATATTATTATCACACTGTGAAGAACCACAGATTAAGAAAAAGCTAAAAAGAAAATAAGAAAAATAAATTTCTGTTTTTATCTTCCAGGGCAAATAAATATTGGATTTCTCACAGGAAGCCTGTAAAGTATTTTATAAGCAATAAATTCTTAATCTCTTCAGAAGAACCTATGCTATGTTGTAATAGGAATCAGAGAGCAGCTCTCTCTCTCTCTCTCTCTCTCTCTCTCTCTCAATAGTGCTGCAATATTGAGTAAGTGTGGCAAGTACACTTGGTTGTCTACTCAAAAGCCATTCTTCCAGGCTAATAGTTCTGCTCGTGAATCAACTCTCCCACAGGTTGACAAACTTCAGTTCAAAGGAGCAAGTTTCTCCAGATCTCCAGGGATTTAATCATAGTGCAAGCTAGTCACAGGGCACCCAGTCCCTTTCTCAGTAAATGGGTGGACGACTATGTCATGTGTTCTGGCCAGTGAGATGAGAGAGGAAGTCATTGGGACAATTCTCTTGGAGGAAAACCTGCTTTCTACTTCAAAGAAGAATATAAGAGATAATTAGGGGTTCATGATATGTGTGAGGGTGTCCAAGTGGCAACCTGAAACTCCTGGTGTATTGTCATGAGGAGCATGTGACTGGCAACTATAAAATGTTCTTGACAAAAAGGTAAGAAGTTAATCTGTTCATGAGAGAGCCATCACACCTCATCTTAGGAATTCTATGTGAGACGGTTAGTGTGGATTAGTCCAGAGTATCATTCTTACAAAAGACATGTCAACAAAAGTTAGGACAATAATTTATATTGTACGTTATCAAAGTAACGTATTGGAGATGATGTTTGATTGAATTTGGGGTTGTGAGGGGTGGGGGCTGCTCTGTAAGAGATTTTGAAATGGTGGAAATTCAAATATGGATTACATTTTAGATGCTGCTTTGCAACATAAGTTAGTTTCTGCCACACCAATCAGTATCCTGGCTATATGAAGTCTTCCTCTTGAAAGTTATGCTAAAGGAGCTATGCTGCTGAATTCTGAGGTCTGTTGATATTTTCAAATGATTTCAGGTGGGCAGAGTGTGGTAGTTTGAATGAGAGTCACCCCATAGGCTCAGATATTTGAATACTTGGTCACCAGTTGATGGAACTGTGTGGGGAGAACGGGTGGTATGAACTTGTTGGAGGAGGTGTATCACTGTGGGTGGGCTTTAAGGTTCCAAAAGCCCATGCCTTTCCTCTTGGCACCCTCTCTGGCTTGTAGCTATTGCCTCGACATGTAAGCTCTTACCTACAAAATGTCTGAGTCTTCTAGTTCATAAATGCAGAGGTCTTGCGGGGAATAAATGGATTTTAAAGGCATGGGATAATGGCAAAAAGACTTAAAACCTAGAACAGGCTGAATCTACTCATATGAGTCTACTGAGCAGAGTCTGCATTTTCACAGTTCAAAAGAGGTACCGGCAATTTCTTTATTGGTTGAATAAAAAGCGGATCAAAAGATGGCTTGTTATAAATGAGCTGGAGATGTCTGGTGTTCCTTGGTTTCGTTGCATCGATGAAGGGATTCAGGGCTCAGGGAACTTGGAGTGCAGATGTAGATTTACTGGCTTTAACTCTTTTCCAGTGAGGGTTGGGGTCAGAAGATGTGCCCGTCACTAATGCGGCAGAAGCAGATTTGTAGAAGGAGCACCGGCACTCGGCCATCACTCCTCTCTCCATGCCAGACCTCATGGTGAGGGCTCCAGAGGCTGTTCAATTGGAAAACACAATGCAATGGGTCTAATTAGATCCGGAAGTAGCAGGGGCCAAGTGGCAGCCGAAGGCAAGGTGAGTGCACTTATCGTAAGGAGCAGCATAGGCAGGACAATGGTCATAACGGACCGACTTGTGTAGACCTGTGGCACTGGCTAATTCATCATGGTGTTCCCAGAAATGAAGTACCATAGAAAGCATGCTAGTTTTTCCTCCATCTATATAAACAGAAAAAATCCCAAAGCAAATGCACCAAAATCACTGTCTGTTAAGTAATGTCCTGATTTGAGCCAGTTTCAAACTCAGAACACCCCAGATGAAGGGTAGGTCAAATCCCTTGAGGAAAGACCTTGCTAATATATATACATACATATATATATATATATACATATACATATATATATGAAACAAGTTACTATTAATCTGTCATTTTTTTCTCAACAAACTGACATCCTTTTACCAGAAAAGCTATACATTAGTATAAAAGAAATAATCAGATCCTTTGGCACCTACAAGACACTGGCTTAGAACTAATGTTGATTCTGGGACATGGCAAACAGTGCTGTATCCCTCTGCCTAAAGATTAGGGAGGTCAAGTAATCAATGCGGTTCTATCCAAAGTCTGACTAATTGGTACAGGGGCCCCAAATATACCTTGTGGTTATTTCCTCCAGTCTCAGAATACAAGATTGGAATAGATAACCTTAAGTGTTCCTGGAATTTCCATACTGATTCCTGTAGAGTAAGGGCTATTATGACTGAAAAAGCCAAATGGAAGCCTTTGGAACTTCCCTGACCAGGTAAAATGCTAAATAAGGATTATAGCACATCCCTGGGATGATTAAGTCTACTACCAAGGACTTGAGAGATATGGAGGTGTTGGTTCCCACTTCATCCCCCACCCCATAACTCTTCGATTTGGTTTCTGCAGAAACTGGATGGATCATGGTGAATGATGGATGATTATCAACAGGCCCCTCCCTGAGATTATATCAACAGTATTAGTTGCTGCAGGAGGCAGAGGCTCTGACCTGCTGAACTGCCTGCAAGTTGTGCAAGAAACTCCAGGGACGCAGCTTTGCCCGGCGATCACCTGGGGTGGAGTCAGCTTTGCAGCGATGAAGCTGCTTTTGAGTTCACTCACGCTTTTAAGTCAGCCCAATAGTTGTATTGGCTTGCCAAGTTGGACTTCTGTGGCATTGTGACTTTAATCCATCATTCGTTCCCCTTCTGAGGTGGGTAGCCATTTATTCCCTTCTTTCCAGGAAAAGTTACCTAATGGGGCTTCTTTGGATTTTTGAGGGAGCACATTTTGTTCACTGGAGTGTATTTTTCTGGCCCGTGCGCCAAGTGATTTAAGGAGTTGCTGAAATTGAGTGGGGCCTAGGATAGGAAGAGGCTCCACAGCAGGTTCAAGTTGCTATGAAGGTTGCTGTGCCACTTGGTCCTTGTGATCCAGCAGATGAAATAATATTTGAGGTCTCAGTGGCACAAAGGATGCTGTCTGGAGCTCTTGGCTGGTCATCATAGGTGAGTCATGGAGGATGCCCTTGGCAGTTTGGACCAAGGCAAGTTGTCTTCAGATAACGATTTTCCTCTTGAGAGAGAGCTTGTGGCCAGCTTTTGGGCCTCCATGCAATGTGAACTCTTGACAACAAGCCAGCGAGTTACCAACTGACATGAGCTGCCAATCATGAGCGGAGCATTGCTTAACCCACCAGACCATGAAGTTGGATGTGCACAGCCGAGCAGAAACCCACCATCAAATGGAAGTGGCATACACATGGTGATGTCTGAGAAGATCTTGAAGGCGCAGCTAAGTTACGTGAAGAAATTGCTCAAATGTGTGTGTGTGTGTGTGTTTTCAGTTGTCTGTAGGATATGATGGTGGGCGGAATTGTGACTTTATTATTGTCACCTTTTGGAAATTCAGCATGATGTGAGAAGGCGTGGTTGGGTGTCAAGTGACAAGGAGTGGACCTGTGAAGGCTAATTTTGATTGTCAGTCTAATGAACTGGGCTCCACCTCTGGGTGGGCCCACGAGGGTGTCTCTAGGAAGGAACAATAGAGCAGATTCTTGTCCACAGCCAGTTTTACCTTCTGAAAGGTGACCCAGATACGAAGAGTTCTGAACAACAACAAAAAAAGCCAATAAAAGCAATGTTGTTTACTTCCTGGCCTTTGCTTCTTACAGTTGAGTGTACCTATTCTCTACTGACATCAGCCTCAGGGTCTTTTGACTTCTAAAATAGACGGAAGACCAGCAACTTACTGAAGAAGGATGCTTAACAGAAATCCCACACTAGCTCAGAATTGAGTATATAGAGGGTTATTGGGTAGACTCACAGATCACAATCCTCTGCTGGAACAAGGAACAACGACAGAATCCTGCAGCTAGAAAAGAAGCTGGACTCACGCTTTACATGGGCATAAATAGTATAAGAGGCCACACCCAAATGGGCAGGTCACTTAAAGGCTACTGGCAGTAGGAATTCCTACAGCAACTTACTGGGAATCTTCCAGGCCTTTAGTGTTAGATTGGGGATACTTAAACTACTGAGGCAGCAGACTTCGGGGGCGGCGCAGCTCTGAGGTTCTCAGGTCCTCTTCTGCGCAGAGGGCTGCTGCTGAACAACACAACCCCTGTTTGTTGTATCTAAACATTCTCCTCTGATGATATGTGTGCATTCTATCAGTTCTGTTCCTCTAGAGCAGAGGGTCTCAACCTTCATAATACTGTGACCCTTTAACACAGTTCCTCATGTTGTGGTGACCCCCCAACCATAAAGCTATTTTTGTTGCCATTTCCAAACTATTTTGCTACTGTTATGAATTGTAATGTAAATATCTGATATACAGAACATCCGATATACAACCCCCAAAGGGGTTGCAACCCACAGGCTGAGAACCACTGCTCTAGAAAATTCTACCTAATGTGATTATTTTAAAATATTATTTTATACATCTGAGTGTTTTGTCTGTGTGTATATCTGTTCTCCATGTGTGTGCCTGGAGCCTGTGAAAGCCAGAAGGCAGCATGGAATACCCTGGAACTGGAGTTATAGATGTTTGCGGGCCGCCTTGTGAGTGCTTGGAACTGAACTCTGGTCATCTGCAAAAACAGCACGTGTTCTTCATCACTGAGCCATATCCGCACCTCCCCAATATGCTTTTTAAATAAAATTCAGTTGAGGAATGCAAGCAGCAATTTTTGAAACAAGCATTCTAACAGTACAATCCAAAGCTACAATAATTTGATACATGCTGAGGAATGATAGTAGCAACACATCGCTCTTTATAATTAAATCATTATGTTTCTATGCGAACAGAAAACCTTGTACCGCAGTGAAAACACTGCAATTGATAACATGCGGTCATCATAAATCCCAGCTGAGGTGTTCTAGGTAGTGTTTGCTGTTGCTGTGGGGGGTGAGAGCAAGCACAGCACAAAGCGTGCATGCTGCATATTCAGATCAAGGCTGCGACAAGGACACACAGTGTAACACAGATGAATGCTGCTAGCCATACCTCAGATTCACTACGTGCTTGATTTTGGATTCAGCTTTAGTTGTTGCCTGTTTCAGAAACCTCCCACTATTGCCATTGTCCCTAACCCTTTTCCATTCCCATACTTCATATGGAATTCGGCCTCAGAGTTTAAGAAACTGGACTGTAGACAAACACTGCTCATGCATGGCAGTCAGTTACTATTATTTCCTGATGGTCTGGAGTTTGAAAAGGTGGGTCTCTTTGGGAGCTCTTGTGTGATTATCACTTAGTAGTAGCTGCTGAGACATCAGTTGTAAACAGAGACTGCACTTTCATTTCCCGGCTGCCCAAACGCAAATAATCGCACAGAAATTATATTAATTACAGCACTGTTTGACCAATAGCTCATGCATATTCCTGACTAGCTCATACATCTTAAAAACACATGATTCTTGTTTATGCTGAGCCACATGGTTTGGTACCTTTTATCAGTGAGGCATTCTCATCTTGTTTCCTCTGTGTCTGGCTGGTAACAGCATCTCTCTGCTTCTCCTCTTCCCAGAATTCTCTTAGTCTGATTGCCCCACTTATACTTCCTGTCTGACTACTGACCAATGACATGCTTGGCTCCTGAGCTGAGAAGTTTGAAAATAGATGAGAGCTAATCCAGCTGGGCTTGTTGGTTTCTCCTTCTTCAACGTGGTCCCCCTTGCATCCTGAAACCTTCACCATAGCTGGATACAACAGAGGCTAGAGGTTTCTAAAGGGGGCAATTTCCAAGACACAGGGCCAAGTATCAGCCACATCAGTGCTTGTGTGACCTGACTATGGAAGCCACCTACCACTTTTCCTACTATGGTCCTGTTTGTGGGGGCAGGTACAAAGGTTGACACAGTTTCAAGAGAAGATGGCATAGACTATCATGTTATGAAGTGGCAAG
This sequence comes from Myodes glareolus, assembly GCF_982192425.1. Lineage (NCBI taxonomy): Eukaryota > Metazoa > Chordata > Mammalia > Rodentia > Cricetidae > Myodes > Myodes glareolus. The sequence continues at coordinate 43,253,395 of NC_142046.1, read as the reverse complement.
GGTTAGGAATAGCGCCCGTCAGGTAGGATACTGTGTGGTCAATTGGGCAAACAGTCTGCTACAGAGAACCCTGTAACTTCTGGACCATCTAGAGATGATCGGTACTCTGTGGTCTTGAATTGTGTCAAATGTCTTTTATCTTCCCACCATACTCGCCTTTGCATCATATTTATGTGCTACAGTGCTAGTGTCTGTTACCTTTACACAAAACAGTCCTGACTAATGGGTCTAAGTAATGATTTCAGACACTCTTTTCCATACTCGACATACTGTCTTTAGAGTGAGTTCATATCCAACCTGATTCTATTCTAACAGGTCATGATTAGATGGCTGCCATTAGGACACACACATAGTCCTTAACTGATGCCTAGAAATAAAACTGTAAGCGACCACCTGGGTGGGATGAGACACCTGGGAAGGTCAGCCAGACCCAATGGTGCACGCCTAGGAGCAACCCCATTATGGGTTCTGTGGTCAGCAAATTTTTATGCAGAGCCTGTTGAGTGGTGTTTCCCAAGAGCATGGGTTTGGATGATTATTAGTAAGATTCTTGTTGTTGGGCAGAATCTCTGGCACGGAGCACCCAGGAATCTGCAGTGGAAGGCCTTCTGTGAAGCTCCTCCCTAAATCCTTGTTTCTCAAGTGTCGCTGAGCATCTAGAAAGAGGTGTGAAATTCTGCATTTCTAAGGTCCTCCCAGTGGTGCTGAAGTTCTTAGTAGCCAGACCTTTACCTCCTGATGGTCGGAGAGTTTGAAAAGGTGGGTCTCTTTGAGGTCTTTTTTTTTTTTATGGTTCCTGAGCTAGCAGTGTCTAAGATGAACTTATTAAAAAATGCAAATTCTTAGGCCCTACTTCACATTCTCTGGGGAGACTTGGGGGTGGGTGGCATCGTTAGAGTTGATTCCGGTCCTTATTTTTTTGTGTATGTGTGAGAATCATCGACTTGAAGAATGTTCAAGTGATGGAGAACAGTGATTGTCCTGGTGGCAACTGGACGTTTTTATAGGGTCATGGTTGCAAAGGGCTAATTTCAGGAGCCAGAGAGACAGAAGGAAGCCATGTCTCCCTTGATGACTAACTTTGGAAGTCATATAGCTCTTCCAAAGAGAATTAAAAGTCGGCATCCTCTGGAGTGAGAAGGAAGGACCTGCATGGTTCTAGCCCTTCAGTATATCCTAATATGCACAGTAACTCCTAAATCAGTATGGGTTGGGGACTGTCCTACAGGGATTAGCTAGCAAGGCAGTGATCTAGAGTACAGGCTAAGTAATGCAAAGCTAGGAAGAAAGAGGGACCAATCTGGGAACTTCTCAGGTACCATGCGGCAAACTCTGGCCTCAGACTTTTGTACAACGCAATTTAATTTTCCAACGTGCCCTAAATCGCAAGTAGGAGCAATAAAGACTAGAGAAGGGAAAAATCAATAATTTGTTCTACAGTCACACAGATAGTCATGGAACAGAAAATGAAAGCAGACCTCATTCATTTAAAATATTTTCCCACTTGATTCTGTAATTCACTGGTTCTCAACCTTCCTCACGCTGTGACCCTTTCAAACGGTTCTCAAATTATTGCATCGCTACTTCGTAACTGTAATTTCGCTCCTGTTACGAATCGTTGTCTAAATAGTCGATATGTAGGATATCTGATGAGGTCCCTGGGAAAGGGACTGCGACCCACAGGTTGAGAACCCCCACATTTACTGTGGTTTCACCAGGTGGTTGGAAGGAAGTGTGAAGACGGTGAGGACCGTGTGGAGGAAGGCTGCTATGGGAAGCACAGTATTGAATTAATGGCATAGGAATCCATTTTCCCACCGGTACTCGGCTTTTATGAAGAGTAAGGTTCATGTGGTCGTTTTTATTATTCACTCAATAAAATCTCATTAAAAGTCTACACTGTAAACAGGTGCTCTTTCAGTGCTGAGGACCCATTAATAGGAAAAAAGTAGTTCAGGGAGGTGGTGATGCCATCTGCCTTTGTTTCTCAATGCCAACGGCGGCAGATACCACACAATAGATGGTCTGGGATTCTCCTGGGTGGAAAAATCTAGAATGAATGGTAGAATTGGCCAGAGCCGAACTATAAGCCAGGGTATAAGCGAAGGGGTAGTCTGTAAACCTCTGATTTCGTGTCCTAGTCTGTTTGATGTAGTTTTTGTTTTGGTGAGTGGGGCCCGACCATGCTAACATAAACAGTACACCAGTCAATGGGACAAGTCACTTAGCAGCCCAGAGCAGCAGCCTGGGGAAAAGTAAATAATCCTGGAAATCAGCTAACTGGAGTTTTCTTTTGGGCTTTTCGGTGTGTGTTTTGCAGAAAGGTTACTGAATGCCTTTCACCTGTTTCCTTTGACTGCATTAGCCTGGATACTTTCAAAGCAAGTCTTTAATTGTCTCCGGGATGAAATGAGATGTTAACAGTCTAGAATGTTTTTAAGGAAATACATGGAGTCATGAGAAACACACTTATTTAATACATTTAATTGAACAATAATCTGTGAAAACTTTCATTTGCCTTGCTATTATTTTAAAGCAACAACATAAAGAATAACAGTAATGAAAAATTCTTCACTACCTATTTACAGACATTTGTTCTGCTTTTTGTTTGTTTTGTTTTGTTTGTTTGTTTTACAGACAGCATTTTATTCTTTAGCCTAGGCTGGGCTGGCGATCCTTTTCTCTCAGCCCCCCGAGTGCTAGGAATATGGTAAGACTCACACAAGGTTAGCACTCATTGCTAGCTATGACTATGGAGAGTATTAAAACTATTTGAAAAAGACAGCAGTGTACCATTGATATTGCAGGTTGACGTCATTCAATCTTTCTATATCTTCCTCCCTTCCCTTTAGGAAGATCATGAAAGAGAAGCTGTGTTACCACTGCTTAGGCTTGAGATAGTAAAGAGGTGAATTGTTAGCCCTTTAAGACTTTTTCAGTGCCTGCTTATATATCCTGGTCACCAACCATTTGCCAAGTTGACTAGGCTGTTTACAAAAAACACAACATGAAACACTTATCCAGTAGAAGAATAGCCCTTACAGTTGTCACTTGACACAATTGCCCCCTTATTGTTGAAGACAGTATTCTCAGGACTGCATGACTGTAGGAGGCCTGACTATCTAGCATGATGTCCTTCTATAGCATCTGAAGGGATGATTCTTGAGAAAGGTAACTTGCAAAATTGTTATATTTGAATGGCATACACAACAGAGTTATTATGGAGCCTGTTATTCAAAACTAGAATAGAATCTAATGTATTTAGTGTAATCATTATACCACAATAATCTTCTTCTTTCCCTAAAATTTACAAATCTTTTTCTCTCCCTCTTGCTCTAATATTCACACTGCAGAATGCATTTCCCATTTTTCTTTTATGCTCCCAACATTCTCCGTTCTCTAAGTTCCTGTGCACATGCTTTTCTCATCAGACTGTAGCTTCCTCGGGAAAGGATGGTGCTGCCTCTATCCCATGTCCCTGGCTGTTGGAGAAATGAATCAAGAGTTTAACCAAAGTTCTTTGATTATTAACAGGCTGGGTATTTTGAATGCACATTGGCAAGGTTTTCAATATTTACTGAACACTTAATCATTGTTCTGGGCACTTAAGATAAAATGTCCATGACAAGCAGAGAGTATGTTCCCAAGGCTTCCTCGGTTTAATGCTCCATGGCTACTGGTCACATGCTCTGATCCGCATTGCACTGCAGAGGTGAATGGTGCCAGGCAACCTATGCGGCCATCAGCGTAGGGCCCAAATGCCTCTTGCGTTGAACAACAACAGCTCACACCTGTTTATGTATCAAACGGGAGAAAAAATTTTGTGCCGTGTCCCTGAGTGCGACTTGTGTGGTGAGCATGTGTTTGGCGTTACCTTACCTCATCTCAAGTTCAGGACATCTGACTTCATACTGCAGAGAGGAAATTCAGCGAAACACAGAGGAAGGACGGGAGGCTGTGTTTTAAAGAGAATAAGACTTGACCTTCCCCAGATGGAATGCCGCCATTTCAGACAGGATAACTTTGCAATATTCCGAACTTGAGAACGTCTGTGAAGTTTTGCTTCCTTCTCTGCACTTTTAGAACAGATGGCCGGGGCATGCGCCTGTCCTCAGAATGAGACTCTAATGCCAGACACCTGCACACCTACGGCTTCCTTCTCCCTCCTCAGCTGTTTGCTCCCCCTCCCCCTCCAGTAATCTCTCCTAAATGTCTTCAACAGCATCGTAGGAGGTTTCTAGTGGTTCCATATACTTCTGCTTTCAAAACAACATTTTATCTCCCTGACTCATGGGCGGAGTGGAAAAAGACTCATACCACGGCAAACCCCTACACATTCACAGTAACCCACGAGGGAAGACGGCATTGGGAATCACATTGACATATAATTATCCTGTTTACAATCCCTCTTACATCCTTTCTCACAGAAAAATGCAGATTTGGAAACAAAGCAAGACGAAGATGCCAGAAAACCCTGGTGAGGCTCTGACCACGGCCTGCTTAGGAATGGCTGCAGAGGGAGAGAAATGTGTTTGCAATTAGGACTGCCCAGAGCAGGTCAGATTACATCTGCACAGAGCCAAGCTCAAGAGCTTTCCAGGGTGAACTTGTCCTGTGGGCCTAAGTGGATAAAAGGCAACTTAGACTAGAGCCATTACAAGGAAATAAGTGCCCTTCCCTTGCGCATCCACTCTCACCCCGCCCTTTTCTGGCTCGTTCTTACCCCTTGAATGGAGAGGAATAAAATTACTAGCATTTCAAGTTCTCTTGCGTTATACAGTTCACGGGGTTTTTATGCAACCCTCCACCCCAGCCATGCACTATAAAAAGGGAAATAAAATGATTGCTGTATAGTGGTTTCCAGCTGGTTTCAGTTTGCAGGTTGATCAGTAGGTGTTAAGAAGGTCCCATCAAGACCTGGAAAGAGCCAGTGTCATGTCGGCCCACCTCTGCAGCATCTGTATTTATTTCTGGGCAGCAGGGCACCCATCACGACTCTGCTGTCCTGCTTTGATCTGTTGTTCTCCAGGGCACTGCGTGGTGTTCTCTGTGAAGAATCCAAAGCTGTGCAGGTTTCTCCCCCTTGCCACAATTTCCTAACCTAAAATTGTTTCACCAGAGCTGCTGCCACTCCCTCAGTTAAGAGACAAAAGCATAAAACAAAACTTTGAGTCTCTCAAGGTGCCCAGATTTTCTTGTTGGGTCAGGGTTGTGCATGTCGTGCTCCGTACAGAAAAACTAGCTCTCCATTCTTCCTGAGACAAAGATGACGAAGACATAGTCTGATAGCCAGGCAGAAATTCACCCCCCCCCCATTTCCTTGATTATCCCTGGTTCATATTTTCCAAATCGGTCTCACAATTATTGCCTTTTATATTTCTTGGATTAAATATTAAAAATTGGAAGGCTATTTAGGGCATCTGCATTGAGAGATCTTAAAGGTCTTTTGTAACTTCAAATACATGTGTGTGTGTGAGAACAATCTGCTTTAGCTACCTGCGTTGTCTTTCTACACATAAACATGTCTTAAAATGAATATTCCTAGATAGTAGCTACACCCTGGCACTAATCTTATTCTTAAGCGACTTGTCTAAATTTATGGAATTGTGGCCAGAGTTCTCTCGTTCTCTCTCTCTCTCTCTCTCTCTCTCTCTCTCTCTCTCTCTCTCCCTCTCCCTCCCTCCCTCCCCCTCTCCCTCTTTCTCCATTCTTTATTTGTTTGGTTTGTTTGGAGCTCATGTCCAAGAGACCCTGGGACCCGATCCTGTGCATTTGTTTGACATGTTCTTGTAATTCCCATAGTTTTTCTGAAGGTGTCATAGACATTTGGGAATGAGTATGGAGAGAGGGATGTTAGTGATCACTGTCGCGTTAATATGAGAAAAGGGGATGTTCCCAGTGGCCCTGCTGTGTGTGATTATTTGGGACCTGATGGTGCTTGGGACAGGAAAGCTCCGCTTCCCTTTATAACTCTCTAGATGAGACAACAATGAATCTCAACTGTGATTTTATATATATATATATATATATATATATATATATATATATATATATATAATATTAATACTAATATATTGATATATATCACAATATCTATATTCAAATCTGGATGGCCATTCATTTCTGGTGACCAGCTCTTAGGAAGTCATTCTGGGGAACGCTGTCTTTCAGGCTAATTGGCTCAAATGATGTGACTTTGTGTCCCCTGGATTGGCCCATAGTCCTCCTTTAATTGCACTTGTTAGTGTGACCCTTCTTTCTGTACTGGCAACATTTCCTTCACGAAATGTTTGATTTTGAGAATTATCCTTAAAAAGAGTCTCATTTCCATCTAAATTCAGTGTTCCACCAGTGTAACTTTTACTGTAATTGAGGCTAATTTTTTCCCCCCTTTAAAGTTGTAATTTAAATATTGTGGGCTTAAGAAATGTCATCCCTGGAAATACACTGATTGTGGATCAATGGCTTTTCCCTCCTTGAATACTAACTAGGAACCTTTTGTTTTAAGACCTTGTGCTCATGATTGAGCCTCTTTCACACTTTCTCGAATGAGGTGACCTTCTCTCTTCATTTTGGTAGATACCTGCTGGTGGATATGAATTTTCGTTGTCTGGATGAAGGTCAGAGGATGAGTGGGCCCCTGTGTCTTACCTGAGAACTGTTATAGCAATGCCAGGAACAAATGAAGAATGCTGTCTCTAACTGCCATTGGCTGACAGTTTCCAGGGACTGATTGAATATTTGCATGATGTGGCCATGGCCGAGGATAATAGTGAGGAGGTAGAAAAAGAAGAGGAACCCGGCCTTTCTGTGGCTGACAAGAGACACTGCACATTAAGGTCAGTAACATGGTAATACACAGATACGGTATCTTTCCTCAAATTATTCATTGCTCTCTGTTCTAAAATTTTACTACGTTTGTATAAAGTGATAATGTCACGGTGTGATTAGGCTCTTCACATTACGCTTCCTTTGCCTTGCCATGCAGCCGAGCGTTATTTCCAAAGGAAATTCACAAATCAAATTCAGTTATCAATTCAGTTGTTGGGAGCAGCTCTGGCTATCTGACTGCACTCTTGTAGAAAGGATGAAGAAAGCAGAACAGGGGACTCTTTTGGAACACCAAGCGAAGTGCAAGGCCCTGTGGAGAGTCCAGGTCTTCCTGATGGGATGCAACATTGCCCTTTGCAGGGACATTGCTGGGACATGGGGTGTTCTACATGGAAACACATTTTCCAGATAACAGGAGCCTTCATGTGCCAGTACTTTTAGATCTTAAGAGTGACGATTAAAAACCCTTTCAAAATATATAACAATTTCTTGCTTTCTTTAGTAGAGCAGAGGAAGCACAAGGTATATTTATTTCCTTTTTGATGCAAGGATACTGTTCTAGTGTTTCTACAGATGCACTAAAATAACAACAACAACAACAAAACTTGGGAAGGAAAGGGTTTATTTTAGCTTACAGGTCCACATCAGTCCATTGCTGAAGGAAGTCAGGGCAAGAACTCAAACAGGGAAGGAACCTGGAGGCAGGAGCTGAAGCCAAAGCCATGAAGGAGTGCTGCTTACTGACTTGCTCTCCATGGTTTGTTCAGTCTGCTTTCTTGTGCAGCCCAGAACCAGCTGCACAGAGATTGCACTGTCCACAGTTAGTTGGACCCTCCCATATCAATCATCAATCAAGACAGTAGCCCACAGATTTCAGATTTCACAAACCTTATGAAGGCGTTTTCTTAGTAAAGATTCTCTCTTCCCGGATATTATCTAGGTTTGTGTCAAGTTGACAAAGACAACCAGTATGGAAGTCTAGAAATGTTGCCAATCCTAGAGTAGGGAGAAGACTCCTGTTGTGTGTTACCTGTAATATATATCCTAAATACTCCTCAAAAGACCTTGAGCTACAAATACAATAAAATTATGCACAATTGGTGAGGTTATGTTCTCTGTTAGGTGCTTAGATAGAAGATACATTTTACATTGAAGCAATATGCACATGTTTTCAGAATCAGGCAGTGAGATGGATCTCTTGTTTGGAAAGTCAGAGTTGTTCCATCCATTCTCCTTTATCTGGAGCTCTGTCATGCACCAGTGTGGAGGTGTCCTAAGAGAGATATTTCTGATGCAGCTATAGAACCACCTATGGGCTCCTTCCATTTGGAATATGAGTGCCAATCAAACAAACACTTGTCCCAAAAACCAGATGTCACATTGCCAGAAGTCTGTCTCTAGTCACCAGTTCTGCCTTTGTCTTACTTCTTCCCTTTCTGCTCCTCTCATCTGTCTTGTCTCCAAAGTCATAAACCCTGGTACCATCTCACTTCCCAACTGCTTCCTTCTACCTTCTAGAAATCTCTGGTCCCGCTTTTTTTCTCCATAGCCAACGAGACTTCTTCAAGCCTCTTTTACACCTAGAAGGTCTGGGACTAAATCTATCCTTTCTTCTTTTAGAAAGAGGTCTAGAGGAAAGTTATTTGAAAAAAAAAAGTGTGATTTAGTTTAATAGGTTAGGGGATTAGTTCAATAGATTTAATCGAGTTAATGGGTCAAAATGCATATTCAAGAAATGAAATGCTGTTGTTAAGGGTCTGTTAATCGTTTATTTGGCAAGAAACAATGAGTTGCTGATTCCTATAATTATCTTGAAGAATGTGAGCATCATGACTAGGCATGATGACAAAGGTATTTAAACATAGTCCTGAAACTATGTCAAGCTGCAAAACAACACACAACAACATGGAAGATGAGAGTTACCCATGGATAAACAACAAAAGGGCAAAGCTGTTCATAATTGCTCAGGGCTATCTCTGAATCTCATAGTCTGTGCTGGTTTGGTGACCTTCATGCGGATCATTGTCTTACTGGCCTTTGAGTGACTCTAAATTAAGTTTTCTAGTTAGGCTATGGTGACGTAATACTTATTACTAAAAACAATTTGCTTGAACTGGCTCATCTGTACTCATGGGATTTCTTTGTAGCATGACTCAGATTTTGTGTCAAGAGGATTTTCCAGCTCAAGTATAAAGCATCAGGAAAATCCACCAGTTTTGTGCTGACCTTTACACATCCATATTGTCTTGCTTCTCAGGTCTACCTGACATCCTCTTGTGAACACAGAGGCAAGGAAGCAGGGCCTGGCTGAGAGCCTGGCTCCTGAAAAATTAGAAACACTATGGAAAAACAAAACTTTCATTCCTCAGGGGAAAAAAAACCTCTGGGTATTCCTGATACATGAGATTTATAAGCTTGATATTGTAGTCAGTCTTAATCATGGCTATTGGGAAGTGGGCATTGTTATTCTTTTGGCCCTTTAAGGGGCAAGCCACACCCACTCCCGGCGACCCCTGACCTCTCCGCGCCATCTTGGATCACACACTCTTACTGCTCTCCTCTTGGGGTTGCGGGCATCTCCCCATTTCCCCTCCCCCCCTCTTTTTCTACCTCTCCCTTTCTCTCTCTGCCCTCCTCCCTTTCTCCTTTATAACCGCCTGAATAAATATTTCAATCTCACTCTACATGTGGTGTCTATCCAGTCTCTGTCTACTGCCCGCCTGCTCTGTGATCTCGCCGCCTGCTCACATGGCCCCCACTGTTGTCTCTGACTTGGGACTAGAGTCCACTGCCTGCCTACAGCTGCCGCCTGGGGCATGCCATCATTTTTTAAAGTATAGAAGGCAGTCCTTAAGAGCTGTGTATGTATGAAAGAGGGAACTGGGTAGGAGGGGAAGTAGCAGGGGGGGCATTTCTATGGGTCAAATGTCTGTTCCCCCTCCAGGATTCATATATTGAAACCCATACGCCCATGTAGTGATGTTAGGAGATGGAACCTCTGAGGGATAATGAGGTCGTGAGGGTGGAGCCTTATGCTTGGACCTCCTAAAGTCCCCTTTTGTGTCCTGTGGGACAACTTGAAGATAGCCCTCACCAGAGCTCCGACCTCAGACCCCCCCCAACACTCAGATCTGTGAGGGAAAAAAATCTGCTATTTACAAACTTTCCAGACTATTTTGTTAAAGGAGTTCAAATGGACTAACACAGAGATTAAAGCCTGTTAATTTTCAAAGCCAGGTAGGTGGTGGTGGAGGGGGGGAGGGTGACAAGGAATGGCTGAGGTGACTATTTAGCATATCAAAGCAGACCTGGCTAAGGGTCTTCCCTCAGTCTGTTTACAGAGCCTGGCTGGCATACCCTGCTTCCTACCTTCCTACCCTGAGTTCTCCAGACGGGCATAAAGGGAAAGGAAAAGACAAGGCTGCTCCTAGGTATGGTGGAGGAGAAAGTTTATTATAGATATGTGGGAGAGCATAGTCAGAGGCAGGGACACCTGAACAAGCCCAGAGTAGACAATGACCAGACTGAGCTGGGGGTTGGGGTCGGGGTAAGAAAAGGGGGGAAAAGCAAACCAGGTGCAGCAGCCAGGAGACCGAAAGTACAAAAGACATGGGTAACCAAACTTCTGGATTATATAGGGAAGAGCCTCTGGAGGAAGGAAGGGCAGCCCAGTCTCTGGGCTGGAGAGTTCAGAGTAAGGAGCGGGGTATGCCCGCCATACACCTAACTGGCAAGGACTGAGGGATTCTGGGAGAACATACTTTGATCCGTTAAATAGGCACTGGGTTTGAAACTCCTGTGCTTCTGTAATTCTGATATTCAAGAGATGAAATCAGCACAACTTTCTTCCTGCATTATGATTTTCTATCTATTACGGACACTCATGTAATTTCTGGAGTAAAGTTCTCATACTTTACTACTTTATTATTTTAGTGGGCATCAGTGCTACGATTTTAAGATAAAGCAGCTAGCATTTAGTATTGTACTGCATGTCAGCGGGGCTTCTGAAGATCCAGCAGGTGGAGCTTGCCAAGGCTGACTGTGATCTAGGAAGAAGGGCCAAGAAGGGCCGAGGCCATGTGAGTACAGAAACTCAGATGACTGCTGTAAAGACATGACAGCTTGTTTGCCTGGTCCCAGATCACGTTTTCTATTCTCTCAAAATTCTGAACCATGTTCGTAGATAAAAGAGGTACATAGGAATCAAAAGTAGGCTTTCTTGCCAGTAATGGATTGGAGGATGTAGGTTGGATTTAAAGCTAATAGGCTTCCACTGTAGGAATTAACCTTCTGCGGGAATGAGGATAGAGGTGGTTCTGGCTTGTCCATGGAAGCTAATGGAAGAGGAGGCTGTGGATTACCTGTGGCTAACCTGGTGCTGAAGAAGTTAGAGAGGACAGTCTCCAGGTAGGAGAGTGGACTTGTATTTGCAGCACATGAGTGAAATATGACACCCTTCTTTTCAAGGGAGAGGTGAGACTGTGTGGCAGCAGGGCTCTATCTAGTAAGCATCCCTGCGATGTCTGAACATTGAACTTGAGTTGAAATGTGTCCTTGGGGTGGGATGGATAGAGGGCTTTACTTATTGAAGGGAAGGGATGAACAAGGATGGGCAGTAAGTAAGCGCAACATGGGGGATGTTCTCACAAGCGATTTCCAATAGACATTCTAGAAGACAGTCTTGCAGAAGAGGTTGTTGGTGAGGTAAAAATCTTAACTCACTCTCCAAACTGGAACCTCTAAATTATGCAGCTCAGTGGTCTGGTCAACAGGAGGCATCTGCATCCTTAATGGATATTTTTCAGGGTTGATGCCCTACAATAAAGGAGACATGCATGCTGTCACCATACCAGTGACAATGGTGACAATGTGCACATGACGTGGTGCCTGGCATCCTTGTGGGAGACCCTCCATGATCCTCTGGCGATGACAACTTTGTAAGAATGGAATCCTCTGGATGTGATTCTGAGATAGAAATGCAGTAATTTATCCGAAAGATTTTTGCATATGTGATAGCTGCTTCCCCAGGTTAAGTAACTGATGTGTGAAGCTGCAGGGCGATTGGTAAAGAAAAGTCCCCAGACTATCTTGATACAAAATATACAGCTTTAATAAACAGAAGTAAGACTTACAACAGCTTACACCAGAATCCAACCGATCCGTCCGGATGCAGGAGCCAGGCGGAAAAGAGCTAGCGGGGTGCGCTTACTAGGTTTATGGGCAGGCTTTTGCCTGAGGGCGGCACGCCCTGAAAACAGAATATGATTGGCTGAACTCCCCTATCAGATGTGTTAGTTCACTGAAACACAAATATGTAGCGGGCATTCTCCACATTTTCTGTTTTGGAGATCTGCATCAGGAGTGTAGTCTTTTGTGTCTGTCTAATTTTATTTAGTCTCGTGTAGAATGTAATAGAGAAAACCCTCACCAACATCCCAGCTCGAGTTAAGGCGGCAGAGGTCCAGCCTCTCTTCTGGAAAATGCCAAATGTGAACTCTGAAACAGTGCAGGCAAGGGATGAATAATGATCCTGGAAAAGTCAAGAAAGTACTTCCCCAGATGCTCTGCTCACTCCGCTCATGGGTAGTTGAGGTTGCTTAACCACACTGCAGATTTGAACTGTTTTAAGGGCTGATCTCATCGGTGTGTATTCATAGAGATAACTAACCAGCCGATTGGCAAGATCAAAAAGTATATTAGAATCAGGTTCCAAAACAGGCTAGATTTAGACTTGGTATTTTTGGAAATGTCCACCACAAACCTATTCGAAATCAAAATCCTAGAACAAGACTTGAGTCCTTTATCCTTATAACTGCTTTTAAATGTACAAAATTATGGAATGTGCTGGTAGATCCTGTTTTAACCCTGGCATATTTAAGGTGCATGAAAACCTCATTATATTTATTGAAAGAACAGTGTTGGTTTTTTGTTTTTTGTTTTTTCTCTCTCCGTGTGTGTGTGTGTGTGTGTGTGTGTGTGTGTGTGTGTGCAAATCACGTAAATGAGTAACTTTTCAAGTGAATTGAGAAAGCGTTTGCTCAGAATGCCTGGAGCAGGCGTTTTACTTCTTCAGTAGACTGTTTTGTACCTTTGTGCTCTTTGGAGACATGATTTCGCGATTGCCTCCCCAAACAACCAAACAGCAAACAAGTAAATTAGAATTTCTTCATTGTTTATGTGAGAAAAAAACCACCTGTGCCACCTCCACTAAAAAACAATAATCACCCACCCAGAAAGGTAAGGAGAAGCAGGTTGGGGTGCTGTGGCTGGGAATTGAGCATGGTGATCACTAGCATCTCAGCCTGTCCCAGCTCCCATCATGCCTCAGTGTAGCAGCAAGCTTGACAGATAATAAGGATCAATTTCCGATGACCTATTTTCTTTCACCTTCCAAAGACCTTAAAGCCTTTTCTCTCTCTCTTTTCTTTTTAATGTAACTTCCCGCTCTATTCTTTCTGACTTCAACCTTGCTCAGGCATGGGTAACTTCAAAACAACTCACCGCACAAAGCCAGGCTTCCTTGTGAGATTTTTCATTCCACCTCATAAAACACTTTTTTGCTTATAAACATCACTCCTCCGAGAAACTGGGGTGAAAAGGGTCATTCAAACGGGCCCATGTTTTCTTTAATAGGAAAATGTTGGGAAGAGGAGAAATGTGGCTTCCTTCCATGCAGTAGCATAATTTCTGCTGGATATATATAATTCACTTTCTCCCCTTGCACTTGAGGTCAGAGTCACCTTTAGAAACAGAGGCCATAACTCTTAAAACTGAAATCAATAGTCAGAAATCCCCACAAATAGATGGAGGCCAACATTCATTACTCCTTTTTACCTCTTCTCTACCAGGCGGTTTTTATTTTTAATCAGTGTTCCATGACACTTTTTATAAATCTTTCATGTTTTCAAAGCTTATTATTTTGACGCTATAAACACATCCACTTTAAAAGTAATGTTAACCCATGCAGAATCTGCATGGAGGTGATACAAACAAGCTCTAAGTTACATTTAATGAGAACTTTCAATTGAATGATAACATATACCAAATTTTCTAAGTGGTAGGTGAGTATATTAAAAAATGGAGCAGTTCTAGAAACTGGAAGCAAGCAAGCAAGCAAACAAACAAACAAACCCAGGAAGCTGTATCCACACTCCGTTTCGGACACAGATAATCAGAACAGTCTGTAGCCGTCTGTGGCTAATGGGATGTTTCTCCCGGCGCTGTCACCATGGCAAATACTTTGTAATACACAAACAGTTGTAGTGCTAAAAATCCACCCACTCTTGTTGAAAGATGGCCAGGTTTTGTAAAATTACTTTCCAGTTAGTGCTACCCTGCTGATTTTTAAGATACGTCTTTCTGTTTGCCATTCATGGACTTAACAAAGGGCCAAAAAGGAAAAACAAATGAACAAACAGACAAACAAACCCCATAATATTTAGTTTGCAAACATATCGTGAACTCTCATAGTCCAGTATATTGTAAAGAAATACCTGCCAGGAGGTTTTAGTAATGGCCAGATTTGTGGTAGGAGGAGCTTACGTAGTAGTGGCCACGGAGGGAAGGCTGGCTAATCTGTGGGTTTGTAATCCTCCCTTGAAATTCCATCACTCTTTCCAAATAAACAAACACTCAAAGTGAAAATGCACATTTGTGGAACAAATGAGCCCCCTAGTCCCCCTGAAAATCAGATTGCTGCCCTTATGCGCAGTTGAAGAATTCTGGGTTATCTGTCCTTACAATGAAGGACATCAGAACTAGTATTTGGGAACCGGTAACACACCCCCATGTCCTGTTCTGCCTTGGAAGTGAGGCTGGGAGCGCTTCAGGTACCAGCAAAAAATGTTCTTTCTATGCTCTCCACCTCCTTGGCGAAGACAGCAGAGTAGCACGTCCTCCAACTCACTCGTTTACTTTACAGGATGGGGAAGAAAGCCCTGGTAACTAACACTCCCTGGCAGAGCCAAGAGGCAATGCCAAAAAAACTGCAGCATACGTGTAACTGGGAAAAAATGTCGCGCAACAGTATTTCCCGAGAGTGGGTGGAAGAGGACGAGTCACAATTTGAGAAGCATAACATAGGTGTTCAGTGCCAGGAAAGGCCAGTCTAAATATTTACATGCGACAGCAATATATGAGGAGAAACTTAGCAGAATGCTTGCTGGAGAAAGAGGGAGAGAATGCAAATGTTACTGGAAGCTCTAGGCACAACACCGGGTTTGTTGGAGACCTGTCTGAGTTTTACAAGCCTGTTTCCTGTGTCTGCTACCCCAGGATCATCCTGCTGCCTCATATGGCCTGGCTCAGAATCTCCAGCATCAAGCAGGCAGGCAGGAGCCAAGGGCAAAGATTCATTGCAGAATGGAGGCCTCTTCCAGGAAGGAAGCCCTCTTCACAGCTGTTCAATTTCATGACTATTAACGCTCAACAAATGCACCCTATTTGTGCCTACAAACCAGTCTTGGTGGGAGTGGCAGTTCCAAACAGAATAACTTGCTTTCACTCTACTTTTGGAAGCATTCAGCCACTGGTTCCAAAGATACCTTTCCATCGGGGCTGTTGTCTAGGGTACCGGGAAGGTAATGCTACATCAATTAACATTGGGCTGAAGTCATTGGGTACGTAAGTGATCAACCAACCTGGCAATCAAGTTGTCCCTATATGCCTCAAGTGAGATGTCAATCCTAAATGGCTTTGACTGGCAGCAGAACAAAGGAACTTTAACAGAAGTGACTTACCTTATTTGACTTTATGCTTATGGGTCGAATATTCTATTAATGCCTACTAGCTATAATAAAGCCTGCTAGAAGAGAAAATGTAGGTTTCTCCCCTGTAATCATTAGTTTCTGTCAACCTGACACAGCTCCATACCACCCAGGAAGAGAGCTTCCATGAGAGATTCTCTGCATCAGATTTGACTATGCTTATGTCTGTGAGGAACTGTCTGTCTTCATTGGTGGGAGGACCCACCCTGAATATGGTGTCTCCATTTCCTGGGCCAGGCCTTAAACTGTACAAGAGTGGAGATGAGCTAATCATCAGGAGGAAAGGACTCACGATTTTTTTCTCTCTCTACTCTTGCCTGTGGATGTGGTGCAGTACGTGTCTGCCTCAATTTTCCCATAATAATGGCCTACATAATCCAGAATTGTAGTTCAAATAAATTCTTGACTCCTCTGCGTTGTATTTCGTCATAGCAACTGAAATGAAATGAAAACACCCCTCTTTCAAGGATTAAATAAATTGGAAGTGAGTCTGGGTAAATATCAATTTTGTTACGGACTTGAATACTTTATCATGACATTTCCACAAGTTACATATTGCATGTGCCCACACTGGAGTCTGAGCAAGCAGCACCCGATTTAAAGCTGCCCGCCCCTGAAAAGCGATGCTGACCTTCACACAGCTAGACCCGCGTCTGCTCGGAGCTAGGCCTGCATCTGTTCAGAGCTAGACCTGCGTCTGCTCGGAGGTAGGCCTGTGTCTGCTCGGCTTGAGCTCCTGACCTGTCTCTAGGACCGTCAGTGACCTTCTGTGTTGGCCATTTTGCTTGTCTTCCTTCCCCGGGGACTTCCTTTGCAGTTTGGACTGACCCTCATTCCATTCCTGACCTCCGTTCCCTCTAAAGGAAACAAAAAGCAGCCCAAGATATGTTGAACCCCAATTAGTTTCACAGTTTTCCTTAACTCCATTATTTTCCTCTTGATTAATGTGTGGCAAGTCAACTGACCATCTATATACCACCTCCGCATTCACATACAGGACACACTCTGTGCATAGAGGGGCTTCCTTCCCTACATCCTAGCCACAAATTCCCTTAAGCCTTTGTGAGAAATATCGTGGTACCATTTAATTACATCAGTTTTATTCAATATAATTCATTACTTGGAAACAATATTTATTCCCATGTCTATTTTCTATCTTTTTTAAAAATTAAAATCCACAGTAGACTCAATTGTATCATTTCCTTAGATGCACGCATTAAAGAAGAATAATGCAAATAAAAGTATTTTTTTAATTGGACATACCCTGGAATCATGTTTGAGTGATGATAAATATGTTTGATGCGATCCTGTTTCACCTCTAGTGCTGAAGAGGGTGGAGCATTCATAACTGCGTGATAAGATAATTTGCAATCTTCCCCTTTTCCTCAGGGCAACTGAATGCATGTGTAAGCTTGTTTGTGCTTCTAGAAAGGTTTTTTTTTTTTAAATATTTCCCCGAAATTCACTGCAACATTTCCAGTGAAAAATGGCTTTGCAGTTTGTTTCTTTGTGTTAATTGAAATGAATTATTATACCATGCAGAAAAAAGCCTTCTTCCATTTTAAATTGGACTCTGCAGATATCTCCGATTTACCTGCTATTAGATTACAAGGGGAAGACAATGCTCCCCAATTACCTAGTTAGAAAGGGAAAATGCATCTTAGCCAAAGCAGAGAGAATGACAAAAGAGAATTTGAAGAAAAATGTTGCAAAGTCATTCTTATATTTAAGTAAATCTACCAGGTGTTAGTTTAATATAATTGTGCTAGATCCTTATTTTTTAGCAGATTGTGGCATCGACTAGGATATCTTCCCTCCCCTGTTTTGTATCATGAGTCTCTAGCTAAAGAATGTGTTTATTATCCCTCTATAGTCTTGTGATTTCTAGAGCTGAGAGAAACAGGGCCTTCCACTTGCGGTTTGCGTGGAGCTGTTGCTCTGTCCGGGTGCCTCGCAAATCTAATGTGGATGATCGTATTCTGGATTTCTTAGTTTAAAATAAGAGCTAAAACCTAAAGCCGTTTCCAAGTCTGCATGCCTTCCCAGGGTGGCCATTGTGTAAATGTTTTCTTCATGCCCCTAAGCTCTCCTGAGCCCCTCATTCAAGTCATGTTCATCATGCTGAGACTCGCTTCCTCAGAGTCTAAAAATACATACAAGCAAAACTCTGGGCAGGCTTTATCCTGAAAAGTTGGGTGGGAGTAACTGAAAGCAGATTTTCAAAAGTATTCTTTCAAAGTTTCATATAATAATTGTATATATTTATGTCCACGGTGTGGTATATTTGCACACATGCATACCATATGTAATAATCAGATAAAGGTACTTGAGTTATTCAGCATTTCAAATTCATTATCTGCTTGACACTATTTGATGGTCAGTGGGCACTTGTGTGCTTTCTCTTTTCTGGTTGCATGTGGGCGACACGCTAACACTCTGAGATACATTGTCTACACTGTGGTTGTTTTTTGCTCAGAACCCTTCCAAAAGTCTCCTCCCTCTTTCCACATTCCATGCTTACCAATACCCCTTTGGCATCTCAGATGAAGACACATCTCAGCCACACCCACTCCTAGAATCTGATCCGAGACCAACCTGAGAGGAATGCTGTCCACATTCCTGGGCTCCTTGCCTTAATGGTCTTGAAACCAGTTTCACAGGTCCAATCTATTTATTTGTTCTTTCTTTTCTTTTGCAATTTATAGGTCCACAAGGAAATTCTCAGACATGTGTACAAGGGAACCGTACACACCGTCTCGTCTACCTCACCTCCACCAACATTTGTATAGCTCTTACAATGACTATTAAAGCCAAGAATTTGGAATTGGAAAATTCTATGCAGTTTTATCTCAAGTGTAGACTCATGCAACTATCAGCATAATCAGGGTAACAGCTGAAGTAAGATCAGTCTAGACAGTCTCACACGCAGAAAAAATAAGGATTCTTCCATGAAATTCCCTGCTTTGTGATAATTTATACACATACTCACACACATATGCATGCACATGCTTTTTCACATTAATTACATCTGCATTTGCACATGTAACATATATTATAACATAAAATTCATTCTTGCTATAGGTCAGGATACACATATTTAAAAGTCACAGTTTTAGACCATTTTTTACTTAAAATGCAATCTATCTCCCCACCAGTAGCATTCATTGCAAAGGGAACTTCTGATAGATGAAGACTCTTAGGTCCCACTTGAAACCTCCAGAATCTAAAACAGGTTCTGAGACCGTTTTCCCATACAATATGGACCAAGAAGAAGTGGACAGGTTCACTGAATCTTCAAGGGGTCAAATGTCATCTTTGCCAGTCTTTGAGAGTCGGGATTGAGGACACTGGGCTACCATCTTGGGCAGCTGAAGTGGGGGTCTGGCATCATTGGTCCTTTTCTTGCCTGCGTTCACAGGAGATGGGGCCAGAGATTATCTATCAAGCAGATTGTGGCAGATATGATTATCATGTTTATACGAGCAAGCTCTTTATTCTTTCAGGATTTGGTCAATGTTTTCCATAAAAAGTCAGGATGAAAAAAAAAATCATTGGTCTTTTTGGGTTTCTATAAAATGTTGTTGAAGTCTCTGCAGGGAGTTCAGCCCGTATCGATAACAATGGTTGAAAATTCGCTGTGCTGTGCTCTTCCCCCTACCCATCCCCACACAGAGGTAGACCGCTATTTCCACTTCTCTTTTCTGAGTAGACTGACAAAAGAAAACGTACGTGGAGAAAATGAGAAGAAATTTGGTCAGTCTCATTAATATTAGAACTGGGCCAGAGAGGATGATTAGCAGTCGAGAGCAGCTGTTGCTTTTGCAGGACCTGAGTTCAGTTCCCTGCACTCACACCAGGCAGCTCACAACTGCCTGTACCTTTGGTTCCGGGGGTTCTGACATCCTCTTCCAACCTTCTTCGGAACTAGACACTCATAGCGTATTCACACATACATGCAGATGAAACATTCATACACCGATAATAAAAGAAATCTTAAAAATTAATAAAAAAGAAAGATTGGACCCAGAGGTATTCACTGAGTTTCATCATTCTGTATGATATTAATATAATTACTGAATATTATTTTCATAGCATAGATGCTTCCATTTTTTTCAGAAATGGCGCAATGCTAGCGATGGGAGAGAGAGTGGGGTTTCCGAACCTCAGCTTCTTTCAGTAACCCTGAAGGCAAAGGAGGCACCAGAAAGTTGAGGAGAAGGGAGGTTTTGGAATGGCAGTGATCTAGCTGGGGCTCATTCTGCCAGCTCTAGCTAATTAATGTAATTAACACATTTCAAGCAAAATAACCCACCCCAATAGTAACACAATGTCTTTTTCATAGAACAACACAAAATGTGGTGTCGTCATTTTATTTCTGCCTGAGAAGGCAATATTATGAAGGAATGTGAAATCCTTTAATTAGGCACAATTTAAAAGCCAGACAGAAAATTGAGATGCTGAGAATTCTACCTAGAGAAGCAATACTTATACTTCAGAGCCCAGACAATGTACCACACACAGACAGATGCTTCACAGTGAATTAAGATTATCTTCTCATACCAGAATATTATGCGATTATAATCACATCCAGACACAATTTGAGCATATGTTTTAACTTATAACAACATTTAAGGTCTACCCTGTAGATACCTACAGTTAGATTTCAGAAAGAAATTCTGAGTTTTAATTTTTTAAATTTTGTTTTAGGTATCGTTGGGTAGGTATATAAATAAATCTTACAGGTGAGAAAGAAAGTAGGTGGTGTGAGGAAATGAAGTCTAGCCAGGCACCCAAGGGAGTCCCACAAATATAAAATTGGCCACTGCTTTCGCTCTTGTGCTTATTTGATGGATTATAAAGCATACTGCCGTGGGAATTGCCACATCTAGCTTGTTGGCTCGCTTACAGTAACGTGCTGATTTAAAGAATGCAGAATTGTAAGATACAATGGTCATGGAAGGTTCTGAGATCTTCAGCACTCTTCATGTCAAGGGACTTTGCAATTTGTCATAAAGATGCCCAGCATCTTGATTGCTGCCCCATTTATAAACTTAATTTCATGTCCCTCAAAATCTTATCCCATAGAGACCAACATTTTGATGCCCCGTCACCCCACTCAGTGATTTAACTGACTTCAAATAGTCTTACTAACAACGAATGTTTGAAAGTCTACTGTGCTGTGCACCACCCTCCACACATACACAGAAGTAGGCCACTGTTTCTATTTCTCTTTTCTGAGTAGGTTGACCAAGACATACATAGGTGGAGGAATGAAGGCCCTCCTCCTGCTCCGCTCCATGTTCTAGCTTTCCCCTGGGCACACAGAGCTGACCACCTGGGAGGCTCTCAAACTTTGGCCTTTGTTTCCATCCCCTACTTTAAATAAATGTGCTAAATAAAATAGCTTTAGGGCTTTCAGCCTTTAACTGCTGGAAGAATTAACTAATTTCCAAGTCTCAAATGAGGTTTAAATGACCTTTTAAAAGAGAAAAATGGTGGGGCCTGAATCCTATTCTCACCTGTGTTGATTGATGTGGTGTTTTTCTTCTGCTGGCTTTTCCATGCTTTTGTCTCCTACATCCGTCTTTTCCCACCCATCAAAATATAAACTAACCTACAAATTGAGGGCACAGATTAATGATATAATTATGATCATACCTGGTACAGTTGCTGTGGACTGATTTGGACAAGTTAATTTAATGTTCTGCCTTTTCCTAATAAATGGCCATATGTGAGTCACTCTTTCAAGCTAAGAGGACTAAGTGTAACATTTGCTCAAGACCTGTGGTTGGCTCTTTGGTACAGTCTTGTGAACTCTTGCTATCCAATAAAAAGCTGAAAAAGATGAACAAGAGTGAGCCCATGAAACACTTTGGAACATCAAGCATCCTTCTTGGATGATGATGAAACCTTAACTTGAGGAATGACTCTGGTACTAGATTTCTACAGCCCATTTTAAGAGGAAAAGATAACCTAAGGCATTTCTATGGTAACCAAAAATACTTAGGAGAAGGTTTAAAACAACATGGTCCAAGTGTTGTGGTTCAGAAAACAGCACCCTAAAGTATGGCATGTTGGCATCTGAGCTTTTTGAATTGAAGGATACTTGAAGGTCTCTTAAGCAAAGTATTCATCTACTCTACCCCACTTTTTAATATGTACTTCTTTTGCATAAGGCGAGTAAAATTCTTCTTACTCAAGGTAGTCACAGAAATTAAAATCTTCTCAAAAGACAGTCATCAAAACTGAAAATTCTACTCCCCTTTCCCTCAGCCTTTCTAGGTAAGAATCTGCAAAGAAGGAGTTCTCTGATGTGCTTATCCCATAAGAGAGTATATGGTCTTATTCTAGAGATGGCACAGACTCATACTGTAGAAATGCCAGAGAGAATGAGATTGAGACATCCTAGGTGACCCACTGAGATGTCTGGCCCCCGCCCCATATATTACTGTTTGGTCACATCCTTTTGGTTTAATGAGTCTCACCTAGTTGCCTAATCTTGATCTCATTGCCCTGCCTCTACTTCCTGCATGTTTTCCCCACCTATACTTCCTGCCTGGCTACTGGCCAATCAGCATTTTATTAAAATACAATTGATAGGGTACAGACCATTGTCCGAGAGCACTTCCCCCAAACCCCCCCTTTTTTTAAAAAACAAAACAAAACATGAACTCTGAATTGAATCTCCTTTGTTTAGCTTTTCTACTGACCATTATCCATAACAACTTGTAACCAACATTCTAAACAAAGACAGACATCCATAATCCATTTTTTGGGAATATGGGCATAGTTTTCTAGGCTACTTTCTGCTGATTGGGGTTGCTTATAATCTTATGATGACCTAAAGAAAATTTAGAATTATGATCAAGTTGTGACTGGAGTATCCTGTGAGGCTTGATCATCTCAGGTAGCAGTCTTGAATCTGTTTGGGATTTAGAGCTCAGACATCTGAGCCATCCGCTCCTAGCAGAGATGACTCAGGGGGTCTTCCTTGATCAAACTTGATTTTTCTGAACCCGGAATAAATTCACAGCTTCTCATTTCCCATGAAAACAAAACAAAACCTCTTTTCCAAAGTAACGTATCTTTTGACTTCAATTTTGAAATCAAGTTATTTTCAAAATACCTATCTTGGATTAATTCAGCAGCATTTTTAAACAAACATCGTTTAGTAGCTGTTGCTCCTTCCTCAGCATTCAAACAATTCAAAGAGAACATAGTAACATACAGTATCCAGGTTTTCTGTGCCCCAGTGCTACTTTTGTGATTGTGCTGTGAGGAATATCAAACAAAGAGGAAGCAGAATTAACCTTCCCCCCTTCCCATTTTCTTTTCTGGCTGAGACTGGATGGCATGCTGGAATTACCCTGGGAGATGTTACATACTGATAACTGGGCTCCTTTAGGACCATTTAAGCCAGGCAGTAGTGACTTAGGAGAAAGAGGCAGAAGTATCTCTGAATTCAAGACCAGTCTGGTCTGCAGCGAAAGAATTCCAAGAAAGCCAGAAATACATACAGAAATCTTGCTGGGGGATAATCCTTTTGTACACTGCAAAGATACTTTGCTCTCATTGTTAATAAAAAGCTGACTGGCCAGTAGCTAGGCAGGATTTTCAGAGCAGAGAGAACATGGGGAAAAAGGGTGGGGTCTTAGAAGTTGCCTACCATTTGTTGCACACACAAAATGGGATAGAGGTAAAAGTCATGTGATAGTATGTAGATTAAAAGGCATGGCTTAATTTAAGTTGTAGGAACTAGTTACTAACAAGCCTGAACTATTGGCTGAGCAATTATAATTAATAATAAACCTCAGTCTGGTTATTTGGGAACAGCTTCTGGGCCACAGAGAAACTCTGCCTACAAAATCTTGTCTTGAAAAGCAGTAGCAGCAGCAGCAGCAACAACAACAACAACAATGAAAGGCAAAGAAAGAAACAACAGAAAACACTTAAAACCAAATCAGTAGGAATGGCCCTGTCTAACCCTAGTAGTTTGCATATGGATGACAGTTTTATGTAACGGAGTGATAATTGTAATACACCGCTTAATGCACTCAGTTGGTAGAATGTGGTAGTAAAGCTGACTGGAGTTAACTAGTATCAGAACTCAATGCCAGCACTGCGGATCCATAAGGATGAATTGGAACCCAAGAGACAGGGCTTAAACCAAAGGCACAGCATCCTTCTGGCTGCTGGCAGCAGAAGGCCGAACTAGCTCCCTGGGGTGGTTGTGATGATGCTTTTTAGGTCAATACTAAGCACTCAATGGCAGATTCTTTCACCCAGTATCTAGAGTTATCTCTTCTGTGCTATCGTTCCTGGTGACCAGGGCTCCAACTGTAGTCTCAGAATGACCTTACCATAGCAGCAGAGACTCAGCTAGGGTCCACAGTGTTCTCACAGACTTCGGTGAGATGTTGAAGATGTTCTAACCATTTGATTCCCCAGTACACTATGCTTCTTTCCTAAAATGCATTGATATAGAAATTTTGTACCCTCCCTAGAATCAATTAGCTTTCTCTGGAGAATCAGTGCAGAGTGACATTTACTATATCTCTATGTATGATGCTAAAAGGTATATAACTAAAGAGAGGCAAGGAATCCAAAATAATCTTTAATAAGGGGCAATGATAGGAGAACTGGCTAACTTTGACTCAAATGGTGAGGCTCAGTCCCCTATAAACTCACTTATTCAGCTAGTGCTATCAAGCCCCACCATCGGATGACCCCTCTACTAGACAGTGAGCATCCAGCAAGAATATCTTTCCATCTGCTCCACCTACAGCTGAAGCTTCTTCTCTGAGAGACTACATTTCAATGACAGCCATCCTTCTGCTCCGAGTCTTCCATGGTCTGGGAAAGTTTCCTCTGTGTTCTATACCCAATTAGTTGGTCCCTTTCATTTGGCTGCTACCATGAAAAAAAAAATAAAAAACTTCTCTCCTTGCAGCAAGTAAAAGGTAGGTAAAACTTGGGATCTAAGATGCAAACTAGAGCTTCCTCATTTCTCCTGGGAAGACAGCATTATCATGATGCTTCTTGCGATGCCATTGAACGCCACCTGCTCCATGAGCACATTAGCATTTTAAGTATATTTTCTGTTGCAGAAGAATATTAAGGCTGATGTATGAGGCAAGAATTTGTGTTTTGGTTATCTATGGCCTCTGAGATGGCCAATAATTCTAATCATGAGGGAGAGAAAATTTATACTTAAAAAAATCATATCCCATAAAATTAGACAATCAAAAAGACAAAAATCCCACTCACAGAAACTTCTAGAAACTGATGAAAGCTAAATGACGAAGTATTTCAATGAGAATAACAGGGAGAGGAGTAATTTCATTACATCCATTTAGAATAAGTAGAATGAGGCAGTTCTAGCCTTGCAGAGGGTGAACATGGGCTGTCTGATTGCAGAAAAGCTGTCTACCACTGGGGAAATGAATGAGGAAACACAAATTTTAAATGGACTTGGCTTTGACATTAGGAAGACACAAACCTTCCCTCTTTGCTGTCACATGGAGTGGTCATGGTTATATACTACCAAGGGAAGGTATTAAATTGTGTAGATTGGAGAGAAACACTTAAAAACAGAGAGTCAGGAGAGCTGAGTAATCCATCCACACCTCAGTTATTCTATAGCACATCCTTGCCATAAATATCCCTTATCTACCACAGAAAGTTCCCAGGGAAGGGAACCTTTATTGGTCAGCAGTCAGACAGATGCATATCAACTACACCACGGTGCCCACTCTGAGGTTAGCTTAGGAAGATTTGAGAATGTTTGAGTTTTCTAAATCATAAGTTCCCAAAGGTTCTTAGGATGTCAGAATGTACCTTGGCAGTGTGCATAATGGATCTCATGAATAACTTCGCAAAGCAATGATGCTCATGTCAACCCAAAGACTTGCCATCTTACCACACATGGTTAGCTAAGTCTTACCAACCCAGCTGACTTTGAGACGGTTAAAAAGAAGAATGAACAAAGCTATAAGGGCAAATACACTCATTGTTTTTCAGGGGTAATAGAATTAGAGCTGACTAGGGTGATCCTCTGTTATTTTTATAAGGATCTTCTGGCACTTTACATATGATTATCTTGGCCCAATAAACAAGAACTCTGAGGAGATAATGTAAAAGACTAATCTATCCACTCAAAAGGCAATGGACCAGAAATACAGAGACTGGGTATTGCTCTGGTGAAATGCACAGATCTGCCTTTTTCTGGCCCCAAGGTGGTAAAGGAAAGGTAGACACACTCCCTTCTCTTCCCCAGAGAAGGTCTGTTTACCTTCCAAAGTGAAGGTCTCTCTCTTCGTCTATGGGGCAAGGAGAAGCATATGTGCCAACAGCTTCTAAAAACTCCAGCTTCATGATGCCAATCCCTTCCATGAGGCTGGGAGTGCACATGGAGGGTGACACCAGGGAGAGGCTTGGAAGGGAAGGTTGGAGACTGGGATGCCGAAAGCACAATAGCATCTCTGATTCAGACGTGATCTTCGTCTTCCTGGTCAAAGGCAAGCATGTGTAACTGGTCCCCACCCCCACCCTCACACTGCCCACCTAGCACATCCCCATTGACTTTTAGATTGGAAAATATTACAATTCTCAGAGACAGAAATGCCCCCAATGAGTTGAAATATACAGATGACTTATGGTCTGCCATAAGAGTGACTTCTATGTGTGAACTTGACCGCACCTTGGCTAACCAGGTATTTGGTTAAATATTATTTTGCATGTGGCTGTGATGGTGTTTGGAGACTGAGTAAAGCAGACTGTTCCTTCCTCATGTGGGTGGCCTCATCCACATAACCAGAGTTCTGAACAGAATAAAAAAGTCGAAACTGCAAATCCCTTAAACAGGACAGAAGTCGTCTGACTGCTTTCAGACTGGGATGTAGGCTTTTCCTTGCCTTTGAACTTAAATATCAGTTCTCCCGTGTTTTTAGTTTGATGACCCTGCCTGAAGATGTGGAGACTTGCTGGATTCCACAGCTAAACAGGGAAAGCCTCTTCTCTTCAGCACACGCAGCTTTATTATGAGTCACCCATAGACACACACCCATGAGTTCTATGTTCCGGAGAACCCTGACAACTCACTTGCTTTGAACATGAAGAAATAGACTTAGGGGCAGCGTTTCTTGCTTTACATAGTTGGTCTCCTAGTTTTGTTACAGGTTTAAA
This sequence comes from Myodes glareolus, assembly GCF_982192425.1. Classification (NCBI taxonomy): domain Eukaryota; kingdom Metazoa; phylum Chordata; class Mammalia; order Rodentia; family Cricetidae; genus Myodes; species Myodes glareolus. The sequence goes on along the minus strand of NC_142046.1, from coordinate 43,226,615 downwards.
GATTAAGGCGCACCTCAGGTCTAGTAAGGAATTAACTGCTGATGTTTTATTAAAAAGAAATGTGGTCAAATTACTTTCTGAGTATTATTTTTCTACCCACAAACTGGTGCTGTTCTCAGCCTTGGTCAGAGAAACTTCTTTTGTAGTGGGCAGCAGTCAATGCAGAGATTTTGAACTGGTCAAAGAGCTGATAGTGGCTGACCGTTGTGTGTTCAGCTCCAAGTCAGGCATCCACTGCAAGCAGTTCCTTTGTTTCTCAGCTGCCCAGACCTGAATAATAACACAGAAACTATATCAATTATAGCACTCTTTGGTCAATACCTTAGGCATATTTTTAGCTAACTCTTACATCTTAAGTTAAGCCATAATTCTTGTCTGTGCTACCCATGTGGCTTGGTACCTTTTATCAGCGAGGCAGTCTCATCTTGCTTTCTCTGCATCTAGGTGACGACTGCAGACTAAGCCTGTCCTTTTCCCAGAATTCTCCTATTCTGGTCACCCCACCTATACTTCCTGCCTGGCTACTGGCCCATCCATGCTTTATTAAACCAATACAAGTGGACAAAACTTTACAGGGTACAAGACCATTGTCCCACAGTAATCCACAATACCCTTCTCATGGCCAAAGGAATTCTGAGGAAAAGCCTGAGGGTAGAAGAAATGCCATGACTTGCCATGACCTGCTGTCTGCTGCTGTGACATAGTCAGTGCAGTCACAAACATACAGCAACTGTCACCCCTGCCTGTGGCTGGGACCTTTAACTTGATACCATGGATAAGGGAGGGAGGTCATCTCACTACCATGCCTGAGTAGCTATTGGCAGTTGATGGTTGGAGGAGACAGGGGAATTGTCATGTTAAGCATTGATGACATTGCTAATTTTCTCATAGATCCAGTAAATAGCCCTTACTTGTGCTCATAGGTGCAATCCTACTAAATCAATCCACTGAGTCTTCCCGCACACTCACACAAAGACAGAAAAGTAGGAGTGTGTATGTGTATGGGTGGGTAGTTAGGAAGAGAAAGGGGTCATCAGGTGGAGGGTGATAAGAGAGGGTGATGGGGGTTGACTGTGGGTACAGTATATTTTCCATATGTAGGAAAGTGTCGGAGAAAGGATCATGAGCAAATACGGGGATATTTAAGGAAATTGCCTATTCACTTGAATCTGTCAGCATGTCTGCAAATTGTCCTCCTCCAAGCTTTCTTTATCTGAATCAAGCATGATCCATTTTACTCTAGAATTCAATACCGGAGGTCAAAAGGACAAGGGCTATATGGATGACACAATATTGTTATTAAATTACTGAAAATTATTGCTTCCATGTAAAAAGTTGCTAAAGGATTTGCTTTCATTGGCTTCTTTCACAATCAAAGCAAAACAAAACCCCAAATAATCTATCTATAAAGTCATAGCTATTTGATAGGCAGGTTCTCAGAATCAGGACACAGGAATGATGTGCTCTTTCAAGGCACAGAAGAAGAGATAACCATACTAAAATCCATAATAAATTCCTAAAGACAAGGGAGGCCAGAGCAGCAATCTTGCATACCTAGAAATCCACTACACAATTGCATGGAGCTCAGACTCAGGTTCCAGCTCTCCCCCAAGGGATCTTTCAGGAGCTCACAAGATCCATGGGGGTAGAGGGGAGCCAGGAGAGAGTCCTTCTTAGTGGTACAAGTTCATAAAACACGACTGGATGCCACTGGGAGAAAGGCCACAAGGCATAGCTCATTTTCCGATACCTTTCTATCATACGAAGTAAAGTCACAAGGTATTGGCATTAGGCACACACATACCTTGCCTCTAATACCTCAGTGGGGGAAAGTGGACATCCACCTGCTCCTTGGAGTAGCCAGGCCGAGAGGCACTGTTTCTGAGGAACCCCCCGATTGGCTCAAAACTGAGAGATCCCAAATCTGCCCAGGACTTAGGATTCTGAACACCCGCAGTAGAAGTCTTCTGTTTGGAAAGAGTCAGGAAAGTTCCTGTATCTCGAGACACACAAGGCAGAGCTTGGCTGCCATGAGGTAGGATAGAGGTCTAGAGCAGGAATACTAAGGAGAAAGTGCCCAAAGTCTACACTCATTGGCCTTAAATCCTGACATTGAACCAAAACAGCCTAAACTCCCAGTCACTAGACCCAGTGTGAGCCTAGCAGTGAGTAGCGGGCAGCACTAGCCCACTGGGGGATAAGAAGAGGGTCCTTCACCTATGGAGGAGATGTACATATATAAAACCCAAAAAGCAAAAACATAACAAAACAAAACAGAAAACAAAACAAGCAAAAAACAAAAACAAACTTCTAAAATCTAAGGTCAGAACAGGGAAATTGAGGGAAATCCTCCAAGCATCTGAGGCCCCACACTGAGCCCAGAGGAGGAGGTATTCGAGACAATTGAGCAACTAAGAGTGACTGGTCTCCATAACACAAATGAGCTCAGCTGGTCTCCTGATGGACTCAGTCCTCACATAAATGTTTTCCAGAGGATGGAAGCTGGCGCTTTTAGATATATGCACTATTTAAGACCATCTTTGTTGCCCTTCAGCATAGTTTCTAGCAATTATAAAACCAATAATAATTATGATAATGCTACTACTACTAATAAATAATAATTATTATTAATAATAAATAACTCAAAATCCAGACATTAGAAGTATTTATTAGGTTGGCATTTAAGATAATACAATTAATATTAAAAGGTCTAGAGAAAAATGTAGACAAGATACATAAACATGGGAAATTTCACTGATGAGATTAACATTAAAATTAGATATAGAAATGTGTAAATTAAATTAAAGCACAACAGATTAAAGACTTCTTCAATGGGTTGACAAGCAGATAGAACATAACTGGGGAACATGTCACAGAACTGAAGATAAGTCTCTAGAAGTTCTCTAAACTAAGCACAAATTGCTAAGCGTAGAAGGAACAAAGGAGAGCCCTTACAAGCTCAGAGAAAATCAAATAAATCAGTGAACCTGTAATGTGAATTACAAAGGGAGGATAAGGGGACTAGAGATAAAACCCTTTCCAAGGATATTAATGCCTGGTGAGATGACCCAGTGAGCAAGGGTGCTTGCCCCCAAACCTGACCCAATGACTTGGGTTTGATCCCCGGGTCCCACACAGTGAAAGGAGAGAACCCACTCTTAGAAAGTCATCCTCGGTCCTCCAGAGGTGTGCCCCTCTCAACATCCATACATGTACAAATACCAAATAAATGTAAAACATTGAAAAGAAAGCTCTTTAAAGATGAGATAATGGGGAATTTGACGAAGAGAGTAAAAACTAACTACAGAAGCTGGGCTGGCTAGTTTTTATCCACTTGGGTCAAACTAGAGTTCCCTGTAGAGGGGACCTCAACTGAAGACTTGTCTCTGTCCTGTTGGCCTATGGACATGTCTGTGGGGGAATTTTCTCAATTAATGACTGCTCGGTAAGGGAGGGCTCAGCCCACTGTCACCCCCAGGCAGGTGGACCAGGGTCCTTTAAGGAAGCTGGCTGAACAAGCCAAGGGAGGCAAACCAGGAAGCAGCATTTCTCTATGGTTTTTGCCTCTGCTCTAATTTGAGTTCCTGCCCTGTCTTCCTTTGATGATGAACTGTAATTTCTAAGAGGAAATAAACCCTCACCTTTCCAAGTTGCTTTTGGTCAGTGTTCTATCATCCAGAAAAGCAGGCCAGCAGACAGGCTCATTAGTGTAAATGAAATCACAGAAATGATGCTCCAATGTTATTTGTTTTATTTTGGTGTTTTTGCTTGCCTTTAAATAGGGGGAAAATAATGAGGACCCACAAGGATCATGGGACAGATAATTGCCAATTTTGTAAATCTGAGAAGTATCCTCATCCATTCTTTTGCCTGGCTGGCACAAGCAAACACGAGGGGAAGGACTTTAAATGGCCCAGTTTCTGTTTCTTGTCTGTCACTGCAGTGTGAGAAGCTCTCTCTTTCCTGGGTGTGGACGGAATGTTCCCGTCGTGCCTTCCCCACCGCAGTGGACTAGAAAACCTAAGACCAGGAACCCAAATCAACCCTTTGTCCCCTCAATCATGTCTGTCTGGTGTTTTGTTATAGTGAGAGGGGAAGCAAGCCAAACGCTGGATAAGCACTCTGCCACTGAGCTGTGTCTGTAGTCCAAATTCAGAGGTTTACATACAAGCATATCGCCAATGGCATTACTGAACAAATGACAGAGGGTATCAGAATAGATAGTGAAGCAAGGTCTAACACCCTGCTCCTTGGAAAATGAAACACACAAACAACTCAACTCTTGCAAATATAAATGTCCAGGCTAAAAGTGAAATGACAGACCAAATTACGTAATTTGAAACTAAGTTTGTATTGTAACATTTCTGTGGAGAAAAAGCCAGCCATACATCCACAAAACAACACTTTGTTTCCCTCAGCTTTTCTAGCATACATTTCTTAAAAATGCAGAGAACCTGTATTAGAAATAATAGCTACCAGTATGGATGGATATGGAGCTGGGGATGGGGAGGAAGAGTTACAAAGTCTATGGTTCAATAAAGAACTTTTTATTTTGTTAAGTTTTTTGACAAATGGACCAAGGTAAGGTAACATTTTAATATTAAGGGAAAACAGGGGAATTACTTATGAATACTTTCTGTCCTTCAGATTAAAATGAGCACTTTCCAGTAAGCATGGCAGAAGTACACCAAAGAACTCTTTGGCTATGAAACCCAAGACAAAATCGAGCAAACAATAATGAGAGTGGTAAACCAATTGGAGTTTCTCTTCACAACATCTTGGTACTAAAACCTCTAGTTCTTTAGATCCAGGCTCTGTGAAATGCCAAGATAATCAAACACAGCCACAATCCAGCAACAATCCAGTCTCTTCTTTACAGAAAACACCAGGTTTCAAGCACTCAACAATGCAAGGAAGATCAAGAAAGATAAGTACTGAAAACAGTTTAAAAACCAATCATGCTATGAGTCCAGTTTCTTTACATGAAGGGAAAGAGAGGCCCTGGATGGCCAGGATCATACATCCTAGAATATTTGCTTCATTTACAGAGCAACTCAAGGGTTGCAAGGGTTAAGTATTTCCACTTTTCTAACAGAGAAGCTGATGCAATCAGAAAGTGGGTTTGACCTCAGCTTGGTCTGAAGTAAAGATCTATACTCTTTCCTCTATATAACATATTGTTTTATTTTGCTTTAGTTAGATTTGTTTATCTTATTTTTATGTGTATGAGTATTTTTCTTCCTGTAAGTCTGTACACCACACATGTGCCTGGTATTCATAGTTGTGAGGTCAGAGAGGATGTTGGATTCCCTGGAACTGAGGTTAAGGGTGGTTGTCAGTCACTGTGTGGGTGTTGGGATCCAAACTCAGGTTCTCTGCAAGAGCAACAAGTGTTCCTAACTGCTGAACCATCTTCCCAGCCCCTCTGTCCAATATTTTTAAAATGGCCTCTCATTCCAATGTTATGAAGCCTTTAAAGCTTGCTACCGTTCATCTGTTACCTCAAAATGTTACTGCAGTTGTTTGAGGTGGAGTCCTTTCCTGGGTGTTTTTTAACTCCTTCTCACCACAATGCCAGTCATATTTGTAAATATAAATGTGCAGAATACACAGGACTGTTTATTTTGGTCAATACTGGTTTCATTTTGAGTTGAGGTTTTTTCATCTGGAGCTTATGGATTCTGTTAATCAGAGAAGCTTTTTCTTGTCAGGAATAATAGGGTGATAGCCTGTACAAATGTACTTCAGTCATTAGATTTATCTTAGTGAGGGTTTCCCATGCTGTGATAGAACACCAGGAACACAAGCAACTTGAGGACAGAAGGGCTTCTTTCAGTTTATAACTCACATGTCACACTTCCTTGCTGAGGGAGTCAGGGCAGACAATTAAACAGGGAAGAAACCTGGAGGCAGAAGCTGATGCAGAGGACATGGAGGGGTGCTGCTTCCTGGCTTGCTCCACATGGTTTTCTCAGCCTGTTTTTTTTTTTATAGAACTCAGGACCACCAGGGGAGGAACTGCCCCAGTGAGCTGGACCCTTCCACATCAATCATCAGTCAAGAAAATGAACCATAGGCTTGCCCACAAGCCAATCCCGTGGGGAGATTTTCTCACCTGAGGTTGCCTCTTCCCAAATGACCTCGGTTTGTGTCAAGTCGGAATGAAACTAGCCAACATAGGTCTCTAGGAACTTTTTAGTCTAATAGGATGATAATGATGATGGGCTGGCCTAACATTTGCGATACATTTTTTAAAATCAAATAGATGTGAATGGATACCATTAAATCCAAACCAGAACAAGGCTTCCTGTGTAATGTTCAGTTCAGATTAAGAACGTGAAAGCCAAGATCCCAACATAGAGGCACTACTTTTTTGAGACCTGACTCTTGGGCAGACTCAGCTTTAAGATTTTCAGATTCCTGTTTGAAAGACCTTGCTAAGCAGCATCCTATTTGTTTGCAGAAAAGGGAACTCAGTCCCAGGGCTCACACAGCTTACTGGAGCTCACAGCTGTGTGGGGAGGGGTAGGACTCAACCCAGAACTCTGTGATCTGAGTGCCAGTGCACTTAATGCTGACTTTACGCCAGGGGAATGTCAAACATCAGATGAAAACGATCCTTCCTCACTGAAGCTTAACTGTGAGAACATCTGGCCACATTCTCACAGCCCTACCCTGGATCCGTCTAGCTGCAACACAAACCTCACGCTCTTTCTCAGGACCAGTCTGGCAAGCAACACTTGGGACTGATCTCCTGTGTCCTCTCCTCTAGCACCAACCTCACCCAGGGCCCTGGAACACACTACACAATGAGCAGTAAGTATTCTTGCCCTTCTTCTGCCCTCTTCTTCAGCCACCTTGGCCCCGCCCCTACCAACATGGTGTCATGTGTTTGATACTCTCTTAGTTACTTTCCTATTGCTGTGAAAACACTATGACCAAGCCAACTTATTATTTTTTTTTTTAAAAAAAAGTTATTCAGTTTGGGACTAACAGTTTCAGGGTACTAGAGTCCATGACTGTCATGATTGGGAGCATGGCAGCAATCAGGTAGGCATGGAGGAGGAGCAGGAGCTGAGAGCTTACATCTGATCCTTAAGCACTAGTCAGGGGGAGAGAGTGTGTGCATTAACAGGAAACTTCAAAGCCTACTCCCAGTGACACACCTCCAACAAGGCCGTGCCTCCTAATCCTTCTCAAACAGTTCCACCAACTGGAGACCAAGGACTGAAATATATGAGTCCATGGGGACCATTCTTATTCAGATCACTCCAGGCACTAAGCAAGTCTCCTCAGAGCTAGAGTTAACTATAGTTCTCCGTGTTGGGATTTGTGTTTCACTGACACTATTTAGATCCAGTCCCTTTAACTATGACAAACCTAGCTAACTGGTGTCTTACACAAATTTTATACAAATTTCAGCATGGTTAAACCAGGTAGAAGATACAGTGAAAGGTGTTCAGTTAAACTTGAGTATCTTACATATAGGAATTATTATTATTGTTGTTGTTAGTATAAGTATATTCCTAGTTCTGATAGAACACTTTAAGATTAAAATTTGCATTTGCTTACTTTTTTTTGAAATTAAAATTTCACCATGTGTCCTGTATGAACCTGGTCACCATAGCATGCCTGGTCACCCAGATTGTGTAAATCTAAACACTAACGTTGGGGAAAGGAGATAAAGAATTCTAAATTCGTGTCATAATGGAATATATACAATAGGATTCTAAAAGAAAACTTAAAAGATTTCTTGTTTGGGTATCAAACCTTTGCACACATCAATGAAAACTGACTTATCTTGACTTGATAAAACACCTCACCATTTTTTTTCTCTTCACACTTTGGTGAATCCAATAGCAACATCTTTTTCTATGCTAAAAATGCTTTTTCTTGTGCTTCTTTCTCTGTCTGTAGCCTCTGAAGAATTCCTCATTTCTTAAAAAAACAAAACCAGAGCCAAAAACAAACCCTATTATTCTCAGAACTGTAACATAAAGAAGAAAAGCCACTGACAATGCCACTATACAAACTAAACGCAGTATTTATGAGACTTCTGAACGTTAGCAAGATTTGCTGTCTAACATGGCAAGAGAGTTATAAACATTGTACTAATTCTTGCAACTCAGCCTTGAAGAGTCTGACATCATCTTCAGTCCTATAGGCAGAAAAGAGTGGGTACCGATAGCTAATTATCTTTTTGGTGAAAAGGAGAAACTTTGTGCACTGCTAGCCCCAAGTTCCTCACCACCTTCCTATTCCAGACACACAAACGACAGTACTTCATTTTCTAAAATCCCAGCCCACGAGTTACTAAATAGTTAAAAAAAATTGGAAATTAAAAACTGAAGAAAATTCTAGTAGGTTATTTTAGAGAAGTGTCAAGGAACATGGCGCCTGTGTCGCGTTCCTGAGGGGCGGGGAGCAGCGAAGAGCAGAAAAGCCCGCTTGCCCAGCTTTCCTCCCAGCTCCCAGCAGCAAATGTGCCTTGCCCTCAAGTGACTCGTAAAATATAAAATTAAGCCTGATGTATGTAAACGAGCCCTGGTTATTCAGGCTAGATAAACCGTGATTTGTTTCCCCCCGATATTGTATTGCTCCATCTATTACGGTGCAGCTAATGTCCGTATATTCAATTTGTGAGCCAGTTCCTAAATGTCATCCACACAGGCCCATCTGCCCTCGCGGGTCACACAAGTTAAATTAGTCTACATCTCTGAGGTCACCACGGAATTGCGTGCCCTCAGTGGGTCCAGCCTTCTCCAGACACAGGTGCGGTGACAGCCAGGGTTTTTTTGTGTATGTCTGGGTTGGGAGAGCTGGTGGCCTTCAGTCTGCTTGGCCAGGTGACAAATGACTTGAACATGCATGCTGTGTTTGATAATGTGGACAGATGGCTATTCCTACTGCTTCAAAGTGCAAACGTCTCTAAGACTATAAGGGACGCACAATGTTTCACAGGGAATTGTGACCTTTCCTTGGGGGACATGACCCAAATTGGTGGTATGTGTGAACATATTCCACCTATAGAAGCGCCACAATTAAGGGGGTTGCTTGTGGTGAAGTGCCCTGTTGACAATTTACTGTGCAAGTATGTGTCTTTCCACGGGATGGGCACAAGAGTTGCCCCTTAGACAAGTAAAAGCAGGAGCTTAGTGTGGACTCTTTTGTGCACTAAAACGCAGCCCATTTCCCCCCTGCCCTAAGCCCTGTCCTGAAATGGGTTTCTAATATTATGTCTGAATTCCTTGTTCACTGAACCTACAAGGAACTTACGGAGCAAAGGAATTAAGAGATTAAACCTTCAGCCACTGGCGTTAAGTCTTTAAATGCCTTATGAAGCACAGTTTACATAGCAACAGGGCCTGCGGTTGGAGTGCGTGGACTCAAATGCTTGCAGACAGTCTTGGAGATTCAGGTGTTGTGAGAATTCGACTTAGCTGTTTTTCTGCTGACGGCAGCAGCAGGCAGTGGCGCTGTAATTCCCCTTGGTGCACACTGTTCAATTTTCACGTACAGGTGTGTGGATTTCAGGTGGGCATCAACTTCGCAGTAAACATCACAAGGGACCCCATGTGGGCTAGCCTTGGAGATTAGGGTCCGAGCTGGACATCGCATATAGTTTCTTAGTTACCTCATCTAATAGCTTGTTCAGTCTGGAGAGCATTTAGAAACGTCCAACAGCTTCTTTCAGAGCTGAGAAACATAAGGCCCAGCACAGGCAATGGCGAACGCAAGCCATGGCTGACGCTTGCGTGGTACTTTTCCACACGATGCAATTGCTTGATGTCCATGCATTGTTTCCACTTCTTCCAGCAGCGGACCCACAAATCCTTACCAATGTTTGGGTACTAATGTGTGCATTCCCACCACACCCTTCTCTTCCCAGAGGCCTAGGCTCTAGCGTTTCTTCCTTCTTGTACCCATCAGCAACCATTCAGTTAATCCAGGAGCACAGATTTCCTTCGGAGAGGCATGAGATAATTAAATGCCTTTTATAAGATAAGCCAAGTCCCAAGAGCAAAGCCTTCTTCCAACCTCTTCCCAAATAATTGTCACCCCTTGTAGAAAAGCCACTATGAAATAGCACTTACCTCGGTCAATTCTTCTTAATTTATTTTTCTTAGTTTGCCTCATGCTGGATAGACTAAGAGTAGATCCTCCACTCTGTCCAAACCATTCCTTTCAGGCCTAGAAACCTCCATGAGCCTAAACTCATGTTTCCCAGTCTTTGTTCCCTTCTTTACCTCCAGTTCTTGACAAAACAGCGTCTTCCTCTTAGCCCTGCTGTTTTGCTAGAACCTCTGTTGGGTTCCCAGTTCCCAGGCCTCATCTATTCCCCCCAGCTGCTCTGCAAGTTGGAATGCCTTGTTCCAGTCTTTCAGTTCTGAGACTTCCAGGGTTTCTAGCCACATAGTCTGTTGATTTCCCCCAAACTACAGGTTTGGGGGAACTCTTAGTCTTCATTTCCCCGCCCCTTTAGCGCTATCCTTCATCTGTCCCTGTTCAGCTCTCAGAGAGCCTAGCAACACACACCCAGGGCCGTTACTGGTCTGGCCCACTGGAGACAGTCACAGAAAGCAACTTGGGGACAGAAGTGTTTATTCCATCCTACAGGTTCGTCATCAGGGGAACTCAGAACTGGAACTCAAGCAGTCTGGAGGCAGGAGCTGAAGCTGAGACCGTGTAGGAGGCTGCTTGGTAGCTTGCCCTCCGTATCTCGCTTGGCCACCTTTCTTCTACAAGCCAGTACCGCCTGCTCAGGGCTGTGGGCTGGGCCCTTCTATATCAATTACCAGTTAAGGAATGCCCTACAGATATGCCTACGAGTCAATCTGATGGAAGCAGCCCCTTGACCGACGGTCCCTCTTCCCAGGTGGGTCAAGTTGACAGCTGAAGCGAACTATGACAATTGGCTTTTGTGTTCTGTTCCTAGCTGCAGCCTGAGCGACAGCTGGGGTCACTCCCACAATAATCCACAAAAGCTGTGTAGCTAGAGCACCCTGCCTCCAATTTGTAGGAAGTTCCACCCAAGAGTGTCCCCTCCCTTCAACAATTGCTCAGTGTTTACAGCGAGGCCTTGTGAGTCTTATAGCTTCTAGAGCTTTCTGAGCCTGGTATCATTACCTTCCTAAGCCTTATAAATTCCCCTTATGTCCCAAGGAGAGGATGTTTTATTTCTGGGAAAAAGTGTTCACAGCCATGATCTACCTGCCCAAGAGAGTGTCTTCGGTCCAGATCTCACTTTTCTGAACATGCATGCCTATCTGTAACTGCGTCCCACATACCTGTATGTTTCAAAGAGACCCTCAGTTTTACTCAAGCCCTGTCCCTCATGCTGTCTTCATCAGCAAGCTGATGACAGTTCTGTCCCTCTAAGTAACCAGAGTAATAACTCAGAGCCACCCTCCAGCCCCCTTTCTCTCCACTTCTCCTCTAATGCACCAGGAAACATACAGACCTGTGCCTTCTTTTTAAGTCATGGTGGTTTACAAAGAAGGGGTTTTTTAAATAAAGTAGAAGGTTTATTAAGAGGAAACAAATACACACTTAGTTCCAACGGCAGGAGAGACCTAGTGTTTGGGCTGAGATCTAGCTGTAAGGAAGGGACAATACTATATACTTAAGAGGAAGTACAAGCTTCTGCAGAGAAAGTCACCTAGATTTTTTTTTTCTGTTTAAAAGATGTATCTAGAGTCCAACAAATTCTAACCATTTCCATTCCTACAGGCCCAAACCACCACCATTTCCTCCCATTTAGTGGGCTTTCCATTATTTTTGGACTTCTTCACTCCAACCCATAAGTGCTCTATGCCAGGACAGAGCATGTCCTACTGAAAGTCCTTCAGTGAGTCACACATTACTTAGAGTAAAAACCAAAGATCTTGTAGTACCTGCAGTACTACAGCAGTACAGTAGATGACATGTCTTAGTTATAGTTGTCAGGACCAAGAGTAACTTGGGGAGGAAAGGGTTTATTTCCAGGTGACAGTCCTGAGGGAATCAGTGAGGGAAGTCAAGGCAGGAACTTAAGCAGGACAGGAACCTGGAGTCAGGAGATGATAACAGAGGCCATGGAGGAATGCTGCTTACTGACTTGCTCCTCATGGCTTGATCAGCCTGCTTTCTTATAGAACCCAGGACCACCAGCCAAGGATGGTACCACCCACAATGGGCTGGGTGTCCACGGTTTGTCATTCCTGTGGCTTTCCCCCACCCCCAACAATCACTAATTAAGAAAATGCCCTACAAGCTTGCCTACAGCCTGATCTTAGGGAAACATTTTCTCAGCTGAGGCTCTCTCCTCTCAGATGAAGGTAGCTTGTGTCAAATTAATATAAAATTAGCCACAATAGAAGTGATACCCTCTTGACCTGTTCTGCTCCTATCACCTTCCCCCATCTCTGTCCTGGCCACAGACCTGTTTGTTGGTCCTAGAACATGCTAAGCATGCTCTCACTTTAGGGTCTTAGATCTTCCAGCTTTTCTCACATTTAGAATGCTCTTCCTACCAGGCAGTGATAGCACACACTTTTCATGCTTTTTTTTGAGACAGGGTTTCTCTGTAGCTTTGGAGCCTGTCCTTGAACTAGCTCTTGTAGACCAGGCTGGTCTTGAACTCACGAGTGCTGCAAGTGCTGGGATTAAAGGCATGTACCACCACTGCCCAACTTGCACACACCCTTAATTGCACCATTGGGGAGGCAGTGTCAGGAGAATCTCTGAGTTTGAGACCAGTCTGGTCTACAGAGCAAGTTCCAGAATAGCCAGGGCCACACAGAGAAACCCTGTCTCAAAAAAACAAACAAACAAAAAAAAACAAAAAAAAAAACAAAAAAAAAAAAGAAAGAAAGAAAGAAAGAAAAACCCAACAAAGCAAAAGACGACACCCACAAGGGCCAGAGGAGCGGTTGCCTACAACGAAAAAATATATAATGGAGAGAGATGGGGAAACCAGGGTATGTGGTAGAGAGATGAGAGAGAGAGAAGTGAGTGGTTCACGTGCTGCGGAGAGAGAGGAAACTGGAGACGCTATGGCGGTGAGGAAGAGGCTGATATGAGGAGCCTGCGCTGTCTCCCGAAGCCATGTTGATGTCTGAGGACCTTGCTGTTGCTGTGGGTGTGGCCTGTGCTGCCACCTGGGGCCATGGTGATGGCCTGCCCTGGGCTGCCACTGAGGGCCATGTGTGGGTTTGTGGTCCTACTGCCACCAGGGTCTGTGTTGATGTCTGTGGCCCACGTTACCACCAAAGGCCAAGAGGATGTCCGTGGTCTGGGCTGCCACCTGAAGCCATGTTGACATCTGAGTGCTGTGCGTAGCTGGCTCCGCCCTCATGGTATGGGCTAGGGAGACCTGTCCCTGTCCCTCACTGACCTGCAGCACCAGCAATGGCTTGGCCACAGGAGAGCTAGTCCTACCCCTCCACGGCCAGGTGGGAGAGCTGTCCCATGGGTGAGCCAGTTCTGAGGGCATGAGAGCAGGCAGAGCAGGTCCTGCCCCTTGCCAGCAGCCACAGTCACGAGAGCTGGTCCCATCCCTCACCTAAGCAAAGCGAAAGAGATGGTCCCTGTGGCATGGTGCAGGAGATCAGGCGTACTGAGCAGCTCAACTACCGCCCAGGCCCAGATCCAAGGCTTTGAGTTGGCTCACCCCAACATCCATACAACATCTACACCTCATCCGTGAACTGCTAGGCTGGCCCTGAAGAACCAAAGCCGCAGGAGCTCCATGACACAGGGCAAGAACAGAACATCCAACAGACATCCCAGTGAGGATCCAGTATTGATGGTGCAACAGAAACCAGAGGCCTGGAACCAGACCAAGGACTCCCTGTAACGAACATTTGCAAGTAAAGCTGTTTGGGCAAAAGCATCTACTGGGGGACACACTGTGACACACCACAGCTTCCACAGTGAGATTTTTTAAAATTTATTTTTATTTTATTTTACTTTTTGTTTTCTTTTAGGGGGAGATTGCAAGGGCAGAGGCTGGATATGGAGAGAGAGAGAAACGAGTAGGATTGGAGTGCATGATGTGAAATTTACAAAGAATCAATAAAATGTTTTAAAAAAGGCTCTTCCTTCTTTAATTATTTGTCTGTTAATTCCTTCAAACTGTTGATCAAAAGTCTTTTAAAATGAGATTTTTGAGACTTGTTAGACTACCCAGCTAACTGAAATCACATTCTTTGGTGTCCCCACTCGGTCACACCTTTCTTTGGTCAGAGAATGTGTGGTATACTGGCCTTTGTAATCATTTAGTTAATCCGTTTATGTATATGATCTCGGCATCAACAGGAGTCTAAACTCCTAAAGAACCTTTGCGTTTTAAACTTCATGTGTCATCAGTATAAAGAACAGTGCTCACTGTAACCTGCCAGTTCAAACGTCTGTTAAATGCACCCCTCACAAATCTTCGTAGGTTTCAATTGCAGCTAAAATATTTTCTGATTTGCATTGCTTTTCTTCTTTGCTCTGTGAGTAATTAGCAGCATGTTGTTTAATTGTCAAGTATTTGGGGTTTCCCACACTGATTTCTGTTTAAATTCTGTTGAAGTCCAGAAAATATTTTTTGGGTGAACTTTAATTCTTTTCATTTTTTGCAATTTGTTTTGTACCCCATATCATGGTTTATCTTAGTCAATATTTTATGCTTTTTTGAAATGCATGGTAGACCTATTTTATTCACATATTTTTAATGCATCTGTGTCTTTATACCTAAAATGAATTTCTTATGGATAGCATACAGAAAGTATCGATTTTTGACTCAATCTGACAGTCTCTGCCATTAACAGGTATATTTAGACTATTTGTGTTTAATATAGTTATTGTCATTTTTAATTTAAATCTATCATCTTTACAGTTATTTTTTATTAGTTTTTTATTTTTTCTCTTGCTCCTATTTTTAAATATTTTTCGTGATTTCAATTTCTCTCTTATTTCTCTATCAACAACTGTATTTATTCTATAAATGGAGACTGCACTTTCGTTTCCCATCCACCCAAACCCAAATAATAACACAAAACTATATTAATTGCAACACTGGCCAATGGCTCAGACATATTCCTAGCTAGTTCATATATATCTTAAATTAACCCATTTCTATTATTTTATACTTTACCACGCAGCTCGTGGTTGGTTACCTCACAACTTGCTTCTTGGGTGGCTGCATGTGTCTGCCTGACTTCACCTTCCTTCTCCCTGCATTCAGTTTAGTTCTCCTGTCTGTTTAGTTCTGCCCTGCCATAGGCCAAAGCATACTCTTTAATCAATCGTAATAAAACATATTCACAACATACAGAGGGGAATCCCACATCAATATTCAACTTTAACTTACCAATGTTATTTGATGACATCATTATATGAGATCCATAATGTAAGCATTATATATTTTATATAATATATAATGAAGCATTGTATATTTTCTTCTGACTCTCACCCATTTCCTCCTTCTCTGCTGTCATTTTTACTTTCATATAACACCACCTTACTAAGTTACTATCTTTTCTTGTATCAGGAAGGTAGAGAGTACAACATGAAGTGAAAATTATGTATATGTCCCCTGTCTTTATTTATTCTTTGTTTTAACTTGTTCATTGTTCATAAAGAACTGTACAAATAGCAACAGCAATATCAAGAAGAAACAATGGACTTCACAGAATCTAAAAATATATTCTAATCACTTACATAAAACATTTTCCAATCTTCATCTAAATTCTTGTCAATTAGCCTAGCCATGGTGGTGCATGCCTCTAATCCCAGCACTCAGGAGGCAGAGGCAAGCGGATCTCAGTGAGTTTGAGGCCAGCCTGGTCTACAAGAGGTAGTTTCAATACAGGCTCCAAAGCTACATAGAAAACAAAAACAAAAACAAAAACAAAACAAACAAACAAAAAACCAAACCACCACATTCCAGTCAATCATTTAAAACAAATCTATGCTATATGTACCTTTAGTCTTACCATTTTGGGCACTCTTCATTTTTAGATATAAAATTTTTCTTTCTGATGGAATTCCTGTTACCTTTTTCCTTTTGACATAGAAGATGTTTTGGCTTTTTTCTGTTTCTTTAATGTTCTCATTTGTATAATTTTTATTGTACAGAACACTGTGTTACATAAAGATACTTTGTCACAAATGTGCATCTTCCATACCCTCCTGCTTGTAACACCTTCAATACTTCATGTCAAACACCTTTCATACAGATCTTACGTCTATGCAGCAGGACATTTTCTCAGCTTGTTTATCTGAAAAAAAAAAAAGGTAATTGACGTTTATTGTTAAAAGTTGTTTGCAGTGGGTATAGTGTACACAGATGAGCAGTTTTTCCTATCAGTGCTTAAAGATGTTTGCTTGCTTTTTCCTGATTTGTAAGGTTTCTGATGAACAGCCTGCTTTAATTCTTTGTTTCTTTGTCTATAATCTCCCATCTCATTTTGCGGCCTAAGAGGTTTTCTCTGTCTTTAGTTTGTAGTACATTGATTGCTGGTATCTATCTATTTCCTCCTGTTTGTCTTATTTCAGATTCTCTGGTCCTCTTATATCTGTGATTTTCTCTCTCTCTCTCTCTCTCTCTCTCTCTCTCTCTCTCTCTCTCTTTCTTTCTTTCTTTTTCTGATTGTGTACAGTTTGCAGACATTAGCTCTTCAAGTATGTCTTCGGCTTAATTTTCTTCCTTCATTTTCAAAATTCTTGTTTGATACATGTTAGAGTCTCATTCTGGTTCTGCAGCATTTGGATGCTGTTTTTCTCTCTTTCCTTCTTCATTCTTTCCTTTCTAGTAAGTTGCATCATGGTGTCTAGAAGTTCACAGATTTATTTCTTTGTTAGGTCCTCTGATGAGTCATAGACCCTTCCACATATTCGTTACATTGACTACATAGTTCATAATGTCAACATTTAGGTCACCTCTGGATCTGACTGTATTGATTGTTTGTACTTTCTTACTTTTAAAATTATTTACACATATTGATTTTAAAATTTATGTGCCAGACATTATGTACCTATCGGGAGAGAATGATTTAAGGGGATCTGTATCCAGAAACTTGCAGGTTAGGCCTTTTCTGTAAGCCCTTAGTCTGGAACTGAGCATGGTTGGGGTTTTGATGTTATTGTTACTCTTAATTCTCTACAGGCTTCATGGGTTTTGCTTTTCCTTGGCCTTAGTGTGGAACCCAGTGCCCTGGAGGCCCTTTCCTGTGGGCTCCTTTTTGTCTTGAGCTTAAGCTGTTCCTGTTTGCCTGCCTGTGCCCTAGACAACAGAGACTCGCAGACTCCCCTCCCATGCAGTGGATTGCTGTCACTTGTTGCTCCATGCTAATATCACAGTGGAGATGGACGGATTCCTTTTCCTCCTCTGAATTTCAAGTTTGCCCTTATAGTTTGTCCTGGAGAGGCAGTACCTTGTCATTCCGGTACCACGTCCCTGTAACTGCCACACTCCGCTGTGGATTGTGATCGGCCTTAGAGAGGGTAGCATTGTCTCGTCCTCTGTTGGAGGAGCCGGCTTCTGCTTGCTAGCACGGGATCCTGCAGTCATGGTGGTCCTCTGTCCCTCCCAGAGGAGTGGGGGGAGGGTGTTGTCTCTACAGCCTCCTCACAGCTGTGGATTCGTGCCAGCCTCCTACCCTCTCCAGAGGGAGACAGGATTGGTTTCTTCTCCCATGGAAACAAGGGCATTTTGCCTAAGGCCTGAGAAGTAGAGGTTTTGCTATTTCCCCGGGCAGCTTTAAGGCTTTTTCTTCATAGGACAGAAGGATCCCAAGAAGCAATACAAAACAAAACAAAACAAATAAACAAAAAAAAAACAGGGATATTTAGTTACCAAGCTTGTTACTTGTTCATGCCTCTTCCTGAAAGCGTTAACTTTCTGGACCTTCTGACCCGCTGTAAATGTGGACCAAGCATCTTTGTTACGGCTGCTGGGGAACAACTTCTGGAAGACGATTTCAAATTCTTTCAGCTGGAGCTGTCAATGTGGGCAGCAACAAAGAGAAGTTAAGACATAGACACTGACTGCTGTGTGTGATCTCTCAGTTGGCAGAAATGTACACTCGGCTTGTCTCCCCACACGCCCACTCCAGAGTGCGTTAAGAACATGTAGTCAGCTTTGCTCAAATGGCCCAAGCAACCCAAAGTGAGGGAAAGTCAAAACTCCAGGTTGAAGACATGTGAAAAGCTGAAATATCAAACCCCAGTGACTTCTTGTCACACAGCACCCGGAAGATGCACTCTTTGCCCTGTAACCAAAGTTAAGATACAAAAAGAACTTAAGAAATAGCTTACACTTTTCTAGAGAAGGGCTGGAGTCATTGGTGACAAAGCGGCTCTTTGCAGGGAGGGTATTGCTGGTTGTGAAGCCACAGCTACCTAAAAATGGCTACAGCTGAGCGAAGCATCATCTTCAGAAGCTGTCATGAGTAAAGCTTGGAGGGAAGGAGAAAATGTAGTCGGAGTGAAGGAGGGTTTAACTCGTAGTCTACACCAGCATTGATCCTTCTAGGGCAGGTAAATCCACCTAACCTACATCCTGGGCTGTGGGCAGTCGATGTGTGAATTGCAGGAGGGCATGAGGATTCTCTGGAACTCCTCTCTAGACAAAAGTGTTGGCTGTAAACCAGGATGGGAGTCTGGACAAGACTCTTGTCAATCTACATCCACTTATTCAGTCCCTTATCAAGAGAATGGGCTTCACCTCTTAAGAAACAATTGCTAGTCAGTGGGCAGCCACAGGCGTTCCTGCCACCCTCAGCTCACACCTCAGGGTCAAGGTGTTGCAATTGTGAGTCACAGGGTTTTGTGTTTGTGCATCTGACTCAGTCAGCATCACAGAGAAGCTCTGTTGAAAGAGAAGCGTGTTCTCTTTTCTGATGAACCTGAACTCCGAGGATGTGAGTCAGAAGTGCACAGGGTCACGATCAAAGGTTTCAGACTGAAGCAAAAGCCACAGGAGGTGGGGCCAACACGTTAGGGAGAAGGGATGACATCATTCCCTTTTTTCTGGAGCCAGCATTGCGCCCACCAGAATTTCAGTTGCATGAACCGGGAAATACTGATTTTTGTTTATTTTTATTACATTACTACTGTGTGTGTGCACACATGCCTGAGTGCACACCACATATGCATGTATATGTCTGAGGACAACGTGTGAAGTTGGTTCTCTTCTTCCATGTGGTTACTGGGGACCAACCTCGGGATGACCAGGCTGGGGGGCAAGCACCTTTATCTACCGAATTCTATTGCCAGCTTATTTATTTACATTTGAATTTTCTGTCACTTTCAACCAAGAGATTTCATGTTGACTGACACATTTATCCACAATGAACCTTCTGGAGTCACAGAGTAATAAAAGGCAGGTGTCCATCTGCCATTTCCTGTAATGTCACAAAGGTGTTTGAATGAAGAAGTTAAGTTAGGGAGCCCTGGAAACTAAATTTAGACTGATACAATATATAGTTGCTTTAAATAAAGTTCATTTGAGAATAATTGAATACTTAGGGAATGTTGCAAAGACGTGATGGGGGATTTCCAATGTACCCCTTGCGTGTTTCCCCAATTGTTAGCTTCTCAGGTGACTGTGACACACTTGTCAGGAGTGTGGTGCTTTGCAACCAACAAGACTACAGCTTTGACTTGGATTCCTTGGCCCCCTCCCACCAAGGTCCCTGCTCTCTTCCAGGACCCCCATCCTGTATTCAGTTGTCATAGCTCCGTACCCACCTCTGGCCTGCACCAGTTTCTCCACTTCCCCTGGTTTTCATGACCTTGTCACGTTTGCAAGTACTGGCTGTGATAGTCATCAGGGAGCATGGTATTTAATTTGAGTCTGCTGGTTTTGTCATGATTAGAGCTAGAACATTGGGTTTTGAAGACGAGCCCTGACGAGGCGAGCAGGGCAGGGCTGGACCAGAGCTGGTTAGGTGACTAGGACCTGCAAGCACTGCGTGTTGAGTGAAGGGGACTCGGGGTGCGTGTGGTCTTTCTGTGGCTCAGCGTTGCTCTGAATCAGCGCTCCTAACACCAAGCAGGGAGACAAAGGCGCACAGTGATCTTTATGTTATGTGAAAAGTTAAATGAGATTTCACTCGGTGAAACTTAAAGCACAGGGGTATTAATTCATTATGGTAAATTAAAATCCCAGCCCTCCAAGCCCAACTTGGAAGGTAGGGCCCTAACCCTGGCGTTTTCTCTGTGAGAGAACATCTTTATTATACCCAGACTTTGTTCTTTGTTTTTGCTATTTGACTCTTTTAACTGGATTTATGCTTGTTTCTCTAAATAATATTTTTTTAAGATGTTGCAATAGTAATGACCAAATTCTCTCTCTCTCTCTCTCTCTCTCTCTCTCTCTCTCTCTCTCTCACACACACACACACACACACACACACACACACACACACACATACACATCACCACCACTACCAAAAAGTTATAAGGTTCCAGAGAGGCATTGTTAACTTGTCTTGGTATGTTAACAGAATATAATAACTATATCTTCCACTGCCTTCTCTACTAATCCATCAATAATTATGGTAGTTATTGAACACTAAGTGCACAGAGCACTGGGGAAAATCAATAGAAAAGAATCCAAATGATGCAACTCTTGCCCAAAGGCCTCATGTTCAAGCACACGCATTTATCATTCTTGTGTCCAAATCAGTCCCTGTATGCCAAGTGCTATAAGACATTATGTAACAAGGCTGGAAGATTAACTTTCTAGTTTTTAGACTCATGAGAGTCTACAAAAAGGCAAATTTATTTTGTACGCTCCATCTTCCACTACTCAGCTTGCTTATGAAGTATGCTTATCTTCATACCTATGAATTTCGCTTACCTATAGTTGGAAGGTATTACCATTGTCTTTTAAATAGTGGAATTAGAAATTAGTATATGAGTTGGGCAATTGTGCTGCATGCCTTGAATCTCAGTACTTGGGGGTCAGAGGCTAGCAGATCTGTGTGAATTTGAGGCCAGCCTGATCTATATAGTAAGTTCAAGGACAGCTAAGACTGTTATACAGGGGAACCCTGTCCAAAAAACAAACAAATAAACAAAACCAAAGAAGGAAAAGAAAAGGAAGAGGAAGAGAAAGAGGAAGAGGAGGAGGAGGGGGAGAAGGAGGAGGAGGAGGAGGAGAAGGAGAAGAAGAAGAAGAAGAAGAAGAAGAAGAAGAAGAAGAAGAAGAAGAAGAAGAAGAAGAAGAAGAAGAAGAAGAAGAAGAAATTTAGTTTGTTTGTATTTTGTTATTTTGTGTCTTCCTGGTCAAATTTGAACATAATGATTTTCCTGATTCAGACTCCCAAGAGTAGAGATTATAGATGGTGTTGTTCTGAGCATAATTGTTTATTTTTTCTTGCACATGCACATTCCCTAGAGCTATATAAACAGTTTAAAATGGTAGCCCATTCATTAGGGTCATATTTCTTTGATCTGGTCAGCAGTTTGAAATATTTATTACCAACATTTATATTTGAAAGAGTTCTTCTGAAAGGATGTGCTCTTGACTTCTCATTGAATTAAAAGATTTGCTTCTGTTGAGTGGTGCTGATTCTTAAACATAGAGAATGTAACCCTTAACATGTCATTCTGGCTTAAATAATTTACTTTCCTATCGGTGAGAAGAAATTGCAGTTTCTGATCCAGATATATTTAAAGTAGATTGTGTAAAGAGTAGATGGAATGCAGTCAATTTATGTGGTAGCTTTATGCTATAAAAGTTAACAATCCCAAAGCTGCTCTGTCTTGCAGACACAGAGCAACCAACAAAAGGCCCGAGATACAGAGATTTCTGGAAGGCAGTTGTCTAAGATGGGAAGATGCCAGGTGGGAGGGATAGGACTCTGTGTGCACTGGTAACAAACTGCTTTGGTGAGAGTCTCTAGTGGCTGAGCAGGTCATAAGGCACTGGCACCACAGGGTTAACAACTTCTCCCAGCCCTTGGTGGCATCTGCCAAGAACACGGAGGCTACTTCCTCAAACATGGAAAACCCATGCCCGTGCCCATTTTCTATGGCTCACGTGCCCAAGAGAGAAGGACGGTATCTCAAAGACCAGTCAAGAAGTCCAGTGGTGGTGGTGGCACACATCTTTAATCCCAACATTTGAGAGGCAGAAGCAGGTGGCTCTCTGTGAGATCAAGGCCAGCCTGGTCTATGGACCAAGTTCTAGGATAGCCAGGGCTACACAGAAAAACTCTGTCTTGTAAAACCATAAAACATAAAGAAGAAATTAAAGACCAGTTATTTACAAGAAGACTATTAATTTGACAAAGAGCAAGAAGGGGTGTATGGTAGGTTTTAGAAGGAGGAAGCAGAAGGGTGAAATGAAGTAATTATATTATAAACATAAAAAATAAAATAAATGAAACAGACCACTGGTGCTGGAACTTGACTTTTCAACTTCTTCCTAATTGAGGTGGATCAAGAAGCAGAAGGTAGATTTGATTAGATGTAGAAAAATAAAAAAATTCAAGCATTGTTTTCACCCCAGGGTTTGGAAGAGGGTATTCCTGGGATCACAGTAAAGATGTCACTTTTGCTTTAAGAGAAGGTCATTACTTAATTTAATATTAAGATTATTAATATTATTATTAATAATAATATTTTGTGGATATATATATATATATATACACACACACACAAAATAATTTAATTGTTTAAATTCAACTGCACATTCAATTAAGTTCATTCTTAAAACTGTGTGACCAAGTTAGGTGGTATTTGAATTTTCCCTTGGTCCTGATGGGTAACAATAGTGTAACCCAAGGGACTTACCACAATGTAACTGGTGAAGGAGGTCGAATTATACAGACTGGCAGGCAGAATAATTTAACCAACAATAAAATAATGAAGGTACAGCTGGGCAGTGGTGGCACATACCTTTAGTTTCAGCACTTGGGAGGCAGAGGCAGGAGGATCTCTGTGAGTCTGAGGCCAACCTGGTCTAAAAGTGAGTTCTAGGACAGTCAAAGTTACACTGAGAAACCCCGTCTCAAAAAACAAACAAACAAAAAATAATAAAGGTACAGATATTCATCTTCATTGTGAAGCTACTGTCTCTCAACACATATACATCACAGGGTAAAGTTTGACCTGTAATGGAAATTATAGTTCTTAAATTCAAATTGACAGTTTGCTAAGTTAAAATTTCCTACTGTCTCTTTCACAACCATGAATAATTTTATGTCACTCTAACCTGATAAACAGGTTTGATTTCTGAGCTCAGGACTCACACATATACATCTTGCCTGATGGTATTTCCCAAGCAAATTCCACAGTTGGAAAAACCAGATAAGGCACTTCAGATTCATTTGAGAGCCCCAAATCCCCACTCCCTACCATGTTACTCTTCTGTACTCTCATTTTCTAAGTTACCTGAGTTAGATGCCTGGGCGTCACAGCCAGCACCAAAATCCCACGTTATATTGGTGGTCAGATCCCCCGCATACTATATTTTTAACTCTTCAGAGAATGGAGTGTCAGATGGCTCTTTACCTTTCCAGCTACCCATACTCTAAACACCCGTCATCTCTGGCCAGGATCATTGATTCA
The DNA here is from genome assembly GCF_982192425.1 of Myodes glareolus. Classification (NCBI taxonomy): domain Eukaryota; kingdom Metazoa; phylum Chordata; class Mammalia; order Rodentia; family Cricetidae; genus Myodes; species Myodes glareolus. The sequence goes on along the minus strand of NC_142046.1, from coordinate 43,203,065 downwards.
GGATCTTCACTGACGTCGACCTCCAGCTTTTAGAAACCCACCCAAGAGCCTGCAGAAGTCCACCAGGAGAACCTGGTAATAATTCGTTTAAAAATGCATTGACACAGCCACAGGTTGGACATTTCTTTTTTTAACAGAAAAGAATAGTCTTAGCATACATATGACCCAACAATCTAGCTCACAGTATTTACGCAGTTGTTATAAAGATAGATCTACAGGAAAACCTGAACAAAGATGCTTTAATAACTTTATTCATAATTGCCACAAATGAAAGCAATCATGATACCCCTCAATAGGTGACCAGATACATGAGCTGGAATATTCATGCAATAGAGTTCTACTCAGCAACATAAAGGAATATGATCCTGCACCATGCAAAGATGTAGATAAATCTCAGATGAAATGCTTTCATATGGTATCATTTCATTTCTATAACATTTTTAGAAATAGCAAGATTGTGGGCATGGCAAACAATAGTGTTTATTGGGGCGTCTAAGGTATGAGAAAGAGCAAATCATGCAGTGAAGCAGAGGGTGCACTGTAGGGTGGGGAAACTATTCTTGGCTTTAATGAATAGTGCAATAGTGAAAGCCCACAAGACTTTATAATGAGTGAGTAGTAGGGATGTGGGAATTTTTAACTCATTTAAGACATGAGATTTCAGTATGGAGTGTAACATGTTATGAACATAAAAAACAGCCTCACTGAGGGGGGAGAAAAGGTCCTGACCCAAGCAATTTTGGAAGTGATTGAATTATGTAAAACTAAATGAAAAGGGAACTGTATATAAACACTGTCATCTAGTTAATGAAGCTTCCTAAGAGTCCATGAGTTAACAGTACATGTAGAATGGAATTGAAAACTTGAACCGACAAATGGATCTCTATCTATCTATCTATCTATCTATCTATCTATCTATCTATCTATCTATCTATCTATCTATCTACCTATCTATCTAGAGAGATCATCTTCATAATTGTTTATTAGTTATTGTCTCACTAACAGATAATAATTTTCACAAAAACAACCTATTCTTAATGGCTGACATACAGTAGACACACAGATATTTTAAAGGTTTATTTTTAATCTTAAAAACTATATGTAGATGTGTATGTGTTCCTGTGCACATAAGTGCAGATGCCTGTGGAAGCCAAGGGCTTCAAATCCCCTGGAACTGGAGTTACAGACAGTTGTCAGCTGCTTGACATGGGTGGTAGGAATTGAACCTGAGACCTCCAGAAGTGCAGCAAGTGACCTTATCCTCTCTCAAGCCCTTCATAACACATTTTAAAGTAAATGTTTAATTTTAAGTGTTTCAGAATTGCAGAAAATTATAGATATAATATGGCAAAGCATATGGTTTAATTTATTTTCATTATTATATTAAGAGAACTGTGGTAAGCCACCAGCTGAAAAAATGCTGCTAAACTTTGTGTGTGTGTGTGTGTGTGTGTGTGTGTGTGTGTGTGTATGTGTGTAGAGTTTTCTTCCAAGCTTACTCAGGTTTAACATGGATATAGTCGACCATGTTGGAGTGCCAATTTGTTGCTTATTTCCCAGCTGCCCATACTCTTGAAACAACCACACAGAAACTGTATTAATTAAATCACTGTTTGGCAGATTACTTAAGCATATTGTTTGCTAGCTCTTACATCTAGAATTAACCCATCTCCATTATTTTATATTTTATCACGAGGCTTGTGGCCTACTGGCAAGGTTTCAGCATATCTGTCTCTGGCAGCGGCTCCATGGCTTCTCTCTGACTCCTCCCTTTTTTCCCCCAGCATTCAGTTTAGTCCCCCCCTCAAGCTAAGTTCTGCCCTGCTATAGGTCCAAAGAAGTTTCTTCATTCATTAATGGTAATCAGAGCATACAGAGGGGAATCCCACATCAGAAGTAGACCTGGGACTCTTTAGAAAAGAGGATGGTAAAGTGTCAGAGTTAGAGAGAAGATGGAGAGTGGGGTCAGCAGAGGTGGGCACAGAGGACATATAAATGGGCATGGGTGCCATGATCTGAAGACGATTGAAATGGTCTCTAGAAGCCAAAAAAAAAAAAAGACACAGAAACAAGGTATCTCTTAAAATATTCAGAAAGTGCATGTTTTAGGGACCTCAAAACTATAGAAAAGTAAATTGTGTTGTTTTTAAGCCTTCAATCTTATAGTTGCTTGTTACAGCAAAGGGAACAGTATCCTAAGACTGTACCTCTATAGCTTCTCTTGTGTGCTAAAATATTTCTTTATGCATGCCAATTAGTCATTGCTCTTCAATTACCTTTTCAACAAAAACAATTGCGCTTCCCTGGGCTTGGTTTATAGCATCACAAATACAATAAGGTCCTAAACAGATGAAGGCTCTGATCTCATAGAAATTATAACCCAGTGTCTCACACATAGCAAGAATTTAAAGACATGTGTTGAGGGCCCCTGTTACAGCTCAGTGATAAAGGATGTTTGCCCAGGATGTACCAGGCCTTGAATTACATTACAGAAGTAGAAAAAAGTCTAGAAATGCCTACTGAGCAAATTGATCATGGCAACTTAATAATGATGGCTAAAAGAGACCCAAGTGGGCGAGGGGTATAGTTTAACTGTAGAACATTGTGAGGCCTTGTGTCCTGTCTGTCATACATTTAAAGCTGTCACGCAGATATTTTTGCCCAAGTAGAAATTGTATAGGAAAATGTGGGCCTGTTGCATGCCAGGGAAGTAAGACCATGACAAAACCTGATACCATGGTAAACTTTACATCACTATTACTGAGCATGGAGGGAGCTGCAGAAACCGGGAATTCTCATTACGTTTCCAGTTCTTGAAAAACCAAAAGGACATTCTTTACATTTTATGTGAGCAGTTGATTTTAGCTAATGATACTTGGACAGATGAGTGGAAACTGCACTATTTGGTTTACCCGGAAGGCTAATGACGTGAAAACAAGCCCAAGCAGGGAAAAAGTGGGGCAAATCCTTAGAATTTTAGGAGCACATTTCAAGGTTAATCTATGGCTGAGAAATAGTCAGTGTGATGATGGTGTACTTTAAATGAGTGTTAAGCTTAAGAAACTTTGAGTGGCAACTCAGGATAGGTTCTGAACTCTTAATGATCTATCCTTCCCAGTAGGCGTTGAGCCTACCAAAAGTGAACCGCATAACTAGTAACCAGTTCAACAGATATTAACAAGGTTCACTAGCCCAGTTCTGAAATCCAATAGACGCTATTTCTAGGTTAAGGTCATGAACCGCCTGTATGAACTATAGGTAATTTGTAGAAGAATGGATAGTGGGAGGGATAAGTATTTTGGAAAGTGAAAAGTGGGTTTATATAAATCTGGTGGCAGAACACATTTGCTCCCCAAGGACAAGCTTCTCAAAACTGTGAAACAACACACATCCCAAGACCATGTCTTAGATTTCAAGCAGAAGATTTCGTCGGCCAAGCCTGGCTGATAACAGCACTCAGCACACATTGTTTTATGGTCAGAGGAGAGAAGAAACTGTGGTAATGGCAGTGTAGGGACAGTGCTTGCATTCACAGGAGAGGCGACTCTAATAAAGATAATTTCTTTCCCTTCTAGCACCTCTCCAAATTGATAAGGCGGATCAAGTAAAACATGAACTCATAAGAGCAAGGAGAAATGAATAAATGCCTTTAGCAACTGTAAGCTTTCGTTAGTATATTCTACAATTTGAATGGATTTAACATTTGGGAGACTGCCCACACTTCGCTGCCTTTCCCTCTAGGTAACACACTAAGCTAATCCATTATATTTTATTCATAATAGGACAGAAGGGCCGGCTCTGAGGACTTGGCTATAAACAATTTCACTTGATGAGCTTTAGATCACAGATCCCACGGAGCAGCCCATCTTTGCCAGGCCAGCAGGATGCTTGAGAGATGCAGCCAGGGAGCCGTCAGAGGCATGGTGACTGAGCAGGTGCAGGAAGCCATGACCTGAAGCACAAAGAGAGGAAGTCTGGAAGAAGAGAACGGTTTGCACGGCAGTCCTGGTGGGAAGCTCAGAACGCAGAGGACTCAGAAGCAGAGGCGAGGAACCAGATCGGGCATGGGAGCTAAGTGAAAGACTGGGTTTGCACACCATTTGCCTATCACCAGCTAAACTCTTCTTTGCAGCGAACCAGGAAACTGCTCATCCTTCGCACATTGTCATCCTTCTCCGAAGAGGATGGAATGTGACTGTCATTCATCTTGCTGATTTCTAACAGAACAAAATGCTACAAAGGCAGGTCTACCAGCAAGGCAATTAAGCCTAATTACAAAAGCCCTCTTCTGTGTAGGCCTTTTCTATGATGGAAGGCCCGAGAGACTCACAGTGTGTTTGCATGGGCCCGTGGACGCTAGTAAAACCTGTGAAAGAAACCTGGTTCAACCCCAATGGAGACTGTTTCTTCCAGTTCATGTTCCTCTAGTTTATTACCGTTCTTCACAACTTTGGAGAGGAAATGAGCATTGTGTGATGTGCTTAGGGGAAAGGTAAGTTAAAGGTGTCTTTAATTTGGATTTGTTATGTTTACTTAAAATGCACACATTTCTGTATATAGTTATGATACTGCTAGATAGTCCCAGGTAGAAAGGACTACCTATCATTCAAACTATCATTGTGACCCAAAGGTACAGAGACAAATGTTCCACAATAGTGTGGAAGTATTTTGTGGTGCTCACCATGAGACTGTGTGGATCATGGAGGACAAATAAATTAGTTCAAATAAACACTTCCGCTCATCCAATTTACAAATAGTAAGCAGAGGATTTGTTTTTCATCATATCTGATCCAAAGGGAATTCTCTCCTACCAGAAACATGTTTGGTAATAAAGTATATACAGTTGATAATGTACCAAACATTCCTAAGAGAATCACATATAATAGAGTAAGTAGGAATTTTTGGTTATGGGGAATGCAAACATATGCAGAGAATTCGTATGTATGAAGTCACATGACTTATTTATTCAAATTGATCAGTTTGTCTCAGAGGCTGTGTGTGTGTGTAGAATTTCTTTAGAGACAGACAATTTCTACAAAAGTTTAAAAAAATATGAGACACAAGTGTTAACAGTGACAATGTTCTGAGGTAGAAAGCAACATGAACCATTTTTTAGGTTCTCAAAGAATTTACTGAGAGAGGAAATTTCAAGGTAAAAATAAATGGATTTGGGCCCAGTGAAATTCCTCAGTATGTATCTGAGTAAGATCTCTGGGACTCATGTGGCAGAAGGAGAGAACTGATGACCTAAGTTACCCTTTGACCTCTGCGCATGCTGGGCTCGCGTCTTTCCAAGTAAATGCAATGGAAATAAAAATTTGCTGAAGAAATAACGAATGTGCCTTTGGGTAATTTGATGATCCAATTAATGAAGAAATAGGCACAAAGAACAATTTAATTTCTTGCAGTTTTTATGAAATATTGGCATTGTAAAGATAACATAAAAACTCATCACAACCGACCATAATGAAGACACTTATGACAAGCTGGCTAATGAGTGTCATCAATTTGAAAGTTCTGTAAGACTAGCAATTATCCAAGACACCTTGAAATGTCTTGAAATTTTGGGGTTTGTAATGGAAGAAATGTAATAGATGGATTTCTGAATTTGACAGTAGGCTTAATTTATATTACAGCACCAATGAGGTGTATAGCAAAAAAGAAATCCCTATGTTACCTATATTAAAAAATAATCAAACTAGAAGAAACACACACACATTCTTTTCAGTATAAAAATTATAGAAAGTTGCTGAAAATGCTGTGAATACATGTAACACAGACTTATTAAATTATTAAATATTAACATTATTCTCTCTTCTCTTCAGATATACCTTAAAATAAAATATAGTTGAAGACTCTGTTTCATACATTCAGTGAAATGTTTGTCACCTGAGCACAAGGACCTGACTTCAAATGCTCAGCATCCAAAAGTCAAATGTGGTGAACATTAGTTAACCCCAGACCTGGGGAGGTGGAAACAGGGGCATCCCTAGAGCTTGCTTGCTAGCTAGTCTAGCTGAACCTGAGTCCCAGGTTCACTGAGAGAGTATGTCTGGCGAAATGAAGGCTGATACAGGGAGAGATGCACACATGTACACACACCGTCACCACCACCACCAAAAGGGAGGCAGATGGCGGAGGGAAAGAAAAGTGAAGTTCATAATCCCTAAGAATCATCACGAACTGGGCAGGACCAAACCTCCTCTGTGAGTTCATCTCTCTGTGCCACAGGCTCTTAGTTCCTGAGATACCCAAGCTGGTTCTGCTTTGACCCTCATACTTATGTTTCCTCTGCCCTCCACTGACTCCTAGAGCTCTCTGGTATTTTTTAGGTTTCAACTCAGCGGCACCTCCATAGTACAACCTGCCCTGGCCACCGTCACAAAGAAACATCTCTACTCTCCTATAGGCAGTTGCATGTCTTTGTGGTCTTTTATTTAGTAATTAATTTTTCTTTGGTCAAGGTCTCACTCTGTAGCCCTGGCTGGCCATGAAGCTCTCCATGTAGACTAGGCTAGCCTCAAGCTCACGGAGTTGTGCCTGCCTCTGTCTTCGGAATACTAGGCTTAAAGGTGTGCAGGACAACATAGACCTTTTGTGCTTGGTCTCTTTCTCATTGGTTTTCTACTTCATTCTCAGCACTAGAAGGAAAATCTCTGTGTAGGAGGGGCTTCTGCTTCTTTTTCTTTTTTCTCCCCCTCCCCCGGTTTTTCAAGACAGGGTTTCTTTGTTTAGCTTTGGAACCTGTTCTGAAACTAGTTCTCGTAGACCAGGTTGGCCTCGAACTCACAGAGATCCACCTGCCTCTGCCTCCTGCGTGCTGGGATTAAAGGCCTGTGCTACTAACACTTAGGGCCTTCTGTTTCTTTATGTGCTGTTGTATTTTGAGCAGAGCCTGGTTCTCTGTAGGCGATCAATACCGATTTGTGGGACAAATTCAAATGAGGCTTTTCACCACCACTGGCTGTGAGCCAGTAATGGAGCAATGACTTTAAAAAAAATCTGGGAGATTGTGATCTTAACCTTGGAGTGGAACATCCAGCCCAGAGATTAATCAAGTGTGGGAACGGGAAAGGACATTTTCTGACATGCTGGACCAGAACCTGCATTCCCCTTTTCTCTGTCTTGAGAAGCCTCTACTTAAAAGAAGAACTAAAGCAAGTGAGAGGGAGCTGTTGGGATCCAGTGAGCATTACATCAAGCCCTGGGGTACAGGAAAGGGCAGCTCAGCCAGAGATCAGGGGGTACCAGGGGGAGGTTGCCAGGAAAAAGAGCATCTGATAAGATAGGTCACTTGAAAACAGAAGAAAACAAAATAATCAGGAGGACAGTATAATGGTGTTTTTGGGGAATATGTAGAAGTGATAGTTTCAGAATCACAAAACATAAATAGCAATGTAATTATTTGTATTGAGAAAATGGGCTAACAGAGTTAAACCTCTGTTTAACCTAAGAAGTTAATGTCTGAAATCAACAATCAGGGACAAGCTGTTTATGTATATTATTTGACAATGGGAAGGTCGGCACTAGTAACTACCATTTTGGACAGTCAGCCTGGTGGGTTGAACCGTGTAGCGGGGAGAAGAGGGGAATGGAGCAGGGAGGTTGACTGGCTTTCTTCTGAGTCTCTCGGTGCCATCTGGCCCTATGACTGGTGACAAGCCATTGTCCAAAACTATAAACCCTGATTTTTTCTAGTAACACACAAAACCACAAGACCCAAAGACAGGCAGTGCTGTCTCTGCTTCTATTCTGCATCTGAGTGGAAAAGTTACATGGCTTCCGAGGGTCTTTCTCTCTGATTTGTGAATAATACCCATCACTCCTTTGGGGACACATTGTTTTTGATAAGCCTTAAAGATGTAAAAGCCAGATTGTGCTATGCACTTGTCAGTAATGGCTTAGGAACTGCATAGCTATGCTGGGGGCAGGGGGCGGGACGGGGAGACAGAGAGAGAGAGAGCAATCGAGAGCCAGAGTCGTGTCTGGGAATTGGTAAATCTGGACCACAAGAAACTTGAATTCTTCTAATAGAATCCCCAATTGGCCTACAGCAGTGCTGCTCTGGGAAAGAGAGGCATTGTGCATGTGGTAATGTAGAAGGCTTTGGAAAAAGTCTTTTAAATATTAACCACACTCTTTGAAGTGAGTTTGGAAATATTGCAAATAACCAACAAAGAATGTCCTTTTGAAAGTGGTGGTTCAGACAAGGGTAGAAACGACTTTTATTTTCATAATGGTTTCTGAAAGCAAATAAACAATCTTTAAAATAAAACACGAGGAGATAATAGTCAAGTTTTTGTACTTCTGATGGCAATGGGAACACAATAAAACATACTAAGAACTTTCAACTTCACTTTCATCAGAACCAAAGAGAACTTGAAATGTAAACGTTGTGACATTTGTAAAATGAAACATCTTTTGTTATTTGATATAATCCTAAATAGTTCCCCATTCCGAACTCAACTGTTGTTCTTAATACAATAGTAGGTTGCTTCATTTTCACTGTTATTGGGCAACTCAGGCAGGGTGATTCAACAAGTCCTTGTTGACTAACTTTACCCACAGGAGTGGAGTGAGTTGACCTTATTCCCTGTGGGTGAGGAGCCTGTTCCCAAGGCTTAGAAAAGCAGGCAAGGTCTGCCAAACCTCACTTCCTTCCTGAGTCATTTTTGATGCAAACATCCTTGGCGGCAGCTAGAGAGGGTATGAGAAATGTATTTGGAAGATAAATGGGGCAGGGAGATAAAGAAAAATTACAACTGCTATTTTAGTGACTGGCGGAACGCGGACGCTACCTTACTTTTCTGTTTTATGGTTGAGAAAGAGCAAATAGGAAACGCCTTGGAGATAGGCAGAGTGGTGGTCTCCTGGGGACTATTACCAGTTATCTGCTGGATAAGGCAGTTCTGGGAAAGGAATGCATGTCTGGAGCCACAGCCAGTAAAAACAGAGGGAAACGAAACAAACAAACACAGCCTTTGCATCTCGCCAGAGTTTAGGAGCCTGGGTGTGATAGACTCTTGTGACAAACAGTTCTTCATTTTCACCCAGCTTGTCTCCCTCCCTTCCTCCTAGTCATACTCCAGAACCCTCAAGCCCTAACCTTCCAGACTCTGCCTTTTGAGAGCAAGGCCCGGATTGTGAGGTGTCCCACCCCAACCCGGAACTGCATCTCGGTGGAGAATTAGTTCTCTTTGGAGGTGAAGCTCTAAGAAAGTGAGTTAGAGCTGAGCTGAGTCCCTTGTTCCGGCTGGTGGACGACGGCTGATTTGAGACCATAAAACCAAATAAGAACACTGAAAAAATTTAGAGAGGAAAAATGTGTGAGGGAAATGATGGTTGAGAAAATGCAGCGGAGCTGAAGGGGAATGCTGCAGTGAATGTATGTACGCTCTATGCCGCTTCCTAGCCATGTCTGTCTTTGGTTGCCCCGCTACCCCCACCCCCTGTAACTTAAAATGGTCTCAGTGAGGTCTCGGATTAGGATGCAAAGACACAGCCTGCCTTAAGATAGGGTAGTGGTCTCAAAGAGAATGAGGGAGTCAATGTGGCTTTTAAGACGCTTGATCTTGTGACCTGCTGTCAGCTGCTCAAAGAATGGTTATCCAGGGAGTCATGAAAAGAAATAGATCTACCTAAGTTTAACTGATACGAAAAACTCCATGTATTAAGATGTACAATTTGATGAGTTTGTAAATATTAATGCACCTATGAACTATCACCAAAATAAAAATAATGAGCGGCTACCTTTCTGAAATGTCTGCCTGCAAACTTTGATAATTTCTCTCTTCACCTCTTAACCCACCCCAGTCCACATCTAGAGAATGAACTACCTTCACATAAATAAAATTATCTTATTTGTTCTCATTTACTGTTTATCTATTTGTAATTTGGATTTTTCAATCAACAGAATTGTATGATTCATCCATGATGGATATGCCCACAGTCTGTCTGTGTGTCTCTGTTTCTGTGTCTGCCTCTGCCTCTCTGTATGTTTGGATATGTGTGTGTGTCCCTTGACTCACCCTATGGTGCACTATGGTTGATGTGTTTATCTATTTACTGCTTAAGAGCATTCAGATTATTTCCATTGGTGAGGATCTAAACAAAAAGTGCTGTGAGGTTCTGCGTGTGTGCTTATTTCTCCTGGGTACATATGACACCATGGAGACCATGAGTTGTATAGTATGCAGTTTTTTCTTTTAAACCAGTGAGCTGTTTCTTATGTTAATTTCAGTATCTTTTCCTATTAGCGGATTATTGAGATCTCCTCCTCTCCAGCATCTGGTATTGTTCACTTTTCAATTCGGTCTAGGATGACATTGTGTGGCTCTAATTTACACTTTAAGTACCAATGGGCTTTAGCATTTTCGCGTGCTTGCCTGCCATCATGACACCTTCTTTGGTGACTTGTCTGTTTAAACCTTTAAGCTTGGATAGTTCTTTAAGAATTTAAAGCAGTTTTCCTTAGGGACAGCTTTCATACAATCAAGCCCCTCACTGTAAGTCTACAGATCAACTGTTTAACACACTCACATAGTTGTGAGGACAGCATCACCTCAGCAGAACTCCTGTCAGGTCAGAATGTTCTCTCTCGCACATTCGTAGTCTCCACCCTCATCTCCACCCCAGGCACACACATGTTTGCTTTCTGTTCTTGCAGATTTGCCTGCACAGGGCCTTTGGCTCTGTGCTGGATCTGACTTTTCCAACCCTGTCCCGAACTCCATCTGCACCCTTGCCTTGTGCCCTGTGGTAGTCATTCACGACCAGCAAGATTTCCCACATCCCCATTGACTCTGTCTTACTTTCTGCCTTCATTAGAAACTGACTCTGTCCATAGAAGACGCCTTACCCACAGCCTTTCGAGATCAACATCACGCGTGCACACACACACACACACACACACACACACACACACACACACACACACCGTGTGGGTCCATCAGGGCTAGAAGGTGCTTTCCCGAAGCTTCTGTTACTCCTCTGGGAGCAAACAAACAAGCAAATGAGATTTAGATCATTTGACCGTCGCAGTCTCCCACTCTGGGCTGTAATACTCTTTGTCAGTTGTCAGCGCTAGGATGCCACCTCTGAAAGGACTTCTTTGAACACACCTCTTGCTGACAACAGATCCCCAACCTCCCAAGTTGCTTGGGGAAGGATCTTTTCTCCAAGTGTTCTTTCATCTCATCGTGACTTCCCAGGCATTGCTAAGCAGGCATTGGCTGATCTATCACCCTCACCACCCAGCCCAAGTTTCTTGCAGAACTATCTCAAGCACTTTTGTTAATGAACTGCAATTTAATATACCTTATACTTCCTCCACATATAGCTTATTTTGCCTCTTTTTTTTCTTAAAAAAAAAAAAACAACTAAAGCTTAGGAGCCCCCTCTGTAGATTCAGGCAAGAAGGGTACAGGTTTCCTACGTTCATGGTCTCCAGTTCATAATTAGCTTTCAAACCCCTGGTGACATTTGTCTACCATGCCTTTCAAAAAGCCACCTTCAAACTTTTCTACTCTCCTCAAACCTCCTCCCTGAGCAATCAGTGCCTCCCTTCTCAGTATGTGACTCTGTCCTTCGTATCATAAATCAAACCCGTTAGACACAGAGTTCCTTAATTTACTCCTGACCCCATCTACAATTCCACCCACAAGGGGTTTGCATTTCTCCCCCCACACCTGCCACCCAGTAACAAAACAAAGGTCACTCGTCCCTCTGTAACTCATTGTGTTCCCTGGACTGTGCGTGTATCTACTTTCTTAGGAACTCTTAATTTATTCTGTCTCCCACATATATCTCTGATCTTTAAATATTTCTTTTTACCCAATTTCTCCAAGTAGCATTTAAAACTATGGCAGCCACTTCCACATGAAGGAAACATTCCAATTTTGCCCCTTAAAAATGTATACACACCACCAGACCACTTCCAGAAACTTCCTAGGGCCCTATATCCTCCTTTAACTGCAGCCTTCTCTCGTCCTCTATTTTCAGAGTTGATGTTGTCTGTGGTCATCTACTCTGGCATCTCTGTCCTGCTATATTGCTGAAACTGTGTTCACTCAAGTCACTAAGACATTCTACAAAGCTAGATAGCACAATCCAAGGTCTTAATCTTACTTGACTATACATATTTGATATGTGATGTGCACTCTCCCATTCATGAAACAAATTAAGCTTCCCAAGAGACAAAATGTGTAAAAAAATAATACATTAAAACCATGGAACTAGGGATTGACAGCTTTTTTAATCCCTAGAACCCATGTGGTAGAAGGAGAGAATGATTCTTCCAAGTTGTTCTCTTACCTACATGTGTGTGTGTGTGTGACATGGTATAAACACACACACACACACACACAAATTAAAATAAAAACATCAAGCTAGATATCTGGATTTAAGGCATCTTTTATGTAATTTTTCTACCTGGTCACTTATTACCCATAACTCCACAGTTTTATATGAAGATTTCATGTATGTGAAGGCCGGGGTAGACCAGATGCTCTTTGCAGTTCTTTTAAGCCCACAGAATCCATGGTTGCTGATTTTCAGTCACACATGGGTAAGCAGTCACATTTGTATGCATGGCTCAGCATTCCCATCTTTGAAGTGAGACATTTTCTCTCGCTGCCTAAATTACTTCTAGGTCATAAATTCTCCTTTGGAAGCAATATTAACTCTTTCACGTACCCTACTACTCTGTGCTGAGAACTGGATTAGCTGGAGAGGAAGAATCATTTGAAATGTTGTTAACTCCCTCAGTGTGCTAAGAATCTTTAGCAGTTTAAATTCATAGGAATGAAAGTCAACTTCCCGGTTGGGACACATTTTTGTCCCTAAAACTGACCTATCAAGAAGACATATCCAGCGCTTATACTGTCCTCAACACTATGTTACTTCTTTAGTTTTATTGAAGAAGAATTTTGTTAAAAGATCCTTTGCGGAAAGCAAACATAAGTTACAGAAAAATTATTTTTATCTTTGCATTTCTACCTCCAATATGTTGTAGTAGAAAGAGAACAGACCTGTCATGACCTGGATTTTGATTTGACCAGCCACCTTTGCTCTGTGAACAGGAGCCGGCTTCCACGACTCATGTATCTGTAAATGAGGGTGGCGATGTACTTAAGCCCTCCCCTCACCCCAAGATGAGCATGAAACTCAAGTGAGCCTGTGAGCATAGAATTGTCTGCAGAGGGAATCTCTAGACAAGTTCAGATGTTTGCTCACAGAGAAGCAGGGCTGTCCTAGTAAGGACGGGCTACTGCACAAGGGATCTCTGAGTCCATAGAAAGTGACATCATGAGGTCAGCCCTTCAGAATACCTGGTCATCACACCGACATGGCAGTGTCCGAAGCTGCTAGTGGAGAGACTCAGGTTTTAGACAGAGAGGCTGATGGGAGCTGTTGCTTTCGATCCTCTCTGCATGTTGATGTTTTAGATGGCAGAAGTTGGGCCATAAACTTAAAGAATGCAGTTTAATGGCTTCTCAGTCAAAGCAATCACCCTTTTGCGAAGTATTTGCTTAAAGAACAATTTAGAAAGACGTGAATGTTAATGGAGCAAAGGTTTCAGTTTAAATAATTTAAAAAAAACACTCTATGCAAGGGAAGTAGAAGGTCCCTTTGTCCATCTTTCTGAAGTACATCTCAAAGATATTAAAATTAAAATATCCTTCAAAAATCAACATAGATGCAAGAGTATTTGAATTTAGTTAAGTTTACATAAGAAGGTCGTTCTTAAATAGTGCTACAAATAAAATAGTTACGCTTTCCTTACAAAATTTCCAGAAGTACCGAACAGTTACACATACTGTTTTATACATCAAAACATATTTTATGGCCCTTTTATTAACAATTTGAATTAGAGCCAAGTGGATATGTATACAACTTTCTCCCAAGCCCTCTTCCATGGACTTGCTGCTTCACCAACACTCAAGAGTTTGCGGATCAGCAGGAGTCTTTTTCTTTCTTTTCTATTTTATTTTTATATATTTGAATTTTTTCCCAAGACAAAGTTTTTCTGTGCAGCCTTGACTGTCCTGAAACTCACTCTGCAGACCAGACTGGCCTTGAGCTCAGAGATCAACCTGCCTCTGCATCCTGAGTACATATGCCACCACCACCTGTCTAAGTTCTATAAAAGAAAAAAATGAAGTGTTTTGAGAGGTGATCTGCCCTACCCAATTCAACTAAAGAAATAATATTTTTATCTCAAGGATAGTCATGCTTTTTGTTTGCTTGTTTGTTTTCACATTCTAGAATCTAAAGAAAAATACAATGCTCCTTAAACACATGGGGTATCCTACACTGTTTACTTTGTAAGATTCTTGTGATTGCAGAATTCAGTAGAGTTGCTTTAAACATGACAGCATCTATTAAGGGTTTTCATTTGAATAAATCTTTGGGTTCATGTAGAAAGACATTTGTTTATAGCATGGCAGGCAGTGTCTACCATTTGGCACTGTGATTCATTAGGATCCATGTGTTTCCTGGAGTGACTGGCATGTCTAGCTCCATTCTGAAATTGGAGAGAGGGCTGTACAGAGTGGTTTTCAGTCTGTGAGTGGACACGAGAAAGGGGTTTCTTCAAATTGAAGGTACAGAAACATTTAAACAATTCAAGAGCTTTGTTTTTTGATCTATTTGGTGTGGGAGAATTGTCTGTATTCTGTCAATCATGTTTTAAATAAACGCTGATTGGCCAGGCAGGAAGTATAGGTGGTTCAACCAGGCAGAAAGTAGAGGTGGAGCAATGAGAACAGGAGTATTCTGGGAAAAAGGAAACTCTTCTCGCTGTTCTGCCCAGACCACCGAAGAGGCAAGATATAAGCTGCCCCGTGGAAAAAGGTACCGAACCATGTGGCTAACATAGATAAGAATAATGGGTTGATATAAGCTACAAGAGCAAATAAGAAGACTGAGCTAATGGGCCAGTTTTATAACTTATGGAGATCTCTGGGTGATTTTCTTTGGGACTTGCCGGCTGTGGGAACTGGGCAGGACAGAAACCCCAACAAGCCAGCCCGTCATGTTACAGTCTATTGATAGCAGCATTTTCCCACTTTGCCAAAACTCAGAATGGTTTAGACAGTATAGGGATGTGACTTTGTATAACACTGAAACCATTTTGAAGAATGTGTTATCTTTTCCCAATTGTTTTCATTCTTGATTATATCTGGGGAAAGACTGATATTTATGTTAACATTACCCCTCCCCCCACACTTTTTGTGTTTATGGAATGTATTATGCATATATAACCACATATGTGTGGGCAGATGGATGTAGTGTGTGTGTGTATGTGCATACACAATGCGAGCATGTGTATGGAGCCCCCAAATGGAAATTGGGCATCGTTAATCACTTTTAATTCTGTATATTAAAGTGGGGTCCTTCACTTAAACCCCAAACTCATCACTTCAGTTAATCTAGTTAACCAGAATGTTCCAGGGATCTGGTCTCTACCTCCCATTAGCTGAGTTTACAGACAACTCACCACAACCAGCCAGCATTTGAGTGTTGGGAGCTCAAACCCTAGATCATGTTTTCATGGTAAGAACTTTGCCCACCAAATGATCTCCCCAGCCCATATGATTCCATTTTAAAGAGAATTTTTCTATTCTTACTAATATACTTTTCTATTTTGTTTTTTTTTTTTTAAAGAGGACACTTTCTTTGCAAGCTTAGAACCTTAGTGAATAAGCAAGTGATCTTAAATTTCCATTCTGTTGGTTTGGTCTTACTATGTATACTTTTTACGCCTGGTATTAATTTTGAGTCTCCAACTCATTGAAGTTTCCTTTTAAAATAAAAAGAAAGTTAAATAAACACAAGAGTCAACTTGAAGAAACTATTGAATATATCACATGGCTAGTAAGTGTATGTAGCTAAAGTCATGAAAGAGAATGGCAAACTATTAAATCACCACCAACACCACCCTGTAGAATGTTCCAGACACTCTCAACATGGTGTATTAATTTTCCTTCTATATGCTTCCAGATTTAATAACCTCAGAGCATAGCATGAGGATTTAGCATCAGATCGATCCAGAGTCTGACCTGTTTTTCCATTGTCTAGCTTTGTGTGTAGAGATATGTTGTTTACCATCTATCTGAGTTGCTTCTGTCTGTAAGATGGAGACAAAGTTAGCTTTCAGGATGGAGTGGCTTACACAGTGACATGAGTAATTCTGCTGCAAGGTGACCACCAGCACAAAGGAAAGTTTCAAAAAGTGGTAGACGACAGAAGGTAGGTACTAGATTTCTTCTCATTTTACAGATGAGAAATGCAGACTCTGAGAAGATGTGTGACTAGTATTTTAAGTTTTTGCATGAAGTCATTTCTTGAGCATTGATTTAAATGTCAAAAGCCCAATTTTACCGCCTCCCATGATTGAATAGTTATGAGGAACTGAGGCTTTGACGCCATTATAAACAATTAGTCATGTTAGTTAGATGGACTTCAGAGGATGCTGTGTGTAAACCTGACCCTAGACACAACCTTTCCAATGTCCTGTTCCAGGACCACAGAGTGCAGTTGTCATGAGACTGAAGCAGGTGATAAGAAGGATCCAATGGGAGGGTGCAATGATAAAAATTAATCTTTATTACTGGAAACAAAACAGAAAGTGGGGCAATTCCATTTTTTAACCTTTCAATAAGATGTCCAGAGAAGCACGAGTTTTGGGAGCACTTAAAACAACACATAAAGCAGTTGTGCACACAACACTTGAAACAGTTGTGCACAAAGCATGTGAAGCAGTTGTGCACGCAATACCTGAAGCAGTTGTGCATGGAACAGGTGAAGCAGTTGTGCATGCAACATGTGAAGAAGTTGTATATGCAACATGTGAAGAGATCATACAAACATTTGCTTTCTCTCACTTGGTAAACACAACCCCACCGAGAATCATCACCACCTTCTGAGCCTATCACACTGTATCAAGTCTATGCCAGGTTAGATTGCTGTATGAAACCCAACTTGTTTGCTCATATCAAGCACAGGGCCAGCAATCTGTAACTGAAGTTCTATCACACACTTCTGGTACAACTTTTACATTAGAAGCTAAATAAGAAGGTGAACCCAAAGTAAATCATATAGTTATCCTCCTGGATATTGGAAGTAGACAAGATTGCCAGGCAAAACTTGGGTGCACGGGGATGTCGGGGGGTGGATGTAAGGGGAGATGGGTAGAGAGAAGGGAAAAGGGGAGGATTCAGGAGAGCTTGGGGGAATGGGATGGGTGGGATGGAGGAAGGGTGGGTATGGGAGCAGGGAAGTGAATATCTTAATTAAGGGAGTCATTTTAGGGTTTGCAAGAGACTTGACTGTAAAGGGGTTCCCAGGTCAAGGAGAGGTCCCCAGATTGTTCCTTGGGCAGCAGAGGAGAAGGTGCCTGAACTGGCCTTGTCCCATAGTCACACTGATGAATATCTTGCATATCACCATAGAACCTTCATCTGACGATGGATGGAGACAGAGTCAGAGACCCACATTGGAGCACTGGACTTAGCTCCCAAGGTCCAAATGAGGAGCAGAAGGAGAGAGAACATGAACATAGAAGTCAGGACCACGAGGGGTGCGTCCACCCACTGAGACGGTAGGACTGATCCAATTGGAGCTCACCAAGGCCAGCTGGACTGGGAGTGATGGAGCATGTGATTAAACTGGACACTCTGAATGTGGCTGGCAATGAAGGCTGACTGAGAAGCCAAGGACAATGGCACTGGGTTTTGATTCTACTGCATGGACTGACTTTGTGGGAACCTGATTTGTTTGGATGCTCATCTTTATAGACCTGGATGGAGTGGGGAGGACCTTGGACTTCCCATGGGGCAGGGAACCCTGACTGCTCTTAGGACTAGAAAGGGAGGGGAAGATGGGGAGGGGGAGGGAAAAGGGAGGCGGGGAGGAAGTGGAAATTTTTAATAAATAAATAAAAAATAAAATAAAATAAAGAAAGCAATCTCAACCTGGTCAGAATGGCCACCATCTGGAAAATAGGTGACTGTAGATGCTGGAAGATGTAGGGAAAGATGCACCCGTATTTACTGCGGGGGTGAATGTGGAGTACTAGTACAAAACAGTATAGGTGTTACGGAAATCATTGTGGAGATTTCTCAAAAACTTAAACACAGATGGAGCTGGAGAGGTGGCACAGCAGTTAAGAGCGCTGGCTGCTCTTCCTGAGGACCTGGGTTTAATTCCCAGTACCCACATCAGGAAGATCTCAGGAAATCTAACACTTTCTTCTGGTCTCCTCAGACATATCTGCACTGACATGTGCATACGTACACATATAAAATAAAATATATAAAATAAAATCTTGTGAAAAATAAAAAGAAATTAAGCCCAGAACTACTATATGAAGCAGCTATACCACTCCTGGGTATGTACACAAAGGACTCTTCAGAGCTACAGAGACGCTCATGCATCCATGTTTATGGCTGCATTATTCGCAGGGACAAGGCAATGGGAACAAGCATGGATGACCTTCAACAGAAGGCTGTGATGCAGTTGTGGTGCATAGACACAAGGGAGTCTTAGCTGTAATGAAAAATGAAACTTGCAGGGAAGTGAGAGAAGCTGGGAAGTAGTATATTAAGGGAAGGGATCCAAACAGTTTTCCTTTCTCTCATGTGTTTGTGTGTAGGTTTGAACGCGTATAGGCCAAGAAACCAGAAAAAAGGTATTGAGGAAACGAGTGGGGCCTAGGACACAGGTAGCGTGAGAGCAGGAGGCTACTGGGACCAGAAGGATGCAAGCTTGTGGGGGGGGGGGCAGTAAGATGGGAAGAGAAGCAGGCAGCAGAATCAACAGAAGCGAACTTTGTTTGGAGATGCCACAGTGTCATTTTGTACACCCATTAAAACCTTTTGGAAAGAATATGAAAATAACCAGTTTTGTTACAACCCCAAACCTCGGAACAGGATTGAGATCAGATCATGAGTCAGTGGGGGAAGAAATGAAGAACTGACAAATCCTGATCTGCTTCATAGCTTATCTTGGGCTTGGTCACCCCTCCTTTACACACCCACTCAGAGCAATCTGGTTATATTTATTCACATGCTTCCCTAAGTGACAAGAGACCCTCATCGTGGTATTTGTCAGCAAGCAATAATCTTCCTTAACCAAAAAGATGGAGTTGTCTGGATCACATTCAGCATTCTTGTCGCAGGGTTGATTATGCTGTTGCAGACGGTATCAGCAATGCCAGTTAAACAAGGATGCTCGTAAAGATGAGAACCCAGACATCACCAAATGTCATCAGTGTAAGGAGCTGTAATTGCTTCCTGAAGCCGGAGATTGGATCTACTTTTCACATCAAATTTTTGACCAGTACATTTGTAATTTCTAGGTGACCTTTCTTGTCATTTGATTGCTTAGCAAATTAGATATGTAAACAGAAAACGATAGCAATGAAAATCGTTGCTTGTTTATTTGGTCAAAGCTGACCAACATGCGCAAATAGTAAATGTCTGTGAGAAACACATGATTCTGGTAGAAGAGAAAGATTCCCATGAAACAGTTAATTCCCTAGAGAAGCCAAGCTATTTGGTAAATTCAGGCATTTCAGCATTACTAGTAAGGCAAAGTGGCAAACTGCCAAGGAGAGATGGAACAGGTTCACAGGCATGCTTGTTACCGGCATCTTGATTTGTGGCAAACTCATTTGCCGCAGGAAGTCACTGGGAGAGGGAGGAAGGGGAACAGAGTCTACAGTTGTGTCTAACACGAGCCCAGACAAAACAGTAATCAAAACCCAGGAGCTGACATTCAATCATTAAAGCATCCCAGCCATTGGTACCGTGTTATCTGGTCAAAGCCGAGGACATTCCAAAGAAGGCAGAATTTCAATTTCTGAAACCAGAAACCAGAAAACAGCATCTAAACAGCAGTATCAGACATGGTAATGGCATTAGAATAGCACGGGTTTAATAGCAAATTTTGGTGATGCGACTGCAGGAAGAGGGAAGCGAATTTGTAGCGTTCATTTGTTTTGCTGCCTTTTCAGCAACATACAAGTGTATTGTACGTGCACACACAATGATGCCATTATGTTATGGCAGCGGTTGGGGAAATGGCTACAGCTTGATTAATTGTAGAACAGAATTGCTTGACAGCAGAGCTGTCAGATATCAAAACACTTGCCAGGTTCTTTAATTGGACAAGTCGAGGAATGTATAGTGTTGCGCTGTAACCAGAATCAATCTACAAATTGAGTAAAAGTTAACTCTTTAATACGTTCTTCCTTCTTATCTGTAAAATGTTGAGAGAGGGAGAGAAAGAGAGAGAGAGAGAGAGAGAGAGAGAGAGAGAGAGAGAAAGAGAGAGAGAGAGAAAAGCATACCAAAACTTCTACAGAAATGAGTCTATATATTCAAGATTGATAACTGATAAATAAATGAAGGGACAGAATTTGGGAAGATCTTCCAAATTCCCGAAGAGTTTTTATGTACAGTGTTTCATTTAGTCCTCACAACACGGACACCAACCAAGAAGCATTTCCACTCAACTACCTACAAAGCTTGCTCCATACCAGGTTTTATGCAAGTGCTTGAGAGAGAAGCATGACTGGAATTTCTGTAGCCAATGAATTTAATAATGAAGAAACCAAGCAGAGCAATGAAGATGGTCTGTTAGTTTTTGCCCGAGATACCACAAATTTCTATCTTTGAAACAAAAAAGTTAATGTTTCTATCTCTTCACCAGGCTACGTCTGAGCCAAGTAGATCAACTTAGCCTAAATGCAACAGGTTTTCAAAGTGGAAGCTGGCTTCCAAGGCACTCCAAATTTCATACCACTGAATCAGTTTAGCAAAATAACTCAATACTAAGAGCACCTGCCTATTAGAGCAAGGTTTCTAGACCACTGATTTTATTTCCTTTATAGCAAAGCTGAATAACCTTGCATTCAAACAGTCAATTTCTCATCTTCAACACGTGAAGAGCTCTGAAGACATTCTCTCCTGCCTTCTGACGAGAGGGCTGGGTAGACTGTAAACCGAGGACTTCTCTTAGGCTCACTGGAGAACAGGGCTTCCTGACAAAAGCCACAGTATCATTTGGAAAGGCCAGTGATTCTCTACTTTATTCTCCATAAAAAAAAAAAAAGCCACTCCTCTTGAAGAGACTCAGGTAAAGGCTAGCATAGATGACTTTGTCACCACACCCTCCCATCAGGAGCTCCAGTGGTACGATGTCTCCGTACAATAGTGACCAGAATGATGCAAGTTTTGATGACAGGAGTAAGGTGGCAATTGCTGCCTCTCTCGACTGTAGATAGAATGGTTTCCATGTTAGTGGCAAGGAACTGTGGGGGTGAGGCTTCAGAAATGGGACCACGCCCTATCGCTGCACCCAGTGGCTCTGACATCCATTGATACTACTTGGCTGAGTCAGCTGCCTACCTCACAGCAACTTGCAAAATTGTCAGGTTGGTTTTTTCATTTGTTTGCTTTTTTTTTTTTGTAGTTTTCGATTTCTTCTGTGGATTGCTTTTAAAATCTTCTTTAAAGAGGTTTTTTCCCCCTCATCAACTAGGGATGAATGACTCTTATTCCCCCAAAAGAAAAAAAAATCTTAGTGCATATTAGGTTCTTTAATATTAACATTATACATCCTGAAATAATATAATAGTCTATCCCAAGGTGGCAAACTGGGTTTTAAGTCTTTTTTTAAATCCTCTCCCTACTTTGTTCTCTTCTTCTCCTTCCCTGCTTTTCACAGAGGTCATACAGATTACTATTTACTTCCATCATTTTCTCTCATGGTCAAGCCAAACTTTAGCCAGTGCAACGTTCAAGTGCCCATGTTGTGTACACACTACAGCCTCCTTACTTTCCAACAGGATCCTCCAGCATCCTCCCAAGCCCCACCTCTGACTGCTCCGAGACCTCGGTTGTTTTCATTTAGACACTGAGATCTGTACCTTCTATTGTGCTCAGTGCTTCTGAGATGTTTTCAGTAAAGCAGTAAGGAATATCTTTTGTAAAAACACTGCATTCCTGTGGATAGTCAGACCATAATGGACAATGGCATTAGAAGACATCATTATCACTGACTGCATGAAAAATAAGACCCAGGGAAGATTACATGTCTTAGGTCATTGTAGCAAATCTGGGTCTTGAACCATGCCTTAAGCCCCCACATCTTCAACTAAGCTATTTCTAGAAGAAACTTCTATCTTGCTTATATTCAGCAAGTACCTTTATATGTTAGGAAATTTTCCATAATGGTGATTCCTGATTCTTCTAGTTAGAAACCAGAATTTATTGCTTTAATAAACAATAGGCAGGTGCTAGCCTGGCCAAGTATTTGAATGCACGAAGACTTCAATTTGAAGAATGGTATGAATATGTGGGTACTGTACAAATTTTATTTGATTGTGATTGTTGTAAGAGACCTTTGGTTGTGGAGATCTTGTAGAAGGGATTCCAGAATCCATAGTATAAACAGTGTGATCTCCCACTAGCCAAAACAAAAGCAAAAACAAATAAAAAGTCCTGGGATGTTTGCTAGAGCCATCCTTTGGCATAGCATGGCCAGATTCTAGTTGTACGTTCTCCAAGCCTGAGTTTTATTCTCCTAGATTTTAGTGAATTTTGATGAGTTATTTCTTTGTTTAAACTAGTCCAAGTAAAGAGCTGTTGACAGCAAAGATTGTTTAAGCTGCTTTCCCCAAACAGTGCGCCATGGCAGACGGGTGAGCCCCAATGGGAAGTAAGTACGGCTTCAGTATGAGTTCAGGTCATTTTTGAGCTCGGTTGGATCTCCTCACCCAGCTCTCCTCCTTGTAAGTGAGTGGCTCTTGCTGTAAATTTCTACTGTCAGGACTCTTCACCTTCTGTAATGAATACGATGGGAGTAAGGATGAGGGACAAATGTGCCACTGCAGCAGGGACGAAGATGCTAATGTCTGGGGGAGCCAGCCCTGTCTGCATGTATGAAGACAAAGCCGACTCCACCCCAAGGCAGAGATGCTGTCCCGTGAACACTGTTTACCACTTGGTGTACCAGCATCTCCTCAACATGTGAGGCGACTTCTTCTTTTCAGTAACCATGTTATAATTTGAAGACCCAATGGAAGACTGAAAAGGAAAGTATCAATTCTTTAAATATAGAAACTGCAATAATAGATTCCTTGTTGAGTAGACACTTAACAAAGACCGTGGGGATGCATCTAACTTAGGAGATTCCTCTCTTCTAATAGAGAAACAAGGGTCTCAGCTGTACCAACCCCCTGAATGTAAAGCTTTGAAATTGCAATGGCTGTCATCACTGTATGGTGTAAATCTCAGGTCTCTTAGACTTCTTGCTACTGAAAGTCTAGAGAAGCTTCTCAGAGCCTATGCCTGGGTTTTTCTTGTGAATGCCATGATTTATGCACACTAACTACACTATGAATAGTACAATGCTGGGGAGCTCCTCACAGGGGCATTTGGTCTCATTTTATATCCAGAAGCTTTCCCTGGAGTGGAGGTTAACCTGAGACATGAGCAGGTATGAGTCAATAAAGTACATGGGGAGAAAGGGGAGACGTTTTCTGAGGCCTTCTTTGTGTATTGTGGATGTGACTGAAGAAGCTAGAGGCCCCGTCTGCATTGCTGGGAATTAACAGAACACTTGAGGCTCCCTTCACAGTAAATAGGACACAGAGAACACTCCTATTTTTCTAGGTAAACTTGAGATTGCCCTTTGAACAACGTGACAGAGGCAAAGTCAGCAAATTACTTTTAGTTTCTCAAAAGCTTAGCTATTAATAGTTTGGTTTTTGGCCAGAAGTCTTACCCAGAACACCAACACTCAGTTAATGGGCTAGAGAGATGGCTCAGTGGTTAAGAGCACCAGCTGCTCTTTCAGAGGTCCTGGGTTCAATTCCCAGCCCCACATCATGGCTCACAACCATCTATAATGGGGTCTTATGCCCTCTTCTGGTCTAAAGGTGTACATGCAGATAGAACATCATATACATAAAATAAATAAATATTAGAAACAAAATAACCCCTGCATAAACACTCAGTTGTACATATTTGATATATCCCCCATGGCTTTGCATATGAAAATACAAAAAGAACTGAGACTCAACTTTTGACTTTCTCATGTGATCGACTGGACAGACAAGCTGTGTCAGATGAGGAAATCAGGGTTACAGCGATTAATGCATGAGAGGAAGGTGGCTAAGAAGTGACCAGAGCACAGCAGCATCAACCAAAGTGAACTTTTCAGTTAGGATTTATGCCGCATTTATGGTTGCTTATATTTCTATCTATTGTAAATGATATAATGTGTAATTTGTGTCTGTGTCGGTAAATTCTGATCAATTTAAGTTAAAAAAAAAACTTTGTTAGTTGAAGGCTGGAAATGGTGACTACTATCCAGAAGTATTTTCAGCATTCTTAACATAGCTAACTTTATTTTTTCCCAATGTTTTAGACTATGGGGTGCATTTGCCATTATTTTCAAATTATCGCATGTCTCAAAAAAGTGAGCAGAATTGCAGTTCTTACTTATGCTGTTCAAAAATCAATTGTGGTTGGAAATACAAATGGGCTGGGAGAAATATCACAGTCCCCTAACCACCGGTGTAGGATGGGAAGGAGAGGGCCTGGCTTTCATGAGGAAACACAGATATATCCAAAATGAAGCTCCTCTCCTACAGCGTTGACTTATTGAGAAGTAGGAGGATGCTTTCTTCATGGTCTCATTCTTGTAGAGAGAAGAAGTTAAGTAAGGGACATTTGTCCTTTTTCATGCAATATTCTTTCAGGTTTAGGTACATTGTGTTGGGGGTGTTGGTTTGTTTTGTTTTGTTTTCTTAGTTCATTTGATTTGGTTTTCATTGGTTTGTTTTTAAGCTTTTCCTATCAAAATAAGTTTCTATACATCCCAACACAATTTCCTGATAAACAAAAGAAAATAGGACAGGAAGCATCCTGATACCATTTGACACTGTTCTCAAACTACTGAATCTTGGGAAATCATCTGCTGCCCTTACCAAGAGCAAGCCTTCAAGCAAAAGAACATTCTCTTAAAGACAGGCAAGTGATTATAGACAGTTTATTACTTTTCTTGTGCACAGCTAAAGAGTATCAATATACTCATGTCAAAATTAAATTGTGGTTTCTTTAAGCCTAGCAAAGATTACCTACTCATTTGTAAATGAAAAATAACAATAATATCATATTATTAAATAAGGGTAAGAAAATCTAACAAATTTCTTGTTCTTTTATATCCATAAAAGCTATATGAATTCTTTTCCCTTTTTAGTATTTATTTTATTTTAAATAATATTTTGTTCATTCTTTGAGCATTTCATACATGTATACAATGTGCTTTGATCATCCCCAGCTACTATTAACTCCCTCTAATTCTCCTTAGTGCCCCTCCCTCAATTTTCTTTCTAATTTTATGTTCCTTTAAAAACATGTTGATAATAATCTCCTGAATCCAATTAGTACTGTCCATTTGCTCGTGGACGTGGGGCCATCCACTGGAACATGGACAACCTTCAAAGACCACACACTCAAAGGGGAGTGGCTTTTGCTTCTCTTAGTAGCCTCCAACTGCTAGTAATTCTTCCACAGAGGATGGAACCTCAGGACTCCCCTCTCTCAGCCGTGGTTAAATTTTGACTGGATTGATATTGTGCAGATCTTGTTCAGGTAGCCACAGATGCTGTGGAATAACATTTATAATAAACTTAGCATATCTAGAAGTCAGTATTTCACAACTCCTCTCCCATCTACCAGCTTGTATATTATTCTTTCCCCCTTATTTGCAAGTTCTTTGAGGCTTGGATGGGAAGATATTGATACAGATGGTTCATCCTCAGCTGAACGTTCATAGTTTCTTATAGTTATAGTTTCCATTGCTGTGAAGTGGTGTGGGAGAATTGTCTGTATTCTGTCAATCATATTTCAATAAAACGCTGATTGGCCAGGCAGGCAGTATAGGCGGGAAAGCCAGACAGGAAGTAGGGGTGGAGCAAAGAGACTGGGAGTATTCTGGGACACAGGAAGCTCCCTCCATCACTCCTGCGCAGACCACCGAAGAGGCAGCATGTAACTTGCCCAGCTGAGAAAGGTACGGAGCCATGTGGCTAATGTAGATAAGGATAATGGGGTAACATAAGTTATAAGAGTTAACAAGAAGCCTGACCTAATGGGCCAATCAGTTTTATAACTTATAGAGATCTCTGTGTGATTGATTTTCCTTGGGAGTTGCTGGTTGTGGGGTACTGGGTGGGACAGATACCCCAAGAAGCCGGCCCTCATGTAACAGTGAAGAGAAACCATGACCACAGGAACTCTAATAAATGAAAACATTTCATTGGGTTGGCTTACATTTTTAGAAGTTTAGTTCACTAACATCATGGCAGGACATGGTGGCACGCAGACAGACATGGTGCTGGAGAAGGAGCTGAGAGTTCTACATCTTGATCTGCAGGCAACAGGAAGCAACTGTGTGCCCCACACTGAGTGTAGCTTCAGCAAAGGAGACCTCAAAGCCTGCCCCCTCCAGTGACACAATTCCTCCTACAAGATCCATACATATTCTAACAAATCCACACCTCTTAATAGTATTACTCCCTTTGGGGGCTATTTTCTTTCAAGCAACTATAACTAGTTATAAGATTTTGCATTAATTTCTCTATCTAAAAATGAAGTTCTCTTATCAAAGTTGAGAGCAGCACAAACCTATGGGTATAGAACAAACATAAATATTTGCAAGTCAGTTTGGCTGCTTGACCATTTAGCAAATCAGCAACCGTAGGATTCCCCAAAGGGCCTACATTTTCCCTATCTACTGTCTTTTAACCAGGTATATAGTATCAGGGATGAATTCTGTCCTATAGAGCAGGCCTCATATCTAATCAGAAAGCAGTTGGTTATCCCCATAACCATCATGCCATTATTGTACCCAGTTTGCCTGGAACGTTGGTTTTATAGCATGCAGAATCTAGCACTGAGTACGACTATTAATGTTCCTGGTAGCATACATCAGGGAGAGAGTTTCTTAGTCAATTTGAGGTCAATTTCTCTATGTCCTGAATCCAAAGTGAATGTACTTGTACTTTTCATCAGAAAGATCTTACTATTTAGTTATGTTGGGCAGCAAAAACAATGGCAATAGCCTAGAATCTTTGGGGTGCCTCTGGAGTCTTGTTGATGAATAATTCACGGAGAGGTGTCCTGTGCCTGACACTGAGATTTTTATTTAATAACTCAGGTCTTCTGGGAGCAGCATTATCTACTCACACGAAGTATGTGTATTTAAACCCCCTTACAGTTATTATGGAAAAACGTATCACATGAAAGTTACCACATAAGTAGCTCTTAAGTATGATGTTCTTTATCCATAACTATGCTCACACCATTGTGAAATTGTCTCCACCTTCCATCCTTAGAACCTTTTTTCATTTTTCCCCAAATAAAAGACTAAAATAGTTACCCATTCTCCTCTCCTCTGTCCTGTAACTGCTTTGTAATTCTAAACATCAGGTGCTAATTCTTTCCGATGTTTATAAATAAATAGTACTGTCTGTCATCTGTGAATGAAGATGACTTTATTTCTCTTCCTGATCTGCCTACATTTATTTCCTTCTCTTATCATTTTGGGTTTGTTGGGATTTTTAGTATGTAATTGAGAATAAATGCCAGGAGAGGATATCTTTCCCTTACTCATGGTATTTATAGAAAAGCTTCAGTTTTCTCTTTGTATGTATGAGGTGAGCTCTTTCTATGTGTGATCTTTATAGGAAAGCTCCAGTTCTCTCTTTGTTATGTATAATGTGAGACATAGCTGCTTTTGAAATCTGGTTAAACATGTTCCATTACTCCTAGCTTACCGTTTAAAAATTGTGAATAGATGTTAGGTCATTGTTAAATACTTTTAAGGGGGATATTTTCCAATATGGTCATTTAAATTTCTTTCTTTAGCTTTTTGAGATGATAGGCTAACTGATTTTAAATTGTTGACCCAGTCTTGCATGCCGGGAAATAATTTTATATAATCATGGCATAATTCTTTTTTAGACACTGTTATATTCAATTTGATAATATTTTTGAGGCAGTTTTCATCTGTGTACATGAGAGATGTACATGAGAGATTATTAATCTCCTTTTCTGGTGATGTCTATCTGGTTCTGGTAATAAGATAAGTGTCACATTAGAAAGAATTTTCTCTGCTTTTATCTTCTTGAAGAATTTGTAAATTATTGGTATAGTTTCTTCCCTGAATGCTTGGCAGAATTTACCAGCAAACCTGTCTTGTCTTGTTACCTGATGGTATGGAAAGTTATTGATCATTTATTCAATCTTCTCACTATTTATGTATTTATTTATGTTGTTTGTTTCTTCTGGTGTGAGTTTTTGGCAGATTTTATCTTTCAAGGACTTGAACCATTTCATGTAAGTTACCAACTTGTGGACTGGGGTTGTTCAGTTTACTGCCACTATTCTTATAATGTCCAGAGGATTGATAACAATAACAACTTTAGTTTTAGTGTGTGTGTGTGTGTGTGTAAGTGTGTGCTGTATGTTACATGTGCTGGATGCACAGGAATGGGCAGGTGCACAAGCCCATGTATGCCAGTGAAGAGGTCAGAGCAAGTCATTGGGTGTCTTTTTCTAATAGCTTTTAGCTTTATTGTCTTCACTGACTCCAAAGCTTACCGTATCAGTGAGGCTGACTGGTCATTGAACTCTCAGGACCTGCCTGTCTCTGTCCCCCAATGCTGGGTTACAAGCTCACACAGAAGTGCTTTCCCTGATGGTTACATGCATGCTAGGAATTCAAACTCTGGTCCTCACGCTTGCAGGACCATCTCTTCAGTCCCGAATTTAAACATCTTTTATTGGTCTTTAATCTTTACAACTACATATAAAACACCCAAGTCTTGTCAGAATTCTAACCTCATCTTTTCAATGCCTGATGCATATGCTCATGGTCCCCTGGGGTCATCTAGCACCTTCGTTTACTGGTAGGAAAGGAGAAGAAGCGGAAACATTATCATGTAGAGGGAATTTTGCTTTCTCGATCCAGGCAATTGACATTCTACTAGATAACAAGCATGCTAGGTCCAAATATCTCCTCGGAGATAAATGTTTAGTAAATGTGAAGGAATGAGAACCTTATGTTCTTGTGACCCCACTGGGGAAACAGACACTGGGAAAACACAGACACTGAGCATGAGTACCCTCAAAGCCCAGAGGATGACGTAAGGGCAGCTCTTTACTGCTAGACTCAAGGAATCGCTCAGCCCATACACAAAGCCAGAAGGACACCCCTGCTTTCTGTTCTGTTCTTCTTTGGCCCCAGTGCTGGTAGGAGGAGACAAGAACTTTAACCTGTTCTCAATGAGTGGTCAAAGCCGCAACTCCTCCTTCTATCCGTCCTCATCACTCTGCAAGAGTGGAGCCTTTCTCGCCTTCTCTGTCCCTTCCTCTCCAGTTGTCCCCCCGACTCCTATTTCAGCCCTGCTATGAGGCTATTAGTCTCAAAGCCAACGAGAATAGACAGGAAGTCCCAATATGCCACATTTAACTGATCTTAAAATAAATATGTTCAGAAAGGGGAAAGTGTAGACAAATTTCTTGCCATGCTGCGGTTGGGTTTCTGACAACTGAGCTTCCCTCCCTGCCTCAGAACTATATTAAAAAGAAAGAAACTGGAATTATGCAGTAGAAGCAAGGTACTTCCCACCCCTGAGAATATGCAAAGTTCAAGAACAGTATCTGTGAAATGACTGCTCTGGCATTAATCTCATTTAAAAAGATGAGATTTAAGAAGACAGCCGAATCCCCTTTTGCCTCCCACTCTATCCACATACAGAAGATCAAGTGTTCCAGATTCAAGTGCAAAAGCAGAGAGTTTCTTTCTGACTGACTCACAAAGCCGAGAGCCTGGGCTTGATAAGAGCAAGGATATGACTCTTGTCCCCAGTGCACATTCCCACTTCCTTTGAAAGAGACAACAGGAGCCAATCATTTTCTAAGAGGGTCTTAACATTTAAAATAGGGCGTCTCCTAGAGGGATTCCAACTCAGCTGAGAATCAACAATACTTAACCTGCTTTAAAGCTAGAGTGTTCTTCATCTATTTGAGATTTTCCAGCACCTGGGATGATTTTTAAATTCTACCCAAGAAGGAAAGAAAGAGGAAGAAGTTCACCCAGGAGCTGAGTCCAGAGTTGAAGTTTTAGCAGAGTCTGTAATGGATAAGATGAACCCGAACTCCTCTGAGCCATGCTTAGGTCACGTCTGGCTCCCCAAACAAACAACAAAGACACATGAAAGAAAGACACAGAGCCACAACACCTACGTCTGTTCCCATCTGCTATCCCTTAGTGGTGTAATTCTGCCATGTTAGCCCCACTTCTCAAAATCTAATATGATGTAGAGATTTGATGCATTTCTGAAAAGTTTCATTCAATAAAAATATGATCCATCGCTCAAGGCATGGTCCCTAACTCAAGTCATGTTCCCTGGTTCAAGTCATGATCACGAGCTCAAGACATGGTCCTTAGCTCATGACAGGGTCCCTAGCTTGAGTCTTGGTGCCATAGCTCATGGCACAACTGAGTTCTGAATGGAACCTTAGTGGGTAAAACCTAGTTTAAGAAAGCTGGGTACTTGGGCTGGAGAGATCACTCAGAGGTAAAGAGCACTGGCTCCTCTTCCGGAGGTCCTGAGTTCAATTCCCAGCAACCACATGGTGGCTCACAACCATCTGTAATAAGGATCTGGTGTCCTCTTCTGTACTGCAGGATACATGTAAGAAGAACCCTGTGTACCTATTAAATAAAAATCTTTTAAAAAAGAAAAAAGAAAAGAAAGCTGGGTACTGTTTTCATGCCCTGAAGCAGATGCTTGTCAGTCTCCTCCCTTCCTCTTTTTGCTCCCCATAGTGACCAGCCAAGCAGCTTCTTCCATCAGGTGCTCCTGCAGTGATAATGCTGCCTTTGCCACCAGCCTGAAAGAGACCCTCCCGCTCAGTGGGCCAGGAGAAGCCTCAGAACACGTGAGCCAAAGCAACACCTTCTTCCTCAGAATCATTTCAGGCATTTTATCAGTTGTAGAAGCTGTCTAAAACAAACAGGCACTGGTGAACTATGAAGTGGAGAGAGAACAGACTAAACGAAGGATTCCTTTTAAGGTGACAGAGTTTCAAGTCCAACAGTCCTGCACAAATGTAGAACAGTTAGTATGTAGCCTCTTCCCCCATTCCCACTTTCTCTTCACCTCATCTTTACAATGGTAGCACATTTCTAATGTATACATTGCACCTTTAGCACACGCCTTTCTTTACCTATACTAACTTCCTGCCTCCCTGACTTGGTTTTCTATTCAGCAATGGTAAGACTTGTCTGTATGTATACACATAGGTGTCTACTTGGTCGCCTTTGTAAACGCAGGCAAATAAATAGCAGATATTTTGTGATGGATGCAGGTCTCTTGAAAGGAAGTTTCAGATTCATCTTCACTACCTCTCTGTTAGCCTCCCTCCCTGCAGGCAAACCCAGACGAGTAAGCTGTGTTGCTAAGCCACGAAGGTGCACAGAGGCATTACTGTTCTCTTTGATCACACCTGCAACTCACTGTACAAGCAGTGACAATGGTGACACTCGTCAGATAATGCTCTGCTGTCTCTCTGAGGAGAGCAGCCAAATAGGGGCGGTTTCTCATGTAGTACCTGGGCGCTCCGACAGGTCTACTATTTTCCCACAAAATAACAAGGCACAATGTTGCCTTTGTACTGAATTCAAGCCTGCTCTGGGGCTAAGTCTCGGGAGCATTCACAGTGTTCTCCCGGGCTGCTGAAAAGCTCACCCACACAAAGAGATGTATCGTGTATTCCCGCACAAATGGCTTGGTATGCACACCTTGCCTGAAAAGCCAAAGGGATATTTCAATTCCAGATTCTTGGCTGAGGAAATGCTCCCTCTCACATGAGACTCTGTTAGATATAAATAAAATGTAGATCATGAATTACTTCACCACGGACTCAGAAACCACAACAAATTCAGGAACCTGACCAAATATTTAAGTGACTACGGTGAATGTATGTGTGCGTGTGTGTGCATGCGTGCACATGTACGTGTGATTCATGACCTCTGGGGGCTTAATTTGTATATTCATATAAATCTGTTTCTCTTCTATATGCTGGTAGAGGATTTCTGCTGAGGAATTTCATTATATTAGTAATATAATTGCATATAGAATCTAATTAAATTAGAATTTCAATACTTTTTTGCTAATGAAGACTAGAGATAATCAACTTTTACTTTTTAGAATTCATTAGTAGTTTGGGGAGATGCAAACAGCGACCAACAGCATTTGGGAGATGGCACAAGTGGAAGGAACTGAAGACTCTCTGTACAGAATATAATGAACTTCTTAGAAAACTGAGGTGCTGGCTGGGGAGCAAAATTGAAGCATCTCAATGGGAGAGATGGAAACCAGAGAGAAAGGTCCTGAGCCGGGGAAAGGTGTTAAAGCGTTGCATCAATATGGTTAAGCACTAACTAGAAGTGTTGTCTAATACTAATTAAAGTCATTTGCTAACCCCGTACTAGGAACCCAATCTTCAGGAAAATCCATTTCACATGTAAGTTTAGTTCACCAGGAGAATGGAAGATTCCATGTCTTACCAAGAAGCGGACTGGTGGGGAAAGGGACGGGGTACAGAATTTGAGCTTCAGGTACCATATCAAATTCTGAGAGTAGGAGCTGGAGCTCGAGATGACCAGGAGATGGGAGGCACTCAGAACTGTTTGAGAGGCGGAGGAGAGGGAAATACAAGCTTGTTAATTTGAATGTGAAAACCAAAGCTGCCCGCTGTGCTGGTGTTTTGTCAACTTGGCACAAGCTGGAGTCATCTGGGAAGAGGGAATGTCAGCTCAGACCATGCTTCCATCAGACTGGCCAGTAGGTGAGCCTACGGGACACTCTTAGTTAATGATTAATGTGTAAGGGTCCAGGCCTCTCCAGGTGGTGGCAACCCTGGGCAGGTGACCCTAGGTGTCCCGCGCTCGGCCTCGCCAGCAAGAATGACGCGGGGCACTTAGGATTCTTCTGCAGTAAAGCTTTAATGCGTCTTGAGAGGGAGAGCATCAGCTTCCAAAGCGGAGACCCAGAATGAGGGGAACCCAGCCCTTATAAAGGAAACAGTCCTCGCTTCTGACGTGTCACTCTTGGATTGGTCCGCTGCCTATTATCCCAGGTGATGCCTCGGAAGTAGGCAGGGATGCAGCCGTAGAGAGTTACCAAGCACGTGCGCTGGGATTAAAGGCGTGTGCTACATCACCTTGAACTCATAGAGGTCTGCCTGTCTCTGCCTCCCAGGCATCGGGACCAAAGGCGTGTACTACCACGCCTTGAGGTTGCAGAGGTCAATCTGCCTCTGCCTCCCAGGCATCAGGACTAAAGGCGTGTACCACCACACCTTGAGGTCACAGAGGTCAATCTCTACCTTTGTCCCTTGAAGCAATGGAGAATGTGGTTGCGGCCCTCCACACCTAGGGTATATAAGAAGGCAAACTGAGCAAGTCAGCAGGTGCAAGCCAGTAAGCAGTGTTCCTCCACGGTCTCTGCTTCAGTGACAGCACCCAGGTTTCTCTCTTGAATTTCTGTACGGCCTTCTCTCAGTGAGGGACTGTGATTGGGATTTGTGAGCAAGTAACCCCTTTTCCTCCCTAAATTGCTTTTGGTCATGGTGTTTATCACAGCAACAGAAAACAAACTAAGAGGTAGGCGTAGGTTGCAGGAACTGGGATATACAGTTATACGAGTTATATTTGGGAGAGAGCATTGAAACATGCAATACAAATCAGCACAAGTTATTTCCTCCTGTGTGCTTTTGCATTGAAAGTAATTTAGGGTAGGAAGCTAGTGTGCACCCAATGTTTTACCCTAATAAAACTCGTTACTTCCCAGAGAACATTTCCAGATCCTCTGGCGCATTCCTCAAATATTTTCTGCCCAGAATCCAATCATTTATGGAATGTGATAGTCAATGACGTAACTGCTGTGTTATGCTTCTCTTAGTGGGTTCTGTATCATGTTGTCTGGCCATAGGGCTCGCAAAACCAAACCCAGGGCACATTGTGGGCACTGGAGTGAGACTGCTTCTGCCTCTAAGATAGCAACAACACAGAGAATGGGAGAGATGCAACCACAGAAAGGTGTGATAAGTACGTAATGTAGATACAGACGAGAAGCTGTGGGCACTCAGAGAAGGGAAGGTTCAATTGCCTGGGAAAGACGCAAGCAAGGAAGAGAAGGAAGCATTTGTTGGCAAGATGATGTTTGAGCTGTGCCTTGAGGGAATTTGCCCAGAGAGAAAAGGAAAGCAGAGCATCCCAGAATGATAGAACAATATACATAAAAGCCTGCAATGATGAGACGCTGGATTCAGAGGATGGTGTGGCCTGTTTTAGATGGTTTTTAGAGGGGAAATGGAAGGGAAATAGAAACCAAATGCCAAAAGACTAGGAATGTGGCATTAAGAATTTTGATTTATAGGAAGTCAGAGATGCCGTGGCGCTCACATGAATTCATCAGCTGGGATAATTGCAGGTTTTTGTTTTGCCAGAGAGGAGGAGGTATAAAGGGTCAAGGGGAGGAGTGCAGCAAAAAGACATCTTCTGAAGTTGGAAGTGCTGTGTCTCAAGGCAAGCCTAAAGATGTATTCTGGATGAGACACTGTCACTAGACTCAGGAACTCACTGCTGCTGTGCTTATTTGCACAAGATCTGTATAAGATCGGGCCTGTTAGTATTTTATCACAAGTGGTGGAGAGGCCTTCTTTGAGGAAGTACAGGGAGTTAATATTTGCAGGTAGAAAGGGTGTCATTTTTTTTTCAGTGGTATAGTTGACCATGATGCAGAAAAGAGCAAACAACCAACTTCCTACCGATGCTCATACAAGAAATTTTAATTCAGTTCAGCGGGTCCCACACAAAACAAAGACAAGAGTATAAGAGATGTTTTGGTAAGAAAGGTTTTAGAGAGGGAAGGAGGGAGGTAAGAGAAGGGGATGGAGAATAAAAATAACTAAAGTTCATTATATTCATGTATAAAACTGCTAACAATTAAGAAGTGCAAAAAAATATATAAAGAAAGAAAGGAAAAGGGGTGTGACAGAATTCCTGCTGGGCTTTATCTGGCCTAGTTCTGGAGTTAGCACCTAGCCCTAATCCATCCTTAGTTTAGCAGATACCTTTTGCCACCCTATGTGAATCTTGTCTGATAGTTTTCCAAGGATACAAAGCCTATGCAAAACGTGGTTGGGGAAACCCGGAAAGCTGTGGTACTAGATGAATCGAGAATTTGCACTTGGCATTGTATTTTTGGAGGCTTCATTCAGGTGGTTTTGAGCATATGGAGATCAACTGGCTTAATTGTAAATATGGAGGAAATAAAAACACCCTGGGCAAAGGGAAAGCGCCGCAGTCCATCAAGGCTGGATGCCCCCTTTTCTTTCTTTCTTTTTTTTTCTTTTCTTTTTTGCTTTTTCGAGAAGGGTTTCTCTGTAGCTTTGCAGCCTGTCCTGGAAGTAGCTCTTATAGACTAGACTGGCCTTGAACTCACAGAGATCTACCTGCCTCTGCCTCCTGAGCTGAAATTAAAGGCGTGCACCACTACCGCCTAGCCCTAAATTCATTCTTAAAGTGTCTCTGAGTATTATTTGGAGGGACTTGTGTAGCACGAATTCTAATTTTTCTTAATAAATAAAACCTGGAGTCAGATATGAGGGGGGTGAAAGCAGAAGGATCAGAGAATCAAAGTGCCAATCACTAAAGAGTTCTTTTACCCAGACCAATGCTCAGACCGAAGGGGCGGTCCTAGCCTCAGACTACACTACTCCTTAGACTGCATCCTCAGGCTACATCTGTCTCCACCAAACCTCAGACTGTGCTGAACTCCTGTCTCCTTCTGCCTTGTATTCCTCTTTTCTGTCTCCACCTCCCTAGAGAGGGGATTAAGGGTGTGTGACTCCTGAATACTAGGATTAGAGGTGTGTCTTAATCCTGGTCTCTAGTGTCTTAACTCTGCACTCCGATCTTCAGGCAAGTTTTATTTGTTAAAACACAAACAAAATATCACTACGGACTTGCATGAACCCACACCTGTGTTTCAACAACATTTACGGCAAAGGGACCCATGCTCAGTGACCAGGAAAACTGGTTAAACACGTTCTGGAAACTCCATATCCTCTGTCCAGCTCTCACCTTGGTATTCTCTCCTCATAGTCTTCAGCCCTTCGTGACAGTTGCTCCTATTAACAATAATGTATGCTAACTGATGCTTAAGGCTCGAATTTATCATTTTAATTCATACATTTTAGTCAGATATGATTCAGATAAAATATCAGTGCAGGCAGAGACACCTCCATGGGCATGGTTTGTTCCAGAATCTTCTGTTTACTTCACTTTATCTGCATCATCACTATCATAATTTGATGCTAAAAAATAGTATTACAGACTGAAAAGTTGAACCACAGAACCATCTGGGAGTATTCTCAGTGTATAATGACTATTTCAGCCAGTGTGCTCACCTTTATCTCTGATGTCCGAAAAGATAGAATTGATCATTCACCAAAGTGATTTTAAAGATGAAAATTCTCATATAAGTACGTTTGGTGTACAGGATGTAAAATTATCTTTTGGGAGCATAGCAAAGAGAAAGGTCAGTGTTTCAAATATGTCTTTGCTTTTCAGCTACCTCTTGTACCGGATGACTTATACAGTCGCTGTGATGAATGCCTTTGCAGAAACATTTCCAAGAGATGTTGCATGTTAGTCTGCATCCTGTTGCCGTGAAAATCAGCCCTCAGAACGCCTGTACAACCAAAGCAGGAAAGGCTTGGGTTGGCTCCCTGTTGCAAAGATTTTATTCCATGGCTGCTTGACCCTATTCCTGTGGACCCTAGGCATGCCTGAGCAACATGTTGGGAGAGAGAATAGAAGCACACTGCCCACCTTGTGACTCATGATGGCAGGGAGGGGAGAAATAAGTCACACACTTTATCTAAGTTTGCTAGAGGTCTTCATCGCCACAATGGCACAGAATTACAAACCCATCAATTAGCCCTCTGATCAGGACAGTGCCCTCAAGGTCCCTGAGCTTCTTAGAGGCTCATTAGATGGCAGCTCCACCTGTGTCTTTGGAACTAAACTGCTATTGTTAACAAACACCAAACCCACTTGTCTGGGTTTGATTATAAATAGCAGGCATCCACGAAACAGTTGTCTTTTAAAAAGTTGATTTTTCTTTACAGAGAATTCTAAAAAGTAGGTAGCCCAAAGAAAAGATCACTTGAGAAACAGGTATACCCTTAAAGCTTCTGTTGTTTTGTTTGTTTTAAGCTACATCAGCCTTAGCCATCATGTCTGCTTCTGAGCTGTAAGATAATAAAGTGTAGGGGGCAGGGAAGTGAGTCAGTCAGTAGAGAGTCTTTTGTTTAAGCATCAGGACTCAAGTTTGGATCCCCAGCACTCATGCAAAGCTGTGCATAGTGACGCTTTGTCTATGACCACTGTGACTGGACAGGCAGATACCTGGTACTTGCTACAGCAGTCTATTCATTTGGCATGCTCTGGGCTCAGTGACCCTGCCTCAAAAAAGGTGGAAAGCAGCGGAGGAATATGTCCAACGTTGATCTTTGGTCTCTACACACATGTACATACATGTCCATATCCACTATTTAAATAAAAAACCCCAAGATATATACTGGGTAATAAAGGAATAAGCAGGGTAGGATTGGGGAAAGAAAGGGAGAGATCAGAAGGCAGGGGTGGGTTAACCAAAGCTCAGGCTATATTTAAAAGTTTTATGATAATCCACTAATTAGTAAACTAATATTAAAATATAATTTTTTTAAAAGTTTGAATGTTGGCCCATCTTGCATGGGTGAACAGTGGTGTTCTCTGCTGACTTTGGTTATTAAACAAATAACCAAATTAAATAAGCCGAAAGTGCCAGAAATGACATAGCTTGTTATGAATTATCAGTCAAGGAGACCCCAGAAGTCTCCAAAATAGCAGAGACTGTTATCTCTAGGGGAGAACAGATATGAATGGACTTACCCAGTGATAGACCCTGCATGCTACATAACTGACCTGTCAGCTAGATGTGCTCACTGGTATAACTGTGGGACGACAAACAACTGCTTTCTGATTAGATCTGAGGTCTATGCCTCAGGAAGAATTCCAGTCTAGTAATGCAAGCATGGTTAATAACCCATGGCTGGGGAGGTCATAGGCCCTGAGGGTGGAACCCATGATTGTCATTTTGCTAAATGGTCACTTGCCAAATTATCCTTCTATATATTTATATTTATGCACATGTATTAGTGATGCTCTCAACCTTGGCTGTATAATTTCTTTCTGAAGTGAGCAGAAAGTCAGTACAAAGACTTAACTTCTCAAGATGCTGAGAACAAGTGACGGTGTATGTTTAACTCGAAATGAGACATCTTCGTCAGTCTCCTGCCTCCTACAGAGGACAAGAAACATCTTGGAAGAGGGAGAGCTGGAGGATGGGGAGGAGTGCCGTGTGTTACTGCTTCTGGAAATGACATGCTTGCCATACTTAAGAGCTAACATCAGCCATAGCTGCCTATACAAGACCCATACAAGAACAAGCCAGCCAAAATTCTGGCATAGATGGGGGATAGGGAGGAAGGCTCAAGGTCCCACTCCTAACTGAGAAATTAACAGCACTTGATAGTTTTTGGGAACGTGAAAATTGCTCTCCTTTGGGGATGGGGTGGGGATGGTCCCATACCCATGCACACATGGGCAACGGTAATTAGACTGAGTGGGTTGGAAAACAAAAGAAGAGGCCATGAAGTTGGAAGGGGACATGATGTGATCCAGGGAAAGCTGAACTAGGAGAAATTTTGAGGGATGGATAGGATCATTGTTTCACTGTATATATGTACTAAACTCTCAAAATAAATAAATTATAAGAAAAGACAAGCATAGTAGAGAAAGTGGTCCATACCATCAAACACAACCTCTTTCTTTTTGGCAGTGCTGGGAATTGAACCCAGGGCTTTGTGCAGTTGAGACAAATAGTTGAGGTTCCACAGATTTCTACATTTAGATGCAAAAGAGATTGGGGAGAGGAGTTTTTGTTCTGAGTAGCCATGTTCCCAGACACAGATCATGAATTCTGTTGCTAAAGAAAAAAAGAAAATGCAAAGAAAAAAAATCATGTTGGTAAATCCCAAGCTGTCTTTTTAATACACATCTCCAGGGAGCAAGCCTTTCTTTTTCTGGACAAGAATGGAAAGAACAGTCCCCAAAAGGGGTGTGGAAATAAACATGGTATAATAATTAGGATCCTATTCTTCTTAGAAATTTAAACTCAGGAATTCCATTTCATTAGCTTTTCTGTTCTGTTTTTGCTTTTGGTTTTAAGCATTACATATGACCTGAGTTTAAGACAGAGACAAGCTAACCTGTCAGTCTTCAGACTGCATTTGGTGATGAAACTCATGCTTAAAAACAAGACAGTTTTCCCTAGATGTTATAGCATGTATAAGAAACATAATAAATAAGTAACTATAGAGGGGTTATTTGCTAAGTTAAAGTCTGTAAAGACACCAAAGGTACGTGGAAACCATATCAATATGATCGTGAAAACAGTTGTCTGAGGATGCATCAGGGTTGTGGTCCATCCTGGGGAAGCTAGGTCTTTCTCAAGTCTAAGAGCTCTGAATGAGCAAAATCTGATGTAAAAGTAAACCAAGATTCCTACTAAATTAGTCCAGAAATCACTAAAATTTGTTATAGGTGTTAAAATAAATGTAATTTCTATTTCCCAACATGATGGAATACACGAAAATGCCATTTGGGGCATAGTCATTAAGTTCTGTTCTCCGCACTTGGCTCCTCTGCATACAGGATTACATTTCAGGCAGGGTATAAGTTTTCATTTTTTAATCACTCCAGTTTTTTGCTCTTTGTGAGAACCTAATCTCCTCAAAAGTAGAGTAATGTTTAATCTCTTCAATGAACAAGATTCCTGATCTATCAGGAGGCAAGTAATTATAAAGACATTCTAGAGTCTACGGAATATAAAGCCGGAAGCACCTCAAATTCTAAATCCCGTTTGAGCTAATCTGCAGCATATATATAGCCATGATTTAGATCAATGAAATCTAATGAGGTGTAAAACACAATTTTTACGTTGGATTATGCTAACTCTTCTTAGACATCGGATTTAGTGACTTTGAGGTTAACTGAATTTTATAGCAGATATTAAGCCAGTCCATTTCATTACATTCAGTCAATTTTAAAATCTCTACTAAATGATAAACTTTTAAATATATGTATATCCGTTTTCAAAGACTTTTGAAATTGGTTTCTCCTTTGGAAAAAATTAAACATCAAAAAACAAAGAAATAAAGCAGGGTCCCAATGTTTGTTGGAAAACTGAAGCAAAAAGAAGAGGAAGAAAGTACACAGCTCTGAAATATCTGCCTCTGC
This sequence comes from Myodes glareolus, assembly GCF_982192425.1. Taxonomy (NCBI): domain Eukaryota; kingdom Metazoa; phylum Chordata; class Mammalia; order Rodentia; family Cricetidae; genus Myodes; species Myodes glareolus. The sequence continues at coordinate 43,162,562 of NC_142046.1, read as the reverse complement.
AAATAGTTCTGTCTGACTGTCACACCAAAGTCATAATCTCCATCAGAGTCTGTTCTTTGCCTACGTAGAATATATTTAATTATGGATAAATCACATGAGGCAAGCAATCGTTAAAATGTGGAGGAGAGCCCTTGGGTCCACTCCCTGTAAAATGCTAGACCTGATTATCCCAAGCAGGGATAGAAAAGGGAAAACTTTGTTCTAAAAAAGATGTAGTGTTGACTTGTGGCAATAATCTGAAGGCAACAAATACGTGTCCTCCCTCTGCCTGCTAGGGACCACTGACAGTGCAAAGCACAACCCCCAAGGATGCTACCTTTGACTGACACTTCCTCCCCAGCTTTTAATACCCTCGGTTGTCTCAAAGTTGAAATCGTTTGTTAAAAAGATTACAGAGCAAAAGTGACACTAGTTTTTAAAAGAATAGAGGAACCAAAATAACTTTGTCTAGGTCTCTAGGAAGCAAAGGGCTTTTATAAGAAAGGAAATAGTTTACTGTGAGTCTTCTTGTTGAGAGTGGAATATGTACAACTGTGACTGCCTAGTTTTACAAATAAAATGACTTTCAGATTAAATTAAGATGTTAAAATACCTTCAAGTCATCAGTTTATAGCTCATTTCTGAACACAAAATAGAAGCAAGATAGGAAACATTGTTATTTGTTTTAATTTTAATAATATTTATTCATCTTTATTTGGATACATGTGTTGACTGCATGCACTTATGTGCATCTGGTGCGTGAAATGCCTGCAGAAGTCATCCCTTAGAACTGGAGTGACAGTCAGTAGTAAGCCTCCTCATGGGTTCTGGAAACTATATCCAGGTCCTCTGCAAGAGCAGCAAGTGCTTTGAAACACTGAGCAGTTTCCCAGTCCCTTGCTAATTTTTTTTTAATTTTTGAAATTGAGAGTATATCTTCAAACATGTCAGAGAGTCTCCAATGAAAGTATATATGAATAAAAGTGTAGTTTAATTTATTTTCTTAATTATTTTTTGATAATTTCATACATATATGTAGTGCGTTTGGATTGTGCTCACTCTTATCTGTTCTGACTCTCACCACCACTAACACCCCTACCCTACCCTACAAGTCCCCTTCCCATGTTGAAGAGTTTTCATTTTGTTTTGTGACCCACTGAACATAATCAGAGCCAGTTCTGCAACCACATATACTGTGGTGGTTTGAATGAGAATGGTTCCCATAGGCTCATATAATTGAGTGTTTGGTCCCCAGTTGGTGGAACTGTTCGAGAAGGATCAGGAGGTGTGGCTTTGCTGGAGGATGTGTGACCTTGTTGTTGGAAGAGGTGTGTTACTGGGAGTGGGATTTGAGGTTTCAAAAGACCAAGTCAGATGGGTCTCTCTCTCTCTCTCTCTCTCTCTCTCTCTCTCTCTCTCTCTTCTACATGATCAGAATGTAAGCTTTCAGCTACTTCTCCAACATCATGCCTCCCTGCCTGCAACCACACTTTCTGCCATTATCATGGACTTTCCTCTAAAAGTGTAGGGAAGTCCAAATTACATGGTATCTTTTATAAGAGTCGTCTTGACCATGTGTCTCTTTACAGTAGTAAAGCAGTGACTAAGGCAGGTATTAAATTATCCAGTGAATTAATGTGGGCTCAGAGAGGTTATACACCTGAAGACAATGACTCTTCCCCCTAGAATTCATCAGTAGCCAATAATTCAACAAGAAAAGTAAGAACTTCATGAACCATTTCCCTATTGGTGATTGGCTGTTGACAAGTCCAGATTTGTACAGACTCAGTACAAACAACTGCAGCTTCTGTGAGTTCATGGTTGCAATGTCTGTGTCATGTAAAAAGAAAGCATTTCATTGCCCTTTTCCTTATCTCCCGTCTCTTACATTCTTTCAGTCACTTCTGCAATATTTCCTGAGCCTTAAAGGGAGTGGCATTTATGACTGAAACTCAGTTTTCCTCTTTTCTCTGCACCTTAAGCAGCCAAGAGTTTCTGTACTGATTGACATTTATTGTAAAGAAAGCTTCTCTAATTAAGACTGAGGGAAGCATTTATCTTCGAGTATAAACCTCAATGTTTAGAAGGTGGTTTGACATCATGTCAATTTAGATAAGCAACACTAACTCATTCCTTTTGAGGATCTAAGCCTCCTCAACTGTTACTTTTTGAATGGGTTTACTGTATTAGACTTGAAATCCCTCCTGTGAAGTGGATCTTGGATTCTACCAGAGATTATGATTAGTTGGCACCATAACAATCCTGATACTATTGCACCAGTGGGCACATCTTGCATGGAACATTGCTACTGTAGTTTGTGTCACAGCTGGATAAGAACTGCTTATGAATTTTCTCCTCCAGAAGCCTGCATATCACTTTCTAACATTATTAGAGTTATCCATATAATATCATAGGAAGATAACCTAACAGTTACCATCTTCTCAAACAATGTTTATTTGCTACCTACCACCTACTACAATGTGTCATGTAACATATAATAATATGTTTCTATACAATAATATAATAAACATATAATAATATAAGTTTCTAGTCTCAAGAAACATCCAGTCAAGTTGAAGTCATAAGACAAATCAGTGAAATTAATATATGTATAACAAAGCAATTACCTCTGGAAATTGGGGGAAATGACTAAAAGGAAAATATAATTACTATGATTATTAAGTGTCTAAGGGTTTTATTACTGTGAAGAGACATCATGACCATGAAAACTCAAATAAAGGAAAGCATTTAATTGGGACTAACTTACAGTTCAGAGGTTTAGTCTATTATCATCATTGCAGGAAGCATGATGGCATGCAGTTGCTGTTGGAGGGGTAGCTAAGAATTCTGCATCTAAATCTTCAGGCAGCAGGAAGAGAGAGTGACACTTACTTGGCTGGAGCTTCTGAAACCTCAAAGTCCCACCCCACTGACTCACTTCCTCTGAGAAGGCCACATCTACTCCAAACAAAGTCATACCTCCAAGAATGCCATTTCCTATGAATTGATGGGAACCATCTTTTAAACCACCATATTATTGTTAAAAATATTTTTACAAGTAGTTAAGAATTTTAAATTAAATTTTGATTGCTAGTCAAAGTAGGATGATTGTTAATTCAATACATAAATTTGACTAGGCTATGATGCTCAAATATATAGACTATCTGTCCACTCTTAGCTGAATTTTTAACTGTATCTGTGTGAAGCAAAACCCAGATCCCAATAAAAAGCAATAACTGAAAAATTGAAAGCACAGGAGAAAGTTCAGAAACTGCCTCTTTCCCAAAAGATAGCAATTAGATTCCAAATTAGAGTGACATATAAAAGTCAGAGCTTTTGTTAAAACCTGAGAATGGCTATCATTTATCAAAAAATAAGATTTAGGAACTGGTGACTATATTCTTGAACTAAAATCAAGATTGAAATATACCTGCTTTAACAAAGACCACAAACCAAGATTCTTTAGAAATAAAGGTACTTTCTAATAATTTAACTGCCTGGTGGAACTAAACTTTACAAAATTAATGAAGTGTAATGAATCCAGGGCATCTGATACTTCTCATTCATGATTCCCACTATCCAGACAGAAATCTCTGGGCATTAAAGAGAGAAAATATAAATAACATAGAGCATAAATGATTAATAGAATAGAAGTAGATCCACAAATGTCTCATTATTGAAATGAATGGACTTTTAATAACTGATGGTACACCAATAAATGTCTAAAAAGACAGAGATGGAGTGATGGGATTTCAAGAGAAATACTGAGTGTAAAGAACAAAATGGAAGTTAAACTGAAAGACACATTATGTGAATTTTAAGCAATGGCTGAATGACTTTACCAAAGATTAAACACTATGAAAGAAATAATTAGTTAGCTTGAATATATGTCAGTGGAAGTGATTTGAACTGATATGCTGAGAAAAGAAAGATTAAGGAAACAAAGCATTTCAATGACCTTGGGATAGTATAAAGTAGCATTATAAATATATGTTATATATATATATATTATATATGATATTATATAGATATAATAGAGTGACAAAGAGAGAACATTAAAAATACCAGTAAACCTCAGCAAAGTGTTATTTTTAATTTGATTGAAACATCAACTCAACCCTCAAGAAGCTTAACAAATCTTAAAATTCAAGGGAAACAGTGTCTATACACTTCACAATCAAAGCACCAAAGACAAAGACTAAGTAGAAAGTTCTTCTAGCCAGAAAAGGAAAGAATGTCTCAGATAATAAATCTTTAAAAGAATTCTAACTAATTTCAAAATCCCAAGCAAGAAAACAATGTAGTAAACTCTATTAGTTGATAATAGAAAAAAAATAACTGTCAATTTTGAACTCTGTGCTGTTTGTCATATGGGATGAAACTAAGGTATTTTCACAAAATGAAAATGAGGAAATGAAAGTAAGGACATTAACAGCCAACAAATCCATACTTCAGGAAGTTTTAGGTCAAGTTTCTTAGATTTAGGGAGATAGTGTCAGACAATTAAGATCAACAAAAAGAACTAGAAGACACTGAAAAATTACAAATGTATAAATACTCCTTTCCATTTTTTAAATTTGAGGAATAAGCTATTAGATGTTTAAAACAACAATAGCAAAGGCAATGTATTTTAGAACTTAAAAGATACAAAAAAGCAAAATGTACAACAATAGCACAAAGAACAATAGAGTTAAACAGAAAAATTATGATATGTGAGATGATATGATACCAATTTAATATAGGCTAGAATGATTTAAGGATGTATCTTTTAATCCCTACAGGAGCCATTGAAAACAGAACATGAAGAAATATAAGTAAAAAGCTGATGGAAGCAATAAAACCAAGTAACATAAAAGCAGGATGAAAGAATGGATACACAAAGAACAGAGACACTGAAGAGTCAAAAAGTAGCAAGATACTAGTTAAAGTTAGCCATATCAATAATTACACTAAATGTTCATGGACTGTACACTCCATTTAAAAGGCAGTGATTACAGACTTGATAGAAAAGCAAAACCCAAGCATATTCTATTTTACAAAAAGTATGTTTTAAGGATAAAGACACAGATGAATCAAAAATAAAAGAGTGATTCTAGTCTACAGTCTGACACATGAAGGGCTTCAGAGTTGTTACTCTTTCTAACAAAAATAAATATATAAAACGCTCTACAAACTGAAAAAGTAACAAATTTTAGGCTCATCAAAAGAGATTAGTCCTCGCCCTTATTATTCCCAACATTCCAAATAGAGAAACAGACAGGAGGATTCAGAGAATTATAACTTACCAGAACTGGAAGCTTTGTGGTAATCAGTATAGAGAATCTTGCATTGTTGTTAACAGATTTGGTGTTTCACAGTAGATAGATTTTAAAGATAAAAATTGGTGAATTCAACAATAGAGAGAACTGCATATATTTTTTTATCTACAGAAATTTCCTGGGGTTCTCCCAATGGAGATTCAAGAACAATCTCTATAGTCTTGTGGGTTCAGAGAACTCATTTTAAAATGGTAATGTATTCTCTCCACCTTACCATGTGCCATCCACTGGGTTCATGTCAGTCCAACTGACATGAGAGTAGATGGACACACACAACTGCAGTTCTCTCCAGCCTTCCATGTAGGAATAGGGAATAATGAAGTCTACCTGCTGTGGGAGTTCCTTCAGCTCCTTCAGCCAATTGCCGCTGAGTTACCAGCCCATTGGGGCGTGGTCTCTCTCCCTTTAAAAAAAGCAGCGGCTGTCCTCCAGTCTGTCTTTGTCTTCCGGCTCCGTTTCCGGCCCCTGGACTCCTTTCCTGTTCACGTGGAGGGGCTGTTGTCTGGGACGGTAATCTGTAAGTTTTTTCCCCTTTAAATAAATAACCATTCTATTAATCATAATTCCAAACTGGTGTGGGATTGTCTGTGACTTACGCCTTTATCTACCCTCTATGACTCATCCTGAACCATTGATGGGGATGAATAAAAGGAAAAACAGATGTGCCTATAGATTTAGTATCATGGAGGTACAGGCTAACTAAAAATTTTCAAAATAGGACTCCAGAACAAATTTTCTCTCCACACAACTTACTGAAAACCACTTACTGCAGCTTCTCTTAGCCACTGCATCAGTCTACTACTTAACAAAAATTCACAAGGCATACCAAAGGGCAAAACTAGGCAGATACTGAAAAATACGTTAGGACTAGATCCACATTTGGAATTATTAGAGTTCAACTTGCAAATAACTGTGATTAATGTTCCAAGGGCTGTAATGGAGAAAGACAACATGTAAGACTAGATAGATAAAAAGAGATGGAAATTTTTTTAAAAAAAAGAAGAAAAAAAATATTGGAGGTTTTTCAATAAACACATCAGAAATGAAGAATGGCTTTGATGATTTTACCAGTAGATTAAATGTGGCTGAAGAAAACACCTCTGATATTAATAATATGACAACAGGAATTTACAAAACTTAGCAAAAAAGCAGTAGTAAAAAAATGTAGCATAAGATATTTAAGAAATACTTAACAAAAGGTGTAGTTCAGACATCATGGGAGAAAGGAGGGAACAGAAACAATGATGATTAAAATTTCCCCAAATTAACATCAGATGTGAAACCACAGAACCAAAAACATATGTATGCACGTGTGTATGCGCTCATGTGCGCACGTGCGCCCACAGACACACAAACACACACACACACACACACACACACACACACACACACAAAGCAGAACTCACATCAGAAAAGCAAAACCAAATGCTACATTTAGGAATGTGATGTTCTAATCAAGGAAGATCAATGACAAAGAAAAAATTCAGAAAGAAGCCAAATGAACAAGCACTTTGTGTATTGAAGAATAAATGTAAAATGCTATTTAAATTGTGAGAAGCTGCATGAGACAAGACTAGGGTACAGTGAAATAGCCAATCTCTCCAGAAGGAAGGTCACCAACCTAGAATCCAATAGATATCTATATAGAAACTGGTCATTAAAAGTGAGGAAGTGCCAGGTATGGTAGCACACACATGTAATCTCAGCATTTGGGAGGCTGAGGCAAAAGGATCTCTAGTTTGACATAAACCTAAGCTCTATAATGAGTATGACGTTAGCCTGTGTTACATAGAGAAATCTACCCTTAAAGCTCCACCCACCCACCTACCCATCTCCATGATCACCATTAAATAGAAAAGAAAAAATGAGGAGGAAATTACTTGCTCAGAAAAAAATAAGTTCTTGAAACTTGTTTCAAGTAGACCTGCCTTAAAGGGAATGGATTGGCATTAAAGGAGGAATTAAAAAGAAGTTCCTAAGAGAGAAAAACAGTAAAATAGGTTAGGAGCTCAATGCTTCAGGGAATCAAGACTGTCAGAAAAGCAGAAATAGAAGTAAATATGAGCTTTCATTCTTCTTATTTTAATATTTATTTTTTTAAAAAAGGTTTTGCTTATATGTTAAGAGGTAAGAGCTAGCCAACAAGAACATAAAACTAACAGCACAAGCAGTGATTTAATTAATACAGTTTCTGTGTGGTTATTTTGGTGCTGAGCAGCTGGGTACAAGCAAGCGGCCTTCCTACAACAGACTGATGCACCAACGTGATCGACTATATCCATGTAAAACCTGAGAAAGCTTGAAAAGGAATTCTAGACACAACAACAACAACAAAAACCAGAGTTTAATGTAGCTTCTTGCTCTGTTTGCTAGAAGCAAGCAGAGGCATGGGCTCCTTTAAGCGAAGTCTTCCTGATTTAACAGTAGTAGCAAAATAAAAAAATTTAAAAAACATGCAGTTTCAAAATGGTGGTTTCCTGTCCAGGCTGCCAGCAAGAACTCTGACTCTTTCAGGAGGCCAAGCACTTGAATGGGGTTTGTGGGCAGCATACTGCTAGTTTCTTGGTGGCAGCATGGGCCAACTGGTTACCAGAGTTGAGGAGATGAGCATGGTTCTCACCCAGCAGTCTCAGAGACAATGAACAAACTTCCACCATGTTGGACTGTGTGGAGCCAAAAGGTAAAGCAACCTTACTCCTAGTAATGTTTAGCATTTTAAGAAGCACTCCTGGACAGAAAAAGATTTCAGATACAAAATAGGGCAGATTCAAACCCAAAAGACCTCTAAACAAGACATAGTGTGTTTAAAAAATGTACATAGGCTTGAGAGAGAAAAAAAAAGAATAAAGAGAAAGTAAATGTAATATAAAAGAGTACAGACAGTCATAGGTTAAAGGAGTAAAGATAATAAAATAAACATTAAACTTGTAAAAAAAAGTAATAGAGTAAGAAAAATATGCCACATAAGAATGTCATATACACAGAGAATATGGATTATGTATATTATTGGGTTTTCTTTGAAATTTTTGACTATGAATGACCTAACTACAGAGAGTCATTTCATTGTATGGGCTGCTAAGCTAAACCAACATATATATTTTAAAGGTTTCATGACTTCAGAATTTGGGTCTAAGGATTTGTTGCTTTGGAAAAGAGGTTCTGCATTTGTTTCCACAGAGGATAAGAACCTCTGGATTGCTACCAGACTAATGTAGTTTGATAGACCAAGACCCCTGAAAGGCCACCATGAACACTCCCCAAAAAGCAAAAAGCAGGAAGAAAGAACTATGCCTAAATTCCCTAAATGATTCTTTTTAAACGCTTGTTTACATTTAAAGGGGTTATGCTTTATATATGAGTATTTTGCACATGGATCTTGGTCTACTGACACAAATTAAGGTCATTTTGTCATACTGTGTATATGTATTTCTGCTCTTGATTAAGGTATTGTGTTTGTGCAGTTCATTTAAAGATGTAGTGTATAATTAAGAAACATAGGTTAGTAGATAACGGTCTATAATAGTCAAACTTGTAGTCATGTTTGTTAGGTTTTCCAGATATAAAGAGATATATTTCTGTTAGATAGATATTCTTCATGTCTTTCAGAGACCTTCAGAATATGGCCTTTAAAATGTTTTAAGAACTTAGACTTTTCATGACAATGAGGCACATCTGCTCCTGGCAGCACCAATCACTTCAAGAGAAAGATGGGCACCAAATAGGCTCCTTATAGAATTTGTTAGCCATTTGGACAAGAAACTGCTCTTTCCTGGACTGCTTGATGTTATGTTGTATGAAATGGACATGCAGGACCCACAGAGAAATGACTGCTGAACTTATCTAAAGGTGAGATGATCCTTTAGGGTTCATGCTTCATCAAAGAGTCTGCCAGACATTCTTCAGGACACAGAAGAAAGTGACTGACAAACTGCTAATATAGGCAGAATAGTCTTTAAAATTACCTGCCTTTTGTAAAAGTCTGCTGGATACTATGGGCCTATAGGCTGAAGATTGGATGCCCCAATGATACAGAAGAACTTTGGGTAACTGTCCAGGCAATGAGATATCTCTGTCAATTCTGGAGTTTTGGAAGTTGCTTACAATACACTTCCTGTTTACTTAGGTAATATATACTTCTGCAGTCTTTGATGGAGTTGAGGAATAGATAGTCATAGTTTTTCTTAGTTATGATAAAAGATAAAGTAGATATAAATATTGCAACTGTAATTCTTGCCTGATACCTGTTTTGTTATATGTAATTTTACTGTGTTAAAGTTAAAATCTTCCTTTTTATTTAAACAAAAAAGGGGAAATGGTATGGGAAGTCTTTCTGTATATGTGTTGCTTTTATTTGTTAATGAACAAAAAAAAATCTGTCTTGGCCCATGATAGGGTAGAGTAGAGCCAGGTGGGGAAAATTGAACTGAATGCTGGGAGAAAAAAGAAGGAGTCAGGAGAAGCCATGGAGCCCTGCCAAAAACAGACACCAGACAGAACCTTGCTGGTAAGCCACAGCCACATGGCGATACACAGATTAATAGAACTGGGTTAAATTAAGATGTAAGAGCTAGTCAATAAGAAGCTAGAGCCAATAGGCCAAGCAGTGATTTAATTAATACAGTTTCTTTATGATTATTTTTGGTTGAACATCCAGGAACAAACAAGCAGCCTTCCTACAACATGTGTGCATTTGAGTGTATGTCTTGAATGTATGCCACAGTTGCAAAGGTGTCTGTGAAGGTCAGATGAAGGCATCAGATGCCTCAGAGCTGAAGTTACAGAATGTGTGTGTGCTAAATGATGTGGGTATTAGAAATTACACCCAACTCCTCTGGAAGTACAGCCATCACTCTTAACTGTTGATCCTTCTCATTTGATTTAAGGAAACAAAAATTTCAAAGCAATGGCAACAACACATGCTGTTATTAGGACATAAGTGCAAGTGAATCTAATAATAATGATCATATGAAGGACAAGAGAGGGAAGGTAAGCCCCTCCTAATATTTGAAGAGGATATTTACTAACTGCAAATGCACACTGGGAACTCTTGGCAAAACAGTAAAAACAATTTTGAAAACTAAAATTAATTTTCAGAGGAAGGAGAGAAAATGAGGTCATAAAATGATTAATTAAAAACTACAAAAGGAAGAAAAAGAAAATAAAACAAAATAGGAACAAAAACACAAGCACTAAAGAAAAACAATAATAGCATGGTATATAGTAATCCAAACACACTACTATTCATTTAAAGTTATGTTTACATATTATACATTTGGTAGAATTTTAATATTATAAATGTATAAATATTCTTATTTTAAAGCATCAGGGTAGAACAAAACCCAACATTTATCTACATAATCTGTGATAAACCTATCTTAAATGTAAAGATACATACAGACTAAGAGAAACATAATGGAAAAAGTAACTATAATAAAACTAATTAAAGAAAGAAAATGTTAACTCTAAATTTCAGATAGAATAGACTTCAGATAAAGAAATTATCAGAAAAAAAAGAATTATAAGACTGAAGCGAATTTCAAAAATCATAAAATATTTAATGTGCATATATGCAATGATGATATCAAAATATGTGGGAGCCAAATATAAAAAACTTCAGGGAAAAATACAACAATCAACTTCACTATATAGAATTTCAAGGAGCAATATGAGAATGAAGTCCCTTTAGCTGGACAGTTCAACTCCTCTGTAACCAATATGGATGAATCTAATAAAGCATATAATCAAATAATAAGAATATAATCAAATCTAACGCCACCTTGAATTAACTGGATATAATCGACAACTATAATATAGTTCATTCAACATCAGAGTGAATATCAACAAAACAAATCATGTTCTGGACTGTAAAACACTTTAACAAGTTTTTTGTTTTTGTTTTGTTTTAAGAAACTATTTAATATCTATTCTCAAACAATAATAGAACTGAACTAGGAGTCATTACAAAAGAGTTGATGGGGACAATCTTAAAATATTTGAAGACTAAACAACACACTTTAAATAAAACATAATAAACAAGAGAAATCAGTAGAAACAATTAACTAATTTGAACTAAGTGAAACAAAATTAAAGAACAGAGATTGTGGGAAATAGTTCAAGTGATACTTGGGAAGAAACTTATGACAATAATGTCCATTGGAAAAGAAGAAAGATTCAAATCAAAAATCTAAGCATCTTACTTTTTAGGACACTAGAAAGAAGAACAAATTAAATAAAAATAAATATAGTACAGAAAGCAGATTTTAAATCAATGAAATTTAAAATTTCAAGTCAACTGATAAAAATCAAAGAAATCAAAAGCTGCCTACTTGAAAAGATCAATAAAATTGACAGACCCCTTATAAACTTGACTGAAAAAAGAGAAGACAAAATATTATTAATATCATAAATGTACAAGGGAGCACATTACAAATCTTTTAAAAATGAGGCATTTTGAACAACTCTTTGTCTACCAACTTGATAACCTAGATGAAAAAGATCAATTGCTTAAAACATAAGATCAACAAACACTTAAGTGAGCAAGGAAAACTAAAGGTTGTCCAAAAAATTGTAAAGTACCAAGACCAGACAAGTTCGCTGATGAATTCTGTGAACTATTTATGAAGAAATTATATCAATTTCCTACAATCATTGCAGAAAGTGGTATTGGAGCCCTTTTGAAATGATTATGTGAGTCCAACATTAATTGGTTGCCAAAACTAAATAAAGACATGCTTTAAGAAAGGAATATACAGATATAATCTCATAAAAATACATACAAAATTTCTCAAAAAGGAGCTGGCAAGTTTTTAATCAATAATAGGAACTAGACATGATGATCATGTGGAATTATTTAATTTCAAGCATGCATGGCTAGTTCAACATCTGAAATCAATTAATTTAAACCATAATATTATCAGGCTTAAAGAATAAAAATGACCCATTTATATCAATGCATAAGCACCACTTCCATTCATTTAATAACACTTTGTAAAGTGGGAATAGGGAGAGCAGAGCAAGCAAAGCAAGCTCATATAAAGCCACACTGAATGTATACTTCATAGTAGATTTCTCATTAAAATAAGAAACTTTACAAGGACAAGTTCTTTAATCAGGTCTTTTTGATGTATTATTAGAAGTTCCAGACAATTCGGTAAGAAAAAGGAAATAAAAGGCATATTATAAGAAGGGATAAGTTAGACTACCTTTGTTCCACATGACATGATAATATATACATACAAAACCTCAAAGAATTGACAAAAACTTTTTGGATCGGCTAAGCAGTTTTGACCAATTATAAGATACAAGATTAATAGGCAAAATTCATTTACCCTCCTGTAAATAAATAATAGACAAGAAGAATTGGGAAAAAAAGCACAAAACATCTATATCTTATCCAAAAACAAATAATTAGGTGTAAATCCAGCAAAACATTCTTAAGTGCTTTATGAGGGAAAATAAAACAAAATCTACCTCCTAAGAATCAAGGAGATTGACTGACAGTTCATATCCATAGGAAGGCTCTATGTTGTCAAGATGGCGTTTTCTCATCTTTGCCTACAAACTTGATACAACCCAATCTAAAGCCCTGTAAGTTATTTTGTGGATAGCATCACATCATCTCACTAATTATGAAGTTTTTATAGAGAAGAACTATCCAGAGTAGCCAAAACAATATTGAAGACAAAGGATGTATGATTGACACTACTTGACCTGAGGATGCTACGAAGCTACAATAATTCAGACACTGCTTTGTCAATTAAAGGAGAGAAAGATTGATTAGTGGAATAGAGCATCTAGAATAGAATCACACAAATACAGACAGCTGATACTTGACAAACTAACAAAGGTAGTAACATGAATCAGTCTTTTCAACAAATGGCTCTTGAACAACTAGACATACACATCCAAAAAATGAATCTATTTGCAGACATTTCACCTCTCATAAAAATCAACTAAAATAGTTATAAACCAAAAATCAATAAAAAAAAGATTTTCCCAGAAATCATAACAGTGACTCTCTAGATGCCTTTGGGTACTGTTTTTAATCACTGTGAGAAAAGAAGACCTGAAAAATAGAACTCAAAGAAGATAAGATTTATTTTATTTGGGATACCATTTTAGTAATTACAATCCACAGTTGCCTGTCTTCACTGTTCCCTGACCTTTTTTGAGACAGCACACTGTGGAGGAAGGATGTGGGGGAGTGGAAATGTTTACCTCTCAGCAGCCAGAAGCTGAATAACTGGACCAAGAGAAGCTACATCACTTGAGTGCACATTTGCAGTGATCTGGTCCCACTAACCAAGCCTTACTGTCCAAAGTTCCCCCAACCTCCCAATAAAGCCCAGTGATTGTAAACCCATCAGTGGACCCACTTGCCTACCAGGGCCCCCATGGTCCTGTCATCTGATTAACATCTTTGTTAATTGAAGAGATTCATGGTTGTCTCTTTTCTGTGATAGGTAGAAAGTTCATATAGATTAGGTTTTAGTTGCATGTAGTTATTTATAGAATTCTATACCACATTACTGTAGTGTATGCATTCTTGGGGGAGAGTCTATAGAATTATCTCCAAAATAGACCAGAAACCAGGTCAAAAGGCAGCAAAGTCATAAATAATCAATATGCCTATGAAATGGTGCATCAAAGAAGTACAGGTAAAAGAATGACAAACATTAGAAAGACAGATGTTAATAATGGATGTTGATAAAGAAACCAAACCCACAGAAACCATATAGTAGTGGCCTACAGTGGTTTGGCTATGTACTGAAGAAATACCCACAAGAGATGTAAAAACATGCTGACAAAATCTTACATAAAATATCTGTAGCATATTTGTTTAAAATGATTATCTCAAACTGGAATCAACTCACATGGCATCAAAATGAGATTGGATAAGGGAATTGTAGCATGTCGATTTAATGAAATTTAACTTAGACAAAAAGAATGCATTTTTGGTAGCATTTGTAGGTCTCAAAAACGCTGCATCAAACAAGATCAGTAGTATACACTAGAGGCTAGAGAGATGGCTCAGCTATTAAATGTGCTTTCTGCCCTTGCAGAGGACTTCAGGTCAGTTCTCAGCACATACACAATGGCTCCCAGTCATGTGTTATTCTGGGTCCAGTAAGTCTGATCACCTTTTCTGGCTTCTACCAGCAATAGGCATTTGTGGTACACATATATACAAACACTCGTACACACAGAATGTACAATCCAAAGAACTGTGAAAAGAAGACACATCATATGATCCTCTTTATATAATGTTGTAAACAGACAAATTTGTTGGCAACACTGGTTGTTTCTCAGAAAAAAAAAGATTAAATCAGAAAGTGCTATGAATGAAAAATTTCCAAGTTCGATATTACATGCATGCAATGAATTTCAAGCTGGAAATTTTGTGTATGTGCTGATTTCAAACATTATGATTTTCTTTTTTTAAAATTATTTTATTGGTGTTTTAGCCCGTATGTATATCTGTGTGAGGGTGCTGGATTCTGGAGTTACAGACAGTTGTAAGCTGCCATATGGGTGCTGGGATTGAACCCAGGTCCTCTAGAAGAACAGTCAGTGATCTTAACCACTGAGCCATCTCTCCAGTCCCCACATTATGATTTTCTTAAAGGTGGTGATTTCTATTACATGTAAGTTAAAGATCAATAAAAATTAAAGTAGTAGAAGGACAAGCTATTCTTGTTTCTTCTTGGAAAAAAATTCCACCTTCATTTACCCTCACAATTTGAACAAAACCTTTATCTATTTCTCCTTTTTTACAAAAAAAAAAGAGAGAGAGAGAGAGAGAATCATCTAATGTGTGCAGTGTTTACAGAGTTGATACTAAGCTATGGTTTTGAAAGGAGGAAGTCAAGAAAAAAGTAAGTGAACAATTTTATCTCAGTCTTATCAAGATGCAACTTTGAATTTTCAGACACTGTGGAGGGAATGGGCTATCTTTGTACGTATAGCAGGAATAAAAATGACGGGCATTGCTACATGCAAGTGTTTTTTTTTTAACTTCAGATTTTTTTTTTATTCCTGTCTTCTTACCCTTTTACTTTCTTTGGGGAAAGGAATTCCAAGCTTCAATTCTCCGTCTCTACTTTTATATAGCGAGATGTTAAGAAATTGGAGAGACTGCCATGGTTGCAAAAAGGAAAGCAATGTTGCTAGTATCTATTACAAATCCCCTATTCTGCCTCAAAATAATTCAGTTCTTTTGTTAGCTTAGAGGCGCTTCCACCAAGGTATATTTTGCTTACTTACACATCGATAAATTCAGCAAACATTTTTGTCAAATGCACGGTAATTATTTCTGCAACACAGTCAAGGCCATATCGGTCACATTCCTTTAACTTCAAAATTCCTGGCAGTCATGTTTTAGAGAATTTGATGACTCTTTTTCAACTCTTTAGAAGGAGGCTGCCAGATGTATTGCTGTGTTCACATATGTGCACGCATGGGTGAATAAAGTAATTAAATGATCCTTCAGTCGTTTGCTAAGCCCTTACAGAGAGACTTTGTTCGCAAACTTGGCATTTCCTCCTCCGCTACTGATCTTGTTTCTCTATTTCCACCCAAGTGTTTGGTGCCTAAAATTGTACTTAGAAATTAATTTACCTTATGTCAACTGATGAGTGAGATTTATCTTAATTTGAATAAACCACAAATGTCCATTCATTGGTCACAATTCTTATTAAGACATCGTGCCAAGAGATACCAGGTGTCTGGACCAGAGTCGACTCAAATATAAGATGAACCCTTTCCTGATATTCAAGAGCTATGAATCCTCGGCCTGACTTTGGGCCAAATATCTAATGCCTGAATCTTGGTTTTCTTGTCTGGGGAGGAAGAAAGAAGGCTGACTATAAGAGATATAATTTTCAGTTCTTCAGTTCTGTGGACATTGGTTGATAGCATATTAGTTGATACCATAGCAGTACTTGATTTAAATCTTTTGTACAAAGACAAAAAGCTAAAACCAAGAAGATGCCTTGACCATGCAGCATGTTATAAAGCAGTGATGGATATGACCTTTATCATTATGAAAGTTCATCTTCTAGCCTGGGCCAGAGGCTAACATAAACAATAAAGGCTAGCGGCAATCTCTAACAAAGTAGAAAAGATTACCTAAGTGCTAAAGGTTAGAGTCATGACCCCAACTTCTAAAGAGACAACTATCAGCTACAGTTCAAAAGAGCATCTTAGCCCTAGTGTCTCTTTCTTGGCCCATAAGATTTTACTATGATATTGATCAACTGATTTTTGTCCCACATTCTCAGAAACCAAACAGAATAACCCCGAGAGGACAAAATAACAGCCCAGTATTCATTGGTAATTTACTGAGGTCTGCATCACTAATCAAGTTTCAGATGAGTAAATGAGCACTTTACTAGAAGGAAAATCAATCTAAAATTAGGGAGAATTGTTATATGATATTAATATTTTCTTCTCCTCGAGGTTCAGACAAAACAACCCTTTAAACACGAATTCACATTGCTGGTTCCGCTCTATATTTGAGCGAGAAGTCTCTAAAACAAAACTGTCCTAAGGAGGCAAGATATTTACCAGCTGTGTAGGGATGCAGTGAAAGTAACTGATGGCCTTGTAGGAGACACACCGCTCCTAGTGGAGGAGAATGCCTGTGCCGTTGTCCTTGCTGGCCTTCTGGGCGTAGGAGCACTCTGGCTTTGCCACCGTGAGGCAGGAGAAGACGTTCTCTTCTCATTCACTTCACGGCACTCCCTTCCCCCAAAGCAGCCTGTACTGTGTTGGATCCTCTTTTCATGGGTATTTGTGTGTTGTGACAGTTTTTGTTGTTTAGTTTCTATATTCTTTGACCCTTTTTACTTCAGTGAACCTTCAGAGATAAATGCTTCCATGTGTAAAAATTTTTATTTGGTGACATTTCAGTTGGATAAACTTGGAACACGTTTGTGATCATCTATTTCATATAAATCTTCATTCAGTAGCAGAAAGCTGGAAGTTTAAGGGAGTTTAAAGTACCTTTCTGGTCTTTGCTTTGAGTGGATTTGTGACATAAGCTGGAGTCTGTCATTTTGGAAGACAAAACCTCAACTGAGAAAATGTTCCCACCAGACTAGCCTGTGGGCAAGCCTGTGTGGGGTGCATTTTCTTGTTTAATGATTGATTTGGGAGGGCCCAGTTTACCGTCAGTGGTGCCATCCCTGGGCCAGTGGTCCTGGGTTCTATAACAAAGCAGGCTGAGCAAGTCAGGAGGAGTAAGTAAATAAGCAGCCTCCATCTATGGCCTCTGCATCAGCCCCTGCATCCAGGTTCCTCGCTGTCGTAGGTTATAATAAAACAGTCCCACCAGAGCCCAGAATGGAGTATAATAGAGGTTTCTTTATTTAGGGGTAACTCACAGGTCAGCAGTCATCTTCATGAGAGGAGAACGGGAACAGAATCCAGCAGCCAAGGGGTCATGTGAGTTTTTTACATCTTTATATATAGTACATGTGGCCACGCCCAAAGTGGACCAGTATCTTAAAGGCTATTGACTGAAGGAGTTCCCACAGAACCTGCCCTAACTATACTTAGTGATAGAGTATGAAGCAGAAATAAACCCTTTTCTCCTCAATTGTTCTTGGTCATAGTATTTTATCACACCATTAGAAACCCTTGCTCAGTCAAGATTCTACCTACATAACAAACACTTTCTGAAGCCTTACCTTTCTATTCAAGACATTACACTTTTTTTTCATTTGATTTAACTCACTAAGACAGAGGACAGGAGATAAGAGTTGAAAAATTGAAAGGGAAATTGCAACTGAAAAAGGATACAATGTATCTTTTGCATCTTTAGAAATATAAGCTGAAAAACCAAAAAAACGACCTTCCTTCCTTCCCCTTCCCTTCTTCCCTCCTTTATTCTCTCCCTCCCTCCTTTCCTCCCTAGCTCATTGTGGTCCCCAAATTCTATCAGTAATCTTGATTCTGCAACATATTTAGAATGCACCTAGCACACAGCCACCTCTCCTGCAATAGATCCCAAATGTTTTCTTTTAAAATTCAGTCCAGGTTTTCTGAAATTGGAATTCACATGCAACTCATTTGTAGGATGGAACATACATCTTATAGTACACACTGGCATTAAATTGAAGCCTGAAGGATGAGAAGTCATTTGCGTGGGCAGGAAGCCAAATCATTCCTGGAGTTCTGCATGCAGGCAATAATTTACATCGACAGGTAGACAACATGTTATGTGCTCTTGGTACAGTGATGCCACAAAGCTTGGTGATGACTCGCGGCTCGGCTAGCATTTAAAAATGTTCAAAATGTGTGGTAGAATGGATAAAAATTTGTTCTTGTTCGAACTCAAAGGTAGCAGGGTCCTTTAGACTTGACAGAAGAATAATGGAACAGGACCAAAATAGATGATGGATGGATGGATGGATGGATGAATGGATGGATGGATGGATGGATAGAGAGAGCTTTGGCTTTCATCCCTCTATCATTTCTGGTACCATGCAGGACTTGAAAGAAGAGGCAGTGACATCTGTTTTGGATTCAGTGCTTCATTTATGTAAGAAAAATAGGCAGCACTTTTACTTCCTATCTTCATCATTGTGATTGGGTCTATCATTTTTCTTATCTCTTTCCTGCTTCCCATGAAACTGTCAATTGTGAACTAAAGAAAGGCAATATAGCCATTCCCCTTAAAATTAGTGACATTTGTTTTCTGTTAGCAGCTGGTGGGAGCAGGCTAGACAGAGGGGAAAAAGGGGACAAACCACAGTTAGTGGCCTGCCTAATGCCAGCATAGTCAAAATTCCAAGACAATGATGACTGTAGATTTATGGTGAATACCACTCTTCCAGGGCCAAACTGTTTTATTTTTTTTTTTCATTTTCCTGAATAACAATTGACGCTTTCTTCTCTTGAACTTGTTCTACCCCCGAAAAGATCCTTTTATATAACATTTGGGGTAGGGGTGGGGGAGGAAAAAAACAAATAAAAAAAAGATAAAGAAATTCAACTTTTACCCTAGTTAGCCAAGAAATGAACCAAAACAGTCACTGAGCACACCTAGAATGGCTTCCTCTACCTCTGTGTCCTGTCTAGGCACACTGTAGAAACACCACCTTTCCTCTCTGTCCCTGAGTGTACCTCACAGCTGTCCCCCTGCGGCCTGAGTCCTAGTGTGTACTGCGAAGAGCAAACAGGAGTGTTCTCCCCTGTTGTGATAGCAGGCCTCAGCTGCTGGTGGATCGAGCTGTTTCTCTCTAGACACTTAGCTCAGAAAGGTCGGGTTTGGGGGGAAGTCTGCTTTGTCCTTGTACTCTTGGCGGAGCGTACATCAGCCCTCTGGCCTGTAAGTAAGGCAAAGTTTAAATCTTGAATTGAGAAGAGTCTGGAGCAAGTTCCCACAGGTGGTACTGTTCAAATAGCAGCATAAAGTGCTTCCTTTGTCGTTAAAACCAACCCTGTAATCTGTCCCGAGTGAAATGGTGCATTGTTCTCGAAGCACCAAAGTGGATGGCTGCCACTCACCAGGACAAAGGGGACTTTGTCTCATGAGGCAATTGTTGAATAAACTTGGTAAACGGTAACCTGTGAATAATAGAAAACCCTCAGACCTCAAACAGCAGATGTTACTCGGTTTTCACGGTGGCTGTGGTTTTGCCATCCTTGACAGGGAGTCTGTGAACGTGAAAATCGGAGAGGAGTTTGAGTTCATCATCCCAAGGTCATGCTTCACTGTTTCCCTGTGTGCTGAGTCTTCCCAGGTTCACAGTGGGCCCTTTAGAGTTAGGCGAAGTAAAAAATATGGTGGAATAAATTCTTCTCCACCATCCTTAGATCTCTTAGACCAGGATTAATGACATGTGCTAGCTTTCTGAATGCTAGGCACACTCCTAATTCATTCACAAATGTTTGTGTATACGAAAAAATAGTATCCTGCACACTCCTACGCTCTTACAGCCTCACTTACCACAAAGTTTTTGTACGATATGTCAAGACTTCTGCCTATATCCTGTTATTGTCTATTTATACTAGTACTATATTTAAATAGTTGAATGAAATAAACACCTTTTATAACTATCATGAAGTCAACTTAGTTTAAAGGACATTGAAGTGTTGACTTCTCTTTGGGTCCCTTCATTCTTCCTTTAATTCTGTGAATTCAGCTTATTTTTCTGACAATAGTTCTTTTCCCATTGTTGATCATCTTTTTATAAGAAATATCTTAGGACAGTTTGCTGGTTTCTGGTAAGATGGTTAATGTATCAGACTTCTCTTGATACCTTTTGGACTGATATTTCTTGCTAATTAATTTATAAGCTTGGTGTTGTGATACCACTTAAAATCTCCGTTCTTAGATGGTCGAGGCAGGAGGATTGCGTTTGAAGCCAGGCTAAGCTACCTAGAGAGAACCTATCTCAAAATAAATTTTACCATACACAGTCTCTTATCATCCCTTTATGGAGAGCTAAGTTGGTTTGTTCCTCTTAAAATTCAGACAATTATAAAATACATGGTGGAAGTCAAATACCTTTCTGTGCACTGAGATTTAACACATAGGTTTGGCCTGTAAGTACTCTCTGCTGTATCTACCGCACGGAGACTCCAGTAGGAAGCGTACCATGCAGAGGCCACCAGAAACATACTGACCTCTCCCAAGATCCTTCACTGTCATTTTCTTTTCTCTCAAAACACAGAGACGACCATATCAAGGACAATGAATGAATTATGGGAGGCCAAGGAAGACACTTGTTCTGTCTTCCAGAAACAATCAAAGTGAGGAGAGAGGAGTGCTTAACAAGAGATAGTGGCAATCATTCCTAATAATATGCGATTAGAAAGCATAAAATGATATATTCAGAACCAACTAAACAATTAATGGGGCCTAGTGCAAAAATAAAAATGAGGATCTCCTTGACAAAAAGTGAAGAATGTCAGATCACTGACTGCAGACCACCGAACAAGAACATGTAATGGTATTAAACTGGTGAATGAGATATTCTGAAGTTTCCAATAATCCCTATTTATTTGTCTACTACCATAGTAGAGGCCCAGAAAACTGGGCTCAAATGAGATTGTAAGCTAGGAAAAAAGTGCATGGGACATCCAGCAAGATGGTCAGTGTCACTGGAGTTCTGGATGGTGGCTTGACAGTTTCAAGAACAAAGGGACAATTTATGTGGTCTTTTGTCAAAAACTGAACTGTTAGAATTCTTGGAATGAATTCTCAGGGAGATACTGTTTAGTTCAAGATTAATTTGACTGCTGGTTGAAAACAAACAAACAAGCAAACAACAACAACAAAAAGCACAAGTGTACTTTGAAAAAGAATTCAGATGATAGAACATGGACCAGCAGAGCAAATGATGACTCTATAATTGGCTGGAACACATATCTTTCTACAGTTTTCTTGGGCCATGTTCACTTAAATGTCAACAGGATACAACACTACTCACAGAGAGAACACAGCCTGGCATGAGGGCAGACTTCACACAGTAAATTAATGCTGTACAGTGGACACATGGAGGTGCTAGCAAGCAGGGCAACTTCACTGTGGCTGGAAGAGTTTGGGCGGTCAAGGCAACTCAGCCGTTTATTATGTGACCCCAAGCAATACATACAACCCTTTGTGCCTCACAGTCCCCCTAGAAGGGCCCACTGCATACAGTTTTGCAACAATTATATAGATTCCAACACGCGAAAAAGACTCGGTATTGGTGCGAAACTATCTCAGTCCTATTAGACAAGTATGACGCTAGAACAGCAAATCCTTGGGGGTAGAGAAAAGGAAACACAAATCTAGCAATGTAGCAGATATACACACTCATCAGTGACAATTAGGTGCTTTGCAAGTAGATAAGACATTACTGAACAATGGGAAATACTTGTAAAACAGGAGCAATAATTTAGAGACAAAACTTATTCAAGTTGATAAGGCTTTTACAAACTCTGGGAAAATTTTTCCAAGAAACTCCAAAGTTGATGAATTCTAATTTTAAGCAGTGGTGATCAGATAAGACACATGGGATTATTCCAATTTTTTTTATCTGTTGAAGTTTGCTTTGTTACTTAGTATGTGGTCAGTTTTTGAGAAGGTTCCATAAGGTGTTGAAAAGAAAGAATATTCTTTTATATTCGGGTGAAATGTTCTATAGATGTCTGTTAAGTTCATTTGAGTCATAATATATTTTAGTTCCCTTAATTCTTTGTTAATTTTCTATCTGACAGTCCTGTCTAGTGGTGAGAGTGGGGTGTTGAAGTCTCTCACTATTAATGTGTGATTTAAGCTTTAGAAGTGTTTCTTTTACAGACGAGGGTACCCTTGTATTTGGGTCATAGATGCTCAGCAGTACTGAGAATTCCTCTTGATGGGTTTTTTTCTGTGACTAATATGAAATGTCTTTCTTTGTCTCTTTTGATTGATTTTAATGTGAAGTCTATTTTTTAGATATTAGGATAGCGACACCAGCTAGTTTCTTAGATCCATTTGAATGGAAATTTTTTTCCCAACACTTTACTCTAAGGCAATGTCTGTCTTTGAGAGTGAGGTGTGTCTCTTGTATGTAGCAGAAGGATGGATTCTGTTTTCATAATTAATCTGTTAGCCTGTGTCTTTTTATAGGTGAGCTGAATCTGTTTATATTAAGGATTATTAATGACCAGTGATTGCTAGCTCCTGTTATTGTAGATTTCAACACTAATTCCAGAAAGCCCACAAACACATGGAAATTAAACAATGCTCACCTGAGTCATCAATAGGTCAAGGAAGAAATAAAGGAAGAGATTAAAGACTTCCTAAAATTCAATGAAAATGACCACACAACATACCAAAATTTATGGGTCACAATGAAAGCAGTGTTAAGAGGAAAGTTCATAGCACTCAATGCCTACATAAAGAAGCTGGAAAAAAATCCCACGCTAGCAGGTTAAAGAAGATTTGAAAACTCTAGAACAAAAAGAAGCAAACTCACTCAGGTGAACTAGACCACAGGGGGAAAAAAATCAAATTGAGAGCTGAAATCAACAAAATAGAAACAGAAAATAATATAAAGAATCAATGAAACAAAGAGTTGGTTCTTCCAGAAAATCAACAAAATAGGCAAAGCTTTATGTAAACTAACCAAAAGGCAGAGAGAGAATATCCAAATTAACAAAATCAGAAACAAAAAGGGGGAGTAACAACAGACATGAAGGAAACCCAGAGAGTCATTAGGTCATATTTCAAAAACCTGTACTCCACAAATTTGGAAAACGTTAAGGAAATGGACAACTTTCTGGATAAATAACACGTAGCAAAACTAAATCAATATCAGAGAAGCAAATTAAACAAACCCATAACCATAACCACTAAAGAAACGGAAAGTCATTAAAAGTCTCCCAACCAAAACAAACAAACAACAAACAAAAAAACCAACCCAGGGCCAGATAGTTTCAGTGCAGAATTCTACAAGTTTTTCAAAGAAGAACTAATATCAATACTCCTCAAATTGTTACACACAATAGAAACAGAAGGAACATTGCCAAACTCTTTTTATGAGACTACAATTACCTGATACCCAAACCACACAAAGACATTACCAATAAAGAGAATTACAGACCAAACTCCCTCACAAACATTGTTGCAAAAATACTCAATAAAATACTGGCAAACTGAATCCAAGAACATATGAGAAAAATCATCCACCATGACCAAGTTAGTTTTATCCCAGAGATGCAGGGATGGTTCAACATACAAAAAACTGTCAATGTATGTCAATCCACCATATAAACAAACTGAAAAAAAATACATTATCATCTCATTAGATGCTGAAAAAACCTTTGAGAAAGCACAATATCTCTTCATAATAAGGGTCTTGGAGAGAGCAGGGATACAAGGAACATACCTAAACATAATAAAGGCAATATATAGCAAGCAAACAATATCAAACTAAATGGAAAGAAACTCAAAGCGATTGATCCCACTGAAATCAGGAACAAGACAAGGTTGTCTCCATATCTATTCAATATAGTTCTTGAGGTTCTAGCTAGATCAATAAGACAACAAAATGAGATCAAGGGTATACAATTAAGAAAAGAAATCAAATTTTCACTATTTGCTGATGATATGGTAGCTTACATAAACAAATTCTACCAAGGAACTTCTACAAATCATAAACACTTTCAGTAATGTAGCAAGATAACTCAAGATTAACTCAAAAAAATCAGTAGCTCACCTTTATACAGATTATAAATGGGATGAGAAAGAAATCAGAGAAACACCACCCTTCACAATAGCCACCAATAGCAAAAATATTTCAGAGTAACTCTAACCAAATAAGTGAAAGACCTGTATGACAAGAATTTTAAATCTTTGAAGAAAGAAACTGAAGAAGACACCAGAAAATGGAAAGATCTCCCATGCTCTTGGGTAGGTAGAATTAACATAGTAAAAAATGGCAATCTTACCAAAGGCAATCTGCAGATTCAATCCAATGCCCATCAAAATCTCAGCAAAATTTTTCACAGACCTTGAAGAACAATACTCAACTTCATATGAAAAGCAAAAATCCCAGGATTACCAAAACAATCCTGTCCAATAAAGGAACTTCTGGAGGCATCACAGTTCCTGACTTCAAACTCAGAGTTTCAGTACTGAATTCAGCCTGGTATTGGCATAAAAACAGACAGGAGGACCAATGGAACTGAATAGAAGACCCAGATATCAATCCACACATCTACCAACACCTGAGTTTTGACAAAAAAAAAGCAAAAATATAAAATGGAAAAAGATAGCATACTCAACAAATGGTGCTGGAATAACTGGATGTCAACATGTAGAAGAATAAAAAAAAATAGATCCATATCTATCACCATGCACAAAATTCAAGTCCAAATGAATCAAAGATTTCAACATAAAGTCATTCATGCTGAACCTCGTAGAAGAGAAAGTGGGAAGTACACTTGAATGTATTGGCACAGGAGACCACTTCCTAAGTATAATCACAGTATCACAGATACTGAGAGAAACAATTAATAAGTGGTAACTCCTGAAACTGAGAAGCTTTTGTAAAGCAAAGGACATGATCAACAAGACAAAACAGCAGCCTACAGAATGGGAAAAGATCTTCACCCACCCTAGATCAGGCAGAGGACTGATCTCCAAAATATACCAAGAACCAAGAAATTGGTCATCAAAAGAACAAATAACCAATAAAATAAATGGGGTACAGATCTAAAAAGAGAATTTTCAACAGAGGAATCTAAAATGACTGACAGATACTTAAGGAAATGCTCAACATTCTTAGCCATCAGAAAAATGCAAATAAAAACAACTCTGAGATTTTATCTTACACCTGTCAGAATGGTCAAGATCAAAAACACTTGACAGCATATGCTGGAGAAGTTGTGAGGTAAAGGGAACACTCCTGCATTGCTGGTGAGAGCGCAAGCTGGTACAGCCCCTTTGGATATCAGTATGGCGTTTCCTCAGAAAATTAGGAAACAATCTACCTGAAGACCCAACAATAACACTTTTGTGTATATACCCAAAGGGTGCTCATTTGTACCACAAAGACACATTGTTTGTCATAGCCAGAAACTGGAAATAACATAAATGCCCCTCGATGGAAGAATGGATAAGGCAAATATGGTACATTCACAGAATGGAGCACTACACAGCAGAAAAAAATTAATGACATCTTGAAATTTGTGGGCAAATGGATGGATCTAGAAAACACCATATCAAGTGAGGTAACCCAAACCCAGAAAGACAAATATAATATGTACTCACTCATAAGCGACTTTTAGACATAAAGCAAAGAAAACCAGCCCACAATTCACAATTCTAGAAAACCTAGACAACAATAAGGACCCTAAGATAGATAGATGTACATGGATCTAATATACATAAGAAGTAGAAAAAGACAAGATCTCCTGAGTAAATTGAGAGCATGGAGTAGAAGGGGAGAGGAGAGGAAAGCGGGGGGCGGGGGTGGGGAAAAATGCATAGTTCAGTAAAATAAATAAAAAAAAAAGAAATGAAAAATCTCTAAAGTTGAAAAAGGTTTAGAGATATTGTTTCACTCTCTTTTTTTGAATTTGATATATAAAATGTCTAGCCTTTTAAAAGCCAAAAATTCATTTTCATATTTGCCAATACTGAATAAAATCAATATGAACTTCACTTTCATATGATTTTAGCCATTTCTTCACAATATTCTTTCTGCCATTAGTGAACAGGGGCCACCTCACTGCAAATGCAGGCAAAATTCAACCTGCTATAATTCTGTACTTTGCATCTAATAATGCTGAGTACTTGGTATTGGGATAATCATTCATTGCTGCTCAGGGAACAATTTCCAGGATATTATTTACTGCAAGCTTTTGATTGATGACAATTTTGACTGAGTCAGGAAAATTTGCGTATTAAGGGATGGGCGCGGAAAGTTGTTGGAGAAAGTTTCACAGGTCAGAAATCGCCCAAACTTTAAAGCACTGTATAGCACACTATGGAGTTCATGACGGAGAAGCATGAAGCAAAGAATACGTTCTCATTGCAGAAAGGGTTTGATCTCAGGAAGACGAAGTCTCTAACACCAACCTTCCTTCACAGACAGACTCTAATATTATGGGACTTAGGACACGGGGAATCTATGGCAGCTTCATTTGTTTCTTCTTTGGCTTTAGCACACCCTAATTCACCATCTATGTGCCACATAGACACTGCCATTCAAGAGTGTCTAGTCCTAAAGGGGCTTGTCCCATATAAAATGGAAGCATCTGTTTTTCCTCGCTCTTATCCCCTCTTCAAAGTTTTAGGTTCTGAAGTTTTCCTTAATAATTTAATTCAAAGACAAAATGATAAGTTGGGTTTTTTTGTTTGTTTGTTTGCTTTGTTTTTCATATTTGAGTGTGATCTCTCTGAGATTCTTCTGGAAAACCTAGAGATTTCATTGTATCCTAACTACTTGGTAGGAGAAAAAGTTAAACCAGTTTGTGTAGATGGTGTGGGATGTCCTTCTGTATATGTGTTGCTTTTATTGGTTGATTAATAAAGCTGTTTCAGCCTACAAGCCTCGCCTGTCTTTGCTTGGATTTTCTGCCTGGCTTTATTCTGCTAAGCCATTGACTGAAACAGCTTTATTCATTATCCAATAAAAGCAACACATATACAGAAGGACATCCCACATCATATAGTTGCCATGATCTACTTCCTACACAGGGCTGAACTGACTGACACTTCTTCCTTCATATTTATCCATTTGTATCTAATACTTTCAAATTTTCATGTCAAATGCAACTTTTGTAGCATTAAGTCAACATATTAACTTCAGATAATGGCCACTTGGAAGTAAAATGGAAAAAAAAGCTTCAGAGGAACTTAACAGATAGCTACATAACAGAAGTCTATTATTCTAAGAACAAGGAATCATTAATAACACTTTCCAGGCATATCCTACCAGAATATATCTTCTGTATTTCTTAATTCTTCCATGACAACTCCAGGATTAAAATCAAATCTTGATTTATTGGGATCACTCAGAGCTTAAGAAATACCCCAGTTGAAGTCTAAAGGAAAATAAACTTTCTAAGGTCAAAAAAAAAATATGTTTCTCTTCCACCAAATCAACCAATCCATGTGACTTTGATTTCTTTTCAAATTAAAAAACTCAGGAAATTGTATATGAAAATCTGGCTTTCTAGTTCCCTTGACAATTCTGGAGGTGAAGAAGCAAGGATAAATGACAGACTATGTCGGTTGGAAGTCATCAGCTGAAGCTCGTTGTCTCCTCAGTGTTTGGAGAACGTGCGACAATTCAGTTATTCCTGCCTCTGTTTCCCTGGCACACGTTTTCTTCTTGATCTCACAAGTTATTCAACAGAGACAGAGGATCAGAAATGCATGCTCCAAGTCCATTGTGCTCTGAACTTAGTGGGCAGCTGTTTTGTTATGTGCCCCTGAGACTTCTTGTGTGCAATGCCCTTGGTATTGGAACACCTCAAGTTTCCTGTTTCTTCTAATGCGCCGTGCATCTGTGACCAGCTACCTCCACCGTGTTCTTCCAGTCAAGGGATTCCTGGTTTCATGGAAAGAAACCAAGAGGCCCTTTTTTTTTTCTCCATATGCTTGGCAATTCCGTTTTCTTAGGAATTGTCTTTTTGATGAGTTTCTTTTTTTCCTTATGTTTCCTATCTTGTATTAAGATTATTTTGTAGTTGATGGAATCAGGTATTCCAATTCTTTCTCTTGTATGTGATTAGGCAGTTTCCCCAGGAACACGTGTTGAAGAAACCAGCCTTTCTTCCTTGTGCGTTCTCAGTCCCTCCTGAAGATAATCTTTCCTCGTTGCTCTTTACTAGTTAAGGCGACACCAGTTCCCATGTGTACCGCTTGCTTTGATTCTAAGTAATTTCCTTTAATATTTCTTATAAGGTGGGAAGGTAAGGTGATTGGAATGAGAAATGTTGTCCATGTGCACAGGGCTTCGAATACTTGGTTCCCAGCTGGAGGTGCCATTCAGAAGATGTTATCAATCTTTCAGGAAGTACAGCCTTGCTGAGGAAAGCATGTTCCTGAGGGAGGGCTTCAGGAACTTTTAGTCTTTCTCCACCTTCAGTTTCCTCTCTGCCTCACGTCTGCAGCTGAAGATGTGATTGCGCAGGTGTCTGCTCTGACTTCCCACTGCCACATCTTCCCTGCCGTCATCACCTGTCCCTCTGAAACCAGAAATCAAATACACTCTTTCTTCTATGAGCTGTCTCCGTCAAGGGGATTATCCCAACAAAAAGGGGAATTAGTACAGTTAGCTATCAACAAGTTACTCCCGTTTGCATTAATCTCTAGCAATGTCTTTAATTAAGCTTTAATTTTCAAGACTTCTGGGCATGGTGTGATTGACAGTTCTTGCTCCAAGGACCTCCTGCATTCTTGCTTTGAAGAGCTGTCTGTTAAGCTTTTGGAGGATCTCCTGACTTCTCATTTTGTCTTTGTCCTTCAACATTTCAACCTTCTCTTTGGCTTTCAGAGTTTCTGCAGTGTTATCTGCTGTTGGTCTTTCTGTTCTTATCCTACTTGATGTTTGTTGAGCCTCCTAGATGGGTAGGGTAATTTTCTGGGTTTCAGCTGTTGTTTTTTTTTTGAGTATTATTTCTGCTCCTTTGTTTCCTTTCTTTCTCATATTTACACCATGCATGCATTTGTGTGCTGAATAGCAGAGCACTTTCTTTCAAGACTGTTCATTTTCATCCATTTTTAATTTTTCTCCTGTTCTTTGAGTAACATATCCTCTGCCAATATATTTTTAGGTGGCCTTTGCTTTATTTATTGGTTTGGTTTCGTTTTGTTAAAACACGGTCTCACATCACCTCAAACCTTATTACTGAAGCCTGCCTTAAATTCCTAATCATACTGACCCCAATTCCCAAGTGATTATGGCTGTGTGCACCCAGACCTGGCCTTTCTATCAATGTATCTCCAAGTTCATTAATTATTTCTTCTGCCCATTCAAACTACTGTCATACCCATATAGTGAATTTCTCACTCCAGTCATAACACTTTCAAAATACAGATTTTCTATCTAGTTTTCCCCCTCGCAATTTATTTTCATAAATATGATCTATTTGAGGCAATATTGCCATAAAGATTTCTTTACTTCATTTTAAAGATTTTTCACTTAACAAATGACAATTGTATATATGCTAATGGTATATAAGAAGATACTTTTTAATGTTGAGAATTGACTCCAGGGCCTTTGAGAAACTTGGACAAGTGACCCATTACCAAGCTGCCATCCTCAAGTCAAGATGATATTTTGATGAGTTAATGGAATAATTAAACTATACATTAAAAACATCACAAATGACTTATTTTGTGATATGAACTTTGCATTTGTATTCTGCTAGCAATTTCCAAATGCACAATGCATTACTGTCAGCTACAGCGCTGCACAATAGATCTCAAACTCGTTTTTCCCTGATGTAAAAACCTGACCTGTGGTTACAATGAATATTACTATGAACCTGAGAATACAGCATCCCTTTGGCTCACTGTCTCCAACCCCTTTGAATAGACACCAGAAGTGAAATTGCTAGGTCCTACTGCAATTCTATCCCTAATTTATTTTTTTAGAAAATTTCAAACTTTTTCAAAATGTTAATTTCTATTTCTCATTCTCATTGTCTCTCCTTTGTATTATCTGATTTTTCAAAGCAGGGCATTCCTAGTCAGTGTATGATACAGGCTATCTGCTGGGATTACTGCATTCATCTTCATGCATGGCACTAGTTCACAATTCTGCTAACCTTTACCACAAGTTCCTGTCCTCTACATTCTTGGCAACACTGGCTGACTTTTCTCCTCTTGGTTTTAGATATGTCTAATAGGCATGAGGCAACAACTCATCATGGTTTTAGGTTGCATTCCTCTAGCAGGTAGCAATGTAGGATCTTTACAACTATCTATTTACTTCTATTAAGAAGTATCTATTGAAGTCCTTCACTAAACTTTTCATTGACTTCCTTTTCTTGTCATTAAGTTGACTTCCTTATGTATTTTGGGTACTAACTCCTTGTCAGATGTGTGGTTTGCAAATATTCCCCAAGAATGTGTTGGCTGTTCCTTTATTTCCTTAGTCTTGGATTCTTTGGTCCAATTCTTGGAATGCACTTATGCTGACTTGCTTGAATAGGTTGTCAAATTGGACATCTGGTCAACCTTGGAAGCAGTTTTTGTTGCCTTTTTTTGTTCATTTGTTTTCTGTTGTCTCTGTGTATGGATCATACTTGGTTGTTCCTCAGATGTTTCCTAGTTTGCTGCTGGAATCTAGACTTTTCCAGTGACCCGGTGTGTCAGACATGGGGACTCATTTCTTTCTGACTTATCTTCGCTGATCCACTGATGGCTATCTTGGCTATTTAATAAAGTTTTGTCTTCTTGTTGGGTTAAGTCTCTGTGGATCCTCCTCTTTGACTATAGCATTAGTTACACATTGCGTTGCTGAAGAAAGATGTTTAAAAAAATCCACACTAGCTCAGAATTGAAAAATAAAAGGTTATTTATTTAGGGGTAGACTCACAAATCAGAATCCTCTGCTGGAATAAAGATCAGAAACCTAATCCCGCAGCCGGAAAAGAGGCTGGATGTATGCTCTACATCTGTATAAATAGTATAAGAGGCCACGCCCCAGCGGGTGGGTAACTACTGGCTGTCGAATTTCCTACAGCAAGTTGCTCTGGGGTGACAGTGATTCCGGTATCACTTTTCTAATTTCCTGACAAAATTAGATTTTTAAATTCCCACTCAGTGCTTTCTCATATTAAGAAAGGCCCGCTGGTAACAGTTTATTCTCTAGCGGGAACGCATCCAATCTGGCCTCCTTGGAAGGGAATATTACTTTTGGTGTTGGCTTTTGTCTTGACTTCTGGCAGTTTCCTTTTGGCTGTTTATTTTTCTACTGTTTCTTGCACCAAAGCAGGTAAACTATGATGCAATCTACACCTATCCAATAAACCGGCCAATCTCCATTATTTTTTATAGAGCCACTGAGATTGAACTCCACACTCCCTCAAATGAAGTGAGCTCCCTCTGAAGAAGGGAGTTATTTTTTTCATTGGATCCTTTGCCCAAGGAAAAACCTTTGGAATTTCAGCTGCAATACAGGGTGGGGAGAATAGTATGTTTTTCTATGAACAGTATGTTTCTACTTCTTTAGTTACTAAGAGTTTGAGGGGCTCCAGTATCTTCAGGTCATTTTAGCATATCTCTTAGGATCTATGACAATTGCTGTAGGCTCTATTGTTTGTAGTAGTGCCAGACCCTCTATGAGCGATGACCCTCAACAAAGGGGACCTCATTTCTTTCTTTTTAAAAAATATTTATTTATTTATTACTGAAAATAGATTTTTTTCATGCAATATGTTCTGATTGTGGTTTCCCCTCCCCCAACTCCCCCCATTCACTCGCTCATCCAAATTCACACCTTTTCTTTCTTTCTTTCTTTCTTTCTTTCTTTCTTTCTTTCTTTCCTTCTTTTTTCTTTCTCTCACATTAGAAAACAAATAGGCAGCTAAAAGGAAAAAAAGATAAAAACAAATAAGCCAACCAGAGAGCAAAGCAAACAAATAAACAAACAGAAAAAGTGAGTCAAATAAAAACACAAGAAACACACATAGGTGTCTGGAGAGATAGCCCAGGGGCTAAGAGTACCAGCCAACTCCTCTTCTGGAGGAACCTGGTTCGGTTCCCAGAATTCACATGGTGGCTCATACTGCTTGTGACTCCAGTTCCAGGAAATCTGATGCCATCTTCTGCTTCACAGATATAGGCACAGGCAATCACACACACACACACACACACACACACACACACACGAATAAAAGATAAATAAGTAAATAAAAATTTTAAAGAAGCACATACAGATGCTGACACACACACACACATTCACACAGGGAGAAAACCCATAAAACAAAATCAAAAGATCTATAAGGTGACTTAACACAATCCTTTTTAAAATCCCAACACAATTCTTTACCGACCTTGAAAGAATAATACTTAACTTCATATGGAAACACAAAAACCACAGGACAGCTAAAGCAATTATGTACAATAAAAGAACTTCTGGAAGCATCACCATTTCTGATTTCAAGTGATGATACAGAGCTATAGTAATAAAACAACGTGGAATTGGCATAAAAACACACAGGTGGATCAACGAAATCAAATCAAACTCCCAGACATAAATCCAGAAACATATAGACTCCTGATTTTTGACAAAGGAGTCAGAGTTATACAATAGGAAAAAGAAAGCATCTTCAATTGATGTTGGTATAACTGGATGTGGGCATATAAAAGAATACAAATAGATCCATATCTACCATCTGCACAAAACACAAATCTAAGTGGATCAAAGACCTCAACATAAAACCAGATTCACTGAAACTGATAAAAGAGAAAGTGGGGAATAGTCTTGAACTCATGGGCATAGAAGACAACTTCATGAGTAGAACACTGGTAGCAGAGACACTAAAAACAACAATCAATAAATGGGACCTTGAAACTGAAAAACTTCTCTAAGACAAAGGACACCGCCAATACAACAAAATGTCACCTATAGTACGGGAAAATCTCTTCACCAATCCCACATTTGACAGAGGGCTGATTTCCAAAATAGATAAATAATTTAAGAAACTAGACATTAACAAATCAAATAATCCAATCAGAAAATGGGGTATAGATCTAAACAGAAAATTCTCAGCATAAGAATTTCAAATGGCAGAGAAACACTTAAGGAAATGCTCAACATCCTTAGCCATCAGGAAAATGCAAACCAAAATGACTCTGAGATTTCATCTTACACCTGTCAGAATGGCTAAGATCAAAAACACAAATGACAACGTATGCTGAAGAGGATGTAG
Organism: Myodes glareolus; assembly: GCF_982192425.1. Lineage (NCBI taxonomy): Eukaryota > Metazoa > Chordata > Mammalia > Rodentia > Cricetidae > Myodes > Myodes glareolus. The sequence continues at coordinate 43,128,891 of NC_142046.1, read as the reverse complement.
AACAAGGAAAACACTCCTCCAATGTTGGCAGAAGTAAAAACTTGTACAGCTACTTTGGAAATCAATATGGCAGTTTCTCAGAAAATTGGGAATCAATCTCAAGACCTAACTATCCCATGCTTAGACATCCCATGCTTACCCAAAGGTTGCGCCATCATATCATAAGGACACTTGCTTAACTATGTTTGTAGCAGCATTATTTGTAATAGCCAGAACCTGAAAATAACCTAGATGCCCCTCTACTGGAGAATGGATAAAGGAAATGTGGTACATTTACACAATGGAGTATTACTCAGTTGCTAAAAAACAATGACATCATGAAATTTGACAGCAAATGAATGGAGCTAGAAAAAAATCATCCTGGGTGAGATAACCTAGACCTAGAAAGACAAATATGGTATGTACTCAATTATGAGTAGATAATAGCTGTAAAGTAAAGGATAACCATGGTGCAATTTGCAGACCTAGAAAGGCTAGGTAACAAAGAGGGCCCAAGGGGGATGACCAGATCTCCCTGAGCAGGGGAAATAGAAGAGATTTTCTGGGTGGACTGTGGGTGGGTGGAGCTAGGAACATGGTTGCAAGGTAAAGCACTCGAGTACATGCTTCCTGTGACCCAGTTGTTCTCACTGGGCCCATTTTGACCCCTTCCCAATAATGTTATCATATAATGAACCCAGCAGGGGTTTCTTTTTCTCACTTATTAGATGAGAGCAGAGCCCTCTCAGTTGGTTCCTATCTGAAAACACTCTTACAGACTGATGTATCCTGAGGTGTGCTTTATGAATCTCTTAGGTACCTCTCAATTCAACCAAGTTGAAAATAAAAATTAGCCCCCATAACTTTTCTACAATGCCATTTGGGGAATGAAAGAATAATCTTATATTGTAAATTGCATTTTGTGCCTTGTACGTAGAGTTTATCCTCCTTAAGGAAACCACCTAATGTCATTTCTTACAGTGATCCTAATTGGGTGACCTCTTATAACTCCTTACATTTAACTCATCTCTAAGTGTAATGGAAGGTATATATATTCTCACTATTCTTGACTTTAATCTGCTTGCATTTGAAAAGAAATATTTCTTTTAACACGTTATATGTATTATTGAATTCTTACTCATTTTACAGCAAAGCAGCTCCAATTATGAAGACTTCTGCCATTTGACCTTTTCTGCATCTCTCTTCATCCTGAGACACAGTGCTCTGCCTTGGTATAAATGGCATTGCTGTAAGGTGTTACATTCACATTTTAGTATAACCTTTCTGATGTCTCAAAATGTAAGGGTGCTGCTTCAAACCATGGAATTTAACCAGTCACATTAGCCAACTGTTCCATAATGAGTTAGAATAACTTTTAAGCAAGGGAGTGTTTCTGCAACTATGTGGCCTTCAAGAACAGAGAACATCTGCTTTCCACCTACCGGGGTGATTTCCAGTGCCATCTTCCCCTAATTGCCTTAGCATTTTCCTCACCGAACGTGGAATGCCATTTTTCCAGGCATTTTAATCATCCCCTTTTGTCTCTGATTCAAGACGTGGGAATGAACTTGAGTATTCATCTTTAAAACATAAAATTTGGGGCGAGTATTTGTTCTCCAGTTCCTGAAATAGGGACCAGTGTTTGGATAGTTTTTAATCAATTAAAAGCTACAGTATGATACATGTTAACTAAGGTAACTGAGAGTTCCTATATAGCACTGCAATATTATGCTTGAGGACTTTGGCATTTTTGTCAATAATTGTTTCTGTTATTACACAAAATGATGGATTTAATTATGATATTTGATACCTACATATTCTCACACTTTGCCCATTCACGTTCACCCCTTGTCTACAGTCTCTTGTTCCTATCCCCCTCTCCTTGGTTCCTTCGCTCCTCAGAAATCTCCTCCTATTACGTTTATATCAACACACACACACACACACACACACACACACGCGCGCGTTTTTATATTTTGTGTATGAGAGGAAGCATGATATGTTTGTCTGTCTTACCACCCCATTACTCCCTTATCCTTTCTTTCCCTTCCCTTTACACTCCTTCCTCTGTCCACTTAGTACCTCTTCACTTTCATGTCAAGTATATATGACATGTATGTGCTTACATATATATGCATGTACCTATAAACCTAGATTCTGCATATAAGAGAAAATATATACTATTTGCCTTTCTGAATATGGCTTACTTTGTTTCACTTTCTATCTATTTACCTGCAAATACTATGGCTGCATTCCTGTTTGGGGCTAAATAAAACTTCACTGCACAAATATATATCACATTTTCTGAAGGCATTCATTCCCCGGCTGATGGGCATCTTGGCTAATTTCACCGAACTGTTATAAATACTGCCTCAGTAAACATGGGTGTGCAGGCATTTCTGTGTGCGCTGATTTTGATCCCTTCAGGAGTACATCCAGGCACAGTGACAGTTACCATTTATCTGGCAGTCTGGTTTTCAGTTTTGTGGAGAGTCTCTCTACTTACTGATTTCAATATCAACTGCACTAATTTGTATTCTTATCAGCAGTGTGTGAGAGTTCCTTTTCCCTCTGAATGCCAATCAGCACTTGTGTTTCTTTTATAAAGGTATTTCTAATGGCTCACAAGTTACAGTTTATAAAGAGTCATTGACAATTTCGTTACATACTAAACTAGCTTGGGATAAGAATATATCAACAAGAATTGGGTGAGTGGATCCTTAAAATTGTATGTGCTTTTTTCAGACATTAAGACTATTTTAAAGATTGTTTTGCTTTGCTAAGGATGGCTGTGGACATTTCTATGATAAAATGTTCCTTGTGACTGACTTTCATGTCAAACATCTCTTGTCATTTATAACTTTGAAGTGCTTGTTTTGTTTTGGATGTGGCTCATAGTTTAAACACCTGGTCACTATCTGATAGCGCTGGTTCAGAATGTTGTGGAAACTCTAGGAGGTGCAGGCTTGCTGGAGGCCTTGTGTCAACACTACTAAAATGCGTAGTCCATTCTATTATAGTTTGCTTTTTGTTTTTTGTTTTTGCTTTCCTGTTAGCAACATCATGCTAAAACTCTGGAGCAGTGTTATGCCCATACAGGATTCAAACCCTTTAGAGTATCCTTTTAGGCATCCCTGTGGGGAAATGTCTGACAGCACAACCTAAGGGGCAGTGGACTCCTTTGGATGCCACAGAGGTGTCAGACAGTCCTGCAGGGATCAGTGCGGTGGAGTACAGCAGCTCATCTCATAGTGGCCAGGAAGCTGAGCGAGTGAGCCAACGCCTGCAGTGCCTGCTCTTCTTCCTGGCTAGTTATTGTTTTCTCAAGAAGAAATATAGCCTTTTGAAATTCTCATTGTACTTGCATGGGAGCTGTAGTTCTGGGAAGCTGACATATTAACAAGATAGGATCTTTTGGATTTCTTAGCATAGGATTTCTGATTCACTAAATCTTTATTTTTTTTTCTGCAGTATTTTCCTGCTTTTAATATAGATGTCTAGTTCTTGGTATACAATGGTTTGAAGGCTACCATACCATACCATACCATACCATACCATACCTGGCATTTTTTTTAAAAAAATGAAATTCAACTACTGATATATAGAAATAATATTACATTTTTATTTTGCCTTTTTACTTTGTAATTTTGGTAAATTCATTTGATGACTTCTTTTTTACTCTTTTGTAACATTTTGAAGATTTATCATAAAAATCATATTGCATGATTAAAACAATTTTGCTCCTATTTAATTAAATTCTTTTTTCCTTTTGCTGTTTGTTTGAATCTATTGAACATGCTAAGTAAAAACTATGAGGCTGGATAGCTCCTGTTATTAAAGGAAAGTGTATAATAATTTACAATTGAGCACAATGCTAATTAGTGAACCTTTTATGTTGCCCTCCCATGTTGACAGATGAGGAATGTCTTATGATTTCTGTGACTAAGCTGAGCACCATCACCAGCTTGGAGAGGAAAGTGTTTATTTTGCTTATTCATCGGGGTAGAAACTCAAGGCAGGAACCTGGGGGCAGGAGCAGACACAGAGGCCATGGAGGGGTGCTGCTTCCTGGCTTGCTCATCGCCTCTTGCTCAACCTGCTTTCTTGAAGAACTCAGGATGGCTTGCTCAGGGATGGTATTGCCCACAGTGAGTTGGGCCCTCTCCCATCAATCACTAAGAAAATGCCTTGCAGGCTTGCCTACAGTCTAATCTTATGGAGACTTTATCTCCAGTGAGGTTGCCTCTTCTCAGGTGATTCTAGTCTCCACCAAGTTGTCAGGAGGAGGAAGAGGAGAGAGATGAGTGCTGGTGCCCGCTTCACTTTCTCTTCCCTCTTCGAGTCACCTCAAGACCCCAGCCCACGGATGGCACAGTGCACATGCAGAGCAGGTCTTTCCTGATCGTAAAATGCCCTAATAGACATGTCCAAGGTGCGTTATTTCTTAACGCAATCAAGTTGCTCATCAAAATTAACCACCACAGCCTTCAAAGTTACAATTTCCTGTAACCCTTACTTAATCCAAGTTCCACATTATTTTATCTTCTCTGATCCAAAATATGGCCCGTTTAGAAATTTAATTAAATTTCTTTTGTATGCTATTAATTTAAAAATTATTTATTTAACTTTGCTTTTTTCATTATTGAAAGATATAGTTATGCTTATTAAATTCTTTATTTAATTCTTCTATATTTAGATAATAAAGGCTATACAATTTCAATCTTTTGAATTATAAAAGATGTATTAATAGAAAATCTTGAGGCTTACATAAATGCCCAAGTATGGTCAGCCTTAGTGAATGTTCAATGTGTTATTCATCTATAAATTTCAATCCAGGCAGGTCAATTTGTAGTGTAATATTGATTTCTGGTCCATTCCTAACAGAGAAGTATGTTAAAATATTCAGCAAGTACTATGGTCTGGGTAAAACTCACCAGTTGAAGCCTAATTATCAATGTGCAAGTTTTAGGTGGGGGACTCTTTGGGAGATGATTAAGTCATGAGGCCAGAGCCCTCTCCCAAGAGCAGTCCTTAGGAGGAGGTCTTTTTGCTCTTCTGCCAAGCGGTACCAGCACTTGAGAAGTCTTTTCGGAAGCAAAGGCTGGTGCCTAGCCCCAGGTGGAGTCAGCCTGGAGCCTGCGCTTCCAGCTGAAGCTAGGAAATAAGTTTCGCTCTTTATAAATTACCTGGTTTCAAGTGTGTTGTTAGAGGGACACGAGAAGCCATGGTGGTGGGCTCGGTTATCTCGTATTTCTGTCAGCTCCGGTTCTATGATACTCAAGCTGTAACTGTAGATGCATTCATAGTTAGGATTGGTCCATGTTTGATAAACTAGAATTTCCCGCCTCTCTGACGCCACCCATCATCTTTGAGGTTCGGGATGTTAGTAATAAAGTCAGCCATCTTTCTTATGACTCATGTTAGTGTGACATATAATTTAACCCTGTTACTTCCAGTTTATCTACATCCTTAAATTGTCTTTCTTATAAATAGGAAAAAGTATTGGATTTTTGAAAAAGTTTACTCTGAAAATATCCTGATCATTTTCTTCTGGACTTTTTAAATTATACCCACTTTATTTTTAAAAAAAAATATTCTTAAAATGTGTCCTTTTAAAGACTTTGTCTAATCTTTTCACTATAAGCATTTATAAAAATCCATTTTCCCCCCTTTTTTCTACAACCCATCATATTTTCCCACTTGTATGGCTTTCACCTGTATGGTGTATTTTTATTGGATGTTGCTATTATAATGGTGCATTGTATAGAGTTCTGACTATATTGTGTTTCTTTTAACAGGATTCAATTTTGTTCCAGCATGTAATTGTTGTGAAACCCTCTAATCTTGCCAACTTTAAGTTATACTTTGTTATTTATGGGTCTGGACTTTTTGTGTGTGTTTGCTTATTTGTTTATCTTTTGGTTTTTTTTATTATTAGTCTTAGGGTATGACTCTTGTTCTAGTGATGACTGGTTTTTCTGGGATCAGTGTATACTGGTAGTCAATATTGGAGCTAGACAAGAATTCCAGTATCATCCAGAACTTGATGACTTCTGTGTCCTTGCAGCTGTCAGCCACACAGGGACGTCTCCAGATATTTGTCTTCCCCGCATCGCTGCTTGTTGTTTGGTACCTTTCACTGCTGCTTCTGGTCACGTCAGCATCCCATAACTATGACCTCAGTCTCATCCATTCAGCAACACAGTTACTTTCCCTGCTCGTCTCCAGGAGCCTATGCCAATTGTTAAGTGTCTCTGGGCAGAAAGCCAGGGCAAATATGCGGCTCAATTTATGTGTTTTCCTTCTCTCAAAGTTCATAATCCTGTGGTTTCTGTGTCCAATACCGAGAACATTTGCTTTACCTATGATGTCTTGTTGCTTATGGCCTGGCCAGGCTAGTGCAACCATAAGCAGAAATTTCTACCTTCAAGTTTGAAAAAAAAAAAAATTGGAGTTAGCAATTTACATCTGGGGGTTTAATGCCTAACCTTTTATAACACAAATGAGGTTTTAAATTCTAATAAAATGAAATTTGACAGATTTAAACATTTAAAAGTATAAAAATGACATTTGACTCCTCTTACAAAATTATAAACATATAGTAGAGTATCTCTGGACTTTTCTGATTCTGAATCTTCTTATATCTATTTGAAAGCCCTACCTACCTATCTAGGAGAAAGGTCTTAATGAGGGTCCTCTAAAGAGCAGAGTGTGAGACTAGGTCTCGAGGGCTAGATTACAGACAGCGGGCATGGACTTGTCCTTGGGATAGAGGATGATAGAAGGTGAACAGTCCATAGAAAAGAAGCAGCTGGCATGAAGGCTGAGTCGGTAGTGGCTACAGGCTTTATTTTGGCGGCAATCTCCTAAGGACCTGGCATATGCTGCCAAGTCTAATGATCTGAGTTCTATCCTGGGGACCCACATGGAAACAAGACAAAACCAATTCCTGAAAGTTGTTCTCTGATCTCCAACACACACACACACACACACACACACACACACACACACACACACACACTGCAATTAAAAACTCTTTAAAGAAGTTTGTACCCATGCATGTGATAGGACCATATTTGCTGAAAATAGGAAAAACCCAGCATGATTTGGTTCACATACAATATTCCTAAAGACTTTTAACGCCATTACAGTAGCTAACATGAAAAAAGTTGCTTGTTTGCTTTTTGCCAAAGTAGCCATAAATTACTGTCTTTTGACTAAAATCCCAATGTTTTGTATTTCATTATCATGAAATTCAGTACTCATATTTTAGTATGCCTATTTTCATTGAAAAAGCAGCAATAGCGATTATTGGATGAAGTAATACATTCCTAGCCAAGAAGACTTACCAATTAATGTGGGGCATGAAAAATTCAGTATCCATCATTAGCATGGAAACATTCCCTGATTATTTAGGATTGCATTCATTTCTCACAGGGCAATGACTGACTTAGGGGTTTTTAAAAATCCCACACTAGACCTCTCACTTCTGTGATCGGGTAGCAAAAAAAGAGTTTTTGTGTGCCCAACTCTGAATGAAAAGTCAGAGCAAAGGATGATAAACTCTATTTCAAAGAGATGAAAGAAATAGCTGTAGGGAGTCAGGAAAACAATACTGAGAAACAAAAGGAAAGCAGGTGGTTAGAGCAACAGTAGAGTAACCATTCTGCCCGTGGAGGTGGCAGCAATGTTGCTACCTCTATAGATAAGTCTGGGAGAGAGAGGCTGCCCTGGTGACAACAGACTTATTGGCAGTCTGAGCCACAGGTGAGACGTACCCACCCCTAAGGTCTTAAATCAGTAAGGAGGTTTGGTTTTTTTGATGATGTTTCGGCATGGAAGCCTAGAACTGCCTAAGACTTTCACTACGTCCTCTCATATGGGAGAACGCTACAGCCAGGGGCATCCTGGAGAGGGAATCCATTGTTTCAGACTCTCCCTCCCTCAGCAGCCATCATTTGCTAGTAGCTGCTTGGCTGAGGACTGGAACACTGCTCCCTGAGTGCCACCAGGCTCCTGTCATGTCCCCAAGTGATGATAATGGCTAACCCTCTGAAACGGTAAGCAAACCCCCAATAGAATTCTTTCCTTTATAAGATTGTCCATGATGGCCATGACATCTCCTCACAGAAGCAGAGCAGTGACTAAGACTGAGGCCCTCACATAAGAGCATGAGAGATATTCATCCCCAAGGATGCGAGCATGTCAATATACCAACGTGATGAGCAGAGCGAAACATGCCTTTTAGACATAGAAATAGCTTAGTCAGGATCCCCACTATACCCAAGTTGGCACCTAATAACCAGAACTCAGTGATAGCACTCAAAAGAAGTAGACACAGCCTGAGAGACCCATGAAGACCACTGGACAGTGCACAGGCAGAGAAGAAAGCAATGCTCTGCTCGGCACATCTGAAATGACGCCACCTTGATCTGCCCTGTGGCTGGAGAGTCTCTCCCAATATCCTGACCTTCAGTTAAGGTATATCACACAGGTGAGCAGCCTTGGGGAGACAGGCTTAGGACCGTAGCTAGGAACTTAGCGTATGAACCTTGTGTGATGACCAGCGGTTTAATAAAATATAACTTTGTTATACTATACCTTCTTGCCTGTGGTAACCAACACAAAAGATATTTAAAAAAATAAACTCAACACCTCCAAAGGTTCGTAACTGTTGTGTAGTGAAATCCAGAGATATCAAAGTGGGTGATATGCTGGACAAATAATTCAAAATGATAATTTTAAGCAGGGTACAAATAAAGTGCTGAACGAGGTAAGGAGAACAATACAGATATAAAAGATAAATTGAATATGGGCTAGAAATTCTAAACAAAAATAACCCACAACACCAAAACACATAGAAATCAGAAATGAAATCCTTTGTATATCAAAATAAAACTCAGAACAAAGCATCACCAATAGACTGTATCAGATATAATAGAGTAATAGAGTAGGGTTGAAATATATGATTGGGAGATGATTCCATTCAAATACTAACAAAAGATAAGAAATTATGGCTACAGCCTTAAGACATCTAGGATACAATTACGAGATTATCTTAGTCAGTGTTCTATTGCTGTGAAGAGACATCACGACCAAGGCAACTCTTATAGAAGAAAACGTTTCACTGGTACTGGCTTACAATTTTAGAAGTTTAGTCCATTGCTATCATATCAGGAAGCTTGGCTGTCTATAGGCAGATGTGGAGCTGGACAGGTAGCTGAGAGTTCTCATTTGGGAAAGGCAGGCTGCAGGAAGAAACACCAGGCCTGGTTTGAGAATTTGAAATTCCAAAACCCACTCCCAAGGACGGACACTCTTCCTCCAACAAGGCCACAACTGCTCCACCAGGGCCACACCTTCTCTGGTAAGGCCACACCTCCTAATTACTGGCAATTAGTGCCACTCCTTAATGAGCAAGCATTCAAGGATATGAGCCAATGGGGACCAATCCTATTCAATCCATCTTAGGGATCAAACTTGCAAATCTTTGACATAGGAAAAAGAGCTAAGACAAAGGCTGGTAGCATATAAAATCCATCCAAACAACAGGAGAAGATTCCCAACTCTAATGAAACACGTGGACATTTAATTTCAAGAAACATTTGGAACCACAAAAAGGTAGGTCCAAACCAAAACCTCTCTATTTCATATGTTAAATCCAAAAGTGAAGAACAATGCATCTCAAAAGCTCAAAGGGACAAGTGCCAAGTTCCTGACTCCAGCAAACCCGGAAGAACAGCAGCAGGCTTCTAAATAGAAACACCAGAAGCAAGGACAGAAGAAATGATTAATTCAAAGGCCTGGAAGGAAACACCAGCCAAACAAAATTACTATATGCACCAAAGTTCTGCTTTAAAACCCAAGGAGAATTAAATGCCTTCTCTGATAAGCACAAACTAAAGTAATTCTTCATCATTAAGACAGAGTTTCAAAGCATGACACTCAAAAAAATTATACATAATCATGAGAGTATGGGAAAGGATAAATCTCATTAGAAAAGCAGATACATGAGTAAGGACTGAGTAAAAAGGCAGCAGCATCTACTTGAAGATAAAAACTTGTAAACTTCCAAGATGAACAAAAGAGAAGAATACAGAATATTTGATAACTACACACACACACACACACACACACACACACACACAATTAAAACAAGACCCAGTAATTTGTGTATATCATTTAATAACAACCCAAAGCATACATCTCCAATTAGGAGGCACAAATGAACTAACTGGGTTGAAATACGACCTGCAAGAAACTCCCCTCCTTAAAAGTGACTCTTTCACAGACTGGAAATGAATGGATGCAAACCGGAACTCCAATTATATGACATGCAGAAGAAAGTAGGAGTTATACTCATTATGGCGAAGATTTCAAGTCACAATTAGTCATCAGAGGTAAAGATGGCCATTTGATTCTACTAAAGGGAACACTCTATCAAGAAGATAAGAGAATTATAAATACATAGATATCAAATGCTGTCATCTCTAATTTTGCCAAAGAAACACTGTTGAACTTAAAGTGCCGAGTCCAGAGATAATAACAGTAAATTTGACACTCTCCTATCATCAAAAGTTATTCTAGATCATTCTCCCCCCACAAAAAAACCAGTCAGACTTTGTTAAACTGAATCATAAATCAAACTGATGATGGATTTCTACAGAATATCCCGCTGAGAAATAATTCCCATTCTCCTCACCGCCCCCCCCCCCATACAACAGTCCCAAACAGGCTACAATTTATGCACTGCTATTCTGTGTGCCCACTTACAGCAACCCAAGTCAGCACCCTGCAGATATGTCTGCACACCAGTGTCTGCCGTGGTGTGATTCACTATAGCCAAGAGGTGGAACCAGTACCAGAAAAACAGATGAGGAACATGTAGTATGTACATTCAATGGTGTACTGCTCAGCCGAAAAGATGAGTGAAGACAAGTCATGCCTTTGTTCATATGTGTAGAACTACAGAAATAATAAGTAGGAAGGGATTGTGGGGATGGAAAAGGGGCCAGAAAGAGGCTGGAGGGATACAGTTAGATGAGTATGACCTGAGTATAATTTATGCAGGCACAAAATTATGAGATGCATTCTTTTGTATAATGATGAGAAAGTTACAAAATGTTAATGCATGTAGTTCTCATATGAAATTTTAGGGTAACAGGATTTGTGTATTCATAACCAAATAGTTTTCTTAGTGATAACCTTAATCCTAAAGAAGATCTAAGTTGGAACATAAAATTCCTAGTTTTTGCATTAATTTGTTCTGTGGCAATGAATACTAAAGCACATATTGATCCCAGAGTTACACAATATTTATTGTGTATTTTTCTGGCTAGAAAGTTTGCAAAAATATCAGTCACGCCTACCTGGCTTAGCAAATACAGTCATTATGCCAAATTTTATTTGTACTGTTAAAAAAAAAACAAAAACACTGCACTTCTGACATAAGATTTTTTTTTTCTCTTTTTGCTATGACTTGGACCAGGCTCAGAAAGAAGTGTCACACCTCTAAGACATTGTAATAGTTAAGTCTGAGATTAATTTTCTTCCCCAAAAGTCATAAGGACAGTTTTGTGAGTTTAGGGTTCCCTGATTAATGGAACACACTGCCCTGATACTCTGACACCACACTGCTCACGACACCGCTTAGCTGCTCATCTGTCTGAGGACAGCTCTAATCCTAACTCTTGTACAGAATTGCAGGTGGCAGGGAAGCCGTTGTCATTTCCTTGTGGCCAGTTCTCTTCTGACTGAATGCCAAACGCAGTATATTCTCTCCTGGTGCTTGAAGTTTATAGCACACTAACTGAACTCTCTCACTTTGCAAATTCTCACTGGCTTGGGTTTATCTTTGTGATCCATGCTGGTTTCTTTGATTATGAACCAACATTTGAGAAAGTATAACCTTCAGTGCTGGTGACTTTTCCAGGAAGAAGGATCACAGGAAGAAACCAGGACTAATCGAGAGTGGTCCTTTGTTCTGACTTGGAAACTGACTTGGAGGAAATGTTCAGGGTGACATTATTGACTGGGGACACATTCTTAATGACACTTCTCTCTCTGTTTTAACCGTGCAATTCTCAGGGTTCAGGAATGAATTAGAAGACAACACCATCTAAATGCAGGTCTTCATAATTCTTTAAGGTTGTTCCCTATGATCTTTCCCTATCTGATGACTTGTTCCATAAACCTGTTCCTTTCATAGCATCCTCCAGATGGTAGGTCCAAGCCCCAATCTCTCTGTATGTATAAAGGAAAGTATGCCAGTGCTGTTTTACAGAGTTATAACTTGAATTTGGGTGTCAGAAAAATGGTGATGTCGCTTGTGGGGAAGCGGATCAGGAAGCACTCAGGGAGAGAAGCTAGAAAGTAAAGGAACACTTTTAAACCAATAAACCACTCTGCTCTGGAACCTCCTGGTTTATCTGAAAGCCTTTTTGATAGCATCAGATAAGGTACATTTCAGTGGAAGGGACTAGAAGACTACAAGAGGAGAAACAAAAATATCTTGCCCTATGCCAGATCTAAGTGATCTTCTATACATCCATCGACTCTTTCCTAGCTACAGTTCATACACTAAAAGAACAGTCAAAGAGCTACGATTTTCTGTATTTCTCTATGACCGACTGAAATCTAGATTTCAATGATCAATAAGGGTCAGAAGAAAGAGGTTAAGAGGAAGAGGAAAGTTCACGACCTAAGGATAGAGACAAAGTTTTCACAAGTGAAGATTGACCAGTCTGTTTGTCAGAGAGGTACTGACCTGAGCTTTCCTTGCTGATATTAGGCCTCACCACACCAGAAACACACAGAGAAACATGGAGATTTACTAACAAATGGACAAAAACTGCTGTGTGCGTTTTAAGTTTCCTGTTTTACAATTTTTGAAACAGGATATACATTAGATATTGCTAACTCTTGGCAAGGGATGGGAAGAAAGGGCTGGATTCACGCTTTCTATGATGCATCTTCTAGCCAATGTACTTACCAAGGCTTAGCAACTCAGTGCCTGGTGGCTCACTAGGAGCAGCCTAGTGATTAGGAGATAACTGGATTCACAACACAAAACTAATTTGTGTAGGATGATGTGAAGGGAGCTTGGTCATTAATAATCAACGCCAGCATGACTGGGTTTAGAACCCTTTAGGAGAGACACCTCTAAATGCCTGGGGGGACATTATAGGGGGTTTAGCTAAGAAAGGCAGACCTAGGAAAATACAGAAGAGAAGAAAGCTCCTGAATGCCCACATGCCCCCTTCACTGGTCCCTCATCAGCCCAGAAAGGAGCATGTTCCAGCCACCATGACTGTGAGTCACTCGTGTTGCCGTGTGCTCTCCACATGATGGTGTCTGACCCCTGGACTGTGAACAAGGACTAGCCGCCCTTTCTTTACAGTTGATTCGTGTCGGGTATTTGGTCACAACGGTAAGGAAAGTAATTAACCTTGAAAACTGCTACAGAGAATTAAGCCATCATTGTGACAATATGGCTTGGAAACATTTGGTTTTCCAGAGTAATGTGGAGACGTTTGGGGCTATAGGCTAAAGGAACCCTGTCTACAAAGAATATCATAGGCTCTCCAGGAGAATATCTCCTAAGTAGGTCTAAATCCTGTCATACTGACATAGACTATTAACTACCACACCCTCCTTCACACCATTCTGCAAGAAGCAAAGATTTATGACATGAATTCAGTTGTCCTCCCATCGTTGGGGCTGTTCCCTGCAAGTCACCTTGTACTGAAATGCTGACCAGTCCATTACTGATGGATATATCAGAGAAAGCAGAGTCAAGCCACATCCTCCCATCCCTGGCCAAGAGCGAAACGTATCTAATAAATATCACAAGAGTCAGAATTTTTAAAACTGGAAATTTATAAATCGCAGGTCAGTCCAGGTTCATTTGCTAACAGATTAACAGATATGCAGACAGTGAGGCTCGGAAGGCTCCAGAAGAGACTAGGATTCTATTTGAAATTGAGCAATGGACCTCATGTATTCTAACCAAAAATCTAAGTGTGTTTTGCCCATGCCCTGGAAATTTGAGTGGGAGTGAATTGAAAAGAAATAGACTAAGTTGCTTGACAGAGAAAGTGTCAAGACAACACAGCCTGAAGGCTGTGGTACAGTTAGTCATTACGGCTCTTAGCTCTGCAATGAAAGAAAAGCATGATATGAGAAATGTGGTCTTCCCGGAAGAAAAGGTGGTATGTGGGAGTGTGAGCAAGTTAGGGTGGCAGTGGAGAGAGCAGTCAGGATTGTTAGAGATGCAGAAGACAATAGGAGACCACACCCTGAGGACAAAGACCACACCCCTACAAGCCTCCCCTGGTGAAAATGTGAATTCATTTGAAATGGGAGAGCTTGAAGTAAGAAATGTAGTAGAAGTGTTAGAAGTGGCAGATGTCTAGACCTGGTGTTTCCAGGTTTTTGGCCTTTTGTTCAAAGGATAGAAATAAGACCTCATACAGATTTTGCAGAAGAAGCATGGTAACTTTATGCAAAGTAAAGAAAAGAGATAGAACAGATTGGACAGGGTGGGATACACTGTTGAGACTGAGAGCAGGTCACAGAGTGGGGGTTCAAGAGCCCCTGAGCTATTTCCTGGGGTCTCTTTTATGGTGTCTAAAGAAAGGAAAGGTTGATTATTAAGGAGCATTTTAGAGAGAAGCTTAGGCTATATGAGACCTTGTCTAAAAACCCATATATGAAAAGCTGAAACGGAGTATTTAACATTGCAAATAAATTTTCAATTGCTTTTTATGATAACTTTTCTCTTCTCATTTCAATACATCAAGGCCCAACCCTGAGTAGCAGGTATCAAACACAATTAAGAGGACCCTTGCTTCTATTCATTTGGAAAAGAGGCAGCAATTGCCTTAACAGTGGAAAAGTCCTTGATGCTAGGAGTTGTCAAACCACAGCTTCAGACCGCTGCCTGCTTTGATAAGGAAGATGTTATTGGAACACAGGCACATATGCTTGCTGTGGCTGATTTCACTCTACCCAACAAAGCTAAAGATCTGCAGGCTTAAAATGCTTACTGTTTACTTCTTTAAGTAAAGAGTCGCCAACCCCTGCCTTTAATGAGGCTTCTTTTTATTTCCCTTCCACAAATTAGCAGTTTATTTTTTTACAGGGAAGTCACAAATCTTACAAGATTTAAGAATAACAGTGAACTAATTTAATGGTTATAGATTCGTTACAGAGGAAACCTGATGTCAAAGTACACAATGAGGAACTCTAAAAATAGCTTCAAGTGTTTGCTTGGTTGAATTCTCCACCTTCAAGAGTTTTACTACTCAAGCAAAACTGGTTTTGGGGATAACATGAAAGGCCCTATTAGTTGTTCTGATTCAACAATAGGACTCTCACACACAGAGCGTTTCCCTATGCTGCCGAGGTCCAGCCAAGTCCAAGATAGTTTTACTTTAGCTTACAATGGAGAGAAATAAAGTATTTATCTGGGTGTGAACTTTAATTTGTTTTTAAAAATTCTCCTTCCATACTTGTCAGTTTCGTATAGAAGCAATGGAAAGAATGGCTCTTTGCGGATATTTAAATACCTAAAAATCAGATTCTTGTACTATTAACTGTACATGATGCTCAACAAGATTAACTCTTCCGTTGGCCATGAGTAGGAAAGGACTCCAAAATCTGTGTTTGTTTGAAGTTCAGGAAGGCCTTTTTCTTGTTTCTTTCAAGAGCCAAGTTCTCTTCATTAAGACTCGATATGTTTCTGATTTAATCACTTAAGTCAATAGCAATTATAATAACAGCCTCTTGAAGACATATTATGACTTGTGCAAACACAACAAGGAAAATTACTGCCCCTGAACTCCGTGTTCTTTCCTTTCAGACTCTACTTCCCCATTCTGATCAGCTTGTTCTTCGGATCTGCCTCACCCTGCCCTCACCCACCTTCCACACAGCCCTGCAGTTGGCATCTGGCTAGTCTCCTTAAAACATGTTTCTCAAGGGTCAGTTCCTTTCACAAGCTTCCAATGGTCAGTTCACAAAAAAAATATTGAATTAGTTTGTTTGTTAATTAGCTGATCATTGGTAAATCCCTAAAACATATAATGAACTCTCTCTTCTCTGAATTCTAATAGCATTAGCAAAAAAAATGAGTAATGAATAATGTGTATTTTTATATGCAAATAAAATATTATTTTTCTGTAATCTCCTTCAAGATCAAAGAGTAAGAGACAGACAAATAGACAGGATCATACAATGTGGTAAAGAACAGGGGATTTAGTTTTCTTCCTCTGCTTTCCATTTACGTCAGATTTTCCAAGATGCTAAAATGGCTAATTTCCAAAGAGCAGCAAACAGCTCCCAACTCCCGTAATAAATTAATTTATAAGACTATCTTTCTTTCCAGAAAACTTGCAGAGTCTCAGCTCCCCCACAGTATCCTTCCAGAATACGCCTGTCCCCCTCACCACACACCTGCCCCCGGGATTAATTCCTCTCCCTCCAGGGCTGGGGAGAGCCTTGGCTCTGTTTTATCCCGTGACTGCCTTCAATTGTAGTTGCCATTGGCACACATGGGTTGTGCTGTCCAAATAAAAAGAACTCGTGTGCTTTCCAACTCCGTTCTAATGAAAAGTCCAGTCACTCTGTGTTGCCTTTTGGCCCGGCTGTCAGGGGAGGTAGGTGGTTGGAAGGCCGTCCAAGGAAGAGAGAGATAATAATAAATGTCTATGAGCTGGTAGTCCTCCTACACCCCTAGGACAAAGAGAAGCATTTTCAAGTATTCTGTAACGAAGGAAGATTAACGATGCACTAACGGCACAGCAAGTCTGTCCCCATAGAGCGGAACTGGATGAGACAGGAGTGTTTTCCCTGCGATGATTCACCAGTGGTTCATACTAAGGGGAAAGTGCTGAAGACAGAGCAATGGCCATAATTCATCCTTACCCTCTAAGACAAGACAAGCATCCTACCCTCTCATCTTTGAGTCTCTAATAACTTACAAACATTTGTTGCATAAATAGTTGTTGAATCAAGTCAATCAGTTTGCATTCTTCTGGGCTCAGATATATTAGCACTGACTTTGACTTTGGTTACTCTTTGGGTATCTATTCTAAAATGCTGCAACAGCATGGGCATATACGTGTGTGTGTGTGTGTGTGTGTTGGCCAGTGGTCAGTCATTGGGGTGTTCCTCTCTTATTGTCCACTTCATATTTTGATGGAAGCTTCACTGAGCCTGGGTCTCATCACCTCAGCGAGGTGAGCTGCCTGAGAAGCTCCAAGGTTCTGCCTGTCCCTGCTTCCCCCATGACTGGGCTACAGCTATGCCATGCCACAAGGGTCATAGATGAATTCTTGAGGATACAGCAGGGTTGCCTTGCCATTAAGTAGGTAGAAATCAATGCCTCTGACCACCTGCAGTTTCAGTCCATGCCCAGTGAGGTCTTTATTGAGAAATGTCATTGACTCAAGATGTCATCATGGGTGGATTAGGAAGGGCTCAGAAAATTTGAATTGAAGCTACCCACAGCTGCCCCCTTTGCATATATCCCATTCAATGGCAGTGTTCTTCCAGTCTTTCTAGATGCTTTGGACTTCTCTCTCAGTAAGTAGTCCCAGGATACATATTTGTTATATCCATCTTCTTTCCCATCACTTCTATGGAGAATGAATGCACTCCCTTAGGTCTCATTTGTTAGCTTCTGTTTGTTCATCTTAATCCTTGGTGTGGCCAACCTACTACCCAACAATTCTTCAGTAAAAGTAGAATTCTCAGTGATTCAATGCTGGTAGTTTGCTGAGAAGGTAAACCTAAAAATACTGGTAGAAAAGATAGGCAACAAGTGAAGTGTACAATATTACAATATCCAAGTACCCTTTGGGTAACTGGAAGTTATTCTTGCTGAAAATTTTAGGGGTTAGTGTGGCACATCTACCTTAGATTCACCTCGCCAAAGGCTGCAGTGTCTGTTCACCAATTTCCAGCACTTGGCAGCTGAACGTGGTAGTAGGGTGGTGAGGATTGATCTTCCAACATTTCTAACCTCCCCTAAGTGCAGGTACACTGCGACTTCACAGAGCACAGGCTGGCTGCAAAGGAAACAACAAGGCAAAGAGAAGAGGTGCTGGGATCTAGATGTGGGCTCCTGCACACAGCATGGTTAATGCCGAGGATGTGGGAACAGACGACCAGTGGTCTCTGCACACATCTGTACACAAGCATGCATCAACAGGTTCTCCTTCCCTCAAGGACTTTTTATTCTAGTTAGAGGAATGAGTGAAAAATTCAAATGGCTGCCACACATTTGTAACATGATGGCCTGGCTTGTTGGGGTACCTGTCCTGCCCGGTACCCCACAGCTGGCAAGTCCCAGAGAAAATCAATCACACAGAGATTTCTGTAAGTTATAAAGCTGATTGGCCCATTAGGTCAGACTACTTATTAGCTCTTATAACTTATGTTACTCCATCATCCTTATCTACATTAGCCACATGGCTCCGTACCTTTCTCAGCTGGGCAAGTTACATGCTGCCTCTTCGGTGGTCTGCACAGGAATGGCTGAGGGAGCTTCTGCTTCCAGAATACTCCCAGTCTCTTTGCTCCACCTCTACTTCCTGTCTGGCTTTCCCGCCTATACTGCCTGCCTGGCCAATCAGCGTTTTATTAAAATATGATTGACAGAATACAGACAATTCTCCCACACCACACATTATCTGAGGCTAGGTCTCCAGGAATATGGTGCATGGGTCTGCCCACTCCATCAGCGACTCTCCAGGACTAGCTGGCATTAGAAAAGGAGATAGGTGCTGGAGTTGAAATTCTTCTCCTTTAAGGAGCCTAATGAGAAAGGAAGGGTTGCTTATTATATATGGTTGAGGGTTGAAGGACCTTCTAATGGGCATGAAAGGAAGGGAGCAGGGCACCTTTGAGGGTTGCTCTAAAGAGAAGAAATACTGGGTCTTGGAAGAGTTGGAGAAGGAAGAGAAAGTAAGCCTATACCAGGCTGATAGCCTGCTAGGACTCCCAGGCTCCGGAGAGCAGGTGTCCCTTGATATAATAATAATAATAATAATAATAATAATAATAATAATAATAATAAACCTGTCCAACCTAGCAGAGATGGATATGACCCAAGTCTGCTCCACAGTGGAATCATCTTAAATGTATATGATGAAGAATATCACTTATAGTTATTGTCTTCCTTTAGTCGTAACCATAAGGGATCACTTGGGAGACAGGGAAATTGAAGCATCTTCCCATCCTTGACTTGCTCCTGGGGACCAAATGCCTTGTTTTCATTAGATTAGTCGGTAGTGATTATGTTAGTTCATTCTGTGCTGTTGGACAGAATGTTCAGGTTGGGTGCTTCCTAAAGTAAAGAGGCTTTGTTAGCTCAAAGTTCTAGAGATTTGAGAGCATGCTGCCAGATTCTGTTTCATTTTGGTGAAAGCAGATGCCGCACAGCATTCGGAGTGAATGAAGAGGAGGTGAGCGGTACAGCAGAAAGGGGGCTCATTAATGGGAAGTGCTTTTTTTCTTCCTGTTTTGCAGAAACTAACCCAGTTCCATGATATCTCCGTTGTTCCCTCCTATGGATGACGTCTCCGTGACTTATTAACTTACTCACTTTCCATTAGGTCCCATTTATAAACTTCCCCACTGGAACGTAAATCTCTTGAAGGGACCTTTGGGGGACAAACCACATTGAAGCCATCATAGTGATAAAAGAAGCAGATAACATTTATTGGGCATTTAGGACGTGTGAGCTGGTCGTGTGCAAGGTACTTTCCACCCAGCCATTCATTTCGTCGTCTCTAAGCCAGAGAGGTGTGTATTGGCTCTATATTGAAAAGGAGCGGCTAACACAGTGACTGTTCCAGATGTCACCCATCTGACTGTTAGAGCTGTCACCTGAACAGGGGGAGCCTGGTACCAAAGCCTGCACTCAGGGCTTCCCTATTGGATAGACTACTCAGCCGAAGCCCCTACCTTTACCTACACCACTTTAAGGTATTTGGGAAAGGACATGCTGGAAGGAGGGTGTGTAAGAAGATGTGGTGCCACCCGAACCCCCAGAGAAAGACTGGAATCTCGACGGTATTTCTAAGTGGATTGCAGAACTAGCTCACCTCATTCTGTATAGCACGTTCAGCATTTGCTTGACACCTCGGAAGGGGAAAAACCGAGTCCTAAGAGATGGTTTTGTGGGAACTGAGGTTAAACAAGGACAGCTCTACCCTTCTGACTCTAGTTAGCAAGTTCTAATAACTCCTCCCACTTCTTCTCTCGCTAAGGCTCAAAGAATGGGACTAGAGCCTGGACCGCAGTATTGCCTGGGAGCTTCATACCCTCTCCCTGTCTTGGCCGCACTTGAGATGGAAAAGGAGGTGTCACCCACATGTTACAGGAGTCTTTCTGTGACTTTTCTCAACTCCACTCAAGAGCCATAGCTGAGTTGGGGAAGCGCTGGCTTTGTTTCCTTCCAATTTCTTGTACCAGCCTTCTCCTCTTTCAAAAGCTTAGTGACTGGCTACTCCCTCGCATCCATCTAATTTGCTTTCAGTTGAGTTTCCTACAAGAAAAATTATAACATCGTTTCTACTCAAAGTGAGGTCTTCCCTTGTGGGGACTGGACGAAGTCCTGAATGAATGTATGTTTTTTTTATTATATCTTTTTTAAAATTTTTTAAAAAAATTTCCACTTCCTCCCCTCCTCTCCATACCCTCCCATTCCTCCCCACTCCCTCTCCCCCCCATTCCCTCTCCTCCTCCCTCTCCAGTCCAAAGAGCAGTCAGGGTTTCTTGCCCTGTGGGAAGTTCAAGTTCCTCCCCACTCCCTCCATGTCTAGGAAGGTGAGCATCCAAACAGACTAGAATCCCAAAAAGCCAGTACATGCAGATGAAACAAGACCCAATGCCATTGTCAATGGCTTCTCAGTCAGCCCCCATGTCAGTCACATTCAGAGAATCCGGTTTGATCACATGCTCATTCAGTCCCAGTCCAGCTGGACTTGGTGAGCTCTCATTCGATCAGTCCCCTTGTATCAGTGAGTGAACGCACCCCTCGCGGTCCTGATTTCCTTTTTCATGTTCTCCCTCCTTCTGCTCCTCATTTGGACCTTGGGGGCTCAGTCCAGTGCTCCAGTGTGGGTCTCCGTCTCTATCGCCATCCATCGTCGGATGGAGGTTCCCTCTGGTTCTGCCTTCCTTGCTCACCACGTTCTCTTTCCTTCTGCTTTTCATTTGGATCTAGGGAGTTAAGTCCAGTGTTCCAATATGTGTCTCTGTCTCTATCTCCCCCCAATATGTGTCTCTGTCTCTATCTCCATCCATCGCCAGATGAAGGTTCTATGGTGATATGCAAAATATTCATCAGTATGGTTATGGGCCAAGGCCAGTTCAGGCACCCTCTCCTCTGCTGCCCAGGGAAGAATCTGGGGACCTCTCCTTGGGCCTGAGAACCCCTCCAGAATCAAGTCTCTTGTCAACCCTAAAATGGCTCCCTTAGTTGAGGTATATACTTCCCTGCTCTCATATCCATCCTTCCCGCCCTCCATCTCATTCCCCCAAGCCATCCCCAATCCTCTCCCTCTCCCCTCTCCCTAGCCATCTCCTCCTACTTCCAGCCCCCACACCCCCCATGCGCCCAAGTTTGCCTGGCAATCTTGACTACTTCCAATATCCAGGAGGATAACTATATGATTTTCTTCAGGTTCACCTTCTTATTTAGCTTCTCTAGGATCACGAATTATAGGCTCAAAGACCTTTAACTATGGCTAGAATCCACTTATGAGTATGTTTTTGACATAGGTACAACTATGTCAAGGACCCCAATGTTGCTGTCTCCAACAGAGTAAGCACAGACCACATGACCCTAAATTTTCTGTAGGTCTGTCTGTCATTTTTTTTCAATGTCTATCATTTCTTCACGCCTAAATCATCTGAGTTAGGTTTCCAGGACCAGGCTCTGCAGGCAGAAACCTGAGAAACAGTGTGTCCCTCCGAGCTCAGGAGACCCTGGAACTTGGTCAACTCTGGTTTAAAGGAACCACCCAACAAACAAACAAGCAAACGGAACAAAACCCTGGAAGCTGAGTTTCTTTGTGCTATAAATGAAATAAGTTGTAGATGTGGCCTCCACGCAGTTTGGAGGATGTTGGAGTGGGGCTGTAAAAAGGGAGGGGAAGAGGTCTCAGCATCGGCGCAGATGCTTTTCCTTTATGGAAAGCGATTGACCTAGGGTTACCGAGAAAGCGGCCATTTCCTGCTCTGCCGCTGAATCTTTATCACACATCAGGCGACCGGATATACGGTTTTTAATCTAGACATTTCATTCTGCTCCACATAGCGTTAATCCGTGTTTCAATATCATGGTCTTTAAATTTGTGTCACTTTACACTAAATCTTGCTGTCTGAGAGTGGAAGGTTTCCAGCTTAGGTCTTTTTTTTTTTTTAAGATTTATTTATTATGTATATAGTGTTCAGTCTACATGTATCCCGGTCCGCCAGAAAAGGGCACCAGATATCATTATAGATCACTGAGCTACCATGTGGGTGCTGGGAATTGAACTCAGGACCTCTGGAAGAGCAATCAGTGCTCTTAACTTCTTAGTCATCTCTCTAGCCCCTACCTCTTCTTTTTTAAGATTTTACAGACACACACACACACACACACACACACACACACACATACACACACACACACACCCTCTGCTATACCTTTTCCAACATGAGACAATATTAGTTTTTATTTTACATATGCGTGTGTGTCTATAAATAAATACATCAAAAATGCAAGATAGGATGGGATAACTGAGTTTTGTAGCAAGGGGAATACCTGCTGGACTTTTTATTGTGACAATATTCAGATCAGTTTGGGAGAAAACAGACACCAAGTCTTCCACTTCAAGAACACAGTATATGGAATTTGCTATATTTTAGCTCAATAATGACTTCAGTCAGATCGTCCATCTTTTCTGAGGGAATGGTTTATCAGAGTCTCTGTTTTGATTTGTTGCACTTTAAATGAGACGATATTTCTCAAGTCTAACTGGTCACTAGGGTCCAGGTGTCAGTTGAGGAAGTGCAGCAAGAACACTTTCAGAAAAAATGAGAAGGGCTTTCCTAAAACTTCAGACAAGACATGAAAACAAAACATGGCTTTCTCCTGCCCAAAGCTCACGGTTGTGCTGGCTGTGATTCCACTCTCTTGCCCTACGTATTCACTTTATTATAGCCAACTTGGTATCTTATGATGACATCCTTTATTGACAACTAATATAAAGGTTTCTTGTGAATCATTTTACTTTTTGAAAATTTGTACTGACAAGTTAGTTTCTGTAAAACAACTTGCTACGGTTTTCCTTTTTTCAAGGATTCTGGAAATCTGTTCCCTGTATGTATTTAGTACTTGGTGCATGATTTAATTATCAAATACCCTACTGGTAATGCATTTTCATCACACACACATGCACACACACACACACACACACACACACACACACACACACCAGCAAGACATTTGCTGCAATTTTTGTTTAAGCTTTTTTCCTACTAATTTGACTGTATAGGTGCTTTAAAATACACCATCAATACCGACAGAATTGTTGTTTATGAAAATGACATTTCAAATAATTATGATTGGATACCATTAGAATTTTCTTATCTCTGATTTTAAAATAAAAATCAGTTGCTAGGGTGCCTCTACTCTTGACCCAATTTTGCCTACACAAAGTTATTTATTTAAAATATTTTAGCTTAAATTCTGAAAAAGACTGCACAATTCTAATTCTTCAACCTTTACCAAGCTCCCGCCACCCCATCTCTAGTACCTTCTTCATTTATGCTTCTTGGCTAACTCTCAACTTTACTAACAAGCTAGTAACAGAAACCCCAGAATTTGTGTTAAAAACTTCATGCTCCCAAGATTTCCTAGGTGGATATAAATCTTTTCTCCACAGGGTTCACAAAATTCAATACAAATTTAATTATCCTCACAACATGGTCAAAAGTTGGGGAAAATGAAGAAAAAAGAGAAATGAAATTCATATCAAGAACAAAACCAAAATCCAAAAACCCATAATAGCTAAGTAACGCTCAGCAATGTGTATTCCAAGATTAAAATCCAAAGCTTTTAACCCCTACTGTAACTAACCTAATTCATCTTACTGTGTTATCTAAAATATATTTGTTATTCATAAATATATTACATAGTTAAATGCTACCAAAAGGCATAGTTTTTAGGGATATATGTGTCATTTAAAGAAATGTCATGCCTTGCTTTTAGAAGGACATCATAACTAGTAAAAACTAACTAAGCAAATTTTAACACACAATTTTTTAGGAAAATAGAAAATGTATTTACTTTTATAAATAAGTGAATTTGACATATTTATCATGCCAAGGTAACCTAATGCTTACGAGTAGCTCTAAGTGATGTCTACACTGTTGTGTGCCAGGCCATTGTTGATGTTTGGAAAGTAGGCTCATGAATCTTCAGGTGTGAGTTTTGATCATTTTCCACTTCATTGTGTAAATCGAGATGCTGTATGCTTCTATTTTCTCCAGGATTGTCAGGTGGCCATGGGCTGTCCGAATCTGCGAATGCTGGTTTCCACGGGAACCAGAGCCTTGTCCAGTACCCTTGAGCACCATTTTTATAAGCGGCTGCCACAAAGAAGCTATTTAAAAAAAAAACAGAGCTATACTTAACTCTGCAGATGTTATTCTTAAAATTGTTTACTTTTGGAAAGAGAAAGATGTTTTCACTCTCCTGAAAATTAAAGACTATTATGAACATAATCCAATAGCCATGATTCAGAAAGCGGCTGTCACTATTTATCCAGCTTTGAGGAAACTTGGTGTTTTGAATACAGCTTAGATCATTAACCTCTTATAACTGGGGTGAAAGACATAAGGGATGAGAGAAGTAAAGCTAAAACCTCTGTCAAAAGCAATCGTTTCAGAAAAGTTACTGAATAGGAAATACGATTTTTTTCCCCCAGTGACCACCTCTACTGTCCCCATCTTTTATCCTGCAATATTTAGAGGTTGGCATGTTGAAAGATGATTCAAAAAGTGTAAGAGCATCATGATAGAACTTGAAGCCAGACATGATGGTCCTCAACTATTGAACTGACTGGTTTTGTGGGTCAACTTGACACAGCTGGAATCATCAGAGAAAGGAGCCTCCGGTGAGGAAATGCTGCCTTAAGATCCAGCTGTAGGTATTTTCTCATTTCATGATCAATTGGACAGGGCCCAGCTCATGGTGACTTGTGCGATCTCTGGGCTGCTGTTCCTGCATTCTATAGGAAGGTGGACCGAGCAAGCCAGGGAAAGCAAGCCAGTAAGCAATTCCTTTCCATGACCTCTGCATTGGCTCCTGCCTCTGGGATCTTGCCCTGCTTGAGTTCCTGTTCTGATTTCCTCCAGTGATAAACAGCAATGCTGAAGTATAAGTCAAATAAACCCTTTCCTACCCAACTTGCTATTTTGGTCATGGTGTTTCATCACAGCTATAGAAACTCTAACTAAGACATCTCTCATCCTACACAATCCCAACACTTGGGAGGCTGAAGCAGGACTGTGAGAGGCCAGCCTGAGTTATACAGTGAGACCCTGTCTCTGACAACCATAGACCAGAGCCTTCAGGAAGAAAGGCTTTTGACTCTGGACCATGCAGAGATGTATGGTGGGAAGAACCCCGAGTTTTCATGTTCACATTCTTGCCTCTGAAAATGAAGAATTGGATTGTAGAAGTCCCTAATTGTCAATCATGATGTTATTTAATGTCACAATGAGGACAAGGAAGTCAACATTACAAGTATGTACACATGATCTTGGTGATGCTGGCACGTTTGTGGGTCAACCACCTCTGTCCTTGTTAGAACTCTCCTCTCCAAACACCACTATCATAAAGTTCAGAACAATTGTCCCTTTATCTCTAAGAAACAACACTCTGTGTTCTGCATCAAAAGCTACCCTTGTTCAGAACTAAGGGACTCTATCGCCTCGTTGACAGTTACGTCATAAGTGTTGACAAATAACTTGTTGCTTTCTGTGGGAAAGTTCAACCCTTTATGCTCTCCTACCTCAAAGTCATTAAGCATGATCATTCCAGAATGTTCTTGTTTTCCTTCTTCTGTTGTGTTTAATGCTCTTAGACTTGTCAACAGCCCCGCGTCTACAGGTTAGTTCTTCTTTGTCTCTTAATTCTCATTAGAATACTTCCTTCGTCGACTCCTCATTCCATCTCTTTAAATAACACACACCTTCCCCTCACGTGGCTTTAAATCACCGTTGTATGTATTCATCAGCTAGGTTACTCTCTGCTAAAATTAATTAAAACTCACACTAACAGTAGTGTAAGCTATCAGGATACCAACTGTTTACATAAACAGAACTCTGGAGGCCGACCTGTGTCTGGGAGACAGCAGATCACATTAGATCCATTAGCTGTTTCTTGGCTTCTAGGGTGGCAGAAAGCAATCTGATTTCTGTCAGTCTGGGCTGAGTTGGTAATTGAAAACACCTAGCTGAAGTGAGGGCAGAAGCAACCAGCAGGCAGATCATGTCAGCGCTGGGGGAGAACACATACCAACCTGCTAAGATAAGCTATTATAAGGGACTTGACAACAGCTCAGTCCCACAGAAATAACAGGCAACAAATCTGTTTCCTGTGAAAATTAGATAGGAAGGGCCGGATGAAAGGGCTGGAGCGCTAATGGATAACTCTTAATCATTTATCACTCATTAAATTACCACTTGCTGCCTTTTTGCCACCCTAGCCTGAGGAACTTGGGGCACTGGTGACTGAAGATGAGTCTCATTTTCAAGATTACATTCTTGTTGAAAAGGCGCATACGTAAGTTAGTGCGACCCCATGTGTCGAGGGTTCGAGTCGCTACATATAAAATGATAGGGAAACCATAGACAACAACTAACTCTGCCTGTGACAGCCACGAAAGACACCCCTATAAAGGACGGCAAAAAAGGGGTGTCTCAGTCACCTGCCCTGCTGCTGTGATGTAATACCGTGACGAAGGCAACTTAAGGGAGGAAGGGTTTATTCCTACTAGTGCTTGAGGCTACAGTTTCCATGGTAGGAGCACCCAGGCAGAAGGAGCTTGAAGAAGTATCACGTTACACCTACAATCAGAAGCGAGAGTAAAGAAGGCAAGTAAGTGCTTGTTTGGCTTGCTGTCTCCATTCTGTACAGCTTGGGGGTCCCTGCTCAGAGAACCGTCCCACCCACAATTAAGGTGACTTTTTCCCTATCAAGTAACGCCATTAAGAGAGTCCCCCATGGGCATCCTCAGAAGCCCATCTCCAAGGCGATTTTAGGTCTATCGAGTATGCAGCTTTACAGAGCCCGAAGGCTAAGACACCTTAGGAAATAAATGTAGGGAATGAGCACAGAGACTTATCTCATAGGAAGCCTCTGCTAATTTTTGCTTGCGTTGATGTTATAAATGCACATTGATGATGCAACGATTAATATATTAAGAAACTAGTCGAAATTGTCTGACTCTGGTTCTCACCATATGCAGCTGATGAAGGTTTTAGTAGCTAAGGGACTCTGTTATTTCTCGAAGTGATAGCTACGTAACAGCGTACATTGATATTTCAAATAAGAGAAAGTCATATATTCTTGAACTACATGCTTGTAGTTCAAGAATTACATTTTGATTTCTAGTGTATTTGTAATTTCTACATGGAAGAATTTGTATAACAATACATATGATTTATTTTCAGATTTACTATGAATTTACAGAAACTGAGTATTGGGATTGGGCTTTTTTTTTCAAGCTGCTTAGCAGTTTCAATGTGAATTTCGCTTTAGGAAACAGAATAAAGGAGAAAATACACAAGCTGGAAAAACTGTAATTCTTACCTAGTGAAAGCCCAATTGCCACTACCAAAGCACAAATCAAGTTCTTAAAATTGTATAACTATTTTTAAACGCCACACGGCACAGTCCTCGCCATCAGCACAGTCCCCTGAGAGCATACTGTGCTTGCTTTGTTTCTGCTCCCTGTTGTGAGCTTTAGCCACTGAATTCACCTAGAAGTCATGATAAAGAATGTGCTCCACACCCCCAGTATAATTGTTGGGTGGAAGACAAACTCTTTAAAATAGTTTGAGAGAATCCACCGTGTATCACAAATGCCGTGCATGCGGGCAGCCAGATCTCATTTTTAGGGACTCCAGAACCCCGTCATTCAGAAGTCAGGGTCAGTTACTGTGGTGCTCACAGTTCCATTGCAATGGCCGATAGAAGTTTACCAACAGCTGTGTCGCTCTCTTGAGGGGCATTGCTTACCTAAGTAGACGTCCTTTAGAAATATATTCTCTTCTATATCTGCTATCTTTGATCCATGCCTTCTTGAGACTAAGACTGTCTTGCCCTTCTTCATTAATTACTGTTAATCCTTAATGATGAAATCTTAGCTACATTGTAAGTAGACTTGAGGCCCGGCACAGGTTAGTCACTTAGTCATAAGCAATGGAACCACTAATGTTAATAGCTAAATCTTCTAGGTGAAGAACGAAGGCTTATAGTACGTTTTGAGATGATCTTACACACGGCAGTTTTATTTCCATTCTTGCCTTCACCAGAGGCCGTACTTAGGGTAATCCGGTTTTCTCAGTATCAGCACTGTGAGCACTCGGAATCAGATGATCCTCGTTTTGGGGTCACCACTGTAGGGTGTGTGTCAGTACCCCTGCCCTCTACCCCTGGATTCCAGTAGGCTCTCCAAGTTGTAACAAGTGTCTCCTAGACATGGTCAAACATTTCCAAATACTATACAAGACAGTAGCAGCCCCATGTTTCACAGAAGGAATAAAACTTCTACAAAAGAGCTCTTGTTGGAAGCGTACAGATGCAACTCAGAAGGAACTGGCCCTTCCTAGCTGCGCCAGACATCCTCGGGCCATGGAAAAGGAGCACAAGGGGAAGGCAACCACAGAGATGCTGTCTCATAAGGTCCCACACAATTGTCACGTGTGTGATGTTACGAACACTGCCTTTCATACCACATTTTCTGGGAAATAACAATACATTTCAAAAACCAATTTGTGTGTAGAGCAAACTCGGTGTTTTTGAAGTTTCTTGACTCAAAACCCTGAGTTTCAAAGTACTGCTTGTTTAAGATGAGAACAGTTCCCCGGTTTTAGCTTCCTAAATAAATACGGAAGTCTATCAGTCCCAGACTTAATCAAGTTAGATAAAACTACTTTTAAGGTCTGGGCAGATGGCTGAGTAGTTAAAATAGCACACTGCTCCTGCAGAGGAGCTGGGTTAGGGTCAAGCACCCACATCAGGCAGCTCAGAAGAGCTGATGCTCTGACTTCTGAGGGCACCTATAATGGGCTGCGCGCGCGCGCGCGCGCGCGCACACACACACACACACACACACACACACACACAATTAAAAATGATAAAAGAAAAGGAGTTTTTATTTTCTAGATAGATGAGCACTAGGTCCTTCGCGTCAGCAGCAGCCTGTGGACCAGACAGCCCATCAAGGTCACTTCAATGACAAAAGGGGAAGGACTATGCAGTGGCCACTAATGACAGCATAGTCCCATTGTGGATACTTAAAGTCGTATGCCTTTCCCTGTCATTTCCCACCCGTCTCCCTCACCCCCACCCCCAACATTCAAACATATGCTCACGGCTCTCAGGAAGGAAGGAGACTACCCAGGAGGTACGAAATGAGCATGATTCAAATGTTTTGTCAGCTGGAGTCCTAGCCAGCAACCAATTTTCACAAACTCTTCTACGTTATTCAAATTATCATAATATTATTCAAATAATCATAACCCAGCATTGGGTCTTTGACCTATTAATTATCCTTTCATCCGTTCCCTCCCTGCTGCCGAGCTAATTAGTCAGATGGCGGGGTCTCTGCCTTACGTACATTATCTCTGCCGCGGAAAGCCACGAAGTCGTCGCCAGAGCTGCAGCATTAGAGCTGTCCTTTTCCGTCCTAATAATCACGTATGCAAATTATTTTTTAATCTTCTTCTTCTCGATAATAGCCTTGCTATTCATAGGAGAGGCAGCAGCCTTCATCTCTCTGCCCCTCTGTGTGCTGAAGAAGAAATAAGTGACAACTAGCCACCCGACACCCCAGACTGCATCCTGTCCCAGTTTTTCTCTTTCTCTCCTCAGAACAGAGGAAATATGTCTTAGGCAAGAAGAATTCTCTTTATTCTGTCCTCTGTGCCCCAAAGCCGTGATAGAGTGTCTTTGATTGACACTTGGTGGGATACGGTCCTGTCTTCTGCTATACCGACACCATGGGCTCATCATTCAGAAATCTAACCTCCAGAAGCTCACAGAGCGACTGTCTAAAATTTCTTTCTCATGTAGCATGGAGCTTGCCCTATGACATCAAGGCCTCAGTAGATAAACAACAAACCACATATATCATGTCAGAAATGCTGGAAGGGTTTTATATATATATATATAAATATATAAAAATATATAATATATTTTATAATGAATAAAATTTCTGTCAAAGTTTTTTTTTGAGTATAAAATTCCTTTACAGATTGACAAGTAAGAATATTTTAGTGACTGCAATATAGAAATTAGCATAGCTTTTTTCCCCCCATTCTATCAGTGGAAGCTCAGTGAGAAGACAGAAACTAGCTATTTCAAAGAGGGGGAAAGCAGCTCCGTGAACTGTCCCACCATGATGGAAGAACGAAGAAGCCACATAGGGAATGAAGGCAACCCAGAGTTCACTGATGGCAAGAAGGCACAATGACTCTGGGAATGAGGCTAGGACTGAAAAGCTGGCACTTCTAGCTAAAGCTAGTCTGACAGAGTTGACCACCCAGGGAGCCGGGGCCAGGCAGAAATGTAATCAGGACAGGAAAACATCACATGAGGCAGAAATAAAAGGGAAAAAAAATACCCTGGCTGTTTCCTCCTGGTTAACCCCACCAGTGGAATTATCTAGAAGCTTCGTATAAGGAGCACGGGATACAGTTATTGTGAAGAAGAATTTCAGATGACCGGGAAGTTGTGTCTATCTGCTCTTATGCTGATAGTTAAGTAAGAGCAGTTAAATTAGTATCAGTCAAATGACGGATTTGCATGGCCCATCTACAAGAGCACATGAACTTAGTCTTCTTTACCTAGAATTGAGAAAACCACCCAAGAAACCAATGATATCAAGAACAATAGTACTCCTTCGGGGCTGCAGGACAAACAGCCCTCCAAAGAGCCCAAGCTGTATTCCTATATGCTACTTTACAGAGCCACAGCCAGGTGGGGTCAACAGTTTACACTGGTCATTTAAGACATTGAGATCAGATTATCTGGATCATCTGAGAAGGTTCACTCTAATTGCAGGAGTTCTTAAAAATCCGAGAGCCTTTGCTGAATGCATCGAGAAACAAGTAAATACCAGGTAGCGTCAGAGAGGTGTTGTGGGTTTCCCTCTGTATGCTGTGATTACTATTGGTTCATAAAGAAGTTGCTTTGTGCCAATGGCTTAACAAAATGTAACCGGGTTGGAAGAGATATAAAGTAGGAAATGAACAAGTGACCTCTGACTACAGAGAGGCAAGAAAGGGTTTCTATTGAGTATTGCTGGTTCTAAAAACTATAAAAAGAACTGGGAGTCAAGAAATATGGGCAGTGTCTAGAAATAAGAAGATTGTACGGAACCTATGCCAGCACCCCGTTCCTTCCCTGTTCTTCATAAACATTTCCTCTCTCCAATGGGCTCTTCCATCCACACACAAACTTGCTGTTATTCCTTCATCTTGTAAAACAAGCCCAAGGCCTTTCTTGTGCCCACAATTCTCTGGTGGCAAATACTCTCTTCCTTTGTTTCTCTTTACAGCAACCCCCTTACTTTAAAATCTAGGTGCGTTCTGTTTAATTCCTCATGTCTTGTTTTCTCTGAAGCACCCTCCACCTCTATGTAGAATAACCACCCCCATTGGATGATCCATTTTTAGTCCTTATCTGACTTGACGTAGCAGAAGTATTCAACATGATCATGCTCTCCTTGATAACCCCTTCCTCTGGCTGCCTTCTGGAAGCCTGAGTGCTCCTTCTCCCTTCCTCCACGGTCATGCTGTTCAAGTCTCCTTTGTTGACTCCTCTTCTCTCTTTTCTCTTAGGCTAGCATTCCCCCAAAGTCGAGCTTTGTTACTTTATTTTCCTTACCTACTGTGGTGGTTTGAAAGAAAATGGCCCCCAAAGGGAGTGGCACTGTTAGAGGGTGTGGTCTTGTTGGAGGAAGTGTGTCACTGTGGGACAAGGCTTTGAGGTCTCTTTTACTTAAGCTTCCCTCCGTATGACTGTCAGTTGACTTCCTGCTGCCTGCAAGATGTAGGACTCTCAGCTCCAGCGCCATGTCTGCCTACACACTGCCGTGCTCCCTGTCATGATAATGGACTGAACCTCTGAACTGTAAGTGAGCTACCCCAATTAAATATTTTCCTTTATAAAAGTTGCTTCACAGCAAAAGAAATCCAAACTAGGACATATACCTTCCTTGTCTTGATGACTTAAACCCTTCTGGATTTTAATATCTTTCATATGTGGATGACTGGCGTATTTTATCTCCAGTTCAGGGTTCTCTGCAGAACCACATACTCAGCTGTATATGTGTCCTGTAACGAGTCACTTTAGGAGGCATCTCAAACTATTAAGGAAAATTGCTCACTGTGTCCTTTTGCTGAGTCTTTAGCTTTCTCCATATCAGTGCCCAATCCTTCTGTTCTTCCAAGACAAGAAACCTTGTAACCATCCTTGACACTTTTTTCCTCATATTTTCTTTCTCTCTCTTCTTTTTCTGTATAGCCCTAGCTGTCCTGAAACTCACTCTGTAGACCAGGCGTGCATGGAGCTCCCAGAGATCTGACAGTCTCTGCCTCCTGTGTGCTGAGATTAAAGGCATTTACCACCACCATCTGGCTTCCTTATATTTTTGAAACAAACACATGTCTTAAAAAAATACATATATATATATATATATATATATATATATATATATAAATTTTTCACTAAAAAAATGAGATGAATGATTCTTGGGGCAGAACCTGTGTAAGCACAGAATGAGTCAGGTCATCTTATTGTGTCACGATTGAGAAAGTGCTCAAACAGGTTTGAGACACAGGAGAAAGACACAGAAGCCATAATCCATAAATAATAATTTAATGGGTTGCAAGTTACTGATAAAATAAAAAACAATCAATTTTGATCAAGTAATAGAGTAGAAGGGAAATGCTTATTTCAGTAAAAGGTAATTAGTAAATTTAGATGAAATGAATTAGAAAAGTCACCATTTTACATGGTAATGATTACCTATGTATACAAGATTCATTTGTGTCAAACAAAAGCAATAAGATCAAGTATATAAGATAAAAGCAATAAGAGCAAGTTATAAGATACTGCTTGCAGCATCTCAACAAATCCGCAAGTCATTGTTAGCTACAAAAGGAAAACAGAGACTACAGAGCAGATAACAGACAGATGAACCACCCATGCCTATTCTGATACAAAGCACTGGGAAGGACTCAGTATCAGTTCCACCGATTGATACTCCCATCCCCAAATGCAAAGCCTAAACCTAACAAGAAAAATCAGAGAGACTCAAATTTAGGGCTGTCTACAGAAGAAACAAACAAAATATTGACTTACATTCTTTAAACTGTCAGTATTACTAAAGGCAAAGGAAGCTGAAGACAGGTCACACTCTGTGTGATACATGTTCCATGGTGTTCTTCTGCTTTACTCTGTGTGCTTGGGGAAAACAGCGACATTTGAACAAGGTCCCCAGGTCAGATGACATTCCCGTGTCCATATTAATTATCGCAGTTTGATAATTGCTCTAGAATTTGTGCCTCATTGTGTTCATTATTTGAGACTTTCCATGGGTCTAGAATTATACCAAGATAAAAGTGTTTTCAAATATTTATAAACATTATATGCAAATCTTGGTTCTTCTGATCACTTGTTGGTGCTGGCCTTACCCCAGCCATTAGCATTTCTCATCTGATTAGTGCAATCACCTCGCCACAGTTCTACTGACTGTGCACTCTCTGCTCTCTGTCTCAATGCGCAAGCCAGAAGTCCTTTCAAAGCACAGGCAGGCAGGGCCATGGAGACCCCCCCACATGGGACTCTGCATAGCTTCTCTTCACTTAGTCCTGATAGCAGGACTCACAAGCCCTCCTCCCATCCCCCATCACTAGGTCCTCCGGCCAATCTCCTCTATGCCATCCACTTTCGGCTGTTCACCCGCAGTCTTCTCTCATATTTGGGATCTTTGTTTCCCAAACAGGCATATTACACAGCCTATTAAATTTACTTTCATCTTTAGTAAATGTTAAAATTATACACATGCAAAGAGGGCTTTTTAAAATAACCTTGGTTTATTATCAGTAAATATTTTGATTGTATACTTATTTTATATTTATATCGCATATTTATAATAATATAATCTATAGCATAATAATTTATATTCCAGGGTCACATAAAATTTCTCCAGCAAGAAATATTCATGGCACGTAGGAAACGTTTATGAAGGCTTGCACCCTAGAATTTGTCTTGTAGCAACAGAATCACGTTGCAGATGGAATTAAGATGGTTAGTTAACTGCTTTTCTATTTCTATGACAAAACACAGTGACCAAGGTATGAATAAAAGAAAGTGTTTATATTGCCTTTTGTATTCAGAGGGTTATAGTCTATGATGGAGGAACAAAGGAATAGCTGAGAGCTTACATCTTGGTCTACACCACGAGTCAGAGAGAAACACCACGAGACATGGGGCATCACAGGAGTCTTGAGAAATCCTAAAGTCCACCCTCAGTGACACACCTTCTACAATAAGTTCATACCTCCCATTTCTTCCCAGACAGTTCCGCTAACTGTGGACCAAGTACTCAAAACTACATTCTCATTCAAACCAGCACAACGACCTTAAGATAGCGAGTTTCTTCTGGACTCTGCCTAGCCAAACGACCGTTTAAAGCAGAGACTCTTTGTTGGATGCAGTGGGTAGAGATACATGGATGAATGAAGAGTGAAAATGCTTTGACAGAGGAGGTGGGGAGCAAGAAGTGGGGGCCTAGAAGAAGAGCAAGTATTATCTACTCAGACCTGATGATGCTTTGATTTTATCCCCGAAAGGCCAGTGTGGGTCTTCTAGCCTACAAACCCAGAAGACAACAGATTCAAGTTACTTTAACCATTAGGTCCACAGTAATTTTCAATAGAAAGGTAGCAATGGAAAACCAGCACACACACTAGCATGGCCAGCAACCCCAGTTCTTCAGGTTCCTCTCATGCTCTGCCTTTCTTCTTAACCGTAACCACTCAATATCATTTGACGAAGTATTTGTTATTACTCGATGCCTGTCTTCAGTAAGTTATAAAATACAAGGGTTTTTTGTTTGCTTACTGTTATTATTTTTGCCTATTCTCTCCTGTATCCACCATACCTACTCCATTGAGTGGAAAGGACAGGGGTTGACAAACATTGATTGAAAATACCTAGAATTTAAGAGTTGACATCAGTAGGAGAAGCCATTTCTGAAATTACTCGCAGGCTGTCAAGCTGAACCACAGATGACAGAATCTGCCACAACACCGTAGGCAAATCTCCAGATTCTGGACTTAAACAATCTCTTTAAAGGCGTCTTTCATTTTCCTGCAGTAAAACTCACAAAATAGCGGTAAGTTGGTGTATGCACGTTAATTGTGTCTATGACCTGTACTGGTCAACTGGAGGAACCCCTGAGCCTACTTTAATAATGGATAGCGTTTCTTCAATTCCATCTTCTGTTTAGAGACCATCCTTCAGCCATAAATCAGCTCTATGACTGAAGAACCAGGCAGGAGAATGTCAAAGTCTCTTTACTGAGTAATTCCAGAAATGCCTTAAAGCTCAACAAAGGAGGAAGCTGACACTAGAAGCTGGAATTTATAACAGGGGAGCCCCAGCAGGGCAAAGCAAAACACTAGGCTGAAATCTCCCTGAGATCTTTTCAGTTTATCTTTAAGGCAGTCCCCTCAAATGTGGGGAAGGCCAATAATTTGCTTTTGAATGAAAAATGAAGCAAATTAATTGGGCTAAATCTCACCTTAAATTGTAGCCATGGCTGAGTCTTTGTCTTTGCCACGAGTCTTTCTAGTGTTTGCGGAGGCAATCATGGAAACCAAACTGTGGGGCTGATTGGCCGAGAAAGGCACGAAGCAGCCTTCTGAGCTGGATGAGAAACTTCCACCATTCATGGTGAAGAGTATAGGCTGCATCCCCTTCCATGACCTGTGGAGCAACGTGAGCCATTCAGGAAAAGCATTAAGAAAGCTGAACACAACTTCCAGCGTGACAAAATTCTTTAGAAGACGACTTGACTTAAGCTAAGGACGGATGTGTTTTGTTCCAACATATTTTTTAAAAAACCCACAGTGACTTCCTGTCATTTGTGGACATGCTATGCAAATATTTTTTTCCCATTCACCAAATGAATCAGTGCAAGATTTTGATCTAGTTTATTGTTTTCTTCCGAGTAACCTGTTCATATTCTAACCTCATTAAAGCCAAGGCTACCCATTCATGACTAAAGATCTGTACACACTGTTCTTACTGAGCACCCAGGAGCTGCTGGACCACATTACACTAGATACTGGAGCATATCTTAATTGCTGCTTTGCTGAATTTGGTTTGGACATGAAAGAAATCTACCCTGTCTACCAGGTAAACTCGGATGTGAGACAGATTGGAAGTAGACCTTTTAAAAACAACAACAACAACAAAAATAACGCCAGAGTGAATTTGGAGTTAATGAGCGGAGCTATTGTATTACAGGTCACTGAGCAATTAAGTACAAAAAAATATTGAGCCAAGAAGTCGCTCGTCCTCACAATTTGAAGTACTTCTTACAGAAGTCTGTCTTTACCATGGCCCTTACTTTCCTTGCACATGGTTTCTCATGCACCTACTCTTTGTTTTAAGGATTTGGAGAGTAGAAGCTTGTTTTTTTTTTCTTTGAGGGAGGCAAAAGCTGTGCTTTACCTCTCGTCAGTGACCTGGCTAGAGAAGTAGGAAGCTCATTAATTCAGCCGAGGTAGTCACCTAGAGAGAAGTAAATTCCTTAGCAGATGGGAAGGGAATTCAAAATGACCTTGCTAAGAGGATCGACACGAGCAGGAAGATGGTCAAGAACGGGAACCACGATGGTTACAGGGAAAGGGAGAAAAATAAAGAGCAAAACAGAGTAGCAACCTAGGAAAAGACGGTTCTTAAAGGCCTGAGATTTGTGGAGCCTATGCTAATTAAATAGCACATAACAATTAATTGAGCAAATGAATAATTTAAACAAGTATAATCTTCACTATAGATTTATGCCCATGTGTAGAAAAAGAGAAATATTAAAATGTCTAAGTTTAGAGAATGATAAATATGGAAGATTATTATAGAAAGGGGACCATTAATTTCTCCATGCATACTACACATTAAGTAGCACGAGAGAGACAAAGCTATACTCCAGTTTGCTGTCTGATAGCAAAGGGTCAAACAAAGGAGCTCCAGGGGCTGAGACCAGAGCTCAGCTGCTCGAGTGTTTGTCTTGCAAACATCAAGATCTGACTTTGATTTTAGAACTCACATTTTTTAAAAATCTTTTTTTCAAAGTTAAGTTGGGCAGGTAGGATGCCTCAGCTGGAACTTGCCTGGCCATGAGTTCGATTTCTAGGACCCACATAAAGGTCAAAGGAGAGAACCAGGTCTACCGTGCTGTCCTGTGGCCTCCGCCTGTGTGTCACAGCATGCATGTTCCCTATATGCCATGCTTTCACACATGCAGGATAATAATAAATTTAAACGTTGTTGGGGAAAAAAAAACAGGCATGACAATGTGGGCTCCTGATCTCAGCAAGGGGAAGGGAGACGGGTGGCTCTGGAGCCTTCTTGGATAGTCAGCCTTGACTGATTACTGAGTTCCCAGCCACTGAGGGAACCTAAAAAAGGGGGTGGGCCTGCACTTGAAGAACAATACTTGAAATTGTCCTCTAGCGTTAATATGTGTCTCCCACACACCTGAGTACATTCCAAATACACACACACACACACACACACACACACACACACACACATGCTGCAAGCAGGTGAACAAATGCAGCCAATCAATGTGTTAATAGAAGAGTTGTGCAAGATTTGTAGGGAATTTGAAGTGTAAACAATATTACTAATAATGAAGAAATTGTGACACAGAGAAACTGAGAGTATTGCTCAAATGGGTAAGTGGGCTAGGGGTGAAATATGAGTGCAAGCAATCTGACTCCACAGCCCCGCACAAACCTTTCTGCACCATGCTGCGCACACGAGAGTGCAAATCAGAGGTTGCAGATAGAGTGGGCTAGTGCACACAAATGTCTGACACCCGAGTCTCACACTGGAGCACCAGTTTCTACTGGCTCCTATTCAGAAAAGTCTGGGCCAACCAGTCCCTTGTAATAAGTGGGCTATTTCCATAGCCAGCATGGGACTCCACACTCGGAGGCCAATTTCCATCAATAATAGACAGTCATTTCCTTGTACAGCATTAATTTTGGAGAAGATGTGATAAGAATTATTCAAATAGTCTCTGAGTAAATTAGGATTTTAGCCCAAGAATGGAAATAAAAATTGATGAAGCAAGAACTAGGCCTGTTCCTCCCAAAACCTTAGAAAGATGTGATATTTTCCCCCAATTCTCTCTCTCTTCTTCTTCTTCTTCTTCTTCTTCTTCTTCTTCTTCTTCTTCTTCTTCTTCTTCTTCTTCTTCTTCTTCTCTTCTTCTTCTTCTTCTTCTCCTTCTCCTTCTTCTTTTCTTCTTCTTCTTCTTCTCCTTCTTCTTCTCCTTCTCCTTCTCCTTCTTCTTCTTCATTTTTTTCCTTTCTTATAAGGCTATTCTAGTAGTAGTAACTGTTGACTTGAGGAAATTCAGAATCATATAGGAGACAGGCCTCTGAGTGTGCCTGTTAGAGACTACTTTAATTACGTAAGTTGAGGTGGAAAGACCTGCTCACTGTGGGTGAACCCATGCCCTAGGCAGAGGGTCTTGGACTATATAACAGAAGAGAAAGCCACCTGAGCACTGGCATGCATGCATGCATTGTTGCCTTCTCCTGACTGCAGATATAATGTGACCAGCTACTTCAGACTCCCGATGCTCGACTTCCCTACACTGATGGGCTGTAACCTGAAGTTGCAAGCTAGAATAATCCATTTTTCCCCTTGAGTGGTCAGGGTATTTGATACAACAACTGAAAGAGAAAAACAGTGTAGAGTATTGGTCATATTTGTCAGAGTTTTATCCCCAAAACATTATGACCTTTGAAAGACCTCATATCCCAACACCGTCATACAGGGTATTCGACTTCAGCGTATGAACCTGAACCCAAGCGTGTAGTTCACTGCACTGTCTCAGATTGGTCTAGCACACAGATTCTGCTTTGTCGTCATTTCGAGGTATCTGTGAGTCTGACCACCCAAGACCTTCAGCCTCAGGTTTTGTTTGTTCTTCCATTGCCTCACCTGAATTCAGTTAGTGAAGCAGATTCTAAGAGGCCTGTTAAGTACATCACACAGTGTGACGATCAAGCCTGATTGTCAACATGAGTAGAGTTTAAGAAATACACTTGTGGATGTGTCTGTGATGGAACTTCTGGAGACAGGACACAAGAAGAGCTCTGACCTAACCAATATGTTTGATTTCTTTATGGATTCATAATATAATGGCGTTTATAATATGACGTCATAATTGAAGGACTTAAGTGACTAGGGGCATATCCTTGGAGCTATATTTCACCCTGGCCCTTTCTTATATCTCTCTATTTGTCTACTTCCTGTCTGTCAAGAAGTGAAGCTCGCCATCCATCACATGTTTCCACAGACATAATGCATGGGGCCAGGCAACTGTGTACTAAAATCTCTAACATGATTAGCCATAATAAATCCTCCCACCCTCAAATTGCTTATGTTGGGCGTTCCATCACACAGTGAGGACACTAACACAGACAGTATTCAGTCTCACAGCTTCTGTTTCCGTGAGATGAAAGCAGGGTTTCGGTATGGACTCATCTGCGCCAATCTGCACCAATCTGCGCCAATCTGTGCCAGTCCGAGGTTCGCGCCGTCCATGTTGCTTCCCGTCATTGCGCACTTCTTCGTCTCCAAGAAAGACCTGAGGCGACGCTGAAAAATGAAAACAGTTTTTGAAAAACCAGGCACTGTAGAAAAACATCTAAACGGAGTAGATATTCATATGTATATTTACTTTCTTGGTTTTATTGAGGGCTTAAAGCAAATGGTACGCAAACAGCCTCAGGTTGCAGTCACCAAATCCCCGCTCAAATGAAGATGTGTGACCAGATAGTCTCGGGAAATCAAGAAGAGCATATTTGAGCAACTTCCCTTGATCAGTACAGATTAGACCCATTAATCCTCACATTAATACAGGTACTCGGTCATCTTCATTTTATAAATTCAGAAACTGAGGCAAAGGAAGGGGAAGTTCCGAGGTCGGCTAGGTATCAGCGACTGAGCCAGGACTCAAGTACAGGCTAGAATGGCTCCGGAGACTGTGTGAATTATATTCCTCCACTGTTTTGCTATTTCCTTCTGGCATGTACAAAATATTGTTGTTGGTGAGCAGTGTGACCTGACTCTCTGCTGAATAAATGTTTAAAAGTTACATTTTTTAGATGCAAATGCTTAAATTTTTTTTACAATAACAGAGGTGTAAATCTATCCAAGGTAAAAGCCTGTCAAGATTACCTTTAAAACAGAGCCACGTTTCAGTCCCATAGAATTACCTTCCCATCCACTCAGTACCGACATGTGAAGATCTACGAGTCACGCTGAAGTCTGTAAACAATACGGTATCAAGCATTAATTGTAGCATTTACTCTTGAAAAACGACGCCTGAATATTGAACTGTTCTCACTGTTGCTATAACAACTTCAGCTCGCTGTTGATTCCCTCTCTCAACACAAATGTCTATGTTTATCAGAACTGAGATTCTGGTGGTTGAAACGTAAGATGCGTCTGTGATGCCTACTACTTAGCCGCTTCGCTTGCGAAGGAGAGTAAAGCGCAACTGGCAATAGGTAGTGAGTGAAATTCCCCAAGAAACGAACTCAGGAAGTTTGTTATGAAACCTGATTGTGTCTGTGTGAAGAACACTTTGCCTGTGGCCATGCACCATCCCCACACTATCTCTGCCTCAATGTACCCAGAAAGATGCCTGGCAGAGCCATTTACCAAATAAAGGCTATGTACATGATAGAATATTCCCATTTAACACCACAGTAAGCCTTTGATATGTATCTTCAGTTTATTCTGTGTTGATATCAAGTCAAACACACGGAGAATTTGCTTTAAACTAAAGAGTCAGATTTTCTTTTCTGGGTTTTTATTTTCATTCTGATTTTTTTTTAACAGAAGAAGCATACTCAGCAAGTAATTAAACACTACGGACCCATTAATATTCAAGGAAACAGACAGATTCACGTGATTTAATATTCATAAATACCAATAAATTGTTTAAATTATAGAGCTAACTCAATCTTTATTGCTTCCTTCAAATATAAATGAAACTGATGAGACAGAGCTCATTGGTGCACATCAAAGCGACCTACAGTGAAACATTCAGGGAGCCTTGGGATGTTCTTCACAGGAAAGAGCATTTCCCAAGGTGTCACTCAATAAATTCAAGTCTTTCACATTCCCAGTTTAACAAACTGTCTATAAACACTGGGTCCAGGAGACAGATAACATGGATTCCCTAAGGTACATCTTGCTCTGACTTTTGAATTCTTCTCCAACCATGTGGGCAGAAAAGAAAGCAGAATCCCAAATCGTGGGCAATAATGGACTCCGATGGTCCAGATGCAAAGGAAAGAGCCACTCTAAGAGCCAATATCATTATCTCATTGTCACTTGTTATTTGTCACTTGTCTCCGGTCTCATGCAGACATTACATTTGAAGACAGGTGCCCAAGTCCATCCTCCGGGCAAGGCAGGACATAGTTGCCAGCAAATTTCTCTATTGCCTACCATTGTCTCTTTTCCCCTATTACTGGCATGTTTACCCACCACTCCCACATATATATATATATATATATATATTCCATACATAGAATATGTAATATATATTCCATACATAGAATATGTAATATATATATTCCATACATAGAACCAGAGCAAAAGATGAAACATTAATGTGTGTGTTATAAGTAATTAAATGATATGAGTGCTCATATAGGTGCAAGTCAAAGTTTGGAGCAAAGTTGAGATCTAACATAAAATAGCTTAAGAATCAAGATCCAAGGAAATCAGGATGTTTACGGGTTATGGAACCAGGCAGAAAATAGGGCCATGATCCAAACAGTACTTACTTACTTACCAAGATCCTCTAATGGTCTCTTAAATGAAGAATATGGTGACTAGAGGGTCATTTTTTAAAATACATCTAGAACTCAATTCTAAGACAAAATTATTTATAAATTGCATCAAATGTTTAATACCATCTTTTCAGAAGGAAAATGTTCATAAATCAATCGCACAAACACACACCTTTGAAGGCTGAGGAAAACACTCACAGGTTGGTATAACTGTGGACAAACTTCCTTCATTGTACCTAGCAGCAGAGTTTGAGCTGGACTTTGCTTTGTGTATTGTCTAGAGTTACTTTCAGTCTTGACAGATCTGTCTGGCATCATGGTGATAGGTTGTTTCTCATAACCAGTGTCCATCATCTTGGTTTCTGTAGCCCTTGATGACTGACAATATGATTCTGAGCTATATTGAAAAATATCGGAGAGGAATTTTTTTGCATTTTCTATTTTGTTAAGCTAATAGTTTCATTTATTTTCCTTCATTAAATCGCATATCCTAGAAGTCAAATCATTTTTTTTCAAAAACCAACACAAAGCTCTTGACAGACATGCCACTCACAAAAGTCAAGTCTATTTTGGCAGGGTGTCACTTTGTATAGAAAATAAATATTAGTCTAGAAATAATAAAAAAGCAATTCTAATCTTTAGCACAGTATTTTTTAATGTGATGAGAATTTACATTCCATAGGAAAATCTATTTAAATGTTCTTTCTCTTTCTCCTTCTACAGCCAGACTCTCAAAAATAAAGCAGAACAAAATAGCTCCCCAAATCTGTGTGAAGGCCACTCCTTTCTAAACAATCTCTTCTCCTTTCTTCTCTCTCTGCTTTCTGGATCTTTCCCCTCTTCACAGAAAGTCCTCTGACCTCTCTTGGGAGAATCTGCAAAGTTGGCTCTGCTCCTCTCATCCCATCAGACATATGATGAAGGTTTAGCAAAAATAAGTGCTCAGAGCTTGAGTAATAATTGTTTAAGTCTCTAAATTCTTTCCTTTTGGTTTGCTTAGGATTTAGCCATATCCACTTCCTTAACTGAATTGTCTGTCAGGTGTCAGCCAGTCATAATAACATGCAGTCAAGTATAAACATTGAGAGGGCATTTTAAACAACACTCAGGTCCAAGTAAAGGTCAATATTAATTGCTCAAAAGCTAATGTTGTGTATTTTGTTCTTTAGTAGGTAATTACAACTACATCAAAATGTATCGATCTACATGCAACTGCCAATTTTGCCTTGTTGATTGCAAGAAGTACCTTAACTCCAAGATGGTTACATTATCTAGTTGAGGAAATATGATATTTAAAGTACTCCTGGGTCTTTTGTCATATACATAAAATGTATTTACAAACAATATATTATGCATATAGCATATTTATGCATATGAATACACATGTAGTATGTATGCCCATCTCTCTCTCTATATATATATATATATTACACTACACAATCTATGTATTATATATTGTACACACACACACACACATATATATATATATATATACAAAATTAAGAGAAATTTGTTTTTTGAAGAAATAAACTTATTCTGTTTCTCAAATTAAACCTCAAAATTTTCAGGGATGATATTCCTAACAAAGATAATGCAGATCCCAGCACTAATCAACTTTGTTTTCTTCATCCATTTAAACATTATAATATTATTATAATCTCAAATTATAGTATTCATATAATTGGTATAAATAACTGAATTTTAAATTATTGCTTTTGAGGCAGGGCCTTTCTTTATAGGCCAGGCTTGACTTAAACACACAATCCTCCTGCCTCAAACTCCCAAGTGTTGCTATTACAGCTGACCTTTGCCATGCCAGGCTAGTACTATAACTTCGGTCAAATATACAGTCAAATAACACTACTTCAACCAAGATGTAAAACAGCCCTATCTACGCCCTTTCCAGCCTCACACATACTATGCTACCTTTTCCGATTGGTTTATTCACTTATCAGGGCATATTTGAGAGACAACCACATTGTGAAGATATTAGAAGCATACTTCTTTTTATTGATAAATAGTATCCCATTGCTATTCTAATACAAAATAGCCCTAGCACAGTCGACTTCATTCCCGGTGAAAGTATGTAGTATTCAGCAACAATGTCTGAGTGTCTGAAATGGGCCAGTTCTGTTTTTTAGACAGTAACTTTAGGTCCCTGGTCCATGGGAAATATCCTTATGTAGATGTTTGCTACTATAATCCAAATTTAAATGATTATCTTTCCAAATCTCATTTTCTAGTTAGAGTTTACTGGCCA
The DNA here is from genome assembly GCF_982192425.1 of Myodes glareolus. Lineage (NCBI taxonomy): Eukaryota > Metazoa > Chordata > Mammalia > Rodentia > Cricetidae > Myodes > Myodes glareolus. The sequence continues at coordinate 43,084,241 of NC_142046.1, read as the reverse complement.
TTATTTTTATGAGTTTGTGAGGGGGAACAAAGTAAACACAGGAAAGTACGAAATTTTTCATTTTAAAAGGGCTGACCAGATTTTAATATTGAACAAATATTATCTTTCTAACTATCAGTTTCCAGTTATGGAAGAAGAATAAGCATATTCATTCACAGTCTTAGGATGATGAAGTGAAGTTAGAATATATGAAGTACCAAGTAAGTATATAAACACAGAAAGCATCCAGTTCCTCAGCTCAGCAGTACCTCAGCTCAGCAGTGCCTCAGCCCAGCAGTACCTCAGCTCACACAGTACCTCAGCTCACACAGTACCTCAGCTCAGCAGTACCTCAGCTCAGCAGTACCTCAGCTCACACAGTACCTCAGCTCAGCAGTGCCTTAGCCCAGCAGTACCTCAGCTCACACAGTACCTCAGCTCAGCAGTACCTCAGCTCACACAGTACCTCAGCTCAGCAGTGCCTCAGCTCACACAGTACCTCAGCTCAGCAGTGCCTCAGCTCACACAGTACCTCAGCTCACACAGTACCTCAGCTCACACAGTACCTCAGCTCAGCAGTACCTCAGCTCACACAGTACCTCAGCTCAGCAGTGCCTCAGCTCACACAGTACCTCAGCTCACACAGTACCTCAGCTCACACAGTACCTCAGCTCAGCAGTACCTCAGCTCACACAGTACCTCAGCTCAGCAGTGCCTCAGCTCACACAGTACCTCAGCTCACACAGTACCTCAGCTCACACAGTACCTCAGCTCAGCAGTACCTCAGCTCACACAGTACCTCAGCTCAGCAGTGCCTCAGCTCACACAGTACCTCAGCTCACACAGTACCTCAGCTCACACAGTACCTCAGCTCAGCAGTACCTCAGCTCACACAGTACCTCAGCTCAGCAGTGCCTCAGCTCACACAGTACCTCAGCTCACACAGTACCTCAGCTCACACAGTACCTCAGTTCACACAGTACCTCAGCTCAGCAGTACCTCAGCTCACACAGTACCTCAGCTCAGCAGTACCTCAGCTCACACAGTACCTCAGCTCAGCAGTGCCTCAGCTCACACAGTACCTCAGCTCACACAGTACCTCAGCTCACACAGTACCTCAGCTCAGCAGTACCTCAGCTCACACAGTACCTCAGCTCACACAGTACCTCAGCTCAGCAGTACCTCAGCTCACACAGTACCTCAGCTCACACAGTACCTCAGCTCACACAGTACCTCAGCTCACACAGTACCTCAGCTCAGCAGTACCTCAGCTCACACAGTACCTCAGCTCACACAGTACCTCAGCTCAGCAGTACCTCAGCTCACACAGTACCTCAGCTCACACAGTACCTCAGCTCACACAGTACCTCAGCTCAGCAGTACCTCAGCTCACACAGTACCTCAGCTCAGCAGTGCCTCAGCTCACACAGTACCTCAGCTCACACAGTACCTCAGCTCACACAGTACCTCAGCTCAGCAGTACCTCAGCTCACACAGTACCTCAGCTCACACAGTACCTCAGCTCAGCAGTACCTCAGCTCACACAGTACCTCAGCTCACACAGTACCTCAGCTCAGCAGTACCTCAGCTCACACAGTACCTCAGCTCAGCAGTACCTCAGCTCACACAGTACCTCAGCTCAGCAGTGCCTCAGCTCACACAGTACCTCAGCTCAGCAGTACCTCAGCTCACACAGTACCTCAGCTCAGCAGTACCTCAGCTCACACAGTACCTCAGCTCAGCAGTGCCTCAGCTCACACAGTACCTCAGCTCACACAGTACCTCAGCTCACACAGTACCTCAGTTCACACAGTACCTCAGCTCAGCAGTGCCTCAGCCCAGCAGTACCTCAGCTCACACAGTACCTCAGCTCACACAGTACCTCAGCTCAGCAGTACCTCAGCTCACACAGTACCTCAGCTCACACAGTACCTCAGCTCAGCAGTACCTCAGCTCAGCAGTGCCTCAGCTCACACAGTACCTCAGCTCAGCAGTACCTCAGCTCACACAGTACCTCAGCTCAGCAGTGCCTCAGCTCACACAGTACCTCAGCTCACACAGTACCTCAGCTTAGCAGTACCTCAGCTCACACAGTACCTCAGCTCAGCAGTGCCTCAGCTCACACAGTACCTCAGCTCACACAGTACCTCAGCTCACACAGTACCTCAGTTCACACAGTACCTCAGCTCAGCAGTGCCTCAGCCCAGCAGTACCTCAGCTCACACAGTACCTCAGCTCACACAGTACCTCAGCTCACACAGTACCTCAGCTCACACAGTACCTCAGCTCACACAGTACCTCAGCTAACACAGTACCTCAGCTCAGCAGTGCCTCAGCCCAGCAGTACCTCAGCTCACACAGTACCTCAGCTCAGCAGTACCTCAGCTCACACAGTACCTCAGCTCAGCAGTGCCTCAGCTCACACAGTACCTCAGCTCACACAGTACCTCAGCTCACACAGTACCTCAGTTCACACAGTACCTCAGCTCACACAGTACCTCAGCCTAGCAGTACCTCTGCTCTACTCCCATAGTGTTCCTAGTCTCATTGTGTGTACTATCTCACATAGTATTTAGAGACATCAAAAAATAAAAGTGTTTCTGGGAGTTTTGTTTGTTTATTTGTTTTATTTCATCTTCTTTACCTCTTTTCCTTCCTCTGTTTTAAGCTGGGCACCAGCCTGAGAAAACAGTAGTGCTATAGCAGACCCTGAAAGTGTGGACCCCTATTTTCTGAAAACCTTCTGATCGAAGTCTTAGAAAAATATAAAGAGAGAGGACTTCCCTCATGAGATACTGTCTTTCTCTTCGGGGTGAGAAAATGGCAGAGGGAAGAAAGGGTCAATTTGAGGAGGGACATCCTAACAAGGATACCAGACAGAAGAAGAAGCAGGGTTCATGCCTAGGAAAATGAGAATTCAAGGAACCTCACCAAAAAGCCCCCTGCTCCTGTCATAGAGGTACACCTGGCCTGCCGAAGCCATGGAGACAGCAATGAGCAACATCTCCATGATAGCCTGTGGTACTGGCTGGAGTAAGATTAGCAGCATCCTTGCCTCCAAATCTGGGCACCGTGTAAGTTGCTGGAAATCTTAGGAAATCCCCTGGATAGTTCCCAACCAAGGCCTGGAGTCTCTCTACCCCCATGTAATAAAATCAGCGTTTATACCCAGGAGTCAGGTCCAGCTGGATAAAGTGAAGATCATTTTACATCATGCATATTCAAGTTTTTGAACACACTATGGTCATACTTACAGACATACTTACAGAAACTCGAGTTTATCTTTAACGCTGTTTTAGGTTTTTCAGAATGAGTGAGGGAGGGCACAAAGTTACCATGAGGTGCAGAGGTGTGATCCCCCTTTACAGTGGACATTGTCAAAGTATCCTTCTGAAAAACCACAAGGACACTCAGTTTAGTTCTAAATGTCATTTCTCTGCAAATATTAACTTCACGAGATTGTCACGTCCTAACGTGGAATGGAACCAGGTTGAAAAAGAAAGCACACAGTCGTTTGGTGACATCTCCATTTACTCCAAGTAGAAATGTGGACAGTGAAATGTTTTATCATACATATAATTGCTTCTCCGAGGATTTGCCGCCATTTTTATTCATGACATATTCATTCCTTCATTTGTTCATTCACCAAGTGCTTTTGCGGGTCCCAGACACTTTGGTCAACACGTTAATGTCATCTTTGGGTGTGCGCAATGCCTTTAACTGCTCTAATCTGACCCCCCCCTTTTATTCGTGACATGTATCTGACCTCTATTTTCTGAGGATGAAAATCAGGCAGAGGGAACATGCCTAAGTCCCTGTCAGGGTTCAAGGGTTCAGATTCCTTTCATTAAGAGAAAGGAATTCTAAATAGAAAGAGATCACCACTGTTAACCTACTGTGAGTTCCCAGAATCATACTAACAGCACGGAAGAAATAGAGTTTGTGCAATAATGGGAAGATATACTAACACTGTCGTTATCTGTCCGCGACAAAGGGCCTCTGAGAGAGCACAGGCAGGCAGGGCTTGCGTGTGAATGAAGAAGCACTCCAATAAAAACTGTAGCTCAAACATTGAAAAGAAAAAAAAAAGTGCTGCAAAGATTTTGGTCACCATTTTTCTTATCAACTAAAAATCTTTTATGTATGTTGCAAAGTATGGGTGATTAACATAAAAATCTTAAATATACCAAGAATAATTCATGTTTTGAACTTTGGAATATGCTCTAGAAAGAGCTTTAAAATTCTCCAATTATGAACTTCCATTTTATTTTCCTTCTTCAAGGTTTGGTTTTTACTTATCTACATGAAAATGACCACAATGTTCTTAGGTCTATGTTAATAATAGTGATCAGGTAAGGCAAATCTGGAACATTGATTTTTGTGTTACTAAATCACAGTTCTTTATATTAGTAAACAAATATTGCTTGCAAACAAAATGCTCAGGAACAAGGAGAGAACTGTACCTTCATTTTTTTTTTAAAGCGATCTAGATAGAAGCTGCCAAACATAGTGTGGGAATTTTAATAAAAGATTGCAAAGTAAAAGTGTGGAAGGTCATGCAAGAATATTAATAAATGCCTCCGTAAGAGATGGCATGCGTGGAACACATCCTGGCAGGGAGACCTGTCCATGATCCCCTACAAGTGTCAACTGAGCAGCAGCTGTGATGGATCTGACCAGTAAAATAGTCACAGCAGCAATGCCATAACGTGACATGTATCATTCTCTCCGGAGTACAAGCCGAACAGGATTTCCTGTCTGGATACTTAGCCAGATGAGCCGGGGCCTCAGCATCTTAGTCTATGAATTAAGAAGGGCAGAACTCAGTCTCATCAGCTGACTGCTTGTACTCAGTCCAGATCATTGTCGTAGGACAGATTGGTAACAGACAATGAAATAATCCTTCTGAACTCTTTAGTCCACTTGGCTTCATAAGACAGTGTCCTAGGATGTCAAGTCTGATGACCCGAGTTGAATTCCCAGACCCGAATGGCGGAAGGAAGAACCAACTCTTACAAGTACTCCTCCGATCATCACACATGATATGTAGTACACATACAGCCACACATGAATAGATAGAGAAATAGATACATGGATAGAAAAAAAGAAAGCAAGAAAGCAAGGAAGGAAGGAAGGAAAGAAGGAAAGAAGGAAGAAAGAAAGGAAGGAAAGATAGATAAATAGATGGACGGACGAACGGACGGACAGACAGACAGACAGATAGATAGATAGATGTTTTTAAAAAGTAAACCCTTCATTTATAAGGGTATCTAGAGGAATACAATATTTAGGAATAAATTTAACAAAACATAGGCATAACATAAAGCATTGTTAAAAGGCACCCGTGGAGACATAAATAAATGAAAAGACAGCTGTAATTCATGGATCAAAAGACATGGTTGAGAGGGCAATCCACTCTAAGTAGATTAACAAACCAAATGCAGTCCATATCAGAGTACCCATCTTGATATTCATGTGGAACAAATTGTGCTTGGGTGATGAGGCACAAGGACCTTGTAGTATTTTATCTATAAATAGGGTAGTGGACTTGCTCCATTCTTCTAATCTTATTCTAAGTCAGGAATATTAAAAAGTGTACATAACTTAGTAAGTAAGTCTCTTTTTTATTTAGGTAGACGATAGGCTACAGATATGTAAAGTTCAATGAGTTTCACAAACTCAGTCCAGACTCACAACCACCATCTCTATCAGGAGACCTCATACCGCCCTCACCTCAGCACATCAGTTCCTCACAAGGGATGTGCACTGAACTGACTTCCAACCTACAAAGAAAATGAGCTTGTTTTTGATTATGAATGCCACCATCATGTGTGAGCAGAAGTTGGATTGGAAAATTTCTAGTTTTGATTATGCAGTGTCTTAGATGGCACGAAGATTTTGCTTTCATGTAGCTGTTTGCACAAACTTTAACACCTTCACTCCAAGCTTCTTGAGTCACTGGTGCTTAGTGATTTTTATCTCTCCTTTGCTCTTCCTACCAGCAACCTTGGCCACACTCAAGACTGGTCATCACAGCGAATCATGCCGTAAACTCAGAGGAGCCTCCGCCACAGCATCTTTCATGTCCTTGGCTACTACATCACTGCTTTAGCTTCCTGGGCTCCTGTTCCCCTCTTCTAGCCCACCAATGATGGGGGTGGGAATGGTAGTTATTACCCTAGAGGGGAACACATGTGACAACCATTGCAATAAAGATACTCTACTCAGTGGTCAAGGACTGCTTTTTGTGGTACACCCTATTTCTTTTGGGGGGAGGTGAGACAGCATCTACTCTCTGAAATGAACAGAACTTAATCAAAGCAAATTTTTGGTCACATATTATGACCCCTGCTCCCCAATAGCTGAAGGCCTAGCCAATGTGATTGTTCTATACAGTCACTACCAATAAAGTATTCATTTCTGTTCTGACACCCAAAGCATGGCCTGGCTATTAAATCTGTCTTGTTTTCCCTCATTCTCAAGATCTCCTTGGACCGTCTATGTCGTCTTCTTCCTGCTGGCCCTGGGAATACCATGTCCCTTTAGCTGTTCATATGTTCTCTTGTTCTTGTAGAAACTGCTTGTGCAGCTTCCTTGTGTCTGACTGCCAGACAACTGACAGTGATCAGCAATGAAAACCTGCCCCGCTGTGATAAATATCCTTTTCAACTCCTTGGCAGTGGGTGACACACAAGGACGGGCAGAGGAAACTATGGAAGAGCATATAGCAAATGGGTAGAAGGGTGGGCAACCAAAGATGTGAGAAAGAAAGATAATCCGAAGTGGAAAATGAGAGGAAGAGAGGGAGATGGGAGATGGAAGAGAGACTCAAAATGAGCAGAACGGCTTGAATGTATTAATTGGCATCTTTTAACACACACACACACACACACACACAAACATGTGCTCGCACGCTCCCAAGCATATACAAATACACATACATGATTTGTTAAACTTCTTACTAAAAGATTAGGCATTCTGTTGATCTTTGCAATAATTAAAAACCAAGATTACGCATCCTTGCTTTAAAGGGCTTCTCAGTATAGCGCTTTCGGTCACGTGTCTATCATGGGCCTTCTACAGAGACTCTGTGTTCTGAGAAACGTCACTGTGTCGGTGCCCCGAAATGTGAGTTGGGAGGGTTTCTAGGTGTGTTCAGTGTTTATCTGTGCCTGCATGGCCACCCCAACTCCAAGAGACATCTGGGTTCGATGATACCCAACTCTCGATGCCAGTTTGAATGCACTGAAGGGGAACAGAATCACTGTGGCAGCGCAGAAACCAGGGTCAGTAGATGCTAGACTTCCTAGATGTTCACATGGTGGAGGAACTCAGACTCTTCCAGACCACCCAGCACTGAAGCCCACCCCCAACCCCCAGGGCAGCAATCTGGAAGTGCAATCCCACACCTCATCCTAACCCAGGTCTGAACTACCACCTGGGGCAAGGGTCATGGCTTCCCATTCATGCCACATTCTCTGATTTGCAGTCTCACCCACAGCCTCCGTGTTGCCATTCAGTTCAGAGAAAGCCTTTCAACAAGGCCACAGAGGTCAGAGTGCTGTCTTGAAGCTCTGGGGAAGGCGGAGTTTCCCATTTCCTGACTTAACATCTGCCATTCAGCTTGAGACTCCCTTTCTTCCTCTTAGCTTTAAGAAGAAACCTTTATTGAATAGCCCGGGGCTAAGGGGATGAAAAATCTCATTACTTCTTCTCTGCTGTTGTCTCTCAAGATCTATTTCCTAGTCAATATTCATGCAACAAATCATTTTTAATTTGAAAGTCGCACTCCACCATAAAAATGTACACAAGTACTAGGAAGCTGGGCAGGGAAATGCTATCCTCAGCATATGGTAAATACAAGAACTGCTTCCCCAGTGCAAGAGGAATAAATTATCAATTTATCTTCCCTTGGCTGTCTCATCTGGTTAGACATGATAGCAAAGCTTTAACTAAATATAAATATTGAAGTTCATTAAACTGCTAAGATTCCATCCAAAACCGAAAGCAAAACAATGGAAGACTGGGATTTCTGTCCCATCTCAGTAAATATGCACGGAGTACAAATTGGCTTAAATTAAACAAAATCATATTTAAATGCTGCTTGGAAGTAGATTTTAAAAGAAAGTAATCCTGAAGGCTTCCATAAAAATGAAAATGACTTGTGGCTTTCTCCCTATTTTATTGCAAATAAGAATGAAGCTAATTATTTACTTGCAAATAATTCTACAAACAATTCTTACATGTCATTTTTCATATAATAATCTTATATTAGGAAGATTGAAAGATACCTTTGTATATCCCTCTATCTCTCGCCCCCTACCCAAGGACTTGTGGAAGCTAGCGTGAATGATACCCAGGAAGAAACTCACATAAAGGAGAAACCATGCCTGTCATGTCTGCGGATGGACGTGCCAGTGTAAGCGCATGTATCGATGTGAATCAAGCTGTGTAAACAAGAGCTTGCTTGGAATTTTTATTTTACTGATTTGTGTACAGTCTGAAGTTCCAAAAATTAAGTAAATAGCTCTGGGTAAACTTTAAAAAAGTTAGCATAATACCTATGGCAGATCGTTCTAGAATCCAGAAGTTAGAAGAGACCTCTGTGATTGTCTCTTTCCAAAATCTACCATTGAACCTACTGAGACCCAGCATACGTCAGAGGTTTCCAAAAGTCTGCTGTGTCTGAGTCAGGCTTGGTATGTGTTCATGGTGTACTTCTCTCATTTCCACATTTTAAGCAAAAAGGGAGTTGTAACCATAAAACCCAGTAGAACCCATATGTAGGCAAGCCACTACACACCCACTGCCCTTCAGTGGCGAGCACAGTGCTGACCCACGCTTCCAAGGCCACAAATCTTTAGCTCAGGGGCTGCACATTGCGTTTGACTACAAACGTGCACACAGAGTAGCAGAGCTGGAAAACTCCAAGATCCAACCTTAAGGACAGCTGAGAGTATCAGGTGAGTTGCTGAGTGGTAGCCAGCTTGGGTCTCAGATTTCTTGTCAATAAAATAAAAGGATCGGACTAGAGAATGCCAAGTTGGTTATTTACTCCAGGCCTTTACAGCGGCTGTAAAATCAACCAGTAAGTATCAATTACACTCGGGGAAGAAAATCTGAAAGATCAGAGGCAGCGAAGCCGTTGTGAGTGTCACGTATGAAGGATGGAGCAGGCGATAAGCAGACAATGAGTCAAGAGGTTGAGAAATGGATGAAGGAAATGGCTCAGGGAGAACAGGAATCTTGACTCTGTGTGCCCCTGGCTGGATAGCACAGGGAGTTCCTCAGATCCTTATTTATTCCTGCACCCTTGTTAAAACTGGTAGCCAATGCACACTTGAACAGCCTCTTTGTAAAGACGGTCACTTTATCACCTCCGTAATATTGATAGCTGTATTATGCATGATATTTACATTTAATGTTGCCGAGGTCTTTGACCAATCTGAGTGTTGATTACAAAACATTTCCTATGTGGGATTTTGTGTGTGTATGTTTGTATGTGTATGTGTGTGTGTGTGTGTGTGTGTGTGTGTAATAGTTTCCCCAGTTGTATTATAGGCAACAATTGTTCAGCAATGAGGGCCCCTAACAAAGTTATTTCATAAAAGGCCTGCATAAATCACTGAAGAAATGAATGAAAACAAACAGGCTATTGATTGACATCACTTAATCATTCATCAGTCATGTCTATCATGTGCTTATGATATGTAACTACTGATTTAGATAAAGGAGACAAAAAAGCTAACTAGAAAGAAAGCCAGTCTCTGTTCTGAGAAATCCCCGCTGGCGCTGGACAGTCAGGCAAATATGGCTTTAAAATATCATATTAGCAGTGCCGTACATGGATGCACAAGGATCTAGGCACAGCACAAATTGTTTCCTGGGAGTACAGATGGGATTGTGTAGGGCGGTTATTCCTGGATAAGCAAATCTCACAGACATTTTAAGATGGAAATGGTTTTTTATTTTGCCAAGTTAAATCAGTTTTCTAAATCCATATTTACAACTATTAACATTTCATAAAGATTTTTTAATATCAAAAAGTAGGGAAGACATAATTCTGGGAAATTAAAAATTCAGTCCTCTAAGTAAGTACATTTATTATGATTAAAAATCCAATGATTATCTTTCCTTATGCTTTAATACATAAAAGTATTTATCACAAATTGATGTGCATTCAATAAGGCCTCTGGAATAACGAATGAGGGAGTCAATAAAAGTTTTTTTGAGTAAAAGAATTAGAAAAACATTTCTGACCTAAATCAAAATACCAAGAGAAAGAATGAATTGTATTTAGATCATTAACCATGTGCTCCATTTAATATAATTGTCTACTTTATTTTCTTAACAAAACCAGGACTGGTAGCAGTTGTTTTGGGATCAACAAACTCTAGGGACCAGATATGGTTTCAGGTTTTACATACACCAGAATTGGTCATTGAGCAGAGCAAGGCAATCCAGAATGTCACATCAGATTAAGAATGATACATATAAGCCATTCTAAAAGTACCTGAAAAGATAAAATTCAATTTTGAGACAAATCTAGATCTCTGTAGACTTAGAACAATTTGATTTGTTCATTGCTTTGTTCATTTTATATTATTAGTTTCCCAGAGGAGCCCAAGGAGGCAACTTCAGTTCAACATACAACTTCTTGTGTCTTTGTGATAAATGGTGACATCCGACCCCTAATCAGAGAAATGCTAAGTGATGGATGAAATCCCCAAGCCCTCCAAGTTAGTCTACTTGGAATTCACACCAAAATGTTCAGATGCATATCCCAGGCTCATGCTGAAACTGCTAAATTGGGCAATAAATCTCATGAGAGTTCAGAACATGAAATCTCTGGTATTTCCTGCTTTTAATTTGTCCAGAAATATTTCCAACACAGCTTTTCTTATCATATTCCAGAACATGCTCTTGTAAAACGGGGACACATTGGAAAGACGTGGTGTGTGTTAAAAAAGTTTGGTGCAAATTTGGATCAAGACCAGTTATTGTATGACTGCAACCACTGAGACTTTAACTGGAAAGGAATTGGAAATGTTTTACAAAACCAAAAAGTCAACTGGTGAGGTAACATTAAAGAAAAAAAGGAAGAAACTTACTTATAAATCCAAACTAGAACACAGAGTAGAGATTTAGGGAAATGCCTCTGTTTTCAGGAGGAAGGACCGAAAAATTGTCCACAAACCATCAAGATCTTTACAAGCAATGTACAGGGTTTTTCCTGCTTCAACTCTGTCTGCTCTTATTTTTTCTCCTCTTCTTAAATAGTTAAAATGTCAAAATGCATTGACCCTGCAATGAATACCCAGTGCCCTCTAAGTGGTATGACCTTATTTTTCTTGGGCAGTGGTCTATCCCTTTAAAGGGAAGCTCCGTAATCTGGAGGCCTGCAGAGAAGGGCAAAAGATAAGCATAGGACAACAAAGAACTTCAGCATGCCTGTTGATAATGTGCCTGGGGAACTGATAAGCCTCAACACAGAGACAAAGAACGAGCAGCAGATAATTCTAGTCAGTTTATTGGCTAGTCCCATACAGATCTCAGAGGAGCCTTTTGTTAGCAGGCGGTAAAATCAACTTCTCAGGGAATTAGGGGACCCTGGACAGGGACAATTTCCTGCTTCATGGGACTATGAGAAGCTTATGCAATTGGGAGAGTCATTTTACAAATAGGTAGATACATAGATAGATAGATAGATAGATAGATAGATAGATAGATAGATAGATAGATAGATAGATAGATAGATAGATATAAAGTCACCACAAAAATCAAAAAAGGCACAAAGTAAACATGTTAAACTAAGAAAAGGAATCAAGGAAATTTCTGGAGTCTCAGAGCTCTCTTGGGAAACCTCTGCTCTGCTGTGTGAAAGCTTTGCACCTGATGTCCCCATGTCCCACGAGACCCAGAGCACGGCAAGTGACTCTCCATCACCAAGGTCCCCAGAAGCATATGCACTGAGTTAGAAGTCTGCAGGCATAGCAAGCTCTCCAGGACTGGACCAAATGATGAGATGATCACCTTGCAGAGGAAGCGTCCTGGTTTGGCTTACTTACAGTCTTGGACATCATAGCAATGTTACCATTGGCCCACTGCAAGGCAGCAATAACACAGCACACATGTGTGACAGGACAAAGCCATCTTTATGATGGGTAAGACAATGAACCATGACCTGCCACCATTTTTAAGGACGTTTCTCATATGTCCTAAAACCTCCCACTAAGTCCCGCCTCTTCGAGTTTCCACTTCCCCCAGGAGCATCAAGCCCCCAACATGTGGGGCACTCAAGAACCAAATCAGAGCAAATGAGTTGGTTGGTTTTTTTTTTTTATAGTTCTTACTGATGTTTGTAAGTCTTTTAATTTGGGCACTGTCTAAGCTCCCTGAATTTAGAGGATTGGTGCTGATACATCTCCCGAATTTTATGCCAACCAAGAGAGAAAGGAATGGTGGGGAAGTCTGCTGATGAACAACTGATGATTGCAGAAGTGGGTAAGAAAATGCCACTGCACCAATCTCTTCAGTCCTTTTGATGTTTATTCGGTTGCTGAGGGTCAGCCTTCCTGTAAAAGGCTAGCCAGTTATCAGCTTCTTTATATCTAGGTAACACAGCCTGAAAATGTATCATGCTATGAGAGTACAGCAGTGAGTTTAATTTTGAAAACTGGAAAATGTGTAAACGTTTCCATGAATAAGCAACTTTTATGGTCCTAAAATCTAAATTCTCTCATTCTTTAGCCAAAATTGTATTTTTTTTAAATTTCTGCAATACATAACTGATCTATGGATGCTTATTCTCACATAGTAAGTCTCCATTTAGCTACTTTAGAATATATCTTACAAAATATTTATTTCAGAAGTTGTACCAAGAAACAGGGCTGTTAGTATTTCTTGGAATATAAGACAGTCACGGGGATAATATCAACCACTGTAGATTGTTGTGGTAGTTAAGCTTCATTGCCAACATAGCTGAATTTTAAAAGTGTTTTATCTCATTTTATTTGTGTGTGTGTGTGTGTGTGTGTGTGTGTGTGTGTGTGCACGCGCGCGCATGTTTAGTTGTGTGTGCACCATATGGAAGCCAGAAGACAGTTTGCTGATTTTGGTTCTCTCCTTCCACCATGTGGGCCCTGGGGAGCAAGCCCGTCAGACTAGGCAACAAGTGCCATTACCTGCTGAGTCATCTCACCTGCCCTTGGCTGAACTTAGAACCACCTAGCAAAGACACTCCTAGGAATGCCTCTTAGGCTCCTGGGTTTGAAAACCTACCAAACCCCATCAAGCCTGGAGCCGCAAACCCCACCAATTCCTGTATCTCAAATTTCACCAATCCTTGGGTTTGGTTTGAAATCCCATCAATTCCGCACCCTGGAAATCTTCACCCTGAAAAGTCCACAGCCGAGGAACCCTATATAAGCCTGTCTCCTAGTCAGTTCCCTGCTGCTTCTCTCCAGAGGAGAGGAAGCCACCCTCTTGTGTCTCTTCCTGTAGCATGCTTTCTTAGTAAACTATCTTTGAATCACTAGTCCCCAAGTAACAACATGGAGACTTATTATTATTATGAAAGTTTGGCCTTTAGCTTTGGCTTGTCCCTAACTAGCTCTTATAACACAAATTAACCCATTTCTATTAATCTATATTCTGCCACGCGGCTCGGTTACCTCTTCTCTGTACCACAGGTCCAACTTCTTTAGAATCTCAATAGCATCTCTCTGGTGTAATCCATGCACCTAGATTCCTACTCCCCTTCCTCTTTTTCCCCAGAAATAATGTCTATCTCTCCTGCCTATTGATCATTCTGTATGCTTGTAGCACTTCATCATGAAAGCGCACATGTGCATGTGTGTGTGTGTGTGTGTGAGCACACCTGAACATGCATGTGTATTCCTGTTGACACATTCTCAATCCAGATGTGTGTTTGCTTTATGTTTTTCTTTTTACTTCTTGCTTTTAAGAAGCTTCTGTATTTGCTTTTGTATTCCGTATTTGTCAGGTAGGAATTAGATCTGGCTTGAGCAAGGGTTCCTCCCTGCACAGGTGCTTAAGCAAGTAATCTTATGTGACTCACGTCACAGGAGAGAAGGTGGTGCTTCCCATCTGACCTTCCGCCGCTAGCATGACCGTTCCACTCCCATAACTGAACAGAAAGAAGGCACACAAATGTCACGAAGCACCTACCATCCCATCTTATCTTAGGAGGATCTCTAGCATGTGAGCGACCATGACTGGGTGGGGCAATGGGAAATATAATAAGTTGATTATTTGCTTGGCCTCTGTCTGCCTGGAAAAAAATTTATATGTTGGTTGATAAAAAGAGAGTAATTACAACTTTCAGTCACCCCCACAATTATCCTCTGAAACTTCATGTGATCTTTACAGGCTGCTTCACGGCTGTTTTGGACAACACGAAGAAGATTATAATAAATAGTTAAATGAATCAGACTGCAATAGGCGACTCCAAAGGGGTCTGATGCTTTCTGGTTTTGCGATCTGATTACAATTCAGGTGTGAGGCTTGATTCATGAATAGTCTGCCTTCTGATTCAAACCTCTAATAAGTTGGAACTACTTCCTGGAGATAGTGAGAAGGGGATTTACAACCTGTCTGTACATGAGTGGGAGGGATTGCAAGCAGCCCAGAAGTAAGCCTGCTATAGCAAAGCAAGAGGTCATATTGAAAGGTTTCTTATGCCAAGAGGCATGGAGGTTACGCAGAGGAGTCTCTCTTCTCTGCAGAGTGGAGGAAGTGTCAACGGTTTCTCTTTTCCCTCCTGGAGAAGAATCACATCTGTACACTTGGATTTTAGAGGCGCTTGTTAAATGTGTCGTCCATGGGTGAGAGGCCGGAAGAGGGTTGGGAAGCTTTAGTCATGCCCAAACGCAGAAGAGAAAATTGAAGTAGGGCAGCGTCTTTGGGTCAGAGAGAAAAGAGATCTGAAAGCTGTTAAGACAGCCCTTGGGACAATGTCATGGGGCAGGTGAGCACTGCTAGGAGCCTAGGTGACCTCTCCCCGGGACTATCACTTTCTAAAGCAGATATCTCAAGCAGAGGTTAGCCTCAGGACCAGGAAAGAGAGCAGGAAGTGAAGAGTTGAAGGCAGAGGCAGGGGCAGGGGGAGCCTAGACCAATGAACGTAGACAAAAGTTTGGACATGGACAGCACAGCAGCTCTGGGGCACCCCTGTAAACTGCCTAAAGGGTCCCATTTCCTCCTGACTTCTCCAGGAGACTCCAGTAGCAATTAGCCCTCTCTTCCTTTTTTCCAACTTGATCTTCTCTCTGACCCCTTGCCTGCAGCCATCCAGCTTTACCTCAATCTCTTCCCAAAGCTCTCTCTTGGCTTAGGGCACGCTATACTTCCTTGGTTATGCTTGGGTACTGTACTCTTGCCCGTCCGTCTTCTTTGTACAATTCTTCCATTCTGCCTGAGTGCTCTTTCACACCACTCTTTTAACCTAGCAACTCCATTAGTCTCTTTTCGAACCCATGAACAATTCTCACACTGTGCTTCCCAAAAGCCCGATACTTCATGGCATTGTGTCCTATTAAAATGCTCTATAAGAAGCTGGGTGGTGGTGGCACGTGCCTTTAATCCCAGCACTTGGGAGGCAGAAGCAGATGGATCTCTGTGAGTTCAAGGCCATCCTGGTCTACAAGAGCTACTTTCAGGACAGGTTCCAAAGCTACAAAGAAACTCTGTCCCAAAAAAACAAAACAAAAACAAAAAATAAACAAACAAAAAATGTTCTATAAGATATAGTCTATATAATTATTAGTTATTATTTGTCTGGCGTCTATTGTTTATGCTGGACTTTTTCTTCATAAAAGCACGAGCTCTGGGAACTGGAGAGCTGGCTCGGCAGCAGAAAGCACTTGCTGCTCTTGCAGAGGACCTGGACTCAGTGGCCAGCACCTACATGGTAGTTCACGACCTTCTATAACTCCTTTCCACAGGATCTGACGCACTCATATGACCTCCATGGGTTCCTCTTCTCACACAGGACACATACTATGCCCCTTCAAGTTTGCTATAGAACTGCCTGATCTTTACCAATATGCAAATCATTTCCATCTTGAAAAAGGGAAACATATTTCTGCTTAGTTGTAAATTCATCTTTAGCATCTGCAACTTCTCTACTGTCTACTCCATCGGGTATCTTGAAGGCACTGTAGTTCAACCCGTGGACTTTGGTAAACCACAGGCATTGGGAGCAGAGCCAAGAAAGGAAGCCCCACACGGCAAGCAGTGAGAGGGAGGCCTGAGAACCTTCAGACCAAAGTGCTCTGTAGACTCAGTCTCCCTTGTGTCTTCTGGCACTTTTCCTTTAACACATGGCTGCCTTCCTTCACAGTACAGGACTTCTCCTGAATCTGCTTGAGTAAACGTACCTGCTTAAGTTAATGGGAAATCCAATAGTTGGGTTTCGCTTGTTATGTTGACCCCTTGGCTGCCCTTAATGGTGTGGCTTTTTTCCTTTGAATGAGCTCTTTCCATGAGCTTCTCTAACGCCACATTTCCCTAGATCCCTCCCTCTCTGCCGGTCTCTTCTCTGTCCCTTCAGCATCTTTGTTCCTTGGGACATCTAATAGTTTCAAGTTCTGCCCTGAACCCCCCTGGCTTATCACTGAGATTGGGCGTAATCTCCCTCAAAACCAAGCCAAGACTTTGGAGGCCTTCTGTAAGATGGTCCAATGGAATTCCTACTTCTTCCTGTGAAAACTAAGTCCAGAACACAAGTATTGTTGGGGACAAGATGGAGGGGATGGAGTTCAGCTTAGATGTAGTTGAAAGGTAGTGGGAGGCCTTCTCCTGTGACAGAGTGACAAGTGAGGGAGGTGACAAAATCAGTAGAGATGTGGAGTGAGACTTGGGAGAAATGGAGCACCCTGAAATATAGCTGTGAGTCTAGAACACTCTCACGCTAAGGCACAGGGAACACCACTGAGCTTGGGGTATCTCTTGCAGTTCCAAGTGTCAATTCTGTTTAGTTCAGAGAGCAGCCATGCCTGGACCCACCCAGAAATGGGGATTTACATGGCAGGTTATATGAGAAAATAAGAAGGTCTGTAAACCAAAGGGCTGGTGAGAGGGTGGGTGAGGACAGAATGGACAACTGAACCACAGGGCAAGAACAAGTAATGAGGACGGCATCCACAGGAGAAATGAAAGATGGCCGGATTCCTGTCAACAGAAGAACAGTTCTTGAGAGAACACTCTCCATGAGAACAGGTGGGAGGGAACTGCCAACCCTACTCCTCTCTGGCCCTGGCTTCTCTCCTTTCCCTCTTTTGGACCTCTTTCCTTATCAACCACGGGAACCGTCACACCACAGCCATCAGCTTAAGAGTCCAAAGTCTGGCTGTCCCATCTACAACTCGACTTTGACTTTGGGGGAAGTTTTAACCTCCCTAAGACCATAATAACAGTCCTCTACTCATGGATGTGGTGTTCACAAAAGGCTCAACAAGAAACCGAGTGCTCAGCAAACAGTAATCATTAGCCCCAACATCCGAAGAAATTAGTATTTGGCAAGACCTTCTGCTCCGGAAACATTTTAGACAACATTTTTTATCACAAAGTGTAGAGTCTAGTGGGGATTTTCCACTCTGGGTTTATAGCCTGTGCTGAATTAGCACAATACTTGAGTTGGTTGTGATTTGTTGCCCTAGTGCCCATCTGGGTCCTTAATGCCCTGTTGGGATTTTATTTTAATCTTGGGATACAAAAGTTTGATATTTACAAAATACTGGCGAATTGAACAACTTTGTTCAGAAAGCATACTTTCTTGCCCAAGGGTGACAATGTACATTTCTCATTTGTCAAAATAATGTCCTCGGCCTCCCGGCATCAATTCAGTGTGCTTTTTGTGGGAGTTTTGGCCGGTTAAGGATTTTTTTGAGCTAACTATGTTTGTCAATCACTGGAACCAAGCAATTTCTGATTTCGCTACATCAGCATGACACCATGCCTCATAAACCAGAAGAAAGCTACCCAGCTGGGCTTGGGATGCACATTCAACTGGTGTCTCGTCTGGTTGTGCCACTTATTAATTTGCTTGTGATTTAAATCAATTTACTTAAACCTCTATAAGCCTCAGGTACTTGCCTGAAAAATGGAATAATAATACAGTTGTCTATTTTAGGAATTTGTGGTGACTACTAAGTTATATCTAAGGATATATAAGAAGATATGTATACATGTAAGAGAATCATGATTTGTTAAGTTGTGTTATGGTAGTGACCTGTTAAATCATGCTATGATATTGATCAGTTAATGTTTTATAGTTCACTATAAGATGTTAATGATTAGAAAACGATTAGAACTTGTCTAAGAAGTTTGACACTAGCAATGTATTCTTGAATTATTTGATAAGACAAATTTAGAGTTTGATATAGCTGAAGTCACTGTACACAGGCAGAACTCTGATAATTCTGGCTAATTATTAATGCTTACCATTTTCATCTATCTCATTCATATTGTTTCATCCATTTAAGTGAAAGAGCATTTGAAGAACATGCTAGGTGAGTTATTTGATTAGTCTCTCTCTCTCACACACACATACACACACACACACACACACACACACACACACACACACAAAAGAAAATAAAAAGGAAATGTTTGATTTAGCAAAAGTAAACCTCTTCACTCCTCCATCATTCCCATGTCTCCATCCGTTCTAGTGACCTTGGGAGCCTTGGTGTGTCACACATTAAATCCTCTTGTTTAATCAACTATACTTATTAACATTCATTGCAAGGAGTCATTGGTCTGGTTCAAGGCCTCCAGCTTCTGATACACTATCATCAGTGACTCCTCACTGAAACTAGCCTGGGATATCCTGCAGCAGCCATGAGTCATGGAGAGCCTGAATTGTGTAGTTTATGCCGGTATCTTTCCACAAGCCCAGTCCCTTAACGAGCTCCTACAGGGCCTAGATGGGGTAGATGTTAGGGTATGCAACCCAAGACCTGGCTATGGGCCTGGGTGGCAGCTGAGTTGTCAATCCAGGCCACTGGGGCTACCCCTCTCAGGCAAGGGGCGGAGTCAGTTTCCCTTTGCCCACGCCATCAGGGCCAGTTCTCCCACACCAGTGGTGAGGGGTGAGGCCTTCTTCTCCCGAGTGCGAGTGGGTGGAGGGTATCAGCTCTCTCATGGGAGTAGGGGCCAGTTCTCTTGCAGCAGTGGCCAGGAAAGGGCAGGACCAGTGAAGGGTGGAGCCGGCTCAGTGTGGCTCTTTGTTTTTATCACACATGGTTCCTGTGCCCCCTGTGGGGACAGGGGTCACGGATAACATCACACACCCCAGCTGCAGCAAGACCATGGACCGAGACATGGCCCTCAGCATCAGCTCACCTGTAGGACAGCATGGTTTTTGGTGGCAGCATGGGTCACTCAAATCAGCGTGGTGAAAGCAAGGTTCTATTTCCCAGATTTTGGGCCAGACCCTGGGCTTCTGTGTGACCTTTGGTGGCAACACAGGCCTCGGACTTCAACACAGCCCCTGGCTGTGGTAGGACCATGTACCCAGTCATGGCCCGTGGCAGCAGCCAGGGCCCTGATCTCACCATGGCCCCTCGTAGCAAGCAGGGCACCCTGATCAGCCTGCTCCTCACTGTTGCCTTCATGTCTTCAGTTTAACCTCTCTCCACAGCACACAAACCACTCAGCTCCTCTTTCCCTTTTCTCTACCACACATTTGCTCATCACAATGAGACCCACCTACCCTGCACTACAAGGTGCCAGGTGGGGCCATGGCTGTCTCCCTGGCAGCCTAGGCCTCGAGTACCCAGGCTGGCCATGGGTGACTAACACCCACCTGAGCTGAATGGTATCCGATGAGCCGTGGATGTCTTCTCGGCAGCCCAGGCCTTCAGGGACAACTTTTATTAGTTTTAAATGACTTAAATCACCTCGAGTATAAATAAATGTGCATGCCGTGAAAACAGAACATTTATTTTTAAAACAGTGTATGAATGAAATGGGAAAATGTCACTGCATATGACAGTTCATGGATCAAGTACTGCCATTTCCATAAGCAGGTTCAACTGTCTTTGTGATGGTTCTGGTGGTTACTGGGATGCCCACCGTGACTGCACCACCATCTTCATTGAAGAAGACACCATAATCCTGAAGTGAGGGTGGAATGCAGAGTGAGCTAACCCTGTCTCTGCTGTTGGAAACAAAATCTTTGCCCCCCCCCGCCCCCCACAGTTCAGTTCCCCGAGACTTCTGGTGTCTGTGGACCAGGACTGGAGAAGTCCTCACTGACAGGTGTGCTCCCCAACCCTTCTCTCTGGAGCAGGGTGACAGTCACCTTCCCAGTATGGGCCCAGAAATGACCCAGCTTGAAAATAAGAGAGGATTGTTTCCAAGTAGCCCAGCTGCTGACTAACAGCTCTCGGACAGGTTTTTCTGCCCTACAACTAATCTCTTCTTCAGAATCTAACTGCTTCCTCAGGTGGAGATGGACAACAGAAACGGGTGCCTATCAAGGAGAGTGTGGGGGACACTGTATCATGGTGATGGCCACAAATTCCTTGAAATGTCTAATGATGCCTTGCCATTCATTAATTGAGAAACCATTCTCAAGGATTATGTTTTAAGATTTACAAAAATAAAATATTCCTGCAAATCTTTTATCTTAACTGAGATAAAGTTATATTATTTATTTTTGATATCATTATATAAGTTATATTTATCTTAGCTGAAAAAACGGTCACTTTCAAGAAAGTAGAAACTCCATTTACTGAATGACTAGATTTGAGACACATCTGTTCTAATAGAAGGTCCTGGCCATTTTTCGCCTTCTCTAAATAACTGCGCTTCACTGGGGATAAATTTGCAGTTGAGACTTTACAGATCACGTTTGAGTGAAACAGTTAAAAAAAAATCATTCCGTGACTCTGTTACTATCTCAGATAAATAAAATATTTATGTGGGCTGATTTTTGCAGGGCATAGTGTCTTCGTGGACAGCTGTCCCCTGTGACTTCGGGCTCAGTAATGCCCTAAGCGAGCCTACTCAACACAGACCGACGTTTAGCTCATCCTGTACATCTCATGCATGGATTCAATTTCCCATTTACACTGCATTGGTGGAAATGGGCAGCAACAGTCTACACAAAAACTATCAATGACTTCAGAAAAAAAGTCTCCAGTGCATAAACCCATATGTAAGGAATATCTAGACGTTGCTGTTCCAGACAGAGGCAGAGAGAATTCTCCTGCTGATGTCACCAAACATAATCCCGCTTATCAAAAGACTGAGGAGAATTCTAGACTCAGCATACATCCCGTGCTGTGTCTGCATCCAGGTCCCAGTCCTTCCACTGCCCTGTTCTAAGAGAGGAGGTGTTTACCCTTGCAATGCTCGCTAAGGAGCCAGAAGGAACCTGACTGAGGGATTTCTCCCTTTCCATCTGCTCCTATGAATGCCCCCTGGACATTCTGCAGCCAGAAATGAAATCTCATTTCCTTCTTTTGAACCTAGTGCGACCTTGGAGACGTGCAGGTAGTCCATAAAATAAGCCAGGAGCAGCGATGTTGCCTGACTTGCATGAGTGAGTTGGAAAAGGTAGTCACCTGTTAGATGGTCTCCCCTCAGCTCCTTTTCAGAACACAGTCCCTGTTTGGAAAGATCCCAGCCCCACGGTGAGGTCATTCTGAAAGCCTTCGGTCAACAGATTCAGCTGAGTTGACCCTAGTTGTTCTCCAATCCCAGGTGCCAAAATCCAGAAGGAAGACTCCAGGTAGTCGCAGGCCTAGCTGATACAGTCATCCATATTCAGTTTTCCAGACAGAAAGTCCGGGTACCGTGAGGCAGACAAGCGATTCCAACTATATATGCCTGATCTGATCTGTGGGCAGATTAATGAGATTGCTGTTTTGTACTCCTAAATTATTTGCTATTTAGCAAAAGATACCTAGAACAAAATAATACTCTGAAAACATGACAGTTTTCTAACCTTTTGTCTAGTGGCCTTACCATGTTAGTCCCCAGAATGATTAGCATCATATGAAGTCTCCTTGAAGAACTAGGAAAAGAGACGCTACTTCAGAGTCGGCTTTCTGAATAGCTCAGGCAAATAACTCACTTGCGCTAAGTCAGTTTCTTTATCTACCACGGGTGATAGCAACACTTCTCCGTAGAATCCAAACAAATCCATGACACTGCCTGACATGGTGCTGATGCAGCAGGTTTTGGGAAACACTTGTCCCTTCCCTGGGGGCTTCCCAGCTTTTCCTCTATTGGTTCCTTCTACAGAAATACAAAAACAAACTTCCAGCTTTCAGTCATTCAACAGAGTGCCGTGAAAATAAAAACATAATGTGTCTCTAAATGGTATCTTGGGTCTTTCTCTCATATGAGCTGAAATATTATCATCTTATGTTATATATGTACTTTTTTTTTAACAACCTGGAGTTAATTTAGGAAATAATTTAGAAGCTGACTGGCATTGGGTGAATGTTATAGATGTCATTAGTTGTTATTTATTATATTATTTTTATTATTAATTGACAGTTTCTGACTAGTGTTCTGTAGGAGGAACTATCAGTTAGCATGCCCAAGCTACAGCTGCCCTGCCCAAAACAATCTGCATGAGCATGCGTGGCAGGTCATTCCTCCCTGAACCAACCTAAGGCCTGCCTCTGCACTCCGAGACTGCTGACACAGAGACACCTGACTGGAGATGCCAAAGAGGAAAGAACAACGTAGCAGAGTAAGTCACCCGAGCCAATGAGACCCTGGGAGGAGTTATAAGTGGCCTGCCTATATCCTCAACAAGCAAGCCAGCTTTTGCTTCTCATCTGGCTCCAAGCGTCTGTACTGTTGACTCCATACCTTCTTGTCCCTCCCCCAAGGAGTGATTAATATGGGAAGTGTTTCTGTATATGTGTTGCTTTTATTGGTTAATGAATAAAGAAGCTGTTTTGGCCTATGATTGGGCAGAGTAGAGCTGGGCGGGAACACTAAACTGAATGCTGGGATAAAGAAGGCAGAGTCAGTAAGAAGCCATGGAGCCACCAGAGGAGAAAGATGTGAGCTGCCAGACAGAACCTTCCCGGTAGGCCACAAACCTCATGGTAAAATATAAAATAATAGAAATGGGTTAACTTAAGATATAAGAGCTAGCTAGGAATATGCTTAGGTGATTGGCCAAGCAGTGATTTAATGAATATAGTTTCTGAGTTATTATTTCTGGTCTGGGCAGCCAGGAAATGAACAAACAGCTTCCAACAACAGGGTATCCACACAAGATTGCCTGCAATAATGTTGAAGTTTATTAATTTTGAAGTTAAATGTGGCCATTGTTGACCTTACTCCATCCAGTCATCTCTGGCATTTTTTTAAAACTTTTTAAATGTCTTTAATTTAGGCCTATGGATGTTACACTTGCATGTCAATCTGTGCATCATATGTGTGTGATATTCACAGAGTCCAGCAAATGGCAGCGGATCCCTTGAGGCTGGAGCTACAGATGGTTGAAGAGTGCCGTGTGGATTCTGGGAATTGAACTCCAGTCCTCTGGAGAAGCACCCAATGTTCCTGACCGCTGAGCCATCTCTCTATCTCCTGTATTGGCATTTGTATTCACCCCATTAAATACAACATCAAGTTAGCCTGGAGTCTGGCTTGCTGTGCTGTCTGCCTGCCTCTTGCAGTCTCTGTCGCTGGGATCTAGAAAGGCAAGCCTTGCTTTCACATCTATTCTGTCTTCTGCACTAGAAATAGAAGTGTAGCTCTGCTCCCAGGGCCTAACCCTCAGTTGCACGGTCGTTCAGATCATCCTTTCCTTTGCATTTAAGTTAGTCAAGGAGGTGTGTTCTCCACACTCTGTGTTCCAAAGACTGAGCACCTGTGCCCTCTGAGGATGGCACATCCTGCACATCTCATATCTCTGGGATTCTAGGGAGATGAGCTTAGGAAACGTTAGCCCAAGTTTCTTCTGTCCAGACAAAGTTTGCTTCCTTAGTGAGTCATGCACCACAGACAAGTTTCTCCAGAGCATCTGCCCTGTGTCACTAGAGATCCTTGAAGCCATCAACAGCTCCCACGTCTTTCCATCTAGGGCATCTGGAAAGAGCAGCTTGCCAGGCCATAAGTCATTTTTATGGCACTGCATGTGGACAATGAACTATTCATAATAATTCTTTCATGTATTCAAGGTTCAGTGTCTGTCCAAAGAAGTCTGTCGGATGAATCCACCCTGAAGTTTTTCTTGTCAAAGCGTTGATGGTGATTAATCAGTGTCTTGTCTGGGGATTTAAAAATGAATTTTTTTTAATCCTTCTCAATAGCTTTTCTAAATTGAATTAACTTCATCTTTATGCTTTTAGAGTTACTTTCTAAAATAAGACAGTGGTACCCTCATAACCCTACCACAGCTCCCAAACTCCAGAGTAATAACAAGCTCACATGTGCTGACCTCAATGTATTTTTTCAAATATTTGTCACAAAGAATTTATTTTTCAATTCATCATCAGATTAGGTCCTTGTTCCTGCTCAGTCTCCTGATCCACTATTTTTTTGTTGTCCACTGTGATACCCTGATATCCTAAATGAAGCATAAAATGAACTATTAAGTGAAAGAGCCACAATATTTGCACACATTTTCTTGTTCTGCTTTCATCAGCTACAGAGATACTAGCCCTTAACTGTTTTCCCCTCTGATTTGCTTTATAAAGAGTAGTATTTCTTCCTGGTATCTTTGATTTTTAAGTTTTTTTTTTTCATTTTAAACTTTTTATGTTTGTTTAAGCATTAAGAACGCTCTTTTCTTTATTTCGTCTGCCCATTTCCACTTTAGTCGATTAATCACAATTATTAATAAAAGCCAACTAGATAGTAGGCCTTCCCGGTGGCTTTTTAAACAGCCAGTTTCCTGTTCTTTCTTCCTTGAAATTTCTAGAAAGATTTCTGTTTTGGAGACCCAATACTGACTGATTCACTACTTCCAAATTCCTTGGAATAACAAAATGTTTTAAACTAGTATTAATAATAAAATGTGTTATCTATTGAAAATTTTGAGTTATGGTGAAATACACCAATCAGATGGAATCAGATCTTTATTTAAAACCAAAGTGAAGAATGGCACCCTCTGAAAAACATGCCTTGAAAGAACACTGTGCGGGCGACAACGGCCCCTTGTGAGTGTCAATCATGACCTAGAATTGCTGGAAAGGAGGGGAAGACACACGGGACCCTTATGAACCTGACCAGAGAACTGCGTTGGGGATATTGGAAAGAGTTCCATCATCACACACTCATTTGCCTCCCGCTTCTGCTGAAGCCGGAAACCGGAAACTGGAAACCGGAAACCGAAAACCAAATACCGCTGAGGATGAGCACAGGTTAGCACTGGTTCTCAACCTGACAGGTCCAGAATCACCTAGAAATACGTGTCTGGACACACTTACGGAGAATTATCTGGATTGGCTTAGTTTCTGGTCATGCTTGTGAGGGAGTGTCGTGATTGGCTTAATTGAGAGGGGCTTAGGACCTGAGCTGCATAAGGAGAAAGCAAGCAGAAACAGGTGCAAATGACCAGCTCCTGGGATTTCCTCTCCACGGCTCTCCACAGCGGACTGTTCCCTTGAACTCTGAGTCAAAGCAAACCATTTCTCCCTGAAGCCGATTTTGTTGCTGTTGTCGCCGTTGGATGTTTTTACAGCAATGAGAAAAGCAACTAATACACAGGCAAAACCAAGGATGCCACAGATCAGAGCCTTTCTGCCCAAGACCAGGCAGATGATCATCCCCAAGTGAAAACACAAAACTGCTGGGTAGAATTAAAAACCTGATATGCCTTCATTTCCCTTGTCCCAACTCTTACTTACAGTCATTGTGAAATAGCATAACCATCATTCACAGAGAAGTGAAAAGGCATTTTCAAATAAAAAGATAAGCAAACAGCCCAGAGTTACCTAACTATTTGAGGAAAAGCAATAAAAACCATATTAGAGAGGCCTGAGAATCATTTTACTTAGAGGGCTTACCCTTGGCCATATGTTAAGGAGCAGACTTTAAAGTAAGTAAAATTAATGTACATGAGATTTAAGAAAGGAAAAAAAATCTGGAAATTCCTACAAATCTGATGTGTCATCAATAATGTTAGCATACACTTTAACAGGAAAATGTTAAGGATAATATTTGAATAAGAAGATTTTCACAGCCAAAGAATAACTTATTGAGCTGGGTCAACCTCCAGAACGGCTCACAGTTCAGCTTACATAGACAGTTCTGTGAAAGCAAGAGCATTGTCTGAGAGGCATAAGCAATGGACTCAGAAGCCCTCAATCTACCAAGCCCAGCAAACGGTAGAGAGAAGGGCAAGCAAAGTGGTGAAAGTAACCACTGAAATAATTAAATAAAATTTAAGTAAAATAAAATTTTGATTTCTTATATTTAAAAGATAAGCAAAAGGATTTTAGAAACGCTGGCAGGGACTGGCGAGATGGCTCAGTGTTTTAGAGCACTTGTTGCTCTTGCCGAGGACCTGGGTTCAATTCCCAGTACCTACGTGTCAGCCCCGAACCATTGGTAATTCCAATTCCAAAGGCTCTGATGTCCTCTTCTATCCTCTACCCTCTGCTTCTGATCTTCTTAGGCACCAGGAAGGTACATGGTACACATACACACAAGCAAAAATAAAACAAAAAACCATAACTCAACATATGAATAAATATTTTTAAAAAAACAACTCACTGGCAAAAAATACATTATCATGAAATTGTAAAGCTACAGAGAAAAGTGTGTTTGTAGAAAGAAAATAAACCATAGAAAATATGATATTGGTAGGACATATCAATATGTTTCAAGAAAACAGTAAAAAGGCTTATCAAAGTACTGAGAAAAATAAGCTGAGCCCTGGAGAGATGATTCCGCAGTTAAGAGCGCTCGGTATTGTTGCAGAAGGTCAGGATTCAAGTCCCAGTACCCACAGGGTGGCTTACAACTGCCTACAACTCTAGTTTCAAGGGATCTGATGGCCTCTTCTGACCTCTGCAGGTACCTCCATACATATGGTGTATGTATGTGCACTCACACATACAAACATACCCATAAAACTAAAATATATTACTTAAAAAACTTTTGGAGCCAGGTCTGATGGTAGGTGCTGGCAACCCCAGATCTCTGGATGCTGAGGCAGGAATATGGAAGGTATAAGGTCAGCCTGAGACAGCTCTGCCAAAAATAGATAGATAGATAGATAGATAGATAGATAGATAGATAGATAGATAGATAGATATAGATAGATAGACAGACAGATAGATAAGTTTTTTTCAGGGCTGGGGAGATGGCTCGTGGGTAAAATGCTTGTTGTTCAAGCATGAGGGCCTGAGTTTCTATTGACAACACCTAGGTTTATAAAGCAGAATGGAGGTGGAGGTATGCCTGGATCCCAGCCCTGGAGGTAGAAGAGACAAGAAATCCTGGGGGATCCTTGGCCAGCTAATGCTAGTGAAGCAGTAGGCTCTAGGTTTAGTGAAAAACTGTATCTCAAATATAAAGTGATATGTAGTAGAGAAAAACACTGGGTAGGTAGTAAACACATACACACACACACACACACTCCCAAACAGTTTCTCATTATAAAATCTTGTATGTTAAAAGAAACTACACAATGGTTAGCACCAGTCAATATCTAATAAGATAGATTTATAAGAAAAATACATTTTTAGTTATATTTTCCATTGATTAAAAAAAAAGGAATAGTTCACTGGAAAACCACACAGTAAACAAAATTTTATGTAATAGTAAGACTAGGTTGGGTGGTGGTTATGCACACCTTTAACCCCAGCACTTGGGAGGCAGAAGCAGGTGGATCTCTCTAAGTTCGAGGCTAGCCTGGTCTACAAAGTAAGTTCCAGGACAGCTAGGAAAGTTACAAAGAGAAACACTGGTTCAATATGTGTGCGTGTGTAAGTATGAATATATATATATATATATATATATATAGCAAAACAACAAGATAAATTGTAGATAATCAATCATAATCAGAGAACGTAACGTATTGTTCACAAATCAGATCATCAAGTTGGCTGTGAATTAATAGAAATTGTCAAAAGACAAACTAGAGATGCAGAGAAAATGTAAACTATATTATTTGATAAGGAATCACTGTCTAGTATAAAGCACCACATAGCTCAACACCAACAAGGGATAAAGAAGGCAGACAAATGGCCAACCATCTTGTGAAAAGATGCCAAACAAGACTGCTCATTAGGGAAACACAATTAAAGCTATGGCATGCTTTTCTGAGCTGTGATAAAATGCCATGACCAAAGTGCTTTGGGACAATGGTCTTACACCCTATAAATATTTGTCACTTGCATTGGTTTAATAAAACACTGATTGGCCAGTAGCCAAGCAGGAAGTATAGGCAGGGAAACCAGAACAGAAGAATTCTGGGAAGAGGAAAGACTCAGTTTGCAGTTGTCACTCAGACACAGAGGAAGCAAGGGGAGAATGCCTCACTGATAAACGTACCAAGCCATGTGGCTAACACAGACAAGAATTATGGGTTAATATAAGAGTTAGTTAATAAGAAAGCCTAAGCTAAAAGACCAACCAATAATATTATAATTAATATAGGCCTCTGTGTGTTTCTTTGGGACTTAATGGCTGTGGACCAGGTGTGACAGAAACCTCTGTCAACACCAAAGCTTAAGGTAGAGGTTAATTTGGATTGCAGGTCCACAGGTGTAGATGTCCATAATAGTGTGGAAGCCATGACAGCACAGCAGGAAGCTGAGAGATCGCATCTCATTCGTACCCAGGAAGGAGAGAGAACAAGCAAGAAATGGAGCAGGGCCATCAGGTCCAGGTCTTGCTTCTCTGTCCTGGAATTCTAGGTAGAGATAGTACTGCTATTGACTCTCTTATCAGCATAGATTTCCATTAGTAGAATAGAAATGGAAAGATTAAGGCAGAAATATTAAAAAAAATTGTGCCTCCACTGATATTGAATGAGAAGTTCCAAGGAGCCTCAGCATACCCGACTTTCCTATACACTATGTCTAACTGCCGGCTTCTTGTCGAGCTTACCTGTTCGTATGCTTTTATCTGGCCCTTTGTCAATTGCTATGGTTAATATGCAAACTATGTCTCAGAGGTTGGTGTCAGTTGGGTGTTTGGTCTTTTGAGCTTATAGTACTGCTTGGGGAGACGGTGGAGACCAAGGAGAGTAGGGCCACACAGGAGGAGGAAAGTCATTGAAGGTTTGACTGATATCTCATCTCTTTGCTTCCTATTCACCATGATGTGTGCTTCCTTAACAAAGCATCCACATGTGACTGATTCACGCCTTTGAATCCAGGAACAAGAATACATCTCTCTTCACCTAGGTTGTTTACAGGAGTTATTTCATCACGGCAGCAGAAAGTCTGACATCTCACCGTTATAACCTTCCCAAGATTCTCAGGTTATTCACTGCCTGTGTTTGGAAGAATGTTGGGTTTGAATTTGGAGCCAAAAAAATGTTTGTTGAATGAATAAACAACAACATCCTTTGCTGCCTTTGTGCCTAGGATGCAGTCAACTCTAAAAGAATAGCTGGAGACACAGCTGCAGCACCAAATGCAATATGCATCCCATATTTTGGTGGCTAGTGGGATGATCCAATGTAGTATACCTAGGCAGTTGAAGCCTTTCCATAGGCACCATGTATTAAATGGACCGTGCATCTCCAAAACTTAGAATATGTGCATTACCGAATGCTTCTGATGAGCACCAAGACATTTCAAACCACGCTCTATGTTGTTCTTACTAACAATACATGACGGTTCCATTGGGCATGATTTCTACACAATTGCTCCAGCCAATTCATTCGCAATTACCTAGACTAGTGATTCATGAAACTCATTTATTTATGTGTTGACACTGGCAGTTAGAAGTGGAGAATGATTGTTTGCAAGAATTTTGTGGCTATCTAATGTTTAATTATTCAATCGTTCTGAAAGTAAGCTCATAATTGGTGCAATGTGCAATGTTCAACACATGTCACCCCCAACACTTTTAATTCCTAGCATGGATATGTTTATATAAGCAATGCGCTGAGACTTTCACAGACAAAGGATTTGGTAATGTCTGCCTATTTGATCAAAAATTGTATTGGGCTACAGACAATGAAAACCTTTTGTAAGTATATTATATGTGTACTCAGCAAGGAAACAGTTCCAACATTGTAGTAATAAAATACATTTAAAAATAACAAAAATATTCTAGTCTTTTAGTAAGTTTTAAATTGCATAGGAAATATTTGTGTTAATCCAAGTATTAATGAAGGAGATGTGGACAAGATATAAAATGACAGACACAGAGAATAGGGAGCTAATAAACAGTTACATGACTGTCTGCCTCAGGACAAAACTAGAGGCAGTAATAACATTGTAAGAAAAGATTCTCAAGGCAATTTAGACGCACACACAGAGAGAGACACACACACCAGAATGCACATCCATACCTATACATGAATGCATTAGAATGCACATACACACACCAGAATACACACAGAGACACACAACATGATGCACACACACTTAGAAAACTATGTCTAAACAGCAAACAAACAGACATCAACAAAAACAACTCCCACTGTTTTCAGAGATGCGAAACCCTACTAGTCTATGTGCAAAACTGAAAATCAGACTATCCTCATGAGTGCTTCTCACTATTAAAGATGCAATGGTAGAGTCAACCTAGAACTCTCAGGTTTGTCATGCATGTGGACATGCAAAATGAGAACCCTGGACATACAAAGGCTCAGAAAACACTTCCCAGGTGTTTCCCTCACCAAAAATTTACTTAAGACACACATGATCTGCTCAAGAGAATAATGAGATCATCAATTCCACTTTCTAACTTGCAAAATGCACAATGACAGGAAAGTTTGCTCATCTACTGTAGAGATAAGAGGTGACAGGGGTTGGGCACTTATTTCTTTTTCGTGGCGGGATAAATTGGTGCGATCTTTTTTGAAGGCTATTGAAAATATCCAGCAACATCGGAAATTCTTATGCTTTCTCCTAGATAGCAGACTGAAAACGCATAGAGCAGATGTGGGAAGAGCATGGGATTGGCCTGGTAGCATCTGAGTTAGCGGGGAACACTGACATATACACAAAGGGAGAAGGATGGAGGGCAAAGTGTAAAATATGTGGTTAGTGTAGAAAAATGATTCCTCTGTGTGCATGTTCACTTTTTATGGGTGCCAGTCTCTCTCTCTCTCTCTCTCTCTCTCTCTCTCTCTCTCTCTCTCTCTGTGTGTGTGTGTGTGTGTGTGTGTGTGATGTGTACAGGCTAACCTTCTTTATTAGCATGAACCAGGGTCAGCTTGGTCAGCTTGCCTGCTGTTCCTGTGATCAATCTTTAGTTCTTCAAGGGGGTGTCTCAGTGGTGATATTTACCTCAGGCCCTCCATGACCGGAAGGAACTCACTGGTGCAACAAGCCTGGGGAGAGCTGCAGAGGAAACTCAAGTCAGTTTACCTGTGCTGAACATGTTTGTTTGTGTCCATTGTTCCTCAGGTGATGAAGACATAAAACAACAAGCGACAAAATAAAGCAGCAATGGTTAGGGCAACAGAAAGTAATTCTCAGCCTTAAAGAAAACAAATACACACTGCTCAGAACCATCCAACCAAAGAGTACCAAAGAACTCACAATGTCAAAAACATACAAAATTCATTAGTGGATTTAGGGGGATGGTCAAAGAAATCTAATTAAAGATAAACCAACTTGGAAGAAAGGATACAGACAATCCATTCAGCAGTTTTAATGCACACATAACAGGAGTTTCTAGATTGTAGAATAGAGAAAAAACAATAAATTAAAGAATGGAGATCTTCTAGAACTCAAAAAATTCTTCGGATGGCATGTTTTTTGTGGATTGCTTCCAAAAAGAGCTGACAGTAGCTCCTATCCCACATTTTTTTTTCCTATGAAAATTTGTCACACTTTCCAGCAAAACTAAACTTAGACTAAAGCTCAGAACTTGCCTTGATTAACATAACACAGCTTCTGAGAGACAAGGTGCTGCTGTACACCTCTGTCTCCTCATTCTCTGGAAATGTCAGGTGCCAGACTGCAAGAGAAATCAGTTAAGTGAAGATCAACTGGTAGAAGAAAAGGTGTGACGGAACACCAGCGCAACAAAGGGAATCCTCATGGTTCTTCTAGCCCATTGCTGCTGTCAACTCAACACAGTCCAACAAATGGCCCACTCAGCTGCTTTGTGGTGAAGCGATTTCCCAGAGGTATTATTTGTATCGTCAACTTTCCCCAAAAGTCCGTGCAGTGAAGGCTTGCTCCATAACTTGGCACTTCTTGGAAACTCTGAGAAGTGAAACAGAGGGAGAAGACTTTAGGTCATTGGAGACAAGCTTAAATGAAATCTTGGGATTGTAGTCTTTGTCCAGTTCCCTTCACGATAATGACGTAAGTGGTTTTGCTAGTCACGCACCCCCACCAAGATGTACTGCCTCAGCAAGCAACAGACCCAACCCGCTATGGAAATGAACCAGACATTATTCAGACACAAAGGAAAAGGTAAAAGCCTGCGAAGAACAGTTACGTATGAGAGAGTGGGATTCAGAATGGTGTCTAACTATTTAAAAAATTGAATTTGTAACTATATTTGCCTAAAATATCAACTAGATATGAATGCAAAACAGATCAAATTTTAGACACGGAAATGATCAGAAAATTTATGAAACCCAATAAACAGTAAGGCTGAATCAAAACGCAATAAAAAATTCAGTATGACAACAGTCTGCAATCATAAAATAATAATTAAAACATAACATTGGAGTCAGTTTCTAACAAGAATATCTTAAAAGGGAAACCAAGTTTTGTGTAAGAGATAAATGATTATACATCAATACTATCTTTTAAAGAAATACAAAACCTGCTTTAATAGGAAAGATGAGGAGAAAGAAAATTCATGCCCCCTTTCTCTTCCTCTTTCACTTACTTATTTGGGCCATCAAAATATATATCATTTTTTCCAGAGGAAATCTTAATTTTTTACTTTGAACTCTCATAAAGAGTTTGAAATTTTATACCAAATGTTTATGTTGCTTATATAACATATATATTGCTAGAAATGTTGAAAAATACTGCTTAGAACAATTTTGTTATGGAAAAAATAAATCATTTTCATTTAATCTATTTATGAGACTAGCAATAACTGAGATCATGAGCTGAAGCAATTATTGATACTTTTTCTTCATGAACTTTCAAATTATATGTACTAGGAACTGAAAACAACAATATATATTTTCATAAAAATCTCTGTATTTCAAAACTCCTAATAATGTAAAAATTCACTAAACAGATCATATCAAAAAAATTGAGCATTTTATAATGGTCCATACCTCCTGTGCTTCACTTCTCTAAGCTCAAATTATACCTTCGGGGATGAGGAGCTGAAAGATCTATTTTTAAATCCACTTAGTTTTACTTTGTAGTATCATTAATCTTGTACATTATGATATAGTGGGAACATCTTGATATATGCATATAAAGAGAATGGCTTCAACTTTGCTTAAATGCAAAAGAGTTAAAGTTAAGATGCCTTTTGTTCTCTGTGCAATTAATATTCCGGAGATTTTTTTTATCATGATGTGACTTTCTAGCATGATTAGCTGTTCTTTTTTTTAAAGATCATGCATTAGTATTTAGAGCTTAGGTCTTTACTGGAGATGCCGTTGACTGGCACATAATTTAGTTACCTCTCTGTGTGGCACATGTGGACATGAAAAGTGTGGAAATTCTGTAGAAACTGAAGTAACTTTTAACTGAGCAACAGGAAATATGCTGCTCGCTAGAAGATGGAACAATCTTTTTAAGCCAAAAAGAAAGTCTGGAATCAGAATCCGGAAAAGGCTTTATTGGGGAGTTCATTAATATTGTCACATTGTTTCTGTGGTGGCTAATCTCAGTTATCAACTTGATACACTTGGAAAGGGGTATCCTCTACTGAAGAAATGCCTGTGGGTGTATCTGTGGGGCATCTTCTTGGCTGCTAGGTAATGGAGGAAGGTCCAAATCTAGGCAGATGGGCCTGGGTTACATGAGAAATCACGCCACGAGAGTCTGAAAGCAAGCCGGGCAGCAGGGTTCCTCCGGTTTCTGCGTCAATCTCCCTTCTTTAGCACCTGTCTTGTCTTCCCCTCTTTGACGCATTGCGACCTGCAAGATGGATAAATCCTTCCCCTGCCCCAGGTTGCTTTCAGTCACAGCAACAGAGATGCTAACTAGGGCAGTTTGGGACATCAATTGATCCCAAGCATCCGACAAGGTCCTTGAATTAAAATGAAGTAAAACCCAAACGGGGAAAGGTCCTTCACAAGACACAGCGACTCAATCTTTCCACAAGCCCGCTCCAGGTAATACCAGTCCTTAATAAATGTTGTTCCTGTACAGCACGTGGTCACCAGGGCAGGCCATCTTCTGTGGCCTTGAAATAAAATGACTCCTGTATTACAAAGTGTGGCTCATAGTGTAAAGTCGGGAACGATGAGTGCAGAAAGGAGAAGCGTGCCATGCAGGCTCAGCCTCCAGCTTTGATCCACAGAAAAGGGACGCAAGTCAGTCATTCCCTGTAGATGCAGTTGTGGTAAAGAAGGCCATTTAACAGTCTCAGCACCCTTAGATCTGGGCAGAGAGAAATAGACTGTACACACATAAAACAAGAGGGGCTGGAGAGACCTGGAAAAGTGATCCAAAAATTAAAGAGAAGTAAAAGGAAAGCTGGAAAGACAAGAAGGGTGAGAGAAAGAAAGAGGGAAGACAGTTTTAAAAAGTGCAGCAGGAAGAAGCAAGATGCTCTTGGCTGTAAAATAGTGTCTGGAGAGGGATCACAGGTAGACAGCAGCTCTGCCCGTGGCCCCAAGCCTTGAAGTGCTATCCAGGAACCTGCCCGCTCTGGTTCCAACTATGTTCCACCCCCGCACCCAGGAGCAAAGGAAATAAGGCCACAAAGATGGGGCCTCTTATAACCCACACTGCCACTTCCTGATTTCCTTTGATGCATTTCAGACCAAGACATTCCCTGCAGAATGCTGTCCCAAATGCCATATAGGCCTCAGAGACGTACACAGGCTTCTTCACAAGTCGCCTTCAGAAGGTGGTTGTTTATATCTTTGGTATTTGCACTCCTATAACTAAGGAATAGCCAAAAACCAGTCAATTTTAGTGTGGGGCTATAGCTGGAATTTGGTAAAGATTAGTATTTTGGTTTAAATGTGCAATGTCCCCCAGAGGCTCATGTATTCTCTAGCTGGTGGTGCTGTCTTGGGGTGCGGTGGTCACTTTAAACAGTATAGTTCATGTTGACTTGTCAACTGGTGTTTTCATTATGCATGCCTATTTTTTTTTAAGCAATGTAACTATTGCCACTACCTCAAGGTTGCCTCGCAGGATTTGAAGGTAAGATCCTATTGCTAAAGACTGCATACCTCAGACACAGGATTTAGAAGAATCTAGCTGAAACTTACCTAGAAGCCTCCTCTCTGAGGGCTAGCTTTCATGATATCAGAGGGTACTGTTTGCCAAGTAAGGAAAGAAACCAATAGTCCTACTCAGCTATAAAGCTTGTGAGCTATAACAATGGCCAGTCTTCACGGTGAACATGCAACAGTGGCACGTTTATCTTAAGGGTAACCAACAACTACTCAATTGTACTTAAGTCTCCATAGGAGAGAATTTATGCCTGGTACTATAAACTTGCTAACGATTCATGACTGGAGAGCTCCGTTTTTCTAAACCAATGTATCTCCAACTGTATTCTGAATGCCTACCTCTGCACCTACAGATAAATTTAGCTCTCTCCCCTCACCGTAGCAGTCTCTTTGTGCAGCAGACAGAGGCTGTTACGGAAATCGACAACTGTTCAAAATGAAGAGAAAATGGACTAGGTAGAAAATTGACAAATGGAGGATCTACAATGTAATTCCTACACCCAAGGCACAGGGGAAAATCACAGAAGAGGCAATAGCAATAGTGGAAGAGCCCAAGGACCAGGACATCTGCTGCTAGGCTGTGCTTTCCATATGCAGGTAAGCTGCACCTCTGAAAGATTAGTTTAAAAAAAGAATAGATAACCTGAGGGAAGAGAGCAGATGGATAAATAAATAAATAAATAAATCTGAGTTATAGGTTTTTATACATTTGCAACAGTCAAGACACTAACTTTCTAACATTTTAAATCTATAGTTTAAGTTAGCATTCAAAGAATTTCATTATAGCAGTTTCCTACGTTTGTATCATTATGTTAAAACTTTCAGGATCTGCACTTAGTTGACATTAACCACAGACCACCTCACAACAGTTAGGATGGCTAGTACCAAAGAAACAGAAACTAAAAAGGGTTGAAAAGGATGTAGAAAGAATGGAGTTTTTACCTCTTGCTGGGGAGATGGAGAACTTTCCCTCAGTCAATGTGGAAAATAGTACGGTGTACACTCAAAAGTTCAAGAACAAAATTGTGTTATGATCTAGTAGTCCCACTTCTGGGTGTACACGCGAAAGATTTGAGAGTGGAGTCTTGAAGAGATCTATTCAGAACCCCACAGCGGCATGACTTACTATAACCAAAAGATGGAAGCCACATGGGCATCCATAAATGGATGAAGCAAGACATGACTTGTAAAAGCAATAGAGTACAATTCAGCATAGGGAATACACCATACATGGGTGAACTCTTAGGATGTTCTGCTATGTGAAGAAAATAAGTCACAGAAAGACAAATTCCTCACGATTGCACAAACATCGAGTACCTAGAACCGTCGATTTATTGTGACAGATTCTTGAGCTGTTCTTAACAGGAGCTTGAAGTGGGGAAGTGATGGAGTGTGTAGATGTTTACTAGATATGAAATTTAGTTTTCCAACATGAAAAAAATTCTGGACACTAGCGCCACAATAGTATGATCTTACTTAATAGCACTGAAGTGTTTTGTACTGTGACTAAATTAATAAGTATTATTAGTATCCATGATTAGAATGTTTCTGATTAATAAAGTCTTTTTTGATCTCTGTGATTCTGGAGTTTGCCTCAGAATTTATTTTCCTACTATTATCTTTTTATAAAATAAATTCATAAGAATTTTCTCTTAAATTTATAAAAGCACAATTTCTAATGAAACAATATTTATACAGAAAAAGCCAGGGAAACTGACAGTTTTTATTCCTTCTTTTCTAATAATAATGCTACATTTCATCATTGATACTACTTAGTAGAAAATGTCTACTCAAAGGTGATCATGGTCCCAGCCAATGTCTATCAAGATTCGTTTCTTTTAGTCATCATATTTCATAATATTTTATCTATCAAGTTTTATACATATGCAAGCTGACTGTCATGAAGTGTTCCTAGGTAGGAGCTATTATTGGTTAAAGAATGACCATCCACAAAGGTGGAAGACTCATCATCCTGTGCAGAGCTAAGCTTTCTCACTACCCTGTTGAATAAACAGAAACCCTTTGCAATTGCTTCAGGTTACTGGTAGTTCACTTCAAACAAGAAATCTGCATTAGCGTTTCTAAGTGGGTTTGCAATTTTTGTCTCACAGGTCCAATGCATAACAGATGAACTGCTTTTTAAAATACCCCACAGAGTTTATATTTGGGGAGGGGGGAAGTAACTTGAAGTTTAAAAATGCAAATACATTTATTTATCTAAAAATAAGCAAAACGTGCAAAGTCAGAATGGACTGATTAGAATCGAATGTTTTCCCCAGTGTTTTCCATTTGTTTGCATTGGAGAGAAAGCCCTGCTTAGCAGAGCCACTGAGCACAACAGTGCTGACCTAAATTATCTTTTGCTTTCTATCTTAGTATTTGGTCACATAAGAAAATATAGAAAAGAGAGAAAGGAATTTCTGTTAAACACTCCCTAAACTTGAGACTACTAGTTCAGTAGGAATAACTTCATAGTTCTGGCATGCTATTTTTGTTTTGATTGATTGATTGATCGAGACATGGTCTCATATTATCCTTGTTTATCCATTTAGACATGGTCTCATGTAGTCCAGACTGGCCTTGAGTTCTCTGTCCCCAGGAATCACCTTGAGCTTCTGATCCTTTTGCTTCTCCCTGGGACTGCAGGCATGTGTCATTTTTATTAGCAATACTTGGGGTTTTACAATGTCGTGGCCTCATCAGTTCATTGTTAGAGTAGCATCACGGTTAAGAGTATATAATCCTTGCCGACAGGTTTGGTTTTACAAGTGAAGTCCTTTGTTTATGGTTCTGTTCTAATGATGAAAACACACGAGTCCTGGGCATTCTTCTTAAAATCTTCATTGCTGCTGGGCACTGGTGGCACACGCCTTTTAATCCCAGCAATTGTGGGACAGAGGCAGGTGAATCTCTGAGGTTGAGGCCAGTGTGGTCTACAGAGCAAGTTCCAGAACAGCCAGGGCTTCACAGAGAAACTGTATCTCGGAAAACAACAATAATAACAACAACAATCCTCTTTTCTCCCTTCCATTTGTTTCTATCATATATAATAAATACCACTGGACTTTTTTTCTTTAAGTTTCCAAGGGAAAAAAAACCAACAAAACAATAAACCTTCTCTGTTGTAGGAGGTTGCTTGTTTGTTTCCTGGCTGCCCAGACTCCCAAAATAATCACTCGGAAACCATATTATTTGCAATACTGTTTGGTCAATAGCTTAAGCATATTTCTGGCTAACTCTTATATCTTAATTTAACCCATTTCTATTAACCTGTATATTGCCACAAGGCTGTGGCTTACCAGGTAAAGTTCTGGTGTCTGTCTCCAGCAGGGCTACATGGCTTCTCTATGACTCTGCCTTCTTTCTTCCAGCATTCAGTTTAGTTTTCCCTGCCGAGCTAAGTTCTGCCTTGCTATAGGTCCAAAGCAGTTTTTTTTTTATTAATCAATGGTATCCACAGCATACAGAGGGGAATCCCGCATCACTTCTCTGCCTCAGTTTGTGCCCTTTCTCTATTGTTTTCAACTTCCCTTTCCTAACTTTTTCTTACATAAATTGGTGTTATATAGGAATAAGATTTTCAATATACACTGTCCCCAAATCATCCCTCCCATGCTCCCACTGTGAAGTCTACCCCTAGGTTGTTTGCTTTGTTCTTTCTCTACAAATCCAGGAGAACCGGAAAGACAGTTTGGACAGTGCTAGGGAGGCATAATTGAGCAAAGTTGGCATTCTCTTTTGCAGACAGTTGGTAACAATTGGGAAGAAACTAAAATCTTCATACACCAGTCACTCTTAGACCATTCATCCTAATGGTTACACGCTTTTCTGAGCATCCAGCCAAAGCCTAAAGCTGTTTGCAAAACATCTGGAAACTTAAAATCCCAAGCAGCAAGAGCTTGATAAATTGAAGGCCCTCTTCAATTCCTCTCAAAAGCCTCCGAGGCCTGAAACCCTCTTAGAGGAGAGCTAGTGCAGTGGCTTTTGTACAGCACATTTTTGTTGCAGAGATTTGGAGTGATTTAGGTCGAAAATTTGACCCCAAGCACCGTGAAATTCCCGCCCATGATGTGAGTCCCAGGAAACATCTGGAGTCTTGCGCAGTGAATCTCTAAATCTTCATTTCCCCGTGCGGTACACAAACAGGTTGCACATTATGATTTAATCAGCTGTCTTTAGGAAAACAGGCACACGGAATTCAAACACGTTAGACCCGGTGATGGTTTTTCAGAGCAACAGCGGGACCACACTTCTACCCCAGAGCAGCCCTGGCCAAGAGTTCATTGTTTCCTTTTTCAATTCCTCCCCTGTACAAAGTAAACTTTCCTTCCTTTGGTCAAAGGGACAGAGGATGAGCTATCTCAAAGAAAGCCAAGGGTTCCTGGGCCTCATGAATCACTAAGAGACTTGGTTCAATGTTAGGTCACCATGGAACACAGACTGTAACAGAAACACATAAAGGCTCCAAACGGGGAAAGGAGGGACGCTATTCTGGAATATCGTTGCCAGAGTAACATAAACCTAGTGTGTTTTCACAAGGAAATGAGTCACTTGTTTCTGTTGGCTAAAACTCTGTTTTCTTTAATTTCATATTTTAGCTTGTCTAATGTATGCCAAAAGAGCCCGGGGTTTCCAGTCTTCAGACAGGGATAACTCGCTAATTAAAAGCTCAACAGAGGGTTTTGCATGGCAATCAAACAGAAGGGGATAAACGGAACACTCTAGCAAGTGGAAGCACACAGGGAACACGGAAGCAAGAGCACTCAAGGCACAATTCAGAGGGGACACGAGCGGCGTCTGCACCAGGAGACACCTCAGGAAAACATCCCCCGAGCCCCATCACTGAAATGACACAGACACTCAACGTCAGTCGGTTTCTCGTCTGGAACCCCTGGGTACTGCGGGGTTTTTCTTTCTTTCAGATGGTCTGACACTAGAAGGCACAGGAGCTGCAAGGGCCATGAGGCACAGACTGGAACACTTTCAAGGAAGACGGAAGCAATCACCTCTGGGCTGTCAAGAAGTAATGGGGGCTGTGGCATTCCGTAGAAAAGTCCTCAGCGGTAGGTATAGATGGCACCCATCTGGTAGCTGGGTTTATCCTGTAGGGCTTTGGATGAGCTTTTTTTTTTTCTTTTTTTTCTTTCTTTTTCTTCTGGAAGGCCAGAATTTATTTCTCAGTCTTTCTATGAAAGCTGGTCTTCTTCTAAATACACCAACTGATTAAAAAGTCAACCTTCCCTCTAACTATAAGAATAATGCAACTACACAGAGTGTCAGAAAGAGAGAGAGAGAGAGAGAGAGAGAGAGAGAGAGAGAGAGAGAGAGAGATCAGATAATTTAAACAATCTCGTCCAAAGCCCTGGTTATTACGTCACAGTGAATTTATTGCAAACATCACCTAATTGGTCTCTGTCTGCAATCACCCACTCCTGCAACCCATCCTACTGGCTGCTTTGAAACTCCACTGAGTGGGACTCCTCCCTGCACTAAGCTTCCCATGAAACCCTGTACAAGCTTGGGCCTGTAGGTATTTTGTACCATATATTTATCCTTTTTTTTAAAAAAAAAAAAGAATGAGTTTGATTCTTGTGTTTAAGAAATCTTACCATTCTTACAGGTCTACTGGAGTGCACCTGTAGACTCAGGTTATTCAGAAGGCTGAGGCAAGAGGATTGCTTGAAATTAGGAGTTCCTGACATACTTGAAGAGCCTCTTGAGGCTCCATCTCAAAAAGAAATTAAATGAATAAGGAATCTTTAACTTTCTGAAGAAAGATCTTTCTGGTAGATTCCACAGTCTCAGTGATGTAGCTACAGTGAGTATTTCTTGAACAAAGATGGTAATTAGCTTAATAATGTCATCTGTAGCTAGTGAGCCTGAGTTGAATGTTTTTAATACATTTTAATGAGTATGTTTTCAAGATGTTCAGAACTTCCTTTATAGACATCATTTGTTCATCTTTCATGCATGTCTGAAAGATTTAAGAACATTAATTAAATGTCTAATCAATTTACATCATAATTAGCTCCCTCTAAATCCCTATTTAGCACCATGGTCTTTCTTTTCTCCCCTTAGAAACATTTCTCTAGATATTTTTCCTGCAACATCTGTGTTTTTATTAT
This sequence comes from Myodes glareolus, assembly GCF_982192425.1. Classification (NCBI taxonomy): domain Eukaryota; kingdom Metazoa; phylum Chordata; class Mammalia; order Rodentia; family Cricetidae; genus Myodes; species Myodes glareolus. The sequence goes on along the minus strand of NC_142046.1, from coordinate 43,042,658 downwards.
GTATGTGTACTTATTATTCTTCATTCTATCTTTAGTTTTAAGTCACTATTTACTTTCTATACTTTATTCTAGAAAAGTACAAGGCATAAATATAGTCTTCCATCTTTTCTTTTGACTAGAGTACAAGAAACAAGATAGCTGGGTGTATGACTATATGCATTTGCAACTTTAACTGATAAAGCAAGCAGTCATCTGGATGAATATGATCTGTCTTACACCCACAGAATCCAAGAGCACCTGGACTTCCAGGTTTTACTCATGCAATGCATTGGCAAACTTTGAAGGGTTCTGCCAGTTTCACGGGTGAAAAAAAAATGTATTAATGGTAACAGTTTTTAAATCACCCTTATTGAAGCTTAATTAATATAATAAAACCCATTGCAAATCATTTGATTTTTGACTGACACATATACTTATGTACTCAAGCAGAGCATAGAACATCTTCCATGACCCATGAGGATCTCTCCTCTCCCTTCAAACCCAACCCGTTCCCATCTTCAGGCCCTGACAACCACCCACTGCTGTTGAATCACTTTTGTGCTCCCCTTCCAGAACCTGCTCTAAAGGGGTGATACAGTATTTACTCTTCTGAATGACTTCTTCCTTGGAGAAAGCGGTGAGCATCTTCCATGCCAGTGTGTGTACCAATATTTAATTCTTCTTACTTCGAGAACAATAATCTGTTGCTAGATATAATGGTGTCAGAAGACAGCCATTGTTGGACTAACCAGACCACAGCCGAATAAGTCCCCTTTTAATACATGTACATTCATTCCATCTGTTCTATTCTTCTAGGGAACCTGACTAACACATCAGGATAAGCCAAACTTTTACCCAGCTGCCAGTTGATGGGCGTATATGACCGTGTCTTGTTTGGGCTATTATAAATGAAACCACTACAAATAATTCAATATAAATGCTTACATAAAGATATGCTTTCATTCTCTTGCATAAACATATAAAAAGGCTACAAGTAAGGTTAGTGAGGGGTGTGATATCTATTTTTAGTGCTATAAGAAGTTGTCATTATTTTTCGAAGTGGCAGTGCCGTGTCATAAACCCCGCTAATAGCGTGTGAGCATTGCTTACAGATCCTCAGTCACACCACATCACCACCACTACAAAATATCATCGCCTTTTAACTACAGTCGAACTGGTAATTGAAGCTTAGCTTGTTTGTGTCCTTGTCACAGTCAATGTTGGGTATCATTGCCCATGCCACTTATACATCTTTGACAGAGTGTCTTCTCGCATTCTTATGGGTTGGGTAGGTCTTACCTGAAATTCCTGGGACAAGCAGCGTCTCCCGTTTCAGACTTTGCAATATTTGTGTGCACATAATGAGATATTTTGGGGAAATGACCCATGGAATTCATTTGTGGTTCACAAAAGTCCTAAGCACATAGCCAGAAATCTGTTTTAGACGACATTTTTTAAAGCACCTGTGTTTTGATTGTCACCCGTTACATTAGATCATGCGAGCGACTTTCCGGTTGTGACACCACATTGTTGCTCAAAAGTTTCTGATTTCAGAGCATTTCAGATTTCAGGTTTTCAGATTAGGAATTCTCAGCTTATGTCTGTATATTTGTTGTTACAGAGTATAAATGTACTTACATATTCCAGTTACAATACAGTATCAGTACTAAGGGTAGCTCAGGCGTAGAACACACACACACACACACACACACACACACACACACACACACGCACACCATAGTAGGCTTGAATTCAATCTGTAGCATCAGAGAGAGAGGGAGGGTCAGAGACAGGGATGCAGAGACAGGGAGAGACAGAGGGAGGGAGGGAGTGAGGGAGGGAGGAAGGGAGGGAGGACAGAGAAAACTTACAAAAAGAGAGGAGAAGAAGAAGAAGAAGAAGAAGAAGAAGAAGAAGAAGAAGAAGAAGAAGAAGAAGAAGAAGAAGAAGAAGAAGAAGAAAGGGAGAGAGGGAGGGAGGTAAGGAGGGAGGGAGAGACAGAGACAGAGAACAAAGAGAGAGAGAGAGAGGGAGAAAGAGAGAGAGAGAGAGAGAGAGAGAGAGAGAGAGAGAGAGATTTTTACACACATTTCCTTCCCTTTTAGGGCTTTCTTTTTACTTTCTCAACAGTCTTTTGAAGAGCAAACAATTCTAGTATTTTACTATTTATTATTTTTATTCAGTTAAAAAAATGACTCTCTCAAAAGATAAGAAAGATTTCCTCCAGGTATTTTTAGCAGTTGCTGCAACTGTCCCGAACTCCACAATCATCCCCCTTTAATTCTCAGATTATCCCAGCATACAGAGAGAGTCCGGCCTCTTAGACCCCAGTCCACAGTTATAACAGACTTCAATGCTGTAAGGCCTAGGTCTATCTTCCTTCTTTGTGGCCACCAGGACACTGGGAAAGGAACTGGAAGTTAGGTTTGTTCTTTGAAGCAAGAGTCTTATTGTTCAGCCCAGGCTGGCCTTAAACACACAATCCTCTGGCCTTGACCTCCTGAATATTGTGATCACACACATGTGCACTAACATGAGGAGCTTCAGGTTTTCTTTCTTTCTAATTTTAATGAGATTCAATGTAACAATTGATGAGCTTATAGATTGTGCTTTGGGTGTCTTATCTAACATAAACACTAAACTTTCTTATATCGATATTTCTATCTATGATCTACTTTAGTTTGTGTATAATGTAAGGTAAGGGTTGAACTTCTCTTTCTCATTTCTATTGATCATTGAAAAGGTCATTCTGACATCATTGTCAAACATCTCACAACCATATTCCATTTGGTTCTGAATTCTCTAGCCTGTTCTTTGGTCTGTATGCCTCCTTATGTACCAATATTACACTACCTGATGACTATAGCTTTATAATAAGTATTAAATCAGGGTGTGTGAGTCCTATAATTTTATTGTTCGAATCATGTTGGTTAGTTTAGGTTCTTTTGTTTTTCCCGAGACAGTGTTTCTCTGTGTAACAATCCTGGCTGTCCTGAGACTCACTTTGTAGACCAGAACTCACAGAGATCCACCTGCCTCAAACTCGCATGAATCCACATGCCTCTGTCTCCTGAGTATGCATGCTGGGATTAAAGTCATGTGCCACCACCGCAGGGAGGTTATTCTAGAACCTTATTTCCATAGATGGTTTAGAATTAACTTGCCAATTTTATAAATGTACTGGAATTTTTAGTTTTTGTCATAATAAAATTAACTTAATTTAAAACCGACTTCACAATTCTGATTCTCCTGAGCCACAAACGGGGCCTTTAATCATGTGTAGGTGTGTGTGTGTGTCCCTACATGTGGGTATGTGCATGGGAATTCTGGTGCCTAGGAGGCAGAACCCCAGCTCTTTTGAAGGACAGCAAATGCTCTTAACTAATGAGCCATCTCTCCAGCCCAATTCCTTTGTTCTTCGTCCATGGGGGAGACCATCAACACCAAGCCTATGTTGATACTCCCTCGTGGAAGGAAGGGATATAGACGGTCATTAGACTCTCACCTGAGAATCAATGTCTCCATTTTGTGCTTCTTTGCCAACTGCATATAATTCTATCCCAGTCACCCATGGTCTCAGGCTGTGCTAGAGTATTCAGAGTATGAGATTAACTGTGGAGAGTGGGTTCTATCCATTCATCCATGCTGTGGTGAGATTGTGTGTGTGTGGTGTGGTGTGATGTGTGTATGTGTGTGTGTGTGTGTGTGTGTGTGTGTGTGTGTGTGAGAGAGAGAGAGAGAGAGAGAGAGAGAGAGAGAGAGAGATGTGGTTGTTTTCAGGTCACTCATGTTCCTGGAACTAACCCCCCATGTGGTGATACTTTGTTTGTGTTTTAACAAATAAAGCTTGCCCAAAGATCAGAGAAGCAGAATGGCCAGCTTTAACTAAGAACTAAAGTTCTTACCTCAACCAATGCTCAGACCAAAGCGGCAATTTTGTCCTCAGACTGTGTTCCTCAGTCTGACTGCTGCCTCAGATTGCACTGAACTTCTGTCTCCTCCTGCCTTATATTCCTCTCTCCATTCAGTCACATCACTCCTGTCTCTACCTCCCTAGTGTGGGATTAAAGGCATGTGATCTCAAGTACTGGGATTACCTTTGTGTGAGCTCTGTTTCTTTTCTCGACTGAATCAATTTCGTGTAGCCCAGGGTGGCCTTGAACTAACAGAGATCGGTCTGTTTGGTCTGTTTCTGCCTCCTAAATCCTGAGGTCAAAGGTGTGCCACCACTGCCTGGCCACTGGTGTCTTCGCTCATCACTCTGACCTTCAAGCAAGCTTTATTTGTTAAGACACAAACAAAACATCACCAGGTCCTCATCCATGCTCTTTTTAAATAACCCCAAATGCTTCTTGGTTCAAAAAGCTAGACCTGGGTGGTGTGATTACTCTGTTCTGTCATGGGTCCTCTGTCTGTGGTAAATGTTTGTTCACATAGCCCAGGAAACATTCACACAATATCAGCTAAACATTCGCTAAATAAAAAAGCTACCGGCAGCAAGCCCAGTTGCACCTGCCTGCAACCCAACACTCCTGGAGACCAAAACTGGAAGATTATGGTTTTGAGGCTAGCCTAGACCACAAAGCCAGATCTTCTGTCAGAAAAGCAAAAGTAAAATAAAAGTAACATCTAGACTAGATTGCAAACGGGGTAGATTTTATGACAAAAAGTACTAATAGTGTGCTGGCTAGCTTTTAATGTTAACACAAGCTGAGAAGATTACACTGCACCTGAGAAAATACCTTCTTAGCGTCTAGTTCTGGGCAAGCCTGTAGAGCATTTCCGTAACTGGTGATTGATGTAGAAGGCCCAGATTAGTTGAGACAGTATCACCCTGGTCAAATGGTCGGGCTAAGCAAGGCGCAAGGAGCAAGACACTAGGCTAGCCTTCCTCCATGGCCTCTGTATCAGCTTCTGCCTCCAGGTTCTAGTCCTGCCAGAGCTCCTGCTCTGACTTCCTTCCATGAACTGTGGTATGAACGTGTAGGCAAAATAAGCATGCATTATGCCTGAAAAAACTTGCATCAAACGTCCTCCATATGACAAATCGCAAACACCCGCTAAATACAAAACAAACAACAAATCCCCCAAACCTTACATGTTAAATCACAATCACTGATTAGAGACTGCATCTTTGCCAGGGCATGACAGGGTCTCTCGGGATCTCCTCAGAGGCATTCCAACCCTGTCCGGGGTTGCCTTGTCTCACGGCTCTCCCAAACCACAGAAGAAGAATCCACCAACCACTTCGGTATTGGGTCTTCTACACCTCCAAACCTGTAGGACACAGAGGACTCTATCAAGTTATGCTGCTAGCTCGGGGCAAACCTGCTTCCTCAGACCACAGTGGCAGCCATCTCTTTATGTTGAAAACGGTCCAAGAGCAGGAAACCCCTTAGACTCTTGCCTTTCACCTTTCACAACTGGAGACACTGTTGGGTAGAATCTTACCCTCAGGACCTTCCTATCATTCCATTGCAGAGCAGGAGCTTTCTCTTTAACAGTGTTGATCTCATTAGTGACTATAGCCTCTTTTCCAGCACAGGTTGTAACTTTAGCGCCCATTTCCTCCCTAAATTGTACATTAAAATTTTTTTTTCTACCCCTCCACCTGTTCTTTTTCACTGTAGACCCACACAAGTATACTATGTGATGATTGGTAATAATGATTTCACAGACTTGATGTTACACTATTGAAATTTCTTCCCCCACCAAAGGAATTAGTCAACTACTTTGTAATCTTGACCTAGATTCCCAGAACACTGACAGAATGCAGCTGGATTCTTTGTCAGTGGCCCCTAGTCCGGCTCCCAATAGGATCCTTGTTTCCCTTTGAAACCCCAAGTACCAGACCTCCACTGTTCACATTTTTCTCAGTATTGCTTTCTCCCAGGTTCCCAATAGGTCAGTCCATTAATTTGTGCTTACAGCACCTAATGGCTTTTCTAGCCAAAAGTTCCAAAAGTTTACATGACCCTTCCACGAAACAGACGCCTATAAGCCACACACTCAGGCTAGCCACTGCAAGGGCGACACTTCTCAGTACCACTTCCTCTACTGGTTTCTTTCCTTTTCTTTTGCGATAAAGCGCCTCAATAAAAACCAATGTAAGAAAGAGGTTGTTTAGACTTACAGTTCCAGAGAGATAGAGACCCCTGTAGAAGCCAGGCCAGAGCAACAGGCAGGGAAGGCAGAGGGAGGAGCAGGAAATGCTGCTCGGCTAAAAAGCCCAAAGCCTGTCCCCAGGCCCTCACTTCCTCCAGCAAGGATTCACCTCTTGAAGGGGCTACAGTCTTTCCTAACAGAGCCATCAGCTGGGGACCACAGGATCAAATACATTAATTTATGGGGGGCATTTCATGTTCAAACAAAAACTGTACATCTGTCTCGTTTTTCATTTCCATTTTTGACCAGATAAAAAAATATTCTAGGTGAAAAGTTTCTTTTAGTGCATTAAAAGTCTCTCCATTTTCTTCCAACTTGCCTAGTAATTGGTAAGAATTCTTCTGTCATTCCTAACTTTGTTCTTCTATGCATATGTGTATACTTTCTTTCTACTTCTAAGGCTTTTTATTTGTGGTTCTCAATAATTTGTTTCATCCTAATTTCTTCACTTTTTCTCTCTCATATTAATTGAATTTCTTAAAATTATGGGTTTCTGATTTACATCTAATTTGGAATTTTTTGAACAGTATTTCTTCAGATATTTTTGTCCTTGCTTCCCTTTCTGCTAATTAAACATATATTAGACAATTTACTTGTGGGTAATAAATCACTGGAGATCAGTTATTTCCTTCAGTATATTTTCCTAAGTTGTTTAATTTAGGTATTTCCTCCTACTTTCTTCAAATTTACTGATCATGTAGTCTTTAGTGGCCAGTTTACTGATAAACTTACTGTATTAGTTGGGTTTTTAACAGAACTGATAATAAACAATATGTTTATTACTAAGGGGATTTTATTAGATTGGTTTACACAATACCCATGTGGTAGTCCAACCAAGGCTATTTGCATAATGGAGAGGTTGCCAACCCAGTGGCTGATCATCCCATGAGGTTGGTGCAAAAGCCTCAAAGAGCTCCTGGAGATCCACAGATCTTCAGTCTTCTTTGAAGGCAGGAAAGGCTGGGTTCTGTTGGGAGGAAAGAAATGGAAGCAGCAACAAAAATGGATAGCCCCGCTCAACAAGAAGAAGGTATGCTTGCAGGTTAGCAATGCTTTTCTCTTAGACCTCTTTATATCAGACCTGCTGCCAGAAAGTTTCATCTATTCAATGGGAGAGTCTTCCTTCCCCTCACTTAGCCTCTCCTGGAAACACCTTCACAGACAGAGGCATGTCTCCTAGTTTATTTCCAATCAAATCAAGTTGGCGATCAAAATGACCTGTCACACCAGTTTAGGGCAGTGCAATCATTGAGTTTCTATTTATTTGAGAACTATAGTAGTCAATCTTCTCTTGGTTGTGACAAAATCCTTGACAAATGCAACTACAGGAGGGAAGGCTTGATCTGGGTTCATGATTTAAGAAGGGATACGGTTCATCATGGCAGGCGACCAAGTCATGGTAGCATCCCAGGCAGCTGCTCACTTTGTGTTTGCAGTCGGGATTGCAGAGAAGAAATGCTAGCACTCAGCTTGAGTCCTCCTATTTATTTGGTCCAGCATTCCAGCCCATAGCATGGTGCTGCCCATTCAGGATGGGTCTTCTCTCCTCAGTTAACACTCTCTGGAAATTCCTTCCCAGATGTGCCCACACATCTGTTTCCTAGGTAGTTCTAAATCCAGGCAGGTTGGCAAAAATTTGCCAGCACAGGTAGCATTTGCTTTGTTTATTATGGCTTCCATTCCCCTTGTGACAGGGTCCAAGTCTCAAAGTTTTCTCAAACATACAAAACATGTTCATCATAGTTAGGTTAGCATCCTTGTATTCTAGTATCCTCTTTTCTGTCTGTTTGCATTTATTAATATTTTTATATTTTTAGAAGGAAAGTATGGGTTTTTTGTCTGTTGTTGACTTTCTTTTATTCTTCTGAATAATTTGATTGTATTATTAGGTACAACTGAATAATTTGAAGTCAGTTGGACCATTCTGAGACCTGCTTTTTAGCTTTGCTAGATTAATCAGTCTTTAGGGCCAACTTGACCCTACTTTTTAGTATTCTCCTCCATTCCTCTCAGGCTGGTATGAACACAAGCCATTTCCAGTCACATCCAGGAACTGTCTACATACTGATTTCTAGTGGTTTCTGAACGCAGTCTCGGGTGGCTTGCTCTCAAGCCTGGGAAGACTAATAGCCAGTGAAAATCCTTAGTCTCCAGCAGAGCTATTCTCTACTCTCTGGTGGGCCTCACAAGTCCCAGCCCTGTATACCAGGCTCAAAATCCTCCTCTCAGTAGGACAGCCTGTCTTCTTGGCTCTACCTTCTACACAGGAAGTCTGGAAACTGTTTCCAGCTCTGCTGCATTAGTGCATTAGTGTATTAGTGCATTTAAAGCTTGATGTCTTCCTGCCTGTCTTCCCCTTGTTCACTCCCTTCTTCTCTCCATCCCTCCTCCCGTTACTGCTTTCTACTTTGCTTTTATTTTCTTTCGGGATGCAATACCCAGATTGCTTATTGTCCAGTTACTGTAAATTTTTATTTTATCTCATATAGTTTATTCAGTGTTTCAGTTTTTAAACAGAAAGTTAAGTGTGGTGCCCTTAACTCTACCTTGAGCATCAGAAGTCTAACAGATTTATCTGTTTGACTTCTTCATTAGGACTTCATAGAAAAGGTTGTGTAATTGCTGAGGAGACTGCTTTGAACCTGTAGAGATAAAGGTTATTGCTGTAGCCAGTGTATTCTGCCATAAGCAAGAAGGAGTTTCCTGAGTACATGGGAATCCAGTTGTAGAAAAGAAAGTGAAAACAGGAGTCTTCGTGTGTAAATTTCTACTGTCTCTAACTAAGAAGAAGACTGAATACTTCTCTTAAAGTGTAAGGGGAGACTTTTGTGTTGCTGCCCCTGAAGTATTCATTCCTTCCATTTGTTACTGTTGTTGCTTCTTCCTCGTTTTCAATAACAGCATTTAATTCTAGAATTCTGCTCCACTGATTCTTTATAGTTCACAAATAGTTTTTCTTATTCATCGATATTTCACTAGCTCTTCCTAAAATAACCATTCTTCTGATGTCTTTTTCTAATTTTTAAAATAATCTATTTAACTTTATTTTATGTGCATTGGTGAGAAGGTGTCAGATCCCCTGGAAATGGAGTTACAGACAGTTGTAAGCTGTTGTGTGGGTGCTGGGAAATGAACCTGGGTCCTCTGAAAGAGCAGCCTGCATTTTTAACCACTGAGCCATCTCGACAGCTGCTTTTCTGATGTCTTAAAGGCTTTCTCCTATTTTTATATTTGTGTTTCTCCGCTTCCTGTATAAACATGTTTCAAATATTTAAACCCCACATACAGGGACTGTACAGTGAAAAGTGAACAAACCAAGCAGAGCACACTTTTTGTTCTTAAAATCCTTCTTATAATATCTATATAGTCAAAACTGTGCATGTGTGAGCTTATAGGCATAACATGGTGGGGAAAGAGATAAAGAGAGGGACCAAATCAAAATTATAACATGAATTAAGATTATTCCTGAAATTCTTCCCAGAAAATAACGAATCTCAGCAAAATGTTGACCAAAATTATAAAATCTAAACATTCTGGAAGAAAGCAAGTGAGGTTAAATTTACAAGGTCAGTTGAAAAAAATGTGGAATGGGGAAGAAATTAGCCACACAGTTGGGCACTGTGGTTCCACTTACATCCTGTCCATTAGGAGAAAGTGAGGGTCCTGAGAAATGAAGTCCAAATTTGTAAAAGCCTGGGGGAGCTGGCCACAGAGATCTAAAGCAAGCGTGGTGCTGCCTCATGATTAGACGAGGATTAGATTCCCTAACTTATCTATTTATTAATATTTCCATGGATACTGATGTGGTTTTAAGCTCACTACTGTCATATTTAATTGAGGGAGCCCAAGGGTTTAACTGAAAGGACATAAGGATTCATTAACAGGTTTAACTGTTATTAACCATAATGTAAAATTCTACTCCTAGCTAAGGCCTGTTCAGGTTCCTACCCACAGATAGTTGCCCTAGCCTCCACTACAAATGAAGACAGTGCTTTTGTTTACCAGCCCCCCAGACCTGAATAATCATACAAAAACTATATTACACTGTTTGGCCAGCCTCTTAGGAGTATTCCTAGCTAGCTCTTACATCTTAAATTAATCCATTTCTATTATTTTATATTTCACCATGAGGCTCGTGGTTTGTTACCTCACGTCTTGCAGTTATGGATGGCTACGTGGCATCTGCCTGATTCGGCCTTCTTTCTCCCTGCATTCAGTTTAGTTTTCTCACCTAGCTATATTCTGCCCTGCCATAGGCCAAAGCAGATTCCTTATTCACAAATGGTAACAAAATACATTCATAGCATACAGAGGGGAATCCCACATTACCTCCACTTTCTATGACTGCCCGGCCAGAGTAAAGCTGTTGGCCTTTCCTAAGCAGACTCTGGAAGACTTGAGGTGTATCGTCCTATCAAATCACTTGATAACCATTCCCTGCAGTTACATCAGATAGCAGAAGTCTCCTAATGATGCTTACTGACCATTCTGGCTCACCTTGTTAGTCTTATACTGGTACCAAGTGAGAGCCTCCTGTCTCACTTGTGGTTTCTTGGTCTTAACTCTACAGGACCTCCACTGTTATGGCACCTACTTTTCCCCATTAATAGCTTGTCACTCACCTGTGAACTGAATAGAAGTCTCCAGGTTTGAATAGTTCAAAACAGGGGTTTGTCAAGTAGATACATATGCCTTTAGTCAAAAGGGTAAGAAATAACAAACATCAATGGTAGATTAGAAATATTCAGAAGAATGTGTAAATTGTCAAGAATATTAATGAGTGGAGAGAAAGACCACCAAACTTATGAAAATTAAGAAAAAAGACAACCTAAGCATGGTGTTCCATGCCTGTGGCCTCAGCCTTTGGGAATATAAAGCAGAAAGATTGGGTCCAGGAATTTGAGACCAACTTAGACAACATAGCAAAATGCTATCTTTAAAAAATTGTTTGCCTTTTAAAAAGAAGAAACGAACACAATAAGTTTAATTGTAACATTTAATTTAAATAGACCAAATAAAGCCAGGCATTTCAATTATTTGGTAAAGTATGACCAGGTCTTCCTTCTTAAACGTGTATTCTTACGTTGGTATTGAAAAAAGTCTGAATGCTATGCTTGCATCAGCCACCTTTTCCGCCACTGTCAGAATAACCTTGAGGGTAGGCGGGTTGATCATGGCTCAGCTCCAGTGGATGCCGTCCACCATGATCAGGCAGGCATGGTGAAGTTGACAGCGGCAGCCAGAGCTCCTGTATCACAGAAAACAGAGCTCCAACTGGAACCAGAAACAGGCATAGCCTTCAGGGCCTGCCCCTGGTGACCCAATTCTGTCAGCTGGGTCCCCCTCTCCCAATAGTTTCATCCCTCATTTAGTAAGGTCACCAGCTCAGGACCAAGTGTTCTAACATATTTGGCGACAGAGCACTTTGCATTCAAACCATAACACTGTTGTTCATAAACTGCATCCTTTTAATAATGGAGATTTTTAAAGAGCTGTGTAATGGTGAATTTCAATTGTCAACTTGACATAATCTATAGATTATAATATTTATATTATATTATAATAATGTGGAAAGAGAATCTTTGTGAGGTATTGTTTAGATAGGGCTGTCTTATGGGGATGTGTGTTGGAGATTATCTTAATTGGGAAAATTAATGTAGGAAGACCCACACTGGATACACATGGCAAGATGTCATGGCCTGGGCTCTGATCTAAATGAAAAGGCAAGGACAAGCCAAGTGCAGCATGCATTCATTCTCTGCTCTCAGTTTCTGATTGTGCGTGGGAGCTTGTCAGTTCCCTTAAGCACTCTCCAACTCTAATACATGAACCACAATAAACCCTTTCTCTTCTAAATGGGTTTTGTCAAGGAATTTTGCCATAGCAACTAGAAAAGAAACAAGACAAGCTATAGAACAAAACAGAACAAAATTACACGACAATCACAAACAAAAGTAAACAGCAAAGGACTATGAATCGACAGTTCTCAAAGGACAGAATACAAACTGTCAGTAAGTATGTGAAGAAAAGTGTTCAGCCTCATTAACTATCAGAGAAATGCACATAAACACTACACTGAGATTCTATCTTACCCGGTTAGAATGTGAGTCATTAACTAAGCAAACAACAACAAAGACTCGCAAGGATATAAACAGGGGTAACCTTGATACTCTGCTGACAGAGAGGTAACTTAGTCCAGCCACTATGGAAATCACCATAGAAGTTGCTCAAGAAACTAAAACTGGATCTTCTATATGGCCCAGTGACACCATTCCTGGGTATTTACCCCAAAGACTCCAAGTCAACATATCACAGAAGTACTTGTGCAACAATATTAGTACAACACTGTTCACAATAGCTAAATTTTGAATCCACTCACACAAGAGATCTGATCAGATAAGCAGGAAAGGAAACTATGACATATACATGATGGAATTTTTTCCGTCCATAAATAAGAACAAAATTATCCCATTTGCATGAAAATGGATGCAACTGGAGATAATTGTATTAGATGAATTAAGCCAATCTCATACACTCTCTTTGTGATCCCAAGATTTTATAGAGGTATATAAAATCATGTCTGGATATACAACATCAAGACAGTGAAACTGTCTGGGGACACGGGGAGCTAACGGGAAGGGAAGATGAGAAAGGGAGCATGGGAAAGTTGTTCAACATACAATTTATACTTGCACGAAATGCAAAAATAAGTTAAACTTGCCTCAAAGTAGAACACAGAATCAAGAGAAAATATGATGATAAAGGTCACAAGTCATAAGATAAAAGTCATAGCTTCAAATAAGATGACATTTATAGATCTTGTTTATATAGTATATAAACAAGATAAGTCTTTAGAAATGTAAACCAATATAATTATGACTGGGAAATTTGAGAGTGTTTCTCTTTTGGTCCGGGTTCTAGCTCACTTGCCTAGCATGCACAAGGCCCTGAATTTGATCCCCGACACCACAAATCAATCAAGCAAGAGAGCAGTGAAATATTTCTTTCTGAAATGGGCTGATAAGGATAAGTAGAAATGAGAAAAATTAAATAGTGAAATAAACAGCTCTAACTCTGTAAATAGAGATGTTTCAAATAGATAGCATCCTCTTTTTTCCCCCTCAGGCCTAGGGAACATTTGTAAAATCAATTATGTACTGGCTGAAAAAAAGTGTCATTAGCAAAAGTAGAGATTTTTATCAGCCATTTTCTATAACTTTAATCCAATAAAAGATAATGAGTAATAAATATAGTCAAGCAATTCTGTCTACATGGAAAATAAGACCCCCATCTCCTAAGAGACCCTTAGAAATGAATGTGTGGAGAAGGCCACGTGCCACTTGGACACAGCCCTGTGTGAAGAGACAGACATCATCCTGCACTCCTGCCCATCATTTGAGTCCAGCAAAGCAGTTACACTCATCCATCATTGCTGGTGTGTTCCTGGGATTGACATATGACTGTTTTTTTGCACCACTGATTCATTCCGCAGAAAATAAACCAATAATTTAACAACAAACTAAGTTGCCCGACTTAAAGAAATCAGAGTATAAGGTCATTTTAATTTTCAAATATATGGTTTAATATTGCTTGTGTGCATCAAGGAATTCACATACACTCACACCGGAGTGAGTTATAGGAGACATATAGGATACAGCATCGCACAGCGTGTCACACACTCAACACTAATTATGGTTTTTATTTGTGATTTCCCACTTGCCAAGCTTAGCAAGAAAATATTTTCCTGCTGCACATGCTGTGTGCTCCTTTACGTGATGGATGACTCTCTCCACAGACCCGGTCCCCATTGTCCTCAGAGGCTTTGGGAACTGGGACTTGGACATCGCTTCCTGTTGCTGGCCTGATGCTGGGAAACTTCTGGAAGCAGTCAGAGCTTCCATGCAGTGTGTGCTGTGGGGTCCGCCTTTCTGAACATGCCTGCAGCTACGCAGGATGCCCTCCACAGGAATCACATAGGTCCCTTCCTACCGACTGACTGGGGATTCGTGAGAAGGGAAAACAGCCCTCTATTTCCGGTCAAATGTCTGTTCCAAGTCCCCAAACAATCATTAATATACTTGTCCCAAATCGGGCGAGGGGGCTGAATATAATCAAGGAAAGCAATAATAGTACGTCATAAGTGCTATGGAAGATACGAAACAGGGTTGGGTAGACCAATCAGGACCCAGCCAGGAAAACAGTGGTCCAATAAGCAGCCAAGGAGCCTCTAAAGGAGGGAATTAGCTACAGCGATGTCAGAAGTGTTTGAAGAGAAACCAGGCAGTGAGGAGGCTTTCTGGAGATACAGCCATTGCTTCTTCAGAATAAAGAAACGAAATGGGATTACAGAAGCCCCGTGAAGCCAATGCCACTCTGAAGATGCTGGAAAATGTGGAGTAGTTGAGGTCATTTCTGATGTCACCCAAAAGGGGAAAGATCTTTCGGGTTCGCTCTATGTCCCTCTCCAGCCTCACATTTAACTGCCTGACTGAGGGTAATAGCTCTATCATTGGCCAAACTTAACCGGAAGTCAGTTGGTTGGCAGAGAAAACTTAGAGGAGTCATTTATAGGGCTCTGTCTCTGCAGAGCAGAGGAAGGAGCATGGGGTCTGGGTCCGAAACGAAACAGACAAAACCGAACTCAATCAGAGGCTTGGCCTGACCAGTGATGGGTGGGGACCGTTTCAGAGAGGATGGTTAGGAAAGATCTGGAAGGAGATGTCAGTCAAGCAGACACCTGAAAGCAGTGAAGAAACGAAGTCTCCTGAACAGCTGAGGAGACAGGACAGAGCGGGGAGCAAGAGCGACACTCTGGATAGAAGGAAACTGGCTGGGCTTGTCCAAGGAGCAGAGAGGCTGGGTGAGTTGAGCTCAAGGTGCAGCAGATGGGGGAGGGGGGACAGCACAGAAGGGAAACACCACATCAGAGAGACGGGAGAGAGATGCCATAGGTGAGGGCCTGCTAACGCAGACTGAGAAACCTTGAGTTTGAGCTAATGGCCATGAGAAATCACAGGCTGTTTCTTTGTGACCAAGCAATGGGAAGTGAGCATTTTAGAATTCCATTCATCTTGAAGATACAAGTACCTTTCTCCATTGAGCAGGCTCAGGTTCTATGAGTCTCTGTGACAATCTGCCTCCCATCCTGTCCCTTTGGTGCCCTTCCGATTCCAGGACAGAGCCAACATACCGAATAATCCTCACATATGCGCTCACCTTTGGTGATGGGTAGACAACTTCTAACGGTTTGTGCCCCAGCACACCTTGTCAGTTCTATTTTGATTCCTACTACTAATCACCAAGCACCAATAAACACCCTACGTTCGTCTTATGAAGAACTGGGTCATTTAAAGAGAAAGCTCCTTATAGATTGGAAGAAGCTTGGACACCAATATCGGAGGCCCTCCTCATATATTTGGCAAGTTCTGTTATATAATACCGGTCCTTGATGCCTCCCTTGGAATCACCTAAATTGTCTAGTTCTGCAGATCTGCCCCTAAACAGTGTAACCTTTACTATCCACACCCTTTACAGAAAAACAGAGGCCTGGTTCTCCACCAGAAGGCAACTGGAATAAAAACAGAAACAAATTTCATGTGTCCTCGAATACTATGTTTGTGTACATACATGCTGTGTACTTGCATGTTGATTGATATTAAAACTCATCCTCAAGATATATTGCGAACAGAGGTGTCCCCTGGGCTCCTGGTCACCAATTTGTTTTCTTAAATAAAGTCTATCGTGCCCACTGTTCCCAGGGTCTTGTCTAGACGTGAGTGGAAACTCTCAGATCACCAGGGGTTGAAGGGAGTCTGACAGAGACGCCAGGAAACAAAGAAACAATAGCTAAGAGATGCTTTCACGAAGAACAGAACTATACAGACAGGAAGAAGCCCATCGCAAGGTACACTGTTCCAAAAAAGAATAAAGACCAGATAGAAAAGGATCCCAAATCAAAATGCCAAATGCCACCACTTCACCCCACACAAAAACTAGAAGCTAGGAAATAATAAAGCCAGTGCTTCAAAATGCTGAGGAAGAAAGGAAGAAATGATTTCCTACCTGGAATGGGCAGTAGGCACTGAGGGGCTCCAGGCTGTGCAGGCTATACACGAACCTGACATGGGTCAGCAGTAGAAATGCCCACTTTCCTTGGAGCTCTGGGGCTGAATCGCTGATACAGATCAGATAGCTGAGTCAATGAAAACCAAGCGTACCAAATTCAACAGGGAAGAAACGATCAGCTGCACTATGGGACTCAGCTGCGGCCAGAGACCTCATGACAGCAGCATCAACAGTGACTCTCGAGACAGGGTGAAGCATGTTACAGTCTAGGAGGAGCATGGGTGGGACTGGTGTGGAGGGATCTGACATGGCTGATCATCATCTTCCAGGGGAGGCAGGAAATTAGAAGATGGTATCTAAAAGAAGATCCGTGGTCTTTTGTGTTTTCATATGAATTTTAGGATTTTTTTTCTAGCTCTGAAAATAATGTCACTGGAATTTTTGTGGGAATTACATTGCATCTGCAGATTGCTTTGGATAATACAGCGATTTTATAGCATTAATTCGGCCAATCTAGGAACATAGAAGCTCTCTATTATCTGTTTTCAATATATTAAAATTTTCCTCATAGAACTCTCTCAGCTCATTGGCTATGTTTATTCCTGAATATTTTTATTTTTAAAAAATATTTTATTTATGTTTATTTTATGTGCATTGGCATTTTCCCCGCATGTTTGTCTGTGTAAGGGGGTCAGATCTTGGAGTTACAGACAGTTGTGAGCTGCCATGTGGGATCTGGGAACTGAACCCAGGTCCTCTGGAAGAGCAGCCAGTGCTCTTCACTGCGAAGCCATCTCTCCAGCCCTGTTATTTTAATTTTTTAAGGTTATTGTTAGTGGGCTAGTTTTTCCTAATCCCTTTCTCAATAACTAATGGTTCTTGGATATTGATCCTGTACTCTGCAACTTTACAGCAAGTATTTATGGGTGCTAAAATTTTCCTGCCAACTCTATGGGATCTTTTAAGGATAGACTTAGTCATCTGTAAATAGTGATAGTTTGATTCCTCCCTTTTCAATGTTTGTTGATTTAATATCTTTCTCTTGTCATATTGCTCTCGCTAAGATTTTCAGGCAAGAACTTTTTAATAAAACCCAAGTAGTACAGAAAACAGCCCCAAGTATCGGCAAGTGGGATTGCTTGAAACAGAAAAGCTTCTCCCTAGAAAAAGACTCTATGACAAAGTAAAAAACCTATAAAATGGGAGAAAAATCTTTGCAGTTATAATTCAGGAAATATGCTGATATCTTTAATATGTAAAGAACTAGATGCCAAAAAAATTAAAACCCTGCCAATCCATAAATGGGCCAATGAGTTGAAAAAATGTTTCTCAAAAGAAAAAGTTAAAGTAGTTTAAATTTTTTTAAAAGTGTTCACCATTCTTAACCACCAGGAAAACACAAGTTAAATTATTTTACAATTCCATCTCACCTAAGTCAGAATGACTATTGTTGAAACAAACAAATGATCAGTTTGGTGAAAGACCTTGTGGGTGAAGATGTTTAACAAAAAGTTGACCACCTGAGGCCAATCCCTGGCATTCACAAACTAGAAGTGGGGACTGAATCCTGCAAGTTGTCCTCTGAATTCCACACATACACAGTGAATTATGTTAAGATACGCACGTGCACACACACACACACACACACACACACACAGAGAGAGAGAGAGAGAGAGAGAGAGAGAGAGAGAGAGAGAGAGAGAGAGAGACTGTACTGCCTGGTTTTAAGTCAACTTGACACAAGTTAGAATCAGAGAGGAAGGAGCCTCAGCTGAGAAAAATGCCTCCATAAGATCCAGCTGTGAGGCATTTTTAAGTTAGTGATCGATGGGGAGGGCCCAGCCCATAGTGGGTGCTGCTACCCCAGACTGGTGGTCCTGGAGTCTGTAAGAAAGCAGGCTGGGTGACATGGTCATGGCGCAGGCTTTTTAATTCCAGCATTTAGGAGGCAGAGCCAGGTGGATCTTGTGAGTTCAAGGCCAGCCTGTTCTACAGAGCTAGTTCCAGGACAACTAGGGCTACACAAAGAAACCCTATTTCAAATGGAAAAAAGCAAGCAAACAAACAAACAAAAACAAAAACAAGCAACAGAAGAAACAAAAACAAAACCAGGCTGACCAAGCCATCTGAAGGAAGCCAGTAAGTAGCACTCATCCATGGCTTCAGCTCTTGTCTCCAGGTTTCTGCCCTGCTTGAGTTCCTGTCCTGACTTTGTTTTGTGACTGATGGACAGCAATGTGAATAGATTAACTGAATAAACCATTTCCTCCCCAACTTGCTTTGTGGTCATAGTGTTTCATTGCAGCACTAGAAACACTAACACGCACGCATGCATTCACGCACAGCATGCACACATACACACAAATGCAACAAAAATATGAAAACAAATGGCAGTGAATGGATAGGGTAACTTATATTCTCTGTTGGTAGATAAGAGTATAAACTGGTGTAACCACTTTGGAAATCAATGTGAAAGCTTCACAGAGAAACTAAAAATAGAATGGCTATATGACCCAGTTACACCACCCCTGGGTGTATCCTCAAAGCTCTGTATCTTATTATAGAGATACTTGCTCATGCACGTTTATTGTTGCTCCACTCAAACACACAAGAAAATGAAGTAGTCATGATGTCCTTCAACACAAATAAGTAATGAATTTATGGTGTAATAACACACAATGGAATTGTGTAAAAGAAAACTGATATTATGGAATTTTCAGGAAAATGTTCTATTGAATGAGGTAACTCCAGGTCAGAAAAGCAAGCACCACATGTGCTCTCTCACATGAGAATCCTGGCTTCTAGTCTTCATGGGTGCGGGAGCGAATGTATAGAAACTTGAAAACTAGAAAGGACTGTATGAAGAAGGGAAGAGGAGGTTTTAGGGGAGCGGCATGGGAGAGACAATAGGACATGCGTGACATGAAATGAGGAAGGAAGAATACTGCCATGGAAGGCCACAAGTGGGAATGGAAGGCAGGGAGATGGGTGGAGAGGAGCCGACTGGGAGGGAGTCACCCAAAAGCACATACATATAAAAACGCCATAAGGACATCTGTTGCTGTGTATGCTGACTGAAAATAAAATAAAATTAGGCAGCTGAGATGGCTCAGTGGGCAAAGGTGCTTTCTGCCAAGGCTGAAAATGGGCTCCACTCCCAGGACTCACACGACGGAAAGACAGAACCGACACCCCACAAGTCATCTTCAGAGCCCACTTGCTCTTTGTGGTAGGAGATCATTCCCACACAGTCATATGTGCACCCAACATAAAGGAACAAAAATAGAACCAAATGAAAAACATAAACAGATAAATGCAGTCTACACAAAGCTAGACTCTAATCCACCAAAGAGGGAGGATGGTGGGATGGTAACAATCTGTGTTAGGCAACCTTCTCAGAGGTGCTTTCTGGAGACACATTGCTAGACGAGAGGCCCTCGTCTTATTTCACCACAGTTACATCGGAGTCACTGTCTGTGTGTCTGAGAGTCACTGAAGACCAGTGAGCAGAGATTTAGGTCAAAGTTGGAGAGATATCAAAACAGAAGCCTATTTAGCCAGAGAACTTATTGGGAAAGAAGCCATAAGCTTCGTCTTATAAGAAGACGAAGCAATAAGAGCCCTCCACAGATGTCTTAGCATCGGCAGATGCATCCCCTTCAAAAATTAATCCAAGTGGACCAGGGACCGAGAAAAGACAGTGACATGGAGGTCAAAGCTGGTGATCTTTTTAGACTTTGTTTTGCCTTTGTTTCCTGCTACCCCGATGCTGCCCTTTTAGCTGGCAAAAGGGCCACTGTGCTACTCTGACCTCCACATGGAGGAACACGAAGCCAGCCCACAAGGAGCAAGAACAGGGTATGTTGGCCGCGAAGCAAGCTCCAGCCGTCCAAGTTTTATTACTTGTTACTTCTTACACAAACACTACTAATACCACAACTTCTGGGCAAGAGATAAGCTTCAGTGTGGTTAGCCTGGTTGTCATTCCTTTCTCTTTCTTCTTGACAGCCTTCCCCCAGCATTGGGGCTTCCTGACTTGTGTCCTGCCTTCAGTTCAGTCTCTGTCTGCTGTACAATTGACCACACAGCATCTTCCATTTAGGTTGTTCTTAGTATGCCTATTACTATCTAAACACAACTATCTATGAATTTCAACCAGAGGGACTTTCTCTTGTCTTCCTAGACCTCATGGACCAACTGTTTCCATGTTAGAAGGCACAGGCAGTCACGCAGTTCACGGCGCTTTTGTCCTGATTTTGGTACATCACTCTGCCTGATGACCCCGGCATCTCAGCCAAGGATGGGAAGAGACAGCATTGTGAGTTCACATCCCCATTCACGTGTCTGCCTGTGATACTTGCTCAGGTAAATGGGATTGTTGCAATAGGGGTGGTTATTTTAAAACAGTTCTCCATTGAAAATGAGCCCTCTTCATTTGTAACTGCTACAGTTAATTTAGAATATTAGTTTCAGAAACACTAATTATGTCAAATTAAGAGAACCAGATAGTGTCCCTACATGGGCACCAAAACACCTGGGGTGAGAGATCTCCACCCTTAAGAACACTTGCTGCTCTTGCAGAGGACCTGAGCTCCTGAGGCTCTCATGACCCAAGTTCTGTTCTCAGCACCTACTTACAACCACCTATAACTCCGGGTCCAGAAGATCCAACACCCTCTTCTAGCCTTCTTTTGTGACGGCATACATGTGTGTGTACATACACACACACACACACACAAATAAATAAGATTAGACTTGTCCAGGTAATTGGTATCTTTGTTGCTTAGAAACAGACCCAGTGTCTTCTTTTACCAAATGGCAAAAACACTTCCTGCCAAGCCAATGGCACAGTAGTAAGGATTTATAGCCACGATGTTCACAAATTCATTTTAAGATTCCAATTGTGGATTTAAAAATGAAATGTAGAGAAGTATAACCTACTGAACTAATTCTACCAGGGCAGAGACTATCTGAATGATCAAGGATGCTGAGTGTGTACATGTATTTGGGCTAAATATATTAGTAATCATTGCTCAGGTTAATTTCATAGTTTACATTAGTAATTCTTCAGTTGACCAACATCACCTGGGAATGCTCTGGGGCAGAGGCAGGAGGCCAGGTAGGAGGAGGTAGACTCATATAGCCCAAGCTTGCCTCAAACTCATTATGAAGCTGATGATGACCCTGGACTCCTCATTCTCCTGCCTCCACTTCCAACTTGCTTAGGTTTTAGAAGTCACCATGCATGGTTTCTAAAAAATCACCTGATCTTGCTCCAAATGGCTAGATCCAGGCATACATCTGGACATCTGTCTGAGAGGGTATATTTTTTTTTGTTGAAAATGGGCTTTGGAATCACTAACTTAGAAAGCTAAGTGACTTTTTAGATTTCAATTAAAATATAATTACATCATTTCCTCTCCTACCCCTACCATAAGCAGCCCTCACACTCCCTCCCAAATTCACAGGACTCCTGTTCTTTAAGATCTAGTGTTACATATGCATTTCATACATATAAATGAAAAAACATATAAATATAATCTTTTGAGTCATTTCAATGCTGCATATATATGTAACTTATATGTTTATATATACATATTTATATGTATACATATCGACTGACAACTGGTATTGGACAACCAATCATGGATTCATCCCTGGGAAGGACAAAGTGTCCCTCTCTTGGAAGTTGGAAGTTGTACTGCTTATAACTCTTCATCTAGGGGTGGAATCCAGTGTTATTTTCCCCATCCATGTTTGGGGTTGTTGGAATTCCCTTTTCATTTATTGTGTCAGGTTGCTTTACCTGTTTTTTAAAAATCAATATATTCATCATCTGGTGATCTGTAAAGCGTGTGTGTGTGTGAGAGAGTGAGTGATTTATATATGTCAACTGTTTATGCAAAAAAAATCCCAAAATAGAATCTTGGAGCCACCCATTAATGGCTGCCTAGCGCTGAAATGCTGCATTAAATATGCCCTTCTCCACTCTCTCTTCACTCTCAATCTGCTCAATTTATTCCCAGGACATAAGGAGAGTGAATAAATTATGTAAAAATGCATTGGAAAATTTAATGCAACCCCTTTAATCATCTGTGTCAGGCTAATAGTTTCATCAATTACTTCATAGGCTTTTTCTAGTTGTGTTTTCTACTGCCTTCCTCAGTTCAGGTGTTCAAGTCTTCCTCTGTGATTTGCGAGTTATTGACTCAGCTGTGGGGAAAAAAAATGAAATCGTCTTTCTAGCTATTTTCCAAAGGCCTGCTTCCTTAGAAGGTAAGAGGGGACATTAATGTTAGCAGAAGAAACAGCAATCTGAAAAATGATTACTCTAGTGAATATACTTCCTGGGGTGGGAAAAGAAGTAAGGCATTGGCCTCTTATGTGGAATTCAGGAGTGTGAGAGCCTTATAGTTGGCCACTAGAAGTTATATACAGAGTTCAGATATGGGCTAAATTTCTGCTCCAAAATTGTACCTAAGTCCCAAGAACTGTATTCAAACAACAGGAACTGCCAGGCCCAAGAGGTACTATGAATAAGATAGTGACATCATTATCTTTGAGGCCAGGAATACAGAAAACAGATGCCTGCCACTCCACCTCAATCCCTGGTGTGGCCTTAGGCTCTGGGTTAGTTCCCTGGGGCTGCTGCTTTAAAGAACCGCAAACAGACTAGCACCGACAGCTGGTTCTTCTCGGCTCTCAGCTCAGGAGTCAGAAAGGCTAAGGTCAGGCTGTCCACAGGACCATGCTGCAGGAGCCCGCCTCGCCAGCACTTTCATTTGTAAGTAACCCTGGGAGTCTTTGACGGTCCGTGATCTGCAGATCCATTACTTGATGCCTCTATCATCATATTGCTCTGTCCCCTCTGTGTAAGTGCCCTCTTTAAACAAGGACAATAGTCACAGAGAATTAAGACCCCAAACCCTTCCACTATAACTTAGACTTAGCTAAGTGTATATTCAATGACATGTTCCTAAGTAAGGTTCCATTTTGTGCAATCGCGTGTGAGGATCTCAACGCATCTTTTAAGGAACAACAGTTCAATCCAGAATAGACCTCAGCATCTTGACCCACTTCTGAAATGACAAGGAGCTCCAAGAATTCCTGAGACAAACTCTTCCTGCAAACTGCTTAGATTGAGACGGGAATGTCCTTAAGCTAACCGTAAGAACACACTTGAGTTGGTACTCTGAAAATCAGGAGCATTGTATCTTCATTCAGGTGTTTAATCTGCATGCCAGGGGCCTAGCATTTGAAGTCCGCAGTGGATAATAGTCTAGCACTCCTCTGCACACCTCCCTGACTTCATTCTGTGTTTGTGTTAGCACACTAGAAGCAGCTGTCAAACTGAAAATAAATGAATAAATAAGAGGATCATGGAGGATTCCAATAACAAGCATATAACTTACTGGAAACTTTAAATCGACCCTGAATTCCCGAAAAGAGATTTATTTTAAAAGATACTCTCTGAGCGTGTGTGTGTGTGTGTGTGTGTGTGAGTGTGTGTGTGTGCACGTTCACATCAGTCTCAGGAATATAAAGCCACTGAACTCTTCCTACAATATTTTTCTTTGCATATTTCTAAAATACTTATAAAAATTGTTGATTTGGTTCTGAACTTGATGCTATGTGAAGAAACAGCTCTATTTTTTTTTCCTTTTTTCAACTTGGAGAGTTACTTCACACATGATTTATTTGATGTTATTTTCCTCCTTCAGAATGCTGATCACTGGGGAGTTGCAATCTCTCCAGAAATTCTATATGCAGGTACAACATTTAAAACTCATTTGATTAAAATCATTCCTTAGAACAGTGGCTTTTTGAAAAGGTTAATTTTCTTCTAATGTAGTCAGATTTCTAAATCAGAACACCAGTGCTCCTGTAGCTATATTTATTTCAGAAATGTCAACCAAAAACTCAGGCACTCATAACCAACCAGGAAAATAATAGTTACAGAGCCCACATCACTCTTGAATTGTAGCAAAAAGAAGAATTTATGCATTATATAGAACCATTTTTTTTAAATGGGGCTTGGATTTACTGACATAATATATTTAGTGACCTTGTTTCATGGCTAAAAATAGGCAAATGTTCCCCTCTGTCTTCCTCATCTTTTTGAGGAAAAAGCAAACGATAAAGTCAGATGTTGGCATTGTTGGGTTTGAGTTTCCCCCACAGAGGTCGTTTAAAGCTTTTTCGTAGACCCTGAATTCACAAAAGAGATTTATTTTGAGAAATTGTGTGTGTGTGTGTGTGTGTGTGTGTGTTCACATCAGTCACACAAAGTCCTGACTTCTTCCCTCAAGAAATTCCGTCATTTTGATGTTTCTGTCAATCTCTGGCTGTTGACAGATAATTCAAGGCTATTAAGCTACTCTTAAACGTCTACCTCTTTGTTTGTTTGAACTCTTACATTGTCATCATCTGAGGGCTTCCTATGCAGTTATGTATGTGTTTCTTTTGAGTGTGCAAAGTTGGGGGGCTATCTCAGAAAGTACAACTTGGGTGTCTTAGTATAATTCCGAACTGCCTCCCATGTGTTGACCAGGCAAGGAGTTAGAATCAAAGGAATCCACAAGTATTTGACTTTCTAACAAGCACTGGAAGCAATGCCAGTGGCTCAATCTTGGTCTAATTCCATTTGGTTTAAAAACACGGAAAGGGGTGAAAGGGGAAATACTTGGTGATCTCCAGGGGGAAGAGAAGATTTTTGTGCAATGTCAGAACATTCTCATAGGAAATAAGTTATTGCATCAGTGCTTCTCACTGTGGCCCTCCTCTCCTTCATCACAGAGACTTCAGAACCAAGCTGGAAACACTTCTTTGGTCCAATCCCACTCTTAGCACTGCCCGTGAACTTGATATAGTACCTGAGCCACAGACCATCGGCTCTAATGAAGATGTCAGTACATGGTATCTTAATCCAACTGTGAGGAGGAATAAGAACAATCTATACTTAGAATATTTTATTTTTTGTGGAAACCACCATTACACTTTTCTAAAACAAGAATTCTGGCCATGACCAGATAAAAGTTTTGTAAGTGAGAAAGTATGGGGGCTGGTAGGATGGCTCAGTGGGTAAAAGCAATTGCAAGAGCAGCCAGAGAAGCTGAGTTCAGTGCCTAGAGTATGTATTAAAGGTGGGAGACCAGAACCACTTCCTTTAAGTTATTCTTGACCCCCATGCACACTGACACATGTCCATGTTATATACAATAACAATAAAAAAGTTTAAATAAGATTTTGAGGATAGAGTTTTAAAATTGACTTAGAACTGGCCATCCACTTGATAGACAATTACAGAACATGCTAACAGCTACTAGGTAGCAGCCTAGATGTTGGAAACACATAGATGAAAACAGAACCTTGTACTCAAAGCCCTTGAAATTAGCATAACTTGCTAATAAAAAGGGAATAAATGCAGGTATCTGCACCACGGATGAACCCTGAAAGCAGGCAAAGTGAAAGGAATGACAACATCAGACAGCATATTGCAGAATTCCAGGCACACGAAACGTCCTGAGAGGCAAATTAGTAAACCAGAAAGCAGCCTGCTTGATGCACATGACAGTGGCAAAGGAGAGTGGCAAATCCCTGCCAGTGGCATGGCTTGATTTGGATATGACCAAATACTGTGTGATAAGGATTGCAAACTGAGATGAGGAGGTTTTAAATGTTGAACTGGGCAATTAAACATAAACTTCAGTATGTAAATTCAATCCCAAATGCTAAAAAAAATTAGGAAAAATAGGCAAATTCTCAGAATGGTAAAATAAAAATAATTAAATTTTTTAAAAGGCATGCTGACTCTGTGCCGAAAGTACTGAGAAGAGATAGGGTGCACTGAAAATCAAAGACTGAGAGGTTAAAACACTGAATAGAGCCCAGCAGTGGTGGTGCATGTCTTGAATCCCAGCATTCAACAGGCAGGACTCTTGCACAGAGAAACTCTGTTTCAAAAAACTAACAAACAAACAAACAAAACACTAAATGGCTGGTTGCTGGTGACTCCAGAATGCTTCGCCGTGGCTTGTTCAAACCCTAATGCTCCACAATGTTGTAACGCAGTGTTTCAGAAATAATCTGGCATTGGAGTTTCCTGTGTAAAACTAGGTTGGAATTCATACAGTTATATCCCTCCAACCCTAAAATGAAAATTAAATGTTTCCAAAAGACTTAGAACTTAGTGATAAAGTCACAGAAAAGACAAGATGCAGAAGCAGTGTTGCCGACCACTGGTGGAACTCACCCGCAACAACCGTGAGTCAGAAGATGCGGAAGCAAGGCTTTCAAATTATTGATGAACAATCCTTCTAAAATAGCGCTCTGCAGCCAGCCAAGATTCCGCTGAAGCTTGAAGCTAAAAAAAGATGTCTCAAAAGTGTATTCTCACGAGCCCCTTCCCAGGAAGCTGCAAAGGATGTCCTCCAAATAACAAAAAATAAAAATAAATGAGTAAACCAAAGAGGAAAACACAGGGCCCAACTTAAGGGAACGAAAAAGGATTTCCCATGATGATAACAGCTCAGGAAACTCAGCTGCCAGTCCAGATGGGAAGATAAGAACAGAGGCCAAGAGAACTTCTGGGAATGGAGGGGTAGGTGTAGCCGGGGTCAAGCTAAGAGTTTATTTAATGTGTGCATCCATGTTGAGAAGCATTTTGTAGTTTGTTTTTGTTTTAATTAAGAGCTGAAATGCCAATATTTTTCAAAATGAGATAATTATTAGCTACTAAGCTAACAGCTGTATAACAAAGGAATTGTAATTTTAATCCACCACATCAGAAATGGTGATCAGTATTAATAAGAATGTAATACTATAAACTGAGTGTTTACTCAAAAGCAGGATATAATTTTTATTTTTGAAAATTTCATATATAAGTATTTATACAATTTCCCCATCTTTTTCCTTCCTCTAACTCCTCCCATATCCCTCCCATTTCTTCTCAAATTTATGACCTCTTGTTCTCTAATTATAATTGCTATATAAATAGCCATATATGTGTATATATGTATGTATATATATATATGTTTATAAACACAAACTGCTGAGATAATTTAGTGTTGTTCATATGTGTTTAAAGCTAGCTGGCCTAGCAGGAGCTCAGCCCTAGAGAAGACTCAGACCTTCTTTGAGGGGTGAAGCCTTGTGGGAATTCCGCATCCTTGTTGACCTGTGAGCTGGTGATGTCACAGTGCAGACTTTCCGGGTGCAGCCTAGCTGTCAAATAAAGAAGACACTATCTTGAAGCAGATCTAATCTGGAGCCTTTCCCTCTTCCTAAAGAGGACACAGGGCACAGTGCACTGTACAGACGCCTCCGCCTTGACTCAGAAGAGAACAGACAGTGACAAGAAGAAAACAGAAAGCAAACAACATTGCTCTATCGTAACTCACTGTGCTGTGCCTGTCACACTGCAGATGCTCCTTCCACCAGCTAAACAATACCTCTCTTAGCAAGTCCACTTCCTCAGCACGTCTACTGAGCTGATGATACCACCTAGGCTCCTCTACCTTTTATGCTTTGCGGAAGAGTAGTACTTCCTAGGAAGGAGTTCATGCATGTTGGCCAAGCATCCGACCACAGAGCTGCAATCCCCATAGGTCAGTTTTTTACTTATTTTGTGTCTCCTAGAACTTTGCTTAATAAAGAGCCAAGACTTCCAAAAGAATTATTTTCTTTCAGAATCAATCGCCGAATGATCGGTTTGTTAGACATATATATCAAGGTTGGCCCTATGTGAGGCTGCATCATTGCCACCGCCACTCTTCCTCTCCCAAGATGGGAGTCCCATCTAAACGACACTCCCTGGTACAGGAAGTGAAATCTCATCCTCAGGGACAAAGAGTTGATGGACTGAACCAGAGTTGAAGCTCATACACTGAACAGAGGTACATCAGCACAATAAGAGCAATTAACACAGGGTCTTGGATCTAGCTGCAGGATTGGAGCCTGATTTATTGATAGTAGGAACACTTTCTGATTTATTGATGGTAGGAACACTTTATGAGTGGAGAAGGAGCTTAATAAACAATATTCTGGCTATTGCTGAGAGTTCTTGGGTACAACTCCCTGTCATAAATAGAAGACGCTATCTTGAAACAGTCACTTCACCCTGGACCCCTGGCTCTTCCGATCTTTTCTCCCTCTCGTCCTTGATGTTCCCAGAGCCTCCCCAGCAAGGAGGCTCTGACGTCCCAGCTCTGACAACTTTCAGGCACTTATTCAATGATACTAAAAATGAAACATAGTTGGAAATAAGGACGATAGAAGAGGAATGGAAATAGCTTGGCGAATTATCACATATAAAACCAAAAATAAGACAAAATACTACTAATAACAGTGTCTCTGCACTGTGTGGTTGGTGACAGGCAGTGTCCCTGCACTGTGGGCTATGGTGACAGGCAGTGTCTGCACTGTGTGGTTGGTGACAGGCAGTGTCTCTGTGCTGTGTGCTATGGTGACAGGGTATGTTGTGTCTTTTCCACACCACAGTGTCATTAAATCCACTGGAGTAGACATTATTATCAACATCACCATCTACTTTCCAGCTGAGGAAACTGAGGCATTATAAAGCAATTTGCCCCTGATTCCACAAAAAAAAATAAATGACTAGATCTAGGATTTGAACCCTATTGATTCATTCCATGGAATGTAAAACTCTAGAGATATTGGATATCCAAGAGGAACAGTGGTATACGCATAAATGATAGGTTTTATGTAATGTGATGGCTAATCTTGGTTGTCAACTTGACAACTTCTAGAATCCGCTAAAAACCCAGCTAGCTTGGCACGCCTCTGAGGGACTTTCTTGATTGGATCGTTTGAAGTAGAGAGATCCACTCTGAGACTGGGCCACACCTTCTGGTGGCAGGCCACATAAAAAGGCATGGATGAAGGTAGCCTTCTACTTTTTGCCCTCAGGCCTTACTCTCACTGACAAGTTCAGTTACCCTAATGCAAGGCATTAGATCCTACTTCTTTGAGATTCCAGTATAATCTGAAGACCAACAGCCCTCTAGGAATCCTTTGGGAATCCAGCACCACATTGGGACTGTTGAAACATTCAGTCTGCAGGAACTGAACCTCTACGGGATTCTTGGCCTTTCCATCTGCAGGCAAATTATTGAACTACCAGGACCACAGCCTATAAGCCACCATATTAAATCCCATATGTATTACATCATATAATATATATACGTACACTCTACAAGTTTTGTTTCTTTAGGGAACCCTGACTAATGCATTGAGTTGAAACACTCATACACAGAATCACAATTATGATTCAAGCCTGAACTGGAGAATGAATGGGTACAGGACCCAGCAGAAAGCCATAGGTTAATAGTCAACAGAATAAAAGAGACATCATCAAAGGACAGAGTACTGAAGAGTTAAGGAGAACTCTGTGCTATATATACAGAGCCTTCCTTTAAGGGAAAAGGATACTCAACAGCATCAAAGGCCCTAGAAATAATGGGCGACTAACTGAGAAAATGACATGCGGCTGGAAAAAAAGCCCAGAGAAATTCTTTCCAGGGTATTTTACCTGATAAGGAAATTTTGTTGGGGAAAGGAGCCCGTGTTGATGCCACAGCTTGAGAAGGCGATGGGGTAAAACAAAGATGTATATTCCTGGGTAGAAAAAAAAAAACAGACATAGCTAAAAGCAGAGAATAGACAGATGTTTCCAGACATCAACCTTTACCGTAAAGAGGGTACATAAAAACACTGAGAAACCTATTACCCTCATCTCTGTAAATAGACTAGTTAGCCAGGTACTATGCCTTCTTTCTGTCCAGTTTGTAGAGAAAATGCTTTCTTCATTCTTAAGAAGACCACTAAGAATCGATGAGTCGCTTACTCATTGTTACTCACCTATAAGAGAGATTGCAGTCAACAGGGTGTCTAGAACACAGAATGAGTGGCTGGTTCTACCAGAATTTGTTCAACGCCAGGAGACCTTCCTCCTGGAATTGGAGCGAGGTCAGTGCCAGGGAGCTGGAGTGGAGAGGAATCGACAGGAATGGCGAAGAGCCAGACATTTCCCAGACATTTGAGTGGGTGTTCACGTCATCAGTTGGCAAATCTCAGGCAGAGTCAAGACCCTGTGATTCTGAGGTGGCGGTCTGTCTTCCCCGCGTAGGCAAGGGACCGCCTTGAATGAGAACCAGTCCTGCTCTCAGTGCCTTTTACCCCCATGATGCCAGCTGGAACGAAAGGATAAAAGCCCAGATCAACCTGAAGTGCTGCTAGATGCCCAAGCTAGCACTCTCTAGCTGCGTGAACCTCCTACACACCTGTCAGGTAAAAGGCAAAAAGGCGAAATTAATTTGCATTTCTCCTTGATCAAAGCTAGAACTGAAGGAATCTGGGAAAATCAAAGTCTCTTGGTCTGAGTCAGGTAGCATGATATTTGCAGAAGGGAGGCTAGAATCTAGCATTTCTGTCTCCGCTGCGAGAGATTTTCTCATTAGCTGTGTTAATAGTCTGCCCGTCCAATGAGTGACAACCCACCCCCACCCCTCACAATGCAACCAATTTGGTTATTTGACATTTGTTGTGTTTTTAATTTGAATCAGAAATTCCTCATACAGAGTTAAATCCTTAGGCAATAAGTTTGTCCTTTCTAACCATGGTGAGTAAAACCCCTCACCTCCCCTCAACGCCCAAGGCTAACAATTAATTTTCCATCTTTATGTCTATATCAAATCTGCCAAAAAGAAAAATAAAAAAAACATTCTCCTTGGAACTCAAAATTCAAAAGCTTAAAAACATCTTACGAAGTAATCTCTATGCCCTATTCTTTGGCTGGCAGGTTAAACACTGAATTTGCATAAATTCATAGCAGTGTGTCCTCTCATTTGTTAGGATAAAAGAGGTGGGGTGGGGTAGTTTTTTCATGCTGGGGAAGTGAGAGCTGGCCTTGCTCTTACAAAGCCATGAGAAAAGCTACAACAAATGAGGACAATGGGGTGGGTTAACGAGGGTCTAGAAGAGATCAGAGAACAAACTAAGGGTGTATAGGGAGTGAGAGAAGGTTCAGCTCTTCACTGCCTAAACATGAAGGGCTCTAACAGCCCTGGGTGTGGCAGACATGGTGCCAAGAGGGTTTATCCTTTTACCTCCTTTCCTCTTCCTTGCTGAAAACTATTAGATTATATTCCTAAAGCTAGCCCCCAAGGCCTCATCCCTTATTTGGCCACCAACTCATTCCTGAGACAAACACCAAGTTCCAACAATCAATATTCCTTATTTGGCTAACATGCCCAATCAGGATTTACCCACTCACCCTAGCATGAACTCCCCGGTTTTCTCCACAAAAACCCACTCCTGCAAAATCCCTGCTTGCTGCGTCTCTTGCTGTTTGATGCCTGCCTGTGCAGCCCCTGCTTGCCTCTCTGGGGTAATAAATCTGCTTGTGCAGAGAATTTGATATTTGTGTGTGTTCTGACCAACTCTGACGGGGTGGTCCTTACAATGGTTGCTTCTAAATCTTAGAGGAGGGAACAAGGAGAAAGGAGGCTAAAATTCAGATGTAGCTTATTGTGGTTTCTAACGAGTCTTCTTCTGTCCTGCCAGTAAGTTCCCCAAAGAATGACACAGAGATTACTAAGTATGAAATTAATTACATAGTATGAAAGCTTGGCCTATAGCTTAGGCTTATTCCTAACTAGCTTATAACTTAAATTAACCCATTTGTACTAATCTATGTTCTATCACGTGGTATTACCTCTCTTCCATCTTGCACCTCCTGTTTCTTCTTCATGTCTTCGGGTGTCTCCTGCATGCCTAGATTACTCCACCTCTTCCTTTCTCTCCCCAGAGATCCCACCTATACCTCCTGCCTAGCTACTGGTCATTCAGTTTTTTATTACACCAGTCACAGCAATACACCTTAACACAGTGTATAAATCTCACATGCTTTCCCCTTTTTGTCTAAATAAAAAAGAAAGGTTTTAATTCTAACATAGTAAAAATGTATACAATAATAATTATCAGGTAAGAATTATATTTATAATATCCAGTCCATATGTATTTGGAAAATTCATACAAAATACTGTATTATTTATTTTGTCTTAGTGAGTGTATTACCATCCTAAAAATATCTTTTTAGACCTAAAAATATCTTCTTATATAAACAACTTAAGCTTTTATGTTTCTCAACCTTATATACTTTATATCTCTTTTGTAAGTTTTTTTTTTCTAAATTTGGTAACAAGGGAAACTGTATACCATCAAGTCTTCAATCCCTATTAGAGACCCAAGAAGGATATAATACTACCTGGATGAAAAGAAAGCACAGAGTAAGTAACTTCCAAAATGATAGAAATGACATATACAGCTGGCACATAAACTGGACAGTCATCCAAGGTTTCTCTGGGGCATCCTCTACCTACAGGCGTAGAATATCTGACATACTTTTCTATAAAGCAGGAATTTTGAAGGACTGTCTTACATTGTCTTGGCAAAGTTTGACAGTTGTCTTCTTTTGTGTTCTGCTTATTCAGATTGGAAAGCATTCTGACAGCACTCAGGGCAAAGGCAGTATCTTCGCCCAGTGTCTAACTTTGCCACAAAGGAAACAAATTCCATATGGAAGTTTTTTGATGCCCATTATCCTTTTTTGAAGTAAATTGGTGCTGCCAGGAA
Organism: Myodes glareolus; assembly: GCF_982192425.1. NCBI lineage: Eukaryota > Metazoa > Chordata > Mammalia > Rodentia > Cricetidae > Myodes > Myodes glareolus. Next base: position 43,009,796 of record NC_142046.1, on the reverse strand, counting down.
AAGCATGTTTCACTGTCATGAAAAGATATTCTGTAGACCTTTGGAGTGATTGAAGACCATCTACCTACCTAAAATATATTTCTGTATGAACTTGAATACATAGCTAACAACTACATGTTTGATTGTTATAGATGATGACCTACTAACCTATATTTTTTTATTATCCTAAATAGTTTCATGGACTAAAACTTTATCACATTTTTAAATTAGTTGCATCAATATAATACCTTAGACAAAAGTAGAAGCATATACAGTATAACAAAATATAACAAAGTAACAAAATATAACAAAGTATAACAAAATAACCTTAAATTTGTATCAGTATACAAAAACCCATACCAATGTAAAATATTTGAGACTAGTAGTTGTTTTTGTAGTTTGAAAGTATATTCATAATCTACCCTTTATGCTATCATTTCTATCTCCCCTATTTCTTTTCAGAATGAGATTATCTGAATCTCACTTTCTTTGTTGAACTTCTTTCCTGACCATTACCAACAACAGCTTGTAAGCAAATCTCCTAAATGATGACAAACACCCATAACCCACCGGATGACCAAAAACCACTCACCCCACCTCTTGGGAATGTGAGCATCATGTACTCTAGACGTCTGCCTGTTGTCTGAGGGTAACGAGATCTTTAGCAGTTCTTGAGAAAATTGGGATAATGGTCAAGTCCCAGAAGAGCTGTATGTATTATATTTTGTTTAGTCTTTGTGTGATGGGAGAATGTAGAGCTTATCTGAAGTCTTGGCTGTAGTAGTCTGTGAAGCTGGACCATGTCAGGTGACCCCTTTGAAGTTGTTCTGATGTGGAATTTTAAGGAAACTGTAACAGAGGCATTCTGAGAGACTGGATCACCTGGGCTACTTGTCTTTATTGGTGTCTGATCGTTTTTTCTAAAAACACATAAACTTTTAAAGGTAGCATATACATCTGCGTTAATACAGGTAAGGAATTTTCAGTGTGCACAAGTCAGTTAAAGATGAGTTTTTGTTTTATGTTTGAGCAGGTAAAAGGCATCTGCTAACTTTATGCTTGTTTGGACTGTATAACCAAACCTCCATCCACGCCATATGAAAGGTTGTCATGTAATAATAAGTCTTGAGGACTTTGTAGTCAACAAGACTTATCATGTCTCATCCAGTCTCAGAGCTGTTCCCATAGTAAAAAGACCAGCATATGCATCTCACCTGTTCCGTAGTCTTTTTATTAATGTCTGTAGCCAAGGTTTTTAGGAGTTCTTCTCCAATAAAATATGATCATCATTGATTTTGAAGATAACTAAAACTTTTTATTTCCTGTGGAAGCAAAGGCATAACCTCTCTTCCAACACAACATATTTCCTGATTTCCATTTTGAAATTATATGGTTGGTTTGACTTAGCAGTTTCCATAGTCCAAAGTCCCTCAGTAGCTATTGTTTTTGTACTTTAGCATTTTAAAAATTCAGAGTCAACAAAACACAACACAGGACCCAGACACCTTGTGTGTTTCCCATCTTTATGTGGCTTATTCTTTTTATATTAATTTATTCCTTCTTTAAAAACTTTATAATTTTAAACTTTTTTTCTATGACTGACTGTACTATTTTTTTTCTTTCTTTAGCATCTAAGCACATTTTTAAACATACTGTATCTTTTTAGAGGTTTTCTATGTCTGGACCTGGCTTTGCTAAGTGCCTGCAACATTCTTTGACCGTGTGAGACAAATCTTAATCCAGCATGTCAGTCACCATGGGGCTCAGCTTAGTACATGGTACTGGCACATTGAGCTGGCACTGGCTCCAGTCTGAAGGCAGCAGCCAGTAGCTGCACCTCTGTATGCCGAGTGCTGGCCCACCTGAGAGACTGCAGGATTAGGAACCCACATCTGGCTCCTTGTCCAAAACTTAGTTCTTAGTTTTCTCGGGCCGTCACATTGGACACCATATGTAGACAGATTTTTCTTTGGGGTGCCATCTCACAAACAATGACATGGAGCCTTATTATTAATTATTAAACCTTGGCCTATAGCTTTAGCATGTTCCCAACTAGCTCATTTAATTTAAATGATACATTTGCACTAATTTCTGTTTTATTACATGGAGTTACCTCTCTTTTATCTTGCACCTCCTGCTTCCTCTCCATGTCTCCTGGCATCTCCTGCGTTCCTAGATTCTTTTTCCTCTTCCTTTACCTCCCCAGAAGTCCTGCCTATTCCTCCTGCCTAGCTATTGGCCATTCAGCTTTTTATTGCACCAACCACAGCAATACACATTCACACAGTGTACAAATATCCCATAACAGGAGTTTATGACTGTTTATCGATTCTAGCTCAGGCCACAGACCCCTTTGAACTTCCATTAACTTCTTGACTGGCTTCCTAGACTCCACATGATAAATCCTGGGCTGATAGGTGAATGCCCACACAGCCAGCGGCTGGTCTCTCTGCTCCTTGATTGATGTCATGTCATGCCTCAGTCAATATTTTAATACCACCCATGGGTACATCTAAAAGTATACTCAACAACAATTCTTTATTATTATTATTATTATTATTATATGTGTATGGGTATGTGCATGTATACGTATATGTATGGCTATGCCTGTTGTGTATGCCTGCTGCTCTTGGAGGCCAGAAGAGGCCATCAGTTCCCCTGAAAATGGAAGTATAGGTGGCAATAAGCTGCTGCGTGGGTGCTAGGACTCAAACTGGATCCTCTGGAAGCTGGGCCAGTGCTCTTAACCACTGACCATATCTTTGGCTCACTATCAATTCTTCATAGCTGAACTTGCTTTCCTTCCTAAAGACATTCCTTTTACTTTATATTCTTTCTTCTATAACTCTTCTGCGTTCCAAATCTTCTACTTATCCTGTTCGTTAGCATCCAAATCCTGCCTCATATTTGACTGTCTTTCCCCCATTTTTAAGCAACTCCCAAATTAGTACAATTTGTATGGTGTGTATTGAAATTCTATAAGACACCACCACTCCTACACTGGACAGGAAGGTGATCAGAGACAGTGTCACATCTGCAAGCAGGGGTTAGAGAGAGAAGTTAGATCTAATGGAGGTATAGTTGCTGGTGACTGATTTTTGGCCTGGTGACAAGAACGAGGTCAGGGGCACAGAGCTATCCAGGTATCACCCAGCCATCTGTAGAGACGGGCAAGAGATAAGAAGGAGTTGGGTCTTCAGGTGTCTGAAGAATTAGGTGTTTTTGTTTTCCAAGCAAGTAAAACTTGGAACCAGTCACACGGTTGGTCCCATGTCTCATGGTTGATTCATTGACTAGTGACAAGGTTAACACTGGCAGAGATCAGCACATGTCCCATCAATGGTTGGGGCGAGGAGCTAGCAGACAACACAGATCTCAGAAAGACAGGATTGCTGAGTTGTAAGCACGAGAGAAAGTCAGCACCCCAGGTGAAGACAGGATATTGGTGGCAAGTGCACCAGGAAAATAGGGTCGAAGATGAAAGCCAGTGCCTTTGTCCTTAGAATTTCAGCACTCAATACATTTGCAGCTACCCGCTTTGGGTCATCACAGTGGGGCTTGGGATGGGATTTAGATGTAAGCATGGTTCTAAGTGCTAAATGCAAGTTTAGATGCGATTCAGAAGTGCCAACGGGAAAGGGCATGGACATGAGACAAGGCTTCACTGAAGAGAAACTGCACAAGCAGATTCTAAAAATGGGAGCCGACCCAGCAATGTGGAAGAGGCAGTTTGGAAGTGTGACAAAGGTCCGAAGTGTGAATGTGGGCTGTCCAAAGAACTTCAGGATGATCCTGAATCACTGCCGTCAGGGAGCTGAGATGTTTCCGCAAGATCCTGTGTACATGGGTGAGTATTCCCAGTCTCTGGCTGAAAGCGTCCCTACACATTCAAGCAGGGGTGGGCTTGAAGATCAAATTCAGTGCTATGGGGAGGACTTTCAGATATAGTTAAGGTCCACAAGGCTTAATGCTAAGCACCTGCTTCCTCTTGATTATCCAGGGCACGGCTGTAATCCACACTGCCCAAACCGCCAAGTGTAGCTAAATTAATGCAGAGGCTTTCTAATAAGTTTCCCAAGTTAGATGCCTCCACCTCCTTCCAATCCACTGAGTTTTTTAGTCTCCTGAAAGCACAACTTTGAACATGCTATCCTGCTGAGAAGCATCCTTTTTTAGCGTGAACGGGTCCAAATCAAACGTCTCAGACAAATTTTATACTTCAAGTACTAGTGTATGAAAACAATGAGAAATTCACATAAAGGTAGCAATGACCTAAGGAGCGACAAGGGACAGGTGGAGGAATATATATGCTTGGGTTGACGAAAACACAGGATATCTTGATCTGTTTGGCTGTCTTCTGGCTTTCTGAATCTTAGAGTCTTTCTAAACCCCCAATCTTTAGAAATGTAATCACACAGTCAAGGATCCAGAGCCACTATGGATGGAGGTGTTCGTGGCTTCTCTCAAATGAGATCCTCTACGACACTGATGCTTCAGGACTTAGACCTTACATTTCCTAAACTTAATGACTAGTTACTAGCATGATTGCTCAATAGCAAATTCATTATTCGTTCATTTACAAATTTATTTATTTGTTGTTATACAGGTGGAAATAAAATACATTTTGTTTATAAATTTTACAAACGCATAAAAATACACTGTGAAAAGCAAAATGAGGAAGAAGGAAGGAAATCAAAGGGGGCAGCCATTGTTATTACTATCTGAGCGTTTAAAGTCTGGAACTAATATTGTTTTAGGGTTAAAAATCTTAAAGTATTAAGGAATTTCTATTTCCACAGTCTACTGTTTTCCCCCCCAAATATTGACTGTCATGCACTCAAATAGAACTGCAATGATGGATAAGGGGGCCTCGGAGTTGATACATAACACATCCAGACACAAAAATCTCAGCACAAAGGAGTGGATTTTAAGGAGAAAAAAAAACCAAAAAACAAAACAAAACAAACAACAAACAAACAAAAAAACAGGAATTCTCTGTTGTTAGGATGAGTTGGTAAGTCCTGATTGGACCTGTTAGTCAGTATAGCCAAAATAGAAATTTTGATTTCTGGACCTTGGTGTTTTGATAGCTGGATCTTGTGTTTTAGTCAAGCATAAGGAAGTGCCCAAATAAGAAAATAAACCTTGGGGGCTACCTTTAGGAAAGCAATCTAATGGTTGAACAAGGAAGAGGAAAGGGGGGTGGGCAGGACCTGACAGCACCATGCTTGCAATCCTTGGGCCTGTGTTATGGGAGGCCGCTTTTTTGTTCCTGGCTTCCCAGACCACGAAATAATCACACAGAAACTATATAATTTGCTATACTGTTTGGCCAATAGCTTAAACATTTTACATCTAGTATTAACCCATTTCCATTATCTTATAGTTTACTATGAGCCTCATGGTATACCAGTAAGGTTCCAGCTGGCAGCTTGCATCTTTCCCTTCTCCCAGCTACATGGCATCTCACTGACTGCCTTCTTTCTCCCAGAATTCAGTAAAGTTTTCCCCGCCTATCTTTGTTCTGTCCTGTTATAGGCCCAGAGCAGTTTCTTTATTAACCAATGGTAATCACAGCATACAGAGGGGACTCCCACCTCAGGCCTGTAAGCCCTTCCACAAGGGATGGCAAAACATTAAAAGTTATCTTTGTAATGAGCAATTAATGGTCTCTTAGATGTTATTTATTTGTTTGCCTTTTAATTTAATTTTATGTCTATGGGTATTTTGTCTGCACATATGTTTATGAACCATGTGCGTGCCAAGTGCCCATGAAGACCAGAAGGTGACATTGGATCCCCCATCCCTGGAGTTATAGACAGCGAGCTACCACGGTGAGCTAGAAATCAAACCTGAGTCCTCTGGAAGAGCAGCAAGTTCTCTTAACAGCTGAACCGTCTCTCCAGTCTCCATAATCTATTTTTTAAAGGCAGCTTTTGGTGTTAATCAAGAGAAACAGGACAGTTCATATAGTCATATATATGTATACATACATATATACATTTACATTCATGCATACACACACACACACCTGACTCAATTTCAGTGACTGCATCCAAGAGCGAAACAGTTTACCTTATGCAAGAAAGCCCTAATATATAGCTTCATTTTGAAAGACATAAATGACTTTGTCTGTTAATAGTCTGCTTTTAAATTCTATTCCCCCCATATGACTGAAGAGATTATAATTTATAGGCCACATTCAAACTTCCTCAAACATCTGTCTACCCATAAAACTAAAAGCTCTGAAAACCACCATTGGCTCCAAACCTGAGACTGTGTTACAAATGACACCAGGAATTTGGCACAGAGAGGATGCAAGGTCAGTCTGCCGGGCCCGTGCTGGCAGAGAACATTCCTATGGCTTCCAGTAGCTGGAGCCTGCTTCCGAATGCCGCTGACCACAGTGATGCTCCCACAACCTAAGAGGAGTGCAAAGGCATAGCTTACTCTCCAGCAGAGAGGCCCAACCACCATTTCCAGGACTCCCTTCTTGAGACCTGGACCACACTAGTCTGCAGGATAAACAAGGGCCACTAACGGAACCCTAGACAAAGGAAACCATCTGGAGAGCGGTGGATAGGACCGCTCCTAAAGCCCAAGCTCCAGTATGCTGCCTAGGACTGCTCCAACTTGATTTCTGCTGCCGTGATAAATGCCATGACCAAAACCAACCCCAAGAAGAGAGGACATGGTGCGGGAGAATTATCTGTATTCTGTCAATCATGTATTTTAATAAAACGCTGATTGGCCAGGCAGGAAATATAGGCGGGTCAACCAGACAGGAAGTAGAGGCGGAGTAATGAGAATAGGATAAGGCTAGGGAGGAGAAAGGTTCCTCAGTCACTCCTGCACAAACCTCCGAAGAGGCAGCATGTAACATGTCCAGCTGAGAAAGGTACGGAGCCATTATGGCTAACATAGATGAGAATAATGGGTTAATATAAATTATAAGAGTTAACAAGAAGCCTGACCTAATGGGCCAATCAGTTTATAATCTTATGGAGTCTTGTGCGTGATTTTCTTTGTTGCTTGCCGGCTGTTGGGGTACCAGGAGGGACAGATACCCCAACAAGCTGGCCCTCATGTTACAAGGACATATTTGGTTTACAGTTCCAGGTCGCAATCCGTCCTTGAGGGAAGTCGGGTCCTGGCCCACCGTAGGTGGCACCATCCTTAGACAGGTAGGAATGGGCTCTATAAGAAAGCAAGCTAGCCATGGACTAGGGATTGTGTTAGTAGTGACCAGCATTCCTCTGTGGCTTCTTCTTGAGTTCCTGCTCTTGTTTTCTTGTCCTTTGTATTTATTTATGAAACTCTGACCAAACGGAGGTGGTGGTTGTAGCTTAGAGCAGAAGCAGAAGCAGCTACAGGGTAAAATTTGGTAGCATCCTTGTCACTGACAGAAACAAATCCTAGCATCTGCTCTTCTGAAGCTTATTTACTAATGAGCTCCCTTGCACTAACACACAACACTATTTCCCATCACGCTCTGCTCCGTTGGCCCACATAGGTCCTAAATCCAAGGTGCACAGGTATCTTCCCGGGGGATGGATGGTTTGATGGTGGCTGCTGAAGATGATACAGACAGCTGCAAAATATTCCTCTAAATGATGATCAATCTAACCGGGAATTTCTGCAAGTTTGATGCTTCCTCCCTTAGAAAACAAATATTTAGGAGGTTATCCATGCACCTAAACCTTATGACTCAACATCTTCATATGCAAAAACCTGGTAGCACGTGAGTAACTTTATGGGGATAGGCTATTTATACTTTTGATTAATAAAATGGCTTTCTTTTTTTCCGGAGAACTTTTGCTAAACTTGGAAAGCAAGAGCTGATTATTCGGATTATTGGCTCTGTCCCCAAGGGCAAAGTGTCTGTGGGTTGCCATGGGAGGGCCCTAGTTGGTCTGTGGGAGAAAGGGTTTGATAATTACCAGGCCACTTCGCTGGGCTTTGTCAATATTTGTTTTATTTCCCAAAGCTACAGGGCTGCCTATTAACAGCTCAATTACACACAAAGCTAGTCAACATTTTCTACAGGAAATACTGCGCTGGCATTCAAAGCCACTTTTAGGATGAAAGATAGGCTAACAAAGGAAAGGAACTCATTAGCCGGTTTTGGGAATTTGAAGTTGGAATAAATTAGTACACATGCTCAGCACATAGATCTTTACCACAAACAAGTGGGTCTCAACCTTCCTAATACTGTGACCCTTAATATGGTTCCTCGTGTTGTGGGTGGCGCCCAGCCATAAAATTATTTCATTGATTCATCATAACTGTAGTTTTGCTATTGTTGTGAATTGTAACGTAAATATCTGATATGCAGGCTATGTGATATGGGACCCCTGGGTCACAACCCATAAGTTGAGAACCACTGGCATAAATGGTCATTGCAAAATATGTCTTTTCAGTACTAAAAAGCTTTCGTCCCATCCCAACTTTGTAATTTATCCCTCCTCTGTCGTGAAGATGGTCCTTTCTACAGCTGTTAATGGAAGCAGCAGAGAAGTGAACTTAGGAGGAGAGGAAACACTTAAAACGCAAATGTCTTACCTGGGAAACTCACTAATTCCTGAGGTTTTCCATTATTACAGTAACAGAAAGCAAGCAAGACTAGAGAAAATAGGGCAGGAAGGAGGTTGAGAGGGAAAGATGGACTTTGCTGAGAGACCTAAGAGACTTGCCGACTCCAAGAGACTCCACACTGCCTGATGTCTTGTGAGAGGAGCCGAATCCTGGGGATGGGAACGTAGCTCAGATGGTAGGGGGCTCGCCTATATATACAAAGCTCTGGGTTTGATCCCCAGAACTCCATAAACTGGGCATGGTGACTCACATCCCTGCAGGCAGGAGACAAAGGCTGGAGAATTCAAGATCATCCTTGGCTACACATCAGCAAGACTGTACTTCAGACCCACGGCATTTTAACAGCCCCCCCCCCCCGAGCCGCTTTCAGGGGATCCTTGCCCTCCAGGTTAAAATCTGAGAAGCATAGTCCTAGGCACCGTCAAGTATCAGCCCTGGCAAGAGTGTGGGAGTCCGGAGCCCTGACAGCTGGATGTAGTCTATGCTAAGCATGAGTGGGAGGTTAGGGGACAGGGAGAGTCAGGCATAGGTGTCTATTACAGAACGCTGTCCTCTGGTCATGACAGTTGCTGTGTTGAAATCAGAACAGCTGAGGAGACCCTCAGAAGACTGGACCCACTGACATTCCCTCATATCACAGAGGGAGGGATCACCAGCGGCAGGAAGCTAAGGAGGAGGCAGGACCCAAGCGGCTACGAGGGGCCGAGAGGTATTTGTCTTCGCATATTATTTGATCTATATGCACTCCACAAGAGTAGAGTTTATATGATTGTTGCTAGTGCTTCCACGAAGGAGATTTTCAGATACAAAGAAGTTTCATATTTTTGCCCTTGTTGGTTGGCCCAGTTTCCACACCCTGGCTTGGATGAGAACTCAGTGAGAGGTTTGAAACTATGTAGTATATATTGTGGTGGTCTTGAGTCTCTACGCAGCATCTGCTGTTCACACCCTTCTCTGCTTACCTGGTTACCTGGTGGCTCTTGAATGGATGGGGGGCAACTATTATTTTAATTATCTCAACATTTAAATTCTTGAACCAATGGGGCTTTATGTTTTAAAATAAAAAAAAAAGGTCATCATGTCCTGCCTATCCCTCTTGTCTAGCTGTTGACCATTCAACTTTTCATTACACCAGGCCCAGCAATGCATCGTCACACACTGTAAAAATACCCCACAACAAGGAGCAACTGAGGGAGGCACCTGACATAAACCTCCAGCTTCCATGTGCGCAGGAACACATGTGAACAAATACACACATGCGTGCATGCCACATACATATGCATGCACCAAACATGGGTCCAAACATGTGAGAGAACACTCAGTATTGTCTTTCTGAGTCTGGGTTATCTTGCTTAGTGTAATAATTTCCAGATATATTTCTAACAATTCCGTTTCTCTCGAGCAGGAGGTATAGGCAGGACTTGTGGGAAAGGAAGATCGCTACGGCCCCTTATCTTGTATTTTGAGGCCGAGTCGTCTCACTTGAATATGGGGCTGGACAATGAGGCAAGTCTAACTGGTCAGCGTGCTCCAGAGATCTCTTTCAGGCACTCTGGGAATCCAGGTGGGCCACCAGGCCCGTGCACCATTCAGACGGATAACAGGAGATATGAACTTCAGTCTGTATGCATACATGGGAGGTGCTTCTCCCAGCTGGTCACACTTCCTTGCTGTAGTAGATAGAACAGCCATGAACACTGATGTGCAAGGAACCTTGGGGTGGGATATGGAGTCCTTTGGGTAAATTCCCAGGAGGGCTACATCTGGGTCATTTTAGCCTTCCTACGGTGGGCAGAGCAGAAAGAACTGGTTTTAATTCTTCTGTATCCATTGGACTTCCCCTCTTAGGGTGTTTTGAAAGTCAAAATAAGAGTTCAGAGAAATTCGTGGGTATGGGAAACCACATGCTTTAGTGTATGGCATTGTTTCGTGATTGAGTATCCTCACTGGACAAAACCCAACTCCTTCAGGAACAACAGGTAAGTGGAAACGAGGTCGGCCTGGAAGTGATAAGATTTGAGTCTGAGTCACTCAATGGTTTTCAGTAGCTGGGTGATATTCCAAACGTCATTTCTTCGCTGAGATTCAACTTCCTCCTCTGAAGACAGGACTGACTAGATGGCTCCTGAGGAGACAGCTCTCAGACTTCTGATAGGTTACTGACGGAAACACAGTGAGAAGCAAACAACGCAGATTGGAACTTGAAGCTTCTGGAACAAATCAAACTGTCCGCAAACAAGCCCAAGCTTTCTGCAGTTAGTGTGTATCAATCTTACCAGCCCAAGCATTCTGCAGTTAGTGTGTATCAATCTTACCAGCACCCCAGAAGATGATGTATGAGTGTAGAAGACACTGAGAGTCCTGGCCGACAGGGTCCCTCCAGCTTTCCTTCAGCATCCCACACAAGGGGAGCAGAGGCCTGGGCCCACCCACCTTCCCTTGTCTTAGCAGAGAGCGTGAATGGAGACGTTTCCTTGCAGTCTGCGAGGATGCTTAATCAGGCACCCGAGCAACGCTTAGCGTTCAAGAAATGCCATTCTGTTCTCATGCACAGTCATCCTGGAAAGTTTTTAGATTTTGTGCTTTCAGCTGTGATTTATTGTCTTACCTATGCAAGATCTCCCTGTGATGGGTCGGTATATATGTTGCTAAACTGCACTGTTTTCTTTGCCAATATAATCAAAGAAGTTTTCGAGAACACTAATGTAACTGAGCATAGTCTGAGAGCTAAAACCATAAACCGTCTTGAGTGGGATTGCCTTTGATTGATGGTTATACTTCTAAATTGATTCTTCTAATGTAGCATTCGGGTCACATAAGTATATATTAACAAGAAATAAGCATGAATATTGGACTCAGATAAGCTTATATTTGTGTGCTAGGCGAAAAGAAGTTTTTGCATGTCATTCTTTGTTTCCACAGGAAGTTAATAATGCCTTTCAGGATATCTAACTAAGTAGAAACAGGATTCCAATTGGCCAAGAAATCAAGCAAGCTCCAATTTTTACCTTCGATGCAATGAGAACTCTAATTAGAACTAAAGGAAAAGTATCTTGTTGGCAGAGTGTATGTGAACACAATCTATACACACATCCCTAAATCACATATACCCAAAAGAACTGGAATTTTAATCAAGTAAATAGATGTTAATGGTGAACATGCATCAAATTCTCAGATGTTATAAAAATTTACTTTATTTTTTAGTAGAATTTGGGTTTTTTGGAGTATTTTTAAGCATTTCCTGCTATCGATTAGAAGAAAACAAAAACAAAAGGACAAGAAAGAACTTGGAAAGCCAAACTAGTGGGAAAAGCAAATTGGTTCACCATCTCTTTGGGAAAACACAGCCTGTCTGGTGTAAGGTGGATGGAGATGAACAATTAATTGGTGTCAAGATCCAAATTAAAGTTATCTGCCTCTCTCCTACCCACCATATGGTTAGTGGGTTTAACCTCCTCAGTCTGCTTTGGAGAAATGTCTCTATTCCCTACCTCTACGGGCATCTCTATCTGATGATCAACCAGCTCCAATAACTCCGCATAGGACACGTTGCTCACTGTGGCTGCTGGCAGAGCTCTTAACCTTCCCCAAAGAAACCTGGTCAAACCTTGCCTTCCAAATCACAAAAACCGTCAGGACCTCTCCCCACCCTCCATTCTGCTTCTCACATCCTCATCCTTTGATTTTTCCTGTGCACACGATGCCTTGGTTGTCATCTTCCATCACCCATTCTTATTGGCCGATTTTAATGTGGCAACTTAGCAAGTAGGTTCCTTACAGCTACACACATGTGGTATTGCGTGCATGCGCGCGCGCGTGTGTGTGTGTGTGTGTGTGTGTGTGTGTGTGTGTGTGTGTACATACATTCCAGACAGAGGTTGGTGTCTGCTATTTTCAGTCATTATTCTCCACCTTATTTTCTTGGACATGGCATCTCATCAAACATGTAGCTTACCTGATCAACTAGGATGATTGACAAGTGAGCCTCCAAGGATCCTTCCATCTCTTCCTTTGTCCCCAACACAGTTACACATGCCCATCACCAAATCCAATTTTTACAGGGGTCCTGGGGATCAAATTTAGGTCTTCAATTTGTTCCACAAGGACTTTACCAATGGATGGAGGTATTGCCCCAGCTCCTCTTTATAGTCCTCTAAAGCAAACCTGTGTCTAAGTATAGCATAGAGGAAAAGAGTTGTACAATCTCATGTGCAAAGTGAACACGCCAGCATATTCAACGCAAGAAGTGTGCAAAATGAACACACCAGCATACTCAACATGAGATGTATGCAAAATGAACATACCAGCCTGTTCAACACCAAACGTGTGCAAAGAGAACACACCAGCACATTCAACATCGGGACATGAAGCAGAAGCTGGCTCACCATTCCAGAGGCTATATCCGAAGAAATATCATTTTCCTTAACCCTTGTGACACTTCAGAGACTGTGGCTTGTTTGAAATTTACATGAATGAATTTGTGTGCTGTATACACTTCCTGTTGAAAGCTCTAGCTCAACGTTATGCTTCTGAGATTCCTCCATGTTCATTTCTATTGCTATATGCTGTGCCATTTTAAAACACAACCGAGATCATTTACTCAGCATACTTTTGATGGGCATTTAGGTTATTTCTAGTCTGGTGCCATCAAGAATTGTGTGCTATGAAGCATAATCTTGTACATAAAAATATTGTGTGTATGTATATATATATAAACATATATATGTCTATATACATACACATTCATATATATGTATATTTTTAGTGAACATATAAATGGATTCTGTTCCATATAAAACCAGAAGTGGAATTTCCCAATCAGCCTTAAAAGAGGCTTCCAAATGGTCCTTGAAGATAGCTATAACCCACTTTCACTCTCTCATACCCAATTTTTCCACAGCTTCATCTGGGTACATTATAGCTATCATTATGGTTTTAATTTGCATTCCCTATAGTTTGATGAAATTGAGGGCCTTGCTATAGATTTGCAGCAAGTTAGATAGCTCCATTCCTGAAGTACCTCCATAAACATGCCTGTTTTCTATTGGGCTTCCTGAATCTCTCTCTCTCTCTTTTTAAAATCTATATTCTTGCAAGAAACTGCACTTGCTTCTAGTGAACAATTCTTTGTGTGTGTTACTCAATGTGATTTATTATTGGATTGAGGGGGTCTGTTTCTAAATTCATGAAGGGAATTAGCTTTAACTTTCTGTTCCTATAACTATCTTGAAGGCTTTAATAGCAGGATTACACAAGCTCCATGCAACGGATTAAGCAGTGCCCCCCCCCACTTCCTATGCTGGAAGGGTTCATACAGTATGGGATTGGTATGATTTCCTCCTCAAATGTTTGACCTAACTTAACAATGGAGTCTTAAAGCTGTCTATGTGGAAAGATTTTAAACAGTGGACTCATTTTTTTATTAAATAAGAAGGTTCTCATTAACAAAATTAATTGTTAACTTGGCCCCTTCTACTCCAGGAAAAATGGGTCTTAGTTAGGTTTCTATTGTGATAAGACACCGTAACTGTGGTAGTTTGAATAAGAATGGCTTCCATAGGCTGATATACTTGAATGCTTAGTCACCAGGAAGTGGCACTATATGAAAGGATTAGAAAAATTAGGAGGTGTGGTCTTGTTGGAGGAAGTGTGTCACTAGGGGTAGGCTTTGATGTTTTAAGCCCAAGCCACAGTCTCTCTCTCTCTCTCTCTCTCTCTCTCTCTCTCTCTCTCTCTCTCTCTCTGTGCCTGTGAACCAGGATATGGCTCTCAGCTAATGCTCTAGTGACATGCTTTCTTCTATGCTGATAATGGACTAAACCTCTGAATCTGTAAGCAAGCTCCCAACTAAACGCCTTCTTTCATAAACATTGCCTTGGTCATTCTGTCTCTTCACAGTGGCTGAGACAATGACCAAAGGGCAACTTAGGAAAGAAAGGATTTATTTTACCTTATAGCTTACAGTCCATCATATAGGGAATTCAGGGCAGGAACTCAAGCTAGGAACTTGGAGGCAAAAATTAAAACAGAGGTCATAGAGGAACGTTACTTACTAGCTTGCTCCTCTATGGTTTGCTCAGCCTGCTTTCTTATAGAACTCAGAATTATGTGCCACCCAATTGAACTGGACTCTTCCACATCAATTATTAATCAAGAAAATGCCCCACAAGTTTGCTTACAACCTAATCTGATGGGCCATCTTCTTAATCGAATTACCTTCTCAGATTACTCTTGTTTGTATCAAATTAACAATAAATAAATAGATAGATAGGTAGATGATAGATAGATAGATAGATAGATAGATAGATAGATAGATAGATAGATGATAGACAAAAAAATGAGCCAGCACAATGTTTCTTCTAAATTGTCACATTCATTGAGTAAAGTGGTCTATAATATTCTAGGTTTGTATCTTAAATACAAATATTGTCTATGTAACATGAGGGCTTGCTTGTTGGGGTTTCTGTCCTACCTGGTTCTCACAGCCAGCAAGTCCCAAAGAAAATCACACAGAGGTCTTCATAAGTTATAAACTGATTGGCCCATTAGCTCAGGTTTCTTATTAGCTCTTGTAGCATATATCAACTTATTATTCTAGTATATTCTAGTGACATGGCTCAGTACCTTTTTCAGAGGGGCAGGTCACATCTTGTTTCTTCCATGATCTGGGCAGGACTGTGGAAAGAGCTTCCTTATTCCCAGAATACTCCTGTTCTCATTGGCCCACCTCTACTTCCTATTTGCTTTCCCTGACTATACTTCCTGCCTGCCTACCAGCCAATCAGCATTTATTTAAAGTATAATTGACAGAATATAGACAACTGCCCTGCACCAGTCTAAAGTAGTGTCTGCTTTTCATGTGTAACATTAGATTTATACACACACATTCTCTTTTTCACAAATAGCCATGGAAGAGGTTTCTTGTTCATATTAACTTTTCAAAGAACAAAATTTGCTGCTTTTGTTTATTTTGAGGTTATTTTTTTAATCACTTATGCTGTCTTTACAGTTTCTTTCTCCTTCCTGACTTCTTCTTTTCCTGGCTTCTTGAAATGAAAGTTTATTTCCTTTATGTACCCTTGCTTCCTGTGTGTGTGTGTGTCTTTAAGTATTGCAGGAGTATAGCACAGTTTTAGTGAGCTGTACCCTCTTCACCATTCAGTACACATTTCTAACTTTCGTGCATGACTTCACTTAGAAGTACATTAATTGTGAAAGTCAGAAATTTTAACATCAGTTCATTGAGAGCTCAGCTCCACTACATAGTCAAAGAACAGATTCTGAATGATTGCTTCTTTGAAATTGGTTGAAGCTTGCTTTATGAGCCAGCATATGGACAATCCCAGCAAATGTTCCCTTTGTACTTGAAAAAACCTAGAAATTTGACATCGCTAAGCATTGTACTATAAACATAAATCAGCTCAAGGTGGGCAATTCTGTCATTCAGACCTTCAATAGCCTCGCTGATCATTGTGTTCTCTCTACCACCTGCTAATGAGGACTTGAAGTGCCCTACTATGATTATGGATTTTTCCGTTCCATCTTTTATTTCCAGTACATTTGCCTTATACATTTGAAACTATATTATTGGGTGGCTATAAACCTAACATTATGGTAGCTTCCCAGGGCACTTAGTCTTCTTCTGAAGTATCTCTCAGTGCATCTGAACACTTCTTCAAGTTTCATTTGTTTGAAACATACCTTTCTTTTGGTTAGTGTTCACATCGATTATCTTTTCCATCCTTTCAACTTGGTCTCTCTGAATTCTTAATTTTAGGCCAACTTCTTCACTAGACTTTTATTTGTAATGTAGTCTGAACTTCTAGTTTTATTGTTAGTATGTATGATTCTAATTGAAAGTTTTTGTTGTTGTTGTTGTTGTTGTTGTCTTGGTTTGGTTTGGGTTTTTTTGCATTTTGTTTTTGATTTTTTTTTCTGGTTTATTTTGGTTTTCTTTTTGGTTTTGTCTTATGAGACAGGATTTCTCTGGGTAACAGCCTTGACTGACCTGGAACTCGTTCTGTAGATCAAGCTAGCCTTGAAAGTACAGAGATCTACCTGCCTCTGGCTCTTGAGTGCTGGGATAGAAGGTGTATCCCCATTCTCCACCTCACCCCCAATGTCCAGCTTTGATGTTATTACTTTTAATTGGAGTTTATCTTTGCACTTTGTTAGTTCCTTTTTAACCATATTTTATGCTTTGTCTCTATTCTTGTCTTGTTTTCAAGTCATCAAATTTCCTTCTTCATTTTTCTCTGTGCACCTGTAGCTCAGTAGTTGTCCTGGAGATTCTAGCTTGCACTTTGCCAATTTCTTTATGAGTTTCCTAACTGCAGGGGACTTTAGAACACTTCAAGTCCATGTAGCCCTGGCTTTCTTTTTGCACTACTGTCATTATACATTTAATTTCTATATTACTGTACACCCAATAGATAGCAATGCTGACGTTATTTACAAGTAAGATTTGGTATATGTTTATTCACATAGTTGTCTCTTCTGATATCGTGCATTTGTTTATGTGTTTCTGGCTGCCTATATGGACTAGTTGTTCTTCTAATGAGTATATATATATACATATATATATATATATATATATATATATATATATATATATACAAGATGAGCAGCCCTCTTTGCTGTACTATTTCTTCTCACTGGCCCAGAAGACAGGTGGGTCACGAGAATAGAACTCTCAAGATTAGGGTGTGTGCCCCTCTGAAAGTCACACATGAGACCTACCACATAGGACAACGTGAAAAGATTTCATCTATGAACCAGAAAGCAGCCCTTCACCAGACTGCCTAGCTTTCAGAGCTGTGAGAGATTCCTTGTTTATAAGGTTCTGCTTTATAATGTTTTACTATAGCAGCCCAAATGGCCTAAACAAAGATTCATTTTGACAGCTTAGGGAACATAATTATAATGTACTAATGTGGGGGACAATTTCTAGTCATTACTTTTCTCTTTCATCCTTTACGTTCACGAAGTCTTGGGGTAAAGAACTTTCCACTGCATGGGAGAACAGATGACTCCACCGGATGGCACTCCTGAAAGCCACCGTCTTTGTTTGGTGGCTATGAGCATGTGGTAGAAATGGCTCGGCCCTCACAAAGCCGGAGCAATTTAGTGAAGTGTTTCTCTACCCATCAGCGCCCACTCTTCTGACCTTTCCTTCCATCCCAAAGCAAACGGAATCAGTTGCTTATTTTAAGGTCGTCTTGAAAATCATTTAGGCACAATTAAGGATCACAATATCCTGTAAGCAAGTATTATATTCTAATATTTTCTGCCAAGAACTGAATTTGCTAGGCATGACACATTTATTGCTGGCAGTAGATGTACCAAAACCTACCGACACCAGGGAATTAATAAATACCACAGCCCTCCTATGGAGCAAGTTGCATGAATATTTAATAGGAAATGCATGATGAATTTCTTGCATGATTATGCGGAAAAACATTTGGGAACGGTTGCAGCTGTTACGCGAACAAGCTTGGTCTCTTTCTCCCATGTCTCTCCATCGCTATCAGTCTCAGTATTGACCTTTAACTTCAGCAGGGAGCCGTCTCCATAGACGAGGACCGCAGACACCTGTCAGCGTTTCAGAAAATGTGTGACTCATCACAGATGCTCTAGGTGTGCGAACCTTACAGCTCCCAGGGGTGCACTGCGAGGGCCCCCTGGAAACCTGAGGACCATCGGGGAAACCTGATTCAAGAGAGGAGGGGAAGGAAGCTGTGCTCCCAGGGGTGTGACCGGTTCTCTCTGATGGCAAACTTCGGGCCTCTATCTAAGCCACCCTAAAATACTCCTAGCTAATCTGAGGGCGGTTTCCTTTGCAGGCCCTGGTTTGTTTCAGCACTACAAAAATGTGCACTTTTGTCCCTCCCGTTTGTACTAGAAATTTCTTAACTTTCCCCTTTAAGCTGGTAAGCCGTTCCTTTAAGATTTTTGAAGTTTCCATCATATTCATAAGGCTGAAAGGGCACAGCACAAAAGGAATTCTTTTTTAAATGAATTGAGAATTAGCTTCTCATCACAATTGTTTGAGCAGCGAGGTCAGATCCGCTCGTACTGAAAGCCAGTTGGTTGGAGTCCTCCCGAGCTTTAAAGGGCATCCCTCTAAACAAAAGCTTCTCATCAACTCATTCAAATGCCCCCAAATTTATAGCAGATCCTCAGCGCAACGTCTCCAGGGATTAGGAATTCTAGAAAATTCTCAAATCCTGGAACCTCCATGGGCACAGCACAATGTTATCAAATTGTTACAGGGAGCTCAGATGTGCTCCGGTTTTAACAATGGTCGGTGACCTTCTTAGGAATTGGAAGTGGCACAGGGTCCGTACCCCTCAAAGCCACTTCGTGTTTACTAGACGCCGTTCTGGGACTGCCACCCTTAAATGACCAAGTTGTAATGATACTTTTGACTTCGATACAAGAAGAGAAATCCTCCTTAGTCGCGTATTTGTTGCCCAAATGTGGCAGAGACACGAGCTGTACCTCCTAAGGGGGTGACTGTTTGCCGTCCTCACACTTTGGGAGCTATTTGGGCGAAGAAAAAGAGGTTCTGCCAACATGAGGATTGGTGAGTCTTCACCAAAACCATTGTCTCCGTCTCCAGAAAGCCTGGAGGACAAGAATAGGGTAAGATCTCCGAGCTTCAGGACACGTACCCAGTGAGGCAAGCACAACTCTAGAAAACAATTTTCTCTTTCAAAAGCGGACTGTCACATAAGCAGGACAGGTTAGATGCTGGTTTCCCTACCGCCACCCCCTTCTTTAGGGGGTCCTTCTCTCAGAGACTAATGTGAAGGCACATGTTTAAAATCCCGCAGAAAAAGGTTCTAGCAGACTCTCCCACTATGGACTATGTTCAAGACAGCGTTCAACATCTCCGAAGAGGTAATAACAAGAATGCCCTGGCCCATACAGGATTTTCCCATCAGTGAGTGAGGATCCATTGCAGAATCCTTTCTGTCAGTGGGGTACCCTAGAGGCGGGATCCAAACGAAGTAGCCTTGCATCACCTCCATTCTCCATTTTGTTAAAGTCTAAACTTAAAACGAATTCCCCAAAAGTCAGAGGGCAACTCATCACTTATCAGCTTAGCCTAGATCCTTTATTAATGGGGGATCCACTGGCACTTAGTATTTATTTTTTTATTTAATTTTTGAGACAAGTCTCACCGTGTCCACTGGCTGGCCTGGAATGTCTGATGTTGACCAGGTTGTCCTTGAGCTTACAGAGATCTACCTGCTTCTGTCACCCCAGTGCTGGACTTAGAGGCATGCACCACTGTTTCCAGTCAACCCTTAGACTATTTCTACATAAGCAAAAGTATATATGTCTAAGAGGAGATCTAAAGGGATTTTGCTGTACCACAAAGGGAAGACTGACACGCATTTCTGTCTAGAATAACATGTACACTGTTACAATGTAAACTCCAGCTTAGGATGGCAGTAGAAACCTCGATTGAAGCGTAATTGTGAGATTGGTAGAAGACAAACTTCTCATGCTAATGTCCCCCAAAGGCATCTTTTAAAAAACAAAACAAAAAAAAACCCTCTACATTATCAGTTATACACAGTTAAAATGCTCAAATACTTAAACAAGTCCACACAGGACAAAGAAATGAAAGGGCATTGTCTTGGGTCTTTGTGCCTTATCGTTAATTCAGTGTTAGCTCTCATACGAATGGAAACAATACAAATTCCTTTCTGAAGAAATTCTAGTATTAAAACTAATGTTTAATATTTTAAATTTCATATAGTCTGAGTCAAGCCACCCATTGGGAAGGAGCCAGAGTGTAGCTACCAGCTTCCTGTTGCCCGGGTATTTTATTACATCAACTCATTACAACTCCTTGTTTGTATTTGCATTTTACTCTTGGGCAATTTTACAACATAGAATGGTGATAAGCTTGTAGTCTGTTCCTGCTTGTTATGTTTAATCATAGCGGCAATAAGGGAGCCCATTGTCTCCTGCCTCTATCTCCAACACACTGCAGTGATTTTCAGGTAGAACCCATGCCTTCCAATAGCCTTGGAACACGCTTTCTCTATCCTTTCTTTTGAGCTGAGCACTTGAAATATACAACAAAAGGCGTACGGTAAGCTTAGCACGATTTGTAATCAGAATGTATGATTAAAACTAGAGAAAAGGCTTGCCTCAAAACAAACGTGTGCAGAAAGGAGAGCTAAAGAGAGGGAGAAAATGAGTGACTATCATTAGAGAGTCAGCTGACCCATGGCTGCCCTACACATCCTTGCTTTAAGACGTTTGTCTTAGGATGCTCCAAGAAGACCCCTGTGCTGTCTTGGGTTGCTCTCCTGCACATTATGGCTTGGATTATAGTTTCCCAAACTAATGCTTCAAATTCTGGCATAAGTTACTAATTTTCTTTATGTTAATGAAAAACACACAGCAATTCCTTGAGATTCCCCAAAGCAGCATCAGCCATTAACTATAGTACTTTTGGGGTGGTGGTGGGGGCCTGATTCCAACAGAAATAATTGAGAATAGGCTCTCTGCCCCAGAGTGGTCTGTAAGGGAGAACAGTTGAGACTTGGCCCTCCTGGCCTCGAGTTCTCATGAATTAGATTTGGCCCTCCTGGTCTTGAGTTCTCAACAAGCTGAAGAAACTAGAAGCTCCCAGGGAGCAGCAGTATGCAGTAAAATCATGGAGCTCTGGCCCAGGAGGTATAAAGAAGTCTGGTTCTGACTTCAAACCTAGCAGAAGGAAATTTGAAATATAGCCATTTGATCTTCTGTCTCAACATGACAAGGTATTCCTCGTTAGGGCCAAATACATCAAGCTGTTTGTTAACAACTGACACTTCATGCACAAGAATATTCTAAAAGCTCCAACAAGCATAAATAATAAATTTTGTTCCCCATGAAACAATTTTTAAGGCATCCAGAGGGCATACTATGTGTCTTAGATGGAGTTTCTTTTGCTATGATAAAATACTTGGTCAAAAAACCACATAGGAAGGAAAGGGTTTATTTCACCTTACCACTCTCAGGCCACACTACATCACTGAGGAAATCCAGGGCAGGAGGTCAAGATGGGAACCTGGAGGCAGAAACTGAAGCAGAAGCCATGGGGAAAGCTGCACACTGTTTGCTCCTCAAGGCTTGCTTGGCCCGCCTTCTTATAACATCCAGGACCACCAGCCTAAGGGTGGTAGTGTACTTCCAAATCAATCGTCAATCAAGAAAATGCACCGCAGGTTTGCACAGCAGCCTATCTGGCGGGAGAATGCTCTGCTTCTCAGATGACTCTAGTTTGGTCAAGTTGACATAAAACTAGCTAGCACTGTGTATGTGTGTGTTTGATCTCTCTCTCTCTCTCTCTCTCTCTCTCTCTCTCTCTCTCTCTCTCTTTCTCTCTCTCTCTCTCCCCTCCCATTCATGGAGCCATTTTAGTCCTAGTTATCAGTGAAGAAAAGAAATTTTTGCTCAATATAATATAACCCATGGGTAAAACCAGAAATCTCACCAAAAGGTTAGGCCATATTCTATACAATGTCTCAACTTGGGCATCTTTAAAACACACACGCTTGGCGGACATTTTAGTAAAATTATCTTCTGTAAAACATGAAAACCAGGCAGGAAGCCTGTGCACAGTGAACTGATTTCCAGCTCTTATTTGTGGCTGATTTGAGGTTAGAGAGCATCTCTGCCGGGTGAAGTGGTACGATGAATGTTTATCGTCTAGGGTTTAAAAAGTCCATTATCATGCAGACTCAGGAAGGTTCTGCCACATGAAACTGAGTACCAGGCCAGCAGGCAACTGATTCAAGAGACAAGGGGAGAGCGGTAACAGCCCTTCCATGCTAATGAAACACATCCTAGAACTCAGAAGGAATCCTAGCTCAGTAAGAGGGCAGATCGAATTTATTAATCAGAACTCTAATTATAGACTTCCTTCAGGTTACAAAATAAATGGATGCTATGGCAATAAAGCAATGTTTTGTATTTTGAATCCCGTATTCCCATGGATTTTTCTTATAACTGAAAGTGAGTTTTGATAGAAAAAAAGAAAATCTAAGCCCGTTAACAGATACAGTCAGATAGCTAACTCCCAATCCAATTTCCAGCCTGAACTTTGTAATTTCTAATTCTGTCTGAAATGCTTGCCAGGGAGTCAAAAACAGTGATGCTGGTTGTGGTTCTGCCAGGCATTAGATGTGGAACTTAACTCAGCTTCTGCCCAGGAAAGGTACAGGTAAGAGGAATGGAATGATAGGAATCTATAGACCACATCCCACCATGGGAATCTTTGTTTGTTTGTTTCAGAGACAAAGTTTCTCTGTGTAACAGCCCTAGCTGTCCTGGAACTAGCTCTGTAGACCACATTGACCTCCAAAATCACAGACACTGCCTTCCTCTGCCTCTCAAGTGCTGGGATTAAAGGCAAGTGCCACCGCCACCGGGCCCCACCATGAGAATCTTATGAAAACCATGGATCCTCTCTTCTTCAGAAAACACATGTACATACACAAACAGAACATGGGACACACCAAGCATGAAGACCGGAGTTTCATCTTTGGGAATCACATGATGGAAGAAGAGACCGGATTCCTGCAAGTTGTCCTCCGGCCTCCACATGTACACTACCACGCACATCGCCCCCCACCTCCTGCCAAATAAATAAATCAATCAATATAATTAAAAAGTATTAGAGATGTAGAACCCTGACCAAGATCATTCAAGATTTCACACTGTCCATAGTTGTGGCTTCTGAACGGAGAAATGATTCTGGACATTAGAGTGTGCTGCGTGCCCGGGTCTATTCTTGGCAGGATAATATGGCTGCCTACCCCTTTCTTCATACCCACGACCTTTACGTGGGATGGTCAGGGAGAAAGTCTGCTCAAAGTAACACATATTCTGCTATATCAAGTACCAATCTGGAGTGCCATAAAATAAGACACAGCTGTATAAGTAAAGCTATGATGTCAAAGACTACAAGTGCAGACACATTGTGTCTAAGGAAAGTCCTATGGCACAACATCAGTAGGCAATGATGTCACATGGATGCTACATGTTGTAGTCGGAAGTATGTCATGCAGTGTTCCATCCTCATAGAGTGTGTACCTCACAGTCTATGCACTAGTCCAGTGTGGGTGTTACCGGTAAGTCACAGCTGTGCATTTATAGAGAGTTCTTTCTACCATTGTTTTGAAACATGAAAGCAAAACATTTGTCAAATGCAAAATGAGACTCCTTGTCAACTTTTAAATTTATCAAGTAATATATCTAAAACCTTCATGCTAATTCCTCACCCAAAGATCAGAGTATAATGGGAGTGAGGGCAAAGTCAATGGTGGTGGATAATGAAG
This sequence comes from Myodes glareolus, assembly GCF_982192425.1. Taxonomy (NCBI): domain Eukaryota; kingdom Metazoa; phylum Chordata; class Mammalia; order Rodentia; family Cricetidae; genus Myodes; species Myodes glareolus. The sequence goes on along the minus strand of NC_142046.1, from coordinate 42,985,875 downwards.
GTGTGGGCGCTCTAGGAGGTCGCTAAATTCATAGTCCCCCTTCACTTTATTTTACCAAAATGTGACCCCAAAGGAGTACTTTTCGGTCTCTCCAAAGACCATATGTGAGGTCCTTGACCCTTTCCCCGACAAAACCAATCAACCTCAAGGGAATAAACCCACAACTAGTAAAAATTCGCAAAAGAAGCAGTAATGTTGACTCAGCCTGTGCCTGCCTGCCATCGGAGCACTGCCATTAGTCCCAGCGCTAATGTCACCAGCCAAATGGCGCAGTCACCAGAGTGATATACTGTGAACAGTCAAATCCACCCAGACTTTGCAGAAAACCTATGAGGTGATAAAACCAAGAAGAGACTTGACATACTTCAAGAAAGAGGCTATGCAATGGCCAAGGAAAATAAGAAGTGCCCACAATCGCAAACCACCAAGAAAATGCAAATTCACCGCCACTTAAATACCACTACCCACGAGAAATCATAAAAGAGAGCTGCCAGCAATATAAATCATAGGAGAAATGGGAAGTGGCCAGGACTTGACATTCTGCTCATGGGAGCCTAAGCTGAGGATGTCTTTGGATATAGCAGCTTCATCATTGGCCCATGTGCACCAAAATTACTTACAAGTTGTACCTCTAACATGCATGTGGCATACACACACAAACATGCATATACATAAATAAAATATTCCTTAATCTTTTTTAAAAAAGAATGGATAAACATATTGCAATATATTCACGCAAGGGTAAGTTTTATGACAAACTGTACTTATGTACAATGAAACTGATAATATTACAAACATCATGTTGGGCAAAAAAAATCAGACACAAAGAATGGAACTGTGGTAATCCTTTTCTGTGAATTTCAAGAGGACCAGTATTTGTGGGTCTGCAAGGTTCTAGACAACAAGGCATCAGAGACACATAGTTCAGACAGTGCTCTGAAAACACAGAGCAGAGGAAAAAGTAATAGGAGTTACGGACCATCACTCAAGATAGGATATTATCAAGTAAAGCACCAGACAGACATCTGAAATTTTCCTAAGCTAGAGTTTTTATAATTTTCACTTTCAAATTTTAGTCCTTAGCCATCAATGCAAAATTGGCTCCCCCACACTAGAGTCGACATCCTATGGATGAAAACAAAATGGCATTATTTGACTTAAGTACAACGCTATACCATGAAATAATGTGATGTGCTTTTATGCCTGTGTGTATTAGTCCCCCTTATCCGCACTTCTCACTTTCTGCAGTTTCTGTTACCCACGGTGAAGTATGATCTAAAAATGTTAAATGCAATTTTTCTCCAAGAATTGACTTGTGAAGTTTGTACTGCACACAGTTTTTAGTTGTGTGATGAAATCTCAAGCCACCTCACTCCATTCCCCCTTGTTACAAAGTATCCTTTTGCCCAGTGTGTCCATCTCATGTGTGCCCAGGCTCATTAGTCACCTCCAGTATGTCAACCACTGAGACATCACAATGCTTAAGTTCAGGTAACCCTGATGTTCTACCGCCATTCCTATGCCCCCCCGCTCACTTTATCTTATCATGTAAGTGTGGGATTCCTCATGTCACCATGATGATGATGATGTATAAGTACTAGATTTTGAGAGACAAAATGAGACCACACCCATATAATTTTTATGATGGCATTATTGTGATTGGTCTCTTTTGTTATCTATCACTATTAATCCTTTACTATGCACACTTCCACATTGAAATCTCATAGGTGTGTATGTAGTTTTTAAAAGTATAAATTTGGGGGCTAGAGAGATGGTTCAGCAGTTAAAAACACTGGCTGTTCTTCCAGAGGTTCTAGGGTTCAATCCCAGCACCCACATGGCAGCTCATACATCTGGAACTCCAGGGTATTAGACAACCTCTTTTGGCCTCCACAAGCACCAGACACATACATGGTATACAGACTTACAAACAGGCAAAACACTCATACACATAAAAAAATATAAAAGTATAAGCATTGATGCTATTCCTATGACCCAACTTCTGCATCATTTCCCTCACAGGCAAGGGCTACCACTGAACTTATAAAGCATGGAAGCCACTCAGCCAAAAATAAGCTTTAAGTCATCAGCCAGCCAGCACAACTGCTTGCCAGACTCCAACACTCTATGTGCAAAATAATCTCATGGTCAGAGCAACACATCCTCAGTAGGACCCACATGGAACTGTGAATGTGGGAAGATAGTACACGGCACCATTGCATAGTTTCCTATACATGGTCCTAAGGTGGTGTGGGAGGTTCTTCTGTCTATGTGTTGCTTTTATCGGTTAATGAATAAAGGAACTGCTTTGGGCCTATAACTGAGCAGTGTGGAGTGGAACAGAACTAGGCAGGGAAAGTTAAGCTGTATGCTGGGAGAAAAGAAAGGCAGAGTCGGAGAGACGCCAGAGACCAATGCAGGTCAGAACTTTAGCCAGTAAGCCACAGCCATGTGGTCACGTACAGATTAATGGAGATGGGTTAAATTAAAATTTAAGAGGTAGCCAATAAGAAGCTAGAGCTAATGGGCCAAGCAGTGTTTTAATTAATATAGTTTTTGTGTGGTTATTTTGGTTCTGGGAGACTGGGATGAACAAGCAGCCTCCTTCTACACTAAGGAAAGAACAGCTAAGATTATGTGATAGTTCTAGCCAAGACTGACTTTTCTGGACTGTCAAACAATTATCTTTTGCCAAATGGTAAGGAGAACCTTTCTGATCTGGATGTGTGGTCAGTGCCCTCCACTAACAAATCGCCGCAGTTGGGTGGTGGCAGTGTGGATCTTGATGAGCCCGGAAAAGCCAGACAGAGCACAAGCAGCTACTGGCAAAATAACATGCGAGAGTTATCAATGATTAATCCAAACACTCCACAACTAGAAGGAAAACACTTTGCAAACGTTTTTAAAAACGGCTACTTTCCACATAGCCAACGTAATCAGGCCCTGTTCTGAGCACACAGCACTTCTGGGTAGATGTCAGCAGGGACTGGGGAGCCTGAAGAGGCCCCAGAGTGGTTAATGGGAGAATTAGCACAATTCAGAAAAGACATTAATTAGGTCAATCTGCAGCTCTGCAAACCTTTAGCACCTCTCCAATGCTATTAGTGAATTAATGGCCCCAGTTGCTGAACAACAGACAAAGATTAACACAAAAGTTTGGATGGTGAAAGCCAACTTTAGATGAAGTATAAAAAGAGAACTCACAAACTTGAAAATTTACAATAAGAATCAATGGAGGTGTGCTTATGAATTATAAAAACAGACAATGAGAAAGTGAATCTGTCTAAAAGGCATCCTCAATACCAATCACACAGCTGAAAGGATAAGAATGGAAATCCCACTGACGGAGCATCTAGACCCTATAGCTTCTCTAAAGAAGTCAGCTTCCCTCAGAAAGAAAACTTAGATTGGCTCAACGATGCACTGAACTAGGCAGTATTCTGAGTGTTTTATTTTATTTATTAATTTTTTAGACAGGCCCTGGGTAGCCAAAACTACATGGCCCAAGCTCAGCAATCCTCCTGCCTCAACCTTCTGTGCTAGAATTATGAATACAAGCCACTGAGCTCAGTTAATTTTACGAGTTTTAAATTAAATTAGTTCCAACACCAAACCACCCACATCAAAATGTGTTAAGTCTTAGCAGGCTCATGGTGCCTTACACAATAGCCCCCAAAAGATTTCCTTTCTCAGTTCCAAGGTCGTTCCCAAGCTACTGCTCCTTGGCCCTTGATCTGTACTTTCCATGAGCCAATGCTGGCTGGGCATGGTGACACAGCCTTTAATTCCAGCACTCAGGAGGTCTTGTGAATCTTTGCGAGTTCAAGGCCAGCCTGATCTACAAAGCAAGTTCCAGGACACCCAGGCAATAAAGAGAGACCCTTTCTCAAACAACCAAACAAACCAAAAGGGCAGAGCTGATCTTCCCAACTTCCAAACTAACCACTGAAGTCTTCCTAGGAATTCTACAGTACCCACGAGACAGTGTGCAAACACAGAAACATCATCTTTATCATGTGGTCTATGTTTGTAACCCATATGCTGCTGGTCAAGACCGTCAGTGTCACTGGCCCAGGATCACATACTTTGACATGTTACTTGTTTCAAATTATAAGAAAGCAAAATTAACAAATACTTTTACAAGAAAGAAAAATATGCATTCATCTGAAAGACTCTAAATGCATTTGTAAGCCTCCTCAACCCTAAGACATTTTTCTAAAACCCTACACTCACTCTCTCTTGGATACGGGACAGTCACCCACACACACATACATGCTGGACTGCTTATCCTCCTGTGTCCTTGTGAATAATCTTCAAACATAACTCCATTCTGGGAATTAAGGCAAAGACAACCCAGAGATGTTGACTCAGTTCCTGATGTTTGATTTAGTCACTAGAACAAGGCCAGGATGACTCATAGATGCTCCCTTTGTCTCACCTGACCACGCAGCTATTCTCCTGCCCTGGAATAGACCAATCACTGCTAGTGACCTTTTAAATAAGCTAATCCAAATAAGTTGGAAAACAACCTACAGGTCTCCCCCTTGTGTCTGTGGCTTTTTGCTTTAAAAGATAGACTGTAACAGCTATCGGAGGTCCTTCATATCCTGAATCTGAAGGGCCCTGTCATGACAGAATAAAAATCCTCTTGCTTTCACATCAATTGTGGTTATGAGAGTGGTATCTGGAGCAACTCCTTCCTGATGTTTGGCCTTTTAGTGCAACACATATTCAACCAAATATAAAGATTTTGGGCTCACTTTTTAATAGAAAATAAATTAATATTAATAGCTAATTTAAGTGTGTGATTTCTTTTATCATGCTATAAAATCAACATTTATTTTTAAGAGCTAAAACTTCTGTCTCCACACAAATAGTTTTTCATGTATTATAACTAGGAAAAAATGAGCAATGTTTCTTTTCCAGAATAACTGTCAAGTCATCAAAAAAGGGATTTTTTTTTTAATTTGGGATCAAACCATGTTGATTGCCTTGAATTCCTCATGCTGACTTCCCACCACTTTCATATCTGGTTGTAAGATTTCTTTTAATGTGGAATTTTATACAATCAACCAACAATAGCGTTTCGTCCATTTTAACACAAGGGACAGCACTGACATGTCAGTGAGAGCTGAGACAATGATTTGGGATCTGTGGGAACAAGGGTCCAAGATATATGGTGACATTCCCTAAATTTTCACTCAGGATTTCATAAACAGATTACAGAAAAGATTCTAACTTTCTTAGGTAATAGTACCTACAGAGCATCATTCTTTCTCAGAAGCAAAGCTGAAGGAGACTCATAGTAGGCACAGGTCACAGGGCACATTGAGTAGTAACTGTGGGACCTCTCAAGAGCAAGAGCTTTGAAGTCAACTTCTGTGTTGTTCTGCTCCCTAAGCATTTGCGTACCTGCCACCCGACACTGAGGGGAAGGTCAAAAATAAGAAATGGTGGGTTTTGGTCCTCTTAATATACTAATCATATACTGTTTTGGTTAGGGTTTCTATTACTATGAAACAACACCATGAAAAGACTCTATGACCACAATAATTCTTATAAAGGAAAAACATTTAATTGGGGAGACTTATATTTTCAGAGGTTTAGTCCATTATCATCATGGTGGGACATGGCGGTGTGCAGGCAGACATGGTGCTGGAACAGAAGCTGAGAGCAGAAAATGAGCTACATCTTGATCCTGTAGGCAACAGGAAGTGATCTGAGACACTGGGCAGGTAGCTTGAACATATATGAGACCTCAAAGCCCATCCCCCATAGCGACCCACGTCTTCCAACAAGGCCATACCTACTCCAACAAAGCCACACCTCTTAATAGGGCCACTCCCTATGAGCTTATGGGAGCCAATTACATTCAGACTACCACATATACTAACTAATATGGAAATACACCCTGTAAATGCATCAGCCTGTCAGGATGTCTTGTGTGATTTTGCTTATCCTGGACACCAAAATATGACATCCTCAAAAATAAAGAGAGCTTTCTCCTCCAGCCTCACACAGTTTTCTGGAATCAATTGATAATAGGCAAATTAAACAGGAGGAAATGTGTGTGTGTGTGTGTGTGTACATATATATATATATATATATATATATATATAAAATGCAATATATGACTATATGCACATATGTATATGGTGTGCATGGGGAAATAAACATTACAAGCTAAGAGTCATATACAAGTTATAAGAGTGCCCAATGGACCAGAAGATTGAGGCTTAAATAATTTCTCGAGCTTTAGAAAGACAGAGAGAGGCCTGGATAGGGAGGGTCTTGACCTGTGCTGGGAGGCACTGAAGATAAGCTGGGGGAGGGGTGAGACTAAGAACACTGAACAAGGTTGTTTTCTGTTATGATTATCTCTGGTCCTGCCACAGAAGAGACGAGAAGTCTCTCCAGGGTAGTGGAGATACCTGGGTGTGGAGACATTTATTTTCAGTCTTCTCCCACAGTTATTATTTCCTGGATGCTGAAGCTTCCTAACAGTCGCACTCCTCCCAGAAGAATGTCCTAGACTCTAGAGTCTAGAGGAAGGAAGCCGTTGGCTGCGCTTTAAGAGAGAAAAGGATTAAAACACCGGAAGCAAAAATGACAGCCTCTGAGTGCTTCAACTTGACAATGCGTGAAGGCAGAGGACCTGCTGAGGATGACCAAAGCAACACTAGATAGAACTGCATTCATCTACTGGACATATATGTAAACAATAGACTGGAGATGAAGGAGGGAAACGGGGTGAAAGAGAGGAAGCTGACAGAAGAAAGAAGGAGGAGGGAGGGAGGGTTCCAGAATCAGTTTCCAGATACAGTTACAGTCTGGCCCATCTTGAGTCCTTTCTAGGGCTTTGCATGGCCCTCAGCCCTACATTTCCTCATAGGTACTGGGACCTTCTATTGCGTTTTTAAGACTAACAACGTTATGCTGCAAGTCTTTCTTGTTTTTCAGTCTGAGAGTTTGCAGCCGTGTGTAAGGAGCCTAAGAGGCTTTCTTACTGGAAGTGAGTCATAAAAAGCAGAAATGAAACAAGAAGAGAAAGGGAAAGGCTGAGTTCTTCTTGGAGTCTCCAGGACTGCACTGTACTCATAGTAAATTCCATTCTCTCATTTCATTCATCTCTGCTCTAAGAGTGGTCCAGGGATTCGCAAGTGACCAGTTTCTACACACACACACACACACACACACACACACACACACACACACACACACTTGAGGAGCAGAGTCTATTCAATGTGTTATCTTGCTCTTACCAAATATTGCTTTGTAATCTTGATTCTCCGCACCAGGTCAATATTCTTTGCTTTAAATCGTATCCATAGCAAATATTCAAGCACCTTTGTATGCAGAGGGAAGGACGCCATGCTACTTCCCCATGTGGTACTTGAACAGCCCTCTATAACAACATCTTCAGACATTCACTGTGCGTTATTTCTTACCCCAATTCGAAGGAATATTAACATTGAATCAAAAATTATTTTAAAACAATCTGATAACTATGTTTATTTTTGACAGTCCGAAGTGACAGGTTTCTTTAAATTCATTAAATTGGGCAGAGGACGGAGCCTCAGTTTCTCACTTTATTCAAAGTCTGGGCCCATCTCAAATTCAGTTGTCACTTTTTCGACTCATATAATGGTGCCTGTGAAGACGTTTTTGAAAATAACACTGGATGGTTTTGATCACTTTTTCTGCAACTGATTGTCATAATGACAGGAACAAGACCGAAGTCTATGCACAACTCTGTCCTCAATCGACCAGAAACTAAGGGACCACACAGATCAAGCAATCCCCTGAGCTCTAGAAATCAGTCCAGCTCTTTCCACATTAGGGACATGTGCTGGTTGGCTTTTGTCAATCTGACACAAACGAGTTCCATGGGAAGAGGGAGCCCCAGTGGGGGAATTTCCTCCATCAGACTGGCCTCTGTCTGGGAGGTGATGGATGTGGGAGGGACCCCATGAGTGTGGCCTTCACTGCACAGGCAGGCAGGCAGGGTTGAGTAAGAAAACAAGTTGAACACCCCATGGGGCAGGACCAAGCTAGTAAGCAGCCCTCTTCCATGACCTCTGCTTCAGTTCTTGCCTCCAGGTTCCGGCCCTGACTTTCCTCAGTGATGGACTGTTACCTCGGAATATAAATGCTGAATGAATCCTTACCTTCCCAAGTTGCCTTTGGTCAGTGTTTTATTACAGCAAGAGAGGAAAAAAAAGAGTGAGAGATAAATAAACATGTAATAACTATTTACTACAAGCCAGATACTTTGCTAAGCCCTTCCCAAACATTTTGCTATTTAATCTTTATTACAAACCTGAGACAAGGTGACCGACATTCAGGAAACTTTTCAATAATTACAATACTGGCAGTGACTAGTTAACTCAGTGGCTACTGAAGTCATCGCTAATCCCTCCAAACCTTGAGCCATACCAGTATACACCTGGATGAATACTAGTCACATTTTCTAGATGAGAAAACTAAGCCTCGAGGGATTAAACAGTGTGTAGAAGTAAAAGAGTTAGGATTTGAACACAGGTCTCTTTGATGCCAGCCCGTTAAGTACTTTTTTCCACAATACACACAATGTTCGCTCCCACCGGAATGACCAGCTCCTTAGCAAGGGGCTTTTGTGGACACTCAGACACTGAGTGGCAAGTTGTCATTGATGAGATGACCATCTTTGACAGCCACGCCATCTCCTGTATGAGCATTGTGACTTTGGGGGCAGACATCTGCAATGTCACCCCTTGTCAATGCTCTCTAAACACCTGGCCCCACAAATTTATACTCCACTGTGAATTCCACCAGCTCCACAGATCTGACACTGGTGTCACTCTGACTGTCCGACCACTCTGCACGTACACTCGGACGTTCCTCTTTCCTTTGTCTGTGCTCCACCTAAGCCAAGCATGTGTGCACCTTTTAACCTCAGTTAAAATCCAGTATCTCTCTGAAAAAAACAACTAAAAATTGCCTCCTTCACTCAGACACCCACAGGAGGCAGCCCTGTGTTGAGCCCAACACGCCTGAGCCCAGGTCCTTCTACAACGCCATGTCCCTCAGCAATGGCAGGTCCAAGGACAGCTTATGTGTCATACGACCAGCAACCAAGTTTCCTCCCTATAAAGACTTAGTCCATCACTGCTAAACAGGAGACCCCAAAATCCTGTGAGACAAGGGCTGCCAACAATGAGGGACTACTTACAAGTGGTACCAGAAGCGAGAAGAGGCAAATTGGGACAATCAGAACGTGGAGAAGGGGATCATCAGAGACTGTTTCTGTCACAAGTTCTATTTCCCATGAGGTCTGGACTCTATTTGAATTTTATGTGACCATCGATTTCCACAATTTCTCCTTTACCTGAACTAACCAGAGTAAGTCTCTTTCTAAAAGACCAGAACCCTGCTAGAGATCAGTTTCCTCTGATCTGTGTTGAGAATTCATATCTTCCTGCCAGCTGTTCCACCAACCCTTTTAACTTCTACTTTAGTTTTGGCACTTTTATATCTCCTCCAATTAATGTGAATTATGCATATGTCTGTCGCCCACCTTTGCTCCAGACGGAGTCTTGTCATCTTTGTTTCTCAGCACCCAACAGTACCTGGCACACACCGGAGTTTTCACAAGTGTTTACTGAATTGAGTAATGTTTGAGGTTGTCAGCAACAATAGCATTAACTGAACCATGCAGAACTGTATTAACAACATTCCAAAATAAGTCTGTTTTCACTCTCATCTGTGCACTTGGTGTCGACTCTGAACAGTTGCAGAGAAAGGGAAGGAAGTGGCGGTGTCTAGCCTGTCACTCCACACTGTGACTCCCCTGCCGTGGAACTGTCACACTCCCGCACAGAAGTCAACCCCTTTACATTTAGCTAGGGTTAGTAGATAGTTCTTTCCCATGAACTGGAGGGGAAAAAAAGTAAACCTCTTCCACACCAAAGTGTTCAATAAAAGTGCTTATGAGGGCTGCAAGTGTGGGAGGAGCCGAGATCCTGCAAAAATCCCAGTGATGTAGCTTGAATCTCAAATGGTCTCCAAAAATCCACATGGAAAAAAAATGGTTTTATATTGGGCACTATTAAGAGGTAGTGGAGCCCTTAGGAACTTAGTGGCATTGTGCCCCTAAGAAGATTGTGGCCGTTCAGTCTCTAGCCATTCACTGTTTTGGTCCCTGGCTATAATGATATCTTATTTATGCTTTAATAAATAAAGCTTGCTTAAAGATCAGAAGCGCAAAGTTAAGCCACTAGAAGTCAGGCAGTGGGGACATAGACCTTTAGTTTCATTTCCTGGCCACCCAGATTCCCAAAGTAATCACACAGAAACGATAGTATTTAAATCACTGCTTAGCCAATCACTTAAGTGTATTGCTAGCTAGCTCATATCTTTGGTTGACCCATTTTTATTATTCTGTGTAACGCCATATGACTGTGGCTTACCGGCAAGATTCCTGATGGCAGCTCATGTCTTTCTTGTCTGGTGGCTCCATGGTGTCTCCCTGACTCTATCTACTCTCTGTCCAGAGCTTTTTCAGTCTGGCTATATTCTGTTAAGCCATTGGCCGAAAGCAGCTTCTTTATTCATTAACCAATAAAAGCAACACATAGACAGAAGGACCTCCCACACCAACTCACTTCACAGACCAGACTGATCTTGAATCACAGCAATCCACCTGTCTCTGCCTCAAAATTGCTGGTATTAAAGGTATGCACCATTATACCTGGCTTCTGCCACACTGAGTACCATCCACAGCAGTTCTTCAGAGTGAAAAAGGAAGCCAAATCCTATGGAAAGCAAGAATCAGAAATGAAGGTTTCTAACTTTTGATTTATTTCCATGTTTTGTTTCCAGTCTCTTCCTACCCCTGGAGTATGTGTCAGGTTCCCCAAAATTTATAATAATGCACCACTTTGCTTTGTGTTTCTGATACTTTAAATTGAATAGAGCAGTTAACAGTCCTTAAGACTTTTGGAAACATAAATAAATACAGACATATATCTCAGTCTCTAACTTGACAACACATGGTTAATACTGAAATGTCCTTTACAACCCTTTAATAGGGTTATCATATTTTCAGCTTAACTAATAGAGAGTCAGATAACAAAAATGATATAAGCCAATATGTTAATCTCAGAAGCATTTAAGTTGACACATTTTTTGTCAAAAAGGTACTTTTATATAACACAAAAAGAGAGCCGCACTGCAGAGAGATGCTCTAAGATATATAAATCACAGAAGAATAAAGAAACAGAGCTCCCACTGCTTCAGAGTAGAAAGATGTCTCTTGACAAGCCCCTCCTGGAAGACAGATGGAGATAGTAATGTCTCATGAGTCATCACTGAGGCCAAGCACGAGGCTTTAAAGTTTCTCAAAAGAAGCAGAATGGCGATATTAAGGAAGGTACATATTAAGAACACGAAATCCAGAGGGCTGGAGAGATGGCTCAGCAGTTAAGAGCACTGGCTGCTCTTCCAGAGGACCCAGGTTCAGTTCCTAGCATCCCACAAGGTAACTCACAGCTGCCTGTGACTCCATTTGCAGGGATCTGGCACCTTCAGACATATATACCTCAATGCACATGGAATAAAAATAAACTTAAAAATAACACCAAATTCATAAATAGACATGTAATACAGATGCAAAAGTGAAATAAATCAAGCAAGTCTAATAGAGATCTACGGGATCACAGGGTTGTTAACTGGACCTAACTCTACAACCCTTTCCAATCTGGAGGAGCTAATTAATTACTTTATCAAAGCATTATTCATAGTACACTCACCAAGGAGAGACTGGTGGAAGAGGGAATTTGTGGGCACAAAAGCACTATGCATACTTAATAGGTTTGCTGTAGTTTTAAGATTACAATTTAACATCAGTCCCAGAAGCTTTGGGAGAATATATGATAGCTTCCAAATTCAAGAAGTTGGGGGCAAATTCACCTACATGGTCACTACTTCTCAGCTGCTTTCCTGAAACATCTGATTCCTCTACATGTATGTTCACTGTGTATATAGTAAAGACACACTCCCTCAAGGTAGTTATCAACAGAGTAAGTCAATGTTTTCACTCATATAAGTAGGGGTACCAAGAACCGATAGCATGAAAGGGAGATACCCAAAACTGGGGTTACAGGCATGAACTAAACACACCAAATCCCTGCTCTCAGGTACTTTTAAGGAAAGGCATTGAAAAGTAAGGTAATAATCAAACAAAAAGACGTATCCCTTGCCATATACTGATAGAAATTAAGCAGCCCGGAAGGTAGAAAAAGCAGGTAGATAGGTGAAAGGGAACGAGCTGTCATAACTGCATACTTAAGAAAATTTTCTGAGATGTGGTGACCTTTGATCAGGCTGTGAGAGGTGACAGAGTGATGTGATTGTCAGCAGGAGAGTCCTTCCAGGCAGAGTGAGCCCTGAGGAGGGGCATGCCTGTCATGTCTTAGGAATAGTAAAGGTGAAAGGGCTGTGGTTAAGCTCAGAATGAGGAAACAGGAGGGAAAAAAATCAGCCCAGAGAAATATTAGAGAAAGATGTAGTGGTGATTTTACATCTGTAAATTTCACAACAACTCTCCTTTTAAAAGTAGAAGCCCATTATTCCCCCCTAAAATGTGGGTCAGGTTTTAAAACTGCATTCATAACATGATGAAGAGCAGTTATGTAACTTCCAACATTAGATTACTGAAAAAGACAGCTCTACCTTCCTGAGCTCTTGAAGCGTCATTTATATTCTAGAGAAATCCAGATACTACATTGTGAAGACACCCAAGCAGTCATCACAAAGAGTGAGAGATACAAAGACAGAGACAGAGAGAGAAAGGGTGAGGGGTATAAAGGAAGGGGAAGGGAGAGGGGGAGGAAAAGAAAGAGAGAAAAGGGAGGCTTCTACCAAGAACAGCACTTACACAGTGTGAGGAACAACCTCCTTAGAAGCTGTGATCCAACCTTGGCCAGCCCTCTAATACCCAGAGCCTCAAGGTGGAACTATCTCATATATTGGTTGTATTTTTTTTCTATTTTTCTAACTCACAGTCTAGAGAGCATGAATTTTTATTGCTTGTTTGAAATCACACTTTTGGGATTACTTGTCATACAGCAATGGGTAACCACATTATGGATTATATAGGATATAGTAATTTGTGTGGGGTGTGTGGTGTGTGTGTGTGTGTGTGTGTGTGTGTGTGTGTGTGTGTGTGTACCAACCACAGACCATCCACCCCCAAAATGTGGCAGGAACTGAGGAGAGATAATAGCTAGAGACTTAAACACTCTACTTTCAATGATAGATTAAAAGACCCTGCAAGAAAATTTCCGAGAAAATGTAAGAGTTCAACAATGCTGCAAATTAACTTGCCTAGCAGATCCTATGGGCCCCCCAATAGCAGTACTACCTCATGCTCCAACATGTTCTTCACAACTGCGCACAGTTCTTCTCCATGATGAGTTTGGACCACAGTCCTGAAGGACACATCCCAAAGATGTTAATTTACTGTGGGTGTAACTTGGTGATAGAGTGTCTACCTAGCATGTAGAAGACCCTGACTTTATTCTCAAGCACCACACAGAAACCAACCAAAGATCACAACTCAAAATGCTGAAATATAAACTGATCAAAATTCCTAAAGTCTAAAAATCCAGTCAAAATCTGAAAAACAGTAAGTGTACAAAAATAACTCAAAGCAATTCTTTTAAAGACACCTAATTGGGAGATAGAAACATAGACCAGTGGTTAAGTGCTTGCCTAGCATTACAAGGTACTAGGTTTGATGCCTAGCAACACACACACCTATCTACATTTTTTTAATGGAATACATTTGAGGGCAGGGTGGAATGGGGACATATCACCATAGAACCTTCATCTGGCAATGGATGGAGATAGAGACAGAGACCCACATGGGAGCACTGGACTGAGCTTCCAAGGAACAGTTGAAGAGCAGAAGGAGGGAGAATATGAGCAAGGAATATGAGCAGGATCACGAGGGGTTGATCCACCCACTGAGACAGTGTGCCTGAGCTAATGGGAGCTCATCAAATCCATCTGGACTGGGACTGAACAAGTATGGGATCAAACTGGACCCTCTGAATGTGGCTGACAATTGGGGCAGACTAATAAGCCAATGATAATGGCATTGGAATTTGTCTCTACTGCATGTACTGGCTTATTGTGATCCTATTCTATTTGGATGCACACCTTCCTAAGCCTGGATGGAGGGAGGAGGGCCTTTGACCTCCCACAGGTCAGGGTACCCTGCCCTCTCTCAGGACTGGAGGGGGAGGAGGGAGGGTAAGTGGGGGGGAGCGGAAAGAGGGGAGGAAGTGGAAATTTTGATTGATATTATTTATAAAGCAATAAAAAAGTATATAAATAATAAAAAATAGAATACATTTGAAAAACTTAAATCTTCACTTTGAACAATAAAATGAACAATAACATTATTTCTGCAAGCATAAACAGATACACCAATAATAATTATAATAGTTTTGAATGGTTATATTACAGTCCATAAAAAAGCTAAATGTTTGCATGTATATATGTGGTTGGTAATTGAATGCATACGGCCTTATAACTGCCATCATAAAAATTAAATGATAGAAATCTAAGTATTTTCATAATATTGTTTTAAAAATCACAATATGAAAATATTATTTTCAATTTTAAAATAGAAAATGAAAATCATAAATTACCATTGCCTATTCAGTCACCCAAAGGGTCAGGATCTTGAAAAACTGTATATTCTGTGCCTGCAGATAATACAGAAAGGCATCTTCTCATTTATTATTGGCCTTCCTATGACTTGACATATATTCTCAATGCTGACATGTAAGTTCAACACTATGATAATACACTTTTGCTGAGTCAAACCTGTAAATAATGCATGAAATGAATCACAAGTTGCTTAAAGTCTATAAAATTTACACTTTTAGTATTGAAAATGACAAGACAATGAAATATGTGGTATAGAAAAAAATGATAAAATGTAACACTGAGGATTTAAAATAATATGGGAGTGCTAAGGAAGTTCCTGTATTGCATGAGTGAGGCCCTAAGTTCAATCCCCAATAGTGCCTCAAAAACCAGACAATCTCGTATACTAATAAAGCCATGAAATTAAATGATAAAAATCTAAAGAAAAACTGAGGAAAAAGATGAACACAGAAAAGACACTTTATAGACAGAGAGTGGGCAATTGCATGAGAGGCAGTCCAGAGAGCTGGCTAAATGTCTATCATTAATTGTGACTTTAAATTTCAGGTCGTGCTGAAGGGCCACTCCTTTCGTTGGGATGCCATTCACATCTTTACATGGCAGATGTGTGCCTCATCCACTCAGGCTCACACCAAAATCTTCTCTGGACACACCCTCGGAGACACACCCCAAATACTACATAACCAGTTTCTAGGTGTTCATTCACCTGATACGATGCAGTTATAGGGCACACAACCAGCACCACATTAATCCCCTCTGAGGATTTGGCTTTCTCTCGCTCTCACGTGGCCTTTCGTTCCCTTAATAGAAGCTGCCATCTCAGGATTTCAACATTCCAAACTTTTAGCATTTGGGATAATGCTTTTAGCCTTTGGAATATTTTAACTTTGGAGATTTTAGAATCTCAAGCTTTTGGTGTTTCGGGGGTTCCAACATTTGGCAGTATGGCATTTGGGCTGTAATTTTTAGACTTGGCACCGTTCTAGCACTGACTGCATACTAAGCTATTAGGCAAGCCTCAACGTGCTTAAAATAAGGATCAAAAACACATAAAAATGTCCTCCAACTATTTGATTGTGAAATCAGAAGTCAGTAACAGAGAAGCATGATAAATCTACGTTGTGTATAAAGTCATTAAAGTAAAAAAGACCCCACAATGTGTGTAAAGTAATTTAACACACACTTACATAATCAATATATCAAGAAGAAACCACACAGGAAATTTCATAGATAATCACATATAAATACTTTGAGATGAGGGAAAACTAAAGGACTCACACCAAAATATTTGCAACATAGATAAGCAGGGCACAGAGGGAGGGTTACCCCGTGAAAGTAGATTTCAAACCAGTGATTCAACCTTCTACTTGAAGACAACATAGAGGAAGGGAAAACTAAACTCAAAGCAAAAGGGAGAGAGGAAGGAGAGAGAGAGAGAGAGAGAGAGAGAGAGAGAGAGAGAGAGAGAGGGGGAGAAAGGGAGAGAAAAGGGTGGAAGACCAATTAGAGAAGACACCAAGGGAATAAAGAATAGGAAAACAATAGAAATGATAAAACCTAAGACTGAAAGAACAACATGATTGATAGACATTTATCTAGACTATCCAGTGAAAGAAAAGAGACAAATTATCAAATCTGAGAACAATAGCATGGCTATTTTTATTTTATTATTATGAAATCTTATAGATATAAAAAGCATCTATAAGTATTAGCATAAACAACTATACCAAAACAGGTACTTTATAAAAAAGATGAGCAATTTCAAGAAAGATAGAAATTAGTCAAGAAGAAACAGAAACTCCGACTGGAGTTAAGAAGTTGAATTAGTAACAAAAGAATGTGAAGAAAAAAGGAAAGTCAAGGTGTCTTCGTCGTAAACTTTATCAGACACTCAAAGAATTCACACACACTTTTTCAAGAAGCTGAAACTCATGTCATTTTATCGAGACCGTGTTACCTTGATTCTAAATTCAGACATTATCTCTTGAATACAAACACAAGATTCTCAATAACATATCACTAGTATGATACCAGCCAGTCTTAAGAAGAATCATACACCATAACGGTGGTTTATCACAGGACTAAAAGGGTGATTTAACACCTGAAATCCCAGGGCTTGAGATGAAGGTGAGTACAAAGAATATTATCTAGAACAATGCCCCAAGTTCAACACCCAAGACAGGGGGAAAATTAATATATCACAATATAACAATGAAACAAAAGGCGAAAGTATATGTAATCATTTTGAAAAACAAATTAAAAATTTGATGAGATTCAGCACTACTTCCTAATTTAAAGAAGTACTCTATAAACTAGAAATAAATGATTATTTCTCAGTCTGATTAAAGATAGAGGTGGGGCACAACATAACACTTCAAATTAATGGTGAAACACTAAAAGTTTTTTCCCTAAAACCAGGAGCAAAAACACCAAAAACTGTTTTCCCTATTCACTTCCAATAACATTAGTGACTATAGCCAGAGCAATCAAACAAGAAAAGTAGAAGGTATTCTGACTGCAGAGAAAGAAGTAAAATTATCTCTTATTTGAGGGTACCATGATCCTATATAAAAAACCTTAAGGATCACATATAGAAAAAGCTCACAAATTCACAAGAAAGTCTATTGAAATTAATAAACATGTCCTACAGTATCATATTCAAAGTGCAACGACCAATGAAAATGAAAAACCATGTCTTTCAAAGCAGCACTGTCTTAGTGAGGGTTTCTGTTGCTGTGAAGAGACATATAAGAAAAAACATTTAAATACGGTTTACAGTTTAAGAAGTTCAGTTCATTATCATCATGGCGGGAGCATGGCAGCATGCAGGCAGACTACAAGGTGCTGGCTACATCTTGACACTCAGGCAACAGGAAGTGAACTGAGTGTCACCCTGGGCAAAGCATGAGCAACAGAGACCTCAAAGCCTGCTCCCACAGAGGCACACTTCCTCCAACAAGGCCACATCTACTTCAGTAAAGTCACACCTCCTAATAGCGCCACTCCCTTTGGAGGCCGTTTTCTTTCAAACCACCACAAGGACTAAGAATAATAAAATATTTTCCAATATGTTCACTAAAAGAACTTTAAAACATAAACTCTGAAAATTGCATTTTTTAATTGCAAGGAAAACTTTGGTAAATGGAGAGAGATATGCTATATTTATGGACGTAATGTTACTGCTATATGAAAATTCTTGAACCGATCTAGAGATTGACTGCAGTGCCAGCCAAATCTCAGCTGCTTTCTATGAAAATTTAAACGACACAGAATAGTCAAGATAATACTGAAACAAAAAACATAGTCATAGTCAAGATAATCTTGAAACAAACAAACAAAAATAGAGAAATTTTGCTTCCTAAGCTTAAAGCTTACAATATAGTCTGATACGTGTATAAGATATATAAATAAGTTAGTGGTATAAAATTGAGACTTCAGAAAAGCACATACATCTGTCATCAATAGATTTTTGACTAAAGTGAGAAAACATTTCTATAGTCTTTCAATAAACACTGTTGGGACACTGGCTGTCTGGATGAAAGAGAACGTAGTTGGAACCTTGCCTCGCTCCACATGACAGAATTAACTCAGAATGAATCAAAACCTATACAGTTCCCAAACGAGAGCACAGGGGTATGTTGCATGGGTCAAACAATGCTGCCTTTGCTTTGATACCAAAAAGCATGGGTACACAGGAAAAAAAATAGATAAGTTCGACTTTATTAAATTAAAACGTCTGTGCTTCAAACGGTACTGTTATGAAAAGGCAGCACACGGTATGCCAGCAAATAATTACAAACTGTGCATCTGATAAGGGACTTGTATCTACAATACGTAAGTAATCCCTACAACTCGATACAAAAGATCAAATAACGCAATTAAAATCTGGGCAAAGGGTATGCAGAGCTATTTCTCTAATAGAATAAGCATATGAAAAGTATTCACTATTATTAGCCATAAGGGAAATACAAATCAACCATAATGAGATATCACTTCTTGCCCACTGGGATGACTGTAATAAAAAGAACAAAACAACACTGAGTAGGTTAGGGAGGAAATGAAAGCTCCGTATACTGTTGGTGGGAATTTGGAGACGGCTGCAGTCACTTTGGAAAACAGTCGGAGGTTTTCAAACGTTAAACACAGCCAGAAAATCTTCCACTAGATAAGCAAATTGCTTGTCCATGCAACCCTTTTGAAAATGAAAATGTATACCCACAATTTATTCATGGGTGTTAAGAGCAGCATTGGCCATAGTAGCCATCAGTAGCTACCACAGCCATGGAGCCTCCTGTTTTAAAGCCATTTTAAAATGGAAGCTTTCAAATGAATCATTTTCAGAATCTTGGAAGGAAAGTTTCAAATAAGTGATTACCTTGCAGACAGTTTGTTCACCTCCAGATCCTTCAAGAGACACAGCTTGCTAGAACACAAAAATCTTGGGCTGAGAATGTAAGCCAGTGGTGGAGGTCTTGCTCAGCATGAGCGAGAATGGCCAGGTTTCAGTTACAGGACTCTTTTACAACTTATTTTTCATTGCCGCCACCCTACAGAGTCTTTGAGGCATTTGTCTGATTGTCCCCATGAAAATTTAATACAACAGACCTATGCTTTATGCATAAGCAGAACCAGTTTTGTCCCAGTTGAGAAATCATGTATTAGAGCAATAAATCCAAGGGACTATTCAAAGAAGGGGTTGAAAGTAAATGAAATACCAGACACCAGGGCCATTCACTCACACCACTGAAGTCTTTACATAACGATGTCGAATTAGTTAACAAAGAAAATAGGAGCAGATGGAAGTTAAAACAAACTAGAACAGCTACAGCCAGTGACTGGATTCATGTGGTGGCGAGCTATACACTGTACATGCCAGATTTTAGAATACCCATTCGAGATAACTGCTGACTATATAGTAAATGTCTTTATTCAGAAGAAGAAGATACTAATTATTTGTTATTTATCTGTGTTTGAAGAACATACCCCTAGATAGTTCCATGCTTTCACCAAAGGGAGGTTCCCACATCCTTACTGTCAACGTTAGAAAGCACACAGTATTCCTACATGGACGGGCTGTGTTGACCCCTCCACACGCTTTGTGACGTCAGTATCTCTTCATTTCCTGTGGGGGAGAAAATGAAGACTTTAAAGGAACAATGCACAAGTAGTTGTGGCATTGATACCATGCAAGAGTGAGAAAGGAGAAGGAAAAAGGCTATTTTAGAATCCACCAACCAAGGGGGAAGGAAAACAAAGAACACCCCTGAGGGAGGCCTGTGGAAGCCGCAGCTGACAGGAGCTGAACCTCTACAGGTGTTGACCCAGGTGCCAGGAAGCATCCCATCTTAGCAGTTCTCTCTGGACCACTCTTCAGAAGTCAGCTACATTTGCTAGCCAGAGCTAAGATGCTCAACGCTCATGAGAAGCCCTTCTAGTATAGAGTAAACAATAGGTTTTACTGTGAAGGAGAGGGAAGGGGAGAAGTGGAAGGAGGGGAAGGGAAAGGAGAAGAGGAGAAGGAGGAGGAGGAGGAGGAGGAGGAAGAGGAGGAGGAGGAGGAGGAGAAGGAAGAGTTAAGGAGATGGGTCAGTGGGTAGAGTGCTTTCTGATGCTCAAGTGTGAATACCTGAGTTCAAATCCCTAGCACTCACATTGCTTCTATTCTTTTTCCCTTTTCTTTTTTTGTCTCATTAGATGAACACCAAAATTTACTCTGTATCTTGGCTATTGTGAATAACTTTTCAGTAAATTTTGTTTGTTTTGATTTGAGATGCCATAAAAGGGACAGGAGGAATAGTTCGTTTTGGTATTTTGGGAGGGGTAGTTTGGGGTGTTTGTTTCTTTGTATTGATGGAGATCAGTCATGATGGCCTTAGCACCATTTTGGTCTTTATTTTGGTTTTTTGAGACAGGGTTTCTCTTTGTAGCCCCGGCTGTCCTGGAACCCACTCTGTACAACAGCCTGGTCTTGAACTCACAGAGATCCACTTGCCTCTGCCTCCTGAGTGCTCCAGCATCACCTGACTTTAGCATATATATTTTTTAAAGTCCAACACAGTGATATACATCTGTAACCCCAGTGCTGGGGAGACAGAGTCAGGGAGATCCCCAGGGTTTACTGACCAGCAAGTTCCAGGTTCAGCAAAAGACATCCCCAAAATATCAATAGAGAAGACACATGATATCAACTTCTGGCCTCCACAGCTGCACAAATGGGAGAGCCTACTCACACCCATGTACCTCACACACACACACACAGCAAGAGAGAGAGAGAGAGAGAGAGAGAGAGAGAGAGAGAGAGAGAGAGAGAATAGACCTAGCACTTGAAATCTTAGTATATTGCACAACCAATGTAGGCATCTTGTCTTGAAAGGCATCTTAGAATCTTAGACATGGCATCCCCAGATCACCTTCAGAAAGCATTGATAGATGTCCATGGGCAGAACCATAGCTCATATGACTGATGACATATTCAACATGGGCAAGGCCTTGTGGAAATGAGGCAAAAGAATCATAGAGGATTTTAGGATTCGATATATTTGATTTGTTATATTTGATCATAAACCCCATCGTTTTAAGTAGACGATATGTGTGATCCATTTAAGCGGCAAGCCCTTTTCAAAGCTTTGCCACACTTCTTACACAAAACCTTGTTTACTGGCGTGTCTATTTTGCAAAATCCTGTTTACTGGCCTATTTTGCTTCTTATTCTTTGAGGTAGCTTTGAAGAAGCTGATGGGAACTGTTGGGGACCAAAGTCCTCTCCTGGTCACACTGTCACCATTTGAATGCATTTCTGAAAGAATAAACGTGAGACTCTAACCCCTCCCTGCCCCCAGCCTGCAGCTCCTTCACAGCTGCCTCCCCATGTCTGGCTTCTGACCCCAGGCTGTCCTGGCCTTGGTCTGACCGTTCCCATCCTGCCTCTGACAACTGCTGGTGATCTCACCCCATCGCGGGGCCCAGATAGGACAGTTGTATTCTGAAAGGTCACCAGTCAATGGAGTGTTTGGAACTCCAAGAATTTCCCCACAGAAAACTATCATTATTAATAGTGATGATTCCCAGGCCCTTCCACAAAGGCCCCTTTAACTCACCACGGTGCCGCTGCAGATGGACTGAGCCACCTTCTTTCCCAAGTCTATGAAGTTGGCCTGGAGGCACACAGCAAAGAGAATGGGGGCCCCCCCTCGAGATTTAACAGTTCCCATGGAAATATGGATGGGGAAACTCGGGGTGGTGCAGAAAAGCCAGAAAAAAATGTTGATCGGTATCTCAAACTGAGGTCACTCAAGCAAAGGTGAAGGGGGCAGGGAGTTCAAGACACATAGCCCGGGGCACCTCTTCCCAGGAAGCGCTCAAAAAGCCAGAGCCACAGCAAACCAAGAGTCCTGGGGTCAGGGAGTGTGACCAGCTCTCTGGTTGTTACTGAGTAGACTGGCAAGGCTGTGGCACTTCTCTTGACTGCCCAGTACCTGCCCCTGATAACTCTGCTCCTCCCCTGTTTCTAACAGAGCTCCAGATGGCTCTCTGGTTCTTTGACTACGGCTTCCTGCTAAGGGTCCGCAGATTACTGACTTTTTGCATAGCGAGAGTGACTTTCTGCTGCTGGTTAGCTCCTATTTTGGTTGAAGGGGTAATTTGTTTTGGCTGCGCTACCTCCACACCGTTTCTGTAAGTATGCCCTCAATCCTTCCCAGAAATCCCTCTTTCCCGTGTGTTCCTCATGCCCAGAAATCAATCTGCCATCTTTTGTCATCTCTGTCTGATTTACTCTTCAGTGTTTCTTTAAATCTGGAGGTACCTCCCTGTTGTTAAGCATATATAAATCCCCAGAATCCCATAATCCCAAGGTGATGGCACATGGCTGTAATTTCAGTCCATGGGAGATAGAAGCAGGAAGGTCCTGTGTCTTGGATACACAGGGTGTCTGAGGCTAGTTTGGGCTACAAGAGACCTGTTTCAAACAAACAAACAAAATCAAAACCTTGAAATGTTAAGAGTTTTGTGTGTGTGTGTGTGTGTGTGTGTGTGTGTGTGTTGGTGTGTTGGTGAGCACACTCAGGTTTTGTGCATACTAGGCAAGTATTCTGCCAGGGGACCACACTCAGTCAGTTCACTTCATTCCTGAACAGACTCTTGAGTACCCCAAATTCCTCAGTGCTTAGGATCCACTAGGGCCTTTGCCATTGTCCTTCCTTGAGAAGAGAAAAAAGCACAAAACAAAACAAAAAACCTCCACAGTACCGTCTTCTTAGCACCTGCCGCTTCTGTCCCTCCAAAGTACTCATTTCCAGGCTGCATGTCTGAGAATCCCCATCTCCACACACTGCCCACGTGACTACGCGACCAGTGGGTCTAGAAATGCTGATCTGGCCACTCTGCTCCTCTGCTACCACAACCTTTCAGAAGACAGGCCTGCAGCTGCTCCACCCACATCCATCTGTCTGTCCTGAGACCTCAAGGCTTTGGCTGAACGCTCCTTACCCTTTTAATCGAGGCACAGGGACGTGATTCCTGGTGACAGGAACAACAGATAAAAACAGGTCACAGTCTCCACCCCGGGAATCCATGGGCAAATCTTAAAGTTACCTACCTGGACCAAGTTCAATCCATTTAGGGGTGGTGTTGAACTGAGAAGGCACCTGCCTATTGATAAGATTGCAGGTCTCTTCAGCGAAAGATGTGGAAACCCTCAGCCCTTTGTGGTGATCATTTTATTAGAACAGAGCCACGTGCACACCTCATCCCAACCTCATCAGGAGAAGCAGAAGCAGCCCAGAAGCCTGTATTGACAGGCATTTGTTACATTCAACTTGTATTCAAAAGCCGGGTTGATGGTGCACGGCTTCGATCCTGGCACTACAGGCAGGGGGGGTCTGAGTTAAGATCAGCCTGGGCTATACAGCTATCCCAAAGCCAGCCTTGTCTTCAGTAATAAGGACAACTGTCCCAAAAGCTTTGGAAGGGCGGGCCCAGCATCAAAGGCAGGAAAAGGGGCGGGGCGAGTGCATAGCACAAAAGGATTTTCTAGTCTCCCATCTGCCCTTCCGTGGCAGGAGAAATAGTGGAATGTTGGCTGCAGGACAAAACAAGTGGGATTTCAGATCTGGAAAAGTGTGACATCACACGAAGCTCTTAATGATAGCCAGTCTTCAGCTCAAACTAACACCAGGAGCCCACAGGAGGGTCTACGATTATTAAATGGGACAATATCCCAGATGTCTGGGAAGCGATGTCTTAGCAGCAGAGGTGGCTGGGAAAGCAGCTACTCCTGTTGTCCTTTGTTTTAACGTTTTCCTCCTCAACTTCCTAGCTCTCCCTTTTCTACAGAAGAAAGGGGCTAGGAAAAAAAAATCCTCTTTGTGATAGCTGCTCCAGTTTCTGCCCTGAGAAATCCGCTCTATTTATTAACCACGCCTCTCAGTGAAGAAATTCCACTAAAATTCCTTCAGGGCCTGGCTGCCTTTCAGCTTTCTCTCTGCACATTCTTGCCTCTATGTATGTCACCATCTTAAATAGCTACGCCTTCTGTGCTTTAATAAGGTCCCTTCTAGAATCTTTTTTTTTTTTTTTAAAGAACACAGACCTAGTTTTTCTAAGTTTCCAAATACCTCAGATTGTAAAGCTTCCATAATACTAATTAATTTCTTCTCTGCCTTCCCTGTGTCCTCCCTGGTCGACTAACAGCATAAGGACCGGCGCTGACCTCATTACAATAACTTCTTGCGTGGAATCAGAATGATCCCTCCAGGCTGGTTGTTTGAATTCCACCTCCTCCCAGCCTGCCTCCGCCTGCAGGCACCACGTTAAAGATTTAGGTGGGCTTTCCATCAGACATTCCTATTCTTTCCAGGTCCCAAATTTGGGCTATTAAAATTTTTAAGAAGACATATTGTTTCTTTGGCGAGTTCACGACGTGACCAACCATGGCACCCATCTGCACGAAAGATCCTAAACAATGTAAAGCATAGCTCTGAATTACTGTCAGCCAAGAGAAGAAAAAAATGGGGGGGGGGAGAGAAAACGGTAAACATCCTATTGTCCTCCTTAGACAAGAGTTCGCTCAAAAAGCTTTTAGAAGCTCTTAGGAGGAACATCCCACCCTTAGGGCAGAAGCAGTCGGCAAACATTTCATTTTGATTGGACCCAGATGGAAGCTTTGGAGGCGTGGTCTTGTGAGAAAAATCCCAGAAAGCTTTGCACAAATTCAGATTGGTGAAGTGTTTCATAAATGCACTCTTCCCATTCTCCACCCTCACCCCTCTCGCCTGCTTCAGTTACCTCCAACACCTTGCTCACTAATCGTAGCAGAACCCAGTACTGAAAGAGAGAATGGATAGGCCCTCCTTGCAGATGACTGCACAGGGTAAAAAACACCCCTGTCAACATGCTGGACCCCTTCAGTGACCACTTTCGTGACCTTTGGACATTTCCCATGTGGCTTCTGTGAACTCTGAAGGTAAGAGTGCTTTGAGCACTGCTTCCGTCTTGCACAGTGCTATTGAAATAATAACTTGGGACTTGTGGTGACCCTCCTCAACCTCACCCTTGCTCTGGCTCTCAGACTTCTCTCTCCTGGGTGTGAGACTTTCTTCACCTAAACAGGAAAGCACCACTTTCACTGCCGTTCACTTCGTGGTTTGCATCATCACGATACCCTGGATGCCTCCATTATTAGTGCTGGGATCTTGCTGAACTGTGCCCCACAGTACACGTTCAGACTCACTAAACCTGTTAGTCATCTCATACAGGTGAATCTGGAGCCTGGGGAGAGACTTAGGAGCCCTCACTGGAAGCTCTACTTGAAGACTCCCCTGCTACCCTAAGCTGTGGCAGCCAGGGATTTGTATCCACCTTGATCTTTATGCCCTTTGAAACAGAGTTCCTGATTTCCTCCAGATCTTCAGCTCTGCTCCTCACTTCTCTGGGCGAGCCTCTGGGCCTCACATCCAGTCTTCTACACCCTGGGAATCCTTCTCTTCCCTGAGAGGGATGCCTTACTCTTGGATGACAGAAGTCCTCTGGAAGAGGAATGAATGAGGCGACGCAGCCTTGGAGCTGCTGATGGCTCTCTTCCTGCCATAGTGAGAGGGTGCAGGGGGTCAGGCTGCATAATGAGGCCCCATGTGGCAACAGGCAAAAGAATCCACTGCCCTCAACCCTGAGGCAGTGGCGCCTAAAGGTCTTCCTTTAAGCTGCTTGAGCGAGTTCCCTTTGGTAAGCCTCCGGCATCTTAAAATTCATAAACATGTATCCCTTAGCTTGTACTTCAGATCGTTGTCTTCAGTCACTTGGGACCCGAACCGCCTCCACTAGAGCCTCTTCCCTGTGAATGACTGATAGACATGTTTTGGGGGCTGCATCAGCGATAACAGAATAATAGCAAACATGGGAAGAGGACCACACACTATTCTAAGAAGCATGAGTGTGGCCCAGACTGAGGAGACGTTGTGGAGATATTAGAAAGCATTAGAGAGCTTCCAGGTGAGGCGGTTAACCATGAGATTAGCGAAGACACACAAAGGTTGATGCTGAGGAAAGGAGAAGGTAAGAAATCACAGCACTGAAAAAGCGGAGCTGAGGGAACAGCAGGACAACCAGAGGATAACATTTAATCACAGAAGACCAGCAAGGAATGTCCCCTCAGTGGGAACAGGTCTAAGGAAATTCCATTTGAAACATAAGCTTCAAAGAGAATGGGGACTTATTTCAAGGTCAAAGCAATACAACTGGGGCCCAAAGCCAGGTCAAACACATGACAGCTCTAGTATGGTCTGGGCCTCCAGAACATCACCAGAAACACGAATTGGGGGGGTCCCCATTATGTCTATATATCTACCTAATGCCTCTCTCTCTCTCTCTCTCTCTCTCTCTCTCTCTCTCTCTCTCTCTCTCTACTTAATCCTCTCTCTCTCTCTCCCTTCTTCCCTTCCCCTCCCTCCCTCCTTCCCTCTCTCCCTCCCTCCCTCCCTCCCTCCCTCCCTCTCTCTCCCTCCCTCCCTCTCTCTCCCTCCCTCCCTCTCTCTCCATCTTTCTTCTCCCATAATCAAGTGGGACATTAGTGGTCCTTAATCTTTAAGTTCATGCTGGCTATTTTGTTTTTGAAATGCATCTAGTTTGCAAGAAATTGTGCTAGTAGGGGCTGGAGAGATGGCTCAGTGGTTAAGAGCATTGCCTGCTCTTCCAAAGGTCCTGAGTTCAATTCCCGGCAACCACATGGTGGCTCACAACCATCTGTAATGAGGTCTGGTGCCCTCTTCTGGCCTGCAAACATACACACAGACAGAATATTGTATAATAAATAAATAAATATTTTTAAAAAAAGGAAAGAAATTGTGCTAGTATAGTCAAATAAATATGGAAGTTAAAAGACAAGCAAGATATAGTCAATCCAAGATGTTTGGATAGCTCAGTGGTAACGTGCAAACACCTCACACGCATGAGGAGGACCAGAGCTTCAGTCCTATCCAAATTAACCTTATCTCTAAAAGTGTGTTAGTGACTTCTTCCTGTGGCCGTGATAGAGAATACCATGACCAAAAACAAGTTAAGGAAGAGTGAGCTTGTTAGGACTTACAGTTTCCGAGGGAGAGTCAGGAGGCACGGCAGCAGACAGCCTGAGCTGGAAGCAGAGAGATCATGTCTGCAATCAAAAAGTACAAGGCAGAGAGAGCAAACTAGAAGAGGGATGAGATTATAAATTCCGAAAGCCCACCTCCAGCTAAGCCCACATGCAGCAAGGCTCCACCTCCAGCGAGGCCCAGAGCAAACTGTTTAGCCGTCCTGCTCCTCAATGCTCTCTTGTAATGTGAGGACAGGAACGGTGCACCAGGTATCGTAAGGGCTGAGTTAGTACATATGAAGAGCTCCCACAACACCTGCTAAACTACAAATGCATGAAAGTCACCAAGTTGGAAATTTCCAATGCTGAGAAGGGCAAGCCAGATTCTTTTCCCACAATCCTCTTCTTGTGGCACCATGGGTTAAGAGAACAGGTTAAATCAAGACAGAGCCAGGAAATGCCAAGCCCATCTTTCCTTGCCTCTCCCTTCCTGCCTCTGTGCAGGCCACCTTCCCGTACCTCTTCCTCTTTAGCTGCTGTTTCTTCTGTCTTGAGCCTTTTGACAGTGGATTCTCTTTGTTTGTTCCATTTGAAATGTAATTCCTTCCAAACTAAAAGCAAAGAGGATTAGTTTGTTCTCCTCAGCACCCATGCTGTTTGCAGGCTGGGCGTGGCTGATTGGTTGGCTCTGTCGATGGATGAACTCATTCTTCCAGCGGTTTTTAAACTGTCGAGAAGGTCCAGTGACTGGGTTGTAGTCTAGTGTGTGCAAAGCCTTGGGTTCAATCTACAAAGAAAGATGAAAGAGCAAGAAGAGAAAGAGTGTGAGAAAGGAGGGGGAGCAGCGACTAAAAGATCCAGGGTCCCAGAGAAAACTATGGCAGCAGAGTTTTTTTTTTTTAATTTTTAATCAGTTTTTCCATACAATAAATTTTGACCATGCTTTCTCCCTCCCCCAACTCCTTCCAGAATCTCCCCACCTCCCTACCCATCCAACTTTACATTTCTGTTCTCTTTGTAAGATCCAGAGGTGTTTGAATGAATTTGGCCCTGGAAGATAGATTCCAAGGGTACTGTCTTCCAGATCCAACAGGACGGATGCCCATAGACCAGCAGCACACACAAGAACTCCACAAGTTCCCGGCACTGAGAAGGAGACATGGACACGGGGTTCTACCTGGAACCAAGAATCTATCTGCAATTGATGCTCACTGGCAAAGGGAAAATTAGTGTCCTCTAAGGGAGTGTCATTGGCTATACTGAACACACTCTAAGGCAGACCCCATGCCCAGGAGTAGTTGACCTACACAAGACAAACTCCGTGGCTTATGCATTTGTGTGTGCATGTGTACTTTTTGTTTTGTTTTCTTCCATTTTAGCAATCTTCTCTTCTTAGTCTTTTGCTTATTTGTTTTCATCTTTTGTTGTTTTTAGAGAAAGTGACAGAGAGAGACAGAGAATGAGAACATTGGGCTGGAAAGATGGTAGCTAGTTCAGTAGCTAATCACACTCAGAGGACCAGCGTTTGGTTTTCAGTTCCCAGAACCCATGTCAGCAAACTCACAACCACCTTTAGCTCCAGCTCTGGCGGACCCACTCAGTGTCTTTGGTCTCTATGGCATCTGCACTCATATGCACATGTCCACAGATGCCCACATACATGTGGGTAGTTAAAAATAAATTCTACAAAACTCTTACCTAGTATTCTTGGGGAACCCGACGTAAACATTGGTGCCACCAGAAACTTGCAGGGGAAGCCTGCACAAAGCTGCTGCAAAACACACCTGAGGCTAGGCTGTCAAAATGCTTGAGAATTTCAGTCTGGCTAGAAAGCATTTTAAATAAATCCTAACCCAATTAATTTACCTCCTATAACCTTGTGTTAGAAAAATTCCCCAGACGCCCCTGAAGACTGATATTTCTCCCATGTACATGTTCTTAATCCCCTGCTATTGAGTGTGAACAGGACCCACAGCCATGAGCAGCAGTCGATCTCAGGATTGGGCTGCAACGGTGAAGGACTTTGCAGAGGTAAACCACGGTCCTCTGGCGTCCTGTTGATCTTAAGTTCATACAAAAGAACTTGGTGGGCCTGGACTTAACAGGTAGGCCTCCAGCAGGCGCCAAGTCACTATGGTGACTCTCCACTGGCCTTGAAGAACCCTGTTATGTAAGAGCTATGTGTCCAGGGCCAGAAAGCAGGCTTCAAATAGACAGGATACCTCCAACCATCAAAGAGAGAAAAAGTGGGGTCAGTCCCAAAATTCAAAGGATAGAGCTCTGGGAACACCCATATGGTTTGGAAGCAAACCCTGGCTGTCAAGTGAGACGACAGTCTCCATCAACACCGTGATTTTTAACCTTGGGGACCCAGTCAAAGTGTACTTCGACTTCCGGCCCAGAGAAATGGGATGATACTTTATGAGGGCCATTCTAAGTCACTGAGTTTGTGCTTCTTTATTTAAGTGACCGCTTACTTGTTGAAATTGCAGCAAATGTTCCAAAAGATGAACTTGAATGACTAGAGGGGGACCGGGAGCCAAGGAACCTGAGGAGAACTTCCTCAAGATGGCATAGGGTTCTCCATTCAGATAAACTAAACCAAAAGCCTGGCAAAAGTCAGCCCGTGGGGAAGGACGCCTGGAGGTGACCTGTGGTATTCACAGCCCAAGGGACAGCTGAGTGTCTGGGAACCTAGTGCAGGTGTGTCAGAAACACCTGTGAGCAGCATGAAAGAAAACTTTATGAACACGTAGTAAGGCCACAGGAACAGGGGACAATGTCATTTGCAGGAAAATGGCTGGAAGTGGAGACTCACCATGTTAATCCAAAGAACCAGACTCACAACACAAAAATTGGGGGCTGGGAGGTGGCTTGGTGGGTAATAGTATCTGCTGCATAAGCATGCATACCTGAGTTCAGATTTGAGGGCCCATGAAGGGGAGGGGAGAGAGATCCTGTACGACTTAATGTCATGTGCAGTCTAGATTCACACACGTGTGTGACAGGAGAACGAAAGGGAGCCATTTGGGGACGAGAAAAGACAAGAGGGAAGGTCCGAGGAGGGCAGGGAGGGGCCAATGAGAACAGTGACATAGATGTCACAGAACTCCATGCTTTATACGCTAAAAATACTAGTTAAGAAAAAGGGCTGAAACAAATCATACCTATCTTTGGATTTTGAATATGAAATCACACTCATTCAAGAAAGTTTGCGGAGAACAGCCACGAAAACATTTTAAAAGACGCGTTGGTAATATAGTTTTCGCCATATGTACTTGGGTTCTCTCTTGTTTTGTGTGTCTTCATGTGTTTTGTTCGAGACTGGGTATCACGGCATACCTGGTCCAGGCTAGCTTTCAACTCTGGCTCCTTGCATCTGCTTCAGGATTGTTGGGGTTACCGTTGGTAATGGCACACTCTGCTCTTTCTCTTTCTCTAACCTAGTCACTAACACCCTTGTTCATTGCATTTCTCCATCGGAAACACTTTCTAAAAACAAATACTGCAGACGATAAACCGTGAGACTGGCTCATCTCACGGCGCATGCGTGCAGTGGTTTACTTACCTAGCCTCCTATCAGCAACAGTTAAAGTTCTTCCTGATTCAAAACTAGGTACTCTGAACCTAGGTAGAACCTTCAAGCACAAAAACCCTCAGGGAATGCTTTAGTTCCTGGGACTTCTTGCCTGGCATTTGACCACATTCACCACGGAAGAGTCTGAAATGAGCAGGGTAGCGGTTCGTGCTGGCCGACAGCCTGTCTATTCCCCCACCAGTTCGTTTCCTCGGTTATCCCATAACTCGCTCTCCTTGTTCAAACATGCACCGGCTCCATCCAGTTTATCTGTTCTCACTGCAGTTCCTCCCGTGGGAAATCTGTTCTTTTCTGGCCTCTCCCTCTACCTCCTTTGTAAACAGTAGGTATCATACAAGATTTGCCCTAAGCAATGTTGACTTTCTCCTTACAGAAAGGCCTGCTCAGTCTGGGGGAGGGAGGGGTGATGGTGCTACTGCCCCTCTTTTCTGAGTTCTGCAAAGTGATGCAAAGTGAGCCCTGCAAACCTCCCACCCGGTGACCTTGTTTTCCTGACTCTTTCTCCAGCTGACTTTGTCTGTCTCTCCAGCTTGCCTGTCTACACCGGCACATGTTAGCAGGCAGCATGGAGAAGCCACAGGTGTGAGCACATGGGAATGTGAAGGCAGGCCTTGACTTCAGGCCCACCCTTGATGGGTGACTGGCATGCTGGTGGGAAAGGCCCCTTCTTCGGTGCCCTTTCTGGCATCTTTGGTAGTCAGTACTGTGTGACAACATGGATGTTTGCAAACACACCTGCAGACATGTGCCAGTTAATCCTGAACCCAGAGACAAGTTACGTTACCATTGGCTTCAGTGCATTCGTCTGCAGCACGTGACTAATAATGTTCTTGCCACTGTTGAGTTCTAGAACGGATTAATATCGCAATGTTTGGCCCTTGCTATCATAGGCTTTGATACACCATAATGAGGTCAAATTAAAGCCATGTCTATACATAGGTTGTGTCTAATTGAGGATGTTAATGAAATCCGGAACGGTTTGGGATTCCAAAGTTAAGGGTAGGGGTAGAGAAGGTAGAGCCAAGAGGAGGGTATTTTCATTTGAAGAGAACAGTATATGCAAAGAGCTTGCACTTAGAGGGAGCTCAACTCAGGAGTTGCAACAAAAGGCAGCACGGATGGAGGGTGGATTATCAGAGGTGCAAGAACTGGCCAGATGTGGCGGCATGGCGCGTGTGATTTAGCTCTCAATCCTGAACACGGTAGAAAATCATTCAAATAGATCCAGCTGGGACGAGGACTGAGAAGGCGATAAGATCGTATTTGCATTCCAGATGCTGGTCCTCCTGGGAGCAATTCAAAGATGGAAGTGGGGACAAAGCTGTAGATATGGGACTCTGGCTAGCAGGCTGCGCCACGAGGGTTAGCAAGGAGTGAGGGTTGCGTAGACAGGCTGGGGGCTCTAATGGTGGACAGAAGCGGACAAAGTGGAAAGGTGTGAGCTGAAAATGAAGACAGCGCAGATGCCAAATAAGACAGCAAGGACCAGGCGTGTGCGCAGGATGTATTAAGGGGCACTGCCCAAGAGGAGCCTTGCAAAGGGAAATGGTTTGAGGAGATCGTGGTAGGTGGACTTGTTGGGCAAGAGGCTATGTATGTCAGTCTGCCTTACAAGGTGGTGAGAGACGGGGCATGAATGGAAGTGTGGGTGCTGGGCATGAACAGTTGTGTCCTGGTCCCTGGGTGCGAGCTAAGAGTGTTGGTTCCTTCTGCAACTCCTGGGTGGCGTTCATGTGCAGGCAGGGCTGATAACCCTTGTACTCCATGATCAGCTGGGAGATGGGAGAGGAGAAATCGGGAGCTTTTACATGTCAAGCTGATCTTCAGGCACATTCTCGGCTAGCTTGCCCCCTCCCTTTCTGGTTAATGCTGACGTGGCTCCATGGTCCTCTGGCTTCATGCAGATTCCTTGAAAGACTCTAAATGCTTCTCAGTTCTATCCCTCGCTTTCTATCTACTGTTAGGATTCTCTTTACCTTCTTAAATAGAGCAAAGGCCTGACAACTCCTTCAAGCCCGCTTACTTGCGTGTGGTATTCCTTCATATATGGGAAACAGCACGTAAGTGCCATATACGTTCATCCATGACATTCCATGTCTTTGCCCTACCACTCCGTCCCATCCTCTTTTGTACTACTCAGACCCTGATGGAGTGAATAAGTACTCTACCTAACAGACACCCTATGGAGTCTTCCTAAAGGAATCTAATCTTTCCACCCTAACTCCCCTTCACACTTTTCCGCATAGCTACCTTGTCTGAAATTGTGGGTGAGATCATGCCCGCATCATCCTTATAGAAGGCTCTGGAGTACCGGTTGGTGAGCAGACCTCATTTCGGTCCAAGTCTAGTGGAACATTAGATTCACCTGAAAAATACAGAGTAGAGAGAGAAGAAGGAAGAAGATGGGAAAAGACAAGGAAGGAGAGGAGGGAGGGATGGAGAAATGGGAGGATGGAGGGATGAAGGGAGGAAAGGAAGACGAAAGGGAGAAAGAGAAAGAAATCGGGCAGGCAGACAGGCAGGCCCAGTTTTCCAAGTCTAAGGCCCAGAAAATTGGTTTTTAATAATTCTTAGACAGATCTACTTTTATTACTTTTCTTCCTTTTAATATTAAATTTTCTTAACCTTAAGTGTATTTTGTATATAATGGTAGATCCTCATACAATTTTAAGGTCTTGTCTGTTTGGTTTTGTTTCTGTTGTTCTAGAGATTAAAGAGAGAGCCCTGAGCATGCTGGGTAAGGGCTATTAATAAACTACATTGCAGTTCCACATAGAAGTTCCAGAAGTAGAGTGAGTCCGTGCTGCAAGCTGCCTTCTGTGGTAACAGAAACTGCATTCACTCACCTTTTCCCAGGTGCACCACTTCTCCAGTTAAACCTTGTGGTAGTTTGAAAGAAAATGGTGCCAAAGGGAGTGGCACTATTAGAAGGTGTGGCTTTGTTGGAGTGGGTATGGCCTTGATGGAGGAAGTGTGTCACTGTGAGGATGGACTTTATTGTCTCGTGTGTGTTCAAGCCACTCCCAGTGACTCAGTTCACTTCCCATTTTCTGTTGGATCTCCAGCACCACGTCTGCCTGCATGCTGCCGTATTCCCAGTCGTCACGGCCCTTGCCATGATGATAATGGACTAAACCTCGGAAACTGTAAACTTCCACCTCAGTGAAATGGTTTCCTCTATAAGCATTTCTGTGCTCATGGTGGTGTGGGAGAATTGTCTGTATTCTGTCAATCATATTTTAATAAAATGCTGATTGGCCAGGCAGGCAGTATAGGCGGGAAAACCAGACAGGAAGGAGAGGTGATGCAATGAGAACAGGAGAATTCTGGGAAGCAGGGAGGTTCCTCTGTCACTCCTGCGCAGACCACCGAAGAGGCAACATGTAAGCTGTCACATTGAGAAAGGTACTGAGCCCGTGTGGCTAACATAGATCAGAATAATGGGTTAAGATAAGTCATAAGAACTAATAAGTAGCCTGACCTAATGGACCAATCAGTTTATAACCTTATGAAGTCTTGTGTGTGATTTTCTTTGTTGCTTGCCAGCTGTTGGGGTACTTGGAGGGATGGAAACCCCAACAAGCCGGCCCCCTCATGTTACATCATGGTGTCTCTTCACAGCAATAGAAATCTCAACTAAGACAAGCACTTAGAGGAACCAAATCATACAGTGTGCAACACTTTGAATTGGGTCAGTCACGACAATTCTACCGACTCTTTATCTGTACTGTTGTGTGTGTCAGCTATAAAGGTCTGGTTCCTTCCAACTGCAGAGCCATGAGACACGATAGAGATGTGGCATTGTTTGTTTAATCAAGGACTTCTAAGATGTTTGCAGCTTTTTACTGTTACGAACAAAACTACTTTGAATATTTGTCAAATGTTGTTGCACATCCAAGACTCTATTTCTCTGGTAGAAATGCTCAAGAGTATGGGTAGTGGTTGTGTGGTAGCTTATGTTTCTAAAGGAACTGTACTGCCTTGTGGTAAGGATAGTTCTTCCAATACTATTATAATCTGAATGCCAGACAACAGGGAAAAAAAGCAATTAAATTTCTTATATAACCTTCCCCTGTATACATAATTATGTCACTAGAATTTACTGCTAAAGTTTACCAGACAATGCCTCATGACAGAGGACCTGGAAAACGTTCTTTCTTCTGAGTGTGTTGCTGTTCTAAATGAAGCTGGATTATGCTGCAGTAACAAAATCTCCCAAATCTCAGAGGCACCTTTAATGATTACTTGACCCTCCTTCACTGGTTAGGGCTCTCTGGTCTGGGTGATACTCACTCTGAAGTGAAGAACTCACATCAAGAATATCACTAGTTATCATGTCATGTAGGAAGAGAAGAGTGGGGAGACCATGCCCAAATTCAGTTTCTGAAAATCTGCATCTTGGTCAAAGCATGTTACATGACATATGACATCTCACAAGGGGACAGGAAGTACAATTCAACCATTTCCTGAAAGAGGAAGACAGAGGAACATTTATTATACTGGTTAGTTTAGATTTCGTCTTCCTACAACTTAGAATCACTTGAGTAGAGAGCCTCTCCAGAGACATTGTCATTATTGCCTTAACTGACATGGGAAGACCCATGGAGATATGTAACATGGAGGGAGCCTGCTTGTTTGGGCTTCTTGGTTCTGCCCAACCACCCCAGCTGTTTAGTCCCAGAGAAAAACCACACAGAGATTTCTATAAGTTATAATGCTGATTGGCCCTTAGGTCAGGCTACTTATTGGCTAACTCTTACATCTTGATTAACCCATTTATCTGATCTATTTTAGCCATGTGGCTCAGTACCTTTTTCAGTGGGGCAGCTCACATCCTGCTGCTTCGGTGGCCTGGGCAGGAGTGGGGGAATCAGCTTCCTCCTCCCTAGAATTCCTCCTGCTCTCCTTGCATCATTTCCACTTCCTGTCTGGTTTTCCCACCTACACCTCCTGCCTGGCCAATCAGCGTTTTATTTAAAACATGATTGACAGAACACAGACAATTCTCCCGCACCACAGATACGCATGGCAGCTTCTGTCAGCAGTACAGTCACAAAAGGACACAGAAGGAAGACAGGAGATGAGGAGATGAGTCTTGCTCCCTGTCATTCCCCCGCCACTGAGTTGATTTGCTCTGTTAATGCTGCTGCCAATTGATGCCTTCTCTGTTGCTCAAACCAACATTTCTAGGCTTCCAACGTGGACTGAGGACCCGTGACTCTTCAGGAAACCTCCATGTCTTTAATACCAGACTGGGACTCCTGAGGCGCCCAGATTGGTGCCCTAGGGGACATTTGGCTTCTCTAGAATGAGACGGTCGTTGCTGGACTGCTCTGGCTGCCGAGGTACCCAGCCTCAAGGACTGAGCAACCGTCAGGTTCTCGGGCTCTCAGCTGTGGCAGAGTTGCTGTTACTAACACAACTGTATTGCATAAGATGATTTAATAAATTCATTTTTGTAAAATTTTATTGGTTCTGTTCCTCCAGAGGAACCTGACAAATGCAGCTAAGAACTGTGGCTAAGGACTTAGGGGAGTAAAGGAAAGAAGGATTAATGGATGTTGGAGTAGGATGGGGTTTCTCACAATCTCTTGCTTTCACATGCTTCTAACCGGCTTTTGCCTCGCTGGCTTCTGTGTACTGTGGATTCTTGGGTTTTAATGTGCACCTACATACACTCTGGCATTTTTATCACTGAATCCATTTGTTAATGGGGCTTCTTTCCCAGAAAAGCCTTTTCCCACTGAATGCCAATATCTTAAAGCTCCCGCTTAGATGATCTTAACCCCCTGACCAGTGTCTCACGGTGTGCTCTCTCTACTGGAGCAGCCTCTGCTAAGCAACAACCCAGACCCACCATTTAGGACGCAACACAAGACAGCCATCTCTGCTCGTCTCTTAGGGTCCAGACCAGCTGTGGAGAGCAGTCCCATAGGCTCTGACTAGTACCTTAGCATTGTCCCACAAAATCATCAGTATCTGGAGGGCTCCATTTCGTACTTCATTTGTTGTACGAAGTCAGGTGACCTTGACTGTCCACATTCTAGCCCTTTTGCCTATAGAAAAGTCAAAGACAAAGGCACAATGCTCTTCTCTTAAAGACTTGGCTTATTAGCTACAAAGAAGACTTCTGTTTACAGCCCTTTAGCCACAACTCCTTAGTGACTATCATTCAAGGAGTCTGGGAAAGTAGACTTACCCTGAGCAAGCATGTGCTCAGGTCAAAGCTGAGTTGTTTACCAATGATGACGTGATGTGATGCTGTCATGGCAGGGGCGGGCACAAACAGCAGGCTCTTGGAAAGATGAGCATGGCAGTCTGATGTTTCACCTTCCCTGGTAGACACCAGTCAATCAAATGTCTCTACTATTGAAGAATTCTTAATGTAAACTGTAAACAAGACAGAGAGACATGGCTCCCACACTAGTGAAACTCCCAAACACAGAATACCTACCACCAGGAATCTATGATTGAAAATTCTCATGAGTAAGTACAACAGAGAAACGTTTTGCCAGAGAGAGGCTGAGGGGGGTTGGAGATTATACGGAAGAAGGGATGAGGAATTCCTAAACTTAGAGGGTGATGGGAGAAGTGTGACCGTGAAAGGAAGCACAGAGATGAGCTAGCTGGGTACTGGACCATTCCACTGTATAATGGACCATTCCAAGAGGGTGGGGACATACCTGCCAAGTCCCTGACAGAAAAGGCAGCAGGACAGCCAGGGGAGTTGGCACCTGGTAAGGAGAAGACGAGTGTGAGATTCAGCTGGACATGTGGTCAGAGGCCTTGCAGCTCAAAGGTTAGAGCTTGACTGAGCAGATGTTGAGGTTTAGGAGGAAGAGTGTCTACCATATTGTGAGCACATAAGGAAACTAGAAATTGTGGGGGGTTTTTATAACTTGTGTATTATATTTTTTCCTTATACTACCTTGCCATTGTCTTCATTCTTTGTATAATTATTTTTCTTTGAGAAATTTTCCTTTTCTTATTTGGATGCACACAATAATGTTTGCCTTCTTCTGACCTGGTTCAAATTCACCGGTGATTTTTCTTCCTTCTTGGTCCCTGTTTATCGTGGTTCTCTTTTCTAAAGGAGACAGAAAACTGTAGGACGGTTCACTTAGGAGAAATAACTAGTCATTTAATATCGAGGCATTCTTGGCCAGTCCCCAGTCTTCCTTCTGAGGCAACCTCATTGGGCCTACTTTATGGTTTACAGGGTAGGTGTACTGTACACTGCTGATGTCTCTGTTGGTTTTCACAACCCTACAGACAGCATTGAAAGAGGTGTCATTGAGGATTTCCTAAGGCTACTATAGCTCACTTTCTGATTGGAAATTGGTCTTTAACTCCTGGCAACAACATCCTCACACTTGATCTAGCTGTGATTTTACCAGACTTTCTTGTACACCTCCCCAAATAGAGGAACCTTTGCTTCAAATTCTGGATCTTTTGCCTTCTGTTTATCTTGGTATTTGCTAGCTTTATAAAAACATTGTCATGACACGTCGAGGCATCAAAGGCCATTTTATTTTTCAAAGAGGGAGAGACTAAGAGGATGGACAATAATTCAGAGAGGTGAAAAGATCAAGGAGCAGCTTTGGAGGATTGCAGGAGAAGTGGCTGAGTTCCCCTTAAGAGGGGAAGAGGGACATGTATTGGTCACCTTTTGTGTAAATCGTGTGATTGGTGCTAGCACGCAAGTCTGCACTGTCAAAGAGTCAGAGGGGGGGTCACATAAAGATATTTCTTCAGCTGAGTCTTGAGGCACAACATAAGATGGAGAGTATGGCTTAGAGGGAGATTCCAGGAAAGACAAACAGCATGGATACAGCAATACAGAGATGAAGACAGACAGATATGGGCCTGGCAGACAGGGTGCAAGAGGATAAAGCATCAGGATGGAGACTGCATGGGTTGCAGCCTGCAATACCAGGGAGCTACTGAAAGACTTTAAGCAGACTGAGATGTGGAAATCTGCAGATCAGAAGGAGCTTCCTAAAGGTAGCATGGAAAAGAAATGGGACAGAGTGATACTGGAAACAGGAAAGCTGAATCATGAAGTAGTCTATCTGAGAGTCAGTGAAAAACTGTCCTCGAATAACAATCATGAGATTGGAGTTCTTGAGGAAGGTACAGCCATGGAGGCAGAAAGAGGGCGCCTTGTGGAGAAGACTGGATGAGAGGAGTGATCAGTAGTTAGGGAGCAAAATGAACCTCCTAACTGGTGACTGGCGCTATAGAGTGACACAGATCGAAGGCTTAAGCAATACAGGAGGGAGAGTACGTTTGGGCCAGCTGACTTGAACGGGTAGAAAGTAAGCTGCCTTTACTTGCAGTCCATTCCCATGCCAGTGTTACCACACTGGATGCAAAAGCTAAGAGTGAGAGAGATGAATAGAGAGTGGGGGCAGCTAGGATAGATGGGCAAGGACTCACAGCGGTGTAGTACTTACAGCGGGGCAGCTAATGCATGAGTACCATCAGAATATATACAACCACTGTGGCAGTGACCTACAGGTGTAGGAAAGATCATTAAACTACATAGAAGTTTAAAATGTAACAGAAACACAACACTAACATTCAATTAACAATCACACAAGGCCAGAAGAATATCAAGAATGCAAAGATTTAAAATACATAATAATTATGACAATCCGGGGGCTGTGGCCCTTCTCTAAGTGACCAAAGACATGATCACTGGAGGTCAGACAAGCTGATGCGACACCAATCACAGTGCCATGCTCTATGAAATGCACAAAATCTGTGAAACATCCTTGCCCAAGATGTGTTTAACTTGAATTTAATTAAGCGATTTTATATCCCAAATCCACATTGTTAAAAATGAACAGTTTAGAAAGAAATCTGGGATCACCAAGAAAAAGAAAAAAGAAAAAGAAAATCAGGGGCATTCTAGGAAAAACAAAAACAAAAAACTGGTCTTGTCATCTCAATAAGTCATTATCATGGATCTGATAGAAGCTAAGAGAGACTGAAGACAAAATAATCGCATGCAACGAGGGAACTCTGGTTGGATTTACTGAGAAGAAATAACGATAAAAAGCCATTTGGGGGACAAGTGCAGAGAGGCTCTGATGGGCGGGACAAGACGGAACATTGGAGTAGTATTGTTAATTTTATGAAGTTGTTAGGAGGTTAAGGTTTCTAGAAGAACAACCTTATTTTAAAAAAAGGCTAAATAACTTAAAGTTTATATAATTCAGAATCAAAAAAGCAGAAACAACATATATCAATACCACAAGCAGGCAGACGTGTGTGCACACACACACACACACACAAACACACACACAGAAAGGGGGGATTCAAAAGAGAAGACTTAGATGAAGCTTACACTTTCCCAGCTACCCACTGTCAGAAACTAACTGAAGTAGTCACACTTTCTATGAGAAGCATGTGGCCACAGAGACAGAGATGGAGACAGGAGAAGAGAAGTGAGGAGAGGAGAGCAAAGAAAGAGAAGAGAGAAGAAAGCAGAGGAGAAGGACAGGGAGGGGAGGGGAGGAAAGAAAGAAGGAGAGGAGAAATGAGGAGAGAGGAGGGAAGGGGAGCAAAGGAAGAAAAGAGGAGAAGGAAGAGAGAGACAGGAAGCGTGGGGAGAGAGAGAGACAGGCACACACACACACACAGACGCACACACACACACACACACATACACACACACACATACCGGAGTAGGGGAGCACCCAAGAGGTTTGTGAAATACAGTTGCAGGCTGCAGCTCTTTAAGAAGCTATACAGGAAGTGCAGGGAGGGATCACTACTCAGATAAATGACCAGCACTCAGCAAAAGTTGACAGGATGGCTACAATGTGTTTCCCAATGATTCAGAAACAAAGTATGTATCAATACACAAATACAGATGAAGTGAATTTGGTAAAATGTTGACCTCAGGGGGATAACTGAATGTTTCTTATAATACTCTTTATTTTAGCTTTTCCTCACGTGTTGACAGAGGCTTCTGTCCCACCCAGTCCCACAGTCATTCAGTCCCAACGAAACACACAGAGGTCTACATTAATTATAAACTGGTTGGCCTATTAGCTCTGGCTTCTTATTAATTAGTTCTTACATATTAACCCATAATACTTGTCTGTGTTAGCCATGTGGCTTGGTACTTTTCATCAGCAAGGCATTCTCATCTGTGCCCTCTATGTCTGGGTGACAACTGCAAACTGGCTCTTTTCTCTTCCCAGAATTCTCTTGTTCTCATTACCCTGCCTCTACTTCCTGCCTGGTTACCCTGCCTATACTTTCTGCCTGGCTATTGACCAATCAGTGCTTTATTAAAATAATACAAGTGACAGGATAAAAGACCATTGTCCCAAAGCATTTATGTTTGAAATTTCCCCCAAGTAATAAAAAGCATATTCTACTGCTTCATCAAAGATCAGAAGAAGACAACATGATTATGAGCATAAAAACAATAAAAGAAGATACACACAGATCGAATCTAACAATTTTTCAACAATTCTCTGTAACTGAGATGGGGAGAAATGTGAACCAAAGGATAATGTACCATTTTATTCCTGCCTCTTCACATTCCATGAATGATTTGTGTATTCACCTCCCCTTCAGGAACATCTCTTGTTGTAGGAGGTTGCTTCTTTGTTTCCTGGCCACCTGGCAGCTCAGACCCAAAATAACCACACAGAAACTGTATTAATTAAATCACTGCTCAGCCTATTAGCTCTAGCTTCTTATTGGCTTCCTCTTACATATTAATTTAACCCACTCCATTAATCTGTCTATCACCACATGGCTATGACTTACCAGGTAAAGTTCCAGCATCTGTCTCTGTTGGGGCTACATGGCTTCTCTCTAACTCTGTCTTCTTTCTCCCAGCATTCAGTTTAGTTTTTCCTACCTGCCTCTGTTCTGCCCTGCTATAGTTCCAAAGCAATTTCTTTATTAATCAATGGTAATCACAACATAAAGAAGGGAATCCCACATCACCTCCCCTTTCTTGCCTAAATGAAAAGAAAGATATTAATTTTAACATAGTAAAATTTCATATACAAAACATGTATCAAGCAAGAATTATAGTTACAATATTTATATCTTTTAATTTATCTTTTATCATAACTAAGAACAAATTATAATTATAACGATCAACTCTTTAACTCCATCAAAGACTTCAGAAGGATATAATATTACCTAAGTAAACAGAAAGTGCATTATAAGCAACTTCCAGAACTCTAGAATTAACAGAGATATCTCATTGCCTGGACAGTCACCCAAAGTTTTTCTGCATTATTGGGCATCCATCTTTAGCCTATAGGCCCATAGTATCCAGCAGACTTTTCCATGAAGCAAGAAATTTGAAGACCTGTTCTGTCTTGTAAAGCAAAGTCTATTAGTTGCTTTCTTCTGTATCCTGCAGACTCTTTTATGAAGCAGGAACCCTGAAGGACTGTCTTACCTTTAGGCAAGTTCTGCAGTCATTTCTATGTGGGCCCTGCATGTCCAGTTCATACAGCATAACTTCAAGCAGATCAGGCAAGACCAATTTCTTGCCCAAATGGCTAGCAAACTCCATAAGGAATCTCTTCCATGCCCATGATCCGCTTGAAGGAGATTGTTTCTGCCAGGAGCAGATGTGTCTCATTGTCATGAAAAGTCATAAGTTTTTAAACATTTTAAGTGCCATATTCTATAGTCTTTGAAAGATCTGAGGAATATCTGTCCATCTGAAATACATTTCTTTACATCTAGAAAACCTAACATGACTACAAACTTGACTATGATAGCTGATTATCTACTAACCTATATTTCCGAATTATACATTACACTTTTAAATTAGCAGCAAAAACATAATATCTAAATGAAGAGTAAAAATATACATATAATAAAATTGACCTAAAATTTGCATCAACAGAAAAAGATCCAAACCAATGCAAATCTCTATAGCATATCCCCCTTAAATGTAAACAAATATTTATAATCAATCATTTAGGGAATTTGTGCATAGTACTCACAAAAACTGCTTCCTGCTTTTTGTTGGATGAAGTATTTTTGGGGGTGATCACAGCAACCTTTGAGGGTGTCTTGGTCCATCAAATCACATTAGTCTGGAAGGGTTCCACACTTTCTAATCCACTGTGGAAACAAAAGAAGAAGCTCTTTTTCAAAGCAACATATCCTTAGACCCATATTGAAATCAAGATACCTTTAAAGTATATATATTGGTTTAGCTTAGCAGTCCCCAGAATTAAATGTCTCTCTGCTCTTAGCACCTTGACAGTCAAAAAAATTCAAAGAAAACACAGTAATATACATAATCCAGATTTTCTTTGTATATTCCATTTTTATGTGGCTTCTTTTCTTACTTTATTACTTTTTCTACAAGTTTAATAATTATTTTATTATCTTTATTCCTTTAATCTATGACTGTCTATACTCTTTTATATTACATTTATTGTCTGTTTACTCTTTTTCTTTTCTTTTCCTACGTATATTTTTTTAAGC
This sequence comes from Myodes glareolus, assembly GCF_982192425.1. Lineage (NCBI taxonomy): Eukaryota > Metazoa > Chordata > Mammalia > Rodentia > Cricetidae > Myodes > Myodes glareolus. The sequence goes on along the minus strand of NC_142046.1, from coordinate 42,942,508 downwards.
ACACTGTGTCTCATTTAGAGGTCTTTTATTTCTGAATCTGCCCTTTTTGCATATCTGTAACCCTTTTTGACCAGGACAGCATCTTAAAATGTTAAGTGGCTAAGCATTGTTAGTAAGACTAAGGCTTCTTTGTCTTTTGGCTCCACCCAGTCCAACATGATGGAGTGAAGGTCTATTTAGTATGATATGCAATTTTAGTATGTTAAAGCTAAAACCTTACTTTTTATTTAAACAGAAAAGGGGAGATGATGTGGGATTCCCCTCTGTGTGCTGTGACTGCCACTGGTTAATAAAGGAACTGTTTTGAGCCTGTAGCAGAACAGGGCAGAACAGAGCTAGGCAGGGAAAACTAAACAGAATGCTGGGAGAAAGAAGGCAGAGTGAGAGAGAAGCCATGTAGCCCTGCCAGAGACATATGCTGTAACTGTACCCAGTAAGCCACAGCCACATAGCAATACACAGATTAATAGAAATAGATTAAATTAAGGTATAAGAATTAGTCAATAGCTAGAGCTAATAGACCAAGCAGTGATTTAATTAATATGGTTTCTGTGTGGTTATTCCAGGACTGAGCAGCCAGAAACAAGCAAGCAGGCTCCTACAACAATCTCTGTTATCAGTCCCACAACCTTATTTACCAGCTTCAAGAAAGCTAGGAAAAGAAACAGAGAGACAGTTCAGTAAATAAAACATGTGTTGCACAAACAGAAAAGACTTGAGTTTGAATCCCCAACACCCAGATGCAAAGTCAAGTATGGTGGTACACACTTGTAATTTCAGTGTTGGAGAGGCAGAGACCTGTTGCTCACTGGCCAACCAATCTAGCCTAATCTTTCCTTCCTAGTAATGGGAGAGACCCGGTCTCAAAGTACCAAGGTAGGTGACTCCTGGGGAAAGAAAACTGAAATTGTCCTCTGGTCTACACAGATCTGCACACACACATGCACTGTCACATTACAAACATGCACCTATACTATAGACACACACACACACAGAAGGGTGGATAGCAGTTGACACTCTGTGGCAACCTCTGACAGTCCCAGTCATGAACATAGGTCCATAAACACCTGGACCTACCCCCTGCACAAGAAATCTGGAAAGAATGAAAATAGCTTTAAATTACTGTCAATCTTCCATTTGCTCTACTTTTTCAAGAAAACAATTTAGTGACGAGACAGTTTACCGTCACTTACAACACACCCATGTATTGTGACACTGGAATTGAGAACACTTCTGCTAGAAAAATAGCTTTATAATTACAGAGCCATGAAGGAGCTTTTCTCCCCGAGCTGATTATTAACACGCAAGTGTCAGACTGGAGGGTGGTTCCTTGTGACGCTTGAGAGCATTTTGCCTTAAAAGACCTCATCCAGTGTTAACGTTCATCACAACTTAGGATGAGTATGGGATTCTGTATACACACAACCAGACAGCTTGAATTCACTCTCTGGTTCTCCCACTAATGAGTTGCATAAATGTCTGAAGGACATTTCATATTTCATTAAGTGCCTCTGTTTCTAGTTCATTGGTAAACGAATTATAACAGTTAAATGAGTCCATATATGGAAAGCAGTTGAATCATATTTTTCACAGAATAACATATGACACTGTAGGAGTATGAGCTGTATTAAGTAACTTGTTGCAGAATATTTATATGCTGTGAAGATGGGTCTTTGCCAAGGTGCCTTCTGATTGGTTTAATAAAGAGCTGAAGAGCCAATAGCTAGGCAGGAGAGGACAGGCAGGATTTTCAGGAAGACAGAGAAAGAGGAATCTAGGCACACTGATTTCTTGGAGCAAGTCAGACTTGCCATACTACGAAAGGTAAAAGTCACGTGGCAGAATGCAGAATAATAGAAGCAGGATAATTTGAGTCATAAGAGCTAGTTGGGGACAAGCCTAAGCTAAAGGCTAAACTTTCATAACTAATAAGAAGTCTCCAGGTTATATGGGGACTGGTGATCCAAAGAGAGTCTAATAAGAAAGCTTGCTACAGAAACTGATAGACGTCCAGGAGATTGTACTTATAGGTCAGCGTTGCAAAGGAGTCTATGATATTTAAGGCTTCATCCTTTCCTGTTGTCTGGATATCAAGTACACACAACAAAATTGACCTTCTTAACCACTGTAAGTGCACACTTCAGTGGTGGTAAACATGTTACATTATTTTGCTATTTCTGGCTATTTTCTCCAGATCTCTTCCCACCTCATAAAACTGACAATGACTTCTGAAGTGAACAACAACTTCTGCCGCCGCCCGCCCATTCTATACCCTGTTTCTGTGCCTTTGAAACTTCAAGCACCTCCCGAAGTATTTGTATAGCTAGGACTGGGGCTTATTTCACTTAACATAATCTCCTCAGGAGTCAGATATGTTGCAGCAAATGTCAGATTTCTATTCTTTTAAAAACTGAGTAACAGTCCATGGTATGAATGTATCGTATTTGCTCACCCACGCTTCCACCAATGAACACTTAGATTGCTTTCACATTCTAACTACATGAAGCTGCTACGGATATAGATATTCAAGCATCCCAAATGAAATTCCCATTTTAATTATTTTGGGTATATACCCAGAATGAAAACGATGGATCATGTGGTAAGGTTTTAGTGCTGTTGTTTAAATAGCTTAAGGAAATTCTATTGCTTTTCACAAAGACTGCACCATTTTGCATTCCCATCAGTAGCATGCAGACATTACTCTAGCACTGGTTTCTCAGATTCTTCTGAGATGTGGCATCTCATCCCACTGCAGTTGTAAATTATACTAAGTTTACATGACACTTTATTGGCCGCTAGTCTACCTTCTTTGGAGAATAGCATAGTAAAATCTAGCAATTTATGGATTCAGATGTTTTTGTTGTTGAAGAGGCTATTTTGATAGAACATTCCTCAGGATGACGTTGATGAATATCGTTTGCTCCACTCTGCTCAAGCTGGAACTGGAGCCTGAGCAGTCAGGACTCTGTGGTAGAGTCTCAAAGTATCGCAGACGCATTAAAATCTGTTGATTTTAATCGAAGCTGAGATGCAGAAACTATGGACAGAATCAGACAAATCAGGCTGTCTGAAAACCAAATGACCCATTTCTATAGAATTTCGAACTTGTTTTTAATGATGCCTATTGATTTCTGTAGTAAACTGGGTAAACTTTAACACAACAGACTCTGAGTCCATATGACAAAAGTGTGTGTGCTGTCTGCAGGCCACTAAGATGACTTAGGTAGTAAAGGCATCTGCTGTCCAGTCTGATTCTCTCTCTCTCTCTCTCTCTCTCTCTCTCTCTCTCTCTCTCACACACACACACACACACACACACACACACACACACCACACACTATAAATGAAATAAATAAATTGCTCCTTGTGTCCTTGTGAGCAGGCTTGGGTAAGCTGTTCTGAATGTGCCAAGTTTCTGGACCTGCAACTATAAAGTCTTATACATCCTAATGCCACATGGTCACTAACCCTCAGATGTCCATTAACCCTCAGATGGGTTTGGATTTAGTGTCTTTTGAGATTAACCCCCAGAAATAAATATCCTAAGATTTTTATCTCATGAAGTTCTGAGAATCCTGCATCTTTCCCCTAAACACATACTTAACTGTTTCCCATATCATAGCCTCTTAGGCTCTCATTGGTTGATTTCAGGCAACTGGCCAAAGAGCCTACGTTTCTTTTTTTTTCCTTCCTCACCAAATAAGCTAAATACTCAGTGTGTTCATTATTTTTTTTTAAGGAAATGAAGTTGAAATGATTAAACAGGAAATGTGCACTTAGCTCCTAATGTTGGCTACCTCAAGACAAAATCAATTCCATTTCAAATGGAATGTGATTGGAGAGCTGTTTAGAAACGTGTTGATAGGAAAGAAATATTGGAGGTGAATGCTCCAGAGACAGGAAATGAGAAACGTAAAGGTATCTTTTAACACTAAAAGGCACTCTGTCTTTCCTGTCCTAGAAACCTTGAGAGAAAAAAAACAATCTTTAAAATGCTCTGCACATTTGAGACACTAATACACTGGGCTGGGAGCCAATGACACTTGAATAAAGACCCAAACTGTTCTCCCCTGGGCCCCCTGTGGAAATCCAGAAGTTTACATTTGCAGATGCCCCAATCACTAGCCACACCTGCCTCCACTAGCATGAGCCAAGAGGAAGAGAGGCAGAAAAGTCTCCCTATTCTGGAGTCTTTACATGGACAGCCCATGGCTACGACTCAGAGGCACTGGGGTTTCAGTGGAGTTTCAACAATTTGGGCCTGAGGAGCTGCTCTCTCAGGTTACACAGAGCAATGCTTCATTCCCTTGCAGTGGCTCAGCTGCATGTCAAAGAGAATGTTTCCAAGTGTCTCCAATGCCGTGCAATGCTTCCCACCAGACTGCAAGTTTTCAAGCTGGTCCTGTGTATCTGCACCTTGCTTGTGGGTTGTTTTAAATTTAAACTTACTTTTTGTCCAACCCACATTGCTTGTGGGTTGTTTTAAGTTTAACTTCACTTTTTGGAGAATTTTCGACATAAGTACTAGATTTCCATCATTTCTACCCTTCTTTCTCCTCCCCCAACTCCTCCCATGTCCTTCCTCAAATTCATGACCTCTATTATTGATGATGACTAATAATAAGTACATTATTAGTTATTGACATTCAGAAAGGAGGATGGAAGCATGGTCTAGGAGCTGAATATATCATGTCTACTCCATGATAGCTGTGTGTTTTAACCATAAGTGCATATGGAGGTATCGCATGTATACATACACAGGTGTCTGTGATGACTAGTTTTATGCTAACATGAAATAAGTCAGAGAAATCTGGAAAGAAGAAATTGCAATTGAGAAAATGCCCCTACCAGACTGTCTGGTGGACAAGTCTGTGGTTCATTTTCCTGACTGAAGACTAATATGAGAGAACCCAGTCAATTGTGGGTGACGTCACCCCTAGAAAGGTGGTACTGTGTTGTATTAGCAAACAGGCTGAGCAAGCCACGGAGAGTAAACAGCGTTTCTCCACGATCTCTGCATCAGCTCCTGCCTCTAGGTCCCTGCCTTGCTTGAATTCCTGCCCTGAATTCCCTTAGTGATGGACCGTGATATGAGAGCGGCCAGCTGGAGTGAGCTCATTTCTCCCCGGGTAACTTGTGGTCAGTCTTTTATCACAGTCACAGAGACCAAGTTTCAACAGCTTTGGAAGGTGGGGATTCTGTGATCTTGAAATTTAAACAATGTAATCTTTTTTACAAATTGTAACACATAAATTATCTGATTTACTCATAAGAAATAAGTAGCACTTGAGATGATAACAATCATAATTTGTTTAACGCTGGTTTTAAATTTAAGTTTTCTTATGAATCTCTTTTTCTTCAGGGTAAATTATGGATAAATATGGGCAAAATGCTGGGCAGAATAAAGAAAACAAACAAAAAGGATGCTTTTCTAACACCCCCCTCCCCGGTATCCCACACTCAAATAGAATGCTAGATGCTAGGGAAAATTTTGCCTGTTTTTAGATTTCCCCAGGTTTTCTTGGCAGGATTTTTCACAACTGAATTTTTTAAAATACATTTACTAAAGAACACATTATATTTTAATTCTCACAGGAGACCATCCATGTTTTGACAACAGACTAATAATAAGGGTTTTCTATTTACCTGAGACTATGTGATTTGCAGGAGAGTAGACACATGATAGCTGTCTAGTGACTCATCTGTGGGCAAAGAACTAGACGAGAGAATGGGTGAAGGGAACGCAAAGGCACCATGTTATGGGAAGCTGAAATACAGCTGAATTTCCAAAATGATGATTCCTACAGTGTGATTATAATGATTAGCAAAGACAAAGTGACATTATAATTCTACATCACTTGAATTTTTTAGAGTATTTTCTGATTTTCCTCTAAGCACATGCCCAGCAGTCACTCACTCACTGGCAAATGTGCAAAATCAATATTTAAAATCTGCATGGTCTTAAGCAAGAAACTTGAGCCCTTTGAGACTTCAGTCTCATCCTCTGCAAAATGGGAATGCTGAGGGTAGCAAAAGTACGTGATTTAGGGATCATAAAGTACTCAGAGCAGGGGCTAGCGTGCAACAAACAAGAATTATTAAAGTTGTTATAATCCATTTCCTCTGCAAATTCATTGGGTACAAGGAAAGCAACAAATTACTTTCTAAAGATTTTTTTTAAAAAAAAAAAAAAAGATCAGATCCTCCTGTAGCAATGATTTTAATTTGTTTAAAACTGGAATACACAAAAGTGGGAAAGTTTGCAGTCATGTTACTCAACACAGCAGCTCCCATGACACACCGTACAGCCGCAGATCTAAGGCAGCCAAGACTTGTTGGTAAACTCCTTAAAGGGACTAGTGTATGAGAGAACAAGTCCCCTCCTTACTGTGAACTGGCCTCACTGGCTTTGCTCATGAACTCAACTTCTTCATTTCTTTTCCAAAAACATCAAGGACTTCAGTCCCATGCTGGAGAAGGCTAAGTCTGTCCTTCTGGAAGTAATTAGCAAAGGGAATTGTCTAAACCTGAAGTCACTCTGGAAGGTAAAAGAGATGGCTGACCCCAACTGAAGAGTTTTGTGATAGAGATGCTTGTCAAAGAAAACAATGCTGAGGACCAGGGGATCCCACTTTGGAGATGTGCAGATCTGTAAGGAAGGCAGGAGAGGGATTCATTTCTGGAGAGGAGAGACCAGCAGATCTCACCATTCCTGGTTGAAAACAACTGTTTGTCCATGCCCATTGAAACTGTATTATGCCTGCTCGGGTCAGATCCCTCAAGGCGTCTTTGAAGCAACGCCATGAGAGAGTCACAGTGAACCTCACCTGAGGGATGAAGATACTGAGTCATGGAAGGATTTGAAATGTGCCCACAATCATAGCTGGCAAGTGGCAAGCACAAGATTTAAGTCCAACCAAACAGATGGCAAATGCAGTTTAAACAGCACGTGACAGTGTCCCGACTAAATTGGCGCCGTCTTTTACACTGTGACTGAATATCAAGGCTTAAATGAGATAGGCTTAGTTGGCTGTACCGAAAGGTTAAATAAAACTAAACAAAGGGTTTGTATTCTACAAGTTCCAAATACTGTTCATCTCTGGGTCCAGGGTGCGGAAAAAGGTCAAAAGCCAGTAAAAAAAGGAGAAAAACAAGGAAGTCGTTGCAGTGAGAATCAGTGATAAACTTAGACAAGTCTTACTGAAGTACAGGAGAGAATTCGGAAGACTCTCTTAACAGAGTTCAAGCAGGGTAAATGGAATCCCATTGCACACTGCCCTCTATAGCTGTGGTTTTATGGTTTTACACCTGACCCAATCTTCCTTTTTTTCAAGCCTCTCTGCTCCCATGGCTCATTTGAATTCTGAGGCTGACTCTATTACAGCTCTGTGTCCCACCCTCACAAAGTTCAGCATCCTTCTGAGAGCCGGGACCATTGAGGATGGGCAGAATCTCAGCGAGCCATGGGTTTTTGACAGATTTATAAAGAAAGTGTTGGATCTTCTTGACAAACCGGTGTGCTGTGAGCCTGGAGTTGGCTGTCAGTGGGCTTCTTTCTGTGCTAATGGGCAAAGTCTGTCTCAAATGAAGAGAACACCAGGGAAGAGACAGCTGGGGAGACATGTGGCTTCCCAGGGGTCTCACTTCAGTGTCTGCTGAACCTACCAACTCAACTCATTAGTTCTGTGGGCCAAGAACAAAACCTGTTTCGAAATTCACTTAATTTGGCTTTCTGCCATTTATAACAGAATCCAGACAAGTACATTGAGTCATGAAAAGAGTCCAACGGTGGTCCTTTTATTTTATCAGACATCTTTACCATTGCCTTTTGTGGGAACACAAAGGAATGTTTAAAAGGATAGCTCCATTTAGGACTTCAATCCCCTGATGTTATTCCTTTAAATTCTAAATTGTCTTCCTTGGACATTCTTCTTCCATGGTGTTTTTCAGACCCTAGTTCTCACATATCAAAAAAACATCATATAGCATGTTAAATATTTAGCCATGCAGCAATCTGATTAAGCTGTCACTACTAACTACAATAAGGGGAAGATTCTGTTAAGAACTTAATACAATACAAATCCTTAGGCAGCTCATGAAATAACTTAGCTATTTAGTTATTAGCTAAGTTATTTTATAAATAACTTTATAAAAACTACCTTTTTATAAAACCCATGACCAGCAGCCCAGGGATGGCACCACCCACCACGTGGTGGGCCCTCCCTTATTGATCACTAAATGAGAAAATGCCTTACAGCTGGATCTAAAGGAAGTATTCCCTCAACTGAGGTGCATTCCTCTGATGATTCTAGTTTGTGTCAAGTTGACACACAAAACCAGTCAGTACGCAGTGGAACTCTAAAAGTAATGAATTTAGGTAGAACAGTATTCTTCCGATTTTAATAATAATCCCCTACAAAGCTTAAGAAATTGAAGAGTACATCAAGACATACCAATTTGAAAACTCTGGCACAAAACCCAGGAGCCTAAATTTTCACTAAATCCTTAGGTAATTCCAGTATGATTCCAGTGTCGTTTCAGACTCAGCTCAAGAAAGTCTCAAAGTCTCGCTGAACATTAACAAAGACACTGGTTTAAGGTTGTAAGTTCTGAATCTCTGTCCACAGAGGCAGTCAAGGATGGCTCTTGAAAGATGAACATGAATTCCTCCACCACATTTTCTTCTCATGCGATCAAGGTTAAGTGAGGTGACCCTCACAAAGAACGCTCTACAATTAGCATGTGCTAGGATCAATTATTTTTGACACACTCATTAAACTAGAACTAAAAGGCAATAACACACTTAAACATCCTGGCATGCTTACATAAAGTCCATCTCTGGTGTCTCTCAAGAGGTGTTAAGATTCAAAAAGGCCAACAGCTAGATTGGCTGGACTCCCACAATGCTAAACCTTCTGGGCTTCCCGGGTTTAAGGAGAACAGGACACCACATTTGTGTGCGCTTCTTTGACCCGTTTTCCAAGTGACTTGAAAGCTACAAACTCAAAGTCAGCCTCCGCGGAGGAGATGTGCGGCGTGCCAGGCTTGTAGTGCAGGTGGCTTTGACATTTCCTTCGCCTTCAAGTTCAGTGTCTTCTAGTGTTCAAGCACACAGTCCCAACCAGGACAGTCAGAGAAAGAGCCCCAGATGTCCCAAGACTCTCACTGCCTCCCACTTCTCTGTCTATTAATTCTCTCTCTCTCTCTTGGTTATTTTCTTTCTTCTCAGTTGATTTAAGGTTCTAAATTATTCACAAGCAACCTTGATCTTGAAGATCTGCACCCCTGACAGTCACTGGATGAGGAGCTGATTATGAAAACATTGGCAAAGTTGAGTAATCCGTGTCTGAATTAAGAAGAAAGCTACTTGCTGATCTAAAATGTTCAGATGAGGAGGCTCTTCTTCATGGCCAAGATTTGAAGTCTAGTACTTTGTTTTGAAGTACCTTGTAAACTTTTACAGCAATGCCTGCTGGGGAAGCCAAACATGTGATCTTTGGTGTTGTTTTGTTGCCACGCAGCTGCTGACATACCATATACTTCAACAGGTGATGATTCAACAAGAAGAGCCGTTGACTAAAGAGATGAAATCGCTACCACAGAAAACTTTCCTTCACAAGTATGGCCCCTCAGAGAGCAGAGCAGATAAGAGAAGCAATGTCTAAGGGACCCAAGAGTCCAGCCCTCAGGAAGGGTGTCTAAAGAAGCAAAACAAACAACAACAAAGGCTACCCTGCTGAGGCTATGTGTGTGATGTGTGTGATCCGGAAAGTCCTGCCAAGGTCATAATCTGCAACACTGTACCGAGACTCCCAAAGCAGAGACATACAAGACAAGTAAGGTAAGCACATGTTCTGCCAACAGAGCACGTTTAAACACATGGGATCCAGAAGACACTGAGAGATTCCATGGCAACTCTGCTGGACCCTGGGCTAGAGAAAAGACTAGAGACTATACCCATAGTTTGGTTAAAAATGCTGTCAGTCCTATAATGGCAAGACCAACCTCTAGCCAGAGACTAATTCATGTTCCTCAATCTACGTGCTCTTCATTGATTCATTTATTTGTGAGACAGCCATCATTCGGCAACATGTAATTCTCCTTTGACAAAGCAATTTAATAAACCTAACCTTGTATTTCCAGTAGGACCTAACACCAACTACTTCATCACCCAAATGTTATTAGTGTGACCAAATAGTACAATGACCTACCAATGATTTGGCTATACACCGGTTATGAGACAATAAATACCCGAAGTGTTACCTTCTACACTTTGATTCTGTACCTGTGGTAGTACTGTTTCTCACACAGCCAGAACAGGCGAGTTTGGGAATCACCTGGGGATAGAAGTAGGGGGGGTTCCTATCCATATTAGTTGATGCCTCATCTCCCTCGTTTTAATTCCACAGATCTGGAGTCTTAAGGAAGTACAGCCTCCAAAGAGCACCATGATGATTCCACTGAACTGAAAACCGAGAGTCCCAGCTGACCGTTCTGAGCTCCTCTTGTCATTGATTGAATGAGCAACCAAGGCAAGGGGCGCTCTATTGACTTGAGGCATTAATCCTGTTTTAAAAAAGAAATCATGACTGCAAGGTGGAAGTGAGAAGGAATGTGTGGAGTTCATATTCTTTCGGTAGCAGAGCTTGCTGCAAACGAACCAAAATGAAAGGAGGCCATGGTCACTGAAGTTCTGGAGATTTTAATGTTAAAGATCTGGGTCACCCACCAGGTAAAGGAATTAGGGCAGCTGAGCTGCTGGCCCAGCATGAAGAAAACATGAGCTGCTTCAGAAAGCTATGAATATCACTAAACCTGGGAAAGTGATGTGTGTTTCATTACTTCCTTATTATAGATATAGTATGTTATGCTGTTCGATAGGATATTATCATGTTTATTTTGTTATATATCCCTTAGGGTATATGTCATCACCAATATACTACATACAAAAATAAATTAATAAGTGCATTTTCCTCTTTTCCCAGTAGTTTGGAAAGAATTATTAATAGTGATTAATTTTGCAATTTAGTCATTGTACCACAGAATAGTCATAGGACACTGGGGAATAAATTAAGGACTTGGACTTGGCCTAGAGATAGACACTGTGTCACCATGTAAAATACGTGAAGGAAATATTTGCGTTGACTGGAGCAGCCGCATGTCTCCTTTTGGTGGGGAGATGCTAGGATGAAAATTGCCATCAGAGGAGTGGCTGCCTGCATTTGCTATCATTGCAATGAGAGCACTCCGGTGTGTTTGCAAGGCGGTAGATGGATGGGGCATGACCCAAACCTTAGACTATGCGCATTTTTAAACTTTTGTCTCTTAGGTCTAACTCCATTTTTTTTCTATATTCTGCTTTGGAAACCTGATGCCAAAAATCTGGACACTGTCTTCCTCCTCAGCCGGTTTGATGAGCTGTAGTAGTAGAGGGTGAGAGAGGGTGACCGTCTGGAGATAGAGCCTAACTTCTGCCCCGGAGGAGAACGGTGGACACAAAGCCTTTGGATCCCCCTTTGGCTGTTTTCAGGGCAAAGGACCCCCATTTACCTGCGAATCAGTGAGCTGGTCCTATGTTGTCAGGGAAATTATATTCCAATGGCCTGACAGAACACCATAAGCATCCTTATCTGAGATGGGGCTAATGAAGTTATATGCAGGAGTCAGACAATGCAACTCTCCAAAGAGATGGTGACCATGCCACATGGGACATGTCCTAACATGCCAATTTTTATTTGGACCTTTGATAGCTGCAAAATTAACAAGGAAAAATATGTATAAATGTATTGCTGGTGACCTAAACACATTCAGCCAGCCACCAAAAGAACCAGAAAAAAAAAACCAGGTAGCAATTATTTCTCTTGGGAATTAGGGCTGAGGAAATGGAAAATGAGAAAGCAGCCGACAGCTCTTTGCACCAGCATTACTGTATAATTTGATGTGTGACTAGGTGAATGTATTAATTCCAAACACTGTAACTACTGTTCTAAAGTGTGCGTGCTGGGGATGCAGCATGTCTCTGCGAGCTGGGAAAAGCAAGAGCTTATCCTGGAGAAAATAAGCGCAGTTTTGTGCTTTTTTGAACAGCAATTTAAAATTCGATGCAATGACACCCATTTAAATCAAGTTCAGTAAACTTGCACTTCTAACTAATCCAGAAAAGAGTCTTCCAGAAAACAACCTAAACAGTAAGAATGCTCTTTTCCAGAGCTAGGGAGATGGCTCAGTCAGTCAAGTATGTAAGTTTAAATTTCCAGCATCCATGTAGAAAAGCCAGGTGCTATAGTTCACATCTGTAACCTGGGCGATGGGTGAGGGGCAGAGACAGGAGGAGCCCTAGAGCAAGCTGGGCAGCTAGACAATCAACCAGCCAAGCATAACCACAGAGCTCCCGCTCACTGAGAGACCCCATTTCAAAAGGATAAATGGAGAGCACTTGGGGAAGTCACCGATATTGGCCTCTGGCCTACGCACACACACATGCACACTCTATGCACAAACACCCTCTTACACACACATTCATACACACACAAACACACTCTCACATGCACACTCTCACCTACACACATACTCTCTCACACATACACATTCAGAGAGGGAGAGAAAGAGAGAAAGAGCTTTCTTAAGAAACAAAAACATCAAGTCCACTGAAGCTGGAAAGTAATTGCAACCTAAACTCCAAACTACAGAAGACAGAAGGTCTGGCCAACCTGAAAGCCTGGGAGGAAAGACAGCCCATGGCAGGGCTTGTGCATAGGTCAAGTCTCCAAAAGCATTAGGCCGTCATGGAGACAGACCATGGCCCTCAGCTGGGTCAGTGAACACTTGCTCCGACTTGCTGAAAGCAGGAACTGTCGTGCTGAGTAACCAAGGCTGAGGCAGGACACACTCACTGGTCTGCCAAAGGAGGCAGGACAGAAAGAGGCCGTGAAATCCTCCAGCAGGTGATGGATCACAGACAGTCTAAGTGCAAGCCCGCTCCGTGGTTATGCTTCATCAGGAACCACTCAAAACCCTTTCAAAATTTTAACTTAATGCAAATTCACTTGAGGTGGGTGTCCTTCTGACTGTGCTATGCTACAGATGAGATGCCAGAGGCGTTTGGAGACTAAGTGACTTGCCTGAAACTACCGCATGCAAGTGCAGAACCTCAGCCCCAGATAGAATCTGTCCAGAGTTCATGCTCCCAACAGCTAAGTAGGTTATAGTGCCTCTTTAAAGAGAACTATGAAGGAAGGAGAAGGAAACAGGGAAGGAAACATCACACACAAAACCCACTGAGTAGTAACAACAGCCAACCAGAACTCTCAAGAACCATATACAGTATACTGAAAACCACAGGAAAGAGACAGTCTGAGGAAATTAGAAGAGGGCCAATTGTACGACTGTGGAAATTATAGCTGGAAATTAAAAGAATCCATATAGCTAGTTAAAATTAGCAAACCAATGAGAGGTCGGTGGAAATGAAAATAAATCAGTTTTTATTCACAGTAGTCAGCGGTGTTATCAAAAGTTGGCAAATCAAAACATGAAAGCTTAAGAATATTCTTTCTTTTCCCAAGATGTATTTTATTGTTTGTGTGTATGTGTGTATATGCAAGTGAGTTTGGGTGCCCTTAAAGGCCATTAGACGGTGTCGGGTCCCTTAGAGGGAGAATTACAGTCTGTTGTGAGCGGCCCCAATAGGTGCTGGAAATCAAGTACTCAGCAAGTGCATGCTCTTAACTCCTGATCCAGCAACACTCCAGCCCTATTAAGTAAATTCTTAAATGTTCTGAAATAAGCAACAAAGGGCCTAGAGACACATGATTCTCTAAATATCAGAAAGAAACTACAAGCCAGGAACACGGACGCATGCTTGTAATGGCCAGCTACAGTGACATTTCATTTGTATTTTAATAAACAAAGCTTTTTTGAAGATCAGAGCTGCCCTGATTAGTCTTACAGACCAGGAAGTGGTGGCACACACATTTAATCCCCGTAGCTACATTAGTTTGCCATAGAAACCAGGCAGTAGTGATGCGTGCCTATAAACCCAGAACTAGAGAGGATTATAAGACTGGAGGAGACAGATCTCAGACTTAAGTCTCGTTCTGAGAATTCCTGGAGGCAGGATCACCATTTCAGACTGAGGTAGAGGTGAGAGCCAGTAGTTGGTTGTCTTGCTTTTCTGGCCTTCAGGTTGAACCCCAATATCAGTCTCTGGGTTTTTATTAATCAGGCTACAGCCAGCACTTGGGAGGATCACCATTTTAAGGCTAGTGTAGGCAACATAGTAAGATCCTTTCTCAAGAAACTAAGTTGTAGGCAGGGGAAGGAAAATAATATTTATGTCATTTATGTTTCTGTTGCTGTGATATCATAACCAAAACAACATACAGAAGGGAAAGTTTATTTGTGCTATGGTTCAGGATAGAGAGTTCATAATGGCAGGGGACTCAGGGCAGCAAGTGGCTAGATCAGGAAGCTGAGAGAACACTTATCCAATGACAAAAACACAGGAGGCAGAGGCTGGGCAAGGCTATGTATTCTCAATACCCCCTTCCCCATGTTGTTCTTCTTCCAGCAAGGATGTACTGACTCTCCAAACAATGCCACCAACCGGGAACCAAGCATCTATCACCTTAGCCTGTGGGGGACATTCCTCATTTAAGCCACCACATTTAATTTTTCATGTGTTTGCCAAACACAAAAATGAGGACAACAATAATGGCTAAAAGGACAAAAGGTAAGTGATGTGAAACGTATCATCCTTTGCTGCTAAGATAAATCAATCTCTAAAAGCATGAAGATCTCAGGGAAGCTCAGAAAACCAAACAACTCTTTGTTGTATGCAAAAGATTGATTTACTTAAAAAACAAATACCTCACAGATAGAACACAATTATAAAACAGAGATTAATAAACTGGTTGCATTATTAATGCCCAAGTTGAATTCCCTCAAGAAGCATAAAAGAAATAAGTTCAGTCAACAATTATAAAAGAGTTGATTGATAATGAATATGTCATGGAATACTAAGACCCTCAGCATGGAAATTACTTCTTCAAATAGAAAGCAGCAGCCCAACTGTCTGAAATTAGGGCCATCAAAGATTTCAAATGAAGGCCAGTGGTGGTGGCACACACCTCAAGGCGGGCAGATCTCTGTGAGTTTGAGGCCAGCCTGGTCTACAGAACAAGTTTCAGGACACTGAGGAATACACAGAGAAACCATGTCTTGAAAAGCCAAACACAAAATCCCAGATACAAACAAAAAAAAAGAAAGAAAGAAATTTCTAATTAAGAACATTAGAAACTGAAAGTCTAAGAAATTTAAACAACAGCAACAATGAGAAGGCCGTGCGTCAAAATGCATTGATGGCCTCAAAAATTAGTGCTTTGAAGAAAATTTTAAAGCCTTACTCAAAGGATTAAAAAAGACAAATAAAACCTGAGTTCATATTTAAAACAAAGGATTTAAAAAAAACAAGAAAACAAATATAAGTAAGGTAGTAAATGATAATTAACGGCAAAAGCAGGTATTAATAATGGGAACAAATTATGTAAAAATAATACACATAAAAGTGGTTCATTTGAGAGCAACCATATGATTCAAATTATCCCATTTTCAAAAGAAAGTATAAAGAAAATACAAACATACAAAGTCAGCAATTAGAATGGACTTAAAAAGCAACTAAAAGAATTGCGTGGGAATATTCTGCAAGTGCACTGGAAAATTTAAATAAAATGTATCTGTTTCTATGGAAATATCACCCTCCAAAAGAGTTCTGAAGACAAACACCAATTACCAGTAACGGGCAAGATGGAGAAAGTTGTCCAAGATAACCCCCGACCGAACACCAGATGCAGTCAGTCTAACTAATGACTTCATTCAAAACGCCAAGGGATAGGACCGCATCACATTGATCCTAAGTGAGCTCTGTGTGTGCTTGGCAGTGGGGGAGAAACAGGAGACTGACCCTGGGACTGAAAAATAGAGTGCAAAAGAGAAAGTACAGGTCAACATGTAGTTTATAAGTAGTCTAGGAGTGGTGGAAAACAAAAGGCGTTAGAAAGTTAGCATTGTGATAGAATGGGTTCCTCCTGGAGACACAAGGACTACTTCAAAATTAGATTATCTAGTTATCTATAATTAGCAAGTTAAAGGAGAAACTCGACTTATCTCAATAAAAAGTGAAATCCTGTTTTGCAAAGTTGAATAGTGTGGCATATACCTACAGTTCCTGCAATAGGGAGGCTGGAGTGGGAGAATCAAAGGCTCAGAGACATGAGCAAACTCAGCCCAGGCTGCAGAGCAAAGTAATGTCAAAAACAAACAAACCCTCCGAATAACAACAGCAGAAAACTGAGCATACTGCACACCCCAGATTAAAAAGGCACAGTTGTTTATATGTAGAGAAACATAGCTTCACATACAAATGTATTCCCATACACATAACCAACCAAAAGCTAGCATCATGCTCAAAGAAAAATCTTGTAATTAGCCTCATTAGCATAAGAAACAAGAGGGTAAAGGCCGCCTTTGAGAGAAAGGCATTGAGACATCAGGGCAGGCCCAGTGGCAGCTGCTAATTATGAGAGCGCAGCTTCAGAAGGAGATGAGGGACCCTTGAGTGTCAGAGTGCTCGGTGTCCCATTCAAGGACAATATCAGAATGGGTGACAGGAATAGCCCGGCAGGCTCAGGAAATTCGCTTCACTCAGGTGACTGAACAAACAAGTCAATTGTCTAGAAATAAGGAGAGACAGGCTTTCCATTAATGAAGAGGAGAAACACATGGATTTTCGTGAAACTAAATTTGGTAACGGATCGACACCAGATTCCTTCATTGGGAAAACACTTCGGTTTTTCTCTTAGCCGTTAGCAGTGAGGTCATTCAGTCTCCATGAGGGACCCCTTCTCTGCAGCTCACTTTGACCTCATGACTTTAGCCCTTGGCACCCACTGATCATCCCATCCTAAGTCAGTCACTTCAATGACAATTACAAAATGGTGGTTTCCTGATGCTATCTTTTCCTACACATGCACCCGCTGGTGTTCGTCTATCAGACTAGTTCCCATCCCCTAAAACGATGGGATACGTTGTCATTTCCCCCTTTACCTACAGATTTACAGAGGGAACACTTGATGCAAAAGTCACCTTCAAGGTAGGAAATGAGGCATGAGCAGTTTCTCTCCTCCCTTCCTCCCCTCTGGATTTAAAGGTTACCTTTTACGGTTGGTTATCTTTTAAATGTTAAAATCGCCCCGAATTTGACCAGTAAGAGGATGCTGTCTCCTCACTCCTCGGGCTGGTTTTTAGGTAATCCCATCACAGGCCCCATGGTCTCTTCCTTGCTTTGGGCAACAATGAGGCATTTTAAGCCTTCATTCATGCATGCTCTGCCACACACCTGGGATTCAACCACTGTTTCTTTCCATTCTAAAATATTTAGAAAATAAGACAAGAGAACTAAATGCAAAGGTTTGCCACTGGGATACCATTGGTCTTATACAATTCAAATGTGGGAAGCTTGATATGAAAATCAGTTATTTTGTGGTTACATTTACATTTAAATTTGAATATAATAGGGTTTTCCCTCTTAATATCTTTGTCAATGTGTGTCTTTTATTTGTTTATTTATTGGCTTATTTAAAATCTTGATTCTTAGTAATTTTAACAAATGATCTTATTTGCTACTACTTATCATTTATTCCGCATTTATGGTATAGCATTAATTGCAAACAGTAAAATATATTTTGGATTACCTTTGTGATTTTTTTTCATATGTGTTATGGGAGCGAGTGTGTGTGTGTGTGTGTGTGTGTGTGTGTGTGTGTGTGTGTGTGTGTGTGTAGAGGCCACAGTGGAGTTGCTAGGTTCTATGACAAATCTACAGTTAGTATTTTAGGACCTCCAAGCCTGCTTAGGAAGTAGCAGAAGCCTTTCATCTCCATCATTGACAGGCAAGAGTTGCAGTTCCTCCACATCCCAGTCAGAACTTGCTCCTATCTCTGCTTTGATCACAGTCATGTGCGGGTATACGACAGTCATTCCTTGTGGTTTTGATTTGTATTTCCCTGACTACATTCTTAGTGTGATAGTCTAAGGACAAAAAGAACTGGGAATAGATCTGGGATAATGGCTCTGAGGGAAAATGTCCATCACACAAATGTGAAGATGATTTCAGATCTCTAGAACCTACAAAATAAACAGAGCTGATCACCTGCCCATAATCCCAGCACTCAGGAGGGAGAGCAAGAGACCCCTCTGGAGAGATGGCTGTCTACACTGTGGAATTGGCTAGCTCTGATTTAGTGAAAAAGCCTTGCTTAAGAAAGTGGAGAACAATAAAAATGATTCCTGATACATCCTTGCACCTCCATGCCCAGACACTCCTACAGACATAGACAGACGAAAGGTATTAGTAAGAAATAAGAATGGGCTGACTGGACGGCTCAGCACATTAACTGACTTGCTGCCAAGCTTCATGGCTTGAGTTCAATCCCCGTTTACCACCCACATGGTAGGAAGAGAAACTGTCTCCTGTGAGTTGCCCTTTGACCTACACATACAAAACAAAACAAAAAAGTAAACATAAGGAAATTAATCGGGAGCATTAAAAATAATGAAAAGATAAGAGAAAATATTTTAAATCTAGTTGGTAAATTGTGCAGCTGAGTAAATTTTGTAAATAGTAACTTTTTTAAAAAAATTAAGCTTTGAATGGCCACTTTATATTTAATTAGTCATTAAGTCATGAATGGACAGTCAACGTTATTTCCCCCAAAAAAATGTAAATTAAAATCACAGTGAAATACCATGATACATCCAAATCAAAATTACTAAAGTTAAAAAAGCCAAAAAGAACAAGCGTTGGCTTACAATTTTCATTCTTTTCTGGTGAGACAGAAAAATACTACTTTCACTTGAAATTGCTTTGGCAGTTCCTTACAGCCTCCAAGATTCACTTAGCAAAAGCTCCAGCACTTTCATTTCATGGTATTTACCCAAGATGAACAGTGACGCTCACCAGCGTGCACAGCACCTGCTTACATACACTTTGGGTGGCACAGTGTCCAGAAATTAAACTATATTCAGAGGCAGTAGTAAATACCTAAGATTTTGGTCAGAAGTCAGATGTCAAAATGGTCAAATAGTCATCTATTTGAAACAAACAAAAAATGGATATCCATACATATACACATACACACACACATATAAAATGTGGTCCCAAACATAAACATATCGATATCTATGTACCTATGAGTGGATACAAGGTATGAAGATCTATATATCTTCTGTCAGAGTCCCTGGCCACTGTTCACATATAGGAGACCTTAACCAACCAGAAGGACCAAATGGCTTGGACAGCTGAGATCAGTAATCTCACTTAGTAAAGACACGGACCCCTTCCTTTCTAGAAGGGCCAGAGATGAAACTCAAAACAAATAAATACCCTAGGTATAATCTTGCCTTTGTTGCTTACAGGATTTCAGCAGGCATCGTGATCTGAAGATAACAGAGTTTTTGATCCACAAATACAGGGTCTTCCACATGCTTGGGGATCCAGATCAGAGAATGTACCAGAATCTTCTCTGCCTCCAGATTCCATTGTTCCCAATCATGCATCCCCACAGCAGTTAGCATACTTCCTGGGAGAATTTTCTTTTATGTTATCCAGCTTACTTATGATGACTTGATTTGTGTCCATAAGTTAGACAAATCCCTCCCATCACCTGGTTGTGAGGATCCCAACGTAACCACAGTTCAAGCGTTTCCCCCAGACAGGGGCCTGCACTTTCTGCTCACACAGTGGGCTTATGCTTTCTAGTCATGTTCACGTTCAACCCCAAGAGTCTATCCACCTCTTAGAGATGGTTCCTGACCAATTTGATTTTATTCCTTTGACAAAACCCTTTGAACAAGGCAGGTTTCAAAATGCATGGACATTTGGCTGCCACTTCTCCAATCAGGGCTCATTTGCAGCTATAGAAAGACGACAGTTTAGATTATCTCTATTTTACCAGAGAGCAGTTTTGCTACCCGGTCTCCAGTTTCTATACACGAATTCCTGGAACCACATGCACAAGAGTTCAGAAACTGAAAGTGGAGCAACAATGGCCTGACACATACAGAGGGTGCTGATTTCCAACAACTGAGGCAGAACTCCTCGTCTCAACGTTTGAATTATAAGCTTGTGCCTTGTTCTTGGTATTAATTTTGCTTTTGAAACTCAAAACAAAGCTTCAGTTCAAATATGACTAAAGGTTTCCAGTGCTTTGGCATGCTCTCTAGTTTTCAGCTCTGTCTTTATTTTATTAAGCATATTAAAGGCCCCGTGATTAATATTAGCAGTTTACTTTTCATTAACATTTGGGCAAGAATAAAAGTAAAATAAGATAGTAAACGTATTACTTGATTCAACTAATTGTCAAAGATATCAGTGCTGCCCATACCGAAGTGTCACTGGCTTCTAAGATCAGCATAGAAAAGTTGAGAATTCATCTATCAACTAGTGTTCAAAAAAAATAAATTCAGTTACATAGAAGGGTTTTAGGCATTTGAAAGGTTGTCCAAAAGTCAAACACAAAGATCTATTACTGCCTGTATTAAATTTAATTTAAAATTTAAATTGAATTACTGCCTTAATAAAAATGGTATTTGACAAGCTGTGACTTGAAACCCACACATGCAAACCCTTCCAGGGAAAAGTGGCTGCTGCAGTTTGACTAAGTGTCCCCCAAAGGCATGTGTGTTTAAGGGCCTGGCCACCAGCCTGGGAATCTGGGGGTGGGCAGGGTAACCTTTAAGAGGTAGGGCCAGGTAAAAGGAAGTAAGGTCAATGAGGGCATATCCTGGTGGGGGATATTGGGACCTTGCCCCCACTCCTATTCTTCCCTGGATGCCAGGGAGTAAACAGGCCTTCTCAACACCCTCTCTTGCTACTCTATACTGCCTCACCATAGGCCCAAAGGCAATAGAGCCAACAGACCATCAAGTAAAACCTCAGAAATTACGAAGCAAAAAAGAAGCAAAAAAAAAAAAATCTTTCTTCTGTGTAAGCCGATTGTCCTAAGCATTTTTTATCAATGAAAAGCCTACAAATACAGTGGCAGACTGATTTTGTGTGGGTAGGTTCCAAGCAGTGACTGCTGTGACAGCCTACCGGGGTCTCTCTGTCCTAATCATGTCTAAGCCCTTCTGTGAGCTCCAAGACTTTCACAGGCCTTTGCCTAAAGTGCTGAGCACTGACTGAGAGTGAACAGCCCTCTTTTGCATTCTTCCCAGCAGCCCTCAGTGATTAAGGGGAGTTTGTGTATGACTATTCCAGTTTCCTTGGGATCACACTGGGAAACAGGCTCTATGGCATTTCTCGGGTTCTGTGGGACTAAACTAAAGTCATTGTCTCTTAATATGGCCCCTCCTCTGGCTACCCAACCTTTGTGATCCTCTTCCCCCTCAACTCCAAGTTCTCCTATGTTTCCTCCATGTACTGCTTATGTGGACATTCTCCTGGGCTGTCTCCCACTATTTGATACCCCTGCAATCACAGCTATAAATTGGAATGGGAGTTACTTGTCCACTAACCTCTGAAGCTACCTATTTTGAGACATAGAAGGGTCTTGAATCCTGAAAATTAATGTGATGTGGGATGCCTTTCTGTATGTTATTGATATGTCTTATTACCATTAGTAAATAAGGAATCTGATTTGGCCAATAGCTAAATGCCAGAGCTTTACAGGTAAGTCACAGGCCTCATGGCAATACACAGGTTAATAGGAATAGGTTAATTTAAGTTGTAAGAGCTAGTTAGTAATTAGCCTGAGCCATCAGCCAAATAGTTTGTAATTAATATTAAGCCTCACAGTGGTTATTTGGGAACTGGCAGATAGGAGAGAGAGACCTCCAGTTATAAAATGGTGCCCACTGTCTGGCATGGATCCACATAAGACCTAAAAAAGCTTTAAAAGATTCTCAGCACAAAGAAATGGAGCCACACTGGGTTTCCTAGTCTTCATGCTAAGTAGAACACGGAGACACATCTCACGACAACTGCTTGAGAGATGGAGCCAGCTGCCAACTGTCATGGATTGAGCCACATGGTGGGTTCCTGCAGTCTTGATTACGCCAACTACAACAAACAGGTTCCCAGTTGCTGCCTGCAGGCTTCAAAGTACAACTGAGGGCTTGAGAGCATTAGTGTCTTAGTGCTGCTTCCCAGAGTTGGGATGGTAAACATGGCTCCCAGAGCTGGCAGTAAACACATCTTCTCCATGTTGGAAAGTAAAATGAGGCAGAGCCAACAGCCAAAGCTATGGCTTTGGTCCTAACCATATCCACTTAACATTTTAAAAACTCTGCTGCTTACAAATATGCAATAAGGACAGATTCAGACCAAAAGCAAAAAAACAAAACAAAACAAAACAAAAACTTGTGACTCTAAATGGGTCACAGTGTGTTTACAAAATGTATGTAGGCTTAAGAACAAAAATGGGTATAGGTGGTTATAGAAGAAATAAATCATTTAAAAAATAAAACAAAGAAAGATGTAATAAAAGCAATATAAAAAAGTCACAGAAAGATAAATATGCAGAGAGTCTGGATTATGTATACTAATGCGTTTTCTTTGAATTTTTTAAAAAAGGGGATATGATATAAAAATAAATGACAAAAATGTAGATTATTAAATCTACTTTAATTCAAAAATTGTTAATCTCAAATTACTTTACATGGGCATGGATTTGGTTCATTGATACAAAATTAATGATAATTTTGATTTAGTATATGTATATTTCTACTTTTGTTTAAGGTATTATGTTTATGCAGCACATTTACAACTGTAATATATAGTTAAAATGCAAATTAGTAGTTATCTATAATAGTCAAATGTAGTCAAGTTAGTTATGTTTTCTAGATATGTAAAGACATATTTCAAATGGATAGGTAATCTTTAAACACTTCCAAGACTTATAGAATATGCCATTTAAAGTGTTTTAAGAACTTAGACTTTCTCAACATAAGATGCAACTGCTTCTGACAGCACCAGTTACTTCAGAGAAGCTCCTTAAGGCATTTGCTTTCAGTGTGGCAAGCCTAGCCATTTGGCCAGTTGCCAATGGAGTAAGATGCCAGAGTATTACTGGTAAGACACGGGCCTCATGATGATACACAAATTAATAAAAATGGGTTAATTTAAGTTGTAAGAGCTAGTTAATAATAAACCTAAACCGTCAGTCAAACAGTTTGTAATTAATATTACACCTCAGAGTGGTTATTCACGAACTGGTGGATGTCACAGAATCCTTCAGTAGCGCTAATGAACTCAACAGATCCATTCTTGGGGTGTCTACGTGTGGAATGCTTGAGGGCAAGAGTTGATGATAGCAGCAGAAACTTAGAGACAGTGGTCAGGGGACAGGGAACCACGGGAACAGAGGCGCGGCACAAAGTACTGGTCATAGTCATGGGGCACAAGCTTCTCTCATGGCTCAAGGTTCCTTTATTGAATGAGTAAACCCAAACTTAAAATCCTCACCTTCTGCCTCAAGTGCTCAAGTGCTCAGTGCTCCATTTTCTGTTTGAGAGGCCAACGAAAGCTTACATGTTTCAAATATATTATTCCAAGTACCATTGTACTCATGAGAAACTTTGTTCTGCACCTGACATTTCAAAGGTTCAATGCAACGACTTAGATTGTCAATTGCTCCAAATGACCCTATACTGGAATTTAATATCTTCCAGTGTTTTAAAAAACTGTTATTTCTCTTTCTTCTGCTATCTGCTTCCTTAAAGTTTGGGTATCAGTTTAAAGAAAAAGTCCTTGAGAGCAGCATCAGTTCTCTCCTTGTTGAAGGAGATATGGTATGTCTTCCTTTGTCATAGCCCAGACTGCGGCTAACAAACACATGGCTGCATTTTGGGTCTGGAAAGAGATTTGGGGGCTTAAAAAAAATTCAACAGCCTAGCAAATCTATTTTAAAGGAAGTAGCACAGCCATTTGCAGCTTCTTGGAACTGAGTACAGGATAACACAGTATGTCGAAGGGGGTTGGAATATTTCTTTGCCTTATCTGTGCTCCCAGCTCAGGAATCTGTGAGCCAAGCAGGGCCCATATTACCTGCAGGGTGTGGAAATGGGAATGTGAAGGCATTTGGTCAACTCAACAAGGTTTAAATTGATAGCTGGGAAGCCAGAACCTAAGCCTTCTGGCCCAGCAACTCCATGTTTCCCACAGCTAGGGTGATGGACTGTTTGTAATCTGTGGTGTTAATACTGTGACTCCTTTGGAGGGGGGGTTACATGTTCTGATTTAGAGGCTGGGGGATTCACAAAATAGACATCCATCTTCTAATAGAGCAAAGATATGTTAACGAGAGATTTTGAAAAGAAAATAATCTCTGAGACTCAAATCAATTTAGAAAGAGCATGGTGTTTAAAAGTCAAAAATATCCCAGAAGTCAGCCTTCCTCTCTGTGTATTCAATTTAACACTTTCTTTTGGAAAAACTGGGGGAAAAAAAAAACCAAGAAAGTACATAGCTGTTTATTCTGGAAAGGAAACAAAACTTTTCAAATGTATCTAAACTTCATTTCCAGCATTTCTAGCTAATTCTGGCAACACTGTCACATTTGTCCCTAGATGCTGTCTGTCTCCTGATGGACACAATAACCAGTAAGTACTATTTTAAACGTTCTATTAGGGAAATAGGCATCGCGATTTATTTTGACTTTACCACTTAGAGCCTATATGCTGTTTTAAAAAATAAGCTTGAAGTTTTGTGGGTTTTTTTTTTCTTTTGGTGCTTTAAAATACCTGCATTTTATTTCTGGATTCATTGGACAATCTGGAAGAGAATGAGCGACTGCTTCCAGTTTCCCCTCTTAAGCAATAAATTGGTGAGTTGAAGCTAAAGGCTCTCTGCCTCTTGATCCTTCATACTTAACTCAGAACAGAGGCTTCTGGCTGAACTGTTAGCTGACCTTTATTTCTAGCAAACAGTGGCATGGGACCTCAGGAATCTTATAATTAGACCCTGTGGACCGGCTCCACACCCAGCTTCCAAGGAGGCTTTGGAGAGGAGCTTCAATGACAGCTTAGCTCCAGGGCAGCAGGAACCAGCCCGCCTCAGACACTTGTAGGATGTTTTTCATGCTCAGAGGTCTGTGAGCAGATGATGCCTCTACTTTCCAAATCCTCCAAAATGCCTGTAGAGATGTCATGTATGCAAAATACACAAAAACGCATTTCTACAACCCCCCCCCCCTCCAAGTAACCACAAGGTAAAATCCACTGTTCTTATTTCGTTGCATTTCACCCGGATGTCTTCCCAAGCAATTTCTTCCCTTCTCTCTACCTTGTGAAGATTGCTCCCCAACAAGGTCACCTAGAAAGCCCCTGTGGAAATTTCTGAATGTGTTTTGGGTTTCGGCTGTCAAAGCACATTCTTTGGGTCAC
The DNA here is from genome assembly GCF_982192425.1 of Myodes glareolus. Classification (NCBI taxonomy): domain Eukaryota; kingdom Metazoa; phylum Chordata; class Mammalia; order Rodentia; family Cricetidae; genus Myodes; species Myodes glareolus. The sequence continues at coordinate 42,917,071 of NC_142046.1, read as the reverse complement.
AAATCATTCCTTTTTCCCTCTCCTGCACCACAACCGGAGCTCGGAACAAGCTGCATTTTGAGCTGAGAACTCTTGAATTAACATTGATCTTCCAAATGGATTGAGGATCCTGAGAGCCAGAAAAGAATTCCTCTGTGAAGGTTATCTATTATCCCTGACAAATACTGTTTCCCGGAAAAGACACATGACAGCATATTTGCATGAATCTGATTCATAATATTTGGAACCCTTTGTTGTGTGTATATTTACTGAAAGGAATATACTGGGTTGACATAGATAAAATCTAAAGAATACATTTAGCATAACTCAGTCAAGGAGTCTTATTTGATAGCCGATACAGAAGAGGAGAGATCAATAAATGAATGAGCAAATAATTACCTAATTATGAAGTCATTTAACTCTCTCACCTTTTAAGTCTATAATGTGTTTAGTAAGTATTCACAGCATAATATGTGTTGAGCATTAAGATACCGCTATAAATAATATCTACAGAAGACATTGGTCATTGTGTAAGGGGGGATGAGGGGTGTATGTGCGGGTGTGCGTGTGTATGTCTTTGCCAGAAGACAACCTAAGGTTACGTTCCACAAATTCTGTACATTATTTTGAAACAAGGTTTCCGCTGGCCTGGAACTTACCAAGAAGGCAAGGCAGGCTGACCAGTGAGCCCCAATAGGTTTGCCTGTCTCCATTTCCACAGTGCTGGAAGAGCAAGCATATACCACCAAACCTGCCTTTAAAAAACACCAAAATATTGTTCTTGTCGTTGTATTTCAAGGTAAGCACTCTAGCAGCTGAGCTATCTTCCCGACACTAGCGCTGGTTCTTCCTAACTGCCATGTCTGCTCTGTATACGTCACATTGGTTATGAATACTTTTGATTTCAGAAGCGAAAGGACCCCACAGCCCCTGCGATCCCTCCCAACCTTATCTAAGGAAAGCTCAAATCCTGGCTGCTCCATGAACTTTGCATACTGGGTCAGAACCAAACTGGTCTGAGAAAGGTTCACAGTTCTCACAGCGACAGCGTGTGGGAACCAGCCCATTCCCACAGTGTAACCTTTCTCTTGGTCCCTGTAGCCAACAATGCTGTTCAGCTCCTGTTCAGCCTTAAGGCTTGGGCTCAAGTTTTCTATTTATCCTCTGTCCCCTTATATCTCCCCCTGCCAAACAAACAAACAACAAACCAAAAGCAACTCAAAGGGCTTTTCTGCTGTTTACTTTTTTAAAAGGCGTGAACCTAGAACCAATGCACTAGATCAGTTAAGACCCAAGGAAAAAACAGAATGCTACTTTAAAAAGTCCCCTGAAGAAACCACAGTAGGTGAAACTCTCCCGGAAGTGTGATGGTATCTTCACTGCCAATCCTACTGGATTGGGAGATGCCTACAAGACTAGTAAAGTGCATTAACTGGATTTCTGTGAACACATTGCTGCAGACCATGGTGATACGGGCCAGTGAACTAAGGGAGATCTACCCTGAGTGTGGATCACACTGTCCATTAGGCTGGAGATTTCCACAGCACAAAATAGCATGAAGAAAGCCAGGAGGCACGAACATGCTCTGTTCTCATTTAGTAGACCCATGTATGTCTGCTGCCACTGCCCTTGGATAAGTTTTTCCAGTGTTTGAAGATAAATTCCCACCAGAGAGTCTTCAGAGAGCTTCCGGTCTGCGGTCTTGGACAAGGGTAGCCTTGGTTCTTTCTTCTGAGGTTTCTAAATTCTCTGACTGAAAAGCCACTGGTTGTCCCACCTCTAGCTTAAAGATAATCACTATGCAACCACCAAACCTCTGACCATCGTGTAAGCTAATCAAATAAGTTATCTTTATAATTTTATAAGCAGTCTCTTCTTTTCCTCAAGAGAACCTTCCTTAGTCCACAAAGCCAGTCAAGACATGGCATAAAGGACATTGTACGTGGAGGTCAGCCTCCCAGAGCAGGGCGCGAGCCAATACGTGAAGGAAAGTGGTCTGAGTGAAGGAATTTCATAGACAGAACAGTCAACACAATAATCCTGGAGACATTTGAGCCCTTTCAAATGTTTGCCGTCCCCTAGTAATTAACCATAGACCAGTTGTTAATAAGATTCTTACGGTATCACTGATGATTGCTTTTTTATTTGACACAGAGTCTTGGAAAGCCGTTCTGAAAAGAAATTAAAGCCAACATTTATAGGTCTCCACCACTATATATTATGTATAAATATATGTTTATAGGTTTATATTTTAAATATAAAATTTATATTATAAAATTCAATTTAAAAAGTAACCTTAAAATTTCATATTTGGTTTCCCTGCCCTTCATTCTAATTCTCCACTTTCTGCTTCTTGGTTAGCCACCATGTGAGCAGCCACCACCGCACATTCTCGCCCCTCTGATGGGATGCATCGTGTCTTCCTCATCATGTGAGATGGAAACTTGAGAAACCAGGAGCCAAACAGACCTTCCTTCTCTAAGCTGCTTTGCTGGGCATTCTGTCACAGTGGTGAGAAATGTGATTAGCACAAAGAAAGAGTTTGAGATCATATTATGTGGCCCTATAAATTCCATAACATGGTGACAATGCAAAGCATTGTGTATGTAGTGTGTAATGTGATATTAGAGCAAAACTGGAAATTTGCCAATGTTAACTCATCCCCACTGGTTTATAATTAAGCTAATATCCAATGATATACTCAGATGGCCAGGCCTTACACATCTGTGCAGCTCTATCAGGAAAAAATTAAAATACCAAAAAGAAAGGAGTGAATGCAAGATTAATATCAGTCAAACAAAATTTGAAGCAAAAAGTACGATAAAGAGATTATCATATAACAACAAAAGTCTTTGTATAAATGAGTTGCAAAATCAATGAAGACATTAAGACATAAAACTATGAAGCCTGAGTGACATAAGTATGTCTCTACTTCTTGACATGTTAATCAAAAATTGCAAAATTGAAGTAGTAACAACATAATTTTAAAAAACATTTGTGACTATAAGTGGAATTTAGAATTCAGCAAATAAAACTGAAAAAAATACTACTCCCATTTTAAAGCTTCATGGAAAAATCATAAAATTGATCATTCGTCAAGAGTAGAAAACCTCAGTGAAGTTCAAGAAAGCAGAAATTAAGCAAAGCGGTGTCTCTGACCACAGGCCATTGAAACTAGATATTAATTTCAGCAGTGTAAACTGGAAAAAAAAAACCCAGATGATTTTGAAGAAGTCACTAACAGATGTCTCTTGGGACAAATCTGAAAGTCTGGGTGTTAAGGAGAGAGCGACAATGGGAACCCGATGTCATTACCAGTGAGTCAGAGCCAATGCACTTGCCTGAGGCAAACTCAGAGCACAAAGAAACAAAATGAACTAAGTATTTCTTTCAAAGAGCCAGGAAAGAGTAGCAAGATAAATGCAACAAAGATATAAATTAAGAAGTAATTTTAAAAGGAATTAAAATAAATGATCGGCAAAATGTAAAAATGAGAAATAAATAAGTTTAAGAGCCACATACTAGAAGCATACATTAAAATGGTGACCCTAAGCATACATCAAAATGATCATCCACCATGATTGAGTAGGCTTCATCCCAAAGATGCAGGAATGGTTCAATATACAAAATCGGTAAATGTGATCCATTGGCCAAACAAACTGAAAGGAAAAAAAATATCATCTTACTAGAAGCAAGAAAGGTCTTTGACAAAATTCAACACCTCTTCATCATAAAAATCCTGAGGAGATTAGGGACACAAGGGACATACCTAAACATAATAAAGACCATTTACAACAAGCCCGTAACCAACATCAAATTAAATGAAGAGAACTAAAAGCAATTCCACTAAAATCAGGAACAAAACAAGGCTGTCCACTCTTTCCATATTTATTCAAAATAGTACTTGAAGTTTAAGCTGGAGTGATAAGACAATTGAAGGAGATCAAGGGGATACAAATTAGAAGGGAAGAAGTCAAATAATCATTATTTACAGATGATATAATAATAAACATAACTGACCCTAAAAGTTGCACCAGGGAATTCCTACATCTGATAAACACTTTCATTAAAATGGCTGAATACAAGACTAATTTAAAAAAAAAAAATCAGTAGCTTCCTATGTACAAATGATCAATGGACTGAGAAGAGAAACAACACCTTTTACAACAACCTCAAATAATATAAAATATCTTGGGGTAACTCTAACAAAGCAAGATTAAAAACTTGTATGATAAAAACTTCAGGTCTTTGAAGAAATAAATTGAAGAAGACATCAGAAAATGGAAAGATCTCCCTTGCTCATGAATCAGTAAGATTAACTTAAGTAAAACTGGCCATCCTACCAAAAGCATCTGCAGATTCAATGCAATCCCCACCAAAATCCCAACACAATTTCTTTACAGACCTTGAAAGGATAATTTTCAACTTTATATGGAAAAACAAAAACCCAAGGATAATAAAACAATCCCGTACAATAAAAGGAATTCCAGAGGTATCACCATCCCTGATTTCAGGCTGTGCTACAGAGCAATAGTAATAAAAACCACATGCTATTGGCATAAAAACAGACACATTGATCAGTGGAATCAAATTGAAGACCCAGACATAAATCTAAACACATTTGGACACCTTATTTGGGTGGAAGAGGGGAGCCAGAAATATATATATATACTAGAAAAGAAAAAAAAGACAGCGTCTTCAACAAATGGTGCTGGTCAAACTGAATGTCTGTGTGTAGGAGAATGCAAATAACTCCACATTTATCACCCTACTCTAAACTCAAGTCCAAGTGTATCAAAGACCTCAATATAAAACCAGACACACTGAACGTGTGTCTTAGTTAAGATTGCTACTGCTGTGAAGAGACACCATGACCGTGACAAGTTCTTACAAAAGAAACAATTTAACTGGGGCTAACTTACAATTCAGAGGTTTATTACCATCATGGCAGGTGACAGTGGCAGCATGCAGGCAGATGTGTGCTGGAGAAAGACCCGAGAGTTTTATATCTTGGTCCACAGGCAGCAACTGTGTCACACTGGGCATAGCTTGAGCACGGGATACCTCAAACCCCACTCCCAACAGTGACACAGTTCCAACAAGGCCGTACCTACTCCAACCAAGTCATACCATCGTAATAATGTCACTCCCTGTGGGGTCCATTTTCTTCCAAACCACCACATTCCATTCCAGGCCTCCTCAGGCTTGTAGCCATATCATAATGCAAAAAATGCTTTCAGTCCAACTTCAAAAGTCTCCACAGTCTACAACAGTCTCAAATTTATTTAAAAGTCTAAAGTTCAAAGACTCTACCGTGATTCATGCAATCTAACTGCAATCCCCTATAAAATCAAAATCAAAAAAACATATCACATACTTATTACCATTCCAAAATGGAGAAAAGGGAGCAGAGTGAGGAAATACTGAACCAAAGCAAGACCAAGACCCAGCTGGGCAAACTCCAAACTCTGCATCTCTATGTCTGATGGCAAAATGATCTTCAGATCTCCAACTTCTTTCAGTTTTTTTTTTTGACTGTAACACACTTCTTTCTCTTGAGCTGGTTCCACTCCTTGTTAGCAGCTCTCCTCAGCATGTACCCACAGCTCTGGCATCTCCAACATCTTGGGGTCTCCACGGTGATTCAGGCTTCACCTTCACAACTTCACACAATGGCCTCTCTGGGCCTCCATGAAGGGACACCCCTGACACATGCCTGGCCTCCGCAGCTTTCCTTAGTCACAGAAGAAGATTTCATGTCACTTTCTTCTATCCTTGACTCTAAAACCAGAACCATGTGGCCAAAGCGGCCAAGTTCTGCTGTTTATTGGGACTGGACCGCCTCCTTGTTCAATACATCTTCGCTGGCTTTCTGTTTAAAAGGTTTTCTTTACTGCCTAAGCTTGGCTGTCCTGAAACTGAATCTGTAGACCAGGTTGACCTAGAAATCGCAGATATCCTCCTGTCTCTGCCTCCCAAGTGCTGGGATTAAAGGCGTCCACCACCACCATCTGGCACTGGTACCAACTTCTGTCTTGAGGCTTCTACTGCTGTGAAGAGACACCATGACCATGATAAACTCTTGTAAAGGAAAACATTTAATTGGGGCTAGCTTACAGTTCAGGGTTTTAGTCCATTATCATAATGGCAGGTGGAAATGGCAGCATGCAGGCAGACATACTGCTGGAGAAGGAGCTGAGAGTTGTACATCTTGACCCACAGGCAGCTACTGTGTTACACTGGGCATAGATGGAGCATGCAGGACTTCAAATCCTACCCCTACAATGACACACTTCTTCCAACAAGGACACATCTACTCCAACCAAACCACACTTCTTAATAATGTCACTCTCTATGGGGGCCATTTTTTTTATTCAAATCACCACAACATGATAGAAGAAAAAGTGAGGAAAAAGCCTTGAATGCGTTGACACAGGAGTAGACTTTCTCAAAAGAATACGGATAGTGTGGGCACTACAATCAAATGGAGCCTTGTGAAACTGAAAAACTTCTCTGTAAGACAAAGGACATTGTCAATCATACAAAGTGGCAGTCTACAGAATGGGAAAAGGCTTTTTAAATAACTCCACATCAAAGAGAGGACTAATATCAAAAATATATTAAAAAAAACCTCAAGAAAGTAGATAACAAAAAAACCAAATAATCTAATTAAAAATGGGGTACATATCTTAAACAGAGAATTCTCAAATGCTGAGAAACTCTTACAGAAATGCTCAACATCCTTAGCCATAGGGGAAATGCAAATCAAAACTATTTTGAGATCCCATCTTATACCTGACAGAATGGCTAAGATCAGTAACACAAGAAACAACTGGTAAGAATGTAGAACATGGGGAACACTCCTTCATTGCTAGTGGAAGTGTAAACTTGTGCAACCACTGTGGAAATCAGTGTGGTGGTTCCTTGGAAAATTGGGAATCAGTGCACCTCAAGACCCAACTATCCCACTCCTGAGCATATATACAAAGCATATTCCATCCCACCACAGAGACACTTGCTCAACCACGTTCATTATGGTGCTATTCATAACGCCATGGGAAACAGCCTAGTTATCCCTCAATCAAAGATTGAATAAAGAAAATGTGATACATTTACACAATGGAGTATTACTCAGTTATTTTTTTAAAAATGTCATGAAATTTGCAGACAAATATATAGAACTAGCAAAACTCATCCTGAGTGAAGTAACCAAAACTCAGAAAGACAAATATAGTATGCATTCATTTATAACTAGATATTAGCTGTTAAGTAAATAATAACCAAGCTACAATCTGTAGACCCAGAAAAATTAGGGAAAAGAGAGGTGTGGGGTGGAGGAGGGCATGGTGCATGGATCTCCCTGGGAAGGGGAAATAGAATAGATTTTAAGGGTGAACTGAGGGCAGGGGAATGAACTGGGAAGGATCAGGTGAGGGGGCAGGATAGAAGGAGAGAATTCAGAGACGTCTGGAATTGGGAGAGGCACTTAGGGACTGGCGTGGAAATCTAGAGCTGTGGAAGCTTCCTGGAATCTATAAAAGTGATCCTAATGAGGACACCTTGTAATGGGGACTACATAGTCTCAACTGGTCATCTCTTGTAGCCAGGCAAGACTTCTAGGGGATGAGCTAGGTTGCACTCAATTGAGTTGTTGGTCAAAAAAGTCCCATGGTAATCTCCAAACAAATCTCCCAGGATGATGCTAAGACAAATGGTTGCTCTCTGCAAACTGATATCAAGACCCTATTGGCTAGGACAACATCCACATATCTCCCTGAACACGGAGAAGTTTATCTGCACGAAGTCTTTACCCCTACCTTCTGTGTTCCAGCCCTTTTGATACAGGAAGGTACTCTTCAGGCTACCAAAAGAGAAACATGGACATCAACTCAACCACAACCCTTTGACCGACAATCTTTCTTGCCTGAAAAATATGGTAGGGCAGTGCTGGGATATAACTTTTGGTAGTAGCCATTCAACATCTGATTTAATGGAAGGTCCACTCCACGAGAAAGAACACATACCCAACACCGCTTAGGTAACCAAGAACCAGAGAAAGACTATATAGCTCAAAGACCTGGGATGAAACCAAACACAACTGGGCTAGAAAATCAGTGTAATTAATCCTAATGAAATTCGTCTATATTCATATTTCAGTGCCTGATCCAGTCTTCATCAGAGAGGCGTCCTCTAGCAGCAGGTGGGAACAGATGCAGAGACTCACAGCCAGGCATTACGTGGAGGGAGAATCTAAAAACCTCCCTTCAGATCTCAGTGGATCCTGTGAAAGAGTGGGCAGAAAGGTTGTAAGATTCAGAGGGGATGGAGAACAGCAGGAGAACGCAGCCCTCTGAACCAACTAAAGAAGGTGCATACGAGCTTACAGATACTGGAGAAACAAGTATGGGGCCTATGTGGGTCTACACCAGTCCTCTGTGTATATATTTATATATTGTGTACATACAATATATATTATAACTATATATTATATATTGTAACTATTAGCTTATTATTTTTATAGACTCCTGACTATGAGAATAAGTGGATCTCTGACTTTTTTGCCTGCTCTTAAGTCTCTTTTCCTCCTGTTGGTTTGTCATGTCAATCTCTGATATGAGCGTTTTTGCTTTATCTTATTATATTTCATTTTGTCATGTTTGGTTTTTATGACGTAGAAGCCTGTTATTTTCTAAAGAGGGACAGGAGGGGAATGGATCAGGAGGGGAGGTGGGGGAGAACTGGGAGGAGAGGTGGGAGGAGAAATGACAATCAGCGTACACTGTATGAGAAAAGAATTTGTTTTCAATAAAAAGAAAAGATATTTTCAATATAAACAAAAAATCATGGTGATCCTACTACCTGGCCAAATAAATAAAAAGAGGACAAAACACAAATGTATAAAGATAGTAAAATAATGAAGATACAGACATGAAAAAAAAGAGAAATATTAAAATTATGATGCTACTTACTACCCAAAGCAATTCAATACTATGTCTCAAAGAAGTGGACTACTGTCTAGAAAAAAATGCAAATAGCCAATAACAGCTCAAGAGGAACAAGTGATGAAGGATAAATGAGAAGTTATCAAAGCCTTACCTATGTGAGAAGTGCCAGGTCTCAGGGGCTTTCACAAAGCCCAAGAAACATTCGGTATCTATGTTATCTCAACTATTCTCTGTACAGAAATTATACAAACATTCCTCAAATCCAAACTCTAAGATCTATAGTGCTTAACACTAGCCAGCAAGGTGTCTCAGTGGATTAAGGTGCTCGCACCTAAGCCTGGCAACCTGACTTTAATTCCGAGGACCCATGTGGGGAAAGGCGAGAAAGTTGTCCTCTGACCTCCATGTCTTCTCAGCAGCATGAGGGCATACTCATACACACATACAAAACATAGCATCAAGACAGTCTGCAGAGATAGAGAGAAGGCTCAGTGGTGAAGAACACTGGTTGTTCAGGCAAAGGACCTGGGTTCAGTTCTCAGCACCCATATCCAGAAGCTTATAACCTGCAACCGTCCCTTAGTCAGCTCCATCTTGACCTAAGGTCAGAGAGTTTGAGTCTATTATTGCTCCTCGAAGGTCAAACAACAGGATGTTTTGACCTAGGGTGTGTTTACTTGATGTTTTGGGTACTAAGAAGGTAACTACTTTTTTGGTTCTTTGTATCTGGGTCAAAAAAAGCCTTTTTGCCTTTCCCCTCCTTTCTGGATTGGTGTTTAAAAACGCTATTAGAAATAAACACTAAGCGAATTCATTATTCACTGGAATGTCCTCTCGACTTCATCTTCAGTCTCTCATCTATTTTTTCCTCAATCCACACTCCTTCTTTCAACCATGGAGCAGATAAACCGGCAGGCCAGAGACAATAACCACCTGTAACCTGTTTTCCAGTGGATCAAATGCCCACTTCTGACCTCTGTGGGTTGTAACCTGTTTTCCAGTGGATCAAATGCCCACTTCTGACCTCTGTGGGTGGAAGAGGTATATGCACATGGCGCCTCTACACCCAGGCACAGAAACATACACATAAACTAAAGATAAAAAAGTCCCAAACAGATAACATGACAAAAATGATTTTAAATTATGGTTTTCAATAGGATGACTATTCAATGATGAACTGAATAAATGCTAGATTACAGGGCAGTGGACAGATGAATGGATGGGTAGCTTAATAATTCTCTCTTAAATGTAGATGTGATCCTTGGCCTTATAGTGATATGAAGTCAGTCTACGCTATACTGGACCATTTATCAAAAAATAATAATAATAAATATAGATACAAAACAAATGCAGAATCTGGTCACTTCTAACCATATTTCCAATGGTTAGTCTGGCTCAGCCACCATAGTCTAAACCTACTGGATGATCTCTTAGTTGTTGCCCTTGTCTCCTGCAGATTGCTTTCCGCACAACCACCAGAGAATTCCTTTTTAAGTGTAAGTTATAGCATGCCGTTTCTGTTTATATTCTTCCAATTACATTCCATTTTCTTTCATAGTAAAAGTCAAAGCTATTGCAGTGGTTCATCTCTAAGCACCTAACATGATCTGTTTGGTACTCAAAGACAGCACATACCCAGTGGTTCCTTTGCATACACTCCTTACTTGTTCCTGTCTACTCCCCCTGTCCTTCTTGTAATTACTTAATGAGGAGAGGAAGCAGGCTTCTACCTCAAGGCCTTCCTTTGTCCTGGTTATTCCTCTTTCTGGAAGCTCTTAGCTCAGATAAAGCAACAGCTCACTCTCAGGCACATCTACTCTTGTCTGCTTTATTGTCCCAAAGAAGGTGGAAGACCTTGACCAAGATAGATGTGGGTTGTCCTCTGCGCACATGCACGTGGGCACACACACACAGACACACACACACGAGAAACTAAATGACACTGATCTAATGATATTGAGACAAGTAAAACTATATAAAGACTGGCAATAGGCTTTCTAGAAAGTTATGAACTTACATGTGATATCAATAAAATATTTCAATTTAAAAATTAAACTAGAACTCAGGGTGCAAAAAATTCTCTATTTTGGGAATTTGGGTTCAAAATGGTACCTGAACACATGGATTTTTCTCTTTACCATCTTGAAACACATTAAAATAGAAATGGAGGATTTAAAAAGAAGAAGAAGAAGAAGAAGAAGAAGAAGAAGAAGAAGAAGAAGAAGAAGAAGAAGAAGAAGAAGAAGAAGAAGAAGAAGAAGAAGAAGAAAAGTACAATTTCCTACGAAGGAGACAGGTTAGGGGGATTTTAGCTAGTTAATAAGTGATTTCTCCAAATTTCTGGAAAATGAAAAATTGATTAAAGGGTGTTTCCAGATAAATGGAGGAAGGGAAAGAGAAACAGCCTTGAGTCCCCAAGAAAGGGGCCACAGACAGGAAAAGGGCAGATAGTGGAACCCAGGACCCAGGAGAAGCTGTGGACTCTTAGGTACCGATAGCAATGAGGATCAGTGCAGCACTAAGGAACAGTTACTAATTACATCTTCCCTTTACTGGGGCCTCACTAGATGTCGGCTAATTGTGCTCTTAAAGAGCTCTCTCCATGCTTACCAGCTGAGCACAAGTGTTAGGCTCCGCAAGATGGAGGCAGAGGTGCACAAGCTGCCTGCCCAAGGTCACATTGTTCATCTACATTGCCAGTGAGATCTGAACTCTTACCTGTCAGACCACAGCTTCACACTGTCTGTCACTGTAGACAGACAATATTTTATTAGAAATTCTAGAGAATTTGATCCCCAAACTCACACGGTGGAAGGAGAGAACTGATTCCTACAAGTTGTTTTCTTACCTCTACACATGAACGTGATGCACACTCACTCACACATACTCACACGTTGTGCATAAATAAGTACACTTGATCTTAGCTAAAAAGTTGAGAAGTAATTCAATAAAAATAGATAGATGATAGATAGATAGATAGATAGATAGATAGATAGATAGATAGGCAGATACATAAATACATACATAGCTATATGGTAGACAGATGATAGAGAAATAGATGATAGATAGATAGATAGATAGATAGATAGATAGATAGATAGATAGATGGATGGATGGATGGATGGATGGATGGATGGATGGATGGGTGGGTGGGTGGGTGGGTGGGTGGGTGGGTGGGTGGGTGGGTGGGTGGGTGGGTGGGTGGATGGATGGATGGATGGATAGATAGATAGATAGATAGATAGATAGATAGATAGATAGATAGATAGATAGACAGATAGACAGACAGACAGATAGTTGTAGATGTGTGAGTAGGTGGTTTAAAATTGGCACACATTGTATTAAGTGGCAAGTCTAGCATTTGAAGAGAGGACCAGAAGACTGAAAAACGAAGCAGGTGTCATAGATGCTACGGTCTTGGGGTAGACTCCCTTTTTTCTCTCAAAGCCTTTCTGTTGGCTTCATAAAGACCACCCCATTGTTGAGAGTAATCACTTTTTCTTAAAGTAAAGCTTCAAATAAAGCCCTTTACAAATGTGGAGAATGTCTTCACAACACATCCAAGGCCACCCCATGCTGTTTCTATGCTGTGGTAAAGCCCCAACGAACTGTGAAGTCCAACCAGCCACCTGAACCGCACTGGCCTTCATCTTCTGTCAAGTTCTTTTGTTCCTGTTTTTAAGATAAACACAGGATAGGGGCTGGAGAGATGGCTCAGGGGTTAAGGGCACTTCTTGTCTTGCAGAGTGTCAGCAGAACACGGTCCAGGAATGGAGTCCTGTGAGGAGAAATCTGAGTACTTGTGAGAAAACTTCAAGAAAACAAGACAAGAGCCTCTTGTGACCTCAGTTTCTTCAAAACCATGAAATTGTTCTTGGAATGTGTTTTCAGGCCCCACGCAGGTGTAGCAGTACGAAGTGGGTTTACTTCAGATTATTCATGACAACTGGCTATTGATGTTTGTTTATATGTCTCTGTGGGAAAACGTGCTTTTTGCTATGTGTGGCTTGTCCTTGTGATTGTACCCTTTGCTCGTGTGACTCCTCTTAACCCCAAGCTATAAATTGTCTGATGCTCTCAATAAAGTTGGCTATTGCATGAGACTTTAGTCTGACTCATGTATCAACTCCATTTTCTCAGGTCCCACGACCTTTAGAGCTGTAAACACAAAGGACCCAGATTGGTTCCCAGCGACCACACAGTGACTCAACTCCATCTGTAACAACTGTTCCAGGGGATTCTATGCTCTCTACCTAACCACTAACCAGGCATACACACGGTGCACACATATATGTGCATACACACAGGCAAAAATAATCTGTATGTGTAAAATACAATAAAATACTTTTATTTTTATCAAAACAATATATTTACCAAAAATAAAATAAATAAATAAATAGGATAAACTTCACCATGGTAGTGTGTGAAAGTTCATACTTTCTCCCGTCCTTGCCATTCTTTCCTTTTTCTTTTTCTCTTCTTCTTCCCCATGGGAATCCCCCTAAATGTGAGGTAGTATCTCACCATGGGCTTGTTCTAATTACACTAATTACTAAATAACATTGAACACCTTTTTCATGCATTTCTTGGAAACCAGAATATGTTCTTTGAGTAAATGTGCATTCAAAGCCACATTGTCTTTATACTTAGAACTGTCTTTTTATTGTTGATTTACAAGAGATTTTTATATTTTAAGACCTTTACCAGAGACATGATTTTAAAATACACCATTCCATGGTTTGTTTTTCATTCTCTTGATAGCATGCTTGGAGGAGTTAAACCTTTTGATTTTGATGAAACCCAATTTTTTTTCTGTTACTTGTATTTCCAGTGTTATGTCTAAGAGTGCATAAGAGTCATGGTTTAGTTCAGGTTTCTCCTGAGAGTTATATACTTTTATCTGTTATCTGGGTCTTTAGTGTGTTTTGAGTTAAGTTTTATATGTGAAGGAAATTAAGAGCGTAAGTTCATTCTCTTGCAAACAGATATTTAGTTGTTTCAAAGAATTATTGAAGGTCTTCTTTCTTGGGAAATGGTCTCAGTACTGCAATCAATTGGCCCAGAGAGAGATGCGTTTTGGCTTGTGCTCGTAATTATAATTCACCGATAACTTACACATAATTGTGCTGACTTGATGACTATCATTCTGTTTAAGTTTTGAAAATGGAAAGTGTAAGACATCCAATTTTGGTGGGCTTTTTCTTTTTTCATTATTGGTTTAGATTTCTGTTTTTAGGCTTGCCAATTTGAATGAACCTGAGATATGGCCTCTTGTGAGGAACAGACAGAGCTTTGATGCACACTGCATTTGATGCACATTGTGTTTGATGCACACAGCATTTGATGCACACTGCTTTTGATACACATTGCTTTTGATGCACACTGCTTTTGATGCACACTGCATTTGGTGCACATTGCATTTGATGCACACTGAATTTCATGCACATTGCATTGGATGCACATTGCACCGACTCCATCAATTGCTTTGGGTACTGTTACCTTACCAACACCAAACCTAATTCATTCATCATGTGTATGTTTTCATTTGTTTGGTGACCTTTAATTTTTTTCAGCAATGTTTCTGCAGTTTTCAGTGCATAATTCTTTAACCTTCCTCAGCTACATTTATTCCGCAACCTCCACTTTATTAAAATAACATAATCACTAATTACATTCTAAATAATTTTTTTTTATAGGTAAGTGTAGACCTCACCCCTTGTAAAGGAAACTTTTCTTTGCAAAAGGGAGTATTCCAAAAAAACTACACCTGATCACAATGCAGAACTGTAAAGCCCAGTTCCATGGATATACCTACAAGATGCTGTCTCTCCTAAGGCTCAGGAAATGTTGCAGGAGAGGGAGCAGGAGATTGTAAGAGCCAAGATCAGGGAATTTACTCTGAAGCTGTGTCTTCTAGTAATGTCAGAGCTATACCCATAAAGTCCCATCAACATAACTGTCTAAACATGCTGAACAAGGACAATAGACCTGCCAAAGAGGATGGGGGTGGGGGAGCATGAAACCTCAACTCTGTATAAAGAACCACAAACAGCGAAGACATTCTGAGAGTGGGAAGAGCGCAATTGGTGATCTAATTTCAAATGTGTGAAAATATACACACATGTAACATTTTACAGACTGAGCATGCTATAGTTAGTAAAATATATGTGTGTATGTATATATATTACATGTGTGTGTCACAGCAAATCATAAAAAATGAAAGAGGCCAAGGATTTGAAATTGACCAAAATAGAGGTGTATGGGAAGGTTCAGTAGGAAGAAAGGGAAGGGGGAAATGATGTAATTATATTACAAACTCAAAATAAAAGTCAAAAGTCAAAATAAATAAATAGATAAAAGTGATGTATTTTTTGGCTGCTGCTAGAAACAGACTGTTTTCCTCATTTTCATTTTGGATTATTCCTTGGCAATGGATAGAAACAGGACTGAACTTTATATATTGATTTCATGTCCCATAATTTTGCTGAATTCCCTCTGCAGGTTTAATCATTTTGAGGTATATTTTTAGGATCCCCTGTGTGTAAGATCAAGTCCTGTGTGAACAGGGAGGGTAGTTCTCCCTTTGTCTTTGGCGTAGCTTTATTTCGTCTTCTTGCTTAATTTCTCTGGCTAAACATCAGTTCCTGTCGGAACACAAGAACCAAAGGCAGCCTTTAAACCCTGAGTGTGATGTTATTGATACGGAGACATAGTCTCCTTATCATGTTAGGAGATTCTAAAGGAATCTTTTTTATCAACCTGGATATCTACACTCAGCCAAGCTCTCAATCAGAAGTGAGAACAAAATGAAAGACATTTCAAACTTGTCAAGTCTCAGAACCCTTCACACGGTACTTCTTTTCAGGTGCAGTGAATTGAAAGTAGACGACAGCAAAACAAAGGCGCGCAGCAATCAAAGGAAAGATGGAGCTACCAAGAGGCAATAGTTCCACTGAACCCAGGAACTCAGGAAACAGAGCCTTAAGACGACCGTGAGTCCAGTAAACAACATTCTAAATTGTAATACTAGCCTGACTAAATGATCCCACAGAGAACTGGGGTAAAGGTTGGGGGTTGGTTTAAGCATGAAAATATTTCTCTGCAGAAGAAGAAATGACAAATTCAGGCAGGAAGTCGGTACCCTTAGGAAATAATAAGAACAGAGAATACGTAATTTTTAGAAAAGAATAAAAAAGAGCTATTTAAACATAGTAGGGAAGGTACCATAAGAAAACGATTTGAGCTAGTAATTATGAAACTAAACTATAGAATGCTTTGAAGGTTGCCTAGAAAGGCACCTTTGCTGGATCTTCATACAGGAACTATTCTTGGAATGGCACAAAGACCATTGGACAGTCTCTAGATGGATACTAAGGCCATTGGACAGCCTCTATATGAAACCTAAGGCCATTGTACAGCCTCTAGATGAACCCTAAGGCCATTGGACAGCTTCTAGATTGCCAGGATTCTCCCCACCACAGTAATGCTAAAACCACTTGCTGGCTTGCCAATATCACAAATCTACAATGAGGGATTTAATTATGGTTACGGAACATAAGGAACAAGTGACCTATCTGACGAGAAGACAAAGCACATGTTTTAGACTATCATTTGGACAAGGGTTTGTTTTTCAGTTGCTTGGTATCCATGCTAGGTTCTTCATGGTAAATAGACGCAAGCAACAAGACCTTCCAGATGTGCGGGGGAGGTGACAGGTCTCTAAGGGAATGTGAAGCGTCTTCATGGCATCCTAAAGAGGACAGTGGTAGGAAACTTTTCGAAAGGGTTGCATTGAAAACAAGTGAGTTATTCTTTCGTTTCCCAGAGAAGAATGAAGAGCTGCTGCTAGGAATATCTGAGGTGGATGAGAAGAAAACTCCCAGGGAGTTAGTTTGCCAGATTTCTCTGAAAATCCTATCACTATTTAACTAGTTTCTAACTTTTGCCTGAAAACTGAGAATGAAATATTGCATCCAATTCATTTTAGGCATAAATTTGAATCCATGAATAAACTTTTTCATTTTTATAGACACCACACCCTTTCCCGTTCTCTGGCTCTTTTCAATTTTGTTCTATAAGACAATCGTGCCATTATGCTCCATGGAAACCATTCCATGCATTCCTGGCATCAGTGTTCAGTTCTCTCTGTATCTTTAACTCCTATTAATATGAATAGGCATGACATCAGTATCAAAAGGTCATGTAGCTTGGCACCCAACACAAGATAGGTTCATAATGGATTATTTTCTGTACACGTAATATATACAGATTCTAAGCCTGGCCCAGCATATAAATAGTTCTTGAACATATTCTGTCCTTTTTTTGAAAAGCAATGCTGTATTTATATGCATAAACCCCATGATTCCTCCTAGCCATTTTGGACATATGATACGTGACTTCACCAGAAAAGCAAAGTGGAAAGTTAAGCAATGATCCAATGAATGTATTGGATGGAGACAGTCAGTCTGGACCACATAAGTGGTAAGACATCTTTTTTCAGAATCTCTTTTTGAAACTGAAATCATCAATACAGATACCTCAACCTTTTAGTTATTCGTGTGTGTGCTGCAGATTTCTCGGAATGAGGATATTAAATGGCAATATTTACCTGTTTTTATAGAAAGAGCAGAAATAAGTCCTTTCTAAACAAATGTTAAAAGCTTGGAGGTGGATACAGTTGAGATTAATTTTGTTCAACGTGGTAAATGGTGTAGCATAAACTTTAGCTGAATTTTGAAGATTGGGTGTTTTCCAGATATAATTTGACCTAACATTTTAGAAGTAGAAGAGCAGGAGGGAAGACAGATCTTCCTAGACCCTCCAGTGACTTGTCACAGAGCGGCCTCTACAAGTCTGTGCATGCTGTAAAGAACCTTTGGGGTCAGAGTGTAAAGTAATAAAAATGCATGAATCAGCACCTTGACCAAAAATCAAGTTATG
Source organism: Myodes glareolus (assembly GCF_982192425.1). Taxonomy (NCBI): domain Eukaryota; kingdom Metazoa; phylum Chordata; class Mammalia; order Rodentia; family Cricetidae; genus Myodes; species Myodes glareolus. The sequence continues at coordinate 42,899,207 of NC_142046.1, read as the reverse complement.
TCGTTAAAGCTATGCAGTAGTGTAAGCTCTACTTCCGCTCTTGTGACACCTTAAAGTGACCTCACAGGAAGCGAGAGGAAGAGTTTATCTTCTGGTTCCCCCAGTCTGGTGGTTCTGTCCTAGGCAAAGGCAGTTAGCTCACAAGCAATATCACAGAGAGCTTGGTAATGTTTGAGACCCAGCCGGCAGATGCTTCAGCCAGGCTCTTTCTTGTTTTCTTGAGCATGGTGTATAGAATATTGAGATGACATCAGCTATAGAAGACAAATCAGAAATGCACTCATAATTAACTATAAGACATAGTCAAGAAGTTATTAGGCTAAATAAAGACCTGTCAACTATTTTCAGTGTTGTTTAGCCAAATAGTATAACTGAGAAATTTCTGCAAAGGACCTAAATTTCTTGGGGATTTCAATCTTCCTCTGTATGTGTAAGCATCTTCACTGCCCACCCTCAGTATTTCTCCTCTTAAAATCACCCCTGTTCTCTCTTCATCAACAAATGTGTTATATCTTCTGCTTCCAGTCTGTGGTTCTCATGAGCTCACGTACACAGCCTCCACATTCTCGACCTTGAAAATCTCAGCTCTAAAATTCCCCCCAACAATTGAGAAAATTTCCCCTTGACATCATTCCATCCATCCATCCTCCCATTCAACTCAGTTTTCAATTGGCTCTCAATACACTTCATATATCCAATATATATTTTTAGCTTTTCTATTTCACTCTGTCTGGTCCACCTTGATAGTCTCTTTTTTAAAAAAAAAAATGCCACTTCAAGATAATTCCCATTTTTTTCTACTTAAATGCTCATCAATAGATATCTTCCTTTAAGTTCAGGCTACCCATACTATGCCTGAATATTAAACAGTTGATCATTTGAACAATGTATTCACCTGATCCTTTAGATATTTGCTATTTCGGGCAACCACAGGCTACTCTTGGCCAGCTGTGTTCTCCTTTTAACCCTTTTCTTCTCCAGCCTCCTAAGTGATTTTAGAGCAAGCCATCAAACCTGTTCATGGACGCAGTTCCTAATTTGCATTGTCCAAACTGTTTTCATGCCATTCTTGCCAATGCCGTTCTTGCCAAGCGGATAGTTGAGCTGTTCCTGGCTTTTGTCATTTTCCTTGCCCCCAGTATGACTTCACTATGAAATATCGCCACAGACGCATGTACTGTGGGCTTAGTTGCCAAATGAGAGGCTTTGAGGAATGGGTTAGGCAATGAAGATCCTACCTTCATTGATGGGTTATTTATTTATATATTTAAAACCCAAATGGAACTGTACTGGAGGAAGTTGTTCCCTGGGCTTTGGGGGCACGTTTTTGAAAGATGGCTCACACTGACCCTTTGCTGTGTTTTGCCTTTTCCTTGTTCTCCCTCTCCTCCTCCCCTCCCCGTCTGCTTCCTGGTCACTGTGTGGTAAGTAGCCCCTGTGGCCCAGCTACTGCATGGATATCTACTCTGTGACCCACTGCTACCGTCCTACTGTCTGCCACACTGTGCCCATCTGAATGGATCTGGCCACCTCTGGATAGAAGCCTCTGAAAAGGAAGTAAACCCTTTCTTGCCACAGCTGTTTGTGTCTGGTGTTTTCTGCAGCAAGGAGAACTACGACAGAGCTCCTTTCTTTTCTCTTTCTGGGAAAAAGCTTTAACATTACACCTTGCTAAAGCTGTAAGCATCATCCGAGTTGACACATCTGGCAAGATTCCTGCGGTCTTTGCTCTTGTTATGTTTTATTTGTTGCAAATCTGAAGGGTTTTCTCCCCCCAGCTCACATCTTATTACTTCCCCTGGGGCCTTGCCTTGCCTCGTTCTCTGCTCTGCTGTAGGGAAGCCCAATAACTTGCCCATAATCATGTAGCTTGTAAGTGACAGAGCTCGTCTTCAAACCCATGCAGCCCTCTGTCAGTGGCAGGTTTACCCAATGTGCTCATTGCCTCACCCTTGCTGGCTGCCTGCTCTCTTCCCTCATCTTCCAGATGCTCTCTTCTAAAGACTTCTCTTGGGTACATTATCCTCAACAGTCTAGTGGATTTGGATTCTATTGGTTGGACAGAAAAAGCAGACGATAACTTAGATTTACTATGCAATTGTTAGTTTTCAGAACCTTTGAATTTGACACAATTTCCTTCTTACTGTTCTGCGAAACAGGTGAGAGTCCTTTTCCATAGCTCAGAGAAAATATTTACAAAACAAATGTGCTAAAGAATTCGCTGAAACAAGAATTTGTCATAAAACAAAGAGACTTATTAGGAACCAACAATAAAAGACAAACCCCAAATTTTTAAATAAGCTCTGAGGAGATGCTTTGTCAAAGAGTGGCAAATAACTAAAAAAAAAAAAAAAAAAAAAAAAAAAAAAAAAAAAAAACACTGATTAATAGAAAACCACAGACACACCCTCCGCCCACATACTTGAATGAGTCAGGCTAAGAGCTAACAATATTAAGTATTGATAAATATGTGAAATGATAGTAGCCGGTGCCAGTGCGGGTGAGAAAGGTCAAAAGACAATGTCAGCTGTGAAGCTATTTGGTGGTTTCTATCAAAGTTAAACACGCATCAGCATGATCCAGGAAGCATACTCAGACAGCATGTGTGTTCACACCGAGATTCCCACTCAGGTGCTCAGAACAGGTCTAGCCAAAACTGGCAAGAGCTGGGCAAAGTAAAATCCTCAGTAGCTAGTGAACGGGTAAATAAAGGGCATTATCAAATCTTAGTATTCAATAGTGAAAAGGAATGGATCGCAACACCTGCAAGCCATGTGCACGAATTGCAAAGATACCATGTCGAGTTAGAGCAGGTTTGCACAAAAGGCTATTTATGACCTACTTTGCTTTCTGTGGCTGCGATGAATGCAAGTGCAACTCAGGGAGGAATGGTTTATTTAATCTTATACCTCCACAGAGGGAAGTCAGGCAAGAACTCAAGGCAGGAACTAAAGCAGAGACTATAGAACACTGCTTCCTGGCTTGCTCAGTTTGCTTTTCTTATACAACCCTGGACCACAGAACCCCAGGGATGGCACCACCCACGGTGGGCTGAGTCCTTTCACCACAACCATTAGTCAAGAACATAAATGTCCCATAGACTTCCCTATAGGAAATCTGATGGAAACATCTTCCCAATTAAGGTTTCTTCTTCCCATAGGACACAGGTTGATGTCAAGCTGATGAAAACCAACCAGCACTACATACACCATACATACAGGCAAACATACATACATAATAGGAAACTTTGCACCGACAAAACCATTTTAATACGAGGATATTTATGAGAAGCAGTAAAGCTGTCCTCTAGCCCAGTGATGGGAGGAAAGAATCCAGTGTAGAAAATAGGAGGAATCACGGGCAGTGATGAAAATGATACCATGATGGCCATCTCTATAAAGCTATAAGCGAGAGGTCTCGTGTGGCTAGATTTTGTTGGAATCATTTGGAGTCCTGGCCTCCAGCTGCTCTTCCCTGCTAGAGATCTTTACTTTCCTTCTAATTTGAGTTACTGAAAGCTGTGTCAAAGTTGTTTACCAGCTCTGTTTCACAAGCACATGTTGCCTTGGCCTTGAGGATCAGAGGATAAGGTTTTCACTTGTTGGCCCACCTAACTGTTGGGTATATAAGCCTCCATGATGCTATTGAATAAAGGGCTTCTTACCAGTGACTTAGAGGTCCGTGTCTCTGTCTCTCTGTCTGTATGTCTTTGTGTGTTTCAGTCTCCAGCCCCTTGCCCGAAGCTCGCAAACTGTATGGGAGCGCATACAGATACTTCAATAAAACAAATAATTAGAAACAGAGAGGTGAGACTATTAGACAATAATCAGCAGCTTTAGACTCGCTCCAACCTCACTATTTTTTCCTCCCAGTCCCCAGCCCACATTCCTCTACAGCCCTTACCCTGTGCTGTGCAGCAGTTTCCTCTGAGATCGAAACATTCCATCTAGCAAGCAAGCCCCTTAAACCAAAAGGCAAACAATTCAAAGTTGTTACAGGAAGTCCCTGAAACCAAGGAGATTCGTTTGGTCCTTCCCTCCCAAGAGTAAACAATACAAACTGCTCAGAGTCCTTAAACAAGCAAAGCTACAAAGAAACTCTGAGACCAGACCAGTTGCTTAGAATAATCAGAAACTACCCAAGCATCCTGGAGAAGGTCTAGGCAACTGAATCACTGGGAAAGACACTCTCCAAGCCTAACCCACTGAGCTGTCAGCAGGCTGTGCAGTGTGGTTTAGGTCCCCAGCTTTTATAAGCTGGAACTCATGCTGGAGTGTGCTTTGTTGATGCAACTGTCTTTGAGTCATTTTTGCTCCGCTAAGTAACCCATTATATTCCTGCGAGTGACCCCAATAAAATCCCATTGGTTTAACAAGTTGGACTTCAGTGGTATCTGCACTTTGGTCTGTCATGAGATCACTATATGGAGTGAGTAGATGTGTGTAATGTGTTGCCTAAGGAATTCGTTGTAATGCTACACAACACCTTAATCTTTTCATTTTTATTCCCATAGGGTATCAGCGCTGCAAATAATTTATATTGTTTAATCATAGAAACTGACTTAAATGAACAGGATGGGCCGTATGGATTCATGTGTCACAAAGTCTCATGGCTAGATAAACAAAGCTGTGTTAGAAAGAGCCAGAGCAAGCTAGGCTATCATAATGTCGCCAGTGAGGAAGCACTAGCCAAATCAGAGTCTGGGGCTCTGCCACTTAGCCCTCCAGGTTGACATAACTTGCTCCCTTGTCATTTCCACGGTCTGGACTTTCTGTTTCTACCTACTGTCCTTAACATATATCTCTTCTTCATGGGCCACCTAAATACATTTTGGGAGATAAATGGACTAGAAATAAAGGAAGAGAGGTTATAATAATGATGGCAGAGCTTCTATGATAATGGTTCTAGTCCTATATATGGCAAGGGCTGTGGCAGTTCATACTCCATTTATAGTCCTTTCCCCAAAGCACAGAGGTAATTAGTATTTCCCAGTACCAGTGTGTAATGCTCTGAAATTATAGGAAAAGAGAGAGAGATTTTTCTCATTGGTTTTTGTACACATAAAATAAAGTTAAACTTATTTCGGCACTTGAGAATGTGGCCCGGTTTGACCCCTTAATTTGAACGCTTCCCTGCTCTTCTTCAGGAATGGCAGTAACCTGTTTTACAGTATAGTTTCTGGTAGCCATTCCAGATCCTCTATACTCCACTCTTTTGGACGGCCTTGGTGAGCATCTTTGCCTCTAGCATCTGTTCTAAGAGGACCCTGAAGGTTCTAATGAAGTCCTGAAGGACGGGATGAGAATTAAGTAAGGGATTTATCCCCCTGGCTCTCCCTATGCCAGTTTACAAGTTAACTGAACTTCTCTTCCAGATGTCCCACTGCTGAGAGGTTCTTCTGTCTTGTCCTGCACTGCAATGATGGGCTCTAGCTTCCAGAGAGTGTTTCCTACCCTGTCCAGCACTACAGTGATTGGCTCTAGGTTCTACGGAGCGCTCCCCACCCATTCCCTCTGCAGGACTAGGTGTGGTGACGGTAATCCCAAAGTGTCTTATTATCACCCATTTGTTTCCCCCAGGCATGCTACGGTGCATCGAATGGTGGCCCCAAAGTGATATGTCCACATCCAAACCCCAGACAGAAACTGCGACAATCACTAAATCACTATATTTGGAAGAAGAAGAAGAAAAAAAAGATCTTTGCAGGGATGATTCAATTGAGGACCTTGAAATGAAGGGATAATTGTTAGCTGGCTGGGCGTGCCCTAAAGCTGATGATGAGCGGCGCTGTAAGGAAAAGGTTAAAGGAGATTCGCTCTGATGGTGTGGGCAGGGCAGAAGGTAACGGGAAGAAAGAGCCTGCAGAGATAAAGTCATTGAGTCAAGGACGTCCAGTGTCCAGCGATGCCAACAGCTCCTAGACCCGGAAAGGATTTCCCCTTGAGCTCCCTGAGGTAGTGCAGTCCCCGGAAGTTTCCATCCCAACTTCTGACCTGCAAGCCAGGAAAGGATACATTTCTCTTGTTGTAACCTATCAATTCCATGGTGATTTGGGACAGCAGACTTGGAAAGCCTATGCTCCCACCCATACCGTTCTTTATACATAGACCCTCTTAAAGCTCTTACCGATGGCAATTTGCACACTCTGCTCCACCGGTCTCCTGGCAAGACTACCTGAATGTGCCTGGCAGTGAGCAAGTGTCTCATCCCACACCCCTAAGCTCTAACGGTGTCCTGGTAACAGAAAATGAAAGTCGGTGTTTTATCGCACTTGTTCTTATTAAATAGGCTTTAACTTTAGAGACGTTCATAACTTTCTTCTCAGCGTGGGTTAGGTCTATCTACATGAGTAAGATCCTATCATGGGGGATCATGGGGATAGGCCCTGCAGTACAGAATCACCATTTTAAAAATGTTTTGTGCAAGTTATTGCTCAGTGGGAGCTGATATGTTAAAATAAAACTGTCGGTTTCATGAATAATCATTTTTATTGCTAATTTCCACAACAATGGTTCTCATAAAGAATACAATCACTAGGTGGCCTTCTAAAACAGTCAGCACTAGAGAGGTCCTAACAAGACAGCGGCATGACTATTGCTTATTTTCAGAAAGAGTCAGGGCACATGGGTGAGGAGAGAAGAGCATTAAGATCAATCATGGGAGCTCGAGGTGAGCAAACGGTGGGAGAAAAAGCAGAGCATCCTGGGCTGCATGAAGGGGAGCCAGGTGAGTTCCTGATACTGAAAGCCCTGCTTTTCAACAAGAGCTCCAGAGTTCAGAGCTGTAAGTGCTAATTAAAGAGCCCAGGCCTGAGGACTTTCAGGAGAGTGCCTGGGACACAAGCCAGCTCAGGAGGGTCTGCTGACTACTGATAAGGGTCTAGGGTGCTGGGTCAACTTCCTAATACACAAACACTGCCTTTTTCAGAGTGGTGGCTTTGGTCCTGGCTCCACACTTTAACTCCTGGGAGCTTTTAAATGTTGCCAGCACAGGAAAAGGGCCACCCCTACCATGCAGGTCTGGTTTGGAAGGAATGGAATCCAGGCAATGCAATATTAAAATGTTTCTAGGATTTTCTAACGCACATTCACAACCGACAGACACTGCAGAGGGGTCTGGCAACTTAGCCGAGGCTCAAATCCATCACACTTGCTGTTTCCACAGAAGGAGCTTCCAGGGAAACAGCTGTATCCATTTGCCAACCAGACTCCCATCAATGGCCACTCTCAAGTTACCACAGTGGGGCTAAGTCCTTGCCGAAGGCCATGTGACCACAGAGATGAAAACAGTCAGTCTCTAGCTCCTTCTAGAGTGAAGGCCCAACTCTTCCTGAAGACAGTCACTACTTCTTAGCTTGACTGCTTTCAACACTTTTTATGGAATATACCTTTAGAGTTGGAAGCTGTCTTGTATGTTTTAAGGCCCCTTATGGCATCCTCCACCTTGGCACTATGTGCCAGTAGGACCCCGTCACACCCAGTTTTGATCACGAAAATGCCAACTATCGCATGGTGTGCAAATTACCCCAGTAGAGAAACATACACTACCGTACTGAAAAAATGGATAGTTGCTTGTTGTTCATGGTAGATAGTTCTGGAAAAAGTCACTGCACACAAATCAGTGAAGGCTCAGCCGTGGTGCCTAAGGGAAATACGGTGTCAATACATCCCTCATTCTCACAATTTCCTTAATCGATCAGCTCACACTCCTGCTTCCTGCATTATTTAAAGTTGTATTCAATGTGCATTTCCTTAAAGTAATTAGATACAGTGTTTCATTATAGTAACACATCAGTCTAGAGGAGGTTAACATTTTCCTGACCTAGCCAAGCATACTGTAAATTTCGTAGGTTGTTAGCCTCACTGCTTATCACTGAACGCACAAATCCAGCCACTTTCCATAGCTTCATCGCTCACTAGGGATGGTGCTTGAACTCCGCTTAGCACAGACTCATGTTGGTCGACTTCCCCTTCATTTTTCTCTGATTCATTAACACCGCACCCACCGCTGACAGTGTCAACGCATGGCTGGATGAAGCTTGTGACACGTGAATTTTCTCCACGCCCTGCAATATCGTTGTCTTGCCACTAGGAACTCTAGACAGCATTTTAGCACAACACTTGGGGTCACATTGAAGGTGACTGTCACCGATTAAAAACCACAAACCTGAAACACAAAAGAAAAAGGAAAGAAAGAGGATTTTAAAAGGCAATAAATAGCAAGAAGGGCAGCCTTGGCAGGATGAAGCAAGCAGGCCAAGCTGTGCTTTGCAGGCGGGGACTCAAACTCTTCAGCACTCTTCAGGAGTCTGCAAAAGATGCCAAAGTGCCACAAATGTTGATTTTGGGATAACAGAGAAGCTGAGTAGATGGGACTGATAGTGAAGACGTAAGAGTCTAACACCAAAGTGTCAGAGTTTATTTATCACGTTCTTATGCATAGGGCATTTGGTAAATAGTTATGTAATAGATTAAAAACTAATGAAAGCAAGTGTTCATATATGCCACGGTCTTTTAAACTTAACAATTCTTAGGTGTTACATAAAGAATAGGATGATGTTTACAGAGTCTTAGCGATTTTTTTAAAAAGAGATCTTATTATGTTTATTTTACGGGTATGGTGGCCTGCATGTATCTTATATAACACGTGTGTGTCTGCTGCCCTCAAAACCAGAAAAAGGCACCAGATCCCCAGGAATTGGAGCTTACAAATAATTATGAACCAGCCTGTGGGTACCGGGAGCTGAGCTTGGACCCTTTGCAAGTGTTTATGCTCGTAAACACTGAGCCATCTCTTTGGTTCAGGTCCGAGTGATTTTTGTAGACTGCGCCATATAATCCAAAGAAGTTTTCAACTTAGCAACTTGCTAAAAGTGTTATGGTCACAAACAAAACCCCAAAAGTGAGTGGAGAGTGACCAGTGAAAGGCGGCCAGAATGCAGGTTGGCTTTTGCTCAAGAAAGTTTGGAGCGGTGGTTCTCAACCTTCCTTACGCTGTGCCCTTTAATGCAGTTCCTCATGTTGTGGTAACCCCCAGTCACAAAATTATTTTTTGTTGATACTGTATTATTGTCTGAGGCTGCTTGTTCATTTCTCGGCCACACAGACTCCCAAAATAATCACACAGAAATCTGTATCAGTTGCAATACTGTTTGGCCAATAGCTTAAGCATATTTTTGGCTAACTCTTATATCCTAAACTAACCCATCCCCATTAATCTGTGTATCGTTACGTGGCTGTGGCTTACCAGGTAAAGTTTCATCCCTGTTGTCTGTCTCCAGAAGAGCTACATGGCATCTCTGACTCTGCCTTCTTTTTCTATGTATACCTCTTCCAGCCTGGCTGTATTCTGCTAATACGTTGACCAAAAGCAGCTTCTTTGTTAACCAATAAAACCAACACATATACAGAAAGACTTCCCACACCACTTTAAAACTGTCATTTTGCTACTGTTATGAGTCATAATGGAACATCTATGTTTTCCCAAGGTCCTAGGTGACCCCTGTGAAAGATCTGTTTGAGACCGGAGGGATCATGACCCAAAAGTTGAGAATCACTGGTTTAGAAGATGGAAAGCCATCACCCATCCTGACCTATACAGTTCTGATCAGACCAGGCTAGCCCTTTCCACCTCAAGAAGAACATGAATGCCCTCTGAGACTCTTCATGGCAGGTAACTGCACTTCACATGGGACCTTGGACCAGTAAAGGGTAAATTCCAGTGGTCCACACGTCACCGAAGGATGTCTGTACTACTTGGAAGACAGATATTATTTGAATGTTTCTTTTTCTCTTGACAATTATTTTCCAACACAGTTTTTACTAATGTCCAAGATAGTGGTGGCAGACACATGCTGAGACCTAGCCTCTTAAAATGATCATAGCTAACATAGGGTGTTTTGTTACTATTCTAAGGAATTTTTACATAAAAATGGATTTAACAACTTATGAATAGGAAGGATTATCATCCTTCTTATCTTGTAGTGAGGAAACTGAGGCACAATGGAGGTTAAGTGATAGAATAAAAGAGTAGATGATTGAATTTACTCTGAAAAGGAAAAAGGGAAAATATAAATATGATAAGAAAAAAAAAGGTAAATTAGCGAATCTACTTTTAAAAAGCAACTACTAGTTTTAAATGTTTCAGCCAATGGCTTAGTAAAGTAAAGAGTAAAGCCAGGCAGGAAATCTGAACAGAGATACAAAGAGAAAGTGGGCAGAGTCAGAGAGATACGCCTGGAACTTTACCCGGTAAACCACAGCATTAAGATTTAAGAGCTAGCCAGAAACATGCTTGAGGCATTGGCCAAACAGTGTTGTCATTAATATAGTTTCTCTGTTATTATTCAGGTCTGGGCATCTGGGAAACAAACGAGCAGTCTCTGTCTACAAAAGGACTAGGCATTGCTGATGTATTTATTGGCTTCATATATTGTATATAGTTATTGTTCTTATTGTGTATAGTTTTCTTATATTAGTTATAGTTTTTTTTATTTTAGACAAGAAGGAGAATTATAGTGTTATATCATTTATGTTTGTATAAATAAAGCTTGTCCACACTAGTCAACGATACAGGCCAGACAGTGGTGGCACACACCTTTAATCCCGGCAGCCACACGAGTTAGCCATAGAAGCTGGGCAGTGGTGGTGCACGCCTCTAATCCCAGCACTAGAGAGGAATGTAAGGTTAGATGAGACAGGAACTTGCTCTCTTTCAGTCTGAAGATTTCAAAGAGATAAGAGCTCTCTAGTGACTCAGCTGCTTTGCTTTTCTGATCTTCAGGTTGAACCCCAATATCTGTCTCTGGGTTTTCTATTTTTTATGCTACAGTTAAGTAGCCTAACCCTGTGACCACCCAGCAGTTCAGCGTAGACTCAATAATAACAACATAAAGATAATGGTTGCAGCGATAAGTGTTCTAATTAGTACAATTGTGGCAATCATTTCACAAGGAAGATAGGTCAAAAAGTCACATGTCACACTGAAGATGCATGTCCCTGTCATTTCTCTATCACACCTCAATAAAGCCAGAAAAATTAAGTAACTAAGTTAAGCACAGAGCCAGCGTAATTCTGACTCCACACCCGAACCTACCAAAGGCAGGTGTATATGCAATGTCAAGAGACTGTGCTAGCGTTTCATGTGATCAGCAAATTCATCTTGCATTAAATTTCCTGAGTCTGCAGACCTATTAACCAATTAGTAGTATTTGCAGATCATCTGGCTCCTGGATACTCATAAAATACAAGATTTCAGTGCCCTTGGGAAGTGTGTAGATAATCTATCAGAGCCTACTGAGAAAGGTTTACTCTTGTCTGTGTTGTCTTCATGTCTTGCTGTGTCATCTTTGTTCTATCTCACTAATGTTTCCTCTCAAAAACTGGCTAGAGCAGGCGACCTAAGGTATGACTGATTTAATAATTTCATAAGTCAAGGGACAAGAATAAGACAAGTTGAGAGGTGCTCTTTCCTTCAGAACGAGGATATCATTCTGGAAATCTCGGAAGGTGCTGTGGCATGAACGGAGAAACCAATTGTTCCAACAAAGACATACTTTATTACACAGAAACAAACGACTTCAGAGCAGGGAGAGCTTCCGACTGTGGCTGCCAGAAGAGCCCAGAAAACAGATTCTGTTTGGCTCACAACAAAATTAATCATGTGCAGAATGGTTCGATCGCATCGACGTTTCTTATCTAGTACCTGTGGCGGCATATCCGTTTCAGCACAGAAACAAGCAGACGGGAAGGCAGGATGAAGGGAATGTCTACATTTTTGTTCACAGTCTTTAAGACAGAAATTTGATGAGGAAAAAGAAATAAGGAAACCAGGCCTATCAGAATGTTGATACTGGAGGAAAAGAATCTGTTTTGTAGGTTGATTTATTAAGGGGACTAGGCTAAATGAACGCAATTGGTACCAGGTGTTGTGAAAAGGCAAGTCTGGGGAGAGCCTCCCAGAGAAGGGAGGGCTGTGAACGGGGGCCTGGGCAGCAGAGAACACAGGCTGATGACAGCAAAGGGACACTCATCGAATAGGGGTTAAATCACCCTTGCAGTGTCCTTGACTGCTCTTTATCCTTACAAGCCTCCTCCAATTTTCAGCTTTCTGATTATCTATTATCTATGTGTCTGCCTATCTAATATCTATCTATCATACATCTATCACCTATCTAAGTATCTATGTATATATGTATGTATGTACCTACCTACCTACCTATTTATCATTGTTCTATCTGTCTCTCTATCTAGGATCCATGCACATGTGTGTGTGCATGCATACATGTAGAGGTCACCAGACAACTTAGGCTGTCATTTCTCATGCTTTTCAATGTCAGGATTATAAGCTTCAACCACCGCAATTGGCTGAAAGACAAACAAACAAGTAAGCAACAACAGAAAACAAAACAAGGGTTCGGAGGCTCGAACTCGGATCCTCATGCTTGCGAGACAAACACTTTATTGACGAAGCTACCCCTCCTGCCTGACTTTCTTATATTTGAAGGAACTGAAATAAAAGCTGATGGGAAGCAATGAGCAGAAAATGATCAGAACAATAGGCAGTGGTTTGTTTTCTCTTTACAGCTGTCTAAACTGACTCGACAACAATAAAACTGAATTCTGTGCGTGGAAGGGGTGGGGAGTTGTCCCTACTGTGTACCTTAGATATAAGCTAATTCCACTGGAGCAAGAAAGACGTCATTTGGATGAGAAAAGCCTCTCAAACATCATTTCTTTCTAGTCCAGCGTCTCCAGACACTTAACATCTGAATTTACACTTTTAAAACTTGAGACTATTCATCGAAAGTATTGATAGTATATGCTATCATGTTATGACTTGACATTATGCTAGGATATCTAATGCCACAGAAAATAGGAAATATATTTGGTCTCTTTCATCTCTACTTACTATTTCTTTACATTTAAATTCATGAAGGATGTCTACAGGGTTAGACACGAAGTTTTAAGAGATGTGCAGAGCTTCTCCATTCATAGAGTAAAAAGTAAAGTAGAGGTGTGGGTAGGTTCTGAAATGGAGTTGCTGAGTGAATAAGGAACACTCCCAGGCTCTGCCTCTTGTTAAATATAGTCTCATCTCTCTGGCCCGGCTGGGGTGTGGCCCACAGGGACGAGGACAGATGACTGCACACACGCCTGATTTCTGAGGAAACCATGATGCTAGCAGTGTCTGAACTAGGACACACGCCAGTGGATGAGAGAAACCCCTTCTGAAATCTCGCTAGCCACCAGAATCTGTAAAGTAACACGGTCTTCACTCCTGTGAGGCTTTCTGGAACTGAACGCCACCTGAAATTTATGACTAGCACTGTTTGGCACAGGCATTGCGGCAGCCATGATCATACTAATACAAAGGGCTGAAGATATTCACATGCTTGTGAGAGTAGCTCTTCACTTTGAGAAAGTGAACCTTCTGAAGATCCACGGAGAAGGTTGCTTTTGAAGGGAATTTGTTTTCTTTGAGAAAAAAATCATTCAGCCTTTCCTTTGCTTTCTTTCTTTGACTATATGCTAATTTTCAAAAGCCAGGTATATTCTTGCTATTTAAACGTCACTGACATATTCAAGATTTTTCTTCAACGACTGAACATTTAGCAAGTGTATCTGTTGCACCATTTCTAAAAGTATAGCTGTAAAACCTCTACCATGTGGGACAAGCACATTTTAAAAGTGATATGGGCTGGTGATTTGGCAGTGGTGTTTGCATTTGACTTTGATCCCAGTAGCGTGTAAATAAATAAATATGAAAGGAAGGAAGGAAGGGAAGAGAAAAGATACAATGAAAGGAATATTACTTGAGAATTATAGAACCTGAAGCTGAAATGGTGTATTTTTTTATTGTTACAACGATCTAAATCTATCAGTAGAAGCTTCCTAAAGATAAGGATGGCTGGAAAGATAATGCTATAGAAGTGCGCTTACTAACTTCCAAACTAATTATGAAATTAAACCGAAAAGTCATGTCTTTGTTTACTCTTTGTTTACAGTGAAATAAGGCATTAGGCATTGAGTATAAACTTGATTCCAGTCCTGACTTCTCTACCCTGAAGCTTTGGCAAGATGTAACCTTACACAGATCTATCCTGTCATCTGCCAGTTCCAACCTAGTAACCTACATAGCAGGGAGATTTTGGGGATTAAGTGAGATAACGTTCTGTAAGTGACTGACATTGTGTGAGACACACCAAATGTAAGACATGGAAGTCAAACGTGAACCAACAGGAAAATGACAGAGTAGGAAATAGATAGGCATACTTTGCCCGTTCTGTGCCAGCTCCGGTTACCCACGGGCTTAGTAAGTGACCAAATAAGCTGGCCACCCAGAAATGTACAGCCACTCTAATCTTCCTGCACAGTACACAGAGGTGCTGAGTCTTTCCTTTCAGAACAGAAAAGGATAGCCCTTCAAAGAGTAGGGATACCCCAATCACCATGCAGTGTACGCACTATAACCCCACAACTTCAGTACCTAGGCATCTAACTTACTTCATTCTAAGCATCAGGATGCAGGACTGTTCTTCTGAGTGCTAGGTTAGGTTTTCTCCCCCTTCGACCAAGCATTCTCCATGTCCAGTGTCATCACAAGCATCTTGACATCATGGGATTACTTGCATTTTGCTATCACCGGTGTGTCCATCACAGCATATACCCAGTGCAGAAAATCCTGACAAGGGGTGGATGGTTTACAATCACTGCATTCTCCATCGTGCATGCAGGAAATGGAAACAATTGACATTTATATGAGATGGAATTTAGCTCTCTAGACAGATTTACAGTCTTGCTTATGCTCCAATATCCATTAGAGGGAGAGGGTTACAGACATAGAAAGGTTCATGCAATCCTCGGAACATAATTTGATGGAGAATAATATCCCCCAAAGTGCAGGGGAACAGCTTAGTGGCAATCTAATTGAAAGCCACCACACTAGGGCGAATTTTAGATCCCCAGTGTTGTTCAATGTCTTTTTTTAATAACAAAATGAAATAGGGAAAACTCTCAGTTCTGGGAAGATAGAAAATATGACATGATTATTAACACTTAAAAATACAGAGAGGAAATTTAAAGTGTTTATAGAGATATGTATGAAACAAAGCATTCTAATAGAAAAAAATGAGAAGGCAGTGTTCACTTATGTTCAGAAATTAAAATGGTCCCTACTGACACAGTAGGAGGAATGATAAGACAGATGTAGATGCAAATAAATGGACACGAGGTCACGGTGGAACAAGTTAAAGATACTCGTGCATCAATAAGGATTTGTCTTACTCCCGTTCTAAATAGCAATATCACACAGTAGTCCTTCCAAGAAAGGGAGACTACAGGACCTTGGTAGGGCAGATGAGATGACACAACCCATTCAACACCTGGGATTCTCCAGCTGAATCATGAGGCGATCAATTACAGAAGACCTAAAGAACACATCGCACTATCAGAAAATATGAAAAGGTGAACGTCCTGGATTATTTAGTCAACAGAAAAGATGTCTAAGGAGTTATTTGTCTCGTGGGGCATAGACTAAATATTTTCCATTTCTACAGAGATGAAGGTGTGTTCTTTATGCCATTAATTACATTCTGAGCACCTAGAAGGGAGAGATTTCCTGATAACAAAATTGTTTATATATATACATATATTATATATATATGTTATTTAAGAAAAACATTATTCTATAAGATCTAAAGGTCAATGGCAATGGAGGATCTCTGCCTTATGTGATTGTTTGATGCTAAGTCAGACCATACACAGATGTTTAACTTAATTCTTGTATACCGTAAATACTGCAACTCTACTTCTTCCTCTGACCCATTGCTTTGTGTGTGCGCATTCTCTCCTAAGACAATCCCATCCTCTCTCTTAATTTTTACTACCACTCATACACGACTGACTCCCAAGTCTCGGTCCAACTCTGTTCTTCCCTCTTAAACGGAGGCTCACAGATACCGATACCTACTATCCACAGTCACTAGGACGTTTACTGGTGTCTCAAAATCAGGATGACTGTAACACAAATAACGTAGAGCAAGTGCACATGCACTGTTCACAGTGGCCGGAGATGCAACCAACTTAAATATCTATCAGCAGACGAATGCACAGACCAAATGCAATACATGTATGTATATGTAGGAGAATTCTATTTGGTTATTAAAAGGAATAAAGCACTGACACTCTATTGTGAATGAATCAGCAAAGCAGAATGCCAAGTGCAAGGAGATTGGCACGAAGGTCGTGTGATAGATGGCTGTGTTTAAACGAAATATTCCCAATTAGTAAATCAAAAAGGGAAAGCAGACTGCTGGCTTCCAGAGGCGAGGAGAGGAGGGGAATGGGGGAACAACTGCCTAGCGAGCAACCTTTGGAGTTAGCACCCATGTGGCATATGGTGTTTACTGTATGAGCGGTTAGACTGCGCAGAGCAGTTAAGTAATAGAAACAAGTTTAGTACACATTGCTGGGGCGGTCAACCTTCAATACAACATCTAATGTTCTACCTCCTCTATGTGTAGCCAGTCTATCGCCACGGTGTTCCTCCTAGAATAAGGCAGAATTGCACGCATTTCACTTCTGAGATGAGGCTATCAGAGACGCCACAGCTTCTGTCTTGGTGAGCCATGTACTTAGTCCCCTGCCCTGTTCGTCACTGGCTTTCAAAGCAGTTAGCTATCCTGTCATGAGTGAATATTTCCACAGATATGCACACACTAAACAGGCTATCAGCGAACAGCCTGGAACTGGATACGTAGGCTCTAGGCAAGCTTTCAGGCAAGTTCTCCAAGAGCTCTGCTTGAGCTCACAAGTGACTCTGAACCAGCTAAGGCACACCCCTAAATCCCTGGCCCTCCAAAACCATCTTAGGGGATGCATGTTGAGTGGCTGAACTCAGGAAGCAATTATCAAACAGCAATCGGTAATTAATACAATTAGGATATAGCCCTTATGATTTTTATTGCATTCTAAAAATTCAACCTTGTTACACCATCACAAATGGGATTACGTTTCAACACACGAATCTGAGAGGCATTCAAAACATAGTGCTATATGCTTTCTATTCTAAGACCTGATGAGCTATTCATAATTTTTGGTTATACTTACAGGAGTATATAACATGCACACAGCCTAATCTTTTAGCCCAGAATTTAACGCTATGTCTGCTCTGTTTCAATCAATCATATCCCTATCTTCTAAGTTGGTTCATATGAATCAAATTCAGAGAACAGCTCACACTGGATGCTGTGGGTGGGGCACCACACCCAACTTGAAGAAAGTCTGAAGGAGCCCAAGGTGAAGGACAGAGTAAAAGTGAGCCAGGGGAAAAACTCTGAAAGGTGCCCAGAAGTCCAGAGCTGGTTGGATTTCTACAGTAGGAAGACTGAAAGAAGCCGGAATGGATGGGAAAGGAGAACTCAAAGCCAAAAAGTAACTGTACAGTCTTAGAAAGGGAAGGGCTCCTGAAGACACGAGTCAGGAGTTGTGCTAAGAAGTCAGAACGATCAGTGTTTCTCAGAATCTGGCGAGGCACGACCACTGTAAGAAGTCTTATATTCCTCTTCATGATCCTCTAAAATGTACATCAGTATTTATAAGCAAACCCCTCCTCTTCAGCAACAACACACAGTGTTCATGGCAATCTTTTGCCGTTTAGTTTTGGCAGGAGTTTTGCTTTGAGACAAAGTCTTGTTGTGTAGTGTAAGTGGCCTCAAGACTGCCATCTTCCTGCCCTCAAGTCTGAAGGACTAAGACTGTAGGCACAGAAAATCGCCTCTGGTTACACTCAAGGTTTGCCGTGTCTAACTCAGGGCTCCCCAAAATTAGTCCAAGTACAAGCATGCACAAACATCAGACCAGAAGATGTACAGACAACCCTTCTTAAAGGCTGTGAAACCAAATAAACAAAACAAAATTCCCTGATCATGACGAAAGCCCATCATTGATTCAGGACATTGCTTCCTTTCATCTGCATTGCTGTCCTTCAGCCCTCTAAGAACTGGCATCTGTGTGTGGCAGGCAGACTTCTGTCGTGTAGAAACCGCATGGCACTTCTATCTCATTACAGAGTATGGAAGGAAGACAGCCAATCAAACAGCAGTTTCTACTTTTTGCATAAAGTTTTTTCTCATGAGTCGAAACCCCATGGACAGCCCACTGATGCCTGAGCACAGGAGTTTTTTTTTTTTTTGCAGTAAAATGGCTAATGTATCTGTCACTTATTTCAATACTCTCAGACAAATGGCATCAGAAAAAGAGGCATTAATCAAAAATAATTTGTTTAGTCTGCTTATGATTTACTATAATACAAATGTTTACCTTTGTTTATAAATGAAACAATTTTGAAGAGCCCAGAAAAACCAGTTTCTACCTCCAGGCTGTCTTATGTAGGAACACAACCTTCAACTTTTCACCCATGTAAATCCTTGCTGCTGATTCATCCTTACTAGATACCCCTGTGAGATGTCCCTCCATAACTTATAATTCCTAACCCAGGTCCCAGCCTCCTCCTGATTCTCTTGCTTTCTTTGTAGATTTCAACTGAGCTTTGCCAATATCTCAACTCTGTCACTATCCTTGATCTGAAGTCTCATGAAGCACAGACCAATTACACTGTCTTCCCAGTGTCTTGCTCATGGAAAACGCTTCTTCAACATTGACTAAACACAAACCCACAGGGAAAAGCACTCACTCTGTTGTTCAGTTAGTTCCTTCCAGAAGTCATCTAGACACCAAGTTTCATCTGAAAACGTTCATGAGCTCTTTGCTCCAAATGTGGTAAGCACACAGGATATATTTTAAATACTTTGTTATTATTGTAATTTATTTTTTAAAAGCAATATGATTTAAAAATTGTTTGAAAGCAAGGCATGATTTTCTTCATAAATGACTACTTAAACTCTGGACAAAATGGAATATTAATGGAACAACCTTAATATGCTAAAAAGAAAAGAAAAGGAAAAACACAACACAACCACAACTATGAAAGACTATTTGGGTCCAATAAATGTGACTAGGAGCTAATTCAATGGGCTCCCACTGAACAAAGATGGGAGCATCTACAACAATGATGATGGCCAGGAACTGAAGCCACCCAAATTGGTTAAAGTCCATGAAATCAAGATGTTCAAAATGATGATCTTTAGATTTTCTTATGGAAACAAAAACAAAAACTCTTTTGAACTTCTCAAAAGAAGGAAAAAAAAATATTTAAGTTAACCAAGGAATTGGAGAAAGAACTCCATAGACACTTTCCAAATAAGTACAGGTAGAATGTTACAATTCGAACACTCCAAGTTTGCTGTTCCTAGTGAAATACTGTATTTGGTTAACTTCTGAATATTAGACTAGCCCACGGATGGTTGATGGGGATCTTTACAATGAGTGAGTCAGACTGATAGCAACCGTGCTTCTAATAAACATAAATATCATCACTAAAAACAATCAGTCATCACACCTTTGATTGTCACTCAGGGCACACACCCAGTTAGTTAGTTAATTAGTTAGTTAGTTAGTTAGTTAGCTAGCTAGCTAAGGGGAACTAGTTAGTTCTCCCAAAGGGAATCTGCATCTAGTCAAACTTTCAGAGCTCAACCATCACTTAAAATATGGCTGTGATGTTGCGGTCAATCAGGTGGAAAATTCTATAGGACAAGTGTTCCAAATCTTTCAACAAATCACCATCCATTTAACAAATGATTGGGGCGAGGTTTTAGATATTAAGATGCTTGGGAGCATATAAACCAAATTTAATATGCACCATCATTTCACTGAGACTTAAATAAGTGAACTACAAAGGGGGATTTTTGACAGCGGAGGAAAAATGTGCAATCAGTGGGAACTAACTGTTGTTAACAAATTTTTGCTAAATGTATTAGATCTGATAAAATTAGAGACTACTCTTATTTGTTAATGGGTGAGTCTTAAAATTACCTGTGAACTGTTGGTGTTAGAGATAACCTTTAAATTACTCCAGGAAAATAAAAGTGGTGTGTTTGTGTGTGTGTATGTAAACCTGCATGCATTCAAGTTTGACAAAATAATGCAAGTCCAAAGTAGGTGTTAGAAAAAGAAAGATTATTATTCTACTGTTGGCGCCTTTGCATTTGTTTGGATGCAGTGATATTTTTGCTTTAGAAATGTATTAGGGTGAGATGTGGCATATATACATACATATATATACATACATATGTACACACACAAACATAAACACACACAAAAAAGGTCTATGGAACACTCAAAAAAAATATACTGAAATATATTCCTATACTTCTATAGTCCAGGTCATCTTTGGTTCCTTCCTGAGTACTCCCAACCTTCTGCCCTTGTGGAGAGAATCATTGTTCTAAATTCTATGTTATTATTACCTATGTTTTTATTTATGCTTTAAAAATTATTTATATGCTTATTCTTAATACTGTTTTTCATTTTGCTTTTGAAGCTCATAAAAATGAAATCACGTTTTATATATTATCAACCTGATACTTCTTTTAAAATAGATTTTAAAAATAAGTGTGTGTGTGCGTGCGTGCGTTCATGTGTGTGTGTGTGTGTGTGTGTGTGTGTGCGCGCGCACATGAGTACAGGAATCCATGGAGGCAGAAGAGGGTGATGCATCTCTTCGAATTAGAGTTGCAGGTGGTTGGGAGCCAGAACGTGGATCCTGGGAACCAAATTTGGATTCTCTGAAAGAATAGTGTGCACTCTTCACCACTGAGCCAACTCTCCAGCCACTTTACTTGCTCCTTAGCACAGCATTAAACTTGAGATGATGTGGACTGAGGCTTTTAATAGTAGTTATTTCCTTTTTGTCACCTTGTGCCTATATACCAAGAATTTTTAAACCACTGCAAGGTTGGTGGACATTTATTTTTAGTGTTGTATGGATATTCCTTTGCACATCTCCTGGTGTGTAGAAGACCCTATAATGTGTATGCACCTGCCACTGCATTATAGGACACACGCAAATAAAGTTGGATAATGGCAAACTACGTTCTGCACTGGCATAGCCTATGCTTCTTCCAATATCCAATGCTCTCGATAATTTCCCTTCTCCCTCCTTCACCGCTGTTATTGTTTTCATAGTTCTTATTTTGTTCTTGTCAGTCTGTCAAAAAGAATAAAATGATATCTTATTGTAATTACCATATTTCTAATTGACTGTTAGTATCTTTTCATATGTTGGTTGAACATTTCTTGCTATTCCTTTATAAATACATATTCTTTTTTCTAAAAAAAACTTTTATTCTAACAAGTTGTTTCTCTTTTTCTTATTGATCTTGAGCGGCTCTCTGGATATTATCCATGTTAACCTTTTGTAGTTATTTGTAAAAGCAATTATTTTGTGGCTCATTTTCTTGCTCCTTCAACAAACCAAGGATCTCAATAATCTTGCACTCTCACCCACATCAGGACTGAGTAGCTACCCCTCTGTATTGCCTCCTAACAGGTTTGTGATTTTGGTTTTCACAAGTAATCTTCAATGCAGCTGGAGTCTCCCTGACTTTGATAATTGTGAGCCAGGACTTTGATTTCCTGTTTTCCATGTGGATAGTCAATTGCCCCAGAATCATTTATTGAAAAGTTCATTTTTTTTTTTGCCCACTTCTCTGAAATACTGGCTCGGTTATAAACCAAACACCTATCTAAGTCTGTGTATGCTTTTGAGCTCTTGAAAATGGACTGGACTTCCATCATCCAGGAGAGGGAAAACAGCAAATAGAACCGTCTAACTTCTGCAATTTCCTGTGTCGTGCAAACCAAGACCTACCGAGTTCTCTCTCAACTTAATTCTCACCAGCTAGTCACTCCTCAAAAAGCATTATTCCCAGTCTTTCTGGGCCTCTAGCACATCAGGTCAGTGAGTTTTTACCTTAAAAACCAAAGCGTTCCCATGTTGGAACAATATGAGTAACGTTCGCCTCATTAGACTGGGCAACATTCTAACCTGCAGGTGGTATTAATCTCCACAGTGCCCAGCAAGTGACAGAAATGAAGTAAACCCAATTTCTTGTGAGATTTTATGAGGATGGATGAGGATGTGCATG
Source organism: Myodes glareolus (assembly GCF_982192425.1). Classification (NCBI taxonomy): domain Eukaryota; kingdom Metazoa; phylum Chordata; class Mammalia; order Rodentia; family Cricetidae; genus Myodes; species Myodes glareolus. The sequence goes on along the minus strand of NC_142046.1, from coordinate 42,877,159 downwards.
AGCTGCCTCCTGACATGTCCGGATTGTGCTCACATGGACTACATCTACGTTACTTTTGTCAAAAAAAAAAGTATGACCTAGAAACTTTCCTAAATCATACAAAAGATAAGGGCTCCAGCTCGCTGTTTTATCAATTTCGAAGTCTGTCTTACAAAGTAATCACATAAAGATCCGACTATTGAAGAAAAGCATGCATCTCCGTTCTGCTGGATTTACTTGTGCTGAGAAGTGACGCCAAATAAAGAAGGACAAAACAAAGCAATTGAGTTCTGTCCCATAAATGCTTTTCTCTTTGTCTTTATCAGCTGTGCAAGGACAGCAACTTGCGGACATTCTCCCCCCTCCCCCCCCCATCCTGTTGTACATTTTGTATTGTCTCTTTTTCAGCTAGAATATAAAAGTCTTCTGCAGGCAACTTCAGGGACCAATTAACTCCATTAAATTATATCCAGTTATGTAGTGAAGTGAACCGCTGCTCGTCTGGGGCTGTCTAGAGCTGAGACAATTGGGAGATGGAGAGAGGCAGAGAGAGAGATTGATTTTATGTGTCACCGAAGCACACTGCAACAATATGCCAGCGTGACTTTCAAAATGGCCTTAAAATATTCCAAACTCAGGGAGTTTCCTTGCTCCTGAGTGGGAGTTGACAGACTGTCTGGCAGCATTAGAAAAGGCAGGGAGAATGTCTATATTGTGTCCTGTAATAACATTCTGCCTCTTTTCGGCATCTTCCCCTTAGGATGACCCGCCGTTTGGGGTGTGTGTGTGTGTGTGTGTGTGTGTGTGTGTGTGTGTGTGTGTGTGTGGTCTTCTCTACGCAAAGGGCATGATTTCACATCTGGGAAAACCAAACTGAAGGACACTAACCTTCCCAAGGTCACTTAGAAAATGAGTGCTGTGACCTGGTGTGTGGGTGGAACAGAACCCAGGTGTCCTGGCTCCAGCTTTGTGGTTGGGCATTGAAGCATTTTCCTTTGTGGGGAAAAAAATAACCGGTCGGGGGATTTAGGGGAAGTGAGAGATCAATCTGATTTCCTCTCCCCGCCACCTTACCTCCCTTCTTTCTTACGAAAATTAAAAACTCGGGAAAGCCAGAGGTGCCTTTTAGGCAGTTCTTAAGCAAGGTCCACCAAACCAACTCCCACCCCCCGACACAAAGCGATCGCGGCTCTCAAGGATTCTAGGCGTCTGCTTGTGAGCCTGGGAGGTGAGGAGTGGTGGAAAAGTCAGCCCTCACCTCCAGCGGGTCCCGGGCTCGGTGGCGCCCAAGCCCCGCCCCCGACCGCCCTTCCCCCGCGGCCTCGGCAGCCAGCCCCTCTCCCCTCTCGTTGTCGGGCGCACCCACCCCAGATGCCGCCTGGCACCGAGCGCAGCCGCCGCCGCCGCCGTACTTTCCACTTGTATTGATCACTCCTAGCTCGGCTCAGCCTGCTCCCGGAGCGCAGCGCGGCCAGCGCGCCAGCCCTTGGCAGCTCGGGCAAGTCGGGCTCCCAGAGGAAACTCCTTGGGAGCGCCCTGTCCGGGGTGTCCTCTGCGCTCTGCAGTGTCTTTCTGTCTGCCTGGAAGGAGGAGGAGGAGAAGGAGGAGGAGGAAGATCAGAAGGAGGAGGAGGAGGTGGAGGAGGAGGACGTCGTCTGGTCCCGGTTGGGAGGTGGAGCAGCGGCAGCAGCAGCCGCCGAGGCAGCCGCCGCCGCCGCCTCCGGAAAGGGAGAGGCAGGAGAGATCGGGACTTGGAAACCCCAAAGTGTCGGCGACCCTGCACAGCAGGCTTCCTTCCAGCTTCATGGGCAAAGTGTGGAAACAGCAGATGTACCCTCAGTACGCCACCTACTATTACCCCCAGTATCTGCAAGCCAAGGTAAGGAGGCGCGGGGAAGGGTCTCCAAAGGAGGAGACCGCGGAGGCTCGCGCCGGGCCGGGCTGGGGAGGGGAGCGCGGCGACCCCACCGCCCCCGGGCGCAATTGCTGGGGTTGCTAACTATAGCGCTGGCCTGGGCAGAGCCTGGCTGCGCGCGGGGCGGCGGCTTCCCGGAGAGCAGATCGCAGCGATCGGGTTACAGAGAGTCGCGGGGCGGGGAGTGGGGGGGGTGTGCAGCGACTAGACAGGAAAGGACCGCCGTCCCCTTCCTGGCCGGCGAGGAGGGGAGGGTCTCTCGGCCTCGCGGCGCCCCTCGTCCAGCTAGGGCTAGCGGCTGGCCGACGCTTGGGGGCCCACGGCAGGACCCGCTAGTGGCACGGCTTTCCGACCTCTCCAGGGCCTCGCCCTGCGGGCGGTAACTCTGGGGTCCCCGGGAGTGGGGCGCAGCACCCACCCCCGCCCCGCCCCGCCCCTCGGGACTCCCCTCCAGCTCCCGCGCGCGCGACGAATGTGGCCGGAGGGGGCCGGGACCGTCTCCTCCCCGCCTCGGGCCCTGCGCTCCCGCCCCTTGCCTCTGATCTTTGTGCGGTGTGGCACTTCACCTGGTTACTGATTTCCACTTTTACGCTGGTGTTTTGGGTAGAAAAGTGGCCAAAGTTCACTCCGCATTCATTGATGTCCCTTTTAATCTTTTCTGTAGCTTTTACGTAGGGAGGGACAATGGGCAGATTTCGATGCGCAGAAAGAAGTGACTTTGTATTTACTTTTCCCCTCTTTTTTTTTTTTTTTAAACTATCTTATATGTTTACCACAGAGTGATTTTCAGTTCTGCTCAAAAGTGGCCTCGGCACACTCTTGGGTAAGGACAGCTGATGACATGTAGCCATACAAATTACGGCCGGCTTTCCAGGGACCCCGGGTACTTTGTTGATGGGCCTATGCTAATTTTATAACAGTTCGATCCCTCCTAAACTAATTTTAAAAATTATCTGGGTTCAAGAAAAGCGCATTTAACCGCCGTGGAAACATCTGCGATAGTTAGGCAAGACAGAAGGTGTCGGTGGATACACTAGCCTCCTTTGGTAGTTAATACCTAGCATGCCCTTCTAGATCACAAAAGAATCAGGTATGAATGCGGGCGTTTGAACTTTTTTGAGGGGATTGCTTGCAGGCAGAAGGGTATTTCTGACCTGGTAGCAGCAATCTGTGATTCAACCTTGAAAGCTTTCTTCCTTTCCGTGTGTGTGGTCCATGTTATCCTGTACCTACAGCATACCTTAGTGTTTGTCCATGGAAAAAGGACTTGTCAGCAGAGGCCAGACATTTCCCAGCGCTCAAAGACCTTGCGGCTCATTCACCATTCCCTCTTACCTTAGATCGCCAGGGCTGGTTAGGCACTAGCAGCTGAGAGCACCATTGCTGGTCTCCATGAGGTTGTCATGTCATTGTTTTAAGAACTTGAGGGAGATGCTTGCTTGGCGTGTGAGTGTGTGTTTGTGTGTGTGCGCCGCGTGCCCCGTGTGCTATGCTGAAGCTGTTTGAGGAAATTCTGTAAGGTAATCAATGTGCTACCTTTTAGATGTGTTGTATATTTAATGCACTTATTTAAATTACACAGCATTCGGGTGCCAGAAGGACAGCCTATTCAACACTTAACTCTATAAATTATAAATACACACATTCAGGTGAAGAAGAGAAAAAAAAGAGCCATGTTTCTATGCAACATTTACCTTAGTAATTTTTATGTACCATTAGTAAGTTAGAAACCAAGTACATAGCATTTAATATAGCTAATGCAATGCCATTTGACTTTTTTTGCCCCTGTAAATAATTGAGGAGAGAGACAAACAGCAAGAGCCTGCTGGAGTAATTAGGGCTGGATCCCAGGAAGCTCTCGGGCCCATTTTCTGAAAGTGTGCTTCCTGCATAAAGCATTTAATATTGATTTGTGTTACAGTAAATGACAGTCTCAAAACATATTTTGCTGTTTCTCCTATGAAATCTGAAATCCTATTACCCTGGCTCCCTTTGTTTCGGGAGGAAGGTGTGTCCTCAGCTGACCTATATAATGCGGTGTTTTAAAAGTTTGGTAATTAAATATAAACTCCCTATTGTAAAGGTGTCATAATTAGTTCAGAGAGGAGCCTCTCCAAAAATACAAAGGCACCAAATGCAGGTTTTAGATAGCAGAGTCAGAGGCGGGACATACACCTCCCTTCCTCCTCTCCACAGCCATTGGTAAGATGGTGGTGGTGAAAGTCATTAAGAGAAATGGAGACTTTATTTGGGTTCTAGTTTAATAACAAGCATAATGTACCTGAAAAGTTAATAAACTCCATGAGACTCTGTTGTCTACAGCAGGGCCGGTACTTGTCCGTGTGTGTTCTGACCTTCCTGAGAGAGACTACGTCACTCTCCGTAAAGTACACTGATGTGTTTGGCTAGTCCCCGTTGTTGCAAACTTGTTTGGAAGCTGGATCAAACACTAAGGAGTGGTTTGGTCATTGAAAAAGGAATTTTAACCTGTGAATGTGAAGCCGATGTGGTTTCGCTGGATCAGGAAGGAACAGATGAAGCTGATGTATTTCATCAGAGGAATAGGCGATTTTAAAAAGTACTTTAAAACGAGTTTTAAGGTCACACTTTCACAAGTTGCAGGTGACGAATGCTCCTTGTGTTAATCTAAGCAGAGGCTGTTTTGGCAAATTTGTTTTGGAAGATGCTCCCATGAAACACATCAATTCTGTATTTTGCAATCAAGAAAATAGCACTCGGAGCCAACAACTGCATTGGTGGGCATCTTGCTTTAACAGAGAGAAAATGTGACATCATCTCCAGGGAACATCAGGTACCTGTGAGGCCGCTGAGAAGAGCAGGCCATGGGTGGACGAGATGTCGTTTCCATTGTGCCTTAGCCTACAGTCACGTGGAGCTCAAGTACCCGGATTTTACCCCATGGAGGATGATTTTGTTTGTTCTGTCGGTTATTTCTCTGTCAGTACTGCCTTATTCTAGCAGGTCGCTTTATCGCCTGGCACATTCATCCTGAAATAGCCGTCCGCAGAGTTTTGTAAACACAAACACACACTGTTCTAAAGACCATTCCAGATGTTAAATGACTTAGGTGATACTCCGAAAAGTTAAATATGTGCTTCAGTTTTCAGCTATTCAGGGAAAAAAAAAACTGATTAACATTTTAATTCAAAGACTTGTATGTACAGGTTGTCAGCCAGTGGCTATAGGAATTTCACTTCTGCACAGGCTGCTACTGTACTTGAGAGACACTATAGCACGCATCAGTGCTGGTGTGTGTGTTTGGATGTTCCTGGGGATACAATGTGTAATCTTTCCCTTTTGAAGAAGAAATACAGGTTTGCTTTCTGGATGTTTTTTGCCAGTTGAAGGCAGCATGACACATACAATCTTTGTTCAAATACCTTTGGTGTATAGTTCTCTAAAATATAGAAGCTTCCATTTTGTGCGTGCAGCTGTCTTCTGTACTAAAGAAATACTCTATAATAAAGAAACGTTTGTTTATGACGGAACACATAGCTTTGTTTTGAGATGATTTTTGTGTAAATGGATACCAAAGAATATATCTGAACTCAGCATCAAACGCTGAGAGATAATAAAGTAATTTAGAATTCCACTAATAAAAGCTGTAGGGACAAAACAGTTCTGAGCTCACCCTCTTGGACACACAACCATTCCAGTGGATTTTCAAACAGATATATTTATCTGTAATCAACAAATATAGTGCCAAACAGTCTGAGTCTTCTAGAAATTAAGGTCATGATTCTACATGCGTAAGTAGCAACTATAACAAAGTAGATGGAATGTAGTACGGCACAAGCCGTGGGTACTTTGAGTCTTAAGATATACATACCTATGTTAGCTGGCTGTAGTGGGTTTATGCCTTTGATCCCAGCACTCGGGAGGCAGAGGCAGGTAGATCTCTGTAAGTTTAATGCCAACCTGATCTACAAAGAGAACTCCAGGGCAGCTAGAATTCTAACAGAGAAACCCTGTCTCAAAAATAAAATAAAATAAAATAAAATAAAATAAAAATAAAAAAGTGCACCTACCTTTACCAGGTGAATAAAAGTTGCTTAAATGTATCAGTTTAGTAATGCAACATTAATTTCCTTAGTAGGGTATTTTGAGTGTCTGGACATGGCAGAAAGACTCAAGGTTATGGGACTGTTAAAGGTGAAGTTATACATTGTAGCGCCCTTTCTTTCAGATATCTCTAGAGTTCTGCAGAACATAAAATATATAGAGACACATATTACCTCTCTCTGTTGAGAATGAAACCTTAAGCCACTAGAAGAGGATGGGGGAAGATGTGGGGGGAGGAGGAGGAGCGCATCCTTGTGCATCACTGCTCTGGAAAGACCTCCGATTCTTCGGCAGTGTACATTTTCAGTGAGAGAGAAAAAAGCGTTTGCTAATATGTTACTGTGTCTGTGTTTTGCCTAATGCTGTTTTGAAACTCTAAAGTTATTCCAGCCAACTTGATGGGTAATAGAATTTAAACTTTCAAACCTTTTAGGTAAGTGGAAGACATCTCTTTTTCCCTTTCTTTTTTACGTAAGAAAGACTGTCCAGGGAAGCAAATCATAAGTTTTCTTCTGTATCACTTTATCCAATAAAGACACAGGAGAAAGACCTATTGAGAATGGAGAAGTTGGTGTTCTTTAAAAATGACATGAACAGCTAAGAGCTCGTTCATTCTCGTAAAGAAAAGGGCTTTCTTATCTAGTTTGTTTTCTGCTGGGCATTCACGGTTTGGCAGGTTTGTTTTCTCCAAGCACAGTGCCACAACTCCTCCAGAAGCCTGTCCCCAAATTCGCCAGTGCTTTGCTAGCGGACTAATGCTATTCATTGGGGGAAGGGAGAGGAAGAATGCAAAGTTATTTAAGGACAGAGAAATTTTGTAGACACACATCTACAAATATAACAGTTCAGCCTCATTTTCTAATCAAATCAGAGTGTGCTTTGTTATTTCCTTTACTTTGTTTCTGCAGTAAAATGATTTGTGAATTAGTAAGAACCCTAAAAAGAATTATATATTGAGAGGTCAGTAATTTGTGCAATCAAAAGTTCCTCTCCTTCCTCACTCTTTCTTTCTCTCTCTTTCTGGGTGTGCGCATGAGCTATCATAATAAAGAGTATGGATGCTAGCAAAAAAGCCATCGTGGGCCATTATGGAGCTCTCACACAGTGAACTGGCAATATAGCTTACCTGGGCTTCTGTCATCAGCCTACCCTTTTTTATCAACCCTGCTTGAATGTTTTTTGCTTACTCTTCCAGATAATTCCTTTTTGGAGTATACTTCCGCCTTGGCAAAAGTATTTACCCATCTAGTAATAACAACCAACACACAAACTAAGACTGAAATGCAGAGGGTCACAGTTGTTTCTTACTGTGTCACCCTGAACTTGGCATTTGTCTGTCTAGCTCTTACATCCAGAGAATATAGTTTTTATTGCCTTCATTGTGATTGTCTATCCAGCTCTTACATTCGGAGAATATAGTTTTTATCTTATTGTGGTGGTTGAATAAAAATAACCAGAGAATATATCAAGTTGTCTTCAAGTGAGAGAGCGTCATTCAATGAAAAATAGCTTATTTAAACACAAGCATAGAATGATGTCTGTTTTTTTAAATGCAGCACCCTAATATTTGGTGTAACATCAAGGTAAATATTCAAAAGTTGAACATTGGGCTTAGGGGTGCTGTGCAGGGTAGATTGGAGGACTCTTGTTTCTTTGCTCTTTCGTTTAAAGTGGAAGGTGTGGAGCTTGACGAGCCTTCATGAACACATTCTTTAGATGATCCAGCTGAGAGCTTTGCCATGCAACACACAGAAAACAGCCTCCTAGAACCACGTGTGCCAGACACACATACACACACACACATACACACACAGTACACACACATATACATACACACAGAGATTCGATATTGGAAACTAAACATGTCTGATTCTAGTAGTTCTGAGAGGTCGAGTGGAAAGGGGATATGGTAGCCATGCCAACAAACATATGAATGTACCCCAAATCTAATTGCCATGTAGACAACCAAACATAACCCCAAATCCAATTCCTTACATTTGCTTAATGCAGCTAGTCTCCTTTCCATAACTATATGAAGATTTTAATATTTTGACCAATCACAGGGCAGTAAGTATGTTGAAATGATGAGAGAGAAACAAAAAGGAGTTAAAAGGAGAATCTGGTGTTGTGACCGCTTGGCTTAGCAAATCTAGAATCCTGAGCATTGCTGTTTCCCCTGTTATCGTCCAGCAAATTCTTAAATGGATGCATCTGTCATTTTAGAAGATGATGAGGAAGGAGAGTCTTTTGGATAATGACTAAAATTATGGGTTCTCAAGGAGAGATTGCATGCTAATACGCAGCTAACTGGCACTATAAGCATGCAAAAATCCTCATCTGGCACATGATGCCCTACAGTGGCCATAATATATGCATGCTGAAATTAGGTTAAGTTTTCAGCTAGTTGCCTGTTGATAAATTGTGAGGCTCACAACAGAGCAAAACACTTGACCCATCTATTGTGTTCCTGAGTGAACCCAGTATTCATCCTCTGCATTTGACATTAGGATGCTCTGGGGAGTGGGTTATCTGCTCCCTGATTCCAGCACGCTGTAAAACACTGGGGCAGACAGAATGGACACAGAATAAGAAGTAAGGAAAGGATAACTGTAAAACAGCATCCTTGGATTACAGCATTCCAGCCAGTAGTCTAGGTGACAGAGAAGGTACTCAACTATGCACGGGATTAAACATTTACATGTGTTTTGTGAGCCAGAGTTCCAAAAGAAGCTACAGCTAATCTGAGAATTTTAGAAGAAATTGAGCTTTAAATAAATGGATGGAAGTTTCTTGAATTAATAATCAACTTTATTTTATTTTGTTCATTTGCTTTGTAATTCTCTTGAGGGCGTTTTGAATTTTAAAAGAATTGCATTTTGTTGTACTTTATGTTAACCCTTCCCTTAAAATCTCATACTCAATGACTCTATTTTACATTATTTCCAGCTTTATGCTTACAAATGTGCTGTTAAGCCAAACTATTAGTGCTGTGGCAGGCTGCTAATGCAATCTCTAACTGATGACATAATGGGCATACAGAAATGTTATTTGTATTGTTATATTTTATTTAAAGTAATGTTTATTTCTCCTATCCCATTAGCCATACTTATGGAAACAGCAAGAAAACAAATTTGGGGTTTTAGATGTTTCTAACTAGATCTTTACTTACGCTGTAGGCACCGATGATGTCTAGTGTGAGCTGGCATTGTTGAAAGATTTTTCAAAATTATTCTTGATCTTTTGTGAACATCCATTTATGGGATCATTATCTAACTTTATTTAAAACGATCTGTTATTCACCTCTGCAGATAGAACCAAATACTGTAGGAGTCATTTGGTCTTCTGCTTGCCTCTGTTTGGGATCCAGAAACCGTCCTTCCCCCGGCTTCTCCCGGAACATGTGTTACACAGTTGGGGCTTCTGGGTCCCAGACAAAGGGATTTTAGGAAGGTGTTTTTATGCAACCAAATGAGACCATTCCATCGATGCCGTAAGTTGTCTCACTGGTCCTGAAGAACAACTTTCCCAGCTCTGCAAGAGTGAGTTCATTTTACAAAATATCAGTTTTCTTTCCTATTAGTTGAGTATTCAGAATGGCGCAATTGGGTAGATGCTTTTGCTGAATACTGAGATTCCCAAAGGGAAAATAAAAGTTCCCTAAAATAAATTTCATGTCATCCACTTACATCTCTATTAGCCTCAAGTAACCCCTTGTCCCCTGCTAGGTGTCCCCCCCCCCTCCAACAATTGTAATGATTTTGAGTTGACAGTAAAAGTAAATTTGCACAGGAGATCCTGTGCAAGAAATATCTTTATGGTTTATGTTATAGGGTGTCAGGTAAAGTGTTTGGTTATACAGAAAAGTAAATTTTATTAGAAAATTATAATGCCACCAGGGTTATTCTTCTCAACAGTGTTTCAGATTTGTCATCAAACCAAAGTGAAGATGATTATGAAAATAAAAATTTTCAAGAAAAAAATTATTTTCCAGTTGTTAACCATAGTACTCTCAAAAGCCTCTTGGCCTCCTACATGGCACAGCTCTGATCAATTCCCATCTTTTAAACATGCAAGTCTTAAAAAAAATGTTTGTCCATGTGACCATGTGCATACTTCTAGTTTAACAAAAATAGAAAGAATTGCCTCCTAGACAATTAATAGATTTTGTCCTCATTCTCTATACGATTTGTTTGGTGATTAAATACTCCTTAATTTAAATGTGAGTTGGATTTCTTGTGTGTGTTTGTGTGTGTGCATGCACATGCATGTCCAGGTGCACACCAAAGTGAGAAGGTGATGGCAGATATTTGTTCCTCCACAGGTTGGATCCACTTTAGTGTCTTAAAACCGCGTCTGTCATTGGCTTGGGCTTGCTTATTAGGGTTAACTGGCTGACCAGGAAGCCCTAGGGGATCCACCTGTGTCTTTCTCCCCAGCCCTGGGATTACAAGCTCACAAGATCATGCCCAGCTTGTTATTTGTGTTCTGCAGATTTAACTTGGGTTCATGTGTTTGTCTATCCAGTGCTTTAATAACTGAGCTATTTCTCCAGCCATTCAATGACTTTTATCCACAGTTCACTTGTCAATTGGTGACCCCAAACTGGAAACTCACTTCCTGTGCAAATTGTCATACGTAAAGGTAGAGTTCCCACCCCACCCATGTGAACCTGTAGAGGTAATCTGTGTTAGAAGTCATTAACAGGTCTACAACAATTCTATCATAGAATCCAACCACCCTCCAGAGGATGCTTCTTGGAGAACAGGATGAGTGCTGAGAGTTGGAATTCCTGGGGCTCTTCTTTGCCTTCTTCGGGAGTAGGGGAGCTTGATATAAAGTTCTGAAATAGGGCTTTGAGTTTTTAGGACTGGGGAATGGGCTTCTAGAAGATGAGAGATGGGGCTCATGACACCAGATAAGTTAGACATCTGCAAAGCAGCTGTTGATGCTGGAGCCTCCAGCTGTGGTCAAGACCTGAGGGCCTTACTCATAGGCTTTCCACTCTCCACTTGTCCTGTTCTAGACTAAGAGATAAATTCTGGTTTGCTAACCTCTTCTTCCCAGCTGAAAAATAGCAGCCCCAGGAGGCAGTACTAATAGTGCTTTTCAGCTCCAGCTCGTACTGATTCATAATTAAAACCTCTCATGCATCCTTTCGTTTCCTTCAACCCTGAGCCAAGCAAATCTGGCATGGCAAGGAAACAAACACACCAAGTCCCACACCGTCTAGTTCCATCTCCTTTTTGCTTTCCTCCTAGTCCTTGGAGGGCTCAGAACTCCCTGGGAACCCTGGGTCTTCTTGAGACAATATGCATCTCTATTTGAGTTCTTATCCCAGAATCTCCCTTTGGAGCACAGATCAAGGATCAGAATGGAACAGTCCATGCTGAAGAAGACCCTTTGGCATTTTGTCTGTGGACTGTGACTCTACCAGCTTCCATTGTGAAGAGCTGGACAGTGTTCACCAGTCTTGGGGTGTTTCCTACCCACCTGTCCCCCGAGTCCTACCCTCAGCTTTTCTTCCTACACAAAGAGTTGGGCAACGGTGGGCTGACTTCTGAACACTGACAGAGTGATGCTCTGGGTAGACCCCCACAGTGACGTCACAGGGAAGCTACTATCTCTTGATCTGCCCAGATCTGGGACCAAGTGTGTCCCACTTATTTTGACTAAAGAAGTCTTTATTACCTTTTAAGGCTACAGCTTATGATTACGAATTTGCCAACTACAGTTACCCTTTTAAATTGGTATTTTCTTCTGATTTCATATCCAACTGTATATGGAAATTTAAAGCACAATTTTACTTGGTAATACATAAGTGTTATAGAAGCATTGATTTGAGGTCGTACTTTGAAAAATAAATAATTAGCATATTATAAACTATTTTGATGACAAATGTGTATTCTTAATGAGATTATAACTTAAATATTCATAATTAAATGGAAGATTTACAGTTTTTTCTTAATCCACAGTAAAATTTGAAGTCACATGCAAGCATTTTTCTATTTCTTAAGTATTTCAGTATTTACTCAACAAATAATTGGAAAAGAATTCTGCCTATCTTAATTTTGAAAAGACATAAAACAACAAGTATCTAACTTGGTAGCAGTTTCCCAGATTTAAATTTTAATAGCAGAAATATTAAACTTTGATTTGGATTTTTGTTTGCTTGTTTGTTTGTTTTGCCCTCTTCTTTGAGACAAGGTTTCTCTGTGTAGTCCTGGAACTCAGGCTGTGGACCAGGCTGTCCTTTAACTGACAGAAATCCCCCTGCCACTGCTTCTAGAGTTCTAGGATTAATGGCATGCGTCACCACCACCTGGCTGATTGTGATTTTTAACAGACAAAAAATAAAAAAGGGTTCAAGATGATGTTGGGTAATACTTAGTCACTAGTCCTCGTCCGTGTCTGTCCCAGAATTCAGAGGCCTGTCTCAGCTGCTCTGGGGGCTCCAAGGCGCATCTTTAAGGCTACAGAATTAGATTTGACTGGGGTCGAATGTGAGCTAAGTGTGCTGTGATAGTATCTGTGTCTGGGCCCCGATGGACATCAGCTTTCCAGGGCTGCCAACAGCACCTTCCTTTGTTTCCTGTTTCTTTGCCTCTTAGATACAAATCTTGTCAAACCCAGCAAACGGTCTCGTTTTTTGTTTGTTTTTCAATATGTAAATACTCCTGTCTCCCTTTATGGGGGGAAAAATCCGTATATGTGTGTGTGTGTGTGTGTGTGTGTGTGTGTGTGTGTGTGTGTGTGTGTATATATATATATATATATATATATATATATATATATATATATATACTGAATAGACAAGGCCTACAACTCTTCTCCACAATTCAAGCACATGATACAAAAATCATCTGGTTGAGATCATGTACATAGAACTACCTGGCCAATTTAACTAAACTGGACAAACACCTATGGAACAGGCATTGGGATATACCCTGAAAAGTATGAATATGTAATGAAGACATGATTTGTATCACTATGCAACATATTTAACATATTTAATTAATCAAAGATTTTCATTGAGATAGAATATACTGCATGATAAAATTATATATCTGTTTAATATGTGTACATATTATATATATTCTAAACAAATACGTTTATATAGTCACATGACAGATCCCTAGGTGACAAAATATGCTTCCCAGAACATTCTCATTTGTGCCAGTCAACCCTAGCCAGTCATCCAGCTTCTGTCTTCAAAAATTGTTTACCTGTTCTTATACTTCCTAAAAATGAAATTCAGCCATCTGTCTCCTCTTGAGTTTGCCGTCTCTAGTTCATCATTGTTTTGGTTTAAATCATTGGTGATATTATACGTGAAGTGGTTTTAAAATACCATGTAGTCGTCTATCACAGATAGACCTTATTGTATTTATCCATTCTATTATTCATGGGTGTGTGGATTATTTCAGTTTGGGGCTATTTTGCATAAAATTGCTATAATTATTGTTGCTCATATCATGCCTTCAATGCATTACTCCTAATAGTGGAATTACAGGTTGTGGGGAATGTGTATGTTCAGTTTTAGTAGACATTAAGAGCTTCGACTTCTGCCAGCAAAGCACAAGAAAGCCAGCCGCTCTACACCCTCAGTAAAGCTTGGTATTATCAGCCTTTTATTCTGCCCACTGGCTCATAGTCCCCGCTTCTTCCCTCCTGCCCTTTCTTTCCCTTCCTCTTCTTCCCCCTTTTCCCTTCCTCTCCTCTCCCCTCATCTTCTGCTTCGTCTTGTGTTCTTCTCCCCTGCCACATTTTTTTTAGGATGTTCAAGGACCTTGTCTAGATTTTCATAAAACTTACTGGTCAGTTAGCGTCGTCTTATAAAGTCTGGTTCAAGCTTTCCGTTCCCTTTTTTAAAATAGCAGTTTTCTTGGGCTGTGATCCAGGTAGCAAAGAGCCACTTTTTACTTCCTTTCTTACTGGGTTGCCTTTTTTTTTATTGCTTTGTAGGCTTTTTATAATAAATTCTGGAAGCTATCTTTCATCTCTTTCATCAGACATATATGAGGGTATCTCCTAATTTTCAATTTTCTTATTCTGTCTGTCTGACATCTTTTAATAAATGGAAGTTCCTCGTTTTAATGATGGACCATTTGTCAATCTTTTATGATCATTGCCTTTGGTGTCTCAAGGCAGTCTCTCTGCTGCTTTGAGGTCATGGGGGTAGTTCCCTCCTTCCTACTAGGAACAGTACTTTGTTCCCCCAATTCAGGTCTGCAATCCATTTCTAATTAGTCTCTGTGTATCATATGTGTAAGCTCAAGATTTTCCCCAGCTGGGTGCAAAATGACTCGGCATCCTTTGTGGGAAAGACGTTTTCCCTTTGAGAATGTCGGTGCCGCTTGTTCAGTCAAGTCACTGCATTTGTGCGGGGTCTGTCTGAATTCTTGTTTGGTTCCACATTTAGCCTTGTGCCCAGACTTCGTCGTCTCAATTACTGTGGCAATACAGAACATGTCTCCTTTGTGATGTTGAGTCAGACCAGGCCTTTTACCTTGCTTTACAGATTTCAGTATCAGTTTGTCAGTTTTTCTTCAAAAAGGAAGATGTGCTAGAATTTAAAAATTAAAATGATATGAAATCCATTAAAAAGGGAAGCATCGATCAACACTGCTAAGCCTTTGCAAGGAAAGCGCAGGTGTGATGGCTTTCCCCTTGAAGAACGCTCTCCTGGACTGTTTTTGTTTGCTACACGTATCCACGGATTTCTTTTAAATGTATAGCATGACAGTTGGCATAAGTTGTGACAAAAATAATTTCTTTGGAGAAAGTGTGAATAGTATTTATTGTCAAGAGTCAGGATTAAATTCAAGGGCAGCTGACCACGGAGACTGACCCTTGAAGAACAAATGGCATCCTCTGAATTGTTCATTTATTCCGCTCAAGATACATTCTCTGTCTGCCCTGCTTTCTCTTGGCCTGGTCCTGAAAGTCTGCTGCCACATCTTATGCGTGTATGTATGAACACAGTAACACATTTAATTCAATTGTTGTTTGGAAAATTTCTGACATCCTTTATGATTTTATTAAACTAGGCATCTTTGAAAGCAAAGACTGGCTTCCTACTTCAGTAGTTAACTTCTGAACAATAGATTGTGCTGCCCTCTGGGATTCACCTCCTTCAAAACTTTCCTTAGATGTTCCAAAAACTTTACATATATGTTTTTCTTGCCTTATAAAGTTTTAAGCTTTGATTATTGCCATAGTCAGTCAGCCAAAAACAGCCATGTAGAACCTTCAAAGCGTATTAGTTCTGGCTCGATTGGCCTAGGTCGAGTGGGTGGTTGAATAGATGATTTCTGAAGTTCCTTTCAACTTTGAAATTTATGATTCTGGGAATTTATAACATCCAAGAACCACAGAATGCTAGAATTGGAAAGAACTTAAGAACCATCTGGTCCAAGGCTTCCTTCTGTAGATGAGGATGGCTGTACAGAGTGGGGAGACTATAGGGGCACGGGTAGGGGTGGCAGGTAAGCCAGAGTTCAGGGCTGTGTCTGATCTCATGTTGTCACATGAGATGTCATGGCACATCAGCGCCTTGGCCAGGAAGGAAGAAGGAGACCTCTTGTGAGTGTCAGGAAACCGTTCCAGGAAACCGTTTGCAAGGTTGGATGGGCCAAGTGTCAGGAGCTGGTGTCAATAGGAATCAGTAGTTGTTGATCTCTGAGGTCATCCTGCAGGGCAGGCTGGCTGGATTGCCTCACTTCCTTCTACCAGCATGGCCACTTCTCCTTTGCCAGAGCCAGACTCTGGGCCAGCTCTGATTTCCTCAAGGATTTCTGTCCTGCTACAGAGTAGTTGAGCGACTCACAATGAGGCTTGCTCATCTTCTCTATAGGTCCTGTACTGTCTGTGCCCCTTTTTTGTTTCAGGCTTCTTCATTTATCATGTTCCTAAGGAGCTTTCTTTTCATGATTGCAAGGCAGATCGCAAACTGCTTCATTCTTGTGTCTCTCTCCTGCCATCAATGACTTCCTGTAACCCACTTGGTCCACAACAACCACAATGCCAGTGGCACTTTGATGAAGCACATCTCTATTTCTTAAAATTTCTTGCTAGTCAACCACTACATAGCCATCTCTAGTTTTCTCTCAAGATATGAAGTTTGGTTGGTAGGAAAATGACTCAAGACACTTCATCTTTCGATCATACTTCAGGACCTGTTTTTGTAGGTATATGAATAACCTTGGAAAGACAAAGGCACAGCGTGTAGCATGCACAGAAACCAGTACCATCGGCACAGCTTCTCTCTTGTGCTCTTTGTATGTAAGTCCTCCATCTGCAAAACTGACTGTTTAGGGGAATCAAATACAGAAGCTGGGATATTTTAAGGAGAGAAGAGACAAAGTTGTTTCCACAATGACCAGAAAGAAGATCCACTGAGACCTCCTTAGTTCATATCCATGCATCAAAGATCCTTACAGGCCACTGACTCTTTGGCAAACGTATTGCTTAAAGTTGGACCACCAGAAGGCTTGATTAGGAAAGGCTAATTTGAGATTAATAAAAATGGGAACTTATTTGGAAATAGTTGAAATCCACTGGAAAAGATGAGCCTGTTATGTTTGACTGACACACAACTTTGTAGGATGACGGGAGTGAGTCAGCTGCAGCTGTTTTGACAACTTGTGCTTGCTTCTTTCTCACTGTTTTGAGCATCTTCTGCCTCAACCCTTTCCGTCATCCTCGAAGTGTGTGCAACAATAACTGGCAAACTCCAGAAGCTCCGGGAACTGTCAGAGAGGACTGTTGGGCAATTTCAAATCCTGTTATCTGTAATAGAACCAAGCTGTGCGGACCACTGTTATTTGACACATATCATGGGCAGGGAGACTGCAGCGTTTAAAGGATGTGGGGAAGCACACCCGTGTAGGCAGTTGATAGAACCTTTTATTATGTAGTCACTGGCTGCTTGGGCTGAAGATCTTCTTAGTGAAAATGGAGGAAATTATTGTTAACACATTGAATCAAAAGATTTTGCTGTTAATTGTATCCATGTATAAATATTTTTTCTGAATCTTTCCCAAACACAGCAGTAGCCTTGTATTTTTATTTCCTTATTTAATCTTTCTTTGTGAAAGATAGCCACGCTTGCCCCCTTATAAGTTGAGTACATTGTTCATCTGAATTTGAAATGCACATAATCAAAGGGAAAATTAAAGTCTGAAAGACAAATGGAAGTTCGGGTCAATGGATGGGGCATTCCTTTGTATCGATGTTCTGATGAGAGTTTATTTTTATTTTATGTGTTTTAGTTTTTGCCTGTGTGTTTTTTCTGTGCACCAAATGCATGCAGCACCCACACAGGCCATAAGAGAGTGGAGGAGTCATCTGGAACAAGTTAGAAATGATATTCAGCCACCATGTGGATGCTGGGAATCAAACCAGGTCCTTTGTAAGAGCAGTCAGTGTTCTTAACTGCCCATTCATCTCTCCAGCTCCTCCCTTGGATTAGAACACACTTCCTTTCTCAGCAAAGCTGGCTTCCGAACTTACAAGTTTCAGTACTTTCTCCCACTTTCTCAATGCATTATGAAGCAAAGTTTACTCACTTTTCAAGAATGCACAGGCATACAACCTAAACAGTCTGGCAGAATGAAACCTCATTCATTTGAAATATAAAAACGTGGGGGACATAGAGTTTATTAATTGGATTTTTTTCTTTATTTTACATTCACATTAAGTGGTATTTTATTTAGACCACATGTATAATAAATTTATTTACATTGGATATTGGATAAAGACCTAGAAATAAAACATTATAAAGTTATACATATATTTGATAGGTTTGATATAGCATTTTTATACATTTAACTTTTTTGTATTGTTTTGTTTTTGCTTTTTTATTTTTTAGTGTAACAGGGTCTGTTAGGCAGCTGATGTTAATCTTGACCTCTTGATCCTCCCGAGTGCTGAGTACTAGGGTTATACTCTCAATGCCCAGGAAGAATGCAAGATTCTTTTTTTTTTAACAAAAATTTTATTTATCTTTTAATTGTTTTTATTGAGCTGTACATTTTTCTCCACTCCCCTCCTTTCTTTCCCTATTTCTTTCTGTCCTTCCCGATTGTTCCCAAGCTCCCAATTTACTCAGGAGATCTTGTCTTTTTCTACTTCCCATCTACATTAGATCCATGCATGTCTCTCTTAGAGTCTCTTTGTTGTCTAGGTTCTCTGGGATAATTAATTGTAGTCTGTTTTTTCTTTGCTTTATGCCTAAAAGTCACTTATGAGTGAGTACATATGATATTTGTCTTTCTGGGTCTGGGCTACCTCACTCAATATGATATTTTCTAGATCCATCCATTTGCCTATAAATTTCAAGATGTCATTTTTTCCACCGTGTAGTACTCCATTGTGTAAATCTACCACATCGTCTTTATCCATTCTTTGGTCAAGGGGCATTTAGGTTGTTTCTAGGTTCTGACTATGGCAAATAATGCTGCTATGAACATAGTCATCTTTATGATATGATTGAGCGTTCTTTGGGTATATACTCAAAAGTGGAATTGCTGGATCTTGAGGTAAGTTGTTTCCTAATTTTCTGAGAAACCACCATACTGATGTCCAAAGTGACTGTACCAGTTTGCACTCCCACCAGCAATGCAGAAGTGTTCCCTTTACCCCACATCCTCTCCAGCATAAGCTGTCATCAGTATTTTTGGTCTTGGTCATTCTGAAAGGTGTAAGATGGAATCTCAGAGTTGTTTTGATTTACATTTCTCTGATAGTTAAGGATGTTGAATATTTCCTTAAGTGTCTTTCAGCCATTTTAGATTCATCTATTCAGAGTATTCTGTTTAGATCTAGACCCCATTTTTTTTAAATTGGATTATTTGTTCTTTTGATGACCAATTTCTTGAATTCTTTGTATAATTTGGAGATCAGCCCTCTGTCCGATGTGGGGTTGATGCAGATCTTTTTCCATTCTGTAGGCTGCCATTTTGTCTTATTAACAGAGTACTTTGCTTTACAGAAGATTTTCAGGTTTAGGAGGTTTCATTTATTAATTGTTTCTCTCAGTGTCTGTGCTACTGGGGTTATATTTAAGAAGTGGTCTCCTGTGCTAATGTGCTCAAGTGTACTTCCCATTTTTTCTTCTATGAGGTTCAGTGTGGTTGGTTTTATGTTAAGGTTGAAGAAGACACCAAAAAATGGAAAGATCTCTCATGCTCTTGAGTAGGTAGAATTAATATAGTAAAATTGGCAACCTTCCAAAAACAATCTACAGATTTACTGCAATGCCCAGCAAAATCCCAGCAAAATTCCTCACAAACCTTGAAAGAACAATAGTCAACTTCATTTGGAAAAGCAAAGAGCCCAGGATCACCAAAACAATCCTGTACAATAAAGGAACTTCTGGAGGCATCACAATCCCTGACTTCAAACTCTACTACAGAGATACAGTACTGAAAACAACCTGGTATTGACATTAAAAAACAGACAGGAGGACCAATGGAACTGAATCAAAGACCCAGATATCAATCCACACATCTACCAACACCTGATTTTGACAAAGAAGCAAAAAATATAAAATGGAAAAAAGAAAACATATTCAACAAATGGTGCTGGCATAGCAGGATATCAACATCTAGAAGAATGAAAATAGACCCATATCTGTTGCCATGCACAAAACTCAAGTCCAAATGGATCAAGAAATGTAAGATTCTTAAAGATAAGAAATACTGTTTTTGCCCCTACTATAATACTTTGGTTCTTAACAACCGTTTTTGGATTGACTTCTTATCATACTTAAGAGATATGGTGGGCACCCACAGATTTCTGTGGGGATGGCATGCATCCACTTCAAATGCACACATGATTAGATTAAACATAAGCTCCTACGCTAAATTGCCTAAGCGATGTAACCAGCACAGAGTGTTTCTGGTAGGTCTAGTCCTTGTGTCCTCACAAAGATCATTGCTGTTAAATGCCTTTGTTTTTGCCACTTAAGTACTTTAGAAAGCACAAGAATAAGATGGTTGATGACTAGTTTAGAGTAAATGCGGTTGGTCCATCAGGGTGTGGTGGTGTGCATCTGTATCCCAACTTCTCGGGAGACCCAGGAAGAAAACTCAGTTAAGTTCAGGGATCCAAGACCCTGATAGACAGTATTGCAGGGATGCCTCTCAAGCAACAGCAAAACCAAACCCAGTACAGCTGTCCTTGGGTTTCCACCGGGAATGGGTTCCAGGAACCTCTCCCCAACAAATACCCAAATCTGTGGCTGCTTGGGCTGCTTGGGTGGAATACAGTGTATCTGTTCTACAGCCTATTCTCTTCTTCCTCTAGTATGTAAATCATCTCTGATTACTAATAATACCCAAAAATAGAGGAATAATGGATAATTTGTTGTTAGACCATATTGTTTTTCATTTGTAATTTTTAGTATGTTGTTATGCTCTTTTTCTCTCTAAATATTTTTAGTTATGATAGATTGAGTTTGAGGATGTGGAACCCTCAGGTACAGATAGCCAACTGTGTAGCTCTTGCATATAGAGATAGTTTAGTATAATTTTTCAAGCACATAGATGAGGCATTATTATTTAAAATTTTAAACAATTATTTTAAAAGTCCAAAAAAGAATAAAGGGCTACATTTCTAGATCCTACATTAGGATCAACTGTAGGTTGCTAAGCTAGATCCTTGCAGGACAAGGTTAAGTGAAGCTGAACTTAACTTAAGTGACTTAAGTTTTCATAGGAAGCATGGCCATACTCACGCTTGGTGTGGAAGGCATGGTCACTGAAGACTATCTACAAAGCATTCTGGCAAAACTTAGGCAATCCAAAATAAGTAATGGCATACTCTGTAAAAAGTAAAGAATATTCAAAGCAAATTAAATTTATTTACTACTAGTTTTCTTGATATATAGCTTTGCTTCCTTTCCTTAACAGTGATATTTATGACCTTAAAATCTGTTGTTACTCAAGGATTATAAAGATATGCTTAGTGGATATCTACTATGCACAGAGCATTTGATGGGCATGTCTGTATCAAGAAAGGATAACTTTGTAAGATAATTAGCCATGGGTGAAGCTGTGCCTTGCTCCCCACATTCAAACCACCAAACAAGTGTTTGCATTGTATTTTGAGGTGACATTGTAACGTGGCCTTAGAGAACTTCTTATATAATTAGTCATAGAGTCAGTGCAGCTCTCTCTAGCAGAGCTTCGGAGTGATAAGAACATTCTTTGTCTATCTCTAACCTCTGGAGACTGTTAAGCATTTGGAGTTTGACTAGTTTGACCCAGGGATGAGAGCTTTTCAGTTTTAGCCATGCTTGCTTCTTGCGTGGTACATATGTGACTAGAGCAAACTCATGTAGACCAGGTCTCCCTGGTTTGATTTTTGCAAATTCATTTTGAAATCAGAGGTGGATCTTGTAATTTCAGGTATTCAAATCATTAAGAGCTCTAAACATCCTGGTGACCAACTTGCAAAGGGGAAAGGAAACAAAACTAATGAAGAACGATCCTAAACTATTCGCTACTCAAAGCTTAGGCCAAAAGTAGGAGGCCCTTTGATGTATGTAGTACATATTTAATAAAGGTAGGTATATTTATTTATGATGAACTATAATTAGACCGACTGTATCCAAGTTTCTAATCATTTGGAAGGCTACTTTAATTAAAAAAGCAGATAGGTTGCTAATGTACATTTCTGTATTGTAGTTTTTCTGGACATTTGGTCCTTCCCACACTAGTTGTTCTTGAGTGTAGGCAGCTGTTACAAAGAGTGAAGATAAAAAATTTACAACATACACAAATAGAAGAAAACATGGCGGATATGCTATAAATATGACATAAAATATTAAAGTTGTATTCACTTTTTCTTCAAGATTTTGACATTTATTAATTTTAGTTCTCAGCTGTTTGTTCATTTTCTTTGACTTAATGATAAGCTATGCAGATCAGCTTTAAGACGATGTCTTTGACTCCCCTCTGAATGTTATACTTGCCCTGTTAAGAATATCTTATCTTCTCTTTAAAAGTCTTCAGAAATCTGAATGAAAAAAAAAAGGAATGACATGAAGCTCATGGCTATTCTGTAAAGAAACATGTCATATTGCAAATATGAAATAATTTCTGTATTACAAATGAACACTATTTTGCACATATGTAATCCATGGGTATTTCCTGATCATTCCTGTTCTATTTGGGCCTACGTCTTGCCTAACTCTTCCAACTATGATTTAGTTGGCCTGTCCTTTAGATCTAGGATTATGTCTGAGATTTCCGCCTTTTAAAAGGATCATGTTCCAGGCTGGAGAGGTGGCTCAGCGGGTGAAGGTGATCATGTCACCTAAGTTGGGTCCCTAGGACCTTGATGGAAGAAGAGAACCAACTCTTGCAAGTTGTACACTGTTCTGACTTGTGCCCAAACACATGATAGGTTTATTTCTAAACACACACATACACACACACCACATGCACAAATTCATTCATGCATACATACATTCTGGGTAAAATGGATCAAGTTTTATTTATTATCATGACACATTATTAAAATATTTCTTGCTGTCCAGACTGAAAATTTTTTTGTTGTTTTTTTATTGTGTGAAGCTGACAAAAAAATTACTACTTAAGCCACTTTTGTGTACAAGTTTAAGTGGCATCCAATATTGTCGAGGCTGTGTAATTATCGTGGTTTTTGAATGCTTTTTCATCCTTAATTGTGTATGGTGATATTTTTGGTTTTATGGGATTTCCAAAAAGAGCATCAATGAAATTTCCCAAGTCCCCATTCATCTCAGTGTGGAGACACTGCTAAAATTCCATCAAGGAACATTTGCAGCAATCTTAGGCGCACAGAGAGGTCTCCCTGAGAAAGACGTCTAACATCAGATGTCACTTTAAGTAAGACAATGCTGCTACTTCGCTCCTTTCCATTAGTCCGTTGAAGGAATTGCATCAGAAACCCGGTTACCCCTGTAGTTCAGTGATGGGTTGTGCCTGAGGGCGTCCTGCTTCTAATGCATGGGCTATGCCTCACTTTGTGATTCACATTCCTTTAATGTGACTTTCAAGTGTGTATGGTGACCTTCGTTGTTTATTTAATTGAGTTCTTGCGATGATAACACAATTTTAGTATACTTTTATATGTGATAAAAACACAATTAACTTACAGCACTTTATGAGAATATAAGGGCTAAAGCCACCTTCTATAACATGGGTGCAGCTTACCTGTTGCTATGGTAACTGGGTAAGCACTGATACAGCTAGATGAGTATAAAATTATGACATAACATGTGCTGAAAATTTTTCATAGGACCCTCTAAGATAGGTAGCTGAATAAAGTTCAGACCAGAAGGTATTATACAAACTTCCAAAGGAGGGAAGCAAATTATAGTGTTACCCAGCTACGAAGACTGTGCATCAGAACACCAACCCACATGGCATGATAGCACCAAGGGTCTAATAGTGGTACACATACCTCGGTGGTCACCAGTACCTGGGGCTAGTGAAGACCTGGCTCTTGGAGGAGAATCTACAACTGCTATTTTAGCAAGTCAACACAGACCCCAATTACATTCTAAATATTTATCCTCTACCCACACATGAGTGTAATACCTCATCCCTCTCAAAGAAATGTCTCCATTCAACAGAGACCATAGCGGAAAACCACAGTGGATCAAACACACAGAAAAAGAGATCGTGTGGTCCCAGTCCCAATGAAAACATCTACAGTTAAACTCCTGCACCTAAGGCTCAGGGTTCAGTGCAGGAAAGGGGGTGGGAAGATTTTAAGAGTCAGAGAGAGGAACAGGAGTTTGCTTTGAGATTGTACCTCCTAGGAATGTCAGAAAGGCTGTATCCATGAAGTCTCATCAGCATGGTTGCCTAAACAAGACCTAACCAATGATGATAACACAGTGGGCATGCTAACACGGAAGGGGGAAAGCTCAGGAGACCTCAACCCTGAACAACCAGGTAACCAGGGAGTGGTGAGAGTGGGGGAAAGGATCTTCCTCAGGAAAGAACCTCCCATTGGTTACCCATTACCAAGTGCTCAGCTCCCACATCATCTGCATACAGGAAACATCGTGCATACCGAGAAAGTTCGACTTATGCGTTTAGGAGTGTACATATGTATATATGTAACAACAATTAAAGAAAGAGAGGCCACGAATTTGAGAGGGAGCAAAAGGGGTGCATGGGTGGGGTTGGAGGAAGAAAAAAGAAGGGGGAATGATGGATGTAATTCTAATTTTAAAAAAATTAAAAAGTCATTATATAAAAGAAAGAAAGGAGAGACACAGGCTCCAGAAGAGAAGTAGTCAAACTGTTTGAATATTGAAAGAGAGCTGAGGGGGTGTAATTCTATGTCGCTGAGAAAGGGTTTTCTGAGCAGGCTGTTCGGGTATTTTATACCAATTATGTGCAGCTATTGCTTTAAATAATTTTGCTGCCCTGCTGAGATTTTCTTTTTACAAATCCTGGCGCAATTATAAGATGGAAGTCTGGAATGTATAAACAGTGTCCTTTGAGCAGTAAACGAGCCGCGTTCTTCTAAACTCAAGGGTAGGAATGTACTATCTCTTATCCTGTGGTTTTTCTGTCTTTCCCTTCTTCTTAATCAAAAGCTCAGAAGCCAGCATGGAGTTCAAGAGTGTATAGAAACATGAGGTTTTTCTTCAAATACTTTAAAATAATAAATTCCATCAAATTAACAAAATTTTGAGGTCGCTCTAACATAATAGCTGGTACACTTAATTCCATTTTGTGCAGCCAAGTGCTCAGAAATCGTCATTCGGTTCTGTTCTGTTTCCAGCCTCAACACGAGAATCTGTAACAGATTACCTTCCTCTATAGCTTTGAAACAAAACACGGCACCAAGTCGGTGCACTTGGGGGGAAAATGACACCCTTAGCGTGTAGCGTTAGACTGAGTTTCTAAATGCCAGCTTGTTTTATGTGACAAAGCAATGTGCATCAATCATGGCAAACACGGTATAAAATCCTAAAGAGAAGTGAACTGTCACTTGAAGTTAACTGTAAAAAGCCTGAACGCCATTATGTTGCAGAACTTCCAGGTCTCGCTACACTGTTTACAATAAGGTTTGGAGAGTTGCCTAGCATTGGACTATATACAATTAAACAACGTGGTTGAGCGGCCTTTTATGCTAGCCCTGCCAGAAGACTGCCAGCATGTTCATGTGATCATCCTTGGAACTCCTAACATAAACAAGAGTGTAGAACGTTGATTTGTAATTCCAAGTGCATGCGGGACTTTATTTTATTCACACAAACCCCCATGGAAGCTAAAGGTAGCGATAATAAAGGGATACCCAAAAGGGACTCATTTCTTCGAATATTAAAAAACGTAATAGTTTTATTTTATTTGCAACTGAGCCTAATCATTCAGCTCCCTGGATTTTTGTCTAAGCTGAGATCAACGTAGGAGACTGTATTTAATTAATTACAAAGTGAGTAAGACAAAAGAACACTTCCTGTGTCCTCCTTCCTCGGTTTCTTTATTGAAAGCTGGTTGGATGATATAGATAAAAATGAAACAAAGCCCGTTTCAGTTCATGCCATATTTAAGAAGTTAGATTAGACCACTTTAACAGCTAAAGCTAGCCTAGAAGGGTTGATTCTTCGGCATTGATGGCAATGATAGAAAAGAAAATATACAATGAGGGTGAGTGATTTAATTTTTTAGGAAAGTGGAAATTCATAAGGGTTTGATTTATAGTTCTATTTATCTATCTATCTATAGTTTATATAGGTATATATAAAATAATATATATTTTTATGTACCTCCTGGGTTTTCCCTTAAGTGTTTTTCCTGTCAGTTTCTCAGGGATGTTTGATTTGTTTAATTCTGAAAAATAGTTTATATTGACACTCAAATGAAGCACAGCTCTGTTGCTAACACAGAAAAGTGAAAGCCCGACAATACCCTTGAATTAATGTTTTCTCCTAGACTGAGAAAATATCCTAATTTAAAAATTGGTACTTTCATAGACATCTCTCTTTTTGGTCCTTCTTTTCTTATTTTTAAAGGACCCTCATTATAGCTTCCTAGAGTGGTCAGTTTATATGCATCCCCATTTTGCATCTGGTAACATCATGTTTTCAACTTAGTTGCACTAAGCAACTGTTCCTCCATGGTAAGTGTTACTCTTTTGAGTAAGAGCTCATGTCGAGCTGCGGACTTTCAAGAGTGGTTCTAAATCACCCAACTAGTGGCCCAGTTGTCGCTAATAATGTAGTGGTCTGTCAGTCATACCCTTTCATATATAGAAGACTGTCTCCTTTGTATTCATTTCCTATTGCTGCTCCTCTGCATCACCTTCCATGCAGATATTGAGATCACTGTGGACCCCTTCTTTCTAAGACTACACTTACGCTGATGTCAAATGAAGTAGACAGGTCTGAGAAAGACCCTTCTTGGGACTGAACATAGCAATCACATCACAGTTAACTTATGATAAAGTTCTTTGTAGGGGTACTTTTAATGAGGCGTATAGATAATTTAGAGTTGGGAAAGAATAGGCAGAGAGAGAGAGAGAGAGAGAGAGAGAGAGAGAGAGAGAGAGAGAGAGAGAAAGAGAGAGAGCAAGAGAGAGAGAGAGAGAGCATAAAACAGTCCAGTTGAAATAGAACAAAGCTACCAACATCAGTTAAACAAGGTGAACGTCAAGGGTGGCTTCAGGAGAGATGCCTTTGGGAAAACTGAATAGTTAACGCCCATTTTTGTCCAGGGGAAGTAAGACATCCTCTATGGGTAAGGTAATATTTGTGCCCAATTCAGAGAGGCAGCAGTGGTAGAGAGTGATGCTAGTTTGGGAATGGGAGCAGAAGCAGGACAAGTGTTGTATATCTTAGTCTACTCAGACTGCCATAGCAAAATACCGCTGGCTGGATAGCACGGACAACAGGAATTCTTTCTCACAATTCTACAGACTGGAAGTCCTTGATCAAGGTCTGAGTCGGGTTGATAGGTGGAAGAGAGGGAAACGGACATAATTCCTGCCATGGCTAGTCTCAGGGTCACAGGGCCAGAGCCTCATGAGTGGAACTAACAACCTCCAAGTTGGCTCCGCTTCCCAGTACTGCATATTGGGAACTAAGTGCCCCAGTTAGTTTTGATGGGACACACAGTCTTCAGACCCATTCAGGTAAGCCAAAGTCATTGTGTGTGTGTGTGTGTGTGCGCGCGCGCGCGCGCGCGCGCGCGCGCACGTGTGTGTTTTCCAGGACAGCCAGCACTACACAGAGGAACCCTGTGTCTCAAAAAACCAAAACTCCCGCACCCCTAAAAAAGGAATTCAAGTTTATAGAACTGACTACTAGAAAGAAAATCCTACATAGCTACAGACCATGGTAAAATTAGAGCTAATGTAAGGAACATTATTATTAATAACAATGATGGTAACGATAACCATTATTGTTAACATCTATTAAATATTTACATGTGGCAGACTCCAGTCCACAGATTCGTATGTATGCTAATCACTGCTAAAGTACATGGCTAGGCATAAGTGCACTTCCTGGTAGAATAAACAGTAAGAAGAAAGAACAGCGACAAGCTGATGCAGTTGTTAAACAGAATCCATTCCATCTATAAATATTCCCCATTCCGTGTAATCAGGAAAATACATATGAACTCCGTCGTGTGGGGGATGATGTTACTGTTTTATACTGACAATTTGAAATTGTTGATTAACATATGCTAGAAAGTAAAAATAAATTGGGTTGAGAGAATAATATTTGGGGAGTGTGATGCGAAGCTATTCCAAGCAGAACACCAGCTTGGATCTCCGTCTACACCCGCACAACAGCCGTGTCTGTGCGCGTTCCCCATCTTGGCTTTGGAGTGAGTCCCATACTCCAACAAAATCATGCTTGCCATTCTTCCATCATTCAGCTTCTAGTGCAGCCAGTACAGCCACACTTCTTTTGTTAAGGATCTCCGTTAGCATCCTCCCTTTGCATGGGAAGTGTTTCCGTGCAGCCCCCGTTTTCATGGCTTTATCGATGCACTAAGACCGATCAATTTGGCGTCTCTTTGATTTTATTTTATGTGCGGAGAGGTGTTAATCCCTTGCAGTGTTACACTCGGATATGTGTGTCCTATAATTAGACACGTTATCTTATAGTAGCTGGTGTCTCCACAGAACCACGGCTGAATTTGTAAGCATGTGAAAGAGCTACTTGTAGATTTTGTCATTAAGGTCATGCGAGAAAACAGAAGGTGCTTGTATAGATTCTAAACGTAATGGCACTCTGAAGACAGGGTTTCCAGGAAGATGGTAATCAGATGGACACTTAAGGAGCCCTGGATTGTGACTCTGTTGACGTGGTGCCTACCTACAGAGAAAGTACAACCTGCCAGAGAAATGAGCTTAGACACTTGGACAAGCCTGCCCATGACCTCAGTGTGTTGAGGCTCTGTGTGGGCAAAGAGAGACTGATGGCCAGAGGAGCCTCGGGCATGGGAGATAGACAGCTTCGGAGCTCTGGATTCTGCTTCTCTGGCAGATAGACAGGAGATGGCTTGGAGTTGGGCATGAGGGTGACTCAGAAAAGAGCTGCCAACACCATGGAGAATGCGCTAGTGTGTCAGCCGGAGCTGGGCCTCGAGAAATTTGAGGACTGTTTATCTATACTATGTCTAAGTTTTGTTTTCTCCCCCACTCTGTTTGTGTTTATTTACAAACAATGATTAAGTCAGAAATTCTTTTTAATAACACAAATGATTTCCTGAAATGACTTGTGGAGCTGAAGAACCCAAGATGGGGGATGAAGATATTACTTTAAGAATAAAGGCCTGAATACAAATGCCTAAGAAGGCCAAAGTTCCCTCAAGTGGACTTTTATAAAAGGCTGTAATGATGCCTCGTTACACTGTATCTATAAGAAAATCCCACAAAAATTTTCTGCCCTCAATAGCAATTAATCATGTTCACTTAATCTATATATTTCAATTAAAGAAGTTGCCTGTCTTACAGTGTGTATATGTTGTGAAATAGTATTTTAACAGGGCAAAGATATGTTACATTTCGTTTATGCTGCATTTGCTTAATGTTATGAGTGTTGTAATTAAAAAATAAAAAAAATGAGCACTAGAGTAAACACCATGCAACAGAACTCATGTGGAGGGGATTTTATTAAAGGAAAGTGAACGTCAGAGAGAGAGAGAGAGAGAGGGGGGGGGGGGAGGTGGGCAGGGCCCTTTTAAAAGGGAAGAGAGTGAACGTGTGCGGGAGGTGCTCTTTCTTAGTGGCTACAGCTGAGGACATACCCCATCAGAACCCCAAGGGCAGGCCAGTACAGATGCCTGAATACTAACAGTAAGGATGTGTGTTTAATTATATAAAGATATGTTGCCTTTGTTTCACCTTGTCTGCTTAAGTCTCCTGTTTAGTCTAATAAAAAGCTAAAAGACCATTAGCTAGGCAGAGAAAGGATTACTGGGCCTGGTAGGTGGAGAGAATAAGTAGGAGGAGAAATTTAGATAGAAGGAAAAGGGGAAAAAGAATGGTTAGAGAAAGGGGAGGAAGAGGGGGACATGCCCAGGGCAAGAAGCCAGGTAGCTGTCAACTAGCCAGACAAGAGAAGCAGTGAAAGTTAAGATATACAGAAGGAAAGAAAAGTAAAAAGCCCCGAGGCAAAAGATGATAAAGAGAAACAAGTTATTTAAGTTAGAGCTATCCAGAAACAAGCCTAAGCTAGGTCAAGCATTTGTAACCAATACTAAGTCTCTGTGTCTTGATTTGGGAGCCGGTTGGTGGCCTAAAAGAAAAAGCCTGGGACATACACAATAATACTGTGTTGAATGCAAGCTAATCAGGTTAGAAAGTACCTTGCATGATCTTGTTAAAACTGGAAGGATGAAAAGCAATTTCATTTCTACCAGAGCTGACTTTGATAGATACCTTTCCGTATTAGACCAAAGATCTGGCCTGAGTTCGGGGCAGGCATGGTCAGTTACTCTCTCCTTCTGCAGCCGTGCTACTACCATAGCGGCAAAACACTCTGAAATGAAAACAGACATGAGCTTGAAACCACATTCCAAGGCTACCTGGGAGCCAAGCTTGCTTCAGAATTCCTGATACTAGCTTCCAGGTATCACTAAGCAACACCTACAGAGTAGTTCAGACTCATGCATCCTACTGCCTCATTCTTTGTAAAAAGCAAAAACAAAAACAAAAACCACCACCACCAACAACAACAAAAACCAGGGTACTGCATTTCTTTAATTCCAATTCATATACTTTCCCTATCTTCAACACCCCTGAAGTCTAGGTGTGTCTTGTGATTGATAGCATGCTTTCATGTCTTATCAGCATGAATGAAGCTGACGTCTTCTGTAGATCTGGGGACTTGTGTTTTCTTGGAATCCCCACCTACGAACAAGTCTCATCTGATACCATGAAAAAACTGAATCCTTTGCTTAAGGCTTCCTGAGACCACGCTGGATGTGTAGTCTCAGTACCAGCTGGTAAGTCAGATTTTTAGGAGAGATTTTGAAAAATATTCTTCCGCTGGCCTCAAGCTTGAGATATGCACATTCCCTTGCCCTCTTTTGGTGTAGAAAGTCAACTTCTTGTTTATTCTTCGCAGAAAATGGGAATTTTTGCTAGCGTAGTGTTTGCGATAGCCTTCTATAACATTGCTTCTTTGGAAACATTCTTTATTTACTAGTGCTAAGTAGAATAATAGTATTTGCTACTGTTGATGTCATTTTAGACTTGCCTAAATATTGTCCTTGTTTAGATTGCCAATACCTGGGGAATCTGAGGCATCTCAGTGGCCTCCTAGAGGGGTCGACCAGAGGCATGTTTTTATAGAAGAGATGGCAATGATGCCCTTCAAGGTTTGAAATCAGAAGTATGCCCCATTGATTGGCACTATCTTCGCTGTGAGGCTGCGGGACTAAGTCTGTATTTCCTCCCATTGCTGTTCCCGTCCTCTCTAAGGTGAGCTTGAGATGGTGCTTATGTGATGGATAAGGGGTGGTCTTGTTCTTCTCCTTGATCCTTACTCAATACTCTTTCTTATTCTTTGTGGCTTGGCCAGTGAGCTGTCCACCTTTGTCATTGCTCCGTTTGTGGTTGATTATCACATCTCCTTTGAGGAAAAGGTGGCAGGGAGAGAATTAATCTCTATTTCCTACTTTTATAAGGCAAGACACTTGAGGTTTGTTGTGGTTGTTTCTCCTTGTGTTTTAAAAGCTCTTATATGTTCATTTAAGTTATATATTCATAATAAAAGCTCAAAACTTGTGAAGAAGTCAAACAGAAGCTAATGTTGTATCTGGTGGTACGTAGGTGCCGGCTCTGAGTCTTGAGATATGGGCTTAATTCTGCTTTGTTTTGTGTGTTTGTGTGTGTATGCATGAAAGCTGTTGGCTGCTGTTTTCACGTTTGACAAATGAGAGTTTCAAATTTAAAAAAATGTTGATATTCTTTCTGTTCTATTTCTCAAATTAAAAAGCCTTGTATTCAATATGACACCCTCTTTGGTGTCTCTCTTTCCCATGAATGTCTAACCCAGAGGATGGTTGTTTTTGTTTTTCCTTTTTTTTACGATGATATGACAAGATATCAATTGAAAGGAAACAATATTTTATATTTACATTTAGTTATGTTCTGAAGAATCTTTTGAATGTGTCACTACAGTATAGCTTACTGAGTACATTTGATGCCATAAAAGAAAATAATGGGAGAAAGCTTCTGTTTTTCTGAGTGTGATTGACAGACACAGTATAACTCTTTTGGGATGGCAATAAAGTGCAATAAAAGTGTAATAAAAGATGCCAAGTGCATACATGCCACATGATAAGACACTTAAGGCTAATAGCTGCTTTCGGGTAAGTGTTAGAAGTTTTGAGCGGGAGAAATCTAGATGACATAGTTAGTAGATGAAGATTGGAACGCTAGGTGTATAAATCTGTGTGTGAAAGAGAAACTGGAGAAGAGAGACACACACGGGCTCTGCTTTCTTTAGCGAGCCTCTTCATTGTTGCTTGATTGGGCCAAATTTGCAATATGTTAATCATCCTTGTAATCTGATTGACTATTGACGAATATACTCATGAGAAGGATTTGAGAAAACAGAAAATCTTGTGTGCCTATATTCCCCAGTCATTGATATTGTTTCCTGGGCTAAGCTTCTGAATGGATGTGAACAGACTTAACAGACTTTTTTCTTCTCTCTCTCTCTCTCTCTCTCTCTCTCTCTCTCTCTCTCTCTCTCCATCCATCCATCCATCTATTTATCTACACACATACACATATACACACACTTGTTCCTTTGTGGGTAACACGCAGGATAACCTGCCATTGGAACTGACGATTGACATTCAGTGACCTAAAAGTGAACTTCTGTCATTGTTAGCAAACCAGTAAGTTGAGGGGAAAATGCAGGCATACGTTGGGCAGAAAAAAAGAATGTTGAGATTAACCAACAGTATTGGGCCTGATATTTTTTGTCAGTATTGTTGATGATGTGTATTTGTTCTGCAGAGAATACACATCACTAACCCAGAGAAAGATAGGCCAGATGAGATCTCAGTGTTGAATTTCTGGAAAATTCAGCCTTAGGATGTTGAACTGCTCTTGGAGTGCCCATGCCAGATTCAGGCTCTGTCCTATCATGTGGATTGTCATTAATAGTGACAGACCGGCCAGTTAATCTTATCTCTTTGGAAAACCTTCAAAGGAAGATCAACTTTTTCAACTTTGTTATTCTGATTGTCTGTTTGAACATCTTCAAAATTCATTTCTTAAATGACCTTTAAAATCTCTTAGCAGGAAGAAAGTTATATACTGACAATTATATTTTTGGAAATACATTAGCATGATACACAGCAAAAAACACATCATAGCTATTCTTAGACAACTTCAAAAATAGAAATCCTTTCTTACTGTATACAAAAACCAATATTGCACAGTACGACAAGATACCTTCCCCGATAGGAATGAGTACATTTTTGTGTGGGCCTTGCCAGAGAGGGTATTTACTTACTCGGTGGCTCAGAATTGAGTGCATGTGACTCTGCTAAATAAAAACAAACTCTGTCGTTCAAATCAACACCAACAAGAAGGGAGCTACAGAGAATCATATAAAATGCCTATTATGTGCCTGATACAATTAAGGGATCAATGCAGCTGTTCTCAACCTGTGGGTCAACCCTTTGGGGGTTAAAAGACTCTTTCACAGGGTCATTTAAGACCATCTGCATATCACATATTTACAGTCGGATTCAAAGTTACAGTTATGAAGTAGCAACAAAGATAATTTTATGATTGATGTTCACTACAACATGAGGGATTAATTGTATTAAGGAATCACATTATTAGGAAGGTTGAGAACCAAATGTTCTAAAAGTTGTACTTTCTTTAGGTAGCCTTTTCATTCTAGTTTGATTAGGCCAGCCACAGGCTTTACATTATGTTAATGAGATTGTAATCTGATGAAGTACTAATGAATGTAAGAAAGCAGGACATTTTGTGCCCCCTCTGTTCCCCAGCCATCAGGACTGGTGGACCAGAGCACTGGCCTTATCTGCTTTACATTTTTCTTCTTTACACTTATTTATCTATTTTGTGTGTGTTTGAACACATGTGTGCCAAAGCACACATGTGGAGGTCAGAGGACAATTTGTGGGCTCTGCTTTCCCTCGCCGCCTGAGCCACCTCCCTGATCAGCCTTTTCACGTTTTAGAAAAAGAAATAAAATTTTGCTTTTTCTTCCTTTTGTGTCTATTCTTCATAGTCATGCTTTTCCTATATTTTTGAATGTCAGTAAAACAATGTATTACCCTGTGTTTTCTGTTTGAAATTTCTAATGTCATATTATGTACTGCTGTCCTGCACAAGTTTCTCACTTGATATAGTTTCTGAGAAATTTGCACATATATATATATATACATATATATTCATATACATACATATTCACACAGACACACACACAGAAAGACACACATACACAATTGCTTAATAGTTTTTTGTGTGGAGGCCAAGTGTCAACACTGGATGTTATTCTTCAGATTCCACCGGCCTCGTTTTTTTAGATGAGGGCTCTTCACTGGGATTCAGACCCTCAGAATTAGGCTAGGCTTGTGGGACAGTGAACCCCAAAGATCCTACTGTCTCTACCTCTTTAGAACTGGGATTACATGTGCACATTACTATCCCTGGCTTTTACATGGATACTGGGGATCAGACTCGGTTCTTTCATGTTTGCATGGTTAACAATAACCCATCTGGGCTATTTCCCAATCTTCAGTTTTCTGTTTTTAAAATCTTGTAGAATTTACCCATTGACTTTTGATCAGTATGAAGACATAGGTTGTTGTTTCTAGTTTGTTCTCAGTGGTGAAAATAGAGGGAGGGAACATTCCTATGCCAATCTGTCTGTGCATATGCAGTAGCTCTGAGGTATGTCAGGAGGTGGCGTGTAGGGTTGTGATGTGGTGTGTGCTTTCTGCAGTAGCTGGCTCAAGTTGTCCTTATACAAGCATGCAAGAAAATAAGTTACTTCTGTATTTCAAAGAGGCTCTGGGGTTCAGGTAGTAAAATGGCTGCCTTAAAAAAACAGTTGAAGTACTATCCAATTTCTTGACGTTCTAATTCCTTTCATAACTTCAAAGAAAAACAGACAGCATAACAAACAAGTCAGTGAGTGGGGAAAAACAAGAACAAAAACAAAAACAAAAAATACCGAATAGGGCAGTGTAAGAGACATTAAATTAAAATGACCTTTATTGTCCTGCATGGAGGTCTCTATTGATTGAGTCTGATGCTATCAAGAACCTACCTGATCTGAAAAGATCACATAATAATCATTTTGAGTGCTAAATTTCTAACATTGAGCCTGAATTAGTGTTTTTTTTTAAATAGGAGGTGTAATGCATAATGAAAGTAGAAGTAGCATTGAAAGTTTCTTTATTAAATCAATCAGAGTAGAATCAGCTTCTATAGTTATTGGATTAGCCACCTTCCTGATAATTCATCACTTCCTTTGGCACCTTTTACATCTAGAACAGATAGTTTTTAATGTGCAAACTGGTTTTCTTAGAAGTAAAACTCTCCTGTTTTCAAAAAGAGAAGAAAAACATTATGACTAGTTTTTACAGATAATAATTGGTTATTTTTGTGTTTTTCCTGTTGTGTCTTCTGACAGCCGCATGGTTCCATTTATCCTTTTATGTAGGAAAGCCCAGTTCCTTGCTTGGTTTCTCCTCTAATGTATAAATAGCAAACGTAACCTCGTCTCAACCTTTGATCTCTTGCATTCATCTTGTGCTTTTATTCTTAAACTGAGTTGCCTGTCTCAATCTAGAAATGAAAATGGCCAATGTATGGTCATTATCTTTTGCCCATTGTCTCTATTCCTCCTGCCAAATATTCTTATCCTTGAGGGTGTTGTTGTCCAGTATTAGAGTCTCAAAACCTGTTCAGTGTCCTTCCTTGTCATCAGAATGTCCCCTTTTTGTCATTGGTTCCAAATCCTTTTTTCCTTATTTTACCCTTACCAATGCTGTGCAGTTAAATAAATAATAAGTACAAGAAGACCTCTTCATGGCTGCTACCTGGAAATCCTGCTTGGGTTATTTCCTCCCACCAGGTCCTACTGGGTATCATTCTGTAACATGAGGGGCTGCTTGTTGGGGTTTCTGTCCTGCCAGGTTCCCGCAGCCATTTAGTCCCAAAGAAAATCACACAGAGGTCTCCATAAGATTATAAATTGATTGGCCCATTAGCTTAGGTTTCTTATTATCTCTTGTAACTTATATTAACCCATTATTCTTATCTATGTTAGCCACCACATGACTCGGTACCTTTTTCAGCAGGGCAGGTCACATCATGCTTCTTCAGTTGTCTGGGCAGGAATAGGGAGGAATGGGCTTTTTCCTTCCCAGAATTCTCCTGTTCTCATCGTCCCCCCTCTACTTCAATCTGATTGACCCACCTATACTTCCTGCCTGGCCAATCAGTGTTTATTTAAAACATGATTGACAGAATACAGACAATTCTCCTGCACCACTAGACCAAAGGGTTGTCTTTGTCAGGTAGTGGTTACTGCATTTTCGGACTCAGTAAATATGAAACACAAACTCCCATGTGGCTACATGCCACTACCCTGTGACCAGTGACTCAGTGATTAATTTTCCTCAGAACAGAGTGTAATATTGGGCCATTTCAATGTCATTTCCTACGAGTTACATCCAGGTTTGGGCCTGGTCATGTAAGGTGAGGAGAACTTGAGAAGTGAATCAGTGAGGGCAGGGCGAAGCAGGTCAGGTATCCCCCAGCGAATACTGGGAACTTTATAAATCTGATGCCATAAGGCAAGGCTTTGCCACTTGCCTATTTCTATCAGAGCAATCTGAAGATGGATTGAAATGATTAAATCAAGAAGAGGTGATGTTAGTTCCATCCAGTTGCCTACAGCCTTAAGAAATTCCTGTACAGCTTAAGCTAATGACAGCATGGCCAGTACCTAGAAGAAATCACTAGCAGATACAAAGGACATCATAACCTCCTTTCTGAAACATTCCTTGCCATCTTTTAATGGATATTTGTATTTGTGAGAAATTTGAGTTGTTTGCTGTAGCCAAATACTGGTTTAAGCTCCGTGGGATACGGAAGTATGGATGCAGAGGTTGTGACTCAGGAATGATGGTGTGTGTGGCAGTGATGGATGGGCCAGGTGGGAATGTCTTCCACAGTTGCTGCAGCCCTGGCTCATGCGGTGGCCCTGCATGGCTTAGGCAGCAGGCGGCAGAACCGGCCACCAGCTGTCTGCCCAGAATGATGAGTGTCCAGGCTCTGGCCCCTCAGCAAACACAGTGCTGACACCATAGAAATACAGGCAGAGGCCAGAAGTCAACTTCTGTCCTTCTGCTTCTTTTCATTGGACTAAGGAAAGTTCTAGAACATGTGAGGCCACCGCTACCCTGCCTTGCTCCGATGCTTGTCATGCTGCCGTGTGCTCTTTATTCTCGTTATCATTAGCAGCTTTTATTTTTCCAAGAACACATAGTCTGCCGAGACTAAAGTGACTGGGTGGAGAACAGAGAAGGTGAGAAGACGCTGTAGATCTCTAGGGAGACAGACAAGGTCATGGGCAAAAGGCGGAAGGACACAGCTACTCGGCAGAGATAAAACCTGCTTCCTTCCTCTCCGCCTCTCCGCCTCGCATCCTCTCTATGGGATTGTTACACTAGTGTCGAGGTTTATGTGCAGTATTAGAAAGAGCAAACCCACCCAAAGGAAACTCTGGAAACGCTTCAAGCTGTCAGGATAGCCTGTGGTAGTGTAAGGAGTAGACCCAGTGTGCAGAATCAGTTCAGAATTCCCCTCTTCTCCCCGTGACTGGTTAGTAGATAGCTTTTGTGGTCAGTGGCCACACCCCACTGACCTCTGACCAGATGCCAATCGTTCCACTGTGACCTTAGAGAGAGTGGTCGTCTCTCAACCCAGTAATCTTATCTGCAAAGCTGAGGAGGCTGCCTGCCCCCAGGGCTGCCGCCAACACTGACTAAATTGCCATTTGCAGTTGTTGGAGGTATGCACGTGTCTGCTGGAGAGTCCCTTAGCCTTGGTGACATGCCCAGTGAGGAAATCTTGCTGCTTAGGCTACCACCTCTTCCTCCTGCTCCTCAGAATCATTAAGTGGCTTCAACTTCGTCTCCCTCACAGGAAAGCAGATGTCGCACACGATGGTTAACCAGAAGCAAGGCATGGACCCCAGGGCATCGGGTCAGGTAAAGGTGGAGTGGCTGAGGGAGGCCTGAACTCATGCCTTGCTTCTGGAAGCGTCTGCCTTCTGTGGGCCCAGGAAATGTAGCTTATCTGCAAAGTTAATGGACT
The DNA here is from genome assembly GCF_982192425.1 of Myodes glareolus. NCBI lineage: Eukaryota > Metazoa > Chordata > Mammalia > Rodentia > Cricetidae > Myodes > Myodes glareolus. The sequence goes on along the minus strand of NC_142046.1, from coordinate 42,839,334 downwards.
TAATTGTGTGTTAGGCTGTAACTAGGAATTCTTCCCAATAATGTTACCGATGTAAGAAAGGCTGTAAATCCTCTCATGGCTTGGCAAGCACGGGCTTACAACAAAGGGCTGCTGGGAGGAGATGCCCGTCTTCTAATACATACTTCCGTGCGCAGCAGTTCAATCAATATTGGCGCACCGATCTCACAGAAAGAAGATATGTGCATGAGGCCTCAGCTCATTTGTTCGTGAGGCAGTGGAGGGGCTGGGAGTATTAGTGTCAGGGACCAGTCTGAAACATTGCTTCCTTCCTAATGGAAAAGAGGAATAAATTATTTATTAAGAATTTTGATCATAAAATATCCGCGGGTCAATGAGATTAGTCATATAAAATGTGAAATAACATATGATTTGGGTTCACAGTTAATAATGATACCTGAGAAAACAAGGCAGAAAGCATTTCTTCAACAGGTCAGAAGCACCATGGTCACGTCGATCCTGACATCTGTTTAAAATTTCTAAGATTAGTGTGTATATCTTTTTCAGTTACTTGGAATATGCCATCAAGAATTAAGGATTCTGAAGTTTCTCTACACTCTATCTAATCTTTTAAGTATTTGTGCCATTAAGAAGAACATGGAGGATCAGGGTAAAGCATTTTAAATGGGAAACTTGGGAGCAGCAAGAATGGCATTGTTTTGTGTCACATCCTGTTTATTTTTCTAAAATGGGGTTAAATCTCATCTATTTGAGCGACCAATCATACTTTTCTCCAGGGAGGAAAATATCTTAGAAACAGTGAGGAGTGGATATTTAAGGGACTTGGAATGTGTGTGCCATTGTCAGGAGCGAGCGACAAAGAAAGCTTCAGTCTGCGTGAACGGAAAGTACCTAACATGCCACCTCACTGCATGAACAGAGCTGGTGAGAGCGTAAATCGGGGCTAACCCTGGGCCAAATGATCCCCACACCGTGTGTCACAAGTCAAACAAACAAAACAGCAACGATAAAAACAATTACATCGCCTGCGCGCCACCAGGTCTTTCTCCACAGCAGAATCCTAAGGATGCTGCTGCCCAAGGAAGGATGGCTTTATTTGACATTTGTGATTTGTGACTTAGGCAAAGTCACAGCAGCATGGAAAGTTCTAAAGGAGAGTGGCTGTAGTGACTGTTCCCCTATAGCCATCTTCCCCCCACCTCCACCGCAGCTTTGTTTTTGCAGTGTGCATTGTTGGGCTCAAATGCTTCTCTACAGTTTGCTGAGCGTTCTGGGACCCTGGGAGCCCAAGATGTGCTCAGTGATTCCTATTGCAGGTTAAAGGAAGTTTTCTGTTTGTTTTTAGGGGGAATAATTTACATAGGAAACTGCTTTAAATGTGAGAACATTTGAATGAAGTGTAATTTGATCTTTGAAATAACAAAACAAGGTTCTGAATTCTGTTTTATCTTTTGGGGTGCTGGGGATGGAAACGTAGGGTGCATGCTAGGCAATTGTTCTATTGCCCTCTGGATCTACTTTAAAAGATTGATAACTTTAACGATTATTGGAAATAAATGCAGATTCACATTACTTCAATAGCTAGACTTTTCCTGCCTCGCACTTTCCTTAGTACTAAGGAGTTACTTAGCAAATATTGATTAAATCAATGGAGGAATTCCACCAGACCATCGGCACGACAAAACAGGATTTTTGAATGAGATGACCATAAAAGCCTTGGAGTAATGAAACGAAAAAGTTGATGTTGGCAATATCTTTATCTCAAAAGTTTTCTAACTTGCCTTAGAGAAGCACATATTTCGTTGTGTGTTTGTTTATTCCTGTGCGGTGGTAAGCTGTGCCCAAGAACGCCGGAAAAGCACCAAGGGGCTCTTGTGGCAGCGTGACCTTCCGTTATCAGGCTGGTACCAGTACAGACACAGCTGGTCGTCTCTGCTGTGGCTGCTGGAGCAAATCCTGCCTATTTCTTGCCGCCATTACTACAGCAAGAAAAGATTGTCTTGTTCCTTCAAACCCACTGTGGCAGGAAGTGGAAGGGCAGAAAGACCATGCTCAAATCTCAGCTTGCTCTTTCCCTGCTGGAGATCAAACCCAGAGCTTCCTATGTACCTAACATGAACTGGGCTATACTACCAGCCAATTTACTCTACTGTAAAATGGTAATAGGGTCAATTCCTGGAATGGTCAGTCTTCTCGGTCTCCACTAAGTCAGTTCTGGCTGGCTGAGATTTGCTAGAGGTAATGCGCGGGTGTTGGATCTGGCTTAGGATGGCTGTTAGTCTTGCTTATGAATTTTGGTTTTGATGATGGATTTTTTTTTTTGGATGATTTGTTTTTGATGATGATGGAGAAGGACTATAAAAATGTATCGAACCGAGCTGATTGGAAGTTAATAGGCAACAGATGATGCAGGAGAGGTATGGAGAAGAAGCAGGCAGGTTGGGGAGAAGGAAGGGCAGGTTCCTTCTAGAGCTGAGCATCGCTATGGCTGCTAGTGAAGGCTGAGAGCCTGGGTGTGTAAACAGCCAAGTAGACAAACCAAGGACAACTAACTCAGACAGCATTCTGCTTTCAGTGAAGGGTAAGAAGAAAACTTAGCTCCCCCTGACCGGTCAGGATTCAGCTATGCTTAGTCTACTGTGAATTATGAAGAGAAATTCAAATTCTGCTGAGGATCGCATATTTAGCACAGAAGGGAAACCGAAAATATGACTTAGAAAATTTTTCCTTCAGGGTGTTAAGATAACCATCGATATCATTTGTAATTTAAAACCCTGTTACCTAGATTAAAAATACCAAAGCTGGGTGGTGGTGGCGCTTTCCTCTAATCCCAGCACTCACGAGGCAGAGGCAGGTAGATCTCTGCGTTCAAGGCCAGCCTGGTTGAGAGAGAGACAGCAGAAAATTCCTTTCTCGGTGGGGGAAAATAAAAACCAACCAACCAACGAAACAAAACAGAAACAGAGAAGTATTTGGAGAATTAATTCACATGCAGAGACTGCAGTCTAACGAAGCCGCCCCCACATTCCCAGGCCAGCTTCCCGATCCTGGATTGAACACTAGTTGTCTTATCGTCCATACAGAAATAGCCGTGTTCACCTCTGTAGAGTTCATCAGAAGTTTAAATCAGATGAACCAGGGAGAGCATTTAGTATAGAGCCAAAGCAGCGTGTGTAGAATACCTGAGCTTTTATTCTTGGCAGTGTTATTATCCGAGGGGTAACTGGTGTTTTCCCTCTTCTGAATTCCCCCTCCATTTACATTCCTTTCAGGTGCCTTGTCTACTCTTTACTCTCTTCTTTGGTCTTTTCTTCCCTTCTGTTGATCTTTCCAAACATTGTTTTTTAACACAGCTAAACTGCTGCTTATGAGTCGGGAATGAAGTTTGCATTGCAGAATGTGCGTCGGCCCCAAGGTCTTCTCTACTGTCCTGCTCTTGGCTGTTTGTTGGATACTTGGCTGTCCTCTCCGTGCATGAACATTGTTCCTTCCCCAGCACTAGACCTCGTTGCTAGAACAGCATTACGGTTTGGCATCCAGAGTCTCTGCACTGACATGTGCAGTGATATCCCTCCAGCCTTTGTTAGGTCCAAGCGTCTCTGCTCCTTTTCTCTTGCCTTCTCTAGCTGTCACATGTCTTTTGGCTTCAGAAAATGTCACCAGAACGTTCGAGCAATGATACTGCAGTTTCATCTCTTCTTGTGACATAACTGTAAGTCGAGGGAATCTGTGCTCCACAGAGGGAAAGCTGGTGACATTTTTAAACAAACAAAAATAGCAGTGTTTGCTGTGCCGTGCCTGTCGCTCACAAAGCGTCCACTCAGGTGAGAAAGGCGGGGTTTTCAACTGAAGTTAAAATGAAAATTTTGAGTTCCAGCCAACATCGGATGCCAGGCTTTATCTTGACAGGAGGCTTTGGAGATGTTGGCGCAATTAAAATTCCATGGCATGTTCAAAGCGGCCTTCTAGGAGCCGTTTCTATGCTGTATGAACTATGCTGTCAGAGAAACAAAAATACGGACGGTGGTTTGAGTTTAATGACTAGAGACCAAAGCGCCACTGAGGAGCACGTTTGATTGACAACTGTTCAAATCACTGGCATTCTAAATATATTGAAAAGTCGGAGAACTTGGTCCATTTCACTGGCCATCTGCCTAACTTTTAGTTTTCACTTAAGGTTATTTATTTTTAAATATGAATCTCCTGGTTGGAAAGATGACTCAGTAGGTAAAGTGCATGCCACGTAAGCATGCTGACCTGAGTTTGCTCCCCACAGAGCCCACGTGAAAACCTTGGTGTGGTAGCACACGTGTGTAATCTTAGAACTAGGTAGGGAGGCAGAGACAAGGAGGGTCCCTGAGGTTTGCCCACCTCTGACATCGGCAGGCACGCTTACACGTGTGCACACACACAGACTCGCGCACTGACAGACACACACACACACACACACACACACACACACACACACACACACACACCATAAATCTAGTCTCCTCCTCTACCCCCTACATAAACTCTTGAGTGACTTGTAGATGCCCTCAGGAGAAGTACAGTCTCTGTCTCAGACCCAGCATAGTTTAGAGGAACCCTCACTGCCTCACTGCCTGAAGTCGCCTTTGCTCTGCCAGGGTCAGGTTCTAGGCAGGCTGGCCATTTTCACTTTCTCAAGTGAACCAGCCAGCTTCTTCCTCCCTCCTCCGTCGCTCTGGACCTTCCAGTACATTCTCCTCCTGTTTGGATGCACTTTCTCCTATTCTTTATGTGACTAATTGCCCCTTGTTCATTACTTCCCATTATTGCAGTGGCTTCCTCAACGATATCCCCTTACCTCATTTCCTCTTCTTTTCCTCTGTAGCATTTCACAGTTTACGCTTGTATTCGTGTGTGTGTGTGTGTGTGTGTGTGTGTGTGTGTTTATTTCATTCACAATAGTGGCCTAGCAAATAATGAGCAGTCAAACACTAAGTATTAAGTTTCTAAATCCTCGTGCACAACGGTCTGAGAAAAGAGTCAGCGACTAGGATAGTAGGTTGCACACTTTCATTGTCAAACCTAAACAATCTACTAACTCTAGTCCCCCTCCCCCTTTCTGTTTGTTTTAAGGCAAGGACTCCCTGCTGTAACCCAAGGTAGCCTCTACCACATCACCCTCTAGCCTTAGCTTTCCAAGTGCTGGGTTTACAGGCACGAGCCAAAACTCTCAGCTTCTATACTAGTAGCTTCTTCATTTGAATAGCAACAACATCGACAATTATGATTTATGAGATAGATGTAACACCAAGCAAATTTTATGTAGACGTAGATTCTGTCTTCACGGGACTCGTAAGCTGAGGTAAGCATTTGTCTAACTAACTGGAGGGCAGCATGGGGAGTGTTGGGCAGCAGAAGGCTCTAAGGGGCTGTTCTGCGGAGAGATGAGGTTGGCGCTCAGTGGGTTGGGAAGGGAACAGTATAATTTTGCTGCATGCTGAGGCTGAAAGACTGTTCGACATGGAAAGGAAAATGAGCCAAGATAGAGGGGCACTGGAGTGTATGGTATGTTTGGATAACTGTGGGAAGTTCTGTGTGACTGTGGTGGGCGTGAGGGTTAGCAAAGAGAGTGGCAGGAAATGACCTTGGAACAATAGACAGGCTTTGGTCCTGAGCCATTTGGAGGTGGTTATGCTAAGGATCATGGGTATGATGCTGTAGGGAGGAGGAGGTCTTCACATGTTCTCACCCTGGGAAGTGAGCAGATTCGAGTTGAGGAGCTAGCACCACGGGTTCTCTGTGACATCCTTTCTAAGACAATGAGGCAGTTGGGGAGGGACAGATGTTGAGGTGAAAAGCCATGCTCTGAACCAGTTACACGCAAAGAAATAACGGGAACATCACTTTTAAAATATTTCATTTTTTTAAATTATGAAGATAATATATGCTTAGTAGAGAAAACTTGGAAAATGTAAAAATATCCGTGGGAAAGGCAAAAAGAGGAGAAGGTTCTTAAAGTAGCTAGAGTGAGAAAAGGGTTTTTAAATTTTATTCCCTTCTATTCATTTTAGATCTGAGTTCTATCCACCTAAAACGCCAAAGGCTTTGCATATAATTTGTGTACAAATTTTGTGTTTGCATATAAGGTTTTTTCTATCTTGACTAGTCCTTCATACCGCCTCTCCTCTCTTTGCCAGCCAACTTTTGGTTTTCACCCAAATTAATAATTAAAAGAATCACAGTCATCATTGTAATTATAAGATAGTTGCAGAAACATATATGGATCATTTATACAGTGCTTGTTGCTGTCATTCATGATTTCATTTGTCATCTAATCTAATCCTCACAGACGTTCCACAAGGTAAGTACTATTTCTCCATTCTACAGGTAAAGATACTGAAGTTTTATCAAACTAAATGATTTGAGCAAATATAAAAAAATAACACTTTCGCAGGAAGCTGTGCCCCCCCCCCTTCCAAATTAGGAACTCCTACAATGTCATTTCACAGTTCCTGTTTTTTTTTCTCCTGAGAAACTCTTCTCTTCTGAGGAATTGTTCCTGACCATCAGAGACGTGTTCTCCAGAGGCTGTAATCCCCGTGACAACAGGTCATGTGTCTGTTGTTTCCCTGTTATTCTGGCCAGTGCTTAGCTTGGTGATTTCTGGCACACAATATGTTCATGGTCACTACCCCAATCAGAAGGTCCGTCTGTGCCCATCAGACAGTGACCTGATAAAACACATACTGGAAGGGACTATTGGCTCAGTGGAACAGACAGCCCTAAGACTGTGAGATAAAAATGTTGGCATTTCCTAGGGGTGTAGCAGCAGGCCGCTTGTTTGTTCTGGCCACCCAGAACCGAAATAATCACACAGAAGCCATATTATTTAAATCACTGCTTGGTCCGTTAGCTCTAACTTCTTATTGGCTAACTCTTACATTAATTTAACCCATTTCTATTAATCTGTATATCACCATGAGATCGTGGCCGACCAGCAAAGTTTCAGCACATCTACCTCTGGTGGCAGCTCCATGGCATCTCCCTCTGCATTCCATCTCTCAGCATTCAGTCCAGGTTTCCCGGCCTAGCTCTGTTCTCCTATAACTCTACTATAGGCCCAAAGCAGTTCCTTTATTCATTAACCAATAAAAACAACACATTGACAGAAGGACCTCCCACACCATAGGGGCAAGGAAACCTCCAGATCAAACTTGCCTTTCTATAACCCCATGGAGCATTCTCAGAAGCCACCTGACTTTGTAGTTCTTGATTACATGCCTATATATCTCCAGAAGACGGGGCCCCTAGGCCAGTCCACATTCACACTTAGGTTCTACAAGCAGTCTCCTTTATGGGGTTCAGGTGTGTTTTACACTTAGGGCTTGATCCATTCAATTTGAACTGTATTGTTGTAAATTGAAGACAAATTAGATGGAAATCATAAAAAAGTTATTTTATAAGATATTGGTGTATTAAAGTTTCATTTTCTTTTTTGTCTGATGCAGTCGAGTTAAACTAGATTTGGAAGGTATTAATAAAAGAACACTCAAATGAAAAATTATTGGTGTTGATTTTGTAATGCAGATTTAAGCTCTAAAGCAAACGCTGTTTGGAAATTAGCTCAGAACCTGTTGCTTCTTTATTCCACTTACCAAGAGAGATAAAATCCATGATGTGCTAGAAGGCGGACACTCTACTTTTCTACATCAGGATGCTATGAATACCACCATCAGCATCCAAAGAGCAAACACTTCAATTAGTCTAACATAAGCAAAAATAGTGGTAGGAACTTGTCATTTAACAATACTTAATATTTAAGTATCAAAGCAAGATGTAGGTTATGACTGTTTATGTAGTTTTAGACATTTGAGGGTCCTCCACCCTTAACAAAATAACCCAGGCACTGTATTTAGAAATTGTCCTTAAGACACGTCAGTACAACTTGCAAAATTTTGGCTCGGGAACACTTCACTCTTACCCTTGCCTTCTTGTTTATTTTTAGACTAGGAAAGGAAGACAGCTTTTCCTGCCTTTTCAATTTCCTGATTGCTATCTCAGCTCACCCCGATTCAGTTCAAAGGAAAAGCTTTCTGCATCTGTTCAACTAGTGTCCTCAGATGAAAGCAGTTAAGGGCCTTATGCCATTTTACTTTATTTAAAAATCATACAACTTTCTTGGTGCGGGAGAATTGTCTGTATTCTTTCAATCATGTTTTAAAAAAAAATGCTGATTGGCCAGGCAGGAAATATAGGCGGGTCAACCAGACAGGAAGTAGAGGTGGCGCAATGAGAACAGGAGTATTCTGGGAAGAAGGAAGCTCTCTCCCCAATACTGCCCAAATCACTGAAGAAGCAAGATGTGATCTGCCCCACTGAGAAAGGTACCGAGCCATGTGGCTAACATAGATAAGAATAATGGTTTGATATAAGTTATAAGAGTTAGCAAGAAGCCTGAACTAATGGGCCAAATCAGTTTAAAATCTTATGGAGTCCTCTGTGTGATTTTGTTTGGGGCTAACCAGCTGTGGGAACTGGGCAGGACAGAAACCCCAAGAGCAGGCCCTCATGTTACAGAATGGCGCCCAATGCATTTGAGTGTTACACTTTCTAAAAACTTCTTAGCCTATGGTTTATTAGAGCTAATATGATGGGAATAATTTTGTGTGCTGATAGTTTTGTAAAGGAATATAAAGATAGTAATTGTAATCTATAGTTAAAGAACCTCCTTATATCATTTTGCTGTTCTTTCTATTAAATGTTGTTGCTCTTTACCTGAAATTAAATTACTAGTGCTAGGATCTCATTTGCTGACTTACAAAAATGTCTCTGAGTGTTTATATTTATTCGCCCAACAAATACTTTCTCAGAGTGCTGGGTGCTGAGGACTCCGTGGTGAGCAAAACTCACCCCATATTCTCCAAAAGAAGATGACTTCAACTTACCCATACATTGTCCGGGCATCCTTCAGTCCATGGTGAGAGATTCTGCACAGTCTCTTGACCCTCAATGCTCAGAGGAGCCATGCTCAAGCACATCTTGGTCGTCAGATATTTCACTACTGTTTTGGCAGGCTAGGTAGGAGTCCGGAAAGAGCACACTGAGACTTACCCATCAACCCACTTGTTCTCAAACATGAACTGACTTTGCGGTAGGACTGCCCTGTGCTCCGTGTGGGTAATATGAAAAGTAAAATCATTGCCACGCCAGTTGCGGTGGGATGTGTCTGCTAATCCCAGCACTTATAAGGTTGAGGCAAGAGGATAATGAGTTCAGAGGAGTCAGCCTGGGCTACATAATTAGACCCTATCTCGAGGGAAAAAAAAGGAAAAGAAGAAAAGAGTCATGTTGCTGTCTTCCAGGAACTGACATTTCAACTGGGAGCCTGAGTAAGTAGAATTTTACTGTCCCAGTATAGCAAGTGTTTTTATGCTTATATAACTATCCTTTCATATTGGAGTGGTGTAGCGTTTTCTTACTCCCCTCTTTATAATACCAGCCCTAATGTGATCAGTTAGCTGGGCCTTTCCTGGAAAACCCCTGGGGAGCAGCAACATTGTTATATTTTCCTCCTGCAGCTATCTTTCCCAGCCTCCTTTGCAGTCAGTTTGGGGTCCTGTGATTGAGTATGAGCAGAAGTAACATTCATCTTAGTCTGGGCAGGAAGCCTCTACACAAACACTTCTGATCAGTAACTTTTCTAAGTTGCTCGTGAAGGCCAAACGGAAGGCAGCCTTCTCAAATTGGAGGAAGCAGAGTTCTTAGAAACCACGTACACTCACCAACACACCTTTAAAAATGTCTTGACACCCCAACAATATTGGAGTGTAAATGAGGTGATTGTGGGGTCCCTCAGTCTTGAAGATTATTTTCATAGAAGTTAGCCTATACTGAGACAGCTCTTCACTCTCAGGCTGCCTGCCCACGGGAAACATTAGTCGCCTTAAGAAGAAGGAGGAAAGATGTTCCAGGCTGAGAGGATCATAGAAAAGGGGGGAAAGCTTGGAAATTTCCACCAAAGTTAGTAGCTGAGTGTCGTGGGCAGGGTGCGGTGGGAATGAGAGGGAGTCTGTGGATGGGACTGAAGAGGGAAATCAAGGTGAAGATGTGGAGGGTTGTGTGATTCTAGCTACAGGGAAGGAATTGGGAGACCTGGGAGCAGAGAGCAGAAGACTGGCTGTAAGTAGCTGGCTGCACTCTGGTAATCCATTTTATATTATTAACAACTGAACTACGATGGGGATTTTTTTTAAAATTTTTATTTTCTGGTTGTTCGTTTTGACACAGCATTTCTCTGTGTAAACCTGGCAATCCTGGAACTCACTCTGTAGATCAGGCTGACCTCAAACTCAGGTATCTGCCCATCTCTGCTTCCTAAGACTCGGATTAGCTGGGTACTGGAAACTCAAAAAGCTATGATCATTGCCTTCAAATACCCACTGGAAAGACAGCAAGGGTTCTGCTTGACTGGGCGTCCCCAAAGGTCAACAAACTTAATGAAGGGTGGGCTGACAGAATTGGATTCAGCCCAGAGTGCTAATTACCCAAAGGGTTTTTGGTCTATCTTGGAGAAGTTAGCCATGAGCCCTATCAAAAGGAAGAATTCAGGCAGACTGGTTTCATAGCCCAAGGAGGTACTTCAAGAAATAGATAAGATAAGGAATTGGAATAATTTAGGGGACTGTTGCTTGTAAGTCTCACATTCTATGGTTCTTATCCAAACCATAAAGCTTTTGGAAGGTTGATGTTACTTTTGAAATTAGTGTGAAGGAAATGTTTCATGTAAGGTTGAAAAAAAAAACCCATGGGGAAAAAAGGTTATATTTGCCCAAATGTTTAACCATGTGATCCTTTATTCATTTTAACTGGAAGCGATGAATGTGCATTCAGTCTGGTTAACTTGGCTGAATGACCTTGCGATGGTCCCACTGATGGCATCTCTCGGAGTGTCAGATCTCAAGAACCAGGCAGTGGGTCCGTGAAAGGTAGATAGAATCTTCCTCTGAGATTAACTCCCTTCGTTATCAAAGCCAGAGAGCTCAGCCACTCCTCTGCAACTGTCAGAATTTCCCATCGACACCTCTGAGCTGATGGATGGGGGATCAGCCTTGCTTTACTAAATGTGCATTGTAGCAAGACACAACTTTATTTAAAATACCATTAAGAGGCAAACACATTACAGCTACTCTGAAGGCCTCCTCTTGCAACATGAATTATTCAGATAGCTTCTTAATAACTGCATTGATTTCCACAGTTAAAAGCAGATCCGATTATGGAATCTGTTCAATACCACTTAAATGTTTACAGATGTTAGAGTTGACAAAGACCTTTTAGACACTGATAATTCGTTTCACAAGCTCAGAATGCGGGTACTTGGCATCACTAGTATGCCTTGCTATTGTTTTTAATAAATGGGACCACTCAAAGAACCTCCATTTAAGGTCTTCATTTTTATTCCATTTCAGCCCTATGGCCATTGCTTGAAAATCTAGTTATGCTAAAAATGCGGCCAGAAACTTTTACATTCACATTGATCAGAGCTTTTATGCTTCTTTTGCAAAGATCAATGCAGTAAACACGTCTTAACCTGCATGTATGGGGATGAATATTGAAAATATCCATGAATATTTATAATGCTAAAATCCAATAAGACTCCGGTTTCCTGGCCGCATCAAAGGGTACAAAGGGCGAGTTTGCTGAATGAGATAAGGAGGAAGTGTGGGTGAAACAAAGATTCATGTTTATGCTCTTCCTGATTTTGGGGGTGCTGTGAAGAGTGATCTTCACCTTGTGCATTGACTCAATCTGTTATAGATTGTGTCGCTTCAGCCACAGAAGTTTATTTTCTCCAAGTTCTGAAACTAAAAGTTCAAGATCAGGGTGACAGCGGTGCGGGGAGGGGGGGCTGTTGAGAGCTGTCTTCCTGGCTTCCAGATGGTTCCTGCTAGCTGTGTGTCTGTAAGGGGAGAGAAGAGTCCTGGTCTTCTAAAAGTCTCCTGATCCTTCAGGGTTAAGATACAATTCTTTGGACCTCGTCTGACCTCACTGCATCTTTACAGGCCAGTTTTAAAACACAGTCATAGTGGAGATAAGGGTTTCCGAATGTGAATGCCGGGAGAGACCACTGAGTGCATTGCATGAGGGTTAGCGCTCTGGAGTCAGCCTGCCCGGGTTGCAAGTAAAATTATTTGCTCTCCCTGTGTCTCAGTTTCCTGCACACTGAAAGTAAAGATATTGTGTGTAGCCTTTTATGTTGAGTAAATGAGTTAAGACATGCAGGGATATCCAGTATGGTATTTATTAATTACACAGTAAATGTTAGGGGTTACTAAATACCTGACTCGGGAGCGTTTAGCTGATATTTTGAGGATGATGATCTCCAAGTACTTGGTTTCTGTATCAATGGTTAACCACATCAGTGATTCACATATGACTTTGAAATTTTCCCCTGAACCTTAATAGATGCATAAGTATAAAAGAAGCAAGTATATTTTATTGTATAGCATTCTTACAAGGAATTTGTTCCCACCGGTGCTGATCTAGTCAGCCTCTGCCCCTGGAGAATGGTTGCTCTATATGCAGTTTCAAGACCTCCTTTGGGGGCTGGAGAGATGGCTCAGAGGTTAAGAGCATTGCCTGTTCTTCCAAAGGTCCTGAGTTCAATTCCCAGCAACCACATGGTGGCTCACAACCATCTCATAATGGGGTCTGGTGCCCTCTTCTGGCCTGCGGGTATACACACAGACAGACTATTGTATGCATAATAAATAAATATTTAAAAAAAAAAAAAAAAAAAAAAAAAAAAAGACCTCCTTTGTCCTAAAGATTTCAGGATCACACCGTGCACAGTCTACAAAAATAATCAGCACACGGTTTTTCTAGTAGGTAAACAATTCTCTACTTTTCCTGTCTTTCCACTTACCTCTTACACACACACACACACACACACACACACACACACACACATGCACGCAAATACACGCACGCACACACACTTTCACACTTGTACGATCAAACAGAACTCATGGCAGTGAACAAGTAACAAGGTTACTATAGAATTCCAAGTATCCCAGACAGACTAAGTAATCTAGTTATCTTCGGACCCCGGTAGGAAGGACAGGGTTAAGGATCTCTCCATCTAGGGTTTTGGAAAGCCCACTAGGAAGCAGTTGACAGTGCATTAGAAACTCCGCACGTAAGCAGCAGCGGCCCCCTTCGTTGTCCAGCTTTCAGTTTCTTGTGTTGAACTAGGCAGAGAGTAGAATCTGAACTTGGATTGAAAAGGTAGAGGAAGCACACTTTAACTGCTCCTCGAACAGTGAATTCTCGTTTCCTGGTTTGCACCGCATACTGCCGGCGAGTCTCCAGCCCTTCTGGAATCCTCTAAGGCTGGAGGAGTGGCTGTGTTCTTTTTCAGCCTAAATCAAGGTCACATCTATTTTGCAGGCAGATTTTTTTTGTTGTTGTTAATGGAGGAAGATGAAGGCAGGGCTGCCCACGAGTTCTGCCAGTATTCATGCTAGCAAGCAGCTGTCCTTCCTGCCTTCTGAATCACGCTGCCCGAGCTGGGGCCACGGCTGCCTCTCTGGTTCATTTTGGTACATGAGCCAATCATGGATATTTTACACTTATAAACATTTCATTCTAAATACTTGTGAGTCAAATTATAAAACTTTTACTAAAATTAGAAGACTGAAAGTCTTTTTATATCTGAGCTCTTGCTTTAAAAATAAAATCAAAGCGAAGTATTTCTGTACAGCAGCGTCTTCAGCTGCCGTAGCACACAGCTTAGAGACCTCGTTATAACATTTCTCAGCATTAGGACGGTTGGTTCTGCTAGAATATTGACAGCAATGGAAAATACAATCAGCGCGTGTGGGCGTGTGCTACATACTCGTAAGCGGGGATGTCTGAATACTTGGTGTCATTATTCCCTAAACTGTGGGCAAATGCCGTAAGAAAAGGAATTGCTTTGTGAGGTGGCACATGACCCATGCTTGAGATCCCAGCACAATCTAGACTTCCTTAGAGGGAATTCAAGTTCAAGGTTGACCTGGGTTACCCAGTAAGACTCTGTTTCGTACGAACAAACAAAAAATGAAGTCAAAGACTTGAACGCTAAATGTTCAAAAGAAAGCTTGCAAGTGGCTAGTGAGCTAACAAACAAAGAACAACCCCCTACACACACGCGCGCGCGCGCACACACACACACACACACACACACACACACACACACACAAAACAGTACCCAATGTCATTTAGCACCTAGAGTTGTCATCATCCAATCATTGTGGGAGTATAATTTGGCCTAACCATTATCGAAGCGTTCAAGGACTTTTTAATGAACTGCTGAGATTATAATATACATTTAGAAAATCAGCGTACAATTTATTGCAGTGTCTGTCACACACACTTTGAAAATCACTGCCCAGAGTGGCCTGGTTTAAATATTCATCGACTGGAGAATGAAATACTATATTGCAATCAAAAAGAGTACCGAAGCAGCAGCATGGATGGCTCTGGAAGACATCTGGAGTCAAAGAACTCAATTACCAAAAAAAAATAGATCCTTAATATGTAATGTAATTTCCACGAAATCAGAATCAGGCAAAACTTATCTCCGGTGACAGATGTCGTATAAAGGTTGGAGAAGGCGTTGGCCAGAAATGAAAATGAAGGAGCATCTTGTGGATGAAAATGCCCCGAGCCTTGGGAGCGGTGCAGACATAGCAGTGACCAAGTGAACACTTCATCTGTGTCGTATTCTGTGCTAATTATATACCAGTGTTTCTAAAGAAGAATCCCTCTTCCCCCACTGAAACAATTGCAGAGTGATGAATAAAGAAGGAAAGGCAGAGACTATAAGAAAGTGCTCTACATATGACTTCATAGGAGGAGAAAATGGCTGCCCATGGTACTAGCAACACTCAGATTCTTAGAGAGGGGAGCAGAGCCTAGAATCAGCAACCTATAAGAAAACAAATGATACGGTTTCAGTATCAAGGGACATCATTGATAGGCCATTTTAGGGTGAACAGAGAGGACAGGGCACAGGGTTGCCTGCAGTAAAGACGGTGCCTTTCTTGCTTCCTCTGAAGGAGCAGGTGGTATACAGAGATCCTTCCTGGAAGACTTCTCATTCCCTTGCTTGGGAGTTGCCACCCAGAAGATCAGTTAGAGCGTATGACTGATGGTGGAGCTGAGGTAGTAGCCTCCTGTAGTCGGGGGTCCTGGGTTAGTTAGCTGTTAGGACTGCTCTCTTGTGAGAGGCAGGGGATGTTGGATCTGAGTTCCTTCAAGGGGTGGAGCCTCGAGAAGAGGCCTTCCTGACAAGAGGGTCCTTTATGTTCTTGGTTACTGGAAAGCATTGACCCTTCATAGATTGCCTTCCATCTGCATTAACCATGGATTTCTAAAACTCGATTCTCCCTAGAGTCTCTCATGAGGAGCAGAGTATTCTTGACTTCCTGAATTCTTTCAGTGCAGCTGGAAAGGGACAAGGCAGAGGTCAGAAAGAGTGTCCGCCAAAGTGTCTTCCTCCCACCACAGTGGAGCAGCAAGGCCCTAGGATGTATTCTGTTTCTCGTCCAGATAGATCCTCTCAAATCTCAGCAAATGTACCCACCCATTAGGAATAATACTAGAACAGACAGTATAATCCTTCTGTAATTTTGAAGTCATTTGAAAACTATGTTAGGACCTTCTCCCCCTATGTCCTAAATCCCTTAAGTAAGGAAATACCTAACATGGCTTCAGTGTATCCCTTGGGTCCTGCACTGGTTTTGGTCCCTGATTATTTTTATTTATTTGTTTGTTTACTTATTTTATGACCATTGACTGGTGTTTTGCCTGCATGGATGTCTGTGTGAGGGTGTCAGAAACCTTGGAATTGGAGTTGTAGATAGTTGTGAGCTGCCGTGTGGGTGCTGGGAACTGAACCCAGGTCCTCTGGAGGAATAGTCAATATTCTTAACCCCTGAACCACCTCTTCAGCACCCGCTCTGCATTGCTTTTATAGCATAGTTCTTGTTGCCTGTGCCATAGACCATTATACCTGCATCCTTCACATCGTGAAGATTTCCTGCGTTATGCATCCAAGCAATGCCCGTCAGACCCTTGCAGAGCCGACCGAAGTCTCGTCTGTACGCTGTCTGTGTCTCTATTGCTACAGACATTTCAGGATTCCTTTGTCAGCTACAGAATTGGTCACATTTCAGCCTCTGCTACCCCTGTGCTGCTCCTGATGGAAGATGGAAGAGCTGGATATTGCGTGTGGTGAATACTGGATTGGAGTGTTGGCATCTTTTGACAGAACTGGCAATTTTCAAATTGAGTGAGGCGTCAGGCTGCCTCTGCTTTATGGATTACATTTCAGTTTCTTATGGATTAGATACTAGTCTTGCTAATTGTGTTAAACTGGGAGAGGCTGCGGGAAAGTGAGCACAGCCAGTCAGGAACCTTTAGAGGGGCTCAATTGGAGCTGCAAGCTATGTAAGAAATGAAAAAGGTAGCAAGGGGGGGGTGTGAGAGAAGCCAGGTGTTACAGCATACAGTGAGGCTCTAGGTGGTAGCCATTAGGGCACCAATTACCAATTTGCCATTCTGTTTTTTTTTTTTCTTTAGGGGTTCCATCTAAATAGACCGAGACCTTGAATGAGAGTTTCAGCTTAGAAACTTAAAAGAAAATCCACATTTTAGGTACCTTTAATTAATCTGCCTCCACCTTTTAGAAATAATATGCTTAAAATTTTGTCTATTTCAATATTTTTTTTCAGCGTCATTTCACGGTAGAAAAACACAGTCGTCTCATCCACGGCAAACAAGATGGAGGTGGAAGTGTAACACTGATCGGCCTAGGCTTACAATAGTTGAAAATCCTCCCACTGCTAAATTAATATTCACAATGTGAAAAGGAAAAGTAGCAGGTAGCCTGTGGGCTGGGCAGGGTGAGTTCTGGGATGAGCTGCAGGGGTGGGAAGCCTGGCTCCTAGGTTTATCTGGCCAGCCCCCACACCCACCTTCAGATCCCAGCCTCCATCGGGATTCTTTTGCTGAACACATTCTTTCTAAGTGATAGAAAGAATGCGCTCTGCATTCCCAGGAACCCATTACTCCATTAGCTCCCATTTTATTTATTTTAGTTGCTGGCGACAATAAGAACGAGACCTGTAGCAAGAAACCTGGAGGATGCGCTCTGCACGGCAGTGACATTCGGAGATGTGTTCAGGCCCCTGTACACTTGAATGGAACGAGAGCGCTCCATCTTCCTCGTTCCTTCTTCCATTCAGAATAAAATGTTTATCGCAAGTTGAGCGGTGAGGTTTAGCAAGACACGGGGCAACACATCCACTCAAAGCTGTGTGGCTTGAGACGATTGTCATTTATCGTTTCTCATGATCAGACATTTAGGCAGTGCCTGGCCCTTTTGGGTGCAGGAACTGGGGCGTGTCAGTGGGCCGCATTCAGCCAGCTTACTGGGCTACACACAGCAAGCAGTTCAACATCCCGCACGACCTGGGATGCTGAAGCAGGAGAATTGCTGGAGTCCGAGAGCTCACTGCCAGCCTGGTCAACATGCCAACATGGCGACCGTTTGTCACAAAGGAAGCAAAATAAATAAACACACCACGGAGAGCTTAAATGTGCTAGGAAGGTAGAAACGTCTCGCAGTCGCCCGCCGTTTTATCTTCCTTCGCTGTCAGCTTCTCTCTTCACACAGGGAGTCTGTTTATGTTGCTCCTGGTGGCTAGCTTCCAAGAGGAAGAGTTAAAGCTGCCCAGCGCATATGACTTACTCTGTCTGTTGGTCAAAGCAGGCCACCGTGCCAGCCGGTTTCAAGCTGATACGGGAGCGGGAGCGGGAGCAGTGCCATGCTGATGGCCGAAAGGAAGGAATCCGGAGTGGCACTTGCAGAATACCTACTCAAGTTATTTGCATGTGTTGCCTAACCATTGTCGAGAAACTGCTAATTTTAACTCACTTCTCTGATGATTATGCAACCCTTCCCAGTGGGTGGAGTGCACTAGGGACTTATAAATCCAATGCTGATCAGAGCTCCTCCCCCAACTGGCTTATAGTTATTTATACTTATTAAATAATAGCTTGCCCCTGTGATGGAATGTTGATTTATGTATTGTAACTAAGTCCTTTGGATAATTTGATGAATGCATTCTTAATTGGGAGCAAATTTAGACAAAATTAATTTAGTCTAGACCAGGACCTCCTTCTGGCATTGCAGCATTGTGTCCTGGTCAACCTCTTCTTGCATTTCCTCCTATTTTCTGGGGGAATGATTCCAGTTCATTTTCTCATATCCAGGGATGGTCTTAAAAACAAGTGTAGACCTGGCATAGAAAGTTCCAGTACAACCAGGGCTGCATAGAAAGACCCTATCTCCAAAAACTGAAATCAATCAATCAATCAATAAGCTAGAATTCTAACATGAAAAAGTCTCAAGTACAAAGACTTCTTACTTACTCTGAGGTTTGATGAATACAAATATCTGACATCCCTATTGCATCCTAAGTATAAAATGTGGCTTATAACTCATAAGTATTTAGTTGTCTGAAGAAAGGGAGATAGAATAAGTCGAAATATTGATGTTTTGGGCACCTTTAGCCATTTGTTTAACTTCAAGCCTTCCATTTAATAAAGTGAGACATTCTCTGCATGTCTCAGATGGTGTGTGTGTAAAGTCTAAATGATTAAAAATATTTAGGACCATACATAAGATATAACCAGGTAACCAAAGTATTGATATGTAAAAACTGAGAAATAAATTATTTAGATAGTTGATAATTAGATAGATGGATAGATGGATGGAGAGATAGGCAGATAGACAAATAGACAGACTGAAAGACAGATAGGCAGGCAGATAGATGATCTCCCTTTCAAGGGGCTCAGTCTCATCATAATATTGCCAATAATAGCCTAAATATGGTGGTGCATGCCTTTAATGGCATCATTCTGGAAGCAGAGGCAGTCAGATCTCAATGAGTTCAATGACAGCCTGGCCTACATACCAAGTTATTAACTAAACCACAGCAATGGTTCAAAATATGCCCAGTCATTTTGAGAAGTTGTTGGCAATACCTAACTTTTTTTTTTTTCAGTTCTGCTTGGCTCTACTAATTCTATCGAAAGTCTGGGTCAGGCTGAACTACCTTGGCTAATGTTCAACCCCTTCCAGTATCTGCTTTCTGGGAAGGGTAGTGACAGTGGCCACGGGACATAGGACTATGGTATCCTCTCTGTTTCTTCCCCTTATTGACAGTTCTTTCAATCTTTGCAGTCAAAATTCCTTTTCACAACAGATTTGATAAGGCTTTCAGAAGATAATTTTAAAATAAAAATAATTCAAGACTTGTGATGGCCGTAAAACAGTTGTTATATTTAATCCTATGCAGTGGTTTGCGTCTAAAGTTTTCAAGGGTTGGGTGAGCTACTTGTGACTGTTGAAATTTAAAATAATTTAAACAAAACACACAGGTCTCAGTCCTGTTAACTGTGTAACCAGGGCTTATATAGGCATGTGTCCAGTATCACCGAAAAAGTCTCATGGACAGCAATATTGCAGGGCACTTCCCAATCCACGTGCTACAGTTTATTTTCCTCAAAATCTCCTTCTCCCTCTCATCTGTCTTGGGTTAGGCAACAGGGTGAAGGGAGTGTAAACGTTTACAGCTTTTTAATTGTGTCAAGAAAATTGTTGGCAATTGGTTGAACAAATCTGCCCACTACACTAAGACTTTAAAATACTTAAAATTTAATTGACATGGGGTGTCCTTTAGTGATGGTTGTGAAGGTGTTTGCTTGTTCTTTTAGATTTATTTATTTATTTATTTTATCTTATGTGTATGAGTGTTTGTTTGCATTATACATGTGCACCACATGCATGCCTGGTGCCCTTGGAGGTTAGATCCCCCTGGGCACTGAATCCCTTGGAACTGGAATTAGGATGGTTATGCACCACCATGTGAGTGTTGGGAACCGAACCCAGGTCCTCTGCAAGAGCAGCAAATACTCCTACCTACTGAGCCATCTCTCTGGCCCCGTGTGCTGGTTGGTTTGCTTTCTTGCTTGCTTTGGCTCTTAAACAGACCAGACTCGTGTGACAGTTAAACCTTCTTGTGAACTGGTGACTACACATCTTGCATTGAGTGTTTCATGTCTTCTACAACCTTTACGACAGACTTCTTTCCCATAGCTAATTGGGCAACTTTGCTCTTATCAAAGTTAGTTGAAGTGCTATGTGCCCTTTTCTCAGTTTAAACAAAATTTCTAATCCAAGATCTGTGGGGATCTTGATACCTGCCAGTTAAAATATTGACTTTAAATCGAGAGGTCATAAAAATGTGAGATTAAAATGATTCGGCGCTGAGTCGTTATCACACAACCCGCAGTAAATGGAGCTTGCACAGTGCTGGGCTTCAGCTCCACGGCTCCTGCTCCTAGGTGTTCTAAATCGGACTTCAATCACGGCGCTTTCCCCTGAGAGACTGATATTTTTTAAATGCTTGGGAACAAAAATGTACTTTGTGTTGAAGGGTTGCTGAAAGGCATTAAGATAGTACCACGAAGATCTGGCATGAGAACGGGCGGTCCTCAAAGCCAAGCCACATTTCTTGGGACCAGAATCAGAAAATTTTGGGTAAGCATCGTGGTTCACCAGACATGCCTTCCTTAACGGAAGTCTGTTTTCCACTTTAATGTAGACATAATTTATGCAGTGCCAGGAAACCAAATTTTACCTTAATGTCTCTTAATGCTTGTCACTTGAGCCAAAGTTTAGTAATTTTTTTTTTTTAATGGTGAAACTAAAAGTGAACTTTTGTGGCCGACAATCTTGCATTCCACACGAAGGTGTTGTTTTCCTGTCTCAGAGTAGCTTGCATACCAACAAAACCTGACAGTTGGAGATACCTCACCAACCTGGGCCTTGGAGAAAGAAACCTGTGTGAAGACCTGGCTGCTGGGGCAAGCTCCCTGGCTTAATTCTGCTCCACACTAGGTATTTGCTGGCTACTTTGTGTCTTCTCACAAATGCCAAGTCCTTAAGTGAAGTGAAACGTTTGTCACCGGTGTTTCCTAGTACCTGAGTTAGAAGACACCATTATATGTAAAGTTTCAGTGTGGTGGCCAGCATCCCTTCTCCCCAAATTTCAGCTCCTGGTTCCCCAGGCTGCCTCCTCGCTTTGTCCCCAGATACTTTATATATTGCATTTGAACTTGGAAAAGGTGGTTTCGTAGGCAGGGTTGGCTCGTGACTTCTACCGGATTTCTCCGAAGGCACTGAGCAGTGTATTGCTGAGGCGGGTTGAGAATTTACACCCGCCTCAGAGTTTATCATTACGGAACAAGTTTCTCAAGAGAGCCCTAGTGCTGCCTGATTAAACCACCACTGTGCTGTTTCCAGAAGTCAGGAAGACGTGTGGGGTGTCAGGTGAAAACCCAGAGTGGATGGCAGGAAAACGGCTGGTGGGGTGATAACACTCAGGAGCGTGCCAGTCTTGCCCGATGTAGCAGGCACTTTCAGGTTCTCTTCCACCAAAGCTTTCTCTCCTCATTACTTTCAAGTCTCTGTCTCCCTGAGTATCAGTTTCTTTCCGATTGCCGCGACAGAACACCATGAGCAATGCAGCTTCTAGAAGGAAGAGTTTATTTGGGCTTAGAGTTCCAGAGGGTAAGAGTTCACAATGGTGGAGAGAAGGTATGGAGGCAGGAGCATGAAGCTGAGGGCTGACATCTTGAACCATAAACATGAGAGAGCTAACTAAACAAATGCAGGAGTCTTTAAACTCCCAAAGCCCAACTTTAATGACATGCCTCCTCCAGCAAGGCCACCCATAGTAAGTACCCTCTCTGCAAACAGTACCATCAACTGGTGATCAAGTATTCAATTGTCTGAGATTCTGAGGGGCATGTCACTCAAACCAGTGTGCCCTGTTGTTCCCTGGTGTTATCTAGATCTTTGGCACATCACTGACCCGTCTTGCTTTGTGTTTGCCTTTTCCTAATTTTTTGTCTCTATGTCTTAAAAAATCATTGTATAACGTAAAATTCATAAAGATACATAATTTGAATTCCTGATCTAAAACTCAGCGAGAAAGGAGAGTTGAAAAACTTGTGACTACAATGAACATAAGCAGGAAATGGACTTTAAAGGGGTCATGTCAAATTCAAAAGTCTAATTCATAATACTGCTTGAAATGCCAGTGCTTAGTTTATGGAACTTTTAGATTATTGTTTATTCAGCATCAAGCCAAATTAGAGGTGTACACAGGGTCAAAGACACTGGTCCACAAAGATTGTTTTCCTTTTTAATGCACAGGCTAAGCAGAAACCAATACAGTTATTTAGAAGGTCAGTTTTAATTGAAAACAAAACTAAAGAGAATAGTTCCTAGTCAATAAGTGATTATTTGACAATCATTATTCTCGTTACAAAATAACACAATGAGGAAGGCAGTATTCAGGTAAAAAGAGCTGTTTTCGATTGTTTTATTGTTTTTGTTTTGTGATGTTTTGTTTTGATTTTTGAGGCAGGGTTTCTCTGTGTCGCCCTGGCTGTCCTGGAACTCACTCTGTAGATGAGACTGGTCTCGAACTCACGGAGATCCGCCTGCCTCTGCTTCCTGAGTGCTGGGATTAAAGGCATGTGCCACCACCACCTAGCTAGACAGGGAATTTAATCGTGACCTGGTTTCCTCCTGTGTGGCATGACTGTGGGGGTTAATGGATGTGAAATTGGACCTAAGATCCGTCCCTGGGATCCATGGGGTCGAAGGAGAAAACTGAGTCTTGCAAGTTGTTCTCTGACGTCTTAGGCACACCATGTGCCTCACTCTGCCACAAACAAACAAACAAACAAACAAACAATGTAAGTTAAACATTTAAAAAAATCAGACATCATATAAACATGTTAACTAATATTATTTTTATTATCTTTTACTGATTATCATGCTACCACAAACAAAACAATGAGCCATGCTTTTTATGTTTCCTTGGTAGGGTTGGGTTAGCTTAGTGTTTCACGTGACTTTGGCTAGGTCACGGATGCAGGTGGATGGATGCCTTTGGGAATTCAGCGAGGGGTGGAAGGCCCACAGTGATCTCACACATTCTTCAGCTGTCCGGCTGTGGCTGGAATACCTTGGTTCTCTATGTGATTTGTGATTTTGCAAGACACTGCTCCATGTGGTCTCTAACTAGATAGAAGACTAGTGTAGACGTCCTCAGACTGCATTATAGCCTATTTTTTTTTTTTTGCTTGAAGGCATGGATGTAGTTCAGTTAGGAGCGCCTGCCTACCACACATGAAGCCTTGCATTTGAGCCTCAGCACAAACTCACTGTAGTGGCACACGTCTGTTAGCCCAGCACTCACTTGGAAGGTTGAGGCAGGAAGATCAAAACTTCAAAGTCATCCTGACCCACATAGCAAGGTTGAGGCAAACCTAGGCTATATGAGACGAAACAAAACAAAACAAAAAAGGAAAGCTTGAGAGACTAAAAGATTCCATTCCCGAGGAATAAGCTATTAGAAGTAAACTCAGTTTATAGCACATAGAGAAATTAGAATTTTGCTGTTAAGGTGGACATGTGGCTGTCGCATACTTACGGTGGCCTTTCTGAGTTACCCCCCCCCACCAAAACCACTTTGAATTTGTCGCTGCCGAGCAGTGAGAAAGAAGTGCACTACAGCCATGCTTGCTGTTGCTCCAGATGTTAGCTGCACTGTTCTAGCGTGCTTGCTGCCAAGGCAATTTTGAACCCCCTCTAGTGGCAAAAATTTTTCTTGTATTTTTTTTCCAAGATTTTTTTTTGAATTAGTAAGATGGCTGACTAACATAAAACAAAATATAGTTTCGAAAACGCATGGTTCTTACCACAGCCCACTGTCTGTATGTTACAGAAGGTTTTTAACCTCTTATGGCAAATGCTCACCTTCCTAAGCAAGATTAATCATATATTTCAAAACAAAAGGAGACTTCCTGTTGACTTTTAAAGAATAAAATCTGCCAGCTACTCCTTTTAGTTCATGATCTTGAATAAAAATGTTTTGGCAAAAATTTAAATATTCTGGTGTCTGATTTTAAATAAGCAAGTTGAATTTTAAATTCTCTTTGAAGAATTGGTTTTTTTCTCCTCAGTTTTTCTGGTTTGTTTTATTTTGTTTGTTTTTATAGAGGACTGTATTTAAAAGCGTCTGCCTTCAGCTAGAGAGCAATAGGTATTGATTGAATGTGAAGCTTGCAGAGCACCAGAAGCCAAACTTAAACAAATACGGGTGCCAAAGTCTTATGCTTTCATCTTTAAAAACAAAGTTTGAATTTGGTGTTTCAGAGCCAGTGGAGAGGCAATACTTGTAACTCTCACCATCAGTCTGCACAAGGGTGGGAGCAGGAAAACCGCTCCCCGTGAGGGTCCATTAGCTTCACCCGTCCCACTGATCAAGCTAATTAATGATGCTAATTAATGATACTCATTAGCTTACAGCATTACCTGCCTGTCTGTGGACAGAGCTAACCCTTTCCTGCTCTTGGAAAAGGCACTGGCAGCTCTGTGGAAGCTGATCTAACTCATCCTGCACCCCCTGGCAGGTTGACAACCACATCCCTCTCTCTGTTCCCCTGACCTCACCGGCAGGGAAATGGCCAAGGGGTGGTAAGAATCCATAGGGGTTTTGTTTTTCGTTTTTAAATCTCCAGAAAGTAGAACCTAGGGCTACCCAAATAATTTCCAGAGATTTTGTTTGAGAGCACGGGATAGACTAAGACACTTAGTCTACCCAATCAAAAGTTAGACTTTTTTCCTTCCAATACCTCTAAGCTCTGCGTTTATAACCAAATGTGTGTCTCTTGTGGTCTTAATTACATCCGGTGCTGTGAGCTGGCAGCATTTCCTCTGTTGAGCCCGCCCCCGTTATTTGCCAGGCTTCATTTCTGTGAATACAGAGAGAGGAAACTGAGTTGTACTAGAGAGTGACATTTAAGAAAGAGCCCAGTTTACGGATGACTTTGGTTTTTTTTTGGAAATCAAAGAAAAGAAAAAGCCCCAAACAAAGGCACAGTATTTGTTATCAACAACCTGGTGGGATGGTTATTAAAACTTACAGGGGACAAAGGACCTCAAGCTGTACTTCCCAGCTCAGGAGCCCCCTGCACACACTCTCCTGAATCTGTAGAAAACTCTCACTTGGCGAAGAGAGGCCAGAGATTCCGTGCCTACTCTAGCTGCACAGACTTGAGATAATGAAAGCGAATTTGCATTTCTCAAAATGGTGCTCTCATGGAAATGTGTTTTGGAACGGTAGTCTCCGCTCACAGCTGCATTCAATTGAGGAGAAGTGACTTCCAGAATGAAATTCAGCTTCACAGTTTGAACTCGCCTGGAACACAGGCCTGTGGGCTGAGCGCTCTCCACGATTAGGAAGCTGGACGCAGGTGCCCAGCGGGGGTGATTTCTTGTAGATCGTACCCAGTAGGAACCCTTAGGCCGTGTCAGTGTTTCTAAGTGAAGATTTGCTGTTCTAGAAAAATAATCGTACTCATTACTACCTTGTTTTTTAAGAGTTTCCCTCTCGATTTTGAAATTGCATTTTAGAGATGTAATTCCCTTCTGGAATTCTATTCACAGAGGCTCTCTATTACAATCTGTGTGTGCAGAATCAGTCAAGTAGATAACTGTAGAAGTGTATGTAGCCGAGCTTTTCGGGAATTTAAAAATGTCATTCTTTATTTTCAGGTATTTTATTTCCTTTCAGTTTTAGTCTCCCATTCATTCCTTTATGGTGGGGTGAGTACAGCTCAGTTATATATTTTTTTTTCTGGTTTCATAAGATAAGATAATTTTCTACACATATTTCTATACAATGTCATGTTAGACTTTTGGGGGAGGGGTGCAAAACAGGGCTTCTCTGTGTAGTCCTGGCTGTCCTGGAATTCAACTCTGTAGACCAGGCTGGCCTTGAACTCAGAGATCTGCCTGCCTCTGCCTCCTATGCTGGGATTAAAAGTGTGCATCACCACTGCCCAGCCATTTTAGATATTTTGTATAGGTTTTTAAAAATCTGTTAGATAGGCATTGCCGACTTCTATTTCCCTACATATTACATGTCTTTGTTTTCAAAAGGGAATGTTGCATTACTGTAACTTGGATACTGCCAAACCTTAATGTATGCAGTCTTCAGTGAGGAAAATGTAACAAGCGGGGGATGAAGTTTCAGTCAGAAGTTATCAGCTTGAAGCAAAGTCTTAACCCAGTAAGCCAGAATTAACAAACATACATAAAAGTCCCAGCCCTCTCAATTGGCAGGAAGCAAAAACTATTTCCGGCCTAACTCGGGTGACAAAGAAGTCAGGCATTTTTTTCATTACTTGACCAAGCTACTAAGTTGCCTTGAAGACCTTTATTTGTAATTTGTTTTCGCATTCTTTTCCTCTTGAGGAGCAGCCCTCCTAGCAGTAAGATCCTAATTAAAGAGAAGCCACTGTGACCCTACCTCGTTCAGAAGCCACCCAGAGTGAGGTGACGGCACAGATCTGGACAGGACGTGCTCATTCCAAAAGTATAACACGGTTCTTCAAACCATCTCATCACAAATCTCCTGGCTTCTAATAGCAAGAGAAACGTCTTCTTTGACATAAAACATGTATGTTTCCAGCCGAAGAACCCGTGACTCATATAGTTTGCAAAGAATTGTTACCAATGACATTAACTTGTAGCGATCAGATTATAATATTTTTAAAGACATTGACATATGTAAACATTAAAGATGCATTTTAAAGTTGAGGAAGGATAGTTAATTTGCATGTTTTTTTTCTTTTTTGGGTGTAGATGGGGGGTGCTGTTTCAAGTTATTCCTGTCCTAGAATCTGAGGCTCTTCGTTTTTTCCAAAACCTTTAACTGAAGTAAAATTAATGTGTTGCCTTCCACGGTTGTAGGTGAAAATACTGCAGCATCTTTAATAATAAATGTTTGAAAAGAAAAAAAGTAACACCTTAGCTAAGCAGGTGGGGTTGACTGGTGCTAAATTCTTCCCCTTTTAAAATGACTTAGGAGTGGCAAGCACTAACTTATAAGGCTGAGGGTGCGCGCCTTAGTAGAATGTGTGTCCATCACCAACAAAGCCCAAATTTGATCCCAGCACTGCCAAAATTAGTTAAGATTAATTAACCTGTAACACTCTTTCTCACAAAACTTTGCTAGTATTTCTTTTGTGAGACGTTCTGATTGTAATAGAGACTCATTGGAGTGAGACCGTACCAAAGACATACAGGAGAGTCAGAACCTGAGTCAGGAAAGCAGAGTTTGGGAGGGTCTAAGTTTGCTGCCTTCCCGCACCTCGGGACTGACTACAGTGAGCACGGGCCCTGTGGATACCAACTGGGTCACTGCCTTTGGTTCAGGCATGGTTTTAAAGGGAAGAGTTTGACAGCATCCTCCCTAACTCCTTCCATTCCAGTTGCTCTTGGCCTAGCAGGTTTCAGGGGCTGGCTCCATTGCTTCCTGGTACCCATGGGATTCTCTTGCTTCCGGAGCCTGTGTTGAAATCCTATGAGTCACCCTGGTGTCGTTGCTTCTCTTTCTTAACATCAGCTGGCCCCTCCTTTGTTCTTAGTATCCAGTGGCTCAACCATAGTCACTCATCAACATCGGTTGGATGAATTGAGGAACAACCGGTTGGGGATGAAAAGTATTTTAGACTTCCCTTCACTCAATCTTCCAAAAGTGCTAATAAGATCTAAAACAACTAAAAATATACAGGGAAAGGGATTTTGAAAACTTTAAGAGACCTACTCATCTCCTTAGGTTCAAAAGAATTCACTGGGCCAGGCTGTGGTGGCACATGTCTTGAGGCCCAACACTAGGGAGGCAGAGGCAGGTGGATCACTGTGAGTTCGAGGCCAGCCTGGTCTATAGAGCAAGTTCCAGAATGGACAGACTATGCAGAGAAACCCTATCTTGACTCCTACCCCCTCTCCCCTGCTGCCAAAAAGCAAAAAGAACTCACTGTAGGGGCTGAGGCGATGGTTCAGCGGGTAAAGCGATTGTCTGCAAGCTTGAGAATCTAGACTCTCCCATTCAGAATAGTATTGCTTTTAAATCCTCCCACTCCACGCTGCCCCATTTAAGCAGCTGTACCTTCAGGCATGGCGATGATGAGTTAGGTCCACATGCCAGGTAGGACAGTCTCATTCTCAGTTCTACTGAGACCTGAAGAGGACTCTGGTTAAGCCACCTAAGAGCAATCATTTCTCACAAGAATAGCAATTCCTAGTTACTTTAAGGTCAGCATCCTTTATTTGTCTATTGGTACTGGGACTTGAACTCGGGTCTTTCCACATGCCTCGCAAGTACTCTCCCACCGAACTGTGCTTCCAGACCAGCAAACATCCTCTCCATATTTGTCTTTAGAATTCCATCCTTTCCTGTTACTGCCTCCCTTTTACATTTTAGTTGCCCAGGAAATCAAAATAAATCCGGGGAAGAGTCCTCAATTATTCATTCCTTTGCATCCTTTTACTTTTAAAACTACGAAGAGGAGTTCTGAAATTCATGATGCGGAATCGTTTTTTTAGTTTCTGCTGCACGTCTAGTCACTTACAGTGCGTAGACAGTAGATATAATCACACCCAAGTGTGTGATTTTTCTTTTCATTTAAAAGTATTCAAGCCAAAGTTGTGCTGAAATTCAATTTAAAATTCAGCTACTCTGCTCTTAGTGCACGTAGACCCAACGGTTGGCCATTAATGGGGCTTTCATTGCCTTGCACTTTGGAAGCAGGCTGCCTTCCCAAATGCATTTAGGGCTATTTTCATTCGTTAGAGAACCAATTTTTCTCAGAGCCTTCTCTGAAGACTTTCTGTGTAAAAACAAAACAGAATGGGCAGTGAGAGCGCCGTACGAGTTGAGGACAATTTTCTTCTTAATTTTATAAAATTATATTTTTTTTTCTTAGACTCTCAAGGCAGTTTTAAAAAAAATCACATTTGATTCCAGAATTACAGTAGTACACGATACAGGTGGCTATAGTAAGGAGCATTTGAGGGAGGGAGGAGGAGTGGGAGGAGAATGAGAACAAAAATATGGTGATGATGTGGGAGCAGGGGGATACAAAAACTCAGAAGAGTATGGCCACGATGAGTTTGGCTCCCAGTGAAAAAGCTAAGCTTGGAACCGTACACACGGGCTTCTTTGGTCCAGTGGCGATGATAAGGATTGCTGTGGGTGAGATCCTCTATGGAAAAGATCTGGAACAGATAAGAGAGGGGGACAAAGGAAGAGAAGCAAAAGCCAACAATTTGAGATTCTGTGAAGCAGGTGGGTGACGTGGATACAGAGCCCAGCCGTGCTGGATGGACAGAGAGACGTTGTGGAGCGCTGCAGAGAGAGTAGAGTGGGCCTTAGCTAGACTACGAACTGCCGTGTGCAAGCTTCTATTGCTGAGTGGCCATCACTCAATAACCGTGGCTGTGAGGGAGAAAAGGAATTCAACATCTTCATTAACAAGAGGTGCCGTCTTTCCTTGTCCTACGGGAGAAAAAACTTGAGCAAGTAAATAGTCCAGGGAAAACCATCGCCTCGTCTTTCCTTATTTCTAAAAGGAAGACATGTTAATGTAATGCTTTATTTTGCACATTTGTGCAATGCTCGTGCAAGTGTAGGTGTGTGCAGATGCTTGCAGCGGACAGAGGGTAACTGCAGCGATATCGTAAGGAATGCCTTCCACCTTCCCTGGGAAAGGCTTCTCCTCGGCCTCGAAGCCACCAGTTGGCTAGATGGACCGGCCTGCAGGCCTCAGGGATGCTCCAGCCTCTTCCTTCCAAACCCTGGAATGACAGGTGCCTGAAGTGTGGGTCACCATGCTTGGTATTTTGATAGGACTTCTGAGGATGGAGCTCAGGTCTTCATGTTTGTGAAGCAGGCATTTTCCCACCTGAGTATCTCCTCAATCATTGAAAAAAAAAAGACTCCCTGTTGAAAACAAACAAAACTACACTTGATATGGGGGGATTTGGATGAGGGTGGGGATAAGGAGCAGTGATAGGGAACACATGGCAAACATCTTTATCTTGTAAAGAACTAGAGACGCTTCTGAAACTATTGACATGGGGAGCAATGCCAAGAAGATAGAGAAAAATATAGAGCTGCGTTTGAGAAAGAACTGAAGGCACTTCCTATAAATAGTTTCAAGCGATGGCTCATTATTTGGCGCCGAAGGGAGAATTGAAGGTTCCACTTAGTTCACGAGGGATGGGGCCAAGGACACTTGGAGATGAGCAAACTGGAGACTTCACAGTACTGATGGTGTAACTAAAACCAGGTGAATGTCTAGTGGAATTTTAAGTGCGTATTGCTATGGTGCTGTGGTTGACATGGGAGGCTGTTGGCAATTCCAGAGAGGAGTAGAAAGGCCTTGTCTGAAATGCCTCTTCTGAAGAGGCCTAGAAGAGCTGTGAGCACTACCTGCTAGAAAGAGCATTCTGGACGGGCTCGTTGGGACTTCAGATTGATGAAGGGAAATGAAATGGAGACTGGTGATGCTGTTGCTGGTGATGAGATCTCATGGACCGGAAGAATGAGAGCACAGAGAATCGGTAAATATAGCATAAGAACGAATGAGGTGAAGACTCTAACATACTTTATTAGCAATGTCTCCCAACACATTAAGTACTAAAATGATAAGGTCTAATACTACCATTCTTATTTTATTTGGTTTGGTTTATTTATTTATTTATTTTTTTAAGCACTGGAGATGGAACCTAGGGCCTCATGGTAGACAAGCCAGCTACTGCTAATCAATGCAGACTCGGCTTTACTCCTCTTTGAGACAAGGTCTCACCGTGTTGTCCCAGTCTTGTCAAGAACTCTCATTCTGCACCTCAGCAGGTCATGAAATCATAATGATTCTGCCTTGTCCTCTGGAATGGCGAGGATTACAAGCCTGTACCTCTAGGCCCAACTAGAGCAGCCCAGAATGGGAGGTTCAGAACTTGATGTGGTGGTGCTGTCACTGAGAGGAAGTGGATACTGTAGGTTATCTTGAAATTAAACTGGAAGACTAGAGGTGTTTGGGTCCCCCCCCCCAATTAACTTAGGTAGTTGGTTTTTTAAAAATAATTTTTACTGAGTTTGTTCTTTGACATTTTTGTGTATTCTATGACACATTCTGCTTGTTCTCACTCCCTAATTTTTAAAACTCGCCCTCTCCTCCCTACAAGGCCCTTTCCACACTCACATCTTTTTCTTTTGTTTTGGAACCCACTAAGTTTGACCAGGGCCGTCTATGTAGCCATGGGTTTAGAACTATCCTTTGGGAACTCCTAGACTCACAGTGGGTACTTAGCTAAAGACAAGGATTTTCTCCCCCAGAACTGAGAGTAGCCTTTGTCTATTAGTATAAACACAAATATTTAGAAGCGAGTTTGACATTATGTCGGTTTAGGGAAACAACAGTAGTAAGTTTTTCCTAAGGCCTAAGATTATCTCGGCCATAAGCTTCAGACCAGGTTTGCAGTATGAGGAACAGGCTTCAATCAGAGAAGTTGATTGCCCCATAGCAACTGTGACATTTTGGCACAGTGAGGACACCTTACCTGGCAGGTTGGTATTCATAGTTCATAGGCTGCTCAACGTTGAGCAAGATCACTGATGCTATTTCTCTGATGCTCGGCACAGTGCCTTCTGGCACTGCCACAGCTAACCAGTAAGGAGGAAGCTTCCAGATTTCCAGATCAGTTCCAGCTTGATTAGTCTGTGCCTTGAAACCGAGGTGTATGGTATTTTCAACAGGGTCTTATCAGCCAGTTCTGTTGAATAATGAGGCGGAATGGCAATAGTCTGTATGGTTTTAGGGGCCTCCCACACCGGGCACAAGAAAGTAGTATCTAGTCTTTCAGGATATTTTATAACTTTTTTTTTTGGCTTCCAGAGTAATATGGTTTTTTTTTTTCATGCACCTCTTCTTTTGGTTAATCCTCTCGCCCTTCCTCTTCTTTTTCATTTCCTACCCCTGTGTTTAAACATCTCATCCCAGTCTTCTCCTCCTTCTCTACGTTTTACATTAGCTATGCAATACTTTTCCCACCCCCTCCCTTAAGGCGTCCTTCATGCCCTTCTAGATTCCAGGTACTTCAGAGTAAACACACCAATCTATAGTTTTGGAATATATATATATATATATATATATATATATATATATATATATATAGAGAGAGAGAGAGAGAGAGAGAGAGAATATATATAATGAAAGAGAATATGCAGCATTTGTCTATGTTACCTCATTCATTCATTTCTTTTTTTTCTTTTTTTGGCCAGTTCTATCCATTCAACTGCAAATTTGATTTTTTCTCCTCACAGCTAACAAAACTTTTATTGTGTATACATACTACATTTTCACTATCCATTTATTAGCTGATGGCCATGTAGGCCAATAACATTTCTTAGCTATTGTGAAAAGAGTAGCGATGAACACGCGTGAGCATGTACGCTCTGTGTAGAAGATAGGGTCCTTTGCTTATGTGCCCGGGGTGGTATAGCTGCACTGTATGGTAACTGTAGTTCTAGTTTTTGGGGAAGCCTCCACACTGATTTCCATAGTGGTTGTACCAGCTTATACTCCCACCAACAGTGAGTAAGGATACTTCTTTTACTATATCTTCACCAACATTTCTTTGTCATGTGATAGCCATTCTGACTAGGGTAAAATGGTATCTAAATGTAGTTTTAATTTGCATGACCCTGATGGCTAATGATGGCAAATGTTGTTTTTGTTTTTTTTTTTTTAACATGTTTGCTTATCCATGTGGAATTCTTCTTTTGAGAATTCCCTGTTCAGGTCTGTAGACCATTCATTTTATTTTTCTGTGTGTGGGTATTCTACCTGCATGTATCTTTGTGCACCACATGTGTACCTGGAGCCTGTAGAGGCCAGAAGAAGACACCAGATCCCCTGCAACAAGAATTAAAGAGAGTGGTGAGCTGTCCTAGGGGTGCTGGGAATTAAACCTTGATCCTCTGGAAGAGCAACCAGTGCTCTTAACTAGACACCACTACAGCCCCCATTTTTGATTGGGTTGTTTGTTTTCTTAATTTTTTATATAAGTTCTTTGTATAGTCTAGTCCTCTATTGAATGTATCACTGGCAAAGATTTTCTTTCATTTCGTGGGCTATTGTTTTGTGTGCCTAATGATTCAGTCAACCATCTCCTTCGTTGCTTTCTTATTTCAGAGATCCCATTGGTCAACAGTTGGCCTTCCTGGCTGATTTGTGTCATATGGAGAAGATCCTTATCTGTGTCTTATCTTGTACCATATTTCCTGCCTTTTCAGAGTTTTAGGTTCTATGCTGAGGTCGTTGATTCATTTATAGTTAATCATGTGTGTGTGGTAGATTAGGGTCTAGTTTCGTTTTTACTCATGTAGACATTCACTGTCCCCAAGAATTTGCTGAAGATTCTGTTTTTTCTATAGTGTATGTTTTTGGCATCTTTTTCAGAAAGAAAAAGGGGGTGGCTGTAATTTTATGGACATATATCTGGGCATTTAAGTGTTCCATTCTCTTCTATTGACATATGTGTCTGTTTTTGTACTAGTACCATGTTTTTTATTACTACAGTTCTGTAGTATGATGTGAGACAGGCGATGGTAATCCCTTTAGTATAATAGCTTTGGCTATCCAGGGCCATTTGAACATCCGTGTAAATTTTAAAATTGTTTTTTTGTTTCTCTGAAGAATAGCATAGGGCTTTGGTTGGGAGTGCATTGAATCCATAAATTGCTTTTGGTA
The DNA here is from genome assembly GCF_982192425.1 of Myodes glareolus. Classification (NCBI taxonomy): domain Eukaryota; kingdom Metazoa; phylum Chordata; class Mammalia; order Rodentia; family Cricetidae; genus Myodes; species Myodes glareolus. Next base: position 42,805,593 of record NC_142046.1, on the reverse strand, counting down.
GGAGGATCATTTCAGAATATTAATTCTTCTAATCCATGAGCGTGGGAGGTATTTCCATCTGATAGTGTCTTCCTGGAGTTCTTCCATCAGAGTTTGAAAGTTTTCATTGTAGAGGCCCCCCAGGTTCTAAGTGGGGCTTATTCCAAGATAATACATTTTTAAGACTACTGTGAATGGAATTGTTTCTCTGATTTCTCTCCCAGGGTGTTTTCATTGGTATATAGAAAGACTGCTGATTTGTGTGTGTGTGTTAATTTTGTATCCTGCTACTTTGCTGAAAGTATTTATAAGTTCTGGGGGTTTGTGATGGAGCTTTTAAAGTGTCTCATAAGTAGAATCTCATCATCTGATAACAGGAATAACTTAACTACTTCTCTTCCTATTTGAATCAATTTTATTTCCTTCGTTTGTCTTATTGCTCAAGCAAGATTGTAGAGCACTGTTCTGAACAGGAGTGGAGAGAATAAACAGTTTTATCTTAGTCCTGATTTTTATACAATTGCTTCAGATTCTTCTCTATTTAGCATAACGTTGACTACAGGTTTGCAAACAGAACCTTTATGATGCTGATGTATGTTCTTTCTAACATTGTTTTTCCTAGGGCGTATATCATGAAGGGATTCTGGTTTTTTTCCAAAGGACTTTTCTGTGTTTATTGAAATGATCATGTGATTTCTGTCTTTGAAGTCCATTTATATGACTTATTACATTTATCAATTTGAGTAAATTGAACCAGCCTTGCAACTCTGGATGGAGCCAACTTGAACATAGTAAATATTTTTGATGTATTCCAGTTTTTTACTCTTTCTCTTCTTTTCAAACAAGGTCTGTCTGTACAGCCCAAGCTTGCTTTAAACTGATGGTGATCCTCCTGCCTCAACCTCTGGAATTATGATGCAAAGATAAGCCTGAAATAGTGTCACTTATGAAAACATCTGTGTGCTTAAGTTATCTAAAGATAAAAGATGACAGTTTACCATTATAATTTAATTAAATTATGATTTTCATAATTATTTTCTCCTCACAAAGTGATAATGTAGGTATTCATTTTCCTTTTGTATAGCTGTAGATTTAGATGAAGGTTGCTAAGCTAATAAATTTGTATTTCCTCTTTTATTTTTAGTTATAGTTTTTATTGAAGGCCTGTGCTTGTCTACTATTGTATGATAGCAATCACAGCAGCAGTTTGTAGATGGTACAGTGAGATAAAGTGTTTCTCAGAGAACTCTACTGCTTTGTGTGAAAGAGGAAGAAGGTAGAAGCAGATGCTTTGAAAAAAATCAACCATTGGAGTTTCAAGGGGTTGTGTCATGAAAGAAAATAATTCCTGGTTGTGTCAATCATTCTGAAAATACATTTGGTGCTATTTAGTATTTTAATAAGTAAATGTTCACTCAAGAGAAAGAAAATATTTAGTTATTTCCCACCTTCTTAGTTCAAGAAGCTGTATTTTGTGTATAGTTTATAGCAAGGATTTTTTTTTAATAATAAGGAAAGGTAGATTTGTGGTTGGGTGTATAATGGATGGATGAATGGATGGATGGATGGATGGATGATGGACAGACAGAAGGACACTGAGATTATTCACACCTATCTTCTGTGTCCCTGGAACAACTTCTTGGCTCATTCTCTATAATGAGAGTCAGGATGACAGTGTGTGTCTTTATCAGGTTTGGTCTTACATCATTAAGAACTGAGCCACAGGCGCTGGTGGCAGCTTACAGAGACTCTCAAGAGTACTAGACTGGCAAGGAGACTGGGAGGGACTGATTTATGGTGCAGCCAGGTCGCTGGGCATGTACTGCTCTCTTGCTGGATGCCTTTCCGCAGAGCAAATAGTACAGAGTGCATGCAGTGTCTTGGCATTTCCTCAAGGGAGTTCATAATGTACAATGTGTTGTGCAGTAAGATGGCCTAATTTATGTGTTAAGACAGCCCTTAAAAAATAAAGCAAGAAGTCTCGGGAAATGAGAGCGGGAAAAGCTCAGAGGGGGCAGGCCATGAGCTGTGATTTCAACAGAGTAAAACCGAGAGATGCGTGAGTGTGGTCTGGTGGATGAAAGAAGAGAAGCTGCTTCCTGGCAAAGCTCAGAGCCAGGAAGGAACAAGTCCATGGGCAGCCAACGCAGGAGGAGTTGCTGAGAAATCCATGGGTAGCCAAAGCAGGAGGAGTAGCTGAGAAATCCATGGGTAGCCAAAGCATGAGCTTTGGAATAGAGGTAAGGGGACAGGGGACTCAGAGGGGAGTGCCTTGCGCCTGAGAGTTTTAGAAGGTAGAATGAACAGCCAGTGGCAATGAAAAGCTCTTTTGAAAGCTTAGGATGTAGCATTTGGACTGAATAAGGAAAGGTCACAGGAGAAAACGGAAGAGACTGGTAGTTATGGCCTGGAGAATGTAATGAGTAAAAGGCGTGGAGAAGGAAAAGAGTCAGCAAGAATCATAGAGTTCTAATTTAGTAGTCAGGGTGAGGGATTGCCATTAATTATGGAAATTAGCTGAATCCTCTCTGTTCCATCCCTTAAATTTATAGCATTTCCAAATGGAGTCACCGTTGGCTCTTATATAATTATATGTCGCAACTTTTTAAATGGCTTTTCCCTTTCCTTCCTTTCCTTCTTTCTTCTGGGACTATTCAGTGGAGAAGAGGGACAATGGGCATTTCAAAGAAAACCATCCCCTGTGTGGTCACTTCCTACATAAAACAGCTCTAAGAATAAGCTCACCTGAATTGTCTGGGACATCTCGGAAGTCAGCTTCCCAGGTATTTTGTATAATCCCACCAGCAGTTTGTAAACTCTTAGCCGCTAAAGCTGCTTCAGCTGTGGAAGATGCCATCCACATACGAGAGTAGAAACAACGAGCAGGTTCAATTAGTCATCGGCAATTTGGCCATTCTTATTTGTGTATAGGGATATGTGGCAGAACGGAGCGAACCGTCTGCTTGTCTGTTGCTAGGGTTTGTCCACCGGCTTTAACTAATCTACTAGTCACCAGAAACCTAAACGATGACTTTCTGGAGTAAGTGGCACTGACTGACATGGATGAGGAGGAAGAACAGGTCTTGCAGCGCTGATGGTTTTGTAGTGGGATTATATTTAATGATTTACCCAGCCCACAGTGTGTATGAATTCTAGTTTCTTATGAGAGTCTCCAAAATAGAATATATTTTCAGTCACTCCAGAGGTTGTAAATTAGAGACTCTGAAGTGATACTCTTTAACACTGAGAAGTCTTGTCTGACAGATGAGAAGTTTTAACTTGTTATTGATTTAACATAGACCTCAGTAAGCAGCCTTGTTTCTAATGTTTCTAACGACACATATTGGGATAGTTCTTATATCCTCCTTGTATTGTTTTTGCAGTCCTGGAAGTTGAGCTCAGGGCCTTGTGAGTGCCAGACAAGCCTCCACCACTCACTCTACTGCATCCTCAGCCCCTAGAACATAGTTTTAGAAGAGACTGCTCCGTTGTTAATTTACATATTAATGAGCTAATATTTGAAAACTTCTGTGTACCATGTCCTGAGTTAAGTGCTTGGTATATATCTTTGGTTAGGTGTGTTCCTAATATCTTAAGATGATTTTCAGGGTTGGAACAATGATAATTTTCACTTTGTAACAGCGGAATGTTTACAGGTAAGTGAAATTTATACCTAATCCCAAAGCTTTGGTTAAAACCAGTTTGTTTTGCTTTTTCTTGTGGGTCACAGCAATGAAATGACAAGGAGAGCCCTATGAGGCCAGGGAAGAACTGCCAGAAGACCAGTCAGTGCCTGGCCGCAGGAGTTCTTAGTAGTAGGTGTTGCTCGAAGGACAAAGCTCTGCGTATAGGTGGCTTACCTTGCCTGTAAAGTGATGGCTTTTCATCCATGTTGTCATTTTCTCTGTTTTAATGACTGCGATCGCCTTTTCCTATATGCCTTTTTCCCTGACTTATTTTGATTCCACAACAATTCGTTTTCTATTCTGAAGCCCTAGGATGACTGAGAACGACCACACCAGGTCCCGGAGATGATGGGAATCTTTGAGAGGAGTAAGATGGCATTCTGCTGTGTATTAGGAAAGGGTGGGCCCATCTCCACCTATATCTGCCATTGGTGCCTTTCAAAGCCCTAATAGCGGAACGTGGAGAAGAAGAGTTGGACAAAGACGTAAACAGATTTCAGTTCAACTCCCATTAATCTTCCTTGTGATACAAATGCCTGTAATATATAAGTACTGCACAGATCTCTGGGTATGACGGTGAGGAATTGGCCGAGGAAGGAAACACAGCTTAACTTGCTCTTTGTGATAGTGTTTCTGCGGAGAGGAGAAGTGTTCTTATGCTGGTGCCCTCTGCCTGCTCCTGCTATTGTCTTTCTCCTCGGTGGGACTGAGTGTGTGATTCATTTTCTCTGTGCTCTTAGTTCCGAAGAAGGTTTTCAATGAGTCGCTGACAGAACATGCTCCTACAATATAAGTTATGAATGAAAAAGACACTTGTGTCTATGTGCATGAAGTATGCTCTGTACCTGTGCACTATGTTGTTGATAGTAAGACTCACCCTTCAAATATCAAGCTCTTTGAAATTAGTATGCATTATAGTTTATGATGTCCTGTAATTACTGTCATCTACCTTATTTTTAATGGTAGCGTCTCAGTAACTTTGGGCACTTATGATCAGTAACGTCTTAGATTACATGATGTAGAGTTAATGTCTAAATATTTATAGGACATTGGTGGCAGAGACATGAGGAAGACTCTTCTTTTTTTATCCAAAAAGGAAAGCAAGAAGATTTTTTGGTTTTTCCTCCCAATAGTTGAGGTCAAGAGAGGCCATTTTACAGAATTCCATTTCTTTAAAAGTCTGCTACAGGGAGGGCCCTGACAGATTGTTAACAGTGAAGAGCAGCTCTGGAAGACCCACATTTGGTTCCCAGCTCACAACCGTCTATAACTCCAGCTTCAAGGGATCCAAAAACCTCTTCTGGGTTCCGCGGGAACCTGCTTTCCTGTGCACGTAATCACAAATAAAAATCATTTTTTGAAATGTCCCATACCTATACAAAATGCAGCACATGCTGTAATCTCTCTTTAAATCCCAAATAGTCGAGAGATTAAAACGAAAATTCACTGTAACAACATTTATAAAATATATTCTCCAAGATTTGCTCACTTCTCTGATATTCAGTTTTTCTGATTCATGTATTCATGGTCTTGAACTGAAGAACAAAACAGCCACTTTACTATTTACTTATTTATGTAAGAAAGCTAGCTTGTCCTGCCATTCATTCAGCCGACAAAACCTCCCAGATGCAGGACAGTATGGTAAGTAGATAATCAAAGGGCTTATGCACTGCTTGGGCAATCCCAGGAGGTTGTGGAGACCCCACCAAAAATGACTTTACCCCCACTTTATAAGGGTATAGAACACAGAAAAATTACTTTATAAATCTCCAAAGGACATAGCATCTGGCCCTGGAGTGATGTTTCCCGAGGTGGCTTAGCCTTGAAGTTTGTTATAAATGTGGGCAAGTTCAGAGTGACGTAAGACATTTATCATTAGCTCCTGTGTCCAAGGAGCGAGAGCAGTGCTCATTCAATCACTGAAGTACTTGTCGAGGGCTCATGTGATGGCTCAAAAGGTAAAGGTGCTTGGCATCAAGCCTGATGACCTGATCTCTCTCCTCAGGACCCAAAACATGGGAGGAGAGGACCACCTCCTGCAGGTTATTCTCCATTCTCTACATATAGAGCACGTGCTCCCCCATAAAAATAAATACATGTAATAAAATAATCCTACCTTCATTTTAAAAAATATTTGTTAAATGATTATTGTATGCCACACACAGGGATTTGCCCTGATAACAATTCTCTCTAGCCTTGAAATTCTGTATTTTTGGCCTTCATGACTTTTGGTAAGTTGCCTAACCTGCCTGTTCACAGAGAAGAATCGAGACATCTGTCCTGCCTACATCTCTTGAGTCTTTAATAGAATGATAAAATATTTTTATGAATGGTAACATGTTGATTCATATATTATGCCTACAACTATGAATACATGTGTGTTTATGTGTCTGAAATATTCTGATGTCTTCAGAAGTTATCTACTTCCTCCTGTCTCTCTCTTGTGAGCAGAGTCTGGATTTTGACAATAATCCTGTGGTTAGCACTCAACCACTGTACTTAATGTTAGGTTGGGGGTTGGATGGAGGGTGGTTCAGGGAGTATGTGCTTGATATGACTTGAGTGTTCTAGGAGTGTCCTTACAGTTTGGAATTAGGAATTGCTGATGTCATGAGCAGTCATATTGTCATGACAACCCCAGAATTTCCTCATTTGCCTTCCCTTCACCTTGGGAGTATCAATTTGCCACAGGTCTGTCGTATACCCCATGCGTTAAGTGTGTTAGAGAACCCAGAATTTGTCGTTCTTAAAAACACTTGGGGTGGGGGGGAGTTTATGTAAGCTCCTTAAGGTATCCTATTTCTGGATTCTAAGCTACATATCCTAATGTTGGAAAGTTTGCCTTCATACATATTCAACTGAGTAGAAATCCACTTGTAATTCTATTTATTCTGGCTTGAACTTTATAATTCATTGGAGAAGGAAAAGCTTTTCAGCAGTCTCATTTCCATTAAGGACATCATTAATTATTCCAACATCTTCCTCTTCAGGTGAAATAGACCTAATTTAATAACAAGCTCAGCACCTGAAGAGAAAGGGAACTTTTCATTGGTTTCCTCTCATGTTTGGAATGTTTGAGCTGAGCGCCTGTTAGAGACCTGCCCTGATGTTTAGTATTGTCTTATAACCAACCTTTTCGCCCTTCCCAGCTGACGTGGGGTTTGTTTGTCCCAGGTACAGTTTGCTGTGCACAAAGTTGTCATTCATCTAACTGAATTTTACTCATGGAAAGGAGGTGGCTATTCCAGGTTTGAATTCATTTTGTTTTCCATGATTTAAAGATGTGGGCTCTAGTTTTGACAAACTCTGTTCATTTTCCTAACTACTTTCTGTCTCTTTGAAGATGCCGTAGCAGAGAGGTGGGTGCAATTAGGAATCCCCCCTCCTTTCCCCAGCTGTTACTCTTGCCCCAGTTTGCTCACGTGCAGAGATGATTATCTTACTAATTTCAGAGATTACCCCATAATGATAGCTTTCCTTCAGAACTTATGAGTTTAACTACAATTTGTGGAAACTTCTTTGAGTTATCTGAGATAGTTTGAAAACAGGCCCTCAGACTTTTATAGGTCTGCCCGTGGTCCAGCAGCACCCAGACTAGGTCTCCACAGTGAAGAGGGTAGAAGATAGAAGTTTCCATGTGGGTAGCTGAGGAAAATGGTAACTCACAGTGTGTGAAAATGGCTTTTACCTTATTCCAGTTTCTCAAACACTTGATGACTTTTTTTCTATAGAGTGTGAGCTACAGGTACAAATTTATTATCATAGAAAGAAAAAAATACAAAATACTCAAGTTTTAACTTGTTCATTTGAACGACTTTGTTCTGTTTTGTTTTAGAAAGACTAAGCTATCTGTTGTTTTTAATTAAAAAGTAGGGAAGAATATATCTTTTAGAGTTTCTATACCAGAAATTTAAGTGATCTTTTAATTTTTATTAATATTTTCAAGCTAAGAATAATAACTGTGTCCAAATTATTTATAACTTTAAAAAATGTTGAAACATGTTTTTCCATAGAAATAAAGTACTAAATGGTATTTAAGGTTTTGGTTGACATATAATTTTACAATTAAACTAATCTCCAATACGTCTTCTATGGCTTTTTGAGGGAAAGTATGTTGCCAATTTCATTTAAGAATTCTAGACGTTTCTTAACGTCATGCCAGCTTGTGGAAGATTGTCCGTCTTGCCTCTATCACAATTCCATCCGTCCAGTTGTCTCCCCAAATAAAATGGGTGGCCAGAGAGTCCACCTTAGTAACCATTAGTAAAGTGAGATCTAAGTACTAGGTTGAAGCAAGAATTTATATTTGAACCATTCAAAATATATTCTAACAGTGCAAGGTTTGCCCAAGTCAACTTAATAGAAGTTCAGTGTCCAAATCTCCTTAATCTAAAATAGGATTGCACTCTAATAAGCCCAATGCAATTCCAATGTGTCCTAAATTGAAAATGCATGTCATAGGCTTAATCTAGTGAACAGCATGAGTTGGTAATGCAGGGCACTTCAGAGGATTGGTTGTTCCCTAGATCTATGACTGATGGGAGCTATGGCCATGCCCCAACATTGTAATAGAGTGCTATAATACATAATATATATTATATATATAAACTTTATTAGTAGTTAGTAGTAATATAGATATCAGATTTGGTTTGGGAGTGGAGAAATCCAAGTTCAAACCCCACTTGTAGTATGGGTTGGATCTGTGACTTTGGGTAAAAACGACAGGCATTCTGACATGTGTTGTGTCTGTAGTGTGCTTGTGTGAAATGACACAGTAAATGACAGCTATTATTAGTTAATCATCCATGCAGACAAGCTGCACTTGGGCAAAACTCTTGTCTTTGCTTTGCTCACTAGGAGCGATTTAGGAGCAACCCAAGCATGGCTTCTCCTAAGCGTCATCAGCATATGGCTGTGTTTATGGTGTTCTGTGTGTATTCTAGACTTACAGCTGCAGTTTTATTTTATTGTAGTGCTTTCATTTCTGTATGTGTGAATTTGTACATCTCTAGGGAGCCTTTGAGTCTGGAAAAAGATGTACAACTTTTTTTGTAAAAAGCAAAATAGTACATTCTAGAAAATATGGTTCTGTTTCAGAGAGAGGGTACTTCCTAACTCTATTTTGTATAAAAATGGAAATATAAGGAATTTGTTGACCTCATATTTTTACTTCTATTTTGCTAGCAGTCAGTCAGAAGTTTGTGAGCTTTTAAACACATTTAAATGGGATTTTTTTTTATGTGAACAACTTACACCAATATTTTACACACTAAAGTTTGTGATTTGGAACAACGTTGAAAAAATTTATTTTTCCTTTCGGTTTCCAATTTGACCCAAATAAAACAGGGTCCTTCCAGTGTTTTAGTGTGTGACATGTGGACAGAACCCACTGTAGACCCACTCTTTACTTATAGGAGTGTGTTGTTTTCATCTTGTTGAACAGCCTTTCAGACGTTAGCGCCACCCCACTGTCTGTGTCTTTCTGTTCACACAAGTGTGCATGTGTGGGTGTGTTCATACATGTGCTATTGTACAGATGCTGGCATGTGGGGTCCAGAAGACAACCTTGGGATTCATCCTTAAAAGCATGTCTTTTGACACAGGGTCTTTCGTCTGCCTGGAGCTCACCAGTTAGGCTAACCTGGGTGATCAGCAGGCCCGAGGTATTGCTCGATTCTGTCTCAGCCTTGGGTTATAATTGTGCTCCGCCACACTAGTGTGGGGACCAAACGCACGCTAGGCTTCCACGGTAGACACTATTCAAACTGAGAAATCCCTCGGCTGCACTGTTTTTTGGTTGCTTGCTTTGGTTCTTAGTCACTCAACTCAAATGTTGCTCGCCGAAAAGAGGTTCAGTAGTATAGATACTAGTGGGCTTTTGACTCTTCCCTAGCAATGAGCTCAGCTCTGACTACCCCACAGACCATGTCCGTGTCTGTTTTTCCTGGTTTTCTGCACAGGGCTTCCTTCTGAACATGCTCCCGAACAAAACATTTATGTAGCCAAGCATTCCACACCCATATTGTATCCTGTATCGATCTCCCCTGCTGTGGACTGCCGCAGCACATTACAGCATAGGCCTCTTGCCCAGTACTTACTACTTAAGGCCTTGCATTACTGCTGCAGGGGCTGATCCATACCTAGGAACTTGAGATATGTCTTCTTCTTCTTCTTCTTCTTCTTCTTCTTCTTCTTCTTCTTCTTCTTCTTCTTCTTCTTCTTCTTCTTCTTCTTCTTCTTCTTCTTCTTCCTCTTCTTCTTCCTCTTCTTCTTCCTCTTCTTCTTCCTCTTCTTCTTCCTCTTCTTCTTCCTCTTCTTCTTCCTCTTCTTCCTCTTCCTCCTCCTCCTCCTCCTCCTCCTCCTCCTCCTCCTCCTCCTCCTCCTCCTCCTCCTTCTTCTTCTTCTTCTTCTTTAATGCAACCTTACAGATCTTGAGAGAGTTTCAGGGCTCAGGCTTTGAACGTTACGCAGGCCTCCACTTTTTAAGACTACTCTTGATATTGCTTAGGGCCTCAACAGGTAGGTGAATCCGTTTCCCTTGCCTTTCCCTTTCTCCTCTGTCTCATAAGGTTTATAGCCCCGCTCCCCTTTTGGAGTCTTTATGAACATGCAACTTGAAAAACCAGAGTCTTGTTTTAAGACCGTTTCTGTGGGATGAATGTCTTCTAATGTCATCCTCAAATTCCAGTTGTGCAAGCTCTTTGCTATCACAGAGGGCATCATTACCCATGTCTCATCCCCTTACCAGCACACAGGCTTCTGCTTGTCCTGGTTGCTCCATTGTCATTATCCTTCTGTGTACACTTCGCCTGGCCCACAGTGTGATCTTGGAGGCTGCTCGGTCTTGCTACTCATGGAATGCCAGTATTCTAACACGTGGTTTCTTGAGAGGACACCGGAGAACAAAAGATAGAGAAACTCTTCAGGGGATCTAGGCTCTTGGAACAGATACTGTATCAAACCGTTTTCTTGTTGATGTCCTCTATAGTTAGATAGCCTGAGAAGGCATTTTCATTCAGCCGTCCAACAAACACGCATTGAAACGACCTCCCCTTAGCTAAATGCGCCTGGTTCTTGCCACGGAGAACCAATGTACACTCGCCTCTGTTCTTCGATGATCCTCCAGGCTGACTATGCAAGCATGAGATATTATTATACCACCTCCCACTGCTATAAAACCGGGAGGACAACACTAGCAGCTGCCGTTTATTGAGCCCGGAACCTTTTTGATGTAACACTGTACGAACAGCAAGCTTGTGAAGACAACCTAGGCCGCGGAGAGGCCAACTAACTTGCTCCAAATCGTGTGCCGAGCAAGTGGGGAACTGAAATAGAGAGATTTGTTCGGCTCTGCTTTTAATTTTGCATCTTGTGTTATAAAGAGACAAGAAATTCTTTCAATGCATCTAAACAGGGGTGTGGTTTAAGTGCACATGCAGTGTCTGAGAGGGCTGCTACTCTGAGGAGCCTAAGCATCTCCAGGGAGAGTGGCTCCCCTCCATCATCTATCTCACCACCAAGTGCTCAGGGCTCCTGGTGTCTGCTCTGCTAGCCTGCTGTCTGCTGCCACTCGGCTTCCTGTTTACTCATAGTTTCTGCTTCCTCATAACCTTGGCTCGCATATGGTTTTGGCTTGTCGCGGCCTCCTCTCTACCCCCAGGCACTCTCTCTGTTTCTGTCCCTTTCCTAACTGGTTTAGCCCTAGGAGTTTTCTGAATCAAATTCCCATGGGTGAGAGTCAGATCGGCGAGTTCATGTTTTCAATCCCACCCAGATCATAGGTCACTGGCCAGTCTGTGGATTGCCTGCCCCTTGGGTCAGGTTCCCACAGCTTTACCTAGGGCTGAGGGTGGGGGAGGAGGAGGTGTACAGCTCAGGCCTCTGTGGTCTCAGTTTCCCTGCAAAGGGGACGGGATCCACAAAGCCGATTCTCACCTTTAGCAGCTTGCAGTCTGACTCTCGAGACTTGTTTCTTCACGTTTTGTTTTAAAATACATCTCTTAAAAAAAATAAGAAGTTCATTTTTCTAACTGGACCTCACTAGACTCCATCCCTGTTGTTGCTCTGACGTGCTCATGGATTATCAATACTTGATTGTATATACATGATTTCACATTCCTGTTATTCCCTTAAGTTGAATATTTTGAATATGAGTGACCTCGTTACCTTTCATGCATTTTTAGGAAGATCAATCTTCTCTTCTTTGTATTAATGCTCCGTAGATAAATTCTCGGTCTATTTAATGTTTGGAACTTTTGAACCCAAATGTACATTTTTTTTGTTGTTGTTTTTTAAACACGTCCTGTGTTTTCTCTTTATTAAGCAGTTTATGTGACACTATAAACTACATGTTAATTCTTAGATATTTTTCGTCTTAAAGTTCTTGTTCTTTCATTTTTGGGGGGGCACATTCTACTAGTATCAGAATATTTTTTGGATTATCTCTTTAATTTTTTTTATTAGCTAACATTTTATCTCTAGAGAACTACCATCCAATTGAGTGTTAGCATTTCAGAACAGAACAACATCCAGTGGATCATAACCCAGCAAGTGCATCATGACTCGAGGGGAAAACCATAAAAAAAAAAAATTAATACTGTTCTTCTGTGGTTTTGATTGTGGTTTCCTAAGAGACCAGTGGTGACAACTGAGGTTGTGCATGGGGCCTTTTTCTATAGATGGCTGTTTGGAATCCTGGTGATGGCTGAGGGGACAGGCTGTGTGTGGAGCTTTAGTAAGTCCTCTGGAAAAGGCTTCTTTGACCTGAACAGTTGGAACTAAATCTCTCCACGTTATATTTGTGCTGGGTCATGAGAGGAGACCACAACTGCATATATGGAGTAGTGGAAGGTAGTTCTGGTATCCCCCGCTGTTGCACAGGCCCTATAATCTTTAAATTCTTTAAGGGACAGAGATCCCGTAAATTTTATGGACAAAGTTTTTACTTGCCCATTGTGCACCAAGGACCCTATTCTTTCTTTTCTCCTTTTTTTTAAAAAAAAAATACATGAAAAGAATTAGGGTTGTGTGTATGTGTGTGTGTGTGTGTGTGTGTGTGTGTGGTTACTCTAAGTAGGAGAGACTTTAGTATCTATCTCTTTACTTTTTGGGAGCTTGGGGGAACACGGAAGCAGTTTGCCAGGTCACCAGCAAGATATCTGGGAAGTCTATCTTTCAAAACTTGCTGTTGTCAGAAAGGCCTCTCTGAATGGCCTCACTTTTGCTAGAAAGCCTACATTCACCGCTTCCATGGTGACAGCCAGAAGTTGAGTCCCTTCACTTGGTAGACAAGCTGGGGTTTTTCATTATCATAGCAGATGGGCCTTTCCAGGAAGATGTTAGAAGCCAAGGAAGACCTGTGTGTGTGTGTGTGTGTGTGTGTGTGCGCGCGTGTGTACCATGGCTGTAATCCCGGAATACTGGAATACTCGCTAGGGAGTCCGCCAATTTAAAGACGGCAATCAGTCATAGTACCCTACCCAGAAATGGCATGCATGTCATGACCACTCGCTTTTGAGGTTTCTGCATCACACAGGTTCAAAGCCTGACTGTGAAATGGGCCGCGGGAGAAGCAGTTTTTATTTTTTTCAACCTGGGAACAAAGGAAATTACTCCTGTCTTTGTCCCTTTCTTGCCCCTGTCGTATTTAATAACTAAGTTGAGGGCACATTCCTGTTCCAATTAATGTCGTTTTCAGGAAGGACACATCTCCCACTCGGATGGCTTATATGATTTTCACTGCCTTTTTGATACTGCCGTTTTGAAGGAAAACTCTTTCTCTGTGGCCCAAGAATGAAATTGAAAACTTTCCCGGGCGTCTCTGGGTGAGGGACCGGAGAGAAAAACCCGTTTGCTCTACAAAAGTGTAGCATGCGAATTGGGGGACGAAGAGGTGTGCTGGAAGACTGATTTTGTACCGGGAAGTGGGAGTAATTATCCGCGCCTTTTCGGGAACTGGGACTGATGCGGAAGATGAAAGAAAAGGCGGCCAGTTGGCTTCCTATCCAGGTGTTCCAGCGGTTCCTGAAGCGATGCCCTTAAAAGGGGCTACCAAGTGGGGCGCGAAGCCCCGGCGACGCGTCGCCTAAGGAAGGGCCTGGGGCGGCTGCTCCCAGGAATGTGCGGCCCGCGGGGCGCCAGACCCAACCATTGCGCGGGATGGGGGCGCCGCGCAGTCCGGGTTACCGCCCCAGCCGGGGAGGCCGTGCGCGGGGGCCGAGGCCGGGGGAGCGGGCGCGGCCGGCGAGCAGGCGAGCCGGCGGGCGGGCGGGAGGCGCGGGAGGGCTGGGCGCGGCACTAGGCGGTGCGCGGCCGCTTCCCCGCCCCCGGTCGGCGCGCTCTCGGGGCGGTGGTTGAGGCGGCGGGAGGTGGGGACGCGGCGGCGCTGCTCGTCCGCTGCCGCCGGCACCGCGCGCGAACTCCGGTCCATGGCACGCAGGGCGGCGGCCCCCGGAGCTGCTCGAGAGTCGCCGGCCGCGCGCGCCGCGCCGCACTTTTAGGGCGGGAGCCGCGAGCCAGTCCCCGGCCGCCGCCGCAGCCTCCGCCGGCCCGGACAGCCAAGAGGGAGTTCCCCGGAGCGCCGCGGCCCGCCTTTCCCCAGCGCCCCGCGCCCGCGATGATCTTCCCCAGCGGCAGCGGCCACCCTGGCGCCGCCGGCGGCTGCAGGACGCCCTACCGCAAGCAGGTGAGGCTGCCGCGCTCCCCGGGCCTTCGGCGATCGCGCGGGGCGGTGACCGCGTCTCGGAAGAAGGCGGCGGGCGGGGAGATGCCCAGGGGACCGGGACCGGGACGGGCCGAGAGGTGGGACGGACTGGCGCGGGGCCAGGGGCTCCGCCGGCCCGCAACAAGTTTGGGGTTTTCTTGAAGACCTTTGTGTGCAGAGGAGCCCGGCATAAGTCGGGGGACACCGTTGGGCATTGCGCTGGGGACCTCCAAGAAACCTGTCTGATTCATAGGGAACCCGGAAGACGTGTGTATGTGGTGTGTGTGTGTGTGTGTGTGTGTGTGTGTGTGTGTGTGTGTATTTATTCGCGCGCGCCCCCTTCTTATTTTTTTTTTTAAAAGAAAGAGGAGAAGAAAAAAAAACAGGAACTTCTGTCACTTTCTCAGGGTTTTTAGAAACACAGGGAAATCCTGTGACAGAGATACTGGGATACGTCTGAGTCATACACACGCCTTTTCCTATTCTAATTTTGTTTCATACATTTTTCTAACAGATTGAACGCCAAAGGCTCTTAAAAGGTTAGATTCGAATCCCCTGCCTGGAATAGGAGTGCAACCGGCAGGTTTTAGTTTCGGTCTTTTGTTTTTCATCTTTGTTTTTGAAAGGAGGTTACTGAAGCCATGTTGTGATAAATCCCACAGTCTGAGCAGCAGCAAAAACAAAACCTAGCTCTAAATTATGTTAAAAATGTGTAGGTCTGTTTAGAAAAGGTTAAACTCATTTAGAGGTCAGTGGCAGAAGGCTTGTTGGGAGGAAAAAAAAGCCTGAACAGTATTGTAGATCTTTTCCCTCCATAATAAATCTCTAGTCTACATCCTCAGCCTCAGAGACAGATCAATTAAGTTATCCCAGTAATGATACCAGCAAACGTACCCCTCCCTGAAAACTGTGGTTCCATTAAGATCCAGATGCGTGGCGTGATGCCTGGTGACTGTCTTGTGGCTGCTCACAGGATTATTTCTCCCTCTGTCTAGATTGCGTTTTTAAATAAAACAAACAAACAAACAAACAAAAACTATGTCCCACCATCAGTCCATCTGAAATGTTTCCACAGTGTCAAAAAGTATCATTTTCTGTTTTCTTCTTTTTGACTCTTTGTTGGTTAAATTTCTCTTTAAAAGAGGTAAATGTCCCTGGTTTTCATGCCCGCCATGTCCAAATCACAGTCACTTTCACCTGGATGACAAAAATTAAAATCTGTACTGACGGCTTGGCTGACATCAGTGACCAGATTGTCAGGGTTCACAAGCAGGCATCTCCAAAACTCACTTCATGTGGCTTTATTTAAAATAAGTGCCCTCAGATGCTCTGTCCTAGCGTCAGCTTCAGAAGCCAAGCCAATTTACAGAAAGTATTCTCCCAGCCCCTCCTCCCCACCACCTCTCTCTACCTGAAAAGATGGCTAATTATGTTAGGGCCTTGTGTGTTCATTTATTTGTTGTCAAAGCCCAGCAGGGTGTTAGCTCTGAAATGGGAAAAGGCTCTGAGGGGGAGGCCTTTTGCTGAGAGAGGCTGGCGGCTTGTGTGTGGAGGGGGGCAGCCTGCTGGCTGGAGCTGGCTGATAAGATGCAGTCTTTTCAGGACTCTCCTTAGATTCAAAGACGGAAGGGCTTGACTGAATCAGAAAAAACAAACAGACTTTCTTTCTTTTTTTCTATAGGCAAAGAAAGAAATGAATGTGTAGGCATTATACAGACACAAGACCCCGGGTACCAGTGGTATTTGAGCCAAAGGTCTCTTTTGTTAGTATTTTGCCTTTCACTGGCAAAGCACACTTCCAGCACAGGGGCCTGGGTTACCCTGAGTGACTTCATGATCTCATCCTGGCTTAGCCTGAATGGGAAATCTAATTAATCATATATATATATATATATATATATATATATGTGTGTGTGTGTGTGTGTGTGTGTGTGTGTGTGTGTGTGTGCATGTATGTATATATATATACATATATATATGTACGTACACACACACACACACTAATTTTCTGTGATGTTAAGCTTGCACCTTTCAGTGCATAATGCTTTCGTCAGTTTGGTGACAGAATTGGCAATTTAAAGACTTATACTGCGGGTTGATTTTGATCTAGAAATACATAAGCAGCTGTGAGAAGCTGATTTCGGATAACTTCCTTGAGGAGTAAAAGAAGGAATGTAAGGGATACTTAAATCACCTTTGGAACGTGCTCACGTCAGAATCACTCTTCTGCACGTAGAATAGGAGAAGCTCACTCTCTGCTGCCTGGTATTTTGAACACTTTCTGTGGATGAACAGATTTCACCACACTGGTAGCAGCCCTGTGAGGCAGGCCGTGTTAGTCTCCACTTTACGGTGAACATTGAGGTAGGGATTAAATAAGTTGCCCAGAGCCCGCACCACCCAGTGTGCAGAGCCAGGACTTCAATTCCAGCCAGTTGGCTTTTAAGACCTCACAGGACACGCCTTCTGCCATGTTCAGTTCATCCCAGGGAACACCCATGCAAAGTTTCTTGGTGTCAGTCCCCATGGCTCCCTCGTCCCCTCCCCACCCTCGTCTGTGTGTGGGCGTGGGCTGTGACACAGAAGGGAAGGGTGTGACTGAGCTTGATGAGTTCATGGTGTTTGGTGTGAGCATTGATGTCTGAGGTTTGCTCTGCTGAACGATGGCTCGTCCATTCTGCATTTTACATATGTAGGAGTCACCCAATTTCAGTGGAAGCAGAGGTGGGCCTTGCTCATCCTTCTCTCCCCAAGTGCCAGAGCCAGGGCACCTGGGATAAACAGGATTTTCCTGCATCGCAGGCCCGTGGGCACATCCACCTGCCTGGCTTAGGCCAGCAGCCTAGACGTGTGAGTGCTCATGGGGCTCCCTGTTAGTCAGTGCCTAGATAAAAGTTAGTAGTTTAAGCTTCTGACGACATGGGCTCATACTATCACTGTAGGTTGTGACTTGTAGACATGGTACTCCTTAAGTAGATACAGACTGGTAATGTGCAGCCAGCATCCCTCAACGGAAATGAAACCATTGATCAGGACTTTTGTAATTGTGAAAAATATCTCACTGTGACCTGAAAGGAAAAGAAAGTGCTTCATACTTTAGTCTTTACAAACTGAAAGTGGGTATTTCCAGTTTTATTTCGGGTTATGTATCTTGAGTTTCTTTCTTTCTTTTTTCTTTTTTGTCATGTTTCCTGAGTTCCTTCATGCAGCTCCTTCTTGGGATAGTTGACTTAGTGATGTCATGACGTATTAGTTTTGCAGATCATGACATGTCGCAAAGCCTTCTTGGCTGAGTGTGTTGCCCTAGTGGTTTGTCATAGGGTTCTGGAAGTAGGTGAGCGAGCACTAAGAATTTGAGTGTGTCTGTCTGTCTCTCTCACCAATGAGCCCGGCTTGCCATCTAAGAGGAGTTCCTTAGTAAACCTCGCTGGCTTTGGCAAGTGAAGTGCCTATCACCCCCGGTTTAAGTAGATTTACACAGTTTGCTGCTTTCTTGAAGATTAACTGGGTGTAGTTGCACGTGAGGAATTCCACAGTGATTCAGTGTTGGGCCCCGTTGAGGAGATGACACAGAAAGCTGTTGATTACTCCTCGCCAAGCAGTTTCTGCGCACGGCAGTTTGCTCAGTAGACCGTGTTTCGTGAAGTTTGTAGACTTGAAGTTGCGTGTGGAAGATATTTCAGTGACTAGCGCCTAAGCCAATCCCAACATGTTTCTGTTACACAAAGGCAAACATTGAGGCGGAGATGGGAGGTTGGTTTGGTATGTGTGAATAAAGTTCAGTCTCTTTTTCTATTGTATTCTCT
Source organism: Myodes glareolus (assembly GCF_982192425.1). Classification (NCBI taxonomy): domain Eukaryota; kingdom Metazoa; phylum Chordata; class Mammalia; order Rodentia; family Cricetidae; genus Myodes; species Myodes glareolus. Next base: position 42,787,420 of record NC_142046.1, on the reverse strand, counting down.
CTGTGTGTTTGTGGTTCAATAGTCTCCGTGACCACTCTAGTCTCTGTGATCCAGAGTGATGAGTTTCGGGTGCCCGCTCACAGGCTTTTGTGAAGGGTGGACCCCTCCTTGGCTGCACACCATTCTTGGGAGGTGTGTCTGTTGGCATCTCATTCTGTTTTCCGTAGTTCACGTTATATTTTGGACACATTTCTGGATTTCCTTTTTCCCCTTCCTTTATGAGATAGATGGACGGACAGACAGCTGTCACGAATCTGCGCCATAAACTGTTAAAATGATTGCATTTTTGATCTGTTTCTTTGTAAGGGGAGGGGGGGTCCAGATTCCTGTGGCTAATGTTTCTGCCATTCTCATGGAGCAGGAAATACTGGAGGCGCGTGTGTCATTTCCTCCCTTCACCTCAGTGAAGTTTAATCCCCAGCATATCCATACAAAATGGAGAAGGCACTGGAAACCAAATGGGCAGGGAAATTAAATGGCCTGGTTAGTGAAAGCCAGGTCTTTAGGGTCAAGGGCTGTGTCTGCGACCAGAAAAAAAGGGAGATGCCCTGTCAAGAGCAGCTGAGCCTTCTGCACTTCCCTTTACTTAGCTTCTGAAGACGTGTAGTGCACAGGGTGTCTCCATTTAGCCGGGGAATTGAGACACTGTAATTTATTGGTGATTTTTGTTTGTTCCAAAAAGGCCTTTGCTCCAGGGTTGTCAGCTAGCATATTGCACATTGGATGTTGAGTAAAATTAGGATCTCAGGTAACTTTTTTTTTTGAAAGTCTAAGTGTCTCAAATTTGTTTTGCTGCATGTTTTTATTTGCTAAATCCCGCAATTCTATCTTGGGGAGCCCAATTCACTTTTGTAAAACTAGTTATAAAGCATGATTATAAAACATCCTGTTCTTGTTTTTCCATTTAATTTTTTTTTTTTTTTTTTTGCCTCTTAGCACATCCCTTAAGGCCTGATGAAAATGCAGATCTCACCCTTCACCTTCTTCAGCCTTTGTGGTCAGCAGCTTCCTCCTGCACTGCAATACCTTGGCTCTAGCTCTGCCTCTACCTTTCCCAGGCCTTTTCACTTCCCTGACCTGAGGTTCTGCTGAGTAAAGCTAATTGCGCGCACTCACAAGGTGGTGGCTGTTAAGTCCTCCTAAGGTGTGATTATTATTAATGTCCCCACAGAGCAGGCAGCAGCAAGTGGTCCCTGGAGACACTGTGAGGCCCTAGGAGACCTTGACATGGTCTCTGAAGAATGGACCCTGTTTACAGTCTCTTTAGAAGGGACTGTGTTTAAGGCTGTGGGCAGCCTCAGAGGAGGGTATAAGCACTTAGAGTTCTCAACCACATTTTTAAAAAAGAAGTACTTAGCAGAAAGGTAGATCTTTGCCTTTAAACAGTTCCTCTTGTAGTGTGTGTGTGTGTGTGTGTGCAGTTTACGCTGGAGAACCAAGCTCTCCCATCTCTAGTTTTTACTTTATGCAGGTATTTGAAAGCAGGAAGCAAAACCCACGGATCATCCTTAGCCATGCTTAAATTTGCTTTAAAACTGACAGATTTGATCATCAGCACAGGCAGACTTGGTTTCCTGGAGTCCATCCTCTGCTGCGTTTGTGTGTTTGATTTTTCAAAGATGGCATCTTTACCTTACTCACTCAGAAACAGAAACATTGTTTCCTTTTGTCCTTGGGTGTCTGTAGGTGTTTGGTGGGTGTTTGTTTTTCAACTTGCATTTGTTCAGAGTACTTGGCTCAGCTGCATTCTAAAACCTCCTGGAGTTTAAAATAGGATGGATACATGGTAGACATCGAGGAAAGGTTTCCTGGACTTAGGATAAGGTTAATAAATAAATAGGGAAACAGAATTCTAGGTTAAGCTAAGGAATCAATGAAGCTGTTGGTATTCACCAGTTTGTAAGTGACAGTGAGAATCAATGACACCTTTATTCAGTCTCCTGTGACCCGGAGAAATAAATAGATAAATCTATGTGGGCCCCACTGTAAGCACAGGGAATTCCAAAATGGTGAAATGCAAAGTAGGGGGGACATTACTTTGTGGTTGTTAATTGCATACTCAATGCAATTTTTAAAATCTTAACTTTAAAATACTGGGTCTGAGTGTGATGATTATAATCAGAGCACTCAGGAGACGAAAGCAGGAGGATTTCAAGTTTGAGGCTAGCCTGAGCTACTTAGTGAGACCTTGTTTCTGCAAATAAATAGTAAACAAAGTAAAACTGAACCAGGAGGAAGTGTTCTAAAACGTTCATTACTTCTTCTGTTATGTAGATTATGACTGGGTTCCTCTCTTGGCTCTTCATATTGTTTTATTTTTTCAAACTTTTCTTAACTCTTGCCACCTCGAATACAAGTATATAGCTCTTGGGTTATCAATTTTTTGAAAATGAAAAATCTTTAAAGGGTACTTAAGTCTCTCAAAATTGTGGTGAAATACTAAAGAATTCTTTCATGTTGAGAATGTTAAAGACTAGCATAGGGCTCGCCTCCAGGGTGAATACCTGTGGTCCTAGCTACTGTGGAGACCCAGCATAGGGCTTGCCTCCAGGGTGCATACCAGGGTGCATGGAGACCCAGGTGGAAGGATACTCAAGGTCAGACTGGGCAGCAAAGCAAGAGTTTATCATAAAAAAAGGACACACCCCACACACATCAGTGCTTTCTCATACATACACAGCACTATTTGTTTCTCATGCACACATACACATACACACACACACAAACTCTCCCCACCCCCCGTGTGTGTGTGTGTGTGTGTGTGTGTGTGTGTTTGTGTCTGCTTATTTCCCTCTTTGGGTCTTAGCTTTAAGGTGTGAAGTCTTTCTTGTTATTTCTGATTCTCTACCTTAAAAAAAAACTATGCCACCTTTTTGAAAATTATTTTTGATATTTTTTACTTTTAAGAACATTAGATTTTCCTATCTTGAACAGACCACTTAAGCTCTATAAAAAAAACAAACAAACACACACAGAATTTTAAGCCGCTAATTTAGTTCCATGAAGTCGTGGGGGCGAGATGTAGCCAAATATGTGGAATTTCATATTCTAGGTCACTATTGTAGTTGGGCTTCTGTTGCTGTCTTAAACACAATGCCTAGATGCAGTTTAGGGGCAGGGGTGGAGCATTTTTATTTGACTTACACTTCCACATCCCTGTCCATCAGTCAGGGACCTCAGGGTTGACCTCAAACTAGGAACCGGAGGCAGGAATGAACCAGAGACCATGGAGGAACACTGCTTACTGGCTTGCTCAGCTTGCTTCTCACCCCTGCCCAGGGTGACACTACGCACAGTGGACTGGGGCCTCCTACATCCCTGCCAAACAAGAAAATGGCCCACAGACTTGTCCACCAGCCAATCTTATGGAGGCAATTCTTCATCAGAGGCCCCTTCTCCTAGAAGACTATAGTTAGTTTGTATCAGGTTGACAAAACGAACCAGCACGGAAACTTTAAAGGATAGCTGTTGTAAGGGTCGAGCAATTCTTTCAGCTGACTTAACATTGCAGATAAATACAGCAGTTTTGTGGACAGATTAAATACCCACACGCATTTTCGTTGCTGCCTTCATTACACATGGCAACCCCAGGCTGTTCTTCTCTGGCACGTTCTCCTCTGGTTATAATTTATTTTAACTAGTCATGATTGTCTTCGTCAGAAACTTCCTTTACAGCTTTTTCAAACTGCAGTTTGGTGGGAGGTGTGACTTCAAAGAGGTGTGTTTAATGTATAACGAAGCCGGGAGGATTTCTGTAAGCGAGAGAAGACAAACACAGCAGTTCTCAATATGCAACCCAGGGGACTTGGAGAGGCTAGGGGACGTTGCTGGTATGTGCTGCAGAGACTCCAAGGCTTGAGGGCCAGAAGAGGACAGATAGAGGGCCAGGGGTTAAGGAACAGGGTAAGAGACAGACATGGTGTCACTGTGCCATTTTTCATTTTGCTCATCCATGCTCACCCATAGGTGAGTTGACTATAGCTCTGCAGGTTGTGTAAATTTGGTGCTGTGTAGGATGGGAACAATATGTAGCCTCGTTATTTCCCACTAATTTAGATTCTGTCCTCCTCTCCGTTCCCGTTCATTTCATTCCTGTCGTCTAGCACTTAGGTCCTATGTTCTTTTCCCTTCTTTGGGGGAACAAGTTCTAAAACATTTTGACTGAGTGGTGGTGGTGTATGCCTTTAAATTCCGGCTATTGGGAAGCCGAGGCAGGTGGATCTCTGTGAGTTTGAAGATCGCCAGCCTGGTCTACAAAACTAATTCTAGGATAGCCAAGGCTACACAAAGAAACCCTGTCTTGAAAAACAAAAACAAAGCAAAATAAAACAAAACAAAAATGAAAGAAAGAACGAACCACATCATTCTGGATTAAGACCTCTCTATGGTCAGCCTAAGCATTTCTGTTCCCGTAGTCTGCAGGGTACTTGCATCTCTTTCTTAGTCTCAATTTTACAGGTCAAATTATCCACCAACTCAAGCAGGTTTAGGAAAAGTTTAGCTGCAGCTCAGAAATGTCTTGTTGGTTACTGAGAGTATAGGATAAGCTAGAGTTTTCTGAGTAGTCACACGTCCTAAGGAAGTAAGGAGCCGGTCAGGCTAGTGAGAAGCACCCGGAAGCTGGGTGTCCTGCCTGTTGAAATAGCTAAGGGATGGTGAGGAACCACCGGAAAGCGATTCAGTTTTTTTCATGGGAGGGGTTACCATTCCATTGCACAGGCCCCTGGGTTGGCACTGAAACTGTTCCATTTATCAGCTGTTTCCTCCAAAGGCTTTTGTGGCTGATGTGAAAGCTGGCTCTAGGACCCACCAGTGTTTCTTACTCAGGAGATGGGACGCCGGCTGCATCATTGTGCATGTGCTTCTTTTCAAGTGAATGCTGAATGACAAGAGAGGCTTTGAAGATGGGGAAGGTGGCTCTCACTGGGGGACCAGTGAGTGGTTGAGGTTATTAGCAGGATGCAGGGCAGAGGTTGAAGGGCAGAGAGCCATGAGGCCACACTTGCCAGAATAGATGAGAGCAGAGCCTGCGCTTAGAAGGTGTTGCCATCGAAATAGAGATGTCACATGGAGTGGTGGCAGTGGACCAGAGAGAGAGGAAAGGGTTTCAAGAAAAGAAAGTCCCCTGTTTTAGTCTTGGGTTGGAAATTGAAAAGCTCCGGTAGCTTGTTTGCCTAACACTGGGCTCGGTAATGGGAGAGCTTGGACTTTCTGTTAACAGAGATTGTCTACATTTTTAAGATGTTATAATAAGGAGGGGTAGGATTGCTAAATTTTACTGCTGGCATTCTGTCCAGACACTAGGAATGCCAAGTGTCCTGTGGAGTTCACAGCAGTTTCTTTGAAGGGAAGTATCCAGTCTTTAATGGGTCATTTATACTTCCGGGAGAGAAACACAGTGGGCCATGTACGTTTTGCAGCTTTCTTAGGAGTTGCCTTCAAGTCAGGGTGGACTTGGCTGACTTGCATGGGTGCATAGATTTTTTTTTTTTTTTTACCCCCATGATCATCCTGACATTCAGAGTTCTCCTTCTACTGTGTGGTTGCCAGGGATCAAACTCAAGAAACCAGATATGGCAGCAAGCACCCTTTCCCACTAGGCCATCTCAGGGGCCTCAAATGTGTTTTTGTTGCTTTTGTCTGGTCTTTATTTGTTTTGGTCATCTAGACCACCTATCAGTGTGGAGTTATTGCATCTATGAAATAAAAAAAAAACACAGAAGGTGTGTGGGGAGTTCAGGGGGCATGCCTTTAATCCCAGCACTTGGGAGGCAGAGGCAGGTGGGTCTCTTGAGTTCAAGGCCAGACTGGTCTACAGAGTGAGTTCCAGGACAGCCAGGGCTACCCAGAGAAACCCTGTCTCGAAAACAAAACAAAACAAAACAGGTGCCACAGGTTAAAACATCTCCCAATTCAACAGGAAAATGACAGACATAGAGGACACAAGAAGGGGCTAGCAGATTCATTGCCACTTAAGGAAGAAGTTTCTATGGAAAGGCAGTGAGTTTGCCCTGACCGTTGTAACTCAGCTCCACCAATTGCTTGTTATTCTCCCCTCTTATGATCAGTTTGTTCAGAAGGCAGTTAGAGGATAGAAGTGGAGCCTGGGGAGAGGAGCTCCAGGGAGCAGGGTGTCAAAAAAAGAAATTAAGTCAAACCTTGGGGAGGTGAATTCTAACCAGGAAGGAGCAGCTCTGCCTTTGACGCAGTAGGTGACAGAAATATCAGGACTCTGACAGAAGGCAGAGTCTGAGAAGCCCTTTCAAGGAGAGCATGTTGGCCCCAGTAAATGATGCCCAGAGGTCATGGAAGACAAAGGCTGGTGAGAGGCAGTTAGAATTGTCTGTCAGGAGGTCCTGTTGTGGGTCTCTGGATCTGAAGTTTCCACAGAGAGCAATGTATGCAATGGGGCAGGAAGGGGGAGCAGGAGGAGGCACATTCCAGAAGGTTTAAAGAATGGATGAGTGAGGAGGGTGTGTCTTTGGAAAGTCAGGCACCAAAAAAGAAAAAAAAAAGAAAAAGGAAAGGAGTCCCTCCCAGTTAAGAGTGACAGCCTGCAGAAGTCTGTTTTAAAATCTGGTCGAAGAGCCATGGAAGTAGGCTTTCTTTTTAAGAAAGACTGAGGTAAGTGTTGGCCCTACAGGAACTGGATGTCAGAATGTCAGGGACAGGCTTGGGTTAGGTGTGAGACGGAGCCATTGACGGGGAAGACAAAAGGGTGTTAGGTCTTCTGTACGGAGAGACAAGACGGAAGCATGAGAGGGGCGGTTCTTTCCAGGAGTCTGATGGGAGCATTTGGAGTTCTTGGGGAGTTGGTGGGCACTGAAATAGGGTAAGGATAGCGGTGGTGAGAACCCAGCAGCCTGTGTTAGCAAAATAGTCTGATCTTTTCTTCAGTAATAAACCAGGGTGGATTCTGGGGAATGGGTCCGTAGGGTGTTTGTCATTGGCCCAGGGGGAATTATCTAAAAGTTGAGAGTGTTGTTAGCAATACTGAGGATGCAGGTAGCTCAAGGGTGGCCGGGCATGTTCAGGATCTTCAGGCACAAGAAAAGTCTGGAGAATGAGGGGATTTTGTTTAAAAAAAGGAAGAAAGGAAGGAAGGAAGGAAGGAAGGAAGAAAGAAAGAAAAAAAAACTTTGTTATTTCATGGTCAGGTTTTTTTTTTTAAAACTACAACATAGTTTGACCATATTCTTTTCCCTTCCCCAATTCCTTCTACATCTTCCCCACCCAACTTCATATTCTTTCACTCAAAAAAAAAAACCCAAAAAACTAAAATTAAAACAACTTAAAAAGAAGAAAACAAGACAATACTAAAACAAAACAAAAGGCTCACATTTAAAAAAAATGAAACTGGAGTCCCTTTTATGTTGACCAACTACTCCTAGGAATGGGGCCTGCCCCGGTAAATATGCAGGGTCAAAATCCTGAAAGTGGAGTAATTGTAAGACTGCCACCCCTGACTGCAGTTTGGGAATGAGGGCAGAAACCATGACCTTACCTTGTGGCATTTTGGAGGTGGGTAAATGTAAGGTTAGTGACTGTCTTCCTTGTGTGGGGCAAGGACTTGGGTGCCCATTACTATTAAGAAGTAGCTCTCCAATGCTTGCGTAATTATGCCTCCCTATAACTTTTGTTAGAAGCTTTTATCTTTTTTTCCCCCCTTGTGTTTTCAAGACCGGGTTTTTCTCTAGTTTTGGAGCCTGTCATAGAACTAGCTCTTGTAGACCAGGCTGGCCTCGAACTCACAGCGATCCACCCACCTCTGCCTCCCGAACACTGGGATTAAAGGCGTGCACCGCACCACCACCTGGCACTTGTTATAAGCTTTTAAAAATGAGTTGTATTAAAGTTTTTTAAAATGAAACAGGATCTTCCTTTGTAGCCCAGGCTGGCCTTTGGGTTCATAATTTTCCTCTCCCAACCTCCCAAATCCAGGGATTAGAGGACTGTACCTTCATACCCTACATCGATTCTTGTTTCATGGAGATATCAGCCAGCTGTGAACCACAAACTGAATATTGTGGTTTGGTTGGTTTTTCTTTCCCCCTCCCTCCCTGCCTGACCCACAAGGTAAACTTCACTTAGGAAATTTCACCGACACTGAAAGCATCACAAATTACTTTGAAAGACAAAATGTGGAAACAGGTGTGGATTTCAACTAATTCATTAGATTTATGGTCACGAGCACATTCCTTGTGTTTCCTAGGTCTTTTCTCAGCCCCCCAAAAAATTGGGATCGTGGCTGCTTGACATTTTTTGAGATGGGAGATGGAGTCACGTGTGACGTCTGACACAGCTGCCCTCCCTTGTCTCTGCCTCCCTTGAGGTGTTCCCTCACAAGTCCGTTTACCTAAGAGTGTGGGTCGAGGAAATTGTGTGATTGTAATAGCTGGAGAAGAGTGTCATCATTCCAGTCATGAGCGGGAAATGTGGGGAGGAGCACCGGAAGCAGCCTTTCAGCTTGCACCAGAGAAAGCTTACACAGTTGGTGTGCCTGTCCTGCTGAGACCGCCCAGACCTGTAACCAGTCCCGCGAAGCCTAAGGGGTCTTGCGTGGATGCCTCCACTGTTAAGCATCTTGCTTCCCTTGGCATTTGGTTTTAAGTTTGATTCCTGAAGTTTGTTGTTTAGAGCTGTTTCCCAGTTGTGTTTGCTGAGATTCTCAGATTCTATTAAACGTTGAAAATCTTCCAGGAATTAAAGTATTCCGTGTTCAAAGGAGGTTGGCGATATCACATGCTGCGTAGTACCGCCTAGGAGAGTAACAGTTTAAAATTTCAGAGACGTTTTTGAAGTTCTGCCGTGAAGGCACTTGTCCAATTGTATGTATTTCATTCATTTTCCGGAATTGTTTGATCATGGAATTCCTTAACCCTGTATTATTAACAATATGTTGAGAAACAGTTTGAGCAATGGTGACTTTCAAGGAACATTTGATGTTGGAAGGAGCAGTAGAGATTATCCGACTGGCTGCCGACTTTCATTTCCTCTGTAGGAACTGACATCCAAAGCCATCTAGTCTCCCAACTTGAAAATCTCAGCTATTGGATCCAGCACTGCCATGGCCGACCGCTGCCATTTTCACTTTTCCAAACATGCCACACTCTTGCACCAAAGTTCTCCTAATGAATAATTAGTACTGTGTCTGTCTTTTAAAAAAATGATTGATGGGGCTTCAGAATTTCGTTGAGTGTTTGAAAGCCATTCTCTGGCCTAAGTAGGCCTTTGGCAGTGCTGTGTTGAATGAAGCATTCTTTTCAGCTGTTTTTTGTTTTTCTTTTAATTTCTTCTCTCTAAAGGCTGATTTCCCCACCTCTTTTATGACTTTTTTTCAGGTCTCTATCAAATAAAGATAACTGTGACTTGGAAAATCAACCCAGTGTAAAGTACCAGTGATCTGGAAAACCCACACACAATTATTAACGAATACTCTTTTGTTCTCCAAATTAGTTTTGTCTTTTCCATATAATTGGCTGTGGGTAGGCAAATTTGCATGTTAGCCTCTTCCTGCCCCCTTTACTCTAGCATGCGGGGTTTGCCCTGTGGTTTCTAGGTGCAAGTTCCTGTGTGAAGGAGACCGCAGCTGAGGCTCTACAATCCCCTGTGTCAAGAGCCCGCCCATCGGGGATGCCCGCCATGTGTTCTGAGTGGCCACTCGCCTGTCACTGAGATACCGCAGACACAAGCTGCTCATGTGTGGCATTGAATTTGAAGTGTGTATTAGCACTCACAGTTGACTGCCCTAAGGAGACGTGGTAGAAAGTCAAGTGTTGGTAGCTTCCACCTGTAGCTCTATCACTAGAGAATCAGATGCAGGAGGAGTCTGAGTTCTAGGCAGCCATAGATGCCTAGCAAGACTCGGTCTCAAAACAACGTGAGAGTCACGTGGAAAACCTGGACAGCGTTGAGGGAAGTTCAAGGGAGAAAGTGTTTCAGATTCTGAAAGGTACCTTCTCAGTGTTACCTGGGCAGATATATGAAGGAGTATTGGAAACAGGACCCAGAGGAACTGGGATTCTTGGTGATCAAGGGAAATAATTGCTGGAGGTTTGCTATGGCGTTGTTGGTGCCTTTCATGGCTTACCTAGTGCTGCGCTGACAAGTGTCCAGGCTTTGTTTCTCTAAGTCTCTGCCATAGTTAGTACCAAGTTTGCAACTTAGCAGCAGCTATGGATGTTACAGGGGTGGCTGTTGTAAGACCTAAGTACAAAAGTCAGCGTAGGCTGTGTTCATTTCACACAGCGTAGTTGGCTTACTCCTTATAGGTAGTTCCTTCTTTGTTCGTGAGCTCTGCTACCAAAAGGTGTACAAAAGGAGTAGAAAGGGCACGAACCAAAGCAAACAGTGATGATATCTGTTAAATGGTCTGTGTAAGATGCACATCAAGTAAATCCAACATCATCTGTATAAGATACACACCAAGTGAATCCAACATTGTCTGTATAAGATGCACTGCAAGTGAATCCAACAATGTTTGTGTAAGTTGCAGACCAAGTAAGTCAGGCATAGTCTGTGTAAGATGCAGACCAAGTGAGTCCAACGTAGTCTGTGTAAGATGCACACCAAGTGAAACCATGTGAAGTTGGGTTTGATTCATTGTTTGGTTTTGACTCTGAGTTCAATCTTAGATAAGTTTGGTTATGTATGGGGAGGCATTCTCGTGTTTATGTCATCAGTGCTATAGTGACTTTCTGTCTGTCTGCCTGCCTCTGTCTGTCTGTCCGTCCATTCGTTCGTCCGTGCATGCATATGGAGGCCAAATATAGATGTCATGTGTCTTACTCTATCACCCTCTACCTTATCGTTGAGACAGGTCCCTAGTGAACTTGGAGTTCACAGGTTTAGCCAGACTGTCTGTGTCTTCCCATCTTCCTCACTCTCTCCTTCTATCCTTGCCTGCCTGTCTGCCTGTCTGTCTTCTTTGTCTCTCTCTCTCTCTCTCTCTCTCTCTCTCTCTCTCTTTCCTCTCTCCTATTTGTGAGAATAGGTGTTAGGATATGAGCTCAGGTCCTCATGTTTCTGTAACACTTTACCAACTGAGCCATCTCCCCAGCCCTACCTTTAGTCATTTCCTTTTAAATTTTAAAGATTTGGTCACAGTTCTGAAATGGAGAGAAAGCGGCGGTAAAACCCAGAAGGCTACGTGGAGGGAAATGCCGACGTTCGCCTTTAAACTTGCTGTTAGTGACGTGTGTGTTTGCACTGAAGCACTGTGCAGTAATGTGTTAGGGCCACTGTGATGAAGTGCCATTCACCTGGGTCATTTCCTGTTCTGGTGGCTAGACTCCAGTGAGGGTGCTGGTAGGCCCATGCTGCCGCCGCAGGACCCCAGAGAGCCCTGCAGTTGACTTCTTGCCTGCTTCTTGCTATTACCTGACATGGCATTGTAACTCCAGCATTTATGCGACGTTCTCACCATGTTTCCCTGTGCTCAGGTTTTCCCTTTTGTGCTCTGTACCAGTCACGGTGTTTGGTTCCCTCTGTTTAGACATTGACGATAAAAAGGTCACATTCCAGGATTCTGGGAGGTCAGAATTCCAGTCTGCTTAGGGGATGCATTTTATCCCTAACAGCCTTGTACTAAGCATTCATTCCTTTGAGGCAAAATTCATCAGTTGGGTCTGTGAGTTAGGCCAAAATCCTTAATGACACATTGATAGTTACAGGAACTTCCATGGTGGGAGTTTTATACTGGAGACTCATTGGACATAGTCATAGGGCCCTTTTCTCTTTTGGGGTAGAAGATACATATTTTTGTAGATTGGTTCATGAATGATTCCAGAAGCATCTGCTTGAAACTGTAGCCTTCAAGGGGCTTGAGAATTCCTGTTCTGTCTCAAAGGTTCATTTCCACCTTTCTGGCCAAAATTTCTCCCAGCTTCTAGAAGTTTCTTTTTCACTCCTTTCTCCTAAGCTTTTGTTTAGAGCATTCCAAGTAGCTGGAAAAAGGCAGAAGGCCTCCCCACCCCCGTTCACCTCCCCCTTGTCTCCAGGTCTGCCTGAAACTTCTGCCAGAGCTTGGCCCTGATGCGGTGGTGTTTTCATCTACCACACCTGAGAGATGTGTGGGGGTGTGCTGGAAAAACCCAGCCGCTCTCGCTCTCTCTGTCCTGGGAAGGGGATTCCTGATGCCACCAGGCCTCTGAGGAAGGGAAGGGACTCCTCTCATCATTCGGGAAGATTGTTAGGACTTAGAGATTCAGAGCAGTTGGGTGAGACTATAAAGTGGGATTAAAGTCGAACTTTTTAATACTTACGTAGGAACTTAAGAACGTAATGGTGTGTATAGGCTACATTAACAAACAGGTGCTTCACTTTTGTTAGCCTTCATGTTAAAAAGAAATTCCCTTTTGCTACAGAGCAAATTGCAGATGGCATTAATTTTTAAGGGACTCAGCTAAATTAGTCATTTCTTTGTACAACAGACCCTTCCTTGTGTGTAATGATTGCCTGCACTGTTCCTTAACCTTCTGGCTGGGTGTGTTTCTCCTTACCAACTAGATTGCTAAATATATGTGGACCCCAGAGCCTGTCAATTCCTTTGTAGCATTGTAGTTATGCAATTTGTGGGTTGTTAAGGGTATGATAGTTGCTGATTCTCTTCACAGAGTTTCTGTCAAAATCCTTTTCCTTACTGTATTGAACACAGTAATCTACTCAGGCCCAGTTTTCAAAAACCGCTTCCATTGTGTGACGCTAGACATGCTTAGGGGTGATTATTTCAGCAAGCTTGTGTCCCTGCTGGGCAGCCCTGAGTATCAGGAAGGACACCATAGGTGCCCTGCACTTTCTGCCCAAAATGGAGTCATTGGGATTTTCAAAGCAACCAGTTATGTTTGTTTTGTCCTAGGGAGGCGCAGAGAGTTGTAACCTAGACAGCTGGACATTGAACTCGTGACACGCCATGGAACCACTCTCTTACTTGGGTGGTTGCTTTGCAGTGTCAGAGCAGGGACACAGAAATTGCTTGGCTCAGCTGGTCTCAAAGAGGATCCGGAGGGTGTGTCCCGAGAGGGTGCAGTTTTAGAATCAGGAGACGCCTTTTCCTGTTGGCCCTCCTGTGTCATCTGAAGAGCTGGAAGACAGAGCCTTTGGGGAATGGGGCACTGGGTGGTAGCTGCTTTGCAAAAGGCATAGACACAGCCGAAGGACCCCAGGGATGCAAATCCATCTAAGGGACCATGGATGGGACTGAGCTTATATAAGAGGTACCCCTGGAATCTCAGTGACAGTCTCTCTCAGCCCTACTGTCTCCTGCTTTTCTATTTCTTGAATGTGGTCTCAGTCAGAATCTCAAAAATGGAAATGTTTGTCTCTGTCTGTGTCATGCCTTCTCAACAGGGTGGGGTCATCAGAGGTTCTATGTGTGATTCAGAAACTCGCAGAAATTCGAGGAGTCCCTCCGAGAGTTGTGTGTTGTTTCAGTGGTAGAACGAACTGTCTGATAACGGTTTCCTTTAAGCCCAGAGGTGATACAGACAGGAAGTCTACAGGGTGATACAGGTAGGAAGTGTACAGGGAGCTTGGTGAAGAATTGACAAGTTCATGAGTAATTGAGTCAGAATTGACTCTATAGAAAAATAGGGATGCTTCACTTAAAGCTGATGTAAGAAAAGCCAACAGTACTTTTCCTGGGAAACTCCATTAACCTGAGTCCTGGCATAGCTGAACTCATGCACTAGGGCCACCTGAGTGTGTCTGCAGGAAAGGGTGTCAGGGCGCAGTCTGCATGGGTGCTGAGCCAGCAGAAACCCCAGGGCCACCAGAATCCTAGGGCCTGGCTGAAACCCAGAAACCCGGGAAGAGGAGAGGCTGCTTGATGCTTTTCTTGTTTTCTTTCTTGCCACATTTTTACTCAGTACTTTTTCAACTCTCTGGGGTGTGTGTGTGTGTGTGTGTGTGTGTGTGTGTGTGTGTGTGTGTGTGAGCGTGATAGGGTTGAAGAATTAGGGGTCTTGTGGGAAAGACATAGCAATGAGGGGAGAACCTGAAGCATCTCAGCGACCAAGTACAGGGATGGTGACGAATTGGCGTTTTTCTTTTTCATTGACCTCCACATCACCCCAGATAAGGCGGGACTTCCTCTGGCAGCAGGTATAGGAGCAGTTTTAGGGTTTGTTCCCCCACCATCAATAAGCAGTCTGACAGCCCAGGCCATGGCAGCTCCTGCCACCACCCCTAGAAACTCAGTCTCTGGTCACATAACTTTCCAGTAAAATTCATTATTGTTCATTTTAGGGGAAACAATAGTTAGTGATTCAGAACTCTTACTAAAATGTAGAGGTTTACCTAGATCTGATTCACCCCCTCCCGTAAAAAGAAGTATTCTGATAGAATTGTTATATAATGTAACCCTTTTCCCTTTTTTCATCATTAAAAGCACCCCAGCCTCTTACAATTAAAAACGCTATTTTTGTACACATCATACACTGGATAGGGCTTTTGTGTACCTAGTGAGAAGAACAGGCAGAAACAGCTGGAGCTGGAGCTGTCAGATTTGATAAACACTCTGAATATCTTGTGATCAAATTTATTGAAAACGGCAACTTTTCCAACCATGTAGCATGCTTGTCAGTTCCTCAGATGACAACCAGCTAGAAGGAATGACGGGCCATGTGGAATAACAGTCCACTACGAGCGCACCAGAGATGACCACCAGCTAACCAAAGAGACTAATTGGAATAAATAATTGTGGGATCCTACATTCTGTGAAAAATACTGAGAGAAACGGAATGTCACTCGGAGTGAAAAGAAGTGTGTGATTGCTGTCTTGGGCAGCTCGAACAAAGGAGATGGCGGTGGTTTATCCAAGTCAGGAATTTCTTTCAATTCCAAAAGGTAGATGTTGAGATTGGCTGCTGGCAGGATTGTCTCTGGCGAGGGCTTTCTTTCAGGTTGCACATTGCCATCTGTAGTAGATAGAGCCTAACTCTTCGAGGTGCCCAGGAGTCTGTTTTTTAATTCATTCCTGAGGGCTCCACCTTCATGACTTAATTCCCTTCCAAAGGTCCAGTCTCTTAATACTGGGCAAGGATGGGCAAGAATAATTTCACTGTATTTGGGACAGATATAATTCGGAAGGGACACAATTTAGTTAGTAACAATTGGTTTGATTGTAAATAAACACCAGCCCACAAACTGATTTCTTAATAGCTGTTTAGATCATAGTTTAATCTACATTAATAAAATTATAATGTTTACATTAGCAAAACCATTGGGTGTGGTTGTATACATGTGTAATCACAGCATTGGCGAGGCTGATGTAGGAGGATCAATAGTTGGAGTCCACCCTGGACTCCATAGGGAATTCCCAGATAGCCTGGGCTAGCTAGGCCTTCTCACAAAACAGAGCAGTCTTCCTACTGCATAGTAGGAAATATTTCCTGAACTGAGACTTTTACAGTCAGAACACACACCCATCCCCTGGATTTGATGGTTTGGCTCCCAAGTTTTCCTCCTGAAATGTTGTTACTGGTCAGACCCCCGAGTTAGTCCAGAAACACGGTCTTTTAATGGAGTGTCAGGATTGACGGTACCAGCTTCAGTGTTTAGTTTCTGTGAGCAAAGGTCAGTCATACACTTTGGGCCGAGGGAAGATATCCTTAGTGATGGCAAAAGATGTAAATTGCCCCACCCTCCTTCAGGCTTGAGAAAAGCACACAGGGAGCAGCCCTGATGGAACGCGTGCACATCTCTGATACTCTGACCCCTTTCCACCTCACTTCAGGGCTAGAAGGATTCCAGGAGTTAACACATGTGCAGTTAGAACTTTTCGGTCATTAGACTAGCCAGTGAAAAAACACAGGCACGCTGCTGGTTCTAAGCAAGACACCCCTTTCTAGGGAACACCTCCCCTTTCCCCAACCTGCCTTTTCTCTCTTGCCATTTGAACTCCCAGTGTGGTTTGTTCCACTCTGTCTTTAACGTGCTCGTGCGGAGGAGCCTGCGAGTAGGAGGTGAGAGACCGGAGCCGCCCTGTGTATAGGTCAGCTTTAAGATTAGAACAGGCCATGGCATATTGGGGGGGGTGGCTGGGAAAGGTGGGCTTGGTGCAGACAGCACTGCCTGAGCACTTCCTCCAAGCTTGGCATTTTCGTGGGGGCTCTGTAGTCTGTACGGCCACCATGTCTTGATCAACGCCAAGTTGGAATGGATTTGGTGGCATAGTCCTCATGTTACACATCAAGACTGGGAGAAATAGAACATGGCCACAGTGACATCTCAACTCCGGCGGTCTGTTTTCAGAGTCCACCATCTCCTCCCCCGTGCTATACCACTTCCTTCAAGGTCACCCCCTAGGTTTGGAGGAGTCCCACTTTGGAATGACCATTATCATCAAAGATTTAACTTTGATTGCAGGAACTGGAGTCTAGGCTTGTTCTGTAGCAAGTAGCCATCCTGCAGAAATAAATTTGGACAGCTGCTCTTTTCTAATAAAATTGTGTTTTTCCAATGTGTAACAGAATTTCTGATATACACACCTCTACCCACTCCTACAGCAAACCAAGGGATGGAGACGACCAATTGGGGTTACTTAGAGGAAAATAGTTGAGGGTTAATTTTAGGGGCAGAAATGACTCAGAGGTGCATTACCAAGGCCCCCCTCAGCATGGGTGACAGCTCACAAAACAGGCAAACTTGGAGCACACTACACAGCCTGCATGCAGCAGATTCTGGTCTAAACCTTCCAGGCAGCTGGTCAGGTCTTAAAAGAGTCTTCTTGGTAGCTTGGTTGAACAGTTAGTCTTCTTTGTAGGGTAGATCAATCTTAGAGGTATGCTAAGCTTTTATTGTTTATTTTTGTGTGTGGGGATAGCTAGGAATCTGGTCCGTTTCAGGCACTTTCTGATGCTAGTTTGAATTATTTACCTTCTTGCTTAGAAGTCGTCCCTCCAATATGGAACGTTTTGGCCTTAGAGGAAAATGTTAGACGGCACTCCACCTCTCCCTCCTGTTCTTACATTCTTTTGCCCCCTCTTCCATAATGATTCCTGAACCTTGGGTAGCTATAGCTGTCCACCTGTGATGAGGAATTTGGTTTGGCCTCTTTGGTATCACTGTGCCCCAAGTTCTCCAGACACATGTTCTCCAGAGGATCTCTAGTGATTCTGAGGTTGATGTTGCCAACAGTGGTTATCTCTAGGCATGAACACACGTTTAGAGGGCAACTTGACAGACTCATCACATCCATGTAGTAAAACAATAAAAGTGGCTTCCCCACTGGGACCTATGACCTTACCAGCCACGGACTTTTTGTCCTGGTTTACAGTTCCAGCTCTCACTTGAGCAGGCTGTAAATCCGTCAGAAAGCTTTTGGTCTTGTCCCCAGTAGACAAGCCACCATTGGACAAGCAGGCATATCCTGCCTTGTATGTCAGCATCAAGGCACACAGGAATGTTGGTAATAGTTCTCCATCCGCAGCCAGACGGCCTCTTTCAGCGCTGTAAAAGAGCCAGCAGGGTGGGTATTTCCGGTTAAGTCCCGGCTTATGTGTCCCGGCTTATGTCTTCATGTCCTGTAGTCAAAATGTGGTTTTCAGCAATATGGTCTTACCATTGAGTTCTGGCGTACCACCAAGAGCAGCAGCAATAGCCTTTATGGGTTTGTAGGACCTTGGGCTTCTCTGGCCAACAACTTACAGACACATAGCTCGCTCCTGGCACTGGGTTTTCATTCAGTAACCTTATAGCTTCTGTGAGTATCCATTTCTACCCATGTAGGGTACCTTTTGGATATTTTCCCCTTTCAGTTAACCTAGCTCTGGCAAGGATGTGAAGAAGTCCCCTTGTGCCTGGTTGTGTCTCCAGTGGTTTTCCAAGTCTGCAAAAACACTCAGAGATATCAGCCTTTTGTCATCTGTATAGCAAAACCTCTTCCAGAGGATGGGTGGAACAAGGCAACATCCTAAACTACTGTCTCATCACAGATAGTGGGGTTACAAAAGTAACTTTGGTGAGTCACCCTGAAAGTCTGTCGTCATCTGTTCCTAGCAAATGCCAGGTGATCCCAGAAGTTGACAATGAAGAAGATACTGAAGTTGGACATGAGCACGGTTGAATCCAGCATGGACGGGTTCCATCCGTTTACATCAGCTGCTTCCTCCAGAGACCAGGGTTGGGTACAAGCATGGGTAGGAGGCAGTAACTTAATTAGCTCCCTGAAATCCTCAGTCAGTCTCTTGCTGAGCTGTTGTGTGTCCCTGTCTTGGAGCTCTTTCATGGAGTTTCCCTACAACATTCGTCCTCACTCGGTGGACCTGACTTAATCTGCTCAGGCCCCAGGGTCAGAGCAGAAAAACGCTCTTGCTCTTCTCTGCTGCCTTCTGTCTTCGTCTTCCTGGATCAGACAGGCCCTGGGTTTGCGCTGTAGCTGTTGCCTCTCCATCCACCATGCCTGGCTGTTGGTGGAGTTTTCTGTCCAGGCAAACCATTTCCTCCCTCTTCAGTGTGGAGCGATCACTACCCACCCTTAGGGCAGGCTTGATCATCTTCAGCTGAGTTGTTCTATCACGGATGTCTTCGGTGATCTGCTCCCCAGGCTTTAAAGCCCCCAGAAATGCCTTAACATGAAATTTGGATCTCTATCAGTCTTTTTCTCTAGGAACTCCACCCTGACACAACTCCTGCCACGTTTGTCTTTGAATAATCCAGGCGGACCTCTTCCTCTCTGACCGTTTCTTTAGTGATTCTGACTGTCCTTTTACTCCACGGACACTCTACATGCTGGTCTAAGTCACTGAGACCTGGCAAAGCCTTTTCAATTTTATCATGTTTTTGCCCCACAAAGGGCTCAGCAAAGCCACCAAGGTTCCATATGAACACTGAAGCCCCTGCTGGATGAGTCTTTTCTTCAACACCTCTGTTAACATAGTTCTATCTTGACCAGTGAGATGGGGTTCAAACACATTTTCTTTTATTCCCAGTTCCCTCAATAGCATCTTCCCCCATTTTATGGTTTTCCATTCCTAGACATTTATGGGGAACTTAAGATGGAGATAACCAAGTGTTCTAGTGACTCTGATAAGCCAACACACCAGGGGCTGAGTTCTCTCATACTGTCTCGGGTTTTGCAGCCTTTGCCTTAGGGAGGGATGGGTAGTTACATCATTCAGTTTTCCTGCCTCCACAGAAATCTGATTGGTCCTATCTGCTCCATGTCCCATAGCCTCACAAACTGAGACAGACTCTTTCATTGCCTGTTTAAGTCTTCCTTAATTTCAGCAGTTGGAAGTGCTGAGTATTTCATCATCTCCTAGTTTCTTGCCCTGGACCATTCTTACTGCCCACATCTGCATGCTGGATTATAGGTTTTCCCTCTTTTTTCTGCTAAAGGTTAGGCTTGAAGGTATCTTCTGTCCCTTTTACCATGGCTGTCTCATCTTCTTGTTTATCTGTTTTACTCTCTAAATCAGAGGCTAACACAGACGGCGCTGGTCATCTCTCTCTCTCTTGTGACCATTGCTCCTGTACACAAACAAGTCCCCACTTGGCTGTCATGCCTCAGCCTCAGGTGCCTTTCTAATGACACACAGCAGGCCAGGCAACCTCTGCTGCTACTTGCTGACAGTCTTGACCCTTGTGCACTAATCTTAAAGGCTGAGAAGTTTCCTCTAGCCTTTTGCTGTTTCCAGGACATCTGCATAGTCACCTGATGGACTCTGCTCATCAAGCAGGCATGCTCCCCCTCCCCCACCTAGGATTCCTCCCACAGACACTCTCAATCCTGATGGTTCATCCTTAGTTGCATGTCTTACTACCCATAGCGCGATCCATGCAACAGCTGTCATATCACAAAGGTACACTAACACATAGCATCCTAGGAAGGACAGCTCTATGATATTTCCTCCAAGGATGCCCCCACTCAGGTCTCCCAGCCTTGGTTACATAACTTGTTCCGTGTAACCAGGACTGTGTACTCACTCGTTTCCAACTCGTCTTTGGTTCTGTGATGTTTTGGGTTGAGTTGGCATGTGTGTTTCATCTCCCCATGAGAAGCTGTGTCATACAACGTTAAGTGATCAGGGAGGTCATAGGTCCCAATGAGGAAGCAACTTTTATTGCTTTACTAGATGGATGTGATGTGCCTGTCAAATTGCCTTCTAAATGTGTTTGTGCCTAGAGATAACTTATCACTGTCAGCCTCTACTCATAACTACTAGTGATGCTCTGGAGAACAAGTAACTGGCTATGGCACAGTTGCCTAATTGGTAGCCGAAGGTGGACATCTATAGGCACCCCCTTCAAGACTGGGGGTCATTGTGGATGAAGGCATGGAGAGAAGGTGAGAGTAGGAGGGGAAGGTGGAATGTTGTGTAACAGTTTGCTTCAAGTTGGAAACATTCCATCCTGCAGGGAAATACTTGATAGCAGGAAGCTAAACAGCTCAAAATAGCTTCAGGAAGTCCCTGAAACTGACCAGATTCATTGGGCCATTCTGCCTAAAATAAACCATAAAAACTGATAGTCATTCTCAGGCAAAGGGAAGTCGAGCTGCAAAAGGAATGAACACACCAGACCGGCTGCCTGGTAGAAGCAGAAACCTGTGGGGCTGTCTGGGGAAAAGTTTAGACCTTCTGAGGCTCCTGCATACGACCCACTCTGACCTGTAGAACTGTCTTCAGGGTATGCTGTGCTCCAGGTTCCCAGTTTTGTGAGCTGTCACCCGTGCTGGCGTGGGCTTTAGTGATGCAGTTACCTTTGAGTCATTCCTGCTTCTGTCAGCCTCACCCATACCTCTGTAAGCTGCCACAATAACACTCACCAGACTGGACTTGGTGCTATCCATACTTTGGTATGTTGTGGGCTTCTATCTGGGATGAGTAGACATGTATTGCATCTCCCCAGGGGAGGAAAAAGTAGGCCTTTAGAGGGGTGGTCCTCAG
This sequence comes from Myodes glareolus, assembly GCF_982192425.1. NCBI lineage: Eukaryota > Metazoa > Chordata > Mammalia > Rodentia > Cricetidae > Myodes > Myodes glareolus. The sequence goes on along the minus strand of NC_142046.1, from coordinate 42,766,532 downwards.
CCTTCCTAGTGCTGCGACCCTTTAATACAGTTCCCCATGTTGTGGTGACCCCCAACTATAAAATTATTTTGTTGCTACTTTGTAACTAATTTTGGTACTGTTGTGATTTGTAATGTAAATATCTATTGCGCAGGATGTCTATTATGAGATCCCTGTGGAAGGGATGCTTGATTCCAAAAGGGGTTGCGACTCTTGGGTTGAGAACCACTGCTTTAGAAAAAACCATGGTAGTGGTTTAAATAGTGCCCACACAGAATTCATTGAACTAGAGCCTTGGAGTGTGACTTTATTTGAAATACGGACATTGCTAGGCTCTTAAGATAAAATTGGACTGGCTTTCAGTTGGGAACGGTTGTGGTTTGAATGGGAAATGTCTCCAAGAGACTCATGTGTTGAACATTTGGTTCCCAGCTGGCTGCGTTGTTGGGAAGGTTATAGACACTATCAGAAGCACGTCTTTTCCGGAGGAACAGTGTCATAGGGGACAGGCTCCATATCCTAACTTCCTATCCGAACTGCCCATACAGTGTGACAGGCCAGGCTCACCCTCCCTCTTTCAGGGACTATATCCCCTGTGGAACTGTTAGCTAAAATAAACCCGTTCTCTGGTAGGTTACCTGTGCCAGGTTATTGAATCACAGCAACAGAAACAAATCTTAAAGCAAGCAAACCCACTAACTCCACAGAATCTCTTTGTTGCATACTTTTCTAAGGGTAAAATCAATTGTAAGCATGGGAGTGAAGGTGTCATATTTCAGTTGACCGTCTAACCTGTGTCCAGCCAGATGTGGCCATTATTAAAAAACAGAGCAGCCCAGAGTGACTCCATCTTCTGGAGGGCTTGTAGTGGTTCTGACTGATGTGTACTGAGAAGACAGACCCCCTCACAACCCATGTATCCAAAGCCAGGAAAATTAATAGGACTCATGAGTTTGTTTTGTTTTGCCTTTGGATTATCATTCTCGCTATCAGGCATTTGTTTAGCGTCCATAGTGTTTTGACATTTTAAAACTCCCCTCTTATGGAGGTGGAGGTAGAAAATTGTTCAGTGATGCTCCAGTCTGGAGAGGAAATACAGAACTTTCTTAACCAGGCAGTGATGGCACACACCCTTAATCCCAGCACTCAGGAGGTGGAGGCAGGTGGATCTCTGTGAGTTTGAGGTTAGCCTAGTCTACAAAAGCTAGTTCCAGGACAGGCTCCAAAGCTACGGCGAAATCCTGTCTCAAAGAAAAAGAAAAAGAAGAAATTTCCAATGACAGTAAGATCTCATTTCAACAAGGAAAGTGACATTGATAATATAATTCTCCCAGATGTTGGACTCTACCCCTAAGTACTTAGGCACCACCACCATCCAGCCCTGGCTGACATCACCAACCTCTTTACAGCTTGGGGCTATTGAGCATTCAACCTTTGAGTCAAGGCTGTAACTTAGTAGCTTCAAATGTGTTTGTTAGTCTATGTTCTTGACACTTGGGGTTTTGTTACAGACTCTGGGCAATAGGGAAGACATACTAGGCTTGGCCGGGGGTGAGGTGGGGTGGGGAGTGGTTTATAGGACAGTGTGGTGGATTTGTTCTTTAATTCAAGAATGATAATCTTTTGTTGCGATAAATATCCTAAGTTTGGAGAATTGAGAAGGACTTGAGTGGTTTTTGTAGTCGCAATCATTCCCTCCTTGCTGTGTGGTGGATGTGCAGGAAGGAAGGACCCACATCTGACAACCAGTGTCTTGAGACTTTGGTTGTGTTTTATCCAGGCTTTTAATAGCTGTTCTTACGTGTGTTGTTCATACCAAGCTGCGTTCTCACAAAAGCCTTAAGTGGTGAAGTAGTATTGTGTATGAAGTAATGCCCCCCAGTCTCGTGAAACTGTCACTGCCTTCCATTCCTCTTCTGATTAGCTCCTAGATATGTCATCACAGTGATCTATCTTACAAACAACCTCTTTGTAACCTTGGGGAAATCCGTAGGTCTCTCTCTTGTCTCTAAAATGGCAATAAATGTACCTTTTTGTCATTAAATGAGAGAGTTCATACGAAGCACTTATTTTGTTTTGAAAAATGTAAAAGCGTACTCAGTAATATTGGCCATTGCCACCGTGAGTAACAGTTCTTTATGAATAAAATACTTTTCATGAATTGTCGTGGATGAAAATAATTGAACCTTTTGAGTTTTGCAGGTTGAGCAGTGCTGGGGATCAAACCTGGGGCTTTGCGTGAGCTAGGCAGCACTCTGCTGCTTAGCCGTATACCCTTGTTTATTTTGCCATTTTAAAAGACTGCCTAGATAGCTTTGATGGTAAGAAAAAGGGAAAACGAGGATAGAGACAACCAAGCAATGTGGGTAAACCTAGAGGTGACCCTGTCTTGTCTTTCAGAAGCAGCTGCTGTTCTTGTGTTCCCATCATTTTAGGATGACTGATGCCTGAGACTTGCAGTATCAGCTGTTGCTAAGAGATAAGATTGGCATTTCCGGTAAGGGATAAGGGCATGTGAGGAAAGTGGAATGCAAACAGGCCTGCCTGAACTTGTATGGAGAATATCATGATCGCTGTCCTATTGAAGGGGCAATTTCTGGCCCTAACATTTATAAATCATGTTTAAAACCAAACCAGGCAGGATGTTGTGAACTTTGAAACCCTTAGATTTGAATTTTCTTTATTGGCCTTGTGGTAGAGGTACTTCCATGGGAAGTCACATGGCAGTGATCTGTTGTGTCCTGCAGGGAAAACCGCTGTTGCATGCAGCTGATGGGCATCTCTGGTCTCCTGGCCACAGTGTAGACATAGGACCTTGTCTTTTCCTTCCTAGTATTTTTCCTTACTAGACATTTTCCTTGGCTTGCCTCTGGCCCCAAGAATAATCCAGTCCACCATTCCTCTGCAGTCATTCCTTTTGCTCTGTGTCCTAATTTTTAAACCTGGCAGTGCTACTATGCTGAGATTAAATCCAGTTAAACACTTGTCTTCAGGAATATCCAGAGGTTTGAGTTTCGTGAATCCGGGAAATTGTCTTTACAAAGGAAGATTTCTCCTTTCCCTGAGTTCTTGTCCTTTTGAAATGGTTTAGTGATGTACAGTATTTTGGGTTTCAGTTGTATGGAGTCTGTTCTCTTAACTCAGAGACCATCACGTCAGTATGAGCCGTACCACCTTTATTCCTGTCTGCTCGACCCATGTAAGGACCGTGCAGCGCCATGCTCTGGCCTGGGTTTCCCTTTCCTCTTGGGGAACCCTTGGCAGGTGCTTTGAGTGTGGGTGAAGCAGAGCTTACTTACTTACTACTGTAGTGTGAACTCCCCAAATGCCAGTTTCCCCTTAGCTCTAATGTGCTTCCTGTGTCCTGCGGTGGATGAGGAGAGGGAGTAGTGATGATGTCTCCTCCTTTTGTTCACTCAGAAGAGCGGGGATTTGTGACACCCATTTTTTATTCATTTGGATTAATGTAGGGTAGAACTAGACAGTGAAAGACTGTGTAATTTGTTATGTGCTCCAAAAGTAAAATATATGCTAAAGCTGACTTAATGAAAGGATGGGAAAATAAAAACAAGGATCCAGGTTTCATTTCAAAGCCCTGAACACAGGCTGGAGAGCTGAAACTGTGCAATTCACAGAACACCTTGGTGTGCAGAGCCGTCCATACTGGGAGAAGATGAGCCCATAACTTGCAGCTTCAGTAAGAGAAAATGTAAAAGGTGTTCAGTAGTCTTCATACTTCTGCTTTTCTTTTGTTGAGCGATACATTTTTATACAGAATACTGTGAAATCATTCTATGATCTAAAGAAGAAAAGCTGTTATTGAATTATATGAACTTTTGATTTTCCCCCCTTTTTGAGATGGGATCTCACTATGTAGCTCTGTCTGGCCTAGAACGAGCTAGGTAGACCAAGCAAGCCTCATACTCAGAGATCTGCCTGCTCCTGTCTCCCCAGTGCTGGGATTAAAGGTGTGTATGACCACCACCCTGTTGAATTATGTAAAGGTTGAAGCCCTTTCCAGTATTCTGCTTCACAGAGCAAGGTTCTCTTTGAATCTACTTTGGTAAAGTTAAAAAGAAGAAATGGCTGAGCCAGCACTTGACTTTTAGTTCCCGAGGCAGCTCTATTTCTAAGTTTGACCTCACCATCACTGTGCTGATAGACCACCGTGCTGATTGACAGCTGTGCTGATGGAATTCCGTGCTGGTGGACCGCCATGCTGATGTACCACCGTGCTGGGTGAACCGCCATGCTGGTGGACCGCTGTGTTGGTGGACCGCTGTGTTGGTGGACCGCCATGTGTGGGGATGACTTTGTAGAACAGAAGAGAGTCTTGCAGTGATAGTGTAGACACTTGTTCCCCCAGGTAGTCAGAATTTGACATGTAAGAAACCGTGTCCGTGGGAAAATGGAAAACTTCAGGTCAGGTCTACTGAAAAGCAGTTCTCCAGAGTGTCCTCAGGGCTGCTGGGAACAGGATCTGTTCCTCTTGAAGGAACCCAGTTTGTCTGGAGCATAAATCGGGTTTATACATTTATGAACTTAGGATAAAAAGAAAACATGGAGTACACAAAAGAAAAAGTCTTACAAATAACTCATTTAAAGAAACTAAACAGTTGATGTCACTTTTAAAAGTATATGGATTTATGACCTGTAGGGAGACAAGAGTGGGAAGGCTCTTCAAAAGGTTTCTAATCCTAGCCAATTAAAGTGACAGTTAACCATGAGTATACTCCTCAAATGAAAGACAGCAGGCTGCTATAGTTAGTTTGTTTGATTCTTGTATTTTCCTGGAGATTATATAAGTAAAGCTCAGTTATGCTAGTTAACAAGTTTTACTACAAAAAAAAAAATATACAAAATCAAAATGAGTGGGGCTTCCAGGAATGCTTTAGGTATGCAGGTTTCTTTTTTTGTACAGCAAGAAACCAGATCTCTAGCATAGATGAGGACATCCTGGTGAAGTCCCCTAGAAGGTGACATAAACGTGGGATGACTGTGGTGCGCACCGTGAGCCATGCTAAGGAAACACTGTTTCTCTGATATTTTGGCAGAAGTACAATGTCAAGTCTTTCGATTGTGTAAAGGTTCCTTGAGGAAGGTTGCCCGCTATTGTTATCCGTGTCACGTCCGTAGCCTTTAAAGACTGGCGTTTTATGACAGCTGTGGCGGGAACACAGACCTGGCTTTCCCTTTGGTTTTCTGGGTGACATTGGATGTACGGTTTGACTTCAGGAATCCCAAACAGTGAGAAGTTAGGCTCCGTTTGTATTTCTCAACATTTTAAAGTCAAGCTCTCCCCTTTTCTTTTCTTTTCTTTTTTTGTTTTTGGGTGGGAGGAATCCTACTCTTCCTCATTCCTGAAGGAGGTGTCTTTATTAAATCCTTCCCCTCAAGATACAGTGATATTTATTGGAATGAGGTGGAGAGAACACAAGAGCCAGAGGTGGTGGATGACCCCAGTGAAACAGCTTCTCCAGACACAGTAGACTGTTGGCACACACGAATTCACAGAGACTGCGACTGCAGGTGTAAGACCTGCACAGGTTCTAACCAAACAAAATTCAAGACCTGGAAAGGGGAACTGGGCGCAAAGCCCCGCCTCTAACCCAGAAGCCATTTGCATTTGATGCCTGCTGGGAAAGTGATACTAACTCTTCAATGAGCACAGCGGCCACTCTCCAAGGTAAAGCTCCCTGCCCAGCAGTAGGTGGCCCGCACACAGTGGACTCCATGGTTTGGTTGTGTGCTTTTTGTTTTGTTCTTGTATTTTTTTGCCTTTTTTTTTTTTTAGTTTATTTGGATTTTTGGTTTTGGTTTTGTTCCTTTTCCTCTTGAGAGAGGGAGGAGAGAAAGAACATAAAGTTGGGTGGACAAGAAGGTAATAGAGAATTAAGGGAGGGGAAAGTATGATTAAAATGTATTGTCTGAAAAAAATTATTAACAATTAAAAAAAATTCACCCCAGCCTCTGTTTCCTCCTGACCTTCAGGAATCCTGGTTTTCCCAGTGGGTGTATTTGTAATACCTGCTGCTCCAGTCCACCATGAGTCAAAGGTTTTGTTCTTTGCTGCAGCTTACTCCACCTTAAAGCTGGCAGGGACCTTCCACATTTGTCCCCACAAACCAGGAGCAAAGGCAGAAGGTGGTTAGAGTGCCCCAGGGGAAATGACTGAGTCAGATTTTATATTCCTCCTGCTCCTGAGTTGGAGGCCTATCAATTTGAGATAGGCTTGCAAACTCTTGTTTTTGACCCAGTTGGAGGCTGTTAGCAAATTCAGTGTCACTACCAGCATATCTTTCTGATAAACAAACAAACAAACTAGAAAGTACTTAGGGTATAATACCCATTGTAGAGCAAAAGTTCTCTCTTCTAAATGGTTTCACTTTTGCCTGTCTGTGCCTGTGTGTATACACGGTGGAGCTCAGGCCAGAACCCATCTTCTAAGGCAGATCCCAGAGGGAAGACTTTCTATTACGATGATGAAAGTTATAATTCTAGGCAGTCTGAGCCGAGAGCTGCTGCCTCTCCTTCTGTCATTTGGAAGTCTACTCGAGGCAGAACCGGCACAGTAAGGGTCTCTATACAGTCCATCCTCTTGTGTTGCGCGGAAACTTCTAGATCATCCCGGTGAGGCAGAAACAAATAGAGATGTCATCAGGGCATGGGTGCGAGTGCTCACAGCCCTGAGCCCTGGGTGTACAGGGGAAGAAAAAGAATTTTTAACTTTTGAGTTCCTTCCGTTTATAACACATCAATAACAACATCAAAGGGAAGTGTTTCGTGTGGCTTCTTAAATGAGAAGAGTTCCAGTATTACTTGGTTTCCTCAGTGTGCGAAAGGCTTTGTTCCCTAGGGGTTAATTTGTGAAACCACAGATAAGACAGCCGTGCTCACTCACAGGTGTCCCTCTGTCCTCCGCCTCTAAAAGGCATTCGGGGGTTTTGAAGGCATTCAGGGGTTTTGTTTTGTTTTTAAAGCTTGTTCCTGATTTCTGACTTAATGCTGGCTCAGACATTTTGCAGTGTTTTCTCTCCAAGTATTGTTTTGCGGAAGAATTTCAGAATGCATAATTTCCACTCTTGAGAATTTTACAACTTCAGCAATATTTCTTCTTGGAAAACAAAGTCTAAGCAAAGGCCCGGACTGTGGGAGATTAGTCCTAGAATCCTTGACTCCCCAGAATGTATCAGGGTGCTCAGAACCTTTGCAGCAGAAGCAGCAGCTTTGCTTCCCTGGAAGTTTTGTCAGTTTGTGTTCAGTGGCGACGAGAGGAAGCTCTTGTGCTGCTCACGGGCAGAGAATTTGCTTGGCCTGGAAATTCCACGTTTCAGAAAGGCTCAGGAGGAGGAAAATCCTATATACCTACGTTCAGAATTCTGGAAAACCTTAGATGCCTGTGTTCAGAATTCCGGAAAACCTTAGACACCTGTGTTCAGAATTCCGGAAAACCTTACACACCTGTGTTCAGAATTCCAGAAAAACTTACACACCTGTGTTCAGAATTCCACCCTGTCCTTATTCTCGCTCCCGAGTTTAGCAAGGATTTGTTTGCCATGTACTAAGAACTGTTTGTTTATGGGTAACATTTACTTTTTTCTTTCTTTTCTTCTTTCTTTCTTTCTTTCTTTCTTTCTTTCTTTCTTTCTTTCTTTCTTTCTTTCTTTCAAGCTTGTTCTGGAGCTATTACAAGTGAACAGCACTCAGTGTCCCTTTATATGCCCAACTCTGGAGTCCCTGGCTGTCAAGGAGCATGAAGTCCCAGTGTAGCTGAGATAGCCAGGTGATTTGGGTTGTAAGTTCTGTTCTCTCTGTGTGCTCACGCCAGTTCCCAGACTCTGAATGTCAGTCCATTCTCACTTTAGTTTAGTTTAATTTATTTGGGGTCATTTCCTCTAACTCAGCGATCATCTAGTAGCATAGTGCTGGCCCCAGGGAGTGAGCAACCATGGCTGTTGTGTGGTGTGGTGTCTGCTCCACTTAGCTGCCCAGGTTGGACAGACACTGTGCAGTCGGGGTCTGCCCTTCCACTCTGTTGCTCCACTTGTCTGTTTGTCTGTCTGGCAGCAGCTTGCTGCCTCTGTCTGAGTGTGCTTTAGCTGGTACTGGCAAGGATTGTGAGTCGGCTGTATAATTTTTGAGCCACAAGAGCAACTGAGCTGTCCAAAGATTCATCCATTCTCCTTCCTAGCCAGGTCAGACTGAATCTGCATGCTGAATTTCCTGCCCAGAATTCTTTTCTTTCCATTGGGGATGGGGGCATGCGTGTGACTAGTCTGATACTCCCCACAAGCAACCCTCTTAATCTAAATGCCAACACGGTGTTTCTGTGAGATTTTTGGGACCTATGGCATCATGGACTCCAACTTGCTTTTTAGGTTCTCCCTCAACTTTCACAGTTCTCTTTTCCCATCATGCAGTTCTCCCTTCCCATCATGCTATCAGAGCTTCCTGCAAACCTATTTAGTTTTGTCATCTTGACACAGGCCAAGGTCATCTAGGAGAAGAGGACTTCAATTGAAAGAAGACCTCCATCCGATTGTCCTGTAAGCCCATAGGTCAATCTGATGGGAGCATTATCTTGATGAATGATTGACATGGGATACTCCAGTCCACTGTGGACAATGCCACCTGTGGACAGATGGTCCTGAGTTGTTGAGGAAGCTGACAGAGAAGCCAATAAGCAGCCACATCCCTGCTTCTCTGTGGCTCTGTCTTAGTTCCTGTCTCGAATTCCTGCCCAAACTTGCCTCTGGTAGACTGTACCTCGGAAGTGTAAGGCAAATTAACCAAGTCCCCCAGCCCCCAAGTTTGTTTTGGTCATGGTGTTTATCATAGCAATAAAAAGCAAAGACAGGTATGCCATTGGCAGGCTTGTGTGATGGTCCTTCCTCTCTTCTGACTAGTTTCCTCCTACACCTATGCCATCCAGGGTGCTGATACGGGTACTTGGGTACTTAATATGCATCTTTCTCATTTACCTACCTTCTTCGTGAAACCTTCCCCGTCATGCTCTCTCCTCCCTTTCTCTTTCTTGATTGAACTCTAATTTTAGCAACACATCCCACACCATGGCTTGTGATTCCATCAAGGGTGGCTAAGGCTAGGGGCCCACTATCAAAAAGCTTCCCCTCCTAATCGGTTTTCCTCTAGCACAGATGTTTTAAAACTATTGTCTTAAGTCCTTGCTTTCCTTCTGGACCCTTCTGTTTTCTGTAAGGGCCTAAAATTTAGCATCTCCTTGCAGCTGCCTTTTATGTTGGTCTTTAAATCTTTTGTGCTTCACCTTCTCACGCATAAATATGCTAACAGTAACCAGGAGGAACACACAGGACAAAAGACGTGTCATATTTACTGGTCTGAAGCTCTTGGTGAACAACCTAGCTGATGGTGGCAATCTTGGGGAGAGCCATTGAAACGAGCAGAATTATTGGGCTGTTGTATGTGGTACTGTAGACGTGCCATCATAGTGTAGAGACTGTATGACAGAAAATGTAGTTTCTTGAATGAGTCCAAGAAAACTTGACCTCCAGAACCATGCATTATGGGTAATGTATGTGTCCTACCATGAATTATTGATACATGCTCCCCATTCTTCTCTTCTGCTTTCCAGCCATCACCTCATGACTGTCCAGTTGTTTAACCACCAAGGACTTTCCTCTGTCCTTTAAACTGCTTCTCACATCTGCCACGAGGTCTGTGTATTCACCCAGTCATGTTGTATTTAACAGTGCAACTCTTAAGTTAAATTTTCTGAATCCCAAGAACACGATACTTTACCCTTGACCTTAAAGCAAAGCAATTTCCAGGTGGAGATGTAGTTACCTACAGGGATTGGCTTTGATAAGTGTCTTGGAGAATTAATTGTGAAGCCCATTAATAATTTTTTACAGCTGTATTTATTTTTATGTTGTGTGTATATTTTACCTACATGTATTTATTTGCATTTCATGCATGCCTAGTGCTCACTGAGGCCAAAACAGGGTGTCAGATCCCCAGGAATTACAATTAAAGAGAGTTGTAACCCATCATGTAGGTTCTGAGAACAACCCGGTCCTCTGCAAGAGCAGCAAATGCTCTTAACCTCTGAGCCATCTTCCCATCCCCACTAGAGAATTTCATTTTTAGATTATATTTGAATGGCTAATATAACATGTTCCCCTTTCCTTTTGGCAAGCTTACATCCAACCAAAAAAAATACTTAGCGATTCATTGCCTGTTTTCGTAATCTTGAGAGACTACTACCAGGTTTATGATAAAAACAAGGGACAGCAAAGATAAGAGAACCAGTTTTATCACCTAATTGGGTGGGTGGGGATTTACAGCTATAATATCCATGTGTTGAGGATTAATAGATACTTCCTCACTTTTGATACAGCCCAGTGGGAAACTACCCGTTGGCTGGTGCCTCGGGTCATCTGGCTCTGATCGACCGCTAGGAACAGCAGCTTCTTAGCTCTCCATTGCATTCTGCTCAGCTGGCCTTCTCCACTCTCCTCCGCCAGCACTTCGTTCTGGCCCCGAGGAAGGCAGCATCCCAAGTGGGATGGAATCAGCCTGTTGGAGTGCCCTCCCCACTCCTGTTGCTAGTTCCCTAAGGTGGACTCGTTTTGCATCCTGGATGATAGGGAAATACAGGAGTATGTGACCGTTAACACCCTATGGACTGTCCTTGTATATTTTTCATGAAGGCATGACAGTGTGCCGTTTCCCAGTGTTCCATAGCATCTCTCTGTTCTGAGGAGCAGGAGAGAAAAGGGAATTAGTGTGTGTGTGTGTGTGTGTGTGTGTGTGTGTGTGTGTAGGCACTACAGAGGGGTGGATTATAACCTTCTTAAATTAGAGTGGGCATTCTGACTTTAGAATATCAACACAATAGTCTTAAGAGAGATCAAAGGCAACTTCAAAGGTCCATTTTGGGTTTCCTTTCCCTTTAAAATACACTGGACTTCTTATGGAGGTTCCTAAGGAAGGCCATGGGAGGGAGACAGGCATTCTTTTGCTTATTAGTGATAGAGAGGAAATGAGACATTTCAAATGTCAGGTCTTTAGTTTTAATGGTCTTGGCTGAATTACCGTCTATAACAATTACGTGGTGACTAATTGGTATTAGTTCACATATAGTTAGTATGGCTTCTGTAAAGGTATTTTCTCCTTGCATTGATGTAGAAGACGTACCTGGTGTAGTTTAGGGGTTTAGGATGCAAGGGCAGAACCTTGCTTACCTTTGGCCTGCTTCCAGTCCTGGGTCAGTGAAGAATTCCTGGCGGGTCTTCCTCGTGAGGTGGGCATTGTGGCCTTTGCAGAAAGTGCTCCCAGAATGCTGTGCACATAGGAAGCTCCCCTGAGTGCTAACAGGAAATTCTGGTGAAATCATTTACTCACACAGACGTAGAAAACCATCTGCTATTACAACCACCTGTCTATTCCCCACTGATTGAGTTTTCTATCAATTTTTGGCCTGGAAATCATCCAAGTTAGTTTTGTCAACCAAACACAAACCTAAACACGTCTCTGAAGAGAGTATCTTAGTTGAGAAAATGCCTAAGATTGGCCTGTAGGCAAGCCTGTAGGATATTTTCTTAATTACTGATTGATATGGGAAGTCCCTGGGCAGGTGCTCCTGGGGTGTAGAAGAAAGGCTGAGCAAGACAGCAGCATTCCTCTATGCAGTGGTTCTCAGCCTTCATAATGCAGCCCTTTAATAATAATGCTCCTCCTGTACTTCATTAGTCATTAGTACTTCATTATTTTGCTGCTGTTGTGAATCAGGTGAAGATCTGTGTTTTCTGATGGTCTTAGGCGATCTCTGTGAAAGGGTCATTTGAACCCCAAAGGGATGGTGACCCACGGCTTGAGAGCTCTTGCTCTATGGCCTCTGCATCAGTGTCTGCCTTGAGTTCCTCCCTTAACTTTCCTAGATGATGGGCTTAAGATAAAAGATGAAATAAACCCTTTCCTGCCCAAGTTGCCTTTGGTCATGGTCTTCATCACAGCAACAGAAACCCTAACTAAGATACGAATTAAGCCCAGACAGATGTTACCATAAAAACTCTCTTACCTTGTTGTCCCTTCCCACGGAGAGACAAGAAGTGTGGTCTGTTAGGAAACCTCGTTCAGTGAAAAACTAGAGAAGGCCGAGATAGACATTGGGCTCTTTGGGGCTGAATGAGCACTAACTATGGCCTTCTAACCTTCCAGCAGGTCCCTAATTAGCCTGTTTAACCTGCTGTGAGCTTCATGCTCAGGGTGGCTTTTCACATTGCAGGGCAGGCTAGGGATTTTCCTAGGCAGATGTTGGAGACATCAGTGACCAAGCAAGCAGGTGAAAAACTTTAAAAGTTACCCTTTTAAAGTTTATTTTATTTTAGTAAATTACCATCTGTTCCTTCTAGACACGTACTCTGCAAGTATAGTTGCTTGGGACTTACCAAGTTATGAGGCTGTAGTGAAAGACTCAGTGTTTCTTTCGGTCTATGAGTGAAGGTTTGATTTTGCCTGATTTCATGGCTAGCATTCTGAAAAGCCTGACTCCTCATTTCCAGCATGACTCCTCGGTGACTTTCAGAAGACGTGTGGAAGCCATTCTCTTGTATTTAATTGTTTTTTTATCAAATCAATGGTTTATTTGTTTTTATTAGTAAATTATCAGTTAAATTGTTTTAGCTGATACTTTAGAATACACAGTGGTGTTTGTTAATGGAGTGATGTGATGTTCTAACAAATTTTCCACTGTATCATTTTTAAATCAGGATAAACCTCTGTCCTCAAACATCCTTCCTTCGCGTTGAAGACTTTCAAAGTCCTTTCTACCCTCTGAAATGCACAGTTCATTCATGGTATCAGTCCTCATGCTGCTGTGGACTAGCACGCTGAAGCCTCTTCCTCCTGTTTAACTGTGGCTTAGCTCTGTTGATAACCTTTTCCCCAAGCCCCTTCCTTTCTCCTCTCCCCAGCCCCTGTAGTCATCATTCTGATCTGAGATCTACTGCGAGATCTACTGTTTCAGATTTTACTTAGGGTTAGCATCACTTCTGTGTCTTATTTCACTTACCATAAAACCTCTAGTTCCATCTGTGATCTTGTAAATAACACAATGCCATTTTTAGTAGCTAAGTAGTATTCCACTGTGTGAGTGTGTAAACATTTTTTTCACCCATTCATCACTTGGTGGGCATTTAGGTTGTTAGCCTTGATGAACAGTTAGTTGGTGATGTAATCAAGGAAGTGCAGATGGTGCTTTGGCATACTGGTTTCATTTCCTTTAGATGGAGTGTGATTATTAGGTCATATGATAGCTCTGGTTTTGTTTATGGTTTTTTGTTGTTGTTGTTTTTATGGAGTCTCACTATCTAGGCCAGGCTGTCCTCCAGCTTTGTATCCTCCTGCCTCAGGTTCCCAAGTGCTGGGATTCTAGATGTGACTCACATGCTAGACTCTCATTTTTATATTTTTTGTCATGAGCCTAGCCTTTAATGGCTGAGCCATCTCTCCAGCCCTAGACTCTCATTTTTAATTTTTAAAAGAACCCCATCATGTTTTCCTTTGTGACTGTCAAAAATCACTTCTTTTGCTGGGTATAGTGGTACAGGAGACACAGTGATCATGAGATGGAGTCTAGCCTGGGCCTCCATAGTGAGACCCTGTTTCACAAACACAAAGATTAACTCCTGTTCATCATTTCTTGCCCAGTGTGGAGTTGAACCTAAGGTCATGTGCATACCAAGCTGTCTCTAAGCTTTTACTCCCCCACCTCAGAATCCATTCTTTAGGGGAACAATTTATAAAGCAGGATTTATTTAATCCTTCTTTTTCAAGCTAATGGGGTTTTTACCTCCACTAGTTCACTGTGCGCTAATTAGAGTAACCCACAGGCACCTTTTCCTCGAGCATAGCAGAGTCACACTGCAAAGTAGCAGGAATTTGGTAATTAGGTTGCAAGAGGATGGGCACGGAAACTCAGAGCAGTATGACGCATTGGAGAGATGGACCGTTTTTGGAGGTTCTGACTTTATTGTCTGGCAGATCTCTGTTCAGATACTGTGTGTCACTGCACAGTGCTTAAACGCTCTGAACACACAGTTTCCTAATCTTTGCAATGAGAGAATAGTGTTCCACCTGTCTGTCTATTGAGTTCAATAGAAAACAGGACATAGCATGCATCACTTAGCAAATGGACGCGTCTTTATGCTGTGAGTTTGCAGGCTTTATGAGTTGTTTTGTTTTGTGTGTTGTTTGTGTTGATGGCACCAGAGACTGAACACAGATCCTTGTGGATGCCTACTACTAAGCTATGTTCCCAACCCAGATTCAGTGACTTCTAAATAGTTCATCTTTAAAATTATATAATATATATATATAATTAAATAAATATATATATTTAACAAATAAAACCCTTTCGTTCTCTCTCCTCCATGTGTGAATTTGGTACCCTCTTGTCCTTCCTGGAATCTGAACTCTGGGAGCTCCTGAACCCTAATTGGCAGCCCAACAGGAAGACCCAGGTTCCTTACCTGCTTCCCTTACTGGGAAAGTATTGTTAAAAAATATGGATGATGGTCAGGCATCATACAGTAAATCAATTATATATTCAGAAGTACAGATCATTGATCTCTTGCTTTTATCAACAGTAAATGCATACGGAAAACCTACTTTTAGTTCTGAAGAGTCATCTGATTAACAATAGCCCAGATGTTTTCTTCTGATCAGAACAAGGCCATGCCCAGCATGCCCCATCAGAGTCAGACAAGATCAGGGCTTGCATGGACCCAGTCTTGGAATTCATATGTCTGCTAGTACATATGCTTGCCTCTGCTGTTTGCTCACAGAGAAACTAGGAACTGGAAGAGGCCAAGCCACAGCTGTCATCCCCAGGCAGACACATAATTATTTTATCCAGGACTCTGCATATTAGGCAAGTGTTCTACCTCTGAACCACAGCCTAGCCCTTCATCCCTGCAGATGAATTTTTCTTTGGGTCACCAGCTCCTAAATAACAACATGGAAATTTATTATTAATTATGAAAGTCCAGCCTTAGCCTAGGCTTGTTTTCAACTAGCTCTTAGAACTTAAGCCATTTCTATTTATCTGTGTCTGCCACATGCCACCCATCCTGTTTCCAGTGCCTCTCCTGGCATCTCCTCTGTGCACCTAGATTCGTCTCTAGTTCCTCCCCTTGCCTGGAAGTCCCGCCTATTCTCCCTGCCTAGCTTTGGCTGCCTTTTAGCTCTTTATTACACCAATCAGCAATACACCTTCCCACAGTGCACAAATATCCTCTGACGCATCTCTGGTGTCGTTCAGTAGCTGGCATCCTCTGTCCTGTGGTTAATACCAATCACCTTGTGCTCTGGGATGGTATCTTAGGCACGGATCACATCCTATTTAAGAGAAAAGTCAGGCTTACCTCCTTCTGTCTGTGGTTACAAGCTGTCTTGTCAGTCAGAGCTTGGGAGATGGGGGCTAATGACTGCCCCTTTCTAGCACCCCAATCCAACTCCAAGAAGAAGTGGGTAGGTAACTGGAGATACTCAGAGACTTGAGAGAAGAAAGGCAAGATCCTTGTGTGGCATCTGTATCAGAGCAGGGGACAGGGCTGAGTATCATTTTTTTTTTACAAATACTTAGAAACCTGTGCCTTTAGTCCTTAGAGGAAAGCCAGTGGTGTAAGGACAAAGTGTGAATTCACTTGCCTGCCAATGAAAGGCGTGAATCACAAGGGGGAAGGGTGTGATCTCAGGCAGGGTAGTCTGGGATTTGGATGAAGCAAGTCCCAGTTCAAGTTCAGCTCTTAAGGAAGTAGAATTTCCTCACTCTTTGTTTATTCTTCCAGGAACTCCCCTCCTAAAAGAGTCTCTTTAGATGAAGTGTTTGCATGACAACTTAGCAGGGACCCAGAACGGAGGGAGGAAGGTAAAGGACCAGAAGAAAGAGTCTCCGAGTTCTCAGTTTATGTTGTGCCCTTAGCATGCCACGGCAGAAACTAGGTGCAGGAAGTGGAGTCTGCAGTGGCCATCGGGAATGGCTAGCAAGATAAACAAGAATGTGGCTATTGTAAATGTGTGCCATTAGCTTTTGCTGCTGTGGCGTTTAGTTTTTCTCCTATCTGCCTTGCAGTTTTGTCTGTAGTTGTAAATGTCTGGCATCGATATTTAAAATCTTTGTTGAGTATCTAGCAAGTATTTAAGTTCGTGTGTTCGAACTTTGTGTGTAAGTGTTGCTCTTGGCTTAATATGTTTACTACTTAGAAAATAGAAAGGAGGCTATCCCTGCCCTTCTGCACATTGACTGTGAGGACAGTTTGGGTCCTACTCACTGTCCTCAGGCTGAGCCCTTTAACTTCCTCAAAAGTCTTACGTGAGCAGCCGGAGCCATGGCTCAGGCAGCTAGGAACGCCTAACGCTCCGCTCTATAGTCCCAGGGGTCGTGGGTTCGAATCTCACCTGGTGTTGACGATATTGATGACGATAACTTGATCAATCAGTCGATCGATGGTCGTTATCGATATCGGAAAAAAAAAAAAGTCTTACGTGGGCAGAGGGTCAGAGAGCTGGGGTTTCCTTCCAGAAGCTCGCGAAGCAGCAGTGTCTGGTTTGTGCGCTTCAGATACCATCCTAGGTGTCTGCTAACTGGAGAGCCAAGCCTGAGAAGCCCCTGACTGCAGGCTCTGAAAGATGTGCTCCAGAAAAGGTTTCTGACTGCCACAGCATTCTCACAGGGTCAGAGTTCCCAAGGTGGTGGATCTTCATCCAGATGTCTCCAGAATCTAACTTAGAAGTTTGCAGCTCTGGATGAAACTCTTAACTTTCTTACATATGAAGAGAGGTCTCTTTTTAAAGAGTATTCTAAATCAAGTAGTCAACTACTTTCAGATATTCTTCAGAATCTGGACACCGTTTCAAAAGCCTAGTGATTTCTAAATTATTGTATATTAAGTTGACGATATCGTGTGACTTCATGCAAGTTAATTTTGAGTCTCAGGAGATATGTTTCTTAAAATATACAAATAAATTGATTATCTGTACATTTATCCACATTTCAGGTACTGCTGAATAAAGTTCTTTCATTTCATGTTGAAAGAAGGGGTTTTTTGGTTTTTGGTTTGGTCTTAAAATGAATGGATCTTTTTTTTTTTCCTACAAGTTAAATTTTACATCACAGTAGCTCAGGATAATCTTTGTTTAATCTCAGTGTCTTTATTTTATTTATTTGTTTGTTTTATTTTTGTAGCTCACATAGCCTCTGAGTGGTGCTTGACCCCTTACCTCCGCTCTGACACACTCTGGTTTTTGCTTCCAGCAGTCTCTGGTCCCAGCGCACCCCATGGCCCCTCCCAGTCCCAGCACCACCAGCAGTAATAACAACAGTAGCAGCAGTAGCAACTCAGGATGGGATCAGCTGAGCAAGACAAACCTCTACATCCGAGGCCTGCCCCCCAACACCACTGATCAAGACCTGGTCAAGCTCTGTCAACCGTGAGTATAATTTCTCTGAGTGCCTTAGCTGCTGAAGGCTTCCTTGATCATAGCCATAGAGGATATAGGTTATGTTGCAGGAGATGGGCATAGGATAAAAACATGAGACCCTCTAAGTGCTAAGCTCTTGGGCATTTTCTCAGTATTCAGAATGCCTACATACAGATGAAGTTAGAACATTTTCTGGATACAATTTGACTTTGCATGTGAGAAGTAAAATAAGAATTTTTTTTTTAAAGAAATGATGGCTTGGTCTTTTTTAAGAGTACTCCTCTTTCATGGAAGCCCGCAAAGAGCCCATCAATTGCATGAGAGAAACCCGCTGACATTATTTGTCAGAAAGTGATTAACAAGCTGGCCTCATCTTGAGTGCGTGTCAACTCTGGGTTCCTGCAGGATCGTATCCCTGCACTTTCATGGGCACCTGGAGCTCTGTGCTGCATATCATTCACCCGTTTTTCCTTTGGAAATAAGAACCGTCCACTTCCTGCATCTTCAGAGAAGGATGCGTGTGCTTCAAGTTCCAAAGTAAACAAAGTAAAGCATCTTCTACTAATGTTGATAAATAGAATACAAATGTCTTATTCCTTGCAATTACATTATTGCAGCCAAGTAACAAAATACTGATATAAACCAAGTATCCAGAAGTACCTCTGAGAGAAAAGATCATTGTGGAAAGAGTTAAAAACATCAGCTCTCATTGAGCACTGCTTACACATAACGGCACTTTGTATTTATCCGAGCACAGTAATGACCTTTTACGTAAAGAAATTCTGAGCCAGGTGTTGTTGGCACAGACCTTTAATCCCAGCACGAGGGAGGCAGAGGCAGGCGGATCTCTGTGACTTCGAAGCCAGTCTGATCAACAGAGCGAGTTCCAGAACAGGAACCAAAGCTACACAGAGAAACCCTGTCTCGAAAAACAAACCAAAGGAAAAAAAAAGAAAGAAATTCTGCACATTGAGCCACCTATTAGAGAGTGTTGCCCATTGCCTACAAAAGGTCTTGCTTGGCAGCATCTCGTTTCTGTAGTTCTGGGTAAAGCTCAGATTAATTACTCATTTGGGGGTGGGGGAAAGAAAAAAATATTCAAAACTAATGAGCATTGTTTCCAAACTGAAGCTAAAGCTACAGTCTGGCCTTGGTTTGCTTTGTTTGGAGAAGCAGGGTGGGGGCGCTGCCTGGTGTTCCTCCAGGCTCCCGAGGGTTGTGCAGAAGGCCACCTCCAGCAAGCTGAGCTGCTTGTGCCTTTTCCTTATCGCCCTTCCGGTCCAGTCCTTCTGGAATCTGGGAGAATGCTTCATGTCCCACACTGAGGTCTGATCTGAGAGGAAGTCTCGCTCTTGGGAGTTGGGAACTCTGCCAGGCATGCCCTGCCCCGCTGCAGCTGTCAAGACCGTGAATAGGCCTTTGGCTATCTTGTCTGCTACTGGCCTTTTTTCATTGGCGTCTTCTGATGCTTCTGCGGCATAATTACAGGTGGATAGAGCGCCGTAGAGTCTTAGAAGCTAAAAATACACCGTAGGAACAAGGGGATGAAGCAAATTCTGTCTTGAGATTTAAAGAAGAGGATTTCGGAAGGAAGCTCTTCCTCAGCTGGTTTTAAAGTTATGTAAGAGTTGATGTCAGGGAGAAAGCACAGGAGCCATAAAATGGTAGATCCATATGCCATGCTTTGTAAACAGGAAATACACTTCAAAATTAGGGACAGTAGATGTTTTATTGAACCAAATCATTTTCTTAAAATGATGATTCTTTTCCTCGACCACTTACTCCATTTTTGTTGTTGGTATCTTTGATATGGTGTAGGTTTTCTTAATATCTGTAACCGCTCTTCTCTTTGCTGTTATCATTAGTAGCAGTAACTTAGCCATTCTCACCACGTCTTGTCATTTATAAATGGAGGCTCTTGCAAGATCTCAGGTTTGGTATCAAATGCTGATGATCATTTTGGCAGCTGTATCTATGGAGGCAAGGCACAACACTGATGGGGGATGCTGCCCCAAAATCCGCTACCAGCTTTGTTCTACTTCACCTAGAGAATTGAATAAATACAGACTCTTGCTTGCTGATCATGTGTGTCTTACAGTATAGAGAAAGATACAAAACAACCTTGACTTATTTCTGAGAAAGCGTAACTAGTTGGTGGCTTGAAAGTGATGCCAACTTTATGGCCGAGTGGCTTCCTTTAGATCCTAGGAAGCCCTTTAAGCATAGTGATGATAGAAGAATATAGGAAACTTTGCAGAAAGGGTAGATAAATCCATACCTCTGGATAGGGGGGGAAACATTTTAAAAGTGCAAACTTGGCGCTAATTGACCTGGGCACTGGGGGTGGAGAGGCGGGGCTGGGGAGGTAGGATGGGGGTCAGCCACAATTGAAGTCAGTGATTTGTTTCTTCTGAGGTTTAGATCTGCTCCAGTTGTCTGAAATTGGAAAAAGAGGCCGAGAATGTTTGTTCCATAAAATAATGTGTGGAGCTCAGAAGCAAGTATGCCAAAGATTTTACATACTGGAGAGGAAAATGAAGTAGATTTTGGAAGTAGAACATGGGAAGGCTAGAAGGTTAGAAGAGCTGACAGTGGGAAGGAAAATATTGTGGTGTGAAGAGTTCTGATGGTAAAGTCAGCTTCCTCAACTCCGAGCTCACGACACTGGGTGATGCAGACCACCATGGTCAAGGGGGGCAGGGTGGACCGTAGCACTTCACCTGGGAAGGCAGCGAGTTTAGGCAACGGAAAACCAGCAAGGAGGCTCTAACTCTGGACATGGCGGTCATGGTCAAGTGATGTGGGCTGTGAGTAGCTACATCTGCAGGAGTGCTGTAGGGAAGACACCAACAAGCTCTAAATTGTGAAGTGCGGGTGGAAATGTGGGGAGCAAGTGACTCCAGGCTGCCTCAGGGTTCCTCTATTTCTACTAGCCGATCTACTCAAGAAGAGTCTGTCAGCGTGGAAGCGCGTCATGTTAAGGAGATGGAGGGCCTCAGGAAGCAGAAGAGACTGCTTTGTCAGAACTGGGCCAGATACCCTTCATTCTCCCCATTTTCAAAATACCAGTTTGAGTGTTCTGTTATATTAATAAGATAGTTCTTTTGTTTCAGAGTCCTGTGCTGATGTGATAGAGTTCTAAGGGCTCGCTTCCTCGCACGCTCAGGGTCTCAGCTGCTCCTGCCTTGCCCTTGTGTCTGTCATACTGCCGCTGGTGGCTGTCTCTGTCTAAGTCTTGCCCTCTTTCATCTCTGTGTCCCCTGTTGGTGACTCTTTCTTTTAAAAATATTTATTTATTATGTATACAATATTCTGTCTGCATGTATGCCTGCAGGCCAGAAGAGGGCATCAGATCTCATTACAGATGGTTGTCATGTGGTTGCTGGGGATTGAACTCAGGACCTTTGGAAGAGCAGGCAATGCTCTTAACCACTGAGCCATCTCTCCAGCCCCTCTGCTGTTGACTCTTTCACAGCAATGCTCCACACTCTCCACTTATTACACATTTTCTACTTGAGTGTCTTATCTGAGCCCCAAATTCACTGGTATCTTCTTTACCTCAAAACTGTGACTTAGCTAATTGATTTTCTCCACTGCGAAGCTTTGGAGTTGTTCCAGACCGCCCCCTATTGTCCTTCTCCCTTCTCTTCATGTCACACATTATGGACATTTCCTTCCTTGCTTCTTACGGTGTGGGGTGTGGCCGGAAAGAACGGATGCTCTCATTGCCACCGCACCTGAAATTGTTCTCCACTTTCCCCTCAATCCTACGAGGCCGTGGTCAGGTTTTCCCTGCCTCCTTCATGCTTGGACCACGCTAGGAACTCTGCACCTTCTTAACATACATGCCCTACTCATGGTCTGCATTTCATTCCCATCTTGTCCCGCTCTCCACATGCCTGTTACGTTAGTTAGCAGTGTAGCTCATGCTAACAGTGTCTTACCTCTGCAGACCTCACCTGCCTTCTAAAAACAGGCTAGTGGGGCTGCAAACTTTTGAAACCCCCGTGCCATCTACTACCTACAGGGCTAGGCAGGTGTCTAGTGTTTCAGTCCGTAGCCTGAAAAGTAGGTCAGTGCTTTCATTACCGAGTTGTTATAAAAAAAAATTGAAATGCAGGTTACATCGCCTCTATTAGTGTGCTTGGGACAAGAAATATTTTACGTTTTAGGCTTTTGGAATATCTTTATATATGCAATGAGATATCTGGGGGAAGGGACCTAAGTCTGTACACCAAATTTAGTTGTGTTTCCTATAAACACATACCCATATCATGAAAGTAACTTTATACAGTGTTTTCAGTGTGTCTGCATTTTGATTATGACCTACCACATACCGTTAGATGTGGGATTTTCTACTGTGGTATAATGTCCGTGTGCCAAAAAAAAAAAAAAAAAAAAGATTTTTGTTTCACTTTGGAGTTTTCCTTTTTTGAGTAGTGAGAGAAAAACAGCTGATCCACTCCCTGTCATCAAATAAATATTAATCCTTATTTTTGTCAAAACCCTGTTAGGAAAAGCTTTAAGTATGTGTATTCTTACATTCAGAAATAAAGAGTAGAAAAGAACCCCACCAGATTGTGATTTTGAAACTGGGGGAGCCGAGGAAGTAGTTTGAATAAACATAACTTAAGCCTCCTCTTCCTTCAGGCTTTTGTTGGGTACTTATAGACGGCCGCTTTCAGAGTCACACAACCTTCCTCATTCCTTCCTGGTTGTTATTTTTACTATGGCGTGGGAAATTCTCCATTTTGTCCACACTTTTATTTAGAAGATTGACCAACTGTTTGGAGTGGCATACGGTGGTCTGTCCCTCCGAGCCCTGCATTTGAGAGGTGAAGCTATGAAGCATTAGGGGTTCCAAGGCCAGTCTGGGCTACAGTGAGGACATCTCAAGCTAACTAAGCAAACAACAACAGTATCCATGTGCACAGTTTGTTCCATAGAGCATCCTGATTTCCGGTAGGAGCCCAGGCCTCAGCTGGCTGAGAGATTGTGGCAGCTCCAGGCTCTGTTGCAAGGTCCAGGGCTCTCGCTGTCTCAAGAAGGTGTTTGAGCAGAAGGGCAATGTGTGGATTTCCCACAGTGCTCCTCCCCTGTCTGCTTAGCTTTCCTTCTTCCTAACCCTCCCCTCCCCTCCGCTTTCCTTCCCTCAGTAGCTCTCTAATTTGTTCATCTAAGCCTGGGACTGACTCTACCCTCTGACATGCCAGACTCTTACTAATCAAAAGGGGTGTCCCTAAAATAGAATGACTTTTCACTGGTCTTGATACCCAGTGCATTTTGATTTCCTCTCTGCTTTTGGTTCTCTGCAAGTAGTCCCGGTCATTGGATACCTTACAGTTCTTTGAAAGTCAATTAGAAAAGCAAGACAAGTCAGCAGAAGTTGACAGAAACAGCCACCCATCATTTGAGAAAGGATTGAGCAGACCCCCCCCCCCATGGCACTGTGTGAGAAAACCCAAGGAGAATTCAGGTTGACATGATTTGAGGGCACAGAGTAGCTTCCAGGCCTGAGGCAGAATTTGGGTCTCAAATGACACAGAGCATGTCAGGAAGGGCAGTTGCTGGTGCTCAAAAGTTCTAGGAATCTGAGAATGCTGACGCTTCAAACACAGAGGGAGAAGGAAGTCAAAGCTTGTTGATGCACAGCTGCTTCAACTGTGCATCATCCTGCAGTTCCCGTTAGTTACCCAGGGCCCCTGGTGAGCGAGAAGAGAGGAGGAGGAGACACTGGTGGGAACGTATATCTCTGTACCTTGGATCCGAAGCCAAAGGGTCTGGAGTTGATTCTTCACAGGGGACTTAGCTCCTGTTGGAGAGGAGGAGAAGCATTGCTCCTCCATCTTTCGTTCTTTCCCAGAGCTCCTGGGTCTGAGCCCAGGAGGAAGGCTTGCTTAAGGGAGAGGATGCTCAGGTGTAAGAGGAGGTGGCTTCCATGAGAGCTGTGAAAGGGATCCCAGCGGCTATGGTGTAGGACAGGAAGGAGTATGGCAGGGTCTGTCCACCTGTTGTGACACAGGGCAGTAGGAAGTAGGGCGGGATCTGTCCACCTGTTGTGACACAGGGCAGTGGGAAGTAGGGCAGGGCCTGTCCACCTGCTGTTAACACAGGGCAGTGGGAAGTAGGGCGGGGCCTGTCCACCTGCTGTTAACACAGGGCAGTGGGAAGTAGGGCGGGGCCTGTCCACCTGTTGTGACACAGGGCAGTAGGACATAGGGTGGGGCCTGTCCTTTTGTTGTGACACAGGACCATAGGACGTAGGGCAGGGTCTGTCCACCTGTTGTGACACAGGACAGTAGGACGTAGGGCGGGGCCTGTCCACCTGTTGTGACACAGGGCAGTAGGGAATATGACAGAGTATGTCCGTGGGCTGTGTCATGGGACAGTAAGGAATATGGCTGTGTCTTTCCAGTGGGAACATTGTGATCTGAGCCTGACTGGAAATGACTGTAAGAGCCCTGCTCTTGGTACAGGAAAAGCCTGAGATGTGCTGAGAGATCACAGGGAAGGGCCAGCTTTTAAGGGCCCCCTCTTGGAACCCAGGCTCTAGCATCCTACCATGTTCCCATGGTGACCATACTCCCCACGTGAGAATCACAAAGAAGACCAAAACACCACTGTTCTGAAACAACTGGTTTGTCAGGCACTGATTTAAATAAAAAGTGTAAGTTGGACCTGGCAAGTAACTAAGTGGGTAAGGACACTTGCCACCATGTCTGATGACAAAAGTTTGATCCCCGGGTTCTACATGGCGGTAGGAAAACACCCACTACTGAAAGTTGTCCTTTGACCTCCATACATGTGCACCTGTGTGCGGGCACACACACACACACACACACACACACACACACAAATGTAATAATTGATTTTTTAAAGTCGGTTTAGATGCGGAAAGTTTTAAGTTGCTCTGATTGTCTAAATACATAAAGGAAGCTAACGAGAGAAAATAGCCACCTGGAGTAGTCCCCCTGTCCGCTCTCCATCAGGTCTAACTAGAGAATATCTTAAGCTTTCTGCTCTGGAATATTTCTCTTCTGCCCTGGGAATAAGTGACTGTTGCTTTATCCCAAAATGAGTAGGTTTCTGCTACAGTTGCTGCTTTGTAGCATCGTTAATAAAAACAAATGACCATATTGTCACCATCCATGTCTTTCAGGCTTACGTGTTCCCAGTCTACTGAAAACCAAACCTTTCATTTTTACTTCTTCGATTTCTTTGAAGGGCAGTAGGGAAAAAGAAACAGACAATATTAGGAAAATAGTTCTGGTTAAATGTGTCCCTTAAACGTTGCCTACGGCCTCTCAAGGGTGCTTGATTTATCTAAAAGATTCTCATTACAAAAAAAAAAAAAAAACCAAAATAGAATACTGATGACAGTAGTTCTGGAACTGTGCTCATTAGCATAATAGAGAACATGCAGCACACAGCACAGTAAGGGCTTAAGCCAAGGTACCCAATCAGAGCCTTTGTTTTGACTCTCTGTTTACATTTTACAAAGAAGTGCCAATGGGCCAAGCCAAACTGTTGAGTTAGGAATTGTAACTTAATTCTGTTCTCCTGACCAGTATGTCTGAGATTCCCAGTAGTTGAAGAATTGAACAGATGCAATATTTGAGACTGGGAAAAATAGATAATCTTCATAAATTTTTTCTAGTCAAAACATAGTTAAGAACTTGGATACAATATTGTGTTTCATCAGCTCTTCCTCCATTTGTCTCTGGTTCAGCCATGTATTTAATGCCCTCAGGTGCTGCTTTCCTTCCTCCTGGGGAAGAATTCTGGAAGTGTAAGAAACACTTTATGTACAACAGACATTTTACTAATATACTCTAAAGACTGTTGGAATTCACAAAAATAGCTGTAGTATTAGCAAAAAGAATCCCCAGGAAATACAAATACATGTTTCCAAATAGAAAACTCTCTCTCTTCGACCTCTATTACCATGTCTTTGATTTTATAATTAGAACTGTTTATTTTTAGGATGAAGGCAATTCTCTAAAGTCAACATGGTATTTAATCCTTGAGAGTTGCCCTGTACAAATACAGAGTAAAACCTTACTGAAATACAGGTTCTGGGTGATGAGCCTGGCCACCTTCAGGCTATAGGACTTGCCTCCCACTGCTAAGATCTCCTGTGATTCAAGTACATACTGTAGCATCGTTTAGAAATAGTGGTACCCGCAGTTTCCAGTGTCCTCGTGAGTCACTGAAACCTCCAGTGCTCATGTTTGCGAGGTGCCTACTATGTGCGTGTTGTAACATGAGGGGCTGGCTTGTTTGGGTTTTTGTCCTTCCCGGCCCCCCAGCTGTTTAGTCCCAGAGAAAAATCACACACAGATCTCTGTAAGTTATAATGCTGATTGGCCCATTAGGTCAGGCTACTTATTAGCTAACTCTTTTATCTTGATTAACCCATTTATCTGATCTATGTTAGCCATGTGGCTCAGTACCTTTTTCAGTGGGGCAGCTTACATCCTGCTGCTTCGGTGATCTGGGCAGGAGTGGGAGGAATCAACTTCCTCCTCCCCAGAATTCTCCTGCTCTCCTTGCATCATTTCCACTTCCTGTCTGGTTTTCCCACCTACACCTCCTGCCTGACCAATCAGCGTTTATTTAAAACATGATTGACAGAATACAAACAATTCTCCCGCACCAGCGAGTATTTGACATTTTGGCAGAACTCCGTTGTATTATTTTCTGATTTATCCTCTGTCAAATAGTTGGTAACCTTGGGTATCTACCGTTCACTTTGCCAGTTGTCTTTGGGGGTGGGGTGCTTCTTAGGATAATAAAGAGAAAGAGCCATCTTGCCCTGCAGTGTCCAAACTACATAGGCAGCTGGCACCCCACCTTCATTATTGGCCTTAGCAGAATGTACCTGGGAAACCCTGAACAAAATGATCTTACCACACTGCTGTATAAACCCTGGCTGCCTTCCGTGAGTGTAGAGAGTGTCTGTTAGACACCTATTCCTTGTTTATTTATGAGAACCTTGGTGTTGTGTAGCAACGCCTTGGAGGTGTTTAGCTGGCATATGAAGGTAAATGTGTGTATTGTCATTTGGAGTGAAAACTTTGAAAATCTCTATCTGGCAGTTCTGGTGGGGTTTACTTAGAGTGTCCTTATTGAGTTGCCATGAATCTCGGAAATTTACAACCCCTCCCCTGACCTTTTCCCCACCAAAAATTCATATAAACTTAAAAGGGTAAGAGAAGAATGGGGGATGTGTGTGTTCTGTGGGTGCAGAGCTGGAGTAAGGGCTGATAAAATGCACACGAGGGTGACTAGTGTTGATAGTATGGTGTATTTTAAAATACATATTCTCAAGCATTCATTTAGTAGCTGTTCCTATCACAACGGCATGTGGAATGCTTAAGGTGCTGGATATGCTAATTACACTCAGTTGGTCATTTTGTAAAAGCACTGAAAGATTGCGTGGCACTTGGCAAAAGTACTTAATTATTTTGATGGGTCAAACAAAACTGAACTTGAGAAAACACGTGTGGAAAATCCATGTGTTAT
This sequence comes from Myodes glareolus, assembly GCF_982192425.1. Classification (NCBI taxonomy): domain Eukaryota; kingdom Metazoa; phylum Chordata; class Mammalia; order Rodentia; family Cricetidae; genus Myodes; species Myodes glareolus. The sequence goes on along the minus strand of NC_142046.1, from coordinate 42,739,562 downwards.
GTATAAATGTCTAAATGATCCTTGCTGCCAAAGTTTATATTTAATTCTTGCTGGTTGCTGGTTGGTATGCGGAAATGACTTATTCAGTCCTCAGAGATAGTTTACATCTGGTAATGCTGCCTAAGTTTTAAGAAGTTGGAGGAGACCTCCTTCTTACTGATCAGGATCATACAGCAAACATGGTTGAGCCGAAACTTGAACTCCAACTCCTCACACTCCAAAATGCATGCTCCAAGGGCTGTTTTCTGAATGCATTTCTGATCTCTCTGCTTGCTCTCATCGCCGGGGCCTATGTGTTTCCATTTGCCGTCACCTACAGAGACTTGTTCATGAAGGCCCCTGAGAAAGCCATCATAGATTTAGCAAGATTTTTAGGAAAAAACAGGTCTTCTTAAGTCCACTTGAACAGTTAGCAGAATCAGAAGCTCAGAGCAGAGGCCTGAGAAAAGAGGCAGAATCTGTCTTTCCTGATATGTAACAGAGCCATCCCCTTCGCATAACTGGTCACCGAGACATAGCACATGGTTAGCTAACGTGCAACACCCTGACATTACACAGCACAGAGAAGGTGTGTCATGTTATTTGCTTGATGCCTGCAAGAGTTTGATAAAAAGAAACATTCTTTTAGGGATCTTTGTCTGACAAATACTGACACTGTGTTATAAAAGAACGGACTGCGTAGGAACATTATAATTTTCTTGTGAATGAATAATACATTTGATTAAGGCAGATCAAGTCATTCTTCAGCAGAAGTAAGGGATGTGTCTCCTTTTTATCTGAGTCAGCAAACATTTATAAACATCATGCTGGTGATGTTGCTGGACCATCACTAAGATGCATTTGCCCAGCTTTTAGGAGGGTTTTACTGAATAATGTACAAGAAATCGGAGAGCTGTAGCTGCTATAGGAATTTCACGTAGTAGGGGTGACCAAGGAAAGCTAGTCTTTGCATGAGTCTTAATGCAGTGGGCTGCCCAGGCCCAGAACGGAAGAGGGTACCTCCTCATCTGCCTGCTCTGTCTTGTGTTTGTTGGGGCGTTGGGGGTGTGGTGAGCATTCTTGAACACTTGGAGTAAAGAGGGTAGGTGGGATGACTCAGACAGTCTCAGGGCTTACCCCTGAACTAATGCGGGATAGAGGGTGTGTCTAGAGGCGAAGAGGAGTGGGAGATGACTGTAAGGTTCCAGGCTAGAAAACCAAGAGTTTGGTATCATTACAGACGTGAGGATCAAGGGAAAGCATTTATTTTTATTGTTGCTGGGTATACTTGCCCACTCTTGAGTGAAACTTTTGAAATTTGGGTGCCTGTTTGCTTTCTGAACTTGTGTCCTTGAAGTGGAGCAACTGAATAGAAAGAGGTAACCTACCAGTTCCACACGGGTGAATCTGCAATGCAAAAAAGAGACTAGTAATTAAATGTTATGATTGTCATCTGGAGTAAGTGACCTCTTCATGAACCCTAGGTATGTTAGAACTTTAGCCGAGAGGCCAGGAGTAATATTTGTGTTTCTCCAGAAAGTATTCTTTTTTTAAAAAAAGATTTATTTTATGCGTAGTGATGTTTGTCTGCAATATGCCAGTGCTCGTGGAGGCCAGAGGGTGTCAGATTCGCCCCCGGCCATCTGGGTGCTGGGAATCAAACTAGGGTCCTCTAGAAGAGCAGCCAGTGCCCTTAACTGATGAGCCCTCTCTCCAGCCCCCAGAAATTATTCTTAAAAATATATAGTAGAACAAGACCTGGTAGTCCATACCCATAATACCAGTATTTGGGAGGCTGACACAGGAGAACTGGTACAGCTTTGAGGCCAGCCTGGGTAACATAGCAAATATATTACCGAGACTGCCCTACATATAAACCTCACTCAAAAAGAACCAACGAAAACTCCAAACCAAAATATTGTAGTTGAGTTTCAAGGGATTAACTTGCTGAACAATGGCTTTTAAGTGCCAGAAGCCTAGCAACTTCCTTGAGTAAGGTCATTTGGCTTCAAACTGGACACTTCTGAGAGGAAATTTTGGTGAGAATTTGGTCAAAGGAAGAAGTGTTGCTGCAGCCCCATAAATGGGGTACTTGGAACATTAATGGGGTACATAGAACATAAGTGAGTTACAGGTAACTCTAGAACATTAATAGGGTACCTGTAATTGGCAAGAAAGTAGACTCAGAACAAGCAGCCCTGGCCATGTGTGTGGCTCTACTAAGAGATGCCAATTTCCTTTCCTTGATTGTCTGTTCTCTCTCTTGACTCTAGGCTATGCCAAGCTTAGGTTGGCCCAAATGCTTCTAGGTAGCAAACCAACGTCTTTCTTGTCTTCTGCCTGTCTCTGTTATAAACTGTAATATCCCTCTTCATGGAAGGACCCCTTGTCAAACCACCAGTCTTCACACTCATATTTAGATTGCTAGAATTACAAAGAATACTTCGTTATGGCCCGGGGGCTGATTCTTTAAAGATGAAAAGAGGAAGCAGATGTTTCTGGTTCTGGAAGCAGATTGAAACCTGTGAAAACATTTGCATATAAAGGGTTCTTCCAGCATGTTCCGTGATCATCTCCAGATTCAGGCCACAAACGATGAAGCCATTACTGCCCCATCATACGTAGCTCTTTCTCCATGAATGTGGCTGACTAGATGATGTGGCTAGCCCTTCATACATGTGGCTGCGCCGCCTCATGGATTCAACCAAGATTAATTGAAACTGTTTGAAGAAAAAGTTGCATCTGTGCTGAATGTGTCCACCTCTTCCTGTCATGATTCTCTGAGAAGTGTGTTATAATAACTAATAACTGAGCCTTTACATTGCATTAGGTATGATCAGTCATCAGGAAATGACGTGTGGAAGTCATGCCTATTGTACATTAGAACCTTAAGCACCTGCAGACTGTGGTATCGGGGTGTAGTGAGATCAGTGAGTCATCAGTACAAAGGAGGACTGTGTTTTAAGACTTTCTCCACACCATCCTTTTATTCATTACCTATAACTGACATTTGATACTACGCAATTGACCGTTAAAAGACATAGTAATTAATTTTGGCTCAGGTTTTTGAAGCTAAAGAGTTGGAGCATTTGATTTCAAAATTTACTGAACTCTTGCCCCTTCTGGTTAGAATCAAGGACCTAGTATCTTGACTGTTGAGGCGTGCTCACTCTCTACCTCCTGACTAGATTGTGAAACACCCTCTTGATGACTTCCGTGTTTGGCCCACCCCACTTCAGCCCTTTAGAGAAAGAAGAAACGTAAGGAGTACCTAGGAGAACGAAGCTTTGCATGTCCAGACTCTCCTGTAGCTTCTGCGTCACAGTAGAGAGAGGCTATGGTCCTCGCACCTGCCCATGCCCCTTGCTTGAGCAAATTGCTCAACTCTTTGTGCCCAGGTCCCTCCCCACCCCTCACCCCCGTCAAGCCAGGATGGCGGTACTGTCTGTAGCACACAGTTCTCGCGAGGACGGAAGGCGTTAAAGGGGCTTTTGATATTTAGGGGCTTGGGTTTGTGTTCTGCTGTCATGTGATCGATGGATTGTTTCTTTTTCTAAAAGCCTCCCAGGAATAGGTTCTGACTTGGGGAGGCGGGACCTTCCCTGGTTGATAACTGAGAAAGCTGGGTCAGGAAGTGTCCAGGTCAGAACGAATTGCGTGTCTTCCGAAACAACTGATCTTGTTTTGACTCTTTAAATTTCCTGAGTAACAAGTGCAGCCCAGCCTTTGCTCATAAGGGTGAAGTAGCTGCACGTCCATTTCTCTCTAAGGAACGGAACCGTGGGGTCTTGTCCAGGTGAGACTCGCCCAGCCTCGGGGCCTTGTCTGCCTGCAGCAGCACTATCCCAACCAGGTTTATTGCTTTGCTGTTGCTGTTTTCATTTTTAAGTACGACCCCCCAACACTGGTAAAATGAAATAGTAAGCAAAAGCTCACATAAAGCATTTAAAAGTAGTGGTTTTATCATTTTGCAAGTGGAAATGTGCAATATTTTCAAACCTATCAGGGAGGCCAACTCCCAGATCTGAGATGAGGGCTCCGGGGTGACAGCTGTCAGTCCAGAGCAATGACTGACATGTCGAGTGTCAAATAATCTGACATCTCTGTCTGATTTCGGTTGTACAGCTTTTGGGAATTTATCAATCACATGCATGATCAGTTTTAAGATACAGTTGACAGTTGTTAACCTATTTTCTGAGAAGACTTTTGAATGAATCAGATCCAGAAGGAGGGCACAATGGGAACTCTTGGTGTCTCCAAATTCCTAGTCACACAGCCGTTCACAGGCTTCACAGTGGACATAGAAGTGAGACAGGAACACCTAAAACTTAGAACCCCTGCCAGCCCATGATGTCACTTCATCATGATTCAACTGGCAGCCTGGTCCCTGTTATACAACTGGTCCCTGGATGCTGGGAGGATTTGTGCCAACCAGTTGTACCTGCTTCTGGCCTGGTGTTTGTTTGAGAGTGATGTGGATGTAGGTCGTTGGTACAATTTTATGTGAATGAACATGCACAGGCTTGAACTCACCAGATTAAAAAAAAAACAACATAGTAAGGCTGAGTAAACTTTCTTAGTGACTCACGTGTGAGTTCAAATGTACCAAAGAGATGGCAAGAAACATGTTCATCCGGTATTGGCACATGAGGCAATTTAATATAGATGCAGTCATCAGCACGTTAAAGTGTGTCAGCCATTTGCTACTATCTGCCCTTTTAAAGTTTAAGAGGTAATAGTAACCCAGAAAATCGACGATATAGTACCTGCACAGAGCCTGTTTTGATAATCCCTCCCGGGAGCATAGATTTCACTGGGGGTTTCAAAGCCATCATAGCCTTATACATTAACCCTAGAACTATCTGCCTGTGGCTCAGGCCCTAGTCATTTGAGTGGCTTTGCACACAGGGTATGGGTATGAGAAAGACACACCCACCATCCGCCTACCTTAAGGAAGTACCTTCTGTCTATAGAGCTGAGAAAATCAAAATTCCTTTGGCTCAGGGCTTCTCTCCAGTGAAGACTCAATTTCATAATGATATGTCCTTCTTATTTTGACGACTAAAACATTCTAAGTTGAGACGAAGCCGGTGTTGGCAGTCCAGAGGGGTTTTGCTATCTGGCTCTTGTGTCTGGGGAGTAATGTAGTCCTGGCTTTTCTTTCTGTTCACCTTTATTTCTGTCCTGCGCTACTGCATGTATATTTTCCAGAACCCTTGACCTTTTCAGAGGAAGAGGTATACATAAATATTTCCCATGCTCTCCACCTACTTGTCCTGAAGTTGTAGGACAAGGAACATTGCTTGATCATCATCCTTTGTCGGTTTGTATAGCTGTCATTTCTCCTCTCGAAGTGGAGTGGCTCCTTGGGAAGGCTGGTGCTGTTTCAGACGTCTGATGGCCAGCCATTCCTCCGGCCAGGAAATCTGATCCCCTCTCTTAAGGGTCCTTCAGAGAAGAAAAGTAGATGCACAACATTTCTCTGAATTGTCAGTAATCCTTAAAATCAGCAAACACTCAAAGCTGTGCCTCACAGCAGCTCATAGCTTGATTGACAGAAGTAGTGTGTGTGTGTGTGTGTGTGTGTGTGTGTGTGTGTGTGTGTGTGTGCGTGTGCGCGTGCGTGCATATGTTGTGTGATTTTGCTCACTCGCACTTGGGACCCACTTCATTGCCTTTCTTCATTTTGAAGGCAGAAAAGAACCCAGCTAGCCCCAAAGGTTTATTTTACTTGTATTTTAATTACATTTAAAAAAAATCAGCAATGGTACAGAACATGGTGGCACACACCTTTAGTTCCAGCACTCAGAAGGCAGAGGCAGTTATATTTCTGCATTCAAGGCCAGTGATCTACGCAGTGAGTTACAGGCCAGCCAGGGCTACACAGCAGGATCCCTCCACACAAACAAGCAAACAAATAAAATCACAGTTTAGAATTCTTGGTTCTAGCCTGTGAATTACCCATAGGTTGGAATTCTGCATTCCTAAAGGGTCATCTCCTGGAAATAGCTCATCCTGCACATGCTAAGACATTCTCCACGATTGTCTGTTTGGATGTCTGTTCTGGTTCTACACCTTCCTGGTCAACCAAGACATTGCTGGTACATCACCTGAGTTTTCTACGATTGGTCGTGCGTCTTCACAGAGCTCTGCCCACAGATCTGATGATTTTCTGACCCATGGTACCGTTTGACTCAGGGCTGTTGTCTGGGCCCCACCAGCAAGTGACGTCAAGAGCAGAGATTTAATGCCATGTTGAAGAACAAGGTGACGCTTTCACAGGTCTTCCCGACTGCAGCACGTTAGCAGCCTGCCCCTCTGCACAGGTGTAGCTGATCACTTAACAAGCATTCCTTCCGTGCAGTCTTAGGCATGCTAGGGCCACAGTGTCACCGTTGTAGACTTGTCCCAATCTGAGCGTGTCTTTGCATGTTTCTTACCACGATGAGCCGTAAAGGTAAACATCTCTGGGCGTGTGCCTGAAATCTCTACTTCACGGCTGTCCACACTGCACAAGTTGTACAGGTAGGCTCTGGGTCTGAATACCGTGTCGGACAAGGCAGTTTTGGTCTGTTCCATGCGGCTTTTGCACAGTTTCTTTTTCTCCACTGAGACTTCCACAGTGATTGCTGTGGCTTTAGGCCCTGTCTGCTCTTTGCCCTTTCCCCATGACTTTTCTGACCTTTCCTCCGCTCTCCCATGCCAGCAATGGAGAGCTCTCGAGCGCTCATCCACACAGCGGATCTAGTTTTGCCGTCCAGTCCTTGGACTTGTATTCTTCGCCTGCCCCTGACTCCCTCCATCTGTTCCCTTAAGACCCTGCGTGGGTCACCTTCTAAGCAGCCTGCCTTTACCACCCTGTGAAGAAACCATGCTGCCTCCTTCTAAGTTTGGGCTTCACATCCCCCCTCTTCTGGCATTTCTCACTTGCTCACTTGTCAAGATACCACCCTTAAATCTTCGTACTGTGCAGAGGCTGGGGGATGACTCAATAAAGCATCTGATTGTGTAACAGGAGTGCAGTTTCCAGAACCCCATAGAATGTCTGATATGATTGTACCCTTCTAATCCCAATACTGGGGAGGTGGAGACAGGTGGAATCTTAGGACTTGCTGGCCACCCAGTCAGGAGTAGCTGGTGAGCATCAGCCAATGAAAGACCCCATCTCGAAGGAGGCGGGCACTGATCCTGAGGACGACCCTCAAGGTCGTCCTCCATCTTACACAGACATGCAGGCATGTACACGTGGATACCCATGGACACTGAACACATACATGATTTAAAAAAAATCAATCTGTACAAGTTGCTAGGGTTTTTTTTATAAGCAGGTGTATTGATTGGTATGTAGTTTTTAATTAATGAATGGAGTGACTGTATATGTCACTAAGGAAGATTGGAATGTAAATTTAGAGCCCAAATTATATATGAGGTATTATCTTGATGGCCAGATAGAATCAATTAACTCTGCTGCTGCAGATATAGATTACTCAGTGTTAGGAATGACCTTGGCAAAGAAAGACTTTATACTGCTCTTCCCCCACCCCCGTCATACATACCCTTCTCCCTCATCCCACTTTTCTCATCTGTTTACTGTTATCTTGTTATATGTGTTTTTGTAGCATCAATTAATTTTTATTGTAAGGCAAGTCACCAGTAACTGAACGGATTCAAGGATGATAAACAAGGAACCAGCACTTTAAGCTGCCGCCCCTCTTCCCTGGTGACATCAGCAAACTGAACCAGAGATCAGGAAACAGTAGTCAAGTGGCCGCATACATGCTAGCTCCCTTCCCCTCTCCAGTGGAGCTGCTAACATGGCCATGAGGCCACTCTTCCGGCTTGGATTGAGCCTCTCCCTCCCCACAGGACCACGGGTAATTCATCAGTCAGCGTGCCAGATGAAAGCTGCTCAAAACTCTGGGCAGATTCCTTCTGGCTCTGATCCGAAACAAGGAGAAGGGAAGGGCTACTCCGTTTTCTACAGAACTAGACTCAGTTTCTTTGTTATTTTCCTGTTAACCCCCTCCACCCCCCCACGAAACACTAATAATCCCAAATCATCATTAACTGGACTGTCTTCCAGTATCACCAAAAAGTACATGGAACTAATTAATCTGGTTTTCTGACTGTGGAATTTTACCTTATTGTTGGTTTTCAAGGCGACAGGATACTTTGAAATCTATTTTCTTCCTACATGATTCGGGATACCGTCAACACTTTTACTTTTTAAAGTCATTATCAGAGCCAGTCATCATCAAATTATGTGTGTGCAGTAGAACAGCTTGAGATAGGCTTCTTGTCAATCAGGCATTTTGTCTCCAGGTCATTTTGCTGTGTTTGATCAGCCCCAGTTGATAGTCATCGGATAAACAAACTCCTCAGACTCAGCCACCACGGGGAGAAATCTTGCATTTCAAACAATAGATTCCTGTCGAAGCCATTTTATTCCTGCATTGGTTTTGTCTTTGTGTCTTATATCCTTGTCATAGGCTCCTTAGATCTTTATCTTCTACTCTGTGTTGCTTTAAAAGCTAATTGAGACTATGTACACGCATAGACAAACTCCTATACATGTACAGATACCTGTGTATCTCGTGTGTATGCACACACTTGCATACATACAAGCTTATATGTTTGAATGTGAGATGGATGCAGACTAGTTTTATGTTAACTTGACACAAGCTAGAATTACCTAAAAGGAGGGAGACTCAATTGAGAAAATGACTCCATAAGATCCTAACTGTAAGGCATATTCTTCGTGATTGGTATGGGAGGGCACAGCCCATTGTGGGCGGTGACATCCTGGGCCAGTCGTCCTGAACTCTGTAAGAAAGCAGGATGAGGAAGTCAGGAAGCAGCTCCCTCCATGGCCCCTGCATCATCTCCTTGTGTTCCTGTCCTGACTTCCTTCAGGGATCAACTGCCATGTGGAAGTGAAAGCCTAATAAACCCTTTTCTTCCCAACTTGCTCTTGGTCCTGGAATGCATACAGTTTTTATTTTTGCACAAAAAAAGTAATGGGAAGTTTCAGCTAGAAATATTTGTGTTCCTCTTATTAACAGTATTTTAAGTGGGTTGCCTTTTTGAAACGTCTTAGAACATTTGGATTTTGAATGTGTGTTGTTAACAAAATATTAGGCAGTATAGGTCATTGTATAATATATTCCTTTCTTTCTGCATATTATGTGCAGTCGATAGAATAATGATCTTTAATTGAGTAACAATTAGAAAAAAACTTGTGTTAAGTAATAACAGTAGAGATAATTACTATGCTGGCCATAGTTCTATTCTCGAAGGGTCAAAGCCCAGACACAATCGTCCTCTGTCCCACCCCCTATTCTTCCTGAAGTGGAAAGTGTCTGATTCATTTTACTGTTTATTTTAGCCTCGCTCTCAACCATGAGCATTAAATTAAGATTGAGATAATGAATGTGAAAGGGATTTATGAAGTATAAACATGCCGTCCAAACAAGGTCAAGAGTGTCGCAGCCTCTCTGGTATGCTGTTGGGTTAGATGAACTGACCATGAATTGCAAGGAAATTTCTTAGTTTGGAAGCATAATTCATGTGATATTACATGAGAGAATGCTTTCTTATGGCTTTATAGATTGGTAAAATTATAGCTGGAAATTACACATACTATGAGTAGAAGCCATTGTGTAGACATGGAAGTTGGTTTCATCCATACTGTTCTGGCTTGGTTGTATGTCTAGTCTACTAGGGATGAACTAAATAATTAGTCTTGTGTTCACCACTATTCTGCTTAGAATAATTTTCTAGTTTTGCAATCTCACTTGTTCTTTCCTATCAGTGAAGTTCATTATCGTGGTAATATTCTCGCATCACTGGATAGCACAAGGATATTATGCAGGGATAAAAATAAGGTCAAAGTAGCTTTTCAATAAAGAAGCATAGTGTGGTGTTATGACCTGTGAACACTTGCTGTATAAAACCTTGTGTATGTTTGGACAAGGTTGGATTTTCTTTGGTTTGTTATGTGGTTCAGAGTACCTTGTGAGCAACAGTGTTGGGGCTTTCAATGAAGCTTTAAACCTCATGGATTCTTAGATCTACAGGGATAGAAGAATATTGTAGAATATCTCATACTCCAAATGCTTAATTGCTGGCCCTTGGAAAGGAAAAGACATCCCTGGCCTCACTTCGGCACTGATACTAAAAACAATTTTCTCCCTTTGGTTCAGTCATTCAGATTGTCTCTGATACTCAGTTTCTTTTCTTTTTTTCTTCCTTCATACATCATCTCATGTAACCTGGACTGGAATCAAAGTTACTATCTATCTGAGGGGGCCTTCATCTTCTGAGTACTGAGAGCAAAGGCGTGTCTCACCATGCCCAGTTTATGAGGTGGTGGGGTTCAACTTAGGGTATCCAACATGCTAGGCAAGCAGTCTACCCACTCTGCTACATGCTAGTCCTGATGTTTCATTTAAAACACAAAGGCTCACTCTCTGACCATGCTTTTGCACTGGTTTTGTGGGGGTGGGGGTTGGGTTCTTTGTTTGTTTTACTAATATCAGTGGGACTTCTTTTCAGGAAGCGGTTTTATTTTATCATCTTCTCTTGCAATGCTTTGTTTTTGAAGCGTCCCTCAATATAATATTGACATTGTACTTAAGTTTATTAAGTAACATAAATGAACAAATATATGTTATTGCTTTGGTAGATTGTGGAAGGTTGCCTTAAGAAGTTTTATTTGGAACCTTGTAATGTTCAAGAGATTTTGTCAGTGGATGAAATAAGAAACACTTTTCCCCTCCAACTCTTTCCTTGCTTTGAATTGCTTTCAAAGTCTGCGCTTTGAAGAGTAGCTCAAGACAAATGGAAAGCTCCAGTCATGATGTGAGTCATAGGAGTGAGCACTCAGCCTCGAGCATGGTGGCTGCTTCTACCTTGCTCCCATGTTGGTGAGCTGTGCTCTAAGAGGATGGTGTGAGCCAGCCTTACAGCATCGGTGCTCAGGCTGAGCCTGACTACATGGGAAGGTGACTGGGATATTGTCTGTGGTAATTGTCTATGTGCTCAGATCCTTGTTCTCTATAGTTTTGATAACCAAAATGCCCATCTTAGAAAAATCGCCATGTAGACCACTACTCTGAAAGAATGGTGAAGTATTTAGGCTTGCATACACTATCATGTAGGCCCACTGACTGCTGCCCTCCATTTCTGCATCATGCCAGGCATTGGATATGCTTAGGCTCACATCAGGGCCAGTTTTTCCCTGCTAAAGAGGAGAACTGTGATGATAAATAGTACCATAGCCTGTTCTTGGTTAAGAATTGTCAAGAACCAAACTGAGGTCCAGAACTGAGACCATACATAGTACCTGACCAGGGCAGGGTGTTAGGCCGTCTCTGATCCCTTAATGGAGTTTTTAAGGGTGTAACTTTGAGCCAGACCTGGTGGCGCATGCTTTTAATCCCAGCACTTAGAGGGAGAGTCTGTGAGTTCAAGGGTAGCCTGGTCTATAGAGCAAGTTCAAGGACAGCCAAGGCTGCACAAAGAAACCGTGTCTTGAAAAACCAATGGTTGGTTGGTTGGTTGGTTGGTAGGTTGGTTGGATGGATGGATGGATGGATGAATGGGTGGATGCATGGGTGGATGCATGGGTGGATGGATGCATGGATAGATAAAAAGGACGTAACTTGCTTAATACGTCTGTTCCAAGGATAAGTAAAAGACAGAACATATGGAATTAGCTCAGAAGCAGAATACCCCTGATTGCAGGCCTAGGATCTGCCAGTTACTTCTAAAGGTTGATAGAAATGAAGGTTGATAGGTAGTAGTTACTTACTACATTTAAGTAAGCTTTTAAGCTTCTTACATGGAAGTGAGATCGTGTTCCACGGAAGATGAATTGATGGCCCCTACCTCGAGTCTCACTTTTCTTGGAAGTGGGTGGTTTCACTTCCCCTTGGAGGAACTTGTCATGGTCCTGGGACACTAGCATCCTGTCTGTGGGCTGACTCCTTCTCCCTTTAAATGCTGAGAGTTTATTTTTCCTTCACCTCCCGTATTTCCAGTTGGTCTCCATGAACCAGGAAGTCATGGTGTGGAAATGTCTGCTGAGGCCTCTTTTTCAGAGCTGCTACTGTCTTGTGTCTGTCTTGGAGTTAGGCTTCAGAGCTTGAGTGTCCCATAGGGAGTTCGGCTTAGCATGGGGCTTCCCAATGTGAGGAACACAGCTCACTCTCCACTCCTACTGGAATTAAAATCGACTCTGAACAAATCTTCCTGAGGCTCAGTGGTCATTTTAGTAAGATAGGGAAGCAGTGCTGTGGTTCTGTCTTATGTTTAGCTACTGTATGTGTCCTAGATGCCACATAGACCACCAGCCTCAGGGCACACAAAGCTGAATGTTTCTGTAAGATATTATTGATGGCCATTGTTGGGGTCACCTGTCTGCTCTGATTTTTGAGCGTCTAACTGTTCATCCGGCATTGTGCCAAATAATGCTGCCATTTATCTTGGTGGTAGGCTCAGCAGGCAGAGACAGTGTCTGCAGCGCAGTCAGAATTTCGTGAATGTTTGCAGTGTAGATAATGAAATGAGGTGAACGTGGCATTTAAATAGAGAAGCGCAGTATGGCGGTGTATCAAGAGGAGACTTACTACATGAACGCGTGTTTCGGAAGCTTGTTTCGGCCATTGCCCCTGATATTGACCCAATTGTCTTGGCATACGGGTTTTCTTTTCTGTCCTGGCTGGCGTTGACACTGATTGCTGACACGTAGTAGGCTCTGAGTAGATAGTTGTCAAACGATTTAGTTCATAAATGCTTTGCCATGTCAATATACTTGTCAAAAATGAAAATTTGATATCCTCCTTTGGAATAGCTTGCATTTTTGTGGAACACCCAAGTTATTTCCTCCATGTGTTAGAATAATAGATGGAAGTGCTCATCCAAAACATCCCAGAAGGAGGAGAGCATGAAGAAATGTGCCTCTTGCCTTCTCCCCTTGACTGCAGCCAACCTGAGAGAAAGCAAGAAGGTAAGTGCCTAGTCTGAAGTTACAATTCCTGCAGGACAAGCTGTTTCCTTTTGGTGGGGACACCTGCTGCTGTGTCCCCAGTGTCCTACTTACTGCTCACCTGTTTTTACCTGCTAGCTGCTGTAAGGACTGGGAGGATGGTAGTTTTGTAATTAAAATATCAAACTGAATCAATTCATTGATTTCACATTGACTTTCGAAACATATAACTTTCAAAAAAGAAAGACTCAAAGCCATTGCCTTAGTTCTAAAATCTTTGGATTTCTAATTAATTACTTCTCTCAAAGTTTATCATGCAATAATCACGAAAAACCAGTAGTATTTCCCTAGAAGATAGGGGTACAGATTTGGAGAGCAAATGATAGAGTAGCAAATTGAATATGCAATTTAAACATACATCGGCAGGTCCTGCTGTGTTTCAGTCATCAGACTAGTTTTGCTCACGTTCTAGAGCTTTGAAAAATGTACCATATAATTTGCTGAATTAATAACACCTGAAAAGATACATTGTGGTCTCAGGTTCTGGGTGAATTATTTTTAGATTTCAGTAAGGGGTGTTCTGTCATTACTCTGGTAATGGTGGAGCAAATAGTATCAAGTAGTACTCTACAATCACAGATGCCCCGCGAGCAGCCGTCATCTTCACTCCCATTTTCTCCCTGGGATAATTAAGTTTTACTCCAGGTGACTCAGAGCAGAGGTCAAAGCTTCCCATAATAGCAGTAATGCACATTAATAACTCTGTGGGAGCCAGCAACACTGTTCTTAATTAGAACCAGTAATCCAGTGGGCTTAATAATAGAATGTGAGGGCCCATTGCTCTGGTTCAGGTTCCAGATGCAGACCTAAGACAGACGTATGGCTGTCACTGACTATGGCGAGACCACAGAATGTGGTCCCACGCTCACAAAGCCAGTTTTCCCTTACAGTGTAGATTTAACCTTTCCTCCCTCTGTAATGAGTCGGAGAATTTTGGAAATGCAGAGCGACTGTTGGAACAGGTCTGTTGATGGGCACACTGATTTTGCTTTAAGAATGTTCACTGGAAATCTGATTCTGTAGAAAAGAATTCTTGATCCCAGCTTTTACTCCTCTTTGGATAATTTAATGTAAACGTTTTCACCAACCATCAGTAGGCTTTTTCTTGGTATGGCCTAGCATTGTGGTTTGGTCCCTAAGGAAATATTCATGGTGGCTTCCAAACTAGAGAAATTAAAATGTGTCTATTGCTTCATGAAAAGGGAAAAAGTTTCTACAAAATGACGATTCATAAGAGCATCAGTACATACCTAGGTTCTTTGAAAGCTTAGAAATAAAAACTCTTGTCTTAGAGGAATGACTAATAGCATAACTGGACCTCAGTAACCACTTAATAGGATGTCATACCTGAGATCGTGGTCCTGTTCCTGGCTAAGTACATACTCGACTTAGTCCATTACACATGCTGTTCTTCCCTTTTGTAAAGCGTTCTCTTTCATTTTACATCATAAGCTTGCTCTTAGAAGATTGTAAGGTCGCTCGTTTTCTTGGGGCTGGAGGAGTGTGTGTACATGTTTGTGTGTATGAGTAGGGGGTGTGTGTATGAACACACCTGCTATCCCTGTACTTCAGAGCTAAGAAGAGTTGAAGGCCAGTGTGGGCTACAGAGTGAGGCATTGTCTTAATATATATATATATATATATATATATATATATATATATATACAAACGGATGAATAATAATTTTATCTGAAAAGAACTATGTTAAACACATATATGCTTTTTTACTTATTAGTATAGTCAGACTTTTTTAATGGCATTAAATATCCTTCAAAAACCTACACTAATTTTACTTGAGTGGACACCTATGGCATTATTAATGATTTCTGCGTACTCAAGTTATTTCCAGTTTCTTTTTTCTTTATCATTGCAAATGAAGCTGTGACAAATGCTTCTCTCTAGTCTCTGCCCTGCAGTCACTTCCTCTTTCTGGACACTCACTGCTCCTGCAGCTGGGGAAGGTGTCCCCCCAGCCCAGCCCCCAAACTGAACGCTGATTCCTGGGGTCAACTGCAGAGACAGGGATCCTTCTTGGCACACCCAAAGGGTCAAGGGAACAGGTGGGAAGTTCAGAGTCTACAAATAAAGCAGAATTGGGAGGATAAATCCCCTTAGGGTGCCACAGAAGGAGACATGCAAATTAGGTATTATCTGAGGACACTTTCTGGGTTCCAGGGAGATCTAGAAAGGGGTGTGCCTAATGAGGGAGAAGTAGAGCATTTGCGCGGTGCCACCATCGACTTTCTGTCATCAGCTGAACCAGCAAGGCACACCAAAGTGGCCTTAGAATCTTACCCCAGTGGGCTTGTGTAGAATCAGACGTATATTCAAATGATTGCCTCGCTGTTTCTAAAATATGTGGACCAGGGTTCTCTAAATAGTGTAGCAAAGGAAATAAATAATATGTTCATATAATTTGTCTCAAAAGCAATATATGTGCATGAGAAATTAGACAGAGACAAGAAGGAGGCTGAAAATCAAAAGTAATCCTATTACCAGTGAACCAGCCTCCGCTTTTTGGTTGATTCCTAAACTGGGCATTGAGTCACCAGAAGCTGATTCATTTGGAGCTGTGGAGGACAATGCACCACATTTCCCCCCTGAATGCCTAGTCATATCTGTGAGTGAGAATGACTGACACATCAGAAGGGGCTTCTAAAGAGAAAGACAGACCATGCTTCTTAGAATTCTGAATATTGTGTATGTCCGTGAACAATGATGATGATCCATGTGTATATATGTGTGTGTGTGCGTATTTAAAATATATTTTCTATAATAATAAAAGCCTGTAAGCTAGAAATTAGTCTTACTTTCAATAACTATACCTTATTATAATTTACTTCAATCACAGTGGCTATTGTCCATTTGTGAATGTAGAGACTCTTGTATGTATTGGAAGTGCATGGCCATTGGGCTTCTACATGCATTCCTTTTGCTGATTTGGATTATTCAGTGGGAACCTTTCTGAAAAGACACCCGACAGTGTGTGATAAACACACCATTGTGTCCCAGATCCTGGAATTGTAGCAAAAACTAATTTATAAATGTCCTTCCCAGATCTTGTAGTTCACCCCAATTGACTTTAGAGCAGCAACAAGGTTTTCACATGTTTGTTTACAGCTACACCAGAAACATAAGAATTAACATTTAAATTCTCGTTATCAAAAACTACAAAGGAATTAGAGGTTGAAGTATATATTTCATTGAAAATTTTTACAGAACAATAATATTAAAACAACTTGGTCATCAATATAGACTTCCTCTCAAGACTATAAGAAAAGAGCTGTGTTACAGGTCACAGAGAGCAGGGGCATATGACCCCTGACCTGGACGGCATACAGCCTGTACAAACCGGCATCTTGGCTTTTCCTTGGACCATTTTCTGTCTCGGATGGTAGGAAATGGGTGTGAGCTGATGGCAAGGCCCGGGAAAATCCTGTCTGTCTGTGCAGTCAGTTGAGGCTGGCTGGACATGCTGATTTTGCTGGCTGGCCTCGGTGCTCTTGGATGATAAGATGGGGATGATAAGATGCCTGCCATGAAGACGAAGTGGAGTGATGTGTATAAAGTTCCTGGACAGCGTAAACAGGGATGTAAGCAAGGCTGTTTCCTTCCCTCCCACCTTCTGACCATGTGCGTGCCAGGTTTGCTTGTGTTCACACTTTTCCATCTCTTAGAATCATGACTTTTCTTTCCAGTTTTAATTCTTTTTAAATGAAAAGCAATCAATTCAACTGCCATTTTTAAGCACCTGTCATTTAAAAGGCATTGTGATAGATAGTGGATAATAAAAAAAAAAAAGATGCATGTGACCTAGTTCCTACCCCTAACAAGATTGAAATATATTTGAGAAGTAAAGGAAAGTAAGTGGATAGATGGGTGGTGGAAGGATGGATGGTGTAGCAATCTTGGGATTCTGATGTGCAGAAACACCAGATTTGTTTAGGATGAATTTGATAGACATTTTCATTTAGACCATATTTAAATAGATCATTGATTATAATGTAACTTTTTAGTATCAAGCATATAAAGTTAAGTGCCCCATCCTATATTCCATGTTCCGTTACTATTATAGTAAGAGAAGAATTCAAAGTTGCGCGATCCACAAGCTCCAGTGCTCCTAGTTGTGTCAACCCACGGTCTCTCTTGGAATCCTTTTTATGTACGTCATAAATATTTATTTAAAATGCTCTCTTTAATTCATGATATATGTATAGTAAGGACTACCAGGTAGTTCCAGACATTGAGGTACTTAAAGAATTCTCGTAACTTACACACGGACTGCCGTCTTGTCTCCATGGCTCTTAGCTCCGCCTGTTGCTAGGTGCCAGGTGAGGCATTGCTCCTGGGACTCTGTGTACAACGGAGGAAATTGGTACCTACAGAAGACAGCTTTCCAGAGTCCTGTGAGGCTCAGTCCAGCTTAGCCTCCTTCACCAAGCCCTCAATCTGAGATTCTGCTCCTTCCCTCAAGATGCCCTTTTCTGATTCACGAGAAAAATACTTGATGGATTAGTGGCTGCCCAAGTTGCTTCCCTAGTTTCATGGGGTTCAGATGTGAAATTGGTGACACACAGAAATCCCAGATCTGCTAGGCTGGCTAGCTTCAGACTTACTCAGATTTTTAAAAATTATTTTTACTGTTAGATAGTAAATATGGCTGCTTTTCCAATGTTTTGGTCTCTTTTCTCTTAAATCTTTTGTATAAAAAATTAGGCAAGGGGAGGGAGTCATGGCAGACTTACAGACAAGACAGCTTATGGGAGTCAGCACCTCCTTTCTCTAAATTAGTCCCTGGAATTAAACTCAGGTCATCAGGTCTAGGGCCAGGCAGGCACCTCTATCAATGGAGCCATCCCATAGCCCACAAATGTGGGCTATCTACCATTCTAACATGGACTCTCCTATCATATATGCTATTCATACACAAGGTGATTGCGGCAAAGATTATATGGAAAAGTTGTAAACATTAGCCTGTGACTGAAGCCCCAGGCATTGGGAATGACCAAGGAAGAACTAGGGAGTGCTTGACTGTCCACAAGGTGCAGCCTGAACGGGGAGAGTAAATACAGAACCTTGCCCAGCAAGCTGAAAGGAAACACAGCCAGGACTTTCAGGCAGAGATTACTATTCAGAGGGTCTCAAAGATCAGTCCCAAACGGTGAGTGGTTATCACCCTTACACCCAGCATTAACAGCAAGCAAAGCAAGTGTAGGAGTCAGATTATGTTAATGATTTGTACCCACTTTAAAGCGACTGTCATCAGCGTAAGACAGCAATGAACTCACTTTCACTGTGACAGGAATGATGCTAGGCTGCTGTCTGCCACAGCAAGGAACGTTTTAAACCAGGAAAGAGACACCAGCCCCAAAACATCTGGGTCTGGCCAGAGGACAGCAGCCAGCACCCACAGGTCCAAGTAAGATGCCTTGGTAAGACACACACCAGATCGCAAGTGCTTGTGGGAAATGTTGCCCTACTCACTGCTTTTTACAGTCATTACAGGTTGGAATGAGGATATTTGGGGTCTATTGAGTTACGGAAACAATTATTAAAATTAGTGTATATGTTTTTTATTTTAAATGTGGATACCAGAAAATTTTAAATTATGTATATATGGGTTGCCTATGTGGTTCTGTTTTTATGGAAAGCAGTGATCTAGGTTTGTGGGAGGGATGTGTATGGTTTCTTCACAATGTATCACTGAATCTAAGAGAGTTTGGGGGCTTTATTGTTTGCATAATTGGTTTTTTGTTTGTTTCTTAGTGTTGACTGTCCCCTCATGGAAACAAAGGCATAGGGTGTCACCAGCAACATGGTTTTCTCATTCACAGGCTATTCCTGTGTATACTCAGTATTTAGATCCCTTACAGCTTTTTCCTACATTCTTTGCTGCAGTCGCTGGTGCATATTTGCAATGGTTTTCCTGGGTAAAATGATGTAAAACTTTTGCTGTATGTTAGCCACAGCAGTGGCTTCTGGTAGAATCAAATGGCCATTTTGCCATTGTCTTCTGCTTCAAAACTTTTTTTTTTCCGTTTTGTAGTTAATACACCTTTGCCAGTTGGCTACGTAGTACGTTGTCTCTGTTTCAAAAGAAAATACAACTAAATTTTACACTAGCAGGAGCTGCCCAGTGTAAAATAATGGAAGAGTGGAACTTGGTCCTAACCCTAATTGGATAGAGGTTAAATTCACTTGTGGTCATTGGAAAAATACATCAGACTCGGTAATTATTCCAAGTTATACTTCTAATGAATGGCTTTCCTCTTTGTCAGCCACAAAAAAAGACATGAGAAATAATGGCTTAAAATTCATAGAATCCTAGCAGGGTGAATCTTGTGGGAACCAATCCATAGATATGACCTAGAAACCACATCACATGTAGTTTTAGAAATACATAATGACGATCCTAAGGGAAAGGGTCCATCTCAACTGGGAAGTTTTTAATTGGCACGGCTACTTGGAATATAGTTACATCAGGATTGCGCATCCAATTAGCCAGGAGTTTCCAAAAACCCCGCCCTGTGCTTTCTGAGGTTGAGACGCACACATGGAAGGAGACCGAGCGCACTTCAGCTCTCCTTTGTGCTTAGCAGGAGCAGGGGGAGTTTATACCAAGAAATTGGTGGTTGCTGTGGTCTCAGGCATCCCAGCCTTCTTCTCACACAGCCACCTGAACGCCACCTTGGAGCTTGCTGTCCTATAATTGTCCTCTCTGAGTTGGCTGTGTCACCGTGACAACAGCAGCCACTCGGCCAGTGGGCAGCTCGAAGGCTCCCAACCTCTGTTTTGCTGCTTTTCTCCTCCTGAGGAGAATTTGACGGAGCTGGGAATCATTTAACGTCTGCATTGTCAAAAGATGCTTCGTTACTTTCATACTAGACTACACTTCAGGAAATAAATACTTCCCCCCACCAAAAAAAAAAAAAAAAAAAAGAGCTTACTCGTTGTCTTTTTTTTACCTTTTTAAGCAGTAGATAGCTTCAGTCAGATAACCATTGGGCCTGGAGTAATTGTCTGTCTTTGCTGTGCTTCTAAGTACACATCATTCTTCTCAGAACGTAAGGCTACTTCCCCTTTCTTCTGTGCGGATTGGGTGGCATGGTTGCTAATCTTCATCATTTTGTTCTTGTTGCAAAGTAAGCTAACAGAATTTAGCCTCCTTTTCTGGGATAAATAAATCTGCTTTTTCCCCTCCATATAAATTGTAGGTATATATTAGACAGCATTCATCGCTTTACTCAAAAACTATTATGGAGGTGGTTTCCCCCCATAATCTCTTCAAGTCTCTACTTGTTTTTGTATAAATTTCCGCTTCCGTACCCTGGAATGGTAGAACTAAAGGATTGGATGGTAGTCGTCATTCTTCCTCAAGGACAGGGTTGTGTTATATGATTTCTTTGGCGGGTGCTCTTTGTGGCATGAGTCCCGCCTTGATCTTAGTAGTGGCCTGTTCTGTTTCAGCTCTTTCCTTAAGTTTGGCTGCTAAGTAAACTGCAGAAGGAGCCGGACGTGAACCCATTCTTTCTGTAGGACTTACAGAGTGATATGATTTCTCTTCCTGACTCGTTTGCCCTGCGGGGAAGTGGAAAGATTCGGTGTGCTGGTGTGTTTTCCTGGATATTACTCTGCTTGCTCCGGAACCAGGACTAGCACCAGAACCTGCTTTGCTGGCTGCCAACGGTCCAGACAGGATTCCCTGTGGAATCCCTCCCAGAATTGGCTGTTACAGATGTCTCGGAGTTCATCCCAGAAGCGCTTGGCATAGCCTCTTCCTGACTCTTACTCTACATGCCCACACGTTCATTATAAACTGAGCACAATTACAAATCCCCCATTGTCTGTTCGTTCACTGGATGTTTTGTTGTGGTCCTAAATACATAATACGAAATCTCCTTATGGAATGTTGCGCCATTGGAACTCTCTAGTACTGTTAGATGAATGTTCTGTGGGAAGAAACACAGTATGTCCTCATTACAAACAAAAAACATTCCTAGAATTGAGTTCGCAAACTCATCATCGTCCAGTGGACGAACGGGCATAGGCATCTCGGGACAGGACACATGGTTCTACATGTGATGTCTTCTCAGCAAATCGTCCTGTGTCTCTTGTCTTTTTCTCATGTTCAGGTGGCAGAGTACTGCACCTTCATCTCTCTGAAGTGCCTGGTGGTTTTCAAAAGACTGGCTCGTCACTCACTGCCTTCTGAATTCCTCTCGCGGTTGTTTCTGACTCTTCTGTGGTTTAGGGTCTCTTGGCTAGAAGGGAATGTCGCTCTTTCATTTAATGAACCTGAAAGTGTCTGGTCTTGTCCACTCCCCATGCTTTTCTGTCCTGCTGCCTCTGTGATGAAATCTAGGGTTAGAGAGGGATAGGAGTCAGGCTTAGGCACTGATCTGCAGCCTAAGGTGTTCTCTACCACCTTTTTGATTCCAAGTATTTTGAGAGGAAACATAGAAGACTTGGGGTGGGTGATTAATGAACCAGTGTAAGTGTGGGTGTTAAGGGGGAGTTACCGCCTTCCTTCTGAATGCAGTTTGGAACAGGCCTGTTGAAAGGTCTCAGGCTAGCCTGGTGTACCTACCTGGTCAGGTAAAAGAAAACAGCATTTGGATAAGCTGAGCTCCTAACCATTCAACAGTTAGGGAGGTACTTGATTTCTGATTGGGACTCTCTCTTGTATTCTACTCCAGTTCTAAGACAGGTACTGAAATCCTTATAAGAAAAGGGGTTGGAATATCAGGATCAGAATGAAGACTATGTGTAATTTGTATTTTTTCAAATGGGCAGAAGAGAGATATTCTTGTCATATCCCTTTTTAATTCAAGCTGAAAGAAAGCCCACCTGTGACGAGGGAGAAGGGTTGGGGGTGCTAGGTGTCCACAGGAACCTTTTCTGTTCAGTTGCTAAAGCGTTTGACCTGAATTTGATCCCCAGAACCCATGTGGAAATGAGAGGGTGTGGTGGTATATGCTTGCCATTCAGTGCTGGGGAGGTAGAGACAGGAGGAGCCCTGGAGCTCACTAGTCAGCAAGTCTAACCTAATTGGTGCATTCAAGGCCAGCGAGAGACCTTTTCTCAAAGGACATAGATGATGTCCCTGAAAATGACACCTGAGGTTGTCCTCTGTCCTCCACTGCATACTTATCTACACACACATGAACATGTGTGCACATATACACATGAACATGTGCGCACACCACACACACACTTTCAAAAAGAAACTCTACTGATATTTGTATATGCTATACAATATATGTATAAAGTATCCATATTTATGGTATACCATATATATGGTGTACATATATACCAGTATATGATAAAGCACACCGTATTTGCCTCCCAGTTATATCATTATCCAGCAGCACCTTGGTCTGGGTCTGCAAACATGTATTCACCTCCATGTGAGTGGTACTGTAGCCAACCCCCTCCAGAGATGGTGCACTTGAACTTTAAAGGACAAGGTAGTTTTTACTTGAAAAGAACTGCTTGTATATATGCGTGTACATACAGTGTGTTCGTGTTCTGTGGTGACACTCTCGGCTGCACTCATTGATGCCATGCTTTCAGATTTTCCTATAGCACTGGGGTTTTCGCTCCCTTTTAAAAACTAGTCATTTCTCCCCAGGGTCTAAGGGGCCTTCTAAGGGTCCATGAAACACTTCCGTCATGCTGGGACACATTTTACTTTCATTTAAATTTCTTTAATTCTAGTTTTTGTTCTTGCGTGTGTGTGCATGTGTGTGTGCATGTGTGTGCGTGTTTATGTGACACATGTCAGAAGACACCTTTGTGAGGACCAGTTCTCTACTGTTCACCTTCTGTGGGTTTTAGGGATCAAACTCCATCAGGTTGCAGGGCAGGGCTCTGCCCACTGGGCCGTCCTTCTGGTCTCTGTCCACCTTTTTCAAGCAGAAGTCTAAACAAAGCAGCCAAGGAAGCAGGAAGCTCAGGAGTAGGCTGCTCTGCTGCCTCAGCAGGGTGGTGACAGGAAGTGCAAGGAGACACCATTGCTGATAAGTGCCCACAGCAGCCTCGTCTGGAGCGACAGGAACACGGCAAGCCTTCTTGCTGCTATCTTGATGTTCACATGTGAATTCTTTTGTTTGTGGCCTGCTCGGTTCATAGACAATTTTATAGAATTTTATTGAGCTCTATTTTCGTTTTGATTTGAAGGTGAAATTTACACAAAGTAAATCCTGTCAAGGGTGATTTCTAGAGGGTGTATTGCGCCTGCATCTTTCACTCAGTCATCTATATAAGTAACCCTTGTTATTGACATTAATTCTGTTGATCTATCTGGCTCCACTCTCAATGCAGGAAAACTGAACTCTTGCTCTCCAATATAGAATATTTCCAGATTTTTTTTAAAAAAAATCTGTTAGTAAGGTAAACAAAAATGGCTAGCCTCAGGTAGATTTGAAGTTTTATGTAATGTTAGAAAAACAAACTGGGGCCTGCGAGAACTTTCAAGAAAGGTCAAAATCACAGAATAAATTTAGCTGTCGGGAAACTTCTTTGCACTTACATTTTGGGTTATCACTGGTGCCCTACAGTGACCATGGAACCCCTCTTAGGTCAGTTTGTAAAGGACTGTGTACCTCCACCCTCCACTAGGCAGTCACCTGACTCACTCTAGAAACACTTCAACAGACTCCCCACTGTTCCCCATGGAAAATAACCTCTCTTCCCCATAGTCCCCTCTCCCAGGTCAGTGCCCAGAAGGCCTGCATCTGTGGCTTGTTCTAGATAAGGCTCTGGAGCTTCATACATGGCGCTTACCCTTTTGCATGTGCTTGTAAGGTTAATATATCACCCTCCTTGTTGCTGTGGCTCACCCTGTGAGAATGCAGGTCACCGTGGAGGGAGGCATGGTAGCAGAACAGCTCTAAACTGCAGGGGACAGAACGTGAGGCTGCTTGCTCCTAGCTAGGTAGATCAGGAAGCCGAGAATAGACATGTAGTAGGCCAGACTATAAAAACTTAAAGACCCACCCTAATGACTCACTTCCTCCAGAGGGGCTTTGCTTCCTGAAGGTTCTTCAACCTCCCATAGCATCACTACCAACCAGGGTCCAAACCTTCCTCTTCCCCTTCTGTATGTTCTGTCCCATACAGAGCCTGTGTGGGACATTTCACATTCCACCCACAACCAGGTTCTCAGAAGCATTCAGGATAATTATTCATCTTCAGACATGAAGTACTCAGTCAGAACAGGCTGTAGGTACTGCTTCTCCACTCTTTTTCTCCTGCATGTTGAATGTTCATTATTTATCAGACACCATGCTGAAGCCCCATGCTCAAAGTGGTAAACGAATTGTCCAGGGTTGCAAGCCTGGTTAGGATAGAGCCACGCAGGGAGCGTGGTGTGGTTGAGGATGCCGCTCCAGGGCACTGTCGTGATGGGCTTTCGTGGGCTCAATGCAGAGGCAGTGTCTAGCTCATTCTGCAAAGGTCACGAGAGGCTTGCTCTGGGGAAGCTGTTGAGTCCTGCAGAATGACGGTGCATTTGCCAAGTGAGGTATTGTGTTACGGAGCAGAAAATGAAGATTGAGCATAACGGGTTCAAAGATCTATAAAGAAATACACAGTTAGGCTAAAGCTGTGCTTTTTTTCTGTTTGGCTGCCATAACCAGGTGCCCCAAACTGAGGAGCTTAAACCAACAAATGTCCGTTATCCTCAGTTCTGGAAGATAGAAGTCCATGTTTGATGTGTCAAGAGGGCCATGCCCAGGAGAGGCCTCCCTTGTCTTTTCCTGGCTGTGACATATGGTGATTGACAGTTCTTAGTGCTGCTAGCCTGAACAGCATCCTGCCCTCCGCGACCTGCATCATTGCTTAGCCGCCTCCGCCTTTTTATGCGTTGGTTTTCCTCTAAAAGGGGTATCAGTCTTACTTGACTACAGCCCTCGGGAGGGGAGCATAGCTTGTCTTGATTACATCTGCAAAGAGGACCCTGTTTCAAAAGATAACATGTGGAGAACTTAGGACTTTGACATAGCTTTTGGTAGTAGGTTCATTCAATAACTGTTAAAATTCAATAGCTTTTACAGAGTCCATGCAGCCTAAATTGTAGCTATTTAGAGAATGTGACATACCCCTATCGAAAACCCAGGGTTGTTCATGTGCATAAGCCAAGCCTTTGTCGGTTGATTTTTGCCACTTCAGAACTTGTGGATGAATTATTCTTCTCTATTGAGTGTTACTGTGTCTGCATTAGGGAAGTATTAATTCTAGTTTGTTAGAGATTTTGGAGTATTCTGACATCTTGCCCTCCCGTCTAGCTCTGGGACATTTATATATCTGAGAGTGTGCCGCCAGTCACCTGATGTGTAGGGCACAGTTTTTGGTTTTTTCTATTTTCATTTTTTTTTAAACACACTGGCTGAGGACCAGACCTTTTAGGATGCCCTCGGAGGCTTTGCTCTGTGTTAACCAAACACTGGTTCCATGAGTTAGCCGCTTCTCCACCAAATTTCACCTTTCCTGATCCCATCACGTGACTCGCGGGCACATAATTTCTGTGTATTTAGTGCAAGTAAAGCATTCTCCTCTTTCTCACCACTTCCCAAATAGAGCCAGCATCCAGTGCACATGGCTGGGCTGTTAAGGAATCCACTGGTTGTTTTCCAGGGAGACACGAGCACATGTCTTTCTACCCAAGAGAGGGCACAGATGACACACCGCGGAACCATTAGGTTTACTGAGATCATTTACAGAAGAAGTATCATCCCACCCCAGTATGGCTGACGAAACAAAACATTGCAAGTTGCTCCTGGTGCTCCTGAACAATTTACAGGCAGCTCTGCTATGGCATGGCCTCACTTCCGCTACGCACTGCCTGTACAGCATTGTGGGGTGACCCCTTGTGAGTGCCGAGTCTCCTTAGCTTTGAGTCTTAGGGGCTGCGTCCTCCCTCCAGGAGGGAGTAATTCCCATTTGGAGGAAACAGCCACATACTGGTGCTTGATGGCTTCCCAAGTCTCTCTAGTTTTTCAGAACTTGGCTTTCAGTCAGTTTTCACTTTCCTAGCTCCTTATGTCTAGTATCTTGGGAGTTCTTTGTTCTTTCGAAGAATCTCGCATTTTACAGCCCATGCTTACCTGTCCTGTTGTGCAACATCGACCAAGACTGTGGAAATTCTTATGACTGGGTCAAACAGTAGATAAGCATTGGCCAAATGGTTATTACATACAGCCCCGTCCCTTGACACGTACAACCAGAACACCTACCGGGAAGTGCCGTGAATCTGAGGTACAGAGAGTGTGAGCCTAGCACCTTCATCTAGGTTGTGGCAGTGGAGTGCAGCCGACACAGAAGTTATGGTAGAGCATCCGCTCCGCTTCCGCTGCGTTCTTTCAGACAAAGCTAATTTCTCTCTGCCTTTCTTACGGTGCAAGCTTCTGAGCCCTTGTGGCTCCACCCCTGTGTCTTTGAAATGCTTGCTCATCTTTATCTGCAGCATCTAAGGACAATGTGGTTCAGGGACAAACCTGTGGGTAATCAATATGGGAGCCTTATTTATCCCTCTCCTTCAGCTCGGCTCTTGGAGCTGCAACTATTGTCACAAGGGACCTTTGGAGCTGAGTAAATTGAAAGACGTCAAGCTGCTGGCTGGCGTTCCCTTATGTAGACCAAGTGTGCCCTTCACCGTGATGCGTTTATACCGTAGTCCCTCCACATTTGTCAGAAGTGAAATAAGGAAGGTAGGTGCTGTTTCCCTCTTCTGTCTCTTCTCAGCCTGGCGTTACTGGACTGCGGGCCAGTGGAGCATCGCTGTCCTCCCAAAGGATCAAGCGTGCTTGGTAATCAATACACTGAGGCCACGTTTTGTAACCCGGCCAGCTTGAGTGTAAGTCCAAGAAACGTCCAGTTTGACTCTGATGCTTTGGGCTTGTGGCAGAGTCAGTTACGTTGAGGTAATTTCGCATTCTGTCCTGAGGGTTTCAGAAAACACGCTTGCCTTAGGCCTCTGTCCTTCTGCCCTGCTTTGAATGAAGTGGGCATTTATGGCTTTCAGTGTTGGAGTTGTGAACAGCCAGTTTCTGTAGCCTCTGACTGGTTGCATGCACGTGTCTGTCTCTGTGTGTGTGTGTCTGTCTCTCTTAAGATTTTCTACTTTGCTTTATTCTTTTTTAAGTACAACATATTAGAGCTATTTAAAAGGAGTTGTCTAGGCTTTTCCCAGGCCCCAACTCTGTAATTTTCTTTTTGTTACTAATTTTTTATTTCATGTTAAACTCCTAAATTGCTTTAATTCCTATGATCCTACAAGCTAAATTAGGATAAAATTCCACCCATATCTATTTTCCAAGACAACATGTAGGAGTTCTCATCTCTCGTTGTCAATTCTTTCACACACACACACTTCTTTCTCTTTGGTACCAAGCACACTTTCATTGGAAAAAATTATATTGCCTGTTTATGTTTTATGTATTCAACCAATATATGTTGAATATTTATGTGTAATATGCAAAGAAAACTGTGCTTTAAAAGTAACAAAAATGACAGGTCTGTTCTTTCTCAACATATTGCAATATAGGGTCACATTAATATTTTGGTAAGAAAGTACTCTAGGTTGTTGTAATTGGGATCCTTATTTGGAGGGGAAGTGGAGGAAAAGCCATTATGGACCAAACTGTGTCTTCTGTGAGGTAGGTATTGTTGGCTTTTTAATAGATGCTACCAAAAATGTCCCAGAGCTGGTCATTGGCTGCATTAGAACTTGAGGCCACATCTCCATAACTGCCTTCTGTCTGTTATAACCAAGTTTTCCTTATGGTAAATTGCTATATAAGGTGAGACTATCAAGGCAGCAGAAGAAATACATTATAGATTTTTGTGGAAGAAGAAAACAGTTTAAAAAAATAATCGTAATGGATATATCAATCCAGAGATAAAAGATTGCCTTCTAGAGTCAAGTTGTCTTTGCATTGTGACTTGCATATTAATCAGAGTATGAGACTTTGAGATCAGTTGCATGACATACACTTAGAAAACGTCCTTGGTTCTATTTCATTTGGGAACAGAAATTTGGGTCCAAGCATCTGTAACTGTAAAGAACTGCAGTATAGTGACTTACATAAATAGTGTCAGGATGTATGTGAGCATCGGTGTCCCGTGTGCTCTTGAGAAACTGCTTGAGTTTGGTTGCCAGTTGTGATAGAATTTATTCTAAACTGCAGCCATAAATCCATGCTGTAAATCCAAGTTTCTATAATGCTTTTAGAGGAGAGGCTACATTTTTTATAGAATATCCCCCTTGCCCGTGAGCATCTTTGCTGCTCTTTAACAAGATAGTTTAGTGTTTCTATACACTTTTTATTTCCAGCTGGATATGGTGTGATCAGTACTGGTTTCATGGAGGAAAGTTGATGGCAATGGTTTATTAGTTTATTAGCTCCAAAATCTGGAGAAAAACGATTTGATTTCATTCGAATGTATAGGATGTATTTATCTTTTGGTGTTCAGAAGAAACAGGTGTGTAGGTCTACGGTCTATGTTACCTCTTGGAAAACAAGTGTGGCGTGGCTGTTGGTCCCAGAATCTCTGTGATGTCTCCCGTCAGCTCACCGGCCGCAAGACAGCCAGACTAGCTGCCCCTGAGACCACATGACAATAAGCTGAATTCTGCGATTCATCCCAGCCTGCAGGCTCTGGGCTGAAATCCCTGACTTCTCCAGTTCAGAAACATGAACTTGAGGGTCGCCTTCTCTGTCTTCTGAATTCATGACAAGCCCCTGGCTCTCTCAGAAGACACCTGGGACTGTTTTTCTCAGAAGTTTAATTGAGCATTTAAGGTTCCTCCAGAGAAGCCATTTGTCTTAAGTCTCTGCTGGCCCCTGGAAACCCCCGGCTCTCATCAGTCATCCATACTAATTTTTAAGCATACAAAGCAAATTAAAGACGTGGCTCTCCTTGCGAGTCTCGGGCATAAAGTTTTTCATGAATCTTGCTAAAATCTTGCTTTTGCCATTTAATTCTAGAGTTGAAAAGTCTGTTCTCTTCCTCTGGAAGGCAGGCCACTCCAGGACCTTTCCGTCCTTGATTTCTGTTGTTCTCTGATAGGCTTGCAGGAAACATATTCAGTGTTCATGGTTCTTCCTAGGCTGCCCCTGGATTTCTGTGCTCCCCAAAGGCCAGCATGCTCAGCCTGACATTCCTTCTGTATTTATGCCTTCTTTGTTTAGGATTCTGCAGACAAGATCTTTGGATTTTTATCTTGGTACTGAGGTGGTTTTGTCCTGAAAAGTCCTCCCAACCCTCAAAGGGCTGTCCCCTTCATAGTTGATCTGGCATCTTATACATTTTTCATAGGCCTTGCGTGGTGAAGGTCACACTGGGGCATGCTATGAATACCGGTGAGTCGCGTTCTTGATCTGATCTCTCCTTTGGTGCTACGCTAGTCTTTGCTGTGATCGGCTGGCCTTCCGCACCAGGGCTTCAGTTGCGGCTGACCTTAAGGTCTGCAGTTGCTTTTCTTGCCAAGCGTTTGTCTTCGGGAAACTCTGGCCTTGTCTCCGGTTGTGTAAGACCCAGGTCCCTGTGCTGCATATAAACCACCACCCCTTGGAGCCATACAGCACACAGAGATGGGGTGATTATCTGAGTTTGGCTAAAAAAAAATAATGAAACATCTTTATACATGCTTAATATTTTCATGTCCTAGACCACTTTTCTGGAAACCATGAACATTGTCGGCATGAAACATAAAGTCTTAGAAAATCTGTTTGAACTTGATTACCTAATTGAAAAATTTCACATCTTGTACCTCACCTTTAAATCCTACTATTTCCTTTGCTCAACAGAGAAAATATTAACCAATTCAATTATTTGGGGCAGTGGGGATTTAGAATAGTGTGGGCAAATCACTCCCCCTTGCTTACTAACAGACTTTGCTGCTAAGCGGAGGTCGTTTGGACCCTGTTTTCCTTTTTCTGGCCAAGCACAAAGTTCGATGAGCTAAAGCAAATTTTAGGAAATCCCCCTTTCCTGAGAGGCCCTTGGCAAGACATAGCAACAGAAAGGGTGAACTAGAAAACTCCCCTCTTCAGCATCGTCTCTGTGCCCGTCAGGGTAGGAATGAGGTTATGGTTTTGGGGGGGTCAGGCACTAGCTGTAGGTGTGCACTCAGAAGATCTGAGTGTGAAGATAAGTTTGGGTTTTTTACTGTTTTGTTTTTAAAATTTTTTATAGTGTATTTACCTTTATTTTGTGTGCTTTGGTGTGAAGGTGTCAGATCCCCTGGAACTGGGTTTTCAGACAGTTGTGAGCTGCCATGTGGGTGCTGGGAATTGAACCTGGGTCCTTGGGAAGAGCAGTCAGTGCTCTTAACCACTGGGCCATCTCTCCAGCCCCTTGTTTTGTTTTTTTTTGAGAAAAGCAATCAAAAATCTGTGTAGCCCTGACTGTCCTGTGACTCAGTTTGTAGGTTGAGGCCTCCTTGGAACTCAGAGATCTGTCTAACTTCTACCTCCCAAGTGTAGTAAGTTTGTATTTGTATATGAGTTTTTTTTCCTTTTCCTCTAAAAATTCCAAAATAACAAGAATGTATTTGATTGACAGTCCCCAGATTTGCTCCCATGGGATTGATCCATGAATTATTTCTTGTAAACTTTGAGATTAGTTGTCCTTTCTCTCGCTGATATATTTTATTGGATGTTTTATCCCAAGGTAGGCCAGCGTGACCTCTTTCTGAATGTCATCAGCGTCAGTCCCAGAGACATTAGTGGTGACAGTCTGCCCTTTACTCATCGAAAGCACGCAACTCAACAGTGGAATTGCTTTGAACCTATCTGTGGTTGGTGACCCACGTTTCTGTAATTGTCAGCACACGTGGCCTTTAAACTCCAAAGCAAACTTCCTGCCCTGGATCTTCGGTACTTATTAGCTGTGTGGCCCTGAGTGGACTCAGTCTTTTCCTAAGTTTCACATTTGTAGAGTAGAAGTTATATACCACCTACTCAAGAGGAAACGGTTGTTGGGAAGATTAAATTATGAGTCCATCACTCAACAGCCCGTGCCACAAAGTCAGAACTGTATTAATATAAAGTATTAATATAAAGTAATGTCTTTGATGCCCCGCCCTGATTTAACTGACTAAGTCATCAGCTTCAATGTTTTTAAGTAGTTTTTCCTCACTCCATACTACCTGTCCTTCTTGATATCTGTTATCTATATCGTCACCTCATCTCTCATTGTTCTTAAGGAGCGTTCCTGAGTTTAAAGTAAACATAAACCATTCTCCTGTATTCATGAGCAGTGTTTGGCTTTTCTCAAATGTAATGCATCTATTTTTTTTTGTTAACATTATAAGCACACATTACTTGTAACTGTTGTTTAATGTGCTTATTGCTTTTGCAGCTTTAATAGTGTCCATAGTGTATCCCAAGTCTAGCATGAACACGGCCAAGTAGTACCTTAAACTTGAAATGACCAGTGTGTTGAGATAACATATCAACCAAGATCGCCATCTGTTGGTGGTGGTTGGTGTAGACGCATCTCTTCCAAGCCCTAGCATATGTTAACTGGGGAAAGGGGATGGGAAGCGGGGAGGGAAAGAGTGTGTGTGCGTAGGATTGCACATCCATCGCTTACAACCTGTAGGGAAGTGCACCACCATTCAGATCTAGGACTTTGGGTGATTTTAGTTTTGTCAGCCTAATATCTGTGCTCTAATTCCAGTAGTCTGTATTGATTTTGTGATTAGAAGAAACTAAAAAGAAAGCTATAATTTAAAAGGGAAAGAGCTATGGGAACAGAAGATCATTTTTTTTAAATTAAAACTAAAATATATTTGCTTTTAGTCATAAGTGGAAATGGGAGAGAAAGGAATAAAGGTATATGCAAACTAAAGAATGTCCAGTACATTCTAAGCAGCTCTTCAGCTTTGTCCACATGAGCAAGCCGGTCTCTGTGAATTTTTGCTTGTTATCCTCTCCCTTTGAAATTCTAATTATCCTGCAGTCGTCACGTCTCTTAATTACTCTTTATCCCTTTACTGCCAGTGCTTCCTCTGGAGTGGATTAGCTACTCTTAGCAGAGAGCATCCTAATCAGGGCAGCGAGGGCTGTGGTCTGAACCTTGCTACTTTGAAGCTGGATAAAACCTGGAGAATCCACATTGGCACAGTAGCTTCCCCAGCCCTGCGCCTTGCATTCTTCTTAGAGTCTGCATTCTACCAGTCAAGAGCCCCTTAATTTTTTTTTTTTAAGCAAATTAAGCTAAGCTGCAAATGGAAAACAAGTACTGAACACTTTATAAAGTTGTACCCAACCCTCTGTTAATCTTGCGGGCACTGGTGATTGACAGTAGATTTACATAAGTTCTAATTACCTGTAACATCTCCTCCCCATTATTAAATCTGACTCCAAGTAAAGCTACCAGGGCAGCAGTGACCATTTCGCATTATGCTCAGAGTGAACAATGTGGAGGCTTTAATGAAACCCCTTAGCACCCCTCACTGGCTCCAAATCATCACCTCCCTGTGTGCGGGAAGCCAGCAGCATGGAGTAGAGCCTTTCCACCTCTCAGTGAAATCATGGTCTCTCAGTCCAGGCCCGAGCTGACGAAAGCCGCGGTGGGAAGGCAAACTGATAAATTTCAGAAACGCCTCTTCTGTTCCTTTCCTCTTTGTAAGACTCAAGCCATGCATTTGTTTCAGGTTAGAACAACCAAAACTGCTGCCCTTGGAAAAAAGAGAAATCTGTGCCGGTATCGAAATGGAAGGGGCCGTCAAGTCCGTCCGTCCATCTGTTGTACCCACCCCAGTCTTCTTTTATTGCTTGAACTAATGAAGGACAGACTGCTTCTTACAACTTCAAAAATCTGTTGCAATGAAAACTTAGATACTGTGCATTTTTTGAACTTTGGAAATTTGGGCAATGTTTTAGACTCAAACCGTGATTTTTTTTTTTTAACCATTTACAATGATGGAAGCCATAACAGATTGTGAAGGTAACATGTATGTAAGACACCACACATAGCCTCATCATTGTTCATGGCACAGCTTTAAAAGTATAAGTAGGAATTTGGTAAGTGTAATCCCCTTTATTATTTCTTTAGTGAATCAGACAATTAGGGCTGGCTTCTGGGAAAAAAGATTTGGGCAGGCCCTTTGGGATCAAGATGGGTAAGCTGGAGTAAACGGGCTGATGGGATGGACGTGTCTGGAATGGTGTTTGAGGTAAATCTGCGCACAGACTGGTCCTCTCAAAAGGACTGGTGTAGGCCAGAGGACCAGTGCTTTTTATATAAGTCTAGACAGCACAGGGAAGGAAGGGAGATTTGGGGAGCAGCAGAGACAGAGCTCAGCAGGGTTCATTCAGAAATGACTGCATTGATATGGTTCCAGGTAATCTGAGCTTGGTGGAAGATTGGGAGAGAAAAAGTATTATTGAATAAAGATACAGGGAGGAGATGGAGTATGTGTTTGGGGTGCTTCGACAACAGAATTTTGAAAGTGGTGCCCATGAGGTGATTTTTTAGCTAAATACTATCTTAATGAAATATTAAGACTTTTAAGTAGAAAAAGAAAGAGGCAAAGACATAAAAGCTCTCACAGAAGTTGTGTGTGCAAAAAAAAAGTCAGGAAAGAGAATTGGCGTTTTAAAAAGTTAATTAAACCTTCATCTCTGGGTAAATGCCCAGATAAAGGCAGGGTTGAGGATCAAAAGCTAAGTGTAAAGAGAGAGGTAAGGAAGTGGAATGGAAGCTCCAGTGGGCCGCTGAGATGGAAGGCGAGCCACCCCTGTGGGGACCAGTTCCCACGACAAAGAGAAGTGCCCACCGTGTAGGCGTGGGAGCAAGCGCCAGTGTCAGGAACACTAGAGAAGAAAGAGTTCAGTGGGGCAGGGATGTGGTGTGGCCTGAGTGGCCTCTTCATGTCGCCCTACATCTCTGTGTCCTTGAGCAGCAGCAGAGGGGACAGTGCCAACTCCTGACCTTCTCCTAAATGTCCTACTGTTTGGCCAACAAAAAGCCGTCTCTCTGAGACCTCAGGCATAGTATCGTAACTTAAGTGACTTTCAGTCCCCTTACTCGAAGCTGGAGTCATACCAACTGTTCCCTGCTTTTGGAAATGAGTGGGTGACAAAATCTAAGAAATGCTTTCATCGAAGACTGCAGATGGGAGAATGCTAGGAAGGAGCCACGAAGCCTGTGACCTTGCACGTTGAGGAGCTGCTAAAGGGTCATCTTCATGTCCTTGTTTGGTGTTGGCATTTGTGCTTCCGTAGATCTATTTTTTTGTAAACATGGTGATCCAAGTTGATGTTATTATAAATGCTCAGTGCTTCTTCGGGGAATTGAAGGTGCTTGTGCTTCATTATGCCTCTTAGATGTAGTTATCACTGGAACCTTAAATTATCTTTCCTTTCATGCCTAGTTAGAGCTCATTTGACTGCATGATTAGACAGAGGAAGGAAGAGAGTTAAATGGCCAGGAGAGGTGACTCATGCTGTCTGTTTCTTCCAGACAAATGTATATCAGCCACTTTTAATGTACAAGTATAAGTATATTATATTCAGAGTGGTGTAAAACGGGATGTATATTTCTTAGATCGCCAAACACACTTAAGGTACTTGAGGTTCTTCTTCTCTCCCTCCACAGTGCCTCTGTGCATTTGTGACAGGCTAGACAAGTACTCAGCCACTTGGCCTCATCCCCAGCACTAAAACTCATTCCGTCTTTCAATTCTCAAAAGTCAATCATGAGAAAGGCATAAGAGAACATGTTTAAAATCTTGTAAATTAACCATCAGGAAAGTGGAAGTTTAGAACTTAACTATGTAGATGTGAGGAAATTTGGGCCCCAGATTCATGAAATATATCCTGCATATTTCTCTTGTTTGCTGTGATTTTTTAAAAAAAAATGCAAATACTATTTTTTAAACTTTTCCCTGAGTCGTTAGAAAACAAGCGTAGGTAACAGCCCCTCTTCAGGGTCTGCACCAAGAGAGAATGGAGTTAATATCCACATGTGTGTATGAATTACATTTAACTAAATCAGAACAGTTTGCGTTTTTCCTTGCTTTATTTATTAAAATACACATGAAATGTCACTGCATTTCCTCTCCCCAATTTCTATGACACCGTAATAAATTTAACCACATTTCTTATGCACACAATCATTGCATTAGTGATTAACCCCTGTTCAGTTTCATAATCACACACACACACGCTAACTCTCACCGTGGTAGTAATACCCTAGTTATTACTGAGTTCAAAAGTGATCTTAGTAACAAGTCTTTGGCCAAAGAAATGAAAAGCCTAGCTTACCTATCTTCCCTTATCTTTTAAGTTTGTTAAGCATAATATATATACAACTGTCTCCCAGCCTGTGACCACACAGCACTGTTCACCGAGCCAGAATGAATAGAAAAATACAACAGCTTCTTTTGCTGTCTGTGTTTCATAAAAGCTATGTGGGTCGTCGAACTTTAATAGATCTGTGGCCTTGTATTTGGCTTTGTAGTTGACCACAGACATAATGTTACCAGAATGAGGGAAAAATTGTATAGAGTGTACAGTTATTTTTTTTTCCCTGAAGATTGTCAGGAGAGTACCTGTTCTTCAAAGCTAAACATCAGACTTAATAGGGAGCTTCAAAGGCAGATCCCGGCCATTCCATTTTTTAGTTTAAAGTTCAGAATTCTCATTGCGTGCCCCTTAGTAAAGAACATTTTGTACTTTAAAGTTTGCAGATGTTTGAAAAAAATATGTGTGTTCTTTGGACTTGGACATGAATAGGAGTTCCTTATGACTTCTTCTTGTTCCCTTTTGTTTTAGATATGGAAAAATCGTCTCCACGAAGGCAATTTTGGATAAGACAACCAACAAGTGCAAAGGTATGTTTCTGTGGGCAGTCATTTCCTCTGCCATAGCCTTAGAAAGATCTTAAGTTTCACAACTAACCTCATGGTGTTAAAAAGAAAAGCAGGCCTCATATGTCACTCAGTTTCTGTCTTGCACAATATCAGCATATTGCTTACGTTTGTTTTGTCCCTAGTTGAGTTTTGGCTGGAAACCCCACAACTAGCAATTTGCCAGAATCCTGGCTTTGGCGCCAGTAGAGTTAACATGTAAAATACAAGTTGGCATTTAGCCCCTGCCTCTAAAAGGGGGAGTCGGGCTAGAGAATAGCTTTTCTTTCCTGAGCCCGGGGAGATTAGAGCTGCTTACTGGAGACCATTGGACTGTACCAAAGAACTGAAAAGATTACATATTGTGTAAATTGGCTCTATTAATTAGAATAGAGTAGTTTTAAGCAGTACTTAATTACATGTTTCAATACTCCCGATTGTTCTCCCCTGAATGCCTGTTGACAGTATTGGCGGCAGGGAGGAGAGAACCATTTTCACTGACCAAATTGTAACATGGAGGGGAGGTCACGCGCCCCTTTGAAATATGCTGCTGCATTAATTTGATGCACTGACCTTCAGTTTTCCATGCAATTAGGATGAGCTCATCCAGCTCCTTGAGCGGCACGTGAAAGCGTCCAGAGCAGGGCGGTGCAGATGCTCTGCGCATCTGACTTTTAATGATCCAGCATCTTAACAATAGGCATGTGATTTCTAGGAACATGGAAGAATGGAGTCAGCTGACTTTGACTCTAACTACTGACCCCAGGAATTGAAGGAGGGTTGACAGGAATAGGCAGAAAAGGAAAATCCCCTCATTAATTAGACCCCAGTTTCTCAAGTAGTGTTGATGGGGCCTTGGCTTAACCCTGAAAAAGGCAGCGAACGTAAGTGAAGCCTAGGGTGAGGCCTCCCCTTGTAAGCCAGTCCTTTCCTTTAATCTAGACTTGAAGTGGTCCATTGTAGTCGCCCCTCTTCAAAGTGCCTAGATTTAAAGGAGCTATTGTGGCAAATATCTAAGCCCATGTTTAATCAACATGGCACATTAAGGCAGTTTTGCCTTAGGACAGTGAATAGAGTGTGCTTTATGTAGAGTGGTACCCAATGAATATTTAAAATGAATTAAGCTGGAGAGAGTCAAATGCATGCGGAAATGCATGCACTTAGTTGCCAAGATTAGTCTTATTTAGCATCAATAAATAATTTGGGAGATCAGTCACACACACACACACACACACACACACGTCTTTTGGTTTTATGGAGAAAAACAGGCTCTTGCCAAACACAAAGCAGGAAGCCGATCTCAAAAGTGAACTTCAAACCGGGAGAGAAATCACAGTGGGTAAATGGTTTTAGTCTACCCTTCCTCCCTCCCTTTTTCCTCACTCCAAAGGAATCTGATGTGGCAAAGCTGTGAGGTGGAGTTGGGGAGAGCCCCTCCTCCCAGCAGAACTCTCCCGTGCCAGACTGACAGGTACTGCTCTGTGCTCTTCTCCAGCGGCTGCCTCTTACTAGAAGCCAGAATTCTACCCTGTTCATTGTGATCTGGGCAAGAGCATGAGTGAAAAGAAAGAACGGGCAATCTCACACTACCGAACACGAAACTGCATGGTTGGAAAGTGGCCACAGACAAACTGGAGAGATTAATGAGGCTTCCAAACAAAAGAGAAGGTGATTCAGTGCTGATGGTCAATCCAGAGAGTCTCCTGGATCCCTTCCCAGCAAGCGGGTCTTGGAAGACACTACCCTGTTGGGTTAGGCATGGCCCTTTCCAAGATTCTTGGTCTCGTTAGCCTTTGGGATATGCATCAGCAGTTGCGTAGGGGATAGAGTATGGGGTGGGAGCAGAGAGGTGGTCCAGAGTGGGTTTATAAAGTTATGCAAGCCAGAGTGAGTTTGCAGGATGAGGAAGTAATGTTGAGACACAGAAGAAGTAACAGTTTGGTTTGTAATAGAGCTGGACAATGTGCCACCTACAGTAACTTGCTGTGGTTGGTATAGACATATAGATATAGAGATATAGATATAGATATAGATAGATAGGTGGATATAGATGTGGATATAGATATGTGTGTGGAGAGTTTTTCACATAAGATAGTCTGAGTAGCTATAGATGAATTAATACAGAAGAGACACATAGAGAATTACATAATCGAGAAACACTATATTAAATACAATTTTTAGAGATTGAATTTATTTAGGTATTACATACATGACACCAAGAGATCTTAGAAGGTCATGAGACTTTTTCACAGACTTATTTGGGACCCTCTATTTTGGCCAAAGTTAAGTTGAAGAAAATGTTAACTCTAAAATAAGCTACATTATTTGTTGAAGACTGTTTTTATTTTATATTTCAATTTTTGTCAAAATTTAGCAAGCAGAAGGCTTTTAAGCATTTACCAGTAATGTCAAAGGCAGGGTAGGACAGAAAAGCCCACAAAGGCTTGACTCTCAGAAACTGCTTTTAGATGAGAGCGTGGATTACATTGACACATAAGAAAACCGTGGGTGAGGGTAAATCAGGCTGGTGAAGTGAGGACAGAAAAAGCCATTTTTATCCCCAAACGAGCCTGTGTTTGGTAGAAACCAAAGCAGACATGCAGACCACAACTCTGCCTGTGTTCAGTCGTCTGACAGTGAGGGCAGACTTCAGTAAGCAAGATGAATATGACCACTGGCGTTCCCGGGACCTGATGACAATCTTCTAGCATCATCAGTGAGCAAACCTACATGTCACTTCGTGAGCCCCACCTTCAAAGACAGCTGCATCTCTGTTTATACACAAGAGCAAATTAATTCTATAGATTCTGCATAAAATTTTATAGGTCTTAAATTTACGGATAAATGGACAGCACACAGTTGCATGATTTCCTGTTTTATTTATCTTCAGAATAGGATTCAACCAAGACCAGAAACGTGTGCTTACAATGACTGAGTGCAACAAGTGTGTGTTTCTCTTATTAAGACAATAAAACAAAGAACAGTCCTATTACATGAGCAGGACTGTACAATAGATAGCATCATAGCAGAGATGTTCTGCTTAGTGTAATGTGTTGGCGGTGGCAGAATTGGTAAAAGGGAGTGTCTTTTGTTTGTTTGTTTGTTTATACTCTATATGGAGTTGTATGAGAAAGACCAAGGCAGAGCTTGCCTGAGAATCTAAGCATGATGCCTATTAGCATAAGCCCCAAGTATGTCCCACCTGCCTTCTACCGGGGCAGTTAAGGAGCACTGTATGCTTTAGCTGGCCTTTTTCTTCCCAGCCTGGTTGTTCCCGTGCTGGCTAAATCAAATCCAGCCTCTCTCAGTCCAGTTCTGAGTACTATAAAGAAGCTGCTGCTTGTTTTAGCTTCCTTGTCTACATCTCCTGAAATGTCTGCTTCTGTAACTGATGCCTTGTTCCACTCAACTTCCTTTGCAAACAACCAGGGTTTGAGGGTGATGCTGCAGCATGGTGGTTGTTTCTGTTTGACTTCGCCGTGGTGTGCTTTGTCACTGTGACCCAGTACAGTGCTCTCAAAATTACTGTTTCCTCGTCAATTCTGAATATTGACAGTAGGCCTGGCTCCTCTGCTTCACAACCTACTAAATAGTGCCATGCTTTTTCGAATAATACTTATTAAGATTAATTTTAGAGCCAGGTGTGTACTCATGAGGCTGAGGTCCCAGGTAGCAAGACCTCACCTCAAGCAAAAATTTTAAAATATAAATGCATGTGCGTTGATGTATACACATGTATGCACACAAGTATAATAGAGATATATGCCTATATAAAAATCAGATTTCATGTGACGAGTTCAGAGAAAAGGTGGTATTTGGCTGGGCGCCTGGCTAGTCTTTTACATTGCACTAAAGATGCTGACCCATTCCTCAGTGTATGACGAGGGCGCAACATCCGCAATGACTTCCATGCAGCGATTTCTGGTGCATCTGCGAGCGTCGTGGGCTGTTGGCGCTGCTGCAACAGTTCTTCCCGCTAGTCTGCACTGCTGGTGCCGTCCGTGTGCTTACTTTGAATGCCCCCCACCTCAGCCCTCCACCCCTCACTTCCTGTCTTGATT
Source organism: Myodes glareolus (assembly GCF_982192425.1). Lineage (NCBI taxonomy): Eukaryota > Metazoa > Chordata > Mammalia > Rodentia > Cricetidae > Myodes > Myodes glareolus. The sequence continues at coordinate 42,699,610 of NC_142046.1, read as the reverse complement.
TATTGTGTCCTGGACCATAGATGGGGAGCTCATTGACAGTGTGCACACCACAGGTGGATGCGCACTGAAGAGCGGCCTTCCTAGGGGTGTTCTGCTGGATTGCTTACCGTCTTCAGTCTTTACACAGACATGGCGGAAGTCTCTGTTTCAGGGAGCTGGAGGCATTCTCAGCCTCTCCTTTGTTTTGAAGGGAGCTAATGTTACTTTAGGTAACTGAGCACTTTTAACTTGGTACTAAACTTGAGATCATCTTTTAGTAGCAAATGGTCATACTTGTTTTAACTTAGAAAACTAAGGGATAGTCTGTAGAATACATAACTTTTGCTCCTGTCACTTTTGAGCTCAGTTATTTAACTCCATATATATATATATATATATATATATCCTTTAAAAGATTTTTTTTTGAAGCTGTCTCTCACAGCAACCCCAATGCCCCTCCCTCCCTCCCTCCCTCCATTTATTTATTTATTTATTTTTACCTTGATTAGCAACTTAAATGTCAGGTGTTTTCCAGCTCAACTCTAGGACACCTTAGAAGATCTTTAAGAAGACAAAGCTCAAGTCCCCACCCCTCACCCTACACACACTTTAAAGGATGCTCTGAAGGACCGAGGAAGCCACTGACCATAGACACATCTACTTCTACCGCCCATATCAGAACCAGGATGAAGTCCTTTTGTTTGTTTGTTCTTAACACTTTATATACTCAAAAGGTCATGGCTTAAGAAGAGTATCTTTTGCATTTCAGGTTATGGTTTTGTTGACTTCGACAGCCCTGCAGCAGCTCAGAAAGCAGTCTCTGCCCTGAAGGCTAGTGGAGTCCAAGCCCAGATGGCAAAGGTGAGTGGAGTCTGTGTTCCCGAAGGTTGCCACTCCTCTGTCCCTCCGAACACTGCCACACACCCAGGCATCCTCAGCAATAGCAATTATTCAGAGACTTTCTTCCTTGTAGTCTAAAGGAGGCTAGGCAAGTGTGTATACTTTACATAGTAAAGTATATAACCCCATAAGTAAATCCAGAAATAGCACCAAATTTTCTTAGATAATTAGAATTCCAGAAGGCTTTAAAAATCTATAGTTTTCTGAAGATAGAACTTAACAGTTCTTTGTACAAAGAACTAATTTGTTTTAGGCACACCTCGAAGAGAAGGTAATGGATATATATGTCTCAAAGGCAGAATGAGCAGTATTTGGGGAAAGGAGGGAGCCAAAAGAGAGAAGGAATGGGGCAAGTAAATGAGAACAAAATATAATGAGTATGTATAGAAATGTCACAGTGACACCCATTCCTTTGTATGGTAACCAGAAGATGTATCTAATAAGATATGGATGGAACTGGAAGATGACTGGTTGGTAATGTTGTCATGCAAACATAAGGGCTTGCATTCAGATACCTGGCAGGCATGTAAAAGCCAGACTCAGTGGACTACTTCAGGAATCTCTGTGCTGGACAGGGAACAGGAGGATGTTACAGACTTGCTATCCAGCCAGTCTAGCTGAATTGAGGAACTGCAGGTTCAGCAAGAGACCCTGTCAAAAACTAAGGTGGAGAGCGATTGAGAAAGTCCTCTCATGCAAACCTCCAGCCTCCACACACAGACGCACACAGTTAAAGATCCAAAAGGTAATTGTGCGTAGCGTACAGTAAATTTGAAGTGATATATAACTGACTCACACCTGGGTTTATACAAATGGAAGGTTGGAGGTAAATGTACGCCATAGATGCTGTTTTACCTCTAGTAGCCAGATGATTTTTGCATCCTGACTATTTATGTAATATGAACCTATCCTTTGGTAGTTTTATGTGGACTTCATTCAAGACTTATTTCTGGTGAACTTTAAGCATTCTAGCTGAGGAATATTGTTGAAATGTTCCTCCAAGTGAGGAGTATGCCTAAAAGTGTTCAAGGGCTATAAAACGGAGGCCATATGTTTCCTGCTTCATAAGCATTCTACCACAGTCTGCCTGGGTTTTAATTACTGTAAGACATAATGCTTTTTCCCGGAATTGTGTTCTCTTTGCTAGTTTCCTTGGAAAGTTAGAAAGCGAGAATCCAAGAAGGCCATCCTTTAGAAATGTGAACGGCGTGGCTGACTAGGCTGTGACTTTCAGATCAGATTCGCTGTCAAAGTCAGGATGTTTCTGGAGATGGCCAGCTGATAAACACGCTCGCTGCCACACCTGAAAACTGGGGTTCAGTCCCTGGAACCAATACAGTAGGGAGGGAGAACTAACTCGTCCAACTTCTCTGGTTGGATGATAAGCATACTATCACACATGTGCACAAACACATCCAAATGTATAAAATGTTGAAAGCCTTAGATGATTTGATGCACTTGGAAGGTTAGTTTAGCATGAACAAAATCTCTCACCCAGAGCCATTACAATCCTAAAGCTGAGAAACTTCAGGTTGTTCTCCGGCTTGCTTTCAATGAGCCTTTTCTTTGTCTTTGAGATAGGATGTCACATATCTCACCTGCTATTTCCTGTGTAGCTGAGGATGACCTTGAACTTCTGATGCTTTCCCTCCACCTCCTGACTACTGGGATTATGGATGTGAGCCACCACATGTAGCTTTCAACTAAGCATATATTTACTAAAACATAGTGAGCATCAGAGGCAACCCTTAAAGCATCGTGCATCTCTTAGGTGCTGTATTCTATAACAGAAATTTTATTTCACATGAAGCACATCTCAGAGTCACTTTAACTAAATCAGTGCATATGTCCTGATTTTTATAGAGCAAATGCAAGCTTGAATGATAGATACCCTTAACCATAGAACCTGTAGTACAGCTATGAAGATAATCCTGTTTTTCTTTTCTACATCTGTTTCTGTGTCAGATGTTTTCAAGCCTAAAATTTGGCAGTTTGTTATTTCCAATCTTCTTTTCAAAAGAGCAGTAGTTTTCTATTATGGGGCTTTATGAAGTGCAGAGGGAAATAACTGGGTACCGTCCTTGGCTACTTCTGAATAGTACCACACAAGATCCCTCCCAGAGGAATGTGCACATGGCCAGGAAAGAAGGCTGACGCAAGCTCAAGGATGATGAGGAAGATGTGTATCACCTGAGAAGACCTGAGAGCTAAGTTAGCTGCTCGCAGCCCTACGGCTGCCCCATAGAAATACTTTGAGTATAAGAATCGGCCCACATAAAGATCTAAGGAATTCACTTTAAGTGAATTCCTAAAGTGATCCTTCCCTATAATCCTCACAGCTTGGCACTGAATTGGCCTTTGGGTGTTCTTCACCTCCAGAGTAGAAGTTAAGACAAACAGAAACCATAAACTGGAAGCATCCCAGTTTTCAGATGATGGCCCGTCATGTGAGCCGTGTCCAGTGTTGGCGCTGAACAACTTTGAGATTGTCAGCACCTTGTGAACACGGGGAGCCTGCTTTGCGCTCCGGTTTGTAGCACGTTTGCTCTGTCCGTGTAATCAGTGTGCGACTGGGCACGGGATAAGCAGGACTGACCCAGAAAACCACAGTTCTGCCCTTCACTCTGTGCATCCTGAGTCACTCTGCGAAGCTCTGCCCTTCTCTTCTGATAATATCCAGGAGAAGTCTAGTGGCTTCTGCAGCGCGTCCCTTCTCTTGAGTTTTCACACCTAAATGCCATAAAATACAGCGTCCCTTTCAGTACATCTACAGCCATCCCTTCTGTACTCATGTTGTCCAGCCTCATTCAATGTGATGTTTAAATGAGAGTCTGCTGCAGGGAGAGCGCCAGTACGTTTCCGATACAGCGTGTAGAATGTGGGGTCATGTGTAGAGGTCCCACAGACTGCCCAGAGCCCTACAAGATATGTGAGCCTTGGCTATTGCTGGTTCCGAGGAGCCATCACAGACTACATTGCAATTATTTGCTGGCAACAGTATTGACTGTTAGGTGATCTGGAAGCGCCATTCTGAAGGTTTCCATCCCAGTGATCATTTATTATATGCCCATGTAGAATGGCATGTGATGAATGGGCCTCGTTACATTGTGGCTAAATCTAATTACATTTTCGAAGATTGGTTGGGGTTGTGACTGGCATGTAGTGTATTATAATTTTTTCTTACTAAAATGATGCAAAATATTTTAACATTTGATTAACATTTTGAAGTTAAACCCTTAAAGAAGAGATTATTAATGTACGATGTGCAGGGCTTATAATTTAAATCCACAGTCCTGTTTCACAGAAATTCTGAGTATCGCGTAACAGTGGTGAAGTTTTCCTTCCTGGGAGTCAGGTCTGCTCCTGGCAGTGTGTTCCTACCCAGCCTCTCTCCGCTCCCTAGCTGTGTTTTCTAACCCTTCAGAGTTGGAGCGCTAGCAGAGAACGGGAAGGTCTCTTGACCTAGCAGTGATGTAATCTGACTTTCTCTCCCAGGAAGCAGGCAGATGTTCTTTCTCATAAAGTGCCCTGGATGCTTTGCTGAGCTCTCTACCCAACCTATCACCCATCCCCCAAGCTAACTGTCATTTTCCTCTGATGAACTCTCTCTCCTTGCCCTCCTAGGCAGCCTTCCTCGGGGAATCTAACTCACTCCAAGACTTCTCTGTGCGGTCCACTTCTTTTGGCTTTTTTAGAGGGGACTTACCACATAGCTTGGGGTGAAGTTTGAGTCCATGATTCTTCCACCTCTGCCTCCTGAGTGTTGGAGTTATTCTCTGTATTACTAAGCCAGCTTCCAGTAAGTCCAAATTCTCATCTACCTTTGCCAACCATCAGTAAGAGAGTAATTACTTCCCAGCCACTCTGGTAGGCCCTTTCAATCCGCTCTCTCCTTTTCTATTGTTCAGCTTTTGAGTCATACATCAACCCACTGTATGCTGTGAGCCCACGGGATCCAGATCAAGCTTTCTGTCAGGTCTGCTCAGAGCCCTGTTGCTTGGCTGCTAATGAGAGGCTAAAAGACTACATGTAGAGGCCCAGAACATGGCTGCCTTTCTCTCCATAGGAATGTCAGTCTCAGCCTCTGTGTCTCCTCCAGACTGATAAGAACTAGATGATCAACCACTCATCCTAATCCAATCATAGCCAGATTCTTGGTCTGGTTTTTTGCTGTGAATCCTGGGAATACCAATACCCATTGTCAAAACTCAATTAGAAAGAAGTCTGTTTTATCAACCTGTTGAAAAAGACAGTGGCCTTTTTAGGGTAACCCCTGCATACCATCCTAGCACCTGTGGTATTAAGCAGGTGCTGTTTGGAAGAAGTCTTTATAGTGTGTTGATTTAAAACAGGCATGGGTATAGGTTGACTGTATAGGTCATATCAGGGATGCAGTCTGAATGCCAGCTCCCAGGAGGGTTAAGAACCAGTCCCATCGAAGGACTTCACAGCTTTCATCTGCAGGGGACATGATTCTCCATCATCTGTGGGAAGGACCGGTGCCGCAGGGTCAGGGTTGCTGGCTCTGTTGTCATTTTGCAGATAAATGTAGTTTTAAATGCCAGCAGATCTTGTGTTCACTACCATTGCAACATGGGTTTAAGCATCTGGTCTTAACTTCATCCTCTTATGCTGATGAACTGAAGGTTATCTGATGCGCTTCTTGCGGGGGCAGGATTTTTATGCAGGATGTTGTAATTCTGGCTTGTGTGGTTGCGCTATAAGGGACAAATCGCTGTTCACTTTCTTACAGTGAGCGAATCAGAATGCTGCATTGTATTAAAAACTCACATATTAAAGTCTTTCACTCTTGTGTAATCTGAAGCAGTACAGGGACACTCAGCTTAGGGAAGGCAGAGCTGTAATGTCGCTTGATACACTGGGTGCCTGGGTTTAGGGATGAGTCCACAGATACTTAAAACTGAATTTCAGAACTGTAACCCTAGAACATTAGAGTAGCTGTTTCTCATTCATGCCCTAAGCCCACAGCCCCGCTCAGTATCTGCCATGTGGTGGGCGTGAAGTATTTGCTTTATTGATTAAAAGTACCAGCTAATTAAAAGAAAAGCCTTTATTCCAAGGTTGGATAGACACTGGGAATTCAGAAAAGGGGTGCTTGGAAAGTATGTCCATGGAATTCCTGGACCCTGTTGAAACTTAACAAACAGAAACAGCTTTGGACCTTTTGGAAAGGCAATGTATGTGAAACATAGCAGATAATTCAAATCTGTATCTTCTTCTCAAGTAAATATTCAGATGATAAGCCAGGTGTGGTGGCTAATGCCTGCAGTCCCAGCATGCAGGAAGTTGAGGCAGGAGAATTGCTATGAGTATGAGGCCAGTCTGAGCTACATAGTAAGTTACTGTCTAGCCTAGGCTGTTCAGATGTGAGACCCTACCTCCAGAAGAAAAAAAAGTCAGATCCTATTAAAAGAAAGACTGGTAACTGACTAAAGAGATGCAAGGCTTGACTCTGAGGCTGTCGCCTGAGGCAGAATGGCTCTTATAGGCCTTTGTCACCTCCTAAGGCTGGCTGGGGGGTCAGCAGACCATCAGGGGTGGCAAGCTTGCACACTTTTCCCGACACATCAGCAGGCAAGTGAGCAGAAGTGCAGTTCCCCTTACCCAGATGCCCGCCATGCTCTGAGTAGTTTGCAGGCACACACCCATCAGCGGCTAGCTGCCGGTGGGTGAACCTCTTTACTACAAGAGAAAACAGACAAAAACAGATGTCTGCTCCTCCTGCCAAGTCCCTTTCTTGCATTTTAGGAACCATTCCACAAGCACAGGGAGGGTTCTGTTAATTTCTTTCAGATGATGACTGAGTGCTTCGCACCATGTGGGACCTCCAAAGCCTGGCTTTTCTACTCAAGTGAGCGTTAGTGCTATTCAGCCCTCTCACAGCCAGTGTGGGACTTCTTTTTCCATGTGTAGAAAAAGCTCCATAACCCCACCTGTACCTGGGGACATAAAGGGGTCCATTGCACCCACTGTTCTTGGCTACCTGTAACTGGCAGGATGACTTTTTTCAGACATGGCAGTTTATTATTCGGACATAATGAAACAGTTAGGATCGTGACTGATTTTAAAGAGACTAAATTAATCTTCATTCAAAACACCACCAATTACTATAAATACTTTATGTCCCATTTCCTGTGAATATATAAAGTAATGAGACTTCATGGGCATTTGGAGGATTTGATTGGGGTTGTGTGTGTGGCTAGTGCAACCAGCCTGGGGTTTCATCCCATTCTTTCGTGTTTTGAGTTTTACATTAACTGCAACGTTGTGGGTACTGTTTGCAGTACAGGTCGACCACACAGAAAGAAAGAATATGTAATACTAGCTGTAGTGGCCATCCCAAATGAGGAAACTTAACTGTCAAGGTTGTTGCTATAGGAAACAAATACCAGAAATCTTTGCAGGCCTGGGACGTGACTCAGCAGTATAGTACCTGCCTATCATTCAAAAGGTTCCTGAGTTCAGATGCCCAGGATATTTTCTAAGTCATAGGAAATAGTCACATATATTTAGTTCATTGTATAGTACTTTTATCAGAATGCTTGATTCCCCCGACACACACAACTCGGTTCAGGTTTTTAAACATTTTAATATTTGGGTGTTTTCCCCCCATATTGTTACACCTTGAAGTTAAATTAAAACTCTATAAAGTATGTATAGCTTTCATTAATATTTATTCCAAAAGCAACTAAGACACATTAGAAAGTACTCATGTCTACTTTATCAAGCCCCCTTTTTAAAAGGCTTGAATGTGTAAAATATTCTGTGAGCTTGCTTGAATGTGTAGTCATTGAAATCTTTATAATCATAATATCAAAACTCTCTAAAGTGTTTGGGTGTGCATTTCTTATATAACACATTTAGGTCATTACAGCATATCTTTGTCTAAAAAGTGTTTTTATGACCTTAAATTAGCCAGCTCCTGCTTCATTCTGAACCTCAGCATGATTTAGGAACCATAATCGTGCCCCTCCCCGACTTGGGTGCCTCTGAAACCTTCTGGTTTTGCAGAGTGTGGCTGTCAGAAGACAGCCCCTTGTTCATCCTCTCCCGGCATGCCTGTGGGAAGGAGACATCCCAAAACATGGCAACTTGTCTCCTAAAGTATCAGTCCTGTAACCGTATCCAGTTCCAGAACGTGTTTCTCTCCAAAGTCAAATCGTTGTAGAAGTTGTAGACGTGTTTAACTCTCACACTGGATGGGGGTAGACACTGAGATAAGAGTCTCACATAAATTAGTCTTTGAAGCCAGACTGGCCTTCAACTTGTAGCAATTCTCCTGTCTCAGCCTCTACTAGCTTTGGATTCATGAACACAAACTCTAAGATAAAGCACAGGGCTTCAAGGAAGTTTTGTAGCCAGGACAAGGCTGTGTGGTCATTTTCTTCAATGTTAGCAAATCCTAGAGTGGGGGAAAAAAATCTAATGCTGTAACTGAGAAAATAAGGCCGCCTCCTTAGGTCGCACCTCGCAGTCTGTCTGCCTCTTGACTTAGCTTGCTATAGATACCCCGTGTTCTCTCAATAGACTTGTCCTTTCACCTTTAAAAGAGTTCATCCCCCCCCCCCCGCAATATATCAAGCCTTTATCACACATGTGTTCTTTCCTCTCTATTGATCAGTAAGCTTCTAGAAGGTGGGGCTGAGGACATAGTTGCTTTGTAGTTAGAGTCTGGGATTCATGGGATACATTGGAAAAGCCCTTCTTCTATGAAGCCGTTTTCAGGGAGCAGCGACTATGCTTGTGTAGGTCTCCACAGGAATGAAGCTTCAGAGACTTGGGCGGTTGGACCCCAAATGAGATGGCTCTTGGAGGAGCTGTGTCATTGACTGGGTGACATTGGTGGGGGCAGCAAGTGAAGTGAAAAGAAAAGGATTAAGGCTTCCTCTCTTACCCCACCTCAGCACCTGAAGACAACCTTATTGTCTTTCCTTGTGCTTTGAAACACTGCATGCACTATTGCCCTACATCTGTTAAATAACTTGCCTCATCTTCAACATTAAAGATAATACATTATCTGACTGACAATAGTATGTTTTGTTCAGTATCAGATAACCCATGGTATCACACTAAACCCTTCTAATCTCGGATAAAAAGCAAAAATGTGTGCTGCTTTGATTTGCTTTGCCCATGAATGGTCCATGAAGGAGATTGTTCAGTTGCTTGGTGTTGGACCTACCCGTAACATACCCTAGAACCTGGATCACCCAGGCTCAGAGCCAGCACTCTTTGCATTTGGACTGATTGTGTATTGCCTTCTTTCTCACCTGGTCTGGGAAGTTCTAAGGGCAGTATTGATTGTCCAGACTTCTGTCCCTTTTAGCTTTAATTCTTGGGAATGTCAGGACAGTTGTCATTCTGTCGGAAACTGAATTGTTCCAGTGGTTTATCCGTCCTCCTCTTCGTTTACGTATGAGGTGCCGGAAGTCAAGCCCAGGGTCCCATGCCAGACAAGAGCTTTAACAGTGAGCTGAAACCCAGCTCTAGATGATTTTAAATCTTAAAAAGACAGACAGGGCACAAAAGGTTAGTGGTTGTTATTGCTTGAAAATTATATAAAAGGAGAGATTTCCTTTCAGGTTTATTTAATGCTAAGTTACATTAGAAAGACTTTGTACAAATGCAAACATATTCAATGCCTCATACATATTTTTAGAACACCGTGTTCTTCAGAAATTGAGGAAACCATAATGAGGATATTATTCTGTTGCCAAAGGCTAAGACATCAATTAATGGCTTTTCCAATAGCACTTCTGAAAGAGAATCAGGTCCTGTGCATCAGTGTGTAAAGATAGAATTGGAGGACTGGGGATACAGTTCTTTGTTAGGACACATGCCTAGGAAACTCAAAGCCCTGTGTTCGTCTCCAAAACTAGAAACGGGGAATGTCAAAGGAAACTTTGAAGTGATGTTTATACCAACCTCAGTTGTATAGGTGAACTTTGACTTAGGCAGAAAATATTCTCGTTGTCAGATGGTCTTGCCCTACTGGTTTGTATGGCACACTCTTCATATGTATACATAGCAGTCCCTGGGTACCACACAGTTCAGTCACGTGTCTTCATATGTGTGCATGGTGTCCCTGGGTGCCACACAGTTCAGTCACGTGTCTTCGGTTCGAGCTCTTTCCAGACTAACAAAGGAAGGCAAATGGTCCGATGCTAGTCTCTTCTCAAACTCAGTGTGCTTGTCAATTAGCTGCACACCTTGTTAAAATTCAGCTCCTGGTTCTGCACGTGCAGTACGGGCCTGGGGTCTACACTTGTAATCCGGTACCCGGCAGGTGCAGTCTGCTGGCCTGTGAATGCTAGAGGACCCTTTGTGGAACAAAGACTGACCCAACCTGCCCTCCTCATAGTGCCGTATCGTTTACCATGGCTTACAGTTTCTTGTTTAAGTTAGGAGCTATCCTTTTTCTTCTGGTGACTAGAATGGAGCCAAGTATGGTGGGGCAGACATCTCTAATCCCAGCACTCAGGAAGCTGAGGCTAAGGGGTGTGACGTAGTGAGAACACACGTGTATCAAAAAGAGAAGAAAGGAAGAAATAAAGTGGTATGAATTCTACCATGGGGAAGTGGAGGAGAAGTCGAACCCAGTATGTACTGGATTCCATAGGGTTGGTCCAGAATCTTTCTCCACAGAACTCCAAGCTTAATTATTAGCAGCAGTGAGCTTGGCATGAACTTCTAAAAACAGCAGTGGTTGGTTAGTCTTGAGTCACTGCATGCTGCTGACACTTGTTTGGTGAGAACATCTTCCCCAACTCGATGCAGACCAGTGGTGCCACTTCCACATCTGCTACACATGACACTGGGGACCACGTTTGGCATGTGCAGGCTATACAAGACATGATTTTCAAGTGTCCGAGGTGGCTTAAGTGTTCTGGACACGCCACAGTCTCACTATGTAATGCTTAAAGGACTCACAGATCTGAAGGAAAACGTGCTAGCACGGTGTCTCCCTCTGCCGGGAAGTGACGGCTGACTCTCTGCTCTGCCTTAGCAACAGGAACAAGATCCGACCAACCTGTACATTTCTAACCTGCCGCTGTCCATGGATGAGCAAGAACTTGAAAATATGCTCAAGCCCTTTGGACAAGTTATTTCTACAAGGGTCCTGCGTGATTCCAGTGGTACCAGCCGTGGTGTTGGTTTTGCCAGGTAAGTGCACTGCCATCTCCTTAGGAACAGTTGTGGCTCTGCTAAGTCATTCTGGAAAGTGAAAAATGACCAGAAATAGAACGTTTGAGCCAGGGTCATGGAAGTCAGTTGTACTGAGGACTTGAGTCACTCATGTGACTTTACACATGAGATTTTCCAAGCCTTGGAAAGTTCTGGGCTCCCCAAACCAAGTACTTTGATGGCTCGTGGCTGGAAGTATCACACGAACATTGGCCCTGGACACATGGTCCTGACAGCTTGACTCCTTACTTCAAGATGCTTGTAACCATCCACAGGCGAACAACCTCCTGAGGCTCATAGATAAATCCGTGTCTTTTTCTCAGACAGAAATCTGATTTATAATAAAGCAGGTTTAATAAGGTTTTTTTTTTTGAGCTTACTATTTCAGACATTCAGAAAAGAAAAGGGAGTATAAGACCTAGCCATCTCATCAACTCAGAAGCTACTAACAGTTTATAGTTCTTCAGGTTTGTTTCTCTAGTGACTGTTCTAGGTATGAACACCTAGACACCCCTATCCTGCTATAAAATCTTTGTCCTCCTCTTCCTAGAAAGGACGCTTTAGTGGCTAAAATGGTTTCTAGAGAATTAAACAGAAAGAGCTTTGATTCATGGCAGATTTATAAGCTTAAAGCCCCTACACAAAAGCTGATTTTATAGAGAATTATTTAATAATTTATTAGCAGTGAGCAATGACAGATAACATCAGCATTAAACTGTGAACTGATTTTGGAGGGGAATGCTGACTTAATTAACAATCAAAACAACATTCACATCTTACCACAAACTCGAGATGTCAACAAAACATTTATTTGTCAAAGCATTTATTTCTAAGGGACCTTATCGTTGTCACCTCGCCATTAAGTCACAAAGGCCAGGGCTGCAACTTGGTTCTGTTGGCTTTTAGTCACTTGCTCCATTGGGCCACAGTCTGGGATAAAACCCAGATAGCTTTTCAGCAATGTCAGTAATGCATACTGATTGCGTCATTGGTGAAAAGGCTACGGGCAAGACATTTGGTGCTCTGGCCTCATGTCATTCCTCCTTGGTGCCCTTCTGAATGCAGATCACCCTACAGAGTGTCATCACCCCTTCAGAGTGACGTCATCCCTACAGAGTGATGTCACCCTGACAGAGTGAGACCACCCATTCAGAGTGACGTCATCCCTACAGAGTGATGTCACCCCTTCAGAGTGACATCATCCCTACAGAGTGATGTCACCCTGACAGAGTGAGACCACCCATTCAGAGTGACGTCATCCCTACAGAGTGATGTCACCCATACAGAGTGAGACCACCCATTCAGAGTGACGCGTCATCCCTACAGAGTGATGTCACCCCTACAGAATGACATCACCCCCCCAGAGTGATATCATCCCCACAGAATGATGTTAACCCTACAGAGTGACCTCATCCCTCCAGCGTCCAGGAGAATTCTGCTGGCTTTTAAGATCCATCACTGCTAATTAAAACTGAGGTGTGACTGAATGAACCTGAGTGTAATCTGAGTTTTGAGAAGGTGATTGGATAGGTGAAGGATATTTCCAAGTCAGAGTCATTAAGTCCCCAGAAGTACTTCTCAGCTGTATTTAGTCACCTGTAGACGTAAAATAAACTGTAAAATTAGGCTCCAGCCTTTAATTCCCGCTCCAAAGTCAAGATGATAAACTACATAATTGAGTTCACTAATTTAATTTTAAACCCGGAGTGAGTGAAAGTTAGAAACACAAAGGCACAGCCTCTGATTAACACGAGCTGTTAGCATGAGAGTTCATGAAAAGAAAGACCATCTTTAAAACAAAAAAAATCTGAACTATTGTTTTTAGCACAAAGTCATGGCTAATAAAATTATGAATTACTTTAAATTATGAATTATTATAAATTAAATTTTAAATTTCCAACCATTAGAAACTCATAATTCCATATGACTGCTTTGAGACACTCTTCATAGAATTTACTGTCTTTCATAATTCAGAATATTCTGTCTTTTGCAATTATAATAACTCTGGGATCAGTTATTTTGCTGTAGAAATGCCAGAGCAACAGCCAATGAGAGAGTAAGCCCTCTTTTTCATTATCACACTGATGGTTTTCTGCTAGGTTCCCTTTGTTTCCTAAACCTACAGCAGGAGTTAGACAAGGTCTCTTAGTACTCTGCATGTACAACATATTTATGTATGTCTTATTTTTATATGACTAGGATGGAATCAACAGAAAAATGCGAAGCCGTAATTGGTCATTTTAACGGAAAATTCATTAAGACCCCGCCAGGAGTTTCTGGTATGTTGTTTGCCTAAAGTTTTATCATTCAATTCTTGTGTATAGCATGTATGTAACTTCAGCACACAGTGACTCTTCAGACCCCCAAGCCCCTCGCTCCTCTGTGATGCTTACCTGTTGGTATTGGCAAATATGATTCACATGTGCGCCGGCCAAGAGGAGCTGGAGAGTCGGCTGCAGGTACAGAGCTGACTCGCCAAGCGTCAGAATTGACTCCTTTGACCTGCGGTCTTATTTTAACCCACTCCGCCACCATCCTCACGAGCCTTCCCTGGCATGGGCACATTTCCTGAGAGCTTAGCATCATTCTGCCCTCAGTGCCTGGAGCTCGGCTCCTATGGTCTTTGTGCACACTCGACTTCAGTAATTCTTCGCCTTCATTCTGCCTGTGTTGTCTGTAACCCAAACCACCACTCCTCATGGAGCATTGTATGCCAAGGTCACACCCAGACTCCTGGTAGTCCTGTTCTGAAGTACAAGGGGCTCCTCCTATTCTTGCTGAGAATTGACTTATTAAACTGTTTCCTGTCTTTACAAAATCTGGGGTCTGTTGATGCTGCAGTCCTCCCTTGAGTGTCAGCCTCGGCTCCTGTGCGTTCGCTGTAGGCTGTGCCTGCTGGAAGAATGCTTAGACCGTTTTCTCTGTCTCTGTGGCACCTTGAAAATCAGCCAGATTCTCAGCACCACTGTTTCTCCAGTTTTTCAGGCTCCCCCGCAACCTCCCTTCTCCCCCTCGCCCACCCATGCAGCCCTCCAATAGCTTGAAGCGGATGTGACCATACTTCCTATTTAAGGAATAAACTCTGGAGTACCAGAAATGCCACTTGGTTTCTGTGTCCTCTGTTGAAGGATCCATGCCTGTGCCCTGCTCGTTCCATTCCCCTTCCAAAAGGATATCAGAGCTGTTTGCCATCTTGTCCCATTGGGGCCTTGCCATGCCTGCCTTTCCTATAATTGTATCTGCTTTTTGCTTATATCCCATTTTTCCAACAAAAACGAAACATTTTTATTTTGGGATCTATATAATAACATGTCCCTGACAAGACTAATTGGTGAGCAAATGGAAGATAATCCACAGACAGTTAATATGCTACTTTCATTTCTATGGCTGTGATAAAAATGCCCTTAGAGAAAGCAACCAGCCGCTGGTTTACTTTAGCTCAGTATTGCAGGTTACTTTCTATCACCGTGGGAAAGCCACGGTGGCGGCAGGGACTCGCGTCTCATCCACAGTCAAGAGCAGGGAGAGAATGGTTGAATTCATGCCTGCTTGTTTGTGCGTGCCTTGATTTCTCTGTATCTTCCTATAGTTTAGAACCCTCGGTCTAGGGAATGATGCCACCCATAGTGTGCTGGGTCTTCCATACCAGTTCGTTTACAGCCGCCCCCCAGGCATGCCCACAGCCATTGGCACTTTCTCCCAGGCGACTGTAAGCTGTGTCAAGTTGGCAAAACTATCACAATTAGAAACAAGACAAAAAGAAAAAAGTGTATGTAGCCATCATGGGTGATTTTAATCACAGGATTTAGTGATTAGCAGTGCAAACCACTTACCAGGATTTCTCCAGAAGAAGATAATCCATTTGTGTTTGCAGTCATCCTGGCCTTTTGTGATCTCGGAGCTAAGGCTGCATTTCCCTGAAAACACTTTTCAAGGGGAGTCTCACTTCTCATCACTCCTCTGTCCTCCCCAGGTTGGTATCTTCTCCTAGCATGTAGTTCAGTTCCCCTAGGCGAGCATTCTGTGTGTTGTGGCAACTGCAACAAAATAGCGCAAACAGGAGATTAGTGACTCTCCATTCTGAGGACCAAAAGTCCCAGCTGGAGGAATACAAGGTCTGTTTTTGCTGAAGGCTGTGAGGGAAGGGTCTATTCCAAGTATCCCTTTGACTTGCAGTTGGCCATTCTCTTTCTGGGTCTCCGCATCATCTTCCCTCGGTGTTCTTTCATCTATGAGAACACCAGTCACGACGGATGCATGGCCCAACCTAGTGATATCATGAGAACACCAATCATGGCGGATGAATGGTTCACCCTAATGATGTCATGAGAACACCTATCATGGCAGATGAATGGCCCACCCTAGTGATGTCATGAGAACACCAATCATGACGGATGAATGATCCACTATCATGATGTCTTTTTATACTTCGATAGGAACTTTTTAAGTTCCTCTCTGTAATCAGGGTCACATTCTGGGGTGCTAGGAGTTAGAGTTCTAACATGTCTTATTAAAGGGGAGGGCACAGTACGATAGAAACACAGTTGAACACTTGCTCATGACTGATGTCATCTCTGCCATGTCGTTCCCATGTGTCCACTGTTCCCAGAACCAAGGCTGCTGCCCTCACTGCTAGTTCTCTCACTATCTTTACAGCAAACTCAGCAGCATCAGAAACCCAGGACTTGAGTTCCCTGGCTGCCTCTATCCTTCCTCTCTTCCATTCAAATAATCACTCAAGTCCATGATTTTTTTCTTAATTATTTCTGCCACTTCGCTCTATGCCTGCTGTCACTGCCTGCTGTGCCCCTTATCCCTGCCAATGACTTGTACTGTCTGTCCTGATCTTCCTCACATTGCTTTCTAAGTGTCCAGAGAACTTTAGACAAAGTGCATCCTTTCTGTTTCTCCATGCTCCCATGGCCATCACCACGAAGAAAAGACCAAGGAGTCCCAGAACGACACCGAAGGCCGTAGTGACTAGAGCCCTTTCTCCTCAGTGCCGTCCCCAGTAATGACTCACAAGTAGAACCCCTTCTACATGCTGTGTCATGTCTCCCCGTGTTCTCTCCCGTGGCTCCTATACCTTGATCTCTTTGTTTCCCACTAAAATGGAGGTTCTCCCCTTACCTACCTACACTGTTCAAGTCTGTCTTCTCCCTGTGGGGACCTGCTCTGACTCAGCTGAGAATGTGTTACATTCTGCCTGGGGAGCCTCCAAAGGATTCACATCACCATCTGAACACTGACTGAGGTTACACGTGTCAGCTCCCACTATACTGGAAGCTCCTAGAAGCCATTTTCTCATCTTTTTTTTTGTTCGTACCTTGCAGTGATTGAGCTGTACCAAGCAACAGCCAGTGTGTGTTAGTTTTGAATGGATTTCATTATGTCATAGCACTGAGACAGCACTGGCTCCTATCAGAATAGCAGGTGGGAGAGACCGAAGTGCCTTCCAGTTTGCAGTCGGTCCCCAGCATGCTCCCTGCCAGCACACAGTGTCTCCGAATTCAGAAACCACTTTGCCCTGCTTTAAAAGAGACACACTGGAGCTGTTAGAACGGGACAGGAGAGAAGCACCTGCTGCTTTGCCATAGCCTACCCCGCTCAGGCTCGCTTCTGGCTCTGGACAACAAGTCTGTTCTTATAGCATCGTTGCCTGCTTCTGCGTACCCACACCTTGCCCATCTACTCTTGCTTGTGTAGAAGTCTACAGTGGGGTCCCTTCAAGGTATTCCTTCAGTTCCCTGCCCACTACTCTCGCTAGGTCAGCTGCATCAGGAAGAATCAACCCAGAAGCTCCTTGAACTTACCCTGAACCAGGGTAACTGTAGTAAACAACCATGCAGGAACCCAGAAGAGGAGGAAACTGTGCCATTTGGCCAAAGGCATCTTTGTCCCCAGAGTGTGTCCAGCACCTTTCATATGCAAAAAAATCTTTAATCTGGCAGTAGATCATGTGACTCAAACCTGAGTAACCTAGAATATTGGTCAGACCCCATCTTTGAATGGCAATAGCTTACATGTAGTACCTTGGTTTATCACATAGAGCTCAGCCAGAACGCACTAAGGTCTGTTGAAGTTCGTTTCATTCCATTCAGGAGTCACTGGAGTGAGCCGCTGCTCTTAGGCTGTGCAGGGGTAACTGGTGTTGGGTATTTATCCTCCGAGAGCTCCTAGGTTCCATCTTTAACTGGATGACAGATGAAGAGGAGTGGACCATCACTTGAGTTTTCATATCCAGTTCCATTTCTTTTCATGGAGGAACTAATTTGTACGTCTGTGCAGTACCGCAGGCCACACCTGATCTTGTAATATTAAATCCCGACAGCACATCACTTCCGAAGCCACTGTTGGAGGTGAACTGCCCATAGGCACACATTCGGAACATGAAGTCTAGGTCCTGGAAGGACAATTGTCTGAGGAACTCAGCCTAGTGGAAGCCTAGAGTTCCTTTTGTTCTCTGAGTTAGGTTTCTTTTTCCATCAGCACCACTTGGATGCAAGGAGAGAAAGGAGAATGCTTTCACCTCAGAGTAGTAGAAGCCTGCCCTGTGATTTTAGCACAGTACCAACCTGAGTGCCTTCTGCATGCTCAGGATCCCGCACCACCCACCCAAGCTCTCGTCCCTTCCAGGGGCTGATCTGCACCTGCTTTGGACTTTTTTCTTAGTTCATTCTTCATGCAGCAGCAAGGGTGACTGAAAAAGGAAATGCAGCCAGGGCCAACTGATTCAGCCTCAGATAAAAACCTTCCAATTCTCTCCCGAGAGAGACTTCGCAGAGCGTCACAGATTGGGCGAGCAGTTTCCTTTGTTCTTTAAAGGGCTTCGTGGTTATCGTTAGACTGTGTCCTTTGAAGTGGGTTCGCAGACTGCAGGTCACACCCATTCAAGGAAAACCCGGTGATTTCCAGACCACATAGAGATGATTCCAGGAGCCTGGGCAACACTGCAGCTGATAGAGAATAGTTTCTTCCAAGTTGTACCGAGGGACAAATGAGTACACAAGACAGATGAGTCCCGTCTATATTGCCAGCATGGCTGCAGGGAGCAGAGTATTGCAACCGAGCCATCCTCTGTGTTTCCAGCCGTGCTTAATGCTACTTCATTTCCAAATGCTTGGTAATCTCCGAATGTGCTGATCTGGGTTCAGGACTAGGTTGCAAGTTGGTTGTGGGCAGGAGCACTTTTCTTATTTCTGTGCCCCGCCTTGTACCTGCTGGAGTCATTGAGTGGTTTCTCTGAGCATTTGTCTGCAGCACTCATTCCAATACCCGGAGCTGCTTGGAGGCTTCTGACATATAAATGAGGTTCAGCTGCCTCCGGGCTGAGTTGGGAATTTGGAAGCACACTCTTGCAGTGAACTTGTTTCCCCAAAACAAGTCCCCAGCACACGTTGGAACCCATAAGGAATCTGAATAGTGTTTAGCTTCTCTGGGCTTGTTCCTTTTGTACACACTGAGAAGTGCTTTGAAAGCTAGCCAGCATCTCAGGGGCAGCTCTCTCCTCATCTGGGGAGTGCTTGAGATTATCCATCCGACTGGGTAGAAAATAAAATGTCGGAGGTGGGCAGGTTATGTTAAATGAGACTTCTTGGATGTTTAAATACTGCAGGCTCATTGCTAGGTAGACATAACATCTCATAAATAGTCAGAAGCTAGCTTGTTTGATGACGCATTGTTTAGCTGGCATAAGCAGAATTAGTACTTGGATTCTTGCACAGTTGGCAGTTTGCCTGCTGACGCTGGAGCCAAGTTCAGAAAAGAAATGCACTGTGGCTAGAATCACATCCTGCCGCAGCTTCCATCCTGCCGCGCTGAATCCTCAGAGGGGATCTGCTGGTCTTGAGTCATTGGCAGAGCCAGTTAGAACCCAGCTCACATCCTCTCCAGTAAAAGGAAAACTAAAGAGGTAGGAAAGCCCCCGAAGATAAGCTCTAAGTGAATAATGACATCATCTTAGCTGTAACACATGCAGACTTAGCTTCTCGAAGACTAAATGGAGGGGGTCAAACTGGGCATGCTTGAGGCAGAAGCAAGTGGATCTCTATGAGTTTAAGACCACTATAGCATACATAGCAAGTTTTCAAGTCATCCAAGGCTACATAGTGAGACCCTGTCTCAAAAAAAAAAAAAGTCCATGTTTGAATACTCAATTCTGTGTTGCCCATCATTCTGCCAACCTGTATTTTTATATTGACATTGGGAAACCCTAGCTGGGGCCATGACATAAAATAGATATGTTCATAGCTTTGTAAAAAATCTGAGGTACCACATTATAACTGATATGAATGCTTTTTTTAACACACTGTTTCCTGCTGTTACCATAGTTTGAGGAGTCTGTTTGTTTTTCCTTACAGTTTCTTTAAATTGTTTATAAGTTCTGTTCTTCCACTTTTCCCCACTTATTTATTATTATTATATTATTATATTCCCCATTTCCTTTGAAAATGCCAGGGTGTTATTCTTTATGTTTACCTTGAGTCTGAGTGCTGGCAGGTTTGAAATAGGTCAGATTTGCTTGAACAGTCCCTGGGTAGAAGAACCTTGGAGAACTGACCTGGGCCCAGTGTCCTAACCGCTGTACAGTGTAACCAGTATAGCTGTTAGCTGCCCTGCGGAAACTCTGTGTCCTAACCGCTGTACAGTGTAACCAGTATAGCTGTTAGCTGCCCTGCGGAAACTCTGTGTGACCCATTTCCAAATTTAACACTGGATAGCCATTAAACAGATGGGTCTTTGATAAGGTCTGGGAGGCCACACAGTATAAGGGGTAGAAGAAGGAGACAGACCTACCATTACAGATTGTAAAAGTGAATGCATCTACACACACTTAGAAAAATAGCAGGCATGGAAGAGGAAAGCGTTCTTGTTGGGTGGGGGCTCTGCTTTCTGCGTTACAGGACTCCACTCTCTTAGGGATCTAGAGTTGGTTGTGAGTTGAGAAATAAATCCCAGTTAAGAATCAAAATGTGTGGGAGGCCTGCCCCTTTCTGAACAGAAACAGAAAAGGAGTGGATTGAAGAAGGTGGAAGAAGGGAATGGGAGGAGAGGAGAGAGGGAAAACTTTGGTTAGGATGTAAAATTAATGAATAAATTTAATTAATAAAAAATGGAAAACCCATTCGAAATGAGACAGATGTAAGTAAGTTGCAGGTATCCTTTTCCTCACACCTGTGGAAGAGACAAAAGCAGGTGGGGTTACTAGGTGCCACCACATCAGCCCTGGGAAGAACAGCCACAGGCAAAGCCCTTCTGTGCCCCTTCCTTGGCTAGAAAAGGCTAAACGGGAAGCAGTAAGCATGTCAAAGACCAGTAATGGTTACTCCTTGCTCATGGGGAACATTTAAGGGCAAAGCCTGGGAATTCTCTGGCATATTCTTAGTTGAGGTATATTTTTAACTTGTAATAAATACTTTTTAAAAATTTTAATAAAAATCATGTATTAAAAGCTGATCATAAAAAAACACTCCATGTATGCATGTCTGGCTGTAACATTTTTTTTTGTATAGTCTCACAGTAATAAGGAATGCCGACGATATCCACCCCATTTGAATTTGTTCCATGGTGTCCCGTCTTAAAACCCAGTGTAGCTAAGGTCTTGAAATTGGTCTGAACTTTACGGGTCTTTCTAGAATAAAGGAAAAGCCTACCCAGGAATTTGGCTTTTGCTTAGGAAGCATTTGTTCTGTATTCATTTTATGTCTTAGAACTGTAAGCATGTGGAGGCTGGAAATACAGTCAAAAACTTTGGGTCTGTTTGTGCATCAGAAGTCTGATGTGTTGTCTTCAGCAGCACGGCCAGTAAAGAAGGTTTTATGAACGTGCTTCTTCTCTTCTCTCGTAATTCACACCAGATGGTCTGGTTAGGGTTTCTGTGGGGATGAGACACTGTGACCAAAAGCAACCTTGGAAAGACAGGCTCAATTTTATCTTACAACTCTTAGTTCACACTGTGGGGATTCAAGGAAGGAACTGAAGCTCCCCAGCTTTCTTATACTGTCCAAGACCACAGGCCTAAGATGGATACTGTCCTCTCCTCTCTCCTAGGCGATTGGTAATGAAAAGTCTCCAGACTATCTTGATACAAAATATACAGCTTTAATAAACAGAAGTAAGACTTACAACAGCTTACACCAGAATCCAAACGATCTGTCCGGACGCAGGAGCCAGGCAAAAAAGAGAGCTAGCAGAGCATGCTTGCTAGGTTAAGAGGCAGGCTTTAGCCTGAGGACGGCATGCCCCAAAAACAGAATGTGATTGGCTGAACTCCCCTATCACCTATGAGCTGGCTCCGCCCACACCCATCAATCAAGAAAATGCCCCTCCCCCTTGACTTGCCCACAGGCCTACGGGATGGAAGCATTTTCTCATTTGATATCCCCTCTTATATGAACATAGATGAACAAATGCTTTTGTAGTATGTTAGGGCATCTCTTGGGTATATTCCCAAGAGTGGAATTGCTGGGTCTTGAGGGAGGTTGACTCCCAGTTTCCTGAGAAACCGCCACACTGATTTCCACAGTGGCTGCACAAGTTTGCATTCCCACCAACAATGGATGAGTGTTCCCCTCTCTCCCCATCCTCTCCAGCATAGGCTATCATTGGTGTTTTTGACTTTAGCTAATCTGACCGACCTGTGTAAAATGGTATCTCATAGTTGTTTTGATTTGCATTTCCCTGATCACTAAGGAGGTTGAGCATGTCCTTAAGTGTCTTTTGGCCATTCGAAGTTCTTCTGTTGAGAATTCTCTGTTCAGATCAGCGCCCCATTTTTTAATTGGGTTAATTAGAGTTTTAGTGTCTAGTTTCTTGAGTTCTTTGTATATTTCGGAGATCAGGCCTTTATCTGATGAGGGGTTGGTGAAGATCTTCTCCCTGTCCGAAGGTAGCCTTTTTGTCTTACTGACAGTGTCCTTTGCTTTACAGAAGCTTCTCAGTTTCAGGAGGTCCCATTTATTCATTGAGTCTCTTATTGTCTGTGCTGGCTGGGGTTCTACCTAGGAAGTGGTCTCCTGTGCCTATGTCTTGTAGACTACTTCCCACTTTCTCTTCTATCAGGTTCAAAGTGGTCAGATTAATGTTGAGGTCTTTAATCCATTTGGACTTGAGTTTTGTGCATGGTGATGGATACGGATCTACTTTCATTCTTCTACAGGTTGACATCCAGTTATGCCAGCACCATTTGTTAAAGATGCTTTCCTTCTTCCAGTGCATACCTTTAGCTCCCTTGTCGAAAATCAGGTGTTCATAGCCTTGTGGGTTAATATCTGGGTCTTCTATTCGATTCCATAGGTCGACTTCTCTGTTCTTATGCCAGTACCAAGCTGTTTTCAATACTGTAGCTCTGTAATAGAGTTTGAAGTCAGGGATGGTTATACCCTCTTATGTAACTCAAGGGCGTGTCAAGTTGACCAAAACCTGACTGAGAACACCAGCTTTTCTCGGTGTGTCTGCAAGAGTTCCCATGGTGTCTCCACAGTGTTCCACGTCATAAGCTGCTAAAGTCAGTCTCTCATAGGCCACTGCATTAAGCAGTACTTGAATAGCGTAGCCAGTGACTTCCACACAAGAAACAATGCTTACACCCTTAGATCAAAACAAGGATTTTAGAAATTGCTCCATTCTCAGCCATGAACTCACAAGAGAGTAGAGATGAGCTAGTAACTTCCTCCAAATACAGGTGACTGGATGACAACATGTCTCAACATTAGCAGCCATGTGGTGTTCCCTGCTTTCTGGATTCTAAGCGCACACGGGACAATGGGCAGCTGCTGTAAAACAGAACAGAATTCTCATGTTGGTTCTGAAGCCAGGGGTCAGATTTTCTGCAGAACCCAAAACTAAGTCCAGGCTTTTTATTTTTTTATTTTTTATTATTTTTTTTTTTGCTTCACAAGCAGAGGTGCAGAGGTTTAAACAAACAAAAAAAATTAATTTAAAGGCAGTTGATGCCAGCTGAAGATGGAAGGAGCTTCTATAGGAAAACTGATTCCTGG
Source organism: Myodes glareolus (assembly GCF_982192425.1). NCBI lineage: Eukaryota > Metazoa > Chordata > Mammalia > Rodentia > Cricetidae > Myodes > Myodes glareolus. The sequence goes on along the minus strand of NC_142046.1, from coordinate 42,676,529 downwards.
GTGTTGCTTGGGGAAACCATGTCTAAAAAAAAGATTCTTGGGAACTTCCATTTTTCTTTCTACTGGGGTCAGTTCCCTGTGATAGGACATTTTCCAGGTAGCCATCATTACCAGAACTGATTGAGGTGGCTGATTCTACTCTTCCAGATTGGGTGAAGAAGCTTGTCAAAGACGGTCTATGCTTTGCGGTATGGTGGCTAAGATCAAATACTGAATAACTAGAAAAAAGTGGGAGATGTGAAAAGGGTGGGCTCCTCAGTGGCTACTGCTCTCAGCGTCTGAGCATGAAAGCATGAAGAAAGCCTCCTTTAGAATGCACGGGGGGATGGTCTGCTCTCTGAACTGCAGAACTGACCCCCGGAGGCCAGGTAGCTAGGTGAACGCAGTGGCGGGCAAAGATCCCCTTCTGCACCACAGTGCGCACAGCGGGCACTGAGGAGAAGCAACTGCACAGACCATCACAGCCTAAGCTTCATCATGGAAACTGCAGCATTGTGGGTATAGCCACTCCTGCTGTCTTCGGAGGGAGTGTCGGCCCCACAGAAGCAGGCATGTGTAAAAAGCCCCAGCTTTAAGACATTGGAAAATCCAGTAGTGCCATTGCCTTAGATGGCTCTCACAAGGTGCCAGGAGAAATGAGCTCACTGTCTATCTGTGGTACTGCCTGGGGCCCTTCACTGTGTTCAAGACAGCACCACAGTCATCAGAATTTGGAAGGTACATGTTCCTGTTGATTCCGACGCAGAAGAAAATACCTCTCCTGGGTTGGGTGATAAGAGATCGTGACCTGGGAAATCATGCGAGATGTCAGAGCTCACCCTTATTAAAGGTACATTTAGCCTAAGAGCACTTGTATACTTGGCAAAGTCCATTGGTTCAGCGTAGTTTATGTATATATCCTATCTTTATGTGAAGTAGATGAGCAACAATGCATCAAGGACTAGGGAGATGGCTCAGTAAATAAACTGCTTGCCCCATAAGCCTGAGGATCTGAGTTCATATTCTTAGCACCCACATTTACAAAAGAAAAAAAGCAAGCCATGGGCAGGCATATGCCTGTATTCCCAGTACTGATGAGGCAGAGGCAGAGATATGAGGATGCCTGGAGCTCCAGAAATAAGGGGGAGGAAGATGAATAAGATAACAGACATGACCAGCTAGACTTGTGTGCACATGTGAACAACACACACACACACACACACACACACACACACACACACACACACACCATTCATCAGAACTCTGTAGTTAGCCTTTTCCACATCAAGGTACAGCATTACTGCTAAAGAGGCTGGAGAGATGGCTCAGTAGTTAAAAGCTCTTACAGTGGAATTAAGTCCCCCAGAACGCATGTTGGCCAGCTCACAACTGCTTGTGACTGCAGCTCCAGGGGACCCAAGACCTCTGCTCTTTGGCCTCCATGGACACAGGCACATGCATACAGTTAAAAGTAAGGGAAATCATGAAAAGTCACTATTCTAGAAAAATGACCACGCTAAAGATTGACTGTTGCATGCTAATTCTGAAAAGTTCATCCAGCCAAACTTAACTATTGCTCAGGTCGCAACGCTGATACTTCTGATTTGTCATTTGTGCCCCAGTATCTCCTTTCTAAAAGACAAAGGAGACTACCTGAAGGGTCTGTGCTGTAGAGCAAGCTGACATCACACAGGGGTTCCTGCTTCTTTAGCCGGGAACCTGTGCTTGCGGCTCCCAGAGGCAAGCCAAGGACCTGCATTGCAGTCCAGTATAGCGGCAGCACGGGAGAGGCTCACGATGTGAGGCCGCCCGTCTGTAACAGACTTGCACACACACAAACAAGATACAAAAATCTGGCTCACTTCTTATTTTCCCACCCGAAAATCTAACCACACTCCTCCAACTGTTGCACAGTGTCAAGACAACTGTCAGTTACAGTGAATTAAACCCTTTGTGGCTAAAGACACCAGGAAATTCCCTAACATTGTGTGGCTTGCTTTTCCTAAAGCAACTGGGTGGTCTTTATGGTCAGTAAGCCATTAAGAGCTTGTGAGCATGGTCTCTTTCTTAACAGTGCCCCCCCCCAAGTCAGTGGAGCAGTGTCAGGAAAGAATGGCAGCTGTTCCTGCATCTGTATTTGTTTCAGTGGAACGTTTTTATTAAAGCATATTTGTCTACACTCAGTGTTCCATCCTATTGATGACTAACCGTAAGCTAGGGCACATCCTCGTCCACTCTGAACTCACGCACCTCTTATTTACGGACTACTTACTAAACATCTCGCTCTTGCAGACCTAACACATCCTGGACACTGGGCTAAGTAGACTGAAGAAAATTTTGATAGGGGAAGGAAGGTGGCTGGGATTTTTGCTGTTTCCCATGGAGTGTGAGGCAGTCTCTGACTTTGCTGAACGGGGAGCTGGCAACTGTCCCACAAACATGCCATCTGTAACTGCTTACAGTTCTTTAAAGTAGGAAACTCTTTGCTTAAGATGGACACTCCGGTGCACACACTGCTTTATCTGCTTACTGTTTACTTTTAGGGGGAAAAAAATCTTAATGACAGCACAGAATAGTAAATAGAATTCACTTTGAAAAAGAACTTCTCCCATTCTGTTCGTTTCATGGTAAATGGTGTATTTACAAATATGCCATCCCTCTCCGGACCTTCACCTCCACACTGTACAGTTGCTGGTGCCAGAATCCAGATGAATCAACATGCCTGGGAATCACATTATCCCCAGATAGCGCGTTGGCCACCAAGCATATGTTAAGGGTCTTGCTGCTTAGCCACTTACCTGGAGATGCACTTTAGAGTGAGCCCTTCCTGATTGCCTTCTTGCTGTGCGAGAATTTTATGCTAATGCAAGGAACTAGTTTGCATTTCTGACAAGCCAAGTAATGCAGAGTTAGTTTTTCTAAAGCCTCCTCACTGTGAGCCTGGGCAGAGGTCCAGCCCCTCAGGTTACCTCATGTTCGCCCTGACCCTAGGGGAGCAAATAAAACTCGGTCTTCCAACCTGGAGCAGCAGTGGGCTCTGCACAGTGGATTTTGTTTGTCTCCGCTGAGCTCTTGTTTTGTCCTTAGTCATCAGCTGGACCAGCTTGCACCACCATAGCCCCTTCTGGTCCTGTGCACAAGGTCCCTCACATAGGGACCTGGGAGAGTTTTAGTATTGAAGTTTAAGTAACCGCTTTCTGATTGCCTACATAGGTGGGTAACTTGAGGGGATGTCAGATATTGGTAAGTCCCTCCTCTCAGTAGAGCGTGTCTTCTATCTGCTGCTTTTGCTCGGATGCCTTATTCTCAGCCTGGGTTCCCATCTGTCCCATGCTTGTCCAGTTGTGGACTTAGAAGGACCATTAGTCATTATTCCAAAGTTGTCTTGATCCATTGTGTGAAAGTGTTTACCTTCAGTGGATATTGGACAGAATTTCCCAAAAACCATAACCTTTTATCACTTGGACAAGTTGTATAGTTTAATTACATTAGGGACCTTTGACCTCTGCCCATCCATTTTCCATGGTGCTCAGTTTGCCTTAAATGGGATTCTTCATTCATGAAAGCCTGGGGTTGGGGAGTTAGTATCAGGAGGTAAAGAAGAGTGTACACGAGATCTTCATCAGACACCTAACGGTTTCGTTATTAGCTTTCCCATCCTGTTTCATTACCGTAACAAAATACCTGAAGCTGAGCATCTTTATAAACAAGGGGTTTATTTAGGTCATGGTTCAGAAAGTTACAGGGTCAGGTGTCAGCATCAGCTCAACTGAAAAGGGGTGGGACTCACTCTTGGGAAAAGTTGAGAGCTCAGGAGAGCCACCTTCACTACTTCTGAGGGCATGACCTCAGTGACCTAGGGGCCTCCTGCCAGGCCCTGCCTTGGAGCGTTGCAGACTGAGCTTGCACCAGAAGAAGATGACTGACATCCGCACCATAACGCATCCACTTAGAAGTGAGCAGCCCAGGGACACATGCAGAGTGGCAGACAAGGGATTGCAGCTTGTGTTGTGTGTGTTGTGTTGTAAGTGGTAGGAGACAGTCTTGCTCCTACCCTGTCATTAGTGGGTGGGTAGTAGTGATATAAAATAAGAGCTGAATTAGGATAATGAGAGGCAAAGGAAAAAGAAGCAAATTCCCCACAAGTGATGTTTTTCTCTTCATGGTTATTTAACTTTGAAAGAGAGCTTAAAAGGAGTAGCCATAGTTCTCCAGGAGACAAAGAACTGAGTGTGGGAGCCAGACAGAAAGGTGTGAGAGGCTTTATTGCAGTAAGTAGACACATACAGGAAAACACACAACTCCAGGACCGTGCTGGTTTGTCTGTCACAGAAAGGCAGAGTGGAGGGAAAACCATGGATGGCCTGTTGTATCACCTGCATCTCATTTTCAGTGAGGATATTTTGTGTTTTGTTTTGTTTTGTTTTTGAGCGTTCATTTCTTGAATGTTTCTTTGGATCATGGTGAATGGATGGTAAAAACAACTCCATGGGAAGATTTGAGCCATGGCAGAACCTTTCAATAAAAATGACAGGTGTTTGTAACTTCAATATTTCATTCATGTGTATGTGCACATACATGTGCTCACGTGCATATGTGTGTCCTCACAGGCCAGAAAAGGGCATTGGCTCTCTTGTACCTGAATTTGCCTAGAGGTGGTTTTAAGATGCCTGATAGGTGCTGCTGAGAACCAAAGTCAGGTTCTTTGCGAGAGCAGCAGCTGTCCTTAACCACTGAATCTCTAGCCCCTGCGACTTTCTTCAGCACAAATGAGACCCATCCATATTTATCCATGCCTGCAGTGTGGCTGTAGTGGGGACATGGCAATAACAGAACAGATGGGGAGAAAGGCAGACATGAACAGCTCACGAACAGCCAAAAGCTGTAAGCAGAAGCATGGTGTGATTGACATGACACAGGCTTACCCTCTCCCAGGGGCAGAGCACTGTCTGGGAAGCTGGAGGAGTGTTCCGGGTGCCTTTGTGGGGTATCTGCTGACTGTCCAGTGGTGGAACTCTAGAGTGCCCAGGGTTGAGAGACTCACAGCGCTGCAGTGTTTGGAGGCGGCTTCTCCGTGACGCTCCAGTTCAGTGACATCAGCCAGTGCTGCTGTTCCTCCGTGGAATCGCAGGGCCTGAGATTTGTTGCCTTCAAAGTGTTTCTTCTCGGCACTAGCAGTGCTCTCCTACAGAAAGAAAAATCCCCTTCCATGTTGTCAGACATGCTTAGGATTGTGCGCTCACATCAGCTTCCTGTGTCCACAGCTCCTACAGAACCGCTACTGTGCAAGTTTGCGGATGGAGGACAGAAGAAGAGGCAGAACCCAAACAAGTACATCCCTAATGGGCGGCCATGGCACAGAGAAGGAGAGGTGAGACTTGTAAGTCCTTTCTTGAAACTCGAGTGTGGGTTTGCCATCCTGAACACTCATGGAAAGCCAGCCCTACGGGGGCATCTGGACTGGCCTACCGCACTTCTGAAACAGTCCAGACTAAACCTTCCCGTCGGTGCCTTGTCACGCAAAGGCTGTCGGACCGTAGCTGTCGCTGTCTCTGGTGCAGGAGTCCTGAGTGTGCCTTCCCCAGGAGGACAGGTAGAGATGGGAAGAGCTACACTGCGCTTCGGCAAAACCATGACTATGAAGGGTTTGAGTGTGGAGGCTCAGCTTTCTCAGTAGGTTTTCATTCATCGTAGTCAGGAATCTTTAATGTCCTCAACATTAAAATAAATAGTATATTTGTCACCGAGAATTGACCCTTATATTGTGGGTTGTTTTCTTACTGAAAAAAATATTGTGTCATACAAAATATTCTGATCATGCTTTTCCCTCCCCACCTCCACATACTGTTCTCTTTCTCTCTCTCTCTCCCTTTCTCTTTCGCTCGCTCTCTCCCTTTCTCTCTCTCTCTCTCTCTTTCTCTCTCTCTCTCTTTCTCTCTCTCTCTCTCTCTCAAAAGCAAACAGACAGGCAAACAATCTTTTGAAGCATCCTTTAAAAAAAGATCTTCAATTTCTTAATGAAGCATTGGGCTTCCTCTTCCTTGTAGCTCAATAAATTTTTTTTATGTTTAAAAGAACATAAAAAACCAAGAATGTGTGAAGAAAATGTTTTGAACCTGTGCTGTCCAGCGACAGCCGCATGTGGCCCTCGGCGCTTGTGATGTCTGACTATTCCTGGAGGGATTGGTTTCTATTTAATTTTCAGTAGCTTCTTGTGGTAATGGCTGCCGTGTGGGGCAGCACAGCGGAGCTCAATTCTCACAGAGTTTGTGAGCATACTTGGCTAACAGAAACTTACAATTTTATTCAGCGTGACTATTGCCATTGTATGCTACAGGGACTCTATAAGACACAGTTTCCAAATCGTGCCTTTCTGGATAGATTTTCACGTTCCTTCTGCTTCCTCTAGGCTGGAATGACACTCACGTATGACCCGACTACGGCTGCTCTCCATAACGGGTATGTCACTAGGATCGGTGCATCGTGGCGTGAGGGACGGTGAAGGTGAACGTGTCAGACATTGTTCCGTGAATTATTCCTTGGAAGGATTACTTAATAAAGGCTTTTGTGTTTGTTCTAGATTTTACCCTTCACCATACAGTATTGCCACAAACCGAATGATCAGTCAAACTTCTCTTACACCCTATATTGCATCTCCTGTGTCTGCCTACCAGGTTTGTACCTCAGGGCCCGACAGCAGCTCACCTTGTATCTGCTGCAATCTCATGTGTCTTCGAATGCTGAACAGTTTTCAAATGAAATCTGAGTCAAATTTTGTGCAGCTTCGCTACCTAGTTTGTACTAAGCTGCCTTCTATTTGGCATAGCAATTAGCTCCTCTGTGTAGGAGAGTGGAAAGCCAGGGAAATGCTTGGGATCATCACATGGTCCTTGAATAGGGATGAACCCGGGTCCTTCTTCCATCATGTGTCCCAGGAATGGAAACTTGGGAGAATCACAGACTGGCGAGCGGATGCACGCTCCTGTCTTTGTTTACTCCCTAGCAGGAAGCGATTTTTAAAAAGGCAGTTAAAACTGCTAACACAGGATCATCTCTATTAGGTGACATTAACTGGTGCAGTCAAGATTTGAGGTCCTTCCCCCCACCAAGAAGCAAGAGGCCATTAATTAGCTCCTGTCTCATTGTTTTTTGCGAGGCAACTTTACCTTCAACTGTATTCCCAGCTGAGGAATGAGCCCTCATTAAGCTCCCTGTCCCACACTGATCTGATGGTATTCCGGGGCTAGCGAGGCACATGCACCTTTCTCTTCCTGTAGCTGTCTTCCCCACAACAGGTTACTACTGCCTGGGTCCAGTCAGCATTATTACTGAGTTCAATTACTGACCTGGGGGGAGTTCACTTCTGTTGACTGCTGGGATCTGGTGTGACTAAACCTCAGGTGTTCTTGTTTGTGATACTCAATTAGATGTTATAGTCCTGATGTCTGGGGTTAGGGGACTACAGCATCTGATCTAGCTGATGTGCTAGTTGATAGCCATAAGCCTCAGTTTCCTCATCTTTAAAATGGGGATAGTAGTTTCTCCCTTACAAGCTTGAGAGAGTTCGGAGCACTAAATGAAAAATATTAGAGGCTCCACCCAGGACTGGCATAGCATTAATATTCAGTAAGTGTTAGCGAGCAGCAGCAGCATTGAACATATTAATGTATTAAGCACTTTTTCAGTAATCCTCAGTATAAGTTGGCTCTGCTTAAAATCTATGAAAATAACGTATAAAAAGAGAAGGCTGTATACTCACAGCAGTGTCTGCTACCGTTAGCCTTTAGGGTCCCCTCCCCCCAATCTCCACACCTTGTCTTTCCTTTATCCTCCCTGAGTCATTGCTTAACTCTGATGTGCCAGTCTTCTGGATGTGGAGACTTATTTAAGTCTCTTTGGCTGATGAGGAGTTACGATCCCAGTCTGTTCCTTGTCTCTCAGGGAGAGCGGGTGGATGTAGTATATCTCCCTTCATAAGCAGCATTTCCAGCTGATATTAAGATGTCGTCTCTGATGATCTGAAAATGGCGATCCGTCATGTCTGTATCGCTAAAAATAAGGGCGTGTGGGCGCTCACTCTCAAGCACACAAAAGACTATCAATTATCATGTTGCTATAGACTTTGCAGCTCTTAATCCATCTCTCTACCACTGATTTCCCCTTCAAAGCCGTTCGCCTGTCAGTCGTTTGATAGAATAAAAAAAATCAGATCAGTGTCGGGAACCAACAGGACATGGCTAGCTACGGATAGCCTATCATTTCAAGGCCTCATTTCTTTCTTTGGGAATTCTGTGATTTTTGTAAGACCCATGTAGAATTTTTTTCCCCTTTGCCTGATGCTCAGTAGCATAACCTCTCAGATGGTGGGTGCCTCTCCTTATATCCTCAAGTGCCAAGCAGAGGTCCGTTAATGAGCTCCCAAGTAATGCCAGGTCCCTTTAAGGTGTTTGCAACAATGTTGTTTGTGTATACTTAGTTTGGGATGAAGTTCTTTTTATTTCATGTTTTCAAAGAACCAATGGTAAGAAGGTAATAGATTATTATTCCCATTTTATAATAATTAGGAAGCATTGAGGAATAGTAATTGACAGCGGCTGCTTTCGCTGCTGAGATAAAAACATGGCATGGGATGTCACAGCTCCCTAACCTATAATACTCTTGAGTGCATAGGCAGTTATGGCCATGGAGGCAGAAAAACGTGGGGGACATCTGGCCCAGATCGGGGTTCCCAGGAGCTGCTCTCCTCTCGTGCTGTGTCTGTAAGGGCCCACACTCAAGTTGGAGTTGGCCTTCTCCACTAAACCGCCATGTGCTTGTGCAGTTGGATTTGAGAAGGTGGCGTCCGCGCGAAAGCAGCGGTCCCCCCCGTGGGAAAGGCTGCAGTCCAGATAACTGCAATGTTAACAAGGCAGAAGCACTTAACTTTGGTCTGCCTTAGGTGGCAAAGGAAACCAGAGAAAGCAAGTATCGGGGCTCTGCTGTCAAGGTAAATGGCGCTCCATTCTCTCCCATGACTCTTCCCCGTGTTCTCTCTGTAGAATCTCTGAAGTTAACACTCAGGGACAGGACGCAGGAGGGTTCTGATACGCCCTGGAAAACGGAATGTTTCCTGACAATTCCGTAGACCTTGAAAAGCCATGGGCATCGAGAAAGCAGACTGCTCCTCTCTTCCTGGGCAGGGTGTTTGTTTCCTTCCTGCCACAAACCTGGCCCTCACATCTGCTTTCTCAGTTCAGAGGTGGCTGTGTGGATGCCATTTTAACTTAACCGTTGATGTCAAGATCTGGTTACCTCCCATGTAATATCCTAGGTCTGCATTTCAGACATTCTTCTCCTCACTAACTAGCAATTGTTGAGGACTACACAAAATTCCTCAACTTGTTTTCCTCATTATCAAAGAGATTGCATTTGGTTATTCTTTATAAATATTATGTGCTTGGGAGGGTTAGTTTCTAATGAAACGTTCTACGATTAATCCTCATTCATCAGTATCCCTAAAACGTAGTTCATACATTGACTATAACACGTCACTAATTTGGATTGTGTACGTTTTTATTTCCTTTCCTTAGACAGTGTCTTTCTCAAGGGTGAAGTGAAGCCCATCCATGCCTTCTGCTCCTTGGCCCCTAATCTTCAGTAACTCCGTACTGAGTGGGCAAACTGACATTGGTTCTGAATGATCGTTTCATCTCAGTGTAGAGTGACCAGTTTGTCAGGAGCTCTGACTGCCTTAACCATTGTAATCATTGATAGTGTTGTCTCCTTATCTTCCTTCTGTAGATTTTTTAACACGATTAAAAGGAATTGTAGAGTGTTCGATTATTTTTGCAGAAGAAATCAATGTTTCTTTCAAAATCCTCCCTTTTCTAGGTGCAAAGTCCTTCTTGGATGCAACCTCAACCTTACATCCTACAGCATCCTGTAAGTGTCTCGTGTTAATGACCTCCTATCCTCTAAGTAAGCTATGTGTGACATGTAGCCTGTTGGGTTAAAACCCCTCTACCAAAGATGGGGGGCAGGTAGTGGAAAAACTCAAACATAGAATATGAAAATGTGCCAGCCTATTGTGACACTTTAAGTCGGTTTTGTCTTAAAATGAATTATTGGTAGATACTAATTTTTATATAAAAACTTAAAAATATACCCTATTTGAGGCAAGGTCTTCTACTAAGCCAGTTTGGTAGGATACCATTAGTTGAGTAACTAAATATTTTACAATGTATGGAAAGAAATGGCTTTTTTTTTAACATTCTTTGTGATTTAAACATAAAGTTCAGATCCAGGCAGGGCTCTTTGTTAGTGTCACTTAGCCCATCTGTAGAAGGAAGCCCTAAGAGAGCACTGTGTTCCTCGTTAATAACAAATACAATTTCTTCATCGATTTCAACATTGGTTATCCTAATGTATATTATTTTTTTAAACATTATATTTGATCTTATTATACAGTGTATGCCTTTCTAACATACACAAAATCCATAGGGTCAAAAGTCAAAAACAAGTGTGTAGAACCAACTCACAGATCACTAAGAATGCCCTTGATGACCCACACACTTGCCACAAAAAGGCCACAGAATTGGCCCTTTGGTTTCTAGTTAACCAGTGCAAATTCGGCATTCTCATATGCAAGAGACATGACAACATTTATAATACAAAAGCCAGATCATTTGTTTAGGAAAAGAACTCAACTCTTGGCCTTAAAACGAGACAGAAATTTCTCTTCATGAGTCATCAACAGTGGACACTATACTGTGAGGCCATATGGGTAAAATAGCAGCAGTCAGTAGCCAAGAAATACTGACACAACCATTCAGGTGCAAATAAAATGTCTTTTGTACCTGTTCTTCTGCACACATCCACAAGTCTACACACCCTGCACCCATGTTCGTAACATGCAGCTACAATTCCCATGAAAGTCTGTGTCCTCATACCTGATGCTGCATTTGGAAAGGCGGAAGTCAGTGCACTTGGGGACCCCTTAGTGTACAGGGGTGCGTATAGATGAGGAGGAGGAATCAGGAGACCCATTCCCCACTATCTAGACTTTGTCTTGATTTTGTTGTTCTGTACTTTTTGATGTTGTACCTTTTCATAAATTTAGAGACAAGTACTGCATATATTTCAATTGGACTCTTTGAGGAGACCTGTGTTACTGTTCTCCACCCAGATTCAAACTGTATAAAACACCTGCTTGTGCCCTGAACTGGTATCTGATAATTAGTAAACGCCAGTGTGTTTCAGGGCAGCCAGCTACAGTGATCCCAAACCACATACATGTTCCTAATTATGGAGTAGAGCAGAAGACTAGTGTGCTATAACAGATGATTGCAAACATGAGAAAAATGGTAGAAATCCATTGATTATGTAGAGAAATTTAGACACAGGTCCAAATAATTCCCTCTTTGTTGCTGTAGCGTCAGTATGGCATTGTCTAGCCATTAAGATCAGTGGCAGTGAGGCAGTTACCATTTCCAGTAGAAAAACTAAGTTGTAAGCAAGACCTCAAAGTAGGCAATTATTCGTGTTCTCTGATGCAGAATCTAGCTTCCAGTTAGATTCTGCTAATGCTGGTTCTGTTAGAGAGATCATATGAGTGATGTTTTTCCTTTCCTATTTTCTTATATACATTTAATTGAATTGTTGATGGCAAAAAAAATTCCAAGCAAAATAAGTGATCATGGAACTGGAGCGGTATTACCAAGATTGGCTTCCCAGGCATGGGACAGGAAGTTCTGAAAAATACCCAGACATGAAGAACGTACTCTTTGGTCCTACCTACTTCATCTCAAACTAGATGACTACGTGCAAAATGTGTTTAAACAAGCTGCTATATTGATCACCTATCTGCTGTTGTTATTGTTGTTGTTTGGGGGTTTTTTTGTAGCTGTAGAAAGCAAAAGCGGTTTTTCCCCCTCCCCAACATCTGGCAGCCCTAGAAGCCAGTCGTCCTCGGTCTGTTTGATGCCACTGCCCTTTCTGCCAGTCTGTCTGGCTTTTCAGTTAGGGCAGGCAGAACACAGGATTTCAGTGGGATGAAATAGCACCGCTGCTTCCTCTCAACTCTTTTTTTTATTATTATTATTATGTATACATAATTCTGTCTGCGTGTATGCCTGCAGGCCAGCAGAGGACACCAGACCTCATTACAGATGGTTGTGAGCCACCATGTGGTTGCTGGGAATTGAACTCAGGACCTTTGGAAGGGCAGGCAATGCTCTTAACCACTGAGAGCATCTCTCCAGCCCCTCCTCTCAACTCTTGATGAAAGTTTCAGGAAAGCAATCTGGGAGATTTGGGGTAGTTGTTCAGGGTACCTCTTGTAAGTTTGAAGGAGGTTATGTTTGCCTCAACACAGGGTTTTCCTTTGCAAATTTTAACTGCAGACTCTAATTCTCGCTCAATTTGTATCTCTTCTCCCCTTCCCAGGGTGCCGTGTTAACTCCCTCAATGGAACACACCATGTCACTACAGCCCGCTTCTATGATCAGCCCTCTGGCCCAGCAGATGAGTCATCTGTCACTAGGCAGCACCGGAACAGTAGGTGGCAAATTAATATCCTATGTTTTTGCAAATAGAAGAAAGTGAATTTAAGGAAGTCTGTGTCTTTCCTAATGAAAGTATAGGCTTGCGGGGTAGGGGTGACAATGATTGTGTTCAGCCTCCCCAACAAAGTCAGATAGAACTCACATTATTCTTGATTAGTAGATGACCTGTGGATATGTCTCCCTCACCCACATAGCACCCACGCATACCCATGCTAGCTTTTAGCATGGTACAGGTCACAAAGGGAAAGATGTGCAGGTCACAGAGGGCATGCAGTGTCCCATTTGTTCTTTCATGCAGTGATGCAGCGCTGAATTGCAGATTTTTTTAAGGACTTGCTTTCCTCCAGTCCAAGGAACCTGTCGAGTTCGAAGGCTGAACCAGTACGAGGCCAACTGTAAAAGATAGACAGCCAGCGGCGTTCAGCTCAGCCTGTGTTTGTGGCGGCTGAAAGGGGCCAACCAGCAGCAGCTTCTCATGAAAGTGAATCCAGGACAATACATGGCCCAGAAATAGGCTGCCTGGCTTAAGAAATGAGACTGCTGAACTAGACCAGTTGGGGCTCCCTGGCCACATCTGCAGGGCCTGCTCACAGTCCCTTCAAGTCTCTCCCTACACAGATAGTATGAGGCGTCAACTCAGGAGTGACCAGAAAATAACGTGGCCTCTTGAGAGATCTTTATGACACCTTGTTGATACTGAATTATTGTAGATGAGAAGCATAAATGACCTTCACATGGGCAGGGATTTTTGTTTTGTTTGGTTTTGTTTTTTGGTAGATTCAAAGAAATATGGCATTTTTTATTTGACCTTCCAATGACATACTCTTGTGCATTAATTAAGCTTTGAGGGGAACCCATGTAAATTTATTCTCTGCGACTTTCAAGTACTGTACAGCCAGCTCAGACCCCGCTCCGCCCCCTGCCCTCCAGAAATCTGAATGTTGCATGGCTTGCTGCTGCACACCTGATCACCTTCTCCTTTCCAGTACATGCCTGCGACGTCAGCCATGCAAGGAGCCTATTTGCCACAGTATACACACATGCAGACAGCGGCGGTTCCCGTTGAGGTTGGTATAGAACATCCGAGCTGCCATTGAGGCAATGGGTAGTTTTCCATCTGAGTCATTGAAACAGAATAACAACAACAAAAACCTATCAGGAGTCAATATTTTATCAAGGCATAGTAGAACATGCCTGTTACCCCAGCACCAGAGAGGCTGAGGCAAGAGGATCCATGAGTTCAGACCAGCTTCGGCTGTATAGCTAAAGAAATGAGTCTAGAAAGAGTATTCATGTAGTATTATTTTCCAACTGTAAAATACTCTTTATGCAAATTAGTATGGCAACATCCAGATACATTGTAGTCCATACTTCCCTTCTCCCCAAATAACTTTGCAATCTTGTAGCACGTGTCATAGCTTCAAGACTTTCTCTTGTTACCTACAAAATGATACTTACAGACACATTAAGATTAAATTGGAGTTTGTAATTCTAGTCCTAAAGATTGAACCAGTGGTAAGCCTTACAGAAAGACACTGGTCATAATTCAGACAATGGAAAAAGAAAAACTGCTATCTCTAAATGACAACAAGCATGAGGAATAATCCTCCCTTTTCTATAGCTAACTACTCTTGGTTATTATCTTGGAATATACTGCATTTGTAGAAGACTGGCATTGAATTATGAATGGACAGGAAGCATAGTATTGTCTTGCAGAGTATTCTCAAGAATCCACAGAAGTTTATCAGTCCAGTTACCAAACCCACTCAGCAGATCCCAAAGGTTCTTGAGAACTCTGGTTGTAGCATTTTCTTGATCGCACATCTTTGAAGAGTCACAACTGCCTAAACCCATGGGTTTTCATATGCAGGTCTCCATAACATGAAACCTCCGTAACAATGGAAAACAAAAATGTGCCCTGTAACTACTTCAGCAAGGCCTGACCTGTGGTCTTTCAGACATGGTGTGAACTGAGACAAGACAAAATATCCAAAGTACTCTGGCTTTCTGTTTTATTACTGATTTATTCTTATTTTAGGAGAGGTGCAGCCAGGGCCTCTCTCATGCCAGGCAAATGTTCTGCTGTTGAGCTATGTCCAAGTCCCTTTTATAATCATGACCTTGTTTCGTAAGCCAGACAGGCTGTGAACTTGTACCCTCTGCTTCCCCTCTCAAGTGGCTGAGGTTACAGGCCCTGCTTCCATGTACTGGGTTGAGTCACACTTTCCAGCATATAAATACTGGAAAGTTTGATTGTGAGGTGTGGTGGATGGCTTGAGTGGGGGCAGGGCTACGACATGCAACATTTGCACACTGTGTCTCAGACTCTAAAACCTGAAAATACTGAATTATTAAACTATATCTAGCTCCCAGGAGATGGAGCCAAAAAATTTCTTTGATCAATATTTACGTTAAACATTTAGACGGGAGGTTCTTGCGCTCTGTCATATTTCAGCTGTATTAGGGTAATGATTAGCCTTAGAAGCTCTGTTTGACTTGAAGAAATTCACTTTGAAGAGTGTGTGTATTAAGGTGTATGTCCTTGGACTCGGGCCTCAGCAGCTGAGTTACAATTCCATGGCTAATGTGTCTCATGCATTCTGCTTTGTTGTAGGAAGCAAGTAGCCAGCAGCAGGTGGCTGTGGAGACATCTAATGACCATTCTCCATATACCTTTCAACACAATAAGTAACTGTGAGGTATGAAGGAAAAGTCTCGCTAACTGCAGGGCTCCTAGGAAGCAGTCGGGGGGGGGGGGACTTTTATCAAATGATGCCTAGAAAAACACAGATTTAACGTGTTAATGAATTTACAGACTCTGTCTGGAAAAGAACCGATGCTTTATATTGAAATCAAATCTGTATTTCCTCTACCCCAAAGTCATAATATATAAAGCATCATAGAACATTGATTTCCAAAATCGTCCTATAATAGAAGCATCCTGTTGATATCACTTAAATACTCACTAAGGAGATACAGCTTAAGATGTTGCTTAATCAGGTCTTACAAGGTCATCCACATCTTGACTAGGAATTCAGATTGTTAGCATCCTCAGAACTAAAGGTCCTATTACCAGCTCTCTCTGGGGTCACAGATTTCCAACTTCACTGTACCGCACGTATTTCAGAAAAGCAACTCTATGTGGGATCCACTCTCTGGGCTGTCTTGTAACAATATGTGTTGTTGATCTCATCAAATCACCCTTCATTTGAGAGTGGTGTGGAGTTGGCCCTGGCTGCCTTAGAGAAGAAAGTATCCTGCAAGTCCCAAACTTGAAAGGGGGATTCAAGGAACTGAAAGTGACCCTCAGATCCCCAGCTTATGTCCCTCAGTCTCACCATGAATGAGCACCATCTTGTTCAAACATGTAACCTCTTTCAAATGAAAGATGACAAAGCCCTGTGGTGTGTTTGTTAAGTCAGCAAAGACATGGGTATTTTATCTTTCTTTTGCAGATATACCGAAGGGAGTTCTTACATGAAGAAGGGTGTGAAGGCTGAACAATCATGGATTTTTCTGATCAATTGTGCTTTAGGAAATTATTGACAGTTTTGCACAGGTTCTTGAAAACGTTATTTATAATGAAATCAACTAAAACTATTTTTGCTATAAGTTCTATAAGGTGCATAAAACCCTTAAATTCATCTAGTAGCTGTTCCCCTGAACAGGTTTATTTTAGTAAAAAACAAAAACAAAACAAAAAAAAACCAAAAAAAATCAAAGATTTTTATCAAATATAATGATGCAAAAAAGAAAAAAAAAAGAGAGAGAAAACGAAAACTTCAATTTTCTGGGTATGCACAAAGACCACGAAGACTTATCCAAGTGCATGACCGGATTTTTGTGGTTTTGTTCATTTTGTGTTTAATTTGTCTTTTTTTTTTTTTCGGCTGTATGAAATGGGCTTTCTGAAGTTCCGATTGTCTCACTGAGCCCATGGTGTTCTGTGCTTGCGGTGCGCGTGTCGCTGTCACTCCGTGTGGCCCTCGGTGTCTCTCCTTAGCTTTCCATTTTTTTCTTTCGACGTAGTGTGACGTGTCTTATCCTTTTCTATGAATTCCAATTTGCCTTAACTCTTTTGATGCTGTAGCTGTTTCAGTAAAGTTAGTTCAAACTAATGATGTAGAATGCTTTGACCAAATGGGCTGGTCTAGTACGCCTTGTCAAACAGCAGCATAGGGCTTTTAAAAGGTAGTCAATAAAAGTTGCTGAAATTTTGGCTTTTTTAAATATGTAGTAGGTGTTTTTAATGATTTTTTCACATAACAATGTGTAAGGTAGCGGAGTGCAAGAAGGGAGAACTGTCTCGTGTGAAACACATTTTCTGACTGGGGGACTTTTACTAGGGTAAACCGTTTGTAAGGCTGCACACCGACAGTTTCCTCTGATAGTTTGACCAGTTTAGAATATCTGCTGTATGATGCAATGTAAAGTCTTTTTTGCCTTTTTTCAGGAAGAAAAAAAAAAAAAAACTTAACGATGTTCTAGATTTAGCGTAGGTAGCTTTGGCGGTGGGGGTGGGGGAGGGGAGTCACCAAATGTTTTGTCCTTTATACTATAGTGCTTTAGAATGAGAACCATGCCTGTGATCTGGCAAACAGAGGGGGGTGGGAAATAATTTTGCTATTGAAACTAAATGGCAAAAACTAAAAAAAAAAAAAAAGAAAAAAACAAAAAAACCCAAAAAAAACAACAACAACAACAAAAAAAAACAAAACAAGAATTTCTCTTCAAACCTGAGCTGAGATATGAACAGAAGAAAACCGATTGGCTACTAGCTCTCTCTCTCTCGCTCGCTCGCTCGCTTACTCTCTATTAGGTAAATCTGAAAAAGTAAAAAATGACTTGGCACTTTTAAAGGTAACTTCACCAAAGACCGAAGAGCCAGTAGCCAGTAACTCCACCTTGTCTCAGCATCCCATTTTCTCTGCTCTTTATTTTTGCCGGACCAGTTTGCGGTTAGGAGAACGTGCCTTTTTTGTACCTTTGCATTAGGTTTTATAATTTTAACCGATGTATGGACTCACAGAGACAAATCTAAAAAAAAAAAAAAAAAAAAAAAAAAAGCATGAAGGAAGATTCGAACCCAGGCCGTACCACACTTTCTGTCATCACTACAGGTGTTTAAGTGTAAAGAAAACCAACTTTGAAACTATGAAATTCCTGATTCATAAACAGTTATTTCTACTTTAGTACATATGAGATAAGTCATTGTTATTAATGCTCTTTTATTAAGGCAATTGCATACGTTTTAAAAGCAATGGTAAATTAAGTTGTCTTCCAAAACTGTGTACTTGTCTGGTCAGCTGTGTATGATCAGTTATCTACCTCAGAGGCTATTTCTTTTTGTGCTGGGACAGGTTGCTGGCCCTCCCTGTTTCCACCGACCAAATCCTCCTAGCTCGGGAGCTAGGGCTAAGCAGTTACTTCTTTTGAGTATTTTTTAGTTCTTAAATTTTATTGCTTGTATTTGATGATAGATGTCAGTGACATTTCATAGTTTCAAACGTCCTTGCTGCTCTGAGAAGTGTAGATTCTAGGGAAAATTACATAGTCATAAGAGAAATGTGTTTTTTGTTCTTGTTTCCTTTTTTTGTTTTTCTTTTTTCTTTTGTTTTGTTTTTGAAGAAGTTGTGGTATTATTGGTTCTATGCTCCCTAAAACATTGTGCTTTGTGGAAGTCCAGACTGAATGCAGCGCCCTCCGCGTCTCCGTGTACCTAGTATGTTTATCAGCCCGGGGCTCTCACTACTTGATCTTTTTTCCATTAGTTAAGACAGAAAGAGGATAACTCAGTCAGTAGGGGAGGGGAAATCTGCTGCTAGGTTTGTCTGAACTAAGTGCCATACTTGTCTGGGTCAGATTTGGGAAACAACCTCTGTACATACTAAAAAAGAAAAGAAAAAGTCAGTTAAACATCACATAGTAGACAGCCATTAAATTATAAAAAAAAGTTAATTTATGAAGAAAGACCTTTTGTACAGATTGAAAAAAAAAGATTTTCATAGAGATATCTATATGATCAAGAGAGTTAATTTTTTATTTTTGTTCTACTAGCGCTACATACTTGCCAGCGGTGACTGACTTACCGCTTCAAGACGACTCTGTAGTTTTCTTTCCTGGGACTTGTTAAAACGCCAAAAGACATTTTTGAACTGTACATTTGATCAGATTGTTAGCTTTTTCTGTTTCATTTCTTTTGAGAACCTTTGAATAAAAACATCTGAAACTCTAGTCTCCCTGTCGGTCTTTTGTAAGTAGATGAAGCACACATGTCTGCTGATTCACCCTTCAGCCCAGGAGAGTGGCTCAGAAGTCAGCTGAAAATGACATCAGATTCCATATGCATGTGTCGAAAACGCATTTTCTCGAAAGGGATTGAGAAACCTTCCCTGAGATCACTTGTTTAAATCTGTGCTGTGACCTTAGACATCACATCTCACCTTGGCATAAGTCCAGCCGAAACTACCCGACTCTTGGTGTGTTTGGAGGTTTCGGGTTGGTTTATGGTATTGGAAACAACCCTGGGTCTCTGATGACCTAGGCACATGCTCTCGCATGGATCCTTAGCCCCAGATAAAACGAAAAACATCAGGTCCCCTTCCTTACTGATGCCCATTGTTTAGAACAGAATCCTATCTGCAGCCAACACAAACGTGTCAAAATGATCTCATCCCATTAAGCAATATAGCCTTTAAAAATTGAGCTCGCTTTACTGTTCCCAGATGGCGTTCATGGAGTGGGGAAGGGAGAGCTCTCTTTTTTCCTCCCTGCTTTGCTTTATTGGAGGTATGTAATACAGAAAATTGACTCCCACCCAAAGTGGATTAAATGTTTTAATGGAGTTTGCATAGTATTGTCTGTTCATTGGCTCACCATAGTGGTTAAAGGAGGGAATCAGAAAAGTTCCACGTTTGTATAGTCATTCATATATTTGTTGGGTATATGTTTGGTTGAAGGCTGTTCATGCAGCACAGGACACGTGGTGGTCAGAGGACAGCTTGTGTGAGTTCTCTCTCTCTTCCCCTCCCGCCCTGCCTCCCTCCCTTCCACCCCTCCCGTGTAATCTTGGACCAGATTCAGGTCATGAGGCTGGCCTGCAAGCTCCTTACTCACTGCACCGTCTTGTGGGCCCTCCCTCTACTTTTGAATGGTTCCTCCAGCCCCTGGAGTGCAGAATGAGTTAGCTAAGAGACCTGCCATAGCTGAGAAAGCCCCTTGAGGAGAAGCAGCAGGTCCCGTCAGTGCTGACCAGTACTTCAAAGACAAAGGTATCACAGCGTAGGATAAGCATTGGTGTCAGACAGAAGGGGCATCTCATAATGTAAGCCGTAGACCCTGCCCTGCCCTAGCGTGCATACCAACCACACACTTCCGTGTCCTTCCCTGTGAATATGGCAGAGGTCAGAGGAAGCACCTGGTTACCTGGCACCTTGGGCTTTTTTTAACCTTTTGTTTGTTCTAGTGTTTGTCTCAAGCTCCATGGTATCCATCTGACTACGTTAGATAGTTATCCCTTGATATCTGTGGGGGACAGATTCTATGACTCCACAGATGCCCAGACTCACACAAACTTAAAAGTCCCTTAAATAGTAAATTTCTGTAGTATTTGCATGTAACTGCCTATATAGAGTTGTCACTACATCTTGTATGACAGCTAATGTAATATAATATTGTCTGATAGTTAGTATAATGTAGATAATGATGAGAAGATAGTCCATACATGTGTAGTGCAAAGGCTTTTTCCCCCCAAAATATTTTCCTTCAAGGACTGGTTAATTCTACACACACAGAATGCATGGGTACAGGGGCTAGCCACTTACAGAGGTTCCTGGACAGTCTTAGGAAAACCTCTTCTCTGTAAATGGAACTTGACCTAGTGACATGTTGGCTCAGTAAACAGAAGGGGCAGCCCTTTTGTGGGTAAACTAAACTTTGCTGGAAGGTTAACTGGTTTCAACATTAACTCTTAGTCTGAGAAGTGGTAAGGTGGACCTGTGAGTTGGAAGAAAGAAATGGGTAGATACAGAGTTGCTCTCTCTATGATTGCTACCTTGGGTAGCATGGGGACCGCTAGAGTACCAGTCAACCCAGCATCCACGCCCTTCATGAGTAGTGGCTATGTCCAGTGCAGTGTGAATACTATAATTCTACGTCTTGAATTACATGCAGTATCCCATTGATAATGGGAGAAAGGCGATGCTCCCTAGCCTGTCAGGCTCCTTAAATGCTGCCACCCAATTGACAGTAGCCTCTCCCCACCAGCATAGCCAAAAGGAAAGATTCAGTAACATTGTTACAAAGATCGCCAACCTATCATATCCTCCCTATCGCCAAGATGCTTAGGATGTCCGCCAGCTAGAGGAAGGCAGAGGACTCTGAACTTGGATTTGAGGAAAGCCAGACAGTTTCTTGCCCTCAAATAGCAAACCAGTAAGATAAGTGTCCTCAGCCATGGCCGGGTACAGGCTGGTGATCGTGCGCCCTATGACTGTGGGTGCATGGGTCAGGATGTGGGGTCATGTGGGGTCACACTGGCCCAGCTGGGAGGTGTGTGCATAGCCTTCAGGAGGATCAGCTGTTCAGCAGTGGAATGTCGGCCCTCCTCAGGCTCCAGAGTGTCTCGGGCACTCAGGCCTGATCTCTGTAGGGTAAGATCATGTTTGAGCTGGAGCCACTAGAGGGAGGATTTTATTACTCAACCGTCAGTGCAAGCCCAGAAAGAGCCCAGGCAGAGCGAGTGCAAATGGCAAGGCCACCTGCCAGCCAGGGTTTAATGCCTCAAAGTGCACACCGTTGGAGCCTAAGCACACGATTATCAGCCTCAGAGATGGGGACAAGAACACGGCAGTGACGTGAAGGCGTAAGTCACAGACAATCCCACACCAGTTTGGAATTATGATTAATAGAATGGTTATTTATTCAAAGGAGAAAAAACTTACAGGTTACCGTCCCAGACAACAGCCCCTCCGAGTGAACAGGAAAGGAGTCTAGGAGCCGGAAGTGGAGCCGGAAGCCAAAGAGGGAGTGGAGGACAGCCGCTGCTTTTTTTTTAAAAAGAGAGAGAGAGACCACGCCCCAATGGGCTGGTAACTCAGCGGCGATTGGCTGAAGGAGCGGAAGGACCTCCCACAGCAGTGGCGGGTGGGTCTCCTAAGGTTCAAGGACACCAAGAGACAAGAGGAAGCCACCAGCCTGGCCAAACCATATAGCTGGGCACGAGAGTACCAGTAAACCTCCCTAAGCTGCTCAGTGTGAGAAGCAGGTCGTGGTGGCTTAAACACAAAACTCCAGTGCTATTCATTCTTCTAAAGTACATGACTCAAAGGTAAAGATAGTGATCTGGTGCATTCCATCCTTTATACAGACATCATAAAGGAGAACAGGCAATCCCACCCCACCCCCGGTACCGCTAAAGCTGTCCCCCTACTTGAACACCTTCCCCGCACCTCACAGAATATCTCTGGATAATAATCCTCAAACCTGTTTGCCAAGCTAAAAGTGTTGGCTGTTTCAGCTCCCAGCTTTGGATCTACCAACTGGAATAAGCCGGAAATCTGCTCCAGAAGTGGCTCCGTCCTTCTGACGTGTACAGCTGTCACTTAGCAGCTCCGTACTTCTCTGGGTTGAACATTCCTCTCAGCTCAACTGCCTCCCCTCACTGCGGGCTGCACCCTCAACGCAACAGCTCACCATCCACACGTACCTCAGCTGAAGGCACCGCCCGGGTCACATGGAGTGGCCTTGGGCTTCACCTGTCTCCCCTGACCTGCTCCACCTTCAGACACAGGAGAGTTTCCTTCCTGACTTCTCCCCTGGAGGGCATAGTAGAGTCTTAAAATTTGCAACTCGTAAAAATCTGTGTCACTTAGGTAATTTTTTTTAATATCGACAGTTAATTGTTACTGAAAGTATGAAGGGAGCATTGTGGAGCCGTTTTGAAGAGAACTTTGGTGACAAGAACGTGCCACGCCAGCGTGCTAAGTACAGAGTCAGCTACTGTATGACCCTGAGTATGAAAGCTCAGAAAGAATTCAGAGTGTTTAGTGGGTGAGGACGTTACGGAAAGAGTTATGGAACTCCTAATATATTTCTGAATTTTTAAAAAAATATATAATTTATTTTATAAACAAATTGTGAAGTTACTTTCAGATTATTTTAGAACTGTGTGAGCCACAGGCTCCTAATATTGCAACTGCCCCAGGCTTGGAGAGATGGCTATGTGATTTAAGACCGTGGCAACTCTTCCAGAGGATCCAACTTTGGTTCCCAGTACGCAGTTCGGGCGGCCCCTACCCACCTGTGAGTCCAGATCCAGGAGATTTGGCACCATCTTTGAGCCTCTGCGGGTACCCAAACAGACACATAGAAATAAAAATGAGTGTACAGCTCATTGGAAAGCAAGGTGATGTGATCCGGTCCTAGACCTGAAGGAACAATTGAGGAGGAATGTAAATGTCTCAAAGTGGCACTCTCATAAGACATAACAAAAGCAAGAGCTAAGTGAGTGCGGGGGGGGGGGGGGGGGGGTGTCCTGAGGTACTAAGGCCCTGTCAGCATTTCCCGAGGGGCTCTTACACACTAACCCATTTCCTGTCACTGCTCAGAATTACCCCAGAGCACTCATTGCTTCCTAGACCTTGTGAGAGGGCCAAACAGTTCTGCTCTTGCCACATGAGGCTTGGGGCAAATGTCCGGAGAGCTGGCCTTTCCTTGCCAATCTTGCTCTGAAGATACCAACACAACAAGACATTTTGTCTTTCTGTTTTTGTATTTAATCAAGCAGCATATGGGATACTTTCCACAAAGCATTTTGATTTTTTTTTAATTGGCAATTGTTTGCCCCCAATTGCTAGATCAACAAGTACTTGCAATAGTTTTTGAATACCTATTTATTGAATAGGCTATTTCTTAAGGGACATGTTGAAGGGCTGTTCACTACAAGTGATTCTAGGAGGTTGTAGATTCCTATCAGTGTGCTGAAATACAAGTTCTAGCTAAAGGCTCTTATGTCATGTACTTCATCCCTCTTAGAGCCCATTGCTTTCTCTTTGAAGGACAAAAATCTCACAAATGTTCAGAACCTTCATCCACTTCTACGTTCCACTCTTTAAGAACACACACACACATACCCACACAGTGGAAATGTGCATGAGCTCACAATCCTAGTGACTTAGCATTTCGTACTACTCTGAGGATGCTGTCAAGGCTCCCCTCTTCTCTGAAGCAGCAGCTCAAGGCTGCCACTGCATTGCACATCTGGGTAAGAGGCCCTTCCTGTATCCAGTGCCCTGGAGAACAAGGAAACCACTGCACCTTTCCTGGATTCCCGCAAATGATAGTGCAACTCTGTTACCAGCCAGCAGACCCTCGGGAGCGGAGAACAGAAGCTCCTGAGTGGCCTGCTGTCAAACACTGTGAGCATTGCTCCTCATCCCTTCTCCTTAATTAAAGAGAGGGTTCTCTTGTCATCGTGTAGCTTTCCTCTGGGATGGCATTTGATGTGGTAAATATTTAAGTTTTCTTCCAGCGCCAAAGTCCCAAATGCAGTACAAAGAACTTCTCTGATTTATTTGAAGGCAAATTACAAGCCTATGGGTCCACCCAAAGGACAACCTGTATGATCCCCATTCAACTATGAAAATACAGGAAGTAATGTTACCACTGGTAAACCCTCAGCCCACAGTCTGAGTTTCACCAGTGATTCTGGTTTCATTCTTTGTCGCACAAAGATCCAGCTGGAAATCACACAGTGCAGTCAGTTGTCCCATTTTTTTTTATTGTCTCTCAGTCTGAAGGAGCTCATCCATCTGCCCTTGACTTTCATGACTTCAAACACGATTGAGGGTTATAGACCAGCTCCTTGGGGACGTAGCCTCCAACTGGTGTCTGACATTTCTGGGGTCATCCTCCACTGGCAGGATTACTACCAAGGAAAGCTGGGTCCCATCAAGAAAGCATGATGTCAACTTGCTTTGTTTCCAATGATGTCCTGCTCCTCACTTAGCCACAGTGACATCTGCCAGGGATTATCCTCTGAAAGTATCTTGTGGGAAGTACTTTGGAAATGTTCCTATCCTGCTACTCCATTCCCTCATCTGTATGAATATGGATTGAGGTTTTCTTATTTTATTCAATGGTTTAAGCAGTTGTACTCTTAGTAGCCAGATCATCCCATTTGGCCAGCGCGGCCAGCCATGGTGTCTTTTAGATATGCCCAGTCATTGTGTAAGCACTGACCTTCTTTCTGGTCTGTCTTGGTTGTTCCCTGCCCCAGGTAGATGATCCATTTCTCTCAACTTCTTTTCTGCAGAAGTTGGCATTTAGATGCTGAGATCTGGGCCTCTACTGTTTGTTCCCAACATATCACTAATCCTTGACACTGAACAGAGCAGAGGGAGTCCATGCGCACCTCATTGAACACGTTAAAAACCTTGAATTTCTACCTCCATGCTGCTGGTTTCAAACCAACACCACAGTATTCGCTTTCCTCTTCATTGTTGTTTCTTTTTTTTTTCTGACTCTGGAAACCTGGTATCCTTGATACGCTTGTCCATTTGATCAATCCCCCTGTCTCACCAGTCTCCCATATCTTACTTCCTAAATCGCCAAGTTTCAGTCTGGACCCTCAGGCTCCACCTCCTTCCCCTGTGGAGCCAGACTCCCTCTGTGTAGCCAGAGCAGGCAGCTGGGCGGGGCTCTACCCTACGATGTCACATGAGTGCCCTCTGGCGTGAGCTAGTCGAAGGCTGCTTATCTTTGTCATGTGAAACACTGTAAGGGTGGACCAGCCAGTGAGCAGGAAAGGGGACAGCAGGAAACCCAGAGAGGAAACAGGAATAGGAGTAAGAAGGAGAGAGAGAACAGAAACAAAAGAGATGCCAACTGATGGAAGGTTCCAAAGTGCTTGCCAGGCTGGGAAATATAAGAATAAGTACAAGAGGGAAGGAAGATGCAGTGAGCTGTTGACTCCCACTGTTCCCAGAGCTGTGACCTTGCAATAAAGTTTTAGCCACCAACCTTGGTGTGCACTCCATTGAAGGAAGTGCCATGCTTCTAAGATACCAGCAGGGAGTTGCCCTTTCTGAGACTGTAAAGCCAAATCCTGCACTGATCTCCAGAAAGACCCAGGCCTCCTTGGACTTCTCTTTCCAGTACATCCCTCCAAGAACCAGAGCCTCACAACACATGAGGATGTTCTCACTAATTGAACCTCTTCATTGAACATGCGTTGTTGTTTTTGAAAATTACAGTAACTATATTTTAATTGTATCTTGTTAAACTGGGGGAGAGGAAGAATGAAAATAAAACCTATCTTGAGAATTACTTTGTTTTTAGCTTGTATGCATATATCAGTATGCATGTGTGTACAGTATGCATGTGTATGCAGTATGCATATGTGTGTACTATGCCTTGTGTGTGTACAGTATGCATGCACATATATATGCATGCACATACATGCATATATGTGCATATATACATGCATATATATGCATGAATATGTGTGTGTGCACGCACGCAGTATGCTTGTGTGTCTGTGCAGCTAGCTGTGATTACGGAGTTCAGAGGTCAGCCCCTGGAATGTTAGTCGCATCCGTAGGAAATAGTGACTTTCCTCCAATGAGATCCATCCGATCTGGTTGCCATCCCGCTTGGCCTGCTGTACAACTCAGGCCAGTGTTGAAAACCCATTTCTATCCACATTCCTACCTCCTGCTTCAGCTCCCCCTAGTGGAGTCTGGCATCTTCCCATTCTCCTCAGCTCAGTGACCGCCTTGCCATTTATGTCCTTGCTTCTTTAAATGCCACACCCTTGCCACAAGCAACTTTTGCTAAGTATATTACATATCCACAACTTATTTTTGTTGGTATATAGTATTCCATTGGATACCACTTTACTGTTGCTAGATTGTGGTTCTCTCCAGTCAGTAAACACAGTGACAAACACTTGCACACATCTGGTACATCTGCACATGTTTCTATAGCATTCATGACTTGAAGAATACAGGTGTTGGGTCATGGGGCAGGTCTAGCTTTTGCTTTACAAAATTATATAATGTATCTCTAGAATAGTAATCGTTCCAAGGTTAGATACAATACTTTCTTGCAAGAAATGTCTCTTTTTGACACAAAGAACAGACTCGATCAGTGATTGGTAAAAACAAACAGTGAACGAGGAACCCTATCTTGGAGAGGGCTAACCTTCATGTCCGGGGTGAGGCAAACTGCTGAGCCCAAGGTGTAGTGAGTATGAATGAGCTTCTAGGTACAGGTCGATTTGCTCCCCCTCTGGGAGCACCACGAAAGGTGCTCTCTCTTCCTAAAGAGAAGAGGCTCTAGAAACACAAATGCACTTCCCAGTTAAGGGGCTCCAGTACCTCGGTTAATGTCGCGACAGCTCCCACAGACAGTCACAACGGCTGCTGCTGGGCTCGCTTACTGCTCACAGTTCACCCCAGCCCCTGGCCTGAAGAAACTCACCTTCTAGTCTTCTAGAGGCTTCCACAGTTCTGCCAGTCTCAGGTTTAAGTCCAAACGAGAGCCTCCATGTTCTAATGTTACCACTGTGTGGGTGTGGTGGTGGAACATTCTCGTCGACTCTTGACTCATGGTTCACCAGCAGAAACAAGGGACGGGGGAGGCTGGAGAAAGAGCACCTGGGTAGGATTTTGAAGATGAGAGGTACCTGTATGTCTTCCTCCTTTTCAGTACTGGGAAACCAGGGCCTTGGCCCCCACGCTGCTCTCAGGATTCCCTATGTCATCTGCTGTCAGAGCAGACGCGCTACAATGGCCCTCTGAGCTGTGCCCCTGCAGCGGTGTGGTTACAGCTGTCTCAAAAGTTACAGGCTGCTTAAATATTTAAAACAACTCAATGTTTCTGCCAATGATGATACATTCTTAAAATGAGGTTATCAGAGCCACTAACGAGAAATAGTGATCTAAATTAACATTAATTACTACCTTTTAGCATAAAATGTGCCATATACTTATCTAACTTCAGGTCATCCAGAACTGCCAGCCAAAGGAGTTTGAGTTTGTTTTTTTTAAAAAAAAAAAATGAGGAATTTGGATTACATCATGGCTTAACGGTTTTCCCCCCATGTAGAGCTAAGAAGCTACAACTTGAAGAACACAAGAACACGGAATTCGCAAAAATTTACTCAGGTTGTTCATTATAGAGATCAGCTTTATGACTTCCAAGGTATCGCTTGCCAACCTAAGTCCATGATCAGGGTGTTGCAGAGCCAAGCAGCATGTGTTTAGTTACGTAGGATGGGCAGGGATCACTGGAAGCTGTGTACACCGAAAGAAAAATTTTAAAACGTGCCTAACCAGTAGGAGTCACTGTTTTCCATGTCTGCTCACAACGGAAACCTGTCTCTAATTCTTACCGGAGCCGGTGCTGTTGACCATGCCCGCAAAGCCAACCGCCCCACTCGGAACACTCTAAGCCCGTTGTGTATAATTAATGCTTCTAAATGTGCTTCCTAAGTTCAGCCGTGTTGACCATGACAGTGGCTCTTCCGTGGCAACTTGACTGAGACACACTCTGAGCATGTGCTTGAGCAAGTGTCCAGAGAAGTTAATGCACTCCACGTGTGGGCAGCACCGTCCCATGGGCTGCATGAGATGGCTGAATAAGATGCAGGAAAAGGAGCAAGGTGGCCGAGCAGCAGCATCCGTGTCCCTGCTTCCCACCTGCCCCAGCTGCCTCAGGCTTCTGCTGCCATGCCTTTCCCCTGTGATGGACTCAACCCTCAACCAGGGAGCCAGGTATGTCCTTCCTTCAGTTCTTTTGGTCGGGTATCCTGTCTCTGCCGCAAGAAAGGGAACTAACAGAGCCACCTTGCATGCTGCCTACGCTATATAGTCCTGCAAATTACTCTCTTCTCTGCATCCCAGAGGACTGACTTTCAAGGTGTCCTCGGACAACCCCCTTTGCCTCTGGTTTTTATGTGGGTGTATGCAGCAGGAGGTACCAAGAGGCTGCAAGGTGGGTAGAAGAAAGAGAACAATTGGTTAAGACATGATTGCTCAGGCTCCCTCCCTGTGGTGTCCCTGTCGGGACTGAATTGTATCCCACCACATGATGCTGAACTCAATCCCCAGAACCTAAGACTATGGCTGAAACTGGAAACAGGACCTAGCCCTCAGTACTTCAGAATGTGACTGACGCTGAAAATAGAATCCTAGTGCCCCAGAACATAGTTGTGTCTAAAATTGTCCCTAACCCCCAGTACTTTAGGGTGTTATGACATCTGGAGAGAGGCAGATGAGTTAAAATAAGATCACTAGGCATGCCTTCATCCATTATAACTACAAGTCCTGTAACAGTGGGAAATGTGGGCGCAGAGTCAAAGGCCGGTGGACAATCACACAAAGGCACAGGGGAAAGCCAATAATGGAAGAGTCCTCAGAAGAAACCAACCTGCCAGAACCCTAGCTCTGGACTCTACATCTCCAGAACTTCGGAAAAACTGATTTCCATTGCTTAAGCCGTCAAGCTCCAGTGCCTGTTTTGGTAGCCAGAGCAGCCTATGACAGTCCCTGTAACCAGGGTCACATGCCCTGGTCATGGTTTCCTTGGGAGTTGTGAGTTCTTGCCTTTTCCCGTTCAGGAGGGCAGTGGGGTTCCCTCTTACTTCCTGTCGATCTTGGTTTCTCTGAACTGGGCCCCAGCCTTGGTAGCTGTCTTCATTCAACAGGCTTCCCTTGTCATGAATTTCCAGTAGTCTGTTGTCACTTGCAGGGACACTGCTGTCACAGTGTCACGCAGGCCTTCATTCTGTTCCCCGTACAAGCTGCCTATGATATTTCTAAATGCAAGTTCCCTATCCCAGCCCAGCTCAGTGGGCAGCATCACTCTTGCCATGTTATTGGATAGAACATTTTTCAGAATTTTTAATGACAAGAATTTTTTCGACTATACAACCAAGCATTTAGCTCTGCAAAAATAGAGGCTCCTAGCCTGCCCTGCCCTGGTAATGATGACATTTTACCTATTGTGAAAAAATGAAATGTAGAAAATACTTTCAAGAAGGATATTTTACTTATCTATTTATTTCCGTCATGGCGGGTGTTGAACCCACAGCACTGGGCCTGTTCGGCTAGCACTCTACCACTATATTCTCAGCCCTCAAAGAGATGGCTAGAGAATTGTTCTCACTGCTGCACACATTTGTTTCTGAAAAAATGGTACCTCTATTAGGTAGCTTTCTGGTGAGTGTGTGATAGTTCCTGTTCCTTTTCAACTCATCAGAATCTATCCTCTCCTGGGAGATAGGCCACCAGGCACACCTGGAAGAGATTATCTGGTTTAAAGGGAGCCTCTGAGAATGTCTGAGGGGTTATCTTTATCATGGCCATTCATGTGGGACAACCCCTCCTAATTATAGGTGGGGTCCTCTCCTCGGCAGGAGATGCTGGACTGTGTACACGGAGAGCAGAAACTGGCTGTGAGCACACATTCAACTTTCTGCTTCTTAATGTGGACTCAAGCTCTGGTCACTGTGATGGACCATAACCTGGAACTGTGAACCAAAATGACCTCGCTCAAGTTGCTTTGAGCCCAGCAATGGGAAGTACACTGCTGTGGAGACCAGATACCCAAGGGAAATAGTCTGAAGGAGTAAAGATTCATTTAGGCTCCAGGTTTCAGCATCTGACCATCAGTACCACTATCATAGTCTGCAGTACTACTGCTACTGACCCAAGATACGGCTGAAAGGATACTGTGTTACTTAAGCAGCAGAGAGAAGCAGTCATAGGAAGGGGCCAGGGCAAAGTGGGGCCCAGAGACACCACCAGTGAGTTTTCTACAACCAGCTCACACTTTCCGTGGTCCTCCATTTCCTAACAGATTCTTCAAGTTTGAATTCACTGATAGATTGATCCAGTGAAGAAGGTAAGGCCCTCTGCACCTTGCTTACATCAGGAGCCAGGGCTTCAATACTCATTGAGGAATTTTAAGAAAATACTTCATGTCACGTATTCAAAATACTTGACTTCTGCCTGAAGCAAGGGTACTGAGTGCATATCTTGACCTCCTCTCCTTCTGCTCCAAATCCAATCTCTCTGTTTCATTGTCGGCTCTGCAGTACCACAGACACTGAGAGCAACAATTAATAAAAGAAACCTCCTGAAACTGAGAAGCTTCTGTAAGTCCAAGGACACAGTCAACAAGACAAAATGACACCCTACAGAATGGGATCCACGTATATCACTCTTAGGGTCTTCTTTGTTCCCTAGGTTCTTTGGAGTTGTGGAATAGAGACTGGTTGTCCATTGCTTTATGTCTATTATGTACTTATGAGTGAGTACATATTATATTTGTCTTTCTGGGTCTGGTTTACCTCACTCAGAATGGCTTTTTCTAGTTCCATCCAATTGCCTACAAATTTCAAGATGTCACTGGTATTTTTTGCCACTGAGTAGTACTCCATTCTGTAAACGGACCACATTTTCCTTATCCATTCTTCAGTTGAGGTACATCTAGGTTGTTTCCAGGTTCTGGCTATTGTGAATAATAATGCTATGAACATAGTTGAGCAAATGTCTTTGTGGTGTGAGTGTGCATCCTTTGGATATATGCCCAAAAGTGATATTGCTGGGTCTTGAGGTAGATTCTCAATTTTCTGAGAAACCATTATTCTGATTTCCAAAGCAGTTGTACAAGTTTGCCCTCCCACCAGCAAACAGAGGAGTGTTCCCTTACTCTATATCCTCTCCAACATAAGCTGTTATCCGAGTTTTTGATGTTGGCCATTCCAACAGGTGTAAAATGGTATCTCAGAGTTGTTTTGATTTGCATTTCTCTGCTGGCTAAGGATATTGAGCATTTCTTTAATGTGTTTTGGACATTTAAGATTCCTCTGTTGAGAGTTCTCTGTATAGATCTGTACCCCATTTTTTATTGGATTATTTGGCCTTTTGATGTTGAGTTTCTTAAGTTCTTTGTATAATTTGGAGATCAGACTTCTGTCAGATGTGGGGTTGAGGAAGATTTTTTTCCCATTCTATAGGCTGCTGTTTTGTCTTATTGACTGTGTCCTTTGTTTTACAGAAGCTTCTCAGTTTCAAGAGATCCCATTTATTAATTGTTGCTCTAAGTGTCTGTGTTAATGATGTTATATTTAGGAAATAGTCTCCTGTGCCAGTGTGTTCAAGCTTACTCCCACTTTTTCTTCTATGAGATTTAGTGTAGTTGGTTTTATGTTGAGGTCTTTGATCCGTTTGGACTTGAGTCTTGTGCATGGCAATAGATGTGAATCTATTTGCATTCTTCTATATGTTGACATCCAGTTATGCCAGCACCATTTGTTAAAGATGCTTTCCCTTTTCCATTTTATAATTTTAGTTTCTTTGTCAAAACTCAGGTGTTCTTGGATGTGTGGATTGATATCAGAGCTTCAATTCAATTCCATTGATCTACCTGTCTATTTTTATGCCAGTTCCAAGCTGTTTTCATTACTATAGCTCTATAGTCAGGTATGGTGATACCTCCTAAAGTTGTCTTTATTAGACAGGATTGTTTTGGATATCCTGGGTTTCTTTTTTGTTTTTCCATATGAATTTGCATATTGTCCTTTTGAGGTCTGTAAAGAATTTTGCTGAGATTTTGATGGGTATTACATTGAATCTGTACATTACTCTTGGCAAGATTGCCTTTTTACTATATTAATCCTACCTATCCAAGAGCATGGGAGATTTTTCCATTTTGTGATTTCTTCTTCGGTTTCTTTCTTCAAAGACTTAAAGTTCTTGTCATACAGGTCTTTCACTTGTTTGGTTAGAGTTATCTCAAGATATTTTATTTTATTTGTGGCTATTTTAAAGGATGATGTTTCTCTGACTTCTTTCTCAGCCCATTTATCATCTGTATGTAAGAGGACGACTGATTTTTTTGTTGTTGTTGTTGTTAATCTTTTGTCCTGCTACATTACTGAAGGTGTCTATCAGCTGTAGGAATTCCCTGGCAGAATTTTTGGGTCACCTATGTATACCACAATATCATCAGCAAATAGAGAAAGTTTGACTTCTTTTCCAGTTTGTATCCCCTTGATCTCCTTTTGTCGTCTTATTGCTCTAACTAGAACTTCAAGTACTGTGGTTGAATAGATTTGGAGAGAGTGGACAGCCTTGTCTTGTTCCTTATTGTAATGGGATTGCTTTGAGTTTCTCTCCATTTAGTTTGATGTTGGTTGTTGGCATGCTGTATATTGCCTTTATTATGTTTAGATATGTTTCTTATATCCCTGTTTTCTCCAAGGCCTTTATCATGAAGGGATGTTGAATTTTGTCAAAGGCTTTTTCAGTATCTAGTGAGATAATCATATGGTTTTCTTTCAGTTTGTTTACATGGTGGATTACATTGTCAGATTTTCATATGTTGAACCATCCCTGCATCTCTGGAATGAAGTCTACTTGGTCATGGTGAATGAATTTTCTGATGTTCTTGGATTCAGGTTGCCAGTATTTTATTGAGTATTTTTGCATCAATGTTCATGAAGGAGATAGGGCTGTCATCTGTCATTCTCTATATTAGGTGTGCCTTTGTGTGGTTTGTGTTTTATGCAGACACTAAGAGACCACAACTGCCATCCCATACTACTATATCCAGCAAAGCATTCAAGCAACATAGATAAAGAAAACAAGATATTCCATGGCAAAACCAGATTTAAACAATACCTAGCCACAAATTTAGCCCTACAGAAAGTATTAGAATGAAAACTCCAACCCAAGGAAGTTAGCTACACCCACAAAAACACAGGCAATAGATAATCCCACACCAGCAAATCCCAAAAGAAGAAAAATGAACACAATATCACCACCAATAACAAAAAGCAAAAATAATAGGAACTAGCAATCACTGGTCATTTAATATCCCTTAATATCAATGGATTCAGTTCTCATATAAAAGAACACAGACTAACAGATTGTATGCAAAATCATTTTTCTGGCTTTCATTGTTTCCATGGAGATGTCAGGTGTAATTCTGAAAGGGCTGCCTTTATAAGTTACCTGGTCTTTTTCCTTTGCAGCTCTTAATGTTCTTTCTTTATTCTGTATGTTTAGTGTTTTGATTATTATGTGGTAAGGGGACTTATTTTTTGGTCCAGTCCAGTCTGTTTGGTGTTCTGTAAGCTTCTTGTATTTTCATAAGCATGCCCTTCTTTAGGTTGGGAAAATTTTCTTTTATGATTTTGTGAATATATTTTCTGTGCCTTTGATCTGGAGTTCTTCTCCTTCTTCAATTCCTCTTATTCTTTGATTCAGTCTTTTCATGGTGTCCCAGATTTTCTGAAAATTTTGTGTTAATAATTTGTTGGATTTAGCATTTTCTTTGACCAGTAAATCTGTTTCCTCTATTTTATCACCTGAGATTCTCTCCTCCATATCTGGTGTTTTGTTGTTTGTGTTTACAACTGTAATTCCTGATCATTTACCCAGATTTTTCATTTTCAGAGTTCTCCAGGTTTGTGTTTTCTTTATAGTCTCTATTTTAGTTTTTAAGTCTTGAACTATTTCCTTCATCTGTTTGATTTATTTTTCTTGGTTTTCTTTAAGGGATTTGTTAAATTAAAAAATGGATCAAGACAGAAATAAAAAAATAAAGATTCTAGAATTGAATGAAAACAAAAATAAATATGCAGCATACTCAAACTTTTGGGACACAATAAAGGCAAGTCTAAGAGGCAAGTTCATAGCACTAGGAGCCTACATTTAAAAAATAATGGAAATCTCTCATAATAGTAACTTAACAGCAGCTCTAGAACAAAAAGAAGTTAGCCAAAAGGAGTAGACAACAAGAAATAATCAAACTCAGGGCTGAAATAAAATAGAAACAAATAAAAATAGAACAATACAAACAATCAATGAATCAAAGTGTTGGTTCTTTGAGAAATCAATAAAATTGACAATCCCTTACCCAAATTAACTAAAAGGTAGAGAGATAATATCCAAACTAATATGTAAACAGAGACTGTGTGTTGGTTTTCCAGCCACCGGACCAGAATAATCACACAGAAACTACATTAATTACAAGACCATTTGGCCTATTAGCTCAGACTTCTTATTAACTAACTCTTACATCTCAAATTAACCCATTTCTATTAATCTATGTATCACTAGGGCGCTGTGGCCTACCAGTAAAGTTCTGGTGTCTTTCTTTTTCAGCAGTTACGTGGCATCTCCTTGACTCTACCTACCTGCTCTCTGTCTCTGTTCAGATTTCCCACCTGGCTTTACTCTGCTAAACCACTAGCCAAAACAGCTTTAGATTCATTAACCAATAAAAGCAACACATATACAGAAGGACATCCCACATCATTAATACACTTAGAAATGAATAGGGGGACATAACAACAGATACTAAGGAAATCCAGAGTATCATTGGGTCATACTTCAAAAACCTATACTCCACCAAATTAGAAAATTTAAAAGAAATGGATAATTTTCTCAATAAATACCATTTACCAAAGTTAAACCAAATAAGTAACTTAAAGAGACCTATAACCCCTAGTGAAATAGAAGCAGTTATTTAAAATCTTCCAAACAAAACAAAAAAACAAACAAACTAAACCAGCCAAACAAACAAAAAACCAAACCAAAACAAAACAGGACTGGATGGTTTTAGCACAGAATTCTACCAGACTTTCAAAGAGTCAATACCAATATGCTTTAAATTACTCCACAAAATAGAAACAGAAGTAACATCTCTAAATTCATTTTATGAAGCCACAGTTACCCTGGTGTTCAAGCCACATAAAGGCCCAACAAAGAACAATAATCACAAACTAGATTCTCTTATGAACATAGATGCAAAAATTATCAATAAAATATTTGCAAACAGAATCATAAAGTACATCAAAAAGATTATCTACTATGATCAAGTAGGCGTCATCTCAGAAATACAGGGATGTTTCATCATACATAAATAAATAGTTGTAATCTACCAGATAAAATCTACCAGAAAAAAATCACATGATTATGTCATTAAATACAGAAGAAGTCTTTGACAAAATCTAACACCCCTTCTTGATAAAAGTCCTGGAGAGACTAGGGGTACAAAGAATATACCTCAACAATAATAAAGGTGGTTTACAACAAGCCCATGGCCAATATCAGCTTAAATGGAGAGAAACCCAAAGTGATTCCACTAAAATCAGGAACAAGACAAAACTGTCCATTCTCTCCATATCTCTTCAACATAGTTCTTGAGGTACTAGCTAGACCAATAAGACAATTGAAGGAAGCCAAGGGGATACATATGGGAAAGGAAGAATTCAGATTATTTGAAGATGATATGATAGTACATGTAAGCTACCCTAAACTTCTACCAGAAAGCCCCTTCTGCTGATAAACACTTTCAGCAAAGTAGATAGATATACAAAATTAACTCACAAAAATTAGCCTCCCCCTGCATACAAATAATAAACAAAATGAGAAAAAAATCAGAGAAACAATACCTTTTGCAATAGCCTTATATAACATAAAACATCTTGGAGTAGCCCTAACCAAGCAAGTGAAAGACTTACATGAACAGAAGAACATCATTAGCTCAAGTCCTCAGATGAACAATTAATAAATGGGACTGAAAGTGAGAAACTTCTGAAAGGCAAGGGACACCATCATTCGGACAAAGCAGCAGCCTACAAAATGGGAAAAAATTTAACCAACTACACATCTGAGGGCTAATATTTAAACTATATAAAGAACTCAAAAACTAAATAAAGAAAACAAATAACCCAATTTAAAAAATGGGGTGCAGATCTAAACAGAGAATTATCAAAAGAGGAAACTCATAGGGCTGAGAAACACTTAAATGTTCAACATCCTTAGCCATTAAGGAAATGCAAATCAAAACTACTTTGAGATTCCATCTTACATGCTTCAGAATGACTAAGATGGATAAAATGAATGACAGCTCAGGCTGGCAAGGATGTGGAGAAAGTGGAACACTCATCTGTTGTGGGTGGAATCTTGTAATCAAAGGATGCTTTGCCCTTCCCTAGAGACACTTGCTTAGCCATGTTTATTGCTGCCCTGTTTACAATAACTAGATACTGGAAACAACCTAGATGTCCCACCACAGAAGAACAATTTGTAGAAATTTAGCAGAGTCACTGGATCTGGGGTAAACCTTAGAGTGAATACTTGTTCTTAGAAGTGCTTTGGCCTTGAAAAGTCACTGTGGAAAACAGTAAAGAATCCCTGTAGAAAACAGGGATTGTTTTCTGTGATTCGTAGGATTGTTTTTCTGGAGGGGCGTTGTGGCCTTCGCCTGACTTTGATCACAAGACATCTCTGGCACACCTGAGGTTATTGGATTATTGTGCACTGCAAATGATATACAATAAAGGACTGAAGTCATGTGGGTGTGTGATGCTTTCCTTTAGAGAAACATTCAGATTAGATTAGGAACCTTGGTATGAGAAAATACTTTACCCAAAAACAACTTGGTTTAAAATCAGTAAATATGCCTTTGCATGGCTATTTGAGGTTCAGTTCAATTCAATTCATCACTGTCATACAGGCCTTAAAATTTCATCTTGGAGTTGCCTCTTTCTTCAACTGACTCATACAACACAAAACACTCTGAGAATAAATAAAATACTCAGCTGTTAAAAAATATTAAATCATGAAATCCTCAGAAAAATGAAAGGAACTAGCTATAAAATTATCCTGAGTGAGGTACCCTAGCCCTCAAAAGACAAATATGGTATGTATTCTTATATGTGAATATTAGCTGTGAAGTCAATATCCAAACTACAATCCATAGAACCACAGAGGTGTAGGTGTAGGTGTAGGTGTAGGGTAAGAGACTAGGGGTCAGACAGATCTTGTTAAGAAAGGGAAATAGAATAGATAGTAGTTATGGATGGATAATAGGGCTGGAACAAGAGTTGCAAGTGAAAAGGAGGAGAAGAGAGGGAAATGAGGAAGGAAATATGGGGAGAAAGAGCTAAAAATAAAAGTCATTTGAGGGGAAGTATGGAAATCTAATATAGAAGTTTCCTAGTGTGTGTTGTGTGTGTGTGTGTGTGTGAGAGAGAGTGATATGTGTATTCTGTGCCTTCTCTTGAACTCTTTTCCTTCTGTTTGCCCAATGTGCCAGCTTTTGTTTTATCTTACTTTATTTTGTTGTATTTTTCTCCCTTAAAAGTCTGTTTGTTTTCCAATGAAAGACAAAACCAGAGTGGCTCTGGATGTGAGGGGAGGTGAGGAGGAACTGGGAAGAGGGAGATAAAACTATAAACAGGTTATATTATGTGAGAAAAAAATCCGTTTTCAATAAAATTCTAATACCTACATATTTGAAAAACTTGGTAATAGGGGTTTCTAAATTATTTAAAGATGTTTTAAGTGTGGGGGTAAATGGTGCATCATTGGTTTGACTTTTCTACCTTGCCATCTTCCGTGGGTCTGAGCCACAGGAAGCAGCTTTTCATTGGGTTATAACAGCGTTTGAGTGACACCGAGGCAGATGGAAATGTATTAGGAACTTTCAATAGAACCTCTGAAAAGCCGGTAGATGAGACTGAAAACAAGTGATGATTTAGTCCAGACAGTGTCCTTTCTTGTTTTCTCTGTAGCACAGCTTCTAGCTGGAAGAGCCACAGAACCCGGGTATAAAAATAAACAGAACTTCACCCACAGGGGACTCAGATCACAAAGTACTAAGCCAAGCTTTGCAAGTGACAGATACTGAGCTCTGTCCATACCGAAATAAAGTGAGCTTACACCCTCAATACTAGAAGCAAAAATGGGGAAAACACACATGACAATGTTTCATATTTAAGTTTTTCTGTTTAGTTATTACAAAGTATTGATTTAGCGGCACAAGCATGCGATTTATAAATGTGCTGTAACACCTGTTTAAAATCTCCAGCTGACTCCGATGGGCCATTAGAGCTTCGGATCCACAGGGGTGGTTCCAACGGAAGGAAAAGGAAGGGAGGAAGGGAGGAAGGGAAGGAGGGAAGAAGCGAGGAAGGGAGGGAGGAAATGTCTATGGAAATCCAAGTTTTAGGTCTTCTCAAATCCTTCTGTGTTCAGTTTGACTTCAAAGAAAACAAAACCAGGGTGTGAGGGTAAACGCCTGCCCAACTTTCTCAGAGTTAGATGAGTGTGTACATTTGATTGACAGGCCTCCTTGCAGAACATTTTAGAAATATTTGGAATGAAGTAGGAAAGAGACCTAAGTGACCACCCACTGGTACCAAAAAACAACAGGAAGCAAAATGAGGATCAGTCCCTTCCCCTTTCCCTAGGTTGGCCTGCACAGGCGAGGTGCGACAGCCATCTTGTCCAACTCAGCTTGCGTCTCAATGGCATCCCTAAGTGTCACATTGGGCAGGAACCTTGGAAATGAATGTTAGCACAGCACGCAGGGTCTGAAGATGACAGAAACACTCCAGGCAGAGAAGAGCCAGAGAGACTAAACAGGGGGAATGCCTAGAGCTCCATTCGCCCAGCGTGCCTTTTCTCTGGTGCCGCCAGCCAAACAAGAGCTCAGCCTCAGGCAGAGTTGTGAGCAGTAGACTTGCATATTTATTGTCTTGACTTTCAAGCAAATAAATGGCTAGGAAAACACATCGGCGGAGCAGAGATCTCGCTATAGGGCTCTGACTTGGAAGCTGCTTCCAAGCTGCTGTGTAGTACTTTTTTTTTTCTTTCAGGATTTTCCACTGATTAAAATTAAAATTTGGTTGTAAAGCAAGGGACCCACGGAGATGGGGCCTCTCAACAACTGTATCCTGCATCCTCCATCTCTTCTTTTCAAAG
The DNA here is from genome assembly GCF_982192425.1 of Myodes glareolus. NCBI lineage: Eukaryota > Metazoa > Chordata > Mammalia > Rodentia > Cricetidae > Myodes > Myodes glareolus. Next base: position 42,637,219 of record NC_142046.1, on the reverse strand, counting down.
GCAGGGCAAGTCCAAACCAGCAGCTCTGCGGTGCTGACGGTGTACCAGAGCAGTTTCACATTCCTGCACAAGCCTCCGGACGATGGAACACTTGAGTTCTCTGCAATTAGCAAGAAGAAACTGATGATGTCAGCATGATATTTCCAGCTACATTCTGAACCGCATCTTTGTAAATTAAATACCTGTCATTTATTGCTGCTTTGCTGATTGCTTATCTTGAATATCCATCAGGGGACTGGATAAATCGTGCGCTTTATCAGCTGGGGGTTTCAGCCTCCTGGTCAGCTCACATTAAGCCATTCAAACACAAAAATTCTCTGGTAGCTACAAGGGCTGAGTCCTCTATGCCATAGCCACACCGGGAGGGCAGTGCTAACAGATCTTGCCTTTTACAGGACTGTGGATTCCAAACTGGGTTTTCCCCTTTTCGTCCCAGCAAATAAGGAAGCAGCCACAGCATTCTCCCAAGAATGATCTTCATGATGCACAGGGGCCATCCAACATCCCCCAACTAGAAGGTGATTGTTCTTTTCCCCTTGCCCTGCTTCAGCTGACTGCAAAATCTGTCTGTCTCCTCACCATTAAAGACACACACACACACACACACAACACTCACACACTTTTTAACCAACTTGCATGTTGAGAAATGAAGGTAAAGTCTTGATTTATTGTGACCTGAATAGCACACTTGACAATTCCAGCAGGTTGCTGGACTTGAGGCATGTCTGTCATGTTTTATGGCTGGGACCATTCCCATCTTGGCTGAGAAGCTAAGAGTGGAATTTTAACTATGAATTTCCTTGTGTTTAATAAGCTAAAGTCAAAAAGGCCACAGTCTGCTTTCAGATATGCTTGAGCAACTTCCAACTGGAGTTACTCATATGTATTCGAGTTTGGTTAAAAACACTCTAACTCTTAGGCACTTGAAAGAAAAACCAATTTTTAATGCACATATGGAAGAATAGAAAGGTATGGCTAAAATAATGAAATTTGTTCATTCTTTGGGGTGAAGTGTTTGGTTTCCGAGGAAACAATCCCATTTGGTCTTTTTCAGTTCTAGACCTGCTTGTCTATTCCATCCTTATATGCGTCGACCTTCTCTGAGTCTAGCTTGAAAGGCTTGTTAGATTGACCTGGTGCTGTTACTTAAGGGGCTGTTGTGGTACAGTTGAGCACAATGAGCCTGGACTCAAAAGAAACAAGACCAGTTCCTTTCTGACAACAGTTAGACACCGGCAATTTGGTCTTTCTAACTATCTAGCCTTCTAAAAACTATTGGCTTTGCCATCTTTACAGTGTGAAGAATTCGGAGGATGGTCGTTCAAACAACCCTTCTATTTAGAGCATGTTCTGGCTCTTCAGGCTATTAGGTGCCATCAGTAGACAGCAGGTATTGAACAAAATGTGTGTGTGCACATACACACACCTAGTAATAAAAGTGGAAACATTAAAACAACTTATCTAAAAGAGATTTTGGGACAATATGGAGCAACTTCTTAGGAAAGGAATTCCAATGAATGTTAATGACAATGAGCACTTACTCTGTCTCCTTTGATTCAATAATTCCACATAGAGAATTTGAAAAGTAAGAGTAGAGAGGAAAACAAATGAAATGAACCCCAACTTTCAGGAAAAGAGAGTTTACACTCCCTATATATTCCTAACAGAAAGATACTTAGGTTAAATTTGTGTAACGACAGATGAATAGATGGGGGTTGAACATACATATTCTGTTTGATCCAATTTTGTAACAACCACAAAAATATCAAAAAGACTGGAAAGAAATCAAAGACATATTTTCAACATTAACTGTTATAAGATGCTTTAGGTGGGATTATTTGAAATTTTGAAGTATAATACTCTAGCTAAAATATCTTGCTCAAATAGTTTCTAATTAATCAAAGCTTTACCCTTCCTATCCTTCCAAAAACAATATGGAGATATTTTCCTGGGAGGTTTGATCTTATTTTTGCATCCAGCTATCTGTAAGTTCACAGATATTCAGGCTAGTACATTTGGCATCGGGTCAAACAGCAAATGCTTGGATTTAGTCAGTGAGTGTCACGAGGCACAACATCAAAGGAATGTTTGGTCTTTGCACCCCCCAAATGGCATGGTTCATGTCATTTAAGCCTCAAGAATGCTGAGCCGAGGGTGACCCATGTCCTGGAGAGAGAGCCAATGTATATGTTTCCATCAACTGGGGTCGGGTGGGGGTGCACAAATTGTGGGTGGAGTTGGTATACTGAGAGAAAGCTTATCCCAACTCAGAGTGCATTGATGTCCAAACAAAAAGGAGACTGCAGTAAATAGAGCCCGTTAATTTATAAAAGTAGACGAAAGCACACAAAATGAGCAGGACTACATGCACATGTGGCTTCCTAAGCCCCTTGGACATAGCAGCATCTTCGCATGAAAGCCAAATCTAGTGGTGATGCTGGAAAGCTCTGTAGGTAGCAATTAATTTTCTTATTGCTATGACAAAGGCAACTTAAGGAAGGAAGGAAGAGTTTACGGTCTCGGGGTACAGCCCATTACAGCCTGGGAAGGTGCGGCAGCAAGTGTGGAGGTGTCTGGTCATGCTACACACACAGCCAGGAAGGAGAAGGAGGTAGAGGCTGATTTTCCTGTTACACACACAGACAGGAAACAGAAAGAGATGAAGGTTGATGTCATGTTTTTTTCTCTTTTTTCTTTTATTCAGTTCAGGACTACCAAGCATGGAATGGTACTACCCACATTCAGAGTGAATTCTCTCTCCTCAGTTAGCCCTCTCTGGAAATACCCTTACACGCATGTCCAGAGGTGTCTCTCTTGGGTAATTCCACATCTAGTCACAGTGACAATAAGGATTAACCACCGCAGACAATATTTTCCTGTTTCAGCACATCCCCCAGGACTCCCTGTGACTCACTTATGTGTGAAACCACGCCCTCTCTGAAGTGGAGTCTTCACCTAGGTGATGGAAGGTCTCCATGTCACAGTCACCTCATCCACGAAGCGAGCTTGACAGAGTAGAGTGGCATTCCTGGGGCAAAACTGAAAGCAGGTTTTGAATTTCAAACGCAAATGTTTCCTCACATCGGAGTTTGCATAAAAGACCAAATACATGCCTCAATTCCAGAAACTTAAAAGCCAATAGAAGGCTCCTGAAATCAGAAGAGATGTGAAGGGTGCTTTAGCCATCTCCTCATACCCCGCCCCCACTTTCTGGGAATTTTTCTGAGATGCCCCAGCCAGTGGAGTCTAGATTCAAATCTAGCTCTCTCGACTTTCTCTGTTCTGGCTCCAACATTCCTCAAACCCCGCAGAGATTGCAAGCTGCTAAACCTGATCAGCACGCACACTGCATGTTCAGTCAGCAGTGATTCAAAGGGCTTTGGAGCCATAAAGTCTAAATCCTGAGTCTCAGTGCTGTGCAGCTCTGGACAGGACAACTAACTTCTCTGAACAGCAGGGTCGTCTGTAAAGCAAAGACCATATGCTCTGCTCCATGCTATAAGGGTGGGAAATAAATACGCCAAGGCACAGCAAGTGCTGCGTGGGGCTCCCTGCATGCCACAGGAGTGCAGGAAACAGTGTCTAGTATCAATGTCATGCTACTGTCTTAGAGACCTGACCTTTCAACTTTAGCCTAGAAAGAGTGATCGGACTAATTCACCCTTCTTGACAAATGCTGTTTGGACGTTTCTGTTCTCAGCTGTGCCTAGCCAAAATAAACCTAATCCAATCTGGCCCATTTACTGCTTTGGCACCATTTTGAACACTAGTCCCATCAGTTTCTATTTTCAGTTTCTGGTTTACCCAAACAGGCCATTTTTAGAGAGCATTGAGTTTAAACCGAAGCTGCCAATAAAATAGATTTGTCTTGAAAACAGCAGGACCCTTCTGAAGGAACGTCACTACGAATACACACAGGGCCCCGGGGATCCTCCACAAGCATTGTCCCTGGCCTGGATAAGTGCTCAGCTATGAAGTTTCCCAATTCTATTGGAGGGGAGGGGTCGTGTCTGTATGTGCTCTACCAACCCAGCCGTCCACTAGGTTTGGGTGTCCTTTAAGAGTGAACTTGATCCCGGTTCGCTTTTGGTCTCCCTCCAGAGAAGCGAATGCGCTGGCATAGCTCTGCCATTTGTCAGCCAGAAGTCTGGCTACACATTTGCTCGTCAATCTAAACCTAACCTATTCTCATCCGCACACTTGGGGGCTTGTGTAAATCAAGCAGGCGTTCTGTCACTCAGCAGCGGTATCTCCACGGAATGGTGCACAACCGCATGCCTTCCTGAGCTGTCTCATGATGCCGGTGGGAGAAATATTCACATGAATGCACTTTTTCAGGGATGGTGGCAACAGGATGCTTTAATTCTGTTCACTTCCCCCAGGATCAATGGCACTTCTGCCAAAGACTTTGCTCATGGGCACAGTAACGCAGGTCAGCACTCTCTGAGATTAGAGGGTCTCCCTTGAGAGGTAAGTGGACCAAGTTTTCTGCATGGCTAACAAATGCAAGCCCGAATTTTTAGAGCTGAGTGTTTCCTGCCTTGCCATTGATCATGACAGACCAACTCTGCTTTGGGGATCCATGATGTCGTTTCTACTTCGGATCCATAATGTTATTTCTACTTTCTTAGTACTTAGGAACCCTTGAATATGACCCCAAGATTTATAAAAGAACAAATTCATAATAGCTCAGTGTGCTTTATCGTGACCCATCCTACACTAAGATTCACAGATGCTCCAAAAAATTGTAATAGACAAAGGACAGGAATTCATATATTTATATTCATTTGATGTTTGCTACCATGCTTTAACTATTAATCGGATGATCGTTTTAAAGAAGATTTTAAGATATTTGCTTACGATTGAGGTCACTGTGATTTTTCTTTCAAATGGGCAATGTGACTAGCCTTCATTGATTCTTTCTAGTCTTTTCAAAAGGCACAAAATGAATGATCAACTGAGAATTTAAATGAAAAAAAAAAAAAAACAGACAGACAAACCTGTTGGCATTGACCTGCAAATGATACAGGATGAGTTAACCAGAGTGTCTCTGGATTATGTGACGGTGTTTTAATGTTCAGCTAGTGCATGAAAACCCTGGGGGCATCGGGGAGAAAAGTCCATCCATCCTAGCTATCTGCAAAGAGCACATTTCTGGGAGCGCTGGATTGCCTGGTCTCGTTGCTATTCACTGTGAGAACTCTGAGTAAGACCAATACTGCACTTTGAAAAATTCAATATCTGTGAGAGGTTATTCATCTAAATAATGTATCCCCAAGAATTAAGGACTCATAGACACACTATAATGTATTGGCTCTCCAACTTTCTAAAATGAACAGAATATAGATTCCGTTTGGAGGGTAATAGCTTTCTCCTTGCTGTTGTGGATCCTGAAGAGCAGATCATAGGAGTTTTAATGCTGAATTCCAACCGTGAAGTCACTTGGTCACATTATAAGCATTAGTATCTGCCTAAATAAAGCTGTGTACCTTAGTGAAGTTTAAAAGAAAGGGGAAAAAAAGCCTTCCTGATTTTCCGGAGCTCCCTCTTCCAGGGCAGCCTTTTCTCTCTGACTTCTGCCCTCTTGTGTTCCCAGGAAGAACTGCAGTCTCTGAAGTTCAAATTAGAAGTAAAATGATTACTTTCTGCAATACCTCAATATTTTCCCCAGACACCATATACTAAAACACACTTATGTGTGCTGATGAAGGATTATATGACGGCAGGAATTTTACATCTGAGGATTCAAACCCTGTAGACCCTTCACGCATCTTCAGACTCCCAAAGGGCCAGGAACTTTTAAACTAGTTCTTAACGGATAAATTCCTTCTGGGCTTTGAAGCCTTGTGCTATCCAGAAAGGTAAATTATGCTAACGAATGATGGTATGCAAGCAGGCATTTCTTTGACATGTTCCCCAGGGGAAGAACTTACATTTTGATTCTTCTAAGTTACATGAGAGGTTCAAGGTATTTTGACTCAAGAAAAAAAAAACAAACAATGATTAATTTTTTTAAATAGCCTTCCAGAAACCAGAGGCATGTGCCCTTAGTCAACGAGAGGACTAGCCACCGGTAACTAGCCACTGGGAACTGTATTGCTTGCGACCACATTTTCTTTACGGAAAACAAAATATGCTTCCAAAGCTGTCTCTTGCTATTACTGCTACTCTGAATATCAGCTAACTTTAGACCAAGGTCATCTGGGGACCAACCCAAGCTGCTCACATGGATAATGCTCACACCTAGCCACGGTGCCCAGTGAGCCTTGCCAGACCAGCCAGGCCAGCCACGCCAGCCAGGCCAGGCAAGACTGCTATTTTCAGTTGGAGTTCCCAAGCGAAAGCCCCTGACTGCCCTTCACGCTGCTAGCATTTAATTTACTTCTCAGCCGTTCTGAACTGTCTGTCCTGGGCATGATGACCTCTCTGCTTCACTTTATCCTAGTTTTTTGGAGAGCCTGTCGGCAGGTGCGCAGGTATGTCAAACTCTGATATTAAAATGAACTTTGTGTGTAACAGAACAAAGCTCACCCCCCGCCCCCGCGCGCATACCCACACAGTTCTGCTTCATCAAATGGCTTCACCCGAGTGCCTGTGCACGAAATCTTAGGCTGTTTCAGGCCCCGTCCCCCTCACTCCTGCCATCCCAAACCTCCAGCCATGCCAGGCCTTATCCATGCTCATAGGCCAGGGTCTGCTGGGGCCCTCTCCTCCACCACTCCTGCTACCCTGTCCCCTCACCGCAGCTTGTCCTTTCTCCAGGCTTCTACCTCAGCAACATCTGAGGAGACGACCCGGTTTATCAGTCAGAGCCCAGATCTAGGAGCTTGGGTCTTTTTTATCTCACTGAGTCGGGGAGCTAAGGCATTGCTATTCTGCAGAGTGAGATTGGGGCTAACCTGTGCAAATTATTTTTAAGGGGACTTGGAACAAAATTCATCAGTAGAATGCTTGTGACTTAGGCATGATACCCTAGGTTCCAGCTCCAGTACAGGAAATAGAATCGCACAAAAAGCCCATTACTGACCAGGAAACTCTCTTCTTGCTTGAACACCTTCAGTGGTCCTCATCAACCTTACGATTCCCAAATTTAGATTTCCCCAGTGTGTTTAGTCCATTTTAATGCTTCTAACAGAATTCCACAGGCTGGGAAATTTAGAATGGATAGCAAGGTTTTGGCATTCAGTTGTGTAGACTGAGAGGTTCAAGGTCAAGGGGGTCAGATGCTAGCAACAGGTTCTAGTTGGGCTATTCCTTGATTGGAAAGCAAGGAATAGTGAGCAGGAGAAGCAGAGGCCACTCCTCCTTCCCTGAGGAACCAGAATGAGCCCACTCTCAGAAACGACAAGCAGGTCTTGTGTAACCGACACATTGTAAAGATCTCATCTCTTACTCTAGTACACTACTAAGTTAAGTTTCTAATACATGGATTTCAGACCCCAGCACCTAGGCTGTGTAAAGAGTATTTGAAACCTGGACTTTCCTAGTTACTCTTCCGGCTTCCTCTCTTACATCCCTTCTGTAGCTTTCTTCTGTCCTTCCTTCATCACGTAAATATATCCCATGTCTTGACCAAAGATTTACTATTCTCCATGTCTATCTCAGTCCCCAGTGTCTCCAGTTCGTTCTCAGTTCTGTCCAAAGAGAATTAGGGACAGGAGCTGAGTAGGAAGAATACAATAGATCAGAAGGGATTCGTGGATTTTCCTTCAGTGCTCATTTGAACTATCACTATTTGATGGCATTTCCCCTACTCACTCTGTAGCCCAGCAGGCCTCAGCCTCCCAAGTAAGTGGGATAAACAAGCCTAAGCATTAAGAGAAGCACTCCAGTTAGCTTCCACAATGAATACATTTACTCATTCCATCTATGGGTCTCTTCAGAACACTGTAGACTCTTCCTATACCTCCACCAACAACCCCCATCTCCCCACTCCCATTCACAGGACCTTTCCTTTAAGATGTAGGGGTCTTAATATAGGAATTCAGTGTTGAATTTTGTGTGCAAGACACCTAGTGACAAACCTAAGATTAAGCAATAAACAGATGTGCTATGTGAATAAAAATGCAAATTTCCAACAGAAAAAAACCAGTATCATCAAAGGAAACATACTTGGGAAAAATTCCTGCTTTGACTTTTCTTTCTACTTACTGTACACTTGATTTCAAGGTCCGTGGCTCTACATCTGTACTGCAGGAAATTATTTCTTCTAAAAGCAACTGGCAAAGTCTTGGGGAGTAAGGAGTTGACTCAGTTTAAGGTGGAAAGAGCAAGATGTGTTGGGGGCTGGTATTTACTGCCTCGTGAGTCCAGCTCGGTGTTGAAAGACTTGGAAACCAAAGGGCTATTAAAATAGAGACAGGCCTGTTGACAGAGGTTTCTGTTTCACCCAGTCCCACAGCCATTTAGCCCCAAAGAAACACACAAGTGTCTACATTAATTATAAACTGATTGGCCTAGTAGCTCAGGCTACTTATTAACTCTTATAACTTATATTAGCCCATAATACTTGTCTGTGTTAGCCACATGGCTCGGTACCTTTTTTTGGTGAGGCAGTCACATCTTGCTTCCTCTGCATCTGGTGATGGCCGCTGATTGAATCTTTTCACTTCCAGAATTCTCCTGTTCTCATTGCCCGGCCTCTACTTACTGCCTGGTCTTCCCGCCTATATTTCCCGCCTGGCAACTGGCCAATCAGCATTTATTAAGCAAGTACAAGAAACAAATCTTTACAGGGTAAAAGCATTGTCCCACAGCACAGGTCTGGCAGGAGTGGTGCACAACTTTAATCCTAGCACTCAGGTGGCAGAGGCAAATGGATCTCTGAGGTCAAGGCCAGGCTGGTCTACAGAGTGAGTTCTGCATCAGCCAGGGCTACACTGAGAAACCCTGTCTCAAAAGCAACAAAACCAAACCCAAAACAAAACAAAATAAAAACCAGAGAGAGCCAACAAACGCAGTTCACATATGCATTCAAACTCACTCACTTAATATCTATACACTTGGCTCATCTGTACAAGATCCTGTGTGGCTGGAACCAAGCCTGGACAACTCAGCTTCCAGCTCTGTAACGAGCATAGGTCTGCCACTGCCATTCCTGGTGTGCCAACCAGGCCTTTTATCAGAGCCATCCAGAAAGACTGACTGGGGAGGGTAGGCAGAGTGAGCCAGGCTTCCTGTGCTCTCTCTGTATGGCTATGTAGTCACTATGACCTCAGCACGGAACAGATTAAGGACGGGAGGTAAAACCTGGCCTTCAGTTGGTTTGCTCAGCATAGCATGTCACGTAATTTTTTTCTTCTCAACCATCATTTATTTGCTCACAATTCTTAACAATTTGTGCTGGGCACAGTGGGCGTGGCTTGTTTTATAGGTCTCTCTTGGGCTTAGATTATGAGTACAGGCTGAATCTCATGCACAACTCATGGAGAACAGGCTGCCTGCTGGTATGGGTTCTCAGCTGTGTGGCCTTGCTGGTCAGTTTGATCTTACTTGCACAGTGGACTCACGGATACACCGCAGCAGGAGTGGCCAACCTCAGGCTTCTTCAGGCCTCTACTTGGACGTGCTTGCTAGAATTCCTTTATCACACAGTCCAAGGCAGAACGAAGGCCTGGATGTAGACAGGAAGAGTACAAAGAGGCCAAGTACACAAAGGCGTGGTTTGGGGGCCATTTTGCCATCTACTGCAGAGACTTTTTTGGGTCTGTCTTCCTGAAGCCTGTGTGTAGGTTTGGCATGCCTTCCTTAATGCAACTCTGTGTAAGTTTGACCAGACCTTGGGGAGAGGGTCCTGACTGTCCAGATGAGAGCTGAGCAAGCACTTCCCAGCCTCCTGGGAATAGACAACAAACACTTCTGCAGTCACAGACGAGCCTCCCAGCACTTACAGGAAACGGAAACACTAGAAGAGTTCAAAGACATCTAAGGAAGAGACATGGCAACATGCCCTATAAAGTGGGTGATCACAGTACTGCAGAGAATACTGAAGATGCAGGATATTAGTGGGCCCCATTCTTACACAGTAACAAAGCAGTGTGGTCCACATTAGCGCCTTCTCCCTATCCATATGCCCTCCAACCGGATACAATCCCTACCACTTCATTGTGGCTCTTCCAATGACCTCATTCACCTCTTAGAACTAAGTGTTGGTTACCATTTGTCCTGGCTCTTAATCCACTGTAGAACCGAGGGTGGTACTCTGTTTTCTACTGAAAATGAGAGAGCTAGAGACAATGAGCAGTCAATGAGCCAGGGAAGGAAAGACTATTCATATGTGAGAAATAAATATGAAAAATGTGTCTGGGTAGAAAAAATATACCTTAAGGATGCTATTATGCCATAGCTTCATCCATTCATCCATCTGTCCATTCATTTCCTCATTTATTCTTCCCTTCATATTGCCTTCTCAGACCCCATAGTCATTTGTGCTTTGCACCTCTTGATTAATGAATACTTTATTTTCCAAACATAGTCCTGAGCAACCTGATAGGTCCTTCTTGTCACTCTCTGCACTCTGGGGGAAACGGAAGGGGCATCAGTAAACACCAACGAACCGAAAGCTTGGCTCAAAGTTCTGGAAGAGAATAAACACAGAGAAGGGGATCCCCTTCTTCATTTTGCCTGAGCCAAATGGCCAATTCACAGCTAATCACTGCATCTTAACCAGTGACAGCTGGAGCTTGCGGCTCGCGTCCTGCCTCCTCGTCTTTATTCCATCCATAAAGGAAGGAAGCAGAAGGGCACCACACACAACAATCACAGACTCTTACCAAAGCCAAGTCACTGACATAGAAACTGAGCAAGCAAAGGCTTCGGGGCTAACTGTGGGAGTGCCAGTCAAGAGCACGTTCCACAACCACCAGCAGCCTCCGCCTTATTCGTTGTGGGTGAGGACGGAGGAGCAAGCCTCCTTTAGTTTTCCAGCAAATGGGCAGTTTCAGGACAACACGGGGCTGATGAATGATGTGTCTGTCAATGACAAGCCTGGCTGTCGTGATGTTAGTATTGCGTGCTAGCAATCTATCAGAAAGCCTGCCTGGCTCTTCTCCATCCCTTTTAGGAGGATGAGAGTCGTCCATCTGTAGGAGCATCCATGACTGCTTCAGATGGGCTGCAGTCTGGGAGAAATTTCAGGGTTCTGGATTCGGGTCTAGGAGGGAAGGTCAGTTTTGTCTTCCCTCCAGGGAACCAGGACACTGTGCCTAACTTGACTTTGGAGAAAGACTTCATATAGCCTTGGGGCTTGAATTTTCAGACATCTATCTAATACAGGAAGTCATGTATTTTCTTTTACAGATTTATTTATTTATTATGCATGTAGTGTTGCCAGCATGCCAGAATCTCATTATAGATGATTATGAGCCACGATGTGGGTGCTTGGAATTGAACTTAGGTCCTCTGGAAGAGCAGCCAGTGCTCTTAACCTCTCTCTGAGTCATCTCCAACTCCAAGCATTCTTTCTTTTCATGCCCATAAGACTTAGCCCATGTTCTTAGCTCTGACCTCTGAGCATCCTCTAACCTTGAGAGACAACGTTAGTAATGATTCAGTGCAGATCAGTGAAACCCTCCTCCTTCCCTCTGTAAGAACAATTATTTGTGGCTTCAACAGGAAATAGCACAGGTGTCCTTCTGACTAGAAGCGCATTGTGGCAGAAGCTGGATCCGAGGACAAAGCACAGATCTGTGTCCCTTGTTTTAATAGTAGTGTGAAACTAAGCAAGGACCTTGACCTTGGTGGCCCTTCCCTTCTTTTTCTCTCACATTGAGAAAAAGTTGTCCATAAGAGAAAAGGTGGAAGAGTTTTGTAAGATACTAGCAAGGCTGAGGGCTGGAGAGAACACTCGGCAGCTAATAACACAGCGCGTGCTCACTGCTCTTCCAGAGGACCCGAGGTCAGTTCCTAGTACCCACATCAGGAGGTTCACAACTGCTCTAACACTACTTCCAGAGGATCTGACACCCTTTATCCTTTTCCAGAATATGCATGCACACCTTGCATGCCTACCCAGGCACATACACACATATACATATAAATAAAAATAAGAAATAATTTTTAAATGGCTGAATGGGAAACTGTTCTAGTGTGTTTCCCATTGCTCCAGCAGAATAACCATAGCCACATAATTTAGAAAGCAAAGAAGTTTATTTTGATTCCTACTTCTGGAAGTCCAAGTAGACGCGATGGATCTCGTTTTGGCTCCCAGTGAAGGCCTCGTCCTCTTCCACACACGTCGTATAAACTGCTGCAAGGGGAGGGGAGACAGGGAAGAGAGTCACAACTGACTTCACAACAGCCTACTCATGATGACTAGCAATTCTTAGGACCCACATTAATCCCTTCAGGACAATAAAGCCCTGTGACCTCTCTTTAATGGTGTAGAGAGTCACCACCTCTCTATACCACTAAGCTGACAACAAAACTTTCACAGGAGTTTAGCCAAGGACAAATGGTATCCAAACCACTGAGGAAATCACCGTGTGGGAGAGGAGTGGCCGGTGACTCCGCTCGCAGCTGCAGACTCGGGGCTAGAGCCTGGGTGTGGTGACAGGGCCCGGCCCAGGAGCAGCTGCCTGATGATTTTCCTGTGCCTAGGCTTGCTCTCATGACAGACCTCTTGGACCAGAACCCAACAGCCTGAGTCTGTCTAGTCCTCGGGGCCCTTGTCTGTCTATGCTGCAGGTTAGACCAGGATTTTCTGACTCTTAGAAACCAACAGCTCTATGCCAGGGCCCACCTGGTATTCTTCAATGGAAAGGATATAGAATGAAAATCTATAGCCTAGTGACGTGGCACAGAAGGAGCAGGGGCCTTCCTGCATCCCTGCCCACAGTACTCTGCTAGGGCCTGGCCAGGATGCTCAGGACACTGATCCTTGATCCTCTTACAGGCCTTTGAATGCATCATTTTCGACTCTCTCCAAGGTGTTCTTCCGATTCCATCCCCCACCATTACTCAGGAAAGTCCCTCACACTGTGGGCTGTGGAAGGATCTGTACCCCTGGACAAAACACTAAGAGACCTCATTCTAGAAAAATGTCATTAGTGCCATCCTTCCTCCTGGAAGCCACAGGAAGAGGAGAGCACTCCAAGTACTATTTAATGCAGCTCACGGTGTGCGCCTTAATTATTAGCATTTGGTGGCCAAAGGAAACAGCAGCACTTCATTGGGTGCTTGAGTAAAGCAGCGGCCTTTACAGGGCGCTTGTGCAGGCGTGCAGAGTGAACACACACAGGCTCCACACGTACCTCAGTCGCTCCAAAGTGTCCCAGCTGACTCACTCACTCTGGGAACACGTATTGAACTGGCAACTGCTTTTAGGTGCTGGGAAGACCACAGCAAAGGAAAGAGATGATTCTGTCCTTGGGAGCGCACAGTCTAATAGGAGGAATTGCTGAGGTCCGATGAGAGACGTGAAAAATAAGGGGACTATATAGTGTGGTGCAAACAACCTGAAAATATAGCAGGACCCGAAGAGTGAGGAGAGGGCTCTCCTTTCTGTGGCATCGGCTCATGTATTACATGGCTGGGAAGCGATGCTCCATAGCCAGCGCCTGAAGGCCCTGAGATGGAAACTGATGCGGATGTAATGCAGGGGGTTGAGGAGCAAAGGGAAGTTGAGGGTGTAGAGGGGACCACGGCCAGACAGGGAGGCCCTCAGAGGCTGATGTCTGCATTCTTTCCCAGGCTGCGGGGAGCACACAGTGCTTGACACAGCCCGGCACAGGGGTTCATAGGTCCTACTTTGGCATCTGTGGTAGATTTCACTGTAGTCCAGATGAGGCCCCAAGATCACCTGCACCGACAACGACCACTCCCATTTCTTTTCCTGGAAGCCGCTCAGGATTCTCAGCCTTGGTTGGCTCCCACTTAACTCTGCGGTGTCTCCTGTCCCAAGTCCCTATCTCCTACCATCCCATCACCGTGGATCTTAGCAGCACATAGAGATGGCCAGAGAAGAGGATGAGTCCCCCAGTTCCCCCCTGCAGACTCCCAGGAACTCAGACTCCACCTAGCAAGATCCATTAGCACTAATTAACGAGTCCCTTTCGGTGTCTCTTCCCAGTGATTAATTCTGGGTCAGAGACAGAAAGCCCATTCCATTATGGTTCTTTTTAAAAAATTATTATTATTCAGGCGTCTAATACTGGCACGAACTGCGGGTGAATTTCTGAAGTCGTGTTCCCTAGCTGTCACAACGAGTAATAGAAAAATTCAATTTATGAAGAATTAGGGGAGGCAGGAGAGGCATGCTTCTCGGTCTAGAACAAAGGAGATCAATCCTGACACAGTGGCAGCATGACATTTGGGGACTTTGAAGATTCCAGGCTTCCTCTTCATTAATTAGAGAGAATCAAGAGTTCTGCTGGTTAATTATTTGCAGAAATTGTGCTCTGCAAAGGCGGGGGCCTACTCGCTCCATCCACACCAGCTGCAGCTCCCCAGGGTAATTAAGTCCTAGGTCAGTCCCTGGCTACATCATCTTATTGGCAACTGTACACTCAGAAGGCTGCTACCAGCTCAATCAGACAAAAGTGTGGTCATGCGAGAGACTTCCTAGCACAGAGATATCAAGAGGCTATGGATGAATGACCCCCCCACCCCGCAAATAGGTGGGTCTTCCAAATTCCACAGAAGCTTAGGAGTCACCTACTCTCTCAAAGAATGTGTTCAGTGTCTCAAGGGTATTCATGAGTCAAGGCTAGTGGATTCTCTTGGACTCTTACAGGGTTAAGTAATCAAGGACACGAGAAGCCAGATTTATTTTCAATTGTAAACGTAGTAAACACGCCACGCATCAACATTAAGCAATGTGGAAGCAGGTAAGTGTTAGGAATTTTCCTAATGCGAGCTCTCTGCCATCACAAAAGTCCCAGTCAATCCAAATGACAAGGAGCATAATTAAAGGAGGTCTAGGTTTCAAGGGATTTCTGTGCTCTCAGATGGCCCCAAGGGAAACCAGGAAGCCGCAAAGGTGATGGGGGGGAGCGGGGGGGGAGGCCACAAAGGAACTTTCTGGGGAGCAGTTTAAATAGACTGGGTGAGGGGCTAAGGTTTTGGCAGGCTGCCTAGTCCCTCCTTGAGGGAAGGGTCGAGGGTTTGGCAGGCACAGGGATGGGCCTCCAAAGATGGAGGTCAGAGGCTGGGACTTACATTCCAGACTGTTTGTATAATGGGTAGCAGGAAGCTGAGGTGATATTTTGACGAACATTTAGGCTCTCATAGGAAAAAGGGGGCATTGACTCAAGTCTGGCTACTTCCTGTGGGCATGGGACAACCATGTGGAGAAGGGGAGAGCTGGGTGTTGGTGGGGTCCACATTCAGCAAGAGGTGTACTTGGAAAGGCATCCTGCCAAGCATCTGTTCCTTGGGGGATGTGAGAAGGCAGGCATCTAGGGAAAAAAAATATTGTTATCACCATGGATCCCAGAGACTGGGACTTACAGTAAGGTGCAAGTTACAGCTTCTCTGTGAGCCTTTCCTAGAAACAGGAGAGCTTTGAGGTGCGTCTTTCTGAAGTCCTTGCAGTCTGAACATTTGAGGCTTCCTTCTCCCTACTCATTAGATACTGACAGACCGGGCAGGTGCATATTCCCACTGCTTTTCTGTTCCCATAAGAACCTTGGCCCTCCTCAGCTTCTCTACAATTCCAAACCCAGGAGTAGATGCAACGTCAGACTGCAAGCCCAGCTTTGGAGTCTTGTTAATGGCTCTGACCATGTGGCGTCGGAATGCAGGGACCCTGGCATCAACTTGAATGATCTGAACTTGAGAGTAAGAGGTAAAATCCATAACACCACTGTTGTGTGAGCAATGCAGCCACAAGCCCGATCTTTAATTAGAGCTTGCATAGTGCCGGGAAGAGCATGGAAGGGCATTCACCTCAGAAAAGCTGCCAGGATGGTGGAAGGGAGCAGATGCTCTCAGTCTGCTTGCACCTGCTGGGGAAGCAACCAGGATGCCATGCTACCGCCCCAGAAATAGACTGTGCCTGTGCTCAGCCCAAGTGGCATTTACCATGGGCAAGGGAGCAGACAGCCCCGAGCCAAGGCAGTCATCTGCCCCTCCATCAGTTTCTTAGGGAACTTACCCAAAGGATTTCTGAGCAAGATCTGGACAGTGACCAGGCTGTCTGAGTGGCATTCGGAATCCCCAGACAAGCGGCTGCCTTGCAGGGTTTTCCCCAGCTACCCAAATGGCCTAGGGTGTTTTGACATTTGCTGTCACGAAGGCATTTGGGTCATTTCACAGCTCACTTATTGGAAGTATTTTAAACTCTTTCTGCAGGCAACTAAGGTTGTAATATTAGCTCAGTTGACCTCAGATAGGTTCTTAAGTTACTCAAGGCTATCTCGTCCAAAATAGAAGTTTGTAACTTGTATTCTGCTTGTCGGGCAGTCTCTCTCACTAGAAATGCCTCTGTGCCAGGGCAGAGAGCATGTTGGAAGTGGTGCTGGCACCTGGCTGGCTGTAGTGACAGTGTAAGACCGGTTCTGTTTCCTCACACTCATGTGTGGTATCTGAGAAGGACTGGGAGGGTCGTTGGTAGTGTTTATGTGACCCAGGGTACGAGGCTCAGCTTAATGTGTACACTTGGCTGGGCTGGAATACCCAGTTATTAACTTAAACACTGCTCCAGATATTCCCGGGGAGGTACTTTGTAGCTGTCACTGACATCGGCCATCCGCTAACTTTAAAGATTGCTCCTGATGCAGCCTGCATTCATTCAATCAGCTCAGGCCTTGAAAGCAAAAAAACAAATTCCGACTCAAAACCACAGCTCCGGCTCCTGATTGCTGTTTGAACTTTCCTAGGTCCTTGAGGATTTTGAATTGGCCAGCCACAAGCGTTGGCTTGTGGTTTTCACAAGCCAACCGGTTTTCTGCCAGAGACCCCTGCCATGCTGTGCACTGACCCCTGCACATCGTTCATGTCCTGATGTCACATTCAAGTGGGAATGTCAAGTTATGCACAGGGCAGTGTGCTGAGCGCTGAGAAATAATAACTGAACAGGCAGTCCCTGATCTCAGATACACAAGGGGAGGGGAGCAGAACGCATTTGCCAGGCATCCAGAAAGGAACACCCAGGCTCTGTGACACCGAACAACAAAGAAGTGAGACCCAGTGGAGTAGGAGGCAGGCCAGTCGGGGCCACACCTTTGAGAGGAGAAAGTTCTCTCCACTGCAGGTGCTCTTTCTCCAGAATTCCCCTTCCACATGACCTCACTTCCTTTCACAAAGGCCTGGGATTTCCCATCAGCCTGGAAGCTCCGGGGAAAGGCCTGGTTTGGGATCCTTACTGAACACAGACACTTAGTACGGGAAGAATGCCTAATGAAAGGAGGCAGAACATTTGTTCTTTGCAAACTCAAAGCTCAAAGTAGCACCCTTCAAAGAGCCTTTTTTTGGCTGTGTTATCTTGTTTTTAAAAGCTAACATTTTATTTGGAATTTGAAAAGAAATATAAAGAAAGTGGTGAAAAAACAAGAAGGTTCAAGGACAGGAGAAGTTCGTTTGTCTTCCACAGAAACGAGTCGGGACAGGACACCAGACAGCTGTCGCCAGGGCTCCCTTCATGAGAAAGAACATGACCAGCCCTTTTCCCTGAGATGGGAGGGTCGTGGCAAAAGAGAAAGCCGGGTTCTGATTAATCACCACGACCCATGTGTGCTGCCAGAGTTCAGGTAGAAGTGACTGAGCCCATAGAGCACCATGGCTGGGACAAGAGTCACTCTCCTCCCAGATGCTCGATTTGCAGTGGCCATAAAACAGTCTTCATAACTGTGCAAATCTATAATGCATATGAATTACAGGTCACCTCTTAGAGGTCTGTATAACAGCACTGCTCTCAGGGGTCCTAGAACCATTTAGACTTCCAATCCGAAGGCCCAACCTGGCATCCCAGAAGTGTGCATGATCTCAGACCTGCTGATGTCTGGGAACTTCCACAATCCGCCACCAAATTACTTCTGCTGGGGGATGCTTTCTCCAGTCTCTTAGGGACCACCTCCCACCTATTGGCCCACCACAGCTCTGCACGAGTGACGGCTCCAGCCAGACGGCTGGAATCCCACCACAGCCACAATTTCTCCCGGACTTATGTCCTCTTCATTGCCCTCCTTGTCTAGTCTGAGCTGACCTTCTGGAACTGATAATAATCTCTGCTCGCAAGTCTCTTGTTCTCAGGAAGATTATGAAGTACTTAGGATCAAGAGCCGCGGCTTTCCTCTGTGCAGCTTCTGCGGCCTCTTCGGCACCAACACCTAATGAAGAGGAGAGGCACAGCTGTTCAGACGGCCTTTGAAGAGTCAGTGAGAACGGGCAGTTGGTGCTGCTGGACCCCTGTGCGTTTGCGGCCTAGTGCAGGTGATCCGATTCAGATAAAGGCGATCTCATAGAGCGCGGTTCGCATTTCACAGCACACCACACAGTCTACGTGCACATTTTGACTGATCTTTAAAAACGGTCCGAATTATTGTTTATATGTGTGAGCTGTGTTATCTTGTTTGTTTGGCAGGACTGCAACTGCCTAGTGGCCAGAGAGCCTGCCTATAAATTATTTTGTATGAAATATGGGCCCACAATGTCCTAGCCATGGATGCTGTGTTCCTTCAGCTGCCTTTCATACTGAAGATGGAGACAAAGACAGGTCAAGTCACTTCCTGCTTCCAGTTCACACTGCTAAAGCAGACCAGGGCTTTATAAAATAAAGGGGCCGGGGATGGGGCGGGGATTACCCCTGTAAGTCTGAGCTCTGGTGACGATCTTGATCTCAAAACTTGGTTTGTAACATCACACAGCTCAGTTTAAGCCAGTGCAGTCTGGAGAAGAGAAATCACAAGGAAGAGACAGAAGGGCCAGGCCACCTTAGTAACAGCTGCACCTGTGGTAACCAATCACGTTCGAGAACTAACCGGCTCTTACAGGAAAGTGAATTTAAACCCCTTTCCAGGTGAAGCCCCATGACGTCATAGCTCCTCTGACCCCCACCTCTTAGAGCAGTGGCTCTCAACCTTCCTAATGCTGCGACCCTTCATTACAATTCCCCATGTTGTGGTGACCTCTAACCATAAAGTTAGGTTGGTTGCTACTTCATGGCTGTAATTTTGCTGCTGTGATGAACCATCTGATATGCAGGATATCTGATCTGAATTGTGACCCCTATGAAAGGGTCGGCAGACCCTGATAGGGTCACAACCCGCAGGTTGAGAACCACTGTCTTAAAGAGTTTCTCATCTTTCAAAACCATCACATGGCGGTGGGAGGCAGGCAGGGGTGTCAAGCTCCCAGCGTTTAACCCCTGAGAGAGACACTATATCTAACCCACAGCAACCTCCTCTGAACCCTGTCTTGGTCAGCCTGGATTCAGCCACCACCACGACCCTTCTGCGAAAACAGGAAAATGGCAGATACTCCTTTGGTCGCCATCCTACCTTCCATTTTGTAATGCTTGCTTGTGTGGCTTGGGAGGAGAGATGCCCTACTCAGCTTCTAGAAAGCTCCAACTCAGTGGATTCTTTTCTCAGAGTACAGTAGGCGACTCCATCCATCACAAACTTTCCTTCCTGACGTGCGACAGTCTCGCTGCACTCAATTACAGACCCCTTTGGTCTCTTACTCCTAGCCTCATGCATTGGTCAATAGGCAGGAATAAGAGCTACCTTGATGCAGGCGTGCACCCAGAACGATGCCTTCTCATCCCAAACACAGAAGCTGATCCTGTGCTGCTGAGCAGTTGGGTGAGAGGCTTTTCCCACAATCCTTCCTTTGGGCTTCTCAAAAGAATGTTGGCAAAGGAATCCTCATATGGAAGTCTTACTAGGTATCCGGGAGAATGCTAATGGGTCCTAGAACAAGTCTTATTGCTCTCAGGGATGGAAAGATAATGTAGAGACAGACCACTTCCTACCAAGGTGTCAGTTACAACTCTTGCTCCATAAGGTTACCGAGGACTCGGAGTGGGACGCTGGATGGAAACAGTTTGCTGTACTGCACAACAACCAGCAATGTCAGGGGTCCATATATCACGCGCCAACAGAGTAGGGCGGCGGGAAGCAGTTTGAGAAGGAGAGACCTGTGGCTGTGAAGTCCTCCCTTGCCGCTTAGTAGCTGTGTGTATTTAGCAGGATACTTGCCCCGTCTGAAGAATGGGCCTGAGAAGGGGTGCAATGTGGAGTGGGACACAGTGGGACAGCCACGCAGGTGACTGTCCTTCCACTGTGGCTTTGTGCCGCGGGATGTTATCCTATCTCTATATACATGCACCGTGATACCTTCAGCAGGTCATTCCCTAACTTATTCCACAAATATCCTTGTATATCTTCACTACCCATGAAAATAGTATGTAATCACATCCTGCAACTTGGATAGTTGTGTGTGTGTGTGTACATATGTATATGTACGTGCGCTTATGTGCCCATGCATGCACACTAACTTAATGATGCCAAATGTTTTTCCTGAAGAAACTTACAGAATGTTTAGCATGTGGAACACACTCTTGCTGGATCTCTCTGCCCCCCCCCCCCCCAAGCCACAGGCCTGCTCTCAGGACTAAAGGGCACCAGACACACTTTGGGAAACATTAGCATCAGTTCTGGGGAGAAAAGTTATTTGAATGGAAGTCAAGGAGATTGCCTAGCTAGTTGTGGGAGTGTGTGAGCGTGGAAAACAGAGGAATTGAAAGGGGCTTCTTGGCGCTACTGGGAGTGTTCAACAGCAGAAGGCCAAGCTGGGCTAAGGACTTGGCAGACATTGCCTGTGAAAGACAAAAGTCATATTGCTGTGAGTTAGAAATACCCACGGGTCAATTAGACTGCCACTCAACACAGCAGAAGGGAAGGAGCTGTTGTTAGCTGCCACCCACTGATTCCTTCCTCCTAACTCTGATGTCATTAAACACACAGATTGCTAAAGGCACCAACCCACATGCCGTAGACTTGGTGTCCCCAAAATGTCAGGGCACTCACAGATAGAGGGCGTCTATGGGAAGAGTAGAGTTCAGGGTTGCAGGAAGAGAGAGGCACTTCAGGCAGGGGACTAATAATCGAAAGGCATTTGCTATATCAGACAGATAAAAGAAGGGCGTTCCAGGGACGAGGGTCCACCACGTGAGACAACACTATTAAGACTTTGGGACAACTGATCAGTGAACTGGGTCAGAATGTGTAAAGACAGAGTAGGTACAGAAAACGTTAGAGCTGGAGAGACTTGGAAGCTTTAAAGGCCATACTTTCTCTCTTCATCCATCTGTTCGTCCATCCATCCACCCACCCATCCATCTACCCACCCATCCATCTGTCCTCTCATCCACCCGTCCATCTATCCATCATCCATTCATCATCCATCCACTCGTTCATTTGCTTATCCATAATGTTTAACGAGTATCTTAGGGTGACTATTGCTGTGATGGCACACCATGACCAAAAGCACAGTGGGGAGGAAAGGGTGCATTTCATGTTCCCTTCCACATTGCTGTTCATCACTGAAGGAAGCTGGGACAGGAAGTCAAACAGAGCAGGGACCTGGAGGCGGGAGTTGAGGCAGAGACCATGGAGGAGTCCAACTGTAATTGAACTGTAATTGAAAAGTAATCTTCATGGTTTGCTCAGTCCGCTTTCACCACCCATGATGGGCTGGGCCCTCCTCCATCAATAGCTAATTAAAAAAATGCTCTACAGCCTTGCATGCCTACAGCTGGATCTTATGGAGGCTTTATTTCAGTTGAGGGCCCCTCCTTTCAGATGACTCTAGTCTGTGTATGTGAAGTTGACTTTAAAAAAAAAAAGCAAGGCAGTGGTGACACATGCCTTTGATTCCAGAACCTGGGAGGCAGAGACAGGCGGATCTCTGAGTTTGAGGCCAGCCTGGTCAACAACGCTACTTTTGAGACAGCCGAGGCTACACAGAGAAACCCTGTCTCGAAAAACAAACAAACAAACAAAAAAACAACAACAAAATTCAGACAAACAAAAAATGAGCAAGCACAACGAACATTTTACAATGCATCAAATACTCTGCCCCTCTACGGAATGCTGATGCTTGAGGACAGAACAGTGATAAAATAAGCAATACCCTCACTCTTATAGCACCTATAATTCTGGTGTTGAGAAGAATAACAAACAAATACATAGTTCAGCATCAAGTTATGTTAGGAGGCTGAATGAGATGCCAGGAGTGGAGGGCCAGGAAAAGCTAAAGGACAACATGAAGAAGGGTTAGGGTCAACCAGCACAGGAGCCTCGGACGGTTCTACAGCTGGGGTTCTGAACAAGGAGGCCGTGTGGTCAGTGTGAGATAGCCTGCTAGGAAGGACGGTACTGTGTGGGCCTCTGTAGACATCTGGGCAGATCCTACTGTGATCGGAATCAGGATTTTACTTTGTCAGCAAGGTGTGTTTGATGTTGTCCAGGCAGGAGGGTTCCAGAGCGAGAGGGCATGAACGGCGGCTGAGGACAGTTGGCAGAATGAACTTTTCATGGAGACAACAGACTTAATTCTGATAGACAAGGGGCCCTCTGGGTGGTGTTAGAAGTCCAGAACCCCACTTTCTTCCTCTTCCTCTTGTTGCTCTAGGTACCACCTGGAGGGGGCACCTTGCAGAACCCTCAGAATACTTGACTTTGGGAAAGTAGTTAGGGGTAGTAGATGTGTAGGGTTGCTACCGAGGCTGCATACGGGGCAAAAGTTCAAGGCTCTTCCACAGATTCAGAGGTGAACAACTGAAGGCTTAGTCCAGGAAAGGAGCAGTATAGGGAATGATGCAAACAGCTAACACAGGCAGCTCGCCCAGGCAGCTAACACATGTCAAGGAAAGAGGGGTAGACCATGGGCGGGAGGAACGAAGCAAATTTCATAGTTCGGTTTATGGCTTTCCCCTAACATATGCTGACGCCAGGCATAATGTTATTAAGTCAGAACTCTGTGTGCCAAAAGGTGAGCTTTGTGGGGTTTGAGATTTGGGAGAGGTGTTTACATCTGGGTGAGTGGTCAGGACGGAGATAATGAAGGCAGAGAGTAACTTCTACCTGGTGCTTGTTTTGCTGGGGATTGGACCCAGGACCACGTACATGACAACCCGGCTCTATCTCCTCCCCTAGGAGACATTCCAAATCATGAGAAATTTCTGTGTAACAGAGGATGTTGCCAAGTGGTCAGATCAAGTTTCTCCCTTCTCTCCATGCCAAGCATGTTTATTTTTTTTTTTTTGAGACAGCCAAGAACTCACTATGTAAATCAGCCTAGCCTCACCCTCAGATAGCCACTGTCTCATTTTCCCACATGCTGGGATTAAAGGCTTGGACCGCCACACCTGGCCCTCCTCAACACTTTTTAATCTATAGCATTACCTATAATAATTTGTTGTCTATCTATGCCCTTCAATATAAAATTATATGGGCACAGAAACATCTTCCCTTTGTATAGCTCCCACACATGGACAAATGCCTTCAAAGATCACTTGTTTGGCTGGCCCTGTTTGGTGTGATCTCTTGCTTAAATGTCTACCTAGAGAGAGAAGAAAAAAATTCCTATGGAGAAAGAAAAAAATTCCTGCAGAGAAAATAAAACCTTTTTGTGCTGTTCAAGGATATTGGCAACTATCAAAAATCCAATCGTTTCTGTTTTTTGTTTTTGTTCGCTTAGATTTAAAAAAAAATCAATGTTACAATGATTGAGATTTGGGATTAGGATCTATCTAAGTACGAAAGACATTTTAGTAGGTCTTTCTTCCCCCTAGAATAAGGTCATGTCATATTGTGCTATGTTATAATGGAGTTGACCTCTGCTAAGTAATGTGAGCTAGAGGTTCCTTAGCACCTCTGTGCTTTGGATATAACAAGAGAAAACCTTCCTAAGGGGCTGCAGACACCTCGATCTTACCAGCTAGATGAGTCAGAGTTAGCCTCTAATGTGGATGGTGCTTTTTCTTCTGACCTCATATACAGTTAGGAGGGACAAATAGCATCATAGAAATAAAGCTGTTCTTACAGGACAAAAACTCTAGATGGGTGGGATTCTACATTACCAAGCAGTTAACACCCAGCCATCTCCACCATGTTGCTAACCTGGATAATAAGGAAACTTCCATCTTCAGACAGTACTTAGGATAACCCTGGGCAGAAATAGAGAAGAAGGGCCACTCTGGATCTGGTATTTTTCTGGAATCATCACCAATATCATAAGTGGGCAGTTCAGATCTTAAGAGCTCTGAAAGCCATATTTGCACAAGGAGCGGCCAGAAGGAACAAAGACTGTGTTGAGTGAATGCTAACATTGCTTATCTCCATTTTCCCACTGCCTGGATAAGGTCTATGCACCTTAGAATTGGGCAGGGCAAGGGGGTACAAGAGTTCCGAGTATGACCCAGATCAAAATCTCCCTATGTCAACTGCAGAATAAGGAAACCTTCTCCCAAGGGGGCTGACTCAGGTAGATGGCATGCAGACCTATCTATAAATAACACAGGAATTCGGCACTCTTATTATTTTTTTTCCACCTGAGTTATTTAGGGATTTCAGTTCACTCTAGGTAAATGATTAGTGTGTGTCCTTGTAGACTAAATGCCACGGTGGGGGATAGATTCATGAAGGACATTGGCCATCTGTGTGACTCTCCTTGTTAGCTGGGGACCCATAAACACTCAGTATCTTTTACTGTGAAGTAGGGGAGAAAAATTCTGCTCTCCACACAGGGAGTCATTAGAATCAAAGAGAGGGGATCTGGAAGCCAGAAGCACCTCTGGAAAGCCAGAGGAGAAAGCACAGCGGCTCTGTCTAATGGAAAGATGGCAGACCCCACAGACCCAAGCCAGTTGTGCAAGTGACCTTCTTCTAGAAGTCGCATCTTAAGAAAGTAAACAGAAGCATGGAGTGCTTTTATTTCATCATAATAAATTGAAAACTAAGATAATTAATGTTCTTTTTTAAAAAACTAGTCACACTAAACTTTCAAAAGTCAATGCGTAGTTGATACTCGCACGTCTCCACTTAGATGCTTTGTGTCTCATGGGTCCTGTGGTCACATTTGGCAGTGTCGCATTGGACAGACAGCAGAAGGTTGGGAAATCATTGATTGAATTAAAAGTCTTGCCTAGAGCTCTCACACCTCTTTTGTAGAGATCAAAGAGAATCGCCTTTTTGAGTTCTAGTTTTGTGCTATACAGAAATTATAAGAATAACTTGACTTATTTTAGGCATCCCAGCTAAATGGTAGTTATAGAGTAAATCTGTTGAACTGGGCTCACTCTCCTGCCTCAACTCCCACTACCACTTATTATTTATGCTCAGTGTGTCTCAGTCTGCTTTGTCATCTCTAAAACTGATGATAATTGTATTTAGCTTATGAAGCTATTGTAAAACCCTCAAAAAGGCCTTATGAACTATAACTATAAACATTTAACAAAAGTTAAGATTAAGTTTAAGTGTGTTTCATGGACGGCCCTCCAGTGTGCTGGGCGCTTTGCTGCTGTCTGTCTTCATGTTTATAATGCTCTGAAAGGCACAGTTACCCAGTCCTTAAAGGGGAAGAAACTGAGGTTCAGGAAATTATTGGGTCACACAAATGGGGAATAACATAGTCAATCTCAAATTTGAAAATAGGTCTGATTCTATTCATGACACAGAGAGAATGAGTCTAGACTCTCATTCCGTGAAATATTCTCATGTTTTAAAGATGGAGAAGCCAGGGCTTTGTAATTATAGGACCACACACATGCACATCACCAGCCAGGGGATCTTCTCATTGACCATTCCGGTTTTATGCCCATTGAGCCCTCTCAGCTGAAGACATCTGACCATTGAGGGTTTTTGTAACATGACAACCGGCTTGTTGGGGTTTCTGTCCTGCCCGGTACTCCACAACCAGCAAATCCCAAAGAAAATCACACACAGGACTCCATAAGTCTACATTAGGTTATAAACTGATTGGCCCAATAGCTCAGGTTTCTTGTTAACTAACTCTTACATATTACAGTAACCCATAATTCTTGTCTGTGTTAGCCATATGGCTTGGTACCTTTTTCAGCTGTTCGCTCACATGTTGCTTCTTCGGTGATCTGGGCAGGAATGGCAGATGGAGCTTCCTGCTTCCCAGAATATTCCTGTTCTCATCGCCCCACCTCTACTTTCTGTCTGGTTGACCCACCTTTACTTCCTGCCTGGCCAATCAGTGTTTTATTAAAATATATAATTGACAGAATACAGATAATTCTCCCACACCAGGTTTTTTTTTGTTGTTGTTGTTGTTGTTGTGTTTTGTCTTGACAGAATCTCACTATGTAGCACTCTCTGGCTTGGAACTCACTGTTTAGACCAGGCTGGCTTAGAACTCACTGAGATTCACCAACCTCAGCAGTGCTGGGATGGTCTTAGGTTACTTTCAGAGTCTCAGATAAAGAGCTAATCTTTGCAGTTGAGCCTTTTCAGGGGAGGCTCTGTGTACCAAACTGTGGGTACATCCTTAACTATTTGTGATGGTGCTTCACTGAGCATGTGTGTACCTCAATGCCTCTTCATATTCCCTAGGGAATCTTTAATGAGGTGCTTTATCAACTCTTATACCTCCAGCCTTCCTCATGCAAAGAGTAATAATAAATGCTATGATACCTTAACTGCACACGAGGCATTGTTGCTCAATATCGCTTCTACCCCAGCGAGTGACACAATGAGTCCATATTTTTTCCGTGCCCTTGCCAAACCTCTCACCAAGCAGTCCGATTGGCTGCGTGTACAGTTTAATGCTTCCCAATCTGTTCCTTGATGCCTACTGTTCCTGTTTCCCAAGTGTCTTGTTCCTGAGTGTCCCTGTTCATATTCTGATAGCCCTTCAGGAATCATTCAGCTAGGGCAGATTGACTCCTTCAAGGAGGAAATCTTCCGACCTCCAGCATCTATATCTGCGCCTCTCCTTTGGCCTCAGCTCACACACCACAAACTACTTCATGGAGAAGTTTCTGTTTGTTTATTTGTTTTTTAAATCCAGCAACACAAAGGGTCCTTAAAGACAAGGTCCTGGTATCTACGTGCTTCATCTAATAGTGTACTTTAGCTCTTTTATTGACTAAGTACATGACTCTACACCTGTGTGATGAAGTTGAATTTATAATAGACGTGAAAGTCCCATTTAATTCAACAATTTTCAGCTTGAGAGCCGCATGAAATAGTTCTCTGTGAAGTCCCAAAGCTCCACCATGGATTCAAGGTTTCTAATGGTCTAATTCTCCCCTCTAAACTATGTCTCTTAGACCTTGAATGTGAGTTACTCAATTTCACTGGATGTCAATTTTTTTTTACATCAGTGTGAGAGGACTTTGCTACTGTTTCTCCACACTAATATCGTGTGTTATTAATATCCCCAAGCAGAAGAATGAATTATCCCGCTAAGTATATGGCCAGAGTGATGCGGAAAGCAATAAAGCTCTATGGGTAGAGGAAACCTTGGCCCCAGGTGAAACTGAGAATGGTGACTCAGCCGTGTCTGCATTTTTCCTCCTTCGGCGAAGCAGCACGGAGTGCTCAGTGGCCACGGATAAACTCTTCGTGCCCTTCGAAGGAATGAGTCACCGCGTGTGACTAAGGACGAGGAGAAAGAGTCATACCTTAAAGAAAAGAAGAAGGTGCTCCTGTGTCTGGCTGGCGGGGGACACTCCCCTTTCTGGGAAAGATGATCATGTCACTGGCTTGAGTCACTTTAGTGCTGTTTGTGAATTAAAAAAATCCCTAAGGGACAGTACGGACTTCAGAGATAAGTACATGATAACATTCAGGGAGCTGCGAGTTCCTTGGGCTCCCAGAAGGTTCTGTTCTCTCATATTCACCCTTTTGGACATTTTCATATTTTACACTGAGTTGCGAAATTAGCAAACAAGGAGAAATGGTGACTGTTGGCAAGGCAGGGCTTCCTTTGGACTCTGGGTTGGAGCCCACAGAGAATAGATGGCAGTTTTCATGAGAACAGGCCTTCAGGTTTATTTCTAGGTAAAACGGCTTAAATTCAGATGTGGGGCTGCTCTCAGAATCCGCCCCCTCCCAGCCCAGCCCCAGCCCTCAGTTCCCATTCCTGCTGCCACAGGACTTTGGGCCACTTGAATGAACTTTACTCGTCTTGGGCTACTTTCAAGTTATTTGACCTTCTAGCTTGTGGAATTAGTTATGCTCTGCCCTTCGAGACTGTAATTTAAAATATTTGATAGCAAAGGCTTTGTCTGGCAACGGGGGTAGGAAGTCAGTCCTTGCCCTTCCTGTGAGATATGCCACTGTCTAGATCCCCCGGTAAGCACCTCGTCTGGACATCCTGCATCTGAGCGGGCAGGGACTTCTGGTAGATCGTTCTTGTCATCTAGAGATCCTGGGATCTTCTCGATCCACTCATGGAAGTCCTGTCCACCCCCAGAGGCTCCGCCCCCGGAGGGTCTCCAGGATGGCTATGACTAACCTGGCCTGGTTGCTGTCTCTCCTCCGCTCAGCTGAAGCTGAGTCATTCTTGTCCTTTCCTAGACCCCGTCGCTGGAGACTCCTCATCATAGCGCCAAGATGCCTGCGGCCCGCTTGCTCTCTCACCATTCCGTTCTCTGGAGCTTGCTTTCCTCTGATCTTGGCATGGATGGATCCCTTTCAGTCAAATTTTATCACTTCCTCAGAGATGCCTTACCTGGCATTCCGCTCTAAGGAGTCCTCTAGATACACCTCATTCTATCACCCCCCATCAATATTCTGTAGATCTTTTATTATTAATCTTCTTATTGATCAATTTATTTACGATTTATCTCTTCCCATCCAGATATTGCCTAGAAAATAATTTCTCCCATGGAAATTGTATATCAGATGGTGGCCTAGGCTGGCCTGGAATTCACTCACTATGTAGCCCATGCTAGCCCAGAACTCACTATTTAGCCTCGGCTGGCCTCAAACTCATAGCAACCCTCCTATTTCAGTCTCTCGAGTGCTAGAATAAGCTGCCATACTTGATTTAACTTAATAGACTGCTAGATAATAAAAAACGCCATGGCCAGTAGCCATTCCACAATGTCTGCGGAGCATTAAGCATATCCAAGGGTCTAACCTCTTGCCACACTTGCCACACAAGTTTATCACTTGCTACAGCTATAACTTTCAACATGCAGCTCATTTAACCCTGTGGAAACAGTGCTAGACCAATCAGGAAAGGGAATTTGCCCTCTGCAGAGAAGTTGTGAACTCCATCCTACCTAATGCTAGGAAAAGTTCACATTCTGGAGGCTCAGGGCTTCTCTTCTAGCAGGGAGATTGCCAGGCAGAAATACAACCCAGGAACCTGGGATCCTTGTCTTCGCACCGCTGTGGGTGGGTTTGAGGTGCATCATCTTGTTTTTAGCTAAAGGAGTCAGGAGGTATCTGGGCCCTAAGGAAGAACTAGGGCGGTTGAGGCACTAGGATGAAGAGGGAGGCCCAGCAGGAGTCCCCACTAAGAGCAAAGCCAGAACCAGAAGCGAAGCAGAGCAGCTTTGGGATTCAAACTATGTAAGGCAAGGCAGGGCAGTGAGGGTGCTATCCCCAGGAGGCAGGAAGGGTCTTGGCTGGTGGTAGGAAGAATGTAGGGAATGTGGGCCTCTCCGGCACTTTACAGCTGAGCCAAGGTGGAGGGTTAACTTCTTGCCACTGACAGATAGATCCTACGTACGATATGTGTGGTAAGGGCTTGCATGAGCTGACCTGGTGTTCTCAATTGTGCAATGGTTTAGTTCGCCCAGAGCCTTCTCCGAGGTCACTAGCTCTCCATATTCTCAACACCCCATATTCTCAGCACCCCAAAGCTTATAAAAAGTACCGGGTGCGGCTGAGTGAGAGACTTAGCCCTAACAGAGGAACTGGAACACAGGCTAGCAACATAGG
Organism: Myodes glareolus; assembly: GCF_982192425.1. Taxonomy (NCBI): domain Eukaryota; kingdom Metazoa; phylum Chordata; class Mammalia; order Rodentia; family Cricetidae; genus Myodes; species Myodes glareolus. The sequence goes on along the minus strand of NC_142046.1, from coordinate 42,607,352 downwards.
GACAACTTCCAGTGACCAACAAACCATGAACAACCAAGATCTACACACTGCTCCCAAGCATGCAGAAGCAGAGAGACTTTGAGCAAGAAGTCTCACGTGGAGCAATCAGTTAGAAACATTTGAGTGGAAGTGAGGTCTAATGGGCCCCCACAAACCAGCGAGGCCTGGGGACGTTTGGTTACACACCTGCCAGGAAGACTCAGCAGACAGGTTCAGACTTACCCAGTTGGAATGCAATTAAGCACCAATGCCAAGGGGGAGCCAAAGGCAACAATGGGCAGAACAACAGCCCTGTTGTGGAGCCCAGCATCCCACAGGCTGCGGGGACGATGCTCCAAGCCCACCCCTGCTCTGCTTCTGCGTTGTAATAGGCATAATTAATTAACACGAGCAGACTGTAATTGCTCTGCCCTAAGGCTGCAGTCTACACACATTATACAAAATATGGAAACAAGCTTCCTTCCTTATGATGACACCGTAATTCCCACGGAAAAGATCTAAATGTCTGCCACAGAAGGGCTCCAGTGAGACTTCGGCTATGAAGTTGTCATTTCAGAGTTACATATGAACACATGTACTTTGCCTTTTATATTGCTAGCAAAGAAATGTCAGACTGTTGTATCAGAGGGTAGAGACTTTACCTCAGCTACTTTTACAACCTGAGAAGCTTGGCTGGGATCTTGCACGTAGTAGGTGCTCAGCCAGTATTACCTAAAAGACTCAAACTGCAACAAGAAGTAAATGTTCCAGCTGAACAGTGGAGGCACATGCCTTTAATCCCAGCACTCAGGAGGCAGAGGCAGGTGGATCTCTGGGAGTTTGAGGCCAGCCTGGTCTACACAAGCTAGTTCCGGGATAGGCACCAAAGCCACAGAGAAACCTTGTCAAAAGAAAGAGAGAAAGAAAGAAAGGAAGAAAGAAAGGAAGAAAGAAAGAAAGAAAGAAAGAAAGAAAGAAAGAAAGAAAGAAAGAAAGAAAGAAAGAAAGAAAGAAAGAAAGATTCCTTCTGACCAAGGAGCTCAGCTTCGGTAGCAAAACCACACCATGGTATGACAGATACCATTACCTAAGGACACTCAGAAAACCATGTCCTTTTTCCCATCAGCCCTTTCAGGAACAAACTTTACCAAAACACAGCTGTATTCAAATTAAATAGGGAGATGATGAGCTAATTCCACCTCCGCCATGATTCAGCAATGTCCATTCTGAAAGACACACACACATCTGATTTCATTCTGTTTGTTGGAAGCTGTGTGTGTGTGTGTGTGTGTGTGTGTGCATGATCTGTGAGGTATGTATACACCTGTCTTAATGAGCTATGTTAACAAAATAGCAAACATTGTTTCATTCTGCCACCACTGTGGCGAGCAATGCACAGGACCCCGCTAAATAGCAAGAATGTAAGTTCTCAGGTATGTGAACTGGAAACTCAAAAACCACCTAAAAGCTTTGGGCAATGAGCCAGTCTTGGGCAGCCCTGTAAAGCAAGAGCTATAAAAGCAGAGCCTGGGTCAGTGACTGGGGTGGGGGAGGAGCCAAACCAAGAGGAGAGGCTTTGTAACAACAGGTGATGACATTGTTCTCAGTGTTTCCAGACACTCGCTGTGGTGGCACCAGGAATTCACATGTCCATCAGATTTGCCCTCCCTTAAATGAGCCTCCCTGGCACAGGTCAACTGAGTAGCTAACTGGTGATATTGGTCTGTGTACAACCCAGGCAGGATCACCACTGGCTTTAGGAAGGCTGCCTAACCCACAGCTCGGTGTCACCAGATGCAACCCATAGGGACTGTCAGGTAGCTCAGATGGTCTCAGGATTGTATTAAGCAGTTGCCATGGGACCCACGGTGACTGTCCCTGCTGCATTGCCCCAGCTGCAGTGCCTAAGAAGGCAGTGTATCTTGCAGGAAATGCACCGGTCCTGAAATGGTATCTAGTTGCTTTAGAGAATCCAGGTTACCCAAGACCCTGACTTTATAGTCCTATGGTCTGTAGTAGCCGCCTATCCAGATATTCTACAATACCACAGTCTGAAACGCTCAGAAGAACTCATGGGCGGCTCTTAAGGACTCAGTGTTTGCTCAGTTGTTTGGGTTGGGAATGTTACTGCCCTACTTTGAAGACTGAGGTTCTTTCCGAAATGGCAGTGACTCATGTGTCCTCAACGAACATTAGGACTGAAGGTGAATCATCCACGAAACAAAAAAATCCCTTTTCTGACCCAGAAGAGCTGGGTGTAGGAATTCAAAAGCCAACCTTGATGTGACAGGAATAAGCCAGTGATCCTTAATACCCCAACCTGAGCAGAGAGCCTCAAATAAATTTAATCCAGTTTTTCATCCACCACCTTCTATTTTTATTTATTATTACCCATAGAATAGTCAAAGCAGTCCCAGGGCAGGGTATTTACAAGCAGGTGGGAAACAGCAGGAAGGAGCCTTTATATATTTGCGTTATCAGACAAGCAATTTCCCAGCTCTCAGCTTTTGAACTGGATTTCAATTAAATAAATGTACAGGTGTTAATGAGGCCAGATCGCTGAATCACAGGGGGGTGTTCTCGTAAATCCAACTAAGATCCCAACCCCAAAGCATTGATATCATCAGAGAACACCTCAGGTGGGCCTTCCGGATACCTAGGAGGATGCCTGAAGAGGAAGGCATCGCCCTGTGATGTCAGAAAGGGTTTGCTGGTGTGGAAGGTATTGCCACGCCTAGTGCCAGGCTACAAAGAAGTTTTTATAGTATAGTGGGTCTTTTCATCCACACAGAAGCAGGATCTCTCTCTCTCTCTCTCTCTCTCTCTCTCTCTCTCTCTCTCTGTGTGTGTGTGTGTGTGTGTATGTGTGTGTGCACGCGCGTGCATGTGTATGACTTTTTTTTTAAGAAGTGTTTTCAGCTTCACACTGGCCAACCTAAGGTAGACTATTGGAATTCTCTAAGCTAAGTTTACCAGCTTCTATACCAACAAAAGTAATAGCAGTGGCTATCCAAAATGGCTACTGATTTAAATGCCATTATCTGCCTACCACAAACCACGGTCTCTCATCTCGCCTGCCCTCACCCTTCCCAGGCCCCCACACAGCTACCCACACAGCCCCCCAACACAGCCACGCACACAGCTCCTGATACACAAAGCCTCCTGACGGGCAACCCACGGGCACTCTCCTCCTCCTCAAGCTGGGCTTCTCCATTTTAGTGACCTCATTAGAGAGGCTATTGAAATGCTAAATGAAAGACCAAATGGCTTCTCCTACGAAACCAGTAAATATATGGTGAGTGGATCAGCAAGCTCCCAAACTGTCCAGTTGTTCCTGACATCTGGCTACACGCCTTAATCCTGAGAGGTTCCAAAGGACACAGAGGAATAGACCGAATTAGCCGCACCCGCCATTCTGCCGTCCGCTACCTGCATTTGTGGTGATTGATCGAGACTGTCGTCTTGACTGAACTGGGAGGTGTCCAGAAGAAGTGCTTTATTCTTTCCTGCTGGACAAAGAGTTGAAATCACACACTTTTCCTCATTGCATCTCCTACTTTCTCCTCGGTTTTCCTCTCCAAAACAAAGGAAAAGAAAATTCTGTGTGGTTGTTAAGTGCTTTTTTGTTTTTAGAGACAAGGTCTCACAGTCTAATCCAAGCTGGCCTAGAACTTCTGGCAATTCTCCTGCCTCAGCTGCTTCCTGTATGTAATAAGTATGGGTATGAACCACCACACCCAGCAAGACAAAGTGTTTATGCTTCTGTCGTTTGCAGATACCAAAAGACGCTAATAGAGCTAAGGGCCTGAAGGAGGAAAAGGTCTAAAGAGACCATGGGTGTCCGTGCAAAATAGATCAAAGGGTCTCTTCCTCAAAGTAGTTTATTTCCCTCTCTGAGACGATTGTTATTGTAAGCAAATCTACAATGCCCACAGGAGCTCTGTTTCCAGTGTTCTGTTACGCTATAGTTACCTGAACTGAGTAGTCAGTAAACTCGTGCTTGCTCAATTACGATATCCATCATTACCAGGAGGGCGATGAGCAATCTGGCTCTTCCCACAATTTTTAGTCATCTCCACATGACAGATCTTCTAGTCTCTCTCTAGATCTACGGTGCAAGAGCAGTGTGAATGTCCTGACCGTACCAGACCTACCTCCTCCTCCCAACGTTAGAGGTGCAGACCTGATTGTCTATAGCTTAGAGCCACCTGGAGGGAAGGGGAGCAGTCTGGAGTAGGGGCAGGCCAAGCCAGGCGACAGTGTTCTCCTGGTCAGGCTCTACTGAGGTCACACTGCCTGGAGCCTGGGAAGGAGACAGGCGGAGACTGCCTCCTCCCACATTCTGTTTGGCAAGCTGAATAGCACAGGCTGCAACAACAGACCTGCAAGAGACGCCCAGCTCTGGAAAACAGTGGCCAAGAGAACAGCATATTTGTATAGTTCTGTTTTGCTTTCTCTAATTCCGTCAGTCACACGAGGTTTCAATTATTCTCCTGCTAATGATAAGAAAAGGCAGAGAAGTCAGAAATCTATGCATAACAAAGCCAGGGTTTATGGGATGCCTGCTATGTGGTTGGAATAGTGTTAGTTCTCAAAGGAAAGAAATTAAATATAATCGAGTTAACATATAAATGTCACAACAGAGTCCACAATAAATCCCAAATGAGCAATATATTTGGGGCTGTGGGATTCATGTAAGATTGGTATTGTGACCTCAGGGTACAGTAAAGAGAAAGAGACTTGGACATGAATGTGTCAGTTAAGGATGTACAATGTTTGCATGATCTAATTACCTCTGTGGGCATGTGCAGACATTTCCAGCAATGGAAAGAATATGCACAGGGATTTGGTTTTGTTTGTTTATTTGTTTTTGTGTGTTGTTGGGGAATGGCATAAAAACTCTGTCATCAGAAAACAGTTTCTGGGACATCCCTACAGAGTAAGTCAGGGATAGATTGGGGCAGAACTCTGGGGGGCTCTGAATAGGGTAAGGTTGTTGGATTTTATTCTGTAGGCTGTGAGGAGACACCAAAGATTTGCTGGAGTCCGCTGTGTATGTGTGGGCGAGAGAAGAAGGCTTGGGAGGCAAGACCCCTTAAGCTTCTTGAAGTGGACTAAGGATGCTTTGGTAACCTCTGCATGAATGGAGAAGCTTGACATGGGGTAGGCAGGTTTGGGGGTAATGGAAATAATTTTATTAGTCTAAGGCTTATAACTGTCATTTGTGGAGGCGGGATTGGAAAAAAAATGAGTTGTGAAGTATATGGGTTGTTTGTTCAAAATCACACCACCCTGTTCTCCCGGAACATGGATGCAAGATGCGGGTATGAGATCTGCGTCGCCCAGGGACATAATATGGTCTCAGAAAGTTAGAAAGGCTTCCATTTGCCAATCCCCCCATCCCATAATATGGTCTTGTTATTCTTGTAAAATATCATACTTCCTGTGTATGTATTTGAGTGTATGTGTTTGTGTGTTTGTGTGCATGTCTGTCATTTTGCCTGTTTCTTTCAGTAATGCATTCATAAGTCAATGAGCAGACACATGAGGCTAAGTCTAGTGATTTCCAAGTTTGGGGTTTTCTCTTCTCACAAATAGATAACCTTGGCACCTCTGCTTGTCCTATTTAATTATTTGAAAAAACAGCAACAATAATAAATGAAAAAATTTATTTAACAAAATAGTGTTGTTCCTGGACTTTGGTGAATAAAGATGGTACTGTTCCCAAATGGAAGTGTGGGCCATCTGGCCAGAGTTGAATACACTTCAGTAGGATGTGATTTCACCAGCCAGTGTATGAATGTCCACGTATGAATCACAATCAGCTATCAGTGGGGTCATATGGGAGTGAAGCTAAGGAAGTGTGGGTTAAACAGAAGTTGAGCCTTTGTTTCATCAAGAGATTTTTATCTTCAACTTTGAAATTTTGTCAGGACACATTCCCGTACCTTTTTAAACCTCAGGGTCTCTCATAACTTTGGTGCTTAGAACATCCTGACATTATTGGCCAAACTAACATCAAAGAGAGTCAAAAGCTGACTCCTTTTGGTTACCCTACAGGAAATTCAACAATTCAAGTATGTTAAGTAGGAAGAAGTAATACGAAAACTTTTATGTTTGCAAGCATGCGCATTCATGTGTGTTCCAATAAGCAGAGGCACTTCTGTGTTTCCTGTATATTTTTCTTTAGAAACACAAGACCCTAAAGGATGTGCAATACAAATGAAGTCTGCCTGGAACTCACAGGCTCACGGGTTAATAAATTTAATTATGCTAAAAAAAATTGAAAAGGAGTTTATTATACCTTTCTAAATAGGAAACTTTAGCAATACTACAACATACCACATACTCTGTCCTACTCTAGAACCCCAACTCTTACAAATATTTATAGTTACCAGTGAGGCCCAGGAGCGCATGTGTTTGTATCTCATCTCAGAGGTAAAAGGATAAAGATGTCAGTAGGGTTCAGATGATCTAGAAGCAGGGATCTTCCGCTTGCGTGACTATTATCCTCTCCTGGACACCTTTACCAGTCTAGCAGAAAAGAAATGTTTCCACATTCTACAAAGAAATACACATCGTAATAAAGACCAACAAGATTGAACAGTTATCGAAATACTGAAAAATGAGTGTACTTTACAACACGTGTATTCTTTATTAGCACTGTAGATAAAGGGTCCACCAGCAATCCCAGTGTCTACTGTGATCTTGATAGGATGCTCCATGTAGACCCTGTTTTGAGATGTCTGTAGCGATCGTAAAATGATGGGCAGACGCGTGTGGGCAGACGTGTGTGACCTGTCTTGAGGAGAGCTGCAGGAACTGCTAATATTACAGCGGTCTGCTGTCTTACTAGGAAGAAATGTTTGGTTGGTTTCAAAGTAATTCAAAGTGGGATTGCCACAAATGAAGATATAATCTTTTCTCTCCTTCCAAAATCATAGACCCAGTAAATTCTGTCAGCAGCTAAACCCCAGGTTAAAAACAGGTCTGTTAAGTTGTTTCTAGGCAAAACATAGTCCATCAATGATTACTGAAGACTATATAAGCTATCCACTCAGTCTGAGAGGTACTTACCCTTTCTGGGCTCTTGGGAGGTTGACCTTTGAGCTTGCTTAATATTGCATATTGCCCCCTGCCTAGCACGGTGCCTCATGGGAATGAATGTTTAATGCACGTCTGCTCAAAGAAGGAAGGATTGGAGAGGCAATGGAGTGGGCTCCGACTTGACAGGTTAAGTTCCCTGCTTGCCCTGACCCTCTAAGCCTCTGACAAATGCAGAAGGAATTTACTGGAGCCAGCTCAGAGTCCTGTGGCTGTGAGGAAAGACCGCAGGAGACAGCAGAGGCAGTGGGTGGAGTTTCAGCGCAATGCAGTTGGGTGGGGACCAGCCTGGCGCTCAGTACCCAGCTGGAATTCTGCCCCTCAGATAAAGATCCTGAACAGAAAGCGGAAGTGCCATAACCAGTGACCGCAGAGGCTAACCCAAGGGCAGGGAGCAGCTGAGCCGGCCAGCTGTTTTGCTGCAGCCTGCCTATCAACATGAACAAGTGAGGAAATACATTCATCCTGCTCCCTGGTTTGATGAAGAGACCCTTTGTGGGTTCTAAAGGTTTTTTAAGCTTTTGTCTTTTGGACAAAGGTCGTTAGGGAAAAGTCTTGACTGTGGGCACCCTCTATTGTGTATTGTCTATCTCAGTCACCAGAAAAAGGGAGTGGGAGGGGAGAAGCCCTATAAACTTCCTGATAGAACTAAATGTTACAAACATAGACACAACCAGAACCATAATGTTACACAATAAGGTTCCTGGTAGACACACAATCTAGCCATGGATGAGTGGTGTGAGTGCATCCGGGATATTTATCCAACTTAACACCTGTGTATAGAGAGAACTTACACAAAATAGTAATAACAAAAACAATTGTCTGAAGAGTTTCTGCACCCCAATAAGCCTCTTCGTCGACTCGATATCTGAATTAGACCAAATCAAACCCAATTAGAAAAGAACCAGGTATAGTGGATACCAAAGTTCCCAGATGGCTTTCCAGCCCCCAGAGAGGGGCCAGGGAAGGAAGACCAGAAAACCACATGCTTGTTCTCTGGAGGACAGTTTAAATACCCTGTCGGAGTGGTCTTAAGTATTTCTGGGAAGGGGTCATCGTTTTGGCAGATTTTCTCAGGGGTGGAGTCTGGACTGAGGCAACTCCCAGGGAAGGGAGCTGAGGATGGAACCTCCACCCGAACATTCCAGACTCTTCGGATATCTGGATGGCAGGGCCTGTGGTATGACCTTAACCCAAATGTTCCAGACCCTTTGGGTATATGGATACCAGGGGCTGGGGTGAAGCTTCCAGTTAAACATCCCAGACTCTTTGGGTATATAGATGCCAAGGGTTGGGGTGAAGCCTGAACCCAAGCATTTGTGGATGCCAGAGGCTGGGGTGACACTTCCACCCAAACACTGTCGTTTTAAGACACATGCCGTCCATGCAGGTATTTTATATAGTTTTATCTCATTTACTCCTATAACAAGTCTGTGTGTATTACTAATCTCTATGAGGGTATCAATAGTGGTTGTATCCGAAAGCTATGTACACCTTCATGATGTCTATGAATGGAATCTTATTTATAAATGGCCTTTTAGATATGCCTATGGTAAGGGTCTCCTTGGGCAGCATCTTGGATCTTTTGGATAGTCAGTTCAATGGACCAGAGTCCCTTTAAGAAGAGGAGACACTGAGAAAGAAAGCCCGCGTGAAGGAGACGGCCCAAGTGTTACATCTGTGAGTATGGTGAGCAAGGGTTTCTGGGTGTCATCTGGAGCTAAGGAAGAGGCCGGGGCCCATTGAGACCCTCCAGAAGGAGAATTTATTTCTGTTTTTTAAGCCACCTGTTTCCTCCAGAATCTCTTCAAGCTCCCTAGAATCGGGGGGGCCTACGGTTCCATTGTTACAAACTGCCACCAGGCTCAGTCACACATGCCACTATGCACTTCAAGATGAAATAGCACCCTTAAGGCAAAAATAATTTAGAGCAAAGGCTAACCAAATGTCTGTTCTCAGACTGCTTGTGTTTGAGGCCAGCATTCCCGACTACGGAGCTAGGAGGCTGTGATGAGTTGTTACTCCCCATGTGAGCCATGCTTGTTCTTCTGTAAAATGTGGAGAACCCGCAAAAGGTCCTAAAATGACATGACAAAGATGGGATGTGGCACCCTAATCAGATTCTTAAGTGGAAAAGGGTAAGATAAAAGCAAGTAAATCTGAATGAAGCATGAGCTTCAGGAAACAGTAAAGTATGGATATTGGTTTCTTAATTGTAAAAACTGTATTGGACAAATCAGATGTTAATAATAAAGGAAAATAAGGGGCATGGGAAATCCATAGATGAATTCATTGAACTAAAACATTATACAAAATAGCTCTAAGTGGGGAAAATGTGTCTCACCTTAGAGTGTGATAAAGATTTAGAAGGGCACCTGGCACACTGCAAGAGTTATTGGCAACTACTGCCATTTCAGAGTTCTTAGCAAGACTGAGAATACTTCATGTCTTAAGGCAGGCTATTGATTTTAAAAAGTGAGATGGCCCTATGTTTGTGAAAAAAATTGTCTGAATAATATTTATTATTATTTATTATTAATAATAAATATCTGAATAATGTTTTAATTATAGTTTGTCTCATTCCAAAGATAAGTAAAACTAAACCAAAATCTCAGTGATGCCTGGGTATCAGATATTTTTGAACTGATATCTACCATCCTACTATCTGCATATTGTTCAAATGATTCCGATATATTTTTCTTTCTGAGAAAAAATTTTTAAGAAAATCTGCAAAATAGCAAATATACCTATGAATGTGGTCTACCTGGTTTTTTTTTTTACATCCATCTGCTAGTGAATTCAATTTTTTTAAAAACACAGGCATTGTATTTTACATTTTGCTTAGAAAACCAAACAAAATAAGTTGTGGTGATCCCTTCTTAACTGCTTTGACATCAAACAAGGTAGACAGGTGTCATGGATCCTGTATATTCACTTCGATCCCCAGAGCAAAGGGAGAACAATATCTTTGATAAAACCACATCATTGCATAAGGATGCCAAGACAAGACGCTCTAAACTGATGACAGCCTTCACATTTCAAGAAGTGAATGGTTCTTTTCAGACACCCAGCGTGTTGAGAGGAGAGATCCGATACGAGCAGAGTGTCCATGCCTTATGTGGCAAATGCCACCTCCATCACGGGACCCAAACAGTGCAAAGAGAAGAAGCAACAAAATAAAACACCGCATCTTCATCAGGCAGGATGGAGCCAACTCCATGAAGGGGAGGTGCTGGTTGTAAGAGAACTTTTCTCCTGGACCTTTTGCAAGCCAGATAGGTAGGAGGACAGATAAAGATGAGAAGTTGGGGCTGCTGTGTTCCCAAAGGATCAGGCTAAGGGTTGACACAGTAAAAGCTGGGATACCCTGTTCAGAGAAGGGGGGAAATCAATGGAAAGTAATGAATAGCTTAGGGCCTGTTTCAAAGAGAAGCCAACTGGCTCGTTCACATGGAAGACATAGGGCCTGGACTTTTAAGCAGCTCAGGTCAAGGCTTGGCTCTGAGTCTGGAGATGTATGAGACAGCTCTACCCCAGGGGCCATATCTGAACTATCCCTAAAATAGACTAGCCCTCTGAACTTTCCTTGGAGAATCCTCCCCACCAGGGACCCCATCTGGGGAGTCTTTGAGGGAACAAGGCATTCGGAAGACGGGAGCAGGGTCTCCTCATGAAAGCCGGCGACCATGAGGCAGCTTGTATTGGATTCTGGTTTCTCTCTCCCAGTAAACCGGAGATTGAATTAGGTGAAAGGGATTCGGGAATGCTGGAAACCATGTGCAAAAAAGGCTTTCCCCGGGAAAGCAGGCTCCTGTTTGGCTGTTAAACAAGATTAACAGTTTTCTTCCCCGTGGAGCTTTTTGGAGTGTTTACTAGATTAATGGGCACTATGACTTTCTGATGAGAGGATTTAATAGGCTATATTAAATAAACTATAGCGAATTTCATTTTGAGGGCGAGGATTAACAGCTTCCTTTCGAACACAGTTCGGGAAAGCAGGTACTTCCACCAGCGACATACATAAAATAAATCATCCTGCCAGGTTAAATCCCATCCTCCTAATCTTTGGTTGCATGAAGTTTAGACCCTAAATCACTTCAAGACCAACTTACAAAAGATGCCCCAAAACCCACCAACACCTGAGCCAACACCAGAACTGACAACTGAGTTCTTCATGCTATTGAACCTTAGCCTACGGACACCTAAGATTTATCATTTATCTTAGTACATAGAAGGAATGATGCCCTCCCTAGTGTTACATGCACCCCTCCCAAGCTGTCTATAACTGAGAGCAATTTTCTTCTATCAGAAGGCTTTTTTTTTCTGTAACTTTAAAACTTTTAGTGAACTTCTTGGTATAGAACTACTGCTATTGGGGCTGGCAGTGCCCGTCTGTAATCTCAGCACCAGGGGGCTAAGGCAGAAGGATCTAGAGTTCGAGGCCAGTCTGAGATGCAATAGCAAGAACGTATCTTTTTTTTAAAAAAAAGAAAAGTCAAGTTCTTACTTTAATGCTGAGTCACTACTGTTGAGCCTTCGGCTGATCTGTGCATGAGGTGAATAGCCTGCTGCAGGCTTGATGAGTAGAGATGCTTGAAAATGGGGGTTTAGACAAGGAAAGATTGCCTGAGACACTCTGCCCAGAGTAGCCCATAGACAACAGAGATGGCAGGACACAGTGGTGACTTTTTGACTCCCTCCAAATTTCCCACAGGTGACAGCTCACCAAAGCTACATTGGGTCTAGAATAAGCATACCCTCAAATTCATTACTTCTGTTGCAGTGTTAAAACTCACAAAGCCATCCTCAGTTAGATGCCAGCTGCCTTGGCTTGTATGGGCCTCTCTCCTTTCCCCTCTTGCAGTGCTTGAGAGGCCAGCAGCCCCATGGCATTTTGATTTGATTGGTAGGATAATGCCTCTCGTGGCCTGTTTGATGATTATGTATGTGCATTGTGTTCAGTTCCCCAGACTCTTCCTCTTCGTGTAAATGTGAGGACAGGATTCAGTGAACAGTACCGGAAACTCTCAGGAAAATCCATAACATGGCACTGGAGGTACTAAACCCTCAGCAGATCTCAAACTCCTCCTACATTCACTGGCCATCATTTCCCCGGCTTTTTAAAACATAGCAGCTTTCTGTTGTGTCCGCGGCTACACAAATTATGCTCTTAAGGACAGAAGAAGTTTGAAACCCTTCCATTTTGCGTTCGTTTTAGAGTAAGATTGCCCATCTCACCTGCCCTCTTACAGTGGCTTAAAAGGAATGCACGCATATTTACATAATTTTTATTGTGGGTACCAAACAGATGTTGACATACTAAGTAAACTGGGAGACTCTTTCTCTATTAAAACTGACCCCGATTAGTCTCTACCAGCACAGCCTTAGACAATCATGGGGCCAAAGGGATTTCTCAGATTTTCTTTTATTCTTCAGGTGCACGGGAAATTCCAGAACTGAAGATGCCAGCCAGATTGACTTGTACTGGACGGAAGGAGTATTTACACAGCATATAAACATAGGAACAGAGCTCTTGCCTATACAGTCTAGACTCTTCTAGTTCATCCCTTCAGCCCCCTTTGTCACGACTCCCCAAGTTCTTTCGATACATCCGAGCTCCCTAAGACTTTGATGACAGATGGGTACAATGCCATATCTCTCTGATAGATCTAGAAAAATCTGTCAGAGATGCTGAGGTTATCTGGCAGGGCCTTCATAGTTCTTCCAGTTCTTATTGCTCACTTCATTTCTTCCCCTGCCACGAGCAGTCCATTTAGACATCTGGTCAACCTTGGATATATAGATGCAGGATCCAGGCACTTTGTCACTGCTTCCATCACTTCCGCCATGGTCCCAGCCAAATACTCATCATCTCTGGCTCCCATTGTAGAAACAACCTCCCAAGAGCTTCCGGCTTCCAACCTTGCTAACTCTACAGTCTACAGAAGGATGCCTTTAAAACACAACCAAAACTTCATTAAAAACTGCTCTTTTCATGCAAAATACACATACAGATTCCTGGCTGTGGGCCCTCTTTCCATTTCTGAGTGGGTTCCTTTCTGTTTTCTCCTTGTGACCCTGTCTATCATTATAGGCTCATCCATTTAAACCACATCAGTCTCCCCTCTCTTCTCCCAGCAGCCTGCATGCATTCTTCCCACGGCAGTCATGTGATTCTCTCTCTTTTGCTTTCTCTTTGGGGCTCTGTCTAAATTACTCCCTAGCAGAGAATAGTCTCTGGTCTTCCATTTGAGAACTCTCTGACCTTAATTCCTTGCTATTCTCTTAGTTCTTATCACCCACTTCTTGATACCTTTGTGTGTTTTTATCTTGCCCTATAGACTCCAATAAGGAGGCACTTTGTCAGTTTTAATCGGCATTGTATTCCCAGAGCAGTCCTCTATGTATATTATGATCTCAATAGAGAGCCGATGAATTAAAGAATGAACAAATGAATGAGAATCTATTTTTCAACGTACAATGCTTGGCCTAGTAAAGTCTCAATAATAGTAGACAGTTCTCACTGGAAATATATATGTGTGTGTGTATATGTGTGTGTTCAAAATTGAGGAATCCTGACTCTTGCTTGGATTGCTGCTTTATAATTTGAAATGAAGAAGATAGGAATACTTATTATGTTTGCAAGCTGTGAATAAATCACCTGGCAATCAATGTCTGTTTGCTCACATGGACTTCGTGCCATAGCAAACCATTTGGTTAATAGACAGAAAAAAAGATAAGAATGCAGAGGACTGGGGTATAGGGGAGAGTATATAATGAGTCTCTTTAATGGCTAGACAAAATAAACTTCTATTTGCTGGTATTTAGGGAGGAATCTCTTTTTGAGTTTATTTCACAAGCAAAAAGTCATGAAGAGCTCAGACTTTAAAGTAATTTCTGATTCCTAAGGGAGAAAGCTGCTCACACGGTCGATGCTCGGCCCAGGGAGAGTGTTCTGTGTGTGCCTGCTAGGTTCCAGTGTGGGCAGGTGGCAGGCAAGCCACAGGACTTACGTATCTTCTAGCCCAGGGAACTGTAGGCCGCACTTGGTGCCTGGCTGCCCACCAGTGACTACAGCTTCCCCTAAGGGGCCAAGCAGCATGGTTTGTTCGTTTTGTCCAAGCGGTTTGAAGTAAACTTCAAACAGAGAAGGGAGAGGAAGGATGGTGCAGGACAGGGTGGCAGCTTTGTCTCATTTTCAGCAGCAAATGACCCACCAGATCAACAAAGCAAATAACAGATAGATGCAGACGGAGCCAGAGCAGAACGGGAGACCTAAAGAGACACAGAAATGCATTTTTAAACTCCTTTCTTGCCTTGTTTTCTTGTAGACATCGCTTTCTGTGATACTCTATGATTCTGTGCCCATCTCATATTGGCACAGTGATTCTGAGCTCATGGGGGCAGGGACAGGGAGGTGACCTATCTTTGAGACTCTGCCCCATGAGTGCAGTAACAGTTGCATGGCTACCCAGTGCCGCAGTCTATTTATCAAATAAATGGGGATAAACTCACCTCTACAGAATGTGTGTGTGTGTGTGTGTGTGTGTGTGTGTGTGTGTGTGTGTGTGTGAAATCAAGTCAATTGATGAAGTGTGTAGCAGTGTCTGGTACTAGGTAAGCATTCAATAACTCTGGCTACAATAGGCACAAACCCTGAGACGAGCAGTTTACTATGAAATGAACACAGTTTAAACTCCGTCTGCCAGCTTCCGCAGGCTCCCGGAGCTCCTGGGAGCGGCAAGTGGCTCCACGTGGGAAGAGAACAGATTCTAGGTAGAGATTTCGCGTGAACTGCCTGAAGTGATGTCAAGGAAAAACACAAAATGAGCAAGAACACTGGAATCTTCATGCCTTCGACATCTTGTCAAGGCTTTCTTGCCTTACCTGTGAAAATCACAAACTTTCGCGTTACCTTGCTTTCCAGTTTTGCATGCCTTTCTTGAAGAGGGTGCCCCGAGAACCATAATCTCAGACCTTACAAAGTTCTGGATTCACCCCAAAGTGGTATGATTCAATCTTCTCCAAAATCCTGAAAGGTGTGTGTTAGTATTTGTTCATAATCTAGAAACTAAAGAGTAGAGAGAAAATCAGCACCCCTACAGAGAGAGGGCTTGGCAGGTTGTAGTTTGATCCTAAGCTCCCTATGGCCAACATTAAAAATTCTCCCTATTGCACCCACAAGCATCAGAAGTTTAAAGCAGGCTCTGGAGTCTGCAGGTACGTGTCCACTAACACCCACAGCATCACCATTTACGAGAGGCAGAGCTAGGAACAGCCAAAATTTACATTTCCAGCTGAATGGATCAACAAAATGTCTTATAGCCATCCAGCAGAAGACCGCTCAGCCTTAAAAGGAACTAGAAATCTGAAATAGACCAAAACATGGGCGAAATATCAGCACACTATGCTAAGTGAAAGAAGACAGTCACAAAAGGACAAACAATTCCACAGAGTGCATCTTGAAGAGTTAAATTCACAGACTTGTGCAACAGAATGGTGGTTGCTAAGAGGTGGGGCAGAGAAGTGTCTTCATCATTTAATGGGTAAGGGTGATGAGAAAAGGTCTTGAGACAGATTGTGGTCAACATTGTATAGCTTGTGACTTGTACTTAATGCCACTAGGTCATACTGTAATTAATAATACATACTACAGTACATATAAATATATACATATGTACAAAATTGCCACTAGATATATACTTAGAAGTGTTTGAAATGGTAACTTGTTTCTATGTGTGTTTTACCACAATAAAAAAATAACTCTTGCCTAAACTGTAAGGCCTAGGTCAAGAAACTTAATACATCGTGGGCATTGTACCCACAATGGCAGGATGGCAGGAAGTCTGAACATATCTGTTTTTAAAGATCATTTTCCCAAAGGTCTTGAAATTTGAGACAAAGACATCCATTTCCAGATTCCTTGACCGTGTTTCACACACTCAGAGGAGCCATAGCGTTCTTCTGCAAGCAATCGCTGTGTAAACCCACAAAGTTGTATCCACAGCAGACTCAAAAACAACACACCCATTCACACTATCTTATTTGAACCCCTCACTATCAAATATTTTCACAGGGAAAAAAAATCAGAGAGATGTGTCAGTGGCACTTAAGAAAAACAGGTAGCCAGGCAAGGTCAGCCCAAGTCAATGGTCATTATTAAGGCCCTCATGATCCGGTTGGTTTCCAGGCAGTTTTGTTCACATTTCCCATTCCAAGAGTGCTTTCCTGAGCCCTAGGGCAGGCCCAGGGGTGTTCTAGACAGCCATTCTTTGATTTGGATTAATGCCTGGACCAAAGCTAAGAGTCAGACTAGCCTACAAGCTTCCCAAAGTCATGGACGTCATTCTATACCTTCAGAATGAAGACCAGCCGAGAACGGGTATCACTCTCAAACGTAGTCTGAGTCTCCAGTCTTGACCTTAAGCAAACAGAATGACAGTGTTCTATGAGTTTAACCACCCGGTCTGAAAGTGTAAACAAGTCTGGCAAGATCTTTGTAAGCAATACGATGATTCGATCACCTATAAGAAACGGGGACTTGTTGTTAAGGGTTTGCTGTTCCAATGGAGAGAGGGTAATGGGGAGAGCTGGGAAGAGCAGCGCCTTAGGGAGAGCCTAGAAGGAAGGACATTTGCGATCACAGAAGTTCTTAGCTCGGGTCACACTCCTTCAGCTGCCTGGCATGGGTTTGTGTATCGGACATGTTTTGCCATCCATGCGGCTACTGGTCCTTTCATCCTGCTGCCTCGTTTTTGCTTGCTTTATCTTCCCTCTGCCTTTGGCTTGAACATAACTGCTGATTCAGCCTAAAGCAGGCTTGTTCCTGAAGAATCCTGTTTCCATCCCCCCGCCCCCCCTCCAAGCCTGAAGGGCTGGAATATCTCTTCCCTAATCACTCCTGCCAACATTATCCCTCATGACTGATTTTCCACCTATATTTCCCACTCAAAGTTCCAAACAGTATTTCCCTTATACTCACCTGTTGTAGGAGTCTGCTTGTGTGTTCCTATCTTCTCAGACTCCCAAAATAGCTGCACAGAAACCATATTATCGGCAATACTGTTTGAGCAATAGCTTAAGCATATTGCTAGCTAGTTCTTATATCCTAAACTAACCCATCTCCATTAATCTGTGCATTACCATGAGGTTGTAGCCTACTGGCAAAGCTTCGGTGGGTTCCAGCAGAGGTGTCTGTCTCTGACAGAGGCTACATGACTTCTCTCTGACTCTGCCTACTCTCTATCTATCTATCTATCTATCTATCTATCTATCTATCTATCTATCTAGCCAGAGTATCTTCCAGCCTGGCTATATTCTGTTAAGTCATTGGGCAAAAGCAGCTTCTTTATTAACCCATAGAAGCAACACATATACAGAAGGACTTTCTATACCAGTAGGCTGCTTGTGGGATCATCAGGGATGGCTGCCTACCTCCCCTTCTCAGGACAGGGCACTCAGCACTACATCTTCAGGAAGCAAGACCGTGCCTTCCCTGAACCTTACAGCCTTGAAGATACTATTTAGACCAGGAACAATGTGGAGACAGAGGAAGGATATTTTCTCACACTCCACTTTCTACTCTTTTCTCTTCAGTTCCTCCCTTCAGCTCGGTTTTCTCCCAAACAATTTATTCATTTGCTCATCCATTTGCTCACTATCTGTTGAGGAATTTCCCTGTCGCAGGTGAAATGCCAGGCAATGAAAACCTACATTTCATCATTCTGCCCTATGAACCTAACTGACTACTTATGAAGTGCCATGCATTGTGCCACTTCCTGGAAACAAACAAACAAAAAAGAAGCTAGATGCAATTCCTTCTGGCTGCATAGTAAGAATTCAAAAAATTCTTAGTAAATTAAGGCCTTGAAAAATCTCACAGTTCAGTGACAGTAAACAGTCAGCCTTCAGACAAGTATAAGCAGTGGGAAGGGGTGTCCTGGAACATCCATGGGAATTGAGGACACAAGAGACTCAAAAGTCTCTCAGACCAAGAGCGGTGAACTGAACTGGGTAGGGGAGAGGCAGACAAGGGTTTGCAGGCAGCAGGGGCCGAGTACAAGGGCCTGGAAAGGAGGGGAGGCGTGAATGGCAGAGGGTTACTGCTGGGAACAGAAAAATAAATGTCCCTAAGTGACTGTAATTTTCTTGACTGGGACGGAAGTGTTTATATGAAATATTGCATTAAAAGTCCAGTTCAATTCAAGGTACTCAATTTCACAAGTCAAACTGGGTTTTCCCAATTCTCTCGGGACGTCGCTGCCTCCATTCAGTTGGCAGGTCATGAAATAATACGCACCAACTCCCACTCATAGCGCATGTGCAAGAGCAGTCACTAGAGTTCTCTTGACCACAACGGAGTAGGTCCGCTGCCCTGCAGGAAGAAGAGACATTTGGTGGCCACTAGAATCCCAGCAAAGGTGGGGAGAGGGTAGCTGGAAAAGTGTGCAGACACTCAAGGTGCCAGTTCACCCACAGCCACTGACGCAAGCAGCCCGAGAAAGTGTGGTGAGCAGACAGTTCTGGGGCCTGGGATGTTTCTGGATGCAGGCATCTCTACGCTGTCGTCTCAGTTACGCAGGGGCAGCCTTATGGACGCAAGCGATCTTTTCTCCCAACGCAGTGTTGGAAGGTCATGTGTTCCATCTGAAGAAAGAGGTGTGATTTGAGGAGACTGTCACAAAGCAGCAAGGGCTGAAGGCCTCTGGGGTTTCAGCATTCTGTCACTCTAAGCTGTCTGACCTTAGACGGGCTCCTTTGTGTCTGGGCTCACGTCCTGGGAGACTGTTCTTTGAAGGTATGTTTCCAGGCAAGCGTGAGAAACCTGCAAAGAGAGCTAAACAAATTATAGACTACTTGGATTTTTTTTCCCCAGAAGCCTATATTCAGTTTCCAACTCTCATATACAAAACCCTGGGAGAAAACAGAAAGCCTCCTACAGCAAAAATCCAGGTTAGAGAGCAGAACGATGAACCTCCGGGAGAAAAAACACAGCTTGTGGAATTTGGGGCTACACCTGAAACAAGATTGAGCCATGACCTTCTTGTGTCCATGATACTGCTCTCATTTAAAAACAGCCCGAAGGTGTTTTCTGAACACTTCCATTGTGTCAAATGCATTCTCTTAAGATACACTTTTATTTTTAATTGACATAATAATTGGATACATTCTTAGGGCAGAATGTGAGCTTTCAATGAATGTATACAACATGATCGGGTCACTGGCATATCGTTGCCCCAGAAATGTATCATTTCTTTGGGGGGAATGTTCCAAATCCTCTCTGATAGCTATATTTAAATATTCAATAAATTATTGTTAACCAAAGTTGACAGACTGTGTTTTAGAACATTAGATGTTATTCCTACTCAGAAGCTGCATACGGATACCCATCAACCATCATCTCTCCATTCCTCCCTCTTCCCTTTTCCGTTCTTCTCTTTGTTACTTCTTTGAGCCCAGTTATTTACTTTCTATGTATATATAAGCAGGTGTATTTATGTTTGTCTTTCCACATCCAATCTATTTCTTTGGACAAAACAGTTTCCATTCTATTCAACTTGCTGTACAGGACAGAATAAAGGTGACATTTCTAAGCACACAAGCTCAGGTGTCTCTTTCAATGTATGGACCTCAATTTCTTTGGCTATGTGCCCAGTAGTGGGACTTCTGGGTCATAGGGTGGGTTTTTGTTTGTTTGTTGAATGTTTACACTTTCTAACATTCTGTGTGGTCTAAATTTATTGTTTATTTACATCTGCGTGTGCGCGCACATGAATGAGCACTGGTGTAAATGTACCGACAAGTTAACACAATCACTTGTCGTGGATTCGGCATACTGACTTAGAACAGGATGCTTGTAACAGAAACAAAGGACGTTATCATTCACAGCAAAAACAGTGACCTGACTGTCCGGGCTTTATCTCATCCATCTCCCAATCCCGGATCTCAAAAGACGACCCACAGGACCACAATGCCTACAGATGGCTTAAGGTCATCTCCAGGACAGAAAGCCCGCACTAAAGAACTGGAGCCTTTCATGAAGGGCAGCCAGCAAGTGTGCCTGATCTCTCTCTTGCTAACTTTGCAAGGTATACACACACCTGCCCCTTAATCTGGACAGAGACACAGTCTGAAACTTTCAAAGTCGTCAGCAATTTTCCATTGACGTTAGAGAGACTCTATGCCTCTCTTCAAAGGCTGCTCACTTTATAAACATTCTTGGAGTCCAGACCAAAGGCGACCATTGCCTCTGCCTGCAAGAGGTGTGGAAATGAGAGACATTCCGAGAATTGTATTCTGACAAAAACGGTTCCTCCTTGGCAAGATGGCGTGGGCCTTGGATAGCAGCTTCCTTTATTCTGCGCTGCTCCTCTGACTGCTAGGTAATGTTAGGGCCAGGCCTCAGTTCTCAGGGCTCTTCCTCATCCAGAGAGCTCGTTCAGACCCCTGATTTGAATAACTCCAGCCCCATAGCTGTTGCCATGCTGGGATATCCAGTTCTACAGTTTGGTATTGCCCCAAGTCTTGGGATTTGATGTCCAGTTGCATTCATGGCGTCTTCTGGAATCTCAAACATGCCATGCTCTTGACACTCACCCTCCACATGAAAACTGCCATTTTCCCTCTCTCGCCTCTCAGACAAGGGCACTGCCACTCAGTGTCTCGGGCCATAAACGTTTCTTCTTTTCATATTCACATCTAATCCTTGAACATGGTTCTCCTCCAAATACATCCTGAATCCCCGTGCCCAAGGAATACAAACTCAGATTTACCCACAGACTGTGCACATTTTGAGTGTATCACTCTTTCTCTTAACAAATAAATCAATTCCGATGTGCCAAACCAGAGGCTAGAAGCCAGAAACCTTTTCTTTTTTAACCTTGCTTTTTGGTTATGTTTTGCTTATTTTGTAATCTTGGTACTTGAAGACAAGCATAGGACCTTCCTTGTGCCCACCAAAGGCTCGGTGTGGTCCTCACCCTGGAAGAGTACTTTAGAAATAGGGGTTCAGAATCTTCCCTGCTATTTCTCTTTCTGTTGTGTTGAGGTTCTCTTTATTTTGACCAAGTTGATCTTATTACACTGTGCTTTCAAAACACTTTTTAAAATAAGGATTTAAAATAAGAATTCTATGCTCGTGAAAAAATATCTCACATAACTAGAAAATAAGAAAACTGTGTTTTGTTCTCCTTGATCTAACTTCTAATTTGACTGTAAAATAATGTTTATATTTTTCAGAGCTAATTTCAATTCTCTACAGAGGCTCTAACATGAAAAACAAAAATCTCAGGTATTTTCAGTTGGCTTTTTTTTTTTAAGCTTCCTTACATTTAGCTTAAATCTTGACATTTTATTTCACATCCTTACTGCATTGAAATTGTTATTAAAAACCGTGCATTTCAATTGGTCTTTAGACAGCCCGTTGATCACCATTTTACCAAAGCTACCAACTTTGCCTAGGACGCAGTGAGACTCACAGAACTGACACACACAAAAATGTCTCCTGCATGAATCTCTCCACCTTCCCGGTGATTGTACACCTGCTTTCCTTATATGGCAAACAAGGAAGTAACCGTGTTGAAGTTGCTTTTAAACACAGCTTTTCTTCTTTGCCTGCCCAGGTAGCTTCTGTTTTCATATCAATCTTAATGAAAGCTTTTGGGTTTACAGATCGAGTTACTTTTCAAAGCAGTGTAAGTAGTTTGACTATTTTTTTTTTTTTACACTGCGAGAAAGACTTTCACGGCCTCTGGCTCTGGTCTTGTAACCCTGGAGGTAATTCATTTTTAATCTGTCTGCACAGTGAAAACTGAACCGAATGGGGATTGAGCTGCTCTGCCTGTTCCTGCTACTTCTAGGAAGGAATGAGCTCGTCCAAGGTAAGACGGAGCTCTCCGGTTTATCACTCTCGTCTTCGCTGTTTGCTCGACAGACTGTCATTTGCTCCAGAAGGCAGACCCGCCGTCATTTTTCATCCGATCTGTCTGATGGCTCTCTTGGCACAGGGACACTTTAACAAACTGTAGGCAGACTCGGGAATTTCCTCCAGCAAATGTTCTAGGTGCTAGGTAAAGAAGTACAAAGGTTGCATGGGCATTTTAACGAGGAGGATTAGACAGCCTTCCTCCACAGTGGGACTTCTGAGTGTCGCTGGGATTGCCACTTCGGAAGCTTTTCTGTTCTGTTGGACGACAAGGCCGTCCACTTGGGAGTCATAATATTGAGAGTGGAGAAGGATTTTAGGAACAGAAAGACTGAATTTATAAGAGAAACCTTTTTAATGGGACAGATAAGTTTTTGAAATTACATGGCAGGTGCTGAATAGGAGAATAAGCCGGATGATTCAGTACTGCTGAGCAGTTCGACACTGCTGTGGTTTCAGACAAAAGAGAGCTAATTTCTGTTCACATGGTGTATATATTCCCAATCTGTTGGGTGTAAACTATAAACTCAGACATGAGTTACTAACCTTCAGAACATTAATCTCCTAATATAGCTTTGCTCAAGTGAGAAGTGTAAGTCCCATAAGCAGAATGAATGAGACCGCTTTAACTCCCACGTCATGCTGGTTTTGCCCTTAGGTGGTTGTGCCTGGGGCGGTGCAGAGACCTGCTCCGACTGCTTGCTCACGGGACCTCACTGTGCCTGGTGCTCCCAGGAGGTAAGTCACTGGCTATCACCCTGTTTGAACAGTGTTTACACATCAGTTAATGTCCTCAGTGAAAGCGGTTGTCTCTGCATGGTCACATGATTAAATCAGATCAAGAGAGGAACCTGAGTGTCAGAGAATCAAAATTATATTCATGTGTACTTCGAAAACAATTTGCTCAAGGTATGGATGTCAAGTTATTTTTTAAAAAACTTAACTAAACATCCTTTATTAAATCTAGCAATTTCTCCTAATTAATTAGTTAATTAATTATGTTTTTTAAGTTTTATTTTTGAGATAGGGTCTCACTGCGTAACACTGGCTAGTCTGGAGCTCACTCTGTAGACCAGGCTAGCCTGGAACTCACAGGGATACGTCTGCTTCTGCCTCCCCAGTGCTGAGACTAAACGGGTGCCAGCCCTCTGCTTCTCTTACTTTAAAGGTTTTCTAGCTGGTTACAGGTGTAACATTCTGTCTGGATAACTGGTAACCATGGAGATGATGTTGTTCAAAGTGAAGTAGGCATTTCATGTTGATACAGTGTGGTTCTGTTTCATCTGGGACCTGACATCTGTTGTGAGTCTCTGCTAGCCACTTCAAAAAGGGAAAACTATGATTCACGCATGGGGCAATTCTTTCACAAATCACTTGTTCATGAACTGAGTGACTCTTGCACAGCCATTGCAAAGCATGGGAGAAACAGTCCTTGTCTGGTCAGAGTGAAATCATGTATGTGTAGACCAGGAGGGCTACAAACAAGACAGACCAAGTCACAGCCTGTGCCGTAATGCAGAGAGCAACGTGTGAAGGATTTGCACTAAGAAAAAGAGCCCTTGGCTTTCAGGATTTTAAGTTCCACCCACTGGAAAGAATCTAAATACCAGTCAATGCTTATAAATGCCGACAGCAAGAACCCAGTAGCAAGTTCAAAGGGGAAGGAATGTAGATGCTTGGCTCAGAACTGGGCTGTAGCTGTTAGGACCCAAATTCCACACTCACTGTGTGTGTGGAGTGTTGCCTCACAGGCAGGAAAGCATAAACCAGCTCACTCTCCCTCCACTGCCTTAACTGCTTAGACCATAAACAAAATTCAAGGCAACTGTGCTCTTTTGAGTTCAAATAGCAAATACAGGGTTGAGAATAGTCAACAAGAAACAAATCCATATGTTCCTTGGACATGGTCTAGAAGACAATATCAGTTTCATGGCAGAGACAAAAAATTGATCTAGAATTTACATTTACTCCTGTGTGTGTGTGTGCATGTACCCATTCATGTGTTCGTGGAGGCCAGAAGTGGGGATTAGATCACCTGACGCTACAGTTAGTTATAGGCAGTTGTAGGTTTCCTGGTGTAGGTGCTGGGAATCACAGTTGGGTCCCCTGGAAGAGCAATAAGCATTCTTGGCTGTTGAGCTATCTCTCAAACCCACCAGAATTTATATTTAAATTCATCTTTCCATTAGTAAGTGCTTCCTAAGGTGCTTCTGAGAGTTTTCTTTGTAGCTGACCAAGGGATCAGCAAGTTTCAAGGTCAGATCATTTCAGAGGCCTCTCCAATAATCGACGCAGTCATTAGTGCATCAGCTGTGGCAGACAGCTGTGACCATTAGAGCAAAGAAGGAACAAAGCTTAGGGTATACACAGATGGCTAATGCGGTTCACACCACCTCTGCTCTTTCCGCAAAGGCTGAACACAACTGGTAGCCATTCCACTGTGGTAGGAAGGGTTCTGAGGCCTCGTCCAGCCGCTGTTGGCCTTTGTTGCATCATGGGAAGTTGCAGAGTTCGCCATACCCCGGCTAGAGCCGCAGATCTGTATAGGTCTGATTGGTAAGCCGGAAACAGCTGTATTTTCGAACGTCAGTTTTAGAAGACCGTAACTCCTAGTTGGGGAAAATAGAAGGCGTGACTTAGAACCCTAAGAGGCAAGGAAAAGATGTAAGCGTTAGTTTGGTTCGTAGTAGACTCCAAACTGGTTTCCATGAGCCCACCACACACACACACACACACACACACACACACACATGCACACACACACACACACACACACACACACACAGAGAGAGAGAGAGAGAGAGAGAGAGAGAGAGAGTCCAAGGGCCTCAATTCAATCCTGCCTATGGTCAGTTCGGCTCAGGAATAACTTTGCCTATCAGTAGCACCTGCTCTGTTCTTGTCATGGCTTCATCTCCCAACTCTGGGTGCTTTAAGATCAGAGCAGTTACATCTCTGCTGGGCCCTACATATCACAGCCTTCTCTCTGGATGGACCAGAAGGACTGGGACCTTCTGAAATTCCAGCGTGCAGACTTTAAACCATCTCCTCTTTTAACCTCCAAACCTGAGCAAAAGCTCTAAGAGACCTTGAACTAGAAGTTTTGAAGATGCTGAAGTTAAAGTCCTTGAGAGTTCACCTTCCATGAAGTGATGCTGTAACTGATGGGGACACATCAGCAAACAGAACCAACTGAGTGCCAGACAGGGAGATGTCAGGTGCCCTGTCCTTTAGGAATCTACAGGAAATGTCTCTCTGGATTTGGCGACAGATTTACAAAGCCTGCCAGTCCTAGGAGTCCAGAAAAACAACCATTCATCCTGAAGAAGTAAATTCACAGGAAAATGTCAACTTTAGGAATTCAGCCATTTTAAAGATCCACTCAGATCGTGGGAGAAACTTTAAGATATGAACTTTGAATTTAAAAAAAAAGAAACTTTAAGATTTGACTTTAAGATTTGACTGAATATAACATAAAAGAGGTTCCAATTTTGTTCAAATTCTTACTGGCCAACTTCTCCAGTTGTTCAGCTATCACATAACTCCACCTGACAATCACCACCAGCCATGTGGGGATAGGAGGTACTTAGCATACCCTTAGCTCACAAAGTACATCAGAGAATTAATGTCTGGCCTGTTACAAAGCGATGCAGATTTGTCTCCTTTCCTTCCTGGTGATTTTTTCCCCTCTTTTAGAATTTTACCCACCCGTCCGGAGCTGGTGAGAGGTGCGACACACCTACAAACCTTTTGGCCAAAGGATGTCAACTGCCCTTCATCGAAAACCCTGTCTCCCAAATAGAAATCCTTCAAAATAAGCCGCTGAGCGTGGGCCGACAGAGAAACAGTTCTGACATTGTCCAGATTTCTCCTCAGAGCGTGGTTCTTACACTGAGGCCAGGTACGCTATGTGCAATGCTCGATTTCCTAGCTTTGTCGCTGATGGTCCACCAAAACGTCTGGCACCCAGCACACATCCTTGGTTGCAGTGGTACTCATTTCCCCATCCGAAGGACACGGGAATCACACGTCTCTTCATGGCACTTTGAATGTGTCGCTGAAGACAGCTTCTCTAGGAGTGACTGTTTGAATTACTCAAATGTCGCCCACATTAACTGTACATTTCTTCAAAGGCTGAAATGTAGATTTAATCTCCCCTTTCTTTAGTTCACCTTTTCCAAAGCTACACATACAAAGACGGGGCTTATCGTTCATCTAAATGGCTGCTCCTTCTCCCAAGGAGATATAAAATATCCCGACATACACCTCCTTCAGTCCCTCCAAACTCACCGCTGAGAGAGTTCCATGGATGTGTTCATTTATACACGCTACCACACAGTTCATGAGATGGCACGCACCTTACTAAGATCACTCTGAAATACAATAGCCAGTTAGCTAGGGATTGGTCAGTTACAAATGACTGCTGTGTTTATGGATTTGTTTCTCGTGGGCCATTATAGGCGGTGAGCAGACCGTGCAAGTGCAGGTCCGCCAAACGGAAGATTACCCAGTCGATCTGTATTACCTCATGGACCTCTCAGCCTCCATGGATGATGACCTCAACACAATCAAAGAGCTGGGCTCCCGGCTTGCCAAAGAGATGTCTAAATTAACCAGCAACTTTAGACTGGGCTTTGGATCCTTTGTGGAAAAGCCCGTTTCTCCTTTTATGAAAACAACACCAGAGGAAATCACCAACCCTTGCAGGTAAGTGAACTCCTTGGCATCCCTGGGCACTGGTTTCTACAGATGTAATCCACACGCCCGAGCTGCCGTGCCAGGAGCTCATTAACACCCTGGCATTTCTTTCTCAGGTTGGGATCTCAGCAATTCTCTGTGGTCTGTGTAGTTTCCAGCCAAGGTGGGGTCATCATAACTTCAACGTTCTAGCCCACAGACTCTGCATCAGCTGCCAGGTTTGCAGGTCAGGATGCAGCCAACCAGGTTTCCTGTCTGTGGGCAAGGAGACATTGTCTTTCCCTGTTGGCTATCCAGGCAACACATACCAATCTCTCAGGGATCTTCAGTCCTCCGTGACCACCACTTCCTAGGGCTCTTTCATATGAACCTACATGTTCTCTGAGTCTCTCCATCAAAATAACATTTTTTGCAGTTTTGTCTGATGCACTTTGGGAAATGTGGCTTTCTCTCACCTTTGAGAGAAGCAGCCTTCACTGCAATTAAACTCAATAGGAAATGAGGCAGTGACTGTATTACAAAATGCTATAATCAGCCATTAAAACCACGTGTTATGCAGATGGTAGTCAAGGGCAAATGGCTTTGTGATGGCTTACCTGTATGGTCAATGCCATGTCCAAAATCAACTTATTTAAAATTCTACCACTGAGAAAGAGCTACCATTTGCTCCATGACAGCCTCTATGCTGAACACTTCATATATATGGCCTTATTGCATCTTTATAATGATGGAAGGTTAAAGCTGGTCTTGTGAGTTCTGTACCAGAGGAAGGGACAAGGAACTTGGAGAGGCCAGCCATTTACCCAAGACCACATGACCAAACGAGGATTTGTGAGAAGATCTGGTTTGATTCAAAACATTAGCCTCATACTACAATCCTTCTCTCTCTCTCTCTCTCTCTCTCACACACACACACACACACACACACACACAATTTCCCAAATGTATGGTAGCATTTAATATTTTAATACATCAAAGGTAGCAGTATCTTTAAGAAGGAAATGATGGTATTTCAGTTTAGAATTTTAGTATAGTTTTCACAAGTTGGGCAGTGGTGACATAAGCCTTTAGTCCCAGCAGAGACAGGTGGATCTCTGAGTTCAGTGAGAGTTAGTTTAGCTGGTTTTGCAGAGCAAGTTCCAGGACAGCCAGGGAAAGACAAAAAGGCTGTCTTGAAGAAGAAGAAAAAGAAGAAAGAGTAGGAGGAGGAAGGAAGAGGAGGAGGAGACTGTAATCTAACACAGCCCCAAACAATTTTACTCTTACCGATTCTATTTATTTTTAGGAATTGCATTTGGTTGCAAGCAACAGAGATATTGGCTTAAAAAGAGAATTAGTTCTCTCTCCTCCACATGAAGGAGCTGGAGGGCAGTTCAGGAATGGCTCAGTAGCTCCACACCCAGGAATCCAAAGGTTTCCTGCTGTCTGTCTGCCATTGTTGGTACTTGGGTTTTGTCTTCATGGTCTACAAAGGCTGCTGGGGCACTAATCATGTCTTCATTCTAGGAAATAAGAAAGGAGGAAAACAGGCAGATCAATAAAGATCTAATCGAAATGCTCTAAAAAAAAAATCACACAGCAAAAATACTGTTTGATGAATTTGGTAAATGAGTGCCCCCAAACAATCTACACCCCAGACTTGTCTTCCCCTCGGAAGGATTCTTAATGACCTATTAGAGTCAGTTCTGCTTCCTCAGAAGCAACCACTTTCTGATTTCTATTATTTAGGTTGTTTTTGCCTGTTCTTGGTTCTCAAATAGATGTAAGAGGGTGTGTGTGCTTTCCTGTCTGGCTCCTTCCTTCCTTCCTTCCTTCCTTCCTTCCTTCCTTCCTTCCTTCCTTCCTTTCTTTCTTTCTTTCTTTCTTTCTCTCTCTTTTTCTTCTTTCTTCCTTAAACCTTTTATTGACTCTTTGTGGCTTTTACACTGTGCATCTTGGTCCCACCCATCTTTGTCCCCTTGACTCCACCCTCCACCCCTGAAATCTTCCCCACAAAATAAAATGAAGTAAAATTTAAGAGAAAAGAAGAACATAGATAAATAGATAGATAGATAGATAGATAGATAGATAGATAGATAGATAGATAGATAAATCTTGTTGGACACTGTTGTGTTGTTATACAGTGAGTCACACAATATACCTTTTAGTCCATATTTACTTTGCTTGCAGCCTGTGCTTGCAAGTGTTCATTACGATGAGTCATTGGCCTGATTCTAAGCCTGGTTTCTGCTACACTATCAACACTGGGCACTCACGGGGGCTCCTCTTCATTATCCTATCTTTGCCCTCTGTTGTGGAGATCCTGCAGCTTTGGGTCTGCAGGACCAGCCCCTTCACATGCTCCAACAGATCACAGAGGGGTTGGATGTTCGGATGGGCCAACTCCTAGCCCTGGTTCTAGGTCTAGGGTGTAGCTGAGTTGGCCAACCCACCAGCTCTTCCCAATCCTCACTACCAGGGTGAGTTCTCCAGCACTGCCCCTGGATAGGTCATCCTTGCAGCAAGGAATGAAGGACAGGGATGGTTCGCCTGCTCTCACTCCTTAGGGCCCACTCACCCACACCTACACCACCAGGGTCAGCTCTATTGCGATGTCAGGCAAGGTGCAAGAGCCACTCTCCCAAGAGCTGCCACTGGTAGGAACAGGGTCAGCTCTCTCGCTTTCTTTACCTCAGGGTCAGCTCTCCCATCTACCACAGGTGGCAAGGGGTAAGTCGGGGAGGGAGGGAATCTTTCCCTCACCTTGGATACCACATGGCAGATGAGGGAAGTGGGGCAAGATTTCTCATTCTCACACCCTCAGAGCCAGCTCACCCCTGCCCCCTGGGGTCAGCTCTACTGCGCTGCCCAGGCAAGGTGCAGGATCCCACTCTCCCAAGTGCTGCACCTGGTGAGGGAACTGGCCAGCTCTCCCACTCTCCCAGGGGCCAATTCTCCCGCCCGCAGAAGGTGTTGAGTGGGGGGGCAAGGGGAGGCAGCTCTCTCCCAGCCATGCCACTACATGATAGAAACATAGATAGAAAAGAAGAGCTCTCCCATGCTCACACCCTCGGGCTGGCTAACCTGTTCCTGGTGTCTGGCTTCTTTTGTTCAACAGAATGCTTTTACATGTCTTTATGACTTGGTTGTACATATCAGCAGTCTGCTCCTCTTTAACACACAGCCCTTTATGCCTCTGCTACAGTTTCTTTATTCAGTCATCCATTGATGGATAGTGAGATTGTCTCCAACTATAACAATAGTTAGCATGTTCCTATTTGGACACTGCGGAAATCGTTGGCATGACCACTTGCATGTAAGTCTTTACAAAAATGTACTTTTTTGTTTATCTTAAAATGCATAGGTAGAGTAGATTTGGTGACCTGTATAATGTTTTCAGTTTTTCAAGAAGCTACCCGACTCTTTGCAAAGTAGACGTACTGCCTTTTATTTCCAAGAAGAGGTTTGCAAGGTTTCCATGTGATGCGTATCCATGCCGTCATTAGTGAATGATGGAGTTAGTAGCATTAGAACGACTAAGTTTTCACTAAAAAGTCAATCCTTTTAATTAGGCATTCTGATGAGTTTGCAATGCTATCTAGCTGTTGCTGTAATTTGTGTTTATTGATGAATGATGTTGAACATCTTTTCATGTGTTATTTGTCCTAATGTCACATTTTGGGAAATACATTCTCAAATCTTTTAACTATTTTAAATTTTTTTTGGTCATCTTATTAACATTATTTTCTATGTTTTTTTTTCATTTTTATCTTATGTGTATGAGTAGTTTGTATGTCTGTGCATTATGTGTGTGCAGTGCCCTCAGTGTCCAGAAGTGGGAGTCAGAACCCCTGGAACTGGAGTTGCGGATGGTTCTGAGCCACTCGCTATGTGGATGCTGGGAACTGAACCTGGGTCCTCTGCAAGAGCAATAAGTGCTCTTAATAATAAGTGCACCAGATCTCATTATGGATGGTTGTAAGCCATCATGTGGTTGCTGGGAGTTGAATTCAGGACCTCTGGAAGAGCAGTCAGTGCTCTTAACCACTGAGCCATCTCTCCAGCCCCTCTCCTGCCACCTCTATGTATTTTGGATACAATTTCTTTGTCCAATATGTTTCTCAGATATTCTTAACAGATTGTAGCTTGAATTTTATTTTCCTAACAATGTCTTTTTTTTAGTTTTGATTATCAGCATATCAATTTTTAATTTTGCAGTTCATATTTTTTGTTCTGAGAAACTTTGGCCTACTCTAAGATGGTAAAATTTTTTCCATAATTTCTTATAGAAACTTTAAGATTGGTTATTTGTTTATTTGTTATTTGGTTATTGGTTATTTGTGAAGCAAGACTTTGCACACTGGATTAGCTTGGCGTCTTTGTGAGGAATCTGTTGGCTGTAGGAGTCTGAATGTAGACCTTCATTTCTCTTTCACGAAACCCTTGACCCTGGGTCACTGAACAACACACGCCTCAGTCTTGCTTACAGCAGCTTTGTCAGAAGAGAAATCAGGAACATGGGTCCTCCAGGGCAGACCTTCTCTTGATGTTCCTGAATCCTTTGCATTTCCACATAGATTTTAGAATCAATTTCTCAATGTCTCCAAAAATCTATGTTGAGGTTTTGAAAGAGACTATATTGAAACCATAGATTGGTTAGGATAAAGTGGACCTCTTAAACTTCTTGAGCCTTCTGGTCATGACACATGACATGGATCTCTGCTTCTTTGATTCTTATTGGATGTTTCTGAGGCCCACTTCACTGTTTCCAATGTAAAACCAAAACCAAACCAAACAAAAAAACCTCTCACTTTTTCTCCTGTCTTTATATTGTCTGTTGTTTGAGGTTTGTGAAATCCCAGTTTTCAATAGTAACTTACATATTTTGGATATTCATTTTCTTCCTGAAACCTTTACAGATTTTCTCTCGTTAATTCTTTTCTGCTTTTTTAGACATCTTCTGATATTCTAAATACACAGTCACAGCATCTGTGAGGGACTATGTTTTCTTCAATGCCCACTCCTCTGTTTACCTTCTTCTGCCTTACTGTGTTGACTAGGATCACTGTTTATCTAGGCCCACCAGCACAACTTTTAACTGACGTGGTGAGGGAGGACATGACGTGGTGACATGGCCCTTGCCATGTCAGTGAGCTTTGGAGGAAAGCTTCAGGTTCACCATTGAATATGCCGTCAGCTAGTGATGTTTTCAGTCTCATTACAAGGCAAGAGAGGCCCTCCTGTTCCTGCTTTGAAACAATTCTCCTCTTAGTGATAAATGAATACTGAATTTTATTTTCCCAATTTAAGAAGGTTGGCCAGAAATTTTACCCCAAATCCTACATCTATTTACACAACTAAGACAGTTAAAAGGAAACCCATTTCTTCCCTAAAAGTGGGGGTTCTTCTGTTCCTGGATAGATGGACACTAGGTGGCTCCTAGCAATACCTGTTACACAAGAAGGACAGATGTCTAGGAAGAGAGATAATGACTCAAATGCACATTAAAACTGCCAGGTAATAAGTAGTGAGGCGTGGCCACCGTTATCAGTTCCTCAATCCATCTGTGGAGGTAAATACATGTGTTACTGAAAACATTTTGTCTGATATGACAGCATCCCTTCTGCTTCTGGCTTTCTCTTTGGTAAATGAGGAGCTCTGTACCCGCCTGAAGCTTGTATGTAATTATTTGGCGTCTCACATATCTTCCTGCAGCAAGCTCCATCAGTACCACCTACTTTTGTTTCAGTCTGCCTAACTTGGGTCAGCTAAGATGTAGCGATTTGACATACAATAGGGAAACAATGAGTGTAGAATGTTTTCAGAGAAACTATTAAAATTAACAAAGTTAGATGACTCGGTTAAATTGGGATGCAACACTTTGAACTAGCAATGAAACGAATCTTTAAAGAAGCTTCTAGAAATAGCAAGGTAGTTTGGCTTTTTATTCAGTTTTATGCATACATTGAATTTCAACATCATTTTTGTTTCGTTTTGTTTTGCTTTGTTTGAGACAGGGTCTCATGCTGTAGCCAAGGCTGGCCTTGAACTTGCCACTGAGCTCGACTGGCATTGAAGCTAAAACAACCATCACACCTTAGCCCAAGTACTGAGATAATTGGTGTGAGAAAGCATGCTTGGCTTACATTCAAGTAGTCTTGCACTCATTTTAAAAAAAAACTTACAGAGCCTCAAGCAGTATGCTAAGTGTCAAAATACCCGGGGAACGGAGATCTGAACCTATTCCACAAGGAACTGAAATTCTTTAGTGGACAGGCACCTTGGAAGACAACACGGGTTCCAGAGTCAGCTCCGCATAAAGTCTTGGCTCGTAGACTCACTCCTAACAAGGCCTCAGATGGCTCACTTCTCCTCTCAAATCAGGTTTCTTTTTCAGTAAATCAAGAGTCATAGTTTTAATTACATAGAGTGGTTGTAAGGATTAGGTCAGATCATGAATGGAAGCATTGGCTTGACCTTGCTAAATTCTCAATAAATACCAGGTGCCATTAGTAACCATAGACCATGATCAGAGGAGACCAGATCACTGCACAAGGTGTAGTTAGTAGGGACCTGAGAGAAGACTGTGCATATGGTCTCCTGAAAAACTCTATATATCTTGCTGGCTAAAGCTGCTTCTTTATTTATTCCTAGCAAAATTTATCATTCAAATTGTACACCAAAAATACTTTAAAAAAAACTGCAACGTTTTTTCCTTTCTCTTATATCTCGAACTCTCTAAGTTCCTCTGTCCAGCTCGCATCCCACACTTGTGCACAAGATGAACACATACGTTTCTTAACCAAACCTAATCTTCTAATATAGAATAAAATGTTATTAAGTAAGAAGACAATGAAAAGTAAGAAGAAAAGAGCCTCAAAGGGCAACACGCAATGGCCTTTACATTTAGTCTCTTTATCCTATATGGGGATGATATTGACACTAGAGTAATCAAGAGATTGAATGAGCTCAGGACAATAGACATTCAAAATAAGCATCAATTTCCTTTCCCTTATTAATTCAGTACCTCATCTCTAGTTATTTCCTTCTATTGGTTTCCAACCTTTCAAATCCCAGAACTCCTTTACTCCCTTAAAAATAACACCTCTTGGGCAATGAAGATAGCTCAGAAGCCTAAAGTATTTGCCATGGGAACCTGAGGACCCAAGCACAAACCCTGGATCCCATAATAGGAGAGAATAGGACTCCTGAAAATTGTCCTCTGGCCTCACTCATGTACACACATAATACAAGCACCACACATAAACAGCAATAATAAAAAGATAATACCTCACCCATGCTTGGTATTGTAAGCTGCTAACCCCAGTCCTCAGTTGGCTGAGCCAAGAGAATCCCAAGCGTAAGGTCAAACTGACCTACAGAGAGAGACTCTGACTAAAATGATGATGATGATGATGATGGTGATGATATACCTCCAAGAGATCTTCAGTTTATGTGGGTTATATATATATTAATAGTTAGTTTATCAGAATATAATAGAACAAATAAGCATTGATTTGTTGGTTTAATACAGTAAGAAATAATGCATATTATTATAACGTTTTAATGAGCAATAACTACATTTTCAAAACAAAGCAAAAATCAGCAAGTCTTTTGTTATCAAACAGAGTGATAATAGTCTACTTTTTTTTTTCAAATTTCTAAAGCAGCTGGTTTAATTGAAGGCAACTGGATTACCACATCCAATTTTCCTTTTAATCTATTGCAATGTTTTTGATAGAATTCCTCGATGAAAGTCAAACCTCACAGGGAAATGTATTTGTCAAAGGAGAATCTCACCTGATAGCTATGTTCAGTGGCTGTGTCCACTTGTCTGCTCCCACATTAGACTAGGTGACAGTTCCCCGTGTAGAATCTGAAGTAGTATCAATGAACCCCTCCTGTTCTGCTGCATTGCAGTTGTTGGTCTGATTGCACATGAGTGACTCCTACCACTCGTGAGTCTGCAATGTGAGACTTTGGTCATTTGGAAGCCATGAGTTCACTGAGTTTGCGCATCCTCCAGAACCCATGATATCAAAAGGCCTGCTTGTTAATATCACCGCCAGTCTCATCATGCATGTCTTGAAGCACCAGAAGATGTTGGGAGTGTTGTCAATCTCTCAAGGAGCAAATGAGCAATTCCTTCAATTCAAATATTCTAGTTTCCTTGAATTTTGCTACTGACAGCAAACGCCAGCATTTACTTTCTTGGAAATGACAGTATTGTTTTGTTCATTTTTAAGTACGTATCTGTCAGATATTCAAAGTGGATTAACTCAGGTTTAGCTGTCAATCATTCCTTCAGGTGAAAATGATGCTCCAGGAAAAAGGGCCAAGTCAGCTCATTCAAATGCTTCCTCTCTGTATTTCACGGGCTCTATGCAAACTCTCCATGTGTTGAAGAAAAACCATGTATTCAGAGATGCCCCGCCACTAATACCGTTGATGATTTATAATAGTTTACTGTCCTTAGGGACAATCAAGTGAAACTATCATTTCCTTTTACTCAGCCTAGTGCTTCTTGAGAATTTATTCTATCAGGACAGTGCGAATGCCTCAACATGGTGGAGGCCCCAGCCCCTCCATTGCTCTCCAACTGGCAGTGAAACATTGCACGTTAAAAATCAAATGGCAGCTATAGAATGCTTAAGGGGATTTTCTGTGCTGTGAGTACACAGCATATAGCCTCTTCCTGCAAAGATAAGACAGCTGTGTGCAAGAAAAAAAAACAGGCAAAAAGAAGAAAATGGAGGTCATTTCCAATTCCTGACAGAAAAAAGATAATGTTTGGCATATGTTAAATATAGTCTTATTTTATTGGTACTTATTTTAAAAATGAACAAAATGTAAGTAGTGCCTCTTTGCCTTGTGTTTCATAATTATCCTGCAATGGAAAGGCAAATTCATTGTTGTCTAGGACCTCGGAATTGTTCCTTGGTGAGAAGAGCCTCGTCCTTTAGTTCTGAGGCTGAGAAAGGAGCATCCAAATGTGCCACTCAGTAGAGGCAGATCTCTGACAACATGAGGGTCTCTGCTCCAATTTCTCAGCTGTGACCCACCTCCTTTCCCTGCATGTCCCCTGTCCTTTAACTAGCTGAATGCGTAATATTAAATTTTTGCTCATTTTCCAAAATCATTGCGTTCTCATAAGGTAATAATTCTAATTAGGTTCACTAGGGAGACGGCTGCAGTGATGCCAGTGTTGGGGAGCTGGAGATGGGACGATCTCTAGAGGTCCCTAGCCAGCCAGGCTAGTCGAATTGGTGAGCTGCAGGTTGAAGGAGAGATCCTGTCACACACAAAAATAAAGTAAAAAATAAGATGGAAAATGATTGACAAAGACACCAAAAGTCTACCTCTGGTCTCTACATGTGTACAACACACACACACACACACACACACACACACACACACACAAAATTATCTCCTTATCAGAGTCTCCAATAGGAGGAGATATTCTGAGCAGCAAAGATGCAAATTTCTCATATTAAAGTCAGTTTCCAGTCCTTTTGTTTCAGAAGATGATCCAGTGTGCAAACCAGTAGCCCCAAATAAAGGATTCAGACTTTCTAAGAGTAGTTAGGTCTCAGGGAAAATGCTAAGCCCAATAGAGCTACCCATTTCCTGTGTCATATAATCTTCACAACTTTGGGAACTAGGCAAGGACTCTGATGCCCAGGAGTGCTGCGTGACCTGCCTAAGGGTAGATAACTACTTAGTATGTCTCTTCTAAGCTGAATGCATGTCTACTGCCCCACAGCTTCTCCAGACACTGTGGGAGCAATGAGGACACCTAGCGAAAATGGGGATCATTTTAAACATTTGACTTCTTCCTTGCACCGCACTTTAAATACTTTTCCATTTCAGTAATATATATATTCACACACATATGTGTGTGTTAAGGTATACATCTGAAATATAAAATTAAAGACAAAGGTAAAAGATTAGTATTGTTCAGAAAGCCCAAAAAATTAAAATAAAAATAATCCATCCAATAGGAGAATAGAGGTCTGCCAATTGAAAAGAGGCTAAAAATAAAGTGCCAATAAAGATAGATACCTGCTGAGTCCTGGTCATTAGAGGAAATGAAAAGTAATGCTCAGATGACATTTCTAGCCAATCAATTCTCTTGCTTTTTTTCATTTCTGTTGTGAAATGGTATGGCCTCAGACACTGACATCAGAAACTGATAGGAAGGAGTTTGTTAAAATGGGTCAAGGGCAACCCAGTAAACCCCCATCAAAGAAATTCTTTCTGAGCAAAGGGATGGCATAACTTATTAATGGGAACATAAATGGAGAGCTCTATTATTTAGTTACAGAAAGACCATTGCTACTTTACTCAATTGTTAATTTTTGTTATTTTGACAATTTTATACACGTACATAATGTGTTGTGATAATATTTACCCCCAGGACTCTTTTTAACCCCTCCCCTTAGTCCTGTGGCCCCTTCATCTTCTGAACTATCTGCCTTCATGTTGTATTACTTTGGGCAGGTCTTGTGCAGGCATCCAGAGCTGCTGTGTGTTCATGATTTCAATGGCCATATCATATCCAGTAGGCAGCATTCATGGTGTACCCAAACTTTATTTTTAATAGACAAACTTTGGAAACAACCATGTTTCCATATAACAGAACATTACTTCAAATTATAAAGAAGCA
The DNA here is from genome assembly GCF_982192425.1 of Myodes glareolus. Classification (NCBI taxonomy): domain Eukaryota; kingdom Metazoa; phylum Chordata; class Mammalia; order Rodentia; family Cricetidae; genus Myodes; species Myodes glareolus. The sequence continues at coordinate 42,570,003 of NC_142046.1, read as the reverse complement.
AGCCATTAATTCAGACATCAGTGTAGGTGAGTCACCTAGTAAGAGAAACCAGAGAGGTGGTCACGTGTCACTTTAGAGGTGGAAGCACAGTCTGAGAAATGTGATGTCATAGTTCAAATACCATAGCTGCACTTACTAAGATAAGACACTGCTACTCGATATAACCTGTTGATGCAATTAAGAAATGCATTAAGATGCCACCAGATTTTTTTTAGATGAATTTCAGCAATAAATAGTGATTAAGCCAAAAGAGACAGCTCACAGCCATTGAAATTCATTCTTATTCCCTTCCTGATATGTTTGTATAAACACAAATTTTCTTCGGTGAACCTTCACGTTTATAATTACTTTTATAAAAGAGAGCATGATTCTAACGTTATCACTAATCAAACCCATTATTTGTCCTCGGGTGTGTGCTCGTCTGTGTGAAGAGATCTCTGTAGGAATCGGCACTGCCTTTCCGCAGTCCATCATTCTGAACGGCTTAGCTTCTACCATGCGCGGTCATCACTTTAATTTCAAAGAAACCTGACGCGCAATACTAAGAGAAGAGAATTGCAAATTGACAGTTAAAAATAAACACTGTGAATCAGAAAGGACATAAAAAACGTGGCCTGGAAATTTATATTTGCTCCTGGATCAATTAGACCAGGTGTCCCCGCGTGGCTGAAATAATAGACAAACCATGAACGTCAGGAGAGCAGAGAACACTGTTGTGTGATATTTTAATCGCTATTCTGACAATAACGCTTGCTCTGAGTCAGAGGGTGGATGGAGCCAGCCCCTAGCTGACCAAAATTAACCATAGAGGTTTTGGAGGACTGAGGATAGAAAGGAGGCAGGAAGTAGTAAGGCAGGACTAAGAGAAGATCTCAGCCTCTTTGAATGGAGGAAGGGAAGAGGTCAGAGGTCACTGGTGGCTTCTCCACCACTTCTCTGGTTATTCACGTTCTTACCCTGATATCTGACTCCTGATTTTTTATTGAAAGAACAGTTAGATTAACTCATCAAAACACAGGGACACAGAGGCAAGTGTCGACCATATCCAATCAATGCTCTTCATGCTTCCTAGCCCACTGGCCGAAAGATTCTAAACACTCCCTTTGCTTGAGGAAGTGGAACGAAGGGTAGGAGGGACCAGAAACGTCTTCTCTGGGCATGGATGTCTCAAGATGTCCAAGCTATGTTAGTCACCGGTAGGCTTCTCAAACTGTCCTGTTCTTACGCTTAGGAACACTGAGACTGAACTGTTTCCTACGCATGTCTACTAACAAAAGGATGACCAGCTTCATGGACATCAACATTTTTGTCCCCGTGAGATCCCCAGTCAGTTCTGTAACCTTGCCGGTTCTCATCACGTATGGCACTGTTTGGCCTACAATGTATTAAAGATTATTCCAAAGGGAAGTGGATTCTTGTGAGCCTTTGCTTTAGCTAACTGACTAATTAGTATCTCATTTTATGTGTCTCTTAGTTTAAGGGCATCCAATTTAATCGATAGTGTTGATTTAATATCATTGAACTGTAATTAACGTCTGAAGAAAGTTTGTTTCTATACAAATCCACCTCAGCCTTGTTGCACTCAGGAACACTAGACAGCATTTCAGTGTTAGTGAAGTCATCAATGAAAAGCACAAAAGAAATGAAAAATAAAACCAGGTGGCACTCAATAGACTACTAAAAGGTCACTTGTCTGTGTATATTGTGAGTGCTGGGACTAAAAGAGAAGCAGAGCTTGGCCTTGCTTGGCCTCAACTGGGAATTTGCATAAGGAAATTGACTTCTTTGCTCTCCCTGTTCACATCTGTGGATAAGAAAATGATCCAAATGCTGGGTTATTCAGTCACCTAAGAGGCTGACGCAGGAGGATCACATATGTGTGTGTGTGTAACATATGCATGGGCTCATGTGGGGAGTTCAAACCCAGCCAACCTGGGGTACTTAGTAAGACCCTATCCCTAGCAAAGTCTCTCTGTCTCTCTCTGTCTCTCTCTCTGTCTCTCTCTCTGTCTCTCTCTCTCTCTCTCTCTCTCACACACACACACACACACACACACACACACACACACACACTGACTCAGTGATTTGGATCCACTTAATCAAGTCCATGGTGAAGTAAAAAAAAAAAAAAACCGAATCTAAAAATAATGAAGATCAAGGTCTACCTCGGGTAGTATTGTGGCTAAGGGAAGTCTGACTCTAGTAGTCACACCTGCCCCTGGTGTGCTGACAGATCAACTGTTAGATCTGCAGGACCAAGGCCAGGGAATGGAGCGTGCTCTATAGCATTCACCCCATTGTCTAAGACAGTGTAGCCCATTCTCGCTGGGGCTCCTTCTTGCTATCTCTTTCCTTCTGCACAAATGGTTGGTAGACCTTAACTTGCATATGGAAGACTTGATACAGCACAGATTGCTAAACCTACCACTAGCATTTCAACTGAAGATCTGAAGTAGTAGACTAGACGGTTCATTTCTACAGGTGATCCTGTAGCTCTCATGGTCCCAAGACCTAACTTAGGTCTAATGATTGGCTCCATCTTTTAAAAGGTAAAGCCCAAAGCTAAGAAGGCTCGAGTAACTTTCCCAGAGTTTTGTGCATAGCTAGTAACTGGCTTCTGAACATGAGTATAACTGAATCCCCAGTCAGCTCTTCCCATTGACTTTGATGCAGGCTTCACACTATCATGATGTTTCAACCACAGGTTTGTTTCCAGGCTGGTGGGTCACAATGTATCAGAAATATTGTTTCCTAGGTTTATGTCAACTTGACACAAACTAGAGTCACTTCAGAAGAGAAATCTCCAAGTGAGAAAGAGCCTCCCTCTGATTGGCATGTGGGCAAGCCCTGGGGTGCATTTTCTTGCTTGATGATTGACATTGGAGGGCCCCACTCACGGTATGAGGTGCCACCCCTGAGCTAGTGGTCCTGGGTGCTTTCAGAAAGCAGTCCGAACAAATCTCAAGGATCAAACTAGTAAGTGGTGCTCCTCTACTGCCTCTGCATCAGATCCTGCCTAGGGCTCCTGCCTTGAGTTCCTGCCTTGTCTTCCCTGGTTGATAGACTACAGGCTGTAAGATGGAACAAACCCTTTCCTTCCCAAGTTGCTTTTGATCATTGTGTTTTATCACAGCAATAGAAAATCTAAAACAAAACCCAAGAGCTTTGCTGTGGGCTCTGGGCTCATGGCAGACAGGATTGAGAGCAGAGAAGGAGAAAGGAGACAGCTTCCTTTCTCTGTTGCTCAGGGTTGACTCATGCTTGGTAACAAATTAAGATATCTGACCACAAAGCAACACGAAGTGGTTGTCATCAGGTAAACTTAACTTATCAGGTAGATTTTGGTTTGTAGTCAGTAGAAGGAAGTAATTACACATCCCGGAACAAGGATCTGATGACAGGATCATCAGCAGTCCCCTGCTGGAGCCTGCCTACGATACACAGAAGGCTTCAAATCGGTGTTAGCCGATAGAGTCTATATGGGAAAGATAGCAACTTCAACTGGAAGATTCTCTGTCAAGTTACCGAGTGAGGCCCTTTAGAAAAGCAATCATCCTTTAAGGAAATGTTCCCAGGATATCAGGTCTACTAACTGCCCTGACCCACACTGAAGAGTATTTTTCCATATTCCTTCTGCAGTAGTATTCCCTACTTCTGTTTACCTACATTTGGATTCAAGCACATTTTACCGTTGACTGATGATGCTGAGCGATTCAATGAAATTGTGAGAAAACAGAAAATTTCTGCTAATATTGACACGCCCGAAGGTGGATTTGACGCAATTATGCAGGCTGCTGTGTGTAAGGTAGGATGTGGGGTGCAGGGATGGGGTCAGTGCTCCGTCCTCTTAACGTAAATTTCATCTCTTGTTAACAAATCTGCTTTGGGAAGCTTAGTTAACTGTCTTTCCTTTGATCACCATACTTCTTCATTTGATCCTGTTTTTAAAATGTGAAACTTCCATTCAGTATTTAATTTAGTCATGTTGAAGAGGGAGAATGTTTCATGTGTGTGATATTTGAATAATCAAATAATAATAATAATGATAATCAAATAGTCAAAGAAAATTTTGGTTCAAAGAACAGATTAGTTATTTTTTAGTCAACTATAGTAGTAAAAAAATTAAGGGAAGAATATTAACAGTTTTAAAATGTCTGACTCAGCACACATAATGACACAACTATCGTATTTTACCTTTCTCATGATGTGGGCCTTGTTCATGCTAGGCAAGTACTATACTAACGCTACTAATGAGCTACCCAACCCTTGGTTTTGAGAGGCAGAGTTGCAGTACATAGTTCAAGAAAAAAATCTGTTGTTTTGAACTAATAAAGTCAGGATCAGAAGTCATGTTATCTCTGCAGCCCTGTCAGGACCCAAATTCTCCTTGACTCTTCAAGAACAATCACCTTGTCTAGACATTAGTCCGTGGTGGGCAATACTAGGAAATGTCCAGGGCGGAAGCTTCTAGAAGGCAGAAGGGTCAGGAGTTAAAGGAGGAAGGAAAGGATAAGGCAGGTTAGGAGAGCCAGGAAGAGTTTTTACCTAAAGGCTTCCTAGACTAATATTGGTTCTGGGAGATCACTGCTAAGACACAGATTGCAGACAATCTCCGCTAGTAGGACCCTGGGGCTATCTTCAATCAGCAGTTCTTACGCTTGTGTTAGATGTATAATTTTCAGGTGACATCGTTAGAAATACATACCTAAATGTTGGGTGACGTTTTAATGAAACAGGCTTTCTTTATAGTCAGTTTTCATTGCATTTAGCTTGAATTTAGAATGATGGTGACCTTCCCCACTACCTTCTCTCATTCTCTTTGTTTGGCGAATCAAGAGCTGAGCAACAAAGATCAATAACAAGAAGCCGAGATGAACTCAGCATCACTTGTAGTGGACCTATTTCTTGTGGTGCAAATAAACCAGAAAGTTGTCTAGAAAAAAAGCAAATGCTATGGGATTTCATCCCTTTACTAAGCCTCAAATTCACTCTAGATAGAAAGGTTAGGATGGGCTATCCACACACTGTGAGACGCTGCACGACCCTCAATTCAGGCTGCCCCTCTTCATACACCTTATGGTGCCCTTCTCGCTCTAGGAAAAGATTGGCTGGCGCAATGACTCGCTCCACCTCCTGGTTTTTGTGAGTGATGCTGATTCTCATTTTGGAATGGACAGCAAGCTAGCCGGCATTGTCATTCCCAATGATGGGCTCTGTCACTTGGACCACAGGAATGAATACTCCATGTCAACTGTCCTGGTATGTAACCCGCACTCTCTTCAGCTTTCAGAGCCACAGGTAGACCCACATGACGACAACCACCATGAAAACACTTGGTGAACGCGGTGTCTGTTTTCTACCTTAGGGACTAGACATCACTCTCTTCTACCTCACCTGTATTTAGGTACCACACAGAGCTCACGTGACCTCCGCTAGGTAGGTGGTGGGAATGTGTTGAGAGTTAAAATCCTCTAGGTCACAAGTGAGCCTAGGACCTCTCTAGCTTCAGAGAGATCTCGAGGCCAGCAAAAGCAGCAGATAGCTCTCTATTCTCAGTCAAAGTGGTCCGGGTCAGACCAGTACCGTAGAGGGCTTTCTGAGTATTGTTGTCTCTCGGTTGTGCCGCAATCATGGCGTTCTCTTTGGACAGCGAATCAAGTGGAGTTTGGTTTGTGTTTAATAACACTTAGTTCATTTTCTGTTGTTGAGCCATGCTGGCAACATTGAAAATAAAGAAAAAGCTTGACCATTGTCAAATGAGGTAAAAATTTCAGAGGTCTTTGCCCCACATGGTCTCATCAGATATTCAACAGGACTCTGTCTCACTGCTGTTTCGAAGAACAGACCATGTAGCTACTGGACTTTTAAATGTTATGTCCTGTACTTGAGAAACTAAATTGCCCTTTGTGACCCAATGAGCCCTCTCTGACCTCCGCTGAGTCCCAAAGCAGTCACTTCTCATTTCACCCTTATTCATGGATGTCTGTCTTCACGCACATCTCTATATGGCAATGGGTTCGCTTCCTCTGTCTTTCTCATGGTGCCTTCCTCAGAACCTGGGATGGTTTGTTATCTCTGTTTCCTAAGCTCAGTGCCTTCATCACAGTGGGCGCTGACATATGTATGAGGTAGAAGGAAGAAGCATCACTCTGGGAAAGTCCTTTTGTGCAAATTTAACGCAGTTGGTAGCATGGCTCAGAAAAGCCAAAGGCCCCTTCAAATAATGATTTATAGAACACAAAGGAAGGAGAAGGGGAAAGCCTGGGATTTCAATGTCAATTGAAAAAAAAAAAGCTATTAAGAGCTATTCTATGCAAACTCTGTTGGGTAACAAGTTTAGACCATTTCATTCTTTAAACTAATTCTGAATTTCAACCTAGATCTTACCCCATCTTTGAACAGTTTTATTCCACACACATACATGGTCTCTAATCTTAATCTTTCCATTTGAAAATCTCAGTGATTATCGCCAAAGTTTGTCTTTAATTCAATGAGGTTCCAGTAAATGGGTCCTTTTATCGTGAATTTGTTGAATGCCCAATAAAAGAACTCTTGAAAATCAAAAATCATAGAACCAAACAATACACATTGCCTCATATGACTTTTTCATTTAATAAATGTTTATCTTATTGTTTTGAGTAAATTTCTGCATAAGTACAGATGCCGTGGGCCATTTTCAGTCCCCCTGAGTCCTTTGGGTAATTTTGTGTGCTGAAAGCAAAGCTAGATTCCAAGGGCCACCAAACAGAACCTGCTTCTGGCCGTGAGTTTTCTATAGAATTATAAGCACTAATGCAACAGATCTCATCAAAACATAAAGCAGCATCCTATGTGGGCTGCATGGTATGATCCGGGCTCCACAAGAAGCAATAGATATGTGTGTACCCATTGAGGTGTGGAGCACCCAGCGTGAAAGGCCCTTCAGCTTTAGAGTAAAGCATGCTTAGAGTTTGGGCAACTGGAAAGCAAATGACACTAAACCTGTCAGACCAAGGAACAATTCTATTATCTGTTATCTCTACTAATAAAAATCCGAATGTGGGATTGGAGAGACAGTTCAGTGGTTAAGAGCACCGACTTCTCTTCCAAAGGACCCGGGTTCAAGTCCCAGCACCCATATGACAGCTCACAGCTGTCTGTAACTCCAGGGCATCTGACACCTTCACATAGACATAAAGATAGATAGATAGATAGATAGATAGATAGATAGATAGATAGATAGATAGATAGATAGATAGATGAAAAATATGGAAAGTAAAAATCCAAACATGACAAAACAAAACAAAAAAGCATTCCCAGCCTGAGTCACAGCACAGTTGGGAAGTTTCTCTGGGTAATTTAGAGAAAGGAACACTTTTGCTCGAATTGAACCTTGTACCTAACGATAGCCCCAACAGAAAGACTGGCAGGCCTGAGGATGGGCGAATACACCATCTCATGAACACAGGCTTCATTCTCAGGGCGCCTCCATTTGATGGGCTGTAGCCATAATCCATAGTCCTAGCTTGATCTGCCTTTGGTTGTTCCTTTATGCTCTTGGTAAATATCTGCTTTTGGAGTCATAGGGGAGGCCGATATGTTTCATGTTTTCTATACTTGGGAAGTAAATTCATCTACAAATTTGGTAATGGAATAACTTCTTTTGTTTCTAAAATTCTCTACCTCACTTGAGAATGAACGTTGCCATACCAGAAGGACAAACTGTTTTCATTAGTGCTGGGGGGAAAAATAAAGAAGAAAGAGTACCGGATCCCATACCACCAATTTACAGCATTGCAAAGGCAATAAAACCAACCCCGAGAACCGGTGTGGGCCTGTCTCAAATCAGACAGCCATAAAAATTATAGTGTATTCTTCAGCTTCCATCCCTTCCTCAACTTTAATGTGGCCTCATCTAACTCCAGTCAGAGCTACAAGAGACCCTTGCCGTCTACTTCATACATCACAGTCTCCCCACCCGGCCCCCTAGTCTAACATCCCTACCTGCTGCTGGGGGCTCTTGGCAGAGACAATGTGACACATTAGAAGTCTTGAAATAAATCCCAAGGGGTCTGCTTCGGGAGACTGCTTAGCACACTCCCAGTCTCCGTTCTCTGGACTTACCTGAGCTTGTAAGACTTAGGACAGTTCCTGAGCTAAGTGAAGAAATATCAGCAATAAAGAGTGTTTCCTTAGCCTGATAGATAAATTACCTGTGAATATCAACCTTCTCAACTGTGGCAGGAACATTTTAAGACTGCGCCTTCTGTGGTTCAGATGGTATTTGAAATCTGTGTATCCATTTTAGGAATATCCAACAATTGGTCAACTCATTGACAAGCTGGTACAAAACAACGTGCTACTGATCTTCGCTGTGACCCAAGAGCAAGTCCACTTGTATGAGGTAAGCGAACAGGCGTGGAGAAATCCCCTCAAGGAGATGTGTGCATCATGAAACGGGAAGGTTAATGCTGTGACTCACCCTTGGAAGGGCGCTTGGTTAATCATTAACACATACCAAGCAAACCGAGAGCCAGGCGAGGCTCCTTGACCTGCTGTTGGAATTTTAGGGAACAAGCCCTGGAGGGCCAGCAGAAAGTTGGGGCACACATAGTAGAACAATAAGAAGGTTGGAGGTGAAGAGGGTAGGGGAGAAGGGAGTACCAGTGAATGCAGGTGGGGTCACTTAGGGCCATTGAAACAAGCATTTCCTCTGAAAAGGAGTTAAGCAAGAATAGGGACATTATTAAGAGTGTGAGGGCACTGACTAAATATTTGCAAACATGGAAAGACTCCAATAGAAAGTTGAAAGAAAATCAGTTATTAATTTGGGTCAGAAAATAATCCCTACCCACCCCCACCCCCAACCCCAAATGTAGTTGTGTTTGCAGGTCAGGTGTTGGAAGGAGGCACCAGTGTGGGAAGGGAAGTCTTTCATTAGATTTTCACGACGCTTGCTAGCCACCACATAAACTATAAAGCACCCGTGCAAACTTAAGATTTCCGTGATCTCTTTACAACCTAAGAGAAACAAGGTGTCAAAATGTTGTGAATGGAGATAACAGCCAGGGGCCTCCTGGAAAAATGCAGTTTCATTGAAAAGCCGGAGAGGCGGAGAAATGCAGCCATTAGACCGTGCTTTCTATGCAAAAGGGCTGCTCAGATACTCCTGAACTCAGACTCTGATTTCCCACTCCTCTTGAAAGGGCCTCTTCACATGCTTGGTGACTTTGCAGGGGTTACTCCAATTTTTTTCCCCCAAAAGACTTTGATTAAATGTACTCGCTACTCAGAATGGTGTGGTCCATGAACTTGCATCAGATTCTATGGAGAGTCCAGGAGGAGATGCTATCTTGCGTTTTTCATGAGAGGAGGGTATTGTACTCCGGGTGAGTGTGCCTTACTAACGAAGTTCATTGCAATCAGGCTCCGTCCTCAGGGCCTTTGTTTCTCGGGTCACCTGATCTGGACGTTTTTTGAAGGCGGCTTAGTATGTGATACCAGTTTCCAGTCGTAGGTTGCAGTAAAGATATATTTTTAAATGACCTTTAAAATAGTGGGTCAACCGTGCCTTTGATCCTGAAGGCTAAAGGGAGAGGGTCCCAGGGGTCGCAGCGCCTCCTCCCCAGCGGGACTATAGTTTAAAAGCTGGCGGGGTAGCTGCCCAGAACTTACTTGCAGAAGGCAGTCTGGGGAACACGATTGATGATCATGAACATAGACTCCCATAATTCATGTTGCTAATAGTCTTTAAGACCCGCAGCTCGTTTAGACGCCTCCCCCAAACCACCATTAAGAAGACAGAGGAGGATGAAAAATAACTATGTGGCAACACAGAATCTGTTGCATTCAGGTTAGTTGCACATGGTTCCCCCGTTGCAAAAGAAACGATCATTTCCAAGGAAAACACCAGTTATAGCCTGCCTCTAATATAACAGCAGGACATTTATTTTGTCTGCCTACTAATCTCATTATGAGGAGAATTTATGTCCTGTCATGATCTGTGGTCTCTGCCATCCGGGCGCCACTAAATTCGAAGGAACATTTTCAGGGAGCCACAGCCCAGCAGCCAGGTCAGCAATCTGCTTTGACGGGTGTCTCCTTGCTCTGTTTTCCTTCTGATGGCCCCACCCTGCCATCTGCATTCGGGGGCCAGGAGGCAGCTTGGTCTAAAGATAATGACAGCCACAAGTACTTCCCCGAAGGCTTCGCATAGCGTGGAAATGCTGATCTCTTGTTTTATTGGTAATGAAAACAGAAAATAGACCAGTAATGGCCTGTGTTGCTTTTCCATTGAAACCTCTTAGAACACGCCGTTTGTGTGCTGGAGGCCAGAGCAGTGTGATGTGTGGGGTATCTGTAAAATAAAGAACAAAAGCACCAAAGAATCGTTGAGAAATAAGCCAGGAGAGGGATAAATTAAGTAGTGAGATCTAATGGAAATTCCAGAAGGTAAACTATTTGCCTGAATTATATAATAAGGAGAGTTCCGTGCCTGCATAGCCGGCAGGGGATGGGAGAGGTTCAATGGCGGCTCTGTCTTGCAGCAAGAAAGATTTATGTTGCCCACTCATGTAATTCGGGGAAAAAAATGACTGTTGTTTCAACCAGCTGGGTAGGAAGCTCTGGCCTGCCCAGGTGTGGGGGACTGCTGGGCCCTGTCGTAAGGATCTGAGCAAAGAATAGAAGGGATTCCGTAAGCAGTTTCCTTTCAGTTCCGGACGACTGCCGCGTGCACCCCGGGCTCCAGCAAACAGACAATTAGGAGCAAACTTATTATTATGAATAGTTTCTTGTTTGTCCAATTACAGGGTCCAAAAGATAATGATAGATAATCGGCTGAGCACTAGGTAGTATATTATATCCTAGTACTAAGTATCATTTAAAATGAAGATTTGATTACCCAAGCTAAAAATAAAAAATAAAGAAAAGAAGTTTACACCTCGGTCTGTTGTTTCTAAATGCTCACTCAATTTACATTAGGATAGTATCAGTAAATTAAAGTCCAACTGCTTAATTTGCGGTGTCCTTCCTTCCTAGTGAGACACTGAGATAAAACCATTAAATCAGTAGTTTTACTATACTCTCAAATCATGTTATTAATCACCTCATGTCATTTGCAAGGCTTAACAATATCTATATGTAGCCAGACACTGCTCGTTTGTTTCCTGGCCACCCAGACCCGAATAATCACACAGAAACTATATTAATTGCAACACTGTTTGGCCAAGAGCTTAGGTGTATTCCTAGCTTGCTCTTACATGTTAAATTACGCCATTTCTATTAATCTGTGTATCAGCACGAGGCTGTGGCTTACTGGTAAGCTTCTGGTGTCTTCTCCTTCGGCAGTTACATGGTATCCCCCTGACTCCGCCTATTCTCTCTCCCTCTATCTCTGGTCAGATGTCCATTTTGGCTTTACTCTGTTAAGCCATCGGCCAAAACAACTTTATTCATTAGCCAATAAAAGCAAACATATACAGATGGACATCCCACATTATCTATGTGTTTCCTAAATGTCTACACCTGGCTGGAAGGATGCGATGCATGGGAATGTAGCAGTGAGGGCAGTTATGGGAGCTAGTGTTGGCAGCATGACGCTAATTCAATGAGTCCATCTGCAGTAGATGTCTCCGGGTGAACCACTGTTATGGCCACCCTGACTGGTGCCCTGCGGTTAGTAGGACAGAGTAGCAGGTAGATTAGGTTCTTATGCATTCGGAGGACCCTTTCCCTTAGTGACAAGAAGCTTTTGGCTACGAGGTCTTTGAAGAGAATGTATCTTACACATCTTCTTGTTTAGGCCAAGCCTCAGTGAAGTTGTTAAATAAATATAAAAACACAGTAGAAGCATCTCTCTTTTTTGTTTTCTAAAATTGAGCCAAGTATTCTTCAGGACTTGGAGTTTGATGTGACAGATGCATGAGAAGGTTGAGGATGTCTGAGCACGTAGGGCAAGTATAGGGCGCCTAACCATTGACAGGATACTCTGCCACCCAAGCTGTCCCCGTCTTCTGCCTACCATCCTGGACCCAGATGGCACCAGGAAGGAAAGCAGAGCCATGCCATCTGTCTCAGGACAGACCTGCTGGCGATGTTCCACGCGTCCCTTCCCACTGGGCCAGTAGGGACACCCCTGAGCGGTTATCCACTGGCACACATTAGATCAAACAGCAAGTCTGAAGAGCAGGGGTAACACACTGTAAGCCTGTGCTCTTTCTCACCTCATGGAAATAACATCCTGGCCATAAGCATCCATGTTTCAGGGATCAGTAACCCCGGTTTTCTTTATCCCCTTCACCCTTTGGCTTTGCACTGTAGCGAGAGAGGTTAGGAGGTAGGGTGAACTAGAGGGAGATTAAAGAGAAATTGGGCCTCCTTGCTGTTCGTTAGTTGGTTCGATTGTTTTGTTTTCTGCTGCTCTTGGTGGAAAAGATCAAAACAATTTCAGTTCAGTGGAAATCCCTTGATCTCTCAGGCCTCGGTATTTGTAAAATAAAAAGATTAGGCTTAATGGCCTCCATTTTTAACCGGCGATGACCAATGCTGGAGCTGGCCACACGTTCTGATGATCCACACACAGATAACAAGGTTCACGAGCTACAGCATGGCTGATGTTAGGGCCCACTCTAAGAAGTTACTCCCTGTCCTCTCAATCTCATGCTATAATTGGATATTCCAAACTTGGGATTTTTAATGCAAATAAAATCGTCTGGGATAAAAAGCAATTTCCCGATCATGTGCCATTGCCTTGGAGTTAATAAATTGCTCTCGATTCAAGTATAATGGGGAAGATTTTTTATTTCTCCTTAATTGACGGTCTCTGGGAACAAAGCCCGAGGAGAGCCAGCTGCCTGCACTTTCCTCATTAACTGAAACATCGCTCAGAGAGGGAGGCTTTGGAAAGAAAACTCGTGTCCTCAGATCACTGGGCATCTACCAAATAAGGCTAACTAGTAAATCCCAACCATCAGTAGTTACTATTAGCTAACACATAGGACTTGTCTCTAAGAATCTAAAGGCTTGTACTTCACAACATAAACATAAGAGAAATGAAAGACACCAGGTCTTAAATAGAGTCTTCATGAGATCCCCTACTAGGTCTTCTCTTATAGGAGATCTTGTCACTACACAGTCTAAATGTTTGAACATTTGCATAACACCTAGAATGTCCACTGGATCACTGGGCAATGATGCTACTCACTACATAGTCACACATTCATTCATTCATTCATTCATCAAGTATCTCCTGAGCAACTCCTAGGAACCAGGTCAGAGATTATGACCACTAACAAATTTGTAAATCTATTATTAGTCTAAAAATGTAATGGTGAGAGCACTGTAGAGACCCAGGGGAGAAGACACACACACACACACACACACACACACACACACACAGAGGGAGGTAGAATTTTCTAATGCATCAGGATTTCTTCTGTCAACCAGTGACTTTTATCTGCTCATCACCTTTGTTAGAAGTGGTAAAAGATTAGTTGACAATCATGAACTGGTTTTGATGCCAACAATAGCAAAGCGCAATACCTAGCTTTTTCCTTTGCAGGGGTGAAAAACCGAAGCCTGGAGATGGCACGCAACAATAACCATGATAATGCAGAGAGCAATAAGCGGCCCCCAGGAGACTGCGCTTTACACTTACTTTATCATTTAATCTCCACGTGTCACTCCGGACCCCAAATTAGCAAAGTGAGTTGACAGAAGATAGATCCAGATAACTAGAGTCTATAGCCTTAACCACTGGGAAAAGTCACAGCTGAGCCCTTTACCCAGGCCGCGGTAGTGGCAGGGCAGGGCAACTCCTGAGCAGTAGAGTACCAGTCAAATGTCCCTTCCAACGTCAGCTTTAAATGTCTCTGTTAAGGCACAGAGTCTGAGAGGGGAGCAGAGCCAGACAGAGGGACCAGCAGAGGAACTCTTTAAATGACAGTCCTTCAAGACTGGGCATTGTTTGACCTAGGGCACTTTACTGCTGCTGTTAATTTAGGTGGAGGAGGCAAGGTGAAATGAGTGCCCCCTTTCTTCCCTTGTGGTAGAAAGAGGCTATGTAACCAGTACAATGCCATTGCGCTGTCATCTAAACCCCATCTAAGACACTCATTATCTCTGCTTCCAATAAAGAGATAAAATGGGGACGGGGCGGGGGGTCTACAAAGGCCATAGATTTAGTAAGTGCACACAACTTAAGCACATAGAAAAGCAGGGTATACATTGAACAATGGCGTACCCACTGGTAAGTTTCCCCCGAGCTAACGATGCCACCATATTGGCTCATTTAAAGAAGGAAAGCATCCAGCGCGCAATTGCCCGCTGACTGACATCCTTCTCGGTCCTCTCTCTTCCTTTCTGCAAGGTGAGCAGGATCCTGAACTCAGTGTTCATCACCCTTACATTCGTTTGCATGCTACTAAAATACAGGCACATCTGCGACTGATTCTATCTTAATGGCATGCTAGCGCATTTCATTGTGTGCATGCGATTTCTTCCGCTTTCTTCTGAAGAACTGAGCTCAGTAACCTACAGGATTTAACAGCAAATGATTGATCTTGGGAAAAGAGGAATTCTAATGGCCTGCGTTGGCCGGGTGGGGGGCATATTTGTGTTGCAGTCTCATATTGTGGTAAAATACATGTAAGGTATACGATTTTAGGGTTTTAGTTCATGTTTCAGTGCATAGTTCTGTGGCATTAAGCACACTGGCATTGCTGAGCTTTTTGGTCTGTGCTGAGGCTAATCCAGGCAGATGCTGGTAAGGTCAATTGACTCCATTCACGTTTTTCTGTAACTGAGAGCACTGAGCCACGCGCCACTATCCAGCACCATGGATGCTGTCGCTGTTCCCATCCCTACATCACGGATTCAAGACATCTCTAAGGGAGGACCTTGAGTCCCAAGGAAACAGGGTCTTCAAAGTTACCGAGTTTGTCCACGTTACTACTGTACTGGGGACTCTCTTGCCGGCAATGCGGTATGGAAGCATGGAAGTCAAAACAAAGCAGAACAACTCCTTTCCTAGCTACAAAATTAGTGCAACATTTGCACAAAAGGGAGGGAGGCAGTGAGGTGATGAGAAACAGGAATTGAAAATAAGGATCACGCATAAACCAACCCCTCAGACAGAGCTAACCACTGTTGACATTTTTGAATAAGTCTTCCTTCCCTTTTGTTTGCATGTCTTTGCATATTTTAACATAATTGCTATCATACTGTACATATTAAGTATGTTCACATTTTTATACGAGTTTATATATTTATCGTCTTAGAAAGGCATAAGAATTAAATTCTATGTAGTTATGCATTAATCACTTTTATTGACAAGAATAACATTAGATGGAAATCAAGGTTGTCCTGTAATATTCTGAGCCTATGGGTTTACAGATTTATAGTCTCTCTCTGCTGTAAACTAAAAACAAACTGAGCCTCACCTGCTGTAGTACTACTTCAGTTAGAGGCAGCAGCATGGGGGCAAGTCACAAGTTCAAGACCAGTCTCAGCAACTTTTAAGCACATTCCTCAATATATAAAATAAAAAGAGGGCTTAGAAGCAGCCCAGGGGTAGAACACTCACTAGTGTTAATATAGGTCAGTGCTCAGAATTTCCAAAAAGAAATAAAGTAGATTAATAATTGTTCCCTCTCACCATTAACCCCAGAACTGTATGGGTAAGTCATTTCCCCTCCAGATTTAATTTTTCACATAGTCACATGCTATGTGTTTTGGTTTTGTTTTTACATGGCCATATTTTTAACTTTCATAAACCCAACTGACTATGTGTAGTATTATTTTCACGTCACTCCCCGTGTCCCTTTGCTGAGAACTCCAGTATCTGTGCACACAAAGTAACGATGTGGAACTACCCTCCCGCTGCTTTCTCTGGGTGTTCCCATGGTTGCAATGGCTACCGTGTGTGTATCACTGTTGGGATGGCTAAATCCCAACAGTGCACACAGGGGGCTTGCTTGCCTGTCTTGATGACCTTATGGAGTAATCTATGTGGGTCTAAGGGTAACTAAGCATTTTCTGCTTGGCACTGGCTTTTAAACGCTCACTAGAGCATCAACCCAAGGGGGCAAGTTAAACTGATGGCCCACCGGACACAAAGCTTGGGAGTATTATAGATTTTAATCTCATACACAGTTGTCAGAGAGAACCTATAATGTACTTCAAAGGGCCTACTATTAGTTCTAATAGTTGAATATTTTGTTGCTCTTGCAATATTGAATCTTCAGAAAGTAAACAGAAAATTTGTTGAGGGCAATTTCTGAGAAAACAAGCGACAGAAAGACAGTCATTCTGGCTGCCAGTGTCAAAGGTCTCAGCCCACCATGGTGGGGAAGGCCTGGAAGAGTCCCATGCAGTGGGAGCGTGTGGAAAGAGTGTTCATGTCACATAAGACCAGGAAGCAAGATGAGGCAGAAACCTGAAGCTGGCTACCACCTTCAGAGGCCCCTCCCTAGTGACTCATTTCAGGTAGCCAGCCCCTCCACCCACCCTGACATCTAAAGGTTCCACATCCCCCACCAAATAGCACCAACAACTATGGAAAAACATGAGCCTGTAGGAGACAGGTTAAAACTGTAAGTACTCAGCCGGCTCTATTTTCTCTGGAAGCCTATTAGTAAGCATCAGATAGTCATCTACGCCTTGTAAGTCATAAGCACACAACTTGACCATACTGTGTGAAGATTCATAAGTGTCTGCTATGATAAAAGATTGTGACGAGTTATGGTGGTTTGAATAAGTATGCCCCCCAAAGACACTCAGGTGCTTGAATGCTTGGCCCATAGGGAGTGGCACTATTAGGATGTGTGACATCGTTGGAATAGGTGTGGTCTTGTTGGAGGAAGTGTGTTACTGTGGAGGTGGACTTTGAGGTCTCATATACTCTTAAGTCATGCCAAAGATGACAATTCACTTCCTGTTGCCTGTGGATCAAGATGTAGAACTCTCAACTCCTTCTCCAGCACCATGTCTACCTGCATGCTGAAACTGTAAGCCAACCCCAATTAAATGTTTTCCTTTATAAGAGTTGCCATGGTCATGGTAGAAATCCTAAGACACAGGTCAATAGTTGTTCATAGGTCTTTGTTTGCTCATTCATTCATTTAAGTTTTTATGTGCTTTATACTTACCAAGAGCAGATCTAGGCATGGAAGGAGTAGACAATAAAATGCAGGTTCTGTCCCCATGGGCATAGGCTATTAAAGGGACTCAGATAATAATAATAATAATAATCCATGAATAAATAGCCAAGAATGACTTTTAAATGTGCTTCTGGAGGAATGGAAAGGAATAGTGTTCAGCAATAAAGAATAACTAAAGGGGAAAACTGAGATCTTCATTGGAGAGGATCTTCAGAGAGGGCTCCATCCAAGAGATATTGAGACAGCAACCAGAAGGTTGAGAAAGCATCAAGAGGAGGTCCATGCAAAGGCCCTAGGGCAGTAAACAACCCATACTCAGAATATATGAGGAAACAGAATAAAAATGTTCAAAAGTCAATCGACTTGGAGTGACTTGAAGGAGAAGGAGATGGAGAGGGTGAGAGGCATTGGAAGCAGGTTCATGGAGAGCAGACACTCACGAAATTCTACCTTTGTGGCAAAGCAGAGATGTCACAAGTGTTGGACAGGCTGAATATGCCACATGACTTACAGATCTAAGTCTTAAAATTATAATGTCCTTATTTTCCAAGTCACAAACTATTTTTTGCCCATGGTTCTCAATCATTGGTGCTTATTAGAACTGCCTAGGTAGCTTTTAAAAAGCAGACTGAATGCCCTGGCTGCTTCCTGACCTGATTAAACTGACATCTCTGGATGCAGACACTGGGCTTGGTGTCTGCATCTCCTCTGTCTAACCATCCATTCTGTGCCTTACGAATATGGATTCTGATCCAGGATGCCTCCTATGTCCATGCCTCAGCATCCCTGACAAGCTCCAAAGAGATGCTGATGCGGGAAACCGTCTATATCACTTGAAGCATGGGGGCTCCTGGCTCTGCTCAGTCCCTGCACACACTCTGCTTGGCTATCTTCTCGTTCCCCGAATAACCTTCCTTCCAGTCATCCT
Organism: Myodes glareolus; assembly: GCF_982192425.1. Classification (NCBI taxonomy): domain Eukaryota; kingdom Metazoa; phylum Chordata; class Mammalia; order Rodentia; family Cricetidae; genus Myodes; species Myodes glareolus. The sequence goes on along the minus strand of NC_142046.1, from coordinate 42,551,937 downwards.
TCCGAGCTTTATTGCCTGCCCATTGGTTTGCAGAGCACACGGGCTGTCATGGAAACTCATCTTCCTTTCCATTTTCAAATGGCCTTCCAAAGCTTAGGGACTCAGGACATGCATTCTGTAGCCAAGGTGTGTCCTCTGTCTCTGAGAGCAGGCCACTAATCTCATTCAGAGGAGCTGTGAAGCGTCCTGGGTAACAAATACTCCACACCGCCCCTTTGTTCTCAGAGTCTCCCTTCCCGATGCCTGTTTGTCTCCTAACAGTTTGCACCGTGGTCCATACGTGTTTTTTTTTTTTTTTCCCTTATCACGGCGGCTGCTTCCGAGCGCTCTGTTCAGCGGTGTGCTATGGCTTCAGGCTGACAAGATAATTACATTCTGGGCAGACTGGGAGAAAGACGGGTAGTGCTCAAAAGTTCCGAGGCCGACTACCTCGTCACTGCTGGTACAGACTTCAAGATCAAGCACCTGATCTAATTAGCACACTCCCATCCTGCCTGCCTGCCTGCCTGCCTGTGGAATGCTGACATTGGAAAGCCCGAAGGCAATGCAGATATCATGCAACCCAGAGACAGACAGTCATGCCACCCTTTTGCCAGAAACAATTACATGTTCTGCTTGGAATCTTGGGTGTCCTGGTAACAGAGTGGAGCCAGAGGGTAAACTTTTGCATAATACGGGGAGCCCTGCGTTTACTGATAATGAACCGGAGAACCAGGGAAATGAAAAGCCCACGAGAATGGAAGTCCCCTGGAGAGGCAAGCCTTCCGGTTGCCTTCGGAATCAATTATGTCAGCAGGCCCAGGCCCCAGCGCGGGAAGAGTCATGCTCTTCCATAGAAGCAAGGCTTTACTCACAAAGAGCTGTTGATCTTTGGCCAGTACTGATCTCCTGGGAACTCCCCCACTCCACCCAATCCTTTCATCCCTCCCTACATTTCTTTCCAGATTCAGCCTTGGAGTTTGATGAGGATCATGACCATAGCTCTTTCCTCTTCCACCCTTTCTGCTCATATTGGGTAGGAAAGTGTACTAAGATCCCAGTTGCTAAGCATGCATATCAGGCATTGAGATCTTCACTTTCTAATGAGATGCTCAGGTTCATTTGCTGCTGGCATTTGTACCCATTCCTCCCACGGCAGCCTGATGTAAGAGGGTGAGCATTGGCCTACAGCCACAGTCTGCTTCTACCACTTAGGCCGCGGTGCCTGGGCAAGGTACTGCCTGCCCAGGTTCAGCTAAGGGTGTAAGGCTAAAGGCAATGAAAGAACCATAGCTCTGTGTTCTGAATCATGTCCCCCAGAAAGATATGTTAGATATCGAACTCCATTACCGCAGATGTCACTGTGTTTGGCAGTAGGCTCATTGGGGACACAATTAATTACCATAGGTCACACATAGACTCCCTATCTAATATGAACAGTGTCCTTTTAGGAAGAAGAAACACAGAGTGTGAGATACTTGAGGCAAGAACACTGTGGGAGAATGGAGTTAGAGAATCAGGGGGTGCCATCTGCAAACCAAGGAATGCTGGGAACCAAACACCAGCAAAAGGCAATGGCGGATGAGGGACATAGCTCCGTGGCAGTGCACTTGCTTAGCATGCACAGGGTAGTGAGTCCAGTTTTCAGTAGGGTGTGGCTACACACACACAGGACAAGACAGTAGGAGAGGGGGATGTGTAGTATGAGGGGCTGGCTTGTTGGGGTTTCTGTCCTTCCCAGTACCCCACAACCAGCAATTCCCAAAGAAAATAGCACAGAGTCTACATGAGGTTATAAACTGGCCAATCAGCATTTAATTAAAATATGATTGACAGAATACAGACAATTCTCCCACACCAGGGATGGGATGGTAATGAATCCATTTTTAGTTTTACTCATTGCTCTCTAGTAGTGACGTCCCACAGTAAAAAGAGCCAGTGGGCACCTGACAAAAGTGGTCTGGTGCCAACAGAGGGTGGGTCCAGCTCTGCGTCTTGGTGCAATTTCAAGAAAGTTAGCTGAATCCTCTGAATCTCTGTATTTGACATCTATTCAGGGATAATTATAGTCTACAAATAATAGAGTTTCTATGAACAATAAAAGGGACAATAAGGCCAGAACGTTGTTCTAGTTATTGTCCCAATGATGTGGGAGGTTCTAGACAACTATGCCCTATCAACAGCATGAGATTTTTGATTCTGTGTAGGGGTCCATGCCGCCTCCTCCCCATAACACCAGATGCCCTAGGGTCTCAGAGCTCCAAGGTTGTAGATGTCTGCAAAGTAGGAAATACTTGGTGACATCAGGAGATTTGTAGAGACTCTCCCAACCCCATGGTGAGGCCCCTTGATTGGTAGCTGTAGTCAAGGAGACTTGTCTTGGGAAAGGGAAAGGCATGGGAAGAGACAGAGGAGGTAGCCATGCGTGCTGAAAGTCAGCCTGGTAACGCCTCCCATGGCTCATTTCTCATGTAGTGAGATTCGGGTAGGAGCTGCGTATTCCTTCATACTTGACAGTTCTGAGTCCCTTGCAGAAACAATCACAGTTTAAATGACAACCCAGAGGCATACCCTTGACAGCACCAACAGCAGCGAAGGTGTTTCCGTACATATGCCTCCAAATAATCATGCACTCTATGGCTCTGAACTGTAAATGCCTTGGAGTAGAATGAAAAATCATAGTGATTTTGTGTTCAACCCAGTAGGTCCTGACAACTATACCCTCTCCCCCAGCAGATGAGATCATTGTCAGTTCTTTTAAGTTTTGGTCCTTCTAGTACATGCACGTTAGCATTCTGTTGTCGTCTTAATTTCTGTTCTAGAGATTTAGGTGAGGAACATTTTGCACGTATGTTTGCTACTTGCATGTTCTTTTTTTAAATTAAGATATCTTTTCACGGTGATAGGTAAGAATCTTTTACATGTTCTAGAGCTAAGCCTTTTATCAATTACATCTCTCATGGGTATTTTCCCCCATCTTATGGCTCTCATCTTTTGGGGAACAGATTCTTAATTCTAAAATGCTTTTAATTTTTAGAGAAGTCTGTGTTCACAGCAAAACCTAGCAGCAGGTGTATTAACCTCCCATATAGTCCCATGCTGCACAGACCTAGCCTCTCATATTACTTGCCCACCTCAGGGTGGGACATCTGTTAGAATAAAAATCCCCACTGTATTGATTCACTGCGATTGCCCGAAATCGAGTTTCCATTAAGGTTAACTCTTGGTGTTATTCATTTTCTAAGCTTTGGCAAATGCATAAGGCAGTGTATCAATTACGGATTTTTATACATATTGGATTCACTCCCTAGAAGTCCTCTATGCTCTGCCTGTTTCTCCCTCCCTCTCTCCCTCCCTCTCTCCCTCCCTCCCTCCTTCTCCATTTCTTTCTCAACCACTGATCTTTTTTTCTTGTTCTTGGGACTAAATTCAGGGTCTTACACACGGTGTGTGAGTGCTCCCCTACGGAGCTCCTTGCTCACCCTAAGTCATGTTTTTGCTGGTTTTATGGATTTACCATTTTCACATCATATACTTGGGATAATATATTATATATCCTATTGCATGGATTTTTCCACTTCATAATACGCAATTATAGTCCTTCCATGTCTTTGCGTGCCTCAGTCATTCTTTTTAGTATAGAATAGCAGATCACTTCAGGATATATTCAGTATATTAATACATTCGCCTACTGAAATGTATTTTGGTTGCTTCCAGGTTGGGGCAATTATGAATGCAGTTGTCATATTACACATGTACGGGGTTTGGGGTAGACAATTTTCAAAGTATTTTAAGTAAACACCAAGGAACTCGAGAAATGGATTGTATGGGGGAGAGTGTGGCTTGCTTTGTATGAAAGAACCAACTGTTTACCGTGTATAGTTGCTACACTATTTACCATCCCCCCAGGAATGAATGAGAGTCCCATTGCTCACGAGTCTACACCCTGGTGAGAATTGGATTTGTTGTCAGTACCACAGACTTCATTACTTTAGTAGATGTGTGGTGGTACCTCACTGTGGTTTCCTTTGTATCTCCCTGAGGGCACGACATGGAGTGTTTTTTCAGGTTCTCCATCACATCTGCCTGCATCTCTTCTCCGGTGAGGCATCTGGGCAGGGTCTTCAGCTCCTTTTAGAAGAAGACCGTTTTCTTGTTGGGCTCTAAGAGGTCCTTGTACTCATAAGTAAGAAGCCTCTGTGTGATGTGTCCTCCAGAAGTGTTCTTCTTCCATCTTCGGTCCGTCTTCTCATGCTCTTCAACTGCCTTGCACACATCAGAATTGTCTTCTTTAACACCTCGCTCATCAGTCCCCTTGTGGATCAAATGTTTGGTGTTGTTGCAAAATGTCATCCCCCAAAGTCAAGGCCATCAAGTCATTGTCTCCTCTAACTTCCTTTATGAGATAGGGTTTTTCATCTTTCAAGTAAGTTTGTGATGCATTTGGAGTTAAATTTTCTGGAAGGGGTAATGTATATACGTGTCTAGACTCTGTGTCGGGGGGATGTGCAGTTGTCTCAGCACCATTTGTTAAGAAGACTAATTTTGTTTCGCTCAGTGTTCTTGCTCTTTGGGAAAGATCCATTGATTCTATTTATGTCAGCTGGTTTCCAGGCTTTCTATTCCGTTTCATTGATCTATTTATCGAAACCATACTTTTTGAGTATTGTAGCTTTTTAGTAAGTCTTGAATTTAGCTTCCTCTCTCAATTTTAGTTGGCTATTCTGGGCCTTTTGTTACTTCGTATAGACTTTAGCATCCATTTGCTGAGAGCTACAAAACAACTTGTTTGTACTTTGATGGAGATTACATCAGATCTATAGGCGGAATTCTTCCTTTGAAGTCTTACTTATCACTCTTCTTATGGGTAGTGATTTTTGTGTTCTACTTAAGACATTGCTTTCAACCCTAAACCCATGAAGACTGTGGTGGCCTACGTGAGAATATCTCCACAGGTTAACATACTTGGATACTTGGTCCGCAGTTGGTGGCACTATTTAAGGAGGCTTAGAAGATACGGCCTTGCTATAGGAAGTGTGTCACTGAAAGGGTGGGGGCTTTGAGAGCTTAGGGCTTTGCTCTCAGTTTATTCTCCTTCTCCTGCTTTAAGATGTGAGCTCTCAGCTGCAGCTTTGCTTCCACACCAACCTGCCATCATGCCCCCCTACCATGATGATGTCTCTGGCACCTTAAGCCCAAATGAACCCTTCTTTCTCTAAGTTGCCTTGGCCATGGTGTTTTGTCCCGGCTGTAGAAAAAGTAACAAAGACAAAGACCTCTCCTTTAGATTCTATGGTGACAAGTACAAAGTTTTTGTCACACCTTTGAAGGCGGTGCAGTCATGATTGGCAGTACACAAGGGAGGGCCCTAGAGACTGGTTATATTTAGCCTCAAGATTGTCATGGTAGCTATATGTGCTTACTTCTAAACACCCATTGACCTGTATACTTATTGGATATATGCTACATATATGTATTATAGAAAGAAAGATATGGATAATACTAATAGGAAAAAGAGAGTAAAAATAAATAAGGAAGTAAGAAAAATTTTGGTGCGATCACATAAAATATTTGTGAGCAGATTAGATATGAGCCAACATTCTGGTAAATGCATTTCAGTGAACTATATTTCATAAATATGTTTTAAGATCAGAAACACTGAAGTAGGTTATAAATGTAATGCTAAATACACAAGTGCTGAGCAGAAGATAAAGTCATGGTGTCTGTGACACCTCGGGACGTTTGCATAGAGAGGAGAGAGCAAACACAGAGTCCAAAGGGCTGTTCTGAGCATTGCGTTTTGTAAATTGTTTATGAAAACTTCTAGTCAACTTGTGAAAACTTGGCTTCGGATTTCCACCATCTAACAAGAGGCATGAGTACTGTGGTCCCTGGAAAATGATTGCCCGTGAGATCGGAGGTGATGGGTCTTTGAGACTGTAGCAGAAATAGTACAAGAAGAGGCAGTAGAGATGCAGGCTTGAAGCTGGGACGACATAGAGTAGATCGGGGCTTGAGACACCATCAGGCAGGGCAAAAACCAAATCAAGGTGGCCTGAAAGAGGACAGTCAATACTAAGCACCCACCTAAAAGCCAGCGGTGCTCTTGGGAGTTCAACAGGAAGTGTACCAGAATAGAAATGGACAGCTTGCCGGGAGCTTTCGCTAGCTGGCCAGAATGCTAAGAGTCTTCCCAAAGCTCAGGAATGCTCACCAAAGTCCTCATTCAGAGTGTGTCAGAGAAGAAAGTCACTCTTGTCAGTCCGCAGGTGACATAGGTGGGATCACACACATTCCTGCTCTTAGCAAGTGTGCCTACCTAAAACCTTAATGCCTGACAGCCAGGCATTAAGCACCCTGAGCGTGGAGTTGCTCTCTGAAGGTCAGGGTGCAGGTGAGCAAGGCAGTCACTTTTTTTTTTTCTTTTTCTTTTTTTTTTTTTTTTTCCTTTTTGGAGAGGGAAGTAGAGGGAACAAGTAACTAAGAAAATCCAGGTGATCCAAAAGAGCAAGCAAGCTCAGGAACTCCTGGGAGGTAGAGCAGGGAGATCTGAGAGCATCTGTAATTAGGATAATCCACAGAAGGCTAAGAGAGTGAGCGTTCACGCCCACACGTGGGACTTTGCATTTCTAATCAGCTCATGTGCAATCATGTTGACGCCCTTCGCTGCTGCTGACACCAGGGGTCAGCGTCGTCTGAGTTGCGGGGCTGTAGTTCGCCAGCATGCACGAAAAGCAACACTTTTTCTAACTTTATACATGTTTAATCACAACTTACTGCTTATAGATTCGGATGAAGGAAAAGCGTTTGCTATATCTTTACAGTGATCACAATACTGTGAAGTTTTAAAGTATGCTTTTTCCCCCCGTGTTGGGGATACTAAGCCAAGCTGTCATGTTTTTAGTTAATTATTTGAAATAGTTTGGGGGGAAAAATCAGCATTCAAAAATTAATGAATAGTTTTCTTCTATATAATTATCAGTGTCACCCCCGGCTACTGTTACTGGCTGCCAGCTCCTTTGTACCCTGGCTCTAGTGGCAATCAGCAAGCGCGATTAACATTAGCCACTTGTCCTAATAGCCAAATGCCAAATGTCATACCTCATGCAGGATCGTAATTAGGCTTTAGGAAGCAGAGGGAATCCGCGTTATTAGCCAGGAATTAACCCCAAATTCAGAGCCACTTGAATCAGTGCTTGCAAAACTACAACAGCTCATCTTAACTCATCCGTGGGGATGCTAAGATGGCCTTCAAGTTCCATGCCCAGCTAAGGACCTTGAAATTCCTCTTCCAAAGGATCTAAATCTCTCTTGGTCAGGAACAAAGGTTTCCACAACTTTCTCTTTTAGGATCAGGCAAATCCACACACATTCTGGCTCTGCTTTGAGTGGAATTCAAGTTCCTGTTTAGGTATTTGCTATTAACCACAGCCTCCTACTTCACGGCCCTTTGTGACATGTGTTTATATGAAGAGGTAAGCCAGCGAAGCAGGGCCTTCCTCCATTTTCACACGCTCTCCCTTACTCCGAGAACTGGAAGGGCCTTCTCTAATATGATGTGAATGGAAGAAGTTGGATGGGGTATGCCACCTGCCATGGCTCCCTTCGGCCCCCTCAATACAAAGATGCAGTGCCAAAGTGGCAGCAGGTGGCCCATCTGAGAGTTCAGATTCCAGCAACGGTGACCATGAATACAGGAGTAAGTGGATTGCTGCAAAATCCACACGCAAAACTGAAGCCCATTATTCCCGTACTAGAGGTGGAGAAAGCTAGGCTTTCCCCAGGGGCACCCCTCTGACAGCTCCCTGGGGCCACCAGGTCCTCTGCATCCTGACACTGACTCTTTACAATTTCTCTGCTTCTTCCCGCTGGGCCCGACTTCTTATAGTCACTATTGTAATTAATGATAATTGTTCTAATTAAGTTTTGTGTATTTCTTAAACCACTTCAATCATCTTTGGAATAAGATGGTGTCTTAGTTAGAGTCATTATTGCTATGATGAAACACCATGACCAAAAGCAACTTGGGAGGACTGGGCAATAGGCAAGCCTGTAAGACATTTTCTTAATGAGTAATTGGTGGACGAGGGCCCAGCCATTGTGGGTGGTGCCTACCTGTGGTTGATGGTTCTGGAATCTTTTTAATTTCTTTTCTTAATTTTTGTTTTATTTTTTTTTGAAATTGAAATTGAGATGTATGTGTGTGTGTGTCTGTGTGTGTGTGTGTCTGTGTGTGTCTGTGTGTGTGTGTGTGTCTGTGTGTGTGTGTGTCTGTGTGTGTCTGTGTGTGTCTGTGTGTGTGTGTGTGTTGAAACTTGCTGTGTAGGCCAAGCTGACCTCAAAACTCCCACCTTGGCCTCCCCAGGTTCACAAAATCCCAGGTATTTTCTACCATGCTTGACTTCTCTGTGGATTATGGAAGACTTTGATGATAGTAGAATTGTAGTTAGTATTGAAAGTGTAACTTCATTTCTTTAAAAAAAAATAGCGTCGGTGTATTCTTGAAAGTCTCTGTTGAAGAGAAGGCAGGGATGAACAACAAATGTTTCAGAAAACTTCCCTCCTGGGGTTGTGGAGATGGCTCCGTCGGCAAAGCACTGGTTCTGCAAGCTTGAGAAACTGGATTCAGCTCTTCAGAACCAACCAACAAACAAGCAAACAAACCAACAAAAAGGGTTATGAGCAGCCGCAGGTACCTGCAATTGCAGGACTGGGGAGGCAAAGGCAAAGGCTCCCTGGAGCTTGCTAGCTAGTCAACATAGCCAACTGGACAAGCTCATGTTCCAATGATAGAGCCTGTCTCAACAAAATCAGGTTAAAAGGGTCAGGGAGATAGCTCACGTATATGGGGGTTCAGAGTCCCAGAATCTATAGAAAAGCTGGATAAACATTAGAAGCTTGCTTTGAATCCTAGCAGAGTGAGAGAATTATTGAATCACACTGGGTATCCAAACTAACCAAATAATAACCTCTGGGTTCAATCAGAGATCCTGACTCTGTGTATAAGATGGATAATGGTTTAGAAAGATTCCTGACATCAAGCCCAAGCCTACACACACAAACACACACACATACACACAAAAACACACACACTCCTATGGGCACATGAAAATGTGCACACACACACCAAGACAATAAATGAGATGGAGAACAATAGAGGAAGGCACACACACACACACACACACACACACACCACACTTTTAATTTGAAAATGAAGTTTTGCAACATAAAACTTAAAAGAAGAGAACAGTCATGTGGCTAGACAGCTTGCTCCTAGCAATACCTTATCTCTTGGCCGTGCTCCTTGCCTAGGCTATTGATGAGCCCATAGTGGCAGTCCTCCCCAGGTGGAAAGGATATCTCACGACAGTCAATGTTAGTGGAGAATGCGGACCGCTTAGGATTGCTTCTAAGCAATAATGATGCAGAAAGGCTCAATCCCCCCCAACTCTAGGACTGTTCTGACTCCCTGTAGGGTTGCTGATTAGAGGTAGAAGTGGGGAATTAATAGCATGCAAGCACAAGCGTTCATTTCTTTTCTCTATTAACTGATTGCTCATTAAGAGCTCTAGACCCTTAAGCAACCCAATTCTCTCCTTGCCCCCTTGTGTACCAAAATTTGGTTTCTACAACAACGGGACAAGAAAGAGGAGACATTTATGGAGGCCCTCCCAAAACTTCTGGAAAAAGGATGTTATATAAATCTTATTAGGACGTGATACAAATCCCAGCTGTGGAGTATGGCAAACCTAGTCCCTGGATTTCTCCAGTGGCATCTTAGATCTACTGGGAGCCTGCTTTCCTGAGGCGAGTTAAATAGAAGGGATCACAGACAGCAAATTGAACTCTGCCCTTAACATGTCTGATGTTAATAGCAATCAAAATTGATTGGTTCCCTGTTCTTTTGTTGTTGTCTACAGAATTATGCGAAACTCATCCCTGGGGCGACCGTCGGACTGCTGCAGAAAGACTCTGGGAACGTCCTTCAGCTGATCATCTCGGCTTATGAAGTATGCTATCTCACTTTGCGAGCAGTTGGCTTCCTTTTCAGCATTCCATTGGCATCTAGACACTAAGACGTAGGTAGCGAAACACACTTTCATTTGTTTGTAGGAGGGCTGCCCATCCAGAGAAAATCCCTCTGCATTCATGCAGCTAAAAATACATTTCTATTTACTTCACCCATCTTCCCCAATGGAGCAGCAGGTAGAACAACCAAGTCCTGACCCCAACTGAGGCTTGTTGTAGAATAGTGGCCTGCAGAAGCGTGGCCTCCCGCAAAGCCTGAATACAACCAAAAAGACTTGGAGTTGTGACGGTACTCCTCTCTGCTAAAACAAGCAGACAAAAAACAGCATAAATTGCCAGCGAGTAATATTTATGGTGGAACCAGTTCCACAGTTTCAAAGGAGAGCAGATCAAACACAAACAAAACTGCAAGGCCTGACCCCAAACCAAAATACCAAGCCCTTGTTGTATCAGGTTTCCTATTCTGTATCTCCAGAGGAGTGGAGGGCCCCGTCTGAGCTTCTTTCCCTGTTGCTCTGATAAGACATCCCGGGAAAAACATCTTAAGGGAGAAAGGCTTGGTTTGGGCTCATAGTTTCTGGTCGGAGTCTATCACAGTGGAGCAGTCGGGCCAAGAGCTAGGGAGCAAAGTGAGACAGGCTCTCCTCTGACACATGCCACATATCACATGGTAGCTTTCAAGCTCCGGGAGGCTGGGCTTCCCACTGTATCCTGGAACTTGGAGCTGAAATGAACCATTTGCCCCCTAGGTTGTTTTTATCACTGTATTTTATCACAGAAACAGGGAAAAGCACAAGATAGACGCAGATCGGTTGATCTATTTATTTATTTAATTTGCATTGACTTGTGAAGCCATTCTGAGGACTGAATTCCCCTCCTCGACAAAGGCATACAGATGAGGTTGCTGTGTTTTCTGTGTCCCCATTGTCTAACTCAGTTGGTCAATACTGGGTTGCCACTGCTGTTTTTATTTTGGTTCTAAATACTATTTTCCCTTCCTGACTGAAAAATAACAACAACAACAACAATAATAATCCAATTTGAACAGACATAAAAACTTTTAGAGATCAGTAACTCTCTAGTCTTTCTTCAAAAAGTATTTACCTAATAATGAATGAACTAAATTCTCCAAATTATTGATGTTTGGAAATTGCACATTCATGACCCATACATAATGACATACACTAATACTGGGTGTCTGCCAAGCCAGTGTTCCTTGATTAAATAACAGGCCAGAGTTACCTGAGAAGCTTTTAGAAAAGCTTGTCCTGCTCAGATTCCTTTCACAGACACCCTGTAGGCATTCAGAGGAAGGGAAGAAACGTGTTTGGAAGAGAAAGATACCTTCCGTGTGATTTTGACAACACCCCACCAATTCTGAAACTTGTGCAACAAGAAGGAAGGCAAGCTGGCCCTTCACAAAAATGTCATTTTTCAGAGAGTGAAAAACAGTTATTTCCACTAAAACTGTCCAATGTTGAGGATTTCCCTTCCTAGCAATGCTCAGATATTGCAGCTTTCTTAGCGTTCATCAAAAATTAATCACCATGTCAGCTCATCCTTAAAATTCTTCCAGACAGGAAGAACTGTCAACAAAACTCACAGAAACACCCCTCCCCCATTCCCCATTCTCATGCACTAATTAAAGTTCTAATGTGTAAAATCAAAAAGAATCACAAAACAATTCTCCACTGGATTATAACGCTTTTCATTTTCTTTAACTTTATTCTCTCAAAAGTGTTGACTGCTAACCACTTCAAAGAAATTAGGCAAATGAGGAAACAGGATTGTCAAAAATGTTTAGCCACCCCATCATCCAACCCCTTCCACACCCCTACTTGCTCTGTTTCAGGGTATATCTCACTTTGCATTCCCAAATTGCTCACACAATTTACAAGGTAGCTAAGGTTAAGTCATTACACATTTGAATGGAATCTTGGATTGTTATTTACTGCCTCAAAAATACCAAAAATACTCAAAAAATACCAAGGCTTGGGGCTGGAAAGATGGCTCTGGGGTTAGGAACACTGGCTACTCTTGCAGAGAATCTGGATTTGATTCCCAACGTGGCATTCCACAACCATCTGTAGCTCCAGTTCCAGGGGGATCTGATGCCCTTTCCTGCCCTCCACTGGCACCAGGCACACACACGGTACACAGGCACACATACAGGCAAAACAACACTCATGTATGTAAAATAAAACAAGAAGCACCTATCACTCTGCTGAGTTACATTATCCTGGAGTTCTTGTTGGAGCAGTGTGATCTACGAGGTGACGTGTGCAAGAAATTGTGACATTTGTCTCAACTTATTACTTTTTTACTCTGTTGTTCTTAAATATCTTTGAAAAAGACTTGCAAATGGAGGAAACTATAGACTGAATATCTTCTTCATTATATGAAGAAAGAATATAGTGAGAGAAAGCAAAAAGCTTCTGATTAACTTCTAGCAAGGCACAAGCAATTTGTGGCTACAAACATCAGTTAAGTATTCTTAAATGCCATCTTGATATAAAAAATCTTAAAACTGGTTGTGCACTTGCTTACCCACCCACTAGCTTCCTTCCTTCCCTTATTACACACTAAAGGCAACTGGAGTGTCAGTGATCCCAGGGTTGGCTTCTCTACTGGAATTTGATCTCTAGCAAGAAATTCATTTGTGTTCTTTGCCCAGCCTTGTAGGAAATGTTTTTTTTAAAAAAAATTAATGAGTGAAATGATGAGAAATATAAATTACCTTTTATACTCTTTCCTTGGGAAATGCGTGTTAATAATATTCCCAGTCAAATTTGCACACTAGTACTCAATTATTCCAATGCTGAGGTTCTCCTCACTTCGGTTAGGCAATGCCACCCGCTGGTCCTTATTATCATCACCAGCACACGCGTTCCTCTTTCCTTACGTGGCTTCTGATTCCCTCTGCCACTCTCTCCAGCACGACTTCTCCCTAATTCCTCATGAGTCCCGTATAAGTACACTTTGGATGGCTGGGGTGATAGCCTGTTCAAAAAAGAGCTTACCTTGCAAGCGTGAGCGCTAATGTTGGATCCCCAGAACCCATAGAGAAATGCTGGAAACGAAGGTACACGCTTGCAATCCCTTTCTTGTGAGGGCAGAGACAGGCAGGTCCCTGGAGTTTACTGGCTAGTCAGCCTGGCCAACTTGGTGAGTATGAGGCCAATGAGAGACTCAGACTCAAAAGACAAGGTGGAATAAAAAAGACAAGGTGGATGGTCTCCGAGGAACAACACCGACTTGTTCTGTGGCTTCTGCACACACATGTACAAATGTGCACTATTGCACACACACATACCACATACACACACATACCAGGTTTTGGAATAAGTGGAATTACCTTTCTGTACAGATGGCAAGATTATACTTCAGAAAAAATTGAAGCCAAATGTGTTTTTGTAAAGTCAAAAGTGAGGGAAGGGGATATAGCTCAATGGTAGAGTGCTTACCAACACATTCAGCCACCAGTATCATAGGCAAATAGACAGACAGACAGGATAAATGATACACGCCAACAGTAAAATAGATATGAACTCAAAATCTTTAGAATGAGTTGAAATATAACTCAACTCAGTATGGTAAGTGTTTTTGTTGTTTGATAGTTTGGTTTTGTCAAGAAATAGAAAAGGCAAGTTGAGAACCTTCCAGAACAGAAATCCCGCCTTCATCTGCCAAGATCTGCCTTGATATTCAAGGCACAATAATCCTCCCAATAGCTTTAAGGTGCAGTTCTCACACACACCATACTTCAACAGGCTGAAAACCTGGAGGGCTGGAGGGTGTAACTCAGTCGTGAGTGCTGGGGTGAGCTAGAGGGTGTAACTCAGTAGTGAGTGCTGGGGTGAGCTGGAGGGTGTAACTCAGTAGTGAGTGCTGGAGGGTGTAACTCAGTAGTGAGCAGTGGGGAGAACTGGAGGGTGTAACTCAGTAGTGAGAGCTGGAGGGTGTAACTCAGTAGTGAGAGTTGGAGGGTGTAACTCAGTAGTGAGCACTGGGGTGGCAGGCCACAGGCCCTATGTTTGATCTGCAGGCTGGTAAGAAAACAAATAGAGATCCATTTGGTAATTATTGAAGTCTTTACACCACCCTATGCCAGGTGGCTATCACAGTCTTCATCCACAATTGAGATTACTGCCCTTTTGAGTTATTACACGCATTTTTGCTACTTTAAGCATTGTGTAGTTGCTGTTGTAAAACATGCTTAAAATCTTTGAACTGTGATTCAACACTGAGACAAAAAGTTGTCATGTAGGCAGAAATGTGCCCAATAAGAAGTAGGCTGTAGATTTGTTATCAGTGAAGCAAATAGTCATTGTTGGGGGGTGGATGCGGTTCCTCTCTCCTCACCAAGCAGCACCGGCTGCTCTGTGAGAACTAAGAAACAGCAATGCATTCAAATAAAGGATACCATTGTAACATTTTACCACTGGTACATAAGCAAAATAATTATCTTTTTGAAACCAAGCTATGCGACCCAGGTCTGGCGAATTTCCTGAAATCTCCAGAATGGATGAAACAGCTTTCAGGCAATAATTGACTGTCACATGTCTGTCACACACGGTGCAAAACCCCCTTGGATATGTTTTTATAGCTCAATTGCTGTAAGATAGCATATCTTGGCATTGATGATGTCTGAGAAATATATATATGTATGTGTGTGTGTCTGTGTATAACATATACATCACGTATATATATCACATTCTTGCTTGATTAATGAAATGATGAATTTTATATCAATTTGGTTTTATTAATGTATAGTTGTTTCTCCATGTGTGTATGATGTGTGAACATGCGTGAGCATACTCACACGTGCCCCAGCACGCTTGTGCGTGTGGTTCTCACCTTTCACTTTGCTGCAGACAGGGTCTCTTGTTAATTCACTGCTACATACACCAGAAAGCCTCCAGGGCTTCTTGTGTCTCTACCTGCCATCTCATGAGAGGCTCCAGATCCCTCCTTACATGGTTTCTGAGACTTGAACTCAGACCCTCACACTTCCACAGCAAGAAGCCTTTCCCGTGGAGCCATTTCCCTAGTTCTTTCTTTTGTCCTTTAATGAGCACAATTTGATTCGGTTTCTTCTTCTGGCAGGATTTATTTTTGCTTCAGACTTCATTTAACCTTTTCTTGTCTACACTGAAGGAACTGCGGTCTGAGGTGGAACTGGAGGTATTGGGAGACACAGAAGGACTCAGTCTGTCTTTCACAGCTCTCTGCAACAATGGCATCATCCTCCCCAACCAGAAGAAATGCTCCCACATGAAAGTTGGGGATACGGTAAGTAGATACCCAGTAGATCTTTAGAAATATTATTCAGAGCCGGAGAGACGGCACAGGGGGTAGAGCGCCTGACCGCTCTGCCGGAGGACCGAGGTTCGATTCCCAGCCCAGGGCAAGTAGTTCTGTACCGTCTGTCAGTGCCCCCCACCGGCCTGCAGAACGACCCACAGGCTTCCACCGTCCACTGAAGATCCCCGTAGAGTAGTAGGCAAAAAAGAAAGAAAGAAAGAAAGAAAGAAAGAAAGGAAGGAAGGAAGGAAGGAAGGAAGGAAGGAAGGAAGGAAGGAAGGAAGAAAGAAAGAAAGAAAGAAAGAAAGAAAGAAAGAAAGAAAGAAAGAGGAAAAAAAGAAATACTATTCAGATGGGTCTGACACTAGATCAACTTGCTAAAGCTGGACTTCTTGGGAAAATTTTAATCCTTTCCTACTAAATGCTTTTGGCAAAGCCAGTCTCTACCAGCCTTGTCCCAAGTCCTATAGGCTGCTGGGTGGAGGGAGCAGATAACCGGCGTTTTCTTTTCTAGGCATCCTTCAATGTGACCGTGAGCATATCCAACTGCGAGAAAAGGAGCCGAAGCCTCATCATAAAGCCCGTGGGGCTGGGGGACACCCTGGATGTCCTCGTCACGGCAGAATGTGACTGCCGCTGCCAGAGGGAAGTAGAAGCCAACAGTTCTAAATGCCACCACGGTAACGGCTCCTTCCAGTGTGGGGTGTGCGCCTGCAACCCCGGCCACATGGGCCCTCACTGTGAGTGCGGCGAGGACACGGTCAGCATGGACTCTTGCAAGGAGGCCCCGGGACAGCCCTCGTGCAGTGGAAGAGGTGATTGCTATTGTGGGCAGTGCATCTGCCACTTATCGCCCTACGGGAGCATCTACGGACCTTACTGCCAGTGCGACAACTTCTCCTGCCTGCGACACAAAGGCCTGCTCTGTGGAGGTAGGCTATGGACCGGGGTTTTCGCCTTTCATTCCTTCCTCGCGTTCCTGGGCTTAGAGGTTGTTCATAAAATATTTGCCGATGGCTGCAGTGGGTGAATCCTTAGACTTGGCGTTTGCTGCCTGTCTAACATTCCTTTGGGGTCCGTGGAGCTTATATTTACATTATATTTAAATATTGCTATTCCATAAGGTGAAGTAGACAAAAGTTGGAGATGTTGTCTTTCTAGTTACCACCCAGGTTCCACAAAACTGGCTATTATCTGAATTCCACTGTCTGCCAGACTTTTCTAGAATAAGTGCTGGGTCTGACCCTATTCTTATATCTTTTACTTTGAAAAAAAATGAAGAAGTAGTAGTTAACAGAGACTATCAAAAGAACGGAATCAAGGAAAAGGCCCAGAAATGCTAATTAGATTTAAGGGCCTTCACTTATCATACATCCCTCTCTCCCACCCTCCCTCTCTCTTTTTCTCTTTCTCCCCACTCTCTCCCCTCTTCCCTACCTCCGTTCCTCCTCCCTCCATCTTTAGACTCACAGTCCTCCTGTCTCAGGCTCCCAAGCACTGGGATTACAGGTGACGATATCATACCTGGTCATGAATACTCACCAAACATACCAGGTTAGGGACTGGACCAAGTAAAGCCAGGCAAGCACACCTGTAAGAGAGCCTATGAAATGAATGAACGGCAAAAATAGCTTGGAATTCCTTGAAACTTTCAAGAAAGGTTTAAAATATAAATATCTGTGCTTTTATTTCTCTTGTAGATACAGAAACACAGTAAGAACACACCACAGAGGCCAGGGGTGGTGGCCCACACATGCCTTTAGTGCCAGCACTTAGAGGCAGAGGTAGTCAGAGCTCTATGAGTTCAAGCCTAGCCTGGTCTACACTGTGAGTTTCAGACCAGCCAAGACTTCATAACGAGACTCCCATCTCTCTCAAAACAAACAAACAACAAAAAGAATTGGCTATAGATGTTGGAAAGATGGCTTTGTGATTAAGAGGACATACTCTTCTTTAGGGGACCTGAATTTGGTTCCTAGGGCTCTTGATAGATGGCTTTTAATTGTAACTCCCATTCCATGGGCTCGGATGCCCTCTTCTGGCCTCGATGAACACCCACACACATGTGGCATTCACTGATACACATACACATGAATACAGATAATAACAATAAAGTTTTAGGGGTTCAGCAGTTAGCACATTCAGAGGACCTATGCTCAATTCCTAGCACCCATGTCAGGTGACCCACAGCTGCCTGTAACTCCAGCTCCAGAGGGTCAAATCCCTCTAGCCTCTGTGGGCACCTGTACTTGTGTGCACAGACACATATGTACAAATAAGAAAAGCAAGCAGTTGAAAATGAGCCTTTTAAAAAGAGGGGGGGAAGATGCTACATCAAACACAATTCAAAATTATTCTGATACACGTATTTAATGATAACCTACTCTGGCAGGAGCTGCAGCTATGTTGACATGGTTTTAAATTTGAAGTTTTAATTGGCTCTTGATTAAACTTAGACACCCTGGTTACCCCATGATGTAAGCAGTGGTCTCAACAAAATGGAACATCATCTTTACAGAAAACTAAGCAAGTTTTATTTCCAAATCAACGTCAGAAACAAAGAAAAGACTAATTTTCTCAGGGATCAGGAGGTTGAAGTGGGAGAATCAGAAGCTGAAGGTAATGAGACAAATAAATAAAACAAACAAAAAAAACAAAGAAGGAGATGAAAAGAAAGAAATAAAGGAAAGAAAGAAGGAAGGAAGGACAGAAGGAAAGAAGTTAACAAAAGAAGGAGGAAGGAAGAAAGGCTCAAAGAATTCCAAGTGTTTTTGAAAACCACATGAATGCATTTACCTTGAAGAACATACATTTCCCTCCCCTTTTCATTCAAACTTTCACTTTCTGATTCCAGTGTGTGTGTGTGTGTGTGTGTGTGTGAGAGAGAGAGAGAGAGAGAGAGAGAGAGAGAGCACGTCTGTACAAACCCACATCAGCTATCTATCTATCTATCTATCTATCTATCTATCTATCTATCTATCTATCTATCTATTTTACTGGATTTTGGCAGGACACAACCTGTAGGTGACAAGAAGCTAGCCAATGTCAAAGCCTTCCTCACACAGTAGGAAGGATACGTTTGCCAGGCGCTCACACTGCCTTTTTAGTAAAACACATGAAAATCTTTTTGAGAGCCCCAACTGGAACATAATCTAATCTAATCTAATGGGGATAGTAACCCTCCCAATATTCCAGTACTAAATCCTGCATTTAAAGATCTAAAACAACAGGAATTGCTGGCGCATGCTCTACAACACAGCGGTCCCCACCCCCATTTCTTTCTTTTCTAAAAATGTGTGTAGAGCATCAGGAATATACTCAAAAGAGTTTACTCAACCTATACACTGTATAGTTAGGAAGATCAGACAATAATGACATTCTTCAAATCAGATGCAGGAATCGCAAGAAATTCTCTTTAGGAAACAAGATTTCTTCAGCTGCACTCAGAAACCTCGGTCAGTGCCAAGTTCCTTCACACTTGAGTGCCTTCTCCTCTAAGAGGCACAGGAAAGTACAAACAAGTATTCAAGTCCAGCCAGGATTGGCAAGACAGCCTCCGTGTGTCCAGGACTGGGCACAGCATCAGGGAGGGAGACTTTCCCTCCCTGATGCCATCCTCCCAGCCGTGACAGGCCGAAGTCACCAGACACGCCACTCACAAGTTGCATGGATCTCACTTACGCCATCAGCAATCGACTTGACAGCGCGCTGCTTCTCTGAAAAGCTTTTATCACGGCGCGCTTTGTCATACAGTCTCTTTCATCCATCTCGGAGCACTCAGAGATAGAAGGCCCCATTGATTCTGTTTATCCTTGCCCAAATTCCATTAGTCTGTTTTGATTCTAAGAGACTGGGAGCCATATCAGGCAAATGGTATTAGAGAAGAAACTCCTTGTGATTATGCACGGAGAGTTATTTTTTCAGGGGCATTCCGGAATGATCTATCCCTCTGAAAAGAGCCTGGTAATTTTTTTCCCTAGATCTTGGGTTATCATCTTGCTTATACAAGAGACCAATATAAAGGCGGCACTGTGGTGGCGAGAGCTGGTACTGCAGTGGTTTGTTGCCCAAGGACCTCAACTGGCACCTTCAGTGACCTAGATGATGGGCCTGAAAGGCCAGTGGAATAGAGGGTTTCTAAGTTCAGAAAGTCATATTTTATATTTTTGTTGTGGTGGTCATTTTTTTTAATGTTCCAGGAAGGATTTTCTAAACTGCCAAGGAATTCTTATCTACAGAAGTATAGCGGAAATCTATAATCTGGAAATGTGCATTTATGCCCCGTGCTGATTTTCAGAATAAATTACAACCCAGAGCTTTTCTCCCTTTCGTAGATGGTTCCTCTTCCTGGGGAAGTGGGAGGGAAGGATATCAGACACAGAGAATCCACACACATCCCAGGGGCATTCAGAACGCAACTTCGAAAGCTCTGTGGTTTAGCCAGCATATGATGGACTCTGCTATCATCCGTCTCTTAAGGCCCACAGACACAGCCAGAAACGTAGCCAACTACTAGAACCCAGTCTGCAAGAGGAAAGTCAGTCCATGTCCCATAGTGAACTCGCCGGCATCTTCTACAAGAGAAAGCATGCACCATTTATCTTTACTTTCTTTTTAATAAAAGCATAGAACTTTGAGTATTGATAACTGGTTCTGCCCGCAAGTTCTTCCTCCTAGATAGTTTTTAGGAACCTTCTTCTGACCAGCCCTTGTGGAGCTCAGTTATGGGCCAGGTACCACTGTAAACATGGGTATAGACCCACTTAGGTAATTGCAAATTTTGCTGGAAGGGTAAAACTTTCTGCTACAAGTTGCCTGTATATGTGCCATAATTTTTTCTGGAGGCTTGTAAATGGATACTATTTGTTTGGAACACCAAATGCTTGGTTTAGCATCCTTGGCAAGCGCTCAGAACTGCATGGGAAGGATACTTACCTGAAACACACTATTTGCCAATTTAGACTGGTTCACAAACCATTCTGTGGCCTGACCAGCAGGGGCTCTTGAGTGCCAAACATTCTGCACTAGCAACTCTGCCTTGTGAACATACTATGATTGGTGTGTATATTTCCACCGCCTCCTGCCATTCTCTGTCTCTGAATGCAACTCCCTTCTAAGTATCCTTGTTCACCAGCATCCCAGGCTCTTCCTCCTGTCATCTGAGTCTGTTCTGGGCTTGGGCAGCGGCCTTGCTCCCACTTTCCTTCTCCTCTCAGCCTCCCCTGTGAGGAGCTTTTCCTCTGTCCACGTTTTACAAGCTGATGGGCTCCAGAGCGTTCTATGTTCTGCCTGCTTGCCTTAGATGACCTGATTCACAACTGCTTCACCTGAAGCCTTTCCCTAATGGATCCCAAGTGCCTTCCTTCTGGCTCATCTCTCTCTTTTCAACTGCCTGCTAAGATATCCAACAGTCCTCTCTCTCTCAAACTCAACGGAGCCATAAAGACTCACTGTCCCATCCACCCAACACTACTTTCCTGTTCTAGAACAATTCAGTCATTCAACAAGCGATCCGGGCATGCCAGGTGTTGGAGTGTGGCAGTAACCAGGAGCCAGCTTCCACTCCAGGTCATGGATCCATGCCACCGGCTGGCTATCCAGCCCGTTGGCCTAGCAAGGACTCCATCTCTCCTTCTTCATGGTGTACTATTATTACCCATCATGCCCTGCTCCAAGCATTCCAACTTACATTGTTTGTCCTTTCACCACTGTTCTCAGGAATGGTCCCATGGGTCAGGTCTCTGCTTCTGCAAGACATGGCAACTGCCTTTCCTGCCTCTCATTTGACCTCCCTGTGGGATTAGGATATGTCTACACACATCCTATCTGATCAGGTCACTGCCTTACATAAAATTTTGTGACCCTCTGGGAAAATACTCTTTTGCCTTGCAGCTTCTCATTGTCTCACTTGTGACATTTCATGGGCCTTCCCATCTTTCATTTGCCACACCCATCTGCACCATTGCCGCTGGCCTGTGAAACTGCTATGGTTATTGTACACATCTCCATCACCGGCTGTCATCCTCTCTCTGAAACGTATGCAACTCCCTCCTTCTAACTCCTCTTAGCTTCCAAAATCAGATCAAGCATCACTTTCAATCAAAGCCTTCCCAAAGCCCTATTTAGTTTAGAAACTCTCAGGCTGACTGTATTATCCTTAGCACTGGTAGTAATAGGTCATCAGCCTCCCACACCACAGCATAAATTCAGTAACCTTGTGCTATTGAATCTTGGTTGCCAGATACAAGACTGGAACAATAGTTGACTCTTCATTTCCATTACCTGCCACAAACAAGAGCTAAAAGTCAGTCGAAAAGTTGGTGAATGAAATTAGGTGTGTTGCAGATAACCCACTGGGAAGAGGGGAACCCCCCTCAGTTGCTTTCCATCTTTTCTAGAACCAGGGATATCTACCAGGGATAGGGAGATTCAGGGATGAGCGAGGTGATCTCTCTAAGTCCTTTCCAGAGGAAGGTGGTTCTGCTCCTGCTATTACCTGGGCCAACTCCATTCTGTGCATGGGAAGTCTGTTACATTGTCACATTTTCTTGTCCAACAAAAGCTGAGTACATGCTCAGTTAGAATCTGTTGAATAATGAGTTTTTCAATGCTTGGTATCTACCAATGGGATAGCTAATGGGGATATAAAGCTAGAACTTTCCATCTGACCAAAACCATTGTGAAAGCAGATTTCTTATTCCTGTGCTTTCTGATTTTTCAGTTATTCACCTTGGGTGATATAGAACAGTGGTTCTCAGCCTTCCTAATGCTGCCAGCCCTTTAAAGCAGGTCCTTGTGTTGTGATGACCCCAACCACAAAATTATTCTGCTGCTACTTCATAACTCTGATTTTGCTGTTATGAATTATAATGCAAATGTGATATGCAAGGATATCTGATGTGCAACCCCTGTGGGGGCTATAACCCACAGGTTGAGAACCACTGATAAAGAAGGATGGGCATTATTTCAGGTCTGTCCTTCATCTCCATCGTAAAACTCAACAATTTGCCCAAGAGCTTCAATGGGCTTGTCTGCATGATCTCATTTTGACTAGTTATTTATTCTGTTTGCTGTGATTTTCAGTTAGGAAACAAATTAGTAAATGCACATGGCCAACAAAGCATCTATCTATCATCTTTCTGTCTTTCTATCATCCATCCATCTATCTATCTATATGTCCATCCATCTATCAGTCTATTATTTATTTATATACCTGTCTATCCATGCATGCATCCATCCATATATCCATATATGCATCCATCCATCCATGCATCTATCCATACATACATACATGCATCCATCCATCCATACATACATATATGCATCCATCCATTCATCATCCATCCATCCATCCATACATACATACATGCATCCATCCATCCATACATACACACATACATACATACATATATGCATCCATACATCCATACATCTATTGCTTCTGTCTCTCTCCTTGCCTCTTTCTCTGTCCATCCCCTCCAACCATCTTGGAAGTGGCTTGGATCATAAGCAGCGCAGTGCACATGTTATGTTTCTATTACAGATAACGGGGACTGTGACTGTGGTGAATGCGTGTGCCGGGAAGGCTGGACTGGCGAGTACTGCAACTGTACAACCAGCAGGGACTCCTGTGCATCTGAGGACGGAGTGCTGTGCAGTGGACGTGGGGACTGCGTCTGCGGCAAGTGTGTCTGCAGGAACCCTGGAGCCTCAGGACCCACCTGCGAACGCTGTCCCACCTGCGGCGATCCTTGTAACTCTAAGCGGTAACGTCTCTACTTTCTTCTCTTCTGGGGCAAGGTTTCCGCAGAAGTTTAAATGACGTTTAAAATAAACTCAAACCCCTAATTGTCTCAGCTGGGTTTGGTCTCCATCCAGCCGCCATCAAAGCTCATAGCCCAGGGGCCGCTGTGGTCCTCATCCTGGAAGGTCAGCTCTCACCTGTCTCTTGTCCTGATTATCCAAAACCACAATGTCAGGTTTCTGCTAAAGATGGGAGTGGGGGTTGAGAATGGAGCTGATGTCCCTTACTGATAGCATCAGATGGCCTCTCAGTTGAATGCCCCGGAGATATCCTGCTGACACCCACAGGTGGTCAGTTCCTTTTCTGAGGAAACTGGGCAAACTTCTTATCTAGAGATCTGAAGCTGACCTAGCAAAAGTGGTTCCCATTCTGGTAAAACCGTAGGAGGCAGAAGAAGAAAGACAATCTTGGCTTTCACTTCTCTTCTTATGGTACACTTTGGCACCTCTGTGTATCATTATACATATATACTGTGGTTTCATTTTTATAGCATTAAGATAATAACGAAACTAAACACACCTATATTTTTATATTAAAACTGATTTCTGGTTAGCAGCTTCACTTTACAGAATTGGAACAAATCTTGGACTCCTCAAGCAGGTCTCTGAATGACTTGTGAGGTCGCAGTGTGCCAGGTTAGCAGCAAACAGGATTAAGAAGTCCATACTTTCATTAAGTCATTTCTGGGATGGTGGCATTTGCATGTGTGATATAAATAAGGAAGGAAATCAATTCCCCCCCCCCTTCAGTGGTTACCCACCAAGCCGGTGTCAAGATCTTCCTGTCACTGTCCCTGCCAAGCTTAGACACATGCCAAGCTGGGAGCTTAATTCAAATGTCAGTTGTAGTTCAGTGACAGAGTGACTGCCTAGCATGCAGGAGTCTCTGGTTTAAATCGCAGCGTCACCACCACAAAGAAAAGTAAAGTTAAGAAATTTTTTTATTCTTTTTCTCTTCCGTCTTCTTCATCAACATGAGTTAGTCTTTTATCAGGGTTATAAGATGCAAAATTAACTGTTTCCAGTTGGTTTTTACTCTTTGCTCTTTTGAGGGCCCCACCACGCAGCTCCCAGATAAATACACAGAGGCTTTATTCTTTCTTATGAATGTCTGGCCTTAGCTTGGCTTGTTTATAGCCAGATTTTCTAAAATTATCCTGTCTCCCATTTGCTTCGGGGCTTTTGTCTTCCTCTATTCTGTATATCTTTCTTTACTTCTTACTCCGTGGTTTACTGGGTTAGCTGGATGGCTGGCCCCCTCCTTCTCCTTTTTCTCATTTCTCTAATCCTCTCTTCCCAGATTTCTCTTCCTATTTATTCTTTCTGCCTGCCAGCCTTGCCTGTCCTTTCTCCTGCCTAGCTATTGGCCATTCAGCTCTTTATTAGATCAATTGGGAGTTTTAGACAAGCAAAGTAATACAGCTCACAGTTAAATAAATGCAACATAAAAGAAAGCAACACATCTTTGCATCATTAAACAGATATTCCACAGCATAAACAAATAACACATCTTCAACTAATATTCTATAGCAATTATCGAGGTTGTTCCAATTTGGGAATCAGCATCTTGATGTTAGTTTTGAGATGAGTCTATTCTTCCTTTTTCTCAGGCATTTGTTCATTTACCTAACATTACATACATGCTGCATGCCAAAAATAGTGACAAGTCATAGGCATGCAGTTAACAGTTATGGTTTCTACATTCATATGTGCTAAGGGCCTAATGGAAATGGACTTTATGTTTTGCACATGTATATGTATGTAGTGGGGGGCACATATTTGTATGTGTATAGTACACATATGTTGGTGCATGTGTGGTGGTTGAAATTACCTGGCACGAGTGAGAAGGAAACACAGAACATGCAACAAACCTGCTAAGGAGTTTATTAGAGGGGACGTGTACAGGCCAGGGGAAGTCAGTGTGCGGAGAGAGAAAGATGACGCATGCAACTTTTAAAAGCTGCCTAACACATGTGCACAGGGAGTTCACTTATCTTTGTCATACGCAGATGACAGGGCTCATGCATGCGTGCAAGCGTTTAGCTGAGTCATATGTGAATGATATAATCCACACTGCATGTGGGTCACATGGGGCCCTTTAACATCCCCGGGGGAAATTAGGCACTTCTGCCTGAGGGCTTGTCTGCTCATGCATGGCCTTAGAACCCGGAAGTATCAGCCTTATTGTGGCTGAAATCATTACATTCCTTTTGTTTATTATACAAATTTAGGGAGTTTGGGGTCTTTAATGGATGGGAACGGGGCATCTTAAGGTCTCTCGTGACTCCTTCCTACTGATTTTGTGGGTGTCGGAGAGTTGAGAAACTTGACTTGGGTGGCCGGTGACTTTTGTGTTTTTTCCAGGCTCTGTGGAACAGGCTGGCTGGCACCTTGGACCTCACAAGATGTTGGAAAGGCAGAAAATTATGTCTGGAAAAAAGTTTTAGATCCCGGTGATTAAGGGAGGAGAGTTCCAAGATGGAAGATAGAGGGTTTTTTTTTTTTTTTGCAGGGGGTGGAGGAGGGAATTTTCCAGGGGATTCTGAGACAAGGAATGTTAAGGGAAGAAACAAATGACACTTATTCTGGGTGAGTCCGATCCATTTAAATAGGTCCAACTGGCTCCCTGGAGTTTATGAAAAAAAATGTCTGAAAACAAATAAATTTTAGACCTGTTAAAAGCTTATAATTACAGTGGTATTGTGTTGGAATAAAAGATGGTGGGGAGGAGGTAGGAAAAGAAGGGGGAATTACTGGAAAGGGGAATGATTAGATCCCTCAATGTTTTACCTGAAGCAAATCTTAAGGCACTTGTTGTCTTTAGCATCATGGTATTACCTTAACAGCCATGAGACACTGCTGCAGTCAGTGATAAACCTGTTATGATAAAGTCTGTTTTGTGAGTCTGGAGCTGTGAATGTCCCCAAACTCATTATTGTTCCTTACCACCTGGGCTTTTGGCAATTCTTGTACCTCCGGCTCTATGTTTAATGATGGTCCCTGTAATAACAGCTGAGGGGTTAACTGGAAATTTAAGCATGACATTGGAGATATAGAGAAGCTGGTAAAGCAGACAGGAGAAAGAGGAAGAGGGAGAGGATATGGAGTTTTTGGCACAGGAGAGTTGAGTACAGTGATGAGACTTTTATTTTTCTTGAACTGGAGCTGATCTTGGTATACTCTGGAACTTAAGAGAACAGGGCCCTGTTTGAGTTACCATATACAAGGGGTATCTTGAGCTGGAAGAGTAAAAGGTTTAAGGTGAGACAGGTGGATCCAATGAGAGAGTCCCTCAAGATTGGCAGCTGTGGGATTTACAAGAATTACTTTAAAGGGGCCCTACCATTTAAGGGAAAAGGGTGAGGGGCATTGGTCTGAGGGATAGAATAGTACTTGATCTCCTATTTTAATTGGTGGTTGGCATAAATTGGCACATGACTGAGGTAATGAGTAGTCAGTAAAATCCCATAAGAGGGAGTGAAGATGGATATTAGCGGAGTAAGCAGGTGATCCGGAAAGGGAGAGGTTTTAGGTGAAAGGCCGGGGGCTAAAACCAGCTGCCCATACATGATTCAAAGGCTGAGATGGAAAGGGGGCTTTTGGGGAGAGCCCTAAGCCTAAGAAGGGCCAGAGGCAAAAGTTTCACCCAGTCAAGGTGACGCTCCTGTGACATCTTAACAAGAACATTTGAAGAGAGACCACTGAAGAGCTAATGACCTGGAGGTCTTGAACCAGGCAATAGGTTCTGCTAGGTTTTTTTAGCAGCAAGTATAGGGTTGTTTAAAGGAAAAGAGGTGGGGCGAAGTAGCTTTTTTCCTAGAAGGTCAGAGATAAGAGGCTTAAGTTCCCTAAGGCTCTGGAGAGAGAGGGCGTACTGAGAGCTTGGGTAATGTACTTAGTAGGGTCTTATAATTGGATATCAGTGGGGAGATGGTGTTTAGCAACAGAAGGGTTTTGGGTGCTCTAGACTTGGGGGTTCACCTGAGAGGCTGATAGAGGAAAAGACGTTGGAGCTAGGAGTTTGGGAGGTTAGGAGGAGGAGAAAGGGAGTTGCTGGCAAGTCTGGGCAAGGTGAATGGAAGGAGCAAATGAAATGGAAGTTCCTAGTTTTGCTAAAAAGTCTCTTCTCATTAGAGGTACCAGGCAGGTTGGCATGACTGAAAATGAATGAGTGAGATAAATACTCCTAAAAACACAGTTAAGTGGTGGGGTCTGCTGAGGTAGATAAGGCTGTCCCCCTACCCCGACAATAGGGAAACTAGAATTCCCTCAGTACCGAGTATGTGGCTCCAGTGTCCAAGAGAAAGGAGATGGGCTGTCCTGATAGCGTGATGTTTACCCGTGACTCCCTGTTAAAGATGACATTTGTGGTTGGTTCAAAGGAGCCCAGACAGTTTCACTCATCCATGGCCAGACCTAGAAGGTCAATTTAGGAAGTTCCTGGGTTTGATGTCTCTGTGCCACTGTATGCACGGGGACAATCTACTGCCCAATGTCCTTCCTTATGGTATCTTGGACAAGGTCTCGTGGGACCAAGATGAGGATTAGGGCATGCTCGGTCCCAGTGACCAGTTCTACCATATTTGAAACCCAGGCCTGGTGGTTTTCAAGCTCTGGGGGGCAAGGGAGCAGCAGGTACAGCATGGATTGGGGGGTCTGTTGCCTTGGTCAGCCAGAGGGCTGTGGCTAACACGTGACAGTGATGATTGCGGGCTTTGTCATTCCTCCCATGGTACACCTTAAAAGCCACCTCTAAGACTTCTGCCTATGGGGTCAAGGGGCCTTTCTCCAAATGTCTAAGTTTAGCCTTAATGTCAGGGTAGCACTGAGAAAAAAAAAATGAGTCATGAATAACTGCCTTCCGTGGTTTCTGGATGTAAGTTAGTATATATTGTACCAGAGCGTTAGTGACACATTCCAAAAATGCAGAAGGATTTTCCTTCATATCTTGAATGACCTCTGAGAGCTAACTTATTATAGTCTACTGGCTTGAGGCTAGCCTTACAGAGACCTGCCAGGAGGCAAACCAAAAACCGGTCTCTAGCTAAAATTCCACCTGAAGTGTTATAGTCCCAGTGTGGTTCCTGCTCGGGGATCGCCGCCTCTGCCCCTGGAGGGTGTGTTGCATGTGTTTGACGAATCTCGTCTGCATGTAGTCTGGCATGTTCCCAAACTTGCCTGCACTCTTCAGTAAGTAGGTTATTAGACAGGATCATATAGATATCATGAAAGGGGGGCTTGGAGCTTAGGTAGTAAAAGGCTTGGATATAAAGAAACTCCTTCCATTCGCCTGTGTGCTGACAGTAGTTAGAAAGCTCCTGTAAAATAAATAGCAGATCAAAAGTGCCATTAGGCGGCCACTTTAAATGGTTTTCTAAATTGTAACAAGGCCATATTTTTTTTTAAAAACAAAGATGGGCAAGTGTGGGTATCTATAAGTAGGGCATTATGGCCTGGGGTTTCAGGGCTCTAAAATGCATCCCAGGAGGGAGGCTGTATTGATGGTCTTGGATGACTTGCTACCTGTCAGGGTCCAACCCCAATGTAAATTATCCCTCTGGACCACCGAGGAGGCACAGGAATAACTGAGGCACAGGTCACACAGCATTATCGGAAGGGAGTCTCAGGGTCCGTTCAAATCCTGAAGATCACAAACGTTTATTCTCAAAACAGCTTTTCTATCCAAAGGTAAACTGAGGGGGAAGTTCTTTAGCATTCTGTTTCTGGGGTAGCGGGACTAAAGTCACGTCTGCAACTATGGCTGCTCTGTCCCTAGCATGGATTAACACCTCTTCCTGGGCGATATATGTAATTACAAAGAAGGGAGCAGAAGAACATTAGCATCGTCTGACCCAGGCGACAGCCTGTCTGTAAGTGTTAGGTGACCACCTCAGGTGCCAACTGTACAACATACAATGCAAAAATATGTAGCATGTATAATAATGACCCATGGCTATCCATATCTAAAACATGGAAACAGCAACACCACAAGGCTTATGGGGAATGTCTCCCCTGTATAAGCAGGGTGTAAAATGGCGGCAAACACCACAGGGCTTGGAGAGCATCCTCTACCTACAGTCAAGGGAGGACTGACCCACGGTTGTCAAAACATGATTTTAGATAAGGGAAGCAATCCAGAGTTGATGTCAGTGAAGGGCTCTACCGTAGTCATGAAGGCTGTGGTTGGAGGCTATTCCCCCATTTCTAGGAACGCCAGAAAATTACTATGAGCTCAACGATCAATTCCTCAGGTTCGGAGAAAGAGTTAAGCTGATCAGAATGGTGGTGTGTGTAGAAATCATGCTCAGGCAGATGGAACACATGGTTGTGGAAAAAATACCTGGTTCCAGATCCCAACCCCGGGCTCAGGGCGGGAGAGCCAGCCAAGCCATGCCGCCAATGAAGTTACCTGGTGTGAGAAGGAAACATGGAACACACAACAAACCCGCTTAGGAGTTTATTAGAGGGGGCATGTACAGGTCTGGGGAAGTCAGTGTGCAGAGAGAGGGAGGAAGATGGCATGTCCAGTTTTTAAAAGCTGCCTAGCGCATGTGCACAGGGGGTTGATGTGGCTACGTCATACACAGATGGCCTCATGCATGCACACAAGGGCTTAACTGAGTCATACGTGGGTGATATAATCCACGCCACACATGGGTCACACAGGGCCCTTTATCATCCCCGGGGGGGGGGGGGCATTAGGCACTTTTGCCTGAGGGCTTGTTGCACATGCATGGCCCCTAGAACCCAGAAGTATCAGCCTTCTTGTGGCTGAAATCATTATAGTGGTCTTGTAGGCAAGAAGTTGTTTGGCATCAGATGTCCTCCTTGATCACATTCCCCCTTTGTTCATTGAATTGGGTCTATGAACCCAGAGTTCTCCAATTCCAGATAATCTGGCTAGCCAGTTTGCCACAGCTCCCCTGTTCTGCCTCCGGAGTGCTGGGATTACTGGTGGCTGCCACACTTGCCTGGATTTTATGTGGACTCTGGAGATCTGAACTCTGGTCCTCTTACTTGCATGCCAAGCTCCTTATCCACTGAGCCAGGCCCAATCCCTATTTCCTTTTCAAGTAATTAACAGAGGTATGTGGGCTGCAGTCACAGTGGGGCTGTAGAGGATGCTGGGAATAGACAAGATGGCTGGGGCAGTCATAGTAAGACACACAAAGGCAGATGAAGGGTCTCTACAGTGTGCTCCAAGCCCCCACCAAGCCTGCCCAGAAATACTCAAAACGCAAAAGCAGCTTCAAGACAAGATTGTGCTCTCCTTCTCACATGGTTGCTGACCCAAGCCCTGCCTAGAGAGCAACAGTTCTCAACCTGTGGGTCTCGAATCTCAATAGGAGTCACATATAGGACATCCTGCTTATCAGATATTTACATTAAGATTCATAACAGAAAAAGTGCAGTTATGAAGTCAACAGTGAAATAATTTTATGATTGGGTGTCCTAACAAAGGAAATAGTTTCAGCTGACATCCCATGGGCATGAAGATTAAGTCCTTTGAAGACTACCCATTCAACCATGTGTATGCACACAGACACTTCTGCAGATTTGTACTACTGCAAACTGGATCTATTTGTAAAGTTCTTTGTAGCACAAGATACAATCTAGGCCTACATATTACTTTTGTCTATAGGCATCTTTAAAGTAGTGGATTTCCTTGTATTCTTGGAAATATACTTTCTAAAAGCAGCAATCTTTTATTTAGAAGCCTGAATTAATGAAGATCCAGGCTATAATCCTAAGCCTTAGAAACACACTTCCAAGATTTATACTTATTCAAAAAGAGCAATATAAAATTGAATTTTAGAATAATCCTATTTGACATATATTAAGAGCACCCATCATTCTTAGAATTCTTGCTGAGATATGGATCATTTGGGTTAAGAAATTCATGATTTTCCTAGATTCTAGTCATATTTATGGATATAAACTCTCCATTATGTCAAAATATGAAACAAAAATATAGCTAAAACACTGAAGTGTTTTTTTCTTAGCCAATCAGGAGCCATCACTACAGAATAGATGTTGTCATCAAGGCTTACTCAGGGAGCACCGAGTATGGAGTAGGAGTCAGAACAATTTAGCATTCTCTTAGAAGTCATCCAACTCTTTCTGAAAGAGGTCAATCTCCCCATTGAGAAGAGTAAAGCAGCATGCTGGCCGCATGCCTGTTCTCCACCTCTGTGAGCTGATGAACTCTGTTGTCCCCACAGGAGCTGCATCGAATGCTACCTGTCTGCAGATGGCCAGGACCAAGAGTGCATGGAAAAGTGCCAAGCCACCGGCGCCACCATCAGCGAGGAAGGTGCTCCTTGTCTTAAATCCATAGCTCTTGAGGGGCAGAAACTGTGGGAGTCAAGGGACTCCCAGGATCTTGACTTCATTTGTACCAGGAGCTAGGTGCTGAGGTTCTCTGTCCCCTTTTGAAGGATAAATGCATTTTCTAAAGAAATAATGGCACAAGAAGCACGCCATTTAAAGTCATGGTTGTTCTATCAGTCTTCAGTTCTGTTAGGGAGTTCATCCCCGCTTGGCAGGGGTGTCTAGTGAATTCTACAAGGCTGTGTTTTCCAAACTCGTAAGAAGGAAAATGGAAGAAATGACTCTTAACTGCCACTGACAGCCTGAAATTTTTCTATGTCACAGGTTTGCCTTATTTCAAGATAAGATAAAACCTGCCCTAACGGTTTGCCTGACTGCACTTTACAGATCCTGGAAGCATTCTGCTCAGGATCTAGCTGGACTTTGTCAACCCCTCCATTGTCCCTCCTAGTGATTTTACTTCCTCCCAGCCATGGGTATTAAATTACCATCCTCCCAGTCATGGGTATTACAACACCATCCCCCCCATCCCTCTTGACTCATCCTCCGAATTCAAGAAGTCCCTCTTCTAACTACTAAGCGAGGTGGGCGTCTGCTTACTCCTGTCATGTTTAATTATGTAAAATGAGGATCTAGTGGCAAAATCTCATCCCAAATATTTAATGCCCCTGCATGTTAGATGAGCAGGAGAAAAGATATTTAAAAAGGGATGTGGGAACTTTACAATAAAAGAGATGGCCGACACTTCCTTAAAGGACAGCTAGGACCACCTGGGCTCAGAGCATCTCAAACTGCATTAGATTGCTACACCGGCATGGCTCTGTGTGTTTTAGAGGTGTGCCTGGGATGTAGCTCAGGCGAAGGGGATCCAATCAGGATAATATATGGCTTATAGGATACATATATTGAATAGATAGAGTTAAAATATAGAAATGAATGTATTTCCAAAATAGAATACATAAAGACATATTTTTTTAAGTGTTATGCTTCAAAATTGTAGTG
Organism: Myodes glareolus; assembly: GCF_982192425.1. Taxonomy (NCBI): domain Eukaryota; kingdom Metazoa; phylum Chordata; class Mammalia; order Rodentia; family Cricetidae; genus Myodes; species Myodes glareolus. The sequence goes on along the minus strand of NC_142046.1, from coordinate 42,519,489 downwards.
ATTCTACAGTTGCGCTACTGGGTGTGTCAGGGTCTAAAGAGTGCTCATAAAACCCCTCGTCTGTGCTTTTCTGGTGATAAGTCTGCCAAATAGTGGCGAATGGAATGAGATGCTGTGTGCTTTGTCTGACAAAGGTGAGACACATAAAAGCACCGAGAAGGAGCAGCGTTTGCGGCGTCCCCACATCAGTGACTAGCACGCATCTCAGAGTATCCTCCAGGCTCACGTCCCAGCAGCAGGGGTATTCACCAGCTGGCTCTGGGAAATGAGTAAAAGTTGCAGCATTAAAATGCCTGCAAATGACTGGGAGTCAATTCGCCAGCAACATGGGTTACGCAGTGTGCTGAAAAGGAAATGAAGCAGCGGCTCGCCAGCCACAGGTGTGAACAGGGCAGTCGCTGTGATTGGCAAAGATGCTCGCATTGGGGAGAAAGACTAGTTTATGTGGCTTTTAGAACATTTATGTTCTTTGGGTTTGACCAAAGTCTCCTTAAGAGAGGAGGATATTACTGTTCCTTACTTGGAAAATGAAAGCAGCCAGTGGATTATTAACCCACTTTAAGCACTAATCCGGACAAATTTGAGTCAACACGAGATTTGGCCAAGTGTGAGGTTAAAAGACACCTTTTCAATCGCCTCCTTACAAATTGTTATTGAACTCCTAGCTCACTGATGTCGTCACACTAAGTCGTTGTCACACCAGTTTGAGTAAACGACCTCCCATTTGCTCATCTAAGGGTCTTTTAGCCCCGCTTTTCCTCTGCTGAGGATGTGGAGGAGGCAGAACTACTGTCTAACTCATATGGATTTACCCACTGTGCGCCTGTGCCTGAGGTGGGCACATCTAACATTCATTTTGTTTTATTGAAGGAGTCGTGCTTCTTAATTTACCCCACTATTCAGACACTCAGATCCTTGATACTCAAAGCTTGTTCCCCCAGATACTATCTCTGAAAAGTTCACGAAGTAAAGCACCCACAGTCATATACATTTTAGAAATGTATTCACAATCAATGTATTCATATACATTCTGCAAATAGAAAACTAAGGATCCCAGTGCTTTACAAGTCTTCAAAATTGCTAGGTACATTAAATCAAATATGGGTGTGCGTCTCCAAGTGGGCCAGGAGAGGTACTCATGTAAAAGAGATATCCAAATGTATCTCATGGAGAACCATTCCTCCTCAACACACAACATGACCACCTTTGGGAAACCGTTTGCTTCCAGAACTGTTAACTGACCCCAGAGCTGATGTCTTAAAACACAGGGTTGTGAGCCAATGCAGACATTTATGTTTTCTATGTTCTTTGGATCTGCCTCTCCACCCCCACCACCACTTAAATGGTTTCCTTCCTTCATTAAACATGATTTCCCAGGCTGCCTGAGATCTTATTTTCCCTGTATTATTCTGTGGCAGTAATTCAGGTCTCACAAAGAAGGGAAAAGAGAGAGAAAGAAAGGGCCATTTTCTATGAACAAAAGAAAACCTTAGCAGCTAATTATGCAAATCTTTCATTGCACATCCAATCATACTATTTCAACACCCAAACACTGCAAAATGGGGCACATCTAGCCTACAAAAGTCAGGAAAAGGAACGATGGAGTAATTAAAGCATGGAGCGGGGTGTGGGGGAGTTGTGAATCAAAGGTCAGATCTGCAGTTCCATTAAAACCTAAATAATCTTGGCCAAGCAAAGGAAGCCTCCCAACGCTTCAATGCGGCCGTTTGAAAGAAAATAGAGAAGCAGGATTAATATTACTGACATAAAGATGCTAAACCAGCCACATGCATTCAGCCTGCAAGCTTGGTGCCCCATTACGTGAGTTCAAAAGAGGGGTGTGAGCTCTCGCTGCTGCAGCAAAGACTGAAGAAAAAAATGCTCCAAAATGCAAAAACACTCCAAGACTTCATGAATCTTAGTGTTTGGAGTGGAAGTTAAGCAGTGGGGAGGGGAAGGTCATACAAAGAGGAGCAACCTATGACTTGAACGAGGGTACCTGCTATTCACCATCAAACACATGAAATAACACAGGCCGAGTTGCCAAAGGCTCCCCAAATCTCTTCATCCAAGATATCTTATTTAAAAGTTTATTCTAATAAGTCTAATAACCACCTAATGCCCGAGTCCTGTGCATATCACAGTCTCTCCCATTAGAACACCCAAGCTAGGTTCCCAGACCCAGGTGAATCAGATTGTTATATGCATATGAGAATGATCTAACATGAAAATTTGCATAAAATTTCTTAATATGGACATGTACATAAAGAGATGCTTCTAATGAGTTCAAAACCAGTTTAGGCCGTGTAAATCTATTGTACAAAATCTCATTTAGAATGGTGAATTTCTGATTTACTGGCCCTTGCTGTCATGAATGATAAAAGACTTATCAGTCACAGGACCCATCAGGGGTTTCTCTTAAATTTAAATGCAAAGACAACAAACAATGACAACTTAATATTTCTATATTTTATAGCTAGCATTTTTGTGCCCTAAATAGCCCTAAATAGGCTTTTTACTTTTCTTGTAAGAATGCACACGCATGCACACGTGCATACGCACACACACAAATTCTATCAACCCTTTAGAAACTTAAGTTGCTGGGTGGCAGTATCACAGATCTTTAGTCTTAGCACTTGGGAGGCAGAGGCAGGTGGATCTCTGAGTTCAAGGCCAGCCTGGTCTACAGAGAAAGTTCCAGGACAGCCAAGGTTAAACAACAGACAAAGGTCTGATCTCTAAAATATACAAAGAACTCAAGAAACTAGACACTAAAACTCTAATTAACCCAATTAAAAAATGGGGTACTGAACTGAACAGAGAATTCACAACAGATGAACTTCGAATGGCTAAAAAGCACTTAAGGTCATGCTCAACCTCCTTAGTGATCAGGGAAATGCAAATCAAAACAACTTTGAGATATCATCTTACACCTGTCAGAATAGCCAAACTCAAAAACACCAATGATAGCCTATGCTGGAGAGGATGTGGAATGAGGGGAACACTCATCCATTGTTGGTAGGAAAAAGAAAAAATTCTTAAGCTAATGGGGAAAATCACACACTAGAAAGAGTGGGCCCAAGATTACCTGGGACAGTTTGATTTTCGTAGTCTGTCTTTATACACTATTATTGGAGCATATGTCTTAGAAGTTTAGATTCAGAGCAAATGTTACCTTAATTACAGGTTTCTTAAAAATTGTTAATAGTGTCATCAAGAATTTCCAAATTAGAGTAAGAATTACAAAACTAATCTGTTTGCTTTGATTCAGAAATACTAGAGGAATTTGGCAGAGTAGCTGGGTCATCAGAATTTTTGATGTGTTAACTAAGAGTTTTACGCTTCTATCACCACAAATAAAATTTTATTACTAATTATCATGACATTCACTTTCTAACTCTTAAATTAGCTTCATAAGGAAAAACATTCAATTTGGGAAACCATTTGAGGAAGATCTCGCTTTCTTCTTAGAAAAGAAGGCATACTGCCTGTCGGAGAACTGTCATCCGGGTTCCTTTTCATCTGAGGCTCCCCTTTATCCTGCGGGTCTCCGAGATACAGAACTCCTCTGTCTTGGCTTCCTGATATTAATTTCTTCTCAGCATGTGACAAATGCCAAGCCAGCAATTCAGGCTGCACCATTGGGAGAAGCCCTCTCTGCTAGTAGCGGTGTCCATGTGCACTGAGCAGAGTGTAATCTAGTCGACCTCCCAGATGCTCTGAGCAGAGAGGAACACACTGCCCCTACCCCAATACCATCATCATGGTCGCTCTATCCCTCAGGCAGCGGCGGGCACCTGCCCTGGGCTGCTTTCGCCCGATTGAAGTCTGCTTCCGTCAGACAGAGGGAATACTGATGCTCAGTCCTGATTGAGCACGTCTGGAGCTGTTCTTCCGGAACAGAAGCAGCACCAAAGATCTCACTTGGTGGGGAAAATGCCATGCTTCTCAGTTCCCATCCGACAGAACTGAAAAGCCTAATTTGCATGCTGAAAAACTCAATACTGTTTTGCTTTAAAAATGATCTCTTTTGAAATCTCATTTACCCTTAATGAATGACTCTTTCACCTGCAGACTTTTCAAAGGACACTTCTGTTTCCTGCTCTCTACAAGGAGAAAATGAATGTCTTATCACATTCCTAATAACCACAGACAATGAGGGAAAAGCCGTCATTCACAGCATCAATGAAAAAGGTAGGTAGCTTGGGCTCCATTGTCATTGTCAAGCGATACCACCTTTAGAGGCATCCAAAAAGTCACTTCAGGTAGCTTGCCAGGAAAAGACATTTCAAAGTTTGGGGTGAAGTGCTTCTCCCAAGGTTGAAAGACCTTTCATGAAAACCTTTGTTGTGTTCCTGCGTCTTTTATGAAGATGAGGTCATGTGATGACTTTCATTGTTCCAAGCATCACCTCCTGGACAGCTAGCTGCTGGCCCCGAGGAAAGCTGGACCGAGAAAACAAAAGACAAACAGGTTTGCCTTTCTGAAAAAACTAGCAGAAGGAGTAATAGATTCTAAAACCAAGTTTAAGTGGTGGTTCAAAAACTGTTTCATTTTATAATCACCACTTGAGACTGTGGGATCTTCTTGCCTCTCCAAGCCTCTATTTCCTCATCTGTAAAATGGAAAAAATAGTGGCACAATCCTTTAAGCGATGACTCAAGGAATAAATTGAACAATGAATGTAATATATGTGCCAAAAGAGGCTTCACTGCTATGGTCCATCAACAGAGACTGTTGGATCAGGAAAGACACAGGCAGCAAGTCAGGGTGTGGTTATAGATGTCAAAGTGTCAGGACAGCCGGCATACACCTCTAATGCCAGGATTCGGGAGAACGAGGCAGGAGGTTTGCTTAGAGTTTGAGGCAGCTTCGCCTGAATGCTGCCGGACCAGGGCTGCCAAGAGCAATTGTTTCTTTTCTTCTGTAGATTTTTCAATCATTGTCAACACGTGGAATCAGTTTCCAATGCTCCCCTAGAAATTCCATCTCCAGCTAAGGGAGAAGACGAGTTTATATACACCGTAGAAAGGGAAGCAGTGGAGAGCATATCTTTAAGAAGCTTTCAAACTGTGCGGGTATCAGACTCCCCTGTTTACCTAAAAGGCTGTTATCCTGAGTCAGCAGACCTGTGTGTGCTGGGTCTGCATTCCAACAATCCAACTTAGCACAGATGGTCCAGGCCCTTTTGGAGCCACTGGATTAACAAAACCTAGCGGTGTTCTTAAACACACACAGGTGACTCACATTTTCTGTCTTCAGCAATGATCTACCCCTCCCTACAATGTCCCAGAGAAATGACAGCTGTGTTAAGTGACTTCCTCAGGCTGGGGTTTGGAGCCGAAGGCCCGGCCCAGACAACAGCAGCACACACAGGGTGTAAAGCGGATGGGGTTTGTTGTGTGGACTTGCTTTTCAATGCACTGAGAGAATGTTAGGTCCTGATCTTGAAATCAAAGCTATCAAATTGATTATCACACCAGAGGTTGAAAAGAAATCAAATACCTGCAAAGTGGGTTTAAACCTCATGTTCCAATCAAGAAAATGGTCAGAGGAATGTTACATTATCGTGCCAACGGGTCTGGAGGTCAGGCACAGTCCGTGAAATGTGGGGATGACCGTAGACATGGTGCTGACGCTTGGGAGGGCAGGATGCTCCTGGCACGTTTCTGAGAAATGTAAACACAAAGTGCATTTTGTAGTCAGTTAAGGAAGCAGGACGAATCACACTGTGCAATACCAGGTTATTTCATAAAACTAAAAAGCCTGCCTCCTCATTATGAGCTTTATATGGTACAATTACAAACCCCCATCGCTGTGATTGTAATTGTGGTAGTGATTTTAGCATGTTAACCTGAAACCAAAACCACCCCTTAAAGTATTAATTCTGTTGGGAAATCACATCCCAGAAAAACAACGTGACTTCCTGCGGAAGGTCTTTGCTTTCCTGCGTGAGTTTCTGTAAAACAAGTAATAGAAACCCAGAGACAGATATTGGGGTTCAGTCTGAAAACCAGAAAAGCAAAGCAGTCAAGTCATTAGAGAGGTCTTACCTCTACCAAGGCTGGGAGACTGCAAACTCGGCAGATCAGAGCCTCTCTCCTCCCATTTTATATTCCCTCTAGTGCTGAGACTAAAGGCAAGTGACTCCCTAGTACTGGGATTAAACATGTGAGCCACCTCCTCCTGGATTTGTTTCTGCATTGATTTTGTGTAGCCCAGGATGGCCTTGAGCTCACAGACATCATCTGCTCTGTCTCCCAAATCCTGGGGTTAAAAAGAATGGAGTTTCTTGAACTCTTAAGAGAGAGAGCAGGCTGTCCCTGAACGGCAAGGACACTTTCAGCAGTGGAGATTTTAGACTGCACAGAGATGAACTGAAGAAAAGCGGGTTCCAGCCAGGCTGCTGAGGCCCGAACAAGTACCCAGAATCACAGTCATGGGCAAGACACCCATCCCAATCCCCAGGGTCCGCTAGCGAAGAACTCCTCCAGAAAGGCGGTCTTCAGAACGCTTCCGGGGAAGATATTGAAGTTGCAGCAGGTCCTAATGGACCATTTCTTACAGTTGACCAGCCAGCAGGTGCAGAGCCTCTCACCAGAAGACCAGTAAAGCACACAAGCCTCTCCGATGTGGGAAAAGAGGCTATCTACTGTCCCAGGCGGTCAACCTCATATGGTCTGAGGCCGCAAAAGAAACTGAAGCTTAAAGAACCTCTCCCTCCCTCGGACTCTAGATGTGACATCGACCAAGCCGGTTTCCAGGCTGGGTGGTTTTGGAAGCTGTCTCTGTCAGCCATGTCCTGTCCAAACGTGGTACTGGCATCTACGGTCTTTACCGCGCCAACTTCCAGAGCTATGAGGCCTATCAGAGAGACAAATTCCACAAAGATAAAAACCCCCTGGGCTACACCACCTTGGTACCAGTGAGAACAAGCTTTGCTTTGACCCGATAAAAGAAAGGCTGTGTCGGTGTGGCCTGCACCTCAGGGACGCGGGCCTGCACCTCAGGGACGCGGGCCTGCACCTCAGGGACGCGGGCCTGCTGCAGTAACTCCGACCGGCAAGGACAGCCCTTCCTTCAGAAATCGCTCATTATCTTCTCGACCCACTACTGCAGGGCACCTACACCTCTTGCTTCAGAAAATGTGGTGGTTCTCGATGGCCCCTGCTCGGGTTTATGTATCTTTGCTGGCCATGGTTCTGTGTGACGCGGGTGTTGCCTGTCTGATAGCTACACAGTGCTACAGGTTTCTGGGCTTGACTGGCTTGATTTTCTTTTTGGTTTTCTTTCGCTCCCCCTCCTCCACCCGTGGAACGTGTCTTCAGCTGATAAAGGCCGTCTCGTTACTGAACTCTTGTTCATTCTTTTATTCTTGTACACAGTGTGAGAAGCGCACCAACATGCCATCCATCAGAGGATGCACAGATGTCTGGTGCCTTTCTATTGTAGTGTCTTATTTTTCCCCTAGTCTTTTGTAGTAAGCGGAAGAGAAGGAAAAACAATCTCCCTGAGATTTCACAAGATCTCCTCCTGACAGGCCCAAGGATACCTCAAATGCCCCATTCCTGGGCAGGCCTGGTGCTTCCAGAAGCCCCAAGGCTGTAGTCTGCCCCCAGGTGTCAGGAGTTAGGGAGGAGTCCCTTCCTCCCTAAGCCGAGACCTTTGGCTCTGAAGTTAGAAACTAAGATGAGAAAGAAGGTCAAATGAAAAGCAAGGAAAAGCAGAAAGAGGTTAATGTTTCCCAGTGTCCTCTGAGCAAGCTGAAAGGGAGCTGGTCCAGCACGCTTGCTGTTGCGGAGGATGCAGGCACAGCATTGCATGACTCATCTTCCTTCTGTATCTGGATAGAGCAGTGGTCCTCAACTTCCTTAAGGCTGAAACCCTTTAACACAGTTCCTCATGTTGTAGTGACCCCCACCCCAACCCTAAATTTATTTTGTTGCTAAAGAGGTTGTAACCCACAGATTGAGAACCACTGGGACAGCATGTCAGAGCCCACAAGTCGTATGAGATGTAAGAAAAAAAAAAATGACAGCCAAGCCTTCTTTGCTGGAAGAAGCCAGTCATTGCAGGTGGTACATCTGCAAATTGGGCTTGGACAATCCAGGCCTTTGCCTTCTGGGAGACAGAAAAGGGAGAGGAATACACATGTTGTCACTGTCCCTGTGTTTCTGGGGCCCTTACTAGCCCCTGTGTCACTCATGTTTCTTATGTGCTGATTCACTATCTTCAACAGCCTTATAAGGCGGGTCCTAGTGTTATTTTTGACCTACAAGCGAAGAAACTGAGGCATGGAAACAAGTGTACTGCTAGGTCTCGCGATAATTACTCCCAGAACTCCTTGCCTGAGGAACTCTGACAGCCTGGCTTAGAGCCCAGGCTCTTAACCACTGTGCTACACTGCCTCCCACTGGCTGCATAACTGTAATAAACACCTGACTCTAAACGATTCTGTTATCATTGTCCAATAGGACAGTCAGGCAAGCTCTGGATGAAATGCAATGTTTTCTAGAAGCCTCATTAAAAAGTTAAAAAAAAATAAGTGAAGTTAGTTTTCTTTACCGTTGTGTGGAAAATATTCTCATTTCAACATGGAAATCAACATAAAAATCATTACATGTTTTTTACATGTAATGATTTTTACATGATTTTACATGTTTCACGCTTAGACTGTGAGATAACCGTTTAATATTTATAATACAACCTGCTTCGGAAGTCACATTGCCAGTGCCCGATAGCCACGTATGGTTCAGCTACCAGCTTAGAATTAGGTGGTCAAGACCTCAGTGTTAGGTACAGCTGTGACCCAACTTGACAGGCGGTATTACACACAGGAGTGGAGCTAGCCCTCTCCTCTGGCCTAGTTAGCTCTCTCCAGTCTAAGCCCAGAGGAATATCACAGAGAACATGGGAGGTAGGGGCCTGTGCTGTGAAAGCCTGCCTTGGAACATGGGTGAAAATCTCTTCTTGAGACATTCCCAGTAGCCTAGGATGTTAAGTTCTTAAAATGATTCTCTCTCCCAAGCCACGCCTTCTCCTCATTGACTCCCTACTTGAACATCCTCTTGATTCTTTCTAGAAAACTGTGCCCTGCTGTGAACAGGAGCTATATGAACATTTCTCAGCCAAAGATATAGCTGGGTCCATTATTTTCCTAGAGACAGGGCCATGCTTCATTTGCTTGCTACAATACCTCCATCAGCCCTTGATACTACAGGAAGCAGGCCATTCTATTCTGCTTGTTTCTTTGCAATGTACTTCCATGGTTTTCCACCCAGAAAAAGTGTATGAGATTAGGCATCATACTGCTAGGAGGTCATTCAGATTTGGGTCTGAAAAGTCACGTGATTAGTCCTTGGTGTTCAACTCTCCATTATTAACTATCTAAGAGTGACATTTTGGAGGCTTGACTAAGCGGGGTTCACATACTGTTCCCTACATACTGTCGGGTGTGGCCTCTCTTCCTGTGAGGGGATGCAGATATTTAATGATCATGTGATATGGACTTTCTTCCCAGGAAAGCTGAAGAAGGGCTTAATTATAATGCTCCATTAGGAGATTTATCATCTTGCTGGCACATTGCAAGGGTCATCAGTCATCCTACTGGCAATGGAGGAAGGTGCAATATAACTGCAAAACTACATTAATACCATCCATTGAGCCAAAATAAAATTTTGTAAAATCTTCAAGTTGAGAATATCTGATTCCCTACACTTCCCTGCTCATAAGGCTGACTTAGATACGATTAATAATACCTGTGGTATTACCCAAGACCCACTGAAACAATATCTTGAGGAGGGGTCTAGGAGGCTGTGGTTTTGATAAGCAAGACTACCTCAGCATGTTGCTGTCATCAGGGTGATCGAGGGAGCGCTGTGCTTTATTTCACAGATGAGGTCAAGGGACTCAAGGATTGAATCCACACAGCCACTGTACAGCAGATGAGACTTGAAGCTACCCTCTTCTAGTCGAGGAAATCAGAGCATTGCACAAAACAGCTCTGATTATCTTCTGTCTTTACAGGGGGAAGGGGCAAGGATCCTACAGTAAAGGGGAATCTTCTCAGTTCTGGAGGTGGAGCCTTAAACTTTGCACATGCTAAGCCGTGTTCCACGCTCCCAGTCCTCGGTTTGTGAGACACGGTCTCACTGTGGAGCTCACGTTGGCCTTCTACATGTTCTGTATCTGCCTGCTGCGTTCTGGGATTGCGGGCACGAGCAACTGGGTGGGACTAATAATTCTTAATATAATCCTGAGACTGTTCATGATTCAATGAACTCCTTGACAAGACTGTCGCTCTGCTGGATAAAAGTTCTAAAGTCAACCGTTCAATCTAGTCACCTCTCCGTATCTGTAGGAGATTGGGTCCGGAGCCTCCTGTGACAAAGATACTAAAACCTGTGACTACTGAAGGCCTTTCTATTGGCATAGAATTTACGTCTTCCCACATATCTGAAATCATTTCTAGGTTGCTTGCAAAATGTGATGCAGGGTCTGAGATGTAACTAAGCTGGTAGAGTGTTTCCCTGGCACAGATGAAGCTGTGGGTTCAATCCCCAGCACTGTATAAAACTAGGCATAGTATGGCACACCTGTGGTCCCAGTACTGGGGAGGGAAAGGCAGGAGGTTCAGGTGTTCAAAGTCATCCTTGGCTGTAGAGTTTGAGACTAGCCTGGGAAGTAAGAGATGTTAAAAAAAGGAAGGAAGACGGGAGGGAGAGGAAGAAAAAAGGAAGAAAAGAAAGAAGGAAGGAGGGAGGGAGAGAGGGAGAGAGGGAGAGAGGGAGGGAGGGAAAGAAGGAAGAAGGAAAAGGAGAGAGGCAGGAAAGGAAGAAAGAAGGAAGGAAAAAAAGAAAGAAGATTGAAAGCCAATACAATGTGTCTGCTATTGAATATACATTGCACTTACCATTTAGAGAGCAACAACAAGGGGAAAGACAGGGTGTGTCCAATAAAGACATATTTTCAATCCATAGTTTGCTGAATCTGTGCATGCAAAACCAAGGATATGGAAGGCTGGTTATAAATTCATTTTTTAATTGTTTTGAAACTTTTATTCCACTGAGACTAAATACAAACCTCTCTTTAAAACAAGTAGCTCAGTTTTAGGGAAAAAAAAAAAAAGGAAGTCAACAGAACAAGAAGATATCAGTATTTTCCCTCTCTTGTAGAAAATACACGATGTGAAAACCCAGTGAGAAAGGTCTTTCCATCCCGTGAGATGGGGGTGTAGCTTAGAGAGAGGAGAATTGTACAATATGTTCAGAGCTCTGGATTTGGTCTCTGCATTGAAATGAGGGATGAGGTAAACCTTCTTACGGCAAAACACTAATTGCCGCAGCTTCTAAAGATGATTCCATCTGCTCCCACAGACTGCCCCAAGCCTCCAAACATCCCCATGATCATGTTGGGAGTGTCGCTGGCTATCCTGCTCATCGGAGTCGTCCTACTGTGCATTTGGAAGTTGCTGGTATCATTGCACGATCGGAAGGAAGTCGCTAAGTTCGAAGCAGAACGATCAAAGGCCAAGTGGCAAACGGTATGTGAACTCGGGAGACCTGAAAATGATGGGGGGGGGGGACTCGGCCATGCCCTGTAGAAGAGAAGAGGTCAGTTGTCCATGACCACCCTCTGTGTAGCCCCAACAACGTTCACTTCTCTCGTGCTTAGCGAGCAGAAGAGCCCATTGTCTGGTCCAGGTTGTCCTCATGACACCCAATATCTCAGGGTGGTGGGCTTGTAACACCTGGGGAGGCTCATGAAATCTCCTGCTATGGCGGTTTAGGGCTGTTGTGGAGGCAACCTCATTAAATAAAGCCTAGGTTCTAAAGTTAAACTTTTCTGCAAATTGATTATATGCCAGCTAATGGGATAATGTTAGTGGAGACTATGACAGTTCATGCCAACTTCCATGGCAATATTTGTTGCTGATATCATGGGCGACAAAGCAACATTGAGAAGCCTTTTTAAACACCAGGCAATTTTACCCAGATAACATAAAATTTAAGTAGCTACATGAAATAAACTTCTAAACATATGTATTCAATGGTATAATTTAAATGTCTTCTCAGTAGGCAAACAGAAAACAGGACTACGATTTTCAGTGTTGCTTTTTCACGGGAAGAGATAATTACATTTCGAGAGACCCCTGGAAACAATTTCATGGTTTTAATTTCGTCTCTCAATCTCTAATGGTGTGTCTAGCTATCTAAGAGCAATTATCTTACATCACTGATTCCAAAAACAGTGAACACGCTGGAGAAAACACAAGCAAACACAATGTGCCTTTGGGTTCATCTGCCTAAATAAATTGATGGTAACACTATTTTCCCTATATTGCTCTCCTCGGTTCTGAAAGAAAATAGAATTTTCCATTTTTGATAATAAACATTTATATTGGACGGGGTAATTTCAAACTAATCATAATGTACATCTCAGGAAAAAAACTAATAAAAATTTAATCTACCTTATCTTTCGAGTCAAAATGCTTTGGTTATAATGAACACATGTGATCTATGGACCCAGTTTGAGTCCTGACTTGGAAGGGTCCGGATGTAAGATTATATTTTTAAGACAGATACACTCTGGATACTAGAAGGGTAGCAAGGACCGTATGTTTGATTTGATCAGATTTCACAAAGGCCTGGTGACTTACTGAGTGCACAGTCTGTGGTTTTTAGCGAGGAAACTGGTGTGTAGGAGTGAGGAGAAATGAGGAAAGGTGTTGTACTTAAAAGAATTCAGCCAAAAGTTCAGGTCTCCCCAAAGTCTTGGTACAGGTAGAGTTGAGCCCCAATCATTAATTTGTTCTAAGAACAGCCTTGGGTTGAAGCGTCTGGGGATAATGAGGTCGGTATTCTGATTCGGCAAGCAAGCCCTTGGCTATTTGGTGATGCGTGTCTACTAACCAGCATATTTTAATGCTCTCAGACACGGGCGTGAGTGATGACAAATGATTAATATCTTTAGAATAACGTTTTAATTAACAGTTAATTTCCTCCAAAACATGAATTGTTCTCCCTCAGGAAGCTAAACATGACTGAAATTCAAATGCCTAAATTTAGCTGTTTCTTCATCTAAAATGGGACAAAACCACACATTAGACAGATAAAAACATAAATGGAAAATATTATTTCCCTGTTAAATTGAGTTCCTTTGAATAACAAATGTTCGATGTTCCTGACTAGGTGGTGACCAGGTAATAATTGTTCATTTACATGCAAAAGAGGCTCAATTCGATATTCAGCCCTAATTTCACTAACACATCCTCCTCCTGGGACAAATGTATGCTTGGCGCGTACACTTAAAGGTCTTCAATTTAATTCAGTTTTTAATCTAAAACCTATTTCTTCTCAAGGGGTGAACCTAACTAATCCTTAAAAAGCAGGACAGAAAAAAACCAGTGCGGTCACCTGACCCATCGAGCTCCACAGACTCTTAAGGGGACAGAGTTGAAGACACATCTTGGTTCTTGCCCCCTGAAACATTTTGTCAGGACTATAAAGAAAGGTTATCCTTTACTACATTTAAAAAACAAAAAACCTCAGCATTTTTCTTCTGAAAATACAAATGGAAGACATTTAAATTTATCTTTGATTAGACAGTATTTCCCCTGGATAACAAGAGGTCTTGTGACAGAAAAAAAAAAAGTTTCTCCTGCCATTTCTTGCAACCATGGATTGACTCTGTTCTGTCCTGAGCAAATTGGGTCTGCAGGTCGCAGTTAGGCAGTCACTGAGGAAACTGCGAGCCATGATGGAGCCTTCTTGTTACCGCTTTTGCTTAAGCCTCAGAAATGTGCCACCGGCTGTGCAGAATCCAGGCTTAGGCCAGGGCCTCCATGTTCTGAAGAAACTCGGCCTGGACACCTTACACACTTAGAGAGAACCAACCTTGTCTAAACATGGACACTCCCCCACCATAGAGCAGGCCTTAGGCCTAAGTCATGGACATCCCACAAAGGGAGGTCTCTAATGAATATGGCACTGGCCATTTCTGTATCTGCTGACAAAACCCAACCCTAGCATGCTCTCCTGAGCTCTGATCACTGCCTGAGGTCAGTACACACCTCCTTCCCCACCTCAGCAGTACTGTGAACCTTTTCTTCTCTGGCTTCCGTATCTCTCTTACCTTCCTACTAGGGTGGAATCTTAGTCGGTTGACCCTACACAAGGGACCCCCGAACTCTCCCAGACTTAAGTAAATGAAGTAGTTTAAAAAGAAACAAAAACTTCACAAAAGTGAATAGTTAACTATCTACAAAATGACATTATGTCATCCCCTCTAGAGGACTTCAAAACCTATTTTGTGGGGTTACGGAGAGCCTCAGTAGGTAAAGCTTGCAAGAAAGAAGACCTGAGTTCAGATCCCCAACACCCTTGTAAAAGCCAGGCCCAGCAACTCAAATCTGCAGCCCTAGTGCTGGAGGACTTGGAAACGGCCTAGGGCTCACTGGCCAGTCAGTCTAGCCAAAATGGTGAGCTCCACAGCACTGAGAGACTGTCTCAAAGCAGGGCGGGGCAGGGGGTGGAAGAAGACACCGAGCATTGACCTCTTGCCGCCTATACACATGCCACACATAAACAAACATACCTGCATACACATGTATAGCGCATGCACATGCACACATTGCAATTCTACTTCCTGCGGGGAAGTAGGTACATTTTAATATGATTGACAGCTATGGGGCGGGGCCTACAAACAAGTACCTGGTCCTCCAAAGATCTAAGCTGGCCCAGATCACAGCCAATTTATTTTTCCTATTCCCTAACCTCCCCATCTCTCTTCCATCCGGGCTTCAGCCTGCATCCCCACCCGCAGCTCATGTTATCTAACCAAGGTTGAATATCCAACCAAAGACAAATCTCTTCAATTGACTACTTTGTCAACTAATTTCTAGTCCTTAAACTTCACAAAACGTCTTCTGAATTTATTGCAAAAAAGACTCTACACCTACCTGAGACCACATAAGTTTCTCTGAGTCTTTAAGAGCTCTTAATTCTTGTGGCAGCTGGATTAACTAGCCAGGCTGACTTTAGGAGTAGAGACAGTACAGCAACCCGGCTTTTACCCGCCATGGACTCTAGCCACGGAACTACCTCTACTTACCCTCAATACAGAGATGGCATCTGACTCTCTGAAGTCATATGACCAAAGGCAACATGGCACTTGCTCAAAGGTTGGGACACTGGCTCTCAGTAGGACAGAAGCAGCTTCCGGGATGGTTCCCGCTCAGAGGAGGCACGGCCGTGACAAGGCAGGTAAATTCAGGAGATGTGTCCGTTTCCCTCAGTTCTTCGGAGAGCAAATACGATTTTGCTTTGTCAAGTTGTAGATAAAATTCCTTCCCCCAGGGAGTTGTAAGCTAAACAACTTCCTCCTAAATCCCCATGATAAACCAGGCACAGTTTCATCGATATTTATTCTGGAGGACCACTGAGTGTATTGGGCTTCTTCACAGAGTATAGGAGGGGGTGACTCTAAGTGTGTTGGTGTTCCTCACACAAACAGCCCTGGAGATTGCTAGCCTGCCAGTCTAGCCAAATTGGTGAGCTCCAGGCTAAGCAAGAGACTCTGTTTCAAAACATAAGGCAGAGGGCCAGGAAGAATGGCTCTGAGGGTAATGGAGCTTGTGACCAAGCCTGTTGGACTCGGTTTGATTCTCAGGACCTATATGATGGAAAGTGAGAAATGGCTTCCAGGCACCCTCTGACCTCCACAGGTACCCTCTGACCTCCACAGGCATACTGGCACATGAATGCCCCTCTTCTAAGTAATGAAATACAATAAAATTAAAAATAATAATTTTAGAAATATACATACACATGTGCCACACCAAAAAATGAAATGAAGATGAATAAAAGTAAAATTTATCAAAAATTATTTAAATAACTTCCAAGATAGAGCTTGATGCTTCAGTTTGAACTCTAATGCAAGCATTTGAAGATATTAAAGTGGTATAATAACAAAATGTATTTTCTTCTTTTTTTTTTGAACCCCTTTTCCCCCATGTCCTTTAGGGAACCAATCCGCTGTACAGAGGCTCCACCAGTACATTTAAGAATGTGACCTACAAACACAGGGAAAAGCACAAGGCCGGCTTTTCCATAGATGGGTAAACAGACCTACTTCAGCCAGGGAAAGTCAACTTCACTGATGTTAAAGGTTAATGCACTGTTTGATTTGCCTTTCTTTGTTGCTTCCAAAGCAGGTTGACTTAAGATAATACTAGGTCATTTGGAGATCAGTCATTCTCAGATGGAGGTGAGACACTGTTGGCAGGTTCAAAATAATCAGGAGAAGAATATCCTAAGAGAAGAGGTGAATTCAAGATCGCTTGATGAATATGAATCCTGTTGCATTGATGCCTCAAAAAAATCATCACAATGGTTCATGGGGACTTGATTTGCATTTGAAAAGTGTTCAGAATTATAATCTCATTTGCTTCCTGAATCCAGTTACCTACAACCTTTGTCTCCGCAAGGTCACCATGTCCTTATGGTTCTATTCTGTACCCACACTGGCTGCTTTTTCTAACCATGCAGAAAAATCTCCCATTTCCTGGAGGATTTTTTTGTTGGATTGGTTGGTTTTGGGATTGGGTTTTTTGAGACAGGGTCTCTATACAAAGTCCTGGCTGTTCTGGAATTGACCAGGCTGACCTTGAACTCACTCAGGCTGACCTTGAACTCACTAAGATCTGCCTCCTGCGTGCTGGGATTGAAGGTGTGCCACATCATGCTAGGCGATCTTTTTTTTTTTTATATGAGAAATGAGATTCTGGTTTCTCATCCACAGAAAGAATACAGTTCTTCCAGTAATATCCCAAGTGAAAGATTGAAAATTAAATGTTAGCAATTGCCTTAAATTTATACGCTTACAAGTTATTTACACAAGTGTTTTGTTGCACAGATGAGGAAGGAGTAATTTATAAATTATGTTGCTAGTAAGACTGAAGATATGGGTCTAACATGCTCAGCTTTCCTCTTGTCCCCAAGTTCCCCCCACATCCCCCCATATTTCTTAATTATTTTACCCAGTTTCACAGTCTTCAAAACTCCACCCTTGTCATATGAAAGTGTCCATTTAAAAATAACTCTAAGCGGTTAGCATATCAAAAAAAGTTTCAAGACTATAAAAGGAACCTTGGGTAATAGAATAAAAGGTCACATGGCTTTACATCCAGCGTGTCCCTCATGGAGTCTAGGCTTCCCTTAGGACATTGCCATCCCGTCCACACCACCCAGCATTCACAGCCCAGTTTCACGGGTCGGATGCGTCACCCACGGGCTCTAAAAAATAAAAACCACCTACAAAATCTACACCGGCTGTCAGCAATCCGGTAGCAGACTAAAGTGGAAGTCTCTGGAGACTTTCATTTCTTCTGGTTACTGCTGCATTGCAAAGCACTTTGCTCTGGCTGGATCTCCACAGAGACGCTGAGAGCATAGGCGGAAGAGTTGGGGACAGACTCTCCACCTTCCAACTCCAAGCCTTTGCTCTCCCCACTGCCTGAGACTCTTTCGTCAGTAAAATGAAAGAAGGCTTGTGTTAATTGTGGCATAACTACCTTAGTTTGAGAGTGTACTAACAAGAAACAAATAGCACTTAGGTCCCTGGAATGCGGACCACTTGCCGTATTTTTGCGCCATGTGGATAGTCATGTGACTAGATAGTCACGTGAAGGCATTTGCTGGATGAGCAGCTTCTTAGGAGTGGCGGCTTCATGGTCCTCCACTGGATTGTCAACTTAGTCTCAAAGTTCCTTCACTCCGCCCAAATATGTCTGTGAATGTTTTGATTATCTGGAGTCTTTCTTTTATGGATTTTTAAATAACTCAGGTAAATCAGTCAGTTAGGGAGTACACAACTAAACCTTAAAGAAAAAGCTGAATGAATCTCCTTGGATCCCTGAACGATCCAATAATATGGCACTCCCAATAATAAGGCAGTACTGCCACCATTACACGGGGCTGTTTGTGCTAGTGTTGCATTACTGCTGAAATGAGATTTTAGAACATAGAGGTTTCTTTCATGTGTGTATTAGGAAGAATTTGTTCTTTCCCTAAATACCGTTTTGACCCGAGGCAGGACCTTGAAAAGGCCAAAACATTGACAGCAGTGCTTCTGTTCACTGAAGAATTATGTTACATGAAGATGAGATGGTTGTTTTTTAAGTGGTTTTATTGTATTTTGCATTGGCATAAATAAACATAATTTAAACAGTGAACCTTGGTTGGATGATAACGCCTTTTATTTACTTGATATGAAACCCTCTTCTTAACATTTCTGGATCTTTCTGTGACTTACTCTGACATACATTACTGATTTCAGTCAAGGGCCATGGAGAAGAACAGAATATTATCCCACATTGGGAAAAATCAAGTTCTTAAGGATTGGTGTTATGGGCTCAAATATTTCCCTTGAGTACTGTCCCAAGGAACCATGTTAGCCCCTAGAATCTTAGCGTGTGACCATACAAGTACAGATCTAGTCATTAACGAGGCAACTAAGTTTTAGTGGGGTTATAGTGTGGGGCCCTAATCTGACATGACTGATGTCCCTTAAAAGAGGGGAGAGGACAGAGATGCACACAGAAGCACTGTGACACAGGAGAGGACTGTCACCCATAAACCACGGAGGCTTGATGTTTACTCAGGGTGCTTTGAATGTACCTAGAAATGATACATATGAATCAAAGAGCAGCTCCATCTTTAAGTTTTTGAGGAATACCCATATTGATTTCTATTTTGCTCTACAAATGTACATTTCCACCAACGTTTGCTCCCTTTCTCCCAAATCCACACCAGCATTTGCTGTTATTTTTGTTTACAATAACCATTGATGACTATGGTAAGATAAAATCTTGCTGTAGCTTTAATTTGCATCTCCCTGGTACCTAAAGATATTGAAATGTTTTTAATATATTTATTAGTAATTTGTGTTTTTAGAAGTATCTGTTCATCTCATTAGATTATTTATTGGTTTAGTTGATTAGGGTGATAGTGGCGGTGGAGATGGTAGTGTATTAGTGTGCATGCATGTATGCGTGTGTGTGTGTGTGTGTGTGTGTGTGTGTGTGTGTGTGTGAGTGATCAGAGGTCTACACTGGGTACTCTCTTCAGCCAGTCTCCCTCCATCTTACTTTTTGAGACACAGTCCCTGGCTGAACCTGGAGTTTGTCAGTTTGGCTGGACTGGTTGGCCACATAGCTCCTGAGAGTCTTCTGCCACATTCTTCCCTTGCCCCCACCCAGCACTGAGGTTGCAGATGCACCGCCATGTCTGACTGTTACATAGGTGCCGGGGGTCTGAGCTCAGGTCCAGATGCTTACACACTGACACAACTGAGCCATTTTCCCAGCCCTTTGTTGAGTTCTTTTCCTTTTATTTTTGGGTTCTTACATATTCTGGATATTAATTTTGTGTCAGTTGTACAACTATCCAAGATTTTCTCCCATTCCGTGGGATGTCTCATTACTTGATAAATTATTTCCTTTTCTTGTAGTCTCATTTGTCAATTCTTGATGTTATTTCTTGCCCATGACTAGATCTTCAGGTGTTCGGCTGTTTTCCTCTAACCCTGTCAGACTTTCTGCTGACAGGATACATCTTGGATACATTCTGAGTTGATTTTTGAACAGAATGAGAGGTAGATTATGACTTATGCTCATATTTCTTATACATGTGGATCTCAAGTTTTCCCATGACCATTTGTGGAAGACTGTCTTTCCCCCAGCATGTGAGTTTTGTTGCTGTTGTTGTTTGGTTTTGGATTTTTTTTTTTGGCATCTTTGTCAAAAATCAGGTGATTGTATCAGTAGGGGTTAATTCGTGTCCTCTGTTCTGTGTCTTTGATCTTCATGTCAGAAAGTGCCAGAAGGTGCCAGAAAGCCCTAGTTTGTTACTGTGACTCGGTAGTGTAACTTGAAGTTGTGTGGCAATAGCCCCAGAATGTTCTTTTCACTCAGGATTGCTTGTTGTCCCAGAGTCTCTTGTGCTTCCGTGTGAATTCTGAAATTGTTTCTACTGTGTCTGTGGACTGTCATTAGAGTGGACTTAGGAAGATACCTATTTTCCTTACATTGACTCTACCAGTCCGTAAGTGTGAAAAGTCCATCTTCTAGGTTCTCTTCAATCTCTTTCCTCCACGTTTTAAATTCTCACTGTTAGAAGTACTTCGCTTTCTTGGCTAAGTTTATCACAAGGTTTTTGAAGTCATTATAAAAGAAATTGTTTTTTCTGATTTCCTTTGGTAAATAGACACACCAAGTTTATGAATACATGACTACAGAGAATTAAGCTGAAGACAAAATGCTCACAAAATGAGTCAGCTTAATATTGCTCTCTCTCTCTCTCTCTCTCTCTCTCTCTCTCTCTCTCTCTCTCTTCATTTCTTACAAAAGTACACACAAGGGCTAAGTGATAGAGGCACAGACCTTTAATCCCAGCACTCGGGAAGCAGAGGCAGGCGAATCTCTGTGAATTTGGTGCCAGCCTGGTCTACAAGAGCTAGTTCCAGGACAGGCTCCAAGTCTACAGAGAAACCTTGTCTCAAAAAAACAACAACAAAAAAGAGTACATACAAAAGTCATTTATTCTTTCCCCTTTCTCCTTTCAAAGTCTCCCATGTATCTCACTTTATTCTTTTTTGAATTCATGGCCTCATTTTTCTCTATGATGTTACACATGTATGCAGATATGCATACACACACACACACACATATATATATACATATATATATATATATATATAAATACAATCTGCTCTGTATATATAATGATGCTTACACGCATATATTTCCAGGGCTGACCATTTGGTATGGGATATTAAAGGGATATGTTCTTCCCTGAGGAAGGCTATTCCTCCCACTCCAGAATTCCTTAGCTGCCTGCAGTTCTTTGTCTAGAACTACAGGTTTGAGGTCTCATGAGCCTTTCCCCATCCATGTTAACATGTCTGTTGGTGTCATCCTTGTTGTTGTTAAGGAAAACATGTTGAGACTTTATAGATGTAGTTTCTGACATATCCGAGGTTGTGAGACACAATCTCACAGCAAATTCTCTGTTCCTCTGGCTCTTACACTCTTTCTGCCTCCTCTTCTGCAATGATTCCCGAGACTTAGCTGCTTAGAGGCTGGAGTAATCCAAGCACGAACTGCCACAGTCCCCTTGGGAGTAAAAGCCACCTGCAGCAGCAGTTCAGGGTGACATTGCTGCTTGCTGTCCTAGTGGACCCCATAACACAACAAGCCAATGCAGGAGAGTTAGCACCCAATGGAAGCAAGCAGATACCCTACACATAGAGATGCGAAGGAATCATAAGGCACAATGGAGCTGAGACACAGCATCCTACAGCAGCATTTTGTGTTCCTGCTGTGTGTCTCTTTCCCCTGTCCACGCATCTCTTTTCCCCTGGGATAGCGCCTCTAACTAGAGCATTAGCACAGAACTTTGCTTGCTTTGGGCCCTTGCTTTATGGAGAGGCTGAACTAAGATAGCCCGGCAGCACTGGGAGCTATGCAGAACATTAGAACATAAAGCCCTATCATCCGTGTGTGGAGGCACAGCTCAAATTTTTGATCAGGGACCTGTGTAAGAAGACGGTGAGCAAGTCCAAGGGCCCCGGGAGTCAACACTGTCATACTTCAGAAGGAACAAGGTGAACTGTTAAAGGATATAAAGGGGAGCGACTATGTCCTAAAAATGGAACCAACTTATTTGACTGGACTGTTAAAATAAAAACATTGGTTTTTGTTTTTTTTTTTTTTTTTTTTTTTTGGACGTGGAGCTTGAAGTTTCTAAGTTTTGCAATTCTTCCCAGTGCTGTTGCTCAGTGATCAATCTCACTCTCAGGAACACAGTTCAGATCAGTTGCCAGATAAGTTCCTAGAGAACAGCCCACTAAGATTTAAGCACAATGCCCGATCCCTATTCACTATTGCACTTAGTAATTGGCTACCAAAGATTATATTACAGCGTCAAAAAAAGGCTAAATGTTCAGATTTCTGGAATTTAATTTGGTTGGTTTTGGCTTTTTGATTTTTTGAAACAGGGTTTCTCTGTAGCTTTGGAGCCTGTTTTGGAACTAACTAGCTCTTGTAGACCAGGCTGGCCTCAAACTCACAGAGATCTGCTTCCCAAGTGTTGGGCTTAAAAGCGAGCACCACTACCCGGCTTCGTTACTGTTTTAATGCTGGCAACTTTCAGAGATCATTTTGTTATAAAGGACCTAGGTAATAAGGAGATCAGACTTCCAAAAGAAGAATGGAATGCTACTCAAACATGAGCTGTATATCACTAAGCCAAGGCAAAGAGAGGAAAGAAACCACTCTGGAGAAGAGTAGGGAATTTAGGGAAAAGAAAGAAATATCCTAGGCAGGGGTGCTACTGCGAATGAAACATGGGATGTGGCTGGCTACTCATTTCTAATATGCACATCTTTTTAAGACAGTTATTCCTTGAGGGCCCCATCCAGAGGGACTAGTTCTATGGTAAGAGCAGGAAGGCCAGCTATAATGGAGATTTTATCTACAAGATGGCTTTCATTTTCTCTTCAACACCAGAAACATGGTCTGGGCCTGGCCATAGTGGCATATACCTTTAATTCCAACATTCAGGGAGGAAGAGACAGAGGGATCTCTATGAGTTCGAGGCCAGCCTGGTCTTCAGAGTGAGTTTTAGGACAGTCAGACATACGTAGAGAAACCCTATCTCAAAAAAAAAAAAAAACAAATAATAAAATAAAACTTCTGAAACAACACCCCCATAAGTAACATTTCAGACCCGAATAACCTCCCTAAATAACTGAAAGTCCTCTGATTTTCTGTTTTTTCCTCATCTTTCAATTGTGTATTCCTTCTTGAACAATCTTACAGGCAATCCCACTACCAGCTTTATGTAATATTATCAGAGAAAGCTGACCTTCAAAGCTATCTCTTAAATATTGATACAGGCTGATGTTTTATCTCAGTTGTAAAACACTTGCCTTGGGTATGCAAGCTCCAGGGTTCACTCCCCAACAACTCCTCCTCCACAAAATATTGATGATTCATATTTATTCCCTATTATTCTTATAAATCTAAATAAGAAAATATACCTAGAGAGGAGAAACAGGAACTAAAAAGTAGAAAATTTTTTGTTAGCATTCATTATTCGACAACAGACTCAAACCAACACAACCCAAAAGCAAGAACATATGAGGCTTCACCATGGCCATGACTCCCTTACGAAGGAGGTTGGGCTGAGAAGGCCTGACTCTAAGTGAGTGACTGTATGTAGCTACTACTGAAGGGTGTTAGTAGTTGTGTGGATCCACACATTGGACCAACACATTGATTCAAATCAACACATTGATTTGCGTTGCCGACTACAGGGGGGCTGGATGCTGCCCTCTGTGCTGGTAACCTGCCATGCAAAATCTCTCTGCACGGAGAAAAGGCTGGGGAACATATCTTCTCTTCTTTCCCACTCGGTTGCATAGTCAGCAAGGAAGAAACTGTAACTCAGAAGTCTTCCATCCCACGAGCTTTCCCATAGCTATGTTCTCAGGTGACCTGGCAACCAAAGACACAGATCTGGACACTTCATGTTCTTTTGATGTCATTGATAACTACGAGATTTAACAACCCCCATAGAGGATCTTGTTGCCCTTGAAATGTGATCTGACCTTTGTAGTTTCCAAAAATGAGTTCTGGGAAGGGATTTACTACTCAGATAAAATCTGTTGGGTTAAGTCTAAAATGTATTGACATTTGTGGTTTGAATACCAGTTGATTGCATTCCAGGTCAATAGCTGCAGGTACTGCTGTAAAATGCCATTGGTCGTCAACAACTGACCAGTTGAAAAGTCATGTCCATTTCTTTCATCCAGTTGGCTTCACTCTGTCAATATAATGAAGTGTATAGACAGACACACACATGCATTTCTTTCTTATTTTAGTAGGTTATCTTATCAGCATTAAATAGCTTGTGTGGTTAATAAAATTGGAGAACAGCTATTGTTCTAAGTACATTAATTATTATATGCTAACTCACTGAGAGCTTGCGTGAACTCTGTAGAGTGGTGTTATCTCTCTTTTTTTAATTAATTAATTAATTTGTTTGTTTGTTTATAAAAATTTCCACTTCCTCCCTTCCTCCCAATACCCTCCCATTCCCCCCACTCCCTCTCCTCCCCCCGCAGTTCCCCTTCCTCCTCCTTCTCCAGTCCAAAGAGCAGTCAGGGTTTCCTGCCCTGTGGGAAGTTCAAGTTCCTTCCCCTTCCCTCCAGGTCTAAGAAGGTGAGCATCCAAACAGACTAGGATCCCAAACAGCCAGTACATGCAGACGAAACAAGACCAAGTGCCATTGTCAATGGCTTCTCAGTCAGCCCCCATGTCAGCCACATTCAGAGAATCCGGTTTGATCACATGCTCGTTCAGTCCCAGTCCAGCTGGCCTTGGTGAGCTCTCATTCGATCAGTCCCCTTGTATTAGTGGGTGACCGCACCCCTCGCAGTCCTGATTTCCTTTTTCATGTTCTCCCTCCTTCTGCTCCTCATTTGGACCTTGGGGGGCTCAGTCCAGTGCTTCATTGTGGGTCTCCGTCTCTATCGCCATCCATCGTCGGATGAAGGTTCCCTCTGGTCCTGCCTATCTTGCTCACGTTTTCCCTCCTTCTGCTTCTCATTTTGGATCTAGGGAGTTAAGTCCAGTGTTCCAATGTGTGTCTCTGTCTCCATCTCCATCCATCGCCAGATGAAGGTTCTCTCTGGATAGAACTCCTCAGCACCTGTTATCTCTCATTTTAAATATGGAAACGGAGGCATCCAGCAAGGGTGGATGAAATGTCCAAGGTAAAGAAGTCTGTCACTCAATAAACTGGTAAGGACAGATTTTAATCAGCAGTACACTGCTGCAGCAGAGAAGATTCCAGACCAAACTCAACCCCCTTCAATATGTCTTGAGACAACTGAGCATATTAAGTGGAGATTTGGGCATAGGAACAGTACTTGAGCTCTTAGTAGTTACGGAAGTAGACAAGAACCCAATGGGAAGAGTTGGTATGTGGGAAACATGGGGTTTATTGGCATACACTGAAGATAGTCTCTTGTCTGCTCACAGAGACAAGGCGGGGGCCCTATCTCTGTGTTTTGTCTGAAGAAATAATAAAATATTTCGGTTGTCTTGAGAAATCCATAGCAGGCACTCTACCAAGAGCTGGAGATGTGTGCAAAGGATATGGCTTTGAGTTATTCAAAGCTGATTTAGTGTATCAGTAATGTCTCTATAGGCGGATATTGAGGCCTAAGTGAGAAGAACCTCAGTGGAACCTGGCTAGACTGTAAGAGTCTTCGCTGGAGGTAAGAATTTGATATCTAGAATACATACTTTTCAACATTGTGCCTTCTGAATCATACATTCTAGGTCATAGTATTGATGTATTGATAATCTGCTGTCCCTGGTATTGTGGAAATGTGATGAATCATAGCATTTTTAACTATCTCTGAAAGGATAGTTTTTTCCTCTGCTCCTGGGATGCAGAAGCTTAGAAAGTTAATGGGGTTTCCCAGAGTTATTGAGTTTGTAAGTGACAAAGTGCATAGGCCTGGCTGCAGAGTCCTCTTCAGCCCCATGTCGTTCCAACATCTCTGAAGGCCACACACACACACACACACATACACACACATATGCACACACGTGCATGCACATGTACACACATACACTCACATACCCATACACATGCACACACTCAGACCCCTTGCTCTGCCCCTTCCATGTATGAGGAAGGTGTTACCTTAAGCTGCTCTGTGGGCCCTGTCTCAGGTAACTCTTCCAGGTGCAGTAACAGATTTACAGTGCTCTATGTAGGCCTAACCGTAAGATTACAATGAACCCAACTATGAAATAAAGGCCTTTCAGGGAATTGTTCTCTAGTCAACCATGTTAAGGAAATGTGGTGGGAAGTGTCCTGCCCAGCTCTCACACTATAATCCTGCTTTCCATGTATACCCTGTACAACCTGTACTCATAGGTGAAGCAGAATATGTCCAAAATCAAGCAGGTTCTCATAAACACATCTACACGCTGAAGGAACACAGGGATTACAAGAAGCTCTTGGTTGACCAGACCGAGCCATGAAGAATTAAGACTAAGAAAGCATGCGAGCCCATGAGGAATCCTCCAGGCCAAGAGACAAGAGAGCATCAAGACTTTGCCCAAGTCAGAAGGGTCAAGAAATGAAGTTCCCTCCTTGTGTCTGTACACAGTGCCCTCAATGACAAATCATGTGAATTGGCCATTAAAATAAGACAAGACTTTGAAGGGGAGAGAGAGGTCTCAGGAGATGGGGAGTCTGGAAAGATGGCTCAGTGGGTAAAACATGTGCCATACAAACATAAGAATCAGAGTTCAAGGCTAGGTGGGGGTACAGGTCATCTGTAATCCCAGCACTCTAGAAGTAGAGCCAAGGGCTCCCCAGAACAAGCTGGCTAACCAGAAACACCAGATCAATGAGACATTCTGCTTAGTATACAAGATGAAGAGCAACCCAGGAGGATACCTGATGTCAGCTTCAGGCCTCCACATGCACATATATGTGCCCATACATGTCAACACACATGCACATACACCACACACACGTATACCTAGAATTAAATAAAAAATAAAAGATTGTTTAAGTCCATATTGTGTAAAACTCATGAATTCAGGTATAATCACCTTCATGAAATGTCTTACAAGATTTTTGAAGCATTCTAATACTACCAATAAACTTAATAGTTACCTCATCATTTCTATGATTAATAAATATTTTCTTATTAAAATTTTTTCACATCTCTTGTTTGTTCATTTTCTTCTGTAACAAATGGCTAGCATATACTGTCTTCCCAAAGATTGTTATTGGCTTTATAAACTTTACAGTAGGATAATAAAAGTTTAAATTAAGTAGGTGGTTAAATGTATTTTTTGCTTACTCTCAGTATATTAAATATCCATTTCATCAATTCAAGAAGTGTGTCATATTTTAGAACCTTTTTATGAAGAAGATAGGATTTGAGAGAACAGATATAAACAGCAAAAGATTGGAAACATTGAGCATAATAAAAGATATGAACTTGTTATCAAGACAAAAAAGAAAATATACAATGTTTTTCTCTGCAGCTTCCTTGATCTTGGTCACACTGTATTCAGTCACTGTTTGATATAATCAAATCTAATATTCATTTAAGAGATAACCAACTCATACTTTAATAAAAGTCTATGATTCATTCAAAACTTGCAGTGGTCTCCATTACTGAACAACACAAGAAAAGCACACATATAATTTTTATGCTGTGGTCGTAAGGCAACTTCCTTACCATACAGAGGGTCCTTTAATATCCTAGGCCTAAAAGGAGCTGGCAACTGGCTGTGAATGTTGAATTGTGTCTTAGCGTCACATACTGAGAGGGTTACAAAGGAAAAATAGCAATGTTATGGATACCTGGCTCTATGGTCTCTCTCCAGCAACTCCTAGCGTTGCCATGAGAAGTACATGGCATATTAAAGTTTTTGGCATAATAGACTCAAAGTGTTAGCTGCATCCATTATCTGAGTGCATCCTGATTTAAAAAGGGCAGAAACCTAAGGTTGGGGGATTGGGCAAAAGAGGAAGAAGGGGGTAAAACAAAAGACAGATATCAGGGAAAGAATGTGAAGATGGTGAGACAGCACTGCCTTGGAAGGTTTTGAATACTGTGAGAGGCTTCAACCCTTCTAGGCATCATAATAGTGGACGCTGACCACACAATTCAGGATGAATGTTTAAAATACCTCATTCAAACCCACTGGCTACTGATGCTTAGAAAGGTTAGGGACGTCAAAGGCGGATATATAGGGTATGAAGAGAGACAAAGGAAAAACAATTTACAGCGATGTTTCTCAACTTAGCGTTTGTAGACCCTTAGAGGTCTTAGCTCAGAGCCAACAGCAATTGCACAACCATGTATCTTACTCAGCCCTTTCCCTGATTAGTGTTTCCAGAGGGACAGCCCACAAGACAAATCACAATCACGGCTCTTCTGAGAAATGGGATGGTGCTCAGAAAATTGTGAGGGGCCCAATAAAGCTATGTAGGACATGAGGACCCATGGACAAAATTATGCCGATGAAAATCACACCACCACCGCTATTTATGAAAATAAAGAACACAAGGGACAGAGTTTAGACTTTTTTTAAAAAAGAAATACAAGCATGAGAGTCAGGACCAGTTCAGATTTGGGTGTAACCCTTCTAGAAAGTAATCACTTTTACTGACAAACAGCAACTCACCTGAACGGAATGTACAAGTCAAAACACAGAAAGATTTAGCAAAAAGAAATGCATAGGCATTCACTGGCTCACACAGGCGAGTCACACAGCCCTACAGGGGATTCAGTTAAAGACCAAGGAGCAGGGGAATCCCAGAAGGTGGGGCATTTCTAGCACACCGACAGACTGGTATGACTTAAATAACACAGCCAAGCTTGCGTCTTAATTTCAGCACAGCAGACCATGATCCAAGCCACAGAATGGAGACACATCAACCTTAGGTTTGGAAATAAAATTTCTCAGAAAGTAAAAAGCCAACTGAAATGCAGGTGGAAATGCAGGTAGTGACTGAAAAGATTTGGGAATCCACAAACAGCAGGGAGACAGCTTAGATAGGGCCCTGATAGAATATTCAAGACCAGTGATGTCCTTTTTGGCCGTCTAGGCTGAGATGAGGGGATCAATGGTGAACCGGTGGTCTTCATGGGGTCTAGGAAAGGGGATGAAGATGAAAGCAAGACGTGAACTAAAATTTTATACAGGAATGAAGAATGTGTTGGTTATACAAAGATTAATGAAGAAATTTTTGCCATATTGGCAAGAAGCATTTGAATGGCTCACCGATGCAGAAGCAGTATTTGATAAAAACGCAATAACCATTCCCCCAAAAATCTCTCAGCCAGCTAGAAATAGTGTGGGGGGTGGGTCTAGGGATCTCCCTAAGCCGATAGAGATCTACTACTAAAAGCATCTAATTAAGTTATTGGTTAAAGGCCAGGTGCCTGTGTTAGGTCATGAAC
The DNA here is from genome assembly GCF_982192425.1 of Myodes glareolus. NCBI lineage: Eukaryota > Metazoa > Chordata > Mammalia > Rodentia > Cricetidae > Myodes > Myodes glareolus. The sequence goes on along the minus strand of NC_142046.1, from coordinate 42,490,419 downwards.
GGAACAATGAATATCGATGTTTAAAACTCTCATGCAGCATAGGTTCTGTACTAAAGGTTCTAACCAATGTGATTGGGCTGAGGATTCGAAGGAATCTGTTAAAATGCAACGAGAAAAAAAAAGAGAGAGAGAATTGATTTAGCAAGATGATATAAGATTTATATATATATATATATGTATATATATATACATATATATATATATAAATCAATTGTGTTTCTATGTACTGGAGACAAATAATTGAAAACTGAAAATTTGAGAACAAAGCTATTCACAATAGCATCAATAAAGAAGTCTCTAAATAGACCTGATGAAAGATATAAAAAGAAGTGGATATTAAAATGCCAAGGAATGACATAAAAACAAGCCATTTGCCCTGACAGCCCCGCACTCAGCAGAGGAAGGCAGATCACAAGTTGGGGGCCAACCTTGGCTACATTGTGAGAGCCTTTCTCAACATACACACACACACACACACACACACACACACACACACACACACACACACGAAAACCAAACTAACAACAAAAACTTACAAAAGAACTACCCTCACACACAGCTTCATTTCCATCTTCTTAGCCCACTGAGTTCCAGCTTGTATTTTCCATACATACTGCTCATTGTTGAAAACTTAAACATTATTCATATAGATATATATTCAACAAAAGATATGATATAGACAAAATGGGCATGGAGAAAAGTAAAATATTTTCTTAAAATCTGTCTTCTTTCTGTCCCATATCAGATGGCTCCTGACATGAGACAGAAATTCTGAATTTTTTTTAACAACATGCTTGGATTTGGAGGAGGATAGAGCCATCATCCAACTCCAAATCCAACTCTGATTTTTAACTAGAGATGTATATATGTGTAGAAAATCAAATTTTACCATGCAGATTATACTGCATCATAAGTCAGTTTTCTCTTTGCTTGTTGATTCTTTCTGGATAGCTATGCTTTCATCCTTAGGCATTTAGATGTCCATGGTCTCTCGACTCTTTGGAGATTAGTATTTTCCTGCAAAGACAAGAACAGAATCCTGCCCCAACACTTATGACAGGTTTTCTTACCACCTGTATGATTTGACACCTCTGTGGATGAGCTGTCATTTCTCTTTCTCAAGAGGTTTCTCTTTTTCAAACCAAAACTTTATTAATTTTGATGGTATCCACAGCTTTTCTTCTCCTGCGGAAACAAGAGTGAAACCCCTTCCCCAACATAGCACATCTCCTGATTTCCATTAGGAGATCAGCACATGCTTGAAATACATCAGCTGATTTAATTCAGAAGTTTTTTCTATTATCCAATGTCTCTCTGCTGCTGTTGTTCCTTTCTCATTAGCATTAAGAAAATTCAAGGTTAATAAAGCATTATGCAATCTATTTCTATGGGTATTTTCCATCCCTTTCTGCTTGTTTAGCATATCCTTTATAGTTTGATTTGATCTTTCTATAACTGCCTGACCTGTAGGATTGTTTGATATACCTGTAATATGCTTTATATTATATTATATTATAATAAGCCAAAAAAACTGTTCCATTTTCTTAGACACACATACTGGACCATTGTCTGTCTTCATTTGTGCAGGTATACCCATGATGGCCATAACTTCTAATAAATGCATGATTACTGAATCAGCCTTTTCTGAGCTTAAGGCAGTTGCTCATTGAAAATCTGAATAAGTGTCAACGGTGTGATGTACAAATTTTAATTTTCCAAATTCTCTAAAGTGTAACACATCCATCTGCCAGATTTCATTCCTTTGAGTGCCCTTTTGGTTAGTCCCTGCAGGTAATGGTATTAGGTTATACAAAGAGCAAGTAGGACATCTCTTTATTATATCCTTAGGTTGTTGCCATGTAGTAGAAAACTCTTTCTTTAAACCTCTGCCGTTGACATGATGTTTCTTATGAAATTCTGAGGACTTCAACACACTTCCAATCAATAATTGGTCAATTTCTGCATTACCTTGAGCTAGAGGACTTGGCAGACCTGTATGGGATCTGATGTGTATTATGTATATGGGACAAAGCCTATTCCTGATTATATCTTGAACTTGTATGAATAATAAAGTCAATTCTGTGTCATCTGGTATAAATGCAGTGGTTTCAATATGCAAGAAAACTCTTTCTGCATATTGTGAATCAATAACTATATTGAGAGTTCTTTAAAATCCCTTAGTACCATGTGAATAGCATATAATTCTGCCTTTTGGACAGAATTATAAGGGCTGTGTTCCACCTTACTTAATTCTTCTGATTTGTTACCTGCCTTTCCTGATTTATTTGCATCAGTAAAAAAAAATGTGTGGGTTCCAGTTGTTGGTGTGTCACTTACAATTCGGGGAAGAATCCAAGTAGTTCTCTTTATAAGGTTAAGTCTATCACTTTTGGGATAATTGATATTAATTTCTCCTAAAAATTAGCACAAGGTCTTTTCCATGGTTCATTGTTATCTTGTAATTTTTTTAATTTCATCAGTAGTAAAGGGCACTCTAATCTCTGCTAGGTCTATTCCTGCTGGTTGACAGAGTTTCAGTTTTCTTTTTATAATTAATTCAGAGACTTTTTCTACATAAGTTTTTAATTTTTTACTTGGTTTATGTGGTAAAAAAGATCCATTCTAAGATAATATCTTCCCTTTGCATTAAACTTCCTGTAGCAGAAGTTCTAGAAGGCAATATGACTATATGACTAGAATACAATTAAGATTTGGATTCACTCTATCTACATGTGCCTTCTGTAATTTCTCTTCAATAACCATCATTTATTTTTCTGTTGCAGCTGTTAATTCCCTGGGACTATTTAAGTCTTTGTCACTATCTAAGGTTATGTTTCAATGAACTATTAGATCAGGTGTTATCCCAACAGCTGATCATAGACTGGGAATGTCTCCTAACAACCTTTGAAAGTCATTAGGAGTCCTCAATCAGTCTCTCCTAACTTGTGCCTTTTATGTTCTAATTTTCTGTAAAGCTATTTTGTAACCTAGGTAATTGACATAATCTTCTCTTTGTATTTTTTTCCAGGAGAAATTTGTAATCCCTATTTAGGCAAAACTTTATTTGCTTCTTCAGATATTCTTTCCAAAGTACCTGCTTTTGAGTCAGATAACAAAATGTCGTTCATGTAATAGTAAATTATAGACTTAGGAATTTGCTTACATTTTATTTCCAATGGTTGACTTATAAAGGCAACACAGGGTGACACTATTGAGCATTCCCTGTGGGAGGACAGTCTGTTGATATATCCTAATAGGCTGAGAATTATTATAAGTAGGCATTGTGAAAGCAATTTTTTCCCTATCATTTTCTTGTAAAGGTATAGTGAAGAACCAATCCTTTAAATCAATTACTATAAGAGGCCATCCTTTTGGTAATAGAGAAGGCAGAGGAATTCCATATTGTAGAGGACCCCTAGGTTGGGTAACCTTGTTGACAACTTTTAGCTCTATCACCATTCTCCATTTTCCAGATTTCTCTTTAACAACAAATACAGGAGAATTCCAAGGGCTGGTTGATTCTTCAATATGGTGAGCATCTAGTTGTGCCTGTACCAGCTGTTCTAAAGCCTGCAGTTTGTTTTCCATTAAAGGTCATTGTTTAACCCATTTTGGTTTCTCAGTTAACCATTTTAAAGGCAAGGCCATTAGTATCTCTGAAGGCTTGCTAGTTGCTTTGTGTTCTTTGTTTATAATATCTTATAATATCCTTCCCAGAAACATGAGTTTTGGAGACTGCAGGAATGTTAACTTGGGTATTCCATTGCTGCAATAAGTCACGGCTCCATAAATGGTCTGCAATATTAGCTACATATGGGTTCAGCTTTCCATTCTGATTTTCTGGCCCTATGCATTCATCCCACCTCATGCTTTGTTTTACTTGAGATAGGGTCCCAATTCCTAGGAATTAAATATCTGCCACTTGAAGAGGCCAATCTGGATGCCATTCTAGAGTAATGATAGTGTCTAGCAATCCCACAATTACAATGTCATTTATATGCACTCTTAGCTTTGATCTTTGATCATTTATAGAAGTCTGCCAAAATATACATTTCCTATTTCCTACTGAAGTTTTTGACTCATCCTCCAGGTCTATTCCATCATATGTAACAGTATTTTATTTTTACAGTAGGCACTGGATTAATTTTCCTGGTGAGACATGTTCTCCACAGTGACTGGGAATGACTGGACCTTGTTTGACATTGGGGCCTGCGAGAGGTCCCCCAAGGAGTTTCCCAGTGGTATCAATTGCCTTTGTCTGTCTCTTGTTGACCTACATTCATTAGTTCAATGTCGGCCTTTGCCACACCTTCAACATATACCAGAAGTTTGAGTTCCTCTATTCTTGCCATTCCCAGAGGAGATACTGTCTATAGGAATTCCTTGTCTACAGTGCTTTCTTAGATGTCCACAATTAAAACATTTGGCATTTTGGTGTCTCCTCATACCATTGGAAATCTCTTCTACCTAATCTTCAGTACTATAGTCAAATGTTTCAACACTCATTGTATGCAAGATCCATTCATCTATGGGTATTGAGCTAAACTTTAAAGGCCCAAGGCTCTTCTTACATTCTAAGTTGGCATTTTCAAAAGACAAGGATTCAATTAGTACATGTCTAGCTTCAGGGTCTGTCACTCCTAATTGTACAGCCTTAGTTAATCTTTGTAAGAAGTCAATAAAGGGTTCTCTCTGGCCCTGTTTAACCCTAATGTATGACTCATACCTCTTTCCCAGTTCCTGAATCCTGTCCCAAGCATTTAAAGCTGTTGTGCTACATAGGGACAAGATGCATTTGTCACAGCAAGCCTGTTCCTGATGATCAGAGTAATGACCCTCACCAAGAATTTGATCTTGGGAAGGCTCAACGTTTTGCTTTCTCCCATTACTCTAAAAATGTTCGTTTCTTCACTCCAATAACACTTCCAAAGCAGCTGAGGTCCATTTTCTAGGCCCGCTGAGTTTAATTGAAGCCAATCATGTGGGGTAGCCTTAGTGCTTGAAGCCAACGTTTTCACCATCTCCTGACAAATGGTGAATGGAGCCCATAGGAAATTATTGTTTGTTTTGTTTTTTTATATCGCTCATATGTATTGATTCCCATGCATAATCTTTGACTACCTTAGGGTACTTTGTGCCAGATTGTCTTTCTGAAGAAATTATCAGATATGCAATTGAAAGTCTGTGTAAGTCATCCTGGGGTCTGGCATATACTGATGAGGCTAAATCCTGTCCTTGTACCTTCTGTCCTTACTCAACAATTTCAATAAATTCTTCAATCTTTTCAAATATTTTTACTACTGCTTTCTTTAAAGTCTGAATCTCCTGTCCAGTGTTCTGTTCTGATGTCCTCACTAAGGATTCCAAGGTATAAAATTTGTCCAGTAAAGATAATGTCTCATCCTTGGACATATCATAACTTTTCAACAGATTCCAATAGTTAAGTTCAACAGCACAAATTCTTTCAGATAATTTTTACAAATTGATGCTATCTCTGTCTGTAGCATTGAACCATTTTTTAGTGAGATAATATTGAAAACAAAGCTAATTCCTAAAATCAAATAAAGGGATGTAGAAGGAAAATTGCATAAGCTTTGCAGAATACCTTCCACAGTATAAGCAAAATAATTATTGAACTCCTGGATGTTATCCGTCATTTTCTGTAGTTTTTCAGACCTTACCTGTCATGAGGCAATTATAATGAATTGAAGTAGGTGTAATAGTCATTATTGGCCAGCAGGTGTTGCAGTTGCAGTCACATGGCCAAGAGATGCTAGCAACAGTAGCTAGCATGTGTTGCTTACTTAGGTACTGAAAACTATGCTTTGCTTAACAAATTAAGAGCAGTTATTAAGGCCATCAAAAGATTCCAAGAGCTGGGGCCCAGGATAAAGAGAAAACCCAAAGTTTTCCATCGGTGCAAGTTGTGGACTGTGTGCACTGCAGGAATTGCAGGCAGCAGTGTGTGGGCTGGCATGCAACACACAGAGAGGCAGCATTGTGGGTGGCAAGCTGGGGAGCTGTAAGCAGCAGCCTTTGTGAGCTGCAGGCAAGAGAGTCAGTGCCCAATGCGCCACATAGCTGGTGGACCAACCCCAAAAAGTGTGGACTAGTCCTCACATTCAGGCATCAGATGATGGCAGAAGATACAAAATAATGTATACCACACTAGTTCAGAATTGTATAATAAAGGGTTATTTATTTAGGGGAGACTCACAGATCACTGTCCTAGATCACAGTCCTCTGCATGAATGGGAAACAGGAACAGAGTCTAGAAGCCGGGAAAGAGAGCTGGAAGCAAGAGAGCAAGTGCATACTTTACAGTTACTTTTATAGTATAAGAGATCACGCCCAAGCGGGCTCATATCTTAAAGGCTATTGGCTGAAAGAGCTCACTTCTAATAAAATACAAAGGCAGTTAACTTGAAGAAGGATGTTCTGTACAGAATACTTAGAGGGTCATGTGAAGAATGGAACTCTGCAACATATCCAAATCTCAGCTCTGAATGGACCACAAACCTAACAGTAAATCTAAAAATACAAAACAGTTTGAAGAAACCATGGGCAAAAATCTTTGCATCCTTGGGCTAAAGATTCCTTAGATTCAAAAGTATGAATGATAAAAGAAGCAATGCATAAGCCATACTTTACCAAAAAAATCATAAAAAAAGCATTTGTACTTTCAAAAAGATAATATAAAGAGAAAAGAATATAAGCTACAGACTGTGGGAAATATTTTTAAATTATATATCAAGTAAAGAGCTTAGATCCAGAATAAATAATAAACAATAAATTCTCTCAGACCTCAGTGAAAGGACTCAATGGGAGAAAGGGGGTTTGAACAGATAAATACTCTGCCAAAGAAGATATGCAGAAAAGAAGTCATTAGTCAGTAAAGAATTGCACATGTAGACCACAGGGAATATCATTATGCTCCTAGCCAAATGGTTGAAATTGAGAACACTAGCCATACTAAGTGTTGGCCTAAATATTAATTTCTTACAATTAATAAGAACACAACACAGCATAACAAAAGGCTTAGACAACAGCATTGAAGTGTCTCACAATTCTGGAAGGCAGAAATGTAAGGATGGGGTTGTCTCAGGAAAGTTCTCCTGAGAGCTCCGGGTGGGGCCGGTTCTGAGCACCACCTAGCTTCTTTGTGGGTTTTGTGGGTGGTTGTTGATTTCTCTTGACTTACAGTTACATCACTCTAATCTGTGCCTTCATGTAAACTAGATGTCCCCTTTCTGTGTGTCTATCTATGTCCAATTCCCTCCCTGTATGTGTGTGTGGAGGAGAAGGTGGTGTGTGTGTGTGTGTGTGTGTGTGTGTGTGTGTGTGTGCATGTGTGTGTGTAGTGTACTTGTATGTAGTATATGGTGTGTTTGGTGATTGTGTGAGTGTGTCTGTGTTTCGTGGAGGGGTGTATGTGATGTAAGCATGGAATGTATGGTGTATGTGTGGTGTGTGTATAGCGTGTGATGTGTATGGTGAGTAAATGTTGGATGTGTGTGTATGTGAGTGTGTGTGATATATGGTGTGTGTGTGGTATGTATGATGTGTGTATATGTGGTATGGGGTGTATGGTATATGGTGTGTGTGTGTAGATATATGGTGTGTGCATGTATGGTATGTGGTGTGTGGTATATTGTGTGTGTGTGTGGTATGTATGGTGTGTGCATGTGTGGGTGTGTGGTATGTATGGTATGCGATGTGTGTATGTGAGTGTGTCATTTTGTGTTACGTGTGGTGTGTATATGGCGTGTGATGTGTGTATGATGTGTGTATGTGGAGTATGAGTGTGTGTGTGCTAGGTGTCTGCCTCAAGCATTTTTCATCTGTTTTTGAGTTGGGTCTCTCACTGAACCTGGAGTCCCAGGGATCTTGGGTGCAACAGATGCATGGCATACAGTCTGGCTTTATGTGGATATTGGGGATTGAACTCAGATCCTCGTGTTTGCATAGCAAGCCCTTGGTTCACTGCACTACCTCAGCAGTCTCCCAACTTGCCATTTTTCTAGGCTATCATCTTGTTGGATTATGGATCATTGAGTGACTTCACTGTAACTTGATAATACTTCATATTTTCTTTTCAAGACAGGGTTTCGCTGTGCACTTGTTCTGTCACTCACTGTGTACACCAGGCTGGCCTCAAACTCACAGAGATCCACCTGCTTCTGCCTCCCGAGTGCTGGGATTAAACGCGCGCGCCACCACCCCCCTGGAATACTTCGTATTTCTAAAGTTGCATTAACAGGTTCTCAGTGCTAGGACTTCAACATCTTTTGGAGGCACTCAGCTCAATCTGAAGAAGTAGACGGGAGAAGGGGCTGGAATTCCCATTCACCATTGGCAGGAATGTAAAATGATACTACGCCGGAAGATGATTTAGCAGTTTCTTAAAATGTTAAATGTCAAAGTACATGATCCTGTCCTGCTAACCCCAAACAGTTTTCCCCAGAAGGATTTATACAAGACTGTTCATAGCAGCTGTGTTTGTAATCACCCAAAACTAAGCAGCAGTCCAAATGTCCATTAGCAGAGGAATTCATAAACAAAATGTAGTATACGCAGACTTGATTAACTAATCTACTTTTTGTGTTCACCCTCTGAACATACTTCTAGGCAGAGGTTCTCAACCTTCCTAATACAGTTCCTTTAATTTAATACAGTTCCTCATGGTGTGGTGACCCCTAACCATAGATTATTTTCATTGCTACTTCCTAACTGTAATTTTGCTACTTCTATGAATCATAATGTAAATATTTGTGTTTTTCCATGGTCGTAGGGGACCCCTGATGTGGGATTCCTCTCTGTGTGCTGTGAATACCACTGGTTAATTAAGAAACGGTCTTAGGCCTGTGAAGCACAGAATAGAGGTAGGTAGGAAAAACTAAACAGAATGCTGGGAGAAAAAAGGCAGAGTCAAGAGAAGCCATGTAGCCCCCACTGGAGACAGATGCTAGAACTTTACCCAGTAAGCCACAGCCTTGTGGTGATACACAGATTAATGGAGATGAGTTCATATAAGAGTTAGCCAGATATATGCTTAAACTATTGGCCAACCAGTATTACAAATAATATGGTTTCTGTATGGTTATTTCAGGACCAAACAGTATTGCAAATATTATGGTTTCTGTGTGATTATTTCGGGGCTGAGCAGCCAGAAATAAACAAGCAAGCCCCTACTACAGACCCCATGAAAGGGGCATTTGACCCCAAAGGAGTCACAACTTACATGTTGAGAACCGCTGCTCTTAAGTATTGAGCCTAGACTCTTGCATATTCTAGGCATTTGCTCTCACTGACCTATATGCCCAACCCTTATTAAATTTTTCATTTTATGAGGTAGGCTTCACTAGGCAATCATACTGACCTGGAACTCTCTGTAGCCCAGACAGACCTTGAACCTGGGATCCTCCTATCTCAAAGTCCCACGTAGGCAGGATCATAGGCTTACACCATCCAGCTAAGAACAAATTATTGACATAATAGCATGACCACCTCTCAAAATACCCAGACAAAAAGGGCATGTGCTACATAAATGTATTCACATAAAATTCTAGAAACAATTTATACTGACAAAATTGCTTGATAATTGGCTGAAGTCCACTGTGGTGGGCAGGAGTGTGGAAAAAAAAAGCTTACCAGAAAAGCTGGCAGAGATGGTAAACATGCTACTGTCTTGGTGGTGCTAATGATTTCATGGATATAAATGCATGTCACAAGTTTGTAAAACAAGAATTTATTGTTTAAATGAGAATGCATGGTTTAAATATATAGGTTATTACTGTGTCGTCGATAATGCTACAACAAAGGGCTCGTGTCATTTTAAATTCCACTAAAAAGAAGTTCATTTTTTTTAACTTAATAGGTCAGTCTTTCTTGCAAAAACTGAGATTGCTGCCTCTATATCAGCAAACTGTTTTTCTCGTGTCAAATGCAAATAATGCCTTAATGCGGAATGGCTGTATTGTATTGACTGACATCAAAGGGAAAAATTAACTCATATTCATGAATCCCTGGTCCCTCAGCCATCCACACCTCTTCTTACAAAATACACATTTGACAACACTGTGATTCCTGTTGAGAACGAGGGGAAAAGTTTAATTAACATTATAAAAAATGTACTCCTCAGGAGGAGCCCTCAGAGACACAGCACCATAAAACAGGTTTGCAGGATTCTCAGCTCTCTGCTCACCCAGCCTTGAAGATCTCCAAAAGCTACAGTCAACTTTATATTTAACTGGGACACATGAAAACCTTTTGTGTACAAGTCTCTAAAATGATCTCCTGTGTATCCGTTCCATCCCCTTCACTCTGAACCTTAGCGTCTTGAATTGTTGAGAATAAAACTTCACTGAGTCTCCACCCTTCGAAGCAAGCAAGATGGGACAAGTGCAGACACACCAGAGCCTCTTCAGCGTGGATACTCCAAGACAAATCTCCCTCCAGGGAACCGGCTGTGACTGTACTGCGGGAGGACTGGCTTGTGCTCAACATTTGACTCAGAATTTTTTTCTCATCTTACAGTGACACTGCAAAGCAGATGTTCATTGTTCCATATGTAAAAGATGAAAACTCAGCCTGGTTATGTGATTTGACACAAGCTGTACAATAAAATATAAGTTTAGGAAGATAGTGTGACATTTCCTGCCTACTATCTCTGTCTACCTTCTCTCTCTTCCCTTCCTGGCTCCTTCCATCTACAAATACAACAGTCTCCACTTCCATTTGGGAGCCACTTCATACAACAAAAAGACACCAGTCCCTACGTTTTATTAGTTTTATTTAAAAGGAGCATCGGTGATTACAGAAGAGATCTTATATACTTTCTTCAATATTAAACAGGAGAAAAATGTCAAAATTACTATAAATCCATGACTAGATGTCAAATAAATTCATTCGCTTGCTTTCCCTTTATGGAGTCTACAGGGTGAAAGGGGAACCAACTGAAGAACCAAAGTTCCTCCATTTTGTCCTTTGCCTCCGTCTTGTGTCTTGTGTAAGCTATTTCCCATTCCAGTCCTCAGAAATGGCTAAGAGCAAAAGTAACAGGGTAGCCACCTGGAAAGTACAGATACTTTCTGTAAAAGTAGTAGAATGTCCCCACCTGAAGGTCAGCTGATAAAAAAACTTGACAAGCAACAGGTGAGGGTTAAAAATAAAATTTGTGAAAAGTCCCTAAATACAAACCAGTCAGGACTGAACCCATCATCCCAAACACTGCTAATGTAACTTTTCTGGTTTTTGCCTTTAAATAGGGCTCTCTAGAAGCGTGGGGTACCTCCTCTCGCTGCTGTGTTGATGAGGTCCCTGCCGGCTTGAATACATGTACCCAATAAACCTTGCTTTTACATTTTGGTGAGTTGGTCTCCCTGGTGGTCTTTTAGGGTCCCCACAGACTGAGCATCTGACAATCCTGGAAGCTTCACTTCTTACAGTGGGGTTCCTGGAGTCAGGAAGAAGCACTTCCTCCTCAGTGGCCACACATTTTCTATAGCTTTCTGTGCACTGTCCTGCCCTCTCTAACACATCAAATTCTGGGAGGTTCCTTGCTGATTCCACTTCTTTTCCATGCTCTAAGCATTAGCTCCTACCAGTCCCTACTGAGACCCCAACACGGTTCATGCTAACCAGCCCATTAGCTTCCTTCACCTTCAGAGCTTAGAAAAGGACATTGATGCCTGAGGCTTGCTACTATCAGACTACTCTCTGAATCAGAATCCCTGGGGCAGAGGGGCTGAGTGCTGGCAAGGTTTAGGAGTGTTAGAGCCCACAAGGCTATACAGTAAATGGACAGCTAACAGACCAATAGACTAATCCACGGGAAGTGTATATGCAGCATCCACATGAAAACAACCCATTTTACAGAGCTGTGGGAACACTTATCTTTTGGAAAAGTCAAATCTGTAAAAACCTTGTGAGGTCATGATTCTCCCTTCAAAATGGGATTCAGCCCCAAAACACGTCTGCGATGTAACTTCTCCTACATGGGCAACAGAATGGCCTTTCCATTCCCCCATACCACTGGGCCTTAGACCAATAACATTCACTCTTTGTTCTAACAGTCAAATTTCCATATAGTCAATCTCACAAAATTACTTGCTAACAGATCAAATAGAAATTTCTTAAAAAAAGATAGTCACTGAGCATGAAAGTAGCATGCCTAATCCTTGCTAACAAATAAATCTGGGTGTCCCCAAAGCTGGGGAAAAAAGAGATTGAGTGAGGGGAATCGGTGAGTCCAGGCTTCGAGACATTTAGTAACTTTATCTAATGGTTTGGAATATCAGGTATTTCCCCTTGGATGCTGATTCTTTCCTGGGTGGTGTCATCTGTTACAGAGTGTTGCTTTGTCAAGTTCTACCTGCCCTTTTGGTGACTGATAGGCGTATTATGATTGTCTTTGCCTATGGAATTTTTCAACTATTTCTGTAAAAACTAAAAACCTCGTGGAGATTACCCCTACTTCTTCTTCTTCTTCCTCTTCTTCTTCCTCTTCCTCTCCTTCCTCTTCTCTCCGCTTCTCTCTGCAAAAGAATAAAGAACATGTAACAGTAATATATGTGAGTTGATTTATTCCGTTTACCCTCAGATCCAATTAGCCAATTTTCACCTGCCATAGCGAATCTTTCTGGACCCTGAGAGGTTTAATGGGCATAACCCCCAAATAAACCTCGATACAGGAGCTCTGCATACCTCTGGTCACAGAAAGAAGCTCTACCGCACCTGGGTGAGCTTCAGTACCATAATGGCAGGCAGGCACTGTCTGGGACAGGTCACCTTTTGCATTCACAATTACAGTCCCTTCATTTCCTCTGTGTGTCTCTGCAGCCAGACTGTGGGCAGGCAGGAAGCAGGGGGAGGCTTGGCAAGCACACAAGAAGCCCTGTGCACAACCAATCAAGACAGAGGACTTGCCTGAAACTCTTGACCAAGTGGAACTTTTTTTCTGGTTGAGCACCACATCATGGGAATGCTGTTAATTGAATTAAATTGATATAAATTGCTGTTTGGGCTATGGTAAAAGGCTCATTTGTTAATCCCCTGTTAAAACTGGCCCTCTGCCCAATAAATTTTCACCTCTGAGTGCTTCAGCAAGTGTGGGCATTATGGAAGCACCACAGTACTGCTAAATCATAGCACAAAATAATAGTTTGAACACACTCTTCAGTGTTTAATAAATATTGGCAGAGAGCAGTTATATGTATTAAATAGGTTAGAAAAATCTGTACCTTATATAAATGAATGTTTTATTTTATCTATATAGAGTTCTCATTTACTGAAAGCTTATGATATGAAGTTAATGGGGATGAGGTAACAAAATGCCATGGGACCTCTTCCAGTGTCCTTACCAGAAAATAAGTGTAACATTGTGGTTCACGGTGTCACTGCCGTGTTACTTAATCACAGTTACTTTCACCAGGGCTCAGCCTTTGCCAGGTTGTAAAGGACTTCCATGGACTGGTTTATACACTAGATACTCCGTTACTACCATTTTACAGAAAGGAGACGAAGGCTGGACAAGGTGCAAAGACTGATCACAGAGCAGATTCCCACTTAGAGCCCTAAACTTCTAACCATCCAGAAGGCACACACAGTACACATAAAGCCTGATTCTGCTGAGCCCTCTATGAATGGCTGCTGCTGAGATGGAAGAAGGGTGGTTTTTGCCTGATGATGGTTTTTTCTCTCTGCCCCGTAAGACATCCAACCATACTCACTCTGTAATTTCCCAAACATTCCTTTGTTAACTTTAAGTAACAGTAACTCGTAATAAAAACAGCCTCTAGAACTGCTAATAAAAACAACCTCTCGAACTTTTGTGACGTCACTGTGACCACTGTTCCTGTTTTAGTCTCTGAGGTGAACCAAGGACACAGGCATTGCTGTTGTTGTTCTAATTTTGCAGGTAATTAACTGGAGTTTAACAACTTTGCTGAGTCACTGGACTAGTAAGTGATAAGCCAGGACCCAAAACTAACCATCTTTCCCTGAAGTCCCCTCTGCCTGTCAACATTGGTCCATTTGTGATCACAAAGCCACGTCTTTCAAAGTCCCAACACAACCTTTCTCTTGCTGACTCCTTCAACTGGCCCATGTGCTCTTCCTGACTGAGTAGCATCAGGCTGGAGAAGGCTGATGTCTACCTTCTCCCTGCCTATACCTGAGCACAGAACAGGAGCCAGCAAGCACATGAGCCACTATAAATGCCCTATATCACATCGAGCAAGTCCCTTACCTACATTTCCCCAGCAGTGCTCTCTCTGTCCCTATGGGAGTCAACCTCACCCACTGTCCCCTCACCACCTCAGGAGGTGAAGGTCCCCACTACTTCACAGCACTTACCAAGCAGAAGCTAGAAGCTGGTCAATGGATAACTCTCAACGATACAGCTCACACACGTAGCCCTGTGGACAACCCTTCCTTCATTCCTTCCTATATAGGACATACCGCCTTACTTTTTGTTATGGAACTTTCTGACTTCTTGAGATCCTTATTTTGAATTTTTATTGATTTCTCCCTGTCTGGATCCTTCCCATAATTTGGACATGCTCGAGATGTTCATCTATATAATATATATATTTATATATATATATAATGCAGAGAAGATAGCTCAGTGGTAGAGTGCTTACTTGGCATACACAATACCCTAGGTTCATGCTCAAACAAGCACACAAATAAATAAATAAAATACAATACGGGCTGAACATGTGCTTCAATGGTTGTCAGAAACCAGCTTTGACAAAATTACCACTTACCAAGGTAGGAGCTTGGTAAAAACTGTAAAAGGGTAGAAAAGCTGTAAAAGAAGACTGGTCTTTCAGTAGAGGTTGCCAAGATCTGAACAATCACATAGAAACTATATTAATTACAAAACTGTTTGGTCAATAGCTTAGGCATATTCCTAGCTAGCTCTTACATCTTCAATTAACCCATTTCTATTAATTTGTGTATCACCACGAGGCTGTGGCCTACCAGTAAGCTTCTGCTATCCTTCTCCTTCGGCAGCTACTTGGAGTTTCTTTGACTCCACCTACTTACTCCCTCTCTATCTCTGTTCTCTCACCCACTTTGGACTGTGGGTGTGTACAGATGCTTTGAGTCCCTGCTACCCTCACTCCCCACAGTGATGAATGTCCCACAGTGATGGATGACAGCCTGAAATGCAAGCTAAAACAAGCTCTTTCTGCAGTAATGTAGCACCTGCAAAATTGGACGGAGCACAAGCAGGGAAAGGGGCTGGAGATTTAAACACGTACACGCACACTGAGAGACACAGGCACATGGGTCATCCTTGAAACAAGAATGCCCCCTTTATTGTGGTCCAGGACGGCTTATATAGGGATAGCCATGCCCCAGCCCAACCCACCAGAAACCACTCTCTTACCATCAGGAACTCCTGAGGGTCTCCTGCTCAGAGCAGCTGCAAACACAGGAAAACAAGTTGTTTTGCTCAGAGCAACTACAGCATAACAAGTCGTTTACAGGAAACTCAATCCTTGGGATTCTATGTCTATCACTCTTGTTCCAAGGAGCAGCAACCTTCTTGCGGGGGTGCCGGGGATGCCTACTGTGCCAAATGGGGATGTGAGTCCACTAGATGGATAAGCTGGTTGCCCTCTGTCCCTGGAGACTTAATTACTGTTCAATGGGCAGCAGATATGAAGACAGTGGGGATAGGAACTTGTCCCCTAGGCAGCAAACGAATTGACTGTGGACCCTGCTGTGATAAGGAGCGATACCCCAACCACCCCTGGTTGACTGCTAAGGGCGCCGCAGCCAGCTTGTCACCAAATTCACCGAGGTGGGCAAAAAGACTGAGTGGACCACTGGTAAGACCCGGGGCCTATGGCTCTACCGCATTGGCTATGACCCAGTACTGACATTCACCATCCGCAAAGCCCAGTCATTAAGGTTTCCATAGGACCCAATTGGGTCATTAATCTACATCAGTCTCCTAGCCTGCCACCCAAGTTCCATCCGGGGGGTGGGGGGATGACTCCACAGCCAACTCAGGCGAATATCAGCTCTAGCCTCATGACCACCTCAAACATCAACCCATTGATGGGACACGAGCACCCTTTAATGGTTCTGTTGGATAGACCGTACCTGGTACTGAATGCTTCCCAACCCAATTTGATCAAAGCTTGCTGGCTCTGTTAGGATATAGTTCCTCCTTACTATGAGGGTCTAGAAGTTCGTGCTACTGTTTCCATGATGACTGACATTCATCACTGCTGGTGGCAACAGAACAAACAAGGCCTTACGCTAGAACAAGTGACTGGGCAGGGACTATGTATAGGACAGGTTCCCCCAGATAAAGTTTTCATCTGTAATTCTTCACTGTCTGCCCACATTATCATACAGGATCAGTACTTGCTCCCACACAATGACGCTTGGTGGGCCTGCTTCACAGGGCTTATCCATTGTGTGCATATTGAAGTCCTAAACCAGACCAGGGAATATTGTATACCAGTCAGGCTCCTTCCGAGAATAACCTATCACACCGATCAGGAGTTCCTAGACCTTATGCAGCAAGGATGGAGCCAGCCCTCACGGCTATGGAGACAAAAGAGAGAGCCTACGATAGCCCTCACCCTTAGCCTACTTTTAGGTGCTAGCCTGGTGGGGGGGGGTTGGGTATGAAAATCTCAGCACTAGTAACCCAGAATCAATATTACTCCAACCTACAGGTTACCATAGATGTGGGTATAGAGAGTACAGAAAAATCCATCTCCCACCTAGAGGAGTCCTTATCCTCCCTGGCGGAGTTAGTATTGCAGAACAGGAAGGGATTAGATCTTCTCTTCATACATCAGGGCGGGCTCTGTGCAGCGCTAGGTGAAGAATGTTGTTTCTTCACTGATCACTCAGGAATAATCAAAGACAACACGGCTCAAGTTAAAGAAGGACTGGCAAAGCAGAAAAGAGAAGGCGGGGCCTGCCAGGGTTGGTTTGAAACCTGGTTTACTAGTTCCCCTTGGTTGACCACTCTTATCTCTACTCTATTGGGACCCCTGGTAATTCTGCTTTTGTAACTGACTTTTGGGCCTTGCATTCTTAACTGGCTAGTAAAATTCAGGTTGGGTACAACACAACTTATGGTCCAGAGATCACAAATCTACAGACCCCTCAGGACTGAAGATACTCATGAGTTCACTGTTAGGAACCATGATTGGGTTCACTATAGTTACTAGAACAAGGGGGAATGAAGACCCAAAGTTGCTCCATTTTGTCCTCCGCCTTCATCTTGTGTCTTGTGTAAGCTATTTCCCACAAAATATTCCAGTCCTCAGAAATGACTAGGGGCAAAAGTAACAGGGAAGCCATCTGGAAAGTACAAATAACCGTAGAATGTCCCCACCCGAAGGTCAGCCATAAGAAAACTTGACAAGCAACAGGCAAGTTTCGAAAATAAAATTTGTGAAAAGTCCCTAGATGCGAGCCAATCAGGATGGCACCCATCACCCCACACTCTGCTAATGTAACTTTTCTGATTTTTGCCTTTAAATAATGCTGTCTAGAAGGGTGGGGTACTTCCTCCTGCTGCTGTGCTGATGAGGTCCCTGCTGGCTTGAAAACGTGTACACAATAAACCTTGCTTTTGCATTTCGGTGAGTTGGTCTCCCTGGTGATTTTTTGGGGTCCCTATGGATAGGCATAACAGCTCATTTTTTAAGTGAGCTTTAAACACATACATTTTCTTAAGCATTTTCATTCACACAGTTTTATCAAGTTTCTAATGACTTTAAATACTATAGTCCTTTTAAACTCATCCTTTCTTCCAATCTTGTCTTCCTTCCCTCTTTCTACCCTGACCCCACACTTTCTCCCTCTCTGTCTTTTCTTTCTTTCCTCCTTTCTTTTGTTCCCTTCTTTGACAATTGTGGCCGGGGCTAGGCCTGGTGTTTCCAGGCTCTTGGCCTCATTCAAGAATGAAATAAAAACCCACACAGGTTGGAAAGTGGTAAGGAAGCTTTAGTTCGGAGCAAAGCAATGGAACATATTGGAAAGGATGCAGTGCAGGGGACTGACAGGAAGCCACACAGTGACGACTCCAGGGCCCGAGTTACTGCCCGGCGTGCCTTTTCGTGGCATCTAAAAAGAATGAGGCACTGTTTACTGGGATGGTGAGAGTTATGCTTAGAGGAAAAATTATTGTGTTGAAAAGTCTTGTAAAAACAAAGTTGTTTTTAACTTGCAAACCATGAGGAAGCTGCTCTTATCTTGAAAGTACCCTGGCAGCTAACTCGCCCAAGATGGACGACTTCCAGCGCAGTTGAGCTATTCTTAAAAACTGCTGATGGTTGTTGCATCTTTCCCTGCCTCAGCTATTCTTACAAGGAAATGGGGTCGCAAGACTCACACGCTAACTGCTAAGTTCTGACTTTGTATGAACCCCTTGTTTGCTTGGATGGCGGAGGCATTTGCAGGACATCTGTCACAAAATCAAGCTTTGCCTGCACCTAAACAAGGCATGAGTTAACCTGGCTCCCCAAAATTGTAACTTTGTGATTTTTGCCTTTAAATTCCTTGGATTAACAATAGTCATGGCCTTCCTAGAGAACTCTCTGATTTGGTCCTGTCCAGGTTTTTTGTTGATTTTTTGTTGTTGTTGTTGTTTTGATAAAATAAAGCCTCCATTTTACTAAAATTATCGAGTCAGACTGGTGACTAATGAAGTGACTCCACACTCATAACTTACTAAGGGAAACAGTTTGGGTGGTTCTCTAGTTTCAGTGAAAGACTGGGTGACATAAAAATTTTTTCAATGTGCATATTCCTTCCCATAATTCATCTTATTTTAGTTATGTGCACAGTCATAAGATGATAAATGGGAGAGTCTCCCTAAAAGCTCAACGCGAAGACAGTTTTGGCTTATTGCATGTGAGCTCAAATCCGGTTTGGTCCAGTTTGGTTCAGAGGACTGTGCAACCAAATTGTCCTAACTTTGTTGTTAAGGGGAGGAGAAACCTATCCCATTGTTCAGAGTGGTGTGTGTATACAACCTATGGACAGGTAAGGTCTTGGGCTTCAGGGTGCATTATTATTATTATTATAAAGGGGGTGTACAGTGGGGTGCCAGGATGCTACGCTTCGCTCTATGCTTATTTGCCTCAGCAGGAGTTCCTAAAGTGCTTATTAAATGCCGGGAAGTGTGGGATTCAGGAGACTCAGAGATGAGTACGATACGGGCAGTTCTTCAAGATATGGTCAGGTGAGACATAGAAGTAGACAGCTAGCCCAAAGTCAAAAAGATAAGACAGAAGGACACGGGTCCACAGGGGCAGAGTCCCTGCCCAAGATGCTAAAAGTGGGGGCAAGAGACATCCCCAGTGACCCACCATTCTGTAGTCTTGCTCTGAGTTTGAGTCTGCTCTTCTGGCTGTTTCCTCCCGACACAGTCACAGCTCCCAAGTGTAATGATTTCAGCCACACAAGGCAGATACTTCCGGGTTCTGGAGCCATGCACGTGGAGACGGGCCCTGGGCATGGAGGTGCCTGAATGTTAAAGGGCCCCGTGTGACCCACATGCAAGCATGCATGGTTACGTCCACGATGACTCAGCTAAGCTCCTACGCGTATGCATGAGCCCGTCATCTGGTCACCTGTGTAGGACATAGTCACGCCGACCCCCTATGTGCATGCGCTAGGCAGCTTTTAAAAAATGGACGTGCCTTCTCCCACCCCTCCCCACACCAATTCCCCAGGCCTGTACACACCCCCTCTAATAAACTCCTAAGCAGGTTTGTTGCATGTTGTGTGTTTCCTTTTCACTCGCGCCAGGTAATTTCACCAGGGATGGATATTTACAACAGGTTAGACTGTGCTATGCACTTTGCTTCCATTAGCTCATTTAATATATTCTGAACGTGATCCCACAATGAGATGTTTTTCTCCCCATTCTACAGACAAAGGTTTAGGGGAACGCTAGTCACCGTGCTGGTAGGTGGCCACCATCCTCCACTGCCTCAAAAACCTGAAATGAGCCCTGATGGTGACACACACCTTTAATCCCAGCACTCAGGAAGCAGAAGCAGGCGGATCTCTATAAGGTCAGCCTGGTCTACGGGAGCTCGTTCCAGGACAGGTTCTAAAGCTACAGAAAAAAAAAAAACCTGTCTCAAAACAACAACAACAACAACAACAACAAATCCTGAAATGGAAGTCCAGAATAAGCAGAATCATTCTTTCCTGAAGGATTAAAAATTTCAGCATGGATCTCTGCCTCTAAGCCATAATAACATTCTGGGAAGACATGAAAAAAACGGTAGCTCTTCTTGAGTCTTTAATGGCGAATAGGATATGTGGTGTCCTAGGCCAGGAAGCTGTCCTCAGCTTCGTTACTCTAATTGCTCTGAGGATGAAATATGACTTGTTTCCCTTCCCTTTCCCTCCTCCTCTTCAGAGCTCTGCTGCTTTAGAACATTCTCTGCATGGATCAGAAAAGGCTCCCCAGCCTCATTATTATACAGAGGCTAAAATTGAGATCCTAGCAAGTAGAAGACTTAACCACGTTGCCTCACTTCCTAATATGCCCCGTGGCTTTCCTTTGTTCTAGCCCGACACACAACCTCTCGTAGAAGCACTTCCTTCTAACCATTGTCTCTTACAACTTCCTGTCCCAGCCCGCGGCTTCTCCCCACCACCCGTCACCCATGTCACCCATGCATGGTGTGACCTACAGAGCCCACTCCACATCCTCCTGTCTCTCTCCCCTTTCTTCCCACTGCCCTGCTTCTCTCCAGAGATTAACATCTGTAACCAACCCTGTTACCTAAATAGGTCACCTGGATTGCACCTGCCTGCTACAGTGGATGCCAGGCAGCTTAATCAGGACTGAATCTTCCCATCGTAGGCAATCGTCCCACAGTAATGTGCTTCTGGGGTCAGTGGAGAGAAAGTCACTGTTGCTGGCTGCAGACTGTGTGGTCTGCTGGGCTCACAACACGCCTTTTCCTTTTTTCACATGTTTTCAGGCATAGATACTGACTTCTGCATACACTGACTCGCTATGGATTAGAGGGTACACACTGGGACATCTCTCCTCCTAATCTCCAGTTGCCTCTTACTCCTTGAGTTTTCTTCCCAGAGGACAACCAGACAGTACCTCATCTTTCCTTAAGCCACACACCTGATGCCTCCAACCCCAGGCTCTCACCATGGCAGAAGTGCACGGACCTCGCTCATTCCCAGAGTTCCAGGCTTATTTCACCCTCCAACTGAGAGCTGTCGGTCCTCTGCGAGGCTGAGCCCATACCTCACTCTCACCTTCACTCCGGGCTATCAGTTCCAGGCAGAGGCATGTTTACTGAGTCAGGCACTGTGCTACCTGTACTTGTAAGTTTTGCAATCGACAAAATACGTAAGAAATACAGGTCCTCGAAGATCACATCACCTGTTCCCCTTTCCCCACCAGGTTCCCTCTTGCTGTCTTCCCTCTTCTTGAGTTTCCTCCTCTAATTCCAAGGTCTTGCTTAGGTGGGTCTTGTTAAACCTGCTCCCTTGTGTGTCGAATGCTCCCAGTGCAGTTAAGGCTGGTTATCTAAGGGGGGGGGGGGCAGTTAGAAAAACTGCCTCTGGTCAGGGTTTGGTGTCTTGTAGCTGTCTGTCATTGTTTTATCTCTAGGGAGATCCAGTCACTCACCTCTCTGCCTGGGTTTCTCGGCTCTACACTGGGATATTTTATTAGATAAAGATGATCTAAAGAAGCAGAAGCCTAGGGTTATTTTAAGTCAGGATAAAGCTCGATAGTGGAGATGTCTTCTAGTTACTCTGGGGCAATGTTGGAGACAAGGTAGCGCCCCTAGGTATCTCTTGTGTTCAGGGGCGTCCCAGGTCTGAGTTCACCAGACAGACTCATCCGCGGCCCGCCAAACCCTTGCAAATCCACTTGGCAGCTTTCTTCTCCCGGAGAGGATCAGCTTGCTCACACTCCAAGGGAGTGACGGGGGGAGTGGGGGAGAGCAAACCCAAGTGAATGAGAGAAGGTTGGGTACTGGTGGAGCAGGAAGGGCAACCCCCGGGACCTCCTCAGCCCTGCCTTCTTCGAACCCCAAAGGCAGGAGTGTTTGGGACT
Source organism: Myodes glareolus (assembly GCF_982192425.1). Taxonomy (NCBI): domain Eukaryota; kingdom Metazoa; phylum Chordata; class Mammalia; order Rodentia; family Cricetidae; genus Myodes; species Myodes glareolus. The sequence goes on along the minus strand of NC_142046.1, from coordinate 42,468,329 downwards.
GCTCGGGGCCAGGTCCCTCTTCCTCCTCCCTCCCCAAGGCCCCGTGGGCAGGGCGGGGAAAACTTGGCTATTTGTGTCTCCACGCCCAGAGCCAAAAGTATTCCTACTGTGGCGACAAGGGAGGCGAGTTCGTCTCCAGGCCTCCTAGGTGGCGTAGTCCTCAAGAAGGGTGGAGGCTGCTCTTGCCTCCTGCACCGAAGTCCAGTGCAGGGGACACGATCGTGGCCACCTAGAGTGCCTGATGGTGCAATGGTTAGCAATGCTGCAGCTTCTCTGGATGCAGCAGCTGCTGCTGCTGGGGACTCACCCGGGCAGCGCCCAGGATTTAACTCTCACCCCGGAACCGGCCCTCGAGTGGCTAGGTGAGTGTCCCCAGCGCTGGAGTTGGGGCAAATTGGCACTCGGGAGTCAGGGGTGGGAAACGGATACGGGCTGAGCAAGACGTTCAAGTTTGTACTCTGGTCCCTAGTGTACCGTCCCGGGGCAGAAAGGACAGACCCGGTCCGTATTGTCCATTCGGCATCCCTATTGGCCTCCGAATTAGGGCGCGGCGAGAGGCAGGATCTCTGGGCGAGCGAGTCACACAGGACTTAGAAGAGTGGGAATAGCTTCAAAATGCAAGCTTGTTCAGGAGTTGTTCAGGAAGGTCACCTTTTAGATAAGCTGACGAAGAGCTGTCTAAATTTCTTTCCCTACCAAGGCGAGTATTTGGCTCACCGTTGTACGACACCGTGTGTAGGACAGATGACCCCCCCCCCCCTGCCAAACAGGCCTGTCTGCTCCGCCCCTTGGGGAGGCGGGGCACCGCGCTCCAACTCTCAGCGGGTTCGGCCGCCTTGAGATTCGTACAGACAGGCACAAACTACCTTCTGCTCCTCGGTTTCTCGAGACTGAACAATGGATCTATGATATTCATGGGACCACTGAAAATTAAGTTATACAGCCCAAAACACGTGCACAAACTGATAAATTCAGCCTAAGTTTGGGCACCAACCACAGACAGTATGACTTGCCAGTGAACATGGAAGGAAACCCAAGGAAAGATCAATGCCTTCAGGGACCAGCACAGGAGCAGTCTCTGAGACATGGAAGGTGTGTCCCAGAAGGCGTGATTGTGTGGTGACAGAAGGCGGTTCTGTGACCTTAAACCTTGACAGAGCCGCCTGGCAGCTCCCACCCACTCTGTCCTAGGAATACATTTGGAATAGGGGCATAAAGCAAGATGTAATCCAGATCTCTGTTCTTTTATTTTCCTTTCAATATATACACACATTTCTTTTTCAAAAGACAATTTTTTTTCTGGGTTGTACTTCCTAGCACTCCCTAGGGACTTTATGCCCACCATGGCTAAAACACACCAACATTTCTGCAGCAGCCCTAAGCTGGAAATGCTCTTCAAACATTGTTCAGCTGAGTCGAACTCCCTCTCAGCACGCGTGCACTAACGCACACATCCTGCTGTTGGCTGCCTTGCATCTTAGCATCCGAATCTTGGGCTTAGGTGGTAGGCAGCAGCTTGTGGGAGAGACAAGCTGGGAATGAGCCACACAAGGCCTATCTGGGGATCCTCCAGTCAGGGTCAGCACCCACCGTGAGCTAATCCTTTCTATATTTGGCAGACCCAAATCCTGGCCTGAGATAGTGACTAATGAAGCTTTATGTTCCATAATCAAGGGCACTTTGAAAATAAGAATTGCCAGCTCCCGCCACACTTTCTAGGAGTTGCCTGCAAACCTGAAATTCAACGTCATGGGCATAAAGATTGTCCCAGGTACAGGCATTCTGCACTAACTGTCATCCGGGCCCCCTTCCAGACCCTATCACCTGCACCAGCAGAATTGCAAGTGAATTGTAGGCGGATGTGAATCAAGTTTTCATTAGCAAAGAAGGAAGAACAAAATATCAGTATTCTGGAGAAAACCTGAAAGAGTGTCTACTTCTGTCTTGGGGTTTCTATTGTTGGGCTAATCATCATGAGAAAAAGCAACTTGGGGAAGAAAGGGCTTATTTCACCTCACAGATAACAGTCTATCATGGAAGGAAGTTAGGGCAGGAGCTCAAACAAGGCAGGATTCTGGAAACAGGAGCTGATGCACAGGTCACGGACGAGTGCTGCTTACTGGATTGCTCCCTGTTGCTTGCTCAGCCGAGGTGAGGGAGGCACCACCTGCAGTAACCTGGGCCCTCCACAGATTGGCCTGGGGCAAGCCTGTGGCCTGCTTTCTCAGCTGAGATTACCTCTGCACAAATGACTCCCCAGCACAGCTGAAGTTCATACTCAAGTGCGGGAGCCAAGGAACAGCTGCAATGTACTTAACCAAACATGTTTTGGAACGCCTCCCTTTCTCCTTGCTTCAGCTCCATGTTGATTTGCCTTTAGCCATGATTGGCATCCATCTAGCAGGTGAAAATACAAATCGTTTTGTTTCCATACTCATTAAGAGTGGGCTTATAGCAGCTGTACAGAACAGGTTACACACTCACTACTGTTCTGTGCATTCCAAGCACATACCAGCCCCGAGAGGCAAATGGTACCTCTGTTGTGCTGACTTGTCAATCATTTATCAGTGATCTTCATGCAAAAATCAGTCAGTGTTGTATGGCAGTAGAGTTCATTGAGTTTCAGAGCCAGACTGAATTCAAAACCTGCATATGATATCTGTACCTCAGTTTTCTCCTTTGTAAAACATAGAGTCCCAAAATGGTGTATATCGTCCTTTAGTTGTAGGATCATCATCCCTTGGCCGGTCCAGGCTGTTCTGCAAGTTCGGCCACCATACATCCATCATTTCCTATTCTCAGCACTGCACTTGGCAGATCCTGTCCCCCACTTCCATCTTGACTAAACCAAAGGGCCTTTTGTGGTTGACTTTCCCTGACTGGTTCCTACCATGTGCTAAAATTTGATAGCAGCGCTGTTCTGGTTAGTTTTTTCTTGCTGTGAAGAAACTCTCTGACCAAAAGCAACTTGGAAAGAAAAGGTCCCTACACACAGGTCCCAATCCATTGTTGAGGGAAGTCAAGGCAGGACCTCAAAGCATGAATGAACCATGGGGGAACAGTGCTAGCTAGATCTCTGGCTGTCTGGGGCTCACATTCATGCCTAGCTATCCTCATATAGCCTAGGACCACCTGCCCAGGAAATGGTATATCTCCTTATGGCCTGGGCCCTCCTTCATTAAGTATCAATCAAGAAAAGACCTCATGGATTTGCCCACAGACTAACCCAACAGACTCAATGGAAACTCCTTATTCAGGTGATTCTAGGCTGTGTTGAGTTGTCAAGTTGACCTCTCACCTACTATCCTGGGAGGGCAAGGGGAGAATAAAGAGGGAGCTGAGCATCCCGAGGAAGGACAGGCAAAGTCTTTGCTAAAGGAAACCAACCAAGTGGGCATAAATACATTTTGAATCTAGACTGAAAGTTAAAAGCCGTAGCTGTGAAGTGGCCCTGATCAGAGCAGAGTGAGAAAATTTCCTCTGTGGTACCAGCTCCCCAGATGCACAAATCCATCAGGCAAGGGCGCTTCTTCTGAACAATTAGTGCCAAGAAAAATAAGGATATGGCAACTCTGAGGTCATTATCTTGACCTTGGGCCCTGTCTAAAGCAAAGACAGTGAAACAAGGTGGGTGACAGGAAGAGGGGTGAGCAATGGCTGAAGGCCTCCCTGGTTTCTGTCTGATAAATGGTGTGTGCTCTTTCCCTGTGCAGTTTTGGGCTCCTCAGAAAGCAATCCTTGAGATGTGCATTTCTTGCAGTGCAGATTGTCTACTTGGGGGGCAGTTCTAGGAAACATGGTAAGGGAGAGAGGAAATGAGCAGGGAAGGGAAGAAACCCACTATGGGCAACTGAGGTTCAATTCCACAGTGAGAAGACCCACTTAGAAGCCTCAGTGGGTCCACACAGGGACAGAAAGCTGTGGCATTTTCCACTAACACACGTCCATCCGTGTGTGTGTGTGTGTGTGTGTGTGTGTGTGTGTGTATGTGTTTGGTCCCCCTGCCCCGTTGATTATCCTTCCTGAGACGTTGATTCCTGGGTGTTTCTGGTCTTCCAGAAACACCATCTGTTGGTGTGTAGGTCTTGTCTGCAGATGAACAAGCACCAGGTTAGCAGATGTGAGCTCAGAGCAAGCAGCAGCAGCTCCACACCCCCATATTGGGGAAATAAAATCAGGAGGGATAGGCACTGTCTCCAAGAAAGCAAGACGCCAGAAACAGACACAGAAACACAAACAACTGGGAAAAGAGCAGTGGGTGGCAAAACAACAAGCCACGCGGAGAGTGCTGAGCAGGGACAGCTGAGGAGCAGGCAGCCCGCCAAAGGGCGCCTGTCTTCCTAAAGAAGAAGTAGGGAGTCGGCATATGAAGAAAGGGAGATACGGTATTGTGTCACGTTTTATGTGAAAGCCCCAGGGCCCCGCATCAGTCACTGTCAAAGTTCAGTGAGTTGAAAGCTCCTGGTGAGGCTCTTATATTTGTGAAGAACGAGGTCTGTTAAGGTCGCGGAGGCAAAGGATGAGGCTCATTGTTAGTGTCCCAGAATCTTATGGAAACCCAAGAATACTGGCCACTGGAATGAAGCACTCCCCCCCCCACCCGCAGCCCAGCAAAGACATCATCTGGAAAGTTAAGGTTGAGCTAAGTCAGTTCTAACAAGGAGCATCTAGTGTGAATTTAAATAAATAAATAAATAAATAAAATATGTACATATACATATGTATGTATATATATATATATTTACTTTGGTTATTTTTTATTTAAAAATGAGTAAGTGAAAGGAGGTTGGAGAAGTTCATGAAGGGGGTGGGGTAGCAGACACGGAAAGTCCCATTTGGGAAATGTATCCATTCTGGGTACCGGCGCCAAATATGTGTAGCTCCCACAGCTTCCTGGGAAGATGTGGTCGCAGGAGTAGTCATGAAATTGAACAGTAAGTGAGAAAAGAGATTTTGAAGCAGAAGTCAAGAAACCAACGGCCAGAGTAATATTAGAGCCAAAGTCAAGAGTGTAGTGTTCACGGACATATTTCATACTATAATGCACAGTACATATAAGATATATGTATAACTAGATGCCCAATATATCATACTGTTTCTTCTACTCTATACTATTGTGTTGATTCTGTCATGGTGATTATGATACTAAATTCATTCCTATGTTAGAAGGCACAACCACCAGTAGGCCAAGCACTGAGCTAGAGAATTGGTGTATCTGTGTGGAAGCTAAAGATTTTCCGATGAAGAGAACAGAGAGGAGCCTGCTGCCGCCAGAGTCGTGGTGCATGTGGAGAAAAGTGGTTCAGGGCAGTAGGCTCCAGTAGAGGAAGAGAAGAGAGACAGCCACCTGGGAGAGCTTTGGGGAGAGGAGACTGAGAGCCACATCCTGGAGAACGTGGTGGGAAAGAGTCATGACAATGATGTTCTCCGTTAGCACCATTTCTGATACCCATGGAAATGCCCTCGTTACTGACCCTAGTAGTTTCCCACACTGGAGAGGACTCTGTGTCCGTTCCTATGCACTACTTTGAATCTCATTACACCGAGGTAGGCCACAGCAATCTATACCTTTCTAAGGGGGACGCTAGGTTAAGCAGCTCGCATCTCCAGGACTTAGAGAGCAGGGAGGGCTTCAGACCAGCCATGCATGCATTGTTGGATGTGTCTCTGCGATCCCACGGCCTAGTCCAGTCTTTCTCCTACTTCATACTTGGAGCATGAAAATCAATTTAGCCCCAGGGTGATCAGTGGATCTTCAAACTGTCTGCAGCTCCTTGCTTTCAAATCCCCCATGCATAAGTGAATATTTTTGTAAAGCAAAAATGGGCAAGCCTGTTGATTTATACACCATTCTAGCAAACCCCTATGTCCTTAGGCAAAACGCCATTCTCCTAGCCTAGAGATTGGGAGTTTAAACAAAACCATGACCAGACTGCCTTCCCTGGCCATATGTCACTCCAAACTCCTGGACCTCATTTCTCTCATCTCTGCCCAGCATCTTCAGCATCTCTCTCTTCATCTTTAGCTGGTCAGGCCTCCTTTGCACAGTAACATAGATTTCCGGTTTGCCTGGTCCTTTTAGCTCTTCATCAAGTTTCGAATCTTGTTTCCCATTGTTCATTGTCACAGTTATCAGGTGCCACCCCACGCAGGTTCTCAGCCAACGACTGGAAAGGTTAAGTCGCATGGGGAGTCCAGCCATCCGTGCAGTGCCTCTTCTTTGACCTGACAACTCCCGTATTTATGTTGGGTGTTCTGAAGCAGCATTGTGCTGTGCTATGTCCTTCTGAACTCAGCCCCATCCATCAGAGGAAGAGATTTGAGACATCTGTGGACCATTTCTTCCTTATGCCTTCAGAAACTCTCCTTGAAAGCTTTTTAGGAGAAAAAAAGAGCTGGCATATTGCTGAGAGCATAAGTCATAGCTTGAACTGATTGAAATGAAAAGAAATATTAAAATTTATATTATATATATATAAGTTAAATTATAATTTGGAATAAGCAAACCAAAGAACACCTCATAAATACTAGATCACCTATATTAGCTCTATGACATAAAGCCACTCAAAAAAATGAGCTGCGTTCACTTTCTGCTGTCGTGAGTGGTCACATGACTTGTTAATTTATGTTACTTTCCAGACTAGTGTTGTTCCAAAGGAATATGTCATTACTGTTGTTGAAAATTTGCAAGAATGAAAATAAACAGGAAATTCAAAGAGATTATATAACTATTATGTAACTATGAACATTGGTTTTTGTTTTTCACTGTCCTGACATTCAAAATTAAGATTTGTTTTCACTTGTATTGATATTTCCAAAGTGTTCCGGATGACCAAGGCTATCCCCCATGAGGAACCTTTGATGCTAGGTTGAACCTTATTTTGCAGATGGGGAATCCAAGGCCAAGTCTCTTTTAGTCTCAAGCGTGTGTTCTGTAGCCTGCCAGGCTTTTCTCCATGGCACTGACTTAGCTCAAAGTAGCCTGGGGAAGGATTCATGGGCATGAGCTCAATGTAGTTTCTTGGAATCCCAAACTCAGAAGGGCCTCCAGCATACAGTTTAATGCTCTGTAGTTCGGAGGTCTTAATCAATTTTATCTTTGAGATTATGTGCCTTATGTAAGTGTGATGGACAAGGGAGAACAAGCCAGAGGATCAGGATTCAATTCACCTGGCTTTTCTTCTCTGGGGTAAGTTCTTGACTACTTCCTCCCTGCTACATGCCTACAACCACTGCTATTTTCCACTTGGAGTGGCAAACACACAGCCCGGGGCTTGAGCATGGACTGCTCGCTGGCCAGCAACTTCATCACATCCCCTAAGAAGACTAAGTGGGAGCTGGTCACCTATGTCCGGTCTAGATACTAAATGTGTGTCAAGGAGTTTTAAGGGATAAAGTGTAATCCTTGTGGGCCTGTGGGAAGGAGAGCTATTTCTCTGTTGTTAGCCAGGGATGCTTGTTCTTGTTTTGCATGGGAGTCTGCAAATAATCTAATAAGGAAGATGGTGTATTAACTGCCCTTCTGCTGCTGTGGTATAACACCACAGCCAAAGGTAATGTTAAGGAAAACAGAGTTCATTTGGTTTCAGTGACAAGGGAGGTTTGGCAGCAGGAGGTCAGAGCAGGAAGCTGAGATATCACATCTTCAACTTCAAACACAAAGGCAAGATAGCAAACTGGAAGTGGGACAAAGCAACACATTCTCAAATCCATTGCCCAATGGCGTGTCTCCTCCAGCAAGGCCACAGCGCCTGCCAACAGTGTCACCAAGTGTTCTGTATACCTGAGTCTATGGGGGACATTTTTTATTCAAACTATCACAGATGGAGACTGTCACCGTTTGAATTGTGCCCTCAACCCCCAATCATATGGTAGAGTCCTAAGCCCCCAGCACCTCAGAATGGGAGCTTATTCCGGAAAAAAAAAAAAAAAAAAAAAAAAGTTTTCTCAAAGGAAAACAAGTTCAAGTGAGTTAGTTAGCATGGCCCTCACCTTCTGCAGTGGTGTACTCCTGGTAAGGGGAATTCAGGGTGAAGAAATGCATGGAAAATAGAGAGCTGAAGAAACTCATGAAGACATGGCAGATCCACCGCAATGACAGGGCTTCCTTCCCTCCCAGTCTCAGGAGGACCCAACCCTGCCCTGCTTGACCTCACCCTTTAGCCTCCAGAACCAGGAGAAAATATATTTCTGGTGTTCAAGCCACTCTGTTTGTGTTAAGAATATTTCCTAATTCGAGAAGCTCCGCCGGCTCAACGAAATCCAATCAAACCAGATAAGCCAAAATAAAAATGCCCATGTTTAATAAATGTTGTACTCTTGGGTGGTCAGGAGAGCATGGCAAGGGAGAGAAAGACAGAGGGGGACCCAAGCAAACCCTTCTTTCCAGCACAAGCATAAATAGCCTGGGGAAATGGTCCTGACCCACCCCGGGGAGTGGTCACCGCTTAGCAGGCTGGGAGTTGGAGTCCAAGCCAGGGCAACTGCCAGCCCAGGGGCTTCCATTCATCACAGACTTCTTGGATATAGGGGTATGACTTTTGACCAAAGAGTTTGTGAGTTTGTGGCAACTAATACAGATATAAACAACCCCCCCCATGTTACATTATATTTGCCTTCTAAACACCTACCTCAAGTTTACATTAATTTTGAAGCAAGCACATTCTAAAGGTATATTAGTCACGTCAGTATAAACTCTTCTGCCTTTAGAGAGGTCGTTTGCATTTCCCGAATCTTTTTTTTTTTTTCTCAGTTGATGGTGGAGCTGTTTTCTGTTTGCTTGCTAGGTTCTGTCTGTATCATTTCCTCCAGGGCTTTAATATTCAGGCATTTGGGCAGGAAGTTTAACGATCCTACTGTGTCCTGCTGTAACTCGCCCTTGTAAGCCTGCTCCCTGGTGACTAAGATGTGTAGTTTCAACACAGGCTGTAAGAAGATAACAGAGTCATGGTGAATAATGATTTTTTACCCCAGCGATGTCTGCTGGATACGTTCCTTTTAGATGCTGGCAAGATGACGCAGGAATAGGTTGAAAAACGGAAGGGGAGAAACATGTTCCTAACTCAGCTTTAAATCTTATTTGTAAGACATGGAATTATGACGAAGAGCCTGGCTGGGGGCTTGGAGAGAGGAGGGAGAATGGTCCAGGCTGGCTAAGACTGTCAAAAGCAGCCTAAATGGTTGCCGCACCTGCAGGGGTTGATAACAGGCAATTTGAAGCCTCACAGAGTGTACTCAGTGGAGCTGATTAAGCTGGGTTTGGGTTTCCCCACTTGTGACAAAGGGCATTGTGTGCCTCCTGGGACCCGGAACGGTGATTTGGGGAGATTAGCGAGAAAGGGGACAAGAGCACGTAAAAGATTTAGCAAGAGGGGACCCGTGGGCCTGGGGAGGTGGCGATTATTCAGGTTTTACAAGCGGCTGGAGAATAAAGACACCTTGAATCAAGGACGATGCTAGGGCAGGGAAGGAGGGGCGCACTGAGGGAGGAGGAGCTGAGAGAGGAGGACTGTTGTGGCTTGGGATTTCTGTTGTTTTATTTGTTTGGATTTTGCACTTAATTAACTTGTTAGTTGATTAATAAAAGGCAATTGACAGGACCCCAAGGGCTGTTAAAAAAGTTTACATAACACTCAGGCAATTTGAGATGAAATGTGCACTTATGTGCAGAGAGGCGTGGCAAAGACCGACTCCCTTGCCCTTTTTTTGCGTGTCCGCATTCCTTCTGTGTAGAACCAGGCAGGAGCCCTGGCTGTGAGCACTGGCAGTTCCTCACTTCTGGATTCCAAAGTCATATGGAAGAGAAACAGACTTCTCTATCCCAGAGCTATGTGGAGTTTGGTTCAACAGCTTACAACCCCGTTCCTGCTACAGAATCACAAGCATGCGACTGAGTCTGAATCCCTGCGCTCACTAGGACACAGACAAACCCAAATACTGAAAGCCGATACAGCGATAATACATCTCCAGAGAGAAGATGCCCACCTCCAGACTCGTTACAGGGTCATGCCTTTCCCATTTATCTCCACACCCTTCTGTACTCAAACGAAGATAGTGTCAGAGAGGCTAGGGGAATGGGTTAACAGGTATGATGTGGGTTCGAATCCCCACATGGAAGAAACCAGGTGTAGTTGCACGTTTTCTTGTAACTCCAGCACTGGGGGAAGTAGGGTGGACAGAAACAGAAGGATCTCTGGAGCTTGTTGGCTTCCAGCCTAGCTCTAGGTCAGCCAGAGACCCCATCTCAAAAGGATATGGTTGAGAATGACAAAGCAGGGCACCCAACTTCTTTGGCCTCCATTACCACCTGCACACACAAGTGTTCATGCATATACCACACATATAGATCAACACTCACATATACAAAATAAACTGACTCAAAGAGAAGATGCAGGCCCGCATTTGAGGCCAGGGGGTGATGTTTGGGTGGATGGAGTCAAAGAGACTTCAAGCTTGGAGAACTGAGAAAGGAGATTGACATTGGGCACAGTTCACAAGCTACGATTTCTTAATAGTTTGTCTTAAGCATTGCACTTGGTGTGAACTGTCACCTTGAACTTGCCTTGCACTTCCCAGACATAGAGCAGCACAGAACCCAACTTCCTTATGGTATTGCCGGCCGAATACTAGAGAGCCCTTTGTGTGCCTAAAATGCCACCATAGCATGGGATTTGTTTAGAACTCTGTCTTGTTGTTGCAAGTGGTGTTTGCTAAAAGTGCTGATGCCATTCAGAGAATTAACAGTTCAAAGCTTGTCCTGGTCACGCTATATCTTTATGCAGTGGCTTCTAAGAGAAGAGCTGTCTAACCCAGGAGACACTAAAGACAGGTAGAAGTAGAAGGCCCTCAAGAGACACTTCCTACAGGTGCCTCCGGTTGGCGCAAGAAGGATTCAATTGTACTTTAACTCTTGCTATGGTACAGTGGTCTTGACAGGGTTCATTTTCTCTGATGGTTAAAGAATTAAAAGGCAGGATTAATCTCCGCTGTCAGAGGTTACAGCTGAGGTATCCTCAAGCATAGCCATCAGTTGGTAAAGGAAGACTTTACTCATAGATGAGAGAACACATACAGAAAGACCCTCCTCAACGCAGACAGGGGACTCAGAAATTGAAGTCCAGCTCCTCCTTGAAGGCTGGAGCTTCTTTAAGTCTTTGAAAGGGGGGGGGGTCTTCCTTCCCTAATTTAGGATTGGCCAGTTTGAAGAGAGATGAGATGACTGATAGGTTCTCAGCTGTTGTGTAAACACCCCACACACAGCTTTGAACTTGGTCGGACCAGTCCCATAGCAGCAAGGGAAAAAGTCCAAAGGCCTTTGTTTTACAATGACAAGCTTTTGTCTCAGGTCAAGAGGGTGAAGAAGCCAGCCATTTTGGGAGCTCACCGTCTTTTTTGGCACCTAGTCCTGGTCCCTCTCCCTGTCTCTCTGCCTATCAGGGAGAGAGTCTAATTCCTACTCCCCCACTCTGATCTCAGGGAGTTGAGAGACATCTGTTAGGCATTTGAATCCATGAAGTCAAAAATTTAGCCAATACAAGTATGTGTTGATGTGAAAACCACAGTTCTTGTCTTAAAGGGAATAAGAGACAGTTTATTCTGGAGCTATTTTGAGTGGCCATGACCTGGGAACACAGATTTAGGTTACAGCAAATTCCATCAGTCCATCATTTTCCCAGCTTTCTTTGTTTGTTTGTTTGTTTTTGATTTATCTATTTATTAGTTTTATAGGAAAAAGAAAATCACAAATCAAGAAAAGTTTAAAATACATCGGTGGGCGCACTAGAGAAGCAGATGAGATGGGAGGAGCGCTTCTAAAGGCCCAAGATGCTCTCTGATGACTTAGCTGTTGGGTCGGTGGACACTAGTGTTAATGGCTTCTAAGAGATTTTTATTTGTTAGAACAAGGTGTTAGTTCAGATACAGAATAGGGCAAGGGATGGCTGTTCCAGGAGGCTAGAACCAGCCCAAGATAAAGTAACTAGCCTTGGAATCTACAAAATCCCAGTCTCTACAGTACTGAGATTCCAATCAGCTATCAGTCTCAGCAGACAGAGCCTCCTCCCCGGGGTTGTTTTGTTCACAGACACAGCTTCTTTTCAGGAAACTCTGTTCATATACCGTTCTAGAATCCTCACACAGTGTTTAACTTTTTGTTGCTGTATGAAATAGCCTATATTGTGAGTTATAAAGACATTAGTTTCATTAAGTTCATAGCTCTAGAGGTTCAACGGCATGGCGCTAGCATCAACTCTGCTTTAGCAAGAAACTCATTGCAGGTTGCATCGCAATGGCGGAAGTATGAGTAGAGACCTGACAAGACAGGAAATCAGGGATGGTGTCAGTTTTACCAGGGGTGATTAGTTTTACTTTTTTTGTTGTTTTTTTTTGATTTTTGCTTTTCAAGGCAGAGTTTTTCTGTAGTTTTGGAGCCTGTCCTGGAACTAGCTCTTGTAGAGCAGGCTCACCTTGAACCAGCACACTGCTTTCCTTCCTCTGCCTCCTGAGTGCTGGGATTAAGGACACATGCCATGATCACCGGCCAGTTTTACTCTTTTTATAACATAGTCATCAGTGATGTGATCTTGGCCATTCTTACAGGTGTAAGATGGAGTCTCAGAGTTGTTTTGATTTGCATTTCTCTGACGACTAAGGATGTTGAGTATTTCTTTAAGTGTCTTTCAGCCATTTCAGATTCATCTGTTGAGAGTTCTTTGTTTAGGTCTGTACCCCATTTTTTTGGATTATATGTTTTTTTGATGACCAATTTCTTGAGTTCTTTGTATATTTTGGAGATCAGACCTCTGTCTGATGTGGGGTTGGTGAAGATCTTTTCCCATTCAATAGGCTGCTGTTTTGTCTTGTTGACTGTCTCTTTTGCTTTACAGAAGCTTTTCAGTTTCAAGAGGTCCCATTTATTAATTATTTCTCTCAGTGTCTGTACTACTGGGGTTATATTTAGGAAGTGGTTTCCTGTGTCAATGCATTCAAGTGTACTTCCCACTTTCTCTTTTATGAGGTTCAATGTGGTTGGTTGAGGTCTTTGATCCATTTGGACTTGAGTTTTGTGCATAGTGATAGATATGGATCTATTTTCTTTCTTCTACATGCTGATATCCAGTTATGCCAGCACCATTTGTTGAATATGCTTTTTTTCCATTTGATATTTTTTTGCTTCTTTGTCAAAAATCAGGTGTTTGTAGGTGTGTGGATTGATATCCAGGTTTTTCATTTGGTTCCATTGGTCCTCTTGTTTGTTTTTATACCAATACCAGACTATTTTCAAAACTGTAGCTCTGTAGTAGAGTTTGAAGTCAGGAATTGTGATGCCTCCAGAAGTTCCTTTTGGTTATCCTGGGTTTTTGTTTGTTTTGTTTTGTTTTGTTTTGCTTTGTTTTGCTTTGCTTTTCCATATGAAGTTGAGTATTATTCTTTCGAGGTCTATGAAGAATTTTGCTGGGGATTTTGATGGGCATTGCTTTTGGTAAGATTTCCATTTTTACTATGTTAATTCTGCCTACCAAAGAGCATGGGAGATCTTTCCACTTTCAGGTGTCTTCTTCAATTTCTTTTTTCAAAGATTTAAAGTTCTTGTCATACAGGTTTTCCACTTGTTTGGTTAGAGTTATTCCTAGATATTTTTTATTATTTGTGGCTATTGTGAGGGGTGATGGTTCTCTGATTTCTTCCTCAGCCCATTTATCATCCGTGTAAAAGAAGGCTACTGTTTTTTTTTTTTTGTTGTTGTTGTTAATCTTGTATCCTTACATTACAGAAGGTGTTTATGAGTTATGGAGATCCTTGGTAGAATTTTTGGGATCACTTATGGAAACTATCATAGCATCAGCAAACAGTGAGAATTTGACTTTTTCTTTTCTGATTTGCGTCCCCTTGATCTCTTTTTGTTGTCTTACCGCTCCGCTAGAACTGCAAGTACTACACTAAATAGATATGGAGAGAGTGGACAACCTTGTCTTGTTCCTGATTTCAGTGGGATTGCTTTGAGTTTCTGTCTATTTAGTTTGATGTTGGCTGTTGGCTTGTTGTATAATGCCTTTATTATGTTTAGGAATGTTCCTTGTATCCCTGCTCTCTCCAAGATCTTTATTATGAAGGGATGTTGTATTTTGTCAAAGACTTTTTCAGCATCTAATGAGATGATCATCTGGGTTGGTTTTTTTTGTTGTTTTTGGTTTTTGGTTTTTTTCTTTTAGTTTCTTTATATGGTGGATTACATTGACAGATTTTTGTATGCTGAACCATCCATTCATCTCTGGGATGAAGCCGACTTGATCATAGTGGATGATTTTTCTGATGTGTTCTTGAATTCGGCTTGCTAATATTTTATAGAGTATTTTTACAGCAATGTTTGTGAGTGAGACTGGTCTGTAATTCTCTTTCTTAGAAACGTCTTTGTGTGGTTTGGGTGTCAGGATAATTGTAGCCTCATAAAAAGAGTTAGACAATGTTTCTTCTGTTTCTGTTGTGTGGAGTATTGGTATTAGCTCTTCTTTGAAAATCTTGTAGAATTCTGAGCTGAAACATCTGTTCCTGGGCTTTTTTTTTTTTTTAGAATTTTGATGACTGCTTCTATTTCTTTAGCAGTTATAGGTCTATTTAATTTGCTTATCTGGTCTTGATTTAATTTTGTTAAGTGATATTTATCCAGAAAGTTGTTCATTTCCTTTAAGTTTTCCAGTTTTGTGGAGTACAGGTTTTCAAAATATGACCTCATGATTCTCTGGATTTCCTCCATGTCTAATGTTATGTCCACTTTTTCATTTTTGATTTTCTTAATTTGGATATTCTCTCTCTCCCTTTTGGTTAGTTTGAATAAAGGTTTGTCTATTTTGTTGATTTTCTCAAAGAACAAACTCTTTGTCTCATTGAATCTTTATTTTGTTTTCTTTGTTTCTATTTTGTTGATTTCAGCTCTTAGTGTGATTATTTCCTGCCATCTAGTCCTCCTGAGTGAGTTTGCTTTCTTTTTGTTGTTGTTGTTGTTGTTATTGTTGTTGTTCTAGAATTTTCAAATGTTCTGTTGTTAACCCACTAGTGTGGGATTTTTCCAGCTTCTTTATGTAGGCACTTAGTGCTATGAACTTTCCTCTTAACACTGCTTTAATTGTGTCCCATAATTTTGATTATGTTATATGGTTATTTTCATTGGATTTTAGGAAGTCTTTAATTTCTTCCTTGACCCATTGATGATTCAGGTGAGCATTGTTTAATTTCTGTGTGTTGTGGGCTTTCTGAAACTAGTGTTGCTGTTAAATTCCAATTTTAAGCCACAGTGATCCGATAAGATGCATGGGGTTATTCCATTTTTTTTTTTAATCTGTTGAGGTTTGCTTTGTTACCTAGTACATGGTCAGTTTTTGAGAAGGTTTCATGAGGTCCTGAGAATAAGGTATATTCTTTTCTGTTTGGATGGAATATTCTATAGATGTCTGTTAAGTCCATCTGAGTCATAACATGTTAGTTCCCTTATTTCTCTGTAAATTTCCTGTCTGATAGACCTGTCCAGTAGTGAGAGTGGGGTGTTGAATTCTCCCACTATTAGTGTGTAGGGTTTAATGTGCAATTTAAGCTTGAGTAGTGTTTCTTTTACATATGAAGGTTCCCTTGTATTTGGTGCATAGATATTCAGTATTAAGATTTCCTCCTGATGGATTTTTCCTGTGACTAATTTGACATGGCCTTCTTTGTCTCTTTCAGTTGGTTTTAGTTTGAAGTTTATTTTGTTAAATATTGGGATAGTTATACCAGCTTCTTTCTTTGGTCCATTTGATTGGAAAATTTTTCCCAACTCTTTCCTCTGGGGCGATGTTTGTCTTTGAGGTTGAGTTGTGTTTCTTGTATGCAGCAGAAGGATGGATTCTGTGTTTGCATCCAATCGCTTAGCCTGTGTCTTTTTATAGGTGAATTGAGTCCATTTTAAGGGCTATCAATGACCAATGATTGCCAGTTTCTGCTATTTTAGTCTACATTGTTGTTTATTTTACTGTGTATATTTTTCCTTTCAATGAGATTTGCTACTATGAGATCATCTATTGTCTGTGTTTTTGTGGATATAACTAACTTCCTTGGGTTGGGGTTTTCCTTCTAGTACTTTGTGTAGGGCTGGGTTTGTGGCTAGGTATTGGTTAAATCTTGTTCTGTCATTGAAGATCTTATTTTGTACATCTATGGTGATTGAAAATTTTTGCTGGATATAGTAGTCTGGGCTGGCATCCGTGGTATCTTAATGGCTGTATAATGCAGTACCTTCTGGCTTTCATTGTTTCCATTGAGAAGCCATGTGTAATTCTGATAGATTTGTCTTTATATGATACTTGACCTTTTTCCTTTGTAGTTCTTAATATTCTTTTTTCTGAATGTTTAATATTTTGATTATTATGTGTCAAGGGGACTTTTATTTGGTCTAGTCTATTTGGTGTTCTATAAGTTTCTTGCATCTTCATAGGTACTTCTCCTTCTATCCCTATTATCCTTAGGTTTGGTCTTTTTATGGTGTCCCATATTTCCTGGATATTTTTGTTAGAGTTAATGTTTTCTTTGACCAATAAGTCTTTCTCCTTTATTGTATCTTCAGTGTTTGTGATTCTTTCTTCCATCTCTTGTATTCTGCTGTTTATGCATGGAACTTGTGGTTCCTGATCATTTTCTCTTATTTTTCATTTCCATAATTCTCTTGGTTTGTGTTTTCTTTATTGTCTCTATTTCGGTTTTCAAATCTTGAATCATTTCTTTCATCTGTTTGATTGCTTTTTCTTGGTTTTCTTTAAGGAATTTGTTGATTTCTTCCAATTATTTGTCTTTTCCTCCATTTCTTTGAGAGAATTTTTCATTTTCTCTTTAAGGGCCTTAAACATTCTCCTAAAGTTATTTCTAGGTCATTTTCTTCTACTTAATGTATATTGAGCTGTGCAAGTCTTGCTGTTATAGAACCCCTAGTTTTTTTTGGTGTCATGTTGCACTTTGTGGTGTTGAATGTGTTCTTACCTTGTCTACCCATCTTTTCCTCTGATTGGTGTAGTTGGGGCTGTGTCTCTGGTGATCAATCTTCCAGGTGCCAGTGGATCCTAGGCTCAGATGGTTGCTCCTCATTGCAGCCAGGGCCATTGTTTCAGTCACTCCAGGGGTCACTTGGTGTTCCCGGAGGTCACTTGATGCTCCTGAGGATCACTCTGTAATTCCAGGGGTCCTTCCGGTCTGCTACTACAGAGGTCGTTTGCTTGGGGCTGCTCCCACTGAGGTTGCTGGTTCAGGCCTGCTCCAACAGAGGTCGCTGGCTTGGGGCTGCTCCTGCGAAGGTCCCTGGCTTGCCAACATCTCCAGCTATGCTGTCATTGCCCAAAGGCTAACTATTGTCATCATCTCTGAGCTGTGTCCAGGGCATTTATCCTCTTTGCAGGATCCCTTGGTTGGCCACCAGGGTATCTATGAACTCAGTCCCCTGCTATTTCGAACACTGAATGTTGTGTGACAGACAGAGGCAGCTATCTAGAACTAGTTCACACCTGCGGTTACAATATCAGGCCCCTAGTTAGCATTTCTTGGGTGAAAATATGAGGACTGTGATCCTTTGATATTCAAGACCAAAATGATGCCATTTATCTCTGGTTTCTACTGCATTGGACTTCTGTTAGGTAAACGTAAGTTTGGCCTTGAGTTATAATCACCTTTGTCCCCGGCACTCACTCCTGAGGGCAGCACTCTGGCTTAGATACCTTCCATCAGCAGGTCCCCAGGAGTTCAGTCACTGCATGTTTGCTCTTGGAAGTTTCGAGTTCATTTCCTTCTTTCTAAATGCTTTGACAGGATATGTAAAAATAAACCACAGTGGAATACAGTCCTCAGTAGATTTTGAACTTGTATCCTAAGGCAAAGTGAATTTGGAAGAGAAACAGTGAATGAATGGTTCAATTAGATAAGTTGTCCTAGCTAACTCTGAAGGTCACGGGTCTGGGTTTCTGAGTGAATCTTGTCTCCTCCGCTAAACTCAGGTTCTACCCAGGGCTGTTCAGCTTATTTTCCCTGGAAGATGGGCAAGCACATGGATCCA
The DNA here is from genome assembly GCF_982192425.1 of Myodes glareolus. NCBI lineage: Eukaryota > Metazoa > Chordata > Mammalia > Rodentia > Cricetidae > Myodes > Myodes glareolus. Next base: position 42,450,265 of record NC_142046.1, on the reverse strand, counting down.
CATGCTCCCTCCCTACATGGAAGGGAGTCCCATCCTCTTTCTACTGACAGCCGTGGGAGGCTCCGTTAAGTGTCTTTTTGTGTGATCTATCTTCTTTGTCCTGGATTTATTTTAATTACTTATTGCCACAGACTCATTTTGAGTACGATTGTAGTCATGTTTCTTCAGCACTGATTGGAATTCCTTCGTTATACTAGCTAGGGCAGTTCTCAAGATCCCAGAACATAGAGATTGATAGTTTCCAGGGACAGAGAGACTAACAATTCTTGGCCTCCAAGCCTGTCCTTCCCACACGGTTGGCACCAGTGAGTGCTTTTGGAATGAATAAGTGAATGAAGGGGCCACCTGCAGTCATGAAAAAAGTAGCTTAAGATGAGCAGTTGATCAAGCCAGGGTTCCTTCTCCCTGCTTAGAAACTCAGTAGGGAAAAAACAGATACTATTTTGACTGTGCTTTAAAGAATGTTAATTAGCTTGTAGGTCTCGTCTAATAATCCATACTTCTCCTCCACCCAAATTTATAATTAGGAAGGGAAGAACATAACACTTCCCTGCAAAGATGTTTAGTAATTCAGGCAGTACTTCATTAATCATTTAGTCGCTGTTCAGGCAGAACTGATGTCCTTGACATATATAATCAATCTTGATTCCTCCCACACTTGATTTCCATCTTCTGAAATCCAACAATGGCACACACTAAGGATTAGTGGCCTTTTTCCGCATTGCAGAATTTTTAGGGACAGCTGAGATGCGCACACAGTAGCAGCTCTAACTTACGGTGTGTCTCCTCATGGTCCACTGGGAGACTGTTCGTTGTGAATTCAAGGAAACTGAGGGTGTTGGGCGCCAGGTGTGGTGGCTCATGCCTGAGATCCCAGGGTGCGAGAGGCTGGAGCAGAGGGAGGAAACCCAGGACCAGCCTCCAAACCAGCAAGACCCTGCCACTAATAAAGGGAGGGTGGACAGACACAGAGACATGAACTATTAGGATCAGATTCTGTTGTGACTTGATGGGAAAGTGGCTCAAATCGTTTGTTAGCTTGGTCCACTGGGAGGAAGCACATTTGTTCATGCCTACCTGTTTAAGATACACACTAATTCACTTTCCCTAAAGGAAGCTGAAACAGAACCGGCATGGCCCCAGGAGATCACCAGCATGGACCAGGCTCATCTGGTTGTATTTTATGCTTTGGGAAATATTTTGGTGATTACTGGTGTGATCTCACCATACTTGATTCTGCCACTCTTTTCCCTTAAAAATGTATTAATTTGGAAACTTAAAACATTATTTTTTTTTCACCTTAAATCCTGGTGATGTGCAATTTCTTAGACCATTTATTTAACCTGCCACCAATACACTACTTGTTCATGTCACAAACCTTTCTTTTTCTCAGTTGTTTTAAGTATATACTTTGCAATGAAGGAGGTGTGGAAGAACAAAACATGAGGAGTCTTAATAGAAATAATGGTACATGAACTTGAAAAAGTGAGACTGGGATTTTTAAAATGCTTTTTTTGTTGTTGTTGTTGCTGTTTTATTTGGTTTTTTTTATTTATACAGAGAAACCCTATAGCTCTGACTGTCCTGGAACTCGTCCTGTAGACCAGGCTGGTCTCAAACTCACAGAGATTCATGTACCTCTGCCTCCCGAGTGCTGGGATTAAAAGAGTACACCACGACTACCACTCAGCCAAATCTGGTTCTTTTTTTTTCTTACAAAATAAAACATTTAATTGGGGCTGACTTACAGTTTAGGAAGTTTAGTTCATTACATGTTGAGATGCATGACAACATGTAAACGGACATGGTGCTGGAGAAGGAGCCGAGAGTCTCACATCTGCATCCACAGGCAGCAGGCAGAGAGAGACATTGGTCTTTTGAAACCTCAAATCACACCCCTAGTAATACACTTCCTCCAACAAGGCCACACCTCCTAACCCTTTCAATAGTGCCACTCCCTAAACACTCAAATATATGAACCTATAGGGGCCATTCTTATCCAAACCACCACACTCAGCTCCCTGGTCCCCATAGGCTGGTGGCCATATCATAATGCAAAAATGTTTTCAGGCCAATTTCAAAAGTCCCATAGTCTATAACATCGCAACACTGTTCGAAAGTTCAAAGTTCAAAGTCTCTTCAGAGACTCATACAGTCTCTTAACTCTAACCCACTGTGAAATCAAAATGAGCAAACAGATCGCATACTTCCAAAAGGCAGTGGCACGGAATATACACTGCCATTCCACAAAGGAAGAGAGGGAACATTGTGAGGCAATATGGGACCAAAGCAAGATGAAAAACCAGCTGGGCAAACTCCAAACTCTGCGTCTCCACGTCTGATGTCAAAGCGCTCTTCAGATCTCCAAGTCTTCAGCTTTTCTCACTACAACACGCTTCTCTCTCCTTGGTGGGTTCTACTCCCTGCTAGCAGTTTTCCTTAGCAGGTATCCCATGACTCTGGCATCTCTAACATCTTGGAGATTACAAAGAAACCCAGGCTTCACTTTCACAGCTTCATGCAATGGCCTTTCTGGGCCTCCATGCAAGGACACCCCTGACACATGCCTGAGCTCCGTGGCTTTATTTAGCTGAAGAGAGAGATTCCACAACCTCTTTCCTGCTGTGAGGCAATGGTCTTGTACCCTGTAAAGATCTGTCAGTTGTATTGCTTTAATAAAATGCTGGTTGGCCAGTAGCCAGGCAGGAAGTATAGGTGGGGCAACGAGAACAAGAGAATTCTGGGAAGAGGAAAGGCTGAGTCTGCAGTTGTCACCCAGACACAGAGGAAGTAAGATGAGAATGCCTCGCTGATAAAAGGTACCAAGCCACATGACTAACACAGACAAGAATTATGGGCTAATTTAAGATATAAGAGTTAATAAGAAGCCTAAGCTAATAGGCCAACCAGTTTATAATTAATGTAGGCCTCTGTGTGTTTCTTTAGGACTGAATGGCTGCAGGACTGGATGGGACAGAAACCACTGTCAACACTTTCCTGTCTCTTTGACCCTAAAGTCAGAACCATGTGGCCAAAGCTGCTGAGGTCTGCTGCTTGCTCTTCTCTCTTGTCATCAGCTTTCTGTCTCCATGGTTTCCTTTCTTTAATTTTCTTTAATTCCTTTTCACAAGTTAGAAACTTAGCTGGGTGGAGTCTTGTCTTGGGGTCACCACTCTGTTCCACTTAGTTTAGGGTTTCCTTTAATCTTTTACCTTCTTGAACACTGACAATACCTTGACTTAGCTCCGTTACATTCCCTGGTGCTCTTTCTCACATCAAACATTGCATTTTTTAAATTTTTCCTTCCTCAGTGTGCTCCTTTTCATTATAGATATGCATAAGAGTGCCCACTAATATATATGTCACATAGTCATATGTCATATGTCATAGAGCAAGGGTAGACATGGGCCCTACAGGTCCTCCTTTTATATAAATTATATGATTAGGTCTGTCTTGGGTGGCATTGGATGTCAGGCAATACCCTTACCCGTCATGGGAAATCATCCAGGTCCAAACATATTTTCTGTCTTAGGTTGGGGCAACCCCCCAAAGACTTTATCTGTCATTGGCTCATTAGTCATCCATCACCAAATTTAGGTGCTCTAGGCTGTCTTAAAATCTCCTCTGTTAATGTCATTAATCCAAAAGTCTTCAACTTAGCCTCAGGTTGATTTTTTGGACAAGGGCAGAAAGTAACCAGATTCTTTGCCAAAATATCACAAGAGCAGTCTCTAGGTCACTTACTAATAGTTTTCCCTCTGAAATCTCTTGAGCTGGGCCCCTACATTTCAAATCATCCTCAGCACTGTTTTCCATACTTCTACTAGGGTGACCCATTAAATCTTACTTAAAGCATTCAACTGTTTTCCTAATCTGAATCCCCAAAGTCCATATTCCACCAACATGGAGCATGTTTAGGCCTGTCATAGCAATACCCTGCTCCCTGGTACCAACTTCTATCTTAATCAGTGTTGTCTTGCTGTGAGGAGACAACACGACTATAACAACTCTTATAAAAAGACAGCATTTAATTGGGGCTGGCTTACAGTTTTTGAGGTTTAGTTCGTTATTGTCATGTTGGGAAGCATGGCAGAACAGACAGACACAGTGCAAGAGAGGTAGCTAAGAGTTCCACATCTGAATCTACAGCCCCAGGAAGAGGGAGATCCTGGGCCTGGTATGGGCTTGTGAAACCACAAAGCACACCCCCAGTGACACACTTCCTCCAACAGGGCCATGCCTCCTGATCCTTCCCTATGCATTCAAACATACGAGCTTATGAGGGCCATTTTTATTAAAACTACCACAGTTGACAAAAGGCTAGCTTTGCATGAGGACCTGAGTTTGGATCCCCTAAGTTCAAGTTAAAACCAAGCATGGTGGTACACACCTGTAATCCTAGTGCAGGATCCATAGATAGGAAGATCCCTGGGACTGGATGGCAGCCAGCCTGGCTAAAGTTTTGAGCACCAGGTTCAGTGAAAGAGGATGTCCCCAAAAGTAAGGTAAAGAGCAATTGAAGACACTTGAAATTGACCTCTGACCTTCCCACACATGGACATAAATGTGTGCATACACACATGTTCATAAATGTTCCCACACCTATGAAGACAAATGCAAACATATACACATGTGTAAACATTGGTCTTGGTAATGGCAGAAACGTGGTTATAACAGTGGCACAGGTACAAATATGTGTGTGTTGGAGATGATTACATATCGCACTTGCCTGGGACCTAAGACTCATCATCACATCAGCGGCCCACTTCCTGCCAGCCTCTCCAGGGTAGAAAGCTCCAAGGAAAAATAGCAGTGGGTTTTGGGAGGTGTTGGTAATACACGATTCTTGGTGTTCAACCCCAAAGAAAGACCTCAGGCAGAGATCTGAGGATCAGACTTTGGAGACTAAGTTCTGTGTAGCTAGTACCTGAAAGCAAAGTAGCAGTGTAAGGATGCAAAGCCTGCAGTATACTGAGAGTAACCATGGCAACACTCCTGCCTGCACTCTCAACTAATGATCTCACTGAAGAAAAGGTGTGCTGCAAATCTTTCTGTGCATAAAATCAAAATCTACCTCAGCATCTCATGTCCTACGGGGAGAAAAAAGTTCAGCTTTCAACCAAAATCAGAAAGTAAAAACAAGAAAATACACATGGAGAGAAAAGAACTAAAAACCAAACTCAGAGATGGCCTAGATTGTGGGACTATCAACCTGAGAGGGAATTTTAAATCATTATGATGAACACATCGGGGTTCTAACAAGACACTAAACAGCATGGGAACACAGGGGCTAGTTTCAGCAGGAAGAAGATTCAAGAGAGCAACCAGTGGAAAGGCCAAGAATCAAAAACCCAACAACAAGGATAAGATGTCTCTTCCATGGACTCTTCTGTACAGTTCGGGTAGCTGGGAAGAAACACACTAGCTAAAACCAACAAAAGGACCCAAGCTGAAATGGATAAGCATGAAATTGGAAAGGCAGAGTATCCCAGAACTGTGGGGAGCTGCAAAATGAATAACATATAAGCAATTGCAGTTCCAGAGAGGGAGGATATTGGATTGATATATGGTAGGCAATAATTTCCTAAAATTAATGGTGGACACTAACCTATAGGTCTTAGAAGCCCTAATAACATGAAACAGCATAAATACTAAGAGGAGGCAAATGAATAATGAAACAGAGTTGTTAAATGTAGGTAGGCCAGGAACTGGGGCGATGGTTCAACATTTGAGAGTACCTACTACTCTTTTTTTTTTTTTCATTCTAAAGGAGATCAGCCGAATGCTGTTTATTCAACCTAGCTGCTGCATAAGGATTTCCGCCCAGGCAGGTGGGAAATTACCATACCAAAGATGAAACAATGCCCTACAGCTAATCACCAGGCAAGCAGAGGGAGCACAGGAACAAACAGGATGTTTTAGCTGGCTGACCAGAAACTGTCCTCAAGATGCACCCCAGGAGCAAGGGTAGACCCAGGCCCTACAGGTCCCCCTTTTATATAAATTATATGACTAGGCCTGTCTTGGGTGGCATTGGACAGCAGGCAATACCCCTTACCCGTCATGGGAAAGCATCCAGGTCCAAACATATTTTCTGTCTTAGGTTGGGGCAGCTCCCCCAAAACTTTATCTGTCATTGGCTCATTAGTCATCCATCACCAAGTTTAGGCAGATTTGTGTTGAAAGGTTTTCCGGGGCAATAGCTAAGAGGACTTGCCATGTGGCAACATTGACCTGAGCTTGCCTTTGGCTCTGGCACCATGAAACCATGAAGATGATGCTCCAGCACATATAAGCACTCCAAAAGGAGACTGTGCCTGCTCAATCCTAAGTAAATCTGCCCAAATTGGAGCCCTTTAAGTAAGGTCTCAGCACTGGTGGAAGGAACCCTGATAGAGTTAACTAGAATAATATCAGTAGCCAATTTGGAATTCTTGCACTCCAGGGTCCATGAATAACAGCAATAAGCTTTTATTGTGACCTAGCAGAGGTCATAAACCATAATAACCAATTGCAAAATCAACTGCAATATTTATTTGTAAATTTAGCTCAATTTGAATGGCCAAGGCATTTGTAACCTGCCCTGAGAAGGTATCCATTGCGCTAGTAGATGTAACTGACTGATTAAAAGAAAATCCAGCAGCATTGGTCGCTCTGGCAGCCACAGCAATGGCTGCCAAAATCATGGGATGGGTTGATAGGTAAAGGAACAATCCTTGGCACTCAGACCATCACAGTCAGTGCATCAGGATCCCAGCAACTCTTCAGTTGACAAGCCAGGGTCTGTTAGATCTCTTGGCTCTGTCCTGTCTTCAGGCTTCTGGACAGGAAAATCCACAGCACACACCAGACCCTCAGGTATCCAAATTGGATTGTCAGCATCCGATACTTCTTACTTGCTCAGAAATATCTCTGATATATGGCACATCCCACATGGCGAGGAAGGAGTCGAAGCACGAGCCTTCCTCTGCCTCTTGCACGTAGGGTGTAGGCCCATATTTCTTACGTATTTGGGTCAGGGTGCCACACAACCTTAACAAAGCTATAAGCACTGCTTGCCACACAAGCATGAGGACCTGAGTTCAGTCCTCAGCACGGGTACAAAGCTGGGCGTGTTTGTAGTCCAAAGCTGGGCATGTTTGTAGTCCCTGTGGTAGCAAGGCAGAGATAGGATCCCTGGGTCTCCGACTGTAGCTGCTGCTGATTCCAGCGGGGTCTCCAATTGTAACACCCAATTCTGTGTTACCCCGCGGTACAGTTCGCTCCACTGTACCGTATGCAAGTCAGGCAAGGGCCTTTACTTTTTGAAGTTCCCAACAACACAAGGGAACCGAGACGAGGATGGAAATTACGTGAACAAAGTGTGAGCAGGGGTCAGATCGATCGCCTCCAGTTGTCCCGATTCCAGACGCAGGACATTTTCATAAACAAATTAGTTTTGAACAGCTCAAAAAACGAACCAAGCCGAGATTTTGGTGCCTTCTCTTCTTGGTTTTTCTTCTCTGGCTCTCTACAGGGGAAAATTCAGCAGCCGCTGGCACCGAGTCATAGGGTTGCAGTGCTACTATGTCTCACAGTTGACAGTCCCTGACTTTAAAGCAAGATCTGCTGACTTCACAGGGCTAGATCAAATCCTCTGCTTGAACAGGGAACAGCAACCAAATCCAGCAGCTGCTTTCAGTGAACCCCGAGACAAGGACAACTGCAGCTTCTGAGCCAGGATGTCCAGCAACACAGGATGTGTGCATGTCACAAAGGTGTTGCTTGGAGACCCCAAACTGCTCGGCCACAGCCCGGAACAAGCACGACCCCTCTTTGGCGACCAATTTCCGATACAAGCCCAGTTTGCGCAAATAGGCGTCCATGGGCGTCGCATCCTCGAGCGGCCCCACGCTGCCCTGTTCCGCGCCATTGGGGGCGCCAATGGCTGTGCCAACAGCTACCTCCATGTTGCTGCGGGGTGCTTGGTGCGGACTAGCCCCACATAGCCGCGCCACCGGCGGCTGTACTACCCAGCCTGGAGCGGGCTGAAGCTCGGGCTCTGGCGTGGACGAGGCAAGAGGTGGCAGAAAGCGGCGGCCTGCGCTCTCGGGGCGCATAGGGAGCCCAGCCTAAAAAATATGGAACGTTTCACGGATTTGCGTGTCATCCTTGCACAGGGGCCATGCTGATCTTCTCTGTATTGTTCCAATTTTAGTATATGTGCTGCTGAAGCGAGCACCAAATCTGGTTCTTGGAAGAGTGTGATTCTTCCATAAAGGATGATAGCAGATCCCAGGATCATTTTGCTCCACTGTGTGTGATTAAAACAAAAGTGAAAATAAACCTTCATGATAATTTTGAAAAATAAGAAATTCTTTGGTAGATGCCCAGAGCAGAACTTCAGACCTACAGGTCCAGCCAGACCTACAGGTCCAGCCAGACCTACAGGTCTCCAGCATGCTCTCAGAATCAAGAAGTCTGAGGAAGGCTGCTAGGTCATGCTTACTGGCCCCTTCTCGCTTGCCATGGTAGTTTTGCATGGCATATTTACTAGACTGCCCTTCACATCCTATGAGATTCATATCATACACAGTTCCAACTCAAAACAGAGGAAGAGAGGCTCCCAGAGATCCAACCATCAGTCCACAGATACACAGCTGGTCTGGGGGGGGGGGGTCCACCCGTGTCTAGAGCTCTTACCCACAATCCAATTACCCAATGTACCCATCTCAGATGCATAAATTGAGGCCCAGTCCGTAGACATCAGAGCTGAATACATTGGAATACGCACATTAGATAGAACCTAAGTCACAGGTTGATCATAGTAAAATAATTATCCCTTATTGAAAAATTAATGGGACTCAGAGCTCGCTAGAAAGCAATTAGCAGATTACAGTCGAAATTAAGGCTACCGTGCTGCCCAGGCGTGAGAAGGTGAAAAGAAGAGTTGGAGAGAAGGTTAATTACTGAAGTCTGTATCACACTGATGAGATTTGATTTTGGATGACTGGTACTAATAACCACCCAGACGTGGCTTTCATTAGGAAGACAAACTTCCACATCAAAATGAAATCTCCCGAAAACCATCATTCCCCCACCCCACCCCAGCCTCTCGACACTCCCTTCTCTTCTGCTCTGATGTGAGGTAATCAAAGCATTTTTCTGACAACTAATTTAACTCCTCAAACTCCTAGCTATGAGCAAGGTTATCAATTATCAGAGGTAGGACTTTCACTAATACACAGACAATGTTTTTGAACAGAATCTTAAGTGATTTGGATTACTAGAAATCACTCTTAGCCAGATCAGTTTTGGAGGAAACCAAAAGGATTCCTCCCCCCCCCCCTTAAAGGAGGCACCGCTCTTCACTCTCCTGTGTTGGGAGGCTCATTTGCGTGGTTCCAGATCTCTCAGAGGCTCTCCCTAACTCTGCCCATTACTGTTGCTCTATGACCCTCACTCCCCTAAACCCAGCCATTTTAAGGAATGCGATATGGTCCCTTCAGAATTCTAAGGAACAAATGAGAAGTAAAACGTAATCTGGGAGCCTAGTTCAGGGGAGGACAACGGAACTCATGGACATGAACAGATGTTCTGAGATAAAGCCACATTAGCTGCCCTGTGCTTTTTTTTTTTTTTTTTTTTTTTTTTGGATATGTGAGCGGCAGCTGCTCACATATCCAACCAGCATCACGCACTTACTGAATGGAGCCCACAGAACCAAGACAGCCCCATCATCAGGAGAATGCCTTTGAGGAAATGTGTGCTCAGTGATGGAGTAGGTGGCATCTAGGTCAGCAGGCAAGCGGTGGACATGGCTTCTCTGGCTGGATCCTACCAGCTTTCTCAGAGGAAACTGGCCAAGGGAATATTCTATTTTGTCCCGTTCTAACTTGTTCTTCTCTACCGCTGCCTCTGTATCCCCTGCCTCTTTTGTATCTGAGCATCATGCATTCTCTTGATGGCACCGGCATGCCCCCTAGGTTACTCGTGATAAGAATAGCAGACGTTGGCACCTTCACATTCCTGATGGATCTAGATAGAAAGCCATCTGCAGAAGCATTAAGTTCTCACCAGTATTGAATCCTCTGTCAGACAGCTGCAGAGAAGGGCCCCTGTTTCCTTGTGGGTCTCTGTAGGAACATGAAGCTAGAGGTTTTCATCTCAGTGGCTCTTGCCGGAGCCGCCCTCTTCCAAATACTAAGGAATTTCTCTGAAGACAAATAGATTATGGCCACACCCTGGACACCCAATGTCCCTCCCACTGGTCCCTTGCATCATTGTTCTCTGTTCAAGCATTGTAAGAACTTGAACTGCCAGGAAAATCTGTCCATCCATGCCCAGGGACCTCTTAGGTCAGTGGTCGCTCATGATCGCCAATAAAGACTGAGCTGCTTACCAGAAGACTCTTTTGTGTAAATTAAGCCGGTGGACCCTGTCCCTCAACCGCAAAATGACTGGCAGCTGTGGCAGATACTCACACGGGGATCATCACAGCCTAGCTAATTACACACGAAAATTGTCTACCTCATCTTTCATTTATTCTGTTACAGATAAAGGAATTTTCATTATCCAGAGCGAGAGCCTCAAGACATGCATTCAGGCAGGTAGATCTGTCCTAACCCTGGAGAACTGCAAGCAGCCAAATAAGTACATGCTGTGGAAATGGGTTTCAAACAGCCACCTCTTTAACATGGGAGGCAGTGGCTGCCTCGGCCTGAATCTATCGAATCCAGAACAGCCATTAGGCCTTTATGAATGTGATTCCACCCTCATTTCCTTGAGATGGCACTGTAACCGGAAGATGATCATAGGCCCACTCCAGTACAAGGTCCAGGTCCAGCATGGCAACACGGTGGTGGCCTCATGGAAACAGACACATAAGTGGATCACCTACATGTCGGATGGTGAAGACATCTGTGAGCATCTTCACAGAGGTAAGAGTAGGTGTATAGAATATGTAGACAATAATTCGTGTGTGTGTGTGTGTGTGTGTGTGTGTGTGTGTGTTATAGTGTTATATAAGGACCTCATAGAGCCTGCCATGTTGAGACTTCTGGGAAATTTCCGTCGCTTCCTTGCTTATGGTAAAAGGATTCTTGGAATCTTGGAATGGGTGTGCTAACTGCTAAAGAAACAACAATCTCAGAATCTAAAGGTGCTGAAAGAAAAATTGAACTGGCTTTGGGAATCAGTACAAAGGAGCAGAACTAACAAGAGGGAGAAGAGGGACAAACAGAAGGGAAGGTAGGGAAAGTGAAGGCTTTCGAGCTGATGCATAAAAAGCACCCACCCTTGCGCCCTGCACTTCTCCGATTGCAGAAGCGCAAACCCGCTGGTGGTGGGCGACGGGGTTGTCTCTGGGGCCTTCAGAGACCTTCTAAACCTAGCTGTCGTCCGTGTGACAGTCATGCTACAAGGCGCAGGAAGATAAACGACGCACTGTTGTCAAGGGTTATTTGTTGCGTACCAAGCATGGATTGTGGGGAGGCATGATTTATAGGGGGCTTTCATTTTCTACAGTTCTGTTACTTTTTGGCATTTTTAAACAGAAAAATAGTGAAAGCCACAAACATAAAGCTCCATGGCAAAATGCTGACACCAGGCTCTGTCTCCCGCCCCAGTTATACCCATTTGTTCACTCCTCCATCCGTCTGGTCCACATTTTACCACCTTGAGCACTGACTATTGATCAGACACAGTGCTAGGTACCTGGTATACAGAGACCAGGCAGATCCAGTCCTTCTCCTCAGGGCGCTTGGTAAGATTAAAAACTCTAAGACACTGTGTCAGTCGTTAGAAGTGCATCGGGGAAGGCCTAAGTCCTAGGGAAGGACCTTCTGGTGCTAATGCAGCTGAGTGAGGGAACGAAGAATTGGTGCCAAGCCTAAGACTTTTTCTGGACTTACATACTATAATAAAGCAAGAGTTTTGTCAGCATGCTGGCAACCCTGTGACTCTCAGGAAGAACTTGATGCTTACTTTACATTAGCATTTTAGGTCTCTATCCCTACTGACAATGCACACAGTAGCCCATGCTTCTGAGTAGGAAAACAAGGGGCTGAAAGAGATAAAAAGCCTGGGTCCTGAAATTCTCTAATTCTTATAAAAACCTGGCCGTGTGTCATGAACTCCGTCCAGCCCCTGCCAACGTGAGACGGTATAGAATTCTCCATAGATGACCTTGTATAAGACCTGATGACCTCCTAGAGTATGGCTTGGATAACCCCTGCTGCGGAAATCACCTGCTGAATCGTGGACGGTTTTGTTGGTTGCCACTATGGCCAGCGATGGTGGAGTTTTGCAATAGTCCGAGCAAGCAGTCAGCAGAAGTACATGGCCGTCTTGATGAGAACAGAAAGTAGAAACTGGTCAGGTGGGTTGGGGTTCTGAGAATGTCTTTGCTGGAGGCCTGGGAGGACGGAAAAGTGTTGATTCCTGTCTCCCCTTCCGTCTTCTGGAGGAGCACTATGAGGCTACGGGTTTCTGACCAACAGACTAAGAGAAGGCAACCGGGCCCATTCGTTCATCTCCCTCCTCAGACCTCAGCCCAGTGTCTGCCATAAGTCCCTTAAAAGGCCCGGACTGTCAGCTGGGTGGTCCCCGCTTTCCTGGCAGCCCTTCCTGCTAAATTTACAGGTGTCCCTCTCCCCCAAGCCTTCACCTGAGACTCTATAATAAATATTTCTAAGACTCGTCATTGGAGCCCCTGGATTTCATGCTTTGAATCCATGAGACAGGCAGTGTCTGGGAGCACTGGCTCAGAGCGGCTCTGCTGGCCGTGTCTGAGACCCTGGCTCTCCTTGAAGGACTCTTTCGTCTTCAAGGGCACCCCATCATTCCTACAGAGAGAAGCTGACTCACCCATAGCCCCGTTTACTCTCTCTCCATTCACACTGCATCACAGTGTGCCTGCTGAACTTTCTTTTCTTTTTAAGAATGGAAGTCTGGTTTCTCATTTGAAACCTGCCAGTGAGATCCCACCACCCTTAGGATAAAGACGGGCGTGTGTAAAAGCCATCTGAGAAACTGCTTTTGGAGTCCAATCCAGGGGCTGCCTTTATTCTGCAAGCACTCTTTTTCCCAGGTCTTTAGACTTGCTGCTCCTTCTGTGGGGACAATTTCCCTCCCCACACTAGCATCCTTGCTTCAACCAACTCTACCACCCGATGCAGGGGCCACTCCACAACACACGCAATCTTCTTATCCTATTTTATTTTCCGCGTGGAATTGATTATTACCTAAAACTATGTTTACATATTTGTTATCACACATTCTTTCTTCACCAAACCAGCTGTTAACAGGAAGGAAGTTTTACCGTTCACTACTATATTCCCAGCGTAGATGTGTTAAATGTTCAATACGTACTGATTTTTTAATTTTAAAGAATTTGTTTATTTATGTATAAATGTTCTGCCTGCACATATGTGCATTCACTACATGCATGTCTGGTGCCCACAGAGGCCAGAAGAGGACTTTGTGTCCCCCAGAACTGGAGTTACGATCCTTCTGAGTCAACATGTCGGTGCTAGGAACAGAAACCAGGTCCTCTCTCTGCAAGAGAAACAAATTAAGCCATCTCTTCAGTTCCCCAAATATCTCCTGGCTGTTGTAAAAATTCCTTCCCTAGGGAGAAATAAACAGCATCTATTCCCCTACATAAGATCCCAATGACAAGCCAAAGGCAGGGTCCACCAGAGTTAACCCCGAGGAAGCAATGCGTTTGTCAGACTTACAGAGCATGGCTCATGGTTGCGGGTTGGAGGGTGTGTAGGCCTGAAGCAGCCATACTAGAATGTCTGTGCCTATTATGATCAGCAGCCCCCAAGATGAATAGATGAATCCCTCTTTGTTTAGCCTTCCCCAGCCTATGCATCCTAGTACCTCGGGGATCTCTCAGGCCACTTGCAATAGGACACATTAGTATGCAAATGACCACCGCTAGATACTCAAGTGAGAGTCCTGTGACCCTCCCCACCCATTTCTTCTATCAAGGAATGTCCACAGTCCACGGGCCCAGCCATGATGACGCTTGCACAGTTGATCTGGTGAAGATGGCCGCTGTTTTGTTTAGAGGACTTGGTCTACAGCAGCAGCCTCTGTAGGGAGACGGCATAAAAGAGAAAAACTCCATTACACTTTTTCTTTTCATTCATTCAGAAACTTGCATGCTACTGTGCGGCATAGCCGTAGGAGACAAACGGCTAGATACACACAGAAGCAAACCATTTGCTGCCGCTTCTGCAGGCCTGGTGTGTCTGCACACACTAGCTGGTGAGGTCCCAGGGCTCACAGAACTTTTAACAGGTGCCTGCCAGTGGGGGTTTTCAACCAATAAAAATACACTAACAGATGACACGTTCCAAAGAAGAAACCAACGCTGTATTTGACTGATTTGTTTTTCTCTCCTAGATTTATATACAATCAAAGGGAATGCCCACGGGATGCCTTGTGTGTTTCCCTTCCAGTACAACCATCAGTGGCACCATGAATGTACCCGGGAAGGGCGGAAAGAAAACCTGCTATGGTGTGCCACTACAAGCCGATACGAACGAGATGAGAAATGGGGATTCTGCCCTGATCCTAGTAAGACTAAACATGTCTCCCTATGCCGTGAATGAATCAAGGATGATTGGAATCGTATCTGTAGTGAAAGCAGATGCTGGGATTGATGGATTGGTGTCTGTCTGAACAAGTGCTCTGATTCCATCAATCTAGATTTTGATTTGAGCTTTGTTTTTGACTTGAAGAGACAATTCTAATTCATAGTCATGTCTCTGCTCGACATTCAAAAGATGCTAACTGGCCTTTCTTCATTACGCTTGGTGCATATAGATGATTTCACTGGAATCAAATTAGAATAGTCTGTGATCTCGCCAATGCCTGCTCCCCCAGCAGAATGCTTCCAAATAACCAGAATGCAGATAAAACCCAGCCCATCTTTCAGTCTACGGCCTCCTAGCAGCTTCTACAATGTCTCCACATCTAGGCTGCTTGTCTAGCCTAGTGTCAGGTCCTGACATCAGCCGGCCCCTGGATGATCTTCCTGTCGCATCACGGTTGCCCTCACTTGGTTGTCAACAGTGAACCCTCTCTCATTTTGACTCCTCACTTTTCCAATCCTTCTGCTGCAACCTCAAAACCTTTCCTCAAGTTCTTCGTCTAAGTTTCAAGTTTCAGCTGTAATGTCTGACCTATTGTTTGTCAGGTAGTACTTGATTATTATGTCTTATTTAGCTAGAAGATTTTCTATTGATTCTGAGCTTGGAGAAACAGTTGTGCCTCTGTTTTCTGTATCCTGTGTCCTTCACGTTGGTTCCCAAGACTCAGAGAATGTCCCACCTTCTCTCCCTCCATGCCTGCCTTCCTTCCAGGCAGACACTAAAAATTGCAACCATTACATTGAAAACAAAGGTAAATTAAAGAGCTAACTCCCAATAATGTGACCTATAAGCTAGCCTCGTAGTTATTTTCTAGTGTAAGAGCCATGAGGTTTAATAAATAAGAAAGAGTGGCTGTTTTTAATTTAGACATACCAAGATGAGGCCAACTTCCTCCCAGCAGAGAATCTTTGGAAACTCCCCCATCTTTGTTTCTCTCGCTCTCTGTTTCCCTCATGATGAAATGAAGACCATAGCATTGCCTCTCAGGGTTATTGTGTATGTTCAGTGAGACAGTGTGCATCAAAGACAATTAGAGCAGTGGACACTGAGCAGCCTAAGGACTGACTGGCTTCCACTCATCTTTCCCTCGCCTTTGCTGTTTTGGCAGTGCCGAGGACTGAACCTAGGATCTTTAACAGGCCAAGCAAGCCTTGAGCTACATCCCAGGCCTTTCAGCATTTCCTTTGGAATGAATAATTTCTTCCTCTTCATTGCTATCCCTACCACTAAACTGCGCATAGTAGTGAATGCCAAGAGCTTTAGAGCTTTGCATGTTCACCTCAAAGAAGTTGGCATCTAGACTTTAGGCAGGGTGGACAGGCTTGTTTTGTGCCAGGAAATGCAGACATTTGATGGAATCCACTAGAATTACTTGGGGAAAGAAGCCCAGCGGTCCAGGATGTATGACCTGGAAGACTGAGTAGTCCAGGATGTGGGACCCAGGCAGTTGCATTTTTGACAAGTGCTCAGGTGATTCTGATGCACATAACCCTTTAGCAGGGAGTTCATAGCATGCAAGTCATTTCGGGCTATGTCTATCTATACACCCGGATGGCAGGAAGACATTTAACAGCCGGCATCACACCAGGAACCAATCATCTCAAGTGAAGACCTTAGTGTGTACGAAGCTCTGTTCTTCATGTGGGACTGTTTTGGAGTACTGTGGTACTTAAAAAAAAAAGAAGAAGAAGAAAAGAAAGAAACATAGATTAGTTTATGTTTTTGTGGCATTTCTATAAAGCACCATAACCAAAATGCAACTTGGAGCCAAAAGGACCTTCTTAGCTCAGAGTCCCAACCCTCAGTCTCTCACGAAGAGAAGGCGGGAACCTGGAGGTGGATCTAAAGCAGAGGCCACAGAGCAATGCTGTTTACTGCTCTGCTCTTCACGGCAGTTCCCTTTTTTATACGACCCAGGAGATCCTGCCCAGGGATGTCTCTACTGACAATGAGCAGGGCCCTGCCACATCAATCATTAATCAAGAAAAACGCTCCACAGATTTGTCCACAGGCCACACTAATGGAGGCAGTTTTTTTTTTTCAGTTGAGGTTCCCTCTTGCCAAATGACCAAAATTGTGTCAAGTTGACAGATTCACCAGCACAAACAGTTTTCTTAAGTTTCTGAGAAGAATTTTGTCACCATTCATGGTCCCTTGTAGCCAATTTCAGCTTTGTCCCTTGGAAGCTCGACTTTCTTGGGCTCAGGGCTTTGACACTCCCCAGACTATTTATTCAAGAGCTTCCTCAGCCCACCCTATTCCAGCTCCTCTGACCTTCTCAACAGCAGCAGAAAGTATGTTTATATGGTGTTAAATTACAGCTGTTTTCCTCCCTTCCTTAATACTTCTGGTTCCCGGTGACCAACATAACTCAAAATGATGTGTCAAGGAATGAAATCTGAGTGCGCTGACCATCCTTGCCATGATTCAACAAATAGACAGGTCAGAGAGAAACAAAATAAAGATTCACACTTCTGTGTCTTACCTAATTTCACAATAAATATTTTTAAAATTTTCTATGTGTGGGATGATGGCTGCCTTTAATAAAAGTTGATTGGAAAGGAGCAAAATTTAAACTTAACACATACATGGCCAGCCACACTAGCCCTGAGAGTGTAGTTAAACAGCGTCAGGAATAAGCGTAATAAACAGAACTCACACTGGTTTGTTCAGAGGCAAGTGTAGGGCATGCCAACTCTCTCTGGGCTGTATGCCTTACACAGCCCAGCAATTACACTTAGAGATACTTTTGGAATTCTATCCTCTGGAACAGTGGTTCTCAACCTTCTTAATTCTGCAATCCTTTAACATAGTTCCTCATTTTGTGAACCTTAACCATAAAATTATTTTCATTGCTACTTCATAGCTGTAATTTTGCTACTGTTATGAATTCTAATGTATAGATCTATATTTTCTGATGGTCTTAGGTGGCCCCTTCCCAAAGGGGTTGTAACCCACAGGTTAAGAACTGTTGCTCGGGTCTGGAGAGAAGACTCAGCAGTGAAGAGCACAGCCTGCTCTTCCAGAGGTCCTGAGTTCAATTCCCAGCAACCACGTGGTAGCTCACGGCCTTTTGTAATGAGATCTGGTGCCCTCTTCTGGCCTATAGGAACACATGAAGGCAGAACACTGTATATAGAATAAATAAATAAATCTTAAAAAAAAATGCTGCTCTATCTAGTTTTATCAGTAACTTGAATGACAGAACAGAATACATTGGTACCAACTGTAATTGTCAACTTCACAAGAGTCTCTAAAAATGAATCAACAATGTGTTATGTCTTTCTATATTAAAAAAACAAAAACACATGCTTCAAAGAACATACCAAGACAATGAAAACAATGGCTTAGTACTTTCCTAGCATGTTAGAGGTCCCAAGTTCTATCCCCAGAACCCTCACCTCAAAAGATCTCCTGCAAATGGGAAGAAATATTTATAAATACTTTGCCCTCTAATAATATTATAAATAGAATATAAAAAGAATTCTGATTTTGTGCAACCCAAGGAGTTCCCAGGGGATGGTACTGCTGACAGTGGGCTAGACCCTTGTCTTAGTTACTGTTTTATTACTACAAAGAGACACCATGACCATGGAAACTTAGAAAAGAAATCATTTAATTAAGTGATTGCTTACCATTTCAGAGGGTGAGCCTGTCCTCTTCCCAGAATTCTTTTATTCTGGTCACCCTGTCTATACTTCCTGCCTGGCTACTGGACAATCGGCATTTTATTAAACCAATACAAGTGACAAATCTTTATTTTAGCAAAAGCACCCAAATAGGTCTTTGTTTTCTGTCATTTCAATAAACTTCAGATTTCAGATCAACATTTCATACTCTATTAAATTTACTTTTAAACTATGAAATCTTTGACTAGTGTCTTACAGATGAACTTTGCTTCTACTCCTCTTCCCTGAAAGAACTACTTAAAATTAGTATCATCGTCCCCATACCTGATGAAAACGTGTTCATTTTTCACATATGGATCTGCTTACCACATTCCCTCCATTTTGGAAGTCTGGCATTAGAGGAGAAAGGCTTCTGGAGCAGTATCAAGGGCTATCCCAAGTTAATATTTAATTCCCATGTTTAACATGCACTTCTGACACTTGCTTAATAAAAAATCAACATATTATTTTCACAAATACTTCAATTCCATTTCTTTCTCTTAAAACCAGTTTCTCTTATGCCTCGAAGGTTTCAGAGATTCTCTACTGATCATTTCTTAGGTTACCTTAAGTAAAATTTGAAAGAGTTTAACCAAAAAAAAATATCAGTAGAACAGCAATGCATATTCCACATAAAGACCTAGTCAAGGCACTGACTTGTTTTCGAGTTTTAGAGGTTGTGATCTGGAGTCATATTATTTAAACTCGTCTTAGAAATATTTGATATCACTAGCAGCACAGAGAACAGTGTTGAGTTTCTAATGAACTTTGTTTTCAGCCTCCACAGAGGTATTCTGTGACGCCGTGTGGCACAAGGATTTCAATTCACGCATTTGCTACCAGTTCAACCTGCTCTCATCTCTCTCGTGGAATGAGGCACATTCTTCATGTCAGATGCAAGGAGGCTCTTTATTAAGTATCACAGATGAAGACGAGGAAAACTTCATACGGAGTAAGTATGGGAATGATGCATATTGAAGTTGATGCAATAAAATGGCTACTGTGAACAATTCTATCCTCAGATGCAAAATATGTATTTTGCATAAAACATTTGAATGTTTTTCTCTTTTAAAATGTTTTTCTCTTTTTAATATAGCCAAATTATAATTCTGAATTTTTAAAGCAATTTGTTCAGTGTGTGTGTTTCTATGTGCACGCAGGCAGATGTCAGGGGACAATCTTACAGGAGTCAATTCTCTACTTCCAAGGGGTGGGTTCTGGGGATCAAACTCAGGTAGATTGTCAGGCTTAGTGCCAAGTGATCTTACTCACTGAGCCATCTCACCACCATTCTGATCCTGCACTTTATTTATTTCTCTATTTATTTTGATTTTGAGACACGGTTTCTCTGCGTAGTCCTGGCTGTCCGGGGACTCGCTCTGTAGACTAGGTTGACCTTGAACTCAGAGATCCACTGCCTCTGCTTCCCGAGTGCTGCTCTTGTAGGTGAGCACCACCACAGCCCAGCACTGGATTTTCATATAAACACTAAGTCATTCTCTTTGGCACCTACTCATGTCTTAGTTTTCCCCTTGGGGAAGAGAGTTTGAAGCTATAGTGTGTGACCCAAGTGAGCTGCAACCCTTACAAGTGGATCAGAGGAACTCCTAAAGTTAAGTACCAATTCTTGTCATCTGTAGAACCTAGACATTCGGTTCCATTGGTAAATAATTAAATAGTCTGTTTGTTAATAGCGTATCCAACACTCATGGTGGGCAGGCACATCACAAAACCTTTGGTAAATACCAAAACTTTAATATACGTGGGAAAATAAAAAACACCTGCATACTAACTAACAGTATAAAACAATAATATCTCAAAGTTCCAGCAGGGATGAGAATGAGGGAGCAGTTTTACTTTGTTTCCATGACATTTGTTCTCTTTCCCTTAGGACCCTCCATTCAGACAAAATTAAGATTTGCAGCTTTGACAATGAAAATAATCTTATAGACACTCAATATTATAGAGGTAAAGATTATTAAAGGACATGCCAACATTGATCTTAAGATACAGGGTCAAAACAAAATATAGAAGTGGCCATTAATAGTATGCTTTGGGTCTGGAATGTACTGCTTGGGGAGACAGCTTTCCTATGGTGTTTCAGACTGCTATCTTTAAGGCATGACTTGAGACATCAGTAAATCAGACTTTATGGAAATCTCCTTCTAGATAAAGTATGTGTTATTTTTATCTGATCCAAGAATGGGATATGGAAAATGCCATGGGATTTTTAATCTTCATTTCTAATAACACTTATTTTAATAAACATCACATGGACCTTTAGCCAGAAAACAGAAACAAAGAAACCAAGATGAAATGCAAGTTATGTTTATCAAAGAAGAACAGTCAAGGAATTGTCAGGGAAACACACCAACAGTATTTACACTGGGTCTCAGACAAGCCCCCAAGTTGCCAATACTGATAAGTGCAGAGGCACAGCTACACCCACATCGGCCTGAAATAGTTTCCTGTCTGTTAGAAACCTCTATTGACAGAGCTTGTTGCTCAGTGGGTGAAAAGAAAATTAAGAGTATACCAACATGAAGCAGAATTAGAGATTTATTAAATGACATTTTTAACATGATCTTAAACACAGAAGTTGCTAGAGAAGTGCTCAGGAAAGAATGAGGCAGACCCTAACATGGGTATCAGCTTCTCAAAAGTCTGTCTAGGTGTTTTTAGAATGATAGCTGTAGAATTTGGGTGGTCTCAAGTTACATCTCTAAAGGTTGCTCAGAAATCATTCCTCCCTCATCTTTAATCATTTCTCAGGGATGTAGTTTAAACTAATGTTGAAGGAGGGCACCGCTTGTTCATCCCGGCTATCCAGAACCAAAATAACCACACAGAAACTATACTAATTAAAACACTGCTTGGCCCATTAACTCTAGCTTCTTATTGGCTAACTCTTACATCTTAATTTAACCCATTTCTATTAATTTGAGTATCGCCATGTGGCAGTGACTTACCAGCAAAGTGGACCTCCCACACCAAACCAATGTTAAAAATAAAAGAATTTTCTTCTAAACAAAGTTATCATGTGATGTATGAAAGGTATTGCTTAGATTTAGGAGTGGGAGAGTAAGGTGAGAAACTTGAAGTTATAATAATTTAGGCTAACGTATGTACAATATGTTTCTTATCTTGGCCAAGATAGCTTTAGGAAAATTATATATTGTCTCTGTAAGCAATATTGGTCCTATCAGTGATCAGTGACCCCTAAAGTTTCCTGAATGCATCAGCAGAACAGGTAAGCCAGACCGGGGATGAAAGGTTTATTTTTTTTCTTGTTTCCCCTTCATGTGGCCAATAATATTTCATATCTCTCTACCCTGCCTCAAGCAGAATTGTGGCAATGAGCTGGGACTCAAGCTTCCTCTATCATCCAACCCTTCTCTTCCTCTGTTTAGACCAAATTCATTTGTGTGCCTTTTAAAAGGTTATTTGGGACCAGACAAGGTAGCCCAATGGGTAGAGGTGCTTGTGCCCAAGCCTGATGATGTCAGTTCAACCCTCAGGTCCCACAGTGAGGCCAGAGAGAACCAGTTCCTGAGAGCTGCCCTCAGCCTGCACACACTCACCATTGCATCCCCGTACCTCCACACACTTATTAATAATCTTTCAATTTGACAATTCACTTGGAAACATTAAGAACTATCAAACTAGTTAATTGTATTGAGTTTCTGACATAATTTTTTTCTCCAATTTTACTTCATCTGTAATTTTAGAATTTGAAATTCAACCATATAGAAAGAAAAGCAAATGGAAAAAAAAACACCTCCGCCATACTTCTACAATTATTCAGCATTAACCTTGTCTTGCAAAACCAAGTAAATAGATGTGTTCAGACATACGTTCTAGTTTGCTTCTAGTGCTATAATGAACACACTGACCAAGAGTCACTTGGAAAAGAGGGGTTTATTGGTTTATTTCTTTGTAAACTTCCAGGTAATAGTCATTGCTGAAGGACGTCAGGGCAGGAACTCAAGACAGGAACTAGCACAGGCAGTGGAGGAATCCTGCTTACTGGTTCTGCTTAGCCTGCTTTCATATACAACGGAGGACTGGTTGCCCAGGAGTGGCACCAGCCAACAGTGGGCTGGGTCCTCCTACAGCAATCAGTAATTGAGACAATGCCCCGCCGACTTGCCTACAGGCCAACCTGATGGAAGAATTTTCTCAATTGAGAGTCCCTCTTTCCAGATGACTCTACCTTGGGTCAAGTTGGCTACCACAATAAACAAATAAAATCTAACGAGTGATATCCATAGAGATTGGTATCGTATAAAACCCAAGGCACTGTTATGCAGTACTTAGATGCAAAGAGAGAGACCGCTATCTGTGTTTGAATCCACCCACAACCACCTACTAGCAGAGCTGCTCAAGAAGTAATTGAGCCTCTTGGCATGTCAGTTTTCCCCTCTATCGAGTGGAAACAATGATAGTAGCTCCTTGGTGTTGTGTATTGCATCTTATAATGCAGGGGGAGACTTAGGAAAGTGTCTGGCATGCATAACAGATGGTGTGGGTTCACCAATTGATAGCTATGTGCACCATTATATAATCTGTTTATTCAGCTTACCTGCGTGTGTTCATGTCTGTAAAGGTGAATATATAGTTCTGCGTTGGGTGTGTGTGTGTGCATGCATGTGTGGCTTGTGTTTAAGAGTATGCAGATGCATGTGTTCCCGCACACACACACACACACACACACACACACACACACACACACACACACCAGTTGGAGGGCAGAACAAGATGTCAGATGTTTGTCTGCCTTATTCACAGGTTCAGCTAGGCTAGCTGGGCCAGTGAGCTACTGGAGTCTTCCTGTATTTCCCCCTAATGTTGAGGTTACAGGCATCCCAGTGACATACAGCTTCAATGAGGGTGTTGGGCACTCATGCTTGCAGAGTGAGAACTCTTACCCCTGAGCCATCCTTCCAGCCCTACATCTTGTTACTCCACTTTGTTACACAGAAACAATTTGTTGCATTGTAGTGCAGTTTTGTAGTAACATATTAATCTGCCTTTGGAATAGGCAGATAAAATTGTTTTGACATTTGTTTGTTGCTTTTGCCGGCCATGCCCACATAAACCTTCACGCAGGGTCCCAGTTGCTCTTTTCTGTGTTTATGGAATGAGATTCACTGGACGGGAGAAGCAGACTTACAACTTTGCAAATTCAGAGAGGTCTCCCAGAAGGCCTGTGATAAATGGATGCACAGTGCACGCTCGCCTTTCCTGCAACAGCTCGGCACAAGTGGGGAATTATCATCCGAACTAATTTGAGTGAATCTTATTGGAGTAAAATACCAATTTCCAAATCCATTACTAATACGCAATGGGTCTTATGCAAAAGCTTGCACACCATTTATGAATTCTGGTTGTTATCTGTCTCAACTGCCACAGTCTCTCATGGGAGAATTTGGTACCTATTCATCAAGCCTGAATAGCAATTTTAAAAAATAAGATCTGTCACTGGATTTTATTTAAACATTCCAAGTCTATAATTAGGCTTTGGGGATTGTTTGGGGAAACAGAAGTCTATTCATAAAGACAGAAACTGTCCCAACCAAAGGATTTTGAGGGATGCTACAAGCCTAACGTCTCTTGCTTGTCACTGGTGAATGGATTGTGAGACAGAGAATTATCTAGGCTGTCACAAATGACAAGAAACATCCAAAGGAGTTTTGTTCCAAGTTTGTATTTATGTGTTAAGGGTAAATTATGTTACAAAAGTAAATAGACTAGTGGGGGTTGATTGTTTGTTTTAGGGGTTTTTGTTTGTTTTGTATGTATTTTTGTGTGTGTGTGTGTGTGTGCGTGTGTGTGCCTTTAAACATTAATTACAAACTACATGATGTTTTCATGCATTTTAGTAAACAAAATTGAACAGTTTGGGGCATGTGGAATCATTCCAAGAACAATTAATATTTGAGTTAGGTTATTGAAAATACCACTTAGCCCTTTGCCTGCGTGTGGAATATGGAAAGCCTCTCCCTGTCTTGCCAGTGAGTGCCCCAATCCACCTCTCATCCTCACAGGAAGGCTAACTGATTTAATACAACAGTACTATTGAAAGCGGGAAGCAGATGGGCATCAAGAAGAGACTGAGTATAATACCACAAAAACTTGGACATGTTTGTGTGCGATGTGCTCTATTTAGCGATAAAGCACCTTCTGTGGTTTCCTGACCAATGTCTGGCTTCCTTAGGCTTCCACTGTGATACTGATATGTCCAGATGTTGAGGAAGTAGTAGGTTTATATGAACCAAGTCCTTACCCTGGTAAGACTACTCTATGGCCCAAACTGAGGAGCTTGTGAGAATAAAGGGGGCGACAATTAATAGCAGTTCTGAAACTACAGGAAGGAAGGAAGGCCAGACAGTCACTCTCTGTAGGGCCTACCTATAATCTCTGACTAGGTCCCTGCATTGAAAGAGAAAGAAAGAGAGAAACAGAGATAGAGAGAGACAGAGAGAGATACAGAGAAACATACAGAGACAGGAGACAGGAACAAACAGAAAGATACAGACAGAAACAAAGACAGAGGGACAAAGAGACAGACAGACAGACAGAGATAAAGGAAGAAAAGGAGGAAGAGAAAAGGAAGTGAGTTATTGTGGAGCACATGAACCAAAGAAAACGGTGATCTTTTTAAAAGAAGAAATGTCAAAATGGCAATATCTGAGACAGCCACAAAATGAACCATTGTCACTAAAAGTCATTGACATGGCTGTTCCCCCACCCCAATTTTATTGTACAGTGTAGTACGTGTTTATACTAGCAAAATGATTTTCAACTTAGGCGCACTAAAAGAAAAACTATAATTATACAACTTCTGCAGGCACGTTTTTCTGTGCAAGCATGTCAGTCAATGTTTATTCACAGTATCCATTGCACAGACATGGTCAGATTAACCGGTGAGTTACTGCAGAACCTTGGTTAGAAGCAGGGACTGCAGAACTGCAAAACCCTCTTTTCAAGTATGCCGAGCCCTGGCCTGGGTCCCTACTGCTGAGGCCTCCAGAACACTGGGCTCTTACACTATTATGCTTCTCTTCAGACAGTGCCCAGCAGCTCAGCTGGGCTTCAGCTCACTTAAGTGCATGCACTTGCTTCCATCCACTCTCTGGAGGCGGCACTGGACGTCTCCGCCTCCACCATCCAAAGCTGGAAGCGTGTGACCTGGGGGACATGGGAGAGCCTCACACAGACCAGAGCTGGCCGTCGCTCCTTGCTGTCTGTAGGTCTTCAGAAGCTTGCCGTGTGGCTGCAAATGGCCAAAGTCTACGTTGTCACACTGAAGCCCCAGCATGAGGGTCACAAGACTTGGTTTTGTTGTAGTCTGGCATCACCTATGGCTTTATGACCTGAGGAAATAACAATTCAAGAAGGCGGCAGAGTGCTGGGTTTGACTTTCCCTAGGTTCTGTCTGTTCTCCTTTCTGTTCAAATGCCATGGTTTTCTTTTCAGAGCAGCTGAGTGGGGAAGCAGTGGAGGTGTGGATTGGCTTGAACCAGCTGGATGAAAAGGCTGGCTGGCAATGGTCTGATGGCACAGCGCTCAGCTACCTGAACTGGAGCCCAGGTACCTGCAACATCTTATTTATCGTCAACATGCTGGGGTATGTTGCAGACTTAAGCATAGCATTCTGAAAGTGGTTAGTAATTTGTTTCCCTTTGGGTCACCGTGTCCTGTGCTGTCCAAGCAAGCCTGAAGTTCTCTTGCCTTGACCTCTCAAGTGCTGGGATATAGGTGTATGCCCCACACCTGGTAGTTTATAAATATTGGTTTACCCTTACTGACTTGCAGAAGGCAGAAATCAGAAAGGTAATCTATTTAGCTAACATTGCAGCAGAACTGGGGTCAGAGATAGACTGCTGTTTTCAAAATAGCTAAAAATTGCAAAATATTCCCCTACTCTAAAGCAACAGAAGTATCTCTTGAGCTATCTTTGAAAAATCAGTTCATGGTCCTGCCTGGACTTGAACTTGGAAATCACAGACAAACATAGCAAATGTCCTGTAGGGGGCCCTAAGCAAGGCACCATCAGGACCAACTTTAAGGGCTTGGAGCGTTAAGGCTAACTTTAGGACAACGTCTGTGCCGAAGCTACATTTCCACACTTAATTTTCAGAGATAAGTGATCGGCCATTTGTTGAGTATCACTGTGGAACACTGAAACCTCCCTCAACTGCCTGGCGGAGCAGGGACTGTGAGTCTGCCTTGCCTTATATATGCAAGCGATACCTAAACTACACTGCTCACGAAACACTTGGTGAGTGCTCCTCCATCTTCTTTGGTTGTTCACATGCCCATTTCGTGCCTTAGAATTTCTCTATTTTTGCTTAACACTAATTGGGACTTAGCAAAATTGGGTTTACAGTTATATGAATAAAAATGTATAAATGGCATCTTAAACGTGTTAGTTGTTAAGAAAGAGGTGACTTTTAAAAATGGCTGGAGAGATGGCTCAGTGGTTGAGAGCACTGCTTGCTCTTCCAGAGGTCCTGAGTTCAATTCCCAGCACCCACCTAGTGGCCCACAACCATCTATAGTGAGATCTGATGCCCTCTTCTGACACAAAGTCATACATGCAGGTAGAGGACTCATATCCATAAAATAAATAAATCTTTTTTAAAAATGTGTAAATGACCCCTGTCATCCTACAGCACCATGGCTACAACAAATGCATTTCCTCAGAACTACAACATAGCACGAGGCAAGCAAGCACTTCTTTCTTCCTTTCTCCTAAAAGACCTTCACGCGTCATCATTTCACACCAGAAAACCAAAGTTTGCTTTCCTTTGTAGTTTTAAGTGTAATTTGTGGGATTCCTCACACTTAATGATGAAGGGCAATAACTTAGTAGTACTTTTTCTTATGTTGGCTTTCTTTTGCTGACTTTTTAACTTACTAACCATATGTAATTGTAAGTACGATGTGTTTTGATTCCTCTGTGTGTTGCACAATGATCAGCGTATCCATTACTTCAAACATGACTGTTTCTTTGTGGTGAGATTACTGAAAGGCCTCTCTTCTGGCTATTTGAACATTCCAGTGCACTGTTGAAATGCTGGTTACCTGGTGTGTCGCAGAAACAAGGCCGTACAGCCTGACTCCAGCCCCTACTACAGCACTTCTGGAGATTCCACCAGATTTCACGTTTCATATTGCTAACACACTTTCCCCATTAAAATAATGAGCAAAACTCAGGTTATAATTAAGACTCAACTAATGCCTAGTTATAATCTAATCTAATATAATCTCTTAGATGTGTGTGTGTGTGTATATATTTGTCCAGTTCTATCATTCTCACTGTTTTTTATTCATCGGCATGTATGAGGGTGTGCATAATGTATGTGTTGACGGTGTCCAGTCTATGTACAAGGCGTATGCATGTGTGGTGTACGTGCACATGTGTCTGGGTGTGAATATCCATGTGAACATACTGAGTCCAGAGGAGAACATCAGCACCGTTTATTGAAAAGACTTTTCTTTCCATTGACCATGTTCTTATACTCAAGAACTTTGTCTGTTTATTTCATTCTGCTTTTTGAGACAGGGTTTCTCTGTGTAGCCCTGGCTATCCTGAAATTTTTGTGTGTGTGTGTGTATACCAGGCTAGACTTGAGCTCACAGAGATCCACCTGCCTCTGCCTCCCAAGTCCTGGGGTTAAAGACGAGGGCTACCGCCCAGCTGTTTTTATAACTTTGGTTGAAGATCATTTGCTGCAATGCATGGGCTCACCTCCCAGCTCTCTATCCTGCTCCACTGGTCAGTGTGTCTGTCTCTATGCCAATCCCGTATTCTTTAGAACATTAGAGTTTCATAACATGTTCCAAAGTCAAATAATCTAACACCTCTGTTTTATTCTCTTTACCTTGAGGGATTTGTGATTCCAGATAAAATTGAGTCTCAACCCTTTGAGTTTTGTGAAGAACATCATTTGATTTTCTGACAGGAATTATACTGATTATATAAACCACTTTAGGTAGTATGAGCATTTAATAGTGTTGAATCTTCCAATCCATGCACGATGAACGTATTCTCATTTTTTGTATTCTCTCTAATATTTTTCATTAATGCTTTACAAATGTCATTGCAGAGATTTTTCAACTCTGGTTAAATTTTTTTCTTATTTTTTTGTAGTTGCTATAAATATATAGATATCAAATTATATTATATATCAATTATATATAATAATATAACATAAAAATCTATAATTATATAATATACAATAAATATATGATACAAAAGATATAAATGGTAAGTTTATAACTGGTATAGCTCTATATCAGCTAATTCACTGTTAGTATATAGAGACAGTCCCGAATTTGATGTGTTGTACCCTGCAACTTTGAGTTCATTAACTAGTTCTAGTAGTTTTTTGTGGGGTTGGGGGGGGGATCTCTGTGCGAGATGATGGCATCCACACACAGTGACAGCTTGGATCCTCTTTTCCAATTTGAATGCTCCTTATTTCCTTCTTTTGCCCGATTACACTGTCAAGAGAAAACTTTTCTTCTTTACGGTTGGAGACTGGAGACTGCCCCTCAGCTGGTGCATTAGACCAGCTCTTCCAGCCCTTCACACCAGCCTCTGGGGGCGGGGGGGGGGGAGGTGGGGACGCCGAGGTCAGCCTCTCGGGTCCTCCCACTCTCCCCATCTCAGAAACTCCTCTTTGAACTGTTTTCTTACATTGAGAGTGAAGTTTAGAATAGCTTTGTTTGTTTGTTTGGGTTGATAACCGCTGACAATACCTAAATGGTCCAACATTCACTGATTATGATTCCAATTGGTGTCAAAGCTCTTAAAGCAATTTTGAAAGAGTGAACTGTTTCTCAAAAAGTAGTGACATCATACCTAACTGAACTGGTTCCTAGGGGAGACAATCACTACCAATTAATAAAATATCCCCCAAATGCAATCACCAATCGGGGGGGCAAGCTCCTGTGTATCACCACCTTCTCAAGTCTAAAGCTTCATGGCAAGTGACCCTGGGGAACCTAATCTGGAGTTCACATCCAGTGTGACACCACGGATACCTGGATACCGCAGTGATCTTGAGGGAACAATAGTGAAACTTCATCATCCTTGTTCTAAAGAAAGGAAACAGAGTTTTAGTCTATTATAACTCAAGGATAAGAATCTCCTCTACCTACCTACTACCCACCTTTCCTATATGAAATCCTTAGAATACCATTTAAATTATGGTCTATAACCAATTCCATTCTCTCTCTCTCTCTCTCTCTCTCTCTCTCTCTCTCTCTTTCTCTCTCTCTCTCGTGTGTGTGTTGGCTGTATGTATGTATGTCTACCATGCGTGTGACTGATGCTTGTATAGCCCAGAAAAGGGCTCCAGATCCTCTAGAACAGGAGTTACAGATGATTGTAAGTCACCATGTGGATGCTAAGAATCAATTTTGTGTTTTACTTATGACAAGTAACCATACTGATGGCAATTTGCATAAAGGGTGTTAAATACTATTGGAAGCATGTTCTCTGTGCTAATTTATAAAGAAAACGACTCTTGGACATACCATGCCACTCACTGTGATCCTGACTGGACGCCCTTCAATCGTAACTGCTACAAACTTCAGAAAGAAGAAAGGACCTGGCATGAGGCTCATCACGCTTGCCAGACTAACGACAGCGTGTTGATGGATGTGACGTCATTAGCAGAGCTGGAGTTCCTTATCAACCTCCTCCGGGACGGTAAGCACCAAAGACCTTTGATTCAAGACCTGTGAAACAGCATGGTTCTAGTTTTTAATTCGAGTTTAAAAGAAATTTTAAACTATTTAAAAGTGATTATTTATTATATATTTATGGTGTGTATATAGTATATAAATCATATATTTATGGTGTATATAAAGTATTTATGTGAATAGATATGAAATATATATTCAAAAATATATATTCAGAATTTCTAAAAAGTTCCAGAAATCCATAAGTCATATTCAGAAGCTAAGAAATGTTTTCACATTTGTCAAATAAATTAGATATACATTTTTTTAAATCTTAAGAGGTAACAACTGGCCATGAGGGGCAGGGTCCAACTCCCATTGGAGCACATACAACTGCCAGTGTCAGGCTCCAGATGAGGGCAGGGTCTGAAGATGGACGCAAGAGCAGTGACGGGAGGGACTCAAACACGGGACACTTCTTAGTTTCATTTTAGGAGAGACGGGCGGGGAGGATGCACATCGCTAGTGAAGGTGCAGGTCCCAGCAGGGGATGTAAGGAGTAGATGAGAAAGGGAGGGAGGGAGGGAGGGATCTAAGTCATGATGGTCGGGAGGATCTCACACCCTGACTGACTCGCAGTCAGAGTGCTTCTTTATTTACACAGAGTTTAGTAAGCAGGGATACACTCATGTTGTTCCAAAACAGAGATCACATCACTTTTGGCTTGGGATATTGTTTCACTTCCTTTTGCTCATCATTAATAAACTATGACAGAACGGAGTTATCATTGCCAATCATTTTCCCTCAAGTTTTGACTTGATCTTTGATAAACTTTGGTAATCACTGATAAACAGAGTTATCTTTTATAATCATTCTTACTCGTTAACCCCATGACTCAGTTTTTAAGAATCTAGAGGCATATGGCAGCCTGTTCTCAGGCTACAAGGACCAAGTCTCCAAGCTAGTCCGGGCATATTACTGTGTCCCTAGTAGTGTGCTACTAACTCCTCATGGTTAGAGTGCCTCAAAAATATCCTCAGGCCAAAGTTGCTGCAGTTATTATTTGAATTCTGGCATAATACAGTGTTTAGATTATAGCATTTGTCATTATGTTTAATCTTGGCATTCTGTTGTTTCTTGACCATGTGACACCACAGTGGCTCTGCATGTGCTAACTTCTCTAAGGAAGGGAAGTCCTGACATCTTATTCTTTTATTGTCTTTCTCCATCATTCTTTGTTCAACAATGTAAGTCTCTGGGTAGCGCAGAGGTAACTGTAGCTAATCTCACTTTGTTGCTGTATATATCACGTAATCGCCTAGGTGTATAGTAGGAAGAGGTTTGCAATCTGATCTGTAGCCAACTCCTCTAGCCCACCAATGGTCAGTTCTCTTTACATTTTTGAGTTTACTTTGTTTTGAGTATCTTGTTCCTGTGTAAGTACAGGGATGGATGTTTCAAGAATATTGCACAGCTTCAGAAAGAGACCTCTGGCTTCTTTATGTGTGTCACAACCTCCAGGACATAAGAAAGACCTTCAAGTAGATAAGGATATCTCTATAAAGTGGGGGGAGGGGGAATAGTATGTTCAGGACTGATAGGGGAAACTTAGAAGCTGCGTTCCTGGGAGAACGCATAAATGATTCACAAGAAAATTTTCCACCAATCCAATATCCCCAAATTGTGCAAATATTAAAAGTCTCCCCAGGTTGCAACAGGTGGAGATGAAAGCTAAAGGTGGTATGGGGGCCGTCATGTGGCTCAGCTTTGCTGGATCGTTGTCAATCAGCTGTGCTGGCTTTGTGACTTTTGCTGTTCCCATCAGATATGGCTGTGCCATACAACCCATACACCGAAGGCTCTGGAAAATTTATGGAAGACAGAAAAGAAAGATTGTAAGAGCCAGAGGACCAGAAAGCCTGCTGTGAGATTGTATCTCCTAGACATAATAGGGAAGTGGCACCCATGAAATCTTAACAATACAATTGAACTAAATAAGACCTGCGTAATCACAGCGACCTTAACATGCCAACGTAGATAAGAGAAATCTCACAGGACCCTACCCCTGGAAGAAGAGTTACAGCCAATTAAGCTACAGAGAGAGGAAGAGCCAGTTCTCTCTGGGGACCAGCCCCCTGATAGGTTATTCAATCCCAAGTTGTAAGCTCTAAACACACATACATGCGAGCAATGTTAACTGGACAATAGATTATGCACATATATATATGTAACAAAATAATTAAAGAAGAAGGGATCATGAGTTTGAGAGGGTGCAGTGGGACACAGAATGGAGAGGGAGAAGGAGGGGGTAGAAGTTATGTAAACATAGTGCCCACACATTAAAGTCTCAAAACAATTAAAAATTTAAATTAAAAAAACATCTTAAGGAGTAGATGTCATACAAGTCATTCCTTGCCAGGTGGTGGCGGCAGCTCATGTGTTTAATCCCAGCACTTGGGAGGCAGAGACAGGAAGATCTCTGTGGGCTCAAGGCCAGCCTGGTCTACAGAGTGAGTTTCAGGACAGGCAGGGCTACACACAGGGAAACCCTGTCTCTAAAAAACAGGAAAAAAAGAAAGGAAAGAAGGGAGGGAGGGAGGAATAGGAAGAGGAAGGGAAGGGAAGGGAAGGGAAGGGAAGGGAAGGGAAGGGAAGGGAAGGGAAGGGAAGGGAAGGGAAGGGAAGGGAAGGGAAGGGAAGGAAATTAAAAACATAAAAGAAAAAAAAAAAGTCAATCCTTAGACCTTTTATGCAAACCCTAAACCTGTAAATCAGATTTATGGACACTGGATAGCCACAGTGTGCTATGCTCTTATAAAGGGAATTACTTCAGTAAATAATTTAAATAACTTCTTTTAGTTTGGTGTTTTTCAGGCTGTGTGTCGTACTCAGAGGTTCCAGACTCCTGGGCCTCCTGTCTTCAATTCTTCAGAGCAAATCAGGCCCCACGCACCCTTGTCCCGTGACATACATTAGCCATGAAGTCTTCCTAAAAATCCTAGAAATTATTGATTTCATTTTTCCGTGTTAAAAAAAAAAAAACAAAAAACAAAAAAAAAATCCCTCAGCTCTATGTGGTGACCTTTGAGGTGTTAGGTCTTAGTTTGCAAACACAAATACTTCTATGTGCTTTTCTTTAATCCTTTGCATTTGGGATTAAAAGAATCCTGCAGTGTTCCCTGTATCAACAAGGACACTTGAGCATCTCTCTGCTACCTAGCCTTTCTCACTGCATCCCTGCGGTGAGACTTTGTTTTTCCAGCAACCCACTGTTCTGTGTTAACGCCTGGGAGAGCTTCTGCTTGTTTTATTGTGCTGGGCTGAGGCGGAGGGAGATCAGAAAAACATTCAAGTTACACTATAGTGAAGAGTTCTGTTGTTGATGATGTTTTTAATGTTCTCCTTTCAACATCCAATTAACCTCTTCATTTTTCCTTTTCTCTAGGCACAAAGCTAGACATTTTAGGTCACTTTGAACATAGAGGAGGAACTAGAATCCCGGACTTGCTCTGGCCAGTGCTTGCTTGGCTTTAGCTCACATTGGAAGGCCTAAGTTGAGCAAACCTGGATATTAGGGGGGAAAGAGGCCTAGACAGGTATTTTATAGTGAGATTCAAACAAGATTTATCACACAAAGAACTAAAGACTCATACGTGAAAGGGTATATCTTACTGATAGCCTAGTGTGCCATAAAAATACACATAGAATACCTTGCAAATAATTTACATTTATTTCTTACAGGAAATGCATCAGAAACATGGATTGGTTTGAGTAGCAATAGAACTCCAGTCTCCTTTAGATGGTCCACTGGCTCCTCTGTCATCTTCACTAACTGGCACCCTCTTGAGCCTCGGATTTTTCCCAAGAGAAGCCAACTGTGCGTCTCAGCAGAGCAAGTTGTAAGTTGGTTCATTTGATCCGTTCTATGGCTCTGACACTGAGAACCACACAGGCCAGGGTCTTGTGTCATAGTAGAGACCGAGAGAGGCAGTGCCTGCTCCTCACGGGGCTGCCTTACACACGGTAAGGCTACGGTTGTTACTCTGAGGAAAGAGGGGCAAAGCTTGGATTAGAGCAGGTGCTTCAGAGAGGACATGGGAGGGAAGGCTTTTTGAATAGATGATGTTTAAGCTGTGACTTCAAAAAAAAATCCCTTACACAACAGACAAAAATGGTTCTAAGAAAAACGCAAAGGTAGACAAAGGCTTGCCCCTCATCAATAGCCAGACAAATGACAGGTAGTAAGGAGATGATAGATGGGACACGGGAAGTACAAAAATCCAGGCTGGGCTACCAAGGTATAAGAGCCACCAGAGTACTTCAAGGGCAACAGAGGGAAAATATGACTTGAAAAATAACTGTGGTCATAGCATACAGAGTGGTTTGGAGAGGACAGAATAGCGGAGAAATAATTGAGTGGCTGTTCCATGGGGAGCCTAGGGTGGAGGCTGTGCAGAGAAGAGGAGAGGAGAGGAGAGGAGAGGAGAGGAGAGGAGAGGAGAGGAGAGGAAGGGAGGGGAGGGGAGGGGAGGGGAGAGGGGAGGGGAGAGGGGAAGAGAGGAAGGGAGGGGAGGGGAGAGGAGGGGAGGGGAGGGGAGGGGAGG
This sequence comes from Myodes glareolus, assembly GCF_982192425.1. Taxonomy (NCBI): domain Eukaryota; kingdom Metazoa; phylum Chordata; class Mammalia; order Rodentia; family Cricetidae; genus Myodes; species Myodes glareolus. The sequence continues at coordinate 42,415,651 of NC_142046.1, read as the reverse complement.
GGAGAGGAGAGGAGAGGACCTTCATTTCCTATTGCCTGGTGTGACTATGTCACTTACCATATTTATAGAACAAAAGCTAATATTTGGATAGGGATTGTTTCAATTAGTGTATATTCATTGTACACAGTAATGGGGTTGCAGTGAGAGGAGAGAAGAAGAGAAAAGAAGAGAGGAGAGGAGAGGAGAGGAGAGGAGAGGAGAGGAGAGGAGAGGAGAGGAGAAGGGAAGAGTGGAGAAGCATCAGATGTTTCAAATAACAAGATTCGTTGTTAGCTAAATTAGACGAGGAGACTCGGACTCAGGTTTTCTGTTGTTGTCGTTTGACTTGAACAAACACCATTTTGGTAGACAGTGGTGGGACTGACCATCCTGGTGCAGAGCTAGGGATGATGAAGGTTGGAGGACACTGGAGAGTTTTGAAGCTCCATTAGCTTAGTAAAATGCAAGCCATTGTGCAGGATGTGGAACCTCTTTGAAGACCATGGATCGGTGGCAGATCTCACGCTCACATGAACAGGTGGAGCCAGTGACCTTAGCATTATGCACATTCTCGGGCTGCCGTCTGTCTCCCACTTCTCTGAGGCATCAGATTACGCAGAATTAGTCTTAAGCCCAAGCCATCTGAATATTTATTAGACATTTTAAACAAATATCCCCTCTTTGCTCAAACAGCTGTGGAGCCCTGGCTGAGTTTAAGGGGGGCTGGAGGGCTTGATGGGGTCCTCATTCTTTCTAAGCACAGGATGTTGTGTCGAGCACCCCCAAGAAACAGCTCATTAAATGCTACTTAAGAAGTTTGACAAAGTAATTGTGCCAGCCAAACATGAAAACATTTCAAAGCACTTACTTTTGTGACACATTTCACTTTGTTATCTTTTGAGACTTGCAGAAACATGCGCATTCATAATTATACATGCGACCAATGTGTGTCTGAGTGGCATTCAGGGAGGAAGCCCTGGCGATCTCTTTAGTTGTCTGTGGTGGGTCTAGCTCTGCTCAAACCCAGAGCGGTTACAGAAGCTGATGGTTTTTTGAATCACTGGTTTTATATATAATTAAGATGACCTTCATTTCCTATTGCCTGGTGTGACTGTGTCACTTACCATATTTATAGAACAAAAGCTAACATTTGGATAGGGATTCTTTTAATTAGTGTATATTCATTGTACACAGTAATGGGATTACAGTGACATTTTTGTCCAAGCGTATCACACACTCTGACCATATTCAGCCTCTTTACCCTAGAAAACATTATTTTGAGTGAGGTAACCCAGACACAGAAAGACAATTATCACATATACTCACTCATAGGTGATTTTTAAACATAAAGTAAAGAAAACCAGCCTGCAAATCACAATCCCAGAGAACCTAGACAACAATGAGGACTCTAAGAAAGACTTACATACATCTAATCTACAGGGGAAGTAGAAAGTAGAAAAAGACAAGATCTGTGAGTAAATTGGGAGCATGGAGACCTTGAGGGAGGACTGAAGGGGAGGGGAGAGGCAGGGAGGGGAGCAGAGAAAAATGTAGAGCTCAATAAAAATCAGTAAATAAAGAAAAAAGAGAAAAATGGTTTTAAAAAAGAATAAGGTGGAAAACAATTGAGAATGACACTCAATGTCAACTTCTGGTTTACACACACACACACACACACATGCATGCACATTTGCCTCCCCCCAACGCATATATGTTCACCACACACATCTCAAAAAAGAAAGAAAAGAAGGAATGAAGGAGAGAAAGAGAGGGGGAAAAAAGGATGGAAGGAAAGAAGGAAGGAGGGAGGGAGGGAGGGAGGGAGGGAGGGAGGGAGGAAGGAAGGAAGGAAGGAAGGAAGGAAGGAAGGAAGGAAGGAAGGAAGGAAGGAAGGAAGGAAGGAAGGAAGGAAGGACGGAAGTTGGGCCGGTGTATGTCTGTAATTCTGGCCTTAGTACTTGGGAAGCCAAAGCAGAAAGATTGCTGGACTGAAGCAAAGGTGGTCTGGAACTGCACAGTGGGACACACTCTCAAAAACTAAATACATTTGATTAATTAAAGAGAAAACTGAGTAAGGAAAGACGTTGGAGTCGAACATGAATTTTGACCCCGAGGATGACTGGTGACAGCTTCCGGGTATGTCCAGCAGCAACCACATTCCTCCTCACTCGGGTCCACCCAGCTCTGGACTGCCTTCGCACTGCCACAAGCAGAGGGCCGTCACCAGGATCAGGCAGGGTTCTGGACGACCACCCCACTGGGAACGCTTGCCAGTCACAACCTGGCTCCTCACTAACGCTGCTGCTCACCAGCATCCTCGGAACCCGCTCGCTCATCCTGTGACTCTTATCCCTTTAGGAAGGACTCTGGAAAGTGAAAGGCTGCAAAGAAACACTCTCTTACGTTTGTAAAAAAGCAGGGCAAGTCCTTGATGATGACGAATCAGAATGTCCAGAGGTAAGCATGGCGAACAGGGCAACTGGGTACCAGGACTACAGAGCTAGGAGAATGTGCCCGCAGTGGATTATAGGGGATTCCCTCTGAGTGGGACTTTTCCCTTACTAATCAGATAGCATCTGGGGGCACCAGAAAGCTTTGCAGCCCCCATAAGGATATGTCTTTCTGTGCTCTTTGACCCAAAACTGTTTTTTAAAAAAATATAGAAATGGAAATGATCAGCCCGGCGTCGTGGCGCAAGCCTTTAGTCCTAGCACTCGGGAGGCAGAGGCAAGTGGATCACTGTGAGTTCAAGGCCAGCCTGGTCTACAGAGCGAGTTCCAGGACAGCTAGAACTGCTAGACAGAGAAATCCTGTCTGGAAAAAAACAAACAAACAAACAAAAAGTTGTAAGGATCCCGTTATTCTTTCTGTAAAGACAATGGTGACTTGACCCCATCTCACTGGCGATCCTCTCAGTTAGTTCCCAAGTGGGACGGCAGGAGTGTGGGTGGGCACATTCTTCATTCTTCAGAGGCCGGGTTCAAGCTTCTGCTGCCAGGACTCTGCCTCTCTTCCACCCTCCTTAGCCTTAAATGTTGACATGAATATGGCGATGGGGAAGTTTGTGCATGGCATATTTGTTACCTGGGAAAGGATGGTAAGGCTGTGTTTGGTGTAAACAACAAGGTTTACATTAGGTAAAAGTTATTACCTTAGCTTTAAATCTAAGCAGTGGAATATTATCTGTTCCAACTTCCTTTGATGCATTTAATATTTTTGCCGTAACGGTTTGTGAAATCTGTCAGTTTTAGCTCTGTCTCTCTCTGTCTTTCTCTCTCTTTGCCCCCCCCACACCTTTTGCTCTGGCTAGCTGTATTCTAAAATGATACAGATATTGTTTTATGACATTCCACTTATTTTCTCCCCCTACCCACCTATTTATAGTCCAACTAAGGAGTGATCTATTTCGGGAGAAGCTACACTTTCTCCACTAATCAGTGTGTACACACATGAGGGACCCTGCACTCTCCAGCTGGACAATACTCACGCCATAGATGACACGCCACCAGATATTCCATTAAGGGTTGCAATGCCTGAATCAGCTCTAGCTGCCCACAGACCTAAAGTCTACCTTCCTGCGCCTTTCAAGGCAAGCCCGCGGGCTTACAAGAACATAGCACAAGTGATATGCCCTTTGAACGCCTCTTTTCTGCTTCCTCTTCCAGCTGGCATCGCCAGTATTTAAAGATTTCATGTCCAGAGATGATTCTTGAGTTTTATGCATATTTTCCCGTTCATTTATTTTGTATCCGCCTATGAATAAGGTTCCCAGATGATTTTCCTTTAGCTCATGGCTGCTGTTTGACCTTCTTCACAAAGACAGAGCTTGAAACTGTTAGCAGCCTGGATACTAAGTCCATAACTTGGGGGCAATTCCATTCCCTGAGACAGTGACTCTGTTGATGCCACTAAAGTAAACTTTACCTAAGTCTCTGTTCTAATAAAACTCAAAATCCAAAGACGAGGATGAAAACCCGCGAATTCTGAGCGTTAGAGTAGCAACTGGCTAACATCTCTTTACTGGCATCCCGGAAGCCTTTCTCCTTCCACACCATCCCAACTAAAACACCCACACTAAGCTCCTCCCTCCTACTTCCTGTCAACTAGTTGCTAACCCTGACTCTCTGAGTCCAGGTTAATTTTATTTAATTAGCTCTCATGAATTAGAGACCAGCCCGGACTCCACAGTAAGCTCCAGGCTAGCCTGTGCTACATAGTAAGACCCTGTCTAAAAATAAACGAAACAAAAGAAAAAAAAACAAATAATCTATTTTGATCACCTCAATGGGAAAATTTGTAGTTTTTATTTCCCACCGAGTCCTTTTGGGATATTGGACAGTGTGAGCAATTCTTCCATCTTACTATCCAGAAGCTACTGGTAAATAAGAACTACTTGTGTCAGAAGGCCAAATGTGAGTTGCTCTTCCTCCTGTCCTTCCAAGAACAGCCAGAGATGCTTGAGGGAGCTCAGTCTAGAGCTTTTGTACTGAGGCCCCAGAACAGAGTGAGGGGGGGAGAGCAGAACGGACAGACCCCAGGTGGATGCAGGCGCTCTACGATAGGCTCATTTCCTGGGGTGTTTTTGAGCCGAATTAGCCAATTTGTACAGCGTTCTGCAATGCATTATGGAGCTAAGACCTTTGCCAAGAACAATCCTAGAAATCATCTTGTGTCTGATCAAAAGCTGGTGGTCACTGGAATGGCATGAAATGACGAGCATTTTACTGGTGAATAAGTAGAAATGAACAGACGGAGTCATGTGACTTAGGAATATTAGAAACCGAAGTGAAGTCAGGTGAGCTAGAATGAGGGGCAGCCACTGTACCATATGACTTTAAGGGATAGACCCACCCTACCTTGCTCCCACTGCTAATCCACAGACCTACTAATTGTTGTCTTTGTCTGAGTGCCCGAACTTACGTTCTTAATCCCCCAAAGGCCAACCACTCAATTCAGGAAAAATCTTAACCATATATGTGTCTCCATATTAGGGAGCCATTTCTACTTGGAAGCATTATGATCCAAACAAGACCATCTTAGGGGCTTCGGATATAGCTCAGTTTCAAAGGACTCACCAAGCATGCCAAAGCCTGGGTTCTACCCTCAGAACAGGACAGGTGGGAAGGGGAGAGCAAAACACAATTGCTTTAGCTGGACTCAATGACTCTTGTAGTCCTAACACCCAGGAGGTTAAGGCAGAAGGATCACAAGTTTGAGGCTAACCTGGTCAACTTAGGAGGTTCCTGGTTAGGCAAGTATGGGCTACCATGACTCAAAACAGCAGCAACAATAGCAATGAAAAAATACCCTTGATTACGGAAAAACTAGTTAGACCTTCAGGATGTGCCCAGCTGATTCACTGGTTAGTAACTCTAAGAACCCCACAGCGGATGCAAAATCAAACTGAAAATTCCATAATGCTCCCCACTACCTAGGCCTGGCTTGGCTGCACCTTCAAGTCTGCTGTATCTACTCAAGAGCTCTCCCGCATTTTCTCCTTTGATCGTTGGAAAGCCATGAACACTACTCTTATCCCTACTTCACAGATGGCAGAACTAGATGTGGAGAGATTGTGTTTCTTCTATTTCTTAAAATATTAATTTCTTATATTATGTTTCTTATATTTCTTAAAATAGTAATGTCTTATAGTATGTTTCTTAAATTATGCTTCTTTTATTTCTTAAATAATGCATTCATCACTTAAAAATAAAGTGGCTTAGTGAGGAAGTCAGAATTCAAACAAATTAGTGTCCTCCCTCCTTAGCCAATACTCTATTTTTACCCAAACATCGCAGCCCTTTGAAAGGAACTCTGTGGGTCTGAAGAAGGGAGAGAATGGTAGCTCTTGAGTGAGTATCCTGCCTATTTTGTTCTGTTCTTGTTTTTAGTGTTTTCCCCCTTTATTGTCAGTTGTGTTTAAGTTTTAAAGTTGGTTGCAATTTTTTAAATATAAAATAAGAAATCAATTAAACCTGCAAGTGGCGATTCCGGATGGGAAAAAAAATACAGAGTTTACAGGAAAACAAGAATTTAATTGAGTCAGAAAAGAAAATAGAGGGAGGGGAGGGATCTCTTGACATCAACTAAATCAGATCATGTCTCTTTTTCTTTTTTTAAGGGGTGGGAGAGACATGGCAAATTTTGTTACAAAATCGACACCGTCCTGAGAAACTTTGAGGAGGCATCCAATGGTTATCATTGCCATCCTGCCCTCCTGACCGTTACCAGCAGGTGAGTGCAAACTTTCTGACCTGACTGCTTTGCTGACAAGAGTCTGTCAGCAGAGCCTGTCCACATGGAAAGTGGGTGCCTAGTAGAATAGGAAGTGATTGAGTATCTATTGAGGGGAATTAAAATCTGGTGCTATTTCTAGCTTGATTTTTAAATGACAAATGGCAAAACTTCAGGTGGCTTTTACTGTCCGAGACATCCGTCGGTTCTCTAGCTTTGTTACTACAGACAGCATATTTGGACTTTGTCTTCTGTTTGTAATGAGGAGACAATGTCATTGAACAGTACTTGGAAAGGGATGGTTAAAAAGTGCGGTTTGTTTGTTTGTTTGTTTAACATAAAAGGACCTATCAAGAGAGTAGAAGGGCAGGAAGATGCATCTTAGGGATATTTTGTTTAGACTTAGATTGCTCTGCACACAAGTGCTTTCCGGACAGTAACAGAGAGACTATACGTGTTTATGCTATTTCAGATTTGAAGCAAGCAACAGATGTAGAAAGGGAATAAAAGTCTCATAACAAAGTTGTGTCCATATCAATGGCCAACAGAGTGAGGGCTAGGAGACCAGTTGTTCCATGCCTAACACAGCAGTAGGGTAGAATTCTTCAGTGGCTCCTTTGGAAACTATACCAGCAAAGCAAGCTACTTTCATGAGTTCAAGGCCAGCCTGGTCTACATAGTGAATCCTAGGCTAGCCAGGGCTGCATTTGATGCTCTGTCTCAAACACAGACACACACAGATATTCTCTCTCTCTCTCTCTCTCTCTCTCTCTCCCTCCCTCCCTCCCTCCTTCCCTCCCTCCCTTCCTCCCTTCCTCCCTCCCTCCCTCCTTTGGAAGTTCACATTCACAGCCATTATCAATGGCCTTTCCCCCCTCACCCTCTTTCTTCCACATGGTGCTCAGGAGTGCGCTCATGCTGGGGAAAGCCTGACACTCAGGAGAATGGCCTGGCAGTATCTGGTGGAGTGTGGAGCCCTCACTGGGGCCCAGTACAGGCTTTGCAGGATTTCAGCGCTGTTTCTAGGTCTGCCTTCCTCCCTGCCAGGCACAGCCTCTAAGCAGAAGGATCCTCTCCCTCCTCAGCTCCCCAAAACTCTAAGAACACAGGTCTTTTCATCAAAGGTCATCATTGGGCATTACAGGGACCTGGCCAATGAGACCAGCCTCCTTTGTTAGTTACAATTTTGCTGTATTTTGCACTGAAAAAAAAAAGAAGTCTAATTGTTTCATCTTTTTAATACGTTATAGTTTTCTGTTGAATATTCATCGAGGGTCCACCACGTAACTAAAATTTCTTCCTTCGGGGGAATGTAAGCAAGGTCTACCCCTCCCACTAAGATCCCAATTGCAAACTGAGGCATAATTCTGCTAAAGCTCACTCTGGGAAGCCAATGAATTCATTTGGCTTTCTTGCAAAGCACAGATGAGGAGTTACTACAGGGACATGAAATGTTCCTTCCCCAGCAGGCCAGACCTTCAAATCCTTTACCCAGCAGGGATGAGGGCTTTCGGGAGGAGGGAGTTGGTGGAGCCTCTTCCCTACTCAGTCTTCACAAGCCAGTGTGCTCTAGCCTCTTCCCAGGGCCTTGTGAGTGGCACAATCAGGCAATATGGAGGAGCTGAGGACAGCGGCAGCAGATGAGGGTCTTGTGACCCCCCATCCTCCATGAATGGATGTCCACAGCCAACAGACCCAGCTAGGACAATCCCTTTGCACATGGGGCACAGGTGACTTCTCCCACTTGGCAGTGGCTTGGCTGGCAGGACACTCATCCTCCCGCATGCCCACACTGTTGATTGCTTTTCACGCATTATCTGACCGTGCCCCCAAAATTATAATCAAGTCAATTTTTTATTAGAAAGTTACTTATTAACTACCAGTTTGGGGAAGGATGTCATATTTAACACCGACATGCTTTTTAAAGAAGTAAAGGTGGCGTGACTGTACCTTTTGCAACACAGACCTGAAGAAGTAGAACTTGTTACATAAATGGAACAAGTGCAGGAGGAGGAGTAACAGAACAGTTAGGCAAGGCCTAATTGTAGCCCTGCAGGTTGCTCAGAGTGCCAATGGGGCCCAAACCAAGGCACAGATCTGTTAAAGTGCAAACCCCTGCTAGTCTACCTTTGGGACCTCGCGCAACTGTCAGTTTCTGAGGACTGAATGCTTCATTTCCTCCAAACTGGATACAAGAGGGTACTATAAACATTTGGGGTGGTTTTGTTTGTTTGTTGCTCTAACAAGCTATATTTAGCAGCATCACGTTTGGTTTTTTGTTTTGTTTTACTTTGTTTTACCTTGATTTCAGCCATGTCTTAGTTAGGGTTCATATTGCTGTGATGAAACACCAGGACCAAAAGCAGCTTGGGGAGCAAAAGGTTTGCTTGGCTGACACTTCCACGTTGAAGTTCATCACTGAAGGAAGTCAGGACAGGAACTCAAACTGACTGGAAAACCTGGAGACAGGAGCTGATACAGCAGCCGTGGATGGGAGCTGCTTACTGGCTTTCTCCTCACGGCTTGTTCAACCTGCTTTCTTTCTTTCTTTCTTTCTTTCTTTCTTTCTTTCTTTCTTTCTTTCTTTTTTAAATTATTTATTTCTTCCCCTCTCTCCTCTCCTCCCATTCCCTCCGCTCACCTCCCTTTCATGTACCCCCCCCCATCCATTCCTCTTCTGTTTCTGTCCAGAAAAGGCCAGGCCTCCCATGGGTATCAACAAAGCATGGTATATCAAGTCGCATTAAGACTAAACACCTCCCCTTATATTTAGGCTGGGAAAGGCAATCGTGTAGGAGGACTAGGTTTCCAAGAGCCAGATCAGGGACAGCCCCTGCTCCCATTGTTAGGAGTCCTACAAATAGACCAAGCTACACAACTGTCACATATACGTAGAGGGTTTAGGTTGGTCCTATGCAACCTCCCTGGTTGTTGATTACTGTAACTTCCTATGAGCCAGGTGGTTGTTTCTGTGGGCTTTCTTGTGATGTCCTTGACCCCTCTGGCTCCTATAATCTTTTCACCTTCTCTTCAGCAGGATTCCCTGAGCTCGGCCTAATGTCTGACTGTGGGTCTCTGTATCTACTTCCATCAGTTACTGGATGAAGGCCCTTTTTAATGACAATTGGGGGTAGTCACCAATCTGATCACAGGAGATGGCCAGTTCAGGTTACATAGCCACTATTGCTAGGAGTCTTAGTTGGGGTTTTTATTACCACATCTCTGTAGATGCTTGAGGTCAGGGACGGTGATTCCTCCCACAGTTCTTTTATTGTACACGATTGTTTTAGTGATCATGGGGTTTTTGTTTTTCCATATGAAGTTGAGTATTTTTCTTTCAAGGTCTGTAAAGAATTGTGTTGGAATTTTGATGGGAATTGTTTGAATCTGGAGATTGCTTTGGTACGATGGTCATTTTTACTGTGTTAAACCTACTGATCCATGAGCATGGGGGAGCTTTCCATCTTCTGATAGCTTCTCCAATTTCTTTCTTTAAAGACTTGAAGTTCTTGTCATACAGGTCTTTCACTTGCTTGGTTAGAGTTACACCAAGGTATTTTATATTATATGTGGCTATAGCGAAGGGGATTGTTTCCCTGATTTCTTTCTCAGTCCTTTTATGATTTGTAAGACAGCTACTAATTTTTTTTTGAGTTAATTCTATATGAAGGCACGTAGTGCTAGGAACTTTCCTCTTAGCTCTGCTTTCATTGTGTCCCATAAATTTAGGTATGTTATATATTCATTTTCATTGAATTCTACGAGGTCTTTAATTTCTTTCTTTATTTCTCCCTTGACCCATTGGGAATTCAGTTGAGAGCTGTTCACTTTCCATGACGTTGAAGGCTTTCTGTAGTTTGTGCTGTTGTTGAACTCCAACTTTAATCCATGGTGATCTAATAAGACACAGGGGGTTATTCCAATTTTTTTTGTATCTGTTAAGACTTGCTCTGTGACCAAGTATGTGGTCAATTTTAGAGAAGGTTTCATGAGGAGCAGAGAAGAAAGTGTGTTATTTGGTGTTTGAGTGAAGCAATCTGCGGATATCTGTTAGGTCCATTGGGGTCCTAACATGTTAGTTCTATTATTTCTCTATTTAGTTTCTGTCTGCAATGTGTGATTTAAGGCGTAGTGATTTTTTAAAATTGAGGATGCCCTGATATTTGGGACATAGACATCTAGAATTGAAATATCACCTTGGTGGATTTTTCCTTTAATGAGTATGAAATGTCCGTTTCCATCTCTTTTGATTACTTTTGGTTTGAAGTCTACTCTGTTAGATATTAGGATAGCTACACTACCTTGCTTCTTTAGTCTGTTTGATTGGAAAATCTTTCTCCAGCCCTTCACTCTGAGGTAATGTCTATTTTTGATGTTGAGGTGTTTTGCTTGTGTGTAGCAGAAGGATGGATCTTGTTTTCATATCCATTCTGTTAGTCTGTGTCTTTTTATTGGCAAACTGAGGTCATTGATACTGAGAAATACTAATAACCAGTGATTGCTAACTCCTGTTAGTTGTTGTTGGTGGTGGTGGTAGTGGTGGTATTGTGTGAGTGTGTGTGTGTGTGTGTGTGTGTGTGTGCGCGCGCGCGCGCATGTGCACACACACGCGTGGGCTGTAGTTTTCCTTCTAGTACCTTCTGTAGGTCTGAATTTGTGGATAGATATTGATTAAATTTGACTTTGTCATGAAAAATCTTGTTTTCTCCATTCATGGTGATTGAAAGTTTTGCTGGATATAGTAGTCTGGGCTGGCCTCCAAGGTCTCTTAAAGTCTGCAAGATATCTGTCCAGGCTCTTCTGACTATTTTTATTATTTTTAGGTTTGGTCTTTTCATAGTGTCCCAGGTTTCTTAGAAGTTTTGTAGTTGGAAATTTTAACTTTAACATTTTCTTTGACTGATAAATTTATTTCCACTATTGTGTCTTCCAGGCTGAGATCTCTCTTCCATTTCTTGTATTCTGTTGGTGAAGCTTGCATCTGTAGTTCCTGTTTATTTACCTAGATTTTCCATTTCCAGAATTCCTCAGTTTGTGTTTTCTTTATTGCTTCTATTTCCATTTTTAGGTCCTGAATAGTTTTATTTATTTCCATCAACTGTTTGTGTGTTTGTTTTCTTGACATTCTTTAAGAGATTTATTGATTTCCTCCGATTTTTTGGTTATCTTTTCCTCCATTTCTTTAAGGAATTTTTCCATTTCCTCTTTCAGGAACTCTATCATCTTCATAAAATTATTTTTAAGGTTGTTTTCTTGTGCTTCAGCTGCCTTGAAATGTTCAGGTCTTGCTGACATAGGATACCTGGGTTCTGATAGTGACATATTGCCCTGGTATTGGTTGTGTTCTTTCATTGGCTTTTACACATCTGGAGTTGGGGTGGTTTTAGGTCTAGGTATTGATTCCTCTGTTTTTCCTTGTTGGATATGTATTTTTCACCTTGGTTTCTGCTTCCTTTCTGGTCTTCTGGTCTAAGTGGCCAAGGCTTCTGGTGAATCTTCAGGTCCAGTAGGGTGTCTCTCCTGTGTTTTTGGGAAGAGTGGATCCCTTGATCCTTTGCCCCCAGTAAAATCAAAGTCTTCTTGGGTCTCTCGATCCAGCCTAGCCTCCAGTAAAGTGTGAATCTTTTTCTGGGCTACCTAGGACGAGTCTGGCCTCCAGCAGAGGTGCTGAGGCTGTTCTTCCTGTTGGTGGGAAGTGTATGTGGGCCTATGGCATCTGTTCTCCCAATGGGTGTGGACTGTGTCTGGGTCTACGGAGTCTGCTGGAGTTCAGGAGAAGAGCCTCTTGTTGACTACTGAGAGCAGTTGTGGCTGATTTGGTCTGCACCTCAGTAGCAGAAGTCCTCTGGGATTAGAGGCAGGGACCAGTAGCACCAGGGCCAAGAAGAACTGGGATGGTGTCAGCCTGAGGAAGGGTCACAGAGGAGAGAATCCAGGAAGAGGTGCAGTTCCACTGGTGAACAGGTCTCTCGCCCATTCTCTCTTTTTAAAATTACGTTTTAATTAATTATTTGATAATCTCACATCATGTACCCTAATCATGTTCACCTCCAGTCTGCCCCCTCACCATCATGACCACACCCTTGCAAAAGTCCATTTTGTGTTGTCCATATAGTCACTGGGGCAGGGTCAGACTCCTAACAGCCAGGCCCCTAAGAGAAGATGAGTCTTTCTCCGTTTGCATCCACGCCAGAAGTCATCAACCAAGGACAGTCATGTGGTGGCCATAGCCAACTCTCCCATACCCCACTTGCACTGCACTGTGGGCTGGTGAGGGGCAGGGCCAGCTCTTCTGTGCACGCAGACATTAGCATGACCTCAGTAGGCAGCCCAGACCATAGACATCTGCATGGGCTTCCGTGGTAACACGGACTGCAGACACCAACACAGACCCCGTCTATATCAGGACCACTGACTTACTCACGGCCCTCAGTGGCTGCGCAGGTCAACAGCCTCAACATGGCTGCAGGTGGTTACTCCCCTCGCTCACATCAGTGGGCGCCCCAGGTAGTAAAACCTGAGGACTTCACCAAGGCCTCAGGCAGCTTATAGACCACATGAGGCCACTGGATCTCAGGCTTCACCATGGACCACAGACTCTAATATGGCCTCCGGCGGCATCACAGGCCACAGTGGTTCTTGGAGGAGGTCCGATCCAGAAAGTGAAATTTTTCTCATCTCAAGCCTCCTTCTTTGCACAGAGCCAGGGGCATCCCACGATCAGGCAGCAGGTTCCGGAGCTGAGGCTGCATCTGCCTGAGTTCCAGGCTGTTATACACCCTCCCACTGACCCTACTGGGCAATGGCGGCAAGTTGATCTCCGCCTTCTCTCTCACCTGTCGCGGCCATCACGTCTCCAGCTCCACCTCCCTCCCTTAGGACACACACCGCTCTATTGTTCTGCCTTTCCCACCTCTTTGTCATTTATTCATTCTTTGTGATGGTATCCACCACCACCCCAGCCTGTGAGGCCAGGGCAACACTTCGGTCCACCTGCTGGCGCTACCCACAAGAGCTAGGCCCTCCCCTGTTGATCACGAGTTGAAAAAATGTCCTACAGAATTCCCTAATTACAGCCAATCTTCCGGAGTCACTTTCTCAGCTGAGGTTCTCCCATCTCAGATGACGCTAACTTATGTCAAGTTGACATAAAACCAGCCAGCACAGCCAGGTAGTCCCATCCAGGTTACCTTGGGCTGCCACGGAGCCTGTAGGACTGTATGAGAGCGGTTATGTGACATCTCTCCCATTCAGTTAGCGCAGAGACTTTGCCTCCACAAACAAGGGCTCATCCCAAGCAGTGGCTCCCCCACAGGATTCTCAGGTTGAGGAAGAGGGCAGCCATTTCACTCAGACCCCACCAGCGAAGAAACTAAGTGGTGATAGTGCTCGAATATTTCCCAGAAGTGCTTGCTGAAGATAGCTGGACCCTGCAAAGGGGGGTCTTCTCAAACTCAGGAGACCCACTAACAGGCTTAGGGATTGTCTGCTTCCATTACCGATTTCTTGTTTGAGTTATGGACCCTCCTGTCACCATGAGCACCTAGGCTCGTAGTTACTGGTTAATTGGTTTTTCCACCATCTGCACAACGGAGTGGCAGGTTTGATGGGTGCAATTAAAACCACCTGCTGCAAATTATTCATTTCTTTTGTTATAAGGCAACTACTTCTGGTCTAGGACTTTTTAACGGCACTGTGGGATAGAAAGGGGGAGAAGAGCAGAGCCCCCTTTCTGAGTAACAGGTTTTGATTTACTGGATTACTGTTTTAAGAAGAAAGAAAGAAAGAAAGAAAGAAAGAAAGAAAGAAAGAAAGAAAGAAAGAAAGAAAGAAAGGAAAGAAAGAAAGAGAGAGAAAGAAAAAAAGAAAGAAAAAAGAAAGAAAGGAAAACTTCTTCCAGTCTGGCCCTTTGCTTCCAGACAGCAGGATACAAAGCTGAATTACAATGATAACACCGAGTGCTGTCTGTATACTCAATAATGAAGTCAATGAACCATGAGCCAATCAGTCATGAAAAGTTTTGTACAAAATAACGCAAGTGCTACTTGATTTTGTAAATTTGCCCAAAAAGACCTATAATGCCGTATCTCTCAGTGTCCTGTTTTGAAAACCATTGGCCCCTAAGCACAATTTGAATTAACATGGTAAAATGATCATGAAATAAAATGTTCCATTGTCACCACTTTAAGAGAGCATCAGTGGTCTTAAATGCATTCGCAGTGCTGGGCCTCCGCCAGCGCCATCTATCTCTGAAACATGGTTCTTCTTTTCATACTGAAAACTCCATACTTATTCAGAAATGCTTCTCATTCTCCACCCCTCCCCCACCTCCTGATGAACAGTCTTCTGTTCTTATTCTCGAGAACTTGGACTATTCAAGGTACCAGATATAAACAGGACCATCTTCCATGTGTGTTGCTGTAGCTGGCTCCTTTCACTTAGAGCAGAGCCTTCAAGTTGTATGTGCATTGCATCCATTGTCAGACCTTCCCTCCTTTATAGGCCTGGTTAATATCCCATTGTTTGTACACACATCATGTTTTCCAACTTACCCCTCAGTAGATATGTGGGTTGCTTCCACAGCCAACTACTGGGAACATGCTACTTTAAATGAATACACAAATTTGAGTCCTTGGCTTCAACCCTTCAAGGATAGATTCAGAAGGGAGATTATTGAATCACGTGATTATTTTATCTTCAAGAACTCCTGTTGAGGAGTTGTGACACTGCTTTCCATGTTGGTCACACCCCCACCAGCAACACACAGGGCTCCAGTCTCTCCGCATTCAGACTTTACTTCTTATTCTCTACTGGCTTTCCTTTCTTTTGGTCTGAGAATAGCATCCTGAGTATGCCATAGTATTTCATGGTAGCCGTGATTTTTTTTATTTCTCTTAATAGATTATCAGTGTTGGACACTTCCTAATGTGCTTTTTGATTACTCGTACATATTTGTTATTGAAACTTCTATTTAAGTCCTTGGCCCTTTTTAAACTTAGGGTATTTACTGTTGAGTTATAGGAGTTCTTGATGTATTCTGTTTATTAAACCCTTACCTGATACATGATTTAAAATGTTTTCTTCATTTTGTGATTATCTTTTCACTTTTTGTATCTTTTTATCTTTGATACCCAAAAGCTTTTTATTTTGATGAATCCCAATTTGTCTGTTATTTTATCGCCTGTTCTTTTGGTGTCAGATTCGAAAAACATCACCAAATTCAATGCCATGAAACTTTTCCCCATGTGTTTTATCATAAGAATTTACCAATTTTAGCTTCACGTTTAGGTCTTTGGTATACTCTGGGTTCATATTTTCACACAGTATAAGAAAAGGGTCCTGTTTTGCAAATGCATATTCAGGTTTCCCGGAACCACCTGTTAAAAAAACTGGCCAATGGTCTCAGTAGCTCTGTTGGAAACTGTTTGATCACATATGCAAGCTTTTATTTTTGTGGCTATTTCCAGTTTATTCCACCAGTCTGTATGTCAGTCTTACATCAGCATAAGACTGCTTTGATTACCATAGTCCTGAAATAAGTTTTGAAATAAAAAAAAAATCTGAGACATCCAACTGTATTCTTTTTTCATGGTCGTTTTGACAATTCACGATCCCTTGAAATTCTGCATAGATTTTAGAATTAAATTTGTATTCTGAAAAAGCAGATTGCTGGCATTTTCAGTGATTGAACTGAATATATAGTCTACTATGGTAGTGGTAATAGTAACTTTTCTCAGCTATAAATGTGGGATGTCTTTCCATTCATTTTCATTTGTATCTTTGTGGGGGTTTTGTCTTTGATTTTGCTTGCTTGCTTTGCTTTTCAAGACAGGGTTTCTCTGTGTATCCCTAACTGTCCTGGAACTCGCTTGATAGACCAGACTGGTCTTAAACTCAAAGATCTGCCTCCCGCTGCTTCCTTAGTGCTGGGATTAAAGATGTGCACCACCTACATTTACACAACGGAGTACTACACAACAGAAAAAACAATTGACATCTTGAAATTTGTAGGCAAATGGATGGAGCTAGAAAACATCATATTGAGTGAGGTAGCCCAGACCCAAAAAGACAATTATCATAAGCACTCACTCATAAGTGTTTTTTAAACATAAAGCCTACAAACCACAATCCCAGAGTACCTAGACAACAATGAGGACCCTAAGAGAGACATACATGGATCTAATCTACATGGGAAGTAGAAAAAGACAAGATCTTCTGGGTAAATTGGGAGCATGGGAACCATAGGAGAGGGTTGAAGGAGAGGGGAGAGGCAGGGAGGAGAACAGAGAAAAATGTAGAGCTCAATAAAATAATAAAAAAGAGGTGCACCACCACCAGGCATCGTTGATATTTTTTAATTAGCATCTTGCAATTTGTTATTCAGTCCTTTTTGTTTCTTATTTGGGTTTATTCCTAAGTATCTCATTCTTTTTGGTATTATGGTAAATGAACTTCTTACCTTAGCTTCCTTTTTGTATTGTTAAAGATAAGAAAGACTTTCTTTTTAATGTGAGATTTGTATCCTGCAACTTTGCTGAATGCTTTAAAAATTCATAGAATCTTTGCTTCACTGAATTCTCTCTATGTAGCATACTATCCTGCTCTCCTGGTTCAAAGGATAACATAAAGCTACGTATATACAATAATATTCATTTCCTAAATGACGATAACATTTGAATTAACATCATGAAATCCAAACAAAATGGCCAGATGACATACAAATCTGAACTCTTCTGTAAATGATTCTAAAACACAGAGTAGAAAAAGCTTTGAAATGTTACTGTCTTTGGCTGTTTGACTGAGAATCGTTCCTATAGGTCCATATATTTAAATGTTTGGTCTGCAGTTGGTAGAACTGTTTGAGAAGGATTAGGAGGTGTGACCTTGTTAGAGGAGGTGTGTCCCTGAAGCTAGGCTGCGAGTTTGAAAAAGCCCATTCTGGTTCCCAGTTATTCTCTGTCTCTCTGTCTCTCTCTGTGTCTCTCTGTGTCTCTGTCTCTCTTTCATCAGATATAAGATCCCAGCCGCTGCTCTAGCAGCATGCCTGCCTGCTGTCATGCTCCCCAACCGGGAACGTCACGCCTTCTAACCCTCTGGACCATGAGCCCAGATTAAATGCTTTGTTTTATAAGATACCTTCGTCATGGTGTCTCTTCACAGACACCATCTATATTATCATAATCAGAGTTTTTCATCCAGAATTTGAAATCAGAAACTGGAAAAGAACATAAATCTGCTTCTTTGCCAACTGGAAACAGATCCTCAAGAGCTTGCCCTCGATCATGTACTGTGAGCTCCCAGACAGCTCTAGGAGGACCTGTTTGGTTTAGAATAAAGACACACTTGCTGAGTTATTTTACTAACGGTACCATCTTATAAATTAGACCAAGGAAACCTGAGTGATTTTTTTTATTTGAAGATGTTAATGTTTGAATATCATATGCATGACATAAGAATAGACGAAAATCGATAAGTAGGTTTCTATCGTCTCAAACAATAAGGGCGATAAAATAGCAAATCACAAATCAGAGTGGACAACATATAAAAATGTAACCAACAGGTTATAAAAGCCCTATTGCCATGAATGGTGATACCCAAGGCCAAGTTTACAAAGCCATTTCTTGCTATTCCTTGATAAAGTAATGGAAGAACCAGCCACAGCCCTGGTCTTAGCAACAACATATTCACTAGTGGTGTTCCGCCTGCAGCATTGCAATTCTAGGGAGCAGAGGGGATCAGTAAAGCAGATCTTCCTCTGTGGCAGTACAAGCCAATAAAGAGTAAGAAAAAATTCCCACTGCATCTAAATGCTATTTAGCTTTCCAAGTCTTCCTCGGAAATACATGTCTGTAACGTTCTGCCTCTGAGGTGTGGCTAGAAGTAACTTTTCTGGTTTTAAAGGTGTAATATTTTGAATGTTGGTAGAACATTTGCAGAAACTATTACTAAAGTCTAATGAAACCCACGTGCTCTGTCACAGTGAGCATCTCAGGCGCTTCACTGCGGAGGCCCTTGGATCTTAATGTCACCTTTTATTCCTCTGTCATTCTCTCCCCCATTCCCTTTGTGGCTCCTCCGTTTTACAAATGGTCTCATTGCATTGGTTCCCTGTAGCAAGTGAATAGTGCATGCAATAAAAAGAATCTCAAATTGAATGTTAAAAGTCCATTGCGCTTTCTCCTGAGGTTTCTTGGGTAATTTTACCAGGCCTTATGTTTTCTTTTGACTCAGCAGATATGGCCAGAAGTCATCACCATTTGGAAGTCCTTTTAACTTTCTGTGTTTTAAAAGTAGTTTCAAACTAAGCTTGGAATTCAATGCTGGTTGAGTTTGATACTTGTGCTTTGTTAGAGGTGTGTGTGTGTGTGTGTGTGTGTGTGTGTGCGCGCGCGTGTGTGTAAGCATGTATGCACAAGTTATCTACATTTTCTTTGGGTATATTTGTAGTTGGAAGGCAGCATGGCCAACAATCATTGGGAGCAAATTCATTCAACTGCCTGGGGAAAATGCTAGTGAATGGAATGCTTGGATTTGTTGAAATCTATGTTCAGTGAAAACACACATTTGAACACATTTGAATAAGAAAAAGACCCCCATATGCCTGTGAACACTGATTTGGGAGGCATAAAATTGTTCCTCCACTTCCTTCCTTACTAAGCTAGTGCGGGGAGAGGGCACACGTGCACTCCATGGTAGAAAATGCACATTCAGAGAAGCATAGTGTCCTCCCTCCTCCCTTCTGCCTCCTCTAACCCAGGCTCATCCTGGTAAAGTGTGTGGTGTGCAGTCTAAATATCAAATAGCAATCTTTCTCCTAGAGATGCATGGCTCCACAGCAGAGACAGACCTGGTCTCTGGTCCTTAGAACAATTACAACAATTAAGTCTTCAGGAGTCACGTTCTCTCCTCTCATATATTTTTAAAGTTGCACTGACATTTAACATCCTTTAGCAATACTAGGGTCTTTGTGTATTTTCTTGTGCTGTGTTCTGGAGAATTAATAAGAAACACTCTGGTTCCATTCTGTGTCCTTCATTATGTTTTAATGATGTTTTATATCATCCAGAAATTTAGTATACCAATTTTCTTTCCTTTTTTTTTCAAGGTTTGAACAGGCTTTTATAAACAGTTTCATCAGCAGTGTGGCAAAAACGAAAGACAGTTATTTTTGGATAGCTCTTCAGGACGAAAACAATACAGGAGAGTACACTTGGAAGACTGTGGGGCAGAGGCCTGAGCCGATGCAATACACGCACTGGAACACACATCAACCCAGTGAGTCCCCTGCAACACCAGCTCACCCCACCCCCATCCCTGCAAATCTGATTCCTTGGCCCCAAACTCTCTCTACCCTTTGGTCACGTTCTTCAATTCTCCCTCAACGTTTTCTTAATGTCTCACACAACTGAAGTGATCACAGCAGGCCTACCTGGGAAGACACGGGGTGGCCATGTTAAAGTTCATATTTATCATGTGATATTCTTAGAGATGCAGCTATTGCTGGGGACCACGCTTGCCTTTGCTATCAGAAAGTTTTGCCTTCGTTATGTCTTTTTCCTATAGACCCTCCTCGTGGTTCATGAATCACAGGGGGTTAACGAGCCTAGAATAATCCAGGTACAAGGAATGAGCCACCTAACCAGTTCACAGTTGTTGACGCATGGCGTCCTTTGGGGAGTGTAGGTTCATTACTGAAATGCTGTGTTTGGGTTCTCATGGATTCCTGGAGTTCTGATATCAAAGCCATCAGCCCTTTTAGCTCTGGGGCCCAGTCCACAAATCTGTGCCTGACTGATCAATTTCAGAGAACCCCATGGCTTCAGTCACAAGCTACAGTTTGGGTAAGCTCAGGCTCTGGAGGAGTTTAGGGTCACAGCCTAGACTGCACTTGCATGTACAAGTGTCGCACTGAGCATGTGCGGCAGTCAAAGGACAGCTTTTGGAAGATCACACAGGTCCCAGGTTGTCAGGCTTGGCAGCAGGTGCTATTATCGACTGAACCATCTTGCCAGCCAATTCTTTTTCCTCCTTCTATAAAAATCTAATCCAATATTAATTCCTAATTTCACTTCCAAAAAACGATACGTAAAGTGTCTATCATCTATGTCTGGTTTTTGTCAGTAATTCTCACTATGGATAGATAACATGACTATGTGCCACGAATTTCCCTGACCAGTTCCAACCTGTGTCTATTACCTTGTCTATTACCTTGCAGCAATGAATCACACTGGTTTTTTACTCTGGTATTTTCTGTTGGGTCGAATCTCTATGAGTTACATGGGTGCTTTAAGAAAAGAGAAGTACAGTAAGGAAAAGGTGGAGACTTTCTCCTCACCTCCAAACATCAACACTTCTGCTATTAACTGGTGTCATCCTACTGATTTTTGTGTGTGTTTACAGTCTTTTGTTTTTGCTGCGCACCGCACACCATGCACTGCGCCCCCATGTCTGCACTCTGTGCACTAGAACCCAGTTCGCGACAAGGGGCTGGAGGTTGAGAATACACACACAGGGACAAACCGACACACGCAGAGACAGACCAACAAACGGACCTCCAAACGCTGGTTCAGAAAGCCACCTTTATTAACACCATGTAGGCTTAAATATCCTGCAGTCAATGGCCAACAGGTGATAATCTCATCCTCTGATCCTCTAAACTAGGCGCAGTTTCTAGTGACTTTAATTAGAAGGTTCTAGGAGGGAAGAGCAGCTGAAGGCCAGAACTCATTAGTCCTGACAGTTTTATCTTTGGGGTATGAGTGTTTTGCCTGCATGTGTGTCTTTGGTGGTCTCTGGAACACACAGCCCGAAGGGTCAATCCACAAGAGGCCAAGAGGCAGTTCTGTTCAGCATGACTCAGTAGATGGTGCTGTTCAAACGTCAAGAGCCTGGCCTTGAGTAGTTTATTTTAGACTTATTTAAGCACAGCAACATTTGAAAAAAAAAAATCTCCTGGTGATAATTTAACTCATTCCCATCTCCATAACAAAGCTTAAGACATCAAAATTCTTTGGAAAGTATAAGTGACATCCTCCATAAAGATGGGTTCTATTCATTAACTGAGAAGACAGGCTCAGGATAAGGGTCTGGGGAAGTATCCAGTGTGGTTTGTCCATGCAGATAGAGCAAGGTCACCAGGCTATTGCCCACATCCACTCCAAACTTCTGGGAGAACAGGTTATGCATCTCTCCCTTTGAAGAGACAACCCTGTGTGTTTAACATTTCTGATTCCCTGAGTTCTTATCTGTGATCACAGGACCTACATGCTTCCCGCACATCACTTTGTGTGCCTGGTACCCACAGAAGCCAGAAAAGGGTGTCAGATCCCCTGTTACTGGTGTTAAAGATGGTTGTGAGCCAACATGTGGGTGCTGGGACTTGAACTCAAGTCCTATGGAAGAACAGCCAATCCTCTTAAACATGGAGTCCTCTCTTCAATCCCAGTCTTTTACTTTTTAACTCACAGTCTCTCCTGGAGAACTTTCTACCTTGATATTTATCAGTCAATACTTTTAACATCTTAATAGATATTGGTTTCCCACATATCAACTTTGGAAGTATGTACCCTTCAGGCCACTGCAATAGAAACATAAGGAATGAGTGCTATACGAAAAACAAAATAAAGCACTCTATTTTTGTTTGTTTATTTTATGAGAAAGGGTTTCTCTGTGTATCTCTGACTGTCCTGGAACTCACTCTATACACCAGTCTGGCCCCAAACACACAGAGATCCTCCTGCCTCTGCCTCCCTGAGTGCTGAGATTAAAGGCATGCACCACCATTGTCCAGTAATATACAGCACTCTTAATGGTTAAAGCCAGAAAGGTTGATTAGGAATTATCATAGAATCCATAGAGGAAGTACTGTTCTACCTACAACTCAAAGTATGGTCGAATTTGATGTCTATTGAAATATAATTTCCTGAGGTTAAAAATACATGGAGCCAAGGAATCACTGGGTGGTGCTCAAAGATTTCTGTGATTCCAAGTAACTAGAGGGTGAGTTATATGGAGATGAATTATGAAGCAGAAAGCCAAAGACACAGTGAAACCACAGCTTGAGATTTTAAACTCAAAGATTTTCCACTTACTCTCTGGGTATGGGAAGCTGTGAACGGTTTGTATCAAGTAAATATCCAGATCAGAACTGCCTGGCTGTAGAGTGCTTGCTTGCCTAGCCTACACAAGACTCTAGGCTACATCCCCAACACCAAAATATCACTAGTCTTCACGGAAGACATTCAGTAGGAAGAGACTAGTAGCCACGAGAATCCGTGTGGTAGAATAGCTTAGTGTGTACACAATACTATGAAGTCGTATTCAAGGTGAGACCCCACTGCATGATTTTAGTAAAGTTAGCTCCTCCGTCTCTGTTTCTTTGTAATGAAGACAAGTATGGCAGTGGTATCTACACTAATATGGTTTTGTGAGGAGCAAAGGAAATTTTACACAGGGTCTGCTGCTGCTGCATTGTAATCTTAGCCTCCCTTACTGCCATGTGTAAGACCTCGCTTAAGGCTAGAATGCCTGGGCTAGACTATTAGGATTCCTCATCCATACAGTCTGGATACGTCTCCTCTCTCTGTCCTGGGCCAGCCCCTGATGTGAGCACGCTAGAAATTCATAAGACTCCAAAGGAAAGTATGACTTACCAGTGTTTTCTTAACACTTTTAACTCAGCAATAGGACCTTGCTGCCAGTGTGTGGAGAACAATCTATAACTTTGGCAACACTATGGGTTGTTTAGGGGTTCCCGTGGGGGACCTTTGATCACAACTTAACTAGATATAGCCCTTTCCCGATACTAGAAGTTTTGTTTGGTGACAAGAATGTCCAAATGGGGCTCTGTATCCTCCATTATTTGGAGAATTTACTTAGATTGCCTTCATATATGTTTATATTTTGCACATCTTCTACTGTATTGGGTTTCCATACTACTCCTCAAATGGTCCTGAATTTTAAACTGTCTTTCCCTGCATTCCCTCCCTCATCCTCCTCTCCCTTTCCCCTTCCTGTTTGATGGGTCCATTACAGGCCCACCCCTCACCCCTGGCTTCTATTCATAACTATCTATTCTATTTCCCTTTTTTTAGGGAAGTCTATCTGTTTCCTGCTCCCTCTCTATACCTAATCTCTGTGGTTCTGTGGATAGTAGCTTGGTTTTCATTGATTTAATTGACTTAACAGTTAATATCCACATATAAAAAAATCATATAATATTTGTCTTTCTGGGTCTGGGTTACATCACTCAGGATGATTTTTTTATAGTTCTATTCATTTACCTACAAATTTCATGATTCCATTGTGTAAATGTATCATGTTTTCTTCATCCGTTCTTCTGTTGAGGAACATTTATGTTGTTTACAGTTTCTGGGTATCGTGAGCAGAGCAGCACTGAACATGGCTGGGCAAGTATCTCTGTGATAGAATGAAGCGTCCCTTGAGTAGATGCCCAAGAGTGGTTTAGCTGGATCTTGAGGTAGATCGATTCCCATCCTTCTGAGGAGCCGTTCTACTGATTTCCATAGTGGCTGTACAAGTT
Source organism: Myodes glareolus (assembly GCF_982192425.1). Classification (NCBI taxonomy): domain Eukaryota; kingdom Metazoa; phylum Chordata; class Mammalia; order Rodentia; family Cricetidae; genus Myodes; species Myodes glareolus. The sequence goes on along the minus strand of NC_142046.1, from coordinate 42,391,899 downwards.
TGCACTCCCACCAGTAGATAAGCGTTCCTCCTACTCCACATCCTCCCCAGTGCGAGCTGTCGTTTATTTCGTTGATCTTAGCCATTCTGACAGGTAGAAGATGAAATCTCAAAGTAGTTTTGATCTCATATCCTAGATGACTAAGGATTACACATATCATTTTCAAACTTCAGATAAATAAAAGACAAAGGCGCCAGAGTAAGAGGGCTTACTCTTTGCCTTCCACGAGCTGGAGCAAAGATAAGAACAACTTCTGGGAACCGTGCAGGTGAGAAGACTCTGAAATCTGGTGACGGGTGGGAGGGAGAAGGCTCAGGGTCTATTCTCTGTAAAATTATCCTTTAAGATTGAAGGAGGGCTATTTTTATAAGATAAAAATTGAAGGACATTGTGCCAGTTGGCCTTGCCTTGCAAGGAAAATGACAGAAATGCAGACCTGCATTTTCTCCTATATAAATGAGGCACCTAACGGGAACAGGAGGGGCTCTGGGTGATTGCGATGTGTCACTGTAGGCGCCTCGGTTGTGACAAATGTGCTATCTAAAGTGAGGGACAATGTGCAGGAGGCAGGGAAGTGGGTGTGAGAGCCTTGTCCATCCCAGCTAACTCTGCAGACCTGCAATGACGGTTTGACAAGTTTAGCCATTTTTAAATTCTTCTTTTTAAAGATGCACATAAAGTGATAAGAAATGTTGTGTGTATAGGGTGCATGTGTGTGTGTGTGTGTGTGTGTGTGTGTGGTGTGAGTGTGTGTGTGATGTGTGTGTGGTGTGTGGGTATGTGGGGTGTGTGTGGGGCGTGAGAGTGGGGGTGTGTGAGTGTGTGGGGTGTGTGAGTGTGTGGTGTGTGTATGTGGTGTGTGTGTGGTGTGTGAGTGTGGGGGTGTGAGTGTGGGGGAGTGTGAGTGTGTGGGGGGTGTTAGTGTGTGTGTGGTGTGTGGTTTGTGTGTGTGGTGTGGTTTGTGTGTGTGTGGTGTGTTTGTGGTATGTGAGTGTGTTTGTGTGTGTGTGGTGTTGTGTGTGTGTGTGGTGTAGTTTGTGGGTGTGGTGTGGTGTGTGTGTGTGTGGTGTGTGGTGTGTGAGTGTAGTGTGTGAGTGTGTGAGTGTGTGAGTGTGTGTCTGGTGTGAGTGTATGTGTGTCTTCAGTGTGATGTGTGTGTGTGTGTGTGTGTGTGTGTGTGTGTGTGTGTGTAAGAACCGATTTAAGAAATCTGTATGGAGACTGTATGAGCAGCAGCTCAGAGAGAGGAAGCCCCAGAGCCGGAGCAGCGGGACAGTCTCCTCGTTCTGTGCTCTGAACACCACTGCTCGGCAGAGAGCGGCACAGCTCCGTGTCACTGTGCAGTTCAAAGGGAATCACTCGGGATCGTGTCTGTATCCCGTGGAATTTGGTTAGGAGTGTCTATACCTGTCAAAATAAATTAATACATTTTGAGCAGACGACATTTTTGGTTTTGCATGCTAACTTCCTCAGGGCATATTTAGATGTCTCAAATCCGGAAATGAAGCCGAGCGCCCTGTCATTCATAAGTTTCTGCGGTAATTTATTTGAGTGGCATTACTCTCTCTCTTTTCCCTGAAGCAAAACTAACGCTGTGATGCTCAGCGTGGCTGTGCAGACTGACTGACACTGAGTAAATTGTCTCCGAATAAGACGAAAATGTAAATCGTTTCTGGAGAAAATGGCAATATAAAAGCCCCTGTGTTTCTCGGTTCCTTTTAAAGTGCAGCTTGTACAAACACCACTGTAAATCGCCTCTCCTCTCCTGCCTGTCACAAAAGAACCCATTAGCTCAGGCCTCGTGTCAGACTCTTAATCCAGCATAAACTGACTACCTAAATTGACCACTGAACAGCAAGCCCAAAGCTTTTAATAAATTCTGCCAAGTCTGTCCTCAGGCATGCCTACAAGATAGCCAACCCATGGTGAAATCACAGTTCAGTCATTTTTTCCCCCAACTTTGTCTTATGTTCATTGAGTATTATAATGAAGCACCAAGCAATTGTTGAGTCATGGTAAGTGTTGTCTCAACTGTAACCTCAGTCCTGTCTGAGTCTTTTCTTAAAAGAGATGACTGTTTCATCCACATGTATTACAGTATTATCACTAAAATAGAAGGCCTCTCTGTCAAGAATATCTCTTTCAGTTAATACCCAAATATCTAAATTATACAGCCCCCCCACAAATATTTTAACTACTGTATAGCATATTTTAAGGTTTGTTTGAATGAGGATCCAAATAACATTTGCATACTGCAATTGGTCAATAAAGTCTCCTAAAGTTTATTGTAATGTCCATACATGGAGGACCTAGTTCGGTCCCATGGAGGCGCTACAGCTGTTGGCCTGGAGTGCTGATCTCCAAAATATATAAAGAATGCAAGAAACTAGGCCTCAAAATACAAAATAATTCAATTAAAAAACAGGGTACAGAGCTAAACAGAGAATTCTCAGCAGAATGTCAAGTGGTCAAAAGACATTTAAGGAATTGCTCAACATCCTTAATCATCAAAGAAATGCAAATCAAAACAATTCTGAGATACCACCTTACACCTGTCAGAATGGCTAAGATCAAAAATACTGAGTACAGCTTATGTTGGAGAGAATGTGGAATCAGGGGAGCATTCCTCCACTGCTGGTAGAAGCACGAACTTGAACAGTCACTTTGAAAATCAGTATGGTAATTTCTCAGAAAATTGAGAATCAATCTATCTCAAGACCCAGCGATACCACTCTTGGGTATATGCCCAAAGGATTCTCAGTCGTAACACAGTAGCATTATTCATAATTGGCAGAACCTGGAAACAAAATGTGGTACATTGACACAATGGAGTATTACTCAGTGGTAAAAAAAAAAAAAAAACAATGACATCATGAAATTGGCTGCAAATAAATAGAACTAGGAAAAAAAAAAACATCCTGAGTGAGGTAACCCGGACCCAGAAAGAGGAACACAGCATGTACTCACTCATAAGTGGATATTAGATGGAAAGCAAAGGATAACCAGACCACAATCCTGGATTTTCTTTTGATGGGAAATAGTCATTTTCACACAAATCTGGCCATAAGGGGGCTCACTGTGGGTTTGTTCTCGCTTCTGGGCTATGTCCTTGGACATGTCTAGGAATGTGTTGTGTGTGTGTTTGCACACCGTGCACGGGTCAAGATGAGATGCTTTCTCAGTTCAAACGGATGCTTTCAGTGTCCCTTCAGGACTGCAGAGGTTTTCCTTAATCTGTCTTTTATCTGTAATTTTTTTAATGTCAAATTCTCAGTTCTGTCAACACCAGGAAATTCTGGCATTTTCCTCTTTTAAAACAACAAAAGGACTCCCTAGCCTTAGGATTTAGAGAGAAGTGGAACATTCCATAAGACAGGAAATGTGGTTCAGAACCACACCAGCCATAGCTACTGATTAAGGAGGGGGGGCAAAAAAGCACAGAAACAGACACGTCCTTGTATCTAGAGTACAGATCCCAATGAGGGCAGACCGCTCTGTGGGGCAAACAGGGGGTCACCTCCTGGTAAGGGGATCCAGAAGCTTTCCTAGGTGTGTGCTTCAGATATGTCCCAACAGATTAAAAGAACACCTGAAATCACTATTTTACAGTAGACTGTTACTTAGCTATGCATCAAGACCATTCCTAGATCTGTCACATAGGGCCATCCAGGGCACCTAGGCCCCAGTTTGTGGTGATATTTTGTTTATGATCTAACAAATAAAGCTTGCCTGAAGATCCGAGCACAGAGCTAGCCACACTAGTTAGCTGTAGGGGCCAGGCATTGATGGCACACAGTTTTAATCCCAGGACTCAGGAGACAGAGGCAGACAGACCTCTGCCTCTGTGAACTCTGAACTCTGTGAGTTCAAGGTCACCCTGAGCTACACGAAACTAATCAAGTCTAAAAGAGAAACAGAGCCAAGAAGTGGTGGCTCACTCCTTTAATCCCAGTACTTGGGAGTCACACACTTTTAATCTTAGCACTAGGGAGGTAGATACAGGAAGAGATATGGCTAGGCCGAGAGAAGAATATAAGGCAGGAGGAGACAGGTGCTCACTGCAATCTGAGGACAGGATTGCCCCTTTGGTCTGAGCGTTGGTAGAGGTAAGAACTTTCTAATGGCTGACCACTATGCTTCTCTTTTCTTCCAGCATTAACCCCTATATCTGAATCCAGGTTTTTATTATTAAGACCAACTAGAATTTGCGCTACACCAGTTCTTCCAAATCAGGGGTAATCTGCCAGTTCGGGGCAGCTGTATCCCAGCAAAGCCGGCCAGACTTGTCTGCTTAGAAGTGCCCTTTACAGTGAGGGCTGGGAAGCCTGTCACATCAATCAACAGTTAGGACAGTCAAGCTTGAGGTGCCTCTGGTTTCCGAAAAGAAACTCCACACACACACTGAGGATGTCCTCAGTCTTGTTTCTGAGCACAGTTCCAGGTCTCTTTAGAGTCAAACAAGGTGGACCCGTGACAGGAGTTCTTCAAGAAAATCCTGTGGCCACATAGAGAGAGAGTCATGCTTGGGACAAGGGGGGGGGGGGGGGGAAGCTGGGGCCAGGGAGAGCTCAATACAAGAGGAAGCTAGGTCTCATTAACCTTTTTAAAACACTTCATCAGAAGCAACTTAGGAGGACAGAGTTTATTGGCCTTACATATTCCAATCACCACAGTCCATCACCAAGGAACTCAGGACAGGAACTGAAGCAAAGACAGTGGCGGAACACTGCTGACTGGCTTGTTCCCTCTGGTTTGCTCAGCTACCTTTCTTTTATAGACCCGCCCACCTGCTCAGGGATGCCACCACCCACGGCAGACTGGACCTTCCTGTATTAATTAGCAATCAATAAAATGCCCCACAGACATGGCACGGGCCTGTCTGTCGGAGGTCAGTCCTCAGCTGAGGCTCCCTCCTCACCGTTCATGTCAAGTTGAGAAGAGTTAAGCAGCAACATGGGGGCCATCACCCGAGAGAACTCTTTCCTGCTGCCAGCTGTGTCTTGAATACATCTCCAGGCCTCAATGCCACCTCATACTTAGACGCAGATAAGTCTAGTTTCCAGGCCAGGATCACTAACTCTGTGGCCTGTGGAGATCATTAAAATCTTTGTACCTCAATTTTTCCATCTGAAGACGAGAGAATTGTGGAAAGAAACTGGAAGTAACCAGGCAGACCAAGTGAAATAACGGTCTAGCGGCACCATGGCCCAGCATAGTTCTGTCCTGCCCTGATACCATAAAATGTCTTGATTAGTTCGTTTATATTTAAGAATTGGACCAGAGAGGTCACAGGTGACAGCTTTCACAAGGAAAAGTCTAGAATCGTGAGTAAGAGTTTCTTAATTACAGAAAGTTTTTCTGCTGATGTTTAAGGGAGATGGTGAAGAGGAGCAGGGAGACAAGGTGGGTCAAGAGAGTCATTGAAACGTGAGATTTGGGGTTCGCCAATGAAAAGGATGGCAGCTTCCCTTCTCCAAAAGGAACGGAGTTATCCGATGGAAGAGCAGTTTCTTTGGGAGAAACCTGCCTCTGTCCTTCTACCCTTCCCTTATTATTTGGCCTGGCAAGCATCCCCATGAACCAACTTACAAATTCCCTTCCTATCTCCATTCACCCCGCCTCCCTTTATTACACCACTTTACTGCTTCTCTGGGGCTGAAATGTTAAAATTTGAGTCAAATGATACATTAAGTGAGCCACTTTAGAATACCAATAATACTCCTGCAGGACTTCTCATCCTCGTGGTGGGCCACAAACATCTCCTTCCTCACTAATGAAGATGGCTTGAATAGCCACAGCATCTAAAACCATAGCTAGTTAATCATTGTCTAATGTGGGGAAGCGAGACAAAATGCAAGGCCAACAAAAAAAGTATTACTGTAAACTTGCTGATTCAAACCTTTTAAGAATTCTTGAACAAAGAATTTCTTGACAGCAGAACTTTGTCACCAAAAAAAAAAAAAAAAAAAAAAAATCCCAGTTTTGTAATGAAAATGCCCATAGGAAGTATAGGGATGGTTTTAGCTTTCTGTTTCACAAAGTCCTTTTTAGTAATTTTTTCATTTGATCTTCATGAGGATCCATAAGAAGGAAAGGAATTATCTCTTTTCAACGAGACTTATTGTGGTTAATTAATCAACTCAAACGTTAAGTTATTAAATATTTGTGCTGAGGCTAGAATCCCAGCCTCAAGGCTCCAAATTAGAAGTTCTGTCCAGAAGACATTCCACCTATGCTCCGTGGTGGAGGAAAGTCCCACCAGGGTGCCCTAAAGGACGAGTCGGGGAATCAGGCAGCATGCATGTTTCCCATTGGCTAGAACAGCCCCGCAGTGGCGTATCATGTCGGGACTTTCCATTGGATTCCCACAGCTCAGTCTCACGTCAAAAAGCGTTCACTGTTCCTCTAGTGCTCACGCTCCAGTGAGGCTGTGGGCCTCATCCTGAACTTAGACTCACTGGACCTACAAAACGTTGTTCATAGCTGGGGCAGTTATATGAACTCTGTTGCTTGCCTCTCCCCCACCCGACCCCAGCTCCGTCATTACTACTAAGAATCTGTCTGGACCACTGTAGGTGTCTGTTGGTCTCTGTATGAGCCAATGCTCTTTTTCGTTCAATATAAGCTAGGCTCAGTGCATTTCCTACTTCCTAGCTACTTGCTTTCACCTTTGTGGGTTGGTTTGATGCATAAGCTTGTTTGTACACATAAGCATAATTCCATCTGTAGACTAAATTAAAAGTGACCGTTCTTCTAAGGGGAAATTAAGCCAGATAAATACTCCATACCAAATGACTACATAGTTTGTAAATGCTTTTAGGTCTAAACTTGTCACGCAGGTTCACCCAACAGTGTCACTTGATTTTCATTAGCCCACCTTTAAAACCCTTTCCTTTTCTATCCTTTGAGACTCAGCTCAAATGCCACCTCCCAGAAGCCCTTTACTGACAAATCTCTTTGAACAGGCTCTGTAGCTCCTTTTGCGGTCTGTCCCAGAACTTTAAGTATACCTTCCCCTATATCCAGGCATGCTATAGATGCATAATTCTGTGGCGTTGTTGAATGACAATTTAGTTCACTGAATGATCAGTCCAGACTCAAGGGGGAAGAAAACCAATGACATTCTCATTCAATATTTAAAGCAAAATGTTTTCCACTGATATTCACTGAAATGTGAAATGCTTTTTTTTTCTTTTTGTTTATTTGTTTTTTGAGACAGTGTTTCTTTGTATAGCCAACCCTGGCTGTCCTGGACTAAGTTGACCTCAAATTCACAGAGAGCCATCTGCCTCTGCCTCCTGAGTGTACACTACCACCACCTAGATGAAATGCATATTTTCAGTGGTCTTATAAAGTATATAAAGTCTGCACAAGCTTAAGAAACTTCATTCTGTCTATACACTGTTTCTATGGGCCAGGCATGGTGGTCCACACCTGTAATCCAAGGCTTCTTGAGACAGAGAGGGAAATATCGCAAATACAAGGACTAGACTAATTAACAGAACCATTTCTCCAAGATATTCATGGAAATGTGAACACTGTTACTATGGAAAAATTTATTTAATATTCAACACACATAAAAGAATATGTGAAGGTTCACCCATAACTGAGGAGGTTTCATCTCTAATATTTTACACAATATCTACTGTGAAATTGGGGAGCTGTGTGTCTTACTTAGAAGCCATCTCCCTCATTTCCCTGATATCGGTTCTACTTCTGCCCCCGAACCCTGAGATCTATCCCATTTCAAGAGTCTATCTCAGAAGCAGGAGCAGAACCAGACCAGGGACATTTGTGAAAACAGGACTGGATCAGTGACCTACGCCGGAGCAGGCCAGAGGGAGTGAGCTCCAAAGAAGCAGGACAGAGCCAGAGAGAGACGTAGGCCAGAGCCCGCCTGAGAGGCCTGAGATGGTGAGCTCCATGGGAGCGGGGGTGAATCCAGACCAGGGACATTTGCGAAGGCAGAACTGAGCTAGTGACCTGGGCCGGAGGAGACCTGAGACAGCAAATTCCACAGGAGCAGGTACAGGGGAGCAACCACTGAGCCATCTCTCCAGCCCCAGAAAATATATTAACAAAATCATAGAAGAAAACTTTCCCAACCTAAAGAAAGATATGCCTATGAAAATACAAGAAGCTTACAGAACACCAAAAAAAAGTCCCCTCGCCACATAATAATAATAATTAAAACACTAAACATACAGAATAAAGAAAGAATATTAAGAGCTACAAAGGAAAAAGGCCAAGTAACATAAAAAGGCAGACCTATCAGAATTACACCTGACTTCTCATTGGAGAAAATGAAAGCCAGAAGGTCGTGGTCAAGCATTATGCAGACATTAAGAGATACCAGCTCAGACTACTATGCCCCACAAAACTTTCAATCACCATAGAAAAACCAAACAAGATATTCCATGACAAAACTAGATTCAACTAATCCCTAGCCACAAATCCAGCCTTACACAAAGTACTAAAAGGAAAATTCCAACCCAAGGAAGTTGGCTACATCAACAAAAGCACAGACAATTAATGAACTCACAGCAGCAAATCCCAAAGAACGGAAAAACGCACAAATTAACATCATCAACAACAAAAACTAAATTAACAGAAGATAGCCACCACTGGTCATTAATATCTCTTAATATAAATGGACTCAATTCAATCCCTACAAAAAGACACAGGCTAACAGATTGGACATGAAAATAGAATCCATCCTTCTGCAGCACGAAAGAAACATACCTCACAGACATCGCCTCACAGTAAAGGGTTGGAAAAAAATTTTCCAATCAAATGGACCTAAGAAACAAGCTGGTGTAACTATTCTAATATCTAACAAAATAGACTTCAAACTAAAATCAATCAAAAAAGACAAAGAAGGACATTTCGTAGTCACAGGAAAAATCCATCAAGAGGAAATCTCAAAACTGAACATCTATGCCCCAGATACAGGGCACCCCCATATTTAAAAGAAACACTTCTAAAGCTTAAATCATACATTAAACCCCACAAACTAATAGTGGGAGACTTCAACACCCCATTCTCATCACTGAACAAGTCTGTGAGACAAAAAATTAACAGAGAAATAAGGGAACTGACAGATGTTATGACTCAAGTGGATTTAACAGACATCTATAGAATATTCCATCCAAACAGAAAAGAATATACCTTCTTCTCAACACCTCATGAAACCTTCGCAAAAATTGACCACAAACTTGGTAACAAAACAAACCTCAACAAATACAAAAAAATTGTAATAGCCCCATATATCTTATCAGATTACCATGGAATTCAACAGCAACACTATTTCCAGAAAGCCCACAACGACGCGGAAATTAAACAATGCTCACTTGAATCATCAATGGGTCAAGGAAGAAATAAAGGGAGAAATTAAAGACTTCCTAAAATTCAATGAAAATGACTACACAACATACCCAAATTTATGGGACACAATGAAAGCAGTGTTAAGAGGAAAGTTCATAGCACTAAATGCCTACATAAAGAACCTGGAAAAATCTCGCACTAGTGAATTAACAGAACATTTGAAAACTTTAGAACAAAAAGAAGTAAACTCACCCAAGAGAACTAGATGGCAGGAAATAATCAAATTGAGAGCTGAAATCAACAAAATAGAAACAAAGAAAACAATACAAAGAATCAATGAGACAAAGAGTTGGTTCTTCAAGAAAATAAACAAAATAGACAAACCTTTATCCAAACTAACCAAAAGGCAGAGAAAGAATATCCAAGTTAACAAAATCAGAAATTAAAAGGGGGACATAACATCAGACACAGAGAAAATCCAGAGAATCATCAGGTCATATTTCAAAAACCTGTACTCCACAAAATTAGAAAACTTAAAGGAAATAGACAACTTTCTTGGTAAATATAACTTACCAAAATTAAATCAAGACCAGATAAGCAAACAGAACTCTAACTGCTGAAGAAATAGAAACAGTCATCAAAAATCCCCCAACCCAAAATACCCAGAACCAGATGACTTCAGCTCAGAATTCTACAAGACTATCAAAGAGGAAATAATACCAATACTCTTCAAATTATTGCACACAATAGAAACAGAAGGAACATTGCCAAACTCTTTTTATGAGGCTACAATTAACCGAATACCCAAACCACATAAAGACATTACTAAGAAAAAGAATTACAGATCAATCTTACTCATGAGCATTGATGCAAAAATACTTAATAAAATACTGGCAAATCAAATCCAAGAACACATCAGAACCATGAGCAAGTCCACCATGAGCAAGTCGCCTTCATCCCAGAGATGCAGGCATGGTTCAACATATGAAAATCTGTCAACATAATCCACCATATAAACAAAGTGAACAAATAAAAACCACATGATCATCTCATTAGATGCCGAAAGAGCTTTTGACAAACTACAACATCCCTTCATGATAAAGGTCTTGGAGAGAGAAGGGCTACAAGGAACATACATATACATAACAAAGGCAATATACAGCAAGCCAGCAGTCAACATCAAGCTAAATGGAGAGAAACTCACAGCAATCCCACTGAAATCAGAAATAAGACAAGGTTGTCCACTCCATATCTGTTCAACATAGTTCTTGAGGCCCTACCTAGAGCAATAAGACAACATAAGGAAATCAAGAGGATACAAATTAGAAAAGAAGAAGTCAAACTCTCACTGTTTGCTGATAATATGATAGTTTACATGAGTGACCCAAGAAAATTCTACCAAGGAACTTCTACAACTCATAAACACTTTCAGTAATATAGCAGGATACAAAATTAACTCAATAAAATCAGTAGCCCTCTTGTACATAGAGGATAAATGGACTGAGAAAGAAATCAGAGAAATATCACCCTTCACAATAGCCACACATAGCATAAAATATCTCAGAGTAACTCTAACCAAACAAGTGGAAGACCTGTATGACAAGAACTTTAAACCTTTGAAGAAAGAAATTGAAGAAGACACCAGAAAGTGAAAAGCTCTCCCATGCTCTTAGATAGGTAAGACTAACATAGTAAAAATGGCAATCTTTCCAAAAGCAATCTGTAGATTCAATGTAATACCCATCAAAATCCCAGCAAAATTCTTCATAGACCTTGAAAGAATGGTACTAATTTCATACAGAAAAGAAAAAAAAACCCAGGATAGCCAAAACAATCCTGTACAATAAAGGAACTTCTGGAGGCATCACAATCCCTGACTTCAAACTCTACTACAGAACTACAGTACTGAAAACAGTCTGGTACTGGTATAAAAACAGACAGGAGGACCAATGGAACCGAATCGAAGACCTGAATATTAATCCTCACACCTTCAAACACCTGATTTTTGACAAAGAACCAAAAAATACCAAATAAAAAAAAAAGAAAACCTATTTAACAAATGATGTTCACATAACTGGATACCAAAATGTAGAATAATGAAAATAGATCCATATCTATGACCATGCACAAAACTTAAGTCCAAATAGATCAAAAACCTCAACATAAAGCCAGCAACACTGGACCTCATAGAAGAGAAAGTGAGAAGTACACTTGAACACATTGGCACAGGAGACCACTTCCTGAATATAACACCAGTAGCACAGACACTGAGAGAAACAATTAATAAATGGGACCTCCTGAAACTGAAAACCTTCTGTAAAGGAAAGGACACAGTCAGCAAGACGAAACGGCAGCCTACAGAATGGAAAAAGATCTTCACCAACCCCACATCAGACAGAGGTCTGATACTCCAAATGTACATAGAACTCAAGAAATTGGTCATCAAAAGAACAAATAATGCAATAAAAAAATGGAGTACAGACCTAAACAGAGAACTCTCAACAGAGGAATCTAAGATGGCTGAAAGACACTTAAGAAAATGTTCAACATCCTTAGTCATCAGAGAAATGCAAATCAAAACAACTCTGAGATTCCATCTTACACCTGTAAGAATGGCCAAGATCAAAAACACTAATGACAACTTATGCTGGAGAGGTTGTGGGGTAAAGGGAACACTCCTGCATTGATGGTGGGAGTGCAAGCTGGTACAGCCTCTTTGGATGTCAGTGTGGCGATTTCTCAGACAATTATGAAACAACCTTACTTAAGACCCAGTAATACCACTTTTGGGTCTATATCTAAGGGATGCTCAATTGTGCCACAAGGACATGTGCTCAGCTATGTTCACAGCAGCATTGTTTGTCATAGCCAGAACCTGGAAACAACCTAAATGTTCCTCGACCAAAGAATGGATAAGGAAAAAAAAAATAACATCTTGAAATTTGCAGGCAAATGGATGGAACTAGAAAGCATCATTTTGTGTAAGGTAACCCAGACCCAGAAAGACTGAGTGAGTATCACATGTACTCACTCATAAGTGGTTTTTAAACATAAAGCAAAGAAAATCAGCCTACAAATTACAATTCCAGAGAACTTAGACAATAAGGAAGACCTTAAGAGAGAGATACATAGATCTAATCTACATGGGAAGTAGAAAGTAGAAAAAGACAAGATCTCCAGAGTAAATTGGGAGCATGGGGACCTTGGGAGAGGGTTAAAGGAGAGGGGAGAGGCAGGGAGGGGAGCAGAGAAAAATGTAGAACTCAAAAAAAATCAATAAAAAAATAGAATAAAAAGAAAGAGTCTATCTCATTTTCCCCATTCTCCCTGGTTGGTGGCATAGAGTCTGGGTCTTTGTTATGTTTCTTGTCTGCCTTGAATCCATTATTCGTGTGACTAGCTTGCCCTGGTGCACCTTACTCTCAGGGGATGAGCACTGTGCACGTGACATGGTGATGCTCGTAGTCTGACTGCAAAGCAAGTCCCTGAGCAGTGGGGCATTCTTGGGCTCCGCATCAGAACAGCCCCTCATTTCCCATCATTTACCATCTGAGCTCAAAGCAGACAATGTCCAAATTTCAGGCTCCACAGCCTCTTTTCTCTCACGGTTCTGTTTTCTGTTCTTCTCTCCAGAGATGAAGAGAAGCGAGATAATGGTGCCAATCAAGCATCCTTTTTCAACTCCATTGTTCTTCTCCGATGCTTCATTATGGCGGTCGATTATTCAACACTCCGGGGAGATGTCTTTGGAGCACAAAATGTTATGATCATCGCATATTAAAATGCTTGGCTTCTGCTTTTAGGCTACAGTGGTGGCTGCGTTGTCATGCGAGGAGGAAGTCCACTTGGTCGCTGGGAAGTGAAGGATTGCAGCAACTTTAAGGCAATGTCCCTGTGTAAGATGCCAGTCAAAACCTGGGATAAAATAGAGCTCGAAGAAAGGTGGCCCTTTCGCAAATGCTATGCGGATTGGGAATCGAAGTCTGGTCTAGCCAGTTGCTTCAAGGTAATGTCAAGGCTATTTGCATATTCATTTGGTCCATGTATTCCTATTCTCTTTTCTAAGATTTCTTTCTTACAAGTGCCTGGTACAGTCACTATCTTTTGCCTCTCTCTCCTTATGTTTACATTCCAAATAATACTAAATACTAAAAAAAAAAAAAAAGATGGCAGATGTCCTCAGTGTCACTGAAGGCAGAAATACCATGCATCAGTATTGAACCCAAAGAAAAGGACCCTATGCACTGGCCATCAGCCCTAGAAAAGGGCTCTAAATGCCTCACCAGTCCCTAGGACTGGTGGAAGGTTTTGAGCAATCTCACTTACCAGAGTCCAAGTCCAGGATGGCAGAACAAGCCCACAGCTCAGGCAAAACAACTTTACTGTTCACAGATAGGCTGAAAGAAACAGTAGAATCCTAGGATCCTAGACAGCCTGTACCTCAAGGCTCAGGAAAGCAGCTCAGAGTGGCAGAAGGACTCTCTTCCTACTGCAGCCCAGGGAAAGCACCCTTCTCTGGCCTTCATGCCTCACAAGCCACATAGATCCACTGGAATAAAATACCGCAGAACCCCCTGTTCTGGGAGGGAAAAAGACAGTTCCTCCTTTCCTCAGGGTGTTGCATTCTCCATATACTCTGGACTAGAATTGCAATCAAGGAAGAGGAAAGCAAGGCCAGCCATGGTCATGAATGGAATTGTCTTCTGATAATAAGAACAAAGGTACTAGTCAATGCTGCTTATATTGCCAAGCGTATACCGAATAAGGGAAGCCAACACTCAGTGGGTATTAGAATGGTGCCGTTCTGTATTGTTTGTAAGCCCATGTATATAGTACTTATTATGAAATAATTCTTATACTAAAGATAGACTTTAAAGCCTGCCTGCTAGATGCCTGAAGATCAAACAAGGTAATACAGACAGTTGATATACACATACACACACATATATGCATGCCTGTGTAAATGCTTAGAGCAAGAAGAGTTTGGGTTTCAGGTGTTGAAATATTTACATATACATAAGAAGATATCTTGGGGTTTGTACATAAGTCTAAACACAAAATCTATTTGTTTCACATACTCTATGTACACATAGCCTGGAAGTCGTTTTATACAATGTTTGGAACATGAAATGGTCTACCTACTTATGACAGTAAGAAAGTGAGGATGTCACTCTCAGAGTTCCATATTTTAGACCCCAGATTAAGAATGTTCAGCCTTATTAGTTGTAGCATATTATCTGTGCTTTAATAAATAAAGCTTGCCTGAAAGTCAGTGCAAAGCAACCACACGAGTCAGTCATATAGACCAGGCAGTGGAGGCACACACCTTTAATCCCAGCAGCCACACTAGTTAGCCACAGAGGCCAGGCAGTGGTGGTGCACGCCTCTAATCCCAGCACTAGAGAGGAATATAAGACAGGATGAGACAAGAACTCGCTCTCTTTAAGTCTGAAGATTTCATAGAGATAAGAGCTCTCTAGTGTCTTGGCTGCTTTGCTTTTCTGATCTTCAGGTTGAACCCCAATCCATCTCTGAGTTTTTATTATTCATGTTACACATGAGATGTAAGTGTGATTTACAAGTGAAATCCTTGAAGAAATGTCTGTTTGCAAATCAGCTTCAGAGCCTAGATCTAAACCAATTCTTGCAACCTTCTTACTAGAAATACATGCTTTTAAAAAAATTACTCTTATGTTTGGTAGTTTTCTCTCGGTTCATTCTTCAGGTAGCAATTCTCCACATCCAGGGAAAAAGTTCTTCCCCGTCAGCCAGGTGCACACAGGATGAAGACAGGCAGTATTCTCCAGACACTGTGGTGCAGACGTAGATGGACACACAAGTGGATTCACTCTGGTTAAATGTACACAAGAAATCCCTACATAAAATTCATAGACAAGAGGCCCAGACATGACATCATGGGCCAATAAGTTAAACTTCAGAGCTGAGTAAACTGAGGCCAATGTGATGGAGTGATTCGCACAAGATCGCAATTATTTGTTGACAGCCTTGGAATCAATCCCTGGTCTTGGGACTCCCAGAACAGTGTTGCTTCACTGTCCATCACCCTGATGTGTCAGCAAAGACACAGTGTGCTTGATGTGCGTGGTGGTGGGATTTATGAATTTTGAGTGATTCGGGGAGTGGATCCCCAAGGAAACAAGTTTTGACATATAATTTAAAAGATGGAAAGGCTGTGCTGTGGTCCACAGGACTTGGGGAGGCATTCGTTCTGGTCTCAGCAAATCAGAGCCTGGTAAACGTGGCCATAGAGTGTCCCTGCTGCATCAGAGGGTAAAGCTTAATGGTCTTAGTTACAAAAAGCAAGGGTGCAGAGGCCCGGGATTGGGAATGCTGGGTCTTCAGCCACTTCCTGCCTGATCTTAAGACAAAAATAGAAGCTCCAACCAAGCAACTGCTTCCTGCTGCCATAACAGCTAAGGACTAGCAGAGAATTTAGAGACACACCATGGAGTTGTCAGCTCAGCAGAGACCCTAGAAATAGCCTTGCTCTAGGCCTTTGACCTCGTGTCTCCTCGCCTGTGATGGATCCCACAACTTCATTGTCATTCCATGAATTCTAACTTGTTCGTGGGCAGGCTGCCTTAATGGATATGGTGGATTCGGGAGACAAGGAGTCCTGGGTCTAAGCCAGGTTTCGAGGTGTGTGACCTGGTATGTTTAATGTGTCTTGGCCTCACTTTCTCCATACCTTGACAGACATTTATTAAGAGAAAACTCTATGTTTTGCCATAAGAGGTTTAGCGAAAAAGAAGCCAAGGAGAGTATGCTCTGGTTTGTTATGTGTTACCTCTTCAGATCAAAATTTCAATGAAGAATAATGAAGGGGGGCTGGAGAGATGGCTCAAAGGTTAAGAGCATCACCTGTCCTTCCAAAGGTCCTGAGTTCAATTCCCGGCAACCACATGGTGGCTCACAACCATCTGTAATGGGGTCTGGTGCCCTCTTCTGGCCTGCAGGCATACACACAGACAGAATATTGTATATATAATAAATAAATAAATATTTTTTTAAAAAAAAAAAAGAATAATGAAGGGGCAGAGGTCTGGCTCAGCAGAAAGAGTGTGTGCTCAGCCTGCAAAAAGTCTCCCATGTCTTGCCTTTCACGCCTCCCAAAAGAGGAAAGAAAACAGCCTTACTCAGAACTTGGCAGCCTTACTCTACTTTTGTTGCCCTGCAGGTGTTTCACAGCGAAAAGGTCCTGATGAAAAGATCATGGAGAGAAGCCGAGTTCTTCTGCGAGGAGTTCGGAGCTCAGCTGGCAAGTTTTGCCCATATAGAGGAAGAAGAGTTTGTGAATGAGCTTCTACATTCAAAATTTAATCGGTAAACCCTTACTAATTCTGGGGAAATTAGAGTCAAAATTTGTCTGCTAGTAGTGGCTACTTGGGGATGAGTATCCCAAGTGGTTGTTAAATACTCAAGTATTTGTCTCGTGCCTAAAAATAGCTGGTCACAACCTGTGAAAGAAAAACTATAGCCCCATACAGTTTTGTGTTTATATGGCATAAGTTCACGTTGCATATTGGATATCCAGAATTGTTTCGTGTGCCTTCAGTCAGATTTTTAGAGCTTTGTTGTCAGCAGTATCTGAGTTGGTGGATTTAAAGTGTTGTCTTGGAGTAAATGGGACCATCTGAACAGAGCTTCAGTTTCTCGCTTGCTAGCTCCCCAGAAAACACAATCTCATTCAACTGATGAGATACAGGTGAGAGTTCAGTTAAGCTTTTGCTGGGGAGGGAAGTTCCAACAGTTTAAAACAAAGTCCAGTCTAGCTCTCTAATTGTGCATTTGAATAAGGATCTATGTTTACATATCAGGGTGCATCAATTATTTGAATGTCCACGCTCGTGAACTTAGAAATGTAGTTTTCAGTTGGTTGGTTGGTGGTTGGTTGGTTGGTTGTTGGTTTGTTTGCGGGGATTTTTCTTCTAGTGGCCAAATCTAGGGCCTGTGTACTCTAGCACTGAGCTAAATCCCCAACACTATTAACTAAGTTTAAATTGTAAGAAACCTAATGGCTTCATAGGGCACTCCCATAAGCGAATATGTAACAACCATTAAGTTATTCACCTTTAGCGTTTACAAAATGACCTTGCAGGTGAGAACAAGTGTGAATCTTTGAGTAATTCCATGAGGGAAGGATTTGGTGGAGAGGGTATTGTTATTGTTCTTTGGGAGGGGGTAGGGGATATAGTATCAGAGAGGCCAAATAAATTAAAAAACAACGTACAATGTTAGAAATATGGTATGTAATTAGTATTGTAATGACTTCTAGCTCTTTCTCTGAAAAATGCTTTTTTCCCTCTTGAATATGCTTCTTAACATCCCATAGAACTGCTAGTCCCTACAGGAACCACTGGTCAACCCCTTGGTTCCAGACAGAGCCTATATCCTGGGCATCTTGGGATACAGAGCCCTCTATGCCACCTCGGACTTTGTGAGACTGGTGTCAAAGAAGCTTCCCCATTGGCTGGGTTGTTTGCAGCTATGGGGGCACCTTCCACCTTCCACTGTCCTATGTTCTGTTGTGCTTTGATACATTAATCCCTTGCAAGGCCATAATTATACATTCTTTCCACAGAATTATAAGTATAAGTGATTTCCCTTTAACATAATCAAATAAAATGATGTGCTTTCTGTCTAAATAAGGGTCCACACTTGAAATTCTTGGTAGACTTTTGTGCATCTTTCAAATTATTGATTTTTCAGCATCTACGTACAGAAGTTGTATAATGTATGCTCTATTTTTGCCACACTACCGAGGGAATTCAGCTGTGTCAAGTGTGTGTTGTCTAAAAATCACACAATTGAGGAAATGAGTGGAGAGAAAATAAATATCAATTTGTCTTCCATGAGCCAGTAGAGCAGGACCAACTGAGAATGCCGAAATCAGTGGGGAAATAGATGAAACCCTCCTAGTGTAGGGAGAGCGAGGCTGGTTTCTAGCCTGTGCTGTGGAGACAGACGCCTGACCTTCGAGAGGTCACCCTCACATTCTTAGAAGTTTGGCATCATCAGTGCCCCCCCCAGGCACCAGCAAGCTCAGATGCTCTGGTCTGCACTTGACTTTGGTCCCTGTCTTTCACGTGTGAGGAGCGACCCTGCAGAAGGAGTGTGCTTCTCTGTGCTGAGTAGGGGAAAGTATCTGTCACAACTTCTGAGTCTCTTAAATCTTTAATTCTTCAAAATTATTCTCAGAAAATTATCTGAGTGAGATGGTTCATCATACAATTAGGCTTTATTGCTTGATTTATTGAGGGCTCTGCAATTTGACATATTTGTTCTCTGCCTGAGAGAAGGGACGCTGGTTCTCTGGGAAGCTTCTTGCCAAGTCTAAACCAGTGGTGACTGCCCAAGTTAATCTACCATGGCCCAGGCTGATTCGCCACAGAGTTATTTATGCTGGAAACCGGGTGGGGGGGGGGAATCTACGAACGAACCTTCTGTGTACCTTTTATTACGTGGGGGTGACAGGGATCACCTTGCAGAAAATACACAAACAGTTGATAGAAGAGCCACACATCAAACC
This sequence comes from Myodes glareolus, assembly GCF_982192425.1. Taxonomy (NCBI): domain Eukaryota; kingdom Metazoa; phylum Chordata; class Mammalia; order Rodentia; family Cricetidae; genus Myodes; species Myodes glareolus. The sequence goes on along the minus strand of NC_142046.1, from coordinate 42,373,025 downwards.
ACAGTAAAATAGCACAGAAAGCAGAGTGAAGTAGTAAAGAGTACAGCAGTTAAAGTCATCCAGAGATGCTGTGCTCTGGGATTTCCTAGCAGCTTGTTTTCGTGCGCTCATGACCTGATTGGAAGACATTTCCATTCTTGTGAGAGGCTCCTGTTCTCAGTATAGATCGATTATTCTCCCTGTCTTCGGGTTTCTATTGCTGTGAAGAGATACCGTAATCACCATAACTCTTACAAAGAAAATTGTTTAACTGGGATTGCCTTACAGTTCAGAGGTTTTTTTTAGTCCATCTATTATCATTAGGGACATGCAGGCAGACATGGTCCTAGAGACGTAGCTGAGAATTCTACATCTGCATTGGCAGGCAGCAGGAAGAGAGTGAGACACTGGGCCTGGCTTAAGCTTCTGCAGCCTCCGAGGCCACCCCTAGTGACGTAGCTCCTCCATCAAGGCCACACCTACTCCAAGGCCATACCTCCTAACAGTGACACTCCCTATGGGCCTTTGGGGGCCATTTTCATTCAAACCATCACCCTCCTCATTGTGCATGAGCCTGGAGCAAGCCACCCAGAAGTGCATGAGTCTAGATGTCTCCTCTCATTTTACAGCACAGGGTTTTACATATAGAACAATGTTTGACCCATTTATGCCAACCTGCCCAGTCCTTCCACTTAGCACCAGCTCTTTCCTGTTCACATGAGGGTTTTTCCATATCTTAGAACCTTTCATCTAATGTTGGGAATGAGACTGGAAAGGCGACACTCCTATTTCTTCTCTTCCTAGGACAGAAGAAAGGCAGTTCTGGATCGGATTCAATAAAAGGAACCCCCTGAATGCAGGTTCCTGGGAGTGGTCTGACAGGACACCTGTAAGTCTTTTCAAACTGCACACAGGACATGAAGTCAAGCCAGGTAGTCCTGGACCCACTTGGTAAAACAACCAAGAGAACCTGGAAGCGACTGTAGCACCTTAGCAAACTTATATTAGGTCTTGGCTATGACAGTGATTGTACCACGATCCTAGGAAACCCAGGGTGACTGTACTATTCTAAGACCTGAGAAGGAATTCAAATCTCCAAAAATACTCCCCTTAACTGCCTCCCATTCAGATAAACAGCTGCTCTTTACAGTAATACTTGACTTCTAACCCATCCCCCTTTCACACAATGCCTGTTTGAGTATGGGACCTTTGTCCATGTCACGGTAAGAAAGACACTACTGGGAAGCTTATGAGATAGCTTAGTTGGTAAGCAAGCTTGCTTTGCAACTGTGAGGATCGAATCTGCAGGACCCACATAAAAAGGTAGATGCAACTGCACAGAACTTTAATGTTGGGGAACAGATAGTGTGGCTCTCTAGAACTCTCTGGCTAGGGGAGTTTCCGGTTCAGCATGAAGACCCTACATCAAAGTGATATGGTAGAGAGGTCAGCATGGAGGAAGACACAGGGCACCCTTCTCTTGCCTCTGCCTGCCTGCCCCTGCTCCCCCACACATACACAGAAAAAAAATGAGAGAGAGAATTTGTTTTGTTTTGTTTTTTGTTTTGTTTTTCGAGACAGGGTTTCTCTGTAGCCTGTCCTGGAACTAGCTCTTGTAGACCAGGCTGACCTCGAACTCACAGAGATCCGCCTGCCTCTGCCTCCTGAGTGCTGGGATTAAAGGCGTGCGCCACCACCGCCTTGCTGAAAGAGGATTTTTTTTTTAGTAAATTTTATTAAATTATAAAAGTTTCCATTTCCGCCCCCCCTCCCAACACCCTCCCACTCCCCCCACTCCCCCCCTCCTTCCCCTCTGTCCCCCAGGGCAGTCAGGGTTTCCTGCCCTGTGGGAAGCTCCAGCTCCCTCCCCTTCCCTCCAGGTCCAGGAAGGCGAGCGTCCAAACAGACTGGATCCCCAAAATCCAGCATATGCAGAGGAAACAGGTTCCAGTGTCATAGTCAATGGCTTTTCAGAAAGACCCCGGGCCAGCCACAGTCAGAGAATCCGGCCAAATTCCGAGAATCTGGCTAGATCACGTCCTCGTTCAGTCCCAGTCCGACTGGCCCTGGTAAACTCTCATCAGATCCGTTCCCTTGTATCAGTGGGTGATAGCATCCCTCGCAGTACTGATTTCGTCTTTCATGTTCCTCCTCCTTCCGCTCCCCCTCCGGACCTCGGGGGGCTCAATCCGGTGCTCCAATGTGGGCCTCCGACTGCATAGCCGTCCTTCGCCAGACGAAGGATCACTCCGAAGGCCCACTGGATGGAAGCTCCTGAAAGAGGATTTTTAAGAATGGTTTTTATTCTCCCTGAAAAAAGGATGAATACTGTCAGCCTTAGGAATAACCCCTTCTTAGTCTGACAAAGTAGTTCCAGAAGTGGGAGAAGGTGTGGCTTCCATTCCAGCCCACGCTTGCAAACCTCTGTGAAGGGAGGGAGGGCCCGGATGTTGCATTGTTTTTTTCAGGCGCAGTGAGGATTTCTCAGGTTTTCATCAAAATGACAAGGAAAATTACATGATACCATTTCAACTCTGAAGTGTTCAGGGAACATTTGAGGCAGCCACTGTTTTCCAAACCTTCATAGCATTCCGTGGACTAGGAGAGCTGTATGTGATCATATTCCATCCTTCCAGTTGCTCGCCCCAGGGGACAGCAAATAGAACAATTAATCCACCTAAGGTATTACAGAGGGCATTCAGGTTCTATATACAGTAATCCAAGCATGGACAAAGACCAACTGCTGGGAGGGAGGTGGGAGACTATTCAAAGGATAGGGTTCAAATTCATAGTTGAGAAGAGATTTACAAGGAAAGGGAAAAAAAATCAAACACAAAACTAAACAAAACCTGTGTGCTTCTACAGGGGACAATAATAAAAATGCTAGTTTAAAGGTGATATTACCCACATTTCCCACTCCAGCATTGTTTCTTTGAAAAATGGGGTCAAGAACAAAGAATAGAAAGAGACCTTAGAAGGTTTGGACCCCTCAGCGGTCCCCATCTGTTTTGCTCATGAAGAAACCCAGGCCCAGAGCAGAAGGGATGCTGAAGCCATTTCGCACTTGGGAAACAAAGTGTGCTACACAGAAGTTGAACTGCTTTGTGAAGACAGACGCTTAAAAGAAATCCCACACTAGCTCAGAATTAAGTATAATAGAAGGTTATTTATTTAGGGGTAGACTCACAAATTACAATCCTCTGATTGAATGGGGAACAGCAACTGAATCCTGTAGCCAGAGAGAGGCCGGACGTGCACTTTACATAGGCATTTATAGTATAAGAGGCTATGCCCAAGTGGGCGGGTAGCTTAAAGGCTACTGGCGGGAGGAATTCCTATAGCAACTTTGTTTTGTTTTCATCACTCAAACGAATTCTTAACAGGAGAGGGACAGACAACTTGCTTAAAAATAAATGGAGGAGAGTAAGTGTACTGGTGCCTGGAGGTTCTCAGCACAGCCTGTTGGACAAAATGGATCATACCTCATGTCATCCTCCAAACATGATAGATACATTAGATGAATTGATACATAGCTTTGTGCATATTTAAATAGTTCAAAATGGCTTCAAAGCACCCTCTTATTTTCCACACCTTAACCCTAATTTCACGTATGGGTCACCTACTCATCAGTCAGGTTGAGAAGGTTTACGCCTCATTTCAGTCAGGTTGAGAAGGTTTACACCTCATTTAAAAACATCTGTTACAGGAGTCACATATAATTTGTGGCCACTCAAAACAACGTTGGTTTTCTGATTTATGGAAGCTGTCTCTGGAGCCAGGCATGGTGTCTCGTATCTTTAATCTCAGCACTCAGGAGGTAGAGGCAGGTGAATCTCTATGATTTCGAGGCCAGTCTGGTCTACACAGGGAGTTTCAGGCCAGCCAGGGCTATGTAGTCTCAAAAAACTATAACTAGCTCTCTCCGGCAAGGCAAGATGCCCAAAGGAAAGAAGCCCAGTTGTTAGAAAGCAACCACAACCCCTGCTGTTGTGAAGAAACGGGAAGCCAAAAAGGAGGTGCATCCTTTGTATGAGAAAAGGCCCAAGAACTTCGGCGTTGGGCAGGACAGCCATCCAGCACAAAAGAGATCTCACACAGTTGCTTAAGCTTGCCCACCAGTACACCCTAGAGACAAAGCAGGAGAGGAAGCTAAGGCTGCTGGCCTGTGCTGCGAAGAGAGCCCTGGCAAAGTGGATGTCCCAACTAGGAGACCACCTGTCCTTCCAGCAGGGTCAATATGGCCGCTGTCTTGGTGGAGAACAAGAAGGCTCAGCTGGTGGTGACTGCCCATGACACAGACCTCATTGACCTGGGGGTCTTCATGCCTGCCCTGTATCGCAAGATGGGCGTCCCCTACTGCGTCATCAAGGGAAAGACCACAGGAAGACACGCACCATTGTTGCCTTCGTGCAAGTTAACACAGAAGACAAGGGTGCTCTGGCTAAGCTACTGGAAGCTATTAGGACCAATATAATGACAGATACGATGAGATCTGCCGCCACTGAGGGGGCAACGTCCTGGATCCTCAATATGTGGCTCCCATTGCCAAGTTGGAAAAGGCAAATGTCAAAGAACTCGCCACTAAACTGGGTTAAATGTACACCGCTACGTTTTCTGTACATAAATATAATTTACAATATTAAAAATAAAACTAATAGCAGACAAAAAGCTAGCCCTGTCTTAGACTTTAGTCCTTAAAATCTAAATGCTTAGCAGTTATTATAAATGCTTAGCAAATGAATTGGCCTCAAAGATGATACCAAAATCTGGAACAGCCCTGAACCTCTAAGCTTACCGAAGTTCCCAGAAAACAGTTGTCTTCATCAGTGTTCTACTGCTGTGAAGAAACACCATGACCATGGCAACTCTTATAAAGGAAAGCATTTAATTGGGGCTGACTTACAGTTCAGAGGTTTAGTTCATCATCATCATGGCAGAAAGCATGGCAGCACGCAGGCAGACATGGTGCTGGAGAAGGAGCTGAGAGTTCTATATCTGGATTGGCAAGCAGCAGGAAGAGAAACACTGGGCCTGGCTTGGACTTCTGAAACCTCAAAGCCCACCCCCACTGACACAGTTCCTCCAACAAAGCCACCGCTACTCCAACAAGGCCATGCCTCCTAATAGTGCCCCTCTATGGGCCTATGGTGCCTATTTTCATTTGAACCACCACACATTGCAAGTTTAGAATGAAGCAAGCATCTGATTTCTTCTGGAGAAAACAATAGAAAAATGTGTGTACACATGTGCAAATTTGCACGTGTGTGAAAGCCAGTGGCTAATGTTGGTGTCTTCCTCAATCACTCTCCATATTTTTTGAGTCAGGGCCTCCAGGTAAACCTGGTACTTGCCAATTGAGCTACATTGGCTGGCCAGCAGGTCCATGGTTCTTATCTCCGCTTCCACAGTGCTGGGATAGCAGGCACATGCTGCTATGTTGAATTTTTTTAAAAAAAAAATTTAAGGTGGGAACTGCAGACTGATCTTGGGTCTTTATGCTTGTACAGCAGGTGCTTTACCAGCTGCCTCATATCCCCAGCCCCTCATGCTTCTTTGTAAAACAAAAAGAGAGGGGAAAGAAAAGAAAGAAAGAGAAAAAAGGAAGAAAGGAAGAAAGGAAGAAAGAAAGAAAGAAAGAAAGAAAGAAAGACAGAAAGAAAGAAAGAATGCTAAGTACCCATTAGCTTAGTCTTCACAAATGTGGACGATCTAACCCTGGAATGACATGCAGACATTTCTGAAGATCCCTCTGAAGGAGAACAATGGTTCTCCACCTTCCTAATGCTCCAACCCTTGAGCAGAGTTCCAGGTGTTGTGGTGGCCCCGTAACATTATTTTGCTGCCACTTCATAACTGTAATTTTGCTACTGCTATGAGTCACAATGTGAATATCTGTGTTTTCCAATGACCTTGGGTGACCCTCATGAAAGGGTCATTGGACCCTGCAAAGAGGTCGCGACCCACAGGTTGAGAACCGCTGCCGTAGCACTTGCCGTTCACAGACACCTTCGCTGATCCTCCGCTCTCCTTTGGGGGACCATCATTAAGGGATAACAAACCTCATCTGTTGCAGGTTGTCTCTTCGTTTCTAGACAGTACTTACTCTGAAGATAATGCAAGAAGCTGTGCTGTGTTTAAGGCAAACAAAACACTGCTGCCCGTGGACTGTGCTTCCAAACACGAGTGGATATGCAAAATCCCAAGAGGTATAAGATCTTTACTGTATATTTGAGTCTTAACGATGTGTAGCACTTTCTCAGGTGATAGTCACAGAGATGCGGCATCTCAGCACTAGAACGTGAGCCACGCAACCGACAGCCCACCTGATGGATGCAGCTACCCCAGTGTAGTAAGCAGGGATAACAGGCAAAGCAGAGAAGGCAGCACAGTACCCTGTGCCGAGCTGTTCATTAGGAATGGAGGTCACCAGCTGACATGGTGGCAAAAGCACAGATGACAGAGATACCACTATGATGTTACAAACACACAGGGCTATCTATACGGTGACTGTGTGGAAGCACCTTGCACAGTGAGTGACCAGCAGTAACCCCCAGCAAGTGTCCATGTCCTTTCTTTAGACTCTCTGGAGTGTCCCCTTCACAGTGGAACTCCTCACAGAGTCTACACAGTATAGGGTCTGTCCTTGACGTTACTTTTTAAGGTGGTGTAGGAGCAGTGTGGTTAGAGGGAGGTCGTTCAGACACTGTGCCTATGCAGAAGGCTCAGTGGCGATGCTTTGCTTTCTCTCTGCAGGTGTGGTACCCACCTTTCCAGACTGGTACGAATATGGTAAGAGCCAACCTGGCAATTCTCAAGCTTCTAAATACACAGCACGGGGGGCGGGGAGTAATACTGCATTGTCTTATCCTTCCCATATCATTTGTTCTCTTACATATCAACCTGGGCTAATTTGTTCATATTAACAAATCAAGGAGGCATAATCCAAGTGATAAGTACGCTCATTAAGTAGGGTTGAAATTAACATCATAACTCCATTTTCATAACATGTTATTTCAAGATATGTATCTACCCCTGACCTTTGAAAGATAGCGGAGGGGTCTCAAGTGAGGTAGACTAAGGAAATAAGCAAATTGTGTGTGTGTGTGCACATGTGTGCATGTGTCCATCCATATTTACACCCTTCTTTAAAGTGCCAAGTGATCAAATTACAATTTACTGTGGGTGTCAATCATAGCCCATGCCCCTTCAAGTCTGCCTTCTGTCTTCTATCTCTCACTAGTCTTGACACAGTCCCTCTTCACCATCTGGTTCCCTTGCAGATGCGCCCTGGTTCTTCTACCAGAATGCCGAGTACCTCTTCCACACCCACCCTGCCGAGTGGGACGACTTTGCGTTTCTCTGCGGCTGGCTACGGGGTGATATCCTCTCAATTTATTCTGCTCAGGAGCAAGAGTTCATCCTCAGCAAAATCAGAGTGGTACCCGAACACAAATCACTACATGAAATTCATAGTTTACACCTAATCCTGTCTCTTTTTATTTTGTTTTGTTTTGTTTTGTTTTGTTTTTTGTTTTTTTAGGATTGTTTTCCTTCCCACTCTGCAGATTAATGGTAAACAATGGAGACACAGGTTTATTATGTTACTATGTCCTTTGGCTTCACTTTATTCTGGAATAGTAACAGTTTTAAGTTAGTCAAGTTCTGTTTAGTGAGATTCACTCATAACTCTGTGAGCTCCAGAAGGCTCCACGTTCCTGATCTAATCACTTACCAGAGGCTCCTACTTCCTAATCTGTCATCTTGTGAGTTAGATTAATATATACTAAGGAGGGCAGAGACATATGCAGATCAAGTCTGGCAGGACCTGGCTGTAGATTACCAAGCCATATTATTTCTCCCCACGAGTGGTACTTTCGTCACCAGTAGTGTGGTGGTGTTTATGGCGAGCATTAACATCTCACTATTAAGAAGTCTTCTGCCTAAGACTGTCCTTGCAGAGTGGGTCAATGCAGAACTTACTGATTCCAGGATGAGGAGTCGAACTTCTAGAGGTCATGTCACGTGATCTTGAGGCACGCCCACCTTATAAATGTCAAAAGGTTTTCATATCTCTTTCCTATGATGAATAGTCACTTGGACTGTGAAAGACAAAGATAATATTTACTTGGAGTATAGAAGAACTTAGTATAAGAGAGAAGGCTAGGTACAGTTTTTAAAGTCTGAAAAACGTGATTTTTCTTTTGAAGAATGCTTATGTTTCCTCACCCTCTTTGATAACAGACCATGGCGTGTTATCAGGGTGAGCTTTGAATGTTTTTCTTCGGCCACTCTTCTCTTTCTGATCAATGATGAAAACATTAAAAGCCATAAGCACTTAAGGGTCATTGGACATGAATGGCTCGCCAACCAGTCACTTGGCTACTCCTTTTTTCTGTGGTCTACAGTATTTGCTTTTTAAAATGACAACTCACTATTACTTTTAAGTTGTGTTTATAAGCACTTCTGAAACTATGAATCAAATCCATTACTTCTCAAAATCTGACATTTTAAGCCCTTACAATAAATCAAAGCCCTCGATCACTTTGGTAAAAGCACGGACGATGACGGATTGCCTTTGCTTTAGAAAGCTCAGTGGATGCGCTGTAGGCTTGTGTTTCTATTTCGTTGGAAAGTGGCCTTCCATGAAATGTTAAGACCTTTCCACACAAGGCTACTTTGCCTGAACAGCTTTCAGCTTGTCATGTGAAATTCTCTACCACATACATCACAACTGTGGGGTGCTCTATAGATTACCATTCCTTAATTTAGGTGGAAGTAAATATGCTAGTTAAGATTTAAATGCCATGATTTCTCTTTAAAGGTCCTAAATTGGAACAGTGAGCCATCAGTCTGTGATTTTGACTGCTGTTGCCCTTGAGCCTTCTCTATCTATCTATCTATCTATCTACCTACCTATCTATCTACCTACCTACCTACCTATCTACCTACGTATCTTTCATTTATCTACCTATCTATCTATCTATCTATCTATCTATCTATCTACCTACCTACTTATCTACCTATCTACCTACCTATCTCTCTATCTACCTATCTATCTATCTATCTATCTATCTATCTATCTATCTATCTATCTATCTATCTACCTATCTACCTATCAATTAATCTATCTATCTATCTATCTATCTATCTATCTATCTATCTCCCTCTCTCTCAGTTTTTCAAGACAGACTTTCTCTCTGAAACAGTCCTGGAACTGGTTTTGTAGACTAGGCTGACCTCAAACTCAAAGGGATTCTGAGTGCTGGGTTTAAATGTGTGCTCCATCACCACCTGGCAACTCACGAGCCGTCTCCAGGTGGGATGAAATTGTGGTCTTCCCACTGCACCCACAGTCAACCTCAACAGAACCATTCCAAAGTCTGAAAATGAAAATCTGAATTTAGCGTGTGGTACATGTCCATAAAACAACTCCTCGGGGATCTCAAATTATAGTAGTCCCCCTTGCAATATTCCCAAATGGCTGATCTGACAAGCTACCACATTCTATTGTACAATGACCTAAAATTCATATGGAAATAAATAACATATTTTAAAATTTATCCCCAAGCCTTCTCAAAATGAAACAAGAGTACAAATTTAAATACATAGTGTCTTAAAATGAGCAGGTTTTTTGGCTTATAAACGTTAATTTGAATTTCAATACACAGAGAGCAAGCAAATACACCATAAAGCACACCACATGAGATGACTCAGGGAAATCTTTTCTGCCCCTTCCTCTTTTATGGCTAAGGATGGGGCTTCAATTTCCTGGGCCATAAGTCCAGCATTACATCTGGTGTGCAGTGTGTACATGTGTGTGCATTTGATACTTCACTGTGCTTAGGCTGAGTGATTAATATTGGCTTTAGATTAATAAAATGGATAAAGGGTAATTTTCTAGCTGCCAGACATTGGAATCCTGCCGTATTATTTTGTCCTATGTCATCTCTCTCTCTTTGGATGCTGACACTGTTTAAAGCTTGCCAGACTAATACATACACTCGGAATCTTTATTCTGCTAATGTCTTTGTACCTTGTTTGTCAAATAGATGTGACATCTGCAGTGAGCTTCCATAAATCAGCAGGAGAAGATGCCACTAATTATAGTCAGAAAAGGAGTCCATCTTCTCTTTTATGTTGTATGGCTTCTTACAAAGTTAGAAATTTGGCTTTTCAAGCTGAATGAAACAGAAAATAAATTCAGTGGTTCATTTCTACTCTGTTTCATGGTGGACAAAGAGTATTTTAGAATACTGCAATGTCAAGCTTTCTCTAGATATTAGCCCTTCATTGCTCTTCCTTATGTTACTAGGTAAAATCATAGTAAATAAAGAGATAATAGCATCTTCATTGATCTTAATAGTGAAAAATGTAAGCAAGAACAAGAAATGCTGACTTTTTTTTTCCTTCCTTTTAATAGCTATCAAAGCACGGTATAAATTGGTGGATTGGAATTGAAGAAGGAGGAACCAGTGATCCAACTCAGTATGAACCAAGATTAATCTGTATTTAACACTATTTGACAAGTTGTTTGTGCAGAATGATTGCACTGGATTTTGGTGACCGGTTTGGGAATAGCCTTCAACTGATATCCTTATCTTATAAGCTTTTATTCCTCTAACCAAAGGCGCAGGCATGTTTTAGCCATCCGCAGTCTACACCACAAGCGTGCCCATCACTTGTGAAAGCGTCTGCCTCCCTTATTTTGTGTGTGTATGTTATTAAAAAAAAACACAGCATATACTTTACTTTTAGAAAACTTTGGTGCACACAGTGCAGTATTAGCTGTAGGTACAATACTTCGTGTGCTTAATTAAACTGAGTAAACTATTATACTTTCAGTCCGTATCCCAGAACTACAAGGACAGACTCAGATACTGAACATGCCAAATGAGACCTTAATATTTTGTTTTAATTTTTCTGGGGCTGGAGAGATGGCTCGGTGGTTAAAAGCACTCACTTCCCTTCCAGAATTTGGTTTTCAGCGCCCACCGGACAGCTCACATACCCCTCTAGCTCAAGGGATCTTGGCGCCCCCTTCTGGTCTCCACAGGATCTGCATTCATGTGGCATAAGTATACACAGACACAGTGATAGGACATAACATATGCGTGGAAAAATTAAATCTTTTTAATTTTTTAAAATTTTCCCGCAGTTGGCATAATGGGTCACCTGTGATATTCCAGGACTGGGACGGAGGAAGAGAGAAGAGAGTGGATAGCCAGAGCCAGCGGTGTGCCTTCATTTCTTCCATAACAGGTTACTTCACTTATTCATGTCTGGGGTTACACTGCAAACACCTCTAGAGGCCACAGGGCTCCTTCGAATGCTTACTTTTGTTTTCCATTGATGGCGTGCAATCTCATCAGTTGTCAGGTTTCTGGATGGCCACCCATCCTGCAAAAGTCATGCGGTCACATTCCTGTACATAACTTGCAAATGGGTAAGCCCTCGCGCACCAGCAGAACCGAAAGTGAGCCTGCTGGGACTTACAGACATGAGCTCCTGTCTAGAGAAATGGCTCAGGGGCTAAGAACACAGGCTGCTCTTCCAGAAGACCTGGTTTCTATTCCCAGCACCCACGTGGTGGCTCCCAGCCATCTGCAACTCCAGTTCCAGGGGATCAAATGTCCTCTTCTGACCACCTCTGGAAACAGACACACATGTGGTAAACATGCATGCATTCAATCAAAATGCTCATACACATGCAATCATGAAATTAAGAAATCTTTTTTTAAGACAAACACGCACCTCGTTTTCAAATATAGCAAAACAGATGTTTCTTGTCCCTACCCAAAACAATTAAGAATTGTTCATTAATTTTCAAAGAAATATGCTAAAACTTGAGGATGAAGTGGGAATAGAATTTAAAATATACAGGAAGCAGCCTCAAAGAAGGTGTGGGGAAAAGTAAAACGTACGAAATGTAGAAAGTACAGAGAAATTACCATAACTGTAAGGGTGAAATTATTAAAATGGCTCAATATAGTGCAAAAATGTCCTGTGAATGCTGTTCTCTAGGAAACTTCAGAGTGCAGGCTATTTTTCATCCATCTCTACTTTCCTGTTTGCAAACTGGCTCACTCTGTGCAGTTTACGAATGTTTTCCCGCATATAACTAAAACCTATGTTCAGGCCTGGAAAGATGGCCCCAAGTAAGGGCCCTGGCTGCTCTTCCAGAGAACCTGGGTTCAATTCCCAGCACTGCATGACAGCTCACAACTATCTGTAACTCCAGTTCCAGGGGTCTGGTATCCTCACAGACATACACGCAGATAAGACACCAATCACTTAAAAATAAATAAATCTTTTTTAAAAAACATATTTACACTCAGTTCACTGTTTTATCATTATTTTTATTGTTCGTTACAACTTTATTATTTCTGGCACTAATGACTGCTCATCTGAGATGAGCATCTGTTTGCAAGCTGGATCCGATGGCACCCCGAAACTAAAGATTGGCTTCTCTATGTTCTGAGAACAGTATTGCCTAGTTGAGCATCTACTGATACCAGCCATTCTTTCAAAAAAAAAAAAAAAGGTCATGTTCATAACTAACATGGTCAGGAGAGAATTAGAGAGAGGAGAAGCGCTCCCCTGCGGGCGGGCCTCTGCAGAGTTAGGGGAAAGCTGTAGCTAACCCGCCAGCAGGTGTCACAACAGCCTATGGAAAGGACTGTTTTGCCAGAACGGCTGAGGATCCGCACTGACAGCCACAGCCCAGCCCCACCTTTGAAACTCATGGTTTTTACGCCTATTTTAACACACAAAGCCAGACCCGCCTTGCGCTGTGCACACAGCTTCTTTGTCTGGCATTTTTTACTCAATACGAACAGGCATCCGTCACTTTCCTCTGAAATTGCAGTCCTTCTAAACTAAAAGACGGTTTGCAAGAGGCTGGGAGGTTGGAGATCTATCTTAGAAAAGACATGCTCATATAAGAGTCTGTCTCATATAAGAGTCAAGACCGAGCAATCCTCCTTTTTAAGAAGTTCCTGATTTAATTGTTCTACATTATAATGTAGAATGAGCATCTTCTATCCAACAAGAGTAAGATAGGAAGTGTTTTGATGTTTGCAAGTTGGGGATGTTTACAGGGGCTTTACAAACGAGCTGTTTCCTGGCTAAACATCTGAAACTAGAAATGCCTTCCCAGCCACCATGTCAGCACTCGAACATTTTAGGATTTAGATATCTACATTAGATATATTTATCCTGCAGTTTTGGAAGAAGTATTATAAAGTTTTAAAATGATGATCTATTGTCTTAGAATCATGTTCCCTGTACTGAAGCTGAATACTTAAAAACTATGAAGGCTTATTTTGCTTCCCAAGCCAAATATTCATTACTTTAAATTAATCTTATTTCAATTAAAGCATTTGTTTACTTTTGTGAAAAGTTTTTTGCATTCTTACCTTCTAATTACTCAGATGGCACCCTGCCCAGGGGGCTGTCACTAGAGATCTTTGTACTTAGTAGTTTAGTTCAGTTTCCAGACTTCAAAAAATGAAATTATGTAAAACCATAGCAGCCATGAAAATCGATCCATAAAGACTGTAGAGGAGGTGTCCTGGCTCCTACAGCTTTCCTGACCTGTCTCCTCCGGCAGGGCTCTGGGGGACTGAGAACTGTTCTGTTCCTATGCCCAGCATTTGTAAGAGAGAGAAGATGTGGGTCATCGAGAAGAAGAAGCCACCCTTGCCACATGGGACGTGCCCCAAAGGCTGGCTTTATTTTAACCACAAGGTAAATTCCTTCTTGTAATGTCGTCTTTGTTTTTCTTTTGTGGAATGCCAGTTGAAAAGTAATTCAAAGTGAGAGTGGATTTTGGGGGAAGGGGAATGTTTGCTTGCCTGCTTGCTTGCTTGCTTGAAGCACCAGTTAGCCACAGGACCTGAGTTGCCATTGTCACACCTTTCGAATGACTTCAGAAACTTTCCCTTTGGGAACAGAAAGGGTTTGTGCAAGGCAGCTGAGCCTCCACACCTCATTCGTGGAGGCAATATTTCTAGTGATGTCCCTTGTGCTGTGTGAGTCACTAGATAGGATGTGTGTGCGTGTCTGCAATGCGTGTGTGTGTATATATACACCTGTGTGTGCCTGCATGCCAGTTCATCCACTCCCGCCCCACCCCGCAAGTAAACTTTAGAGAGCCCTTATCCTGCTCCTCCTCCTCTTCCCCGCTCAGTAGCCACAGGACTCTACCCACCTGTAAACTGATGAACTAATAATGCAATTTGGTCAATGTCATCTTGAGCTTCATAAAGCTGACGCTTCGGTGCCGAATTCAATTTCAGAGTAAGAGCTTGCCAGCAGGGACGCTGTCAACCAGGTTTATGATCTCTGATGCGCCCTTCAGGGGAGGCTGAGACTGTGCCTCCGTTCCTTAGTTTTGTAATAAGATAGCTTTAGAGGCCTTGCGAGAAAGTGGCTAAATGGATCCCAAACTGTAATTGCTTAACTCTTAGAGAATTAAGAAGTGAAACGGTGTCATAATTCCATCCACTAACTTGAAATTGCTCTCTAATTGTGGACAGCCAGATTTAAATCTAAGTGTTCAGTCACACTGGCAGGCATGCTCTTCTTCACCATCTTGCTGCCGTTGTTAACTCAGGCAGTGACGTTACCTGAATTCTGTACACATACACACACATACACACACACACACACATATATATATAATTATGTTATATTTAAATATAATTATATTATATTTATATAATATATTTACTTAATATATATTTATATATTAATTTATTTGATATATTTCTGATAGTATATATTATATTTAAACATGATTATATTATATTGTATATAATAGTACATAATATATAATATATATGTATGTATATATATGACTAATTACATATGGCTAGTTTAATTATGGTGAAATACAATTACTATATAATTTTCTACCTTAGTCATTTTCAGTGTATGGTTTGCCAGTGTTTAGCATCGGTATATTGTACAACGCATCTCCAAGTCCTTTCTCTTCTTAAAGAACCAAACTCTATATTTATTGAGTAACAACTCCCTATTCTTCTTCCCCATCACATCCTGCACCCTAAATAAATGGCTCCCCCGTTATGTCTCTGAGCTAGAATCCTGAACAGGGAGACATGAAGTACCCATCCTTTTATAACTGGCTCACTAAGTAGGATGTCTTTAAGTCTCAGCCATGTTATGACATGTGACAGGATTTTTTTCTTTTAAAGGCTGAGTAATATTCTGTGGCATATGTATTGCCAAAACCCCTTCCCAGTGGGAGATATAAACACTATCTACCCCTGTACCTGAGGTCGCAAAAACAAACCAAGGTATTTTGCTACCAAAAGTCACTCTGGAGAACCATTCTTTGTCTGTCCACATTTTAATTAAGTCATTTGGTTTTTTCTTGTTGAATTATAGAAATCCTTTCTAGTATTATTGTAATGAATCCCTATCAGATTTTACCCCTAACAATTATAATGGTTTCTCCCTTATAATTAGAATACCCTTTGATGCACATAAGTCTATAATTTTGATGAAGTCCAGTGTATATACTTTTTCTTCTGGGTCTCATGATTTTGGTATCACACCTAAGAACACAGCCTCAAACCACATGTCAGGAACTCTTTCCCCTACATCTTCTTCTCTGTGACTTTGGCTCAGATTTGAATTCTGATTGACTTTTACTTCATTCATTTGGCGGTTTGTTTCTTAAGGCTGTTAGGAAAAGTGCATCCCAGAGCTAGCTGCTACAGACAGATACCAACAAATGCCTATCCTGTCTCAAAATGTCATTTTCAAACAGAATCCAAAGGCAAGTGTTTGCATCTTGAGCATATGTGGGGGTGGGGTGTCGGCAGACCAAGAAATGGAGACTAAGGTCCCATGGTCCTTTGTGAGGGTGCACCTGGATTTCATAAGGGCTTCTCCTTCAGCTTCACCTCTTAAATGTCCACAACACCTCCCAATGCAGCCACCTGTAGAGAAAGCCTCTCTGAAGGTCCTTCTGAGGGCTAGGTTCCATTTATAAATGAGGTAGATGGCGAAACCATAAGGATTATAGAACTCCATCAGCAGTTAAGGGCCTGTACTGCACCGGCAGAAGACCCTAGTTCACCTACATAGGGCAGTTCACAGCTGCATTTAACTCTAACTGGGGGAGGGGGCAGGGGTCTAACATCCTCTATTGGACTCCTCAGGCACCTGCCCTAACCTACACATGTATAAATAAATAAATCTTTAAAAGGAGAGAACGAATCACAATAAGCAACGGTAAAATAAAATGGTGTCTTATAACAACATTAAGAGACTGCCTTCCCTCTCTGTTCTGCTCTCTCTCTCTTCTCTGCCAGGGGCAGAGCCTACCTCTGTCAGTGCCTTCACTCTTCTGACTGTGAGTCCTTGAAAGGATAAAGCGAAACCAGGGATAAGAAGGGACTGGTGTTAATGGCTCACTCAATCTGGAAGCCAGAGAAGAAAGCATTGTGGCTGAGGGAAGTCGCCAGCACTGTGGGGCCACCCCACACACACACACCCAACATCCCCACACTCTCGTTAACTCTTAAAGCTACAGGAAGAAAAGTGGGGGAGAAGTTCAGAACAAATTTCAACACATGGTGGGCCATTAAGCTTTCCCCCTTCTTCATCAACTCTTCCAAGGACTAATTTTTATTACTTTAAAAAAACTCAGCTGACAAGTTAATCGCCTTTTTAGAATTTTAAAAACCAAGATACCTGGAAGCTAAGCATCCTTTCCAATGACTCATAAATCCTCTTCTCCAGGCACGATAATGTGACTTAATGACATTTGGGAAGGTTGACAAGATGTTACCCTAGGAAGGACAAGTCAGCAGGGCCAAGAGGGAACTCTTCTCTTCTTTCTTTTCTCCTCTCCTCCCCCCTTTGTGTGTGTGTGTGTGTGTGTGTGTGTGTGTGTGTGTGTGTGTGTGTGTTGGTTCCCTGCCAATGGCTCCTTCAGTAGCATCTAAGGCAGAGAAGGAGGAGAGAGTAAGGATATTCACAAAGTTCCAGACATCAGCATTCAATGACAGGTGGAAAACCGAGAAAAGACCAAATTTGAAAGAAATATTATAGATTCTATTGCCAAACGATGACTATACATTATTTTGGAACAAAGGAGTTTTATTACCCCAAGCTCGTTTGGAATATTAGAGGGCCTCCTTAATTCACAGTTATGATCAGAGACGCATACAGCTCGATCACAATCTACAAACTTGTCAGAAGGTAAACAAGTTAAAATCTAGGGTGCCATTCTTCTTTCAGCTCTTCTGCCTTATTGATTAGCGATGTTGCTTCTGAGTTTATTAGTAAATATGGTTTATTTAGAAAATAAGCCTGTGACAATGGGAAGCCATACCTCCACTGTCAAACTGACAAATCTTGGCTGCAGGAAAAACGGAAGGTAGTGAAGAGAGAAGGTTTCCTGGTGAGAAGGGTGGAGCCGACTGAGCCAGCAAGAGTCACTGGTATTTATGAATGGTTCATTAGTGACTATCAGAACCCAAGGCGAACTCGCATTAAATGATAAGACTTCTCCATAATTAGTGTGTGCTGTTCGTTGGGATTTGTAATTAGAAGAAAGGAGCAGAATAAAAAGGAACAGATAAAAGGGCGGTTGTTAAAAAATGAAGCTCCTGTAAGCTTTCCTTGTGAAGCACACAGGAAAGAGGCACGCAGGAGAGTTGGAAACCCACTCCTCGCTTGATCGGTAACTCGGGCTACATCACAGTTTCTGGCTTTTAATCCTAAAAGCTGTATTTAAAAAAAAAAAAAAAACTGAAGCCCTAAAGAACAACATTATCAGAACTGAGTTTTGGGGAAATTGGCCCTGGCACTACTGACATTTTGGGTCAGATAGTTCTTTGTTGTGGAAAATTATATGGTCACTCATAGCAATATCTGGCAGCGTCCTGGTCTCCAGTTGCCAGTGGCAACTCTTCCCGAACTAAGAATATCTAAGAGTGTCCGCAGACTTTGTGGCAATATCCACAAGAGGGAAAATTGTGCTGTATGAGAACTGCCGTCTTAAGTCTAGAATGTCTTCTGACAGTGCCATTGTGTGTTCGATTACAAGGAGTTGTGTCGTGGAGACTGCCGAACCAGAAACACAGCATAAGAGTGGGAAGGACTTGTTGCCTGCCACAGTTAAGGAGAGCGCTGGGGTTGTCCCCTGAATACTCCTGTCCTCAAGGCACGGAAGGGCGGTGACCTTAGCTGAGAGTCCATACCGACTCCTCTGGAGAAGCTTCGTGAGGTGGCACTCATAAGCTTGCTCCGTGTTAGGTTATAGTTTAAGAAGGAAAGACGATGGACCCATCTCTGGGCATGTTCGAGTCAAGGTCATAGAGCGCATGTCTACAAGGTTAAGGTAGGGGATGTGGACACTTCTGGACATGTTCAATACAGTGTAGCACAGACGGAGGGCACTAATACTCTGGTTCAATGTTGTCGTCAGTGAGGCAAGTTTACGTGCCCAAAAGGATGGGGTAGAGTACCTCTATGGGATTAGTAATTTGGACTGATTTTTCTGTCTTTAAATGCATGCATCATGTGAGTGTATGTACAAGTGTTTGTATGTGTGTAAGTACACATGATTGCGTAGCTGTATGTATGTATGTCCACATTTGTGTGACGGCCCACGGTTAACATTGGCTTTCTTCCCCAGATATCACCCAAAATGTACCTTACAGATTGAGGCAGGCTCTCAGTATTAGCTAGCTTGCTCCAGTGACCCCCGTCTCCACCTCCTGCTTGCTGGAATTACAAGTGGAAAGCCCAGTGTCACCTGGTTTTTTTTAACATGAGTTCGGGGTGGGGGATCCAAATTCCAGGCATCACGCTGCGTAACAAGTGCTCTCCCACTGGGCCATCTCAGCTGCCTTCTGACTGGATTTCCTTGTCCCCCCCCCCAAAAAAAGTTTACAATGGAGAAAATAAAATCAGAAAAGATACATAAATACTATTTTAATGAAATAGTTTCCCTCCAAGGTTCCTGCCTCACTCGGTGACTTGAAATCGACAGCCGTTTCTCAGGCCATTCTTCTGTCTCATGGATGGGTTTTTAGGGATTATCCTTGTGTGCCGAAGAAGACTGGCCCCGCTTTTCTGCAGTGATGGTGGGTTGTTGGGAGGAGGTGACAGCTGACAGATGGGAAATTAGAGACTAAGTAAGGGAGAAGAGCGCCATCCAGAGTAGGACAGGAAAGGTGGCGCTCTCTCCTGTGAGTTTCTAGATAAACGGGGGTTAGTTTGAAATGTTCTCTGTAGCTCAATTCTGGGGTCACACCTGCCAATGGCAAGAGCTGCCTCTGTTCATTAAGGAGGCAGCGGAGTGGAAAGAGAAACCGCCAGCACTTTCTGCACGGAGTGTCCCTGCATGAAGGCTCTCCTGACTTCGGTGAACCCTGTCCTCAAGTGTTAGCGCTGTGGTCTTCTTTCTACCTCATGGCTTTACTTCAGCTTTCCCTACCGTGTTTACATTTTATCAAGCAAGATGGGCACACTAGACTGTAGTTGGTTGCTTTTTACTCTTTGTTCTTTTGGGGGCCCGCCACCCAGCTCCTGAATAAATCACTCACGGAAGCTTATTCTTTCTTATAAATGCCCGGCCTTAGCTTGGCTTGTTTCTAGCCAGCTTTTCTTAACTTAAATTATCCCATCTACCTTTTGCCTCTGGATTTTTTTCCTTTTCTTACTTCTTACCTTACTCCGTGGTTGGCTGTGTGGCTGGGTGTCTGGTTGTCTGGCCCCTGGTGTCCTCCTCCTTCTCTCTTTCTCCTCCTTCTCTCCCAGATTTCTCCTATTTACTCTCTCTGCCTACCAGCTCCGCCTATCCTTTCTCCTGCCTCACTATTGGCCGTTCAGGTCTTTATTAGCCCATCAGGTGTTTTAGACAGCCAAAGAAGGAAAGCTTCACAGAGTTAAACAAGTGCAACATTAACAAAAATAGCACACTTTAAACTAATATTCCACAACACTAGGCTAATTGTATCATTCTGATTCTCATCCCAATGGAGAGCAAGGAAACCTCTGCCTTGGTGATCACAGGCCGCAACACAGCTAGCATGAGCTTGGTCCCTGGACCCCACAGTGAACTGACTCCTTAGAGTTGTCCTCTTACCTTCATGTGTGTGGCATAATAAAGATTTTGTTGTTGTTGTTGTTAGAGCTGACCATCACATTGTGAAGCTCTACCTTGTATTTTTATGTTCCACTTAGCATTGATGGTGATGTTTGTCCCTCAGTCTGTCTCTTTTGTTTTTCTGTCTTCCTCTCATTTCCCCCGTTGTTTTTCTGTAACTTCTTGTGTATTTTCTGATAAATGTCAGGCTCTGAGCTTCTAGTGAACTTCAACTCTCGCTGTCCTTTCGTCTGTCACTAAAGTAAGCAAGTCGGCTTCTGGATGGCGTCTAGCTAAGCCACTCCTTCTTTCTTCTTAGACTAAATCTCCTACTGTAAACCTTGCAAACTGACTGGCTCCATCTTAGGAAGAGTGCCCTTCTCCACGGAGCAGAAGACACTCTGGTGACATTCCAGATGACAAACACATCCCTGCTTCTGCTCTGCCTCATGTGAATGAGACAAATCGCTCTTCACCCCAAGCAGCTTCATTAATGCCTGCAGAGCAGGCAGAAAGCTAATGAGTTCTCTACCTAAGAAAATTATCATTTCCAAGGCCGACCTTCAGTGCCTTTGGGAACTTGCTTTCGTTCCCGTAGAACAGCGCGGGAATGAACGTGTTCTGTTGTTATTCGCAGTGCTTCCAGGTGTGGATTCCCAAAGACACTCGCGAGCTGAAGACCTGGGCAGGCGCTCAGGACTTCTGCGTCGACAAGGGCGGGACGCTGGTCTCCATCGAAAGTGAACTGGAACAAGGTAGAGTTCAAGGGTTCAACCAAGCCAAAATGGCCACCGTCATTCTAATAGTAATCAAAACGTCACCTCCAAACTTTCGCTTCCAAATCAACATTTAAAACAGTATACTGCTAAGACACAGGAAATTTCACTTTGAGCGCCAGGGTTTCTACCACGACAGTTGTGAGGATCGGGTGCCTGCCGAGAAACTGCTGACTTTAGGGGCTTTAACTAGATGGCTACACTAGAGAGAATAAGGATATATTTATGTGTGCCCTACAATGGCTAAAGTAATTTCTCAGGAATATCTACTACAATTGCATGGTAAGCTTTTCAAAGATCATTTTGAGCTCACCTATACATTTTAACTTGAAACTTAGGCATTTACGTGCTTCTTTTTAAATATGCTACATCCTTGTTTGTTTAAGAAAGTAGTGAGTGAACACTGGAAATTGTTTTGCTAATGATCTGATAAAAATCTCAAGTTACCCAGCTAATTTCGTTCAATTTAAACTGAAACCAAAATGAAAGAGGCTGTGTTACCTTAATGAGAGCAAAACAAGGAATTTCTACACGTGATTCATAATGAAGTTTTGCTGTCATTTAAATATAATGATGTCTATGAACAGCATTTGATGACGACCCAATGGCTTGTGTGGCATTATTAGATAATGTGTTTCTATTTTTCAGCTTTCATTACTATGAACCTTTTCGGCCAGACCACGAATGTGTGGATAGGGTTAAAAAGTGACAATCACGAGACATGGGTGAATAGGAAGCCTGTGGTATATTCTAACTGGTCTCCGTCTGACGTAATAAATGTAAGTTTTAAGTTACTGGGGGCACGGCTTACTGGGAATCAGACCGGGGTCTTGTAGATTTTAACTTTTGTGCTGTATTCTAAGACCCTCAAGATTTATTTTTTTACACCTTTTTAGCAAGAGATTGTAACTGAACTTATTGACTAAAACTGTTTTTTTCCTGTATTTTGAAGCTATAAATTTATATTAGTTTACTAGCCATATGTTAATTTTTAATAATGTAACATTATAACAGTTTCATGAATACTATAAACACAATTACACCATGAATCATGATGATTGTTTATCTTGGAGGCTATGAATAGATTTCTGAATTGGTTCTAATTAGATGTAAATAAGATAATAATGGTGTTTTACTTTTTCAATTTATGCTCTAAATCAAATGTTTCAATGTGACAATAATGTTATATTTATCATATTTTAATAATGTGTATTCCTTTAAAGATACCAAATTATAATACCCCTGAAATGCAAAAGCATGTTCCACTCTGTGCCCTGATGCTAAGTAGTTCTAATTTTCGTTTCACTGGAAAATGGTATTTTGATGACTGTGGGAAAGAAGGCTATGGATTTGTTTGCGAAAAAATGCAAGGTAAGAAACAATTGGGGTTTTATTCCATTTATTCCCAACTTTGTTTGCACACCTGCCATCTGTCAGCTTGGCAGCTATAATGTACGTCATTGTCCTCTATACCCAGGCATATTTAGCCATGTGTCCCCCACTACTTCGGACTGCAGAAACCATCTGATGGATAACCGAGTTTATACACCAATCCTAGCACCGCTACATAGCTTTCCTCCTGTGTTCTGGGAGTCTACGTGGTCCAGTCCATTTTCCTAGACTGTGTGATGCTAGCAGCAACACAGAGAAAAGCACTTTTTTTTTTATTCACGCACAGTTCTGTTTCAAAGTCAAAGTGACGATTTCTGTGGATGCACTGTCTCCCTGCCAGACTTCCAAGGTGTCACATGATAAAGCAAGAGCCTGGGGTGAGTGCATTCTGAGCCTTCTTTGCAGTTAAAGCCACCAAGATTCAGTCAGGGGACCCTGGTGGCCTTACTTCAGCTTCGTTACCCTTCAGAGATCCTACTTCTGAACTTCAGAAGTCAGATAAGTTTCTTCCCACTCAATCCTCCAAACTGAGGGTTAAATTCCAACATACAGCACTGACAGTATGTCTAAACATAGTCTATTTTTAATAAGTCTCCCAGAATGTTGAAAAAGAATGAGGAGCTGAAGCCGGGCATGGGTAGTGCATGCCTTTAATCCCAGCACTTGGGAGGCAGAGGCAGGCAGGCAGAGAACTCACTGCCTGTGAGTTTGAGGCCAGCCTGGTCTACGGTGTGAGTTCCAGGACAGCCAGGACTGCAGAGAGCAACCTTGTCTCAAAGAAAAAAAGAAAAGAAAAGAAAGGAAAAGAAAAGAAAAGAAAAGAAAAAGAAAAAGAGGAACTGGCTTAGTTTATGCCTATAATCCCTGCACTTGGGTTGGGAGACTGAGATTAAAAATGACCAAAAAAGAAAACAACTTACCAAGTTCAAGTCCACCCTGGACTATAGAGCGAGTTCCAAGATAGCCTGGGCCACAGAGTGAGACCCTGACTCGAAACATGGGTCACCAGTTCATACTCACTCCTTTTGTTTGTTTGTTTGTTTGTTTGCTTGTTTGTTTTTCAAGACAGGGTTTCTCTGTAGCTTTGGAGCCTGTCCTGGAACTAGCTCTTGTAGACCAGGCTGGCCTCGAACTCACAGAGATCTACTTGCCTCTATCTCCCAAGTGCTGGGATTAAAGTCATGCACCATCCCCACCCGGCCTCACTCCTCTTTTTTTAAGCTTCAAAAATAGTATCTGCAGCTAATATGACATGCAGTATATTTCTATATGTGGGAAAAAAATTCCCTAATGATTTCTGGAGTGTAATATCAAAGCCATATGTGATAGCTTCTCCTCCCTGTAATAGAATATCTGAAATAATCAACTTATAACAAGAGAAGATTATTTTTATTGGCATAATAATTTTGAAGGTTAGACCCATTGCTTTGGGGCTGTGCCAGAAGCAGAATGCTATGGAGGGATCAGGGAACAGAACAAAGCCTTTCAACTCATGACTGGGAGGCAAAAGTATAGAACAGAAAGAGTCCAAACTCCCATAATTCCTTTCAGTGGCATGCACAGTGACCTAGGACCTTCTACTGGGCCTCACCTGTCAAATGCTCCATCAGGTCCAATGGTCCCACTCTGGTAATCACAATTCGGATACCAAGACCTTTGGAGGATATTTAAGATTCTAATTAAAGTGTGATACTATCACCTATATCCAGTGGCGTGACTAAGAAGTGTGATTGTCCTTGAGTGGCCTTCAATAACAAAAATAGCAAAGACAGCTCTTGCTTTCACTCCCTGTGTGTCCCTGTGCCTGGCACCATGGCTTGGGTTTATAAACATTATGCCATAAAACCTTCAAGACCATTCCAGGAAATAGGTCAAAGTCTTTCCATCCTATAGATAAGGAATATTAGTCTTAAAAAATGAAACAAACCAAAACAGGATTTCAATTAAAGGTAGTAGTGATTCTATTTCTGCAAGATTGACCTTTTCTCAAATTTATGCGCTGATTGCTTTCTTTGGCATTTGGGAACGAGCAGCATGGGCCCTGCACTCTTCCGGTGACACTGCAGGACAGAGAGGGAGAGCACAAGCCCGATGTCTGACCAGACAAGCTCCCACCTCACCTCTTTACACAAGTGTCAGTCAAGAAGTTCAGAAATGAGGTCTCTGGAGGGTGACCGCGCTGAAGTAAGGTCACAGGGTCCCCTGACTGTATCTTGGTGGCTTTTACTGGAGAGAGGAACCACAATACACTCACCCCAACTCTTGCTGTATAATGTGACACCTTGGAAATCTTGGAAATCTGGTCAGTCAAATGACTTCATCTTCTATGAGCCTTGACTTCAATTTCTGTAAAATGAGGTAAGAACTATTTCATATGCACATACAAAGTTTACCATAGTTCTCAGCGTGTGTCTGACAAAGGACAGTTTTTAAAAATTGTTATTTCTGAAAAATACTATTAAACTTTCATTCTTATTACAATGGACACCTTGTATTTTCGACCTAAATATATGCTTAGATTGGGTTTGAGCCAAGAATTGCTACGTTCCTGAAAGAAAAAAGAAATGTGAGTAGCCAGGAGGTGGTGGCGCACACTTTTAATCCCAGCACTCAGGAGGCAGAGGCAGGCAGATCTCTGTGAGTTCAAGGCCAACCTGGTATACAAAGCAAGTTCCAGAACAGCCAGAGTTGTTATACAGAGAAACCCTGCCTCAAAAAAAAAAAAAAAAAAGAACAGAGGAAAGAAAGAAAGAAAGGAAAGAAGGAAGAGAAAGAGAGGGAGAGAGGGAGGGAAAAAGGAAGGGAGGGAGGGAGGGAGAGAGGGAGGGAGGGAGGGAGGGAGGGAGGGAGGGAGGGAGGGAGGGAGGGAGGAAGGAAAGATAAAAAGAGAGGCAGAGGCCAGAGGAGGTTGCTCAGTAGATGGAAGAACTTGCGGTACAAGCTTGACGACCTGAGTTTGAATCCCCAGCACCCAGTAAAAGCCCAGGTGCATGGTATAAGCCTTTGTAATCCCAGAACTCCTTTGGAGAGATGAAGGGCAGAGACAGGAGGATCCCCTAAAGCTCATACGCCAGCTAACCTGGCAAACACAACAGAAAAACAACAGAACAGGACCTTGACTCAAATAAACAGAAGAAAAGAAGCAACATCCATGGCTGTCCTCTGACCTCCACACGCATACCATGGCACACACAGGCATGCATTCACACACAAATGTACACACATGTACACACATGTGCATACACAAACACATACATACACACACAGAGAGAGAGACACAAGGAAAGAGAGAGAGACCAAGACAAAGTGAAGACCGAACAGTCAGGAACAACTCAGTGTCCATAGATATTTCTTCTGCAGGATAATGAACTGCAAAACCACATTGCTCAAAATCATGTGTGTTTTGTTTTGAAACTTGGAAGGACTAATTGCACTGAGAGAAACTCTTAGGTATAAAAGCAATGCTATAACCCAGTGAAAGGAAACAAAAAAAAATTGGTTACATTATTGTGCTAATTGTCACTTTAAAATAGTACTTTGTGTCATATAGATTCTGTATAACTAACCATAAACTGGAAGCATAGGCTGGCAAGCAGGCTTCCAGCCAAGAGGACACTGTGACCAAGTACAGTCTGTCACAAGTTAATTAATAAATAGGCTCATTTCGCTTTGGTTTTACAATGTGTGCTTTCTAAATCAAACAACAGTAGCAAAGGCAAAAGGCTACTTTCCAGTTTGCCATTTTTATTGTGGAGAACATGACCAAAACAGGACAGGGCAGTGAGGAGCAACATTTATTAATTGTTGGTGTGTCCTGGATGCAATAGAGCATGTCCCAGGTGGATATCGCAGTGAATTCTGCACACACCCTCCTTAGGAAGAACTTATCAGTTCTTATAGACCTGAAATGTAAGTTTTAGAAGGACTAATTTTCTCCAGGCCTCTTAGCCAGGGAGGGTTAGGAATGGGATGAAGTTCAGGCCTTCAGCCATTCACATCTCAACATTCCCTGTAAGAAGCCAAAAGTACTTACAGATTTAGTTTTTAGCCTAGTACGCAAGAGGGACTAAATTCACTCTAGGTCAGATGGCACAAACATTTTACTAAGTTTAGGCTGTTCTATGGATATAGCAGAATACAAGACAAAAAAGAGAAATGCATATATCTTAAAGAGAAAGCACACATAGGCACGCATACATACACGCGGGTATACACACAGTGCTAACTGGAGTGGCATGACTTTTTAAACTTCAAAGCCCACCCCAGTAACATACCTCCTCTAACAAGGCCATACCTCCTTATCCTTCTCAAACAATTCCACCATCTAGGGATCAAGAGGTCAAATGTTTGAACCTATGGAGGCCATTTTCATTCAAACCACCACAGTGTTCCCGTGCCCTAGCGTCACACCTTCCAAGTATAGTGTCATTGTTTTTCATTCATCACTTCTGGAGGAAAAGCTCTGCTCAGTGCTGCTGTTAACAAAGATGCATGTTAAGTCTGACATCCTCTGTAGTCCAGATGCCACAAGCGACTTTGTTGTCGTTCTCATTCTAGATACTCCTGAATACCGTGCGAACATGTCTGATATGCATTCAGTCCCCAATACGTTAGAATTTGGAAACAGGACTTATAAAATCATTCGTGCCAATTTGACGTGGTACACAGCAAGACGAACCTGCCTGATGCACGGAGCAGAACTGGCCAGCATTGCAGACGATTTCCAGCAGGCCTTCCTCACAGTTGTTCTCAGCAGGCTGGGACATGCCCACTGGATTGGGCTCTCCACCACAGACGTAGGTGTTCGAAGTTCCGCCAGTCATCTTTGCAAAGTGTCTGTCTACTTCCTTAGGGAGGCAGCTGCTGGAGACAGCATGCAAACATAATTCCCAGACACAATCATAAATACAACATTCCAACAGCTTGTTTATACAGAGAAACTATAGGGGGAAGGGTTGCTGTTGTTGTTATTTTTAGGGTTTTTTTTATTTGTTTTTGTTTTGTTTTGTTTTTTGAGGACCCTGAGGCTACCAAACAAGAGTGTACATCATTTTTAGGATGAATATGCAAGTGCTTAATTTCTAAATATAAAGCTCCATGGGTCCTTTGAAAACTCTCAAGAACCCCTGAGTACTGAGTCATTTATGCCATGAAACACATCTCAAACTCAAGTACTATGCCTGGGTAATTTGTTAGATTTCCAGAATCTCCACAAAGAAATGATTTCTGCTTCCTGCTCAGAAATTAATTATTAACTAATTTTGTTTTGTTTTGGCTTTTGAACACAAGAGTATTACACACTTGAATTCCTGAAAGGTAAACTCTGTCCCATTCATGACCTCTAGTTCTTTTGGGAAAACATGTGGAATTCGGAAGGAGTGAGTGCTTGGGGAGTTTGGGGTGATTCCAGCAAGTCGTGGCAGTGAAGCGATGCTTTGAATTCCCTCTGCAGAACGGTCTTAATTTTGACTGGTCGGACGGCACCAAATCCCCTTTCACCTATTGGAAGGACGAAGAGTCCACGTTCCTTGGTGACTGTGTTTTTGCTGACACTAATGGACGCTGGCGGAGAACAGCCTGTGAGTCTTTTCTGCAAGGCGCCATTTGTCATGTCCCCACTGGTGAGTGTCATTCCATTCAACACAGCCAAGGTGTCCTGGGCTTCTGGATGGACACGACTGCGCTCAGCAGGGAATATGAACACACATAACAGAAAGTTCCAGCCCTTGGGAAGCCTTGGTCTATGATACAAAGACAAGTAGCTGCCATACCAGACATGGCTGGGAGAGGAGGTAGGAGGGGTTACCAAGAAAGGGGTGCGTTGATTTCTTCTTATGCTGCCATCCCCATCACTGTCTGCAGCACAGTAAAAAATGCTTTGCTGTTTTTAAAAGAGCATCCTATCTGTCTAGAGAAACAGAAGGGCTTTTTGAAGGGCGTGGCAGTATATGTAGATGGAACTTGAGGAATGGGCAGGGTTGATAGGAAGTCACAGAAC
The DNA here is from genome assembly GCF_982192425.1 of Myodes glareolus. NCBI lineage: Eukaryota > Metazoa > Chordata > Mammalia > Rodentia > Cricetidae > Myodes > Myodes glareolus. The sequence continues at coordinate 42,344,752 of NC_142046.1, read as the reverse complement.
ATGGAGAAGCATTCTGAGGCAGAAGTTTAGATCAAGACAGAGGGGTGCAGGACGGGGATACAGACGGCAAAGCTGGTGCTGAGTATGCCAGCATCCCAGGTTAGGGTAAGAGGAAAACGGGAGGTAAGAGGAAAACGGGAGGTCACACTAAAGAGATGTGCTTTAGCTTCTGTGGAGAATCTGAATTGAGGGTTTAGGACAAGCGGGCTAGATTCTTGAGCCATGGTTATGGCAGTGGTGGCTGATACTCTGTGTCTACCCCACACTTTGCATGGTATCCCATTTACATGAAGTTCAGCTGACCCAATCCTTTACTGGAGATGAACGTTAACTGGGAGCATTAAACAGCTCCAGCCATCAGCAGTACCAAGACAAAGGGAGGTTCCGTCTCCTCACCTGCTGACGTGTGTGGTCCCGCTTTCCAGGTGTCTTCTTTGTTACTATCATATGCGCCAGGAGTTCTCCCCCTGATCTCCTTTTAAAGCTCTCATTTCATAAAACCGCATTATTTACTTATATTCTGGATACTTCGACAAATAGCGCACATCCCTTACATAATTGTAGATGAAAGCGTTTCAGGATTAGGCATAAGTGATGTCTATATGCATGCATATACATATGAAAGCGTAAGAAATGCACACACCTAGATAGCAAAATTAGGTCTTCTAAAACACTGTAAGTCTCCTTCCTTTTTTGATAAAACTGTACACATTTATTATAGACTTTTAAGGGTGGCCGGGCAGGATGGCAAGATGGCTCCATCAGATAAACGTGCTACAGAGCAAGTCTGCATCCTGAGTTCAATCCCGAGAACACACACGTAAACAGAGAAAGAAGTGACTCCCAAAAGTTGTCCTCTGACCTCCCACGGCATGACACACATGCTCTCACACACACTTGTCTATATGACAATAATAAATGAAAGACTTAAAATAACAAAGGCCAGATGTTAACTTATCGAAACTGTTCAAACTGGGGAAAAGAATGGCATTGCTGTTAGCTCCCTGTTACAAAGAAATTGAGCATAGGGTGGCATACCTAAGGCCACACAGCTAGGAAGCAATGGGGCCAGGAGCTCAGCATGGATGTATCTGACTCTCAGGCTCGGTGCCAGAAGGAAAGCCCCCTCAAACTCTGCTTATTTATTTCATGTTGTGTTTCATTGTGGTCCTTACTGAATGTGCTGTCCTCTCGCGGGCTTACTGACAATTAAGGATTTTAGAAATCCGTGACACTTAGCCCTGCATAGGACAAGTATTATACATGTAGACGTCCTTTCTCCAGCATCGTTCAGCTACCAGTTCCTCTAGGAACTGTATCTCCCTGCTGCCCCAAGCTTTAGGCGAACAGTAGACAATGCCTTCACCAACAGCACTCAAAGTAAACAAAGCAATCTGTTAACACACTCTGCATGTTTAGGTAAAGAGGATTTCTAACAGAAATACAAGAACCTAACCCTCATTTGTAACCACTGACATCAAATCCAGTCTTTGGGGGTATTATCATGAAAATCTTAATGAACGCATTGATTCTGGCCTTTCGTTGACTGTAAAATAAGGGTTATCTCAGGATAGGAGCCCAGGCACCAGCCTGAAATCATGCCTGGTTTTTTTCTTCACAGAAACAAAGGCATTTGAGCACCCAGTGCTCTGCCCAGAAACATCGGTTCCCTGGATAAAATTTAAAGGTAATTGCTACAGTCTTTCTACAGTGCTGGACAGCAGGAGTTTTGAGGATGCTCATGAATTTTGCAAAAGCGAAGGTAATTCTTCTGTGGCACTAAAATGCTTTCATGGACTCTGACATCGCAGTAGACAGTGCGCCTGCTCACGTGTTCATTATCCAGTAACTTTAGGAGCCAAGAAAACCCCTAAAAAGAATAAAATAAACACTGTTGAATCCGCTTATGAGGCGGCAGCTGTTACAGGCAATTCAAGTTCCAGTGCAGACATTGAAAACCCAAGATGGTGCCTCAACGTATAGCATTCCCCCAACATTCTTCATTCTAAAGCCATGTGTACTGTGTATCTTTAATGTTCTCTAAACTGGATCATCAGGACTTTAGCTTTCTAAGTGAAAGCTTATATACATTTTTATAAATGTAGTTTTACCTTAAAAGTCTTAAATCATAGAGAATGGGAGGAGAGGAGGGAGAGGAAACCTTAGTCAGTATGTAAAATAAATTTTAAATTGCTAATTAAATGAAATAAAATTTAAAAAGACTTAAATCGCATTTTAGGTGTGTGTGGTAGCACAGGCTACCTAATACTCACGAGGTAGAAATAAATCTTTAGGAATTTAAGGACACCTGGTCTATATAGATAGTGAGTTCCAAGCAAGCCAGGTTACATAGTGAGAACTTATTGGGTTTGTTTTGTTTTTAATCACTGTAAAAATTTTTGTGTGGATGTGGTGTGTGTGTGTGTGTGTGTGTGTGTGTGTGTGTGTGTGTGTGTTGGGGAGTCATGTGTGTATATGATTTATACCCAAGATCACTCTTCATCTGGTATGTTCGGGACAAGACATGGTCTCCTCCTGAACCTGGCCTTCAAGACTCAGGGATCTGTCTCTGCCTCCCCAGTACTGCTCTTTACCTGAGTCCTGCGGATTCAGACCTGCATCTTCATGGTTGATCAACAGACACTTTACCAGCTGAGCTATCTCCCCACGTGCTCAATCACTTTTTAACCACGGAAACACAGAGTTGGGGCTGTAGCTCGGGGGTAGAGCAATTGCCTAACATGACAAGCCCTGGGCTACCAGCCACAGCACCAGAGAGGAAAATCAAAATGTACTGAGTGATGTAATGTTGATTTTTCAAAGCCCAGGTTTCAGAAGACAGGGCACAGAAACATTTTTGAATCGCATTTACCTCGCTCATTGACTGTTCGTCTCTTTTACAGGGTCTAATCTTTTAGCCATCAGGGATGAGGCTGAAAATTTATTTCTCCAGGAAGAGCTTCGTGCTTTCAGTTCTTCTGTCCAGATGGTTTGGTTGAATGCCCAGTTTGACAGTAACAGTAAGTGATGTGGGCACAGAGGATGAGTAAATAAATACGTAGTCGTTGAGGCCTCTGGGAGCCACAAAACTCTCCTTGGACACTTTGGCTGTAAAAGCATAGCGTGAATTCAAAAGCCACCCCTCCCAAACAAACAAAACAGATGATAAGTTAACCTTCATGCAGACCATAAAGATGCTTGCTCCAACTCTGTCCTGAGCCTTATGGCAACGCCACATTGACTCTCTTAAGTGTTACAAAGCCCAACAGAGTCAGGGAGCCATTTCAATGATTAACTGTGCTTTTTGAATTCTTACAGGCTGCTCATAAACACCAGTGTGCGTAAGGAGGCACACTCTTCTTTTCTTTATGTAACTGATGTTACTAAAAAGTCCTTGTAGAGAAAATTATCGTAGTTGGCACGGAGAGAGCGTTACACTGGTGGAGGAGGCGGGGAACAGAGACCATCCTTGCGTATTTTAATTCAGGACATGGTTTGAATTTCTAGCAGTTGGTGATAACCAAAAGCAAGCTGACTGATAGTTCACTTTATTGTTGGTTTTAAATTCGTTTCAGACAGTGCCCTCCCCACCCCACAAACCACACTGACCACTTATAGGCCGAACTTATCCACTGAACCACTTCTAGGATAAAAATGGCTTCAAGAAATAAGCCCTCTTGTTATGGGGTTGATGTTAGGGTTTCGAGAGATTTTCTATACATTAATTTCATTTCATTTACTGTGTGGTTTATTTAAATTGACTAGAAACGTGCAACCTATTTTAAAACCCAAACCAGGACATTAAGAAACAAGACATCTGTATCTAAAAACAGAGGCAAATTTAATGGATACACACCTGTTTTTGTGTTTTGTTCATGAGCGTACTTAAAGATTAAACGTGTCCCCTTAGATTTGGGTGCTGCTCTTAGGGTTTATCCAAGTTTTAAACTGGTAATCATGTACATCATTCATAATAAGTCAGCAGTTTTTCCACAGATGAAACCTTAAGGTGGTTTGATGGAACACCCACAGAGCAGTCAAGCTGGGGCATTCAGAGGCCAGCTGTAGACCCCCTCCAGCCCCGTCCGTGTGTTGCCTTGAGGATCCTGGAAGGAGCGTGGAAGTTTACCCCATGCGAAGACAAAAATGGGTTTATCTGTAAAATGGAGGCAGGTATGTGAAGGGAGAGGGGAAGTCTCCCTGTTGACTCGTCCCTGGTTAATGCTGACCCACCGCAGTACCGTTTAAAAAGTTGAAACTGCAGCTATTCAGAGGGTTTTTCAGACAGATGCTGCCTCTACATCACACAAGTGAGAACACTTGAGCTACTTTTTCTCTCTGATATGAAGGGGGGAAAATCAGTTCACAGCAGAAGGAGTGTGTTGTTCTCACAGCACTGTGTGGGGTCATCCTCAGTCTTCGGAAATAGCATCTATTCATTTGGTGCATTTGTTCCGGACAAGTAAATGTGATTCTCTTTGGCGAGCATGTTATGCTAGGAAGGTCATACTTGACTCCATCCTAAGAAATACAGTTTACAGAGATGGAAATTAGTTTTCAAGAACTAAGCCAAAAAAATCCTAGTAATTTGCAAGGAATGGCCACTAAGGCTTCTGAGCTAGGATAACAGTGAGAATCACCGGTGTTTACAACAATCCAAATAGTTCCTAGATGCTCATTCCAGCAAGAAGGAAGGTTGCTATGCATCTGAGTTGCTGATGAAGGCTTCAAAGGTTCTATAGGCAGGTGTGGGAGTGGGGGTTTAGGGAGCTGGAACAGAAAAGGAAAGGCATTTGAGACCGAAGGTCCAGCATCTCTAAAAGCAGCCATGCTTGAGTGTGCTTGGACTGGAGTGATAGACACGTGACAAGAGTAAAACTGACCAGTGAGGCAGAATCCAGTGCTGAGCTAAAGAGCCAAGATTCCTGTTAAAACAAGGGATGCGCTGGGTACGGTACAGCCATCACCGTGAGATAAGCTCACTAGATGCACAGAACAGCGTTCGCAATGGGAATGACACACCTAAAAAGACAGGGAGAGATGGGAAGGCTAGCTAGACACTGGCAACAAAAGGGGAAAAGCTGAGTCTGGAGGTACTCATGCTTGGAAACCCCAAGGTGCCGCAACCTTGCATGAGACACCGGACTAACAGCATGCCCAAGTTTTTGCTGTCATTTAAGAATCAAGAGCAAATCGGAAACACCATACATCAGTGTCCAGTTCTGCAGCTTTTTTTGGCCATGGAGCAGGACAAACGTACCCATCCTATAGGTGAGAAAGTGCCTGTCCAACTCAGGCTGTGCTGCGTACCAGATTTTCTCTTTCTTTTTTTCTATTGATGATGATGATGTAGCTTTCTGAGGTAGAGTCTCACTCTGTTGCTCAGCCTGCTCTGGAACTCCCTAAAAAGTCCAGACTGACCTCAGATTCGCAGCAATCCTCCTGCTCCCGCCTCGCAGGTGCCTCTACAGTGTAACAGCTTTCTCTGGATCCTTTCCTAGAACAAAAATTACAGTTTAGCCCTTGAGGTGGTCTTCTAAAGTGAGAAACACGCTTATAGTAGAACATCCTAAAACAGGAACCAGGTCACTTTGGAATGGAGGGTCTATGTACTTATATCCCAGGCTCTTGGGAATCATAGCTGTGATGGGTACTGACTGTAAAATTGCTGCATACAGACAAGCAAGCCTTTTATTTTTGGGCTAACTCTCCATCAAATCCCAACCAAACGGTGACCTCCTATAGGCAAGGACCGTGTCTTACAAACATTTCTGTTGTGGTAGTACTAAGACTAGATGGAAATCTTTTGGCTTTACTAAATGAAAAAGAAAATTAAAAAGAAGTATTCACGAGTTATGAACACCGATCCTTATGACGACAGATGACTTGTGGGCCGCGATATGGCTCACCTGGTAAAGGTGCTTGCTGCCAAGCCTAATGACCTAAGCTGGAGTCAAACCGTAGAACCTACACGGTAGAAAGAGAGAACTGACTCCAACAAGTTTTCATCTGACCTACACATACCCATGACCCATGATATACAACCTTCACACACATGCAGAGAGAGAGAGAGAGAGAGAGAGAGAGAATCATAGATGATACATAAATGAAGGAATATCAGAGTTCCATTGAAATATCACTCATCAACACCAGCCACTAAATTTGATGTATGAGCAATAGTTCGATTCCTGCGTTGTCTCAGTAATGACCTAACTTTACTGAATTTAAGAAATTTTTTTTTATTATTTCTTTGATTTTAGATGTTCCAGCAGTAATGGAGCATCCAGGAACAGGTAGGTTCGGAAGGAGAGAGAATATTTAGCTGTTCCTTAGAATCAATAAGAGAGAAAGCAGGTGTGTGGCAGCATCTCCTCTCTTTGTCTTTGTCTCCCTCCAGGACGGAACCACAGCATCGTTCCTCTGGCGGTCTCGCTGACGCTGATGGCGATCCTGGCCTTTGCCGTGCTCTGCTTCTGGATCTATAAGCAGAACAGTGGCTTCTTCCAGAGACTCACAGGGTCTAGGGGCCTTTACTACCCTACGCTCAGCTTCAGCACAGCACACTTAGAAGAAAACGTCCACATCTCTGATCTCGAGAAGAATAGCCCGTGAGCTAGCTACAAAAAACAAAGGCGGCTACAAAGGGAATCCTGTCTGCACTGCCCCTCAACAAGACACCATTATAATGTGAATTGTGACCCTGTTTTAATTATTTTTCAAGCACTGGTTTTTAATTTTAACCAAAGCAGATGAGGTTTAATGTATTCATTTCCTTATAACTGTGGCCCATTTTGAAAAGGGGCTTTGGGTTATTATTTAGAAAGACAAGAACTACTAAAAAGAATACCGCGTTGAGAACTCTCAAGGCAATCTGGCACACATTCAGACATGGAAGTTCACTCAATACATTCAAAGAGAAAGGGGGCAGGGCTCTGACTTTATTTGTGGGGAAGGTGCTTCTAAGAATCAGTGTTCTGTTTGATTCTGGTTCAATCAGTTTTAATAGCCTGGTTTGGGAAAGTCCTGAATCTAAACATCCAGGTTCTGGGCTCTCAGCTGATACTCCGGATGACATTAATTTTTATTAGGTCTGATTCTTAAGCTACACAGGAGAAACAGCACCTTCTCCTAAATACAATCTTGGTATGCAGGCGCTCTCGGGAACAACCATGTGGTTACAATTGTTGAGCCAAAATTATCTCAGGACCTGTACCTCGAGGCCTGTAGGACAGAGAAAAGCCCGGCTGGAGTTTGAAGGATAGTCTCAAAAATACCAAGTGAGGATGAGACAGCAAAATCTAGGTAGACGCCCCTCCAGCCAGAGGGAGGGGTTGGCTGTCTCTCATTGGCTAGAGAGACCCCTGCATCCCATCACCCCAACATCACTTAGCCTATATAAGCAGATGCTCACAGTAATAATAAACTGAGGTCCTGCTTTAACTTGACTCCCTACCGTGTCTGATTGTCCTGCATCTGATTGTCCTGTGTCGTGGGGCAGCAGAACAGGTGGTGAGTGCACTCACCTTTTCCTGGGAAATAAGGCTAAAGAGGCCTGGCACCAATGTGGCATAGACCCTCCATCGCTAAGTGATTACCATGTTAAAGGTATTTTCTAAGTAAGTTCAAAGAACTACAATGGAAGTTCAATATCAATAAAGTTCACAGACTTATTTAAAACTAAGGTAATAAAATAATATATAATGATCTTAACTGGGAGATACAGAATATGTAACTCAAACCTAAAGAGAAAAAAAGTGAAGATCTGAATTATACTCCCATTAGAACCAAACTAGAGGTGATGTTGAGAAATACTAACTAAAATGACTCTGTAGTAGTAACCTAGATACATTTGTCAAATGTTCACTTGGTGCGTTTAAATAAACTATCAGTTTTGACTATCTCTTTTTTGTGTTGGACTAGTTGATGCCATTGGCTGGTTAATAAGGATTAAAAGTATGATATTTGAGGCTGGGAAGTAGCTCAATTGGTAAAGTGCCTGTTGTGCAATTACAAGGACCTGAGTTCAGAACCTCATCACCCACATAAAGGCCAGGTGCAGTGGTGCACACCTGTAACCCAGCTCTGGGATGGGGTGGGATGCAGTGGTGCACATCTGTAACCGCAGCTCTGGGGGTGGGGTGGAACAAAACCAGGTAAATCCCTGAAGCTCATTTACCAGGCATCCTGGCCAAATTGATGAATTTCAGGTTGTGATGGACTTTGTCTTAAAAACTAATGTGGAAAAGACACCTAATTGTTAACATTTTGCCTCTACATGTCCACACACAAATTAAAAATTTAACGTATACTTTCTGTAAATTAAAAGAGTCACAGGTATGATATTCCTTTATTAATTTTTGCTAAATAAAGGTGGCTCCATAATCAAGATTGAAAAGTTACTTCTCATATAAATGTTCACTGAACATCCTTTTAAGACAGATGTTCTGTTCTAGAATTGGTCCTGGGTGTGAGCGAGTCAGGGAGGTCTCTATGCTCATGACACTTTACCCCAGAAAGGCGATCAATACACAGAAGACAGCAGTGGCTGTGGAAATTACATATAGTCCTGTGATAAACATGAGGTTTCTCCAGACTTGCCTCAGTGTGCATTTCCACCAGTACAGTCAACTGCCTTGGTGCTAGTGGCCACTAGTCATGAGGGGGAGCTCTGAGAAAAAATATAAATGTGTTTCTGCACAGCAAACTGGGATTGTTAGCAACACAACACAAAGTTAATAGTCCTTGTGGATGGACTGTTAACAGTGAATACAGCTCCTAGTCACGGCTCTTTGCTACGTCAGTTGTGTAACTAACACACTGGGACAATCTAGTTTCATTTTTTTCTACATCTTAAGACTTCACTTTTAAAATCATTGCATTATGTAGCAGTTGTATATTTCTGACTCAAAAGAATAATTGTCTTAACTAACCAGAGGGTATAAAAACTCAATTTAAAAATCTATCAAGTAAAATTAAAATTCCTTTCATTTCAGTAGATTTGATGAAGCTGTAATCAGTTAACCTCCCAGTGGAAGTCTATAGCCACACATAACAATGTGAGAAAGGTATGCCATTGCAGAAGTGGTTTTGCTGAAAGAACTGACATGACTTGCCAAGACTCGGCTTTGTAACATTTAGTGTGACCCTTATCTGCAGAGTCTGTCCCCATAAACAGATCATGCATTCATTTCCATTTAGGAAACTTCAGAAATAAATCATACTAAGGCACCCTGCTTTCCATGCTGTTGACGCTCTAAAGTCTTCTGAACACATCTAATTTTCTTCTTTAATTTAAAAGCGTTTTACATACAGTATATTTTGATCAAATTCGTTCCCCTCCCCCAACTCTTCCCAGCTCCTCCCCATTTCCTTCCCCACCCAACATCATGTTCTCTCTCTCAACAACAATACAATGAAAATGAAAACAAACAAAAATCCCAGTAAGACAAAAAACAAACAAACACACAAACAACATAGAACACACCCCCAAACATACATGACATTCATTTTGTGTTCACAAACTGGCTGATATACCCAGAATTACATCTCCCAGGAGTTGTCAATTGCAAATATCTTCTTGGTTAGGAGTGGAATATACATGTATTTTTTTTTATCAGAACCTAATTTATTTATTTATTTTATGTGCTTTGGTGTTTTGCCTGCATGTATGTCTGTGTGAGGGTGTCAGATCACCTATAACTGAAGTTAGAGACAGTTGTAACCTGTCATGTGGATGCTAGGACTTGAGCCAGATTCTCTGGAAGAGCAGGCAGTGTTCTTATCCACTGAGTCATCTGTCCAGAGCCCAAAACTTAATTTCATAGCTACAGCATAAACTAAACTAAAATAAAATTAAGGTAATAAGATTACAAACTCACTCATGATTAATATGCACCTCTTAAAAATATATTATTCTGTGAAGGGCCCTTAACCCTGTGTTGCCCTAAAATTTAATGGGCACTGGGACCACTAAAAATTAAAAGTAAAATATGTATATATGCAATTTTTCCTGTGACTGACCTGAGTATCTTTATAGATTCCCAAGGATTAGAAAGTCTTGAATTTGTTTCAGTTAATAATCTCTTGAGTCCTTCCCATTCTAAACTGATGACTCGTCTCATTGGAAGCTCCACACTTGAATGATCTCTTTAGATGAATGTTTAGCCTTGACGTCTCTTTACCTCTTTGAAACGGCCAAATTCATATATGGTAACTTCTGAATATCCAGGACAAATGACAATCACAGGAATGACATATATAATTACCTTGACATTGTGGTTAAATCTATTTAACATCACTTTTTTATATGGTGATATGGAGTGAGTCAGAAGAGGCAAGTGCCTAGCCTTCAAACATGAACTCACATGAAAAATATCAGTTTAACATCTATATCATGTCATGTGTTGCATGACCAACATAGCATATGCTGTAGTGTTCATAATTTTATAGGCATGAAAATAGCAGCACACATCCTAAGAAACTAAAGGTAAGTAAAATTAGAAAGAGCATTTAAAAGTTCCGTGTATTTTAGAACTACGTAAATTCCCTTTCCAATGGACTCCTGAGGCTCCTGGGGGTGATTTATGATACTGCATGGCATTTATATCTGTGTATGGTCTTACAATTCAACATAAGATAACTAAACTTCAGACTTGCCAATTGCTTATGTCGCAGAGCCCTGTTAAGCCTTCTGAATGTGACTTTACAGAGTCAGTTCAAAGAAAAATGCCAGTGTTGTAGGCATATTGTAAAGAAACACGTGGAACGTGTGTTTCATCTCCTAAGTCCGTCTCATTACTGCTATTGCATTTTCGTTGTCTTTAAAGAGTCAACAAAGGTGCCCAAACATGAAGTGCTAAATAAAGAAATGAAAGTCTACACAGGCCTCTAATTCCTGGTGAGGAATTCTAATTGCAGAATGCAGAATATCTCACTAATGTCACAAATTGAGCCCCACGTATGCCAGTGACCATCTCTACTCAGAGTTAATTAACACAAGCACTTGCTTCTTGCAGAGCACTTTGCTGTAATTTAGAACAAATTAAGAGAAAAATCGTTCAAGTGCTGTTTTCCTTCACACCATGAAGTGAGTGTGATGGATCAAATTTAATGCGTTTAAAATATTCTCATCCATTTCTTGTAATGGTGAATAGCAATAAATACCCATATCTTCTTCTACAAGCTATCCCAATCTATATTATTTTTAATGTTTCCTATTTATTAATGAATGCTGAGTTTCAAAATTAATAAATGTCTTTTCTATTGTTCCCATTAAGTCTCTTATTTACATTTGATTCGTTGTATGCGTCCCTGAATATTTCTTAAATAATATGACAAACAGTTAAAGGTTCATTTTGATTTTCTCTTCCCTCTTCCCCGCTCCTGAAATTACAGCTTTACTATGGTTTCCACATGGTTTGTGTCTTAACTGGAGTTCCTCTCCCTGGATCACACCTTATGAGGTCCTATCTTCAGTGGCTGAACTTTAACCTCTTAATAGGTAGGGCTAATCACGGGCGTGATTAGCTTTCTTAAGTAATCAATTAGTTAATGCTTGATTAATGATTAGTCCTCTTTCCCAGTAAACCCTGGAACCTCCCAGAGGAGATGTGGAGCAGAAGGAAAATCACGGAAAGACTCACAGGAAGGAGGGAGGAGCCAACAGGAAGTATCACGTAGGTGAGCTCCAATACAAGAAGCATTTCTGCAGAGGCCCGGGAGGAACCCATTGGCCGCTGAGCGAGCTTGATACCAGTGATGCTTACTCAAGCCGCCCTACTAGGAGTGCTTAAGCAAGATGCCTCTAATCCCTGCTCTAATTCCATTCTGGATGGCACTTCAGAGTAAACAAAAACTCCAAGTCTCCACACATCGAGCAGGAAAGAAGCTGTGCCTCTGAGCGCAGGGAGGAAACTCAGAGCTTCCCAGAATGATACTACAGTAGAAACACCCTGGCATTGATAGTGGATCTTGTGCTAAACTTCCCAATAGAAGAGCGGTGTGTGTGTGTGTGTGTGTGTGTGTGTGTGTGTGTGTGTGTGTGTGTGTAATCTGCTGCCCCCTCCATAACCCACTAAATAAACTTTATACCCAAACTCTCTCTGCATGGTCTACCTGTCTGTCTCCCGCCATGGCCTCAGGTTCCATCGGGACCCTTGTGGGGCAGACCTAGGGTCACCAGCATCATGAATGATAATGGGAGGATGGGGGGTGGCATATAAAGAAAGCCGTTAGCCTGTAATGGCATATTAATGGTAAATTAATATTACAGTCTAATTATAACTTGGGTCTGTTACCTAATGAAGTTTTACAGATGGCAGCCACTGAACTTATCACATGGTTATTACTCCTACTGCATATGATGCAGTTATATCAGACTCGGCTGAGACCTCAAAGAACTTTCTTTTAAATTAGTTATAAGAAGGGAGTCATGAAAATTGATAAATGTTTGGCTTATACATGTATCTTCAATTAGAACACACCCAGATGTACTCACTCATCTTTTGGTATAAGGACAGCACCATTCATTTTGCTATTCTTTAGAGTAGATCCAATCAGGTTTCATCCACAATCACCTGCTTTTCCATCCCTAGCACGTGAAAATGTCCTGGAGATGCCCGTGGACCAGTCTAAGTGCACACTCTAGATTTCTGTCCTCTCCACCCATATCCAAGATTCCCTCGTTCCATAACAGAAGGCTTAGATACTCACGTTTTTAAATCTTCACAAAGCTGCCAGTTTAGTTTTTATAAAAGAACTCTCACACCCCCGTTTTATGTCGCAGAATGAATTGCAAAGTAATTTGTGGTACCTAGACAGCTGGCACAAGTAGATTTGTTTAACAAACGTAACCAGCCAGTGTTGAGCACAGGGAAGAATCAGTGGGCATGGCAACAGGGCCACATCTCATATAGAAGCCTTGGCAATTAATTGAATGGAATAGTTAAGCAGTTAGCTTTGGGGGCCCTTAGTGTTGGAGGCTTTACTCTGGATTCAGAAAGGAGACTTTACCTCAGAATTTAACTCGGAATCCTCACTGGTTGGGTCTAAACATAAACAAGCCAGAAGACAAGACAGCTCCGAGGTAACCTGTCCAGAGGAAACTTGATGAGGCACGCCTGAAGAAGGAAGCGAGAAAATGCTGACGAAGCAGACGCCATGTCAGACGAAGCAGACGTCATGTCAGACGAAGCAAGCCCTGACAGAGCATCCTCAGCAGCCCAGGCGTCAGATCAGGGCGTCTGAAGGCAAAGCTCTCTGTGGCATTTCAGATTTCAAATCTATAAGAACATCCTCTGGCGAGATGGATGATATATCAGGCTGTCTTTCCTTCTGCCATGAGCGTAATGACTTCATTTGTTCTATTTTCTTGGTCACTAGAGTCACTAGTTAGAGAATTCGATCCTCGGGATGGACTCGCCTAATATGGAGAAAACATGTGATTCCCCAGTCTCTGATTCTTAGCATCCTAGAAAAGCCTTTGCTAAAAAGCAAACCACCAACAACAACAAAAGACCACAAAGGCTTGTGGTTGCAATTTAACTTAATCCCACGTAGCTTCAATAGAGGTATTGATATATAAAGTGGTGGTTCCCAACCTTCCTAATGCTGTAACCTTGACCCCCTCAGCCATAAAATTATTTCATTGCTACTATTATGAATTGCAATATAAATATCAAATATGCAGGATAATTGATATGCAACCCCCAAAGAGGTTTCAACCCACAGACTGAGAACCACTGATGCGAACATTCTAGTCTTAAATGTCTTTGTCTGTATGTGTGTGTACATGTATGTATGTGGAGTGGAGTGGAGTGCATGTGCCCATGTGCTTGTGGAGGCCCAGGTTCAGTCTAAGGAGCTCCTCAGACATTGTCTTCTCTTTTCTGATGGGATCCTCTCTGGCCTGGAACTCGCCATATGGTATAGGCTGGTTAGGCCAGAGAGAACCGCCTGTCTCCATCTCCCCAGTTCTGGGATTACAAGAGTATAGTACAGCGCCACACCTTCCTCCTTTTTGTTTTTATTTTCATTTTTATTATTTTTTCACAGGTTCTGGGAATCAAACTCAGGTCTTCGTGTTTCCAAGACAAACACTTTACCAACTAAACTATCTCCCCAGCCCTTGTCTGAGAATTCTATTTATCAACCAATACAATTGACATCATAGTGCCTTCCTTGGTCCTGTGTATGGCTTTGCTGGGTTGTAGTAGTTCTGGTGCATTGCTATAGAAGAAGGTCGATATAGGCACTGTAGTCTCACTGGGTAGGACATCTTGACCCCAGGAGCCTGTCCCAATGCTGTGACTTCAGAACAAGCATGCTCACTTAACCGGTCTAGCAGCCACACTTTGGGTTTATTATGCCTACCTCAGCAGCTGCGGGTGCTTAACTATAGTCAGCCAAGGTACCACACTTCTCATCCCAGAAAACGGTCTGTTTCTATGATAATCAACAAGCAATCCCTAAGAGCCCTGGCAGTCTCCAAGGTCCAGTCCATCTCTATTCTGACTCTCATTCCTGGAAAAACAGTGAGGCTTCCTAATGGATCACTGGTTCTCATTCGAACGACTTCACAGCAGGGTTTAAAAGATCACAAACCTATTGCAAACATCATTTTATAGATGACAAGAGACAGAAACGTTCTGTTTTGTAGGTGATAGACCGTTGACCTATAGTGAGATTGGACTCCAAATATGATTCGTGATTCCCAGTCCTGAGCAGCTCTCATCAGTAGCTCATGTTGCCTGCAGGAAGATTGACATCCAGAACCCAGGGCAAAAGGGTGAGGTTGGAAGAAGTCACGGGAGACCTGGGACAGGCAAAGAGACCTTGTTATTTGACCAGGAAATCAGAGCAGGGCAAACAGTCTCCTTACTCAAACACACAGGGGGTGAGGCAGTGGCAGTGGCGCTTTGGAATGCCAGTTGGCATTCGGAACAGGGCAAGGATGCCCCGCAAAGCTCTCAAACTGGGGAGTTGAACAAGGAGGTTCAGGGAGGGCAGATCAGGATCCCAGAGGAGCCGCACAGAACAATACAAACAAGCAGAAGCAAAGTTACACCTGTTATTGTTTCCTAATGAATCCTGCATGTGGTGATACTTTCTCCAAGTTCAGCTGGCACAGTATTGAGATCTGGTTGTTTCTAGTCTGGGTCTGTGCTCCTAGAAACGGATCCGTTCCCATGAAGGCAGGTGAGCTGCATTCCATCCAGACTACAGATGCAAGACAATCCCCTCTGAACGTTATGCAACCCCAGGAAACCGAGAACTTTAAGGAAGTCTCTTTGGCTAGTAGAGAAAGGAGAGAGGAAAACGGCAACTAGGAATGGAGTCTGATTCTAATTGATCACTTTTATAACAAATATGAATGAGGATTTTTTTTTGGCATCAAGGTTTTTAATTCATCCTTCTTAGCCTTGTGTGGGCAGCCTTCTCTTCCTCCCATCTACAGACCACCCACCCTTCATGCTTTAGGGAACATGACCAGAAAGACCCCATTTGACCTGAATAAGTCAAATGGAGTCTTTGTTAACCACCCAAGCAGAACAGCAAAAGTGTTCGTGACCTCCAGTTGGTTCCAGTTTCTAAGGGCAAAACGCAATTGTGACATACACAGGCCAGCAGCTCTGGACATCTGCAGAAAGCAGGCGCGTTTGCAGAAGTGGAGAGATAACAGTTAAATGGGCAGGCAGTTAACCTTTAGCTCAGGGCCACACTGCACAGGAGCTTAAGGCAGGGCCAGAGACCCGTACGTCTGATCTAAGTGACCAGAGACCAGTTTTACCCACGACAGTTTTAGTACTTAAAGAAATCTTAGGAATACTTTCATGAGATGTCATAACTATGGTTCATAAGCCAACTACACTACAAGTCACAGTCGTAGCCCTTAGATGTCCTTGTCTTGTAGCCTCAGTGAGGTCCAGCCCAATACAGACTAGGAAAGAAGAGTCAAGGACAAGCCAGAGAAGCAAAATTGAGCCTGTGGGTTCCCCAAATCCTTCCACGCCTTCTGCAGCCATGTGGAGGTGGCTTTCTTGCACTAGGTCTTCTATCTGTCACTTGCCTGTCCCTCAGTTACAAAGCTGAATCATTTCCAGGTCCGAGGCCACCAACTCCATGTGCTTCTCTAGACCTGGCCCAGGGAAAGCTGCCCAGTGCCTGGAGTTGGAGCTGAACTTTGACTTCACACCTTCACTAAACTGTTTTCAATTACCACCCCCTGTGATCAGACTTCTCCTGGGGAGCCCTAAGGACAAGCGTGGACCCCGCTTTGGATGTTGGGATGGTTACTGTTTAGCCGTCTGGACTCTCTGGGAGGGTGTTGCTTTCTTTCTTTCTTTTTTTTTTTTTTCCGTATGAAGCTTTTCCAACACAACATAAAATTCCAATTAAACACATGTTCAGCCCAACTGGACTCCAAACGCAAGCCTGGTAAATCATTCCCCAGTAAACCATTTTTGAGCTGAAATCAGAGTGGTCACTGCCGAGGGAGGAAAAGGCTATTATCAACTCAAACTGTTAAATTATACTTTCATGACTGAACACAACTGTAATCCATATTATTATTTTAAATTGCACTATAAAATGCAGTCATTTATCGCCTGTCCGAAACTGAGGGATAATGTATTACCAAATTATCAAGGGTCCTTTAATAAAGCTCTTGAATTTGATTCATATTGCATGATGTAGCTTATCCTTGAGGAAGAGCCACTAAAAGGTATCCTTAGTTTTAAACCTAGTGACATAAAATCTCCCTCTAATGAGCTGCCAGAAAGCTTCCGCTTCGATGCTTTGTTGATACTGGTGTCAGCAGGACATTTAAGCTTCAAGCTTTTTATGTTTGATCAAATACCAACATTACACTGAAGCAGAAGAATTAATTCAGAGTGAAGCTTCCAAAACCCCCTATAAGCCTCCCCCTTCCTTCTCCCCACCACTGAAGAGGTCACTTGAATCAGAGTTTAGTGACAGAAGAGTCTGTGAGCGTTGGATATAAACAAAATTGCTGCAGAACCAAAGGGGAACTGTGCACCGACGGACTTCTCTAAAAACGTCAGTCACATCTAAGACAGGAGGCTGGATCCTGTGCTGGGAAGGAAGAAGGTGGCCTGGATTTTACTTCATCTTCTAAAGAGAAGGGGAACACCAGAGAGGCCGAGAGGCTGCTCCAAGCTCTCAGCTAGTGCATGGGAGGCTGGAGTCCAGCACACACACACTGTGGGCCTTCCTGAAGGAAATCCCTCAGCAAAGAGGAGAAGAAGGAGGAGGAGGAGGAGGAAGAGGAGGGGGGAAGAAAAAGAAGAAGAAGAAGAAGAAGAAGAAAGAAGAAGAAGAAGAAGAAGAAGAAGAAGAAGAAGCCTCCAATCTTAGAGAAAAATAATCATTTTCTCACCTAACTTTAACTTTTTCCCATTGCTTTCTAAAGCTTTCTGAACCCTCTAAAAGGAAATTTTTATTATCCTGACATATTCACACACACACACACACACACACACACACACACAAATACACCCAAAAGAACAGATTGGATTTTCAGAGTCTCAGAAATCAACAGGAAAATTATGTCAACAATAAAAACAGTGTTCTTGAGAAATAATTTACACACAGAGCCCAAACTACTTGACTACCATCTATGCAGTTGGGATAAATGCTGACCCGATAATCTCTTACCTGGTTCTCTCTCATCCTTGAATACACACACACACACCCAAATGTAGCATTACTGTCCCCACAGTAGAGACCCTCCTCAGCCTCAGAAAAGCCTCCCACCACGCCCACTGTGTCACTGATGAGACCTGTCAGACCTAAAGATTATCTGGTAGGTTCTTTTTCTAAGAGCATGATTAAGAAAATAAATATCCCCTGCTACTTCAGGGTGAGAGGAGAAGGAGGAAAGATCATCGCTAACATAAGGGAGCACATGGGAATTGGGGAAGTGGGCTGGTATAGGAAGGACCACCTCAGTTTGTTGGGGAAATTACATAGTAAGGAGTTGAAACTGGATTGTTCTCTTTCCACTGCCCAAGTTCTACCCATCATAACTTTTTGGTCAATGTGTGGCATCAAAGGGGAGAGAGAAGAGAGAAATGACGCTATAAACAAATGTTATTCTTAGGGAATTTGAAACCTAATTGAATTTCTCTTTTAGGATCCAGGGACAGACTTTCCTGCCTTCGAAGGACAGTTCTCCATGTTTGTACCCCATACTCTCTTTTGTTCTGTTTTCCCATTAACCAAAATACAGAAAGCATCTTTTCAGATCAATGGGATTCCTTGTCAATAGCTGGCATGTCTCAAAATCTGGAGTATGAAACACTCGGCGTCAAATATTTTTCCCACTTTAAAGAGCCTAGGTAGCTCATGACATAGAAGCGTGGGTTGCTTTTGCTATTGGTTTTATTTTGATGTTTTATTTTGGTTTGGTTTTGAGTTTTAGGTTTTGGTTTTTTGAGACAGGGTTTCTCAATGTAGCCTTGGCTGTCCTGGAACTCACTCAGTAGACCAGGCCTGCCTTGAATCACAGCGATCCGCCTGTCGCTGCCTCTCGGGTGGCATTAAAGACCAGTTGCAGATATCTGACATGACTGGGAGCTCTATCATCGTCAAGCACTTTTTACTTCCCAGGATGTCTTGTGGTTTGTGAGTACTCATGATCTAGGATCCGCCAATACATGATGGATGTCCACATTTAAGAGATGTCCACACTTAAAACCTCAATTCAGAAGTGATCAACACCATGGCAGGCTTAATAACAGTCTCCAGAGATATACAAATATCACTTTATAGGGCAACATTTTGGCCAAGGTGATACTTAGATGAGGACATTATCCTGCAATTATCCAGATGAGTACTAGGTACCATAACATGAACCTTCTAAGAAGGGGTAGAAGGTCATTTGAGGGCAGAGGACGTACACACAACAAAGCAACAGAAAGGCAGAATAAGGAGGGTTTGAAAATGTGGTATTGGAAGGTTCTAGAAATGTAGCCACCAGCAAAAGAAACCCAGTGTACCAGATGCTGTGCAAGAAAGGACGGATTCTCTCCTGGTGTTCCAGCCCAGTGGGACCCCGTTCTGGGCATTCTGGTCTCTAGAACGGAGACAGAATGCATTACTGATATTTTAAACCACCTGGTTTATGGCAGTTTGTTACATAATGAAAATTAATACCAACCTGAAGAAGTTGGTCCTGCACAGAATCCAGTCTGGAAGGGCAGTGAGGGCACACAGGACAGGCTTACACACAGAAACTGCAGGACTACTGCCTTCCAGTCATGGTGAGTCGCTGCCTCTGCCCAGAGGATGTGACTGTGGAGTACACGGGGTGATTTCTGCTGAGCAGTCTATCACTCTGTCAATCATCTTTTGAGCTCATACTTTCTTAAAATTTTATTGATTTTTATCGAGCTCTACATTTTTCTCTGCTCCCCTCCATTCCTCTTCCCTCCCCTTCAACCCTCTCCTAAGGTCCCCATGCTCCCAATTTACTCAAGAGATCTTGTCTTTTTCTACTTTCTCTCTTAGGGTCCTCCTTGTTGTCTAGGTTCTCTGGGATTGTGATTTGTAGGCTGGTTTTCTTTGCTTTATGTTTAAAACCCACTTAAGAGTGAGTACATGTGATAATTGTCTTTCTGGGTCTGGGCTACCCCACTAATAATGATGTTTTCTCGTTCCATCCATTTGCCTGCAAAATTCAAGATGTCATTATGTTTTTCTGCTATGTAGTACTCCATTGTATAAATGCACCACATTTTCCTTATCCATTCTTCAGTCAAGGGGCATTTAGGCTGTTTCCAGGTTCTGGCTATGACAAACAATGCTGCTATGAACATAGTTGTGAGCTCATACTTTTACAATTGCCTTTTCTGTGGGAACTAGAGTGGGCTCTTTATTGTGCAACATGGAGCTCTGGTCATACAATTCTGGTTGTATTATCTCAGACATGCTGGGCTGTCCTGGAATGCAACAGAACCCAGTTTCAGTATTTTTTTTTTCCTACCGTAAGTTCATCCATGGAAAATGTCATTCAACTGAGATGTCCAAGTAACCGTGGAGCAGAGCTAAAATGGTGGATTTAGAAGCATATCCATTGTAATTAAAATAAACTCTCTGTCACCAATTTAGCCATCAAAGTCAGTCCTTGTTCATAAAGAGACAAAATAAGAATGTTAAAAACGGTAGCTCATTGAATGTAAATGCTAAACAGGTCCTGTTGTGCACACCTGTAATAACAGCTCAGAAAGCTGAGGCAGGAAGATTGCTGCGAAGTTGAGGCTTGTCTTGTCCACATAGCTAGTTCTAGGCCAGTTGGGGCTACATGGAAGATGCTGCTGCAGATAAAAAGAAAACTCTTGCCCTGTGCATTAGAATAAGATTGAGCTTCTTTCAAGGGCAGTGGTTCTCAACCTTCCTAATGCTGCGACCCTTTAATACAGTTCCGCATGTTGTGGTGACCTCCAACCTTAAAACTGTTTTGTTACTACTTCGTAACTGTAATTTTGATACTGCTATGAATCGTAATGTAGATGTCTGATATGCAGGCTACCTGATATGCGACCCCTGTGAAAGGACCAAGAGGTCTTGACCCACCGATTGAGGACCACTGCTCTAGAGATCTGCAAGTGTGGTCCGGGGAACTCAGTGTTACTCAAGAACTGATTGGGAAGACTCTCAGGCCATCACCGAGGATTCCTGAGCCAGATCCTGCATTTCAACAGGATGCTCATGAGATAATCCGTGTGCCTATTGAAGGTCGAGCAGACCTTTCCAAGGGGACAAACTGGACCTTACAGAGGGAAATTGCGCTTGAGTTGTGGCTTGGGTTTAGTTACAGAGAAAGGCACCCCAGATAAAGAAAATATCCAGAACAGCATATGAAGGTAGGGAAGCAATAGGCCACCACAAGGGATTGTGCAGTAGTTTTCAACCCTAGATAAAGGAGACGTGAACAGAAGGTAAGTTAGAATTAGACCGTGAATGATCAAATGGGAGAGTTTTCACATTAACCCAGGGGCACCGGAGCGACAGGAAAGGGCAGGTGAAATGGTGTGTACTCTAACCAAACGAGTCAAAGTTGATTCAGGAAACGGCTAGAGATAGGGGACATATGGCAGTTGTTCAGACAAGAACAAAGCAGCAACAGCAGGAGGAAAAGGAAGTGTATGTGTTACAGGGCAGGAAAAATAAACAGAACACAGGACTATTCATTTGGCCAAGGATGTAAAGGAGGGAGGAGATTGAAATTTTATATTAAGAGTGTCCAGGAAGGAAGAGAGAAACTGATTATCAAGATGAAAGTTAATGAGTCTGGGTTAGTCTGGCTGATTTTGATGTCAGGATGTCATCCAGGGAATGTGCACTTGGTAGTGGGAGATTATCCAGTCCTCGGGAGAGAAGGGGGGAACCTACAAAAAGACTGGGAGAAATGGTCACAAGGGGAGGGCTGTTACCTGAGAATTAAGTGAGTTTTTCAAAGGCCAACATTAGGTGGAGATAGGCAGGCAAGACGAGATTGTACAGAATTCCTTCACTTAGAGGGGGAGAAAGACAGTTTGCTGGCTACATAACTTAGGGGCAAACCACAGCTCCCTCCAGCTCTGGTGCCCTGGGCAGAAAAGGGATTCCATAGGAGCAAGAGCTGGAGAATAGAGATCAGAAAACAAGAGGAAGAGAAATGAGGCAGCCATCTGTGAGCTGCAGCCACAGGCTCAAGGCGGCCACAGCCTGTGCTGCCTGCAATGGGTGTGCATCAGGACTGACGCCATACTGCCTGAGTTTCTATCTTTCCCTGGAAAATATTTCCGATTGTCCCATGCAAGACAATCAGAAATTGTCAATCAGGTGGACGGGACACCAGTTGGGGCCTAGTACTTTAGCAGGAAGAGGAGGGGAGTAGAAGAAAATGGAAGGGAAAGAAAGGGAAGTGGGGAGGGGTGGAGAGAGAAGTTACCGCCCCCATCCAAACCCCATGGATTCTTCTACCTGCCTTCCCACCACATCCCAACTACTTCCTCAAACAGACGCAGGTCTGGAAGTTGACAAACGTTCACTAAAGCAAGGAGGAAGGAAAGAAAGAAATCGGTACTGCGGCCTCACAGGAGAGGAGAAAAGAGTGGTCACATGATCGCTACCCAGTCTGGCTGCAAAGGGTGGTTCACTATTAGCAGTTGAAGTCATGGAGCATCAGTCGGTCTGCAAATGAGGAAGTAAACGCCAGACTTTAAGAAAATAATATAGAGACAGAGTGAGGTGACAACACGGTCCATACATAAACTACCTTTTTTATTATTATTATTATTATTAAATGTGGAGGGAAGTGTCAGGGGCGAGCCACCCTACTAGGAGTTGATGGCCAGAAAAGTCCTTGAAGGACCCCCAAAAATATAAGCCATTGCCAGTGCCCTTGACTGCCCACTAGCAGTGGGTCGTAAGACCTGACTGCTGAAGACACCTCAGCATTTAGTCCCCAACATAGAGAAATCAAGGTGAAGCTGCGCTGGGCGCTTCCTCCGTGCTGGGCAGCCCTGACATTAGAAGCAGCTGTGCAGGCTGCAGGGAAGGAGACTTCCACTAACAGTCTGCCATGCTCAGCTGTGGACTCCGTGGGCCATACTAGTGACGATCCAAGCAGCATGCACACACTGGTGTAATAGCGGCATGCTCTAGGGGTACAACCACCTTCCTTCCAGTTGGATTTGAGGCCCACTATGCAGGAGGGAATTCACTTCTGCTACTGTAAACCTGGGCAGAAACCTGTGGTTAGGGAAGACTTACACCCTAGCGTGGAATCTACTGCTGTTGTTTTACTAACTGGGGACGATGCGCTTCTCAAACTCGCCTTCTAAATAGTGGGCTGTGCCCACATAGATTAGTGCTTCCGTCTGCTGTGGTAAGAGATGCTTGCTTTCCAAGTGGGCAGTGGATGTTGGAAGACCCATGAATGGTCAAGTGCTGAGAATTAAGATGACTGTGAAGTACTGAGCCCCAAGTGGGACACGGATATCAGTCCCTGAAAGACCCAAGGCACATCGTGGAGAAGAGGGTGGGAAGCAAATAAGAACTGGAGGAAGTGAGGGAGTGCTGTAGAGTGAGATCGTCCAGGCATGGCCTGGCACCGTGCTCTTGACCACTCAGCATCCGTGAGCGCATAAGGTGTGCGTGTGATTGAGCCTGTGGCATACTGTCAACAGGCAGATCATGAAGCTACCCCTCCCTGAGGATGTAAAGACAGCAGTGTTGCTGAGGGAGGAAAAGACGTGGTCTTCTGCTATACTACAGCCATAGGTAAAACATCCAAGCTTGTAAATATGTTCCCATAAGCAACCCCAATTAAACTCCATGGGTCATAGGGGGGGGGGGACCTGCCAGTGGAAAGGTGTCTTAGTTTCTTTTCTATTTCTTTGATCAAATACACTAAGTGGGGAAGGGTTTATTTGGTCCAAAGTTCCAGGTTACAGTCCTTCATGGCAGGGAAGTCAGAGAGGTGGGAGCTGGAGAGAAGAGGTCACATGACATCCACAGTTACAATCAGAGGACAGTGTATTAATACAAGCATGCTACTGTTCAGCCTATCATTCTCCGTCTTATATAGTTCAGGACCCCTGTTCAGGGACTGTTCTCACCCACAATTAAGATGGGTCTTTTCATAACAATTAACAAGACAATCCCACATATACATTCTGGTCTATTCTAGGCTGAGGCCCACTTTCGCTGCCATTCTGGAGCGCAGGGACATGAATTGAGTTTATCAGCTAAGCACAATTCCTTAGGATTAACAGCGGCAGCCATTAGCCTAGTTCTGTGGCAGGACTTTGCCTGGGTCATATCTACTGCTTGCTGCGGTTCATTCTCAGAGCTGAATTCTCTGGCCTTCCAGCAACTCCACAAGCCTAGATATACCTGAATGCCTGCCTACTGGATACCAAGCTGACAATACTACCATCACAAAGAGGAACAAGTTGTTAGAAAGAAGAAGGGCAGTGGGAGAGGGAGTGGGGAAGAGACAAATAATTGGGAGCAAATATGGTGAAAACATTTAATATACATATATGATATTAAATCATATATTTTGTTAAAACCCATTATTCTGCTTAGTGGAGATGAGTTATCCATTGCTTTAGACTGTGGAGGTAAAGTCCAAGGAGAGAAACATAAGAAGAGTTACTTATGATAAATGGACATCTGGAAGTATTTCAGACCAGTGTGCAGGACTCTGCAAAGGCAACAGAAAGGTCCAGATGAAAGAGTAAAATCTGATCCTAGCCAACACAAGAGAGGGAGCTAATTTAAAAAGAGATACGGGTAGAGGGGGTGGCTGTAAGCGGAAGGGCATGAGGACAAGCAAATCCTGGAGGGGTTCCCTGATTTAGTTTAACTGATGTGAAATATTGTCCCGGGCAGGTATTTCGCTGGAAGCTGCAGCGTGCATAGACCGGAGCAGGGCAGGTCTCGTGACTTCTAGCTGATGAGCTAGGGCCCATTAGATTAGATGAGCGCTAATGTTCATTCAGCCTTAAATGTGTTAGCACTTTAATATTTTAAACTGCAAACATCAATACAAACAAGTGAGAATTTAATAATGCCGAACAAGATGCACATTGTTATGGGAGTTTGGGACAGAAAGCAAATGCTTCTGGCTGCGGGGCTTCAAGGACAAAGCTGAATCCTGAAGGGCAAGGAGACAAGAAGACAAGGAATATTTGTCTGAAACCTCTCTGTCTCTCTGTCTCCGTTTCTGTCTCTGTCTCTCTGTCTCTGTCTCTCTGTCTCTGTCTCTCTCTCTCTCTCTCTCTCTCTCTCTCTCACACACACACACACACACACACACACACACACACACACACACACCGGGTATTAGAATAGACCTTTATATGGCTTGGGGATGTAGCTCAGTGGTAGACAGCTTATATAGTAGACAGCCTGAGTTTAATCCTTGTTACAACAAAGAAAATAAATAAAATGGGTGTTTACTCATCCCCTTTCTCCCTTTCTTTGAGTTTTCTTCATGGACAAGACAGAACCATCTCTCTTAGAAAGAGCTGAGTCTCAGAATTGAGCTCAGTGTTCACAATCACTGCCACTTAAGTATAGGCCCAAGGACATGGGTTAGGTTAATCAGTTAAGCACACATTCCTGGGTTCAACAGTAGCAGTCACTGTGCTAGGCCTGTATCATATCTACTACCTGCCAAGGTTCACCTCAGACTCTGGCTGTCTGCCCTTCCAGCCATTCTACAAGTCTTCTGAAATGTTTTCAATAAATTTATTTACATTTTTAAGCTACCTAGATTTTCTGGTGTTTGCATGCGAACATCCTGATTCATACCAGTGTGGTCACAGGAAGCCCACAACCCAGCTTTGGGGAAGAGGCAGGCGAACGTTAGCCATAGATGGTTATGTCAGAGAAACAGAAACCTCGCTACATGTGTCAAGCAAAAAAAAAAAAAAAAGGCATTTGATATAGGACATGAGAGGACGGCTCGATCTCCAGAAAGGACAGAGGAACCAAGGCCAGGAGATTCTCTGCTGAGATTTAAGAAATTAAAAATGTGTGGGCTGTGGAAACCACTGTGCTACCCAGGTGGAAATCGCAAGTGGGCTAGGCCAAGTTCATTCTTCTAGTGTTGACAGGCCCAGCCCTTGACTGCTGGAAGCCTAGGGTTTCTTGGCAGGCCAGAGACTTATGGCCCTGCCCACAAGGGCTGGGCCTTCCCATTCAAAATGGCTTTAGGCACCTGTCTCCCTTAAGCTGCTGCTTTCCAAGACTGCTGGGGACTGTCCTAAGTGGTGCCCAATGTCATATCAGCCCACCGATGGGATTCCTCAATCCAGGCTGGCAGGCTTCATTAGGGACAAAACTCCAGCACCATACAGTCTGGTCTGTTTAGTTGTTTTAGAGCCTGCAATGTGTCCCAAGGGAACCACAGCTCACCTTCCCCTCAACCACCTAACTCTTCACTAGGTGCCGATCAACTCTACCCCGTCTCTTCCACATCTCGGATTTTCTAGGCAATGGCCCGATGCCTACTCTACGGAGAAAGCAAGGAACAGAAATGTGGGTTTTCCTGTCTTCAGACCTACATACTAACCCGCATCTGCCTTTGGTCTTAACGCTCTCTGGAGTGGAGGAGGCAGTCTTTTCTTGCTGATGGCTTACCATTCCATGTATGATCCTAACCTTGAGTGATTGTCTCTGGTTTATTGTCTCTTACCTAAATACTCCAAAGTATCTCCCCTTCTCCATTCTCTGCACAAGGATATCTAAAGTATTCTTACACATTTAAAAAAAAAACATTTTGAAATGGTGATATAGTAGATGAAGAGGATCCTTCTTTAACTCTACACACACTCTTCTTCCCTCCTTCCTGCTGTCATTTTCATAGCTGAAAGAATCTTGAATTCTAATTCCATATCTCCACCAGCCTCACTCGGGCAGACCCTGCATCTTGCACAACCTTTGAGGTCAGCCTGGACTCAAGGTTCGCGAGAATTACTTACTTAACTGTGTGGCTCAGAGCACTGACACTGCATCTGATTTTCCTCTCACATCGGGGACAGTCATAGCATCCAAAGAGTATATGAAAAGTTCTTAGCACAGGGTCCACAGTTAGTATGTGTGAAACGAATTCAGCCCGCTGGCAAGCAGGCCCCAAACTCTAACATCTGCTGCTTTGCCTCTGATGCTGAGCCTGACCCACCCAGGCTTCCTCGGACTTCCGAGTTGATGAAGATTTTCTTTTTAGTTGCTAAAGCAGTCTTTTATTTACTCTCTTCAAGATGTCCCAAGCTTCTGACTCCTGTGCCGTAAACCCAGGATGCACAAGATGATCCACTTGGTTGTAAGAAGAAAGACTCACCACTCCTATTGATCGAAAGATGTGTGTTTGCTTTATGTATCACTCCGAAGAAGAAACCAGACTGCTGAGATAGCTCAGTGCACCAGGGCGCTTGTTGCCAAGATTGATACCATGACTTCAGTCCCTGGGAACCAACGTTATGAGAGGGGAAAGCCCTGATTTTTACAAGCTGCCCTCTGACCTCCATATGTGTGCTGTGGGACACACATTAATTAATTAAAACTATAAAAATAGAATTCAGGAAGGAAGAGCAGAGCCAGGCATGGAGGCACATGCCTATAATTTTAGCAATTGTCAAGTGGAGGGGAGAGCATTAAATGTTCAAAACCAGTCTCTGTTACATAGCAAGTCTGAGGCCAGCCTGGGCTACATGAGACCTTGTCTCTAAAAGGAGGAGAAGAAGGAGGAAGAGAAAATAATTGTATCTTTATCTAAATCTACAGGTCACAATATGATTATTGTGACTAAGTTCTTATTTGGTAGCCACCGATAACATCATTATAACAGGTCCCTAACAAAATGGGGAAATAAACACCTTAGGGAGGGAAAATACATTTTGTTCATGTCTAAATTGTTTTGTTAGTAATTACTATATGTATTGAAAATATATGCATGTAACTCATAATATACATATACTGATTGAACATAAAATCTAACTGATTTAAACAATATCCCTGCAAGTGATGGTCTCTTGTGACTTTCTTCTTACACTCTGGATTTTTATTTGTGGCTTCCTTCATTTCTCCTCTGTATTTCCCCTTTGTCTGACATGTAAGCATTCCCCCAACTTCTTCATTATTTGGACATTCCTGTAATTTTACTTCCTCTGCATTACTAGGGCTTCAGCCTCTGTCTTCAGGACAGACCTCCTCTTATTTCTGAAAGGATTAGTGATTCTTTTCTTTTCTTTTTCAGATTACAATACCATTATATCATTTCCTCATTTCTTGTCTTTCCTCCAAACCATCCCATATACCACCCCCCTTGCACTTCAAATATAGGGCCTCTTTTTTCATCAATTCTTGTTATATGCATAGGTAGACAGATAAATAAATAGATAGATAGATAGATAGATAGATAGATAGATAGATAGATAGATAGATGATAGATAGATAGATTTAGATATAGATAGTCCTAAATAAAATCTGCTCAGTCTGTATAATGTTACCTGTATGTTTCAAGGCTGACCATTTGGTATTAAATAACCAGCAGCTGTGCTCTTCCCTGGGGAAGACTATTTCTCCTACTTTCAGCATTCCTTAGCTGCCTGCAGTTCTTTGTGTAGGACTGAGGCCTCCTGGGCTTCCTCCTATCCACTTTGGCATGTCTATCATTGTCCTTGCTGAGCTCCTGTTTAAGCAGTCATGTTGGTGAGTCTTCATGCATGTAGCTTCTGCCATTATTAGGAGACACAATCCCACAGCAAACTTTCTGATCCTCTGGCCCTTCCAAAAAAAAAAATTTTTTTTTTTTTTTTGGTTTCTCAAGACATGGTTTCTCTGTAGCTTTGGAGCCTGTCCTGGAACTAGCTCATGTAGACCAGGCTGGCCTAGAACTCACAGAGATCCGCCTGCCTCTGCCTCCCAAGTGCTGGGATTAAAGGCGTGCGCCACCACCTTCCGGCTTCTTGCAATATTTCTTACTTCTCTTCCACTATGTTTCCTGAGACTTAGGTGCAGGAGTTGTACCCACTGAGACTGGGCTCTACATCGCTGTATTTTGATTGGTGTGATTTTCTGCAATGATCTCTTTCTATAACAAAGAGAAGTTCCCTTAATGAGGGGTGCAGATTACATTTATTTGTGGGTATAACGACAAATATTTCGAACGTAGTTAGAGATTATTCTGGTTTAGTAAAGTAGAGGTTCTAGATTCTCCTTCAAGTTCCATGACTTCACTAGCCCTGGGTAGTTGAGTGAGTTTCCAATGCCAGGCATGCTTTTCCTTTTGTTGATGAGGTCTTAAGTCCAAACAGAGAGCTGTTGGTTACCACCAAGGTATAGTGAGCCACTATTGCACCCTTACAGTTATGATGCCATTCTGGTCATCATTATATAAGTTCATAGGTGTCATTCCTGGGTAGGACTCTTGATTGCTTTCCTCTTTTGGAAACTTCCGTATTTTCTGGTACCATGAAAGCTAGTTCTATGGGAGCCAGAATTCAGATCAGTTTCAGCTCAGCACCCTGGGATGACATACATGATGTCTTCAGCACTTGGGGGCACTCTCAGGGGGCAAGCAAGTGATACTTTTTACTTATCTATATGATGGGTACTTTAAATTCATCCACTCTGAAAAAGAGCTGATCTGTGCTTGCATCTTCCTTTCCTCCTGAATCCTTTGTCACAGCTAATGACGGCAGCATTTGCCAGTTGCTCACTTAGAAGCCTGGGATTAGCTTTCCGTTCCCTGCGTTGATCATTTCCTGATGGCTGTAGAGTGTCACCTACTCTCCCTTCCCACCGCTACCACTCTCACTTGGGTGCCGGGTGACACAGACAATATGTAATGTTTAAGAATCAATGGCTGAATCTACGATGTAAAATCTAAATGAAAAAATAATTTGCATCATTAGTTTATCACGCTAGAGTTACCAACATCATCCAAATGGCCCCGAACAAAGACATCTGCTGTGGGGAAGTGTGTGCCAGAACTCAACACAATATTGTTTTAAGCCTATAATTACCTGGGATGTTGAATTGATTTTTTTTTATCTTATAATTTGGTGTCTAGCGCCTTAAGTATCCGACTGTTAGAGAAAATCCCATTACGATTTGGCAAGCGATTCCAGACTGGATTGATTAGCCATGAAATGAATGCAAGCACTCTGTGCAGTTTAAATATGCACTTAATAGTTTAAATATGAGATGACATTGACAGCTTTCCAAACAGTGCTGAAATTCTAATGAGCAATCCACCAGCATCTATCAATGCAATCCTTACATGGTAACATTTCACAATCATTTTTTCCCCTTTTCATTTGTATCTCGACTGCATTTTTAATTCTTCATTGTGGCATTTCTTAGGGACAATAGATGATCTCAAATACTAGTTAAACTACAACAGCTATCAAAAGATCACCGATTGTTCTCCTCTTCCAATGATTGCCATTTGAAGAGAAATAATTCCTTTAGGTAGATGTGACAGCAAGTCGGGGCAACAACTATGACAAGTTGAAGAGCCAAAAGTGTTGTCTGTACTCAGTGCGGAAACAGCAGTGCATCATTTGCAATCAGGAAGCGGTATTATAAAAGATATATGCACACTGGAAACAAATCCATGAACACAGCTTCAATAGAGAAAACACAACACGTATACAGATATGCATGTGTGCATGTATGCCTCGCCCCCCCCAAACACATAAAAGCCCCAGAAATCCACCCTTATCTCTGAAAGCAGCAGGAAGCTAAGCCACATTTAATAACTTTAACAATGCCTCCTTAGCTCCCGTTAAGTCACAGGGGAAGTCTGACCACCCATGGGGCAGAAACCTACTACAGCTATTTGCAAGGTAGCAAAGATACACCTGTATTTATTGCTGTCTTCCGCTTTTAGCTTTTGAATTGTTAAGTACATACCTTTCATTCTGCACACTGCACAAAGTAATCTGGTAAGTGATTCCTAGATTAAATTATTGTTCCCCAAGATTAAAACACTTCAAATTTAATAGCTACATAGCTCACAGAGAGATATCACAATGCCTCATCAACACTATAAAAAAAAAAAAACAAAAAGCCCAAACAATAAATGAAATCACAAAACACACGGGTGTCTTAGAAGGAAATGAGGTCAGAAATACTCTCCTGGGTTTTTTTTCTGTTGCTGTGATAAATGCCATGACCTAAAGGAAGTGGGAAGGAAAGGGTTTATTTCACCTTATGGGGCACAGTCGAGGAAGCCAGGGCAGGAACCTGGAGGCAGCAGGTGAAGTAGAAACCGTGGAAGAATTCTGCTTATTGACTGGCGCGCTCCCAGGTTCATGTTCAGCTACCCTTCTTGTGCACTCAGGCCTACCTGCCCAGATATCACTACTCAGAGAGGGCTGGGCCTCCATGTATCAATCACTAGTCAATACGGTGCCCCCACCGACATACCTCATGACTGATCAAGACAATTATTCAAGACCAGGTGTGTCACGTTAACAACAAAACTAATGAGACTAGATTCTCTGTAAGGACTCTGCCTAGGTTCCGTGTGGTGATACACACGTCATACAGCACAGGAGTCCAAGTGAACACCCAGAAGGGAAAGGAAAACCTAGTATCCATCAGTGGAGCAGAAGAAGGCTTTTGTTTTTACTCCCACACTATCAGCCATCATTGACAGGCAGTGTTCTCTTCCTTACAGTTAAGAGTCATTGTGAGCTGGTGAGACGGCTCATTTGGCAAAGGTGGTTGAGCCAAGACTCATCACCTGAGTTCAAACCCGGAGTCCCACATGGTGGAAGAAGAAAAGAGACTCCCTCAAGCTGTCCTCTGACCTCCACACACTGGCCATACCCTCCTACTACACACTAAATAAATTAATGTAATTTTTAAAATTAGTGATTTGTGCAAGATAATCGTGGATAAAAATATGTTTG
Organism: Myodes glareolus; assembly: GCF_982192425.1. Taxonomy (NCBI): domain Eukaryota; kingdom Metazoa; phylum Chordata; class Mammalia; order Rodentia; family Cricetidae; genus Myodes; species Myodes glareolus. The sequence continues at coordinate 42,313,313 of NC_142046.1, read as the reverse complement.
TGACAGCTACCACAAGGATTTAGATACAAAAGAAACCCTGGAAGGCATCCTCATTTAAACTGATGGAATGAGAGTTGGCCTTATGGAAGAGGTCTATTTGCACTTGGAGGTAAATTTAGATTTCCCGAAGATAAGGCCAGACGCATGTTGGGACCATTTGGAGTCCTGGCCTCCAGCTGCTCTTCCCTCCTATAGATCTTTACTTCCCTTCTGGTTTGAGTTACTAAAGGCTGTGTCAAAGTTGCTTACCAGCTCTGCTTCACGAGCACGTGTTGCCTTGGCCTTGAGGATCAGAGGATAAGGTTTTCACCTGTTGGCCCACTTGACTGTTGGGTATTTAAGCCTCCATGGTGTTATTGAATAGAGGGCTTCTTACCAGTGACTAGAAGTCCATGTCTCTGTCTCTCTGTCTATGTGTGTTTGTGTGTTTCAACCTCCAGCCCCTTGCCCGAAGCTCACGAACTGTATGGTAGCGCATAGAGCGCAGACAGGCGTTGTGCACTGCAGAAGCACGATGGCCTTATTCCAGTGAGAACCAATTTTCTCAGCCACAGGTTAAGGCAAACCCAAACCTTGGCATCTTTTTCTTTCATTCAACTTTCTTACAAGAGAAGCAGAAAGCCTGTTGGTGATTTTTTTCTTACAAAAGAGAGTATAATTAATTTCTGGAAGTTTCTGTGAGGTATCTTATTGTCATTACCACTGCTACCACTAACATTCAGACTTCAATTATTTCCCTAGGCCCTTATAAGGTTCCTGACTGATCGCTCCATCAATCTCCAATCAAATTGCTACCCCTCTCAAACCAACACTATTCCTACATGGTTCTCATGAAGCCGCTCTTTCTACTCAAAAATCTAATGAGACTCAAAAAATTACCAAATCAGGCACATATTCCCAGCTAAGCATTCAGACAGATGCAAAAGCTGGCCAGAGTTTTAAAAAAAAAAAAAGCAATGACATCTTCATGAATTCATGAAGGAAAGATCAGCATGCTCCAAGTGCAGTCTCCCTTAAATTAAACACAGTTTCAACAAAGGCAAATAGTTTTTCATTAAATTACACTAACTTCGAAGTTCATAAACAGGAACAAGAGGGCAAGAATATCTAAGACAATCGTGAAAGGAAAAAATAAACCAGATGAACCATCTTACCTTACCAGAAAGTGAGATGATTTTTTTATAAAGACGTAATGTGGGCCTGGGGAGTGACTCTGTAAGCATGAGGTGTTCGTTTGAATCCACAGCCCCCACGTAATAAAGTCAGGCAGTCATGGCAGCTCACAGTGTTAACTCCAAAACTGGACAGGGCAGAGACAAGAAGATCTTTGGGGCTCACTGGCTGCTGGATTAGTTTGAGGTTCAGGGAAAGATCCTGCCTCAAAAGAATAAAACAGAGCATGATAGAGTAAGATATAACATCCTCCCCTGCCCCTGTGTGTACATGAGTGTGAGTGTACACCTCACACACATGCACACGTGTGCACATGCGCACGCACACACACCCCACTAAATAAGGAAATAATATTTTAAAAGAAGTTCAAAGTCATGTTTCCACAGTAAGTTCAAAAGTATACTGAGCCACATGAGACCCTTTCTCAAAAAGAAAATCAATTTAAAAGTAAAGATATAAGCTGGGTGGTGGTGGCACACACCTTTAATCCCAGCACTCAGGAGGCAGAGGCAGGAGAATCTCTGTTTTCAAGGCCAGTTTGGTCTACAGAGTGAGTTCCAGGACAGCCAGAATGCATGAGAAATCCTGTCTCAAAAAAAAAGCACATAAAAAAAACAGATAAGATATATAATGTATAAAAATATTTTGTTACTATTGGTGCAAAGATGGAAAATTTTTTAATGAAACTATATACAGAGTCATATATTGTCCTGTAAATTATGGGTAAGTTTATATAACACAAGTGGTACTACTAGACAATATGGAAAGAATGAGTTTGGTATACTTAACTAAAATAAAAATATTATTTTTGTTTGTCATCACATAGTCAAATATACGCTAGGCCCTAGAGTCTAAGGGAAGTGAAAATCTAAATGCGTGAAGGGAAGGTCAAAATAAGGAGTCTCAGCTCACAAAGATGTAAATACAAGCAGGAAATGTGAGATGGTGAACCAATTGCTGGCTTCAGTACAGGGTGATGGAAACACAGAACTTAAATTGGTGTAATTCTGAGAATAGCAACACTACCATGCAAATATCAAAGTATCTAGTTATTTCTTACCTACTTATATATTCCAGAAAAGAAACTTCTATATGTGGTCTCAAAGAGCCTTTTGGTCACCAGTTTTCTTATATAGGTCCATCAAATAATAGCTTACCTCCACTGTTTTGTATGATGTGGCCTTCCTCTACCCCTCACCCCTTTGTGGGAGTGAAGGTAATGAGGTGTGCCATGGGAGCAAAAAGATTTTGAGACCTCAAATTGGCCCTTGCGCATAAGCAAATAACTGTTATTGCTATTATCTATTCTTTTGCAAATGAAAAAAATGACTTTAATTGAGTGTCTTGCTTACCAATATATCTAGAACATTGTAGAGTGGGCTAAAACCCACATTTTTCTAACTTCAAAATCTACAATGGAAATAGGGACCAACTCAGCAAGAACGAAGACTCCCATGCCTACTAGTGGTCTCTAACACTTTCTGCTAAAAAGCAAAGAAACCAAGAAATGGCCGATCTGGAGTCTGGGACAAGAAATGCACAGACGGTGGCTGAGACATCCTCATCCAAGTCACAAAGAAGCCTGAAAGACTCCTGCATCCGTGTCTCCCCTCAGTGATCACGGGGCAGGAGCAGCACCAACCTCAGCAGCAGGAGCAAGGGATCTGAAGCACATCACGTGTGTTTAAGTGATAAATAAGGTATTCAAATCCCATTGTCTCTCAGGGATGCTATGGGAACCACCTCCCTACTTTCAAAATATATAAGCAAAGGGAAATAGGTAGTTAGATCTATAACCTCATAGATAAAAGCTTCCTAAAGAGAGAGCGTTTCTCCTTAAAGAAGCATCCAGCTAATAAATGAAAAGTAATGGAACATCTCTATACATTCCCATTTTTAACAGATGAATAGATTCAGGTCATTTATCAGGGCTGCTAGCATCATCAAGTGAGTGGGAATGATGTGTACATCCTGATAGGATGGCCCAAAACATATGAAATAGTATTGCTAAAAATAAATTGAATCTAAACCTCCAAAGCCCAACAGTAATTTGTGAGAAATATGAAGGTTAATGGAACATGCTAAACACGACAACAGTGGGTGACCAAGATCCAAGCTGCAGCACCCTCCAAGAGTGGGATTCTTTTTCGCTCAGTGATCATAAAGGAGAATAAAATTTAAAGTTTTTTTAAAAGCCCAAAAAGTCTCTGAAGATTTAATGATACTTAAGGGATATAGCAACTAGTCTTAATTTGTAAAAACTTGGCTTGAATTCTGATTCAAACAAACTGTGAACATTAAACAAGGTCCTTTTAAGGCAATTTGAGGTATACAAACATTGAATAGCTATTTAGCAGGACTAAGAACAAATAAGGAATTATTGCCAATGAGTTTATGTGAATCACACATTCAGGTTCTATTTTTAGAAGGCTTTGATGTGTATGTGTGCATGTGTGTATTACAGTGTATGTGAGTGTGTCTTTGTGAGAGATTGTGTGTTAGATGTGTGTGCTTATGTGTGTGAGCAAGTGTGTGTGAGTGTATGTATAATTGTGTATGAGTTAGTAGTGTGAGAACATGTGTGTGTATGAGCGGTGTGTTTGTGTTCGTGTGTGTGTGTGTTCATGTGTGTGTGAGTGGTGTGTGTGCATGTGTGAGTGTGTGTTAGAGTGTGTATGAATGTGTCTATGTGAGAGAGTATTATTAGAATGTGTGTATGTGAGAGTGTGCGTGAGTGAGTGTATGTATGATTGTACATGAGAATGTATGTGTATATGAGTTGTGTGTTTATGAGTGATATGTGTGTAAGTGTTATGTGTGTGTATGAGTGGTGTGTGTGTGTGTGTACATGTGTGTAGGAGTGGTGTGTGTGTGTGTGTGTGGTGTGCTCAAGAGACTGAGCTTCTTACTTGGTGTGCAATCACTCCGCCAGTGAACTGCGCTCAGGCCCAATCTTCACATTGTGCCGATGTATTCTGACACATCTGCAGATCAAACCCTCCGCCTCTGCCATTGACTTTACACTAACCTGTCGGGAGCAGAGCACGGGGAGAAGGAGAGATGAAACCGTCTGCGTTTGTAGCTGCTGGAGGAGGGCTCTCGGAACAGCGAATTCAGAACACTGTTTTCTCCAACTTTAGTGTAGTTCTAAAATTACACAGTAAAAGGCTACAAATAAAAAGAATTTTAAGGCATGCTTGACCGATGGCTGGAGAGGTCACGGGCCCTAGAGGAGAACCCACGACTGATATTCTGCTAAGTGACTTGCTGTCAAACTGTCTTCTAAATGTTTGTCTATGCTCAAAGATTTGTGCTGCTCTTGGACCTCGTCGGAAAAGCTTTTTGCAGAGGGTGGTGGAGAAGGTAGAAACTTATACCGGGTCAAAGTGCTGAGAACAAGTGACTGTTGGGTGCTTGGCCCTTTATGGGGCATCTGTGTCACTTCCCACCCCAAGGATCAATGAATGTTTCAGAGGAAGAGGAGCATATAGGAGTCAGAGGACACCGAGGAACGCAGGGAAATGCTGTCTCTGGAAATGACACAGCCGCTGTACGTAGGAATTCACACAGCAGTGGTCATCTGCACAAGAGCTGCATGACATTGGACTTGCCAGCTAGTCATCGTGGATGGGGGCTTTGCCTGAGATATTAAAGGCATTGCTGTTGAGTGTAGGGAGTGTGTGTGTGTGTGTGTGTGTGTGTGTGTGTGTAGTAATAAGTGAACAAAACCCAGTAGTGACAATGGCAAGTACAGAGATGCCATAATATACTTCTTGATGCTAAAATTTCTTAGTGGAACCTCACATCAAAAAGACAAAACTCAAGAACTCAGCTTTATTAAGCTTCCACTGACCTGAAAGGTTAGATGGTCTAACCTTGTCTCTGGGTTATGAGTCCGCTTTGGTAGAGGTTCACATCAAACTGACTCCCAATTTAAAAACAAAAAAACAAAAAAAAACCTGTCTCTCTCTTGTGCTAAAGTTGGAAAAATATTTTTTAATGTTTTGCATGATCATTTTCCCTAAAGAACTAAGTCCCCTGGGATTTGGTTATTTATCCTCTTAGCTGTTGTTTTCTTGGGATAGATTTTGATGATGACTGTAGTTAGTTATGAGCAAGGTTCTTCCAATTACCTACGTAAAAATCAAATGTGTCACCCAACTTTTTAACTCCCTGCCAAAGCAGAGAACATGTGTGTCTGTCAACATAAAATTGTCCCTTAACCACTTTTCCTCTATTCAGGAAGTGATCTGTGCCTCTGAAATTACTGTATTATTATTATCATTATCATCATCATCATCCTTGGGTTGCAAGTGTGCTAAAGCTGCTTCCTAGAGAACTGTCACCATTTGCGAGCTATTGTTCCATCCCATACACATTCCTGACACTTGTAAGTCAGTCCCACCAACAAAAGCATTCCGTTGATCTATGATCTATCCCTCTACGCCCAGATTTTTCTCTTGTTCTGTTAGACAGTTGGCTCAAAGCTCCTCTCATTGGCATTTTTGGACTCTCGGTAGCCCCAGGAGTACATATCTAACCTCTGATGCTTCTTGTATTCACACTGGATACTGAATTCTCTAGGCCTCTCTTTCTTTGCCTTTAATCTACAATCCCTGGAGTCTCTGCGTGGTTAAGCTAACAAGGGAAGGGGTCAGCCATATCCATTCCTTGTTCAGCCCTTTGGGTCTGTGTTCTTAACAAAAAGATTCTTCGTTGGAAAATCCTACAGCTTAAAGCCTGTAGGAAGGAAGTTTGATTTATTTATTATTGTGTATGAACCTGAATTATACCCTTATACTGGCCCTCTAAGGTCCACCTACATCTTGATTATAATCCCCAAGAGTTTAGTTATGACCAGGAATGAAAGCAGATCTTCATTACCATGATGCAGTGGGAATTGTTTAACATTTATTTTTAAACCAGGTCCTTATCTGAACCTCCTGAGTCTTGCTTACCACACCTGAGGCCATCTACGGGCGTCGCCATTGATGCCTTTCAGAGCCGCCCACACTGGCTCTCTCTGCAACACAATTACTCAGGCTGCTGGATGTGCTTCGTGTTTAGTTTTTCTCCCTCACATCTCCGTTTTGGATGCTGTCTCAGAACCACTCTTCCCTACACTGAATCAGTATTGGGACGGTTCAGTAAACCTTTTAAAATTCCACACGAAGTACTTCAACACATAAAAGGTAACATAAGGAAGTAACTCACTACCGAAGTTTTTTGAATATGTGTTAAGGAAGCTCCCTAAAAAGCATCAGTTAGAAGAGGCTACCATTATCTACTAGGGAAGCAGTGCTAGGACCCATGGCTATTCTGTGGGAGCTAGAACCCTGGAGACAGGACCACACAAAAGGAGCTAGAGGCTTGCCAAGAGCTGCCTGACGCAAACTGAGTCAGAAAGCACAGATCCCAGACAGGAGCCAGAGCCCCAAAGGGATCACAGCCCCTGGCAGACGTCTTCCCAAAGAAGAAAAGAAAAAAAAAATACCCTCACTTCTTCTGCTCATCCCTCATTTCTTGTGAGGGACTCCCACTGACTGAACCTAACCAATAGACAATGAGCAAGGGAGTCTGGGAAATTCAGGTTAACCCCCTGGAATTCAAACAGGGAAGGGCAGGGAACGACTCAGAGAAAACAGGCAAACAATCTGCCGAAGAACAACAGAGGTGGAACTAAGCATAGGAAGTTATGTCCAGTCTCATCTAGTAGTTAAGGAAGCACAGTTTTAACCCAGGAGGGTTTAAATACTGATGACTGTGCTCAGCAATTGGGATGCTTATCCACAATAGCGACAAGCCTTGTGTGATGTGGAGCACACCCTACTCGAACGTCTGCCGGCAAGGCAGTGGGTGCCGCGTACTGTATTCTTATAACAGAACGCTAAAATGAGCTAACTACAGAGATACACCGTGAATGTCATAGCCATAATTATAAGCAAAAAAGAAAGGCCTCAGAAGAACCTACCTCAAAATGAGATTTGTAATTTTTTTTTTAATTTACAAAATTAAAAGCACTATTTACAGGCTGAATCGTACATACTCAGCAAGACTATAAAAACAAACAAACAAACAAACAAAAACCACTGGAGTAAATGAGATGGCTCAGAGGTTAAAGGCACTTGCTGCCAACCTGATGATCGGAATTTAATTCCCGAAACCCAGAAACTGGAAGGAGAGACCCGACTCCCAAGACTTATGGTATGACAAGCACACACACTTAGGTGCTCGTGTACACACACACACACATACACACACACACACGTGTGCACATACATACACATTTAAATAAAAGTTATGAAAGAAAAACCAACTACCAGGAAAGGAATAATCCACTGGGGTCTAAGGTCAGTGGTTGAACACATGCTGAGCATATTTAAGGGCCTGAGTTCGAATCCCAACACTGAAAAGAGAGGACAAAGGATTGACAAATAGTTCAAAGCAGTGGTTATCTTGGCAGGAAAAAAAAGGCAGCAGCTATGACTAGAAAAAAACCTACAGTATATCAACTCTTGATTTTTAGGTACAGAACATTTTGTCACTAAAAGCAAGACTTTAGAAGCCCCAAGAGTTCATTTCCTCTCCTCCTTAACTGTTACTGGGAACATTGTTTTATTGTACTTAATCAAATGTTATCTCACCTGCTCACGCAGGTTCTTTACGGAGAATGCCACTGATATCTTAGCTTGTGGTTATTAACCTCGACCCAGATACCGGTCCTCCATATGTTCTTATTTTCCACACCCACAAAGTGAAGGCACCGGGAATGCCTGTTTCATAGGGAGATGACTAAATCAGATTGAATATGAGAAATGTTTATTCCAGTTGTCTGGTACCCAGAGATCTGCAGATGCCACTCCATTCCCACTGCTATCTTCCCACTGTCTTTTACGACTTAATGCAGCCATCTGAGGGCATCCAGTCCAGTATCTGAAGATCTCTCCTCTTGACCAAGCCCATTTCTCCATCTTCTAAATACATAAACTCCCGTTGCCTGTACCATTTTATGAGGCATCTCCTATCATTCATTCATTCGTTCCTTCAGGACCCCATGCCAGGTACTCCACACACAGAAGTCAGGAAGCAGTTGTTTCCCCCATGGAGCTGGCATTCTGGAGGGCGGAGGAGGAGAGAGAAGGGAATAGAGAGAAAAGAAGTGAGAAAGGAAGAAAATAGAAAGGGAAGAAGGGAGGGGAGGACAAAGGGAGGAAGAGAGGGAAGGAAGGACGGAGGGACAGAGGAACTAAGGGAGGAGTGGAGGGACTGAGGGAAGTAGAAAGACAGGCCACAATTATCTAACCCAGATGTATTGGGTTCTGTCAGGAAAGGGGGCGGGATGTTAAGGAACCCTGCAGCAATGGAAGGTCATCCAGACCATTCAGTTCAGAAAGACTGATTTTTTTTAATTGTCTTTATTGAGTTATATTTTTCTCTGCTCCCCTCCCTTCCTCTCCCCTCTCCTCCTACCCTCTCCCATGGTCTCCATGCTCTCAGTTTACTCAGGAGATTTTGTCTTTTTCTACTTCCCATGTACATTAGATCCATGTACGTCTCTCTTAGGGTCCTCTTTGTTGTCTAGGTTCTCTGGGATTGTACATTGTAAGCTGCTTTTTTTCTTTATGTCTAAAAGTCACTTATGAGTGAGTGTTATGATATTTGTCTTTCTGGGTTTGTGTTACCTCACTCAATATGTTGTTTTCGAGATCCATCCAATTGCCCACAAATTTCAAGATGTCAAGATGTCGTTTATTTCTGCTGTGTAGTACTTCATTGTGCAAATGTACCACATTTTCCTTATCCATTCTTTGGTCGAAGGACATTTAGGTTGTTTCCAGTTTCCAGCAAACAATGCTGCTATAAATATAGTTGAGCACATGTCCTTGTGGTACAATTGGGCATCCTTTGGGTATATACCCAAAAGTGGTATTGCTGGGTCTTGAGGTAGGTTGTTTCCTAATTTTCTGAGAAATCACCAAACTGAAATCCAAAGCCGCTGTACCAGCTTGCATTTCCACCAGCAATGCAGAAGTGTTCCCCCACAACCTCTCCAGCATAAGTTGTCATCAGTGTTTTTGATCTTGGTCCTTCTTACAGGTGGAAAGGCCGATGTCTTAACAAAGATGCCAACGAAGGAGTGACCTGAGAGATGCACCACCTTTCACTGTCACCACTAGCAATATTTGTCTAGGCTGTGTAACCGCAGCAAAGCATCCATGCACACGGACCCAAAGGAACAAAGAACATCGGAGACAACAATGCTCAATGCCAAAGGCAGAGTGAACAGAGTGGACGGCATTGTGCAGATGGAGGGGATACTTCTGAGAGGCAGATGTAGATAAAAAGTGAATTCTGCTGAGAAAGTTAAGAGAAGAATGGAAATAAGGCAGGGAGGGGGGGATCCTAGTTCTGTTTGGAGCCACACATCCATAATTCCAGCACTTGGGAGTCTGATGTGGGGTTCCCCTCTGCATGTTATGAATATGTTTTATTCCTATTGGTTACTAAAGAAACTGCTTTGGCCTATGACAGGGCAGAATATAGCTAGGCGGGGAAATCAAAACTGAATGCAGGGCGAAAGAAGGTGGAGTCAGGAAGATGCCATGTCACTGCCCAAGAAGCAAGATGTGAGGTAACAAACCACGAGCCTCAGGGTAAAATATAAAATAATAGAAATGGATTAATTTAAGATGTAAGAGCTAGCTAGAAATATGCCTGGGCCCTTGATCAAACATCGTTGTAATTGATAAAGCTTTTGTGTGGTCATTTGAGTCTGGGTGGCCTAAAAAACAAAAGCACAGTCTCCATTTAGAGGAGTCTAATATAGGAGGTTTAGGGGTTCAAGGCCAGGCTGAACGGCATAGTAAGATTTTATATTTTTAAAAAGAAAAAATAAAAAGCACTTTCTTTTTCTTTTACTAAAACCTTTTAACATGCAATATATTTTGATTCTTCCCCCTCCTGCAGCTCCTCACAGCTCCTCCTCACATCCCTGCTCCCTGTCTTCATGTTCTTTCTTTTCTCTCTCTCTCCTGCTTTCAAGCAAAACAAAAAGCAAGAAACAAAATCAAAATCCTCCAAAAAAGAAACAAAAAAAACCCCCACAAAAATAAAAGTTGGCAAAAGTCTAATAAGAAAACCAAAGCAAAACGAAATAAAAAGAGCACAGAAATACCACCTAGTTCATCTGGGGTTGGCCAACTCCTGCTGGGCATGGAGCCTGCCCTGGGTTCTGGTTGATAAACCCAGTGATACTTCTTTGGGGAAAACTGGTTTTCCCTTTGCCAGCATGTGTCAATTGCAGCAAGTAGTGCTTTGGTTATGAGTTTGGGCAGAAACTGAAAGAGACAAGACCCGTTTCGACAGGTTGATGGAAACAGGAATACATCGGAAGGGAGTCAAAGAGCAAGAGTCACATCATAGAGGGACTCGCTTTATCTTAGAGGGAGTTTTCTTCGGGGGGGGGGGGGGTCACTGCCTTCTTTGGCACTCTCATGAGAGTCTTGAACCCCTCTCCTAAAGTAGAAAGTGTATTTGTCAAGGCAGCCATCCCCTTCAAGGAGTTCGAGGTCAGGGGTGAGCATGCCAGTGTTGCAGCAGGTGTTATACTAAGGCTTTCTACTGTCTGAGCCTTACAGGGAGAAAGCCATTCACAAATACCATCTCCTGCTGCCCTTCCACTTAGTCCCTCCCTGCCCTCCTTCCTCGCTCTCTCCCTCCCTCCCTACACTAGACTTTGAAACCCACTTTTTATTCTTTCTTCTCTACCTCTGCTCTGCCACATTTCCCTCCCTTTGTCAGCTTCCCATCTGTTTTTTAAGCCCCCGTTGATCAGTTGCCTTTCTTGCCTTTGTCTGATGTTCCTGTGCATTTTGCCCTGAGTTACTGTGGAGGCTTCATCTCTACCACAACTCCATAAACCCCAGAAGGCTAAGATGCCGTTCTAGCATCCCGGCTCATGAAGTGTCTACTTACTGTGATAAGTGCTCCCTGTAGTCACTAAATGCCAAGGCCAGAGTCTGGGAGAAGGGGACGGAACCAGGATGGGTTTGGAGTCACATGGGCAGTTGGAACCTGGAAAGTTGACCTGGATATATTCTGACGGTAATAGGCACCTTTCAGGAAAGGGGATGTGGGTTATCTCAAGTATACACCCCCTAAACAATAAATATGAGTTTAAAATATAAAATGTCCACCTCTGGTTGATTTGGAACTTGCCCTATTGGTGATAGTGTTGTTCAATGGACAGAGTAAGTAGAGTTGAATTTCAGATTCTAGATACAGACTTCCACATTTCAACTGGGTTATTCCTCCTAGATTATCAAAGGAAAAGGCTTGCAGAGGACAAATGGCTAAAATGCCTTAAAGAGCAGTATAGTCGCAGGAATAACTGTTACTTTCAATACTGTTTGACAACTTCAGGTCAACCTCCCAGGGCCTTTTTTTCTGCCTTTGTTCATGTAACCAAAATGACTGAGATGTTGCTAAGTAGAACTGAGGTCTTTGGCTTGACCACAGACTCCACGGATCCAAGCGGACACTTCCCCAAGCTGGAGTGGGTAGGGTTGGGTGCACATTTCCAGCCCTCCACGGTACGAAGTTCTCTCTCCCTGCCTTGTCTATCTGCACCGAAGGGCAAGTCCTAGAGGAACAGAGCCGCACTTCCCCAACTTTGCTGCAGAAGAAGGGGAGTCGGTACCACATGCACTGTGGTTTTCCTGAGCACTCTTCCCGCCTTCTGGAGGTCCCAAGCCCTCACAGAGGTCTGCCGTGGGTGGGGGAATCCTAAACGCCCCCCCTCGGTCCCCGGGCGGCTCTGATTGGTGGAAGGCGGCGGGGGCGGGGCCTGCACGCCCCAGAGGTTGCCCCAGCGGCACCGTGAGCCCCGCGGGACTCACTCCAGGAGCCGGTGTGAGCAGCCGAGGCCTGGGACCGGAGATGGGGACTCGCTGGGCCACTCCGGGCCGTGCAGCGGGGCTGCTCGTGCTGTTGCTGCGATGCTTCGGTCTTGCGGAGCCTTCCGAGCTCTCAGGTAACCGGGCGGCCTCGACGCTGCTGCTCTGAGCGTTTGCCTCCTCTGGATCGGGTCACAGTCGCCTTGCTCTGTGTCTCTGGAGTGGACAAACAGGGAGGTCTAGCCTAGGAGAGCCGTGGGCAGGGGCCATATGGTGCGAAGAAACCCTCTGCATAGAGGAAGCCTTACCACAGTCTTCTCAGAGTCTTCTCTGCCCCTTGTTCCTCGGCTGTCCCCTAAAATCATGTTTCCCCGGGGTTCCCCATTTTCCCTAGCATCCCTGTCGCCCCTTGGTTATCTTGGTCCCTTCATGATAAGGTTGAACTTTCACCCACACCGCAAGGATTCCCAGAGATCCTGACTTCATTGTGGGCACTGAACGCATTGAAAAGGAAGCCAGGTTCGACCATCGTCTCCAGAAGTCAGCCAAGAGTCTTGGGATGCCCTTCCCTGTCAGCTGAAGCCCTTCTAATTTGGTTATTATCTCCAAATACTCCCCACTCAGGCAGCTGACCCCAGATAGAAGTGCAGGTTACTTCCTGTCAGTGGGGAAAGGATGTCTTCTGCGAAGCCCAAGGAAGTTGGTGCCAGCGCCACCAACAAACTTAGATTCTGCAGTTAGATTTTGCTTTTACTTTCTCTTTTTGCTTCAGCAAAAGGTGTGCCAATGACCTTGTTACTTGATTGTGCTGTATATAAGTTGCAAACATTAACCCACTGTTTCTGCTCTCTTAAATTAAGATGGTTAAGGTGGATTTGAGAGCTGTGTGACTCTTGTTTTCTTTGGAGTTAAGCTTAGTTACTCTACGATGTAGATTGCCCAGAGTTATGGGAAGTCTCCTGAAAGGGTGGGTGTCATCAATCTCTCTGCACCAAGAGAAGAACCTTTAATGAGTCCTGTCTTGACTCAGTCCTCTCAATTTTTCTTTGACCCTTTGCTCTGGAAATCGCCAAAGGAGATATTAATAGTAAAATGGTTTACTGATATGAGAGTTCAATTCTGTCTGCTACACAATCCAAGAAGAAAATTCTACCTGCAGCAATTTCCAGCGAGAGAGGGCTGACCTGGTGCCCTCCAGCTATTCCCCCTTCCACTCTCTTACCTTCCATCCTGAGTCCTGTTTCATTTCCTCACAAATCTTTAGATTTCCTTTATTTTCCAATGGCCTGGTTGGGGTCTATGTGTTTGTTGCCAGCTCAACACAAGCTACTGTTACCTGGGAAGAGGGACCTTGACTGAGAAAGTTCTTCCATCAGACAGACTGTCCTATGGGCAAGTCTTTAGAGCATCTTCCTAATTAATGGTTAATGAGGGAGGGCCCAGCACACCTGGACAGATGCCCCTGGATGGTAAAAGAAAGCAGACTGAGCAAGCCAGTAAGCAGCATTCCTCCATGGCCGCTGCTTTGGTTCCCACCCTGAGTTCCTGTGCTGAGTGTGATATGCAAGACTAAACTGGAATAAGCCCTCTCTTCCCCATGTTGCTTTTGGTTGTGGTGTTAATCATAACGATAGGAACCCTGTCTAGCACACCACAGTCTCCATAGTCCCTATTCTGTCTCACTGACCCACAGCTTACATCTGTTCCCTTGTACTGCATCCCTTCTTCACTTCTCACAGCTGCCCTGCTGGTTTTCTCTCATTTTCAGGCCAGATTTGTGGCTTTATATTGGGGTGAACATACAGAATCGTGTGCATGCATGCTCACACGCACGCATGTGCACATGCCAGAAAGCCAGAGAAGGGTGTCCCATCCCCTGTTCTATCACTCTCCACCTTATACTCCTGAGACCAGGTCTCTCGATGAACCTTAAGTTCACCATTTTGTCAAGCCTGGCCGCTCTCGAGCTCCTGGGATCTCTCTGCCTGTCTCTCCTTCAAGACTGTGGGGTTGTGGGCATTCCTCTTTTCTTTTTTTCCTTACTCTTAATATAATGTGGGCACTGGGGATTCAAACTCAGGTCCTCATGCCTGACCAGCAGGCATTCTTATCCATTGAGTCCTGTCTCGAGCCCAGAACTGGAGTTCGACCTCCCGTCTATTTTGTTAGTTTGTTTGGCAGTGGGTCAGATTCAGGATGCTAGCAATGGCATACACTTGTCACATTAATGCAGGAGGCTTGGGCAGCTGGTCCTGACTTCTCACATGCTGAAAGAGTATCTCTCTGTTCTTGGGGAGATGTCAAGTTTATTTTTATTTATTTATTTATTATTATTATTATGCTTCCTTGGAAAGCTAAGACCATGAAGTAATGTGATTCTTCAGGGATTTCTGAGCATCTCATCAGCCACACCGTCCAATCAGGATGATTGGCTTTCTGATACCTAGTGTACAGTCATGGACCCCATTGTTCCTCCAGGACTTGTTTTGAACTAGCAAACTCAGATGTGTGAGTCTCTCCTTCTACATCGGTATGCTCTTTACCCTCGACAGAGGCCACAAAACACTTAGCAAAGAAAACTCAGACATTCCCTGGGAGTGATCGGTGCCACCGCCTTTGGCCTCTCCTCTTCCCCAGGCCTTTGTCCTTCCCGTGGGTCTGTGGTTATGATGGGTAATATAATGGGTAGTTCTAATGGGCATATGCTCACAGCCAGCCTCCTTCCCAGGATGTGCAGAGCCATTTGTGCAGGGCCTAACAACTGGCCTCGTGACTATGTTGAAAGCAGCGATTTTCCTTGCGAGAAATAATAATGCTAAAATAAATTGTCAATTATGACAGTGCTCTTTGACTATTCCCTTAAACCTCACCAAAGTCTTTATATAAAATGAAGCATATAAAAAAGACGCCAAGATGTAGTTGATGTTTCTTGCCACCAACCTCTGCCCTTTAGATTTGTCCCAAACACAAATTTGGAGGGGAATGTGAAAACGCTATCAAAGATCAGTGCAGAGATAGAAAGTGGACAGTGTGTACTATAAAGCTATGGGCAGAATCCCCCTTGGGGCTCGGAAAGACCTCAGTGCAAGGGCACTCGCCTAGCCTGCTCAAGATTCTGGATTTGATGCATAGCACCGAAAAATAATCATTAAAAATTGCAGTTACCTCCTCAAAATGCATTACATTTCTCAGATAGTTTATATGACCTTATAAAACATTTTTTCTAAATAAGAAATTATTTTTAGTTTATCAGTTTTCTTCCTTTCCCATTCTTCAATCCACAATCCCATAATGCCACAAAACTGAGGCAGACTGAAGGACTATCGCTTAAGGATAAAAATGATATAGAAAACTATTATGAGAAACTAAATCTCTCCCCCCAGCAAAGATATTGTTTATTAATACTTACACATACTTTGTATAGGAAGGCTAATGATAAGTTTTCTAAAGCATTAATGATGAGTCACTGTCTTTAGAAATCTCACTAATGTGTCAAACGTTGGTCTTGATTACACACTCAGTTCACGTGCAAGTTTAGTCTGACACACATAACTGCACTCCAAAGCACGACTTACTTAAGATCCTTGGCAGCTCCTCCTTTGCTGCTCTACGCTACTCCACACCTGGCCTGTAGTCTGCTCCCTACCAAGTTGGTAAGCCCACAAGTGTCCTGGGAGTAGCTTAATTGTGGAAAATGAAAAGTGAAACTCACTTTCTTCTGATAAGTGTTGGTAAAGCGAGACTTATGTAATCCACATGCCCACTATAAAGGACACGAGAATGACTTCAGATGCCACTAGCAGTACAGCAGCAGCGTGAGCTAGTAATGTGGACATTTGCGAGAAGAATGCGCAATGACCTTAGCAAAGGTTAGTGAGGCCCAGGGAGCTAGGGCGCTGGTACTTGGTGAAGGCGTGGGATGCCAGCTCTGCAATGCTTTACCTATATTCCACAGCTTTTGTCTGATACTCAGAGATATGAGGACCGTGGGAGAGGGAGGTGGCTTCCACGAATCTCCCAGCGAACAGTTCAGAAAAGTAGGTCTTCAATCCAGGGAATCCACTACTGCGCTTCACTGCCCTTTCCACCACACTCGGACTTGGACCCAAGCTGGTGAATTTTATTAAGAAATCTGTAAAGCATAGAACTTCAAAAGAAAGCAAAGCTGCTGCTTGCCCAGGAAACCTGTTCAGGGTCAAGAGTCTGGAGCTGAGTGTCCAGGAAAGAGTTCAGTGAGATCCATGACAACAGACTTTTCTTACCTGCTGTGGCATGTCACACTTTGGAACACAAAGTATTTGGAGACTGGGCAGGGAAGGGGGGTGCAGTGTTAAAGGATAAATCAGGTATCTGAGGGGCAACTGAATGTGTTGGAGAAGCAAATAAGAGAAAATCTTCCTTTTGCTCACTATCTTCCCAACCTGTGACCATCAAAGAAAAAATGACAGAGGGGTGTCAAAGAAGAAAGACTGGGGACAGATGCTGCTGCCCACACCCACCTAACAGCAGCCCCATGCAATGCTCTATCTGTGTGTGTGTGTGTGTGTGTGTGTATGTGTGTGTGTGTATACATGCACACCACACACCAGCTGAACTATAAAGAGAGATTGTTGGTCCCTATGTTCCACCTTATTTGAGTTGTGGTGTGTGTGTGTGTGTGTGTGTGTGTATACATGCACACCACACACCAACTGCACTATAAAGGGAGATTGTTGGTCCCTATGTTCCACCTTATTTGAGTTGTGGGGTGTGTGTGTGTGTGTGTGTGTGTGTATACATGCACACCACACACCAACTGCACTATAAAGGGAGATTGTTGGTCCCTATTTTCCACCTTATTTGAGATAGGCTTTTTTGTTGTTGTTGTTCTGTTGTTTTTTGTTCGTAGGTTTACCTTGGTTTTTGTTTACTTGTTTGCCGTGTATGCCAGGCTAACTGACCCAAGAGCTGTCTGGAATCTCCTGTCTCTGCCTTCATTTCCTGTGGGAACATTAGGATTATGTATGCCCATGCTACAGGCCCAGCTCTTAGGCGGGTTTGATGCCCTCGTGCTTGTGTGGCAAATGCTTTTAACCAGGGAGCCAGCACCCCAGCCTGTGATCTTTTCACAATTCAAATTCGAAGGCGGAAATAACCACCGCAGTAAAGTTTTCTTTGTTGTTATTTCCCAATGTTTGTCTTGCTGCTGCTGTTACTTAAAGTGAAACAAAGCAAAATTCCACCCAAAGTCCACATGATCAGATAGACTTCTGTAGCTGTGGCTTACGTGATAAAATTTCCCCTCTAGCCAACAGTGCCTAACGTGATCGTTTTTAATTCTTTAACCCGTGACTTGAGGAACTTTTCAGGGTTGGTAAGCTGCGAAGCTGACCTCAGAATGAAACACCTTTTGAGAACTGAAATCTTTCACACTGTTCTGCTGTACTTTGACTCGTTGACAATGACTGTTTAAGCTTCTCTGAAATAGTCTGACTTTAAGTTCATCACCGAGACCATCTACGCCATACTTTTTTCTCTTTGTAAAAGAACTGACCAAAGTGTTTCACTGTGATTTGTTGTAATACACGTAAATCCTGGTCCTCAAACTCGGTGTCTAAGAAACACCGAATCACTTTGTTTTTAGAAAATCAGTTAGATATGGTTCTGAGTTCCCAGTCTACTAGAGTGAAAGAATTTTTTTTTTCTTTTTGGTTTTTTCGAGACAAGGTTTTTCTGTAACTTTGGTGCCTGTCCTGGAATTAGCTCTTGTAGACCAGGTTGGCCTGGAACTCACAGAGATCCGTCTGCCTCTGCCTCCCGAGTGCTGGGATTAAAGGTGTGTGCCACCACCGCCCAGCAGAGAGATTTTATCTCCATCTCTGTTGAGGTTTTCCCAGGTCCTGCAGAGTTCTGGGAGATCAGTCCAAGAGGCCCCATCACTAGGCTTCTGCTTCCACTGGTTACTGCTCATTTTCTCTGTCCACACTTGCCAGATGTTGGCCCTGGTGGCTCAGGTTGTCCCTGAAGTCGTGTCTGGTCTCCTTCAGGTGCTTTACTTGGTGAATCCCCAGCCTCTGCCTCTCCTGGAGGTGCTGCAATGGGACTGGGCACAGCTCACCACCCTCGGAACCCAGATCCTTTATTCCCTTCCATTGCTTTACCCCGATTTTTCTACCCCTGCCTTCTCGGAAGTGTTCCCATCTCCACTGATGGACCTCAATGAGGCAGGCTTCCACGGAAGGCTCCGGAGAAGTGGTTTCCGAGTAGATTCCCCTTTGCATGACCACAGTAACTCGCCACGAGCCAGAGGAACATAGATCCAGCCTTCACAATGGGTGATGGGGAAGGAGCTGAAGTGAGAGCAAATTCCGATTGCATGGCCACTGCACTGTGGACACTAAAGCTGCAAGTCAGAGGTGTGGTTCCAGGTAGATGTAGGATGCTTTATCATTGGCCACAGACCGCTTGTGGAGGAAAAGGGGACACTGTGTAGGCAAAACAGGGAACCTTCCGCGGGATAGCAACATCAAGTGCACACCCCACTCCCTGCTGATGTGGGTCAGCTCTTTTCCGCATCCCCACCCCACAGTGTGAAGTGGGTGCAGCCTCACAAATGAGAAATCCGAAGAAGAAAAGCTAAATAATTTGCTCGGATCTCATAGTCCAGCAGAGGTAACATATAAGGCCAAGAAGACTGGCTTGAGGGGCCTTGCCCTTCACACACACTGACCCTCACTCCTTGTAAAACGCGTAAGCCCAAGGGTCGGGGCCATCCTGTGCTAATCACTCTCCTCCACAAACAAGCAGGATCAAAGTGCATTGGTCATGTGACTCAGAATCCTGAAATGTGTCTTCCTTCGCTATCTTGGCCCAGGTAACGATTCGTTCACCATCATGGATGAAAACACTGGCAAGTGCATCCAGCCACTGTCCGACTGGATCGTGGCGCAGGACTGCGGTGACGCCGGAAGTTTGTTATGGAAGTGGGTGTCCCAGCACCGCCTCTTTCACCTGGAATCCCAAAAGTGCCTGGGCCTAGATATTACCAAAACCACCGACAACCTGCGCATGTTCCGCTGTGACTCCAGTACCATGCTGTGGTGGAAATGTGAACACCATTCCCTGTACAGCGCTGCCCAGTACAGGCTGGCCCTGAAAGACGGCTATGCCACAGCCAGCACCAATTCATCCGCTGTCTGGAAGAAGGGAGGCTCCAGGGAGAGCCTGTGTGAACAGCCTTACCATGGTGAGTACGGGAGAGGGATTTTGACCCTCTTGCTGGAACGGTCGTTTAATTTGGCATTAAATATCACACCCAGCACAGCTCGGACCTGGAAGCCTTACTGGGTTCAGTGAGCTGATGGAGTGGTTCTCTCTACTGAAGCAACCCAGAACCTCAGCGTGTTTGTTAGGAATAGTGCAGCGGGAAGGGCTGCCTAGCCCTGGGAGGAGGTCTCTTGGGCTAGCAGTCTCCAGCTATAAACGTCCACGAAGAAGAACCTGCAGTGCTTGTTTTTGCACCCACACTGGTCAGTCGTAGGTAATTACTTGTACATGAACCACAGGAAAGCCTTGCCTTTCTCAGCCTGATCGAAATGGAGAAGGCTTTGCCGACTTTCCGTGGGTCTGAGGCATTGGCCCTGGGCGTGGCTGTGCCCAGGTCAACAATCCACTCTTCACTCAGGCTTTCCTTGGTCCCCATGACTGAGTTTAAATGAAGTCACAGTGAGCAGGCACCGTGAGCTGCAGTCTTATGCACCTGTGAGGCTGCTGGGTACCGTACCCGTCCGTCCCCTTCGTAGATAGAGCTGGAAAAACTTAGGTGTGCTATCAGGAGGCACACAAAACCCAGTCCTTGAATTCCTACACCTCGTTTACTTGCTATGATGGCATTCTGAATGCTAGGGGCAAAGAAATGTTAAATATGTTGATAGGAAATACTTCATATAAGCTAAAGGCATATAATCTAATAATATTGATCTAATCCTAAATTTAAAAAAAAATAAGAAAGAAAAAGAAGTGTTTTTGTTCCATGCCTGAGAAATTTAATATAATGGAAATATTTTGAAAGTCTCCTGGGTTTTTATAATATTTTCATCTTTGGCATAGGTATCACATGTTGCTCTTTGTCTTTATGATTTGACATTTTAAGTGTGAACTTTTCTTAGGTCATTTCCAAAAACAACTATATGAATATTGCCTTGACATTTGCTCTAGATTGCAATGAGTCTTCAGTTTTGGAAAAGTACTTTTACTCCTCGAGAATTTAATGCAACGTGTTTTGGACATTTTTACTTCCACCTCCTTCTCCAGCTACTTCCCAGGCCCATCCCCCACCTACTTAGCTTCCACATTTATATCCTCTTTTTTTTTTTTTTTAAATAGTAACTCACTGACTCCAGTTTCCGCTGCTCATGTAGCCCCAGCTGTGGGACCTTCCTCTGGAATACAGTCAACCTATCTGTAACACACCCTTCAAGAAAAGTGGCTCTCCCTGCCACAGACACCATCAACTGTCCATAGCTCCTCTGTTAGCGATGGGGGTTCGAGAACCCGTTCCCACCCCACGCTAGAATGTCGACCGGCTGGACCTGGGCCACCTCTTCTGCAGGCGACCACAGCAACTGCACGTTCCTGAGTGCAGCCGGCCTGTCGTGTGCAGGAGACACTGTCGCACGCCCATCCTCCCGCACCTCTGGCTCCACTGTCATCTTCCCATCCCCTCCTCTGGGCTGGTCCCTGGGTCTTGAGAAGGGCTGTGCTGTAGATGGTCCGCCTGCCGCTGAGCACTCTACTTGTTCTCTGCGCTTGGCCAGTTTGAGCTTTTGTGTTGGCCCCCACCACGACTGCACAAAGAGACTTGGCTGACGGGGTCTGAAAGCTGTGCTGATCAACGGGTAGAGAGGTATAAATTTAAATGGAGGTTTTATATTATGTCCATTTTACAGAAGAATAGTAGATTCTCGCTTGGACTTGTAAGCTCTCCAACCAGAGGTTCTTGACCATATTCACATGCCAGTCCTTAAATCCAATCAGGAATTTATTGATCACCCATTACATGTGTGCCGCTGTCCTACCCATAGGCATTTTCTTGCCACACTGGTCACCATTGCAGCTCACAGAAGTCATAGCTGGGTAAAACTGTTAGCAAACTCCCTCGCACTCCTAGCAGACTAGAAAACATCTTCCAGGACTATGGAAGCTAACCAGCAAGGTGAAAACTTCCTGCTCTGTGCCCACTCGATTTCTCCACGTCCTGTGACCAATAAGTGTGGTAACTTCAGCAACAGGGTCTGACCCTCAGGTTCTGTTGGGCAACCGAAAGCAATGTCAGTAGCCTGATTGTTTGGGGATTTTGGGGACGCCTCTGACCAACAGCTTGAGGGGAAGTAACGCACACTTGGCACTGGGCCTTTTATTTGCAACCTATGGCGTCTGTGTAGGGTAAGGTCAAGTAGATTCTTGCATATGAAAATATGCAGATATTCATTTATATGAAACTTCTACTTTTAAAGTAGGTTTTGTATGGCTTTTTAAAGCTTCCTAAGTGTTAATTATTCTTCTCTCAATCCCTCCTCCACCCTAGACTCCCACTCCTCTCCCCAATTAATTCCCCCCCCCAATATTCCTCTTTTCCCCCTCCACATCGCCTGTGTTCTACCCTTCCCCCTCCCTTAAGATCTTTCTTCCCTCTTCCTCAGTCTGTGGCCATAGTCAACATCAATGAGTTTGAAGGGAAGATAACGGACCCCTCTTAAACTTGGCCATAGACTTAGGATGGCAACTTAATTCCCCATTCTAACCATGATCTGCTCAGGATTTTCCGCCTAGAGGATCTCTTCCTATTTCTTGTGAAGATCAAAAAAAAAAAAAATCAGGACTGTGTAGTTCTGCTCTTCATGAAGAAGTATTAGAGACGTGGAGATGGGGTTTTCCTTTCCTTCAACTTTTAATCTTTGAATCACTAAATTGTTCCTCTTGGCCAGCTTCCTTTGGAACTTCAGGATTGTTACCTGAGGGCCAGCTCAGTGCAGAAAATGCTCACTGTGCAAGCATGAGGACCCAGAGTTTGACTCCTCAGCACCCATGAACGTCCTGGGTGGGTGTGGCACCCTGCTTATAATCTCACTGCCCCAGAGGTAGAGGCGAGCGATTCTTGGCTAGCCAGTCTAGGCCAGTCAGCAAACTGCGGATTCAAGTTAGGTGAAGAGTGATGGAGGAAGAAAACCAATGTCAACACCTCGCCCCACACACTTGCATAGGAGTCTGTGCCCACACAATACAAACATAGAATCTCTAACATGACAACCAAAAGACAACACTGAACCCAAAAGAATGGCTCATTTTATTTGTTTGTTTGGGGATCAGGAAGGATCACTTCCCTGGCAGGACTTTATTGTCCTCCTGCCCTCGGGACTTTTGAGAGAACAGTTGGAATCTCAAACTCCCTCATTTCACTGAAACTTGTTGTCTTTCTCATTTTATGTGTTTTATTTATGCGTTAATAATATCCACACGACTGCTAACATGATCACCAGCACAAAAATGAGGGGGGGGGGCCTCGAACCCTCCACAGCACTGCCCAGGAGAGGGACAGAGCCAGAGGCGGCTTTGTTTCTTTACCTTTCCAAATGTAATACTTGAAATGTTAAAAAGTTTTTAGACCTGGAACTCAGATTAGCCACCTAATTTAGATTCACATCAGACTTTAGTTGCACAGAGGCCAAGGCCAAAGCAGCCACCCTTCCCAGAGCCACTGAGTTTCTTCAAGTTGGGAATCTACAAGTCCCTCTTGAATAGTCCTGCTGTCTTATTCCACTCAAATTTAACCAGATATTGAGTTCTAACTTAAATGCCAATTCTAACTTCTAAAATTTACCTGTGCCCCTTCCTGTTTGAAAGTGAGGGACCTTTTCCGGGTCCCTCTAGCTTCCGATTCGGGTCCATGCCCAGCCATGCTGTCTATCAAAATAAGAATAAGGAAAGAAGGGTATTCAAGTCTCAACCAAGTAAAGTCCAAGGTCACCCAGCTTGTTGTAGCCAAGCTGGGGATCAAAATTAGGTATTGTTTTTCCAAATGAGTGTCCTATTTCTCCCTTAGCTTTTGTCGCCTAATTATTTTTTTACATTGACTATATTAACATTTATTTCCCATTATGTTTTGGGTTTCCACAAACTTCATCATATAGTCATCTTTATACGAAAAATGATTTGACTGTAAAATTTCTATGAGTGAATTGCTTTTAACTATGATATAATCACAATTGTATCATAAAATATCTTGACCTAACTGGCGTGTTCACATCCCACATGTCTGCCAACTCACACACAGAATGGACTAACTGTGAACTCTGTGTGCTCGTGGTGACTCTTTGAAGCCTGCCAAACCCTTTAACTAGTTGCTTGGTGGCTAAAGCAATTTGTTTTCCCTGTGAACACCTGATTCACAAATTTGTGTCAATGACACATTCAGCTGCAAGCCTGAAGACACTGTCACCTCAGACCCATACACCAGGAGAGGAATCGTGTCAGGAGAAGCTGTCTTACAGAGAAAACCCGTGGGATGCAGGTGGTCCATCAACAGCAAGGGGCAAGAGGGAATAAGATGCCTAATTAACAGAGAGCATCAGTTAGCTGCCTGTATCCAGCATGGCTGTTGTTTGCTTATTGGTTCGCAAAGCACTGTGTGACCCAGAGAACTGTATAATGACAATGGTCTTTGAGCCATGTGTAACTCGAAACCTGTAAAAGCCATTGTTGTGTGTCAGTGAGCTGTCAAAGGGGCTGTCCTTATCCGGGGCTTCGCGAAGAGCCACCAAATGTGTCCTTTTCCTCAAAAGTGGGAATTTCAACAACTCTGATCTCACAGGTTTGCGGTGAGGACCAAGTACAGAAATGTGTCAGGAAGCACTGTGTACAGGGAAATGCAAAGCTTTGGGGGAACCTGATGCTCCCAGCAGCGGCAGCATCGCGTCACCTTCTGGGAGTGTCCTCTCTGAGTTGTGATAGGGAAGGAAGACTGGTCATGTGCCTCGGGGAATTTTTTTCCTTTTTCTTTTTCTTTTTTGCTTTTGGTTTTGGGTTTTTCAAAAATGGGATTTCCCTATGTAGCTCTGTCTATTCTGGAACTTGCTCTGTAGACCAAGCTGACCTGGAACTCAGATAGCCACCTGCCTCTGCCTCCTGGAGTGCTGGGATTAAAGGAATGTATGCCTCCGGGAAATTTTTCATGTGGTCACATCTGAAACATATGTGATGCGCATGCTCCTTATAAAGCAAAGGGCAACCACACTCTCTAGCAGAATTGTTCTCTGGAAAGCCATTTATGGGGCATAGGAAAGCAAAATCAATGACCTGTGAAAGATTTACTTTTCTTCAGAAAGTATTTAGATGGTTCTTACTTCTTCTTTGTGTGTGTGTGTGTGTGTGTGTTTATTTTTTTAAAAAAAAAAATCTTTTTATTTTATATAACAGTCCCAGCTCCCTCTCCCTTTCCTCTACCTGCTCCTCTCACCTTCCCCCCACCACAACCCCCATCCACGTCTCAGAGAGGGTGAGGCCTCCCATAGGGAGTAAACAAAGTCTGTCATATCACTTGAGGCCCTCCTCCCTGTATCTAGGTTGAGCAAGGTATTCCTCCATAGGCAATGGGCTTCAAAAGCCCAATTCATGCGCTAGGGATAAATACTGGTTCCACTGTCAGTGACCTCACAGACTGCCCAAGTCATGCAACTGTCATCCACATTCAGAGGGCCTAGTTCAACCCCATGCAGGTTCCCCAGCTGTCAGTCTGGAGTCAGTGAGCTCCCATTAGCTCAGGTCAGCTGTTTCTGTGAGTTTTCCCCATCATGGTCTTGACCCCTTTGCTCATATTATCACTCCTCTCTCTCTACAACTGGACTCCAGGAGCTCAGCCCAGTGCTTAGCTGTGGATCTCTGCATCTGCTTCCATCAGTTACTGGGTAAAGGTTCTATGATGACAATTAAGGTAATCATCAATCTGATTACAGGGGAAGGGCAGTTCAGGCACCTACTCCACTATTGCTTAGAGTCTTAGCTGGGGTCATCCTTGTGGATTCCTGGGAATTTTCTTAGTGCCAGGTTTTTTGCTAACCCCATAATGGCTCCCTCGATCAAAATAACTCATCCCTTGCTCTCCCTCTCTGTCCTTTCCCCAACTTGACCTTCCTGATTCCTCATGTTCTCCTCCCTCCTCCCTATCCTCCCTCCCCTCCTCCTCCTCTCCCACATTCTACCCCCTATACACACACACTCCCAATTTATTCAGAAGATCTTCCAGGGAGATCCATGTATGTCTCTCTTAGGACTTTCCTTGTTTCCTGGTTTCTCTGGGGTTGTGAACTGTGGGCTGGTTGTTCTTTGCTTTATGTCTCTAGTATCCACTTATGAGTGAGTACATATCATGTTTGTCTTTCTGGGTCTGGGTCACCTCACTCAGCATGGTTTTTTCGAGTACCATCCATTTGCCTGCAAATTTCATGATGCCATTGTTTTTTTTACCACTGAGTAATACTTCTTTGTGTAAATGTGCTACATTTTCTTTATCCATTCTTCTGTTGAGTGGCATCTAGGTTGTTTCCAGGTTCTGGCTATTATAAATAATGCTGCTATGAACACAGTTGAGCAAATGTCCTTGTGGTTTGAGTGTGCATCCTTTGAGTATATGCCCAAGAGTGGCATTGCTGGGTCTTGAGGTAGATTGATTCCCAATTTTCTGAGAAACTGCCATAATGGTTTTCAAAGTGGCTGTACAAGTTTGCACTCCCACCAGCAGTGGAGAAGTGTTCCCCTTACTCCACATCCTCTCCAGCATAAGCTTTCATTAGTGTTTTTTGATCTTAGCCATTCTGACTGGTGTAAGATGATATCACAGAGTTGTTTTGATTTGCATTTTTCTGATGGCTAAGGATGCTGAGCAATTCTTTAAGTGCCTTTAGGCCATTTGAGATTCCTCTGTTGAGGATTCTCGGTTTAGATCTGTACCCCATTTTGGTTTCTCACTTCTTTTGTACTACGACCTGATACTTTCCAAGCTTCAGTCTCCGTTTCAGGCGTGTGAGCACTGGTGAATAGAAAGGATGTAGGTCGGATCCAATGCTATCGTATGCATACTTTAAACCAATCCATGAGACTTCGAGGGACTCCAAAAGCCTGATGAAAGTTAATGAGACTTGATGACTATACTCTCCCTAATGGCCATTCTTTCATTGGATAATAACCAGAGTTTTTGAAGAAATTGAAGCTAAAGAGAAACAGATGACAGATACATGGTTAGCTGCTCTGTAGGATGTATGTTCAAGAGGACTGTTATCAGCACAGTATTGAGTACTTCCTCTGGGGCCACAGGCATATCTAAATTGTGATCGTTTTCCAGTGCCTCTCTGGGGACCAGAGAAAATTATTAAAAAGAAAGCTAGATCTGCCACCTCACTAGTCACTAGTTTCTCCCATCACTGCCTAAAGTCCAGTTCTTTTTCCTACCTGAATTACCATGTCCTGACTCTCTCCAAATTTCTACCCAGGAATCTAGCAGCTCTCTTCCTTCACTTCCTCAAAAGCCACAACCTTTTGGGCAGTGATGTCCTTTGTCCATCTGTCTAATTACATAAATGGTTCCAGGTATTTCTTTGGCCCCACATTCACTAAAGAAATGGAGGAGAGTTGAATCTCTGTCAAAATAGCCATTTTGAAGAAGTAGCTGTCTCTGCCACCCATGCTGAACTCAGTCTCTTCTGACTTGATCAAGCCAGGGTCTTTCATTACTTATATCACAGAAAAGGGATCTTACTCTGTCACCAAATATACAATGGACAACCCTTGAGGTAAACACTGAGAGTCTCAATGCAAAAACTAAGCTTGTCTCTAGGCACAAAGGAGACCCCAGCTTTCAAAGTACAGTCAGAATCTATGCTGTTTCTACAGTCAGTAGCCTGCTAAGTATTGCCGGCTCATACGTGAAACCAACTCTCTCTCTTTTAAAAGTTTGAGAAAACAGCTATCCTAAGATGATTGCTCAGTTTCTAACTCTCCTCTGCTTCCTCCCCATCCCGCAGAGATATATACCAGAGACGGAAACTCCCACGGGAGACCTTGTGAGTTTCCATTCTTGGTTGATGAGACGTGGCACCATGACTGCATTCTTGATGGAGACCATAAAGGGCCCTGGTGTGCCACTACCCTAAATTATAAATATGATCAAAAATGGGGCATCTGCTTAAAAGCAGGTATGTATGGGTTGGTGAACTCCAATAGCAAGGAGAGAGTACCCTTTATACAAGGCAAAGGGGGAAAGGGGTTGCTGGAGATGACCTCAAAGTATCTGCAACAGATGCTTTCCTAGATGAGGAATGCGCCTTTGCGGAAGGGGAAGACGTCACACGGAGCTTGGAATTGGCCTTCAGGCGCAGGTCAAGAAGAGAAGCAGGACAGTTTGGGTCCTGGAAAACGAGGAGGGGGAGAATCGCAAAAGCTCATATACATCAGGGGAGAGCGGAAAGGGCATGAGCAGATGGGAAACTGGGAGAAGAACGTGGGATATAGGAGACTGTAGCTTGATTAGAAGGATGTCACTTTGGTGCGTTTCATGAAGCCAACAAGAGCAGCAGTCACAAATGGGCTGAAAAGCCCTCTTTAGGATGGTGACTACATGTATTGATGGTCTGAAGCCAGGACTGGAAGAGAAGGAGATGCATATCTTGGACCCTCTCCAACTTAGTGAGAATGTTGGCTCTGCCATGCCCGTGTATTGATCCGAGCATGTTTTCTAGTTGCTTCTTATGAACAGCAAAGTATCCGGGATATACTAAAGCATTCTTTAGAGAGATTCTTTAGAGAGATGGTCAGATCAAAGGAGTGCTTTTGTTGTTGTCTGGAATATAACAGAGACAGTGTCTTAGCAAACAGGTGAGAGTTACAAAAGACCACACTAGCTGGCGTGTGATAGACGGTTAGGAAGTTTTAACTGCCAAGTGTGGTAGCTAACACTTTTCATCTCAGCGCTTGTGAGACTGAGATGGGAGAATGGTGAGCTTCAGGTCAGTCCGAGCTGTAGCAGTGTGAGAACACTATCTCAAATAAATTTATGACAACAGGTGGAAAGAAGCTGAGGGGTTCTGATTATACTTCCGCCACAGACACCTGTCGGTCCTTGTCCCCATCTACACATTTAGCAGCGGATATCTGAGCGCCTTTAGGTCCATGAGTGTAGTGGAGAGCTGCGGGTAGGCCTGCTTTTCGTCCCACCCAGCTCCCGCACGGCTAGTTTAGCCCCAGAAATAACAACACACAAATTGTATTCATTTGAACACTGCCTGGCCCATTATCTCTAGAGAGTTAGTTACTGGCTAAATCTCACATCCTGGTTAACTCATTTTTAGTAATCTGTGTACCACCACGAGGTGGTGGCTTACCGGGAAAGATTCAGCATGTCTGACCTGGTGGCTGGCTCCATGGCATCTGCCTCATTGCCCTCTTCCCAGCATTCTATTCTTTTTACTCCGCCTACCTAATTTTCTGTCCTATCAGAGGGCCAAGGCAGTCTCTTTATTAACCAATGGAAATAACACATAACAGAAGGCCCACCTACATCACATAAGTCTATCTGATGTGTGAGTGGGGATAGGGAAGTCCCTTGGAAACCCCTGGGTAGAGCTTAAGTCGTGTGGTCTAGCCTGAATTGGCTTTTCCCTCTCTCTCTCTCTGGGACCACATAGGAAATTGAATATATTTTTGAACCCGTTATCTCAAGATCTATATTACTCAGGGTACAGTTTGTAGGTTCTTTATTTGAAACACACATTTCCATACCTGTAAAGAATATACCATGGGTCTGGAGGGGTAGCTAAGTGAGTAACAGTGCTCACTATGTAAACATGAGAACTTGAATTCAAATCTCTGGCACTCAAGTTTAAAAATAGAAAGCCAGGCATGGCTGAGGATGCCTGCCAGTAACCCCAGTGCCATGGTGGGTGAAGACAAGAGGATTGCGGGGCTTGCCGGCTGCCAGCCTAGCTTCAGGTTAAGTGATAGATCCTGTCTCAGGGGAAGACAGAGACTGACAGAGCGAGACCCCTGGGCCTTCCTCCTGCCTCTGCTTGAACATACACCCACTAGCACAGGTATCTGCAGGCACAAGCATGTACACATGTACCACATACACACAGAGATATATACTATGGATGCTCTATATTGTAAGTGTTTATTTATGTTTAATATATGTTTATATGCCTGTGTATATATATATACATACATTTGTAATGTGAGTTCTATAATATCAATTCTATCCATGTATCCAATCTTCTATTTAAACATTAAGATTTAAATATTAAATATTAAGATTAATACTTAAATGTTAAGATTTAAATATTAAATTTCCAAAATAGAGGAGTCTCTATGCTCAATATATTTAAGCAGCATGTCAGCACCCACACAGGCTTCCAGCTCTTTCTCTGTAGACAAGCCTGTAGATATCTTTGCCAAGTTCTGTTTTTCCATTGGCTCAGTGTTCCACACCTGTATATATTAGAGTCCCATCTTCAGGCAAAGGTTACACAGGAAGACTAGTGAAAATCCAGCGTTGTAGTTAACAGGGGATTTAAGGAAGGTGGAAGACCCAACCATCTGGAGTCATTTGGGGTGCTCTGACTACCATTTCAGAGCATAATGAAAGAACCAAAACATGGCCCATGCAATGACAGCCTCCATTCAGGCACAGCCTAAGAAAATGCGAACCAAACTGCAGTCTAGTAAGCACTCCAAGTAACAGAAAGCCGTATGCCCCCGTTTGGCGATCACTAATTTATCTTTTTATCAACAGAAAATGGCTGCGCGGGTAACTGGGAAAAGAACGAGCAGACTGGAAGTTGCTACCAGTTTAATAATCAGGAGGGTCTCTCTTGGAAAGAAGCTTACGTCTCCTGTCAGAACCAAGGAGCTGACTTGCTGAGCATCCACAGCGCTGCTGAACTAGCGTATATTACGGGTAGGCTTAACTCGCACGTGGTAGGGCAGACAGCTGGGCCCGCAAAGGTGTTTGCTTTCTTCTCCATTTCTTATCCAGGCGTGCTCTTTTGACGATATCTTTTCTGGCCTCTCTTAAAATTTAGACCTTAGCACTGAAATCTGCGCACACACACACACACACACACACACACACACAGAGAGAGAGAGAGAGAGAGAGAGAGAGAGAGAGAGAGAGAAGGGAAAAAAAACAAGATTGAATGTAAACATAATAATTCCATGTGTTCAAAGCATTTTCAGATAGAAACTAGAGAGAACCTGGTGTTTAGAAACTAAGTTCCCACCCGATGCTTATATCTGTATCTAGACTGCGGTCTATCCAGCTTCTCCAAAGCTCTTCCTTCTCCCCAGAATTTTTATGCCTTACCAGCCACTGTCACACATTTCATGGCTATCACTATACCGACTCCCCAACTGCCTGCACCCCGTGTGAACATTCAGCATTGAAGGTTTAGCTCCTGGGGCCTGGGCGTCTGCCTCCTTTCTTAACCCAGGTCCTTCGCAAATCCTGAAAAGTCCTGCTTTATGCATTAGCCTTCTACAGTAATCAGTGAGGGGATGATTGTATAAAACCAAAATTGCTCTTGAGAAGTCCTCCTAGTCTGGATATGTTTTCTTTCGGTGTAAACCCTATAGTCTATAATACATACACATAGACACCTGCTAGGGACATAATGTAATAATATACATTACCCTGGGGGTAGTGAGGAAACAGTATTAAGTAATTTACAGCTGAAGAATACTCCAACAAATTTATAAAGCTCCCCATCTTAATGTCTGTCAGCATCCCCTTTGTCGTTTATAGACCATTTCATCCATTGCTCTGTCTCTTCTATCAGGCCTTCAATTAATTTTTCAAATTCTTCCCTTGTGGTTTTGGTAAAATCCTTCTTTCCAGGTTCATGACCCCCTACATGGTGGTAAAAAATCCTTACAATCATTCTTATATTCCTTCTGGGTTTTCTCCAGTTTGTATGGATCCACACAGGCATGGGCACATCCATATTTTGTGTGTAGCATGGGCAACTAGACTTACTATGGAAATTATTTCTGCTTCCCTGACCTCCTCCCTTCTTTTGCTGATGGTCTTGATTATAAAATAATAAAATTGAATGACGCATCTCCCTGGCAACAAGGGTACGCGCGCGCGCGCACATGTGTGTGTGTGTGCATGTGTGTGTGTGCGCGCGCGCATGTGTGTGTATGTGTCTGTGTGCATGTGTGTGTGTGTATGTAAGTTCCAGAGGACCAGAGGATTGAATATATAGTGAAACTGCTGCTCTGAGAAATTCTAGTACCTCAGAGGAGGGAGAACTGGACAAGCTATTTGGAAAGCAGAACTGAACACATTTATTAGACTTTGGTCTTCTCAAAAGAAAATGTATTGTTGTCTCTTAACATGGCCTGCCTCTGTTGCCTAGACATTCCATAGTGAGATTCCTGCTTCAGTCAAGATGTCAATAGAAACATTGTCTGATTTATATAATTTTGTCACTATTAAAAATTAAATAATTCCATGTGTCTCTGCATCTATATGTGTTTCTTGGCTCTTTTTCTGTTGTTTGTTTTCTTTGTCTTATTCTGGTATATTTTAATTTTATCATTATTATATTATATGGTTGTTTATGTGGATTTGGAAGTGAGGAGAACCTGGGAGGTGTTAGGGAAGGGGAAATCATAATCAGAATGTATTATATAAAGACCTATTTTTAATTTTAAAAATTATACAATTCCTGCAGGAAAGGAAGACATTGCTAGAATTGTTTGGCTCGGACTGAATCAGCTCTATTCTGCTAGAGGCTGGGAATGGTCAGACTTCAAGCCATTAAAATTTCTTAACTGGGATCCAGGTAAATGTTCTCCCTCAACAATGTACAGAGTAAAAGCTTCAAAACCGTAGAACTTTTTTACTCATCTGGAGCCTTTAGAAGCTTCATGTACTATCAGACCTCATGGTTGCTGTCTCAGAAGGTTTTTCTAAG
This sequence comes from Myodes glareolus, assembly GCF_982192425.1. NCBI lineage: Eukaryota > Metazoa > Chordata > Mammalia > Rodentia > Cricetidae > Myodes > Myodes glareolus. The sequence continues at coordinate 42,281,245 of NC_142046.1, read as the reverse complement.
ACATTCCTAACTGTGCTGCTATTTTAGCCAAGCTGAACCACACCATGAGCAAAGGAGCTTTTCCTTCGGGGCTCTAGAGCAAGTAGCCCTGGAGTTTGAAGAACAGAATGAGCCGGACACTGGTGCCGCAGGCCTTTAATCCCAGCACTGGAGGCAGGGGCAGGCAGGTCTCTGTGAGTTCGAGGCCAGCCTGGTCTACAGAGCAAATACTAGTAGCTAGGCTACACAGAGAAACTCTGTCAAAAAAAATAAAGAAAGGGAGGAAGGAAGGAAGGAAGGAAGGAAGGAAGGAAGGAAGGAAGGAAGGAAGGAGAAGGGAAGGGAAGGGAAGGGAAGGGAAGGGAAGGGAAGGGAAGGGAAAGGAAAGGAAAGGAAAGGAAAGGAAAGGAAAGGAAAGGAAAGGAAAGGAAAGGAAAGAAAAGAAAAGAAAAGAAAAAAGAAAAGAAAAGAAAAAAAAGAGAAAGAATGAACCCCACAACATAGCCAGAAACCATTCTGTAGCCCATCAGGTCTCGACTGCCAGTGTTGTGCTCAGTCTGCAGCTTGACTTTAAAGCAGGACTATTCCTCCCTTTTCATATTCTTAGGCTTTCCCTCACTATGGCACCTAAACACTACGAGCACAGCAGCTGGACCTTAGTACACAGATACCTACCTCAATGGAAACACCATCCTGCTTAGCCAGTAGCTCCTTCTGCAAAAGAAAGGACCAGGAACATTTGAAAGCTGAAGTCTGATGACGGCCAAACCTAAATAGCATTGGTAAAAGTGTCCTACCTACAGGGAGGAGAAATGGATTCAGTACTATCAAAAGGCCATGAGGTTTTCATTAACTAAATCTTTTTATTAGTCAACAAAGTAATACTCTATTGTGCCCACAATAGACTACGCTAGGCTCTGTGGCTGAGTTCCAGTCCCAGTTCTTAACGCAGTATTTAATGCCTTAAAGGGCAGACTCAGGTGTCAGTGTTTCATTTGGTTGTAAACATTCACGGAGAGTAACTTTAGTACAGACTCAGGGGCTCTGACCACAGGGTGTGTCGTGGAAGGAGCTCTAAGGCAGAGGCCGATGTGTTTTCTCTGCTGTGAGTCAGCTATCATGATCAGAGCGCTTCCCCTCCATCCTGCGTTCTAGACCGGGCTTAAATGAGAGTGTCGTTGTTCACTGCGGCTTCTCGCTTTTCAATTTAATTCTAAGTTTGAACCACACTGTGAGTTTCCATAAAGACTTATAAATTATGAGTTTGTATTATTTTAGGCACCACTCGGACCCTTAACCGCCTTCCACCCCCTTGAAAATCTTTCTTCCTAAGGCACGCCCGTTGCACCTATGATTGGCGGGTCAAGCTGCGCGAGAATGGACACCGATTCCGGGCTGTGGCGAAGTGTTTCCTGCGAAACCCAGCAGCCCTACGTCTGCAAGAAGCCGTTGAACGAGACGGTGACGCTCCCAGGTGCCTTGCTCACTTCCTCATCTGTCCCAATAAATTTCGAGGCCACAGCTCTGTGAAGTCGAGTAAACGCATGCCAGACACGCATTTTGACCTTTCCTTCACTGGATACTGCCAATGTTCTCTCCATCCCCAGAACCTACGCTAGAATGCCATGGTTGTGCATGTTTGAAATCCGGGGACTGGGGATGCAGTCCTGGAGGATCCAGAGTGCCCAGCCACTCTGCTTAATTGATGAGCTTTGGATTAATGAAAGGCGCTATCTCAAAGAACAGAACAAAAATGATACGCCTATCATTTTAATTTTGTGAAACTATGTGTTTGTGGAGACAAAAACTAGAATATGGCAGTGATTGTTTGAGTGCATTTCCATGTGATTTTTCTCTCTGTTCCTTTGCCATAACTGAACTGTCTCATAGTAATAATGAATGTCATTTAGAGCCTAAGTTATTGCATTATCAGCTTGCAAGGATGAGACTAATTGGACCAAAATTTTATCAGTTTGCTAAAAAAAAAATACTACAATTTTTTGTATTTATTTTTGTTTGTTTGTTTTTACATCCCAACCACAGTTCCCCCTCTCCTTCTAGCCTCCAGCCCCCATCAACTCCTCCTCTCTTCTCTTCAGAAAAGGGCAGGCCTCCCATGTATACCAATCAGCCATGGCATATCTAGTTTTAGTGAGACTAGACACCTCCTCTCCTATTAAGGCAACCTGGTAGGAGGAATGGGTCCCAGAAGCAGGCAGCAGAGTCAGAGACAGCCCCTGCTCACACTGTTAGGAGTCCCACAAAAAGACCAAGCTACACAACTGTAACATATATGCAGAGGGCCTAGGTCTTTCACATGAAGGCTTGTGATTGTTGGTTCAGTCTCTGTGAGCCCAGGTTAGTTGATTCTGTGGGTTTTCTTGTGGCATCCTTGTCCCTACTGGGTGCTACAATTCTTCCTCCCCCTCGTCCACAGTGTTCCTCCAGCTCTGCCTAATGTTTGCCTGTGGGTCTCTGCATCTGTGATTGTAATACTCTACATGTTTAAGATGACTGAGTTTACTTGTAAAAGAAAAAAGAAAGAAAGAAAGAAAGGAAGGAAGAAAGAAAGAAAGAAAGAAAGAAAGAAAGAAAGAAAGAAAGAAAGAAAGAAAGAAAGTAAGTTCCAGAGAGGATCTGGATAAGTTGAATAGTTTCTAGTTTTGCTAACCAGAGTAGTGGCCCTGTACCTCTGAAAGATTAGACTTCTCTGGGGGATTTCGTCACGGTCAAGCTGAGACTCACTGCTCTTTCAGAGTGGATGAAGGTGTATGAAGAAACCATTTGTCCTTCCCTCCCCTCCTGTACCATCTGAGTGTACATAAGTACCACATCCTGTTCCTTACCTCTCTGCTTGCCCCGTATTCAACAGTTAGTGTTAACATGCAGCCAGTTGTTAAGCTGGTCACACAAGAAAAGAAGGCTTGACATGGGTGAGGGTGACCTTCCAAATCTCAGAGCTGGAAAATGTTGTCAGCGTCTGGCTCACTCCACACCTGTTTTCCACCTCTTAAGACTAAAGTCATTTCCTTTCCTGGCCATGTCTATGCCCCTTGAACAGTCTTGTCCATAGCCTGTTTCACAGCAAGAACATTTCATGGCTGGGCGGTGGTGGCGCTCGCCTTTAATCCCAGCACTTGGGAGGCAGAGGCAGGCGGATCTCTGTGAGTTCGGGGCCAGCCTGGTCTACAAGAGCTAGTTCCAGGACAGGCTCCAAAGCCACAGAGAACCCTGTCTCGAAAAACAAAAAAAAGAAAAAAATTTCATATCTGAATCTCTGCAAGGATCTTTATGATGTTAGACACACGTTAAGCACAGCATCAAATTCATGTCACCCTGATAGTCTCCCAGTTTTCCTGAAGCCTTGTGATTCAAGAAAGAAAAACTCACAGTGTTGTTGATTCTAAACAGGTCTGTCCTTACTGGTAGATAAATTCCTGCTTCCTCCCCCCTCCCACCCAGATGTTTGGACGGATTCGGATACCCGCTGTGACACGGGCTGGCTGCCAAGTAATGGGTTTTGCTATCTGCTGGCAAATGAAAGTGACACCTGGGATGCAGCCCGTTCCAAATGCGGCGCCTTCGGCGGTGACCTCATCAGCATTCATTCCTTAGCGGACATCGAGGTGGTGGTCACAAAACTCCATAGTGGCGGTGAGTCTTTTGGCTTACTTTGTTTTGCTTTAAACCTCTTGCTTTAGGAGTTAAAGACATTTCTAGTCTCCCGGTTTTCACACTCTTGGTGGGAATGGGAGGCTTCCGGCCTGTCCCTGGATCAGCCCATCTCGGGGTGGAGGGTGGGGCGGTCAGTGGAAATGGACTTGTCCCGGGCCTGCCTTGCCCGGCGCTGCAGCTACCACGTGGTGTTTGAACTCTTGAAAGGTAGTCAGGAAGAATGAGGAACTGAACTATGACTTTTGTTTTGTTTCCATCTCCTTGCATTACAGTTCAAATAGCTACTGCCGCCCAGCAGCCACGATGTGATCGGAAACCCTCCCCGCAACGGTTCTGCTAACCCTAATTTAAGTTCTTCTAGAACTTGTCCTGGTGATCATTTCGCTTTAGTGACTCTCTGGAACTAGACCGATAAACAAAGGCATCCTCGGCTGCTTGTGTCGGCCCTCTTCCTAGACTCGGGCTGCAGGGGTCCCTGTTCCGTGTCAGCGCGGTGCTAATTGTTTCCCTGTGAAGACCGCAGTCATTTCAGGGCAGCATGGACACTAACCATTTCTAATTGGGATCTCTATGGTTGGATTTACAGAGTTTCACTCATCCCCATGAAGCAGCATTTATACGGTAGGCCTGAGACACACTCAGCTGGCCCATCCTAGCTCACCCTTCTCTCTAGGTACCTTGCCTCCGTGAGTCCAGGGCATCAAGACCCACCCTGTCTGCTCATCAACATTCTTAGTGGGTGACTAAAAAAAAAAAAAAAAATTAAAAAAAAAATACCACAAAGCTTCTAAAACAACATTATCAGCGCGTAAAAATCAGTAGCACACATATTACAACATACAGCGGAGAAAAATCCAAACAAATAAACCATTTTTCTTTCAGATGTCAAAGAAGAAATATGGACAGGCCTTAAGAACATAAACAGCCCCACTTTGTTCCAGTGGTCAGATGGTACGGAAGTTACTCTAACATACTGGAATGAGAATGAGCCTAGTGTTCCCTACAATAAGACTCCCAACTGTGTTTCCTATTTAGGAAAGGTAGGAGCCTCCCGTGGCTTATTTATAGTCTTTTTTTGTTAGAGCTATTAATAAGAACATTGTGCTAGGAATTTGTGTGCAAGCTGAGAAGGAAGAGGTAAAATCCTGTAGCTTTTCACTCTGAGAGCTACCGAGTGGAGGGTAAGTAAAGGCAGTTGCTGAGTAAGCAATGTGAGCCCTCACTGTCTTCTCGAGACGATATACAGATGCGATAGAGGTCGTATGTCAGACTGTCTCGGACAAGCTGCTTTCTTCAAGGGCCTGAATCTCCATCGGCCTTTCTGCTCATTATGATTGACATTTGGCAGGCCACCCCAGGTTAGCCTGGAAGGTGCTATCTTTCCATGCTGCGATTAAATTTTGAATTAATCCTAATTTGAGGCTGATTGGAAAACACTTTTCAATATTTCAGTTTTCACATGACTTCCAATATTTTAATTTTTAAAATTTATATAAAATACTGCGTTAGATTCGTTCATAAAGCTATCTTTTCCTGAAATGTAGCTTGCTAAACTTTTGTTGAACGTACTCCGGTTAGGAACCTAAAATAGGCTGTGTCTTGTCCAGAAGGACTTAAGCACCTCTTTGGTTTATGATTGGATGGATGGCTTTCCTATAGGCAGCTCTCTCCTGGTACTCAGGGTGACTGTCACCCAGACATCTAGAGAGGCTTTAAATGGAAGCAACATATTTAGAACTGGGTAGAACTGGTTCAGTGGTGGGGATGTGTTTGAGAAGGTGTCACACTCGGTGGCCTACTTTAAAAGCCAAGATGTCTCAGAACATTGTCAAAAGTGGAAGCAGCGAATGAACAGAAGGAGCGCTCCGCAGCCTGCCCCAATTCCAAACTGACCCTCGTCACAGGCAAGCCGCTAACATTTCACTTCAGAAGCAATGCGACTTAGTCAATTCAGCAAAATTAATTCTATGTAGCGTATTTGAAAGAGACAGTTTTGATGTCTATACTGGAGTAGAATTAAAAGAATCTTTTGACCCTAGACCCCCAGTAGTAGCTCTCATAACCACCATTTTCCTCGTGCATCTGAGGAAATGTGACCAGACATTAGCTGATGCTTCCCCAAGAATTTTAATCTGTGAGCAAACTGCCCCCTGGTCATGGGGACGTCACTAGAATCCTGGCCTCTTGGGAGGTACTTTTCTCTGTTGGACTAAATGGTTTTTGGTAAGGTTTCATTGTTAAGCTTGTGAGAAAGGATGTGTGTATGCGCTGTGTAGTAGGGATGACAGGTTGACTACCTTTCCTAACCCCCCATAGTCATTGTGATTTAATTCTATTTGGCAAATATTCTCTTTGGTAAGAATTATTTTTGTTTTCTTCTTTAAAAGTTAGGTCAGTGGAAAGTCCAGTCCTGTGAAAAGAAGCTCAGATATGTGTGCAAGAAAAAGGGAGAACTAACGAATGACACACAGTCTGACAGGCTGTGTCCTCCACAGGAAGTGAGTAAATCCCATTGTGAATTTTTCCTGAGCGGAATGAGCCCTCCTTGGTTAAAGATGATATCTGAAGTTTAAACAGTTCAGTCTTGGGAAGTAAAAGCACTGGTTTCTGTTCATTTATCTGAGAGGAAGCAAGAAGGAAGAGAATCCTAACACATTGGTGTTCTTACAGTAAGAAAAGATGTACCTAGTCACAGATCCCTCTCAGTTTGCAAATATGGCTGCTATCCTCATTATTGATAGCTTTCCTCCAGTGACTGTGTTCTTTCTGAAAAAATAGTTCAGCTAACAGCTGCAGTATAGGGTGATTTGGGTACCAAGGACAAAGAAAATGAGGCCTCGTCTCAATCATACAGAGGTGATCGGTTCCTAGCCGTATCCAGTGAATAATCACATCCTCCACCTCCTCGGATTGTACGAGTTTGTCAGAGTAGCAGAATCCCTCTTATTTAGGGGGTGGTGGAGGGGCATCATTAAGTCTCAAACACTGGGATGATATTCCTCTTCTTAGGGCTGGAAGAGACATGGAGAAAACTGTTACAAAATCTACGGGAACGAGGTCCCTTTCGGAACGAACTGCAACCTGACCATCACTAGCAGGTGTGACCCTCAGTACACGTGTACTAGGAAACTTTCAACTGAGTTTGGGGGGGGGGTGCTTTTTATTGCAAAAACTGTGAGACATTTGTGAGATTGGTCCATCTTTTGTAGATTTGAGCAGGAATACTTGAATGACATGATGAAGAAGTACGACAGGTCCCTTCAGAAGTACTTCTGGACTGGCCTGAGAGATGCCAATGCCCGCGGGGAATACAGTTGGGCTGTCACTGGCGGACAAAAGCAGGCTCTGACCTTTTCCAACTGGAATTTTCTCGAACCAGGTGAGTGTTTGATTAAGGACTGACGGCGCTTCAGGGCCGAGTTCACAAGGACGGAGCGGGTGCAGCGCTGAGCCCAAGGCTTTCATGTTGCAACAGACTCACAGTTACTCGTTCCCTGGTCTGCGAAGCTTGCTTGTGTCTGTCTGTTTGGGTTTCCCAGGAGACAAGGCAGTTAGAAGGCCGTGTGGCACTAGGGACAGACAGAAGCAGTCTCAGAAAGAGTGACTCACAGGAGGCCATAAATGAGCATTGTGCCAAGTCCACCTGTGATTCTGATTTTATGATTTTTCCAAAAGCACATTGTTCTAAGGTGAGAGGTGGAGTGGGGAGCTTGGGGAAGCAGAAGCTGTTCCCATGCTTGGGATTCAATATTTATTCTAAATGCTGACACATCAAAGATTATTACACTCATGCCAAATAGTTGTAGTGATAAGGTGGGGGCAGGACGTTTGTAGAGAAGGATAAAAGAGAGAGAGAAAGTTAAGGCCCAGGCATAGTGTACATACCTTCAATCCCAGTACTCAGAATGGAGAGGCAGATCTGTGAGTTCAAGGCCAACCTGGCCTATGTAGTGAGTTCCAGGTAGCCAGAGCTACATAACCTATAGAGGAAAATAAAAGGGCACAGGCTCAGTTCAACCAAAACAAACAAAATAACAAAAACCTATGAGAAATCAATGGCTAAAACCAAAAGTGTCAACTGTAACATGAGGGCCTGCTTGTTGGGGTTTCTGTCCTGTCCAGTCCTACACAGCCATTTAACCCCCCAAAAAAAATCACACAAAGAGTCTGCGTTAATGATAAACTGATTGGCCCATTAGCTCAGGCTTCTTATTAGCTCTTGTAGCTTATATTAACCCATTATTTTTATCTATGTTAGCCACATAGCTCAGTACCTTTATCAGTGGGGCAGGTCACTTCTTCGGTGATCTGTACGGGACTGGGGAAAGAGCTTCCTTCTTCCCAAAATACTCCTGTTCTCATCGTCCCGCCTATGCTTCCTGCCTGGCCAATCAGCGTTTATTTAAAACATGATTGACAGAATCCAAACAATTCTCCCACACGAGTCAGCCTCACTGAGTTCTGCATGAAGCCCCTTGAATGGGCACCTTAGTATAACACTACCTCCTGACAAGGTTTGAGAGAGGAAGGGCCCCATCTCTGCTCTTTTAGTTTTAAAAGATTTAAAGGGGGTGTCATGGAGGATGCCAACAAAAGAATACTAAGTGCAATGGGAGGAAAGTCTAGTTTTGTATTATGAAGGTACTACTTAATTTTTAAGAAACAAGGTGGCAGACCAGGAAGCAGTGGAATATCATGTCCCTCCTAAGTACACCTGTCACCTGTGTTTGGGTATAAGAGAGCCGATGATCTTCAGAACTGAAGCCTGTGAAGCCAGGAACGGAAATAGGCCTGCCCACCCCCCACCCAGTCCTCTCCATGAAGTCCAGTGCTTTCCAAAGCCAATGTCTGCCTCCACAGAGCCAGCCCCAAGAGTGTGAGGGCTGGTTTTTGTTTGTTTGTTTGTTGTTACTTTGGAGTTTTGTTTGTTTTTTGGTGTGTGGGGGGAGAGACATTTTGTTTTCCATCTTTTTTAATGTAAGTCTCAAATAAAATCTAGATGTTTCCTGTGAAGTGTTTTACATTTTTCTCTCTTTGTCACCTAGTTTTATCTTGCAGAGTTAAAGGTTTATTTGTATTAGTCTCAGTGAGCAGAAATGAGGAAAGCAGTGTAAGGTGGCATTTATTTCGAAAGTTAGTTCATTTTTCTCCAAACGACCTCAAGCATTGGTCATGATTTGCTGTGGAAAATAGGATTTGATGTAGAAGGGCCTCGGAAGCCCCATCTGATTTTAGAGATGAGAAAGTAAAGGCTTCAGGGACTTGTTTACTAAAATATACCTGGTTATTGAATTAATAAAATCCAGATCTTTCTGACTTCTAAGCCAGTGCTGTTTAAATTTGGCTTTGAGTAAGTTAGAAGTCCCAAGTCACTCTATTTTTCCCTCTTCAAATGTTTGATATTTTCTTGCATGCTCTTATGTAATGTGATCATTAAGGTATTTTTCTATAGCATGGAAACTGGACTGTGTGGTCTTACAATAGAACACAGTATTTTAAATGGAGAGTCTCCACAAAATCTGTGATGCATGATCATGACTACTGGTGTAAGCATAATAATAACATATTCTACCTTACAGAAGGTAGAATACAGATGCTAATCCTGATTAAATATCACTAACGCCAGAAATATTCTAATGGGTAAAACTTCTTGGTGGCATATGTCTGTAATCCAGGCACTTAGGACTGAGTCAGGAAGACCTCAAGGCTGAAGGCAGCCTGGACTATCTAGCAAGAACTTGTCTATTTTTTTCTTAAGATCTACTTACTTATTATGCACACAGTGTCCTGCCTGTGTGCATGGGCATTAGATCTCATTTCAGATGGTTGTGAGCCACCATGTGGTTGCTGGAAGTGGAGCTCCTCAAGAGCAGTCAGTGCTCTTAGCCTTTGAGCCAGCCCCTAGGTTTTGGTTTTTCAAGACAGGATTTCTTTGCGTAGCCTTGGCTATCCTGTAATTTGCTCTATAGACCAGGTTGGCCTCGGACACAGAGATCTACCTGTTCTGCTCCTGAGTGCCAGGATTAAAGGCGTGAGCCACTACCACCTGGCTGAACTTCTGAAATTTTAATTTTTAATTCGCTTTTCCAATTCAACCCCAGCATCTCCAGGTGGGTGTGTGGCTATGTCTACTGGAAAGACTCTTGGCAGGTGGGAAGTGAAAAACTGCAAAAGCTTCCGAGCTCTTTCAATATGCAAGAAAACAAGTGGACCCCAGGAGCCCGAGGAGGCAGCCCCGAAGCCCGATGAGCCCTGTCCTCAAGGCTGGCAGACTTTCCCCTCCAATCTCTCCTGTTTTAAGGTAAAGTAGCATCTGCATTCAGTCCTTCGGTGGAGTCATCCTCCTCTCGACCTGGTTCATGTTATTACACAAATTATGGGAGCACACAGAGCCTAACAAGTGCTTGGGAGTATGGAGTCCTTAGCAAAGCATCATGAGATTCTCGTATCGGACAGCTCAACCCACACCTTACCCATGTCCAGCCCTCAAAAAAGAGACCAAAGCCAGAGTGACCCCATGGTGTTGTGTGATGTTTTACTCTTTTGACTCTTTGGGGGGCCCACCACCCAGCTCCCAAATAAATCATACACAGAGGCTTATTCTTAGTTAGGAATGCCCAGCTTTAGCTTGGCTTGTTTCTTGCCAGCTTTTCTTATTTTAAATTAACCTTAATTTAAATTAATTAATTTTAAATTAATTAAGATTAATTAATTAATCTTTCCATCCTACTCCGTGGCTGGCTGAGTAGCTGGTGAGTGGCCCCTGAAGTCCTCTTCTCCTTGTTCTCTCGTTGCTCCTTCTTTCTCTCTCCTCCCAGATTTCTCTTTCTATTTATCCCCTCTGCCTGCCAGCCCCACCTATCCTTTCTTCTGCCTCACTATTGGTCATTCAGCTCTTTATTAGACCATCAGGTGTTTTAGACAGGCAAAGAATCACAGCTGTAAAGAGTTAAACAAATGCAGTATAAACAATAGCCACACATCCTAAAATAATTTTCTGCAACACCGTGGTCCTTTCCTTCTGAGAAGCTGAGTGATGGGCAGCATGCTGACATCATGTGTAGGATTCTCATAGGCCCCTCATTCTTCTTATTGGATTAAAATTCCTTCTTGTATAATGAGAGCCAGTTCTAACTGTGTTAAAAAAAAATAGATTGGGGTCTGTGTCTTAGGGTTTTCATTGCTATGAAGAGACACCATTACCATTGGCAACTCTTATAAAGAAGACATTTAATTGGGGTGACTTGCTTACAGTTTCGGAGGTCCAGGCCATTATCATCATGGTAGGGAGCGTGGTAGCATGCAGGCAGACATGGTGCTGGAGGAGTGGCTGAGAGTCCTATGTCTTGAAGGCAGCAGGTAATGTGCTAAGATGCTGGATGGTTTCCTGAGCAGAAGAAACCTCAAAGCCCATCCCCACAGTGAGACACTTCCTCCAACAGGACCATACCCACTCCAACAAAGCCACACCTCCTAATCCTGCCACTCCCTGTGAGATTATGAGGGCCAATTACGTTCAAAGCACCACAGCCTGTAACATTCACCTAGTTCCATAAGACAAACCTTCCTGTGCCACTCCCAAAATACACGGTGATTACATTTAGTTTCACATTCATAGACCTCTTGCTCAGTTAGGGTTTGACTGATTGGCTGTGAATTCTTCTAGCTGTTAGCTGGACTGGGCTGTAGGCTGTGACCTGGTGTCTGCTGCCCTTCACTGTAGGGCTCAGGCTAAGGGATGCCGGCTATCAGACTTTTTCCTCATAGTAAATTTCTGGAACCCAAGAAGGCAATCCCAACCAGGTTGGTGCATTTCAGGTTTCTGCTCACCTCACTGACACTAACCTCAGCATACTATAGGGTCTAGCCCCTTGTAAAGGCAGAGAGAAGCATGTTCCTCCCTCCTGGAGTCATGGCTAGAATGTGTATGTACAGGGGACTGAAGAATCCATGCCAGCCATCAGACAACTGTGGCTTTATCGTCTCTGCCTGCTCCGCCACCTCTTTCTCTTCTTTGAAATAGCTAGGGCTCTTTTGGCATAGAGTTAATCATCACAAATCAAAGAAATAGTCAAAAGTGCGAGGTTTTGATTTGGCACCATCTGTCGATGTTCACACAGCCATGTAGATAGCTCTTTGATTGTTCTTAATCAGAAAAAGAGCCCTGTTCTTCTGCAAGCTTCCATGCTTGGTGCTCAGAATTACACTCTTGGCATATTTCTTGGCAGAATATGTCTTCCAGAGTGTTCCTATGTGCCCTGTTCAGCCTTGGCCCTTGGTGCACTTTCTCTGCAAGGTCCTGGGAATGTACTTGTTGGAGCAGTTCCCCAGCCTGGTTGGGGAGGGCCACTCACCTGGTGACAGTGGCCATCCCCGGGTGGGCCTTTAGTTAGTTCATTCTGGGTCGGGCTTGCCCTGTTTGCTGTATGTGCGTTTAGTTATGCTGCCATTGCCCCTGAAAGGATTCATGTCAGGAACCCACACCTTCGACTGAAACTGAACAAAGCTGTAAATGTTCTATGATTATCCCAGAAGAACAACATTCTTTTTTCATTAAGGTGTTCCATATAGAAAGAATTATAAGAAAGAGGACCTGGGAAGAAGCTGAGAGATTCTGCCAAGCGCTTGGAGCGCACCTACCTAGCTTCAGTCATCTGGATGAAGTGAAGGACTTTGTTCGTTTGTTACAGGACCAGTTCAGGTAATATTTCTGGAATGAGTATTTTCGACCTAAGCCTTTTGTCTGCTAGGTATTCAGGTTGTTGTGAGTTAGCATTTAGAAAGCCAGCCAAGCTTCACACTCAAGCCTCATCAAGCACCTTTACTGCAAAATACTATGAGACCCAAAGTGGACCAAGTCCCTACCCCTTTGTGTAGCACCTACCAATTGCTGGGTTAAGAAAAGGGTGGCAAAATACGGGGCAAAGATAAGGATGTAACATGAATTATATTGGTATTAATAATAAAAACTCAGAGTCAGCTATTGGGATGAAAGCTGAAGGATCAAATCAGCGGAGCGGCCTGCCAATAGAGAGTTCTTGTTTCCGCCAATGCTTAGACCAAAGGGGCGATCCTGTGCTCAGACTGCATCTCCAGACTGAATCCTCAGAATGAGGGCCTCAGACTGCACTGAGCTCCTGTCTCCTCCTGCTTTATAATCTCCTCTCTGCCCAGCCATATCACTCCCATCTCCACCTCCCTAGTGCTGGGGTTAAAGGCGTGGGATTCCAAGTGCTAGGATCACCTTTGTGTGAGCTCTGTTTCTCTTTTAGACTGGGTCAATTTTGTGTAACCCAAGGTGACCCTGAACTCACAGAGATCCATCTGATTCTGTCTCCCGAGTCCTGGGATTAAAGGTGTGTGCCACCACTGCTGGCCTCTAGTGGTTTAGCTCAGCACTCCAATCTTCAGGCAAGCTTTATTTGTTAAAACACAAACAAAATATCACCTCATTTCCCCCCTTTCTATCTTAAATAAAAAGGAAGAACTAATATAAGAAAAACTATATACAATAAATACCATAACTATATACAATTTGTACAGGCAATAAGTACATCAACAATATCTAGTCCATTTGCATTTGACAAACTCAGAGAAAATACTCCACTATCTATCCCGTCTTAGTGAGTCTAAAGTCTTGTACCTAATTCACTTTCTATTCTAACTTACATTGCCAACTCAAAATAATCTTTTTCTGTCTTTCAACCTTATATACTTTACATTTCTTTAGTGAATTTCTTTTCCAAATCTGGTAAACAAGGAAAACTATAACTACAACTATCTTGTCTCCAGAAAGTAGGAAATGCGAGCAAGCATGTGAGCAATGACAGAAACCACTGGTTAGCTGGACAGTTACCCAAGGTTCCTCTGCATCACTGGGGCATCCATCCTAAGCCTACAGGTCTAGAATATTTGACAGACTTTTCTATGAATCAGGATATTCTGAAGGGCTGTTCCTCCTTGTCTTGACAATGTTTGGCAGTCACCCTCTTTTGTGTTGTTTGTCCAATTTGGACAACAAACCATCAACAATCAAGGCAAGAGCACTTTCTTGCCCAGTGGCTTACTTTTGTCCCAAAGAAAGTAAACTCTCTGTGGAGTTTCTTCAAAGCCCATTATCTTCCCTGAAATAGATTGATGCTGCCAGGAGCAGACATGTTTCATTGTCTAAAAATAAAAACACAAAAAAGAACCTATGCTATTAAAACATCTTAAATGCCATATTGTGCAGATCTCTGAAGTGTTTGAAGATGACCTGTCAATCTAAACTATATCTATTTTGACCTTGATAACACACCTAAAGTGACTACAAATTTAATTATAATAGGTGGCTAATTACTAACCTGCATTTCCTTATTATCCTAAATAGTTGGTAATAATAACTTTCAAGGATTAAAAATTTGCATTACATCCTTAAAAGAGCTATATAGATACAATACCTTAAACAAGATTACAAATATATGTACAACATGTTTTAACAAAATTAAACTCAAATTTATATCAATAAACAAAATTTGCATATAATATACAAAATTTAATCCAATGTAAAATATTTAAAACTAGTAGTTTCTGTTTAAAAGTAGATTCAATCATCTACCTTTTATCTATATCCTTCCCTTTTTCTTTTCAGAGTAGATTCAATAATCTATCCTTTTATCCTATCATATCTATATCCCCCTTTTTCTTTTCAAAACAAGAACCCTGAATCTAATCTTCTATGTTTAGCTTTTTACCTGACCATTACGAATAACAGCTTGTAACCAATTCCCCTAAACAATGACAAGCATCCATAACTCAATGAAAAGCCAAAAATCACCCTCCCCTCCTCTTGGGAATGTGTGCATCATGTTCTGAAATTTACTTCCTGCTGTCTAGGGTGATGGCATCTTTAGGTGATTCTGAAAAGAAAATTTTGGGTTAATCGTCAAGTCCTTGGAGAGGTAGCTGTATCATTTGCTGTCCAATCTCTGTGTAATGACAGAGTGCAGGGCTTGTCTCAAGTTCGGCAAGAGTAGTCTGTGAGGCTGGATCATCTCAGCTAGCCACCTTGAAATTGTTCTGAGCAGTTTGTAGTCCAAAGCTGACCTTTAAGTGGTGTTTTTCAGGTTAGCGGTGTTATCATAGTCCTGAAGAAATCATCATTGTGAGGTCCCATCATCTTTTTGGAGACTTCAGAGATCACATTAGGTCAGATTATTCCTTTTCTTGATAATTTTTTCCAGGTTGTTCTCCCTTCTTCTTTGGATGCTTATTTGTCTAAAGGTCTTAAATTCCTCAAGATAGTAAGGAACCAAACAGGGAGGGAGTAATTCTGGTGCAATCAGGGCAAATGTCATGAGAGGCTGAATCTTAGAAGGCAGGCAGTATTTTGAAAGGTAAGATAGGAAGAGAAGCCAGAGAACCCAAAATATACGCAGGGGTATGAGAAGAGAATAGACAGCTGTGGACAAAAGAGCCACGCAGCAGAAAGTGGGGTTGTGTGAAGGTGGAATATACTTGCTAATCAGCGAAGAAGTCTGATCTTAAGGAAAAGAAATTAAACAAAGTTACTCTCCAAATAAGCTAAATTGTAAAAAGGCTAGTTGTTATAAACCACCTACGTTCCTGTGAACAAACACACTTGTGCACAATCACACAGACAGGTCCAGAGCATGGATCGGGGGCGGCATGCTCACCTAGCATCTCTGAGGCTCCAAGTTCAATCCCCAGGAGTGCACAAGTAAATTAATAGGAATATAAAGAGCAGGTCTGTTGGTCTCAGGCAACTAGTGAGAAAACTGCAACAACTACCCCTGTGGAAAGCCCCGTGGAAGAAGGACAGGAAGGAAGGAAACTGGGAAGGTATCAAAGTGGCTATAGTCATTGCGGTTGTCGTGTTAGTGTGGAAGGCTTTTCTGATGTCCCCGATGTCCTTCAGGACAATATAGAAAAATAGAGGTCATAAAATATGATGCTTTCCGTACAATCCACAGGGATTAGGGCCTTCAATATCACAAAATTACTTTTTCTTTACTTTTCTGAAGACGACAAGGTGTTTGTTTAATCAAGGTGTACTAGGATAAATGACTTTAAAACACACACACACACACATAAATATATCCTAGTGAGTAATTTCTTTATGACTCCAAATCCAACAAAAGCCCTTTCCACAAAATAAAAGTTTACTAGAAAATCAGAACATTCTAACTAGCCTTGTTCTTTAGGACATCATTAAATATAAAAGCTATGTGAAGACTGTCATCTAAAGTATATTAAGGTGGGAGATGCTTGCAATGTGTTTGGCTCCCACCTAACTTCACTTTTGAAGAAATTGATTTGAACAATGTGTATTGCATCCTTGGGAGAAAAAAAAAACATATCACAGGCATACCCTAGCTCATACGTGAATTTTAAACATGAAGAACACATAGAATGAGTAGTTTATTATAAAAGGAGCCAAAGCAAGAATATAGTATAACCCCACGTCCTGACGGTTAAGGTATGTCATTCCGAGAACAGAACAAAACGATCCTAAATCTTAAAGGAAAAGAACATACTAATGGAGCATTTCAGGGGCTGCGGCGTAGGCTCCGCAGGTGAAAGCACTTGCCACGCATGCCCAGTGATTTGCGTTCCAGCCCAGAAGCCGTTTAAAAAGCCAGATGCCATGCACACATCACAGGTCTCCAGTGAGCAGATGGGAGGTGGAAACGGAGAAATGGCCAGGAGCTTGTGGCCCACCTAGTCCAGATATGCAATGTCCCAGAAACAAGAAAGACTGTGCCTCAACAGGGTCAAAGGAAGGGCTGCGTCTTGAGCATGGTCCTCTGACGTACACACAGGCTTGTTTGGTTTTTTGTTTAAATCTTAAAAGGAATACTTTGTTAAATATCAGGTTTTAAACACTCTTTCTGAACAAAACCTGGAATGTAGAAACATAAAATAATTGTGAAAATATGAAGGCATAATAAGTTATTTTATCTGGAAACTCCATTTTAGAAGCACGGATCTTATAAATATTAAAACTTAACATTCAGGGGAGCTTAAAAGTATGTGTCCATAAATCAGATGTAGCAGGGGAAGAAATCTGTGCAGTATTCATGTGGAGAATTATAAAGAAATGAAATAACCAAAGATTAATCTAGCATAAAATAAGTGGGCAACGGCCCAATTTGTACGTTATCAATTTTGATTAAGTCCAAGTCTACAAATTTGTTCAATAATGAAATCCAATTCTATTTTGCTAAAACATAAATGAAACAAATCTGGCCATTAGCGCTTGTCTAGCCTTGAGATTATGGTGCTTCCTTCGTGGGTGGAAAGAAACACAAAATGCTTTAAAATGGTGCGTTTCAGGGATAGCCCTCTTTAAGGGTAAGAGAAGAGGTGAGGCTTGGTGCACAGAGCACTGAGTAGTGGCTCACGGACACGGGCGTCACTCCGTTTGCCGTGTCCCTGGCTTACGTTTTGCTCCTTTTGGCTTGCCTGTGCTATGTGGTTGTCCCAGGCTAATACAAATAGAAGGAATTAACAACCACAAGCTAGAGATCTTGTGATTACAATAGGCACTAAAACTGCATCTAGAAAATCCCTAGTTCATTTCTGGCTTAACATATAAATATGTCATGTATTTGATGTGTTTAATTAATATATAAATACTTATTACACACACACACACGCATACTATCTAGTGAAGCGTTCTTGAAAAATATTTACAAAACAAGCGCTCAGTTCTATACAAGGAGTTTTTATCTCCGACTGGAACAAGAAACGTCATAGCCCTGTAAGGGAGACGCAGCCATTAAGAACATCTGTGGGCGGAGTGGGTTCCTCGAGGAGGCAAAGCTGGGTGGAAGGTGGCTACTTCTATTGATCTGTTTCCTCTTTAGCACTATCGAACACCCTCCTTAAAAACTGATATGAGTTCATGTGTGAAACTTGGACAGTACTTTAAACAGGAAAGAAGAAAACAAAAACCGTTTCTGATATTACTTAGAGGCAACGTTTTGTGAAAATATTTTCCACTTTCTTCAATTCCTGTATACATTTTTATAAAATTGTCTGAAGCATATACCACTTTAAAACAATTTCTGTCTGCAAAAGTAGTGCGTATTGGAGTTGGAAAAGATGAAAATGTAGGGAGAAAACCCTTCACCCCCGGGAACTGAATTGTATTTGTACACGCGTGCCAGCAGGCCAACCGAAGGCTATCTCCGCAGACTGTGCTACCTGATTAATAGACACACCATTACAAAGCGATTGTTTGCCCAGGCTCTGCTTAGAAAGAGAACGTACTTTAAAACCAAGATGGCCACAATAGTTTAAAGGAAAGGAAGGAAGCAGAATCATTTATGAAGTTCACCCCTGAAGGTGCTGCTTTTGTTCCTGGAATTGACCCTCTCAGCAAGAAGCCTACTGTCCGCCGCAAATCCGCATCCCGTGCCAGGAGTTTAGACTGGTGACCGCTCTATTTCTCATAGCCGAGGTTCTATATCTCTGTTTGTGTTTCAATAAAAAGGGATCATGATACAGCAACTCATTAAAGCCCTTAGATCATTGCAACTCTTAATGGTATCCCAACGGGAGGCCATTGTGGAGCAGAAACAGTCCTGGGATTAGAGAAGAAAGCCTTGTGCAGCCACGGCTGCTGTGTACATCCCCTCCTGTGAAGAGGCATGAATGGCTTTCGATATAAATCTCGGCTGTGCAGACTGAGAGCCCTCATTAAATAGTATTTATCTGGGGCTGTGCCTGAGATACTGTTTTCCTTGGAAACCAAGTGCAGCAGGAAATTGGGTTGACAATCGGAATTTTAACACACGTACACTGACTAACCTTTCGCGCGGTGTCTCCTAAATAGCCTTAACGCCATGTGCTTAGGGGGCGGAGTAGAAACGGTTTAGGAAGGAAATAGGAAGGTTGCATTTTGATCTGACTCCCCAGTTATGGTCAGGAACGTTTGTGGGGTTTTGTTTTTTGTTTTTGTTTTTTTTTTTTTTCCCTCCAACATCCTTGAATTCTGCACCAGGGGTGTGCAGCGGACAGTGTGGTTTCGGCCTGTTCTTTCCTTCATCTGGCAGCAGCTAAGGAAGGTCAAGTTCAGAAGAGGCTGTAATGTAGAGATTATTTTCTCCTTTATCCCACCCCCCACACACACACACACACAGACACAGAGAGAAAGAGAGAGAGAGAGAGAGAGAGAGAGAGAGAGAGAGAGAACCTGCTCTTCTCTGAATTAATGACACTAGGGAATCCCTTGTAATGAAACTGAAAACTAAATTCAGGGTCGAAATGGAGTTCATTCTCTGAAAAGAGTGACGCTTAGAGATATTTTGGACAACTGAGCAAACCTTTCTGTAAGAAACTGCCCTCTGCACGTCAGGACTCAGGGATGAACTTAAAGCGGAGATGTTTGTCAGTGGAAGTACAGGGAGTTGTTGGCTAGGAGGAGACTAATGAGAGCCCCCCCCCCCTTCCGCTGCGCTGCCGCCCAGGAAGCCAGGAAGGATTGGGCAGACCTCGGCAGAGGCTGGGGTATTGGGTAGTTACCTGAGTCTCAGCACCAGGTGATCTTCAAGTGGATAACAGACTGTTACTAAATAAGATAAACGTTCTAAAGCACATGTTAGGGGAAGAATTTCCCACGCCCGAGCATGTAATAAACAAAGACTTGGAAGAAATAGTTACATCATCATATGAGTTTGAGAAAGGAAACTTACCCCACCCTGTTTTAGCTACCTGGCTTAAGGATGACCTGTGTGTAGAAACTGTCTAGACCTTGTGGTTTAGGGAAGTGTAATACAGTGGGGAGCCTGTGAGACAGCCGTCGGCCCAATAGACAACTGAAAATTGCAAACTCCTTATAGGCGCTGAATTAAAAGTGGAGTTAATTATCTCTGCTGGATTTAGCTGGTCTACAAATTAGTGACTGTTTTCTACAAACGTAACAACAGAACAATGAGAATATAAGTGGAGAAGTCTCATGTTCTCTAAATTAAACAAGTTGAAGTTGAACAGATGAGAAAATACGGACAGATATTAAACTTGGAGAATGTTGAGAAAAGGAGAGCTTGTGTTTGGTTTTGCTATTGCTTTGTTCTATCTTGTTTTGTTTTGTTTTGTTTTGTTTTGTGACAGGGTCTTGCTGTGGTGCTCGGGCTGAACTGAAACAGGCTAATCAACCCAAGCTGGCTTCACAGACACCCTTCTTCTGCTTCTGCTTCTGCATCTAAGTGCTAGGGTTATAGATGTGTGCTGCTGTGACCAGCGGCAATTATTTTATTAAAAAGTAAGAGGGTGCTGTAAAGTAAGGTTTGTACTTTAGGTCGCTAAAACATCGTATATAGATACTCAGGCTTGTTGGGTGGTGGGGCTCATGCCTTTAATCCCAGCACTCGGCAGGCAGAGGCAGGCAGATCTCTGTGAGTTCAAGGCCAGCCTGGTCTACAGAGTGAGTTCCAGGACAGTCAGGGCTGTTACGTAGAGAAACCCTGTCTGAAAAACACAAACAAACAAACCAAAAGATATACGAGCTTATATTTCTCAGTAACTTTATAGCTTACATTCCATATAGTTTGTATATTCTGCAAAGCTAAACAGGACAGATTATTTTTGCATAGCTCCTCCCTCTTCTCAAATATATATTCATTATATATATATACTCTTTAAAGCAGGAAAAGTGTAGTAAATTTTGAGAAATGTTTTCAGACAAGTTTACAGTTGGCTCACTTGTCATATCTGTAGCCCTGCTAGTGTGAAGTTAGTTTGAGGGAAAAGTATCACTTTCATGTATGTTCCTGCCTTCTCATATGTATAATCACCTTATAAACATGGTGTCTAATGCCTGTAATCCCAACACTTAGGAGGTAGAGACCAGAGGATGAGAAAAAACAAAAAAGAAAAAAAGAAAACAAAACAAAAAAGCCCAAAACAGTAGATTTTGCCTTTCATACACAGAAAATAACTTAAACTTTAGTTTTAAGCACGAGGTACCTTTTCTATGGTTGCTCTGGGCTAAGGGCTGGATTTCATTTCTTTCTTTGTGTTTCTTGAGGTCATCTTTTCTGCTGGTGCCAAATGTGAATACACAGATGTGTCTCAGTCACTTTCAACACGTGAATACTAAATATTGTCGCTAGCAAGTATTGTCGTAAGCTTCTAAATGTGGCCACTTCTTTTTTTTCTAACGCAGTGGGCAGCGTTGGTTGTGGATTGGTCTGAACAAAAGAAGCCCTGACTTACAAGGGTCCTGGCAATGGAGTGATCGGACACCAGTAAGTTCAACCTTCCATGTTGGGAGAACAGCATGGGAGGAATGTTTGTTTCAAAAGCAAGTAAGTTGGTGGTTTAAAACACCCACATCTAAAATGTGTGTGGAACTGCAGAGGGACCTGACTTGCCAACGCAGTCTGCAAGAGAAGAGCGACTCAGGGGATATAATTCTACCAACCTCTAATCATTCGATCTCAGAAGGTTGCAGGGACCAAAATAGTGTGCCAGTGTCAGTAGAAAAGGAGAGAAAGGACAGAAATAAATAATAAATTGAGAGCTAACCGATTACTGACAAATTACCAGGACACGCAAGAAGGAAAGACAGTCCCTTTCTGGAGTGATACCAGGAAAACTGTGTACCCCCACACACACCTATATGCACATCCGTGGATAAAAGTGAACTCAAAGTACACTGAAGACCCCAAATGCAGAACCCCAAGCTATGAAGCCATTAGGGGAAGGGTCGCAGGAAATCGCCACGGCATGGTCCGGATAAGGATTTCTTGAATATGAACGCAAAAGAACAGAGAACAAAAGCAAAAATAGTCAGATGGGATTCCAGCTCAAAGCTCCTGCGCAGTCCAGGATACCTGAGACCTTGTCTCAAAATAAGAACTAAAATCGCTGATTTGGGGGTTCTTGGATTTTTATAGAGAGGCATAAGATCATGTGTTTTATAGAGATACATAAAGGCCTGTGGTTTGGCACAGAAATAGTAGCACAACTGTGTGGAAAAACAGGGGAGGCCAATGAGAAGGATGGGGAGGAGGAAGGGTAGGTGGGGACTGTGGGGTGGAATATTTCAGTAGACATTACATACTGTACGAAAGTGTCCCTGTGTAACACAGCGCCGTGTACAATGAATACATACAAGAAGGAAAACAGAGAGAGGGGAAATAGAATGGCAGTTACCAGGGACTGGGGCAGACTGAGGCAGGGGAGATGTTTCTCAAAAGATACGAAATTTTAGGTAGATAAGTAATAAGTTCAAGAGATCCATCATTGTGCAGTGTGGGACCCTAGTCAACAACACACTCTTCCCACTACATCCATGGCTGCTGTGACAGGAAGTGCATATGCTCACTGGCTAGATTCCGCTGTTCTCGGTGTGTACTTTAAAACAGCAGAGAGTCGTTAGCACTTTGACCTCAACTAGAAAGACAGGAAAATACATCTACATCGTTAGAATTATTTACACACACATTTTGAAATAAAAAGAGATTTACTAATATGATGTAAGAAAGAAAAAGGAAAGTATTCATCTTTTTTTTTATTTACTTTTACTATTTTTGCATGTGCGCCTGCAGATGGCGCCGTGGAGTCTTCCGGGCGACTTTCAGGAGTCAGTTCCTCCCTTCCACCATGTGGATGCTGGGAATTGAATTCAGGCCGTCAGCCTTGGCAGCCTTCACCCAAACTGAGCCTTCCCACTGACTCCATTTATTTTCACTTTTTAAAAACTTGTATATTTAGTTTCTCTATATAGAGTTTTTTAATTTAAAAAAAAAAATTGGAGGTATACAGACATCATGGTAATCTTTGAAGAGCACAAGTTATTTTTCCAGAGCTTTCATTTGTACTTTGGGTTCATTTCTATTATCTATTAATAATAGAAAAGTACTTATTTTTATCACCCAAAGACATTAATTATGTAAGGAAGTATCTGTATTAAGCAAAATAGGTGAACCTAAAACGATCCTTAGATAATACTTTTAGTATTATTTTCTTATCTAAAGAGAGGTACATGACATTTCTAAGTGTCCATTTCCAATATAGTCATCATTTTCAGTTCAGAGTATTACTTGGGTCAGTTCATTCTGTGTTCTTGCTAAACATAAGCATCCAGGCTTATGTTTTTGAATTGGGGGATATCTGAAATTAATTGATCAAGTACACTGCTGATCAAATACACAAATACTGAATATAATTGGTCAGGGTACTAAAAAGTCACTGGGTGTGGTGGCTCACGCCTTTAATCCCAGCACTCCAGAGGCAGAGGCAGTTGGATCTCTGAGAGTTCGAGGCCAGCCTGGTCTTCAGAGAGAGTTTTCAGGACAGCCAAGGACAGAGAAACCCTGTCCTGAAAAACGAAAACAAAACAAAACCTAAAAAGTCCTTTTCAGCTGTGGCTTCCAACGCAGAGGTGACCTTAGCACCCAGCTGACTGCACTTCTGAGACTGCGAGTTGGTGGGACACGGAAGACCTTGTGGCAGTTCCTGAGTCCGCTCCTGATGTGGCATCCAGATCTTCCACAAAGTGAAGCACGGAACTGTTTACTTTCCGTGGCAAATGGGCGTGCTTGAGTTAGGAAGGCTGCCTAAGTTCTGTGTAAGTAGCAGAGGTCCCATCAGGCTCCCGCCCTCAAGGCAGACTTGTCTCTCCAGGTATCGACTGTGATCCTGCACCAGGAGTTGCTGCAGGATTATGACATCAGAGACTGTGCGGCCATCAAGGTCAGTACCATACTGGGAAATCGGCAGGAAAAATAAAACCCAAGGGCTGAAGTTGGAGCTCGGTGATTGAGTTTCTGCTTACCCGCGTGAGGCCCTGGGCTCAGTCCTCGACACCACACACAAATCTGACATCATATATAGTCAGGGAGAGCATCCATGGAACACCTTTCGTTCATGGAGTGCGACAGTGAGAAACATACCCAGACCGTCTAACTTACACTAATTGAAGAAAATGAAATGCATAGCTTTATCATCATTATGTAGGATGATGATGCTTCAGAAGAGTGGGCTGATGGTAGCTGAGGAAAAGTCCAAAGAGGAAGCAATCTCTAAGACCTTACAGAAAGAGCAGGGACTTGACCTTGGTCTCAAGGGAGAACAGAGTTTGTGCAGGGGCAGTAGGGCAAGGCTTTGTAGTGGGCAATAGTGCAGGAAATGCAAGTGGACTCTGATGATGGGCAGCAGGAGATCAGGGTATATTCGGAAGTATTATTTGGTTCTACATCAGAAACAATCCTTGGGGGACGGGAGATGGCTCTTCCAGAGGACCTGGGTTTCCTCACGATGGCTCACAAGCCTCCTAACTCCAGTTCCAGGGATCCTCTGCCCTCTTCTGACCTCCATAGGCACCAAGCATTCAAGTGCACAGACACATGCAGGCAGAAAACTCTTACGCATATAATTACCTTTTTTTATTTAAAAAAAAAAACACTGTTGGAAAATTAGGTTGCTGTCAAGTTAAGATAGTACTTTTGAGTTTTTTGGTTTTGTTTTTGGTAGGCAGCAGGATGTTTTTAAAATGGAGAAAGGGCAATGTGAACCACGATTGTGAATGTGAAGAAACTTTATCTTGAGATGGATTTCGAGATACAGCAGTTAAGACTGGGAAACATCACAAAGACATTAGGGATCTTGTACAGAATCTGTTTGTTTATCTGTTTTATACAGGATGAATCTGGGAGGTGCATAAATACACTAGAAGCTATTAATGACAGGCTGTGCTCTTCAGAAGAGCACAGCAATAGATAGACAAGGAAATAAGCCATGGTACTATTGGGTACTAATTGGGCTCCAATATGCAAAAGAGAAGGTATATGCCATGAGGTGGTTATTATGAGAATGAAAACGGTATTGGCGTTCTGGTGGCGGTATCGAATATACAGATTCTTTATGAGCAGGACACTGAGGTAGGCATGTTGCATACATTATTTCACCTAGTATGTACACAACCTGTGAAGTAGGTGTTGTTACCATACTCATCAAGTTGAGAAAGAAATCTCAGCGTAGATGTGTCACAAGTAACACTTCAGCCCACACACGTCCAGTGCCAGGATATTTCGTCACTGTACTGTTTTGGCACGTCCTAGCACATGGCCAGGGCTGGACCTGACCAGGGTGCTGAAGGAATGAAGAAAAGACAGAGACACTGACAACATAGAAAAGCCATCAGGAGGAGGACTGGGGGCTCTGCTGGAGAAACCACAGCACCCCGGAAGTTCACCATATTGATTATATAGAGTTCACCTGCAAGGTGGCGTTACTGCATCAGCTGATCAAACAGACAGGCTCAGCTCCTCTCAGTAGGAGCAGTCTCGGTAGTCGAGTCATTCCCAGGCTACAAATTTCCAGGGGAGAAAGCTATGGTACTCATTTCTGCACTGCCAGTATCTACATTCTTAACCCCTGGGGAAGGTTTGGGGGTCCTTGACATGACTGTTCCGTGTCAACAGAACACATTCCCTCTGGACTTCACTCGCTCATGGCTTTCTCGGCTTCCTATGTGATGAGACTTTCCTAGAAACAGGCAGAAGAAGCGGTGTCTTTCACAGACTATGATATGCTATGGTTTAAATATGACAGAGGGCAAAGGCATAGCCTACAGTAAGTCACAATCTAGGAACTAGAAGTGAAAGCGGAGGAATCGAATGTTTACGAAAGCAAAGGGTCAGGAGCAGTTTTGAGGAAACCACAGAAAGTAAAAGAAAGCCAGGGGTGAGGAGACTGTTAGCGCCTTCACTCCGTAATCCGAGAGGGTCGGGAAGGTAAGGTGGATGCGAGTGAAAACGGGAAGAATGCTGTCTTCAGAGTAACTCTCCCAGGGTCAGCATCACAGCATCGTCCATTCTACAGGATTCACAACTCAGAGCAGGCAAAAACCTCAGAGAAGCTGACGTAGTTTTCAGAATGGTCTAGAACACTGATGCAATGAGCTGGATTTGAAAGGTACACAGACCTCCACGTATGAAGAGATTTTTAAACTTACCGGAAACAAAATAAATGAATAGAGGGGGTGCCAATACAACCAGCATCAGGAAGAACCCCAGCCAGGGCCGTGTTCTCCTGTCTAGAGATGCAGGCCTCTCCCACCACAGTACCCATAAATTTGGCCCCAAGAGAAAAAGAATCATAAGAGAGATAGAGGTTCCTCCAAGCGCATGCCTTCAGCATTCTTTCCAATCCTGAACCATGAGCATAAATGGGTCACACATCCTAGAAGGGGCACAGCAACACCAAAGCCAGAGCCCGGGTTGCTGGGCCGGGTGTCTCTGTCACTTTCTGATCTGCTCTGTTATAATCTGGCTTAGATACCATCAAAATAAATATCTGTTTCTATTAGTCTTTCCCAAACTTGAAAAGTGCAAGATGCTCAGCATATAATATACACAGTAGCATATAACATATTAGCATATAATATACACTAGCATATAATATATACTAGTATAAGATCTTCTACAACACACTACAATAAATACATACAAGAAGTTTTTATTGTAAATTTAGAAAGAAATAGAAAAAAGTATAACGTTTAATGTCAACAAAAAAAAAAGAGAACAATTAGTCTGTTGAACATACACACAACTTTGTTTCCTTTGTCACTTGGAAAATTCTTGCCCAAGCTGCTACCGTTTAAACATTCCATGCCTTCATCTGTTAATCTTGAGAGTATGGCAGGCGCTGGAACTGAAGTAGAGATGGATCCCCTAGCTTACAGTGTTTGCAAAGAGCTGCAACGGGTTCAGAATATTCTGCCATCTTCTTCCTCCTTTAGGTACTTGACAGTCCTTGGCTAAGAAGCTGGTATTTCTACGACGAGAGAAAATTTGTTTATTTGAAGCCTTTTGCTTGTGACGCGAAGCTTGACTGGGTGTGCCAGATTCCAAAAGGCAAGTGGTCCTTACTGCTTTTTCTCCACCTTCAACATTGCAAACGCTGGACTAGGAGGCAATCTGGGAAGAATGAAGCAATGATAAAGAAACCAAAATCTGACAGATTCTCGTAAACTTTAGAAGCAGTTTTCAGTGAACTCCAAGACGCTAATATTTTATGTAAATTAAAATTCGAGAAACTAGTTAAAATGACAGTAGAGTCTGCAATGACAGAGAGGTGGGGGCGGGGAGACCAGGCAGAGTGGTGCACCCCTATGGGCTCCAGCGCTCAGGGGCTGAGACAAGACTGCCAGACTTGACGTCAGCCCGGGCTACGTGGTGACACCCTGTCTTTGAAAGATTATAAACAGGAAACCATGTACAACTTTAACTGTCTTGTAGCACTATCAGTGAAAATTATCCAAAACCTGGAGTGCTGTCTCAAAGATGAAAAACTAAACACACATGTTGTGTGGGCAGTCTCTGAGGAGGGGCTTCTGATGCTTTGGGGTTTTATGACCGCATGAATTTCAAGACCACATCAAACGAGGCTCAACAAATTTACCCCGTAATTTCTAAGGTTAAGCAAATTATTTATTTATTGCAATCAGTGTGACTGCAGCTGATATGCAAATGATGTGGGAAACCTCTGGACTCCTGTGAGGGCCATTCTCCTGGTGCCTCTTAGGCCCAATCGTGCGAACTTCCCCACCTTTGTGAGTAGAGGCACTCATTTACAGAGTAGAAACTGGAGGCCCGTGGAGTCAGGTGTCTCATCCAGAGTGTTGCAAAGACAAGGTGTGCATGGGTATCTGGATACTGACCCGGCTTTAATCCTATGGAGCATACCATATTTCCTGCTTCCATCCCAGAATCCTGAGTGACTTACTTGTTTTCCTCCTTTTTATTTAATCTTCTTAAAAGAGTCTCTACTACACCATTGTATATTTTTCCAATACCATCTTGGGAATTTGTAAAAATCCACCCCATGTTTACAGACTAGATACTCAGGATCCATTAGAACAGTGCCGGCCCTTGCCGTCCATTCCTTGGTGCATTGTGTGATGGCTACAGAATCATCATTTGCTATTTGTTCTTTCTAATTGCTGGTCATATATTCTTTGTGACTTCCTTAATACAAAAGGCTTTCTAAAAGACAGCCAGCAAGTCTTTCTTTCTGTTCTTATAATGGGGATTGACCCCATGGCCTTGTACATGCTAGGCAAGTACTTTACCATTGAACTACATTCTCGATACTAGACTACTAGTAATACTTAATAAGTCTGCCTTTGTAGAAGATCAGCATGCATTCATAGAAGTCCTGAAATATTCCGTTCAGAAATTCCTAACTCAATGTTCCAAAATAAACAAGCCCCCACAAGGCCTCATATCACCTCCTTGACTCCATTTACAGGATGCTTGCTTTATAAGCCGATACTCACCATAAGCCATTACTGTCTTCCTTATGCAGGTAGCACTCCCCAAATACCAGACTGGTACAATCCAGGTAAGCTGAGCGCCAAAATTTAGCGGAAGCTACTTCCATCTTTTTTGATCATGTGTGTTGTTTGTTGTTAATTGCTATTTTTTTTTCTCACATCCTCAAGTGAGATGCCTGCAGGCAGCAGAGGTGCCTGAATGGCATTGGATGAAGGAAGAGATGGAGTTTCTTTCTCTGAGCACAGGGCAGCTGGTCTAGCCACTGATTCAGAAGTGCTTTGTTAAGGACAGCACTTCCTCCGGTCAGACAGCCAGAATCTTAGTGGGTTACGGGGTTAAATTAACTGAGATCATTACATTTTTTTAAAGGCTCTTTTTGTCTTAGAACTTTGAGGTTTCAGCTTGGAGCCAACAGCACCTTGGCCTGTGGTGATACAGGATATCCTGTGTCAGGGAGGGGTGATATAATAAGCTGTCCATGATGCTGGACGGTGAAGGAGCAAAGGGAGGTCCCAGGGTCACAGTGCCCCCTGTGAAGACACTCTTCAGTATAACCAGACTTCCGACTAGGCCTTGCCTCTTAATGGTTCTTCCACCTACCAAAAGAATCTTGGGCTGGTGACCAGCAGGCCTTCGAGGCACAGTTATCTAAATAGTGGTGGCTACTACATAGGACCCATTTTGGACACACCCGTGCTTAGCCATGTTGTTTGACCACCACGGTTGTAATTCTGTTTTCTTCTTTAGAGCGCGCTGGAATTCACGGGCCTCCCGTTATCGTCGAAAGAAGCGAATACTGGTTTGTTGACGATCCCCACTTAAACTACGAAGAAGCTGTCCTGTACTGTGCCAGCAATCACAGCTTTCTTGCCACGATATCGTCTTTTGCAGAACTAAAAGCTATCAGAACCAAAATAGCAAATGTAATTGAAACAGATGCATTTTTTGAGATTTTCCTTATTTTTATTTTATGTGTATGAGTATTTGCCCAAGTATGCCATTTCCACGTTCATGCAGTGCCTGCAGAGGCCAGAAGAGGGCGCCCCCTAGAACGGTAGTCACAGCCGGTGGTGCGCTCCAGTATGGATACTGGGAATTGAACCTGGATCCTTGTAACCTCTGAGCCATCTTTCTAGCCCGTCAAATGCACTTTAACTTCTTATACTAACATTTATTTCACTAAAATATTTCTAAACTCTATAAAACACAAATCTTAGCCATGCATGGTAATGTATGTCTATCATCTTAGCACTTAGAAGGCTGGACAGGAAAATTGTGAATTTGAAGCCTTGCCAGTCTGAACTACGTAGGTAGACAGACAGAGAAGGAGTTGGGGGAGAGATTGTAAGGGGGGAGGGAAGAATGGAAGGGGATGGGGAGAGAGATTAAATGTTCATTCAAAATACAATTTGCTTTACAACATCCAAAACCATTGTTCCATGCTAGGAAGGCTAAAGAGGCTTGTTTAGCGTATTAAAATACACATAATTGATAATAAGTATCAGCTTGGTAGAGATCAGTAGAGAGTGTAAATAATCCTTATTCTTTATTTATTATTTATTTATTCTCTCATTTATTACATCCTGACCAGTTTCCCCTCCCTCCTCTCCTCCCAGGTCCCTCCACAGTTCCCTTCTCCCCAGATCCACTCCTCCTCCTTTTCCACTTAGAAAAGCACAGGCTTCCCAGGGGTATCAACCAAACATGGCATACCACGTCTCAGTAAGATGAGGCTCCTCCCCTCCAGTTAAGGCTGGATGAGGTAACCCAATAGGAGGAAAAGGGTCCCAAAAGCAGACAAAAGAGTCAGAGACAGGCCCCCGCTCCTGCTGTTAGGAGTCCCACATGAACACCAAGCTACACATTCATAGCATATAGGCAGAATGCGTAGGTCACACCCATACAGGCTCCCTGGCTGTCAGTTCAGTCTCCAGGAGCCCCTATGAGTCCTGCCTTGTTGAATAATCCTTATTCATTTTTTAAAAGAATAAGGGTTTCTTATTTTCAAAATTTTGTAGTTAATTTCTTATTTCTCCTAGTAGAAAATTAAATTAAGAAATAAAATTAAATTGCAAAATAGCTTTGGGAGGGCAATTAGTATTTTAAACAATTTATAATTACCCGTAATAAGACACTATATGCCCAATTAATACATTGGTCCAAGTATATGTGGCTATGCTTATAGCAATCATTTACGGAATCTCAATAGAACCTATGAATATATAAAACAAGATACGTCCAATTATTTTTGCTGGAAGGTCCTGGTGTATATAATTTTTTGAGACCAAGTACTGGAGTGTTTAGATATTTGCATGACTTGTGGTTACAATAAGACAGAATTTTAGATCAAAAGTCCGCTAGACTATCTAGCACGTGTAAGGATGGTGTGTGGTTGGTTTTCAGATATCTGGCGAGGAGCAGAAATGGTGGGTGAAAACAAGCGCGAACCCCATGGACCGTTACTTTCTCAGGTACGTCACGCCTTAGATACCAGCCCCATCCACTGATCACAGAGAAAGCCGTCCTGCGTGCCCCGTGCCAATGGATCGCTGTTCTAAACAGCTTTAAACACTAATCCAGACATCCGAGAAACTGAGTTCTTTTGCACGTTGGTATCAAAAGGTGATATAAAAAATAATGTTAACATGAAACTGATTAACTTCAGTAATTTAGGGTAAAGATGGAGAGGACATGTAATTACACTGGGAGTTGTCTCCTTGCTTTCTTTCAGATCGCGACACTCATGGCATCGTTTTTCCATACCTTTTGGAGATGAATGCTTGCGCATCTCAGCCAAGACGTGGTTTCTTGGTAAAGTCTATTCTTGTTTTGTTTTGTTTTGTTTTGTTTTGCTTTGTTTTTCAAAACAGGGTTTCTCTGTGTAACAGCCCTAACTGTCCTGGAACTAGCTCTGTAGATCAGGCTGGCCTCGAACTCACCTGCCTTTGCCTTCTGAGTGCTGGGATTAAAGACGAGCACCACCATCGCCCTGCCAGTAAAATCTTTTGTGATGCTTCAGTGTTGACCACATAGTATGTGAACTTCAAATCCAGTGGCTGCCTAATCTGTCTCCCTTTTTGATTGA
This sequence comes from Myodes glareolus, assembly GCF_982192425.1. Lineage (NCBI taxonomy): Eukaryota > Metazoa > Chordata > Mammalia > Rodentia > Cricetidae > Myodes > Myodes glareolus. The sequence goes on along the minus strand of NC_142046.1, from coordinate 42,250,216 downwards.
AGGTTCAGTGGGTTTTTTTTTTTCATTTAACACTGATGACTGTCGCTCGGATTCCAAATAAAAGCTCCTCCCAGTGTGGACATTTTCAGTTATTTTTATCCTCAAGAAGTTACTTCAGCCTAAGCTTAGCACGTTCATAAATGATAAACAGATAGATGAATTTGCAAGGCTGAGCAGGCAGTGGCTCTGCCCCCTTATTAGACAGCCCTGCCAACTCCCTTCCTGTCCCATGCCATCTTTCTTCGGGGGGCGTGGCTGCATTACCAAGTGTGTAATTTTTACAGGCTATATCACTGCCCTATAACCTCTTAATATGATTATAGTACAGTCAAAAATGAATAGAAAAGGCCCAGAATATAGTTAAACTATCAGGAATGACTGCTTTAAAGAGCCTTTCTTGGGGTTGAGGGTAGACTTCAGGCCATCCCTAGCGCCAGAAACTGAATGATAAAAAGGAGCCCATCTTTGTTCGCAGTTTGTAAAATGCACTGAACAAAAGATTCTCATCATCGCAATTCCGGCTCTCCTTTTTCAGACTTAAGTAAACTATCAGACTGTAATGACAAGTTGCCGTTCGTCTGTGAAAAATATAATGTGTCTTCATTAGAGAAATACAGTCCAGATTCTGCGGCCAAAGTACGGTGTACTGGGAAATGGATTCCGTTTCAGAATAAGGTAAAAAGGGAATTGCTGCCCTGTGGAAGCCATGATTGCTTTCATTCTGCTTGTACGGCCTGGAGTAGAAGGGCAGCCCAACCAGACGCCTCTCTGAGAGGGGCCTCCAGCATGCCTGGTACCAGAATCACAGGCACTATCGATCTCCTCTCTCAAGTTAGGGATGCCTATAGGTCTTTGTATTCTGTTGTGCCCAACACCAAAGTTGCTGAAGTTGCTCTAACAATGGCTCAAGTCCACTGAATGGTTGCAGCTAACCCCACTTCCTGAGGGAACTGACTCCATTTCAGGCTGCCCTTCCCTTTTCTCCCTGAAGGAGGAAATCCGAGTACCTTCGTCAGTCACCTTAGGTCAGAGAGCACAGGTGTGCTACAAAGGGCTTATCTTTGAATTCGCCCCTGTGAGAGTTTAGTGATGAGTTAGGTTTGGGGAACGGTGAGTTCTCTGCCCGCCTCTTTGTAGTGCGTGCTACACTGCTGTCTCCCTCCATTACAAGATTATTGGGTTGCTAAGAAGAAACTGTCACCAAATGTGACCACTTTTTTTCTCTCTCTCTTGGAAGTTTAAAGGGGTTCCGGCCAGGCTGGTGCAGGAACCCCACAAAGCCATCATTGGCAGCGAGCTCCTTGTTTCTGCTCTGCTATCCTCAACACTGGGTTTCTCTGTTGGAGCCCAGCATGGTCCTGCTGGCACTGTTTCTGGAAATCACCAAAGTGACTGCTTGTGGCTCAACTTCATTGAAGCAGCCTGTCTGTAAGAGGACTGAAGAAAACTGTAGAATGATTCAGGGAGCGCTATTTGAGACAAACTGCTCCTCCCTAAACTGTCCATAATCTCAGAGAAAGGAAGAGATATGTTTGAAAACAGAAGCGCCTGTAGCAAGGCTGGGACTAAGTTGATGTCTGGATTAGTCACGGTGGGGCAGAACAGCCGGCAATGTAACTCTATTTCTGAGCTATACTGCCAGCCACATTTTAAAATTGAAAGGAAAAAAAAAAGGATGATCTTTTTAAGTCCCCCCAAGGTGCTGGGACTATGCTAATGTGCATAGTGATATAAGCTTGCATTAGAATGTCTTACCCAGAAGAAAAGAGATGTGTTTACTATCTAGAGGTGGTGACTAAGAGCCCGGGTTTGGGTGTCAGATGGCATAGGATCGAAATGCCCACTTTACCACTCCGTAGTTACTTTGCTCACAGATGAAGTTGTCTCACTTTGCTGTGCCTCAGTTTCCTCATTTGTTTGAGAGCTAAATGAGATTATGAGATGGTCAGCAGAGTACAAAAACTGCATCACAGTGAGACATCTTTTAAAATACACATGCTAGCTTGAAGGCTGCCCATCACTTGTTTACATCCAAGGTATAAATCTGAAGTCATGCGAGAGTGCTTTGTTGATTCCCATAGCTCACAGCTTGGTGAGGCGTTTTCTGTTCGTGCGGGTTTTCTTGCGTCTGAATCTGAGTCTTCATACGTGTCTCTTGTTTACAGTGCTTTTTAAAAGTCAACGCTGCGCGGGTTCCATTTTCTCAAGCAAGTAGCATTTGCCATAGCTACGGTGGCACCCTTCCTTCTGTGCTGAGCAAGAGTGAGCAAGGTACCAGGACTGCTGGCAAAGCGTGGGTTTTGTTTGTCTGAGTAAGCGCTGTGTGCTGGGAACCTTGTTTCATTCCGGGTTGGGAGCCAAGTTAGTTTTAGGAGGCTCTGGGGAATTAAAATAAAGTTATATAATTAAACCATTTTTCCGTAGAAAAGGTAAAAGGCTATCTTGATAGATAATCCAAATGCTTTTCTATTGTTTTTGAATTTAATTTGTGTGTATGTGTATGTGTGTGCGCGTGTTCACATGCATACGTGTGAAAATGGGAGAACAGCATGCACTAAGGAATCTGTCCTTCCTTTCCAACACGTGGGTTCTGAAAATCCAATTCAGGTCGTCAGGGCTGTCTATCTCTCTGGCACCAACTGCCTTTTTAAAAATTCCTTTTTTAACAGATTTTATTACGTCCTTGCTTCCGGAAATGGCAAGCAGTTTGTGGATTGGTCTGCGCTGGACTGCCTACGACAGGATCAACAAGTGGACAGATGGCAGAGACCTGACCTACAGCAACTTTCACCCGCTGCTGGTCGGTCGGAGGCTGAGCATACCAGCAAGTGTGAGTGACGTTTCAGTCATTGAACATACCAGCAAGTGTGAGTGACGTTTCAGTCGTCTGTGGACTGCTGGGGACACTGGCGTCTCCCGTAATGACTAAATCAAGAGCAACAGCCCAGGGACTGGGGATAGAGCTCACTTGGTAAAGTGTTTGTCGAGCAGGCACAGATCCCTGGGTTTGATTCCCAGCACCGCGTAAACCAGGCAGCGTGGCACACGCCTGTAATCTTACCACTCGGCAGATAGAGACAGGAGGATCAGATGTTCAGCTATCCTCATCTACATAGTAAGCTTGAGACCAGTCTGGGACATATGAAACCCTATCCCAAAACATTTTTAATAATAATAATAATAAATGAATAGCCTGTTGCTTAGTTCCATTTCTATGGCATGATCCAAACAGGCAGATTAAGAAAGATGGCGTAAAGAGTGGTTCCCAAAGGAGAACACTTCCAAAGGAGGTTGGAAGGGGGATGCTGTGGGGGTACGAGGCTCCTTTAGGAAAATCACCTAACACCGACTGAGGTGATGGTTGAACAATTCTGCACATACATTCAAAAGCACAGGCTGCACATGCTAACCAGGCGAACTACATCAGGACAGCTGTGAGCCCGCAGTCTTCAGGTGGGCGCCCTGGTTCTCACAGTGGCGCAAACTCCCTAGCACACACTTCACAACCTTGTAACTATCTGGAGACCAATATGAATGCTTGACCCGAGGTGGGGGATGTGAGCGCCCCACCTCCGTCTGTCAAGAGGAAAAGACAAAACAATAACCGCCCATCATTCCTCTCTCTTGTGAGGAGGCCGTAGGTTTAATTTCGGGTCGATGGTCTCGTTAATGGGAAATAAGGGAGGGAAGGGAAAGGGGCCCTGTACTGACAGCAGCGAAACAGAAACCTTGCGATGGCCGCAACAGTGAAATCCCTGATGAGATTCTGCCTAGATTTTAGGGGAAATCAGACACTTGTCAGTCACCCGAGTTGGAAATGTGGGATACAGCATCTCATCATTTCCTCATCTTCCTTTAGGTCACGGTGAAATGTTCTGTAATTCCACGTTCCTTTTAAACCACTGACAATGGTGCTTTTTTTTTTTCTTGGTTGTCTTACTGATATTTAGAAAGATGTTGCCTGAGGATTTTTGTGTGATTTTTTTTTCCCCTATAGGCATCTTTATCAGTTAGGTACTTTTGGGTCAAGGTAACTACAATGACTGGACAGCTCAGCGGGAAAGGTCTATTGTGAACTGTGGTTCAGGAGGTTTCTGTCCATGGTGATGGGGCACACGGTGCAGCAGAGTAATTCACATTGTACTGGGCAGGGAGCAGAGTGGGGAGGGCTGCCGGTCCCTTCCACTTTCCCTGCCCCCCCCTTTATCAGGTGTGGGTCCTCAGCCCATGAGTTAGCTTCACCCACATTCAGGGTGAGTGTTTCTCCTTCAAGTACTCCCCTCTGAAGCGGTCCTCACAGACACGCCCAGGGAGGTGCCCTATCCGTCTTCTGTTTCCTTTTCGTTTTTATTTTTCTAGACAGGGTTTCTCTGTGTGGCCCTGGCTGTCCTGGAACTCACTCTGTAGACCAGGTTGGCATTCAACTCAGTGATCCGCCCACCTCTGCCGGGATTAGAGGCATGTGCCAGCACTGCCTGACCATTTCTCCCACTTTATATAGGCAATTCTAAATCCACTCCAGCTCACAGTGAAGATTAGCCCGCACAGCATCCATCTCGCTGAACTTCTTAACCACGTCTCAAGATTTTATCACTAGGTCCTTCGGGGATTCTAAGTTGGTCATTTGTAATCTGCATAAAACTGTGACCCCGTTGTCCCTGTGTCCACCCCCTCGCACCTCTGGCTTCCCCACACCTGCTTGGACGTCCAGAAACAGGGACCCAAAGGGAGTGGTTGCCACCACCCTAGACGTGATCTGGAGGTCAGCAGGCCTCTCAACAAGCTTTGGTTGCTTATCTTCTGATAACTGTGAGACACAGCGTTCTGTTACAGGTGTATTTCCTAGTTTTAATAAGAAACATTAGATTCTAAGTCTCGTTCCCGTCATCTGCAAAATATCACCTAGTTTTTCGCACCAGACTGGCTGGCAGGAGGTGATTGTGTCTCAAGCTCCAAATCTACTTCTTCTGAGTGGATTATTACTTTTCCTGTTGTCCCTGCTCTGGTTTGTTAGCATTTGTTTGGGAATGTTCTCATCTTTGTTCGTCCAGTGAATTTTTGACGCTGTGTTACGAGGCTTTCTTGCAGTCACGCTAGAATCACAAAATGAACCGTGTGGCTTTCTGTCCTGTCCGTGCTCTGGAATTGTGAGCCCACCAGGGCTAACGAAGGAACTGTGTGCAGCATGTCAGAATCCTCTTTGATGATAAAGGGACTTGGTGTAGGGGGTGGGACCCAGCTTGAGGCCTCCACCTGAGTTTACGGTGCCTTTGGAGGTTTATTTAGAGCTTTTTGGGATCGACTCCCTGTGCTGCTGGAGGGCCTCTATGGACCCTCTAATGGTTGATGAAAATCATATTTCAAGTCTTAGTCCAGTACACATAGGTATTTTTCAATATCCACCAGGGTAAATTACCAATTTTCTCACAACTTTCTTGCACATTTAGGTTCTTGATGGTTCCTTATGAGTAAAGAAAGTTGTCTGTATCCCTAACGCTCTAAAATGTGTTAGGATAAAGATGTGTACGGTTTGTGTGGTTTTTAATCCCCATACCTTAGTTTGTGCCAAACAAAATCAGATGCACATCTTTGGTCCTTCACACTCTCCTCTCTCCAACCACTACTCCAGTCCTTCACTTATAGGTATTATTCAGAGTACTGATACATTTCTCTATTCTATTTTTCTTGGAAAATATTCTATTCTATTATCCTGCCTCTCACATTGAATTGTTCATTTATTGCCCCCTTTTCAAATACATTTAATAACACATACATCTCTCTATGTAAGACTTAATAACATCCCCTTTTGGATATCTCTCATTATGTTCTATAATTACCTTATTTCTATTTCGGTTTAATAATTATTTAGTAATTTAATTTTTTAATCTGTAACTCCTGGTATAAGTTTGTTTTTCTTTGTTTTTTACATATGTGTATTTATTTTGTGTATGTATGTGCGTGTATGTTTGTATGTGAGTTCATGCCACTGCACATATATGGATATCAGAGGACAACTTGTAAGAGTTGGCTTCTTCTTTCCACCACATGGGATCCAGGTGCCCACCCCCAAACACCATGTACATGCACCCACAAGCATGCTCATGAGCATACACCCAGACATGTACACATACAAAAACGTATCCACATCTACTAAATTTAATTAATTAATCGATTTTGCTTACTTGGTTATTGAGACTGAGCAGTTAGTTTAGAATTCTTGTAGTCCTTAGGATTTGCTAAAGGAGGCCGTGGCAGAAGGATCAAGAGTTCAAGGCCAGCCTGGACTACACATTTTAAAAAAAAAAAAAAAAAAAAAAGTCTGGGTGGTGATGGCACATGCCTTTAATCCTAGCACTTGGAAGGCAGAGGCAGGTAGATCTCTGTGAGTCTGAGGCCAGCCTGGTCTACAGAACAAGGTCTAGGGATGGGCTCCAAACCCTGTCTTGAAAAACAAAACAATAGAAAAAATTTTGAAGAATTCCTGTCATCATTTTTATCTTATTTCTAAGAGGTTTTCTAATACGTGTATCTATGTTAACATTTTTTTTTAATTTCTAAAGTTAATTCCATTATTTTTTAATGTCTTAAATGTTTGTCATGGTGTAGGCAGATTTTTCGGTCCCTCCTGCAAGCTCCCATATCACGACAGGGAGACTAATATTAATTATAAAACCTCAGCTGATAGCTTAGGCTTGTTTCTAGCTAGTTGTTATAACTTAAGTTAATCCATATCTTTTGATCTACACCCTACCACCTCTATCTCCACCTCTGTCCCATTTTGTGTGTCTGACTCTTTCCGAATCTGGCTGGTGGCTCCTGGTCTCTCTGCCCTGAAAATCCTGCTCAACTGTTGGCCATTCAGCTTTCTATTAAACCGACCACAGTGCCGCCTCTTCACACAGCGTAAAGGAATATTCCACAACAGCATGGTTTTGTTGTTGCTGTCGCTTTATCCTTTAGAAGTTTCACGGTAAGTTCCCTCAAGAGTTTTGGTTTGCTTTTGACTTTGGCTTGGTTTTGGCCTTGGCTCATTTGTTGGTTTGTAGGGGGAAGAAGAAACACCAATTTAAGATGCTAACTTTTCATCTTTTTGCATCTTCAGACCAGTAGTCCCGTAACTGTGCTACTATTTTCTTTTTTAGTTCTTTGATGACGAGTCTCACTACCACTGTGCCCTGATTCTCAATCTCAAAAAGTCACCGCTCACTGGGACCTGGAATTTTACTTCCTGCTCCGAACTCCATTCTCTGTCTCTCTGCCAGAAGTACTCAGGTATCAGGTGTCACCTAGATATCTACTATACTTTATACTGCTAGATAGGCTTCCTTGCTAAAGTCTTATGAATAAATTTATTTAATTTTATAGTTATGTAGCTTACATTTCTAGCATAGACAAGTTCATATTGACACAGTGAAGCAGATTATCACTTATAGACTGTGATTTTTTTCAACTATTATTACCACAGTTAAATATAAAAATTAAATCTATAGTAGAACATGTTAATAGTTGTCTAATGAGAGTCATAGTTCAATATCCTAGTAAGCTGTAGTTAAATGTTCTTTCTACTTAGACGTTTTGCAGACTTTTGTTTTTATCCGAGGAAAAATTCAGTGCTGTACAAACACTGACTGCTAAATTTAGCTGACAGAAATTTGAGGAAACTCTATGCATGAAGCCGTCTGTGTCTTCCCATAGTCAAGATAATGTAAAATATGTTCTGCAAAAGTAGAAACCACCCATGCTAGATGTGGAGGCACACCCCTCTGCACTGGGGAGGCAGAGGCAACTAAATCTCTCTGTAAGTTCAAGGCCAGCTTGATCTACATAGTGAGTTCCAGGACGACCAGGGCTACATAGTAAGAAGGAAAAAAAATTAAATAAAAACTACCCAAGTTTTGAAAATACATTGCATTATTTTTAATTGACCATGGTAAGTTTGTGACAAGTGTTTAAGCAAAAGTTTTTGTTACACAATGAGAAGTTTAAGCATGTATTTCATGTACCTTAGCAAACTTTTTCTTGCTAAATTAATCTTTGCCCCTTTGTCACACCCTCTCTAATGACTTCCTTATTCAGATAAGAACCCTAAGGCAGTAACAAGTGGCTATGCAAATCTTTTTCAGGGTAGCTCTGCCACTTGAAATAAAGGAACACTTTTAAAAAGTAGTTTTATTGATTCTTTGAGAATTTCATACAATGTATTTGGCACACACACACACACACACACACACACACACACCTCCCCTCCTTCCACATCCATCCTCATCTCCCTACTCCCTCCCAAAACTTCAGTTCCTTTGTTTTGTTTCTCAATAGCCCCTTGACACCATGTTGTGTGCCTTGTGTAGCCCTGGCTGTGGAGCCAGCAGCCAGAGCCTGGTTAACCTACTGGTAGCCACACTCTTAAAGAAACCTGCTGTCCTCAGAAATCCTCAGCTGCTCATAGGTCTTCAGCTGGGGCTGGGACTGGTGAAGCACTTCCCAGTCCGTGCTCAAAGTGGACCGGCTTGGTCTCATGCAGTCTCCTTCAGGGACCCGAGCCCTGGGAGTTTACAAGCTCGGCAATCCTGCCGTGTCCCAAAGATGCTGCTTCATTCCAGTTCAGCCCAACCTCCGGCTCTTACAGTCTTTCCGTTCCCCCCTTTAGAGAGGGTCCCTGATCGTTCGGGCAGTGGGGATGATCAAGATGTTGTAAGGGGAAACTTTGAAATACTTTTCCTGGCAAAGCAGTTCCCACAAAGGAGGTGTTTGTCATCAATGTGGGACGATAATCTTATTGCGAGCGACTTTTCTGTGTAGCTTTTCTGCTCCCAAATGAGAGCAGCTAAACGGAAGTGTCTGATTTCAGGAAGTTGCAAGTCATATAAGTTTTCCTAAGCCATTCAGCAAGATATAGCTTAATCTCTTAGAAAAATTCTGCACTAAGTAGGCAAGTGATGTCTGAAGTAAACCAGGAAGGGATGAGCTCTGGAAATCCGACAGACCTCGATGACTTAGCAGAGTGCGCGGAAGGAACTCTTGTTTTCTTCTTCAATAGACGTTGAAGACGGACAGCCCTGGGAGAGCAATTCAGAAACTGTAAAATATCTAAATAACCTGTACAAAATCATCTCGAAGCCTGTGACTTGGCACGGTGCTCTGAAGGAGTGTCTGAAAGAGAACATGCGTCTGGTGAGCATCGCAGACCCTTACCAGCAGGCCTTCCTCTCCGTGCAGGCCGCCCTGCGCAACAGCTCCTTCTGGATCGGACTCTCCAGTCAAGATGTAAGTTTGCCGTTCCTCCGTTAGCTCCTCTTGTAGACCCAAAGAAAGCGGCGTGTTAAAACTGTATGCAGTTAATTCCAGGGATGTCTGTTTTTATGCCCGCCGTCTTTTGACATAAAGTGGAAGACTGGGGTTTTCAGAAACGCTGTAGTGGGTATGGCTTAATGAGCGCTTCTTTTTGTTCATCTTTGCTTGACCGAGCTAGAATCAGAAATTGTCAGGTCTCCTAGCCAAAGATGAGAAAGGAAGAATTTCAAAGTCTGGTAGGGTTGGGTGTGGAGGAAGTGTGGAGAGTTTTCCATCACTTTCAGAGTTAGCAGAAAGACATTAAGTCATAGAGGCAAGCAAGAGACCATTTCTTGCACAAGGTAAAAGGTAAAGACTGGCACCTGAGGCTGTCCTTAGACCTCCATACCCAAGCCATGGCACATATGTACCAGTGTGTGCACACACAAACCCAGATGCACACACACATTATACACAGAGACATATACAAGCAGCATACACACACCGCACACACAGACACACACAGAGACATGCACGCATCACACACACATTACATACACACTGACATGCACACATCATACACACACATACATATATGATTTAAAATTTTAAACGATAATAAATTAAAAGAATGAAAATTAAAATCACTTGTATTAAAATCATTGTTAGTGAAGTGTAATGCCAACATTTAGGAGGCTGAAGCAGGAGGATTGTATAAATTCAGGGCCAGCCTGTGCTCTGGGATGAGTTCCAGACCAGCCCAAACTGCTGAGCAAGAGTCTCACTGTTCAATAAAAAGTTACTCATACTAAAGTATCAGTAGTTTACCTGTGGGTTAGTGTTTTGGTGTGTGTTCTTGAGTTACCATATTTATGGGTTTATTTTTAAAGCAGTCGGAGTTGTGTTACATAACTTTCCTCACTTTCCACTTAATGATTTTAGTATTTTTCCTTTTCTATCATTATCATCATTATAGTGTGTGTGTATACATGTACGTGTGTGTGCACATGTGTGTGAGATGGGGGCACACATGTGGAGATCAGAGGACCACTTTATGGTGTCTTTTCTTTCCTCCCACCTTTGAATGGTTTGCTCTACCCACTGAGCCATCTTGTGTTTTCAGCCTTGACCTGTGGGTCTCTTTTCCCTTTGCCCTTCGTTTTACATATCCTGTGTACCTGTTGTCTGTGTGTCTTCACAAGCTGCCTTTAATGTTCAGAACTTGACAGGATAAAAAGAAGTAACAGTGTATATTGAAAACAATTAAAAATAGTATCCCAGAATAGAAATAGTGTAAGGCTTTTATTCAAGTAACATGACACTCCCTAGGGAAGTATTGTGGGAACAGGGGCAGCATGGAGCCTGAGCTGGGGCAACAGTCGTTTTTATATACATTTTTAAAGAAAATAATGTTGACATGAAATAGAGCATGCTCACTGTATCTCAAGTACAGCAATTCTGGGTTAAATGAAATCCAGAGCAGGCTACAGCAATTTGTCATTGAAGTATTGAAGACATCCAAAAGTCAGCGGTTGGAACAGAACGATGAAGCAAGACTCAGGACACTGTAGTGAGTATCGGGATGGAGCAGGGGATGGGGACCAAGTCCTCGTGTAAGACTCATGTCAGAGAGAGGCACGGAACCTGGAATGGACAGCAAGGAATGTCAAAGGAGCTAATCCCCACAGCCTGCCACTTACAGTCCTTTGGTATCTGAGGACAAAAAATGAACAGGCTTCCCGTGTGTAGCTAAAACAGATTGTTAGCTTAGAAAAACCAAGTTCAGATTAAGATCAAAGATTAAATGTTAGAAAGTTTAGGCATATAGTCTTGATCAGGAAGTTTCACATTCATTACAGACAGGGAGCACAAGAGGATTTATCTGTGGGGGAAGGGCGTTCCAAAGGCCATTGGCAGGGGCTGGTGGCACAGAGGAAGACTGGAACCGTGTAGGCCAGCGTGTAGGCCAGAGTGCCCCCTCCCAAGGGCAAGTTCCAAGCCCACATTGGCTTTCCTGATTAACTGATGGAGCATTTGCTAGCAACCAGGAGGCCCTGGATTCAACCCCTAGCATGACCAAAATAACGAAGCATTTAGTAGCACTAGGTTTGGCTGTTTCCTGGTTTTGAAATAAGGAACCTGTGTGTGACCTTCCCTCAGGCCTCAGAAATGCTTAGCCCTGTTGTACGGTTGGGCCAGCATTGGTTGTTAAGACCTAGTGCGTTGTTATTGTTATTATTGTTGTTGTTGTTAAGGCACAAATGGGAAGTGTCATAACTATCCCTCAACCTCATAAATCCCAGTGTCAACCACATAAAGCCATTCTCAAGACAGGTGGGTGGTCAGGCCCTGTCAAAGACCAGTGTTTAGAGGCTTCCAGAATGACATAAGCACTGTAAAGAAAGCTACTTTGCCCCCGAGACCAATGCGAAAGCAGCAGTGTGAGCTACACTGGTCTGAGTTGAGACTAAGGAAATGAACATTTTACACTTGGCCAGTCTTGTGTTACAGCCATCTCACAGATGGGGGGCTGGAAGTTGGGAGGGTCGGGCTCACACATCAGAAGCTCGTATGTGAGTGCACTGCTGTGCACAGCCAGCTCTCTGGTCTTTCTAGTATGCCATGTTGCTGCCATTGTACCCCATGCAGGTACTCCGCACTTCACGTTAGCTTTCTGGTCTCCAGCTAACAGTTCTGATGATCTGTGGGTGGCAGAGCATGGTGGTTAGGACCCCAAAGTCTAGGATCTAAGAGCCTGAAGCGGGGTCCTAGCCCAGCACTCGCCCTCACTTTCCTGATCTGTTCAAGGGAGACAAGAGGGACCCTCTCAGACACCCGTTCCGTGGATTCAGCAAGTCAGTCTTTACCAAGCATTTAAAATAGTGTTTAACACAATATAAAATAACTGATAATTATCAGACATCATGGGTTAAAATAATATGGAAAGGATGATGTGAATATTGTCTCTTTGAAATGACGTTCTGCACCCCGTAGGATGAGCTCAACTTTGGCTGGTCAGACGGGAAACATCTTCATTTTAGTAACTGGGCTGACAACAATGAGAAGCTGGATGACTGTGTGATCTTAGACGCGGATGGGTTCTGGAAGACAGCGGACTGTGATGCTAACCAACCCGGTGCCATTTGCTACTACCCAGGAAGTATGTAGATCTCAAATGCAGTCGAGTTCTGGGCATTTGGTTTTGCAAAATCTTATTTGGGGATGGCAAGGAAATCGCATCCTTTTTAAAAATTTATTTTCACTGCGTTATTATGTGTGTGGGTGTTTTGGCAGTATGTGTGCCGGTGCACTGTGTGCGTGTCTAGTGTCCATGGAAACTACATCCCGGAACTGGTTACAGGTGTTCTTAGCTGCTGGGTAGGTGTTGGGAATCTGAACTGGCTCCTCTGGGGAGCAGACATCTCTTAACCCTTGAGCCATCTCCAGCTCCATCGTGTCCGTTTTTTTTTTCCCCAACAAAACTTTGATGCAAACATTTATACGCAAGAATTACTGATTATAAATTGTTTTGTAATTAGTTTTATTCTGGACTTTGTCTTTCTTACATCAGCTGACAATGCTGACTGACATATACAGTCCTGTTGTCACTCAGCCTCCTCTTACAAATGTTTTTATTCATAAATATTTACAAAACTAACTCAAAGAAACGCTTTCTTAATTCATTCTTATCATTGACAACTAGCATCTTAAGCCACCGGTAAAGCTCCCAGGCGTGGTGGCACATACTTTTAATCCCAGCGTTCAGAGGTAAAGCAGAAGATGGGCAAAGCCTAGCCAAGCCTGGGCTACAGGCAGCCCCCACCCCCCACCCCACCCCGTCTCAAAAACAAAGACTCAGCTGATTGTAAAAAGCAGCAACACAGGCGAGGGAGCTTAAGTCACGAGGGCATTCTGACCACCACCTTACAAACAAGCGTAGGTCAACATCTGGAGAAGGAGCGTCAGAATCCTGGCACTCGGGAGCCTGAAGCAGGCAGCTCTCTGTGAGTTTGAGGCCAGCCTGGTCCACGTAGCAAACTCATGGTCTACGGGCCATCCAAAGCTACATGGTAAGATCTGTCTCAAAAAGCAAAAATGAAACAAAGAAAAATATCCCAACACCAACAAGAAAACATAAAACCAGGACGTGCCACATGCCTGTCCTTTCTGTTTCTCTGGGTTTTCGCTCTGCCCTTGTGAACTTTCAGCCCTCTCTGCGTGTAGCGGAACAGGGCTGCTCTGCTACGTTCACTTCGGCCTGTTAATGATCTCTCAATCCCACATTTCCAACTCGCAGGACCCAACAGGCTCAGCCTGAGCTGGCTATGAAATCCCCAGCCCAATCAGGGGCCCACATTTGTGTGTTTGTGGTAGGAAGTACACATTATTTTCAGAGACAAAAGGATTGGTCACAAAATGGAAGAAAAAAAATTGCCCAATAGTCTCTGTCTATGACATAGTAAATCTTTCTCAATTATTTTGAGTTCTACATATCTATATTTGCATCTTCTAGACTATGACTTTTTCATAAAATGAAAAAGATTAAATATTCTAGAGGCCATGTTTTAAATGATATCTCTAATTTTGCTAGGGGAATAACTATTTCATTAAGTTATCTCATTAAAATTAGAGATATCAATAAGAAGAACTGTAAGAGTGAATCTCACAGTTAAAGTTAGTTGCCTATTGTTAATTAATATGTTTATAGAGCTCCCCTGGGGAAGCTCCTGGCACTTGACATTTAATAATGCAGGAAGAAAGAAACTCATGTAACCTAAAAGCACCTCATTTTTAACATTCCTCCACTCCACAGCAGGGGTAAGAAAATTATGTCAAATAATTTCCTCCCCACAGAAAGCCAGCATTCTTTATGCTATATTCGAGTATAAACAGAGCCAGCCTCGCCAGGCTGCTACTTCCTCGCTTCCTGCATGTTTCCCACAAATCAAATCTAATGACTGTGAACAGGATCTAACATTCACGTCCGAAATTAGAATGCTCACTGCTAACCCTTCTTCCTAGATGAGACCGAAAAGGAGGTCAAATTGTTCAACAGCATTAAATGTCCGTCTCCTGTGCAGAGCACGCCATGGGTGCCGTTCCAGAACTCCTGCTACAACTTCATGATCACGAAGAATAGACATAAGTCAATCACGCCAAGGGAGGTACACGCCATCTGCCAGACACTGCGTAAGCATTTTCTACTGCCCTCGAGTACTGGGAGGTGGCTTGCTTTGCATGTCACCCGTTACAAAGATTCCTAAGTAGCACCAGTGACTGGCTCTCCTGATTGTCACACAAGAGGGCAGAGAACAGGTTGTGGAGCACCTAGACTGACCCTGACCTTGTACCACCAGACTCGGAGCTATTCTCAGCTAAACCCTGAGGGTCTGTAACTTTTGAATGATGAACCGGAAGAAACTATGAACTTTGTGCAGAGTTCCTATGGAAAGTATCAAGTCATTATCCCTCAAAGTGTGTTGTGTCTTAAGAGCACGTGTTTTAAGAGAAGTTCTAAATACTACTACAACTACTTACTACTAATAATAATAATATAGAATAAGGGTGGGGAAACACTAGATTGTATACCCTCTGTATCAAAGTATATCAAGATATATTTTAAGAAATACTGGCCTAGCTTACAAACTCACAGAGACTGAGGCAGCATGCATAGAGCCTGATGGGGTCCTAGAGCTGAAAGGCTAAGCGGACGTGTGCCTGCCGCCGTCCCCAATCAAAAAGCTATGTCCAGTTGATAACTACTTGCAAATGAAAATTTCGTTTTCTTCAAAGGAATCCGAACCCCACCCCAATCCCCTGCCCAGCAGGAGCTCCCTCGTGGGTCCTGGGTGAGGCACAAACCACACCCAAACACCTGTTTCCTCAGAGATCCTTTACTAAGTGGGGAAGAAAGATTAAAGTGACTGCTTTCTGACTCGGGCACCAATTAGCAGCAAGAGACCTGGAGGAGAAAAAGGGGAGGTCTGGGTTAGAATGGGCCAAGATGTGGTGGTAGAGGACATGAGAAGGGGAAGGGAAAAGAGAAAGTGGGCAGGAGCATTTGTCCTGGGGGACAAAGGACTGTCTCTGGATAGAGAGGAGACAGACGTGGCACCTAGGCAAATGGAGGTTTATAAAGGTAAAATGGGAAACCCCATGTGAGGATGCGGTGTTTAACTTTAATTGGTCATGTTAATTAGGTGAGCCAAAGGGGGCTTCTGATTGCTGGATTCCAATACTTTGATAGCTGAACCTTGGTAGTCAGCCTCAGGAGGAATAAGTGGCCCAAGTAAATGACCAGCTTTAGGAATATAATCTAATGGTTTTTAACAAGGCAGAGGGAATAGGGGTGAGGGGCAAAACCTGTGTGGGCTGGTGTCCCTTCAGAGTCTCACTGGGGAAGCGACTCTTAAGGGTAGACTGTGTGCCCAGCAGCGGATGGACAACAGCAAACAGACTCAGTGGTATCTTTAGAGGTTTCTTTCATGGCAGGGCTTTTTCTCTTTATTCTTTTTTAGTTATTGTTTATTTTATCTTTTTATTTCTTATTGTTATTTTGGCCCCACAGGTCTCCTGTATGCATTATGATTTCTGGTCCTGTGTTTCTCTGGCATTCCTGAGCGTGTGCGTGAGCGGCTCTCTGCGTCTGTATCTGTTTCTTGTGCTTTTCCTTGGGTTCTTTCCTTTCTGTTTGTTTAAATCTTACTATGGCTTATTTTATTCTTATCCCTTAGATGCCTGTTTGTTTTCTAGTGAGAGACAGAAAATGTGGTGTATCCAGGTGGGAGGGCTGGTGGGGAGAAACTGAGGGAGTAGAGGGAGGTGCACCACAATTAGGATATAGTGTATGAAGAAAAATTAATCTAGTTTCAATAATTAAAACTATGCTAAGGAAGCATTATTACAGGGTAGTCTTTAACAGCATTCCATTAATACTGTGTGGATTTGTGCCCTTTAGAAAGTGACCTTTAAATAAAGGCAAAGAGAAGTGGGCATCTTATGTTCTCAGCTCATCTCCCAAATCCCTGTGTCCTGTGGGGGCCAGGTGGACATCAGAATATGTGAACACTGCATGGCCTTGCCGCCTCAGTTAGCTGATGGCCCGTTCAAGGTAGCTGCGTCTGGGAAGTGGGACTTCCTGACTCGTTCAAGGGAAGACAAAATACTCTGTACAAAGTCATTGTTAAAATGGCCCTTTTGTTTTTGACAGATTCAAAAGCCCAGATTCTGAGTATTCGGAATGAAGAGGAGAACAGCTTTGTGGTTGAGCAGCTTCTGTCCTTCAATTATATCGCTTCCTGGGTCATGCTAGGGATAACCTATGAGAGTAAGTGGGGACTGTGGCTTTCTCTGTTAGCAAACAGCTGTCCTAGAACTCTGTAGACTAAGCTGGGCCTTGAACTCATAGAGCTCCACCTGCCTCGACCTCCCAAGTGCTGGAACTAAAGGTGTGCGCCACCATCGTCCAACTCAAAATGCAATTCTTTAAAGAACATCTTCATTGTCGCAGCAGCACGTGTTATGTATTTAACGTGGCGCGTAATAATACCACAAAGGTTTTTGTGTCCCTGCTCTGCCACTAAGCACACCCTTACCTCAATCTTAGATTTAAATGGTAGAGAGTAATTTCCCATCTCCGCCCTTCCTTCTCGCAACTCAAGACTAATTAATGACCGCACTTCCATACATATCCCCAATTTGCATTCCCGTTATAACTATGTGGAAAAAACAAACACAAGGTACATTCTAATGATGCTGCCCCTTTGGGTTTCCAGCATTATCTTGGGTATAGTAAGCAACAGAAGGACAAGATTCTTAGTTCAAGAGTGGGAGAGGATATTTGAAATTTGGATTAAATACCATGTCTCCAAAATACCACTGATACCAACAAACCCTAAAACCTGTGTCTAATAGAAAGTAAATGAGACGAATTTAGAAGGAAAATCAGAGGTATCCTGAAGTTCACGGAGGTCTTGCAATTAGGGAGGGAAATCCGTCTATAGGCATGTCATGGAGGGGTCTGGTGTTTCTTCTCGCCTCTACCCTAGCAGTAGTCGTGGCTCTTGAGCTCCAGAAAGAGGAAAGAGAAGAACCCAGATGGGACACAGTGATCGACCAAGCAGCAGAGTTGCATTAGAGCAAGCAAGGAAGCAATACATCTGTGAGAAAAAGCAGCTCCAGGCCTGATCCCAGCAGGCCTGATCTGTTCCTCTCCTTGTTAGGTTCTCTCCTGTTCTTCCCCTAGAGTGCACACTTCCGGGGGAATGCCTGTGCTTTTCCAAGAAGACCATTTTACCCAGAGTTCAGTCTGTTTAAATAGATATGTAAGATGCGAAAATATATATAAAAGTATAAACACTCCTAAAGCTGAGACATTTTTCTAGGGGAAAGGGTCAGGGCACTCAGTACATGCTCCCCTGGAAATGATGGTATGGTCTGGAGGACACCAAACTCAGGCACACATATTTGAATCGTACCACCTGGGAATGGAATGCATGGAATGTGAAAACAGAAAGGGATGAGGAGGAAAAGCAACAAAAGTGAGGCAGGGGGACAGAATGTATCAGGATGCCATAAAAGGAAGCCTTCGCCTTTGTCTAAAAATATAGTAAAATTAAGTTATACCCTCTTTCACACTTTGTCATGGTGTTATCAAAAGTAACAATTTTTTTATTTTGATTGGTTTTTTTGAGACAGGGTTTCTCAGTGTACCACTGGCTGTCCTGGAGCTCACTCTGTAGGTCAAGCTGGCCTGGAACTCGCAGAGATCCTCCTGCCTCCCGCGTGCTGGGATTAAAGATGTGCACCACCACCACCCGACTGAGTTAGTTTTTTATTGCGGCAACAGCAAGGAGCTCACATTCATAATTTTGTGTGTTAATATCCAACGATTTAGCACAGTTTGTTGAGAAACCTGATCTCCACATTGAAATGAAGCGTGCTAAGATCTTTCACACTCGGAATATGCACAGTTGTGTCCAGAGAAAATAATTTCTTTCACTAATATTATACGATACCAAGAATTTTAGAAAATAAAATAGTTATGATTGTTTATGTTGCAGTTGAAAATAGAATGGATAGTTGATGAAAGAAACAAATAAGCTACTAAAGAGTGGAATTCTATTTGGGCGGTGGTGGTGCACGCCTTTAATCCCAGACTCAGGAAGCAGAGGCCACTGGCCTTCTGTGAGTTCAAGGCCAGCCTGGTTTGCAGAGCAAATTTCTGCACAGTCAGAACTACACAAAGAAACCTTATCTCAGAACTCCCCCTTTCCCCACACACACACAAAAAGAGTGGCATTCTAGTTAATTTTTTTCATATTTATAATTTATATTTTCAAGTTAAAAAATAAGCATATTTTCCTGCTACAATTAGAAGACATTTTTTTAAAAAGGTACCATTAACTTGATAGTCTTTTAGAAGGTAAGGAACGGAGGAAATAAATCAGTAGTCTGAAATACTAACATTGAAACTGAAATCTTGATTTAACTCTAAGTCTAGAAATATGTGCTTCTTTCCTAGACAACTCTTTGATGTGGTTTGATAAGACAGCATTGTCGTACGCACACTGGAGAACGGGAAGACCAGCTGTGAAAAACCACCAGTTTTTGGCCGGTCTGAGTACTGATGGCTTCTGGGATATTCAGTCCTTCAATGTTATCGAGGAAACGCTTCATTTCTACCAACACAGCATTTTTGCTTGTAAAATCGAAATGGGTAAGAGTCTTAGTCGCTTCTCTGTTTCTAATGGTAGAACAGCCTGGCAAGGCAACTTAAGGGAGAAGGGGTTTGTTTGGGCTTGTGGTTCTCGGGGGGGATATGGTGGGCAAGACATGGCAACAGGCAGGGAGGGCGTGGTGGCCGGAGCAGGAGGCCAGCTGGTCCCACCGCCACCCACTCGTGAAACCGCAAGGATGCAGGAAGTAGAGCAGGGCCATCAAGTCTCAAGGCCCACTCCAGCGAGCCACTTCTTCCAGTGAGGCCTCCTGAAGGAAGGCTCCACAACGTCCCCAGTGTCAGCAGCCAGGGACATTTCATATTCAAACCACAACAGTAAGCAAGAGAAGTGTGGTCTCGCCCCAGGGAAACAGGGTGCAAAGGCATTCGTTCCGCTGGCGGGACTCGCGCCTGTCTGGAGAGCTAGCTCCCGTGACGGTTAGCCCACACACGGAACCCTAGAAACTGGCAGAAGAGAGCAAAGCTCTGGCCCTGGGCGTCCTGGTCTCCACCTCCAGAAGGAAACCCTTGCTGCTGAGACAGCAGTAACTCTTTTATCCTTGTAGGAAGTCTTAGAAGTTTATCTGGTAAACGAAAGCTCAGTCAGAATTAGGAGGTGGCCGTGGATTGAGTCTTGAAAGAGGGATCGACCTTTTATAAAAAAGAATGTTGGCCTAGAATGTGACATTCCAGGCAAAATGTGTGTCTTTCAATCTTGTCTATTCCTTACCTAAGCCTATTTTGAAATGTAGATTGTGTGTAAATTATTATCAGCTTGAAGAGTTGAGTAGTAGCAGCCTGCTCTGGTAAGCCACGTGCTTACCAGATGTGGGGCCCCATGTCCCCTGCACTACAGACCTGAATGTTTGTCCATCTTTCGGATTCCCTGAGTCCCTTACAGTCGTCAGTCTCATTTGGTTAATCATTTGCCATCATGTCACAACAGCTGGTGTGTCTCTCTGTGTGTGTGTGTGTGTGTGTGTGTGTGTGTGTATTTAAGAACCTTATATGTGCTATGGAAATAGGAAAGACAAAGTTTATATTTGACCTGTTAAGTTATTTTGTCCATTTGAAACTATTTAAATTTAACGGCCCTTTTGTTTTTGGTGTTGCAGTCGAGTACAAGCAAGAGCACAATAGTACCCTGCCAGACTTCATTACGTATGAGGATGGCATCTATAATGTTATTCAGAATAAGGTGACGTGGTATCAAGCGTTGAGCATGTGCTCTCAGAGTGGGGGACATTTAGCAAGTGTTCACAACCTAAACGAGCAGCTCTTCCTGGAAGACATTGTGAACCGTGATGGATTCCCTCTCTGGGTTGGGCTATCGAGTCATGATGTAAGTCTCGCTTTGTTTCCAGAGATTTTTAAAAGCTGTGGCTTTGAAAATCGGAGATTTTTGGCATACGATATTAACTCAAAATACAATATCTGTTTAATTCCTGGTTGTTTCTTATCTTTTACAGCATGGAATAAATACAATTATAAAGTGCAAATATCCAGTGTCAGGGACCAGCCTCAACAAAAATACCTCTTGCCAGGATAGAGGCATGGGGATTTTGAAATATAGTAAAGAATATGAAGATGTGAATGAAAGTAATAAAACAGAGAAACATATAGGATAGTATCGGGAGGAAATTCTAGAGAGTACTGAAATTTGCCTGCATTTAATTTTCAATTGCTTTAAATGTCGCTGACCCAAAAAGGTAGGAGTAAGACAAAAAAAACTGCATTAACCTTATACAAGGAAATAAAGAGACCAATTGAAGGTCGTGGGCTACAACCACAGTTGAATGTTTTAGGAGGCTAGGACAGAACAAGTCAGGCTCACACCCTAGACCAAAACATTCTTTAGGCAAACCGCTCCCTGGGCGGAAACCAAAGCTATCTCTGTAATGGAAATGGACCCTCAGATGGATCTTTAGACTCCTGTTTGAGATGGGAACACATCTACTTCTCTATTTCTGGAGTACGAGGTCTGGCTGTTAGCCACACCTGTTGATAATAACCAGGAGAGAGCAGAACACTCTGGTCTCTGACTAGGTGAGACCTTTGTTTGAGAGAGAGAGAGAGAGAGAGAGAGAGAGAGAGAGAGAGAGAGAGAGAGAGAAGCACAGTAACCTTGAAGGAACTAGAGATAAGTCAACTTGGAAAAAGACTCGTATTTTTTGGCCTCCACAGTCCAGGCCATCACAAGGGTTCTGTGGGTTAATAACTCCAATAAATTCGTGTAGTCTTTTGGTTCGGAGTTATTTCTGTTGTGGGTGTAGTGATCAAGCTCCTGTGTTCCACATCTGAGCTCCATCTTTGGTCTCTGGAGTTTGCTTCGGAAGGACCAGTTGGAAAACTCACATGAAGTAAATAGCATAGAATCAGAAAAGCCTTTCAGTATTATTGTCACGGTAGTTAATGAATTATCTACCATTTGCAATCCTATCTCCTCATCAGTAAAATCACCTAGTAATATTTTTCTTTCATATTTTTAACACAAAAATACACATAGTCGGCAACCACAATTCTTAATATGGTCCAGACCTCTTGGGTTTGAGAGGGAGGACACAAGAGGCATTGGAGACAGGATGGGCAGGGGTGGAAATAATGTAAATACAGCACTTTATTGTGAAATTCTCAAAAAACAAGATTAACTAAAAAAGATTAGTATATTGATATCACATCTTTGGTACCATCATTTGAATCCTATATCTCTATGCATGTACATCTAATAATGCCTGGCATACAAAAATAGTCATCCATTGAGAGTTGTGGCCCTCATTAAATAATCTTTTGAAAAGAATGGAGAAAAATGAAAGAAAGGAAGAAGGGAGAAAAGGTGCAGTAAGATTATGGATTCAAAAAAAAAAGATTATGGATTTAAGTAAAAGCTGAAAATAGTCTCCACATGTCTAGCTCCTTGGGGAAAGGCTGCCTTTTCTAGCCTCTGCTGTGTGATGGCCTCCGCAGTGTTGCCAGACACAAACCACAAAGCTATAGCTCTCAGAAAACAGCTTTGGAGACCAGGATACAGCTCAGTGGTGAAGTACTTGCCTAGCATATGTGAGCTCTCTAGGTTCACTTCCCAGCACCACTAATAATGAAAAGAAGAGCATGAAAAATATTTCAGAGCAACACAGTGGTTGGAGTCTAAATCTTGAATTATGGTAAGAGGTAAATGGAAGCCATTTGCATGTGTTTCCTAAATCCAGTCTTTAAGTAAATCCAGAGACAGAATATGATGACTCTGTTTCTAAATTTAAAGTGCTGCTTACATTCTGTCAGAGCAAATGCTCTAAATTACTATATCAAAAGCAAATCTCTGGTATTATAGATAGGCCTAAACCTACAATATTTATAAGGAAATCATTATCACTCGTGTCTTACCATGCATGCATTCTTCTTATATTCTTTCTGAAGTCACACGCCTGAGCTCAGGGTGTCTATACTGTTCTTAAACAGGGAACCGAATCAAGCTTCGAATGGGCTGATGGCAGTGCCTTTGACTACATCCCATGGAAAACCCAAGGGTCTCCTGGAAACTGTGTCATCCTAAATCCGAAAGGAATTTGGAAACATGAAAAATGCCTGTCTGTTAAGGATGGTGCTATTTGTTACATGCCTACAAAATGTAAGACTTGATTGTGAGCAACTGTGTATTTACTATAATTTGATATGAATGTACGTGCATCATTACTTAATGAACATTTTTATAGGTTTTAAATAAGGCTTACCCACAAATTCTATAAAAAAAAACACTTTCTGATATTTTGTGAATAGATGTATAATTGTTGTATCTGTCAGGGAATTTGTTCCCAAGGAGATTCATCATTCTATTGCAACATTTTCCTTTAGAATCTGAAAATTCTTGCTTCACATAGAAATGGATCTCAAGGGCTGTGGTGTTCCCTTAATGGCATCATCAAAAGCCAGCTTCTCAGACATAGGGAGAAAGGAAATGTTAAGAAAAACTGTTGGGATATACGATAAAGCACACAGAGACAGAAAAAAAATCCAAGAAAAGAGACGTCACAGGGTGGGGAATGGCCGTTCAAAATGCAAAGTATTATTTAATGACCCAGCAAGTCCACATCCAGGTTAGACTAAAAAGAACTAAAAACAGATACTCAAACTGATATTTGTACCATATATCAAATAGCAGCATGATTCATAAAAACCAAAGGCAGAGAGGACCCAGTCATCTTCCAATACATGAGTGGCTAAGTAGAATGTATGTGTGTGAAAATGTGTATCGATATGCATATGTAAAACACACACGGGAGTAGACTTAACCTTAAAAGGGAAGGAAATGCTAACATATGGCTAGATCTTGAAGACAGTATGCTAAGCAAAATAAGCTGGTGATATAAAGGAGAATTCTATATGATTTTCCTTATATGAAGTACCGCCAACCCTCAGGCTCACATAGCAGAACGTCTAAGGTCAGTCTCTTGGAATCTAGAGAGGGTGAGGTCTAAACAGGTACTGGGTAGCTGTTTCAGTTTGGCAAGATGAAAACATTCTGCAGTTGGGTAGTAGTGACCGCTGTTCCGTGAGTAGGCTTATGCCACTGACGTGCACACTGAACTATGGTGAAGATGATGCTGTGTGTGCTGGTTCACACACGTAACCTAGCACTCAGGAGGAAAAAAGTGAGCTCAGAGCCTGTCAGGGCTGCATAGTGTGTTCTAGGGTAGCCTCAAGCTAGGGAAACAAGACCCTGTTTCAAAATAAAACAGAAAACAAACAAGCAAGGTTAAGGCGATGGTATATGTTATGTATGTTTTCCTGGTAGCATGAAAATTGGGGTCGAGGCTGTATATGGTAGCTAACTTCGTAGATCGTTTACCTAGCATACAGAGAACACAGGTCCTGTTCCAGCTCTCATAAACTGGACCTGGTGATGCATGCCTATAATATAATCCAATCCCTTGGGAGTTGGACTTGGTAGGATGAGAAGTTCAAACTCATCTTGAACCAACCTGAGCTACATGAGATAACATTTCAAAATCCATTAGATAAGTTTTATCCCTGACTAGGAACCCAGCAGGGCTGGAATGTAGATCCGTGTTTAAGTGTTTGCCTAGCTCTTGCGAGACCCTGTTTTGGATTCTCAGTGTCAAACAACAAGAAAAAAAAAAGACAATAACAAACTTATCACAATGCAAGCTTTAAAAAAAAAAAACAAGCATTGGAAACACAACTTCATAGAGATCAGGAAGGAAAGGAACGTCAGCTGCAGATAGTTCTAGATGTTAAGAGGCCATATGCCCTGTGCTGCTGCTGGGTGAACGTCTACTGAAGCACCACACAGCTGTGCCCACAATCACAGGGCAATACCCCTTTGGCCTATCAGCTACTTCCACAAAGTGGTAAAGGTACCAATTTGCAGTAGCAGCTCCATCCTTCCACCAGTGAGGAATTTAACGGTCGCGTTCATTCGGTCCGCAGCAATTCAGAGACTCATCCGCTCCTCCAGCTGTTGAACTGGCTGGGGAGTACGGTTGGGGGTCAGAGGTACTCAAATAAGAAGGCTAAGACAAACAACTGAACTTGGAAAGGATTGGTCCTGCCTCCTGACAGAAGACAGAAGCAGAAGGAACGCGTCAACCCAAGGTTCTTGATAAAGGAAATGGCAGAAGCCATTTTTTTTTTCCGGAATCACAGAAGCCACAAATAAGAAAAGTCCTCCCCCCCCACCCACCCCTGTGACCTGCAGAACCCACAGGGAGCTTTTAAGGGTGCAGAATGCACGGTGAAGCTGAAGTCGGGACTGAGCTCACCACCTGGGACAAGGCCAGAAATCTGACTCAGATGAGCTGTGTTTAGCCTCTTTCCAGCTCTGTGCTCTTGAAAGGGAATTAATCACGAGTTCCGAGGGACCCAACCTTCCTCCATGGGAGTCTAGCATTACTCAGCACAGCTAAGACACCAACAAAACAGGGTAAGGAGAAACCAGAAGAACTTTTAAGAGCTTGAAAAGATAACGTCTTTAGTTTGAAGGAGATTGACAAATTGCCAATTTTTTCTAACCTGTGGCTGCAACTTTTAAAGTCAATCTTTGGGTATCTACACAAATGCTGGTTTCCATTTTCACAATAAAAGGAAAGCCAAGGGAACAACATTTAAACTATTGGTTCAGAGTCCTGACAGGCCTGCCGAAGCCTGTGTTTTCTTCCTGTCCCAGTCTGTGTGTCTGCTTGTGCTAAGTCAGTTGAACTCCATCCTCAGGGAGAAGCGTTTACCTCATCTACCGTGGAGGTTTGGAAATGGCATCCCAAACAGCTAACCAGAAAGTATCTGTAGAATCCAGATGGTGGTTTTTGCTGGTGTATGTATTGTTATGTGTATATTGTATATATGTATTGTATGTATGTATTGTATGTATTGAGTTACAGGCTGCTTATCCAAATGCACAGGTCTCATATATAGGAACACTGAATGAGATTTGAGGGAAATAGTGACCTTCCTCTGTGCGTTATGACAGCTGTGTCTAAAACTTTTCACAGCTAAAGAGTTGTTCCAACGTGCAGACTCGTCAAAATGTCCAGTGGCCAAAAGGAATGGTTCCCAGTGGGTCCAGTACGAGAATCACTGTTACTCGGTGGAGCAGGCATTGTACAGCTTCTTGGAGGCCAAACAATTGTGTCAGGAACTCGGTAAGTTAAAAATTCACTTGTGTTCTTTTGAATAATTTAGCTCTTCAGAATTTCTTTCTTAAGGAAATAAAGGGGGAAATTACTATAGCTTAGACAGTGTTTTAAAAGCATTTTTGTTTTATAGTAACATTATCGCCATATTGTCCAGTAGTAGGGAAATAGTTAAATATTTTATGTGTATGAGCTCAATGGAATATTGCAATCGTCATTAAAAATGATTGCTGTAGACTGAGGATATGGCTCATTTAGCATATCCACACCAACCCCCTGGGCCTGATCCCCAGGACCACATATTCTGGTGGCGCTTGCCTATTTTACCCATTCCTATGAGGTCTGAGAATCACAAATTAAAGGTCATCCTCAGCAACATAGTCTAGGCCAGCCTGGGTTACTTGAGACCCTGAAAATCAGCCAGGGCGGCCCTGAGCTTTCCTTTTCCGGTGGCAGCGCCGTGCGGTGAGGAGCTCATACTTGCCGCTCTGCAGGGCCAGCTGTAGTCTGTGAAGGTCTTCAGACGCAAGCAGCCCCAGCCATGGCATACTGCAAAAGGGAAAACGGGCTCATCTAGGTGACCCGGCATCCCCTGGAAACGATCGAGACACACATGCTGCAGTACAAGTTCTTGGACCCCGTTCTGCTTCTGAGCAAAGAGCAATTTGCTGATGTGGATATTTGGGTCCGTGTGAAGGGTCATGTGGCCCAAATTTATGACCATCCATCTCCAACGCCCTGGTGGCTTATTACCAGAAGTATGTGGATGAGACCTCCAAGAAAGAGAGCAAAGATACCCTCATTCAGTGTGTTCGGACCCTGCTTGTGGCAGACCCGCCTACTGATAAGCCTATCTCAAGGATCAGGGTTTACCTTTATAATAAACATCCTAGGATTTTAATGTTAAATAAAAAGTCGGGTGGTGGTGGCGTGCACCCCCAACACTCAGGAGACAGGTGGGTCTTTATGAGTTCGAGGCCAACCTGGTCTACAGAGTTCCAGGACAGCCAGGGCTACACAGAAAAACCCTGTCTCAAAAACAAACAAGTAAACATCAAAAATGAGAGTAAACATATTGAAAGTTAAAAACAGAAAGAAGTTGAAATGCTAAGTGATCTATTAACGTCAAGTAGCAGAGATAACGAATGAAACCGTTTTAAATATACTTCAGGACCCTTAGGAAAGGAGGTTAAGGAGCAAACTATAATTAACTCTGTAATCTATTACCGAGTTTTTTAATATTAAGCTGATACTAAAGAGGGCACTAAAATCAACTGAGCATAAGTTGTCCATCCATTCTGAATAGGGTTGTCCCACATCCTAAGAACCTAAATAATGGACAGGACTTTAGTCTGCATCTTTAGTCATCTCAGAAGAAAAGCAGCGGTGACCGACTGCCTCCCATGAGGGACCAGTCACTGCCTCCAATCAGAATGTAAAATGACTTCTACAAAAGCCACCTATGGTATTTCAAAAATCAGAACTATTTCATTTCCTCCTCGGGCCACTGTGTACCCAGGCAGATGGCATTTAGCTCATTTATTTTGCTAACTATTGTGGAGGCAGTTGGCTGGTTAGGAAACATTTTAGTCACTGCTTAACTACATAGCAGGAACATTGTGTGGGAACCTTGGTAAGCTCCACATGTCTAAACATGATGAGAATATTATAAGATAGATCTGTGCATATGTGTCTGTGCCTCTTCCCCCCACGGGGAAAATGAGAACATTGGCTGTACATGTAGCATGTAAGCAGGTAAGATGTTTAAGCTCTTGAGGCAGGCAGGCTGAGTTCATTTCCCCGACTCGCGGTCTCATGAGTCTCACGGACACCACGGAAGTTACAGACTGGTTTCTCTTCTCTAACCAATGAGAATGGAAACCTGGGAGTCTGGACGCTTGGAGGCATCATAGGAATGGCATAAAGTGTGTGCATGTCGCACAGAGCCCTGAAAATGGTCAACTCAGAAACATTCTTCTTTCAAAGGTTTCAATCCCCTTTTTAAGTTCTCGAGCCAGCTGGCTCTGTAAGCCCAAAGAAATTACTGCATCTTCTTGACTCTCAGCTTCCTGCTCTGTAAAAGGTGATAGTACCTTTGATATTATCTCCTGGACTGCTTGATGTTAAACACATTCAATGCAGGGGCGAAGGCTTTCTTCCCTTTTAGGACAAATTTCATAGCCTACTTATTTATTTCTATTCTATGTGATATAACTTGTAACACTATTTTCTGTATGTGCTTAGAAACATACTAAGCTGAAAGAATATCCACTCCTTCATCCCCGTGTCACCTTTAGGAACTTATGAGGGTTGTGACCAACCACATTTCTGTGGACGATAGGGTGGTAGGAGGGTGGGTGCTCCCTCAGGTCACATGCCAGGCTTCTTCAAATTCTATTTCGAGCATAAGCAAGTTTAAATCCAAGCTACATAAAAATACTTTTTGAGGCGAGACTTAGAAATGCACAGGTAGCATCTACC
The DNA here is from genome assembly GCF_982192425.1 of Myodes glareolus. NCBI lineage: Eukaryota > Metazoa > Chordata > Mammalia > Rodentia > Cricetidae > Myodes > Myodes glareolus. The sequence goes on along the minus strand of NC_142046.1, from coordinate 42,222,103 downwards.
CGTACAGTCACAAGCTCCAGTTAGTGCAGCTGTTCAAACACAAAGGCCGCGCTGATTTGGCACTTCCAGAACCAAAAAACATTGCCAGATTCATGCTTTCAAAATTATGAAATTCCTTTATGCAGATTTTGAATTTAAAAATATTTCTGATTTCTTTGGAACTATTATTCGTGGAAGCACCTTTAATTTTTGGCGTTAATACCAAAAGTTTAAAGAAAATCTCTGAATGAAGCTTGAATTTCTCAGTGGTCTTCTTCACGATAAATGCTGTTTTTTGTTTTTTGTTTTTTTCCAAATGGGCTAGTTCTGAATAAAACCCTTGCTTTACATGGTTCACATGGAGTTAATTAGATACAATTTGTTTCCTTTCAACAGATCATTCTGCAACTGTTGTCACAATAGCAGATGAAAATGAGAATAAATTCGTGAGCAGGTTGATGAGGGAGAATTATAATATAACGATGAGAGTTTGGCTTGGACTATCTCAGCATTCACTCGGTAAGTGGTGTGTGTGTGTGTGTGTGTGTGTGTGTGTGTGTGTGTGTGTGTGTGTGTGTGTAGAGCTCTAAAGTTGGGCATGATGGCCCATGCCTGTTTTCCAACACTCCGAACAGTTTCACCATAGTTCAGAATTAAGCCTTATGAGTCTATTTTTTCCAATAAGCTCAGTTAAATCTAACAGGAGTTTGTGGGAGAATTTTTCAGTAAGGAACAGATACAGGGTTTGAAAGATGAAGCTGGAATTGATAAAAAATGAATTAAGTGTATAAATTTGGTAATCTGTTTCAAACTTTATGTAAAATTGACTATTAAATAATTAAAATAAATGTCAACTCTAAAATATCGAGCCATTTTGAAAAAATGAATGGATTCAATATTAGCTGTCTAAATGAATTATTAATGGTGTTTACACACTTATCATACGCTGAAAAACAAAAATGGGGGTAGGGTGATCCCAAGCTCTTGTGGTTCCTAAATGTATTTATCGCAAGCAAGCATTCTGTACCTTTATCAAAACACATGTTTGGGTGTCTAATAGAACACTCTATATAGATGAAAATGGGGGCCAGAGAAATGGCTTAGTGGCTAAGAGCACTTGCGGCTTTCCCGAGGACCCTAGGATTTTCTCCAGTACCCACATCAGTTGGCTCACAACTGTCTGTGACTCCAGCGCCTGGGGAGCTGCATCCACAGACGCTGCACTCGCATGTACAGAAACACACACCTACACATAATTTAAAAGAATAAAAGTGCATCATTTTAAAAATGAAGACCTTCTATTAATAGCCACATCGACTACTAAGGCTTAAAGGCCTTTGCTAATTTCTAATGAATTTCATTGGGTGTATCCTTGTTCATTTGTGTATATATGTATGTGTGTGTGTGTGTATTTGTATATATATATTTGTATATATAAATGTGTATACATTTGTGTGGTGGCTAGAGGTCACTGTCAGGTAGCTTCCTGAATTTCTCTCCACCTTATTTATGTTCGTATGCACATATGTTCATATGTGCATGCACATATGTATGCATGTGTGTGTAGGTCAGAGATCAACATCAGATATCTTTCTCAGTTGTTCCCCCACCTTATAATTTGAGATAGAATTTTTCACTGAGCTTAGTGCTCACTGATTCGACTAGAATGACTGGTGAACAAAGCCCAGGGATCCTGTCTGTACCTCACCAGTGCCGAGCTTATAGGCACGTGTCGTGATCAATGGTTTCTTTACGTATGAGTATGGGCTCAGACTCATGCCCTTGTGCTCTCCTGGCCAACACTTTACTGAATGAGCCATCTCTACAGCCTGTGAGCATTATTTTTAAATAATAGCATTATATGAAACAACACCATGGGGCTGGAGAGATGGCTCAGCAGTTAAGAGCACCAGAGGTCCTTAACTCTCCAGAGGTCCTAAGTTCAATTCCTAGCAACCCCTTGGTGGATTACAACCATCTATAATAAGATCTAACACCCTTTTCTGGCGTGCAGGCATACATGTAGAGCACCCATACATTAAAAAAAAAAAATTAATTGAACAACACCATGCTAAGAAAACGAGTTCTTTCAACCTCATGCTTTTTTTTTAAGCTTTGTAATTTGTCGCCATCAATATAATCACATTTATTATCTTTCTTTAGATCAGTCTTGGAATTGGCTAGATGGGTTAGATGTGACATTTGTCAAATGGGAAAATAAAAGTAACGACGATGATGGAAAATGTAGCATTTTAATAGCTTCAAACGAAACCTGGAAAAAAGTTGAATGTTCACGTGGTTATGCAAGAGTTGTCTGCAAAGTTCCTCTGAGTAAGTATGCAACCTGTCCTTAAAGGAATAGTGAGCAGAACAGGCTAAGGGATCAATACAGGGATGTTCTTGTAGCTCAGTGGGAGAGCCCTTACTTAGTGAGCATCAAGTCCAGGTTCATCCATTGCTGCCAATGAGTAAATAAATAAATAAACAGCCCGTACCTGGGTTTTTTTTTTCACATAATTTTAAGCATTTATAAAGCATATCTCAAATACCATTAAAGCACAGAGATTTTATATGATCTATAAATATGTAATACATCTAGAATTCCAAAATAAAGCTATTAACCTAAATTCTATAGAAGTCTCTCCTAACTGGAAATGGAAACTGCCATAGAATTGGGGAGGAAATTCCTTTGAGAATGTCCTCACAATGTATTTCATTCTCTATTTTCCCCATGTGAAAACTTAAAGGTCTGCTTTTGTGGCTAGTGTTTTAGTTACTGCTGGTTTCCTGTTGCCTCTTACAGAAGCAGCTGCTGGAAGAAAGGCTTTCTTTTGGCTTGAGCAGGAGGATAGAGCCCCAGATTCTGGGAAAGGCATGGTAACAGGCAGGCGTAGCAGGGGGAGCAGGAAGCTTGACTGATTCCATTGCCATCCACACACAGGAAGCAAAGAGAGCAAGCAGAAATGGGGCACAGTTATAAACCCTCAAGCCTTCCCACTGTAGCATACTTTCTCTACCTAGGTGTACTTCCTCCAGCTAGGCGCCAACTACTAAAGGCTACATAACTTCCCCAAACAGGGGGACAAACTAGAACCAGGCATCCCAATTCACGAGCCTTTTGGAAATATTTCTCATTCAAACGATCATAGCTAGTTTGCGTCTTTCTCTGGTCCCATAAAACTTTAATAATATATTTTATTTTATTTTATTTTATTGTTTGGGGATTTTTTTTTCCAAGACAGGTTCTCATTATATAGCCCTGTCTGTCCTGGAATCTCACTGCGTAGGCCAGGCTGCCCTCAAACTCACAGGTATCCATGTGTCTATGCCTGCCAAGGGCTGGGATTAAAGGCGTGCGCCACTACATCTGGCCAAAAAGAATTTTAAGACCATCTAAAACTAGATCTAACTACTTAAAGTGCTCATGGTAGCTGTATAAAACTGTGACTTGAAGTTTATTTTGTCATGAATTGATATATAAAAGAGCCATAAAAATATTATTGGGCTTCATTTATGGAGAAAAGGCCCTAAACCTTACATTAACATTCTAAAACCGCTGGCATAGGCTTTCCATGTGGGTGTTTTAAATATTAAAGGTAGAACTCCAGTTGCAGTAAATGGTATATGTTTATACATGCATTGATGTGCGCCACCCTCCTTTGCATGTTTTGCATGCTGACATGCACCTGAACAAGGCAGACCAGCTACATGCCATCACAGACTGTCCAATTCCATGAGGAAGATGAATTAGTGACAAACAAGTCAAGATTTTTGGGTTTTGTTTTTTAAGAAGTGCAAAGAGAGGGAAATAACAAATAGTTAGAAACTCTGTGTGCTGAAAACTAGGTGGGTGGTTATTACATACTTTCTAGGAAGGCGTCTCTAGTGGAGGCACTGAGTCTGAGCTCAGGAAGGTGAAACCAGCAAGTTCAGGAGACAGGCACAGCAGAGGGGAACCAGCCGGAGCAAATCCTATAGCAGAAGGAGCGCTGAAGCTCAAGGAAGAGCTGGATGCTAGGCAGAAGGACCCTTCTTAGTAGGGCTGCAAGCAATGGTCCGGGGTCCCGGGCTCTTTGCAGTTTGCATTTCGGGAAGCTACTAGAGCTTTTGTGGGGAGAGGAGACAGCACTGGTATGATAAAAATGACAGTTCTGGTCTTGGCCATTTTGAGTTGGGAATATGGAAATCTGTATGGAAACATCCAGTCTGCAGCTGAATACGTGAGGGAGATGGATTGACAGCATAAGGATGACATTTGAAATCCTGAACGAGTGGTAAGAGTGTAGTTTGGTGGGGAGCTTGCCTTAGCATGTGCAAAGCCCTGACATCCACTCCATTAGGGAAGGGAGGGTAGAAAGTGCAATAATACACGTTAAGCTGTTCTCCTAAGGAGGGTGTTGAGTAAAGGGTAATAATGGCAAGTCTTTAATTTCTTTGGGAGAAAAATCTTTCAGCAATAAAAAGAATTTTGATGTAAAGAAAATCATTTATACTTTAAAAAGAAAGGAAGGAAAAGAGGGGGGAGAGAGGGAGGGAAGGAGGAAGAAAAAGAAAGGAAGGAAAGGAAGGAAGGAAAGAAAGAGAAAGAAAGAAAGAAAGAAAGAAAGAAAGGAAGGAAGGAAGGAAGGAAGGAAGGAAGGAAGGAAGGAAGGAAGGAAGAAAGGAGAGCAAGCAAGCAGTTTGGTGTTTAATGGTGGGTTTGGAATTCTGTCACGGCTATGAAAAATATTTAATCTGTATAGGATTTAGTATCTTACACACAGTTTACTGAATAGAATCAGAAACAGTGGTAACCGTCGCATTTCTCTTACAATGTCACACTGGATTCCAGGACCGGATTACAGAGGCATAGCCATCCTGTTTGCCGTGCTCTGCGCCTTAGCGCTCATCAGCGGACTCATTTGGTTCCTCGTGCAAAGAACCCATTTCCGCTGGACAGGCTTGTCCACTGTTCGCTATGAACATGGAGCCAATGAAGACGAGGTGATGCTCCCTTCGTTCCACGACTAACTTCTCCCACGAGTCTGTTCACTGGCACCAATGTTCCAGAAGAAAGATGGGCCACTCAACATTGTGCGGCAATCAGTGTTTACTCTGTTGCAAAGTAGAAGTCTTAGGGCCACTTTTAGTTGGCGCATTGCTCTGCTGAGGCGCCACGATTATGTAACCCGCTAGCCGCCATGCTAACTCCTCCAGTTACCAGAGCAGAGAGGATTTGGAGCCAAATGGATGTTCAGATTGTTTACAGGGGGATAAATGTAACTAATGTGAATTTTCTCTGTAAGAATGCAGTTGCTAAATAGATGTGTGCATGTCTTAATGGCGCTTTAACAGCTTCACAGAAAACTAAAACTGCCAATGCTACTAAGCTCCTCATAGACCTTTTAGTTTACATGAGCATAGCGCCAAATGCAAACTTAGTACTTCAGGCACAAACGAGTACAAATAAGATCAGCGATGTTTCAAAGTAGCCTTTCATGGCACTAGGGAAAAATGCTTAGAGAGGTATCCTTTTTATACAGAAAATGGAACCTCTTGGAAAATGTGTCTTGTGTCTTATATTATTTCAAAGATATTTATACCAATATCAATTAGTTGTAACATTTTCTGTTTATAATTATTCATATTCGGTGGGGTTTTTTTTTTTGAGAAAACAGAATTTAATGTGAGATGTTACTATTAAATTGACTAGGCATGCTGTATCAGCATGTGTTTGATGATTTTCTTTTTTACAAGAACCCAACTACAGATGAGATTTAAACTTTTACAGTTTATATATTTCACACAGCACATCAACTTTTGATGAATGTGTTATTTTGTTATTTTGTTGCCTTTTTACTGAGCAAAACATACAAGCGGTCTTTGAAAGGTGGTGTTTGCTAACTTTGTATTTGTAAAATGACAGAGTCTGTGAGTGTGCGATTTGAAACTTAGTGATTAATATGGAAATATTTAAAACCCAAATGACTAGGGGAACATTATTTTGTGGCTGTAATTTCCATTTTAAGACCTGGAATATATTCTTACAAGCCGTGTCCACTAAATAGGGTAACTGTTTTATTCATATTTATACTTTAGAATATTTTTGTACAAGATCCAGATTTATTTTGTTTGAGCTGTTTATACTATCATAAAGTTGTAAATAATTTTCTAAGACGGTTTTAATATGGTCTATAAATGTCCTCAATATTTTTATTGCGGCGCCTTTTAAAGGATCATTAAGAGTCTCTTCAAAGAACTAAACCAATGCAACTTGACTACAGGCCTTGCCAAGGCTGATGCCATGGTAAAGTTGTCCTGCCTTTTAAAAGTGTTGGAGTTGATCCTTGTGTGCAATGCATCTCTGAATTGATTGTGTACCATGTCTAGGATGATGAGAATGTGTCCTGCTATTACAAGTTGAGGTACTGAAGATTTTCAAGCACTATTTAGAGAATAAATCCCTATATCTCTAAATGATTTTACTCTCCTTGGCTCAGTGCTTCTTGTGTGTGTGTGTGTGTGTGTGTGTGTGTGTGTGTGTGTGTAGCACATGCACATGAGTGTATAGGTGCATGCTTCCTTGTGCACTTGTACAGAGACCAGAGGGCATCAAGGGTTTTTCCTCTATTGCTGTCTGTCTATTTGCTTATCTTGTAAACTGGAAGCCTGCCATTTTGTCAGAAAGCTCCAAGGATCCACTGGTCTCTGCCCAGAAATGTTGGTGTCTCAGAACTCCAGCATGTACAAAGCATGTACATCTCTTTACATGGCAGCTGGGGATTCGAACTCTGGTACTGAGGCTTGCACACTAAGTACTCTTACAGAGCCTTCTCTCAAGTTTTCATTGTGCCTGTCATCATCTCTCAGCAGGGCTCCCATCTGCGTTATGTTAATTTCTCATTGTTTGTGCTCCTCCTAGAGGATCCTTCATACATGTTCCCTCCAAGTTCAAATGCACAGTTCCAGCGATGATCTATTGGATAATATACTTGAAAACTTTTCTCAACAAGTCTAGAACTGCCCCCTAGTGGTTCCTTTTCCCATTTTCCAGTCCCAGATGTCTCAATAAGGCAACCCATTCCAGCGTTTTCTGGCTAACTAATTCAGTTACTACATCAGGTCTGGTCAAATTTGTCTCTTTAAGCCAGACACCTAAAAAGGCAAGTCAGTGGCCCCAATAAATAAGCATAGGAAACAAATACAGAAGCGTTACCAGCATTCACTCCCTTCCGCCCATCCCTGTCCTCAGACATCTGCAAAGTCTCCCTGGTAAAGGGCTGATGTATTGTTTTATTTTTGAGACAGGGTTTCTCTGTGGAGCCCTGGCTGTCCTGAAACTGTTTGAAACCAAACTGGCCTCTAACTCAGATCTACCTGCATCTGCTTCCCAAGCCACCATGTCAAGCTAAAGGAAAAAAAAGATTTTTTTTTTTTTTTTTGGCTGTATTCTTAGTAAGCTTCACATGTCTGACCCCTTGCTGAGATTTTTGTGGAGAATGTTGGATATCCCTATTCCCTTCATCTCAGGCTTCTCTTAATGCTAAAAACCCCCGTGGCAGAAGCAGAAACCCCATTGCTATTAATTAATGAAGAAACTGTATCTCACTTAGGAAGAGAAATTTGAATTAGTTCTCAAAAGAACGTCTTTTCAAATTAAGCCTTCATGAAAACTCTGTGTCAGAAACATAGACAAACATGGTTGTGACAGTGCACAATGTCAGACTTCACTGACTATTAGATCACAAGGCCCAGCAGTTTCAGTGACATGTCTGCTTCCTTCGTAATTCTGACTGAGGCAGACATGGCGTTCATCTGTTACAATCTCAATTTTTTTAAAAAAAATGCATTTTGTGTTTATTTTGTGTATCTTTGTTGGCATATGCACATGAATGCAGGTGGCTGCTGAGGCTAGGGGTCTTGGATTCCCTGGTTTGGGCACTGCAGACACTGTGAGCTTCCCAACAGGTGCTGGGAGCCAACCTCGGGTCCTCTGGAAGAGTAGCACATAGCCTCTGCGCTGTCTCCGCAGCCCCTGAGATCTACTAACTGGTAGGTCACCTATCACACATTACATAGTGTTATCTACCTATCTGTATGTATGTATGTAAGGATGGATAGATGGATGGATGGATGGATGGATGAATGGATGGATGGATGGATGGATGGAAGGAAGGAAGGAAGGAAGGATAGATGGATGGATGCATGCATGGATGGACGAATGGACGGATGGACGGACAGACGGACGGATGGGCGGGTGGATGGATGGATGTTACAGAGTGGCTACAAAGGATTCAAGAGACAAGATGTTTCAAAAAGGCGTAAGAAACCAAAGCCCAGAAGCCAGGCAGATGATGCTGGTCACATGTCCACCCAGTGCACAGTCATCATCATCCTCAAAATAGTCCACAACTGCTTGTGAAATAAAGCCTCTGAGGGCAGAGTACATCGGAGAAAACACTGCCTTACACTGTGTAGAGTGACTTAGAGGGGACCAGCCTGACCTCAACATAAAACCGATGATCGGTGCACTCAGCTCTAATTCCCTGAGTGTTTGATTAGAATGTATCTACCCCTCCACGAACTGAGTGTTCATACATTTCTCTCTTTCCCCCAACTAAGTTAATCACAAGCAGGATTTGAGAAACTAACCCACTTCACAAGCCGTTATTATATTAATATTAATTAATATGGAGAAGGCATAATTTTTGTCTCCAAGCTAGAAACCCAGAAGTCTCCTGTAAATCCTTTCTCATCTTCCCAGTCCAGCAATTTTCTCAGTTTGACCTGGACTTCTCACAAGAAGGGCAATTGCCGGACACCAACTATTATATTTCAGAACTTTGTCAATTTCCCTCCCTGGACCTAATGCAGATTGAGAATCATTCCTGGCCAAGGAGTCTTTTAATAGAAGATAGCATCAAGTTGGTACTTATGAAACAGTAGAGAGAACTGTTAGCAATAGGAGAGTGTGGCAATCGGGAAACCTTTGGTGAGCCTAGCTGGTGGAAATCCAGCAGCAGAGGGGAGCCAGAGTCCAGAGGGAGTAAGCAGAAAATAAAGAATTGGGAAATGGGAGAAATTGAGAAATACAATGAAAGTATGGCAGTATTCTGAGAGGATCTATTCTGAGAAAGTTGTTTACAAAATCTAGTAGAGATAGCCATAGGAGGAGAAGACTGGTCCATGGCAGGTTTAAGGGCTTCCTTCTTTCCTCCCTCCCTCCGTCCCTCCTTTCCTTCCAAAAGGGATGGAAAATAAAGGTTTGTTTCTATAATGATAAGGACCAAATACAGGGACTTAGCTGTGCATGCTACACAGATGTGTTGCCACTGACCTAGAAGCCTAGCCCTTAGTTCCTTTGGAAAGGCTATCACTATGTGGCCAAGGCTGGTCTCCTTATCCTCTTGGTTCAAAGTACAATCATACATCATCATGGCAGGTCCACGGGTTTAGAAGACAGGAGGAAGGAAAAACTCAGTTTCATTAAACAGTGGGTAATGCAGAGGAGACAGGGGAGTCATCAATGGAAGACAATTTTGGAGAAGAGGACCCAAGAGGGGTGGTTCTCAAATCACAGAAAGAGGAACTGGGCCGGCCTGTGATGAGGAACCATGACTTCCTCTCGGAGGCTACAAGGGAAGTGCTGCAGATAAGCCTTTGAAGATGTTCGTCCCTAGCTGAGAGTTGAGGGCCTCCATTTTCTTGTTCAGCAGAATGCACTACACACTACGTTTTTAGGAGGAAGCAGACGAAGCCTAGCTTGGAGATAGCAATAAAAGTTTGGTGTATACAATGAGAGGGTTGGGAGAAGACAATGAACAAGGTAAAAAGAAAAGGACTGCAGAAGAGGGATCTAAGACTCGGATGCACTGGGAATGACAAATGTTGGAAGAATGGAATTGCTCTTGCAGTCCTTAGTTATTGCAGTATACCTGACGGGGGTTGAGGGGTTTGAAGACAAAAGAGGCTCCAGGCTGAGAGCTGGCGGGGTGATGTAGCAGAAGAACGGGGTGGAGATTGATGGAAATAAAAGGGAGAAGTGGAAGGGGGCAGCAGATAAATGGAATGAGACCAGAGAGGAGATAAAAATTGGAGAGAAAAAGTTAAGGTGGGAGGTATGATTAGAGGGAAAGATGCCGAGTGATGCAGGAAGATGGCTTACGTGTATCCTGCATCCTCCCACAAAGCAATAAGTAATCAGTTTCGTGTCTGAGCAGGAAAAGAGAGGCAGTGTGTACCAGAGTTGCCTAAGGGAAGAACATGCCCTCCTTTAGTTCAAATGATAAAGTAAAACCTCTGCTGAAGTAGGTCACAGCTTAAATTAAACCAATTCATTGGATCGTCAATTCTAGTCCATATCTAAGATGTCTTTGAAAATTAGTTGAATAGAAACTAATCCGCATTCATGAAAATGCTTTGGAGCCCAGGATGGTAGTGAAGAGAACTTTCTCAATTGCATGAGTCCATAGAACTGCTGGATAGTTTAGTGGGCAAAAGAGTCCAAACTCACGATGTTCCCGTATTTAAACACAGAGTAGTTTTAGGATTTGCTTCCAGTGTGAATTTAGTGCATGAACCCGTTATTGACTACTTACTAAGACTGAAAATAAATAATGAGCAAAGTCTTGACTCTGGGCAAAGAGACTGAGCCTGGAGTGCTGGGAGTGAAGACCCACCCACTCTGTCTCTAGCGCTTTGTGATGCCCCCTGTAGGTCCTTTGGTGAATTGCATTCTGTATGCATTCTCACCAGCAATAGGCCGCTGCTCCACGTCTTCCCTCTTGGGATTTGAGTCATTCAATAGGTGTGTGGTAGTATTTAGTTTTTGCTTTAATTGGCAGGCCATTTAATGCCATCTTTTCATAAGCTTGTTTTCTGTCTGCTCGTTTCCTTGAGTGGGAAGTCTCTTTCAGCTTTGCCTAGTTTTCAGTTGGGTTGCTTGTTTTCTTTGTATGAAGTTTGACTTCATTTTGTACACCAATGACGTAAGGCTTACCCATGAATCCTTGCATCGTTCTAGGTCCTGTTTCTGGCTCCATTTATTAAAGCATAGTTTAAAGAATCTGCTTGTAATCCTAGCACTAAGAAAGAAGAGGATAGTACCATGGTTTGAATCCAGAATGGGATACATACATAGCAAGTCCTATCACAGACAAGCAAATGGACTTTAGAAAACATTTTATCAATTATTTGAGAATTTCATACAATGTGTTTTGATTATAATCAGTCCCTTCTCCCATTCTCCCCTCCCTTTCCACCCAATTTCCTTTATCTCACACCCACACCACCGAGTCCAGTTGGTATTGCCCTACCATTCTTGGGAGGGAGGCCTGCCCTAGATTGTGATTGACCAACTGGGAGGTGGTATCACATCATTAAAGAAAATGGACTCTCCCTTTCTCAGAATTATCAAACACTAATAGCGCCTCTGATGTGGGATTTCCCCTCTCTATGCTGTGATTATCATTAATGAATAAAGAAAACTGATTTGGCCTGATAGGGTAGATAGGTGGGGAAAACTAAACTGAATGCTGGAAGAAAGGAGGCAGAGTCAGAGAGAAGTCATGTACCCCCGCTGGACACAGATGCCAGAACTTTACCTGGTAAGCCACAGCCTTGTGGAGATACGCAGATTAATAGAAATGGGTGAAATTATTATATGGGAGCTAGCCAATAAGAAGCTAGAGCTAATGGGCCAAGCAGTGATTTAAATAATATAGTTTCTGTGTGATTATTTCGGGTCTGAGCTGCCGGGTGGTCGGGAAACAAGTGGTCTCCCTACAACACTCCTCATCTAGCAGTGGGACTGTGTGCCCACCTAGCCCCTCTGTGCTGGGATTTTGTCTGGCTTGAGCTGCCACAGGTCTCATGCTTGCTGTCAGAATCTCTGCAGGTTCATCTGTGCCTCTGCCCTGGTGTGTCTGGAGAACACTGTTTCCTTGGTGTTATCCACAACCTCTGGCCCTTCTTCTCCAAAGACCCCTGAACTTTGAGGGCAGGGATGTGCATGCAAGTCCCACTAAGTACTCCACAGCTCTTATTTTCTGCACGTTGACCAGGGAAGGGTCTCTGCTAACCACCATCTGCTGTAAGGATGTGGGGAGGGAGATATACCCATGGACAAAGCAATAAGCCACTAGGAGTTACTTTAATACTATCTCCATTTAGCAGAAGAGCAGTATTGTGTTCTCCCTTAGGGCCTATGACCTAGTTAACCACAGGTTCTTGGCACAGTGCCAGGAATGGGTTCCATTTCATGGAGCGGGCCTTATATCCAGTTGTAAAGTGGTTGGTTGCTTTCATAATCTTCATGCCACTATTGCAGCAGTAGGCATAGTTTGCTAGGCCCGTCGTTGTAGCTGGCAGGATTGACATCTGGATGAGATAGAGGTGTTACACGCACTCCTTCTCCTCCAGCCATGCACACAGCAGGCATCTCCCGGCACTGTGAAAGCTAACTGGTAAGGAGGAGGTTTCCAGGCTCGTACCACCTTGAGTTCCCCAAGTTTTGTGACTCTGGGATGTGGTGTCTTCAGCAACAGTAGTTTACCGACAAGTTCTGAAGATAGTCAAGCCTTAACTCATGGGGCTCTGTGGGACCCCCATGGCAACAGTGAACCAGTCCACTACAGTCACCTCCTTCCTAGTCTATTGCTCAGGGCCTCTAGCGGACATCAGGAATTTTCTGTTTTGGTAACACTTAATTTTTCCTGAGTTGAAATCGGACTCCAGAGTAATGCAGTTCTGAATCTGTCAACTCAAGAAGTAGCCCATTCTTGGTATGGGATTTTTTTTATTTTCTAGGTTGAGGTGTCTTTCCCTCTTGCAAGGTAACTCCATTAAAATCCCCCACCCCACCCTGCATAGTAGCCAGTCATCCCACCCCACAGCCCTTCCTTCTAGCTCCCATTCCAATTAAGCCCTTCCTGTTCCATTATCCTGCTTTTCTCTTGATGATAGTGCAGCTAGCGATGAAGTTTTTTTTTCCCTAAGAGACATAGTTCACTGGGAGGAGCTTGTGAAATAGGAGGCTCTGGCTGCCGACACCACCTTCAGCAAATGACCAAAGTACATCACACCTCGTCCCTTCAGTGTGACTCTTGCCAAAATGGCACAAACTGAATTCTATCGAGAAGAAACAGCAGACAAACCCAAACTGAAGGGCATTCTTCAGAGGGATCAGAACTTTTCCGGGACAATTTTTTTTTTTATTTTTTATTTTTGGCGGGGAGCGGGTGCTGAAAGGCCAAGAGTAGCGGAGGGTAGTCCTCGACAAAAGACATTGAAGAGACGTCACCTATGACCTATAAATGTAACGCTTGTTCCTGGATTGGGTCCTAGAACAGAGGTAGCTGTCAAATGCCACAAGCTCTACTGTGCTCCACCATTGGTCGGTTCCCTGTTCTGATCATTGCCCCGATGTTATGTAAGACGCTAATATTTGGAGAAGCTGGCTGAAGAGGTTACAGGAATTTCATTTTGCAACATTTTAGAAAGTCTGCGATTATTCAGTCCAAATGAAAAGTTTATCTTTAAAAGAGAGAAGTTGGAGCCTGCAGCGCGCCAGTCGCTTGGGACTCTGGACTTCCCAGCTCTGCGACCCTGGCCTCCACTCCCCCGCCTCGAGTGGGAGGTGTCGCGGCGGAGCTCAGAGCTCCGCACGCCCGACAAGCGCCGCCCCCGGCCCGCTCTCGGCGCCGCGCAGTCATGCCCCACGCCGCGCTCTCCACGCTCCTGTTGCTGAGCCTCGCCACTGCCACCGTCGCGGGTAAGCCGCCCCTGCCGCGCCCCCGAGGGCGCAGACTTCCCGTTCCCACCCTAGCTGGTGTCTCACCGCCCCTCATGCCCTGTGCTCACACCACCCCGCACCCATTTTTCTGGCTGGGTGCCTTCCAGAGCTTGACCCGGGGCAAAGGCCAAGGCGGAGGATCTTCCTCCTGCTTCCATCCACCGTGTCTGCATCCTCAGTTCCGACTCCCAAGACGGTTGGCTAGCTAGAGGGCAGGGGAACTTAGAGTCCCTGGCTGGGTGGCAGCAGGGAAGAGATGAGGCCTGGGGGTGGAGAGAGGAAACAGGCCCTGTCCCTTGACTGGTGGTCAAGTTGTTAAAACAGAAAAGTTCAGCCAAGCAATCCCTCATCAAGAGAGAAAAGAGGTCAGCCTTGGAAGCCACTACAAAGCGGAGTTAGAGAATCCCTTGCTCGGTTGGTATACTAGTGACATCTGAAAAAATTAGACATAATTGGTTACTTGCAAAATGACTCCTGAGGAAGACAGAGAGTTCCACCCACCACGTGTTTTTCTTTAAAGGAGCTTTCCGTGGAGGCATGTCGAAAGTATGTTAGTGGGGAAAACTCTTTCCAAAAAACACTAGCAATCGACCATTTCCGAGAATGAAAGGACAAAATAAACAAGAACTAAGTGAAAGCTTGTGTGGGCTTCAAGAGCAGGATTGTGCAAGAGATTTTCGCCTCCTGGGTTCCGCTGGACTTTTAAATGAGCTTCTATATGAAGCCTGCTGCCCGCGGGGAATGTTTTAAAGGCCCTGGCTGATGGAGACCAACTTACTGAGCAGCTCAGAGTTTGCCTGGCTCTTTTCCTGGGCTCCTGGGGAGCAGCTCTTAGGACCACTTAGACCATCTGCCGCCTAGCTGAGAAGCAAAAGCAAGATGTGCAGGTTTACGCCATTTGAATGGTTTACGTTAGTTCTGACTCAGGCTGTACTAGGATTTCTGTGACGTCCTGGCCGATTCTGAGCCCTCCTTGGGCACCCCTTTGTTAAATCTAATCCATCGGAACCTCTCCCCCCCTCCCCTTAGCTCACTCTCCACAGTTCCAGACCAAAAATTTTTTAAAAGTACTTTTTTTTTTTTAAACCAGTGAAATGGTACATGGGTAGAGATGCTTATTTTGCAAGCCTGGTGACCTGAGTTGATTCAATCCCTGAAGCCATGTAAATGTAGGAGGAGAATAAGAACTCCACGAAGCTAACCTCTGACCTTCCCGAAGGTACACTGCACACATACACATGTATCATACACACACACACACACACACACACACACACACACACACACACTCACGATGCTAGCAAATTAAAAAGGGAAGAAAAATACATTCTCAGCCACTCTGGAAAGACACGGCGTTTCTAGATTTTGGTATCACCTGTGAAGCTGGTTTGGACAGAGTCTGGTCTGGACAGTTCAGGCTTGCCGAGAGCGTGAGGCGGAGACATTCACTCTGCTAGTCAGCTTGTCTCCGTCAGGCGACTTGACTTTAAAGATTAACGTAAAAACGAGCACAAGTGCTTCGCTCACTAGTTAGCCAGCTTCTCTGGGCGTCAGGAGACTGGAGATGACATCACTTCATAGAGCTGTTGTGTGTATCGAGGGAGAGCCCTGTCTCGTCCCTAGGACCGGCCTGTGAAATCCTGGTCTCTTTCCTTTGGATCTGATCATAAAGCATGAAAGGCGATTGCATCCATGGAAAACATCCTAAGAGTGCCACTCTGTTGCTGTTTGTGGTTACCGGGCACATTTCCACTTGTGATGGAGAGAGTTTGTCAAGACTTAGAACTAGCTGAATGGCCAGACCTCACCACAGAAAGGAACGTCAGTGATCCAGCATAAAGTCTAAACTTAATGCTGAGGTGGAAATCGTTCTTATTTTCTCTATTACTCTGGAGTGGACTAGTGAAAGTGAGCTTGTTGGTTTTAGTTATTAGCTCAGAATTCACAGTGGGCCTAAAACATTGCTTAGCTTGCGAAGGTTCCGAGGCAGACCTTGGTGGAGCCTCTCTGACTTGGGTTTGTTTGTTTTCTGTGAACACTGTTGGGTATCTAAGCACAAGGTCTTCACCCACCGGGCCACCTCTCCAGATCTGGAGCCTCTCCGTAACTGTGCATTTGCACACAGGGATGTGCCTGGGACTACCGGATCAGTGATTTCCCATGAGTGACGTGGAAGGAGTGAGTATAAGTCACCCTCTGTGCTTATCATGTGGGTCAGAATCTTGGCCTCTGATTTTGAATGGCTGCTGCCTACAAGCAGTGGTTTGGGGACCCCACCTTCTGTCTAATGCTGTCTCCCTACCCTCCCTGCTCTCCACGGAGTTTCTCCACACCGACCTGGTGGGAACGTCAACCTTCTGTCTTCTATAGAGGCTGCTAACCCCTTTTTTTGGCACGGACATTCCTTCCCCTACCATTTAGACCTGTGTTATTATGTCATATCCTAAGACCTTCCCAACACCTCCTCTTGGTTATGGTGTTTTATCTCCAAAGCTTTTCTGAGTGTACTTTGTCTGTCTGTATTCTTGACCATCACTCTCTTCCCAGGAACAAGCTATTGAACAGCAGGAACTTGACTGTCTATATGGTTTTGTTTTATTTTTATGTGTCTTAAAACTTTATTTTGTAATAAAATGATGAAAATTGGATGATTGAAAAAGTATGGGGGAAGCTGGGCTATGGTGGTGCACGCCTTTAATCCCAGCACTCGGGAGGCAAAGGTAGGTGGATCTCTGTTGAGTTCAAGGCCAGCCTGGTTTACAAGAGCTAGTTCCAGGACAGGCTCTAAAGCTGCAGAGAAAGTCTGTCTCGAAAAACCAACCAAACAAACAAACAAAAAAAGGATGGGGGTCTTGGTTAGCTGCATTGTGGTTTGTTCCTTCTGCCTGAACTTGTAACTGGATTCAAAACATTTGCACCCCATAAATTCATAAAGGCCACTTTTTTCTCAACATCGTAGATGGAGCAGTTCTATTTCAGAGGAAATTATCTAAGATTAGATGTAAGAATATTTTTATGAGGACTGGAGAAATGACTTAGCAGTTAAGAGCACTGACTGCTCTTCCAGAAGACCCAGGTTCAATTCCCAGCACACATATGGCAGCTCACAACTGCCTGTAACTCCACTTCCAAGGGACCAGACATTCATGGCAAAACACCAATGCACATAAGATAAAAATAAATAAAAAACAAAAAGAGATTTGTTTATTTTTTAAAAAAAGAATGTTTCTATACATTTTAATTTTAGTTTTCCCAACAAGAAGTTCAACTCTCAGATAGTTATTATTTTAGGATTTCTTTCATTGTTGAGAAGCCTTTGAGAATTTGCGGCTGTGTTAAAAATCATTGCTACCACTCAAAGGCATGTCTTCCACTCTGCATGGCTGGGTAAGCTTCTAGACCAAACTCAGATGTCTGATCTGTTTGATGGCTGAAAACTCCTATAGATGGCTTCCGGCACAATACCTCACAAATCCACCCAGACGGTAGAAGCCGAGTTTGGCTTAAAATGAGGTCAAGAAAGAACAATCTTTGCATCATCCATGTCAGACATGTGATGGATAGCCATGATTTCTAAAATATCACAGGATGATTTGGATTTTGAGGAGAAACCAGAAGATTTAATCCATTAAAAAAAAAAAAATGGACCGGTGGTGCCCAGTGAGAAAGGTCCAGATGACGCACGTCTTGTGTGGATAAATGCATAGCAGCTCTTTGAGGATGGGTGTGATCACATCCGGGCCTCTGTTCCTCCAGGACTCACACGCATGTAATAGACAGCGAGCGCCCTCTTGCCTTGCTGAAGTTGGCCTGTGGAGGGTGAGTGAGCGTTAATGCGAGAGCAGAGAGTGTTATTATGCTGCCTTGGTCATACAAAATCCACTGTGGGGACAACATTTCCTTCTTCTAGGTAGGTGGGTAAGGCAAGGGGTAGATGGATGAATGGATAGATAGATAGATAGATAGATAGATAGATAGATAGATAGATAGATGGATAGATAGATGGATAGGTGGATAAATAGATGATAGATAGAGAGATAGATGATAGATTTATATAGATAGATGATAGGTACATATATAGATTTATATAGAGAGATGATAGATATGTAGATAGATACATAGATACATACATAGATATTTACATAGATGCATACATAGCTACCTACATAGATACATACATACATATATGCAGAGATACATACATACATAAATACATATATGCATGCATACATACATACATACATACATACATACATACATACATACATAAACAGATAGATACATACATAGAGAGATAGTTGGCAAATTTTTCTTATATTGGTGCTGGCTCCCTGGAAAATTCTAATACAATAGCCAGTAGGCTATTTCAGAAGTGAGGGAGTGTGACAACCAAGACTGCATTCTATGAAGCTTTTCACTTCTGCCTTGCACCACGAATCCCTGACTCTTGGGAAGCCAGCTGCTTGATTACTTTTCTCCTTGCTGGGACCAAATATCTGACAAGAACAACTTAGTGGAGGAAGGATTTGGTCTCCCAGTCTGAGAATAAAGTCCGTCATGTGGCAGGACTTTGTGGCTGGGACGGGAGGAGTGTGAGGTTGCTGCCCCTCGTGTCTCAGTAGACCAGAAAACAGAAAAGACAGACGTCAACCCACATCTTGCAGCTAGGCACCGTTTTTAAAAGTTCCACAACTGTCCAAAACAGAGCCACGGCTAGGGACTGAGTCTTGAAACACATATACTCAAACCAGGGCATTCACACTTGGTTTCCATAGGCTGGTGGCCATCTCATAATGCAAAATGCACTCAGCCAAACTTCTAGCGTCCTCGTAGATTCACATTCCCAGTGCTGTTATAAACTCTTGTCTTTGAGTCCCTGTTTTTTTGTTTGTTTGTTTGTTTTTTGTATTTTTTTTGTTTTTTGGTTTTTGTTTTCATATAATTGGTGGCTGGAGAGACAACTGTGGGTACTAGGAACCGAGCTCTTATATTTTTGGTTGTGAGCCTAGCCTTTAACGGCTGAGCCATCTCTCCAGCCCAAATCTATGCTCAGTCCTAATGCCCCCCCCTTTTATTTTGACAAGGTTTCTCTGTAGCTTTGATGCCTGTCCTGGAGTTAGCTCTTGTAGACCAGGCTGGCCTCAAACTCACAGAGATCCACCTGCCTCATGCCTCCCGAATGCTGGGATTAAAGGCGTGAGCCACCACCACCCTGAGTCCCTGTTAAGTAGAAAAACAATTCTGTGTTTTTAGTATACAGTAGCAGTGAATATCTCTTATTTCTAGATGAAAGGTAGCAAGGAAATGCTGGACCAAAGCAATACTGAAACCCAACAGGGCAGGTACCAAATCCGCAGCTCCATGTCTGGCAGCTGGAAATCCAACATCATGGCAACAACTGGTCTCCAGCAAGCTTTGGTAGCCCTGTCCCTCCAGCCTACAGCACACGTGATCATTCCCTTGGATCAGCTGCACTCAGTGTCAGCAGCTTTAGTTGGTAGATGTGCCATAGGCATCTCCAATATCCTAAGATGGTTAGCGTAACCTAGGCTCCACCTTCATAGCTATATACAGAAGTTCCAAGCTCCATGCACAGACTCTGACCATATCACGCATTTCCTGGCTCTGGTAGCTTTCTAAAATATTGGCACAATCCTCCATGAATCTCTCTTTGGCTTGTGTCTTTTATGTCTACAAAAACAGCACCATATAGGCCATGGCAAATTCTACCAGATGAGAGCCTGGCCCTCTTTGACCACAATCTACAGTAGCCTTTCTGTATCTCTCAGGCTGAACAGAATACAACACTTCTCCAGGCAGCTTGGCTGCCCAAAATGATTTTTCTTCAGAAATACTGTTTCAAGTGAAAGTTCTTAAAATGGGTTTGCACTGCTATAGCCCTCAAGGGATTGAGTCTTGGTCTTAGGGTGCCTTTCCTACTGACTCCATGAGAAGTGTATGGGTGGGGAGGACCCCTTGATAACACAGACCTCATTAGCGGTTACTGATTCTATATCCACACCTGCCTTGGCCCAGCTTCTACCTCCACTTTCTATTAATGAACTGCACGTTTTCCATACCCTTGGGCTTCACTTCCTGCCCACTGTCACTGGAAATCTAGCCAAGAACAATTAGCAGTACAGCCACACCACAACCTGAACACCATGTCGTCCTGAAATTTTCCCGACCAAACAAATCAGTCCTCTGCCTTTTAATTCCCCCTGATTCAAGTTTTCAGGATGGAGGCAAAATGAGGCCAGTTTCTTTGTCAGACTATATAGCACTATTGGTCTCTGAAACCACATGATCACAACTTCTCTGCCTATACTTCCTTCATCATCCTTCCTTCCCGTCTGTACTTCCTTCATCATCCTCCCTTCCCATCTGTACTTCCTTCATCGTCCTTCCCGTCTGTACTTCCTTCATCATCCTCCCTACTCCAACTGGGATCACCCCTTAAGCACCGTTTAAAGCATTCTAGGGCTTCTCTAGCCTCTAGCTTCAAATTCTTCCACTTTTTCTCCTATAAACCTAAAAAATATAATCAGGTTTCTCCCAGCAGCAACCATGACCCCAATTCTCATCATCAATTTTATGTATTAGTTACTGTTCTTAGCTATGACAAGACACCTGATTAGAGCAAGCTAGGGGAAAATTCATTTGGTGCAGTTTGAGAGTCTAGTCCAGCATGGAAAGAGAGGCATGGTAGTAAGGATGGCTCGTGACTCCGGTAGCAGGAGTGTATGGATGCTTGCTCATTTCTCTCATCCAGAAAGCATAGAGAGAACAGGACAGGAAAGATCCACACAAAACAATGCCACTTGCTTGAGGATTAAATGATCCAACACATGAATCCATAGGGGCCATTTCACATTCAAATCATGATATATAGAACCTCCTCTACACTACTGTGGTGAGAAACTGAGGTCTCCATGCCACACCAACTCACCGTTCCTAGGAATCTGCCTTCTCAGGACCAGTATTCCAGCTGTATTTGAGTGTTGAGATGACTGCTGCCCTAGCCAACACGTTCACTGTGTCTGCGTGGGAAAACCCCAGCCTGACAACCCACTGCTTCCAGTTCTTAACCAGAGACACTAGCTGAGGTGCCATTTCTTGCTTTAAGCTGATCATTTGTTACACAGAGGAAGATTGCTAATACGTTAGACTATTAGCTCCAGTTTGACGTAAGATAGAGTTACATGGGACAGTGCGTCTAGGGATTATCTCAATTGCACTGAGGTAGGGAGATTTACATCTATTGTGGGTGGTCCCATTGGTTTCTACGGGGACTGTAGAAGTGAAGAAACGCTAAGAGGTAGCAGACATTGATAGCTCTCTGCTTTCTGATTTATGGGGGCCTTGAGTACCAGCCACGGCACCCCCTCAGGGCTCAGAATAGGATATCTATGGCAAGTCAGGATCTGAGGGTAAAAAAATTGACTCAAGCATGTTACCTCTGCTTGTTCTTTGTTTTCCAGGCAAGGGGAAAAGGTGAAGAGAAACAACGATCTCCACGAGGTTTTTAGTTTTTACGATGTAGTTGGAAAGATTCTGTAGGAAAAGACAATGATATCACACACATTTTGGCTTATGAAAAGGGGCAGGTAGAACCTGATAAAGCAATGCTCCGGAACAGGTGACACCAGCCAGGAAAGAGCCAGCATCCAAAAGGGAAATATCTGTCATTCCAAGCCATTAGATGAAGTTACTAAATGTCCCTGAAACTGGATTTCACCCACACCCAGACCTGTTGTCTGGTAAGGGAGGCACGCCACCTTCCTGCTCAGTGCTCGTCTTCTATAGAAATTTCTTTGTGGTGTGTTAGTAAATAACTTTGTGGGATTGACTCTATGTAAATTTGACTGTTCGCACAAAAGAGTGAATGTTATCGCTCTAAGGCCTCATGGTGTGGGGGGCATGGAAAGGAACTGGAGCAGAGGACAGCCTAAGTATAGACCAGAGATCCTGTTGGAGTCAGACTTTTCTCCACAACCTAATTTGCTTGCCCAGAGCCATGCACCGCCTCACTCCTACGTGTGCTTTTCTGGGCTGTGTTCCGCACAGCACAGGACTTGTTACTTATGATATAATTAGATTTAAGGCCGGATCTCTGCTGACTCGCAGTCAATAATCCACTGAGGAAATAGGTGGCTACAATAGAAACCAATACTGAGTGTGTTCAAGACATCAGGTGGTAGGTAGCACAGCCTCTTTTGAATAAGGATGGCTAGCCGTGGGTCCTGGTTGTTTGACACAGTCTTATGTAGCCCTGGCAGGCTAGGACTCGCCAAACCTCTTGTAGCTTGTGTGTTTTTACCTCTTAATAGTGTTAAAACAGTAATAAAATTTCAGCTGATCTCAGCATGAATTTTGAGGCGGGAGAGAGAGTATAGCTACAGTATTCTCCAATCCAGTGCTTCCTAGTGTGAACCATGCAGGACGGTGAGCCATGCAGAGAAGGCTCAGGAAGACATTGCTTGTTATTGCCAGAAGGCTGTAAACTGGAAGCTAGCCTCACATTCACCAGTGAAACAATGCACACATTGTATAACAATGAGAGATGATAACCCACAGATACAAACTACAAAACACGTGACTCTCATAAAAGTGATATTTGTCAGAAGAAGCTAGACACAAGAGTACATTGTGCCATGCCTGATTTTATTACTGTAAAGTCCAAAACAAGCAAAATTGACCCATGGTGTTCAAAGTTAGGGAAATGATTTCATTTTGAGAAGGGGTGTTAACCAAAAGTGGATAATATTGTGTTTCTTCATTTTGCTGATGATTGGGTGAGTGTGTTCTGTTTATGAAAATTTACCAAGCTGCATAGTTATGGCTTAGGCTTTTTTGTGCTGCGTTCGATGAGAAGTTTCCTCTTAAAAAAGAGTAGTAGTGTATAGTACTGGCAGTGAGGTCGATTGAGTTAAATTTGGGGCTGGGAGAAACTATGGAGTTTCAGAAAGGAGCAGATGAACTCGGGGTAAAGCCTTCGAAGAAGACGGAAATAAATTGGTATGTGAAGGTGAAGAACAGGATGTATGCGCTCAGCCAAGTGTTTTAAGTTCTTACTGTAGGTCCCTGTCCAAGGAAGGAAGACATCAAGAGTGACCGTGGTTGATGAAAAAGCTACACGTTATGAAAATCTTGCCTCAGACTTTGTGCTGGGTGGTTTGCACGCTTTATGTAACGTTAACAACAGTAATCCAGCTGTCTTAGCTAGGGTTTCTGCAAAAAGACACCATGACCACAGCAACTCTTATAAAGGGAAATGATTTAATTAGGGCTGGCTTATAGTTCAGAGGTTTAGTCATTGTCATCATGGTGGGAAGCATGGTGTCACAAGGCAGATGTGGTGCTAGAGAGGTAGCGGAGAGTTCTGCATCCAGATCCAAAGGCATCGGGAAGAGAGGGAGACCTGGGTTTGGCTTGAGCATCTGAGGCCTCGAAAGATAACCCTAGTAACACACTTCCTCTAACGAAACCATACTTACTCCAGCAAGGCCTTACATTCTAATAGCGCCATAGTGCCCCTCCCTATTGGTCTATGGGGGCATTTTCATCCAATCCACCACACCAACTAGTAGATGTCCATGCTTTTTATCCCCTCAAAAAAGCAGGAAACCGGATAAACAGAACAGAAAACATTTCTGTCGTCTAACGCTTGCTCTGTCTGCTCATTTGCATCGACAATGAATGGGGGCTTAGGAGAGAAAGGCCTGTGTGGTAAAACTGCTGGTGAGAGCTGGCACTCCAGTGCTGACGTCTCAAAGGAGGCGATGCAGAAAAGGCGTCTGGTCCTCCCAGGATGAAAAGATGATGAAAATGCTTCACGGCCTGAAAGTAGATTTAAAGACATTAAAGTCTTTCTTTTTTAAAAAGGCCAGATGTTCACAGAAGGAGCAGAGGCATAGGGTGAAGCAGAGGTGGCTGAGTGCTGCTTCTCAGGAAGAAAGGGCTCCTGGCTGCTCCGGTACAGCCTTCCACTAAAGTACCTTGTTTTCAGGCCCCCTCGACTTTCCTCCTGTCCATATCTGTCACCTCCAACCCCTCAATCTTTCTGGATGTTATTGCTTTGTAAATCTTAGGTTCATGCCACCAGGTTGTCGCAGTGTGTGATGCAAGTGTTTATAAAACAGTCAAAGACTGGCAAGATGGCGCAGCAGGTAAAGAAAGGTACCTGCCACTGAGCCTGAAAACCTAGGTTTGCTATCGTGAACCCACATGGTGGAAGCAGAAAACCGACTCCTGCAAGCTGTCCTGTGCCCTCCACTTATGTACACTGTGGCATGTGTGCATGGATCTGTGCATGTGTCATCTAGCATACACACACTGAAAAAAAAATGTGGTTAGTTTTTTTTGAAAAGATATCCAGGCATGGTAGCACACGCCTTTAATCCAAGCACTCAAAAGGTAGAGGCAAGAAGATCTCTGAGTTCAAGGCCAGCCTGGTCTACAAATAGAGTTTCAGGACAGGGCTACAGAGTGAGACCCTGTCTTGAAAAAACAAACAAATAAACAAACAAGCAAAAGATAATAGGAAGGAAAACTACTTGTACGTAAAATGAATTGTGTCTTAGAGTACTTCCTCGTCCTAGAATATTTTGGATAAATTTACTATTACAAGTGGCAAATGCAACTCACACTTGGGATGATGATTTAAATTGAAGTAGGCTTGAGTTTGTCCTGACTGACATATGAGTGGCCTGAATTAGTGGATCCCTCCAATGTGAGTATGACGCCTCCATCTTGTTGCTCTGGCGTCCTAGGGTGCTTCCCTTGGCCACATGGTAGCTAATATCGTCTAGCCAGCAAGTAAAGGAAAATACGGCGCGGGAAGAAATCTTGGCTGACTTCTGCCCACCCCTCATCCTCCAGAAACCTGGGAAATAACCTGTTTTGGTGGCAGTGAACTCTGTTCCATCAGAGGCCGAGGTTAAACATCAGGGGTAATTAAGGTCATAGTTTGACCTCAGTAAAATCAAGAATGTTGACTCAATTGATCGTACTGTAGCTGATTACTCAACTCTGACCTCCCTAGGAGTGCTTGCTTCTATTACTCGATATTAGATTATAACACATACAGAACTTAAAACTATATAGGTGAGATCTTGCCAATTTTATGGAAACTTGCAAGAATATGTAAGCTTAATATTTTTTGTTCAGTTGTCCACTAAAATTAACAAATCCTTTTGTAGGCTTCCAATTTGTTTCTGTGAAATCAAGTTCTTTTTTGCATGATGTTCTTTTGGGTCCTAGGCTTAAAAGTTCTATATCCTCATAATGAACAAAAGAAACGAGGGTAGATATAGGACAGCCTTCCTAAATAGCGGGAACAGAAATGCTGAGGTTCAGCTTTAGAGAGCTATACAATCCCTATCAATAAAATACTAAATTAAGAGTATACAGGGCAAGCCAGGTGGTGGTGGCACACACCTTTAATCCCAGCACTCAGAAGGCAGAGACAGGTGGATCTCTGTGAGTTCAAGACTAACCTGGTCTACAGAGTGAGTTCCAGGACAGCCAGGGCTGTTACACAGAGAAACCCTGTCTTGAAAAACAAAACAAATTAAACAAAAACAAGCAAACAGAAAAGAACATACAGGGCTTGAAAAATACAGCCGAGTGGGAGGTCACATGACCAAGTGTACGTGAAACCCCAAGTTCAGTTCCTAACCCCACCTCTCACACACGCAACATACACACACTCAGGAAGAAAATGAAAGAAGACAATTTGAACATCAGTCTTGTTTGCTTGCGCAGCACTAAAATTGCCTGGATATTCATAATCTAGATGCCATCTTCTGTTCTCGTAAGTAGAATTCTAACAAAAGGATTTGGCAGAACTCTTAAGACTTTTAAAACTATTGTTATATTTGACGGAGATAGACTTCAGAGAGGCTTTGAGGTCTGACTAGTTGACTTCTTTGAAGCCAGTTGGCTTGGCAATGACACCTAATTTGCATGTCTGAATTGCTAAACAGTCAACATGCCTGTAACTGCCCTGCAATGTCAGAAGTGAATCATCGACACATTTTTTTTCCTTTATGTAAAATGGAGAAAAATGAATTCCTTTACCCTGGTTGATTTCTTGTTTTAACAAAGGAAATGACTTGTGTGTGTGTGTGTGTGTGTGTGTGTGTGTGTGTGTATCAACTTTTAATATGTAATATCCTTAGCATCAAGAACTCAGATTAATGTTATTTTTCTTTTCCCAAATAGACTGCCCTTCATCCTCCTGGGTTCAGTTCCAAGGCAGCTGCTACACTTTCCTTCAAGTTACCGTCAATGTGGAAAGCATAGAAGATGTCAGGAACCAGTGCATTGGCCACGGTAAGGAACTACTTTAAAAGTAGTAGCGATCCTGGTATCTTCGGATGCACGGATGTGGATGTCATTTATGATGTACACAGAAATCTCTCTGCACCTCAGAACAAATTCCCAACGGAAATGGATTCAAGGAGCAAAGCAAGAAGGAAGGTTGGGAAGATGAATATGGGTAATTCATCCCTTGGTGAAGAATCCAGGGACACGAGAGCTGCCGCTGTAGAACAATGTTACGCAGCAGGAATGAGTTTTATGGTGGCAGAAATAGCACTCAGCTTGTCTGAGTCCTATAATACGGTTCTGGTTCTTAATGTTCACCTACAGTTACTGACAAAATCAGCTCACTGTAAAACAAACAAACAAACAAACACAAAAACCATGGGATTCCTCAAAGCAAAGTTAATGCTTGTTACATATCATGTCAAATCATCTTCTTTGTATTGCAACTCCATAATGTGTACCAAGTTAGCATTATTTATTTTATAGAGTAACAGCAAACAAAAAGCCCACAAAAACTACAGCCGGCTTGGTTGTTCACATGTGTGAGTGTGGGCAAACGCAGAAGACAGCCTCCGGTGTGGGTCCTTGCCTTCCATCTTGTTCGACAGGGTCTCTTGTTGCTCGCCGCTTCATATGCCAGGCTGGCTGGCCTGGGAGCTTCTGGAGGAGTCTGTCTGCTGTCTAGTCCTGGGAATCCTGTGGTTCCATACTTGTGCTACGGTATCAGTGTTGCTGAGTTCTGGGGATCCAAACTCAGGTCCTGATGCTTATGGGGCAAGCACTTCATCCATTGAGCCACCTCCTTATATGGTTCAAATTTAACCAATAACTTGAGACAGGCTCTCATGATTTACACAGGCAGGGGTCACCCTTCTTTGTAGCAGGGGCTACAGCATGCACCACACTCTCAGCAAAATGCTTTTTTTTTAAAAAGACGGATTCTCATTGTGCACATTGTCCAGGCTGTCCTTAACCTCCTGCCTCGGTCTCCTGAGTAGATAGGATTACAGGCATTTGCCATAGGACCCCAACAACATTTCTGTTGTTTTGAGTATCCCGCAGACACCCTGGGTGTCGGTATCGAACCCAGGTCCTCACACGGGCAGACTATATGTGCACCTGCTCCACCAGTAAACTGTCCCGCCAGTCTTCTTTGGTCAAAGGTGTGCTTGGTATAGTGACAGCTTATGTACTTGGCTCTTTGTCCCCAAAGGCATGCTTCTGTTAAGTGCCTTGTTGTTTTGAGATTCTTTAGTGAAATCTAAAGTCACACAGCCTTGGGTGAAATATGAGTTGGTGCGTTGGTCTTTAGTCCTTTAAAAGTACTCTTACTCTTGTGGTAAGCCTAAAAATCCACTTGATCATCTCATCACACGTTTCTCTCGGTCCAACTCCCAACTCCATTCCTTATAAATGCCCTGCCTACCTTTGATTCCAGCATTTGGGAGGCAGAGTCAGGCAGATCTCTGTGAGTTCCAGGCCAGTGAGGGATACATGGTGAAGAGGAGTGGAGGAATAGGGGGAGACAAGAAAGTATCTGGGTGTGGTGACGCCCTCCTATAATCAGGAGGCAGAAACAGGATGCTCAGGGGTTCAAACCTGCTTGGCCTACGTAGTGAAACATTCTTTCAGAAAATAAGGACTGGGGGCATACTGGCGTGGCTGAAGCACTTGTACAAGACTCTGAGTTCAGTCCCCAGGGCCACTGGTGTAAACACAGAAACAGAAGCAGACCATGGTGACGAATTCGGGTTATCAAGTTGACTGGATTGAGGAATGCTTAGAGATTCGATGAATGACTTCTGAGGATGCTTGTGAGAGTGTTCTCTGGGGAAGAAGGCCTACAGATCCACATATTCACTATGGAAGACCCTGCATTGGGAGTGTGTAGGAGCCATCTAGTCAGCTGGCGCAATGAAGCTAGAAGGACAGAGTGGCAAAGCGCCCTCCCTCTTGTCCTTCCTTTAAAAGTGGGCGTGTGGTCCACTGCTACAACCTGTGGACCTGGTTCCAGGTTCCGCAGCCTTTGACCCTAGAACTCAAACTATTTGGGGGCATATATTGGACCCTTGGTCCCAGATGTAGGACCTGTGCTAAAGCGTCTTTTCTTGTTCTAAGATGTCTTGGACTTTGCCACCATTAGCTTCCCTTGGCTCTCCACTGTACTAATGGCCATTATGAAATCTCATAACCTCTTTGATCATGTAAGCCAATATAATAAATCCTCTCACATAAAAAAATAAAAACTGCAATTTCTGAAAACCTACTAGCACAACATTTTGGAAGACTATAAAATTATACAAAGTATATTTAATTAAAATCATATTCATTGCAGCGGGAATAAATGGAAATATACTTTTATTGATTCTAGTGAAGGACCACAGAATTCTGTGTATTTTGACAGGCTCTCATTGTGTACATAGGCTGGCCTGGAATGTCTGATCCTCTTGTTTCTGCCTCTTGATCCCGGGATTACAAGTGCATGGCAAGACTGTCTGACCACATTGTACATAAGCACATTTATTTCCCCTTGAAAAGTTTATAGCTGCTAAATGGTGTTGAAATGTTGGCTTTTAGCAGGGGAAGACACAATTTCTAATATGCCTATATGGGTTTATTTCAAGGCAACTGGGTAGAACAACTTTTTTTTTTTGAGTCTTAAGAGATTTTTAAAATGAGTTTTTTTTTTTTTCAAAAACCATTTTTAAAATAGGGTCATACCACATAGTCTATGTGGAAAGCCCAGGCTGGCCTCCTGCTCCCTCTAGCTCATCCTTCTCCTGCCTGCACCTTCCAAGTCTGGGGCTACAGGCGTTCACAACCATGCCTGATGGCTTCCTCTTTCTCAACAATTCATAGTACTTATATTTAGATGCAAACGTAGATTTCAGTAGCATGAACTATATTGGAGGCTGCAAGCCATGAAAAGACATGATCCTACATTAGCTCATTGTCAAGCTTTTTTCCCCCTTTATTGAAAATACAGCCTTTATATGTATCAGGTAAGTTGCTGTTTATTTACACAAGCAAAATTGGCTCCTTCCTGGCTTCCTCTATGGTGCAAATATATTTCCTTAAGCAAAGCAGATAAAACTGAATTTAAAACACCGAACAGTTTTGTAGCCTGATTCCCATTGCTAGTTCTGAACTCTTGTTGGGCTTCTGTCGAAGCAAGGAACCTCTCTGGGAATTTTTTCTTTTTCTGAATTAAAAGTGAGTTCAGGGGGCTGAGAGATGGCTCAGAGGTTAAGAGCACTGACTGCTCTTCCAGAGGTCCTGAGTTCAATTCTCAGCAACCACATGGTGGTTCACAACCATCTGTAATAAGATCTGGTGCCCTCTTCTGACGTGCAGGGATACATGCAGGCAGATGCTGTATAAATAATTGATAAATCTTTAAAAAAAAAAAAAAGAAGTAAAAGTGAGTTCAGGGACATAGTGCAAGGTTTTAGGTTTAATCTCCAGCACCCACCCCACCCTTAAAACATAAAGTCCTACTGATTTGATTTCTTTTTTTTTTTTTATTATGTGTACAATATTCTGTCTGTGTATATGCCTGCTGACCAGAAGAGGGCACCAGACCTCATTACAGATGGTTGTGAGCCACCATGTGGTTGCTGGGAATTGAACTCAGGACCTTTGGAAGAGCAGGCAATGCTCTTAACCTCTGAGCCATCTCTCCAGACCTGATTTGATTTCTTAAAACTCTTTGTGCGTTTCTAATAATCCTATGTGTTTTCTTTAAAAAGCTCATTATCTTCATCCTACAAATTCCCACTTAATACGTGAATTAGAAAGCTAACAATATCAGCATTCTTACTTTGGGCCCCGGTGGTGTTTTGTTTAGAATCATAGATCATCATGCTAATTTGGGAAAAAAATACTGTCACACCGAAGTCATATCTTAAACCTGTTATTGGGGTTTAGAGAAAGTACGTAACATTTACTTTAGGGGCCGTAGAGAGCTAGATCTACAGTCTGCCCAGGGCTTAGGCTCATTTACTCGTTTATACTGGTGTAGCGTTCACTGAAATGTGCGAGTGGTAAAGGGAAAGGCTGGTGAGATGGAGCAGCAGGAGAAACACTCACTGCCATGCGGGCCTGACGACCCAGCGCAATCCCCAAAGCTCATGGTTCTCACAGTGGAAAGGGACAAGCGATTCCAGGGTTGCCCCAACTCCACATGTGTGCTGTGGCCCATGGGCATATGCTCTCACATCTCTCTCTCTGTCTCTCTGTCTCTCTCTCTCTCTCACACACACACACATTAAATTGATTAAATAAAAAATGGCAGGCCCGGCATCATGGCACACATCTTTAGTCCCAGACCTCAGGAGGTAGAGCCAGGTGGATCTCTGTAAGTTCGAGACCAGCCTGGTCTGCAAGCAAGTTCTAAGACGGCTAGGGCTGTTACACAGATAAATCCTGTCTTGAAAAAACAAAAACAAAACAAGCAAATAAATAATGGTCAACACTTCAAACTAAGCTGAAGTCTGTAATATTCACTGCCTGTTGTAACAAATGCTTTCAGTTTACTTTTTGTGAGAAAAGACCTGTGTCAGAAAAAGAGGAAAACTATCAGATTAAATCTCATTAGGTGGTATTACTAGTAATGTGCTGTTAAAAAAATATTTTGCCTGAGCACATATATTCATTGGGGATTCAAGACGTCATTTAAGAGAAGGAAAGTGTCTTATTTGCCAAATACAATCATTTAAGTCTCTATAACAATTAATTAGATTACAGTGCTTAAAATATTAAAGTTCCATTGGCTGCAGAAAGATCAAAGAAAAGGTGGGGGAAAAAAACTCTTTACTGAATACTGTAGAACCAGCCTGCTTCCATCTTAGGCTCAAAAGATATATTAAAGACAAAGTTCATTCCTGTTTATAATTAAACCTCTGTTTTTCAACGATTGGGCTATGCCCCGTCTGTAACCTTAACTACAAATGATTCTGTGTGACCTGTTCTAGAAAATGGCAACCACGTCTTTGTTCCAAAAGTTGTTTATAACCATTTTGCAACCCGACCTTTGTTTCAAAAGGTTGTTATGACTACCTGCTATTATGACTTCCTTGCAACCGTGTCTTTGTTTCAAGAGGGACTAACTTGATATGCTAATGATCTGCTCCTGTAACCCTGACTATTTTTTCCCATCCAATCCCCCTGAACTCTAAAAACCTTGTCTTCCTCACATCCAATGCTGACCTTAGGAGGAGGCAGCCCATGCACATGAATTAAAAGGCTTGCTTTAATTAATTTGGCCATGATGATTTGGGTTAGTGATCTTTTTCCTCCCATCTTTGAGATTAACAATCTCAAATTATCTTTTGTGCTGTCAGTTTTATGTCAACTAGACACAAACTAGAATCACCAGAGAGAAGAGAACCTCAGCTAAGAAAATGCCTCCAAAAGATCTGATTGTAAGGCATTTTCTAATTAGTGATCAAATGGACAGGGCCCTACTGATTGTGGGTAGTGCCATCCCTGGAATAGTAGTACTGGGTTCTATTTTTTTAAAAAAAAAAAAAAAAGCCGTCTGAGAAAGCCATGAGAGGCAAGCCAGTAAGCAGCACCCCTCCATGACCTCTGCACCAACTCCCGCCTTCAGGTTCCTATCCAGCTTGAGTTCCTGTCCTGACTTTGTTCAGTGATGAACAGTGATATGGAAGTGGAAACCCAATAAACCCTCTCCTCCCCAACTTGCTTTTGATCATAGTGTTTTATTGTAACAATAGAAACCTAACTAAGACACTTCTATATGTTAAATATTTCTCCCAAGGATTTTTCTAGAATAGCAGTTTGGTTGCACCTCACCATTAAGTACTAAAATATATTATTAAAAGTACACATGACATTTAACACACAGGAGGTGTTATCATCAACTTGCACTGATAAAAAAAACTATAATTTTATAACAGTTATTAAAATATTGCTCTGGGTTAATAGAAATATCGGAGAACCAAAGAATTAAAGTGCAAACTACATAGACTCCCAACTAACATCCAGAAGTGTCTAATGTATTCATTCAGCGGTGTAACTAAAGGTCAAAGAAAGATGCAACACTACACATAACAAAGTACTGCAAAAATAGTTGGTAATTTTCAGTTATGAAAACTGTTGATTCCATAATTTCTATCCCTTTATTAATCAAGAAGAAAACTTTTGAATGTTATATAATATACATATGAAACAAGATATAAAAATGCATTATAAACTTGTAACAACAGCTGAAAATATAATACATGCTTCTCATAGACAATAGGTAGGATATTGTGGCTTGAATGAGAATGGCCCCAGCAGGCTCCTCATATATTTGGATATCTGGTTCCCAGTTAGAAATTATTAGGAGACGTGGCTTTGTTGGAAGAGATGTGTCATAGGGGCGTGGGCTTTGAGGTTTCAAGCGCCCATTCCACTCCTAGGCACCTTTCTCTGCCTCTTGCTTTTGGATCAAACTCTCAGCTGCTACCCAAGCGCTGTGCCTGCCACGCATCCCCCGCCCCCATGATTGTCATGGACTCTAACCTTCTGGAACCATGGGCCCCAAATTAAACTCTTTTTTAAAACACTTTCTTTCATAAGTTGCCTTGGTCATGGAGTTTCGTCACAGAGATTGAGGAGTAGCTAAGATGTTTCCTCTTCCTGGCTGCACAGTTTGTGGTCATATCATAATGCAAATTACACTTAATCCAGCTTCAAAAGTCCCAGAGCCTTTCAACATGGCTTCAAAGTCCAAAGTCTATTCTGAGACTCAGGAAAATCTCTTT
Source organism: Myodes glareolus (assembly GCF_982192425.1). NCBI lineage: Eukaryota > Metazoa > Chordata > Mammalia > Rodentia > Cricetidae > Myodes > Myodes glareolus. The sequence goes on along the minus strand of NC_142046.1, from coordinate 42,189,253 downwards.
ATTGTAAGTCCCTGTAAAATCAAAAGGCAAATTACATACTCCCAACCTACAATAGGGCAGACTATGCGTTATCATTCCAAAGGGAAGGAATGGGACACACTGAGGAAATCGTGGACCAATGTAAGACCAAAAGCAAGCAAGGCAAACTCCAATCCTGGAGTGCCATGTCTGATTTCAAAGGGTTGAGCAGCTTGGCCCTTCCCGCTTCTGCTGCTGACAACACACTTCTCTCCCGTGGGCTGGCTCCACTCCCTGTATGCAGCGCTCCTTGACAGACTGCCCATAGCTCTGGCACCGCCAATATCCTGGGGTCTCCCATACAGTCCAGGCTTCATTTAACAGCTTAAAGCAGGGACGTCTCGAGGCCTTCAAGTAGGGACTCCCTTGCCACACACTCGGCCTCAGCGGCTCTTCTTAGCTGTGGAGGACATACAAACCCCTTGTCTTGAGTGTCTTTCAGAACTCAAGACAGAGCCACACAGCAGATGCTGCCAAGCTGGTTACCTGCTTGGGTTGGGGCCTGGACCACTCCTTGAATTACATTTGCATAAGCTTTGATTTCTTGTTGCTCTTTAGGAGAAGAAAATCCCCTAGACCTCCAAGTTGAAGGTCGGCTGGGTAGCGCCTCAGCCTAGGTTTACCTTAGGCCTCTGCTTGTGTCTTTCAGCACAATCCCTGCCTCCGACATTAAATTTCCTGGTGGTGTTTTTCTCTTCAAACTGTACATTTCCATTTCTTTCTGCCCTGCTTGGTCCTTTCCATGGAAAGCCCTGTGAAAGTGACGACTGAGAACACCACAGAAGTCAGTGTTAGATGCCTTGACATCATCTCTGCTAATGAAATTGCTCCAAAACATCTCGATTGAACCTCTGGCATATTCTTAGGACAAGGAAGGGGGGGGAGCCACATTCTTTGCTAAACTATCATGCACATGGTCTCTAGCCCAGTTGCTAATATTGTTCACCTCTAAAATCTCTTGAGCTGGACCACCATAGTCCAATTTGCTCTTAACACTACTCTCTTCCCAGGCCCTACTAGGATGGCCCCTGCCCCTCTTATAGCATTCAACTGCTTTCCTAGCCCAAAGTTCCAAAGTGTTCTACATTTTCCAAATGAAACAAAACAAAAAACCAAAACCCCCCACATGGTCAGGCCTATCACAACGATAGCCCATTCTCTGATACATTCTTAGCAGTGGGACAAAACACCATGACCAAGGCAACTACAAAAGAAAGTTTTTAATTTGGGGCTCATGGTTCTAGAGGGTTAGAGTCTATGACAATCATGGGGAAAAACATGACAGCAGGCAGGCAGGCGTAGCTCTAGGGTAGTAGCTGAAAGCTTACATCTTTATCCACAAGCAAGAGACAGCTAACAGGGAATGCCATGGGCTTTTGAAACCTCAAAACCCACCCCCAGTGACACATCTCTTCCAATAAAGCCACACCCCCTAATCCTTCTCAAATAATTCCATCAACTGAAGACCAAGAATTCAAATATATGAGTTTATGGGAAGGGGGGCGTTCTCAGTCTGACTACCACAGTTATGGTGTGCATAGCATGAAACGTCTAAGAGATTAAAAATGGTGGACTTGGAAAGCCGTGCTGCATTCTGACTTTAAAGTGTATTACGACTTCATTTTTCAGTGTAAAAGCCCTTTCATAATCCCACAATTAATTATCATCAAATACTATTTAGAAAAACATATGTAAATAGGTTAACAAACAAAGCCTAAATTGGACCACCCTGAGATAATCATTGCTAACGTTCTGGTAACTGTGGCCCCAATATTTCAATGTCATAAAAGAGCTGTAATGATTATGTCTGGGAAAAGCAATCTGTGTACAGTTCAGTGTGTGTTTAATCACTGTGCCTGTTTGGAGTGGACAGGCAGGGATTAACACAGAATATGCTATTAAGGATTGCTCAAAGTGCTTTAGGTTTTCTGATATGTCTCACCAGATTTTCCCAAAGGAAGTTGTTCTTCTCATTTTTACTGACTGTCCATATGTCAGTTCCTAGTTTTCTACAATAAATGCTGAACTGGCTAGTCTGCAAATCTGGAAGTTTCATTTTCATTCTTTGCAAAATTGTCACTTCTGTGTGGATATATGTTCGTGGGAGCATGTGCACCACATGTACACCTGTGATCGGAGGACAACTGTTGGAAGTTGGTTGGTTCTTGCCTTCCCCCTTACTGAGGCAGGGCCTCTCTCATTTCTGCCACTGTACTTCATACTATAGGCTCTGGTCCACAAACTGCCAGCCAGTTCTCCTGTGTGCACCCCTATTTCTACATAGGCATGCAGGGATTACAGATGTGTGTAACCACATTGGACCCTTTATGTGCAGAGATTGAACTCAGGGGGGCAGGCTTGCAGGGTGAGCTAGCGCTTTACCTGCTGAGCTCCCAGATCCCAAATTTCATCTATTTTTCTTTAAACCAGTGAGAACTTTTCACACATTTCTAGTGACATAATTGTGATAAGTTGACTTTTTAAAAACATTTTCTTCTTTTGTTCTTTTTTTTTTTTTCTTTTTCAAGTCAGGGTTTCCTCTGTGTAGCCCTGGCTGTCCTGGAACTCACACTATAGACCAGGCTGGCCTCCAATTCAGAGATCTGCCTGCCTCTGCCTCCATAGTGCTGGACTAAAGGTGTGCACCACCACTGTTTGGCTGAACTCTGTTTCTATTAAAGTGTTTGCTTCTATCTTATAATAGCCTGCTTAGTTTCTGGTTTTCCTTCTTGATAATTGTTTTAGTGAGTTGTTTTTTGCTGTAAAGAGACATCATGACCTTGGCAAGTCTTATAAAGGATGTAGTTAGGATTGGCTTAAAGTTTCAGAGGTTTAGTCCATTGTCATCATGGTGGTGAGCATGGCGGCACTCAGGCAGACATGGTGCTGGAGAGGTAGCTTAGAGTTCTAATCCAGATCTGTGGGCAGTAGAAAGAGAACAGCCACTGGGCCTAGCTTGGTGTGGTGTTTTAAAGGGAAATGGCCCCCAAAGGGAGCATGTGTGTGTGGTCTACTAGGTATGGCCTTGTTGGAGGAATATGTGTCACTGTGGGGGTGGGCTTTGAGGTCTCTTTTGCTCAAGCTTCCCTCAGTGTGACAGTCAGTTGACGTCCTGTTGCCTGCAAGATGTAGCACTCTCAGCTCCAGCGCCATGTCTGCCTGCACACTGCCATGCTCCCTGTCATGATGATGGACTGAACCTCTGAAACCCTGAGCCTCCTCAATTAAGTGCTTTTTTTTAAAAATAAGAGTTGTCATGATCATAGTATCTCTTCATAGCAATAAAACCCTAACAAGACACTTGGGCTTTTGATACCTCAAAGCCCACCCCATGACAGACTTCCTCCACCAAGGCCACCCCTACGCCAACAAGGCCACACCTCCGAATCCTTCTCAAGTAGTGACACTGGTTGAAGATTAAGCATTCAAATATATGAGCCTATGGGAGCCATTCTTATTCAAGCCATCACAGATAGGTTTTAAGAAATCTATTATTTTTGTGTATGTATGGTGTGTATGAGTGCAGGCAGGCATGTGCCATAGGACTGCATATAGGTCAGAGGACAATGTAAGAGCTGGTTCCTGGGGATTGGACACAGCCAGGCAGGTTCAGCAGCAGGTGCCTCCAATCTGCTGAACCATCTAAACTGGTCCATAGCATGCTTTGCCTTTTGGACAACAGAATTTTTCCTTCTGTAGCTAACCACCTAACTCCTGCTATTTTAAAATATGTAATGGTAAAACATGTCACAATTTTTATATACTTCATGCTTTCAATTGATTCTTTTTTTGTTTTATTTTTTGGGGGTTTGTTTTGCTTTGAGACAGGGCTTCTCTGTGTAACAGCCCTGCCTGTCCTGGAACTAGATCTTGTAGACTAGGCTGGCCTCAAACTCATAGAGATTTGCCTCTGCCTCCCAAGTTCTAGGATTAAAGACATGTGTCACCACCACCTGACTTTTTTTTTTTCATTGATTCTTGAAGTTGGTTTTCTTTTAAAATTATTTCAGGAGCAGATATGATAAGTATACACAACGAAGAAGAAAATGCTTTTATACTGGACACTTTACAAAAGCAATGGAAAGGCCCGGATGACCTCCTGCTAGGCATGTTTTATGACACAGATGGTAAGTGGTATTTACCTTGTGAGACATAATTAACTGTGAGACTTAGGATGTTTGGTTCCTTAATTCTCTGGATAAGTGGTTCTCAACCTTTCTACTGCTTTAATGCAATTCCTCATGTTGTGGAGACTGCCAACCACACAGATATTTATTGATGTTTGATTCATAGCTCTCATTTTACTGCTGTTATGAATCAAACATCAATAAATATCTGTTTTCCGATGGTCTAAAGCAATCTGTGAAAAGATTGTGTCCTCTCCCCCGGGGTCGTGACTCACATGTTGAGAGCTACTGCTCCAGATGAAATGCATGTCTCTGCGTATTACATTTCCAGTGTAATCAGTGACTAGTGTCCACGGTCTTTTCCCGAGTCACTCCGAGTGCTTCACAAATGGGAAACACACTTGATCCTCTTACTTGAATCAAAGTGTCATTAGAGGGTTAGTATTTTCTTAAGATGCCATGGATTACAAGAAGTGTTAGTATTTTCTGTTAATAGGGTAGAGATAAATTATCTTTTCCAGGTTACATAATAGGAATGTAAATTTTATTAGTATGCAACACTATAAAGCATGTGTATTTTATAGTGTCTATATAAGTTTATAATTTATATATTATAGTATAATATACAAATATATAAAGCATTTATATGCATGTATACAGAGGTATTAGTCACATATTTTAAAAAAGATTTTATTATGTATGCAATGTTCTGCCTGCATGTTTGCCTGCACGCCAGAAGAGGGCACCAGATCTCATTATAGATGGTTGTGAGCCACCAACCATTTGGTTGCTGGGAACTGAACTCAGGACCTCCGGAAGGGCAACTAGTGCTCTTAACCTCTGAGCCACCTCTCCAGCCCCATTAGTCACATTGTTAAATGTCATGAAATGACTGAGGTTATTAATGTTAAGATTATTTAACTATTTTTAAATTATTTCACCAAAATGTTTTTCTTCACAAAAATGATACCTTTTCCAGAATTCTCTTTAATTCACCTTTTGATAGAATATAGTGTTCCTTCTACAACTTTTACTCCTATAACCAAAAATTAGATCATAAATATGTAAGTTTCTACCTTGAATCTAAATCTTTTCCTTTGCGTCGTAACACCTTCGAAAACTGTCATAATGTTGAAACTATTCCTCAATTGACAGATGCAAGTTTCAAGTGGTTTGATAACTCGAATATGACCTTTGACAAGTGGGCAGATCAAGATGGCGAGGACCTAGTTGACACCTGCGGTTTCCTGTATACCAAGACAGGCGAATGGAAAAAAGGAAACTGTGAAATTTCTTCTGTGGAGGGGACACTCTGCAAAGCCGCAAGTAAGTGAGACTACCTTTTTCCACTCTAGGAGGGGTGAGGTACACAGTTTTGGAATACTTTTCTTAGACATAGTATGTCTCACAAGGCAAGGGATTGACTTTAGAATACAGCTTGATGGAAGTCAGCAATCCTCTTACATTTCAGAAGTGGAGCCGGATCATGGGAACCAGACATAATTTATTCTATGTGCCTATTCTTAGGAGGTCCTAACAGTCCATAAATTTCTTGTTTTTCAAATAAATTTCCATGTCCTCTTTGCCTGTGATCTGACTGAGAAGTGGTAAAGAATAATATTGAATAATCTTAAAATTCTAACATTTCTTTAAGGAATTAGATTTCCGACAAAACTAATATCTTTTGTTTAGGCAAACAAAATGACATATTAAAATTGCATCATATTTCATGATTTATTCTGTATTAAAATATACTTTCTGATATATCAAAGTTTAACAAAATTAATATGTTCCACAATATTTTCATGTTATTTGTTAAACCCCGAGTATAATTTGTTTTAAATTTCTGAGTAGTTTTTCAGTCAGCAAATGAAAAATGAGAACTATAAATGGTATGGTATGCTTAAAACGTGATTCAACTGTTTTCCAGCTCAGTTCCTTTTTTTGTTTTGTTTTTCAAGACAGAGTTTCTCTGAATAGACTTGGCTGTTCTGGAACTCGCTCTGTCAACCAGCCTGGCCTTCAATTCACAGAGATCTGCCTCTGCCTCCCGAGTGCTGGGATTAAAAACCACCACACCTGGCCCCAAATCCAATCCTTAATAGTCTTTCCTTAACTGTGAAGCAAACTGCCCGTCTGGCTCCGAACTTTCCCATTTCTGAACTCCACACTTAGCTTACTTGTGGTTCAGCCCTTGTAGTTTTACAGGGGTGACATCCCAACTTCCAGCATTTTCGTTTGTTTTCCTCTATGTGTACGGATGCTGTGAGCTGAGTCTGGAGAGATGACTCAGTGGCTAAGATTGTGGGCTGGAGAGATAACTCAGAGGTTAAGATCACTGACTGCTCTTCCAGAGGACCCTGGTTTAATTCCCAGCACCCATGTAGCGGCTCACAACTGTCTGGGACTCCAGTGCTCTTATGGCCTCGGGGGGCACCAGGCAGGCACTCACATGGTGCAGAGAGTGCATACAGGCAAAACACTCATTTGCATAAAAATAAAAATGTAAAAATCATTGTTTTTTTAGCCACCAGATGGTGGTAGGCAAATACCCACCTACTTCAACTACCTCCATACATGCACACGCAAATACCCACCCCTTCAACTACCTCCATACACGCACATGCAAATCGGCTCCTTTCACCTACTGTGTTGGAGGGCACCATTACATAAAACAAACACTAATTAAAAATACCAGGGCTGAAGAGATAACTCAGAGATTAAGAGCACTTGTGGCTCTTACAGAGAACCAGGATTTAGTTCCCAGCACACACTCGGCCAGTTCCAGTTCTGATACCTCTTCTGACCTCCATGGGCACTAGGTATGGGATGGATTGCACATGTGTACATGCAAAACACTCAAATGCATGAAATGTAAAACTATTAACTAAAACAAGAAGCACTGAGCAAATCCACAGCTGATTTTGTTTTCTACAGATTCTAAAATCAGAATCATTTTATTTCTATAATCTACTATTACTTTTTATAAAGTTCCTTCATTCTTTTTCCAGCAACCAAGTCAGTATACATTTTGCCCAGCTTAGGTATTTAATTTTAAAAAATTAAATTTGACAGCGGGCAGTGGTGGTGCACACCCTTAATCCCAGCATTCAGGAGGTGGAAATAGGTGGATCTCTGAGTATGAGGTTACAGAGTGAGTTCCACGACAGCCAGGATACACTAAGAAACTGTCTCAAAACAAGGAAAATAAAAACTATATTCAAAACAGGTAAGATAGATACTTGATGAAGCAGTAAAGATGGGAATATTAACCTCATAGAGTATCCATTTTAAACAAGTGTATATAAAATAAATCCTTAAATGTTTAATTTTCATTTCTTTTGTATTTTAGTTCCATATGACAAGAAATATTTATCAGGTAAGTAACGTTCTGATCTTAAAATTTTCCGTACATTAGAAATATATATTTAAAATCTGGTATGTTAAGATACCACTGTTGATCCATTTAAAAATATTATGTTGGTGCATGCCTTTAATTCCAGTACTTGAGAGGGAGGTGAATCTCTGAGTTGGAGGCTAGCCTGTTCTATAGTGAGTTAGAGTAGGGCCTGTCTTGAAAAACAAAAAACAAACAGAATATCTATGTAACATAAAGACCTTTTATCAGAATATAGAAAGGTCTAAATAAAGCATCACATTAGGGGCTGGGGTAATGGTTCCGTGACTAGGCCATTGGCTGCTCTTCTAGAGGACCCAGGTTTGACTACCCAGCACCACAAAGATGATTCACATCCATCTGTAACTCCAGATCCAGGAGATTGGATCCTGTCTTCTGGCCTCCACGGGCATCAGGCATGTGCACGGGGCAGAGACATACATACAGTCAAAACACCCATATACATAAAGTAAAAAATTAAATTTAAAAAAGGCCTGACATTTAAAGTAACACATTATGCATTAAAGTTAAGTCACGATAGTTACCATTTCCACCACCGTGTTCTCACCCTTCCATTAAAAGGCCCATTCACCACCCAACCACTGGATTCTATTAACACATCAGCCGGGCATTTTTGTTGCATTGTCATTTCTATACCTGCATATTGCTCGTTGATCACAAGCACTCCAGGCACTCCTATTAGTCACTCTTCATAACCCCCATGAATACAATATTGTCTGGCTAATTTCACTGAACACTTCCTCTCCATACCAGTGCCTAACACCAGATTTCTTCATGAACTTCACTGTTGTCTACAGTATGCGGATTTGTTGCTATTGCTTTTTGTTTTGATGAGACAGCCTGGAACTCAGTATGATCAAGGTGGCCATGAACTCACATTGATTCACCTGCCTTTCCTCCTCACTTTATACATTACTCTTGCTTCTTTCACTCTGAAACTTTGCATATACTCTTTTAATTTTTCCTACGGCTTAGATGTATTATAAACATTTTGCTCTTGCTTCCTAATGGTTTAATTTCTACTTTGGAACGAACATGAATAGAGCAACCTACATTCTCTTTTCTTGACCAACATTCTTAAATATATCCCCCAAAATATCTTGTAACACAATAGTTGTTAGAAACCATGTACCTGTTCAGTGGTAAGCTGGGTCACACTGCCACTAGTGAGGCACTGGGAGCTTGATATGCTTTATACTCATGATAGTAGTGCCCATTTCTGGTTTTGGTCATTCACGTAGATGTATACTGAACTTACTAATTGTTTTATTTTCCTGATGCCAGGCACTTCCATATTTTGTGAAATATTTGGTCAAGTCTATGCTTGACCAAATTACTAGATTGTTCATATTGATAGACATTTAAAAATGAACTTTATATATTTGAGTCCTTTATATATTAAATTTGTTTGATGGTTAGTTTGTCATCATACAACTATATGACTTATCAAGAATGTGTGTGAGACACATCCTCGGTCTTCTATAGGAAAACAAAGGGTACCATTATAAAGAAACCACATCACAGTTCTTATCTGGCTCCTGAAAGACAAAGGAAAAGACAGTGGCTACAGTGATGTGCAGAAATTACTGCCTTTGTGAACTAACATGGAATGTAAAAATGGTGAAGCCAGGGTAGAAAAAGCAAGGCAGTTCTACTTTTGGATACACACCTAAGGAAAGCTGAGACTCTACACACCTGTATTCACAATACTGTATTTCTAACTGTTGAAAGATGGAAGTTACTCAAGTGTGCATCAACAGATCGATGAGTAAAGTGTAGTAAATACTATTATTCAACCACAAAGGGAATTAAATTCTGACACATGCTACAACATACACATACACAAGTCTAGAGGACACAAGATTGATCCAAATCAATCCCAAGGCAAACGTGTCTTTAGTGATCTCATTACATAAGGTACTCAGAATAGTTAAAACTTCGCAGACAAACCTGGCATGAGTACGTTTTTATATCAGAGCTAAGGAGAGAGTGCCAGTCAACCTGACTATATTTAATGATAATGAACTGCACTTGTTTTTACTATTCATTTATAAAACAAAAGCAATTTAAGCGTGTTATTTGGAAGCATGAAGACAATCAGCAGTCGATTTTGAGGAATATATGTCGGATTAACAGTGGAATAGGAGCACAGTAGGTTTTTTTATTCAGACCTTGTATTTATTAGGGTTTTTAAGAGTGACTTAGAGGCTTTGGTCCTGCTAGTCCAATGATGGCTGTCTACCATTACAACGGTCAGGAATCCACTAGCGGTTCAGTCCACAAGGCTGGATGTCTCAGCTGGTCCTTAGTATACGCTGGAATCCCAAGAAGTAGGTGCTATCGCCACTGAAGGAACCGACTTCCCAGGAAGAGTGAGGGCAAGTAAAGAGCAAAGCTTCCTTCTTTCTTTATATAGGCTGCTATCACAAAGTGTGGCCCAGATTACAGGTGAATCTTCCTACCTCCAAAGAACAGGGTTCAAGGTGACTCTTCCCAGTTGAAATGATTTAATTAGGAAAATGTTCTTCACTCATGTACCCAACCACTTTGTTTTTTTTTTCAGAGACTTCTAACAACTAATACATTTTAGCTGAGAAGACATTAAAAAATATGTATGAGGTCAAAATCTGAAGAAAAAGAGCAACAGTCCTAGCGTGGCTCTCGAAACCACAGAAGAGTGGGCAGGCTTAGATTGTGCACATTCCAGGCAAAGTTTAAGTTAGGTCTCAATCATATAAGGCTGTAACAAAGAAGAAAGACTGAAGAAAAACTGCCTGACGCATTGGCCGGTTTTTGTCAGAAATCAGTAACTGGATCACTGAGTTGAAGCAAGGAAAACAGAATTATAGCAGCAATTGTAGTGAACAAGTTATCTACACAAAGTAAGATGGAAGGCTTTTAGAATGTTCTGGATAGAATAAGGACTATAGAGGGATGTCCTTGGTGTGGTAAGCTCATGGAAGTTAGTCTACCCAAGGATGCATGAAAGTATACTATAGATCAATCAGGTTAGCTGATCACAAAAAATTAAAGTATATTACAGAGGAGACAAAAGCTATCCTAGTGTGTACAACCAAGTGTTTGGAGCTTTTGCTATTGCCTATTAAATGGGATTTGGGAAACTTGTTTGAATCATGCCCAGAATAAATTGTGAACAGTAAACAATAAATAACTTGAAATTTAACAGTTTTAAATGATGAACTGTAGCTTTGGCCTCAGTGACACTGTATGACACGTTGGTATGAAGATGGCACATTTTAGCTAGTCAACAGAAAGTCTTGCAACTCACTCACAGGCCACTTGCATAACATGTGAATACAGTCATACTGTGTCCCATCAATCTTGGCTGCTGTCCCACAAATAAATCAAAAGGTCTTTTGAATCAGTGAATATGTATCTCGACACAATCCTAGATTATCATGCTGTTTTTTCAACCTAAAATGTACTGTTTCACTACATTTCTGTGAGTATGTTATCACTAAAATATATCTTCCTATGTTATTATACGTCACTCAGTGTGTCCATGTGGGTAGAGTCAAAAGTCAAGCACTTTTAAGACTGTAACATGTAAGGTAACTATAAAAATTATCATTTGAACTAACAATTCGTTAAGTCTTGGCTTATTTTCAGGTGCAAGTTGACCTCAAACTCTGTAACTGAGGATAACCTTAATGTTTTTATGCTTTCCTGACCTTAACAAGACACTTGGCCAGAGCTAGTCGACTCATCTCTAATCCTTTTAGTTACCACTTTAAGAAGCACTAGTTAAAATATTTAGCATATTAAAGTAAAAATCCATCTGCAATGAAGTTGTAATTTAGAATCCTTTATTATGTATAACACATCTACCATCCCAGTTACTAGATGTTAAACTGCATTTTTAGAGAAAGACCGAGTTTTGACTAGGCAACAACTGAAAGGCCGCACACATCTGTAAACCAGGGGATCCACAAACAGTACTATGTGAAGAGAAACAAAAATGTGGATATTGTAGCTCTTAATGTTATTTCTGTGAGGCAAATTATAAATATGAAAGGCAGACAGACCATCAGACCCCACTAGATCCTCAAGAGAACGGTAGGTGTGAATTCCAAAATTTTGAAGGGAAAGAGAAATAGGTCATAGACAATGACACTCAGTAGAGCATAAAACTATAATGCTTTAATTCAAATTTCAAGCATGGCTGATTTTCCCACAAATGTTTTATAAACTTAAAACTATTTCATTTTTATTGTGTATACGCACAAGTGTGCACCATGACATGCACATGGAGGTCAGAGGGCAGCTTGTAGAGGTTAGTTCGCTCCCCTCCACCTTGTGGGCCTAGGGAACAAATTCAGTTTATCAGTCTTAACCACTGAACCGTTCTGCCTAACAGGAAGAAAAATCTCTAGTAAAGAACGTATTTTTTTCTCATCAGTTGGGAAATTGTACATATAAATACAAATGATGAAATGACTGCTCCAAATGAAATATTTCCAGCTTGTATTCTGACTGCCTGTAATTTTTTTTTTCCCTTTTAGATAACCACATTTTAATATCAGCTCTGGTGATTGCTGGCACAGTAACTCTGACAGTTTTGGGAGCAATTATTTGGTTCCTCTATAAAAGGAACGCTTGTTCGGGCTTCAGCGTCTTCTCAACCGCAATGCAATCGCCTTACAATGACGACTGTGCTTTGGTAGTTGCAGATGATGAATATGCTGTCCAGCTGGACTAAGACTTCAATATTATCAAACCAGCGTTATCAAATACCTTGAATGATTTCCTGTGTAAGGCTTTGATATAAAAGTTACCACAGAAAACTGAAGCTTTTTCCCCTTTATTTTCGTAATATTTTCATGTACTCGCTGTGACAAAATAGTAACGTTTTGGTTCATTTTTTTTTTTTTAAAAAAAGGTTTTAGAAAAGAAACAACTATAGATCTCACTTAGAAGTTTTCTTAGGTAATTTTGAGTAAATGAAACCTCCGTGTACAATAAAGCTGCTAAAATGCTGTGTCTTATTACTCCTTCCATTAAGTTCCATTTTATCCTACAACAACTCTACTTCTTACTGATAACACCAGGAACAAGCTGAACAAAGCCTGCCCTTTAATAGTGGTCTCGCTGGCTACGGTGAGAATCAATTTTTTTGTTGTTTCTCTTAAAGAGGAAGACATTTTACAGATTGTGATACTCCACAATGGTTTATTGTTTTGTATAGAACATTTGGAAAAAGCAGTATTTAATTATAATCAAATAATTATATTACAGATTCTTCCAAAGAAAAGACAGCTCTAGCTAAGAGGTCCTGGAGATGGTGGCCAGCCGGGTTAACCTGTGTGTCCCTTGAGCCAAGATTTCCTAGACTACCCTATCTTTAACAACACAGGGTAGATCCTTCTCCAACACTATGAGGAAATTACATATTTTGACAACATGAAAACCATGCATGCCAGAACTGAGGGGGCAACAAGTACAACCCTAGAGATAATGTTCAGTTTTTGGTATCTAACATACTTTTTTTTAAAATTTATTTATTTATTTATTATGTATACAGTATTCTGTCCGCAGGCCAGAAGAGGACACCAGGCTTCATTACAGATGGTTGTGAGCCACCATGTGGTTGCTGGGAATTGAACTCAGGACCTTTGGAAGGGCAGGCAATGCTCTTAACCGCTGAGCCATCTCTCCAGCCCCCTAACATACTTTTAAACAGTCATCATCAGTATAAAAATGGAAGAAAGCTCAAGTAATTCTGATTCCTTCAGAAGTTTTATTACTTCAGAGATAGTACTAGAAAATACTTCATCTAATATTACATGTTTTCACTATGAATCAGAAATATGCCTTATCACAATTAGCGACACTACATATTTCAGTAACTCTGTTTTTGACACAGTCTGTATAGCACAAGGTAGCTTCAAATTGGCATCTTACCTGCTAAGATCATAGGTATGATGGATTACAGCATCTAATGGCACTCCTAACCACAAACTGGTGACAACTTCCAAGAGTCACGTGACACTAAAGCAGCAAGTGTTACAGCCGGTCACACTAGCTGTAGCATTCTGTAAAAGATCAACCTTATTGTCAGCTATTCAGAGTGATAATGGAAAATTTATTAGCTGGTCGTTGTCCCCTCCTTTTCTTACTATTCTTTTAAGGACTGGTATCAAACCTATTACCTCCTATAAACTGATTATAGCCTGAGAATATGCAGTTAGCTACTATCTGATGTGGCTATTTAAGTTAATATTAAATGCAGTTTAAAATCATCCACTCAATTATATTAACTGCATTTTAAGTGTTCAAATCACACATGCCTTGTTATTATATGAGAACCCTGTCTCTTAAAAAAAAAAAAGTTTTTTTTACTGAAGACAATATGGATGGATGGATGGATGGATGGATGGATGGACGGACGGACGGACGGACGGACGGACAGACAGACAGACAGACAGACAGACAGACAGATAGATAGATAGATAGATAAAGTTTAGAGTGTGTTCAGGGGATGCAGAGATGGCTCAGGGTTAAGACTATGTGCTCTTTTTGCAGAGGACTTGACTCCCATTATCAGCACTTTCATGGCAGCCCACAACCGTCTCTAGTTACAGTTCTAGGAGATCCAAAACCTACTCTGACTTCCGGAGATAATGCATGGACATGGAGCAGTCATATATGCAGGCAAATCACTCACACACATAAAATAAAAAAGTTGAGGAACTAGTTTAAAATCATTGCATGAAATAGTTGGAATTTCTCATTGGAGGCCAATTTAAAAGGAAAAAGTTCAAACTAAATCAATCAGTATCACTTTATTTCAAGCCAAGGTTTTACATTAATACCAACAAACTAAGCGTAGACAAACTGCTCATTCACATTTGAGAAATTACATGGTTTCTATTTAGACTTTGAAAAAGTTGTTGCCACAACATTGGACTAATCTGAAACCACCAGAAAGTATAAGTGTGTATCCTAAGGTGTTGACAGTGGAAACTGTTATGAAAGTTTACATGACCATGACCATAGTGCAAACTCATTCATGTTGAATAAGTAATTCATCTGTTTTTGCAAAGGTCGTGAAAAATATTAACATCATCAAAGAAATGCTCAGAATTACCAAGAAACAGCTAAAAATGACCAGGACCCAAACAGGTTCTATATATTCTATTCCTCTATAAAGAAGTGACCAGGACCAGACAGGTTCTATATACTCTATTCCTCTATAAAGAGGTGACAACACTACAAACACAGTGAAAACCAGGGTTTTAGACTTTGAATGTGGGCTTTAAAAAAATATTCTGTTAACTTGAGATTTTCATTAATTTTTAACCAAATATCATTTGACTGGCAATTCTGATATAATTTACAGCTGTAATATTCCTGAAAGGAATACATACATACCATGGCCTATCAAATATAATCTGCATTTTTGCAAATCAATACAAAAGTTATCCATCATTTCTACATCTTTTACATACTTTTTTTCTTAAAAATTACGTTTTATTGCTAAGTGAATTTAGAATTCAAATTAAATTTGGAAACCTAATATAATTATGCTCTTCAAACTTCCTGTTCTTTAAAAAAAAAAATTAAACACTGGAAGTAAATGATTATCAAAATGTGGCTGTAACTTAAGGCATTTAAAAAGGAAAACTAATTAGGTGCCATTGGCATTTTATTTCAAAAGTACATTTTATCAGAGTTTTCTCACTAGCAAGAGACTAATACACAAACATTCTCCCCCATAAATATGACTACAGTAATCGTAACACAGAGAAAAAGTTGATGAGCATTGCTTAGATATTAAAAGGAAAGGTGATGCTTTACCACTCACCTAAAAGAAAACAATGCTTCTGATTACATATTATGAACATGAGATTTGCTGGCCAATGTTAAAAGGTCCAGCTGAAGAATTTCAATTCAGCAACACTTGAGAATGAATATATATTTACATTTATACATGTATGTATATATATTCATTTTATATATAGTCAATATTTCTAATAGACATTCCCCCCACAAAATTATTCATACTTAATTGCCACTACTAATAAACATGTTCAAGGATCATCCATTTGTCTTAAATGAAGTTAGGCAATATCAAATGTTCTGTTATGGTCTCCATCTTCTTCAGACTCATCCTCTGAAGCTGTTGAGAGAAAACAGGATTATCAAGAATGATTTTAAGGGTGACAAGAATGTGACTTGTAAACATGAAGCCAGAACAGCAATGACTTGTAAAAACAAAAATCCCAATTTAGTATACTGTTTGATCAAAATGATAAGTTATCATGACAGTGTTAGGGTGGCTTGTTGTGGGTGATGCCCATTTACAATGTTCCCACCCCCACATCTTTACTGTGATGCTAGATAATTTCCATATAATGAAAATGCTTAAAAATGTGGTTTAAGAGCATCTTTCAAAAATGTTTCTGAGACCAGCTTGTGTTCACAGTAGCTAATGATATGTATATAAACATACACCAGAGGAAAAGTGAATTTAAGGCAAGTGCTCTCACACACCTGAGTAGAATCTGGCTTATTACCGCTGCATGTTTGATGCATCCGATGAGAATGAAAAAAAATGTACATAGAATAATAGGTTATGGATGTTCTTGCAATTTACATCACAGCTATGTCTATACAATGCCAAGGAAAAGCTCTATTGAATAAGTAAAGCTTTATATAGACACAGCCTAACTTAAAATAATTGGCTTCAGAAAAAAATAAACTAAAACCAGTAACAACAAAAAACCTGCTGCTGAGATTATCCCCATGTCTCCAAATTCTCAGAAACATTGTTTTTATAATATTTCTGACCTCAATTTACTCAATGGCCATTAGTGACACAATATTTAATATAAAACATCCTGGAATGTCTTTGGGATAGCCAAGGCAATAAGAAGCTATGTACTACATAATCTGCTTTATATGTTAGGGAAATTTTAAGTTCTTTAAGTTAAACATCAACTAATCTCTTTAGTATTATCAAGAGCAAAAAAGCTTAACGAATGTTCTCTAGGATACTAGATCAACCCAAACTAAGAGCTGGAAAAATGTTAACATTTATGGATAAAATCTACTTGAAATAAGTGCTATCCAGCTCATGACTGACATAAACCCTGCTGTGATGTTCTATGTTATATCACACTTAATTGTGTTTTAGGGAGTATCATGTTTCTAGTGACTGATTCCACAGGAAGATACAACTCGGCTAGTTTTCAGAATGTAGCAATACTCCAGTCATTTGAGATTCATTTGAGGCCGCACCATCTTCCACTGTCAGCTAAAGTTGTCTATATTTTACTTCTAGCTTTTTCTTCTCTCTTGCATACAGAAAAAAGACCATGTTATGTTTCGGAAATTATGTTTTAAATGAAAATACTTTTTTCAAAGTGAGAAAGCTTGGGGAAAAAAAACACTGAAACAAATAACCACAACAGTAGCTACCAAAACAGAAATTAAAATTTTCAGAAAAAAAAAAACCCTGTACTTTTGTATTAGCTAATGAGCTATTTTTATGAATATTATAAAGAAAAAAATTCACAGCAAGCAGTAATTCCAACTAGCTCCTTTACTTTCACATATGCTAATAAAAACACCTAAGAATGTGCTGTCTAATTTTCTCTTAAATCCTGTTAAAACCTAAAATTAATACAGGCATAAAAAGTTATAAAGGCTAGATCTTAGAATATTTAAGGAAGTAAAAGGTTTTTATGAGGACAGAATCCTTCTCACACTATCTTCCAAGGATGCCAGGCTTTCTCTATAGGTAATAACCTTACATGTCTTCTAGATAACAGGTATTCTGAAGGTTCTATCAACATGAAAACACACATTTCAAACACTGGAGACTGCACTGGGAGGGAAACCTGTTGCTGAGGGTGAAAAGCAAACAGGTAGGGGTCGGATGGGTTTAATTTTCCCCACAAGTTGTTCTAAAGTCAATTTTGCCCCCGCCTGGTATGAAGCACCACAAATGTGCTATAATACATTAGAAGATAGATAGCAGGTTGTGGAAATGCCTGTAAGATTTGGGATTAAGTTTCTTCACCTAACGAGACTGACAAAATGACCCTAAGAAATTTGAGCTGCTTGGAATTAAAGGTCCACAAAGAAATACCTATAAGTAAACAAAGAACAAGCAAAACCATTTTGTTCTGGGCTCAAGCCTCACTTCCTTATATTCCTGGAACCAAACACACACCTAAAGAATTCCTTCCATGATCTTGAATTTAATTAAAAAGTAATTGTTTTTATATATTAAAAATAAAAAGCCTTAGCAGATAGGACTTAGTAGTTAATTTTATGTTTTCCTTTTAATCACGAATAGTAAAATCAAAGTGGTTTACTGAAAATGAGTGACTAAAATTACCTCCTTCCACATATTAAACATAACTTAAAAAATACGTTTATAAAACTAGAACCTATTTTCCAACCCATAGTATTCAAATCAGTTAACTGTGGTAGTATTAGATCTATAACCAAAACTCAATTTGGTAGAAAAGAGTACATTTAGGTTTTGTTCTGTGGGTTTAATTTGCAAAAGTAAATTCAACAAGTCTGGGGAGGGGAAATTCCACCTACTTTCGAGATCTTCCATATGTGCCTGAAGAGTTCTTGCAAGGTTAATAAACTAGAAACAATGCAGAAAGAAATACAGTAGTTTAAATGTTGCAAATGGATCTAAAGAGAATCACTACAGGAGATTTATTTCTACTTAAAAAGCCAAACACCATTTTAATCCTTTAAACAGGGGTCTTTCTTCCCCAACAACATAAATTAACATTAAGGGTATTATGTTACATGTCTTACATAATCAGTTTTAGTTACTCATGGGGAAACCAGTACCATGAATAGGTGCAGATATAATCAAATAATCATATCTAATAATACTGTCTTCCTCACACTTTCAAAAAACTTATGAAATCAAATGGGGAGACAAAAACTTGGTTTTCTGGGCCTACATGAACTAATGTTTCCCTACCTAAACTTAATAGCTAACTCAAAGCTTGTAAAATAAAATACTAAGAATGTCTTCTAATGTATTCTTAACATTTTTTTTAAAAAAGGCTGAATAGACCTTACTTATATGCTTTGTATGTTATTCATTCATTAGAGTTAACAGCATACCATTTTAGAAATCATTTTATAGTATTAACTCCAGATGGGGCATATGACTTCTGAAGTACTTAAGAATTAACAGAAGTTAAGAGCATTCAAAATGATAGCTTTCTTTATTCTTAATGCAAGTAATTATTAATTAGGTCACGTAAATATCTATATAAAAATGAAGCACAATAGTAATTTGTAAGTAACATGTATTTTGAACTATACATTTTATCATTTTCAGATAAAAACAGGTTATATTAACAAACTCAAATTTTATATACTTAAAATTATAAAAATGGTCAATTTTATATATATTTTATTGTGTTATGGACACATTTCAATATAGGAAGAATTCAGAATGTTGCATTAAGACTGACACACAAAATGGCCAAAGCAACAGGGTATAAGTGTCTTTTGATTCATTGAGATAAAGAGCATTGACTACATATATCTCACAAGAAGCTAGCTTAAATGTACAGCTAATATTAAATATTATTTATTGCAACTAGTTCCTTCCTTAGTTGGTAATATTATTAGTTCAAGGGTAACCCTTTACAGGATAACATCAGTAAATCTTCCATATTCTTTTGACCTCTGAAACTCAATTTTATGTTTCTAAGATGTAATGCTAATAAGATCTTTCTTTCCACATGTTCAAATTAACAAATTTTTCTGGGTGTCCAATTCTCCCTGAAATATTTCACTTGCAAGAGCTGAAAAATCACTTCTTTCTATAAACAACCTATGACAAATTTAGGGTATCTGTTGTAGAAGACAGACAGCACTTTCCTTTAAATATATGCTATTTTTACTGCTAAGAAACATTTACTCCCCGCCACAAAAGAAATTAGGATTTGAACACATGAATCAACTCGCTTTCCAAGACTAATTCTTGTAGTATTGTCTCCCCTCCCTCCTTCCCCAATGCTAATACTACTTACTCGGACACGAGTGCTTGGTTCAATTGTATTTCCCATCATATCAGAAAAGCTTTGCTCACACAAGTGCAGTAAGACCACCAAGTAGAGACCAGAGCTGATAAACTCATACTCAGCCTTAAAGGGGAAGCAAAGAAAAGAAACAAAGAATCAATACTAGGATTGTGACTGATGGCCACTGTTTACTGGCAAACTAAAGAAACGTATTCTAACACAGCTCCTAGAAAGGTATACAGTCAGCTACTGCCTTACACAGGTGTGATCTTTCCTCATTCTATTTCTCTAATTATTTATAACAAAGTTTACCTTTTAAACCATTTGGTGAGATAACACATATTTTGGCTTTCTGTAAAGCTGCTAACAGACTTCCTTTTACAAACAAAAAATTATCTCAGTCTTCTTTAAAATAATCTAAATCTGTAACATGCATTATAATTTATACTGAAAATGATACACTAGTGGTTTCTGATTTTTTTTTTAAAAAAATTCCTGTTATTTTAAAGGTAACAATACATGCAAATACACACTGAAATTAGCATGGGGTTTTTTTGCTATTTTTTTGGTCATGTTGGTAATGGAAGACTCAGAACTTCTAAATAGTTTCAAAATTGTTATGAGTATTCTCCTCCTTTATCTTTTTGCCTTCATGGCCTTGGGGAATGAACTCAGGGTTCCAGAAATACCAGGCTAGCATTGTACCAATATAAGTAAGTACAGCTCTGAACACAAATTAGGATATAGAGATTAAAAAGCCAATCTGTCCTTTTAAATTTTACAGTGAAAAGGTCAAATGGATGATAAACACATTTGAAATTAAGAATTGCACGCTAATATTAATTTTAGAAACTATTCATCAAATTCTACCTGTAAGTAAGAATTTGAAATGAGCTGGGCAATGGTGGCACATGACTAATTCTAGCACTCGGGAGGCAGAGGCAGGCAGATCTCTGTGAGTTCGAAGCCAGCCTGGTCTACAAGAGCTAGTTCTAGAACATAGACTGTTACACAGAGAAACCCTGTCTCAACAAAACAAAAAAAAAACAAAAGAAAACAAAACAACAAAAAGTGAATTTGAAATAAAATCTTTAAATGTTTAATAATTCTGACATTATTTGAACTGAAAAGGAAATCATGTATCCGGGAAAGTGGTTTTTATTATTTTACTTTAGATGGCTATAATGGCTGTATCAGGCATGGTGGCACACTTTTAATCCCAGCACTGAGAGTTTGGGGCGGGAGGGGTAGAGACAGGAAGATCTGAGTTTTAAGGCTAGCCTGATTTATATAGCAAGTTCCAAGTCAGCCTGAGATTTGCTGTAAGTCCCTGTTTCAAAACAAAACAACCCAGTGACAAAAATGGTTATCACCTTGCAAAAGATAAACTTAAAAAAAAATTATATTGAACCAATCACTTAAAATTAGGATAACTCTAGCCACTAGAATCCATGATTCATATAAAATAAGATAAAGCCAAGACTATCATTGTCTTTACAATGACTATACCTAGTATCTTCTAATACTTCTTTATTATGAAAGAATGCAGGTCATTAAAATGATTAAATAAAAATCAAAATCCTTTTTAATGAAAAAATATGTGACTTAGGTTTTAGAGAGACACTGTACTTCTAAAAGTAGCAAGAGAAAATAACTCTTTAGTCTAAGACAAGAATACGTCATATCTATATGCTGTAAGTCCATAGAGTTCATCAGACTTTCAATGTGCATGTATGTAAATTTGTATGTAGGTATATGCATTTGAGTTTAAGCGTTCTCAGATGCCAGAAGTATGAGCCACCCAACATGGATACTGGAAGCAGAACTCAAGTCTTCAAAAAGTTTTTCAAAAAAGAACCTTTTATTATATGGTTTCATCAACATGTATTATCCCAAGCTAGTCAACAGACTGTAAGGTGGTGCTGCCACCTACTTTGTTCCCAATTTCCTAAACTTTTATTAATTTTTAGGTTTACTTACAAAGTCTGACAGTTTATCATAAATTAGTCTTTTATTTAAAGGGAAATTTTTATGAAATTATAAACTCATATATACATATATATATTATGGTAAGAATATTACTAACGTAGGTTTTCTGACCATGACTTAATCTTTTCTTCAAGAGCTGTCCTTTAAGCACAGAACAGACACTTACCAAACTAGGCAAAATATACTAACTTGTTCATTTGCATGAGCTCTATGTAGTTCATGAATATCAAAATCCTCCAGGTTAAGTTGCAACTTCTCTTTACAGAGTTCACAGGTGGTTACAGCTTCTAATGAAGAACCTGACCAAAAAAAAAAAAAAAAAGTAAATAGTATAGTTTTTCTGTCCTAAGATCAAGTTTAAAATACTGGAGGTAGACAAGCATGAAAGATATTGCATGATCTTGCAATAAACACATAATGCATATAAAATTAATGACATACAATGACAAATGTGCATGTCATGCTCTGTATTGTAACATTCATGCCTCCACCCATCATTTGGAGACCTTTTTTTAATCCTACACACTCACACATCCTGTAATTATGGGATGCTGACAATGAGGCAAAGGAATGTCACTTGTACTTCCTCCTTCTTCCCGAAGTTGGCAAGTTACAAAAGCAATGTTTTGTAGGTACCAAGGTCTTTTTTCCCTTCTCCTGGAGATTCGCAGGGCCATGTTCTGCACTAGCACTGGCTTGAGGGGTTAGCTTAGGAAGAACCTGGCTCTCTTTGTTATGGTGATTCCACCTGTATTCAAGGTTTTAGCAGTGGGCTCCACAACCCTGGCCTCCCCCGGCTGATTCTGCCTGAGGCGCCGCCGAGGCCTTTATTCTCCTTCCTGCTTCTGTTGGGAGGAGGCTTTGCCTTTTTGATCCCGCTTGCCCACTTCTATAAATACCCGACTTGAGTTTAATAAAGTTGCCATTTACTCTTGGTAATGAGCAAGGTCCTTTTTTGTGTGTGTGTCTCTTTAAACTCTCAGGACAGTCGTCCATTCTCGTGGGCCCGAGTTCGGGAAGGCGTGCACCTGGATCGGGTGTGGGTATCCACAGGAAGGCGGGGTCTAACAATGTTTAATGACATAGCATCTTAAACACTAGTTAAGGGCCAGTATTTTTGGTACCACAGCATACATATGTAGACCTTGTATATAATCTAAGCAATGTGCCTACCCTGCTGACTCAAAGAGGAAAAAAGAGATCCACCTTTGTCCAGATAGAAGTAGCTCATTTCAGCCAATTAATAGAATTAAGTCCTCATACATTTTATAACATGGCTCAACCCAAGATTCACTAATAAAGAAGATGTTAATGGTGCGAGCAGGATACATAGCAACAGGCTGAACACTATCATGGTTTGGGAAGAGGATGAAGTGCAGAGTTACAGCTTACTGACTATAAACTTTCTATGTTGGGTGATGGAAAAGTTTTTGAAGTAACTACTCAAAGTTACACATTGAAAAACAAAGTGGTTAATTTTCCTCACAGTAATTTTGGTATAATTTTTTTTTTTGGAAAACAGAAAACAAAAAACTTTTTGTTCTGTCACACCCACTTCACTTTAGCAGGTGGTTATGTCTAATGACATATGTGGGCCCTTCCAACATTTGGGGATTATTAGATATGGCTACCAATTGAAAACTGTCCTCAAATAAGTTTTATGAGTAGCAGTGAAGAGATCCAGCTCCTCTTACACTTTTTGAGTGAACTTGCACCAGTCTACAACTAGAGACTGTGGAGACTGGGAAGAGTAAGAACATCATCAAACTTGTTTAAAAAGGTAGTCTTAAGGAAGTGTATGCAGTAAAGAATCTGCCAACATCACCACTCCATTATTAGTGGAGGGGGTTTTACTTGAGTAAGAGAGAGAAAATAAACAGAGGCATCTGGAGGAGTCCAAAGCAAAGAGAGAAAGAAGTAGACTGGACACGGTCAGCAGACTGAACATGGTCGGGGCTATCTGCAAGAGGGGAGAAGAGCAGGGGAAAGACCACAGAGAAGGCATAGTGAAAGTACAAGAGCAGGGGAAAGCTCTGCCATTGTGAAGAGAGGAGAGAACTCTGACAAGACGAGAAACCAGCATGTTGAGGGGAGGCTTTGAGATGATAACCCGAATTTGTGACACTGAAGGAGCTTGGAGGCCAGCATTCACAGGTTGCTGAGTGTATCAGACCCACTTTTACACAATTATTTCAGCTTACACAAAATATAAACTTCTCTCACTTTCTTATCACCATTCTGACCGGAGGTCTGGTCTTACCCTAAAATCTTTTCTCCAAAACAGCCAATAAAAAAAGAACATTTCAATTCTGCCCCCTTTAGTGGCTTCCCATCATACTTAGATAAAAACTTAAGCTCTAGTCTCTACAAGTCTTGCATGAACTACTACTCTTTCTTATCCCAACTGCATCTACCTTTACCCAACTATTAACTGATACTAGTCATACCATACACTGCTCAGTTCCTCAAATACAAGTCTTTCTTATGAGCTCTACTCTGATAAAATGTTCCTTTCTTTCTAAAAGCCAGTTCTGTATATCAAGGTCTAAAATTAAATGGTGTTTCCTAAGAAAGGTGCTCTCTTAATGACAATAAGATGGGAACAGGTGCTTTTTATGTCTTATGTACCACACTCTAAACCCCACTTTTGGAACTGTACCTGACTCTCCTACCAGTACACACAAAGGAATTCCCTGACAACCTGCTAAATGACACAGGCAATAACTATCTCAATATACATAGCTGCTATATGGTGAATGTGCTTGACTCAAAGCACTGCATATGCCATAACCACTGGTTAATTAAATTATATGGATTAAACAAGTATGAATAAATTTAGTAATACAATAGGAAAAGATTGTTAGCCAAAATGCCTACAATATGTATTATCTCTTGGGAAATGATTTGAAAACAAAGTATCTAAAAGGGTGAATCTTACCAGAATTAATTTTGGCCTGTAACCACTTTTTCATACACTCTTGATGGACATACTGCAGACTCCCTGTGCATTTGCATGGCTCTATCAGTAAATTAGATGACGATGCAGCTGCCATTTGACAAATTCTACATAAGTCTCCTTCTTCTTCTTCAGAGTCCTCTAAAAGGAGGCTGAAAAATAAGGCCCAAATTTCAGAGATATCTTAATTCCTCCTAGCAGGATATCTTCATTACAGAAAATTTCAGTCTTCCATTTGTACTGAGTACAAAAAAAGTAAACAGTAAGAATAAAGCAACAATAGTAACAATTGAGGGGTCATGTTATTATGAATACAAACTGTTATATTATATGACCAGTCATACTGTAACTCAGCTCCAAATGGTTTACCTTTTGTCTTTGGTAACACACTTTAAGTTCACCTTTTCACAATCACTAAGATTTTAATTACTGAAGTCTTCTAGATTATTTTAAATACAATAGTAAAGGGGTAACATACACATCACTTTGCCCATTTTATCAACTGCAAAAGAATTCTGAAGCTACCTCAATTAAGTACAGACTGACTTGTAGTTTCTCATTGACATATCAAAACTGACAAATTCTTTGTATTCATTGAATCAAAATTTTAAAAATAGAAGATTTAAAAATTCTCTAGAACTCTACTCTGAACAATCTTACAAAATCATTTTGGTATATACATGTTTTAAAACAAGCAACATTTTCTATTATCCTCTCTCTGTCCTCTATTTAACAGGCTAACATGTACTATTCATATGTGAATTCCCTTTAAACAAGCAAAGTTGTTAGTTTACTGATAGCACATGAAAGAAGACTCAGTAAACTGATAGTATTGAATGACGAACTGCTACTGACACATAACCTGGACAGTATAAGTGAAGACAGCAAGACATTTACTGAAAGAGGCACACAGACTATAAGGAGACTTTTTGTCCTAGTTTAATCAAAAACATGTTATCAAGCTATTCTGAAAAGCTGAACATTTTGCTCTGTATTGAATGTTCTTTCCTTCATAATTTCAGTTACTTTTTAATAAGTAGATCCAGTTTTTCTGTTTATTGATTTAACTGGTCAAGTCTTAAATTCTCATATATAAGGCAAAATTATTACAATAAACACACATACTATAAACTCTGTTGAAATAAATGTTCATTTAAAACTACGGAAGTAGGACCTGGTATGGTACATTTCTTTAATACAAGCACATGGGAAACAGAAGCAGGTAAGTCTCTGTCAGTTCCAGGTCAACCAGGGTTACATAATGAGATCCTGTCTCAAAACAAAACACCAAAAACCAAAATTAAGCCTATCTAACTAGATAGAATAGTAAAGAATTATAGACCAGGCAAGATCAATAAATAAAACTATCTTTGAAGGTTAGAACTCTTAAGTTATTCTTTAGATAGCTTACAATCAGAGGAAATTGCTATAATGAACAAGTATTAAAGCTAATATTACTAGGGGAGAGGAAAGTTTAAAATCAGGAAAATAGCCCATGGCAAAATATATAAAAAAAGGAAAACTGAGAAATACAAAAATCAGTGGTAAACCAGGTAAATCAGGCTAACTGAGACTGGTGATGCATTATCATTTGGTTCCTCTCCCCACTTAAATTCCAGTTAGCAGCAGCCTAACTATAGAATTAAGGAATTAATTTATGTCTGTGTGTATCAAGATAAATTAAGATACCTTAGATTGTTTCTTGATAAAATTCATACCCTAGAACCTACCTTATTATTATCACCATTTGTCTGTCTCAGTAACACCATGTTTAAAGAAGAAACCAGATAGAGAGCCATTTTAAAACTTTAAACTGATCTAGCTTTACAATGTAAATGAATATTCAAATTTACCTTTCTTTTATTTTTTGCAGTTTTTCTGGGTCTCTTGAAGGTGCACTTTTAGCTTTATCACTTTTCCCATCAGCTGCGTTCCAGCCTGAAGGAATAATATCTACAGTAATCATGACATTGTCGGTCAGACTGCTTCCGAGTGTTGGTGGGACTGCAAACCGGAATAGGGAACCAGGAAGAATCCCTGCTAGTCCTGTACTTCTTCCACCCTGAGGCAAATCTGGTGTGGGGCCACCTGCAGAAACACTGCTCGCTGCTCCAGATGCTTGTGGTCTGTTGGCAGCAGCCCCAAGGGGATCACTCTGTGCTTCAAGGTGAACCACTTCATTTGATTCTCTTCTAAAAAGATGAGATCTAGGTGGAACATCTGACACAGATATTCTTGAAGATTCATCTCTTCCCTCTCGCCTCCTTCTAGAGAACAAAGGTGTGCATCTATTTCTAAGGGAGGAAGACAACCACGGTCCTGTACTTCTACCTTCTGATTCTTGATTAAAATTTTCCGCATCTGGTTCAGAGCTATGATTTTGGCTAAGAGATGACAAACCCCACCTTCGCCTAAGAAATCTAAATCCCTGAGAAGCTTCAGATGTCCTGCTATCACTAACTTCAGAAGACGATGCTCCATTACTCCGAGACTGTGAAGTCAAGGTTCTTGGAGAAATATAATTTTCAGAACTCAATGATCTTGTATTCAAGGAATCTTGACCAGATCTTCGTGAAAAAAAAGTTGATGACATGCTAGAAGCTATCCGTGACAGCAATCTCCTAGTAGTACGCCTACCTTCATTGTCAGAGGATTCTTGAAATGGTCTCCGAGAGGAACCAACTCTTTCTGAATTGCTTATAACTGAGGTTTCATCTCTACTTGAAAGGTATGAAAATGTGGGATGTGAAGCATTTCGAAAAGATTCTGATTGTCTTGGAGAAAAATGTGATCTGAAAGAATTTCTGCTAGAGTCCCTAGAACTCGATACTGTTTGATGTTCAGAAGGCAATTGGTGATTGGTGGATGATGAATTCAACTGTAAATTGCTCACTGAATTCTCTTTTGGTCTTGCTCCCTGTGAATATGAAGAAGGAACTCTTTCTTGAACATCTATTTTTGAAAGAAGGGAAGGCAACCAATTATGAAATAATTTAATTATTATTAAATGTACATTTATCGACTACTGCCAGATTGAAAGACTAGGTTTGAAATGAATACTGCTATCTATAACAGCTTAACTATTATAGGAAAAAATTTATTTCTGAAGTATTCCCAAGTAAAGTCAATACCACAAATTTACATCAAAGTATGAAAGCTTATAAAAATAAGTTGCTGAAGCAAGTTGAATACATTAATGAGAGACTGATATAATAGAAGATTCTCAAGAATTGACACAGAACATTAGTCCAAGTAAAATAGTGCAATGATAAAAAAGCAAAACCATCCCAGAGAAATAGTCTTGAAGATTCTTATTCTAAGCAAAAAGTTATTTTATGTGAATGCTATTGCCTTATATTTTCATAATATTCCTTGCTAATTAACAGGTGAGGATTTCTTTCATTTTGTTTACTCATCAGGCACACGTCAGCCCTTCAATACAGGTTTGGAGCTGTGAGCCAATACTCAACACAGGCTTCTGCTATCTGCATTTTCACAAGTGGGGCAGGGAGGAGGATCAAAGAATTCCAGGCCTGGCTGGCTTAGTTTGGCCTTGTCTAAAGGTCAACAACAAGATAAAGACAGAACTCCTCAACAGGATGTTTCAATCTGAGTGGGGATAAGAAACATTATTACTCTTTTGTGAAGAATACTCCCTATAACCCTTGTATAACAGGTACATTTATTATTGGGCTAATATATGGAGACCACAGAAAGGATAAACTCCAACAGGTTGAATCTATTCCTGTTCTGTAATTTGACTAAAACAAGCACAAACCCCACTTCTGCTCGATCCTTTTGTTAACTCTGATTAGCATTCTTTTCCTTCTGTTACTTAGGCTTCTAAAAAGCTTAAGTCTACAGAGACAAAAACTGTACATGCTTGAAATTTTAATAAAATCAAAACAACCATACAGTTCCAAATAATCCTTAAAAAGGTTAATTTGGGAGCCAGAAAGATAGCCCAGCAGTTAAGAGTACTAGCTTTATCAGAGGACTTGGGTTCCATTACCCAAACCCACATGGTGGCTCTCAGTCATTTGTAACTTAATTCTAGAGACTCTGTCACCTTCTTCTGGCCTCCCTGGGCACCAGGCAAACAAGTAGAGCATAGACATACACGTGGGCAAATACAGCAATATACATAAAATAATTTATAAAAATGGTGCAATAAACGGTTATTTCATAATTCAGTTAGAAGTACACATTAAAACTGTACAAGTCGTACTGTAGTATGAAAGAATTATCTAGTTGTACTTTATTAACATATAAAAATGTTTTTTCATGTATAAAAATTTTGAAAGCAGACAGAATCTGACTACTCAAGAACATCTGTTTTAAACTATTTATTTTTTATTGTATTGTTTTTTGAGGCAATAGCTTTGTAGCCTGCCCTTCTTGGAACTCATGCTATAGACCAGGCTGGCCTTGAACTCAGAGCTCTGCCTCCCAAGTGCTGGGATTAAAAGCATATGCCACCACTGCCCAGGTACATCGCTTATATTTTTTTTCAAGTAAATCAAGATGCTAAAAAAAAAAAATCAAGACAGTTCTGATATGTCTGTAAGAAATTAAAATTTAATTTCCTCCACTTTATTGTTACCAATGACAGAGATCATTTGTACTAACATATAAGCTATACTTAACAAAGTAGTTTATACATACATGATGAAGTTGTGAAATCACCACTTCGGTGATTATAATCCATAAGATTGCTAATGGAGGACTCTGTTCTCCTCTCCAAATCTCTCCTTTCTCTAACCAGGTCTGTTCCAAATGAACCAAGTACCATTGATGAAGATCTGGGAACTTGACTATGCCTCCAAGAAGAATCTTAAAGTAATGCAAGAAATTTTATTTCAGAGAAGGTTTCCAAGGTTCATAAATCTTTAATACAGTAAAGATAACTATATCATTATAGTTATCCCCAGTTATACAGCCAAGTTTAGCAAAACAAAATCACCATTAATGAACTAATCATCTCTTAATTACCTTCCTGTTCAAACATTCTTCTTTTTTGGTACTGGGGACTAAACTCAGGACCTTAGATATGGTAAATCTATGTATGTTAAACATTAGATCCTTCACACTGCAAATCTATCTTCATACATAACTTAAATGTCTCAGTCATTCTCTATTACACCTGCCCACGTATAGCGTAACATTATGTTAAAATAATTGAGTCAAAAATGAAAATCTGTCAAAAATACACTTCATAAAAAGTCAAAGTAATGATGGAAAACCATCCAGACCAGAACCAAAGTCTGGCATGGTGGCTTAATCCTAACACTAGGAGGCAGAAGCAGAAACAGGCAGCCAGGCTTCTGTGAGTTCAAGGCCAACCTGATATATAGAATGAATTCTAGGCCAGGCCTACATAAGGAGACTCAGTTTCAAAATAAATAAAAATTAAAACCAAGCTATTTTGATATGGTAATTCAATTATAGAATTAAATACAATTTTACCAGAAAAAAAATTTTCCCTATGCGGGGAATTGGACTTAAACGTTTACATATTCTAAGCATATATTCTAACAACCTCAGAAATATTTTTACTGTCATATTTCAGTTTTAACAGTAAGAATTAATGTATGTTTTGCAATGATGCTCCAAATTTTATTAGATATGATTTCATTACAAAGTAAACTAAAATTAATTCTCAGACCTATTTTGTTTCTTCCTTTCTTAGCTTTAATGATTCTTCTACATTGCAGGAAATTACCCAGTGAGTTTAAGGTTATACCTTCACATAGGATAAGAGAACAAAATTGGTTCTGCAAAGTAATATGTATCTACAAAGGTCAGTCTGCTCTTATCCAGTTCAATTTTAGTGCCCTTCTGAAGTGCAATGTCTTTCCTTTGGAGGTCCTAGCTATAAAAACTGAAAGGAGTCACTTACACTTATTCAGTTGGTAATAATGTACAAGCATTTTATCTCTGTGCTATCTGTGCTATAACTGTGGTATCGCAAGTTTTGTCTCCTTCCTTTTACAGCTTTAGGGGTGTCTGCCATTTTACTGGAGGAGTTTCAGAAGGAGGAAATCTGCTTTCCTAGCAAAGATTGTTTGAACACCACGAATACATAAACCTAAGAATAAAATATAGGGAAGCACTGGGTGGTGGTGGCGCACACCTTTAATTCCAGCACTCGGGAGGCAGAGGCAGACGGATCTCTGTGAGTTTGAGGCCAGCCTGGGCTACAGAGCAAGTTCCAAGACAGGCTCCAAAGCTACACAGAGAAACTCTGTCTTGATAAAACAAAAACAAAAAACAACCCAGTGTGTGTGTGTGTGTGTGTGTGTGTGTGTGTGTGTGTATGGAAGCTCAGAGCTTTATGGATAAATCATGCAAATCCCACGGTGGTTAAGTGACATGTTCAATGCCATTCTTGTATACTTATGTGGAGCTCTTAGTTTCCAACTTTTTTTTTTATTTAAGAGTTCTGACATTTTCTGAAAAGTATCATATACTATGTTTATCAGTTGAAGGACACATGATGAGGAAATATTTAATGTTTTTCAGATGTGGCTTGTGCACTATCACTTTAAAAACCTCTCTCATAATAACCAACAGAACACTCATAACTTTCACCAACTTGAACTACATACTAATACATAGTAATGTTAGAGTCGAGCGTGGTGGCACACGCCTTTAATCCATATACTCTGTAAATTCTGTGCTAGGCAAGGCTATATAACGAGACTCTGTGTCCAAAAAGCAAACAAACCAAGGACAAAACAGTTATTCTACCTAAATAATAGCCTACTAACATTCTCTGTTTTGTAAAGCAAAAAGGCAAAATCAATAGTCAACTCAGTTTCACCACCAACTTAAGGTAAAATCTTGAAAACTAATTGCATTTCCAGATTCACTATCACATACAAACTATTTTATTAAAAATAGTAAGATATTAAGAATCTCAGAGAGGGAAAAGACTTTGATCCAAAACATTTCATAAAGTGGCTTTTAACAGAAACTGAGTAATTTCTTACCTGATACTGTATTTAAGCCACTTCCAGTACTTCTCCCAGCTGAGGTAGATGTACAGTTTGCACAAGAAAGTTTAGGTCGTTTTGAATCATGATCCCGTTGCGGGTTCTGTGCTCTCGATCGTGCTCCCTGAGTTATCTCAGATTCACTGTACCATGCAGACTGAAATGGTGATGCAGATGCTGATGCAGACTGTAAAATAATTAAGAAAAACTGCCTTTTAAATTACTCAGTTTCACAGAAAATACTAATATTCAAAAAAAAATCAAGCTAAAATCAAGCTAATGGTTGTTGGTAATGTGGCTTCTAAAAGGCAGGTGATTATGAGGTAGTGAGATGGCTGTGCTGGGGACTAACCAACCCATGGATTTTGGGATGCTAGGTACACACTACTACTGAGAGAAACCCTGAGACAGACTGATCAATCAACCAACAACAAAAGAAAAGTATTTACCAGCTGTATTGTTATTTTACGCACTGCTTTGTACATATATAGTTAAATTAATAAGTATTCTCACTGGAAGAAGTATTTATCCACAGATAAAGCCATCCACCGACACCCACCACTTCAGCTAAAATTTATTTTAGTAAAAGTTTTCTAATTTTAGAAAGCATTTTATAAAGACTATACTCTTAGTCACAATTCTGAAGACCCCCAAATCATTAGCTATTAATTTGATCTCTACTTCAATAATTTAAGGTTAAAATGCCTCGGGTGTAGTCTTTTTTTTAAAAAAAAAATCTAATAAATGTGCCCAAAGCCTTTTGAATTTGAATGTACATATATATTCAAGTTAAAATACTACCTGATATTCAGAATCCAGTCTAAAGGAAGAGTCTCTAGAGTGATAGGAATCATTTAAACTAGCTCCTCTGTTTCCGGACACCATTCTAGCACTTAAAGAGCCAGAGGGTTGAACAGAAATTCTTCTTGGAATCCTGGAAGGTTTAGACTCCATGCTCAAGGTTTCCTGTGAAATGCAAATTTGTGTTAATTTTATTTGGGAAGACAAGCAAGCACTTACATCCCACCCCCAACTACATACAGCAACAACTTACTCTAAAATATTCATTTAGTTTGAGACACAATTCAGGTGTCATAACAGAAAAGGAGCCATTGAAGAACTGGCCCCGGCCACCACAAATTAGCAGGTAAAAGTGCAGCTAGCCTTGTAAGCCTGAGAGCAGAGTTCCATCTCCAGAGAGAGGCAGAGACAAGAATCCCCAATTCACCAAGAAGTTCTCACATCAGCTAGCCTGGAGTAAACATTCACCTGGGAGACAGATGAAATTCTACCTCCACAGGGAGGGAGGAAAGAACTGACTCCAGCGAACTGTCCTCTGCCCTCTGCCCACGCACATACAAAATAAATTTTAAAAATTAAAAAGCATCAAATAGTCAAATCAACTATTTGCAACAATATTAATCTATGAAACTCTCACCTCCCTTCTCCTTGAAGGCAGAGGTTTGGTAACATCCAGTCAAGGTTTCCTAATGCCCATTTAATAGATACAGAAAGATGTTCTACACAACACACAGATCTGTCTTGCAATGCCTCAACTTTTTCCTCACATACATTTATCCTTGACTCTTGCGCCATCCTTCTTAATGTACACGCCTCTTATACGACTTTCACATCCTTTAACAAATTTACTCTCACAATCTGGGAAGCCTGTATATTCCTTATCTAATTTCTGCCCATCAGAGTAAATCTTTATTCTGTATAATTCCACTTTTCACATATTTTTCCCTGAGAAGATTTCACAGTCCCGACATGCTGATAAACTACCTGGCAGGAGAGACTGGAGCACAGACAATGATTGGTCAGAGATGGTAAGGACCACACTTTCATCATAACTGCTTAGTTATGCAAACCTCTTGCCTTTTACTGAAATCTAAAGCTAGAGGCCAGAGATCCCAGCACCCACAAAAGAAAGCTTACAACGACCTTTAACTCCAGCTCCAGAGTATCCATCCTCCTCTATTGGCCTCCATGGGCAAGCGCATACACATATAAATAAGTAAAATAAAGAAATAAACCCAAAGTTATGTTCGATGTTGAGAATGGAGTGTGTGTGTGCGTATGTGTGTCTTCTTTGTTTCTATTACTTCTTTGTGTAATTGGTCTGTTAGGACAGGTGGCTGACCCTAGCTTATTAGGGTTGCCAGACTCTGACTCAAACAATGTGGAAAACATGTCTCCAAAATAAGTATTTTCCTTTTATTTACCACTGACATGCTCTCTTAATTCTAACATAGATAAATGTAATAGCTGGCATTTACCAAACACCATGTGAGGGTCAGGACTGACAAATCGATCCCGTGAGTAAGTGCTCTACTAGTCCTCCTTTAGAACGTCCTTGGAATATCGGAAAGGAAAGACCTATAAAATATATAAACCAGAGATGGAACTAATTACATGGTGATTTACCAGCTCAGCTGGTAAGGCACTTGTGCAGCAAGCATAAAAACCTAAGTTCACTCACAGCACTCACAAAAACTGCAAGGCTTTGGTGACACACCTGTAATCCCAGCGTTGGAAAGGCTGACACAAAAATTCCAGGTTTAATCAGAGATTCAAAAAAATAAGGTGGAGCACATGTGACAAAAACACCTGATGTTAAATCCAGGTCATGTAAAATGTGGAACCAAGTGCTTTCCACTTTTGCAGATTCATAATTAAATTCCTAAATTTTCTTCACTGAGCACTTAACACACAACAATCACCACTAGCTCTACAGCATCGCAACACAAAATAATTCTGTCTGGCTCTAAGAGTACCGAAGACAACATTCTTCAATTTTTTTTCTCTGTTCCTGTTTGCTCCTAATCTTAGATTAACTGTGCATCACATCCCTCCAAGAACTTACCATCCCAACCTATGGGAGAAAGTCATACCTTAAAGGTTGTTTCCAGAAATAGTGGGCAAAAACAAATACTAAATTAAGTTACTTTGGTCAGCATAGAAACCTTGATCTTTTACATCTTTACTTTTAAGCTTGGAATTTGTGCTGACCTATGTGAAGATTAGAAGTACGTAGCCCAAATTCTAGAAGCATCCATTTTTCAAATGAATGCTCAATTAAGGAACCCACCAGTCTAATATCAAGATATCATCTTTTGGAAAAAAAAAATTGTGGTGCACATCATTGGAATTTGGGAGATGAGCAGGATTCCATGCCATAGGGTTTTTTGTTTCGTTTTGTTTTTTGTTTTTCTGTTTTTCAAGACAGGATCTCTCTGTGTAGCCCTGGCTATCCTGGAACTCACTCTGTAGACCAGGTTATCCTCTGTCTCCCAAGTGCTAGGATTAACATCATGCACCACCATGCCCTGTTCTTATGCCTGCCCACTTCAAAGCTAAACTAAGCCTAGTCATGGGATCCTTGCCTAGATTTCACACTAACCTGTTATTTAATTACCTGCAGTGATTGACATTAGTATCAGCCTATACCTTCACCATCATTACTGGCCACTTAAACCCTTTCTTGGTTTTTCTGTGTTCATTGTGTATCATGGGATGCATGACCAGGTTTGCTAACAGATAGTACCAATTAAGACTGGAATATAATAAAGTACTTGAGAAATCAATGGTAATCAGCAAAGTAAAACCAATAAAGCCTAAGTAGCTTGTGAATTGGTTATTAAATAAATTTTGACACTGTGAAAGAATACAAACATATCAGTCTGTTTCTGGCTATGACACAGCAAATATTAGGTAATAAGTCTGTAGTAAATAAGAAAACAACATGTCAAGTGTCTTATTATGTAACTAAAAAATTTTCAGCAAATGAGAAGTAAGACTGAAAGCAATACCGGATGTGGTTAAAGCAATCATATCAGAACTACTGAGAACAGGCTACCTTCTATCTTCAGTTTTTTTGCTCACCTTTCAAAGCCTCATAAATGTAACCAAAGACTTAAATCTTAAAAAGGGGCTGAGATGGCTCAACAGTTACGAGCACTGGCTGCCTTTCCAGCCAGTTCAGACACTCCCAGCACCCACATGGCAGCTCACAACTGTCTGTAACTCAGTTTGGATCAGGAATCTAACACCATCACACCAATGTACTTAAAGTTAAATAAATTATAATAAAAAAATTCAATGAGGGGAGCTAAAGTAGGACAGATCCAGAAACTCAGCGAAGGATGGTGTTATAATCTAGGGACCAGAAAAATATAAGAACTAGAAACAAAGTATTTAACCTCATCATCACAGAACAAAAATCTGTCACTAAAGCAAGAGTAAGTAATCAAAGACTTAAACCATTTAAAAAAAAAAAAAAAAGGGAAGAAAAGACCATCAGAGCAAAATACAATTTCTACGGAAAGAGTAATGACAATTCCTCAAAAATAAAAACAGAACTATCAGAGAACACAGTAATTCCATTTTTGGGCATTAACCAAACCAAACCAACCTAACCAACTGAAAATAAAGGTCCTGAAATATATGTACATCCCCAAAACAGCAATATTATTCACAACAGAACTCAAATGTTACCGATAAATGGGTAAATGGCTAAGTAAAATGTGGTGCATACATATAACTCGTATCAATCAGTCTTAAAAGGGAGGGAGGGCCAAGCAAGGTGACTTAGCAGGTAAAGGTATTTGGTGCCTTGCTGGACAATCTGAGCTGGAACTCTGGAATCTACAAGGTTGAAAACCAACTGCTACAAACTAGCCTCTGACTTCCACGCATATGCTGTGGCACACACACACCCATGAACATACACATCACTCACCTACCAAAATAAACTGGGTGTCGTGGTGTATACCTTTAATTCCATTACTAATGAGGCAGAGGCAGGCAGACCTCTGAGTTCAAAGCCAGCCTAGTTTACACAGTGAGTTCCAGGACAGTCAGAGATACACAGAAAGACCCTAGTCTCAAAAATCCAAAAATAAAATAAAGTAAAATAAAATAAATGTAATAATATTTTTAAAAAAGCTTTAAAGGGGGCATTCTGATCCATGATAGAATATTAATCAGTCTTGAAGAAATTATACTTAAACAAGTCAGTCACAAGGCAACTATTAATGATTTCACCTATCTATTTAACATAGTCAAAGTCTTAAGGACAAAAAAACAAAAGGGCAGTTACCAAGGGGAGTCAAGATTTACCACTTAAAGTGTGTACAGCTTTAATATTATGAAAAGAACTATGGAGATGGGTAGTAATAGTGGTTATATGTCAAATAAATATATCTAATAAAATCAATTGTACACTTAAACACAATTAGGATGATAAATTCTACATGTCATTTTACTACAATCAAAAAAAATTGTGCAG
Organism: Myodes glareolus; assembly: GCF_982192425.1. Classification (NCBI taxonomy): domain Eukaryota; kingdom Metazoa; phylum Chordata; class Mammalia; order Rodentia; family Cricetidae; genus Myodes; species Myodes glareolus. The sequence continues at coordinate 42,152,425 of NC_142046.1, read as the reverse complement.
AGAAAAAAAGATGACGCATGGGGCTAAAAAGTTCCATTTGATTAAAAACGTTCATTTGGAAAGGCTAGTGAGACAGATTAGTCAGCAAAGTACTGAAGTAAGTCACGTGATTTAAATTCAATCCTTAGTAGCTACACAAAAAGGCAATGAGGTGATATGTGCTTTTAATCCCAGCCATGAGGAGTTGGACTAAGTCTGGTTAGCTAACCTAGCCTGCTTGCCAAGTTCCAAATCCAGTGACAGACTTGCCTGACTCTGACTCTCTCTCTCTTTCCTGTCCCCCACACCAATGAAAAAACAAACAGAAAATACAACTCTTGAGGAGAGATACCAGAGTTTGACCTCTGACCTGCGCACACATACAAACACTTAATCCCTATATTTGGAGAAGTAGAATCTCACATGCTTGCCTAACTCCATTCCCTCAAAGACAGAATTTTAATCACTAGGGTGGGCAGGGGAGCTCACAGATATACTATGTATCCCCCACTATCATCATAATCAATTTGTAATTTTCACAAACGGATCAGTATGAGGAATTTTTAAAAATCTATATATACTTGCTATTGAGACCCAAAGTCTCTTTTATAGTCCCGTTCTCCAATGTTGTCAGGAGAATTATAATTTTCTATTCTTAAATCACTAAGAAACACAAGAGGTCAGAACAGGAAAGATGGCTTAGCAGTTAAGAGGGCAGAGATCTGGGTTCCATTCCCAGCATCTACATGACAACTCACAACCACCTACAGGCATATACATGGTGCACATATATACATGAAGGCAAAATAATCATACACATAAAACAAACCCAGAAAGTTTTTAAACAGAAACAAACAAAATTCAGAAGATTTCCAAACAATAATATTTGGCATATTCTCAAAAAATGTAACAGGGTAACCATGTATAGTTCAAAGTAAGAGCGCTTTTGTGGGGCTGAAGTGATGGCTCAGCCAAGACTAGGATCACAACCAAAAATAAAAGAGTGCTTTGCTGGCATGCATGCATGAGGCCCTGGTTTGATTCCTAGCGCAGGGAGAGGAAGAAAGGAGGGAGGGAGGGAGGGAGGGAGGGAGGGAGGGAGGGAGGGAGAGAAGGTGGGCAAACAGGAAAAAAAAAAAACCAACCTAGCTCACCAGAACACCAGAACTATTCTACCCCCCTCAAGACCGCTATTTATCCTAGTACATCAAGCACAATGAAACTAAATACTCAATGAATTGATATTATATAAAGGACAAATCAAATAATGATAATAAAGAGAATTTACAGATGACATAAGAAATTGAGGAGAAAAAGAAAAATAAAAGGTATCAAAATAAAGATGTTTGAGATTATGCAACCAGGACTGTAAGAGTTGTGGAGCTTCGAAATGAAACACACGTAAAAATGAAAAACATTAACGGACTAAGCATAAAAACTAAAATAAACCAAGGAAACCTCAGAAAAGGAAAAAAATAAACGTAAACATGAAAAGAATTGTTCAAAAGGATTACCATTTGATTATGGTCTAACAAGAAGAAAATTGCCAGGGATTACCTTTCTACAGCTGAAACACACCAACCTCCATCATGAAAGGAAGCAGCATCCAGCCAGGAGAGTAAGAGCAGCATCGTAAGCAACACCATTTTAACACTGCACTGCTTTTCTCATTGCTGTGACCAAAAATCAAACAACAAAAAACCATAAACCAGAAGCAACTGAGAGAGGAGGAAGCCGATCTTCTGACTTTCAGTTCAAGGGCTACAGCTCACCAGAGAGAACAGCAGGGCAGCGGGACACGAAGCAGTGACAGACACAAAAGCATTAGCAGTGAGACAGTAACAGAAAAGGGAAGTGAGGTTAATGTATAGAACCAAAGGGCTCACTCCCGTGACCCACTGCCTCCAGCAAGGCTCCATTTCCTAGGGGTTCCACTGCCTTTCAACACAGCTCTAGCTGGGGACCAAATGTTCTAACACATGAGCCTACAGAGGACATTTCACATTCAAGCCACAACTATTTCAGTGTGAAATTCCAGAAAGAGAAACAAAGCGAAGATCCTACAGTCTGTCACAGTAGGGAAGTGGCCCCGCAAAGGGACGGTAACAAGAGAAATCTGGCAATATTCAACTATTAAACAAAGCATGAAGTAGTGAAAAGCATGTATAGAGCCATGAATTCTAATCCATGACTGTGAGTTAAAGAACAAAACATTTGATTGGTTAAATCAAAGAACAAAAGGACTGAGGGCATATCTCAGCACTCCCACAGAGAAAGCCCCACCACAGTATCTCAAGTGAAGACCATGTCCTACCAAAGTAAACATGTGAAGCATGAAACAACCACATAAAGAACCCAGGAAGCTGTGACAAAGGGGAGCATTCAAGAGAACAGCAACAGGAAAGCTTAGCAACAATGGGTCACAATGGAGTAGGAAAAAGGAAGGAGCGATTCTAAGAAATAAAGCACCATGTGGAAATTTCATGGGCAGTGTGGAAGAAATGATGGGCGGGTACAACTGGAAAACCAAGTACCTACATCAAAAGGTCATCTTTTTATTTTAATGGGAAAATTATTAGTATTAAAAAAACCCCTCATACTGATCAAGGAGTCATAAAATTAAACGTTGACTACTGCAGAATATCAAACCTATAAAAAAAAGAAATCTCAAGAAAACTCACTATGATATGAGCATTGTGGCAGAATATTATACATTCCAGTACCGCATTAGCAAGCAAAATATATTTGCATTACTGGGCCCAGGACAAAATGGCACTGCATATAGTCTAGGGACAAATTCAACCGCAACAAATATCTATCATTATAATAAATATTGAACAAAGCAGCACTAATTCCAGATCCTGGTTACCAACCCGAAGTACAATAAACCCAGCATAAACATGGTTTATTTATTCATTTCTGATATTTTAAGGACAAGGACCGAGGCTAGTTTGTTTTGACACGAGAGCAACTACTGGAGCACTTAGTCTCACCATCAGGTACACAGGAGGCACTCAGAGTCAACAGTTTTCAAGTTTACTGGCCTGACCCTCCTTTTCCACCTCCAATAACCAGCTTAAAAGATCTTTTTCTTCCTTAAATTTTTATTTATTTATTTGTTTGTTTGTTTGTTTGTTTTGAGGTACAGTTTCTCTGTGTGTTTCCCTGGCTGACCTGGAACTCGCTCTATAGACCAGGCTGACCCCAAACTCAGAGATCTGCCTGCCTCTATCTCCCAAGAGCTGGGATTAAAAACATGTGACGCCTGGCCCAAAAGATCTTAAAGATTATTTTTGTGGGACCAGTGAGATGGTTCAGTGGGTAAATACACCTTATGCAAAACCTTACAACCTGAGTTTGATCCTTAGGACTCACATAATAGAGAAACCTGACCCTCTTAAGTTGCTCTGACCATATACATGCATACTCATACATACAAAATAAATTAATTTATAATATTTTTAAAAGGCAGCTGAGTAGTGGTGGCACATGCCTTGAATCCCAGCACTCGGGAGGCAGAGGCAGGCAGATCTCTTGTGAGTTTGAGGATATCCTGGTCTACACAGTGAGAAAACCTGTCTCAAAAAAAGGTATAAAAAAATTAAAGGCAATTGTGATAATCTGGGAAAGGAGGTATTCTTCTATTTGAATGACTCCTAATATTTAGTCAGAATAGTATAAACAGGCTACTCAATTTTATTATGCTATAAAGAGGAGGAATTTAAGAGAAAAAGACAACGATAAACAAAAAGAATTGCATGAAAAAACATCCTGAAGTAACAGTACACACAAATCTTTTAGAAATACGAAGGTAAAGAAATCCTAGGACAAACAACAACAAACCAGCCAACCACCAGAAGGGGGTAAAAATGGAACAAAATGACTGATTTCCTTCTAAAATGTACATACTTCAATTACCTAGAAAAGTCTAAGTTTATAATCTGCAGGACCCTAGTTTAGGATTACCATACCATGATAAATTCGTCTAGAGACAAGGGTCACACTATGTAGCTCTGGCTCTCCTGGAACTCACTGTGTAGACCAGGCTGGCCTGGAACTTACAAAGATCTGCCTAATTCTACTTTATAAATGCTGGGATTAAAGGCTCATAGCAGCATACCTATTTATTTCCCAGGATAATTAACAACAATGCCTATGCTGTTTTAAAAACTGCAGCTGTTAGATAATAGAGGATATGGTCGCCTAACTCAGAAATCTCCCTACCACTTGCTTTTTCTCATTTATATATATTTCTCATTTGTTAAGTCCATACAAAACTGCTCATTAGAAAGAAGCGAAATTCTGGACTGGAAATCCTAGCTCTTTCTTGTACAAAGTAACTTAGTAGGATGTCTGTTCAGAACAAACCTCTGGAGAGGAGGCAGAGAGGCAGAGTCCTTCGAGAGATAGAATTTGATACTGTATGAAGCTATTTTTGGCAATGCTACTACATAAGCTGATTGAATTTTGACAATGTAAGTGTTATATGAAAACTTACATAATTTGATTGCATAAGTTGTGGGTCAAAAGTACAAAAAATAGCAAGAAATAAAATGTAGTCCTTGAAAAATGTCTACCATAGATTTTTATGAGATGTTTACTATGTGCTTAGCAATTAATTTTAAATAAAGGAATGGTTAAGTTGAGCAGAAAACAATATTAAGCAGTGTAGCCTGGTGGAGAATAAACTATAAGAACTGCTAAACACCGTACGAGAAAAGGAAAGGCACAAGCAAGAATAAGAGGTGGAACACAGAGCACTGCATTTGTATACAGTTGAGACTGAAATGCAACTTTCATTACACTGAACTGTACTTTGAGGCTCACAAGAAATCCCCAGTCATGAAAAATATCGAATCCCATGCTCCTGTCCCTCAAGAACAAGCAAGCACTGACTGGTACAAGGGACTGCATTTTCTGATCTCTACAAATTATTCTGAACGCAGAAAAAACATAATGAGCCACAAAATCATTACAATCTTAATAAAAGTTTGAACTTGTCATTCTACTGAACTCTCAACTCCAAAGATGAAATCTCTGGATAAATTAGACTCTGTAATTATTACTACTTACTGAATTGTTTGTATTTTTAATGTATCCTCCCTCACCATAAAGCATTTTTTCAGATTTTTAAAAATTTATTTTAGGTCAGGTGTGGTGGTGAACACCTTTAATTCCAGCATTCAGGAGGCAGAGACAGGAGCATCTCTGTGAGTCTGAGGCAGCCTGGTCTACACAGTAAGTTTCTAGACAGCCAGGGCTACACAGAGAAACCCTGTCTCAAAAACTAAAAATAAGTAACTAAATAAAATTTTATTTATTCTAAGATTTAAAGCCATTTTAACAGAGACTGACAAATGCACCAAGAGTTATGTGCACCAATTCCCATATTGGTGTACTCAGTAGCTACTAAAAAAGATGAACTTCATTCATCTGAGAATCCTAGGAAGCCCTTCAGAGTTTTCTCTACAATTAGTTTACGCTTTTGGTTGTCTGTTACACACTACCGAAAGTGTCTTTACAGACACACAGACACACACATACACACAAATAGCATTAAATGTATTTACATCTATTCCACAGAAATAATCTTTAAGTTTTCTTTCATGTAAATTCCCCCAAAAATCCATGTCATCATCTGTTGTTAAAATCTGAAAATTAAGTGTCCATCTGATGTTAAGTGCCATCTACCAAGTTCCTGTTAAACACAAGTCTCATTAATAAAACAGTATAGACCTATTGTAATCACTGAAAGTTTGTGAGATAGTTTTTTTTTTAAAACAGCATTAATTATGCAGGCAAAGCCTAAGTACACGTAAGAAGAGAATCTCGAGAACCCTGGCCAACTTCCAAACCCTTCAAAAGAACAGGATGGAAATCGGCTGTTGTTAAGGAAAGACTAAGAAACTGCATTTCCTGCAAAGATTCTGTATTGATATAGGGCAGAAAGGTCTGTGGACACTGGAGAAGGCTATGAAATCCACTCAGCTATCCCTTCTGCCAATTAAAGGCAGAGATCAGCTGGCACAAAGGACAGGGGCTTACATAAAATCTGACTGCACTCTAGACTCCAGAATGGACAGAAGACAGAAAGGGGAGTAGAAACTGAGAAACTCTCACCTTTCAAGAGAATCAGGCAGAGAGAGCCCACCTAAGACAGAAGCACAAAAAACAAAAACAAAACCCCACCTTCCCTAAATTGGATTTTGCTCAGTTAGTAAAATGCAAAAGTAGTCTGAGACCCCTTTATGGGATAAGGCCTTCACAAAACCAATCAACCAAAACTGAGCCTGGGGCCAACAAGATGGCACTGGCATGCCTCCAAGTCTAGTATCTGAGTTTGACCCTTTGGACCCACAACATGGTTCAAGGAAGAGAACCAATTCCCACAATCTTCTACCTGACCTTCAGATGCAGTCTGTGGCTCACTTGCACCACACACACAAAATAAAGTGAAAAAAAAAATTCCTATGGTCGATGCAGTAATACTGAGAAGAAACCACACAGGCTTCTAGGTCTCTAAGGACAAAGCAGTGGCAATCTACTACTTTAGTGGTTTTAGGTAAACAAGCAGTATTACAGTTTAGACTCAACTACAAATTAAACCAACGCTACTCATTACACTTACACCCTGGCAGAAATAGAGCATACAAATACGAACTAGGATAATTAATATCACACCTACATAGAAGGACAAAAATAATGATTACAAAACCCTCAAAATGTGGGCCAGTGAGAAGACTGTTCAATCCCCAGAATTCACATGGTGAAAGGAAAGAAATGGTTCCCACAAGATGTCCTCTTACACAAACAAAAAATAAAAGTCTCAAAAAAGAAAAATTTAACCTCAAAATGTTATGGAAATACCAAAGTGTCAAAAGTTCCAAAAAAGATTGAAGACAACTTTACAGGTAGTATTTGAAATAACTTGTTGATAATTGAAGCGAAAAAAAAAGTACACAAAGATATAAAGCATTTTTTAAGAATAAAAGCCAGAAAATACAAAGGGTGTGATTCAAAGCACAGAACAGGATCCAGGAAGAGTTCTGAAAGTAGTAAGTGCAAAAATCAGATTATTCCAAACAGTAAAAGCACTGGTATCCTCTGTTCAGGTACATGTAGGCAGGATCTCTCACTCCAAGGCTCTTCTAGAGTTTTCAGAGATGAAATAATTAGTATCCAACAGAATTTTTATATCTGTTTAACATTAATCTGTTCACTTACAGCTTCTGTACTTTTTATGCCACTAAAGGAACTAAAAGTTAGTTTTCCTGCCTTTGTGGAAGACCAACCTCCAGTTTACAAGTCAATGCTATCAAGTTAAGTGGTTACTCAAGACTTTGAAACAACCTCAGTTAAAAACAAACAAAAATCCCCCAAAGAAGGATAGGCATCCAGTTAAGATACAAGAAGATAACTGGCTCCAAGTCAATGTTGAGGACCCAAAGAAAAAAAATGAAATGCATAGAAGGCAGATTTAATACATACTTCCAAAGAAGAAAACAAATGACCTAATAACTAGAGGGAGAAGGAAGCAATTACTCAGAATACTAATGGACTAAATGAATATTAATGTTTTCCTTTTTTTTTGAGATTGAAAGCAAGCAGCAATAAAGTACAAGGTAAGATAGTTTCAAGGAATAGGGACAGAGAAAGACAGTTGCTCAGTAGTTAAAAGCGCATAATATTCTTGCAGCAGACCCAAATTTGCTTCCCAGCATCCATATTGGGTATGAAGAAGCAGAACAAATTCCATTTTGAAAAAGAACTCCATTTTCGACAGGACCGAACTAGGGGAGTGAATGCAGCCCAGCAAAGTCATAAACACTTCCAAGAAACTATGTCAGCCCCGGTCAAAGTGACCCACCAGGGTGTCCAAACAACACCTGCTTGTTTCAAACATCCTTGTGGGTATCTGATAAACTGCTGTTCTGAAATTCTTGTTTGCTGACAGTCACAGTTTTAAAATTCCCCTATACCCCAACCAACAAATTCAGAAATTGTATATTTTTACCCAATCACAAAATGCCAAGGCTTGTGCCACTCTGCTTGCGGGATTTTCCCTTTAAAATCCCCTTACCCTGAAGCCTCAGGTGGTTCTCCCCAACGCACTGTGCCAGAGGGTTAGCTAATAAACTCTAGTGTGTTTGCATCAGATACCAGCTCTGTGGTAGTCTTGTTTGGGTGTCCCTTGATACGGGCCTAACAGATGACTCACAACTGTCTATAACTCCAATTTCAGGGAAAAATGCCCCTTCTGGCTTACACAAGCAATTGACAAAGTACACAATTATAGACATGCCCAATACATTTAATAGGAGGAGAAAGCTATTGGCAGTACCTATTAAATAGCTCTTTGTATTAAAAATACCTGCTGCCAAGCCTCATGATCTTGAGGTTGATCCCCAGAAATCACCTGGTGGAAGAGAAAACTAACTTTAAATTATTAAGTTATTCTCTGACTTCTACAAGTGCCCACATACAGTACACAAAATAAATAAAATACAATTTTTAACTGAATAAATAACAGCTAGACATCATGATGCACCCCTGTAATTCCAGCACTCAGGAGGCAGAGGCAGATAGATCTAAGTTCAAAGCCAGCCTGGTCTACATAGTAAGTTCCAGAAAGACCCTGTCTCAAAACAAACAAAAATAAATAAGTAGTAAGAAATGACTGAAAGTCCAGAAGTTGTTGTTAATGAAGCTCTGAAAGCATAGCAGGGCACTGTGGGATGATTAGCAGATTTTTAATCATGCCCATTTTTACTCTTTGACCAGCATTATCCCTTTGTTTTCTGTCTGTACTGTACCTTTTACTTGATCAGCCTTAGCACTATTCTTCCAACTTATCTTTAACAGTAAAAACTGGGATATAACTAAAGCTTTGAATGATAATGCATGTCTACAATCCCAGCACTCAGGTTGAGGCAGGAAGATTATGTGTTCCAGGCTAGCATGGCCAACATGGCAAGACATTCTATCAAAAATCAAAATAGAAGATGGGGAGATGGCTCAGTAGTTAACTTGCTGCTTGAAGACTGGAATTCAGAAACCCACATCAATGAAGGGCAGCTCACAAATGCCTTAACTCTAGCTCCAAGGAACACACTCCAACCTCTTCTGGCATCTGCAGATATATGCAGGCACACATTTCACACACATTTGTTTTATAAGTTAATGGAAAACACTTGAAGCAAGAAAGTTCTGTTAACTGATTATGAGGACAATTTTGTTTGACCCGTACCACAAGTTGCCTGTCAGTGTAAAACTTGGATTTTCACTTAACCAAATTTGAAAAGCTAACAATTTACAAAGCAGAGAAGTAATCATACAACCCAGAAGCAGTTATTTTCCTTTTTTTGTTGTTGTTGTTGTAGTATTGGAGACTAAACTTGGGGCTTCTCACATGCCAGGCAAGTGCTGTACCACTGAGATATAGACTTAAACTGTAATTTAAAAAATTATTTTAGTCAAGCACAGGTGGCTCATGCCTTTAATCCTAGCACTCAGGAGGCAGAGGCACGCTGACTTCTGAGTTCAAGGTTAAACTAATCTACAAAGTTAGCTCCATGCTAGTCAGAGCTATATAGATTTTTAAGATAGTTAGAGCTATTTTTACTTTTAGACAGATCACACTAAATTGCCCAGAATGGCTTTGCAACTGTGATCTCCTACCTCAGCCCCCATGGTGGAATTACAAGCTGTGTCACACTAAACCTGACCAAGTTCTGATTCAGCTTTGTCTCCTATCATAACACTGCAGATGACTGTCCTAGTAACTTAATAATGGTTTTCATTATTCAGGTTGTCAAGTCATACTGTAACGTAGTAGACACAAACCACACTACAAGACTAACAAAAAAAGATCCAGCCTATCCATATCAACCAATATTGTTTCCCAAACCTAAGTCTTTTCCTGTATTTTAATGCATTTCTTAACACAAACATATTTAACACATTTACTAGTAAAATTCACCTACCACTTTACAAAACAAGACACTGAAGTTTTGTAGGAAATAAACTGACTACTACCTAATTTTTAGCACATGCCAACTACAGACAATTTGTAGAAAAAAGATAAAATATAAGATGTGAAATCATTATAAATGGTATGATTATTTAATCTCTAATGCTTAGGCTTTTTACCTACAAAATGGCGATACTACTTTCAAAGTGTATTGTGAGATTTGATAACCCTGTACATATAGAACAAATGCTAGCTATTATAAAACACCACCAGCCGAGTTAGAAATTTCACATAAATAGCTCAGAAAATCCAATAGCTTTTTTATTATTTGAAATTTGTCTTTATCATATAATAAAAATATTTTAAGACTCGGGTTTATATACAAGCCATTCTCTGCAAAGAACGTTCTACAAGCTTAGTTATCTTAACAGTATCTTTGAACTAAGAATAATTCACTTGGGGCTGGAGATGACTCTGCAATGAAATTGCTTACTGCTCTTGACAGAGGACTGGGTTTGGTTTCCAGGACCAACAGGGCAGTTAACAATCTGCCTTCAGTTCCAGAGGATCTGATGCCCCCTTTGACCTCACTGGACTCCTATACACATTTGGTAATATATATATATATATATATATATATATATATATATATATATACGCATACACATAAAATAAACAAACCTAAATACCTCATCTCAGCCCAACTCCTGCGAGCCGTGAAGACTTCTAAATTGGGGGGTTAGAGCTAGAGATATATAGCTCAGGCAGCAGAATACTTACTTGCCTAGCATGCAGACATACATACAACTGGGTGTGGTTGAGGCTTCCTGCAATCCTAGTTTATAATATCAGCATCTAGTAGAGGCATGAGTAATAGAAAGTCAAGGTCACCCTCAAATATTTAAACCCACTTTAGGCTAAAAACCCTATGTTAAAAAATAAATAAGAGATGGGGAGATTTCTCAGTGGGTAAAATATTTTCTGCTCACAAAGAAGGCCTGAGCTTAGATCTGTAGCGCCCACATATAAAGTAAAATATGGTACTGCACAGCTGTGCTGTGAAACAAAGTCAGGGAGATTCCAGGGGCTCCCGGTTAACCAATCCATCCCATGATCAGTGAGCTCCAGTCCACTTAGAGACTGTAAAGACCTTATTTAAGACACTAGATATTGATCTCTGGTTTCCACCCACAAACAGATAAGCCTGAGAACCAACATACAAATGCAAACACAACACACAAAATATAAATAGCTCTTTATACCTTTACCGTCTACACAGAAAGTAATGCAATTATAACTAAGATCAGGTCATAGTCACAAACAAAAGAGAGTTTAGATCATGGGGTGTGTAGGACTTAAGTTTTCTATTAAACTCTTAAACATACAAAAAGTAGGATTCCACATACCAATCAACAATGTTAAACAAATTTGAATTACGTGACAAACTTATTTATGTACCATTTCTTTTATTAATTATTTTAAAGCAATTGCAATCTTGGCATTTTAAAGAATGTGTATTCTTAAAATGATTTAAATCTTCAGTGGATCATAAAATACAGCTACAAATTTCTCCCATGTCCCAGTAAGAAAACATGCTGGCAATGTCACATGCTCTGGACTGGACAGAACATGGCCAACTTTTACTTTTCTATCCCTTGAATACATATGTGTATTCAAGTGATACTGTATGATTTGAAAAAATCCTAAGAGGTCTTGTAGTTTCTATTTTCATTCTTCAGATGCTATCCTGAAACATCATACCGTAAAACACTCGGAATATCAAGTTCCAAGTATCAACCAACACCACCTAAGTGGCAGGGAAGCTAAATGTGGCCAAATGAGGGGAGCTCTTTGACACACAAAACTTCTAAGGCCTTTTAGAAAAATCTCTCTTGATACTTAGCTATCACAGACTTAAGATTTTCCTAATATTTTTCAGGTTTTCTTAAATACTTTTAAAAAGCAAAAATTTAGCAACACCACCAAAAATCTAACTGTGATATTATCTATCAGTACTACAGCCCTTAAAGATATAACTTATTCTCTTTGAAGTGGTTTGCTGTTGAGATGTCACAATTCAATCTTCATTCATCATTTAGAGTTCTTTTTTACAAGCCTACCCTCCTTTTACAGCTGTGAAAAAATGGGTGAAAAAGATTAGGTGATTTTAAAACCAGACTTTCAAACTTATCTAGCCTACCCAGTAGTCACAGGTAAAACCAGCTTTGACCACAATAAGGTTCATCACGGTGTAGAAAACTAAAATTAAAATCAGGCAACATCAAATCTCAGTCACCTCTTAAATTATAAAGCAATTTCATCAATTTTGCTCAGTCATTTTGGGTTCACTCCCAGTAACTTTACTAATGATACAAGTTTAATCAAAAACAGGAAAACAGAAAAGAAGATAAATGAACTCAAACGGAATTATTTTTTTCAGTGATTCATCAACTTTAGTAGGAACTTGTTCAAGTTAAATTGTTATCTAATTTGGCCCATTGTTGACCTAATAATTTAATAGCTCATTACTTAATACTTAATCTGTTACTTAAAAACATGGCTTGATACAAGCCTATACATTCTACATAAGTCTTCCCAGGTTTCTGACACACACAAAACAATCTGTCAACAAAGCTAATCTTTAGATCAATTTTATTGGATACAACAGTTCTTCCTTCCACAGCACAGGGCACTAAACTTCCTAATGTATTACAGAAGGTTTCCATGCCAACCTCTAACCCCTTCATTTCACCTTTGAACCACTGTCACCTTCTAAAACCACATCACCACAAGCAGGTCCTAGCCACCCCTACCCACCCCTTGGAAAATGTTCTCCCTTCAACATTTTCCAAGCCTACACATACCATTTGTGCCTCCACAGCATTTCTGCACAGTGTTTACTGCAAGGTACAGACAGCAGTTGTTTACACATCGGTCTGATGACTAAACTATGAGTTGTCGAAAGATAGAGCAGAGAGCTCATTGTTGCAAAGGGAAACCCTAATCTAGTAACCAAGCAGTGCTTTATACCACTGGATACATTTTCCACATTAAGAGTACCTTCTTGAAATATATTAAAATATGGACAACTCATGTAACAGATGAAAGAGGTGTGTGAGATGGATATAGAATTGACTAAACATTGTCTACATAAATGCTATGGATGGCTTATGTATAAGGTGATTATCCAACACCTTCCTGTAGAACAGAGGAAAATTTTGCAGTTACGCAGAAAAACAAACCTCCTTATTCCAGACACCTGATCTGGGTTTGGGGTTATAGTTTGGTCAGAGAGTAAATGCTTACTTAGTATACCTGAGACCCTACATTGCATAAGACATCTGATCCCATGAACTGAAAATAAGATAATGGGGGGGAGTGACACTAAATTCCAATATATACATATATGACTGTCAAAGAATAAAGAATAAAATCTATAGGTGTGGGGAAAAAGGCAATGGTGTACCATTTAGGGCAAAACTAGAGCTGTGTAGTGGTGTTGGATCTGACGGCACACTCCAGGAATGCCAGAAGGCTTAGGCAAGAGTATCTTAAGTTAGAGGTCAGTCTGGGCAGCATTATAAATTCAATGCCAGCATGAAATACAACGTAAAGAAAACAAACCCATACACATGTGAACCTATGTGGATACAACTCACAAAGTCCAATTTTAAGTTTGTGCTGAGCAGAATACTTGGTTATAGACCCGTGGTAAATTGTGTTTGTTTACAGTCGTTACAAATTCACACTGCAAGTATTTTATGCCTTGTAGAGTGTTTGCTGACTGCTCCACACACTAGCTCAGCTCATTGAAAACACATCTCAGGAGCAGGGGAACTCATCTCAACGAAGAAATCTTAAGAGGTTAAATAACTAGGGTCATGATAGTGACCAGAACCTCTGATTCCACTGTTACCCCTCACCGCCACAGCACGACGGCTGCTTCCCACTCACAGGAGCTGGAAACGAAACACTGACCCCATTTCTGGTTACCTTGTGAAAATACAAAAAATCTACCTTCTTAGTGATACTACTACAGTTGGATTTGAAAATCAGAGATTTATCTCTATGCTCATCTTCATTATGTAGCTTCATTCTTGGATACAAAAGGAGTAGAAGGGAGCAAAAAGTAAGGCCATTTAAAATATTAAACAGAGTACTTAAAAACTACAAAACGATGTGTGAACCGAGGTCGGCCGGCTCTTATTAAATTGTTTTCACACTGGTCTTGAGGATGTGTTTATCCCACACGGATCTCCCACACATATATTAACATCTATTTTGTGGAAAAGGAGTGTTCATTGTAGTGGTTTCGATGTGTGTGTGTGTGTGTGTGTGTGTGTACGCTCTTCGTCTTCGCTACGCAGCTTCAAGATGAGGGAGCATTTTATTACTCACACCTTGCGTGTCTAGAGTCGGTCATTTACACCTCTCGCCCCGGTTTGACTCTCAAGAGCCATCTTTTGCCACTCATGCCAGTGTCACGCCACTCACGGCGCGGGGCCACGCAGAGGCCTACCGTCACCGACCCCGAGGGGCTGGGAACCTGACCGAAATTCCAGGTGGCGTTACCAAGCGTACTCCCGCCGTCCGACGCCACAGGCCGCCGCGGGTCCCCGAGGGACACGCACCGTCCGCCCTCCCCCGCTCCCAGGGCCCGGGGTTTGGGGGTGGGGGTGGGGGAGGGCACGCCAATGCTCCCCTCCCCCACCGCTGCCGCCGCTCTTTACCCTCTTCCAGCTGGCACACCGCAGGGAGCGTGGGGCTCACCGCAGCCACACCGCCTCCTCCTCCTCCTCTCCCGGTGTGCTCGGTCTCAGGCCACGGGGACAGCACAGCAGTCGGCGACGAAGCACAATGGCGGCCACCCCTCCGGATGCAGCGCACAAGTGGCCGCCGCCGTTGGCAGCCCCGCCCTTCCTCCTCCCCCGCCCCCTTGCGCGCTCTCGTCCGCCCGCTTCTCGCGAGACTGGCGGCGTTGCGGGGGAGCCGGGAGCTGCGGGCGGGCTAGACGTGCCCCGCCGCGGGGTGGTGCTCTGACTGCGGCAGCCGTTGAGGGCCGCTTCGGGGGAAGCTGCCTGGCGCCACGGTAAGCGGCCGCGGCTGGTCGGCGACGTGCGGGCGTGCGGGCGCCGGGAGTGGCGCGGGAGGCCGGGCGGGCTGGTCACCGCCCGGGGTGCGAGGGGCACGGTGCTCGCCTCGCTCCCGCGCCCGCCGCGGGCACCGGTAGGCCCGCCGCTCCGGGTCCCGCCCGGCTGGTTGCGTGGGTGGATTTTGTTTCTTTGCGCTTGGCAAGTGGCGCAGTGACAGTTGACGGAATCGCGTCAAACACTTGCCTTCTTCCACCTCCCCTTCGAGCCCTGGCGCGTCCCTGCCCACCTTGTAGGGTTTGACAGCGCTCCCTGCATCTACAGCCTCCTGATTGATTCCGACAGTACCTTTCTCGTAGTTTCCTTGGAGTCGAGTTTTTAGTGTTTTTTACGGTCACTTCTATCTTAAAATTATGCTGTTAAGCTTTGAGAGCGCAGCTACAGGTTTTGCAGCAAACATTCACTTATGTAGAAAGACCGAGGAAATTCTGTGACGTAGTCTGGTATATATGAGTGAAAACTTTCAAAGCCGTTTCAATGTGGTAAACTAAGATGTAAATGAGAACTAATAAATACGAAGGAGTGTGGGAAAGCCGCAAATGGTGGGGAGTTTGACCGATGTCCCAAGCACCAATTGTTTGACGGTAAATTCTTACTGAAACTTGGAAGCGTGGTGAAGACACGGGATTTTATGAGTGACATTTGATTTGATTTAGCTTTTTGTTTGTTTGTTTGTTTTAAAGAATCCCTTGGATCCAAATAATTCCACGAAGTGAAATGCCACGTGTGTGTGTGTCTGTATGTGTCTGTGTATCTGTATATTTGGATTTGTCATTTCATATGAACAAAGTGGAGTATCAGTCGGCAACCATCTCTGTTTCATTGGTCTGCGGTCATCACTATAATAAATTTTAGCTAGTACAAACTTCAGGGGATTTTTGTTTGCTTTTTGTTGACACCCAGGCGTCAGCCTTTTAGGGTGTTGAAATGTAGACAAAGTATCTGGTAGGGAATATAATTAAATACAGATTACTTTTAATTTGTCTTTTTAAGAAAATTAATTGTTCTATTATGTTTGATCCACCGTGTAACACCCTTAAGATTCAGAATTCTTGGGTTCAAATCTCATCCCTGCTTCTTACTACCTTTATCTTCAGCAATTGTTTAAACTTGCTAAGAATTTCTTAATCCGCGCTTCTTTCTGTGGATTTAGGAATCTAAATCCACAATACTGCCTAAACATCATGGTGTTGTTGAAAGGATTAAATGAGGTGATAGTTCATCAGTTCTTAGAACATAGCAAGCATTCCATAATTGTTCATAGTTACCTGTCTAAACCACCCCTTTGCCTTTCTAGAACTTAGCATTGTATAGATCCCTAAACATCTTTTTGAGTGTGTTCTGTGTTTCCCTGAGTTATAGTAGTCAAACCTGTTAGTGAGAACTTTCCTCCATAAGCCCTAAATCTGGCAAGGATCGTATGTGGGTTTTGGCAGATTATGGCTTCATCTCCTCCCGGTATTGAGGATTTTATTATGAGAGGTGAGTGTGGTACCAGATTTCTATTTCACAGAGATTTCAGATGTTAATTGTTTAAGAACGTTTAGATTTCTTTCTTTCTTTAGTGTGTGTGTGGGGGGGGGGGGGTAGGGTACTCACACAGAGAGCATGTGTGAGGTCAGAGAGCAACTTGTAGGAGTGGGTGTCCTCCCACCATGTGCGTCCTGGGGATCAAACTCAGGTCATCAGGCTTGGCAGCAGGTTCCTCTACCTGTTGAGTCATCTTGCAGGCTCCAGGTTCCAATTTGTAGTTAATGCTAGGTAACATCTGAAAACCACGGGCATACTTTTTTTCCTTTGAGAATGGTTAGGAGTGTGTGTGAGGGGGGGATTCATTTACTCCCTACTGTGTATTTTTAAGCAGTTTATCGTTGTCAACAAATAATTACTGAAATTTTGTTGCGTTAAAGACATTTTAGGTTTCACTTGAAATTATGAATTTAGGTAGGTATAATAGTGTCTGTATGTTCCCAAACAATTATCAGAGCAAACAATTTGATAGGCAAGCATCTGAAATCAGAGCTCTTCTAAACAAGCTAGACTCAATCCCCTCTCATTTGTACAGTTTTCTCTCTTGGCCTGTCTTTGATAATCTATCCTCTCTTTGGCTCCTTTCTGAATTAGTGTCTCTGTTGACTCTTGCCAACACCGTTCTTAGTAATTTCCATCTCTTTACTTCTCTAAGGCAGTGTCTCAGTGGCTTTTACTGACATCATCCCTCTGCTTTATAGACTTGTCTGTCAAGCTAGCCATGGTCATACAGTCCTTTATCCTTTGGTTTAAGTGTTGTTATTGTTGTTGAATACACTGGATTACTTAGAATTCTCTTTCAGGTATTACATTCCAAGTTACCTGTTCTCTTTTCATCGTTGGACCATTAAACCTTCGTAGAAGCTCCTGTATGTGAAAAGCAATCATAAAGATATTCTTTATTGCTGAGAAGATGGGGCACTATTAGCTTTTTGCAAATTGATCATTTTCAGTTGTAGATTATTTTAATCTTTTGAGAAACCTGTTTCTCTACCATGAGTACTTTTTGGGGAATACCAGTTTCTTCTCAAATGGAAATCTTAATAATCCCTAGGCTAGAGAAGGGAATTTGGGGTCATCAACTAACTTGACAATCTACTATTTAAATTTATAGGTAGTGCCTGACATGGTGATGCACACCTGTAATCCCAGCACTGGAACTCAGGAATCGGAGGCAGGAGGATTACAAGTTCAAGGCCAGCCTGGGCTACAGAGTTCCTAGCCAGCCTGGGCTATGAGACTCTGACTCAAATAAACAAAAAATAATAATAAAAATAAACTCATAGGTAGGTTCCATTTTCTAAATCAAAGATCCCTATTTGCAATAAATGTTATGAAAGTCTTGTGCTGTAAATCTTTGATAAAAAAGAGTTCCTTTTGTGCCTAAAATTGTAACTCTTGTGTTTAATATTTCATAATTTTTTAATTTTTCTTAACTATTATTGAAAACATGCAAAATTTAATAAATGAATATCTAAAACATTCCTTTAATTGACTTCTGCTTTTTTTGGCAGGAAAATTTTAATCTCCAAAGGTAATAATTAAAAATATAAGAACATGTGAAAATAATGCCAAAACATTAGAGATCATATTCACTCATAGTTTTTCCAGACTATTTGTCCTAGCAAGGATGATTTCCAATTCTTGGGCACAATTTCCACTACATGTATGACACACCTTTTGCAGTGCTTAAACCCTAGAATGTGGGGCTGGAGTGCCCAGCATCCACATCCATTGTCTCACAACTGCCTGTAACTCCAGTTGTAGGGCATCTGATATCCTCCTTGGGTCTTCGAGGGCCCTGAATTCATATGCACAAACCCTCATACTGACATACACATCCATGCCTAATTAAAAATTTAAGTCTCAAACTAAAACGAGCTTAGTGAAAGCAGCTATTTTTTATTAATGATATAACTACGGTTTGGGAAAACCCAAGCTAGATCTTATCCACCAGCTGTTACTGTAAATAGTTTTAATGGAACAGTCATGCCCATTAGTTTACGTATTGTCTATGCATTAGTCAAGGTTCTTCAGAGAAGCATAGGCAGTCGTCTACCACACATTACCTGTCACTTACCAGGAGATTTACTTTAAGGGTTGGCTAGTACAATTGTTGTGGCTGACAAGTTAGAAATTTATAAGGCAGGCTGGCACTTAGATTCAGGAGTCTGACAGTCTTGACAAGGAAAACAAGAATTTCCTTGTTCCTAGGAAACCTCAGGTCTTCTGAGCCTGATTGGACAAGGCTCATGTACAGTGTTGAGAGCCATTGTCCCTTCCAGTTAACAGGTGTAGGTGTTATCCACAACTACTGAACTCCTCCACAGCATTTACCAGATGAGTGCTGATTGTCTAACTGGGCACTCAAGTCTTGTCTACACAGTGAAGTCAGCATCACTTGGCTGTGATTAGTGTCTTCCTACAGAACCAAAATCGAGAACCCGAGGCAGTATGACTGAGAAACACTAAAATATTCACTATCTCGTCCTGTATGTTACTTTTCTCGTTGCAGTGACAACATACCGGAAAAAAGTAACTTCAGGGAAGAAAGGCTTTTGCTGACTGTTTTGATGTCAATTTGGCAGAAACTAGGGTGATTTGGGAGAGGGAATCTCAACTGATCAAAGGTTTACTACCAGATTGGCATGTGGGCAAGGCTGGGGTGCATTTTCTTGACTGATGATTGATGTAGAAAAGGCCTAGCTCAGTATAGGTGGTGCTCTAAGAAGGCAAGGTGAGCGAGCCAGTGAGCAGTGCTCCTCCATGCCCTCTGCATCACTTTCAACCTCTGACTATGACTTCCTCAGTGACGGAGTGTATTGAGGAACCATAGACTAAAGTCCTTTCCCAAGTTCCTTTTGGTCATGGTGCTTTATCCCAGCAGTAGAAGCCCTAAGATGGTATAATTTGTGTCACAGTTTGGGGTGGTACTCCTTCATGGGAGGGAAGACATGATGGCGGGGCAGTGAGTTGGCTGGTCATATTGCATCTGCAGCCAGGAAGCAGATATACAGTATAGAACTCTGCTCAATTTATTTAGTCTGAGAACTCTCACCCATGGAATGATGATAGATAGCTACATTCAGAATTGGTCCTCAACCCCATCTAAACCATCTGGAAATGCCTTCACAGGTACACCCAGAGGTTTGTCTCCTAGGTAGTTCCAAATGCCACCAAACTAACAATATTAACCATCACAGTTTACCGAAAGTCTACAGACTTCTGCAGTGAACCTTAAACCTAATTGCTGTTAAAATTAGATTAAACTAATAACTGTTCCTGTCATATAGTCTAGACACACACACGTTCATGAGTACACATAACACACACAGCTTTTGCTGTGTTAATAAGAACTACACTTAATCTCCATTGCCTCTATATTTCAAGAGGCTGAAAGCAGAAGTGGCTACGGATTGAGATTCTGTGGGTATTCCCTCTGACAGATTTGGTTGTGTCCCCCTTCTTACATTTTTATATGTCTGTATGTATGATTAA
The DNA here is from genome assembly GCF_982192425.1 of Myodes glareolus. Taxonomy (NCBI): domain Eukaryota; kingdom Metazoa; phylum Chordata; class Mammalia; order Rodentia; family Cricetidae; genus Myodes; species Myodes glareolus. The sequence continues at coordinate 42,132,298 of NC_142046.1, read as the reverse complement.
TTTTAATTATCAACTTGATACCGTCTCAAATCCCCTGAAAAGTCTAGATTAGGTTGGCCTGTGGGCATCCCTGGAAAGAATTTTCTTAATAGAGCTTATTTGGGTGGGAAAACCTACACTAAATGCGGGCTGGGCTCTGGTTTGGATGAAAGAGAACTTGCTGAGCATGTGTGTGATTTCTTGCTGTCTGCTCTTGATTGCATGTAATGTGGCTATTTCTCTTCCGGCTCTTGCCGTAGTGACTTCCCTGCCATGATGGTCTGTCTGTAACTTGAAACTGAGCCAAAAGAGCCCTCTCTTCATTAGGTTGTGTTTGTTAAAGTATTTTGTCATGCTAATAGGAAAATAAACCAAGACATTTATGTCCATTTGTATATAGAGATAGTGCTTTTTGAGGGGGTCTCTTTCTTTCCTTCCTCACTCTATCTTCAGCTTTTTAATTTGGCTCTCCTGCCTCTACTGCTTCACAAGCATCCTTGGCGACCACTGAGAAGCTACTGTGTGTCCTTTCACTGCTCTGTGCATGGCCATGCAGCCATAGAAGAGGAGAGAGAAAAAGTGTATGTGTTATGTATATATGGTACTGTTTGTGGAGAAAAGTAGAATTTTTACCATTTGGATAAAACAGAATAAAATTAAGCATGTATCTAAAGGAATTGAAGAACTATATAGTTGGAGAATATTGCCTAGCATATGAAAGGTTTTATATCAGTCCAAAGCACCATAAATTAATAAATACATAGTACAAATAGTATATCACACGTTTAACTAGCAACTCTAAATAAAATGTAGAAATTTAATATAAATTTTACTTAGACATGTTTTTCTAAGAATAAATTATTTTATCATGTGAGATTGAGAAAATATTCACCCTGCCCATTAATACAAAATATTCCAATAATAGAAATTGCTCTGTTGGCTTTTTTTTTTTTGGTTTTTTATTTGTTTGTTTTTTGTTTTTTTGTTTGGTTTTTCAAGACAGGGTTTATCTGTTTAGCCCTGGCTCTCCTGGAACTTTACTCTCTGTAGGCCAGGCTGTCCTCAGACTCACAGAGATTCACCTACCTCTGCCTCCCAAGTGCTGGGATTAGAGGCACACATCACCACAGACTGGCGAAGTTTTTCTTTTATTATTGTTTATGAATTGCACATCTCCTGTAAGGAAAGTGACATAACCTAACTACAATAAAAGATATATTAAAAAATTTAAAAATTGTTTCCATGTGTTTATTTTGCATGTGTATGAATATGGGTGTCTGTGGGGAGGTCAGAAGAAAACTTGCACGAGTGGAATCTCTCCTTCCATGTAGATATTGAGGATTAAATTTAGGTCATCAGGCTTGGTAGCATAAACCATCAGCTGCCTAGCCATCTTGCCAGCTCCTATGTGTTGAAATATAATGGCCAATATAATTATATTAAGAACTGGAGACTTTGAGTTTCATTTAAATTGTAAGGACAAAGCTCCCATGGACAGGGTCAAAGTCCCGATAAAACATTTGAGGGCTGGGCATAAGGTGGTATGGGTCTATAGTCCCAGACTAAGAAACTAAGGCAAAAGAAAAAATTAAAAAAAATCTTCAGCTAGAGGCCAGCCTAAACTATGTTGTGGGACCCTGTCTCAAAGCAACCAGAAAGTATGAGGGTGTGGTGAGAGGAGGTGATGTAATGTGGGATTCCCCTCTGTATGCTGTGAATACCATTGGTTAATAAAGAAACTTTGAGCCTATAGCAGAGCTATAGGGGAACAGAGCTAGGCAGGGGAAACTAAGCTGAATGCTGGGAGGAAGAAGGCGGAGTCACAGAGAAGCCATGGAGCTGCTGCCGGAGATAGATGTGCTGATACTTTGCTGGTAAGCCACTGCCACATGGTGATACACAAATTAATGGAGATGGGTTAAATTTATATGTGAGAATTAGCCAGTAAGAAGCTAGAGCTAATAGACAAGCAGTTATTAATACAGTTTCGGTGTGGTTATTTTGAGGCTGAGCAGCTGGGAACCAACAAGCAGCCTCCTTCAACAGTAATATGTGGCTTAAAGGAATAGAATTACTCTTCACATAAATAGAATTACTCTTCACTTTATGCCACATAAAGGACCTTGTGGAAACAGTGTAGTCTCTATCAGATACTAGTCCTCTTGACATCTAGATCTTAGATGGCCTAGCCTCCAGAACTGTGAGAAATTAATCTCTTCTGTACATAATACGCAGTCTGTTCTATTTTCATGTAGCAGTGCAAATATAGTAAGAGAAGTAGCAGGTGGTTCTGAATAGCCAACTTTTATTTAAATAATGAGTGTTTAACTACAAACTACTGTATAAATACTAGGCTTTAGTAACAAAATAACTCAACTGTTTTCTATGCTTAATGTTTTAATAGCAAGCCATAACAGAATGACATTTTTCTATAATTAAAAGGAAAATAATACTTTAAGGGTTGGGATAGAGCTCATTTGGTGGACTACTCGCTTAACATACTTGAAGCATGATTCAGTTCCCAGGACAGTGTAGAACTGGGACCCATGATAATTCATGCTTGTAATCCTAACCTGTTATGCCAGTACTTGGAAGTGAGGTGGAAGAGTCAGAAGTGCATAGTGTTCTGGGCTACACAGTGAGTTCATGGGACACATGAGAGAGACTTGGAGGAAAGAAGGAAGGAAGGAAGGAAGGAAGAAAGGAAGGAAGGAAGGAAAAGGAAAGGAAGGAAGGAAGGAGAAAGAAAATGCAACACTTAAAAACATTTTTAAGGGCTGGAGAGATGGCTCAGAGGTTAAGAGCACTGGCTACTCTTTCAGAGGTCCTGAGTTCAACCATATAGTGGCTCACAACCATCTGTAATGAGATCTGGTGCCTTCTTCTGGCCTGCAGGCATACAAGCAGGCAAAACACTGTGCACATAATAAATAAAAATAAAAATAAACATTTTTAAAAGACTTTTTAAAACTTATGTATACACATGTATGCCTGTGAGTGGATTTGTGCATATGAATGCAGTTGCAAACAGAAGCCAAAGTTCTATTCTAAATATTTTAATAATTGCTATTTTTTTCATATTTAACACTACCTTTTTGTTCTTTTTTTTAAAAAAAAAATATTTATTTATTTATTATGTGTACAATATTCTGCCTGGGTGTATGCCTGCAGGCCAAAAGAGGGCACCAGACCCCTCTACAGATGGTTTGAGCCACCATGTGGTTGCTGGGAATTGAACTCAGGACCTCTGGAAGAACAGGCAATGCTCTTAACCTCTGAGCCGTCTCTCCAGCCCCACCTTTTTGTTCTTGAGAATTACACAATATTTTTAAATTTTTATGCTTACGAAAGACAATACAAATTTTTCAGAATAAATATATAAAACTTCCTCTACGATACTTGTATTATCATAGCTATCTAGGTTATATTCTAGAAATACAGTATTAATGCCAAATCTCAAGCTTTTTTTATTATTACCTTGTGCTAGAGATTGATCCCAGGTTATTATACATGCTAGGAAAACATTCTACTACTGAGCTTTGTCCCAAGATCTCTCAAAGCTTTTGAAAAGGACATTTATCTAAAAGAACAGTGGCAGGCTACTTAACATTTTTTCTGCTTTACTTACAATAAATGTATAGATAATTTTTAAGTTACTTGTTTGTGTGCACATGTGTGGAGGTCAGAGGACAACTGTCAGGACTGGTTCTCTGCATCCATAGTGTGGGTCCTGGGTACTGAACTCAGGCAGTCAGACCAACTGAGCCATCTAGCTGGTCCTAAATTTCTTATCTTTAATTAAGCATATATGTATGTATCTGTGTGGGGGCACATGCACATGAGTGAAGTACCCATGGAGTTCAGAAGACATGATGGATGACTGGATGTGGGGTTACAGGCTGTTGTCAGCTGCCTGTAGTAGGTGCTGGGAATCTATCCAAGGTCCTCTAGAGAAGAAAAATGTGCACTGTTAACCACTGAGCCATTTCTCCATCTTTTAAATAATTTTTAAATTTTGTAAATTGCTAACATTAGTGAAGTGTGAGACATGGGATTTTAAAACTTTGTGCACCCTTTACTATGTTATTTGACTCCATAACTGTGAAATACACCTTCTGTATGCTTTTCATTGACAGGTTGGACATTCTTTAGGGTCACTTAAGTGGTTTCTACTTAGTGCGACATAGTATTGATAGCTTATCTATTTCACACTCAAAAGAACAACTGGAAGTCTATCATGTTTTTATTACTTGACCTCCCCAGTGTTTTAGAAAATTTTTATGTTCTTCATATTTGATTTTTTACACTGTAATGTCCTATATGTAAATATCCCAGCACTGTTGACTTCTATAGTTCCAGTGAGGAACTATGATCAGTACAGTCATGTGATTTCATAGTAGGGGTAAGTTCTAAGAACAATGTTAGGCAATTTTATTGTTGGGCAAACATTATTGTATTTCTAGGTCGTATAATCTTATGATACCACTGTAACATATGGAGCCTGTTGGGAAACATCATTATGTAATACACGACTATAAAACTAAAAAGAAAGCCCTTCAAACAGTATATTATTGGCTTGGGATGTGGTTTAGTTGAGTGTCTAGTGTACAGGAAGCTGTGGGTTTGGTCCATCAGCACCAAATTAAGCAAAGCATATGACACAGGTCTAATGCCAGCACTCGGGAAGTTCAGGCCGAAGGATCAGAGACTCAGAGTTTAAACTACATAAAATCCTGTCTCAATAAATAAAGAGCATATTTCAAGTGAAAAGTGGTATATATTAGATAAGGTCCTAGGAATTCTGAGTTAAAAAATCATTGAAATTTTGCATGAATCAAATTTTATTTTGAGACAGAGGTTCTCTGTGTAACAACCCTGACTGTCCTGGAACTCACTCTGTAGACCAGGCTGGCCTCAAACTCACAGAGATCTGCCTGCCTCTGTCTCCCAAATACTGGAATTAAAGGTGTGCGCCACCACCACCCAGTTCGATGAATCAGTTTTAATGTAGCTTTGTAGATATGGTATAAAGTTTGTCAAGAAGAAGGGTTAGGGAAGTAACTCAGAGAAGTAGAATGAAGCAAGAAGAAAAATGCAAGTCATTATTGGTCACAATGCTGGTATGCCCTGAAATTTACTGTATTCTCTATAAAGAATAGAATTTGAAAATTCAAAATGTTTTTAATTTTTAATAGTACCTTTGATGTGCTTAGACCACCTTCGATAGGGATTTGCTGTATAATCCAAAAACATCCAATAGAAAGGGCATGTCAGCCTTACAGGAGAGACTTGTGGTTGTGGCATCACCCTGTTTGAGGGCACTGCATGTGACTCCATCCTGCCTTGCTACTTCTGTCATCTGAAGTTTCCAAAGCGTTGTCCAGGCAGGCAGTAGGCATTCAGTGTATATTGATGGACTCATCAAACTCATTGAGTTGACATTTGTATTTTGGTTGCTTATGGAAATTAAGTGATAATTATCTGATAGTATTGCATATGTACTTGTTTGTAAAAGGGAGTAAAATATTTATTACTAAAATATCTTCAGTTCAAGATACTGTTCCATTTTTTTTTAAAATTTTGTTGTTGTTATTTTTGTTTTGAGGCAGGGTTTCTCTTTGTAACAGTCCTAGCTGTTCTGGAACTCACTCTGTAGACCAGGCTGGCCTCAAACTCACAAAGATCTGCCTGCCTCTCCCTCCTGAGTGCTGGGATTAAAGGCCTGCACCACCATCACCCAGCTCATTATTTTAAATTTTTATAGCAATTGAAAAACTTAAAGTTATTAGTTCTTTGAAAAAAGATTTTAATATTTAGGTTTTAATTCCTAAAAACTGTTAAGTGAGAAATAAAGCATTGATTCAGAGGATTATTGAAATCATGTATAGTATAAATAGTTCATATGGAAAGTTGAACATTCTGGATGTATGAAGCAACTATTTTAAATGAAATATTTTATATTGAAGTAAAAACAGACTATTTTTTCAGTATTACATAATAGTATTTGTTAGCATGAGCTAAACGTTCTTAGAGTGTGTGAAATAGTAGTACTAGTTTCTAGTAAAGTAAAATATTTTTTAAATTCCAGGGATTGAATCTAAGACCTTGTGCATACTAGGTGAGTGTTCTATCATGCCCTAGTCTTCTTTTACTAAAGAACAGACAAACAAAAGAACAACAAGAACAAAAAAATGGGTTTTTTTTTGTTTTTTTGTTTTTTTTTGAGACAGGATTCTCTGTGTAACAGTCCTTGCTGTCCTGGAACTTGCTTTGTAGACCAGGCTGGCCTCAAACTCACAGAGATCCACCTGCCTCTGCCTTCTAAATTCTGGGATTAAAGGCATGAACCCAAATGCATGGCACTAAAATATTTTTATGATGAGGAAAAAGAGTAGATATTTAAAAACTGGGCTTTTTAAGATACCATGGTGACCATGCTGCAGCTTTGGAATCTGTTCTGGAACTCTCTCTGTAGAGATCGTCTGCCTCTGCCTCCAAAGTGCTGTGATTACAAAAGTGTGCTCCACCAAAACAATCTAAAGATTTTTTTAAATAGTTGTGTGTATGCGCACATGTCTGTGCTTCAGTGTGTGCACAGAGTGCAAGTCCCTGCAGGGGTCAGAGATGTTGGATTCCCTTGGATCTGTGGTTACAAGTGGTTGTGAGCAACCCAATATAGGTACTGGGAACCAATTACTGAAAGAGCAGTGCAAATTCTTAACTACTGAACCCCTAAAACAGCAATTTAATTACATATCTTTAATACAATGAGTATTCTCATTTAATTTATATATAAATGTACTTACATAAGATTCAGCTTTCTTTTTAACAGCATGACCTTTAAGTTGTTTATTTGGGCTCTTTTGTTGTTATTGTTTTGAGACAAGGCTTCTCTGTGTAGCCCTGGCTGTCCTGGGTCTGACTATGTAGACTAGACTGGCCTTGAATTCACAGAGATCTGGCTGCCTCTGCCTCCCAAGTGCTGGGTTTAAAGGGCTGGCTGGCTTCTCTCGCTCTCACTCTCGCTCTCTCTCTCTCTCTTTAACGTAAGTCATAAAAAACAGAATTGTTTAAGACTCTGAAACACTAATAGACCTTACAATAAACTGTTATTAAACTTGACTATTTAAATAAAAAGTTTTTCTGATGGAAACTCCTAAACAAAAAGAGGTAATTCCTTTCAATTAGAAGAGTTTTGGAGCTGGAGAGATGGCTCATAACCTGAGTTCGATTCTTAGACCGAATATAAAAAGTCTGCTTTGCAATACCTGTAATGCCAGCCCTCTGGAGGCAATTCTAGACTAGTCTGCTAGTCTAGGCAAGTGAGGCCGTATCTTTAGAAAAAGGTAAAAACAAAAGACATTATCGAAAGATCTATTCATGGAGATGGAAGTAGGGTAGTGGTTGTTGGAGACTAGGAAAAGCATGAATTGAGAATGCTAACTATTGAGTATGGGTTTTCTTTCAGGGTGATTAAAATTTTCTGCACCTACATGGTGGTGACAGTTTTATGAATTTGAGAATGTGCTAATAGCACTAAAATCCACAGATTTTGTTTTTATGTATTTATGTGGATAGGAATGCTTTAAGAAAGACTATACAGACCTGGTGGCTAGAAATCTAAGATCAGCCTGTCATAAGACTTGATTTCATTCTGAGGCAATCTCTTGGTAGGTGGCTATCTTGCTGTGTGCTTGTGTAGTTACCCATTGGTCTGTGTTTTGCCCATCTTAACAGATTTTTAGAGAACACATCTTTTAACTTAATCACCTCCTCAGGCTGAGGATAGATCAGTGCTCAGGTGTTTGCCTAAGCATGCAGACGCTCCCGGATTAGAGCTCAGCATTGAGAAACAAAGAAAAACCTCAGGTCCCTACATCCTAACTCCTCTGTCAGATAACCTAAAACCAAGACAAAAGATAATTTAGCAATAAGGAATATTTAGATAATTAGGATATTTATAGGATTTAATATTTAGGATAATTTAGAATTAGCAATAAGGAAAATAAAATACTAAATAATAAACATCAAAGAGTATACAGAAATTATTGTAGAAAACTTTACAAAATATATAAAACTAAAGTTGACTAATAAAAAGATAGTTCTAATTTATACATGTAATATTACCTTAGCTCTAAGACCCTTGTTTGGATTGGCCCTGGCAGGCCCTGATCATGCTGCTGCATCTCTGTGGGTTCATATGTGCATCAGTCCTGTTGGGTCTTGAGGACCTTTTCTTTGAAATCCTGCTTATCCTCGTTTACAAGTTAGCCAAAGAAAGCTGTTTTCCATACTTTTAACACCTACTGATGTGGTTGACAGTTAGACCTATTTTGATCTAGCTTGAGTTAGCTCCACACCACACAGGTCAATGGCTTGGACCCCCAAGGTTGATTTACTTACTTCAGCCACCACTGCAGGTCCCAGGCCTCCTATACAAGTGTGAGGTTCCCATGATTCTTTTGTATATCTGTAATTTGGTCAAAGAGCTTTCATAGCTAAGGGAGGAGCATCTGTATTCTTAGCACAGGCACCTCAATTTCTTTGGAGTTTGAGGCACATGTTTCCTCCTCTAGTGTGTTCAGCCTGGAAGTTCTTTTCTGAATCCCTTTACTTAGGGGGTTATTGAGGGATCTATTATGTAGGCATGATTAATTAAATATTGACCACTCACCAGTGACTTCAATCTTTGGTTCTTCTCCCCTCCTAAGAGGTCTAGAGTTAGGACCAAAAGTCTCCACTCTCTAATCATATGCTTAATTTCTCTGTCAATGAGCCTCCGTTATTAGGCTAGTCACATTATTAGCATAAACTCAGAGTTTGTTTATGAATTACAAAACAGTGCCCCCTCACCTAATTTCACACTAAGAAGTCCACAAAATTCAAAGAATCCTGAAAGCGCTGTACCAGAAACTGGGGACAAAAGTTAATTATTGTATTTACTAGAGTTGGAAAATAAGAATATCTGAAGACTGAGGACATAGGTCAGTGGTAGAGTATTTACCTGCTATGTTTAAGGCCTGGGTTCAAGAGTAACAGTGAGAGAAAGACAGGGATAGAAGAGGGACGAGGAGAAGGAAAGGGAAAGAGAGAGAAGCATATTTGAAAGTTCTGGTACAGGAATGAAAACAAAGTCTTTTGGACAAAGGGGATGGATTTGGGCAGGAGAGGCTTTGAGATGAAAGGCCTTACAACTAACTCCTCCATGTTCTTTTGAATAAACTGTCCAGAGAGTCTCATTGACAAGGTCTGTGGCACCCTGGTCATTCAGTTTCCGACCACTACAGTGGCATGCAGTCATGTCTTTTCTAGTATGATTTGTTCCAGGAGCCACAGGAGCTCCTAGAACTGCCTTCAGCTCCCCTCCTCGAACCTTGCTGTCTTAGCTTTATCCTTGGGAGCAGAATAATGTGCTGTTGCAGTTCAGTATATAAACCATAGGAATCTCCACCATCCTACCTCCACTCCAAAGTCTGGGTTCTAGAGTACATCTGTTTCCGAGATTTCAACTAAAAAACATTAGGTTTCAATATTGTTATCTTCTTACTTTTCCTACTGCAGACGCAGTGTCTCCTGTCAATTATCTGTTTTGTTTTGTTTTGCTGCTAAGATCTTTCTCTTTATTCATACTACACATATTTCAGCTGTACAGTGTTTGAATATGACTATCCTGTTTGACACTGGATGTGACACTGTGCGTGTATTATTTTAATCATTAATCTCATGGAAAATTTGGATTGTCACATGTTAAATACTGTTCCTCTACTATTCTAAACATAACATAGTTTCTAGATTTATCCTATCTCCTTTATATTGTTACCTTTGAAATTTTTTTTTGACAGGGTCTCATCTAGTCCAGGCTGTCTAGCTGAGACTGACCTTGAATTTCTGATCCTCCTGTTTGTACTTACCAGTGCTGGGGACAACAAGTGTGCACCTCTGTAACCTGTCTCTGTGGTGCTAGAGATTGAACCCAGCCAGAGCTTTGTACCTGATGGGCATGCTCTACCTTCTGAGCTGTATCCCCACTGTCTGCCTTTGAATAGGAAGCTCATCATCCTATTCTTGTGATAGATGGTATTGTCCAACTAAACACGATCTTCTTCATTTTTCTCTCAACTTACACTTTCCTTTGTTTACACAGTGAGTAACTATGTACTCCAAATAAGTAAATAAATAAAAGATCCAACAATGTTGGAGACAATTTGGCATTCTCTTAGAAAGCTAAACACTGACCATTCAACCCAGTTTCATTCCTAACTACTTACCCAAGAGAAGTGATAGTTTTACATTCACATGAAAAAAATGTATATTGATGTTCATAGCAGTTTCACTCGTACTTGTTCAGCAATCAAAACACCCCCAAATTCTTTACTTTGTGAATGAACAAAGTGTGGTATATCCATGTGTGGGAATTCTCAGTGATGTGGTAAGCTACAGTTATCCCTCCATGCTTGTGTTTCTACATCTGCAATCTCAACTGTAAGTAAAATACATTTAGATCATAAGTAGTAAATATGAACAGGCTTACCAATATTCTCCAAACATTACAGTATAACAAGTATTTGCATAACGTTTATATTGTATTAGGAATTATGAGTAATACAATGATGTTTATAGAATATGGTAATGGATTTTGAGTTCCAGTGAGGGTTTCTGGAACTAAAACCTTTACAAGTACCAAGAAATAACTATGTGAAAAGTGCAACAATGTGGATAAATTTCAGGTTCATCATGAGATGTTAAAAAATCCAGAGTAAAAAATCTATATACCGGGAACTGGAGAGATGGCTCAGAGGTTAAGAGCACTGACTGCTCTTCCTGAGGTCCTGAGTTCAATTCCCAGCAACCACATGGTAGCTCACAACCATCTGTAATGAGATCTGGTGCCCTCTTCGGGCCTGCAAACATACAGACAGACAGAACACTGTATACATATAAATAAATCTTTTTAAAAAATCTATATACCATAATGATTACATTTAAAGGACATATTACTAAAAGGGAAATTATAGAGATTATTGGTAAATGGTTGTCAGCATTTAGGTGGCAGAAGAGTTGCCTCCTGTAATAGGCTAAACAATAGCTCCAGGAAAAATCCATATCTTAATTTCTTTTCTCCCCCCCCCATTTTGTTTTGTTTTTTGAGACAGGGTTTCTCTGTGGCTTTGGAGCCTGTCCTGGGACTAGCTCTTGTAGACCAGGCTGGCTCCGAACTCACAGAGATCCGCCTGCCTCTGCCTCCCAAGTGCTGGGATTAAAAGAGTGCGCCACCACCCCTCAGCCATATCTTAATTTCTAGAATGTGAGATTTTTATCTTACATGTCAAAGAGACTTTGTAAGTGTGATTAAAGATGAGGTAGCTAGCTTAGCTTAGCTGGGTGAGCCCTGAATGTAGTCATAGGGGTTCTCAGGAAAGGCAAATGGATTCATAGGAGAGAAAGTGTCAATGTGAAGATACAGCATGGTAGTACTAAGATTGTACAAACACTAGGATATGGGAGAAGCAAGGACCACATCCTCACCTGAAGCCTCCAGAAAGAACCAGCTCTGTCACACCTTGGTTTTAGCCCATGTAACTTGTTTTGCGTTTCTGATATGAAAAACTAAAATTTTGCCAACACACTAAGTTTTTGGTAATTCACTACAGGAGCAACCAGTAAACTAAGAAAAGAATAGGAGTGTTCATCCTTTCGGCTACTGGGCCACACTGAAAGAAGAATTATCTTGGGCCACACATGAAATGCATGAACACTATCAAAAGCTAAAAAGGAAAAAAAAATCTATAATTTTCATGATATCCACCGCCATAGATAAGCAAGAAAATCTTCATATAACCAATGTGGGATCCTGCTCAGAGTTTGTTTTTTTAAAAAAACAGATCTCACATTTGTAATCATTAGTAAAAGAAATGAATACATCTAAGTAATAAAACCTTCATTGGGTTTTTTTTTGTATTATAAAAGGTTTAAAGGGCTGGAGAAATGGCTCAAAGGTTAAGAGCATTTCCTGCTCTTCCAAAGGTCCTGAGTTCAATTCCCAGCAACCACATGGTGGCTCACAACCGTCTGTAATGGGGTCTGGTGCCCTCTTCTGGCCTGCAGGCATACACACAGACAGAATATTGTATACATAATAAATAAAATAAATATTCACACACACACATACACACACACACACATACACATATATAAAAGGTTTAAAAAAAAAAAGAGGTCCGCATAAACCTAATGGGATGTCTGCTGTAACTCTTGAGAAATATATGTTGTTGGAAGTCTTGGTGAGTTCTTAACACTCTTATCATATAATTTGATTCTCGTTTTCCTCTTAGTGTGCCTCAATCTTGAAAGAGTGCTTACATACGTAGGTGCCGAAAAGAAGCAATGACATGAATTAGGCAGGAGATTGGGCAGGAGGGTGGCTTCTAGTATGCGGTTAGCCTGGACTTCATAATTCTCCCTGTCTCAAAAGAACAAATAAGTAATAATAATTTAAAAAATAGATTTAATCAAAGTAAATTAGCATTCTAGTTAATTTCAGTAGGTGACTTTCAGCATAAGATTTTCTCATAAGTTATTACTTTGATTAGTAGGCTCATTTTAAGTACGAGATGTGCTGTTCTCACCTTTTTCTTCTTCCTATGTTCTCCTATCCCTCGCTAGCAATTTTCAAGCAATCTTTAACTATGCCTCAGTCTAGGAACAGGTTTTATATAGTCATCTCTGGGTGGTTCTACTGCAATATTATTGAAGGACATTGCTGATCCTGATACAAATACATAGTCACAAGGCTATGTTTTTGTTTTCTTGGGTCCAGACATTTCTATAGAACTGAAGCCTGGGGCTGTCTATTGATAACATATTCCATAGCATTCTTTTGGAGTGGGAATAACAAGCGGTATATCCTTATCATAGTGCACCTGTCTCTACTTGCAAAAGGTGAACTGGTTTCATTCATTCTTATGACATGCAGCATATTTTTGAGTAATTAGAAAGGTTCTTTTTCCACCTATTAACTGCTTGGGTTGGATTGATGACTAGAATACAGTCAAAATCAGCCCATTTATTTGTATTTCTCTTCAGTGTTTTGGTACACAGCTATATTTATTTTTGTTCTGAATGTGTCTCCAATCTCTAAAGTTTTATCTCTCACTTTTCTGGTTTTTGTTTGCTTGTTTTGTTTTTCGAGACAGGGTTTCTCCATGTAACAGCCTTGGCTGTCCTGGAACTCACTCTGTAGACCAGGCTGGCCTCAAACTCACAGAGATCCACCTGCCTCTGCCTCCTGAGTGCTGGGATTAGAGGCATGTGCCACCACCACTGCCTGGCTCTTTTCTGTATTTTTCTGCTTTTTATTGTTTAGGAATTCCAGACATGCATAAAATGTTTTATTAAATCTGCCACCCCCATTCTTGCCTTTACAATTTCTCCCATAAACCATATGCTTTTCTCTTCCAGCCTAATGGGCTCTACTTTTTTGAACTCACAGAGTCCACTTGGTGCTATCTTTGTGTGCATACAAATAACTTAACAATAGGCCCAAGATTTAAGAATGGTATTGAGCATTGTGAAATTTTTTTTCCTCTCTGTAAAACTAGAGTAATTTTATTGAAATGATTATTGCAAATATTTTATTCTTAAACCAGAGATGAAAATTTGTTCAAATAGAAATCTTAACCCTTATTATGTAGTTGATTTCTGCCTTGAGCCTTCTGAGGCCACTTTGAGGCCTTAAGTAGTTAGAATGTGTACTGTGTGTGGAGGAAGTGGGGATGGTGACACATTGTCATTTTCCTCTTAAGTAAGTTATGACATATGTCTGTGTTTAAAGGAAGTACGATTATTCAATCATTTCACTTTTTCCATACAAGTAGGAATAATTGTCTTCTTAATGCTAATTTCTGAATAATCATGAAGTAATTTAGGCATTTAAATATTTATTAGGACTTCAGGGATAGATTAGTGGTAAAATTTTTGCCTCACATGTATCAGGCCCTGGATTTAATTAAACTCTCGGTACTACGTTTAAAAAAAAGAGTATTTATATTTAAATCATTGTTCTTCTGAAAGTTTCATTTTCTAGGAACATTCTGTATAAACATCAGAACCAGGAAAGATATATAATAGTAAATTACTTATATTTAAAAATTTAGAAAGGGGCCTAAATATAAATGCTTTTATAATCATCATGAACTTGAAACACTCCAAATGTTCTTCAGTGACTGAATATATAAACAAATTGTCTTTACGCTTCACATATTACATACTATGTTGTGTAATGTGTAATATACTATAGAATAATGCTCAGCAATAAAAGGAATGAACTAGTAATACATTAAACAAGAATGAACGTGAAAGGCATCGGAAATAGAAGCTAGTCTCTGAACAATATAATCCACATGATTACGTTTATAAGCTGTTCTTGACATATGTTAACAAATCCATAGTTGGTAGCTCTTAGGGATTGCTTGATTCTAAAAGCACGGTGAAAAGGATTTGGCAGAGGCTCAGAGATGTCTCTATTTTGATTGTGGTATCAGTTATAACTTCATACATATTGTTGTTTGTATGTTTGTTTACTGTTGCTACTGTTTCCATTGCTGGGTGTCAAATCTTGGGTTGAACATGTAAGGTAAGCCTTCCACCACTTAAGGTACATTCCAGAACAACACATGTTTTTGAATTCATAAAACTATCTACAACTAATTTGATTATAGTTACTATAAAAGTTATTATGTTACTTTTAAAGTAACATAAAATAGTACTTTTGGTTTCAAGTTGTAACCATGCTTTGCTAAATAATGAAAGAAAATTTCTAGGGATTGGGATAAAGTATCTGAGAAGCTATATGCGAGCAGATAACAAACTGAAATTTAGGGTTAGTAATGTGACTTTGATGTGCATTTTGCATTAGGATGGTTGTAAAATGATCTTTATCTTTGACTATCACTATCTTGTTGATGTAACTTGATCAAGAAAATTAACTGCCCAGGCCATCAGCTTATTTTTCTGTAGTTGAGAAGATTGGACCCCATGCTTCTCAAAGTAAAATGCTTCCAATAGGCACTTTACTCCAATGAAGTTTGCTTTATTGTAGAAATGTTTTAATTACTTGGCATTAAGTTACAACAAAACTCTAGAAAGATACTCCATAATTCTGCTGGTGATGTCGCATAATCCTTGGCATACATCCTCTAGCTGTAATTGAAGAGAAGTTGCAATCACTCCCATCTTGTCTATGAAACTCTCATCTGTATTATTTTATTGCCAGAGAACTCCTTTAGTTTTTATTTATTTTTGGTGGGAGAGTAGGAGTGGTAATTGAGTTAGGGTCTCTCTGCATATCCCTGGCTATCCTGGAACTCATTATGTAGACCAGGCTGCTCTTGATTTCAGAGAGCTCTGGTATGCTTCTGCCTCCTCTGTACTGAGACGAAAGGTGTGTTCTTTTCTTTTCGAGACTATAATTTCATCATTTCCCCCTTTCTTTTCCTTTCTCCAAACTCTCCTTGCTTTATTTCAAAGTCATGACATTTTTTTTCAGTAATTGTTACATGCATACATATATATGTGTATACATGTATATATGTGTATATGTATATACATATATTCCTACATATAACCTACTCAGTCTGTATCATGTTTTTTGTAAGTATGTTTTTCATTTTTAAATGTTTATTTTAAATACTTTGCAAACCACTAGGTGGGGGTGTAAACAATATAGGACTTGTTTCTCGTATAATTTTCTCTGAAATAATTTTATACAGCCTTCCTTATAGTTCCCAGAGAAGAGAGGATAAAGCAAAGACACATGTATATAAGCACTTGGTTTATGTTCTTATGACAACCTGGATTTAGAAAAACTCAGCTTCTGAAACTATGAACTAGCATATTGTGAAACCACAGCATCAGTTGAGTGACTGCAGTTTTGAATTTGTGAGATGTGTTGCTGTCTTGTGAGTTCTTCTTGATACATATTTAACGATATTAAATCAGAAATATTTAAGATTAAAAAGATAGAGGTTGGGTTGTAGAGATGGCCAAGTGGGTTAAGAGCACTTCCTATTCTTACAGGGGAACTGAGTTCTGTTCCCAGAACATATGGCAGGCAGCTCACAGCATTCTGGAACTCCAGGTTCATGACACACAATACCTGCTTTTTACTTCCAAGGGTACCTGCACATATTTGGCATACACACACAGCACACCACACCACACCACACATGCACATGACACACACACACACACACACACACACACACACACACACAAATGTATTTTATGTGTAGGATTGTTTTGTCTGCAGGTCTGTGCACCATAAGTGTGCTGGTGCCTGCAGAGAGCAGAAGAGGGCATCAGATCCCACAGACTAGAACTTCAGACAGTTTGTGAACTGCCATGTGGGTGCTCAAAACCCAGTCCTCTGGGAGAGAAGCTTGTACTCTTAACCTTTGAACCATCTCTTCAGTCCCGTCCCTCCAACATACACACTTTTTGATACTCTAAAACTTGAAGGTAATGTTTGCCTCTTTCAATAGTTTACAAAAAGTAAGCTAGTTTTATGGCTCTATTAGTGTTTTTAAATCTTCTACTAGTTTATTGTAAAAATTACATAGGACAAAGGTTTGAGTCACAAGGCTCAGGGCTTCGGTGCTGCTCTGTCAAGGTGCAACATTCTTCAGCCAACAGCTGAAATTCTTGTCTAAATTACTAAGTAGACCAGTCTTATTTCCTAGCCTCTTACTAATATTTTTCTCTTCATAGATAATAGAAGCACTGAAAAGCATACACAAGAAGGTTAATCCAGGAAAAGGGAGAAATAGACCAAGGTTCCAGTTGTGACTTCCTATAGGGAAGGGGAAGCTGAAGCCAGGAGATAAATGAGACAGCCCTGGTTTTTTGTTTTGGTTTTTGGTTGTTTTGTTTTTGTTTTTGTTTTTTTTTTAAAAAAAAAACCTGACTGGCAGTCCTTCCCACAGGACTTCCCACTTCCCACAAGCTTTAAATCCATTGGAGGAACTTGGTATAATCATAACTCCTTGTGAAGGATAGGCCAGCATTGGGTAAGAAAACCATTTTGTTGCTCCACATATCTTGAAGGTCTGTAGCTAGGTGCCATGTTAAAATGGTCAGATGTTTTTGGAGACCAGAAAACAAGGAACAGTAGAATCTGGGAAGATGAGCTGGAGATGACTACAAGTAGCCCAGCAGGAAGGGGCCAAAGTTTTACAGTGGTTGAGCTCACCTAGGTTCTTTTTGTTTCCAAGTTCTAGGCCTTTTACCCAAAACATTAAAAATGGAGACTCACCCAGGTTTGCACGAGTGGTAGATAACTTCAGTGCAGGTTAGAAAAGGATACCTGTCAAGAGTGACAGTGGGTCTCATGGGAGAGGGTACTCAAGAACCTTGATTATTGTTTGGGCCTTTCTTTTATGGGGGTTCAAGTGATTCCTAATGTTCTCTATTTTGGTTGGTAGATTGGATCATATAGTGATTTTTTTTCTACTGTGCTTGTCCCCATAATGCATCAGATTTTAATCTTAAGCATACTCAATCATGTGTAGACATAAGATGGTAAATAGGGTTCCTCCCTAAAAGTTCTCTTGAGGACACAGTTTTTCTTTAATGCATAAACAGCCAAAACCAGTTCAGGCTGGATTGGCCTTCTTATTTACACTACATTGGGAATATATTTGAAAAGAAAGTGTCTATGCTTGTTTGTTGTTATGGGAAGAGAAACATCATTGTCAAGAGAGGGGTGAATATGCGGCCTAACATAAGAGGGGGCAGGAGGTTGCTAGGTACATTGTTTGGGGAGGGGTTTGCATGCAAAAAATATACAGATAAAGGAGTTAGTCTGCCAAGACCATTATTAGAAAAGAAAGTTGTGCATAATTTAGTCCAAGCAGAGTCCCAGGTTATTAAGTGATCCTGTGCTTGCTGGCCTCAGCTGAATGTGTACTCACTGAGAAGTTTAGGCAACAGATGCTTGGGCAGTTCTGCTATGCCAACCTCAGCAGCCTAAGGAGTTCCATTAATCTTTTAGTGACCTCAACTCAGGCCAAATTTGGATTTGTGATTTTGACATAGAAAAGAATGTCAGTACCATCTAGTATGAAGCAGACTTGGAGATTTCTTGTTTTTGTTGTTGTTGTTGTTTGGTTGGTTTTAGTTTTTGTTTGGTTTCTTATTTTTTGTTAATGTTGGATATCCTTCTGTATATGTGTTGTTTTTATTGGTTAATGAATAAAGCTGTTTCGACCAATGGTTTAGCAGAAGAAAGCCAGACATGAAAGTCAAACATACATACGTACATATATACATACATACATACATACATACAGAGAGAGTGAGAGAGAGAAAGGATAGGTGGAGTCAAAGAGACACCATGTAGCTGCCAAAGGAGAAGGATGCTGCCAGAACTTTTCCGGTAAACCACAGCCTAATGACGATCCATAAAATGATAGAAATGGGTTAATTTAAGATATAAGTGCTAGCTAGAAATATTCCTGAGTCATCAGCCAAACAATGTTGTAATTAATATAGTTTCTGTGTGATTATTTGGGTCTGGGCATCCAGGAAAAAAATGAGCGGCCTCTGCTTACATTTTGTTTTTCAAGATAGGGTTTCTCTGTGTAGCCCCGGCTGTCCTTGAACTCACTCTGTAGACAAGACTGGCCTCAAACTCAGAGATCCTCCAACCTCTCCCTCCCAAGTGCTGGAATTAAAAGCATGAGCCACCACTGCCCAGCTTTATCAAAGATATTTTAATATATACTTTCAACATGAAGGTTAGGAGAAAAAGTGCTTAAAAAAACACACAAGAGAATATGAATGTGGGGTTGAGAGAGCTGCTAAATGCAGGTATGAGCTTAAGGAAGCCCTGCAGTTGTCTTAGCAGGAGCCATATCTACCGTTTTTAGTGGTTCTCAAATTACATCTTAGAAGTTACAAAGAAACCTTTTTGTTTGTTTCGTTGTTTTTCTTTTTTCTCTCTTTAGGTAAGTGAGATTATAGGGTGACTTCACAGATAACTTGTATGGAGTTACAATCTCAAAAGTAAATTCAAAGCCACTAGGGTTGCTCAAGGGGTTTAGGACATGACCTTTTCCTACAAAAGAGTTTCAGGTGAGATTCCTAGAAAATTGCAGGTTTGTAGCTATGAAGGGAGAAAGGATCTAAGCAGTTGTTGATTGTGCTGTAATTCTTGTGTCTCTGAGGGAAAGAGGCTTCAACATGACTTCCCGAGTAAAGGATTCCTCTCCTTCCAATGTCTCTGTAATTTTCTCTGACTATTTTGCTTCAGTGTGATAGTCACTTCAGTCTCATTCCTTACACAGGGTGATTTACTGCTGGGTGGGACTGAAAAACTGTCACTCTGGCAGATAGAAGGCTGTTTCCCTAGTTCTTCCTCTTAGTGCATAACTCTGCTTTTCCCTTCTGATACACTTCAGAAGACAGAAGACACAACCCAGGCTGCATGAACTCGGTTGTGTCTAGGGGAAGTGAGAACCTACTGGATCCACATATTACAAAGCTAAGTTTGACTAGCAACAATCATGCCATGAAGGGAAGCATCTAAAGTAAATGCAGTGTGATGGACACATGATTCTTGACCAGTCTTCTTACCAGAGTTGTTAGGGTCAGAGCATAGATCCACCTTAGTTCAGCCACCCACCCTTAGAGGCTAATGAAAACAGTCAGACACTGTTGGAGAAAGGAGCTGCTTGTTCTTACCGGTCATTCAGCTAGCTTAGCCCTGAAATAATCACACAGAAACTGTATTAATTAAAACAGTGCTTGGCCCATTAGCTCTAGCTTCTTATTGGCTAATTCTTACATTAATTTAACCCATTTCTATTAATCTGTATATCACCACGTGGCAGTGGCTTACCAGCAAAGATTCAGCATGTCTGACTCTGGTAGCTCCATGGCATCTCTGTGACACTGCTTTCTTCCTCCCAGCATTCAGTTCTGTCTTCCCCGCCTAACTAAGTTCTGCCCTGCTATAGGTCCAAAACAGTTTCTTTATTCTTTAATGATAATCACAGCACACAGAGGGGACTCCCACATCAAAACATAGCATAGTGATAAAAGAGAAAAAGGAAATTTATTCTATGTCGCCATATATGTATGAGAAGAGGAACAAAGTTATAGTGACCCCCTCCCTGTAAATCCTTCTTCAGCTTCTTGACTTAAGTTTTTGGTGTGTGTGTGTGTGTGTGTGTGTGTGTGTGTGTGTGTTGTATATGTGTATGTAGGTGTAGGTATTCTTCCCCGCCTACCTAAGGTCTGCCCTGCTATAGGTCCAAAACAGTTTATTTATTTATTAATGGTAATCTCAACACACAGAGGGGACTCCCACATCAAGACATAGCATAGTGAAAAAGAGGAAAAGGAAATTTATTCTATGTAGCCATATACGTATGAGAAGAGGAACAAAGTTTTAGTGACCCCCTCCCTGCAAATCCTTTTTCAGCTTCTTAAGTTTTTAGTGTGTGTGTGTGTGTTGTATATGTGTTTGTAGGTGTGGGTATACACTTGTCCAGTGTGCATTTGGAGTCCAGAAGATACTTGGCATCAAGTGTCTTTCTCAATGACTCTCTACATTATTTTGGGGGAGCAGGTCTTTTACTGAAGCTGAAGCTTCCTAAATTGGCTAGCTTGGGTATTCAACTAGTTTCAGGAATCTTGCTGTCTCTACTTACTTAGCATTTCAGTTCTAGGAACATGTCACACACCTAGGTCTTTGGTTTCACATGGGTCTGGAGGAACTGAACTTTGGTCCTCATATTTGGGTGGCAACTACTTCACTGACTTAGCCAGCTTGCCAGGTCAGGCTTAGATTTAAATAGAAGACAAGGTATGACTAAGGTGGCCAGGTGTGGTCATGTGCATCATTGCTTGGCTTCAGTAAGTTGTGAGAACCGTGTGGCATAAATACCTTTCTGAGAGACCAGCTCATCCTGTTGTTGGCCACAGCCTCCCAGTCTTTTCTTTTCACAGTATAAAAGTCCCTGGAAAATTCCACTTTTGGGGGGAACCATTTTTTTTAGTAGTATGATGGGAAGCACCTGCGTGTCTTTAGAATATTTTCAGTACTGATAGGATGGATGCCTTGAGCCTGGGCAAAGAACTAGCCTGAATGGATGGAATGACAAGGACCCCAGCTTCAACACTGACCCCTACACACAAGCACTTGGGAGATGCAAGTTATTAGAAGATCCAGGAGGAAGTCACTCCAATTCTTTCTTATTTGCTAACAATTGGTGTTACTATGTTTAAAGTATTTTTTAACTTTATTTATTTCTAAATTCTTTGATTTTTTTATTATCTTTAAATTTATTCCCAATTTTTAGTGTGTGGTCAAATTTCATCTCTTACTATTCTCTTACTCATATTTTACTTTCTTTTGGTTAATCTTCTTCTTTACTTTCCACATTTATTATGTTCTTAGCATAACTTTTTACTTCATAACTTATGCTTAGCATTATCTTTTGCTGTATTGTTTTATAGTTACTACTGATGTGCAATTAACTTTAATTGATTGTGATTTTTTTCAGTATCTGGTTTGGTTTATCATTATTGCTGTGAGAATGATTTGTTCTCTCTGAGTAGTCCACAGAATTAATCTTTCAAAAGAAGACTACTCACTGAGACGATCTCCAGATAAAGCCAGAAGGGATGACATCCCAGTACATGTTGCAGATCACAATTTAGGAACCCCAAAACATGAAAAGGCAGGGCAACATGACTCTAGCAATATACCACAACCCCTAGGCACAAAATCTGAGATACTGAAAAGGTTATCATTCTGGAGAAAGAAGTCAGAAGTCTCTTTTTAAGAATGATCAATAATTTCAAAGAGTATTCAAACAACCAAGTGAATGAAGAAAGAAAGAATCTGCACAAGAAATTTGGCAACATGGATAAGAAAATCAGGAAGGAAATTGAGACTTTGAAATATAAACTCAGAAATATTGGAAATGAAAAGTGTCGAATCAAATTCACTAAAAGACTAGGTCAATCAGAAGAAAGACTGTCAGGCATTGAAGACAGTCAAAGAAATTCTACATTCAGACATCAATAGAGAAAAAGGAATGACTATTCTTAAGATTCTGTCTCTTAAGAGACAAAGCCTAAGAAACCAAGGAAGTAAATGAATGTCCTAATATATATATATATATATATATATATATATATATATATATATATATATATACTAAAGTCATTGAAAGTGTGTGCAACTAAATCATAGCAGAAAAAGTTCTTGAATTTAGGAAAAGATATGGATATCAATTAGACGTAAGTTTCAAGTAAAAAGTGACAGCCTATTTATAAATATAGGAAAACTTGTAATGATACATTTCAGTCGCAAAAATTAAATAATTGACGACCAATACCACATGCCTCGAACTTGTACTTCAGGATCATTGGAGAAATGGCATTCCAATATAAGCACAAACTTATTCACAAACAATACTCTAGCATTGCCAATATATACTTGAAGAAATGTTACTCTCAGGGGCTAAGGCAGGGACTCAGTTGATAAAGTGTTTGCCTGATAAGCACTAAGTCCCAGGATCCACAGCACCATATAAAACTAGGCAAGATAGTACATGTCTGTGATCTCAGTACTCAAGAGGTAAAAGCAGAAGGATCAGAAATCCAGGGTCATCTTCTACAAATCGAGTTCCAGCCAACCAAGGATATTTGAGACCCTGAAAGGAAGGAAAGAAGGGAAGGAGGCAGGGTTGTAGGGAGGGACAGAGGAGAGGGGTGGGGAGGAGGGAGGAAAGAGGGAAAGAGAAGAAAGGGAAGAGAAAGAAGGGGAAGGAAAGGAAAGGGGGAGAGAAGGAAAGAAAAGACTTGTGGGGCAGGGGAAGGAGGGAAAAGAAAAAGACAAAGGCGGGTCATTTATAGAAGAGGAAGAAAGTTGCTCATCAGCTCAGGAAAGACTCAATTTCATGAGAGAAGAGAAACCACTGGGAAAATGTCGGCATGTCTATTTCAGTATAGCAGTGAACCCCTAGGATGAGTGAAAAGAAATAAAAAAATGAATAGTATTTAAACCAGTTAGGAAAACTATCAACAACATTACAGGAAACAGCAAATACTTCTCAATATTAATGTGACATAAAATGTTTTTTTTAAACTGTTTTATTTAACTTTATTTTATGTGCATTGGTGTGAGGGTATCAGATCCCTTAGAACTGAAGTAACAGACAATTTTAAGCTGCATGTGGTTGCTGGGGATTGAACTGGGTCTTTTTGGAAGAGCAGCCCGGGGTTCTTAACCACCAAGTTATCTCTCCAGCCCCATAAAATGGTTTTAACTCTCAATTAAAATATGCAGACTAGCTAATTGGACTTGAAAAGGTAATTTTGAGGGGCTGGAGAGGTGACTTAGTGGTTCAGAGGTCTTAACTGTTCTCGCTGAGGACCTGAGTTTGGTTCAAAGCACCCACATGTTAGTTACTATCTGTAACTTTCATTCCAGGGCATCCAGTGCCTTTTCTGACCTCTCCAGACGTCTGCTGTGGTATGAATACATACACTCGGGCATACACATATACAACTAAGTAATAAAAATAATTTCCAACTATTTATTGTTGTCATGACTATGTCATGAGCCTCCCTCAAGAGACCATCAGGTAAGAGTTGAAACTTCCTTCACCTGGCCAGCCTATATCAAAGCAAGTTCATTCTAGCTGACAGAATGTGGTTAATTTTTCCTTTTTAGTTTCAAATACATCTTTTTGTGTGCTAGTCTTAAACTCCTAAAAATGGTTGAGAATCAGAGTCAAGGAAGTGGGAGTACTTGGCTTCTGTCCCATAATGTCAGTCTCTAGTGTCAGACACAAGACAAACAGTTCAAAAGAAACAAAACAATGCAGATTCCTCCTGGTCAACTGGAGGTCAACTTGTCACCAATCCATCAATGGGGTGTGACCCCCATCTCATCTGTTCATAGAAAACAGAGGATCCAAGATACAATCCTGTACAGAAGGGTCCTGGGACGTCCTCCCAGTTCCCTGACCCGTGGTCCTCCAGCATATCCACCCAGACCTTTGCAGGGATCTTAGAAATGGGCCTGGTCAAAGTACAGCACAAGACAGAGACAAAGTGAAACTAAATGAGACAGATAGGCAGACACAGATTGATTTTCATTGGCTGGTCTCAGGCTCCCCGGGTTGGGAGTCCTAGTGGGTCTGTGGGATCCCGGATGTGCTCCCAGATGTTATGCCCACATCACGAGCCCCCAGAGACCACCAGGGGTCTGAGTTCATATGCAAAAGCAAAGAGCCTGTATTGCAAGTTTGAGCTCAGGCTCTCTGTCTGCTCCAACACAGCGTTCTCATCAGGGAGAGTCTCCAGCTCAGTTGAGGCAGGAATTTTAAGAAGTAAAGGATGGGGGCGGGGAGGTAAGGTAATTCTAGATTCAAATGGGGGTTTGAATCCTGATTGGGCAGGAGTGGGTCAACAGAAGTCTTGTCAAACGAGGATTGGTACTGGCATTGCTGCAAGGAAACTGGCAACCTATATACACGTTATGTACACTATCTTTAATGTTATAGGACATCTAGTACTTGTTTGTCTCAATTCTGATTGGTCCTCCAGAGGGTACAGTTTGTGGTTTTTTCCTCATTATTGTAAGGGTGAGGTCTAGTCCCAATTTTGTTAGCTGGCAGCCTGTCATGGCTGCACTAATGTTGTTAGTCCTCTTCAATTGTATGCAAGAAATATATAGACCTTGCCAGATGGTAGTGGCACAAGCCTTTAACCCCAGCACTCAGGAGGAAGAGGCAGATGAATCTCTATGATTTCGAGTCTAGCTTGATCTACAGAGCGAGTTCCAGGACAGGCTCCAAAGCTACAGAGAAACACTGTCTTGATAAACCAAATGTGTGTGTGTGTGTGTGTGTGTGTGTGTGTACAGACACACACACCTCAATGGTAAAAACCCACATAGACTGAAAATGGAAGGTTGGAAATAATGTTAGAGCAAGTTGAAAACAGATACTGTGGTGGTTTAAATGAGAATAAACTCCATAGGCTTATGTGTTTGACTGCTTGGTCCTCAGTTGGTCTAATTGTTTAGGAAAGATTAGGAAGTGTGGCCCTGTTGGAGGAGATGCATCCTTATTGGAAGAAGTGTGTCATTGTTGGTGGACTTTGAGGTTTCAAGCGCCTAGGCCAGGCCCACTCTCCCTCTCTGTCTGTCAGTCTCTCTCTGTCTCTGCCTGCTGCCTGTAGAACAGGATTAGAGCTACTAGCTACTATTCTAGCCCGTCTGCTCCCCACCATGATGATCATGGACTGACCCTCTAAAATTGTAAGCAAGCCACAAATTGCTTTGGTCACAGTGTTTCTTCACCGCCGCAGGACAGTGACTAAACAAATACCAAATTTCTCAGCACATGGGAGGCTAAGGTAGGAGACATCTGCTGGATTCGAGACCAGCCTTGGGTACAAACTGAGTTCCAAGCCATCCTGAACTACAGAGTAAGATTCTGTGTCAGAAAAAAAGAAAACAAAACAAAAACCCACAAACATTTGGTATGATGGCTCATGACTGTATCCCAGCACTCAAGAATCTGAAACAGAAGGATTTCAATGAAGATTGCCCTGATTTTGATAAAACAGAAAACTAAACAAGGAAACAAAAAAAATGTAGACCAATTTTCTTGAGGAACAGATTTTTTTTAAAGTTCTCAATAAGATACTTGCAAACTGAAATCAGCAAAAAAAAAAAAAAAAAAAAAAAAATTGGTGTCTTTGAGACAAGGTTTCCCTGTGTAGCCCTAGCTGTCCTGGAACTCACTTTGTAGACCAGACTGGCCTCGAACTCACAAAGGTCTAACTATCTTTGCCTCCTGGGTGCAGAATTAAAGGTATACAGCACCACTGCCTCATTCAGCAAAATATTTTTTAAAATCATGTGGTGATTTTTAAAACTCATGGGCAGTGGTAGTGCTTACCTTTAATTCCAGCACTTAGGAGGCAGAGGCTAGCAGATTTCAGTGAGTTCAAGGCCAGTGTGGTCTACAAATAAAGTTCCAGAACAGCCAGGACTGTTACACAGAGAAACTCTGTCTTAAAAAACAAAACAAAGCAGAAAACATCAGGCAACATGATCAAGTTTATTTCATCCAGATAGTCAAAGATTAACATGTATATAACAGTAAATTTAATTCAGCATATAAATAAGGATCAGAGACAGAAGTTGCATGGTCATCTCAATAGTAGCAGAAATGGCCAAAACAGAATTTAACATCTTTTTATCATAAAATTTCTGAAGAAACTAGGCTAAGAGGAAACATACCTCACTCAATATAGTAAAGATTACAGAAAACAAACCTGTGCTGGTTTGAATGAAAATGGCCCCCATAGGCTCATATGGAGTGGCACTATTAGGAGCTGTGGCCTTGTTGCCAGAGGTGTATCACTGGGAGTGGGATTTCTAGTTTCAGATGCTCAAGCCAGGCCCAGTGAGTCTCATTCTTCCTGCTGCCTGCTGATCCACATCTAGAACTCTCAGTTGCTTCTCTAGCACCATGTCTGCCTACACATTGCCAGGCTCCCCACCATGATGACAATAGACTAACCTCTGAACTGTAATCCATAAATGCTTTCCTTTTAAGAGTTGGCATGGTCATGATGTCTCTTCACAGCACTAGAAACCATAACTAAGACAAAAACCTCTACATACAAATGGGGAGAAGTGTCCCACGCTACCGTCTCGCCAGCAAGAACGACGCGGGGCACTTAGGATACTTTTGCAGTAAAGCTTTAATGCCTCTTGAGAGGGAGAGCATCAGCTTTCAAGGCGGAGACCCCGAATGAGGGGAACCCAGCCCTTATAAAGGAAACAGTCCTCGCTTTTGACGTGTCACTCTTGGATTGGTCCACTGCCCATTATCTCAGATGATGCCTCGGGAGTAGGCAGGGACGCAGCGGTAGAGAGTTACAAAGCACGTGCGCTGGGATTAAAGGCGTGTGCTACAGCACCTTGAACTCACAGAGATCTGCTTGTCTCTGCCTCCCAGGCATTGGGACCAAAGGCGTATACTACCACGCCTTGAGGTCACAGAGGTCAATCTGCCTCTGCCGCCCAGGCATCAGGACTAAAGGCGTGTGCCGCCACACCTTGGGGTCACAGAGGTCAATCTCTACCTTTGTTCCTAGAAGCAATGGAGAATGTGGTCCGGCCCTCCACAGAGAAGTGGATGCATTTTCTCTAAAATGGGAGCAAAGTAAAAGTATTTACTCAAGGCCTGGGACGATGACTCATTAGGTAAAGATGCTTGCCAAAGCCAGACTGGGCTACAGTGAGATCCAGGACAGCCAGAACTACATAGAGTAAAAAAAATTGCCTATCTGCTTCAACGTTTGAGAGTCTCTGCTCATCCCATAATAAATAAAGAAAACTAAAAGTTGTCCTACTCTTCTTGATATGATGGTGGAATTATTGACGATAACAGTCAAGGAAGAGGACATAGAAGTGGCCCCAGTGGGATGAAGTCAGATTCTCCATATCTGAAAACAGTGTGATCCTGTATATAAAACCCTAAGTCTCCATCAGAGGGTTAGAGATGTGCATGGTTGCCGGAATTCTTGCCAAAGCGTGCACCAGACTCAGGTTGAATCTAAAGTGTGGTAGCTGGAAATGGTGGCAGAAGCCTGTAATCCTAACATAATGGACTATAGTAACAAAGATCATAGTTCAAGTTCTCCTTTGCTTACATAGCTTGAGGCCAGCATGAGCTACATTAATATTGAGTCTCAAAAAAGCAAAACATTTCACTAGAAAGCTATTAGGTCTTTAAAACTTTTAGCAAAATAACAGGTTACAATACCAGTGTATAAGAAATTAGTCCCCCACCTTTCCAGATTGGGCCCGGCAGAATGGCTCCCACAAAGAAGGGTGGCGAGAAGAAGAAGGGCCGTTCTGCCATCAATGAGGTGGTGACCCGAGAGTACACCATCAACATTCACAAGTGCATCCATGGTGTGGGCTTCAAGAAGCGTGCTCCTAGGGCACTCAAAGAAATCCGAAATTTGCCATGAAGGAGATGGGGACTCCAGATGTATGGATTGATACCAAGCTCAATAAAGCCGTCTGGGCCAAAGGAATAAGGAATGTTCCATACCGTATCCGGGTACGTTTGTCCAGAAAACGTAATGAGGATGAGGATTTGCCAAACAAACTCTACACATTGGTAACTTATGTGCCTGTTACCACATTCAAAAATCTACAGACAGTCAATGTGGATGAGAACTAACCTACTGCATCTCAAATAAAGTTGGAGAGGTACCTTCAAAAAAAAAAAAAAAAGAAATTAGTCCCTTAGTCCCCTATGTACCAATAACAAACATGCTGAGGAAGAAAGCGTGTGGAAGAATGAAAGTAGATCTCTTCTCTCAGCCTACTCAAAACCTACTGGAAATGAGTCAAAGTCCTTAATGCAAGCACTGACAGTTTGAACCTCCATGGGAAAATACTTCAAAATATTGGAATTGGCAAGAACTTTCTGAAAAGTGAATGCATCAAATTCAAAAGCTTTTATACAGCAAAGTAAGTGATGAAATAGTCTACAGAATGGGAGGAGACTTTTGGCAACTCTTCATCTGATTGGGAATCGATACTTAGACTCTATGAAGACCTCCAGAAGTTCAGTATCAGCCATTGTGTGGTAGTGCACACCAATAATCCAAGCACTTTGGAGACAGGTATGAGGAGTGTTGGAAGTACATAATGAGACTCTGTCTCAAAAAAAAAAAAAGGCAACACAGCCAGTGGTGGTGATGCTCGCCTCTAATCCCAGCACTTGGGAGGCAGAGGCAGGCAGGTCTCTGAGTTTGAGGCTGGCCTGGTCTACATAGTAAGTTTCAGAGCATCCATGGAAGTTAAACAGATGAACCTTGTCTTGGGAAAAGAAAAGAAAAGCCCCAATATAAGGCATACAACCAGCAGATGGGCAGATGAGTTGACCACTTTTCTCTAGTGAAATACAAGCGATGGCCTAGGTAAGGTGACTCTTGTACATAATCTGAGAACCACAGAAGCGGACACAGGAAGGTCATGAGTTGGAAAATGTCCTACTGGGGGCTGGAGAGATGGCTCAGAGGTTAAGAGCCACTGGCTGCTCTTGCAGAGGTCCTGAGTTCAATTCCCAGCAACCAAGTGGTGGTTCACAACCATCTATAATGGAGTCTGGTGCCCTCTTCTGGCATGAAGGTATACATGCAGGTGGAACACCATATACTTAGTAAATAAATAAAATCTTTTTAAAAATACCTCATTAAAAAAAAGAAATGTCCTAGTGAGACACATCATTTTGCACAATGGAAGTTCTAGTATTTGAAGGGAAATGCTTTAATATATATCTATTACCAAATTTAGAGATACTTGAGGTTTTTTTTTTCTTTTCGTTTTGTTTTTTTGAGACAGGATCTCACTATGTAGTTCTGGATGACCTGAAACTCAAGAGATTCACATGTGTCTACTTCTCAAATACTAGGATTAAAGTCGTGCACCACTATGCCTGGCAAATTAAGAGAAAATGTGTTGGTGAGTCCATATAGAAACAGACATTCTTATACACAGCAGTAGAAATTGCTATCATCCCATGGAAAGGGATGGAGTACAATATGTGTTCACACTTTCAAGCTACAATTCTGTCTTTTTATCTAAAGTTTTTTTTTGAGAATTGTATATATGAGTACTCACCTTACATTATTTCTAGCTCTTCTACACCCCCTCCAATGCCTACCATATCCCTTCATCCCCTCTCAAATTTATGATCTCTTCTGTAGTGATATTTCATTTGTATTTTAATAAATAAAGCTTCCCTGAAGATCAGAGAGTGAAACAACATCACTGGTCAGCCTTACAAACTAGGCAGTGGTGACACACCTGAAGGCAGGATCACCATTTCAGACTGAGATAGAGTCTGATAGTGGCTGGTTGTTTTGCTTTTCTGACCTTCAGGTTGAACTCCAGTTTCTGTCTCTGTGTTTCTATTAATCATGCTACACTCTTATTCCTTAATTATTGTTTTACACACACAACCTATTGATCTATTGAGTATATTTTGTGTTGCTCATGTGTACAGGTTTTTATGGATGACTGCTTGGTATTAGATTGTTAAAAGAAGCGACTGGCTGCTTTTCATTCACTCCGGCTCCTGGCCACTAGCTATCTTTACCTGAAATAATCACACGGAGATCTGTATTAATTAGATTACTGCCTGGCCCATTATCTCCAGCCCCTTATTGGCTAACTCTCACGTATTGATCAACCCATTTCTAATAATCTGTGTGTCACCACGAGCTCATGGATTACCGGGAAAGATTGAGCATGTCTGACCTGGCAGCTTCATGGCGGGCGACTCTCTATCCCTGCTTTCTTCCTCCCAGAATTCAGTTCTGTATTCTCCGCTCATCTAAGGGCTGCCCTATCAAAGGCCAAGGCAGTTTTCTTTATTCAACCAATGAAAGCAACACATAGAAAGAAGGTCCCTCCTATATCATTAGATAACCCATCAGGGAGTTTATCCTTGGGAAAAATTGACCTCCCTTTCTAAACAACCATTGATTGCTTATAGCTCTTCATCTGGAGTGGAGCTTTGTGAAATTTCTCTTATCCACATTGGCATATCAACTGGTGTTGTCATTACGAAGGCCTTGCTTAGGTAGTTATAGTGTTGATATTTAATGGATGCAACCTCTCTTTCAGGTCTAAAAGACACAGACTCATATGTGTCATAGTTCTCTGGGTTTTAGAAGTTTTACTCCATCTTGAGTGATGTTTCCTGAGCCTTAGTTATAGGGATTAATGGTAGGTGCACCAATTTAGGATGAGCACCCCACAGAACCTTGGAAGTGTTCTCTCTGAGACCCAAGAAGGAAATAATATTAATTGAGTAAGCAGGAAGTGCGAACAAGTGACTTCCAAAAAAAAAAAAATGTGAGAAATGACATAAACAGCTGACTGCCTAGACCAAATCACCCGAAGTTCATCTGCAACATTGCGGCATCCATATTCCAACTACAGGCCTAGCATATCCAACAGATTTTCTGTGAAGCAGGATATTCTGAAGGAGTATCCCTTCTTGTCTTGACAATGTTTGGCAGTCACTTTCTTTTGTTTGTCCAATTAGGGCAGCATACTGTCTGTAGTCAATGAAAGGACATTTTCTTGCCCATTGGCTTACTTTTGCCACAAAGAAAGTAAACTCCATGTGGAGTTTCCTTGATGTCCAGTATCTTCTCTGAGGTAGATTGGTTCTGCCAAGAGCAGACATGTCTCATTGTCATAAAAAAAAAAAAACCTGTGTGATTAAAGCATCTTAAATGCTGATGAAATCATTGTTACATCTGCACTTGTGTCTATCAGACCTTCGATGACAACAACATTTATTCATATTTTTCTTTACTTTTTTTTTTGGATTTTTGAGAAAGGGTGTCTTTGTAGCTTTGGAGCCTGTCCTGGAACTAGCTCTTGTCGACCAGGCTAGCCTCAAACTCACAAAGATCCGCCTTCCTCTGCCTTCCAAGTGCTGGGATTAAAGGCATGCACCACCACTGCCCTTATTCATATTTTTAATTTTGGTATTTTTTCATTTATAGAAGTTTGCCAAAATACTCACTTTTTGGTTCTCCTGAATTTTTTGTTCTATCTTCTTTAGCTGTTCTATTATGCAAAGAAGTATGGTTTCTTGCAATAAGCATTAGGTTCTTTAATTGCTCTAAGAAAGAGTTTATTCTACGATGGCAGAAAATGACTGAACCGAATTTTGCCGAGAGGTCTGCGAGAGACCCCTCCTGGAGTTTCTGGGTGGCAAGAAAGATTACCTTGAATATCCCTTGTTGACCTACATTTATTAGTCCAATGCCTGCCTTTGGCACACTTTCTGCATAATCCAGAAGGGAGGGCCATTCTGGATGGATTATGCTTAGAAAAAAAAACATTGTTTCTAGGAATGCCCTGTCTGCAATCCCTTTTAAGGTAACTTTGTGTGCCACAATTGAAACACTTGACATTTAGATTTTTCTTCAAACATCTGGAAATAACCTCTCCTATCTAAGTATCATTATGGTCATGAGATTCAATATAAATTGTATCTCAGATCCATTCCTCCAAATGGACTGACCTTGCCTTTAACATCCTGATTATCCTTTCTCATTGAGGATTAACACTTTCAAAAGCCAGAGATTCAATTATTATTTGATTAGCTTAAGAATTTAGTATCTTTCAATTTACTGTTGAAGTCAATCTTTGTAAGAAATCCATAAAGGCTTCCTTTGGGCCCTGTATAAAACTTTAGTAAATGACTCAGTTTTCTTTCCTATTTCACCAATTCTGTCCAAGCCCTCAAAGCTGCTAGATGTCATAAATCCAGGGTGTGGTCATCATATACAGCTTGCCTTTATCTAGTAGTGTAATCTCCTCCAAGAATTTTATCTTGGAAGATTTCCATACCTCTAGCCTTACTCTGTTGTTCAATAATTTAACCTCTTCTCTGAACTAGTTTCTACATTGTAATTGTGGACAAAGCTCTAAAACACAATTAACCAATACTATACAGCCTTTAGGGATAATTCTATTACATACTGGCCACAAGTTTAACATTTGCTTCACAAAAGATGAATGCATACCATATGAAACTATTGCTTCCTTGAATCTCCTTAGTCTAGCATTGGCACAGGAGTACAGGTAACTGTAACAGAGTCCTTGCCATTTGGCTCCTGTAATTACTGTATATATTAAGGTTGGTTGTTTGAAAACATTAAGCTGTTCCTTTCTGTGTTTACAATGCAATACTGAAATTGGTTCTCTACTAAATTCCTCTATCTGGATTTGACTATCTCTGTGATCTGTTCTATTAGGTTTTTCTCAGGCCTGTATTTTAGCACTCAAATTAAACAACTTTTTTAGTGAAAAGACAAAAATGATAAAACTGATAATGTTTGTAATTGACATTATTTAAATCCCCTCTAAATTAGATATACTCTCATTTAATCTTCATATTTTCAAACTGTCTAGCATATCATCACACAGAGACCAAAATCCCTCCATTATAATGGTTTTTCCCCTTTTTAATTTGGGAAAAAACTCTCTTTTTGCTAATCTCTCCCTTAAAAATTCCCAATTATATTACTAAATCTACCAGCGATGTTGATGAAGATGTGAAGTTTATTGCTGTTATGGAGAACAGTAAAAGCCTGACTGGATTTCAAGGCAGCTACCTAGTTTGGCAGTGGCACAAGAAGGTAATTTAGGGAGAGCCCACAACCCACAGTGGAGAGAGACAGAGACAGACAGCTGTCTGAGAAACACAAGGGATTGTTTAGAAAAAGCAGCAATGGCAGGGTGGGAAAGAGGGGGTGCCTGAAGGTGGAACCAGCCAGTCTAGAGTAGGTGAGTCCTGTGGTGTTTGGAGCTCAGGTGCTTCTGGAGTTTGGGTGACTGCTGGAAACTGTTTCTGAGAGGCTACAACAGGAAAATTCCAAACTCACTCAGAGGTTTGGGGAGAAAAGAAACAAAGCCTCGCTGAGTGGGGCAGGAGCCCGTGTGCAGCTCCGACCTGTGCTGGTGGCTAAAAAGCCACAGGTGAAAGGCTTTTCTGTGAATTTATATCCCAAATATTGGGCACCAACTGCAGCACAAATAATTAAAAACTCAGGCACAGATATTGGGATCCACCCAGAAGATCAGAAAAGTAAAGCAGCCAAGCCACTAGAGAGTTCTTATGTCTATGAAATCTTCAGACTGGAAGAGAGTGAGTTCCTGTCTCATCGGCACCTTACGTTCCTCTCTAGTGCTGGGATTAAAGGCGTGCACTCCAACCGCCCAGCCTCTATGACTAACTAATGTGGCTGCTGAAATTAAAGGTGTGTGCCACCACTGTCTGACCTGTATGACTGGATAGTGGAGCTGTTTTGCATTCTGGTCTTCAGACAAGCTTTATTTATTAAAATGCAAATGAAGTATCACTACAGGTTGTCAGGTTTGTCAGCAATGCCTTAACCAGTGAGTCCTTCCTCTGTATCCCCGTCAATATAATTTCTAGCTGGAATCTAAATATGTATCCTTTTGACCACAGTTAAGTATAGCTTTCATCCCTAGTCAAACTGCTTTTTGAAAAGATGGAGACTGTTACAGAGATCAACAGTTCAGTTTCTAAGAGTATAAAAAAATTAGAGGTTAGAGAGCCATCTGAGTGGTTTAAAATACCTGCTGTTCTTGTAGAGAATCTGGGTTTAGTTCCACTGCATTGAGTGGCTCCAAACTATCTGTAACTCCAGCTCCAGGGGACCTAATGCTTCTGTCTTACAAAGAATATAAAAATAATTTAAAATGTAATCACTGTGCACAAGGATGTTTTTAATGTTATTAGTAACAACAGAGAGAGGACAAACCACTTATCTACCAGAAGGTAATGATTCACTAAACTATTGTATATAACCACATCTCTTCAATGCCAGGCTATCCAAATGAAGGGGAAATATCACTGTAAGTTACTGGCCTGGTTTCTAGGTTCAGGGGCGCAACAGGAAAAGGTACCAATCACCAAGCCTGAAGGTCAGTCTTCACGTGGTAGAAGGAGAGAACTGATTAAAGCAAGTTGTCCTCTGGCCTCCACACATTGACTGTGGTAATCTTACCCTTCCATCAGTAAATGAATTTACTGATAAATTCATTTTATTTCATAAGTAAATAAAACATTTAAACTGAGGGTCAGAAAGCTATGTAGCTTTTCTGTTTCATATTGGGAATAGTTCAGAAGGATAGAACCATACTAACGGGAGAAATGAGGGTGAAAGAAGTGTGGAGAAATGAGGGTGAAAGAAGTGTAAAGAGTTTCATTCATCATATAAACCTGTAAGAAAAAACATAGAGATAATGTCTGTGTATTTGAAAAGCCATACACTTAAAAAGTATGCTTAGGTCAAAGCATTAAGCACAGTGGAAATTATAAATTATTTTAAAGTGAATAAAACCAAATGTGTGTGTGTGTGTGTGTGTGTATGCATATATAAAAATTTGTGAAACTGGGTATAGTTCAAAGTAGAGCACATATGTGTCATAGTCATGTTCCTGAATTCAGTTCTCAGCACCAAAATAAACAAATTTCTGGGATACATTGCTTAGAGTCAAATTAAGAGACTTATATACGTATTTTCCAAAAGAAGAAAGCCCCAACCCTTCCCCTCAAAAAAGCTAGTTGTAAATGGAGACTTACCTCTGTCTCTCCCAGTCCCACTGATCCAATTTCTCTCCACTCATGGTCCCCGCAGCTGCTTACAAGATAATTAATTGTAATTGTTTCTGCAATGACTAGCTCTCACAATTAAATTAACCCATTTCTACTAATCTGTATATGGGTACATGGCCATGCCTTACCGGGCATGCCTTGGCATGTTACTCCTTCGGCAGCTACATGGCGTCTCCCTGACTCTGCCTTCTTTCTCTCCATATCTTTGTTTAGATTTCTTGCCAGGCTCTATTCTGCCTGGCCATTGACTGAAACAGCTTTATTTATCAACCAATGAGAGAGACACATATTCACAGCATATAGAAGGACATCGTACATCAGCTAGTGATCTAAAAACCAATTAAAGATGTGAGAAAGCAATTGCAAGACACATTCATGGAAAATAGGAGATGAAAATCAACAAGGTAAAAGAATTAGGCCATGGTGTAGGGGCACACACCTTTAATTCCATGAGTTCCAGCCCAGCCTGAAACATTTTAAACATGATGTATTTTTAAAATGAAGTAACACGGTCATGTTTTTATCAGACTGTTATCCAAAGTGAAAGAGACACCTTTACTAATCTTAAATACATTAAAATGACGAGATATTTGTAGCAACATATGCTAATGGGTTTGTAAATTTAGCTAAAATGGAAGAATTCCTGGATGAATTCAGCCTACAGATAGCTATTGTATGTCTTTATTACTAACAATTATTAAACAGTCTCTAAATTCTGATTATGTCTATACTACTTAGGAAGAAGGAACAAGATCTTCAAAACTTCTTTTAGAAAATAGAATACAAGTAAAACTTGCCAACTCATGCTGAGACTAGATGGTGTTAACACCAAAAGCTGACAGTTACAGTGTGAAACTGAGACTGAGACTGAGACTGAGACCAGTGTAGTGGTATATGCCTGTAATCTCAGCTATGGGAGACCAAAGACTAGATCAGGGCGGCTTCCGTAATTTAAGTTCAGCTGTATATGATTCAGTTAGGGTAACTGTAACTGTCAGGCATTGTTAATGGGCAGCCCTACTTTGGAAACTCCTTGTATATCCTATACCTTTCATTCCTATTTCTAGGTATACCCAATTAAAATACGTGCACCAAACATTTGTAAAAGAATCACAGTAACATTAGTCAAAATGACAATTTAAATGCTCATATATAATATGTATCGTTCCTGTATTACCAGCATGTAACTATATACTGTAGCACATGTCTGCAGAAAGCATTTGGGAGGGAAGCAGGATCAAGAGTCTAGGCATTTCAGTATGCTGAGAGTGCGGTAATTAGTGGGTAATGACTGCAAATGGCCACTGTGTCTGGGAAATGCAATGAGAACCATCCTTAAATTTTGTTGTTGTTGACTGTCTTACTTAGGGTTTCTTTTGCAATGAAGGGACACCATGATCATGACAACTGTTAATAAGAAAAACATTTAATTGAAGCTGGCTTTCAGTGTCAGAGTGTTGGTCCCTTTTCATCATGGTGGGAAGCTTGCTGGCACTGGAGGAGCCAAGATTTCTATTTCTGGATCATCAGACAACAGGAAGAGACAGTCTGGCTTGAGCAGTTGAAACTCCAACCCTACTCCCAGTGACACACTTCCTCTAATAAGACCACACCTCCTATTAGTGCCACTTCCTATTAGCCTATTGGGGCCATTCTCATGCAAACCACCATACTGGTATACACATGATGAAATACTATGAAACAACAAGTAATGCATAAAAACTATAACTATATGCAACAACATAGATGAATCCTATAAGTATAATCTTCAATCAATAAAACTAGGTGTAAAATAATGCTACATACTATAATGGTAGTATTTTGAAACTGTCAAAGTCTATGGTTTCAGAATTCATAACATTTTTTATATGTGTTGTGGGAATTGAGATAGAGATATGTTAGAAAGTCTTCTAATATACAAGTATGTTCTGTTCCTTTTTTCTTTATTTTTTTTAATTTAAAATTTTATTTATTTATTTTTATGTTTTGGTGTTTTGAGAAAGGGTTTCTCTGTAGCGTTGCAGCCTGTCCTGGTACTCGCTCTCACAAGGATCTACCTACCTCTGCCTCCCGAGTGCTGGGATTAAAGGCGTGTGCCACCACCACCCAGCTAAAATTTCTACTTTAATGTTTTAAATTTTTTTTAGTTTTTCATTAGAAATTTAAACATTTATTTCTATTATTTTTCATTATGTGTATACATGTGGGTATGGACGCGTGAGTGCATGTACCCATAAAGGCCAGAGGTCTTTGATTCTCCTGAAGCTGTAGTTACAGGCAGTTGTGAGTCACTGGACGTGATTGCTGGGAATTGAAATCTGGTGCTCTACAAGATAGATCATCAAGCACCCTTAACTGCTATGTCTTATCTCCAGCCCCATGTTATGTATCTTCAACACTTTTCACTATACTTGCTGTGTGTTCTTCTGTTGATTATACTTTGGTTTAAATGCTTTTAAAGGATTGGGGATGTAGTTAAATTCAAAACTTATCTATCATGTGCAAAGCTGTTGGTTTGATCCCCGGGACTGATGAACAGAAAGCACATTAGATAAAGTTAACATTCCTCTAAAAGACTTTAAAATGTATCAAATAAATTAATAGGTAGATGCTGTTTTTGCTTTGTCATCTCCAAATTAGAAAACGTAGCAATAAGACAATAAGACAGTAGTACAACAAAGTTGAATAAGTAATGTCTGAATATTAATGTGAGGGGTCCACGCAGACGTTGTAGAAGACAGGGATATGAGCCTTGATGAGGTGAGAATGCAAACTTGGTTCAGCCCAACTAAGTCTCCAGGCTGGATCAAACTTTGAGAGTCTGGTTATTGCCAGGCGGTTTATTGCCAGCACATTTAAACACAGTATAATTTGGAAAAATGTTTGCTGGTGTAGTACAATCACAGCTACATAAGGAAGCATAATTACATAGAAACTCAACTCAGGGTACATGTCATTTCTTCCAAGAAGATGGGTTCTGGAGATAGGCTACTTGTACTAGCTTAAGGGCCTAAGGAACGATCTGCCCTGGTCTTGGTTGTAGATATAGTATAGAGGTAATTTGGTCTATTAGCCACCTTCCATCCTGGTTGTGGGAGCTTAGAGGAGTCCCTAGTTATACAGATGATGTGAGGGTCATTTAGACTACTAGCCACCTCCAGTCATGGTTGTGGAAGCTTGATATGGCCTGGCCCATCAGATGACACAGATTGCCCAGCTGTTAATCACCTCCAGTTCCCAGCCTGCTGGATGGAAGAACAGGTATTTCCTCCTTTGAGGAGACACCCTTGTGCAATTAACATTTCTGGTTTCCCTAGTGATCTGTGCGTGCAGAAACCTTCATGCTCCCAACATTAATGCTATTGAAAATTACTGTTATTTTGACATGTCAACTTGTACAGTGATTATGCTATTTTTTAAAAGTTTTTAAGATTTATTTATCGTGTATATAGTGTTCTGCCTGTATAAAGCAGGTCAGAAGAGGGCACCAGGACGTATTACAGATGGTTGTGAGCCACCATGTGGTTGCCAGAAATTGAACTTAGGACCTCTGGAAGAACAGCCAGTGCTCTTAACCTCTGAGGCATCTCTCCAGCCCTTAAAAAAAATTACGGTTCTAGGGATATATGACAGTTCATAGAATCCTTAGCCTCTATTCATGAAGCCTGATCTTGATTCCTAGAAGAAGAAGTTAAATGATAGTGTGTGTGAGTCTTCAGATAATCTTGTTAGGCAAGTGATAAATAGAAGAAATGTATTTTCCTAGTATCCAAAACTGTTTTGAAAGGATATGCTGGGTCGTTATGCTACCATTTCTGTTTTTCATTGTCCTTCAATATTTATCTAATAGTACTTAAAAGTTTAAAAATGAACCAAATGTTTTCTACTTAAACTAGAGAAATTTCTGTTGCCTACAACTGATATTAACCATTACAGATACAGGATTAGGGTTTATCAGTAAGGGCTGGAAAGATATCCCAGTGTTAAGAGCACTTACAGAGGACCCACGTTCTTTCTCAGCACCCATGCTCAAGAGCTCTCCTAACTCCAGCTCTGATGCCTGTATCAGATGCCTGTATGGGCACATGTACACATATACACACAGAGACATATGCATACACATAATTACAGTCAATCTTACAAAAACAAAAGTAAGAGTAATTGTTTTAGTAAAAAGCTTTTGGGGGCCTATAGGATGACTCACTGTTTAAAAACTGCTCTTCTAAAGGACATGGGTTCATTTTCCAGCACCCACATGGTGGCTCGCGACAGTTTGCAACTTCAGTTCCAGATGATCTTCTGATCTCTATGGCACTACACTCATGTGGTTCACATATATAGCTGCAGGTAAAACACTTATACACATTAAATAAAAGATTTTAGGCGGGCACCTTTAATCCCAGCATTTAGGAGGCAGAGGCAGGCAGATCTCAGGGAGTTTAAGGCCAGCCTGGTGTTGAAAAATCAGAAAAAGGTGCTGGAGAGATGGCTCAGCAATTAAGAGCATTGCCTGCTCTTCCAAAGGTCCTGAGTTCAATTCCCAGAAACCACATGGTGGCTCACAACCATCTGTAATGAGGTCTGGTGCCCTCTTCTGGCCTGCAGGCATAGATGCAGAGAGAATGTTGTATACATAATAAATTTTTAAAAAATATTTTTAAAAAGTTTTTAAAAAAACTTTAAAATCCTTTGATCCAGATGATGGTGGCACAGACTTTTAATCATCCCAGCACTCAGGAGACAGAGGCAGGAAGATCTCTGACTTTGAAGCTAGAGGTAGTTCCAGGCCGGCCAGAGGTATACAGAGACACCCTGTCTCAGATAATCTTAAAAACAAAAAAAAATCTTAAAAAATAAAGAACTTGGAGTAATTGTTTCAGTAGAAGCTTTTTTTGGTGGCCTCCATGGTTAAGGGCATTCACCACCAAGCCTGATGACATCTCCACCCCCAAACCCTCACAGTTGTCCTCTGACCTCCACATACCCTCCCCCAAAATGAATATACTGAAAATAACCTTTGAAGTGAAAGTCACAAGACAGTTGTGGAATATAGGTTTCCAACAGACACCGTAGATACTGTGTACTTCATAGCAACAAGATTTATAGTTACATCCAGTGAGAGTCTAGCAGGCCTGGGAAACACACTGTGGGGGTGAAGTACTGATGTATTGCTAAGCTTCAGTGACCCAAGTAAATTATAAAAAGTTAACTTGTCAGTCTTAGATAACAATGGGGCCACATTTAGAGGGCTTGCCTGTTATGCATAACACAGTGTGGAAAGATGAGGGCTATTCTTGGGAAAGGAAGCCTAGACACATTATAGGTGAAACCTAACAAAGAGAAGCTGGAAACCGGTCTTGTGAGATGCTTTTCATATAAAAGTCCCAACAGAAAAATGTAGATACCAGTAGACAATAGAACATCATCGTAAAAGCTGCCACAAGCCTGGCGGTGGTGGTGCACGGCTTTAATCCCAGCACTCAGAAGGCAGAGGCAGGCGGATCTCTGTGAGTTCGAGGCCAGCCTGGTCTACAAGAGCTAGTTCCAGGACAGGCTCCAAAGTCACAGAGAAACCCTGTCTCGACAAACCAAAACAACAACAACAACAAAAATGCCACAGTAGATAAGTTAGCCCTGATTTCCGTGCCCAGTGGAAGTGGTCTTCAGGAGTAATGACAGAATTAAGACAATTTTATAAATGGAAAACTAAGAGACGTTTGTCTTCAGCAGACCTGTGCTACTGGAAAGGATAATGGAAGTTCCTCATGTGAAAAGGAGAGGATATTAACAGAAGGAAGGCTTGGATCCTCAGGAGCACACGAAGGACAGCAGACATGGTAAATATGTGGCCAATATACAAGACTACTTTATCTTTCTAAGGTCTTTTAAAGATGTGTGCATAGTTCATAGCATGATAGTGCTCCAGAAATTTCACTGTAGTTATTATTAAATATATAATAAAGCTAATATATAAAACTGCTTTAAAAAGCTGGGTGTGATGCTGCACATCTCTAATCCAGAACTGAAGAGACAGAGGCTCTCTGGGTATTTGAGGCTGGCACATTCTATATATTGGGATCCAGTACTACATAGACCCTGTCTCAAAACAAAACAAATACCCCTCCAAAACTAATAATAACATAAACTAAAAATTGCTATAAAATCACAAGAAAATATGCTATATTGGAGGGAGTAAGAAGAGAAATCTATGTATTTTCACAATACTAACTACATCTTATATTAAAAGAATAGTGTTCGAGTTGAACTCTGAAAGAATGAGATGTAGGGGGTGAAGAGATGACTCAGTGGTTAAGAGCACTTGCTGTTCTTCCAAAGGACCCAGGTTCAGTTCCCAGCACCCACATGGTTGCTCACAGTCATTGGTAACTCCTGTTCCAGGAAATCTGATGCCCTCTTCTGATCAGTATGGGTATGCACAGTGATGCATGTGTGTATGTATCTGTACCACATAATACACACAAAATAAATAAGTCGAATTTTTTTGAAGGGCTGAGTTATATATTAAAATCTTAGAGAAAGTACTTAATTCAAATAAATATAGTTAATGAAGCAATAAAAATGAGCTGTGCTTGGTGTGCACATCTTTAATTTCAGCACTCAGTCAGGCAGAGGGAGGCAGATCTCTGTGAGTTAAAGGCCAATCTGGTCTACAGAGTGAGTTCCAGGACAACCAGGGCAGTTACACAGAGAAACCCTGCCTTGAAAAACTAAAAAAAAAAAAAAGTTAAAATACAATACTAAAAATATTTGAATAATTTTTTATTTCTTTAATATTTATTTATTATGTATACAATATTCTGTCTGTGTGTATGCCTGCAGGCCAGAAAAGGGCACCAGACCTCATTGCAGATGGTTGTGAGCCACCATGTGGTTTCTGGGAATTGAACTCAGGACCTTTGGAAGAGCAGTCAGTGCTCTTAACCTCTGAGCCATCTCTCCAGCCCCCTTGAATTATTTTTTAAATCATGTAAGAGGAGAAAGAATAATTATAAAAAAGATCTTTAAAAAATGCAATGAAATGATGAAACTGATCTTGCAAATGTTCCTGGGAAAAGAGAAATTACCAAAAATATGCAGTTCTGAAAAGAGTGAATAAAGAGGGTGTGGGAGCTTGGCAAAGGATGCCCGTGAGAATGCACCAAGGATTTTCACTAGGAGAAAAAAGAATAAGAAAATGTAGATCATATGCTTCTTAGTGACTACAGGCAGTTCTAGTTCTAGTCAGTAGATAAAAGATGATCTGGAGCCAGGGAGGGGACTCAGTGGGTAAAGGTGTCTGCACTGAGCCTGACGACCTGAATTCAACTCCTCGTTTCCACAGAGTGGAAGGAGGGAATTGATTCCTGTAAGCTGTCCTGTAACCAGTACATCTGTGCTACACATATATACTAAGT
The DNA here is from genome assembly GCF_982192425.1 of Myodes glareolus. NCBI lineage: Eukaryota > Metazoa > Chordata > Mammalia > Rodentia > Cricetidae > Myodes > Myodes glareolus. The sequence goes on along the minus strand of NC_142046.1, from coordinate 42,089,619 downwards.
TAAAAAAGTAATTGAAACTTTTTTATTTATTTATTTATTATGTATACAGTATTCTGTCTATGTGTATGCCTGCAGGCCAGAAGAGGGCACCAGACCCCATTACAGATGGTTGTGAGCCACCATGTGGTTTCTGGGAATTGAACTCAGGACCTTTGGAAGAGCAGGCAATGCTCTTAACCGCTGAGCCATCTCTACAGCCCCCTTGAAACTTATTTTAAAGGATCAACATTTTTATCTGCTCCTAGTACCCCCTCTGATTGAAATGAGTTTTGTATTATGCAGAAAATTTCCCAGCTATCCCATTATTCCCTTTTTAGATGGCTGCTATACTACAGCAACCCATTCTCAATTTTTCTATGTTCATAAGAGCTATGATGAAATAAGTAGATATAGATATAGATACAGAGATATGGAATTCGAGCATCTTACAGTCTGTAGGTCTGGCTATTACAATAATGGCTGTTTCCTGACAGAAAGGTCAAGAATCCAGTAGTTGTTTAGTCCTTGAGTCTGGATATCTCAGTATGTCTATGATTTATTTTAGAATCTCAAAGAAGTGTGTTTGTCCTGGTTTGAATCAAAATGTCCCCCATGGGCTCATTGTAACATGAGGGTCAGCTGTGGGGATTTCCTCCCCCCCCCCACTAACCCACAGCTGGCAAGTCCCAACGAAAATCACACACAGGACTCCATAAGATTATAAACTGATTGGCCCATTAGCGCTGACTTCTTGTTAACTAATTCTTACATCTTACAGTAACCCATAATTCTTGTCTGTGTTAGCCATGTGGCTCAGTACCTTTTCTAGCTGGGCAGCTCACATATTGCTTCTTCGGTGATCTGGGCTGGACTGGTGGAGGAAGCTTCCTGCTTCCCAGAATTCTCCTGTTCTCATTGCATCACCTCTACTTCCTGTCTTGTTTTCCCACCTATACTTCCTGCCTGGCCAATCAGCATTTATTTAAAATATAATTGACAGATTACAGACAATTCTCCCACACCAGCTCATAGAGAGTGACACCATCAGGAGATAATGGCCTTGTTAGAGTAGTTATGACCTTGTTGGAAGATGGCTTTGAGGTTTCAAATTCTCAAGCCAGGCCCAGTGACTCTCTCTTCCTGCTGCCTACTTATCCTGATGTAGAACTCTCAGCTACCTCACCAGCACCATGTCTGCCTACATGCCATTATGCTTCCCACCATGACAATACTGAAGTATAAGCCAGACAAGACACAGTTAAATGCTTTTCTTTATAAGAGTTGTCAATATGTCTCATCACAGCAACAGATACCCTGACTAAGACAGAAGTTGATACCTGGAGTGAGTTAATAATGTTGGACCAAGCTTTTGTTTGGAGCAGTATGGAATATGTCTTTTTGTTTTGTTTTGATTTTCGAGATAGGGTTTCTCTGTAGCTTTGGAGCCTGTCCTGGAACTTGCTCTCGTAGACCAGGTTGGCCTCGAAATCAGAGAGGTATACCTGCCTCTGCCTCTGCCTCCCAAGTGCTGGGATTAAAGGCATGCACCACCACCACCTGTCAATATGGAACATACTGGGACTTCGGACCAAAAAAGCAGTTGAGGGACTGGAGAGTGCCATCAAGAGCACTGACTGCTCTTCCGGAGGACCCAGGCTCAATTCCTAGCACCCATGTGATCACGACTGTCTGTGACTTCAGTTTCAGGGGACCTGAGACCTTCATAACATTGCATGTAAATAAAGTTAAATGAATTTTAAAAAGAAAGAGTGAAAAAAAAGACAAGCAGTTGAACTTGAGCATCTTAAGTGGGATTGATGGGCTATCTTATATCTTAAAAGGAACAGTAGTTCTGAGGGTAGCTTGAACAGTAGGGCCCAACTCAAGACGTTTCACAGGAGAATGACATTAGTATGTAGCCTAGAAACCATTCTTATGAGACTTTGGTAAAGAATGTGACTGCTTTCTGCCGTTGTCCAAAAAAAGTCTCCTGGAAGCTAAATTGAAGAATTATATATTAACAGCTTTAACAAAAATTTCAAAACAATTGACTTTGGTTGAAGAGACATTTCAGAAGGCACATGTGGATCATATGGAGCCGAATCTTAACTCCATTCTTGTCATATTGCTTTCCAGATATTCCCCTACAGGAATTTTAACGCAGAGGGAAGAATGGATCTTTTTGCCACATAAACCAAATAAAAAATTAAAACCTTACATGTAAAAGGTCTCTGAGTTAATTATAAAAAGAAAATTGAGACTTTGTTCATTAGCAGTAATAGACTCAGCAGAAATTATAGTTTCGTGGGCGTTCGTTGAAAATCATCTTCGGCTTTGGCTGTGGCCAGAGGTGAGATTCGGCGCCCAGAGCCACAGGGGCCTCAGCTCACCTTCCGCTGCCCCAGTGTGGGAGGGTGAAACCCAGGCCCCTACATTCTGGAAAAAAAAAAGAAAAAAAAAGAAAAAAAAAGAAATTATAGTTTCTTTTATTAATGCTGAAATTGATAGGTTACATGAAGAAAGTGAGCTTTTCTACCAAAGAACTTGTAGTAATCTCATAAAGAGAACTAACTAAATCTTCCCTCATTGTTTGGAGCATTATGGAATATGTCTTTTTGTTTTGTTTTGTTTTGTTGCTCCAATAACTGGAGCCCCTACATTCTATATAGATGCAAATAAATCAGGAAAGGCAGGTTAAAAATCAGAAAATTTAAAGTGGATAAGAGCCCTTATGATTCTGTCCAAAAGTCAGAATTATATGCTATTCTCATGTTACTAAGGGATTTTTAAAGAACCTCTCAACCTAGTTGATTCACGATATACAAAAAAGAGTTTTTTTGCATATTGAAACTAGTGAATTTATATTAGATGATACAGAATTGACTTTATTATTTCTCTAGTTACAAAATACAATCAGGAATAGGGATCATCCCATATACATAACACACATCTAATCCCATACAGGTCTGCCAGGTCCTCTAGCACAAAGTAATACAGAACCCAATTATTGATTGGAAATGTGCTGAAAGCCTCAGCATTTCATAAAAAACATCATGCCAATTGTGAGACGCACACCTTGACCAGCAAGCAGGAACGACCACGAAATCGAGAATTCTTCCCAAATCACAACTTTATTGTAGCAACTCGATTGAAGGGGGAATGCGGGACGAGAGAGAGAGAGAGAGAGAGAGAGAGAGAGAGAGAGAGAGAGAGAGAGAAGCCCAAAGGCAGCCGCTTTTCTAGGGTGGAGAGGCTCGGATACTGTCCTGATTGGTTAATACCATTCTGCTGAAGCCCGGGGTTTCGGGATAGGCTAGGGAACCAAGGCTCAGTTATGCAAAATACAGGCCCAGGGCGCTCTGGCAACATTAAAAGGATCTGTTTACCTCCAAGCTGTAGGACCGCTGGCACCATGTCGCCATGGCGATGTCCTGGCGGCCCCTTACAGCCAATAGCAAAGGTTTTTTTTTGTTTGTTTTTTTTTTTTTGTTTTTTTTAAAAAAAAGACTTTTCCATCATGTGGCAGCAACCCAAGGAAATTATAAGGAAATGTCCTACTTGTTCTTTATATAACCAAACACCACTCACTGCCTGCAGGAAGTAACCCAAAGTACTCAAATAAATGAAATCTGGAAGATGGATGTTTTCTATTTTGTAGAATTTGGAAAACTGAAATGTGTACACCACACTATTGGTACATATTTAGGTTTTCAATGGGCAACAGCTTTTCAGCTTTTAGTTCAGAGAAGGCTGATTCTGTAATTACACATTTGCTAGAAGTTATGGCCATCATGGGTATACCTGTACTAATAAAGACAGACAATGCTCCAGCATATACCTCTAAGAAAATTAACAGGGTTTTTTTTTTTGGCTTTTTATAATATAAAGCATATTACAGGTATACCACATAATCCTACAGGCCAGGCAGTTATAGAAAGATCAAATCAAACTCTAAAGAATATGTTAAATAACCAGAAAGTACATAATGCTTTATTAACTTTAAATTTTTTAAATGCTAATGAGAAAACAACAGCTGCAGAGAGATATTGGATAGTAGAAAAAAATTACAGAATTAAATCAGCTGATAGCCTTTAAAGAAGTGCTGACTTGGGCTGGAGAGATGGCTCAGCGGTTAAGAGCATTGTCTGCTCTTCCAAAGGTCCTGAGTTCAATTTCCAGCAACCACACGGTGACTCACAGCCATCTGTAATGAGATCTGATGCCCTCTTCTGGCCACCAGGCATACAAGCAGACAGAATATTGTATAATAAATAAATAAATAAATAAATAGGAAAAAAAAGAAGAAGAAGTGCTGACTTCAGAGTAGAAACCTGGACATGTGTTATCTTGGGGAAGGGGTTTTGCTTTTGTTTCCACAGGGGAAGAAAAGATGTAGATACAATCAAAATTGATAAAGATTCAATCTGAACAAGAAACACCTCTTAGTTTGAAGAGATGATAGTCCATCAAACAGCATGGCTGTTTAACGTATAAAACTAACAAATGCTTTTCATTTGATAAGATATAACTTGCCAAAAGAGAATCTCCCCAAAATTAGGGGTTTAGAAGGGTTTTGTTTCTGTCTTTTCTGGAGAATAAATGTATACAACTAAGGAATCTGAACTTTAGTTTTTATTTTAGACAAAATGAGGAAATATAGTGGTATATTATTGTTGTTTTAATAAGTAAAGCTTGCCTGAAAATCAGAGGGCAAAGCAGCCACACTAGTCAGCTATGCGGGTCAAAGAATGGTGGAACACTCCTTTAATCCCAGGGCTCAGGAGACAGAGGCAGACCGATCTCTGTGAGTTCAAGGCCACCCTAGGCTACTTAGGATTGAATCTTCTAAAAGAGAAACAGGGCTCACAGAAAGGTAATCTCAGCGCTTGGGATCACACGCCTTTAATCCCAGCACTGGGGAGGTGGAGACAGAAGTGATGTGGCTGGGTGAAGAGAGGAATAAAAAGGAAAAGAGACAGGAACTCACAGGAATGTGGAGTCTGAGGAGTTTTGGAGACAGGATCTCACCCTTTCAGTCTAATGATTTGGGAGAGGTAAAAGGTCTCTCTAGTTATTGGCTGCTTTGCTTTTCGGATCTTCAGGTTGAATCCCAGTATCTGTCTCTGTATTTTTATTATTCATGCTACAGGTTTGGTTTTTAGTTCTACCCTGAGACCCATGTGTTGAAAGGAAAGAACCAACTCTTGAAAATTGTCTCTGGGCTATACATACACGCCATAGCACAAGCACCTACAAATATGTGTACACAAATCGAGAATAAATGTAATAAAAAGTAAAGATCTGGTGTCTCTGTTGAGTCATGATCTATGTTAGTCTGTCTGATAGGAACTTTCAAATCTCTCTAGAAAGGTGACAGGCATTTCTTCTGCTCCCTGGATTACTTGAAAAAACTTGGGTTAATTTAAGGGTTTATTACAGATTCTTTTTAAACCTTCTAAGATACACAGAAAGAAACGCTTTTGTTTCCATCACCCTGGGGGCAGTTATAATATTATTCATCGCTATTTATGGGGACTGCCTGCCCACCAGTGTTCTGTTGGTGTCAGCAGTCTACCTCTAGATTCATTACACATTTCTTCCCAGTACAGTCCTGCAGCCTTTAAGTCTGCAGACTTTTCTGTGGCTGTTAAGGTTTAGTTAAGAATTAGCATGAGGAGTTGGGCGGTGGTGGCTCACACCTTTAATCCCAGGCAGAGGCAGGCAAATCTCTGAGTTCCAGGCCAGCCTGGTCTACAAGGGCTAGTTCCAGGACAGGCTCCAAAGCTACAGAGAAACCCTGTCTCGAAAAACCAAAAAAAGAAAAAAGAAAAAAAAATAACCCCCCCCAAAAAGAATTAGCATGAGGACTTGCAGGTATCTCAGGTGCTGCAGGTGCTTTCTGCCTGTGTGACCTGGTGACCTGAGTTCAGTCCATGCAACTAACCCACAGGAGAGGAGCAGAATAGACTCCTGCAAGTTGTCTTCTGACCTCCATACATGTGCACTGTGGCACGTGTGAGCTCTCTTTTCCACTCTCTTGTTTGTTATACACACACACACACACACACACACACACACACACACACACACACACAGAGAGAGAGAGAGAGAGAGAGAGAGAGAGAGAAACATAAAAATACAGAAAAAAATTTTAAAGTATAATTTTTAAAAAGAATTACCAAGATATCTTTTTTGTGTCAAATTAAAGGATTGGACTAGTCTCTAGAAAACTTCTATGTACTTATTAAGGTTTTCTAAGAATATACCCGGGTTAGTTTTTATTTGTCTTAAATTCTTGGAGGAAAAAGGGAGTATGGAGCCTATTGGGTCTTCCTTCAGGCCCTAGGTCGGCTTCTCTCTGATAAAGACAATGGATATAGGAGTTTTGGGTGGACAGCAAGGAGATAGTGAAAGTATTTCCTTCCTAGATAGAGGCTTTTCCTCATCTTTTGGATTATTTCCCTGCCTAGGGAGTGTAATTAAAGTTTCTGGAGTAAACTGTAAGCATAGCTTGGGTTTATGAATTTATAAATAAATAAATTTATTTATGGCATTTTTAACATAAAACAGGTTTCTCTCTCAAAGCAAAGAAAGCTTGCAGGTAGGAAATCTCAGATCTTTTCCCTTTCTCCCTGCAAAACAAATCTAATTATAATATGATATTTAATGCTTCCCTTTGAGGGCTACTTTTTCCCATCTGCCAACTGATATTCAGGCCAAACTTGATGGCAAAAAAACCATCCAGGGGTGGGGTTATCTTGGGTCAAAAGGAAGTATTCTCAAGGGTACTCAACAAAGGCAGACTTGGGGTATTCATCAGTAGGTTAGCAAAAGAGGAAGCACATCCCTGACTCCTTTCCTATTGGTTGCATTCAGAGCATCCCTTCACTTCCCTTCATTTTTAACCACAAGAGGGCCCTCTCCTTTGTCTTTAGGGACCTCATGAGGGGCCTGGCTTGGTACCACTGCTGGCCTTGTTCTGATGGAGGTCAGAAGGCTTGGGCCTTATGCTCAGATTTCTAATTATATCTGGATAAAAGTAGTCTTTAAAATTTCCTGGGCCAGTAAGAAGGATCCTTGTAGGAAGTTCTTCAGGGTTACTGCTAGCAGGGAGGGGCATTTGGCCTAAGCTGTATCCAGATGGTAAAGTCAGCTTTTAGAGTTGCAGAGGGACAAACATGAATAGCAGGTGTAAGGGGAAAAAAAGAGAGAGCTTTTCACAGAAACCGCTTGTATAGCAGAGAAACCTATCCTATCTTATCTGGTCCAAGTTATGTCATTATATAGTGGAGGGCCCCAGCGTAAGACCTGGGATCCCCATTGGCAGAGTAGAAAGTGGCTAAGTGATAATTTTTTTTTTTTAAGTATAAAGAGAGAGCTGGCCATTCTGCCCCTCTGTATGGTCTGTGTTAATGGGACCCAGAGTTAAATTTCCTCCCTAAGTTCCAGGATAGGGTCCAAAGCTACAGAGAAACCCTGTCTCAGAAAACAAAACAAAACAAAACAAAACAAAAAAATTCCTCCCTACTAGCTGGAGCCAGCTGCTTTTCCTGTTTTCCATTGCCCTTGGAGCAAGAAGGACAGTTAGGGTGTGTCACTTCAAGAATCTGTTGTTTAAGAATTCAATTCCTTAAACCCTTTTCTGTTGTCTTACCCTGCCAAGCTTCTGCCATTCCAGATGTCTTGAGCTGTAAGCACTCCCCACCTTGTAGGACCCCCAGGCAATTCATCTGCACTTGTACAGGCCATCCAGAGTAGAGGGCAAAGTTTAGTACCCCAGGGGAGAGCCCTTCAGAAGGAGGATAACCTCCCTTCCGATACTCATTCAGGCAGCCAGGGTGGCATTCTACCCAGAGGCTTCCAGGATTGTTTCCTTCACTGAAAGTTAGGGAGAGGCTGTAAGCTCTTGTCATAGTCAGGAGAGAATCCAGAGATTAGACAAAGAATTGAAAGAAGGCCTTTAGTATAAGGGAAAGCTGTGCTCAGTGGTGATCACAGGCATGCTCGGGGAAGGGACTTCCACCAAGTTTGGGGAATTTAATCTTGTGGGCAAACTGAGTCTTTTGTGGGGAAGTGTCAGCAAGAAGGAAATAGAGAAAAGGGAATGAGCATTTCAGAGGGGGTCTCTGGTGCAAAGGGGAGCCTGCTGTCTACTTACTAGCTGGTGTTCTTAAAGGGGAGAAAGAGGTGGGTAGGAAGGACATTATAAAGTTTCTTTTTTGGAGCTTGAGGTTGGCCATTGCTGGGGTAATCAGGGCATATTAAGTTAAAGATCCTTGGGTGATTATAGACATCTCTCCTGGCCTATATACCATTCCTGGGAGTTGATAGCATCGAGAAGACAAGAATTCAGAAAACAAATTATTTTTAGGAGCCAAATTGATTTAGGTTTTGTAATTGTTATTGTCAGACTAAAATGGAGGAGCATTACAAGATATCATGGCCATGGTTAACAACAGGAATTTTCATCCCTTATTCTTAACAAGTGAAGAAAGTTACAAGTCAGTTCTGAAATCTTTCTTTCCTTGGGAGTGGAACTCTTAGATGCTTGTTGTAGGAAAGCCAGATGCACTGTGAGTGTCTCTTAAGTTGGACTAATGAAAATTTGCAAGACTGTCATTTTAGTGTGGGAATTTTGAAGTTTAGAAGCTATACATTTTACAGACAAGTCAAAAATAAAAGGATCAGTCCGGTGGTGGTGGCGCACACCTTTAATCCCAGCACTAGGGAGGCAGAGACAGGCGGATCTCTGTGAGTTCAAAGGCAGCCTGGTCTACAGAGCAAGTTCCAGGACAGGCTCCAAAGCCACTGAGAAACTTCTGGAAAAACAAAACAAACAAAAGGATCAAGTATGGGGGTGGAACAGCCCAAACCAACCAGTTAGGAAAGACAAGGCTGACTTCTAAAGTGTGGCTGGAATTGAACAATCTTTTGGCTTTTTTTTTATTCGAATGGAGCAATTGAGCCTCTTTGTGTGGTGTTTGTACCCCTTCCTGTATCTGACTGTAATGTTAATGAACACACAGCAGGAAGTCTAAACAAGGACACAGAATCTGCTTTGCTTAGTTAGCAGGGAAAGGGGCAAAGTTGTTGTCCAAAGTCAGCATGAGCCATGACCTGCAGTGCTTTGAAGTCATTACTTGAAGGTTTATGTAATTATGAGCCTGTGACAGTTTATGACAGCCAGCATCGTTTGCTGTTCCTCCAACTGTCCCACTCAATGCCATGGCGTGTATTACAACTCTGTGGTTATTGGAGGAAGGTGGGAGAGTTGCAGTGGGAATGAGGGCTTGTAAATAATTATGGTCTCCGTTAAGGGCCACTTGATTCTCCATCTACACTTTACTACCCCAACTTTACCCTGCCTGGAATTGATTAAGAAACATCAAGATCACTTGAAGCAGAGGAAGCAATCTTCTAGAACCAAGTTTCATTTGGAGGGTAGGTGGGCAATGGGTCGAGGAATCCAGAAACAGGCTGCTGAGAGTATGCCTTGATGAGGGGGCTATGGTTTTGGTCCAGTTGAGCCACCTCTTAGATGTCTTTCAGCGTAGTTCTAGTATGTTTTGATACAGGACAGTTTAATGGGAAGCTTTATTACAAATAGCTGGTCACTGCGAAGGGAAGAAATACGTAACACATCTGAGAAGTATGTGACTGTTGAGGACTGGTAAAAGTAGCAAACAAGATCTTGGCCGTAGGTATATGAGAAGGCTTAGGGTCTCCAGGGGTCACCCGTGTAACATGAGCTCTGCTACATAAATGAGTCTCTAATGATCCTGAAGTCAGCTCCAACATTAGTATCTGAGATAAAGTGACTTGGAAACAAAAGGAATCCTCATCCCCTTTGTTGGTGTAAGGGGTACTGTATCATTAGTATGGATAAAGTTTGTTTGACTACTGTCCAGGAAGACATCTTTTATGGGTTGCAAGGGCTCTAAGGACAGATGGCCAGATTCCCAGTTGTGGTTGTTGATTATGTTATAGGTGTGGATTCTAGTCCCTGGATACCCACTGGAGTTTCCAGGCTCTTGTGTCTAAGGACAAAGAATTGCACCAGAGACACATGAGTAGAAGGAGAAATAAAGACAGTTTAGTAAGAAAGGAACACATGCCTGAGAAATGGGAGTGGGCTGTTGAGCAGAGGGAAAAGGTGCTCAAAAAGCCCCAGCTCCTTCTAGGCCATCCACATTCCCGGGCCTTTCAAAAGTGTGCTCTTTGTTGTGCGTAGGCCAGGTCGGGGAGGGTTTCCAGGCTTTCTCTGACAATTGTCTTCTTTCATGTTAATGATGGTGTTGCTTTTTCCAACCTCAGAAAAAGTAGTCTTATTTTGACCCTTAAGTATATCTTGGACAAGGAGGACATAGACATTACATTATGTGAACTGGGGTCACATAAATGGGAAAAATATTAATTGAGACACCTGAATGAAATGGGTCATGGGCGTAGACTGGATAAGGTGGGCAATGGAAAAGCACCCTGAAAGTGCACAGAGTTTGCAAAAATAAGTCAAATTATCAGCAGTGATGATTCAAGAGCAACTTCTAGCTAGAAGCTGTTGATAATGTTATCTAAATCCTAAATGTTTACTTTTATGGTCTCTCATGAAGGGAAGGCTTAGATCTCTAAGGTCCTGTCAGAGTTGTTTTCTGTTCCCTAAGAGCCCAAAATAGATATTTAGAAAGGTGAATCCAAATGCTCTTCCACTTAGCTTGACAGTAGAGTGTATTTTAAAGAACCTGGTGTGACTAGGCAGTGTGGCTCATGTCTTTCATCTCAGCATTCGGGAGGCAGAGGCAGGCAAATCTCAGAGTTTGATGCTACAAGTTCCAGGGCAGCCAGGGCTAGACAGAGAAAACCTGTCTGAAAAAAACAAAAGAGAGAGAGCGAGAAACCAAAACAGAAGGAAGAGAGAGAAGAGGAAGAAGGGAGGGAAGGAAGAAAAGGGTCGGAGGGAGGGAGAAAAAAAAAGTCTTAACAGCTATTGATTTTTAATTTAGTCCAGAGGAGATATACCTGCTTCAGTGAGAAGTGAGAAACAAACTTCACTCGGATCACTTATTGCAAGGGCATAAACAGCCCCACACCAGGAACCATTATGATTTAGATCATCCAATAGGGATGTCACACCCTCTCACAATGCTAATGTGAAGGGCCATACCAGGTTTGTTATTTATTTATTTATTTATTTTTTTGGTATCCCCTCCTCCATTTTTGTTTTTTGTTTTTGAAGACAGGATTTCTCTTTCTGGCTGTCCTGGAACTCCCTCTGTAGACCAGGCTGGCATCCACCTGCCTCTGCCTCCCGAGTGATTAATGGCTTGAGCCACCACTGCCCTACTGTTTGTTGTCTTTCTTTCTTTCTCTTCCTTCCTTCCCTCCCTCCCTTTTTCTTTTCTCTTTTGTGAGACAAGGTTTTACTATGTAACCCTGGTTGGCTGGCACTCAGTGTACCCATTCTTGGCCTGGGTACTATCTTCCCGTTTCAGACCCCTAAATGCTGGGATTACAGGTGTGTACCACCAAGCACAGTAACTAAGTGGCACACACCTGTAATCCGAGCACTTGGTTCTCTGAGTCAAAAAGAAAACATTTACTCAGGAAAGACCTCTATATAGCATATCAAAAAAGCTAAATTGTAAGGTATCTTTAGAAACTCTTCTTTTGGGAAGGACTGTGGGTAGTAATTTTAGCCAAGACTAGAAATTCACAGACAGGGACTTTAAGGGTATGCTTAGCCTTTCCAGTCTTTCTAAGGGACTGGGTTTTCCATGTGGCATGAAGATGATAAATGGTGCCAAACGCAGTGGGGGTTGCCTGGTTTTTGTTGGGAAGGAAGATTGCTCAACACTCTGTAGGAATGATCCCTTTTAGTAATGGCTTTAGAAACTTCGTGGACCTTTTCAGTTCTACAGAACTCCTCAGCCCCCCAGGTGAAGGTGCCAGTGAAGTGTAACTGTTGAGAGCTTGCAACTAGTGATGAGGATGATCTGCTTCATCCCACCTAAGTAGGTACGCCTCCTTTGGGATGAGTGGAAATCCAACTTAATCCAGAATAATTAAGGCCACAAATTGCATAGACCCTTAATTGTGTCCCTTCCAGTTTGTGAAAGACCCCTTCTGATAATGTCTGTCACTTCAGAGCCTTCCTCACAGACATTATTTTCTCCCACTGGCCGGTGCTGAAGCAGTAGTTTTCATCTAGGGTGTGTTACAGTTTAAATAAAGAATGTGCTGTGGCTGAGTGGCGGCAGTGGGCAGAGGGCCATGAGACAATGCCACCAAAGGTCCCCGAGTGGCAGTAGGCAGCTGGCAGCGGGTCCTACTCAGGATAGGCAGGGAGCCACGTGGCTGGTGAGATACCAAGATAAATAGGCATGCCATGCAGAGGAAGTGGGTATTTATTTAGTGGGTTATGGAGGGGAAAGGGAAGGGAAAGTGGGGGAAGGGGAGAAGAGCAGAGCAGAGAAGGAGAGAGAGAGAGAGAGAGAGAGAGAGAGAGAGAGAGAGAGAGAGAAACGGGGAGGGGGGAGAAGGGAGAGAGACAGAAAAGGAAGGACTCAGGCTGCAGGATCTGCCTGCCTCAGATGTGGAGGGGATGGAGATAGAGAGTAGGATGGGATGGAGTGGGCAGGACTTGTCTCTTAAAGGGACAGGACAGACCATAAACCAGGTCTATTATCCTGGTTTATTTTGACGACTTCTAATGAGTCAAACTATTGCATCATGGGAATAAATTCATCTGTGTTTCATCTTATTTTCCTGGGATGGTAAAGCCATCTGTGGTTCTTTCCATAAGGTGATTTTCTGTAGAGTTTTCATGCTGCCTGTCTATAAAATCGCTTCTCTTAATACTATTAGTATCTCTTTTTGTGGCCTTTTCATTGAACAACACTCAATTTTATTGGCTCTTGTGTTGCCTGTTGGAAAGAATTTATCTGCCATGTTGTTACTGGGGGATTTTTTTCTGTCAGTTATTCCCTTTCCTGTCCAGGCAGTGGTGCATGGCTTTAATCCCAGCACTTGGGAGGCAGAGACAGGCAGATCTCTATGAGTGTGAGGCTAGCCTGGTCTACTGAACAAGTTCTAGGACTGGCTCCCAAGCTACAGAGAAACCCTGTCTCAAAACAAACAAACAAAACTACCTTTAAACACATGTGGAAAATACTTTATTAAGACATACTTTATGAGCCAAGCAGTGGTGGCACAAGCCTTTAAACCCAGCACTTGGGAGGCAGAGGCAGGCGAGTCTCTGTGAGTTCAAGGCCAGCATGGTCTACAAGAGATAGTTCCAGGACCACTAAGACTGTTACACAGGGAAACCCTGTCTCAGAAAACAAAGACAAAAATCAAAACAAAATAAAAACTAAGACATACTTCATAATTAAAAGCTTTGCTTTTCCTTTTTAAGACAGAATCTCAGTACATTTACCAAACTAGTCTTGAATTCCTTGCCTCAACTGATGCTTCTGTACCAGCCTCCCAATCAGCTATTAGTAGACTTGTAAATGGGTACCACTGTGCTATGTTGGACTTGAAGGTTTTTGTTTTTTCTTCTTTCTGATAACTTCATAAAACTTCTGTGCCAACTATACTACTGGGTTCAGCTGTCAAATTTTAGTCATTTTACCCAGCTTGTCATTGCCATTTGAAATAATACAGGTAAACATGCTTACATGGTCATGATGTCTCCATCTCTGTCTCTTTCCTCCTGCTTCCCCTTTCTTCTAAGAAATTCACACTGTAAGCAAGGATAAGTGCCTGTTCTTGCACCCCTTTCCCCAGGGACTTGACCTGACTGGGGCAGCAAGGGAATAAAGAGAAGACAAATATGCACACAGATGTGTGTATGTGCATACGTAAGAGATTGGGATTGGGTAGACTGGGCTGTCTGCTGCTAGAGAAACCACAGTACCCCAGAAGCTCAGGGTGATTATTATATAGAATTGAACAGGAGGCAGGTTTATAGTTTAGAGCTCCACTAGGAGGAGGGGCTATTACATACAGATAACAAGGCAGGGCTATTATATACAGCTGAATAAGGAGACAGGAATCACTAATCTCTGTAAGAGCAGTCTCTAGGGGAACAGTCTTCAGGCCATAAGTATCCAGGGGACATAAACTATGGTGGGCATTTTCTGCAGACCTTGTCAACAACTGTACATGGACCAGAGGAAGGTTTTGTCACCCCTCTGAGTCCCACTTCCCCAAGGCAGGGCCTTTGCCATTTCCGCTGGGTTTGAGACTATGGTCCTTGACTTTGCTCTGCCCATGTAAACAGCACATACTCACTCAGGCCTCACACACTCAGGGCTTCCTCCTCTCCACAACCTTGAAGTCCAGTCCTCCTGTTTTCCTCCCAAGTTCTGCAACTAAATATGTGTGTTTCCACCCTGACTTTCTGTGGTGCTAGGGATTAAATTCAGGTGTTTTGTATGCTAGGCAAGCAGTTTCCAACTGAGCTACATCTCCAGCTTCCATATTTTAAATTTAATTTCTAGAATATTGTTTTAGAGTTTGTAGTGTCCTCACAGGCCCCTCTTGCTCAATTTCCTTTTCCAGTTTTCCACAACTTCTAGATATCAGAACACTAAAGAATTTTGTCTGTCAGTACTCTTTGGTGACTCCAACCATTCTGTGGCTTTAAAAACTAAAAACAAAGAACTTCTAAATTTCTACTTCCTACTTGAATCTTTTTCGTGAAGTCCAGTTTGTATAATTTATCTATATTTATGCTTAACATCTTCACACGGATGCTTATCCTACCCTTATCTGTGACTTAACATGTCTAAAGCGATCTGTTTTTGCAGTCTGCCTATGTAAATAAATCTTCATTCCTCTGTTTCCTGAAGACAAACTCTACCGAGCCCATCATTCAGTCTGTTCTTTCTTTTTATTATCTAGGCAACCTATCAGCATATCTTTCAGCCCTACTTCGAAGAAAATTTCTGAATTTGACCCCCTTCTAGTACCGCCATCATTGTTTTCTTAATCATGATCTGTTGTAACCATGTGGTTCATGCGCAGTAGGCACGTCTTTTTCACAGTTTTGAATGCTGGGAAGTACAAGATCAAAGGCACCCAGCCAAATTTGCTGTTTGGTGAGGGCCTGTCTTCTGTTTCAGAAATAGTGCCTTTTCATTCTTTGTTCATAAGGAGGGAGGGCAGATGAGTTTCTTTGGGTATATTTTGTTGTTGTTGTTATTTTCTACTTTTTGTTTTTTTACAAACCGACTGTAGTTTTCTCTCCCTCCTCTCCTCCCAGTGCCCTTTCCCTCTTGGGTCTATTTATAAAGACACAACACCTATTAATGATCACTCTGCCCTCATGACTTAATCACCTTCCAAAAGCTCCAGTTCTCAATACCACTATTTTGGGAGTTGGAATGTCAGCATATGAATTTGGGAAGCTTGACCCTCAAGACCATAGCAACTACCATCTGGTTCTAAGCTCCTCTCTTCCCTAGCTTGGATGTTTTGAGGAACTTCTGTGTGGTTTAACTTCCGATCTTCTTTTGCCATAGTGTTTCGGCACACCTCCTACCGTGTGTGTGTGTGTGTGTGTGTATGTGTACGTACAAGTTAGGAAGTAAAGTACGTTTAATAGCAATGAGATGCGTTCTATAACAAACCCCGGCCATATTCCTTACCTCATCATTTCCAGAAAAAAAAAATAGTCTCTTCTGATATGCATCCATTTGCTTTTAATATCTCTAATCAAGTAGTAGTCACATTTACCAGATTTTGAGTGTGTGCTCATTCTAGTCAGTTGGACTATGTATTCCTGAAGGGCTATTGTTTGTACTTTTCCCCCCACAGATATGTACTGGTAATTTTTGACCTTACATCCATGCAGAGCACAAGTCGGTTTTATCCCACAGATGCAGAGATGTTTCAACATACGAAAATCTGTCAACATAATCCACCATATAAACAAGCTGAAAAATAAAAACCACATGATCATCTCATTAGATGCTGAAAAAGTGTTTGACAATATAACAATACAACATCCTTTCATGATAAAGGGATACAAGGAACATACCTAAACATAATTAAGACAATATACAGCAAGACAACAGCCAACATCAAACTAAATGGAGAGAAACTCCCAGCGATTCCACTGAAATCATTGTCCACGCTCTCCATAGCTATTCAATATATGGAATTCTTGAGGTCCTAGCTAGAGCACTAAGACACCAAAGGGTGATCAAGGGGATAATAATTGGAAAAGAAGAAGTCAAGCTCTCACTGTTTGCTGCTGGTGTGATAGTTTACATAAGTGACCCCAAAAACTCTACCAAGAAACTTCTACAACTCATAAACACTTTCAGCAATGTAGCAGGATACAAGATTAACTCAAAAAAAAAAAAAAAAAACCAGCCTGGTACTGGCATAAGAACAGACAGGAGGACCAATGGAACCGAATAGAAGACCCAGATATCACTCCCACACATCTTCGAACACCTGATCTTTGATAAAGAAGCAAAAATTATCAAATGGAAAAAAGAAAGTATATTTAACAAGTGGTGCTGGCATAACTAGATATCAACATGCAGAAGAATGAAAATAGACCCATATCTATCACCATGCACAAAACTCAAGTTCGAATGGATCAAAGAACACAACATAAAGCCAGTCACACTGAATCTTATAGAAGAGAAAGTGGGAAGTACACTTGAACACATTGGCACAGGGAACCACTTCCTAAATAGAACCCCAGCAGTACAGACACTGAGAGAAACAATTAATAAATGGGACCTCCTGAAACTGAAAAGCTTCTGTAAAACAAAGGGCATGGTCAACAAGACAAAATGATAACCTACAGAATGGGAAAAGATCTTCACCAACCCCACATCAGACAGAGGTCTGATCTCCAAAATATACAAAGAACTCAAGAAATTGGACACCAAAAGAACATGAAATTCAATAAAAAAAAAATGGAGTATAGACCTAAAGAGTGAACTCTCAACAGAGAAATCTAAAATGGGTGAAAGACACTTAAGGAAATGTTCAACATCCTTAGTTGTCAGAGAAATGCAAATCAAAACAACTCTGAGATTCCATCTTACACCTGTAAGAATGGCCAAGATCAAAAACACTGATGACAACTTATGCTGGAGAGGATGTGGGGAAAAGGGAACACTCCTGCATTGCTGGTGGGAGTGCAAGCTGGTCCAACCCCTTTGGATGTCAGTGTGGCAATTTCTCAGAAAATTAGGAAACAACCTTCCTCAAGGCCCAGTAATACCACTTTGGGTATATATCCAAAAGATGCTCAATTGTGTCACAAGGGCATGTGTTCAACTATGTTCATAGCAGCTTTGTCATAGACAGAGCCTAGAAACAACCTAAGTGCACCTCGATCAAAGAATGGATAAGGAAAATGTGGTACATTTACACAATGGAGTACTACACAGCAGAAGAAAACAATGACATCTTGAATTTTGCAGGAAAATGGATGGAGCTAGAAAGCATTATTTTGAGTAAGGTAACCCAGACACAGAAAGACAATTACTACATGTACTCACTCATAGGTGGTTCTTAAACATAAAGAAAAGAAAGCCAGCCTACAAACCACAATCCCAGAGAATTTAGACAACAATGCAGACACTGAAAGAGACTTACATAGATATAATCTACATGGGAAGTAGAAAAAGACAAGATCTCCTAAGTAAATTGGGAGCATGGGGACCTTGGGGAGGATTGAAGTGGGGAGGTGAGAGGCAGGGAAAGGTGCAGAGAAAAATGTAGAGCTCAATAGAATAAAATGCACAAATATAAACTGTAATTTTCCATGAACTGTAATATACCATAAATAACAAAATATGCATTAGGTATCGTACAATTCATTTTGCCAGTTGATTATCATAGTGCTTTAGTTGGTTTTCAGTATACTCTTTTTATTGCTTTACTTTTGGATTTTGGTACTGGTTTTGTGGTACCGGGGATTCAGCTTAGACCCTTGTGCTTTCTAAGCAATCATTGAGCTACACTCTGTTCACCAAACTCATTCATGTTCTTCTATGTCACTAACTGTAGCCATCTGTTGTAGTTTTTGAGTAAATATAATAACATGAATGCTTATTATTACTTTTGTTTAATTAAGTGAATAAGATGAAAGTGAACTAGTAATGGTGCCTGGTGTGGTGGTATAGTCTTGTAATAACCAGCTGAGACAGGACTCAGGAGGCAGAGGGCCATGGAGCTCAGAGTTGGAGACCAGCCTGGTCTACAGAGTGAGTTCCAGGACTACAAGGAGAAACCCTGTCTCAAACAAAACTAAACTAAACAAAAAAAAAAAAAAGGTTTAAGGACAACAAACAAAAGAAAATGAAAAATCAATAAAAGATATGTGTTGAAACTATCATTGTTACCAACTTACTGACATTGTTCATAACTTTTTTAAAAAAAATTTTATGTTTTATTTACCTTTTATTTTATGTGCTTTGATGTGAAGGTGTCAGATGCCATGGAACTGGATTTTCAGAAAGTTGTGAGCTGCTATATCGGTGTTGGGAATTGAACCCGGGTCCTCTGGAAGAGCAGTCAGTGCTCTTAACCACTGAGCCATTTCTCCAGTCCCCTGTTCATAACTTTTAAATATTAGATTATTTCTTCATTTTTGGTTGTTTCAGTGTAACACTTCAAATTTTATTCACATTATGTACGTATTCACCAGCTGTCTCCCTTTTGAATCAGGGTTTCACTCTGTATCCTTGGCTGCCCTCAAGCTCAGATGTCCAACCGCATGGCTCCTGTGTGTTGAGATTAAAGTGTGTGCCACCATCCCTGGTTCCCATGCTTAAGTTTGCACCAGTGGTTTTCAATCTTCCTAATGCTGCAACCCTTCAATAAAGTTCCTCATGTTGTGGTGACCCCCAACCATAAATTTATTTTAGTTCCAACTTCCTACCTGTAATTTTGCTACAGTTATGAATCATTATGTAAATATCAGATATAAGATATCTGATAGGCAGCCCCGTAAAAGGGTTGTTCCCTTGGGTTGAGAAATGCTGGTTTTGACTAGTAACACAACATTAGATTATGAGGAGATTCATTTTAGAAACATTTCCATAGTATGAATAGTCCCAGCACAGTTCACTCTAAGCTACCAATGTGACATCACTAGAGTTGGGAAGAACCCTGTCAAGTGCCTCACTGTGTGGGTGTGGTGACTTGAATAAGAATGGCCCCCATAGGCTCATCTATTTGAATGTTTAGTTCTAGGGAGTGGCACTGTGTGAAAGGATTAGAATGATTAGGAGGTGTGGCCTTGTTGAAGAGAATGCCTCATGGAGTTGGGAGGGGAGTGCAGGGTGGAGAGGGGGCAGTAGGTTTTGAAGTTTCAAAAGCCCATGCCAAGCTCAGAGTTTGTCTTTCTGAGGATTGGTAAGTAGTTCTCAGCTGCTGACCCAGTGCCTTCCTGCATGCTGCCCTGATTCCCACCAGGATGGTAATGGACTAAACCTTGGAACTATAAGCAAGGCCCAGATTCAGTACCTTCTTGGTAAGAGTTGCCTTGGTCATGTTCTTTCTTCACAGCTATAGAACAGTGTCTAAGGAATTGGTTTTGTTTATTAGCAATGCAACAGTAGACACAAATAAACCTCAAGTATAGGGACAGGAGAGGAGTAAGCAGTTATGAGTTCTGGAGGGATTTGTTTTGTTTTGTTTTCCAAGATGAGGTTTCTCTGTGTAGCTTTGGAACCTGTCCTGGAACTCACTCTGTAGACCAAGCTGGCCTCAAACTCACAGAGATCCACCTGCCTCTGCCTCCTGAGTGCTGGGATTAAAGGTGTACACCACCACCGCCAGGCTGGATTTTGTTTTTAATATATTGACTTTTACGTTTGAAGATACTAATTCTCTCTCTCTCTCTCCCTCTCTTTCACTCTCTCTGTCAGCCCTTCTAGAAAGGCAGTTTCTGCCTCTCCTCCCCTCTTTCCTTCCCTTCCCCCTCCATACCCACTAAACAAGCTCTATAACCCCCCCAATACTAATTCTTTTTTTAGTAAGAAACTTAGTAACCATCTTACAAAGATACTGAAAAATTTAGCATTTCAATTTCTTGCCTTGTTTTCCATAGAGGATTGCTTTAGAAAATAAAGTATCTATGCATGTACTATAAATTGCTTCAAAATTTCTTTTTAATGTTATTTGTATTTTCAAAGTTTATTGTAATGAACTAGTAAGGTTTTCATGTCTACCAGATAAAGAGAACCTTTGTGTTGTCCACCTTGAAGCTCACAGATACACTGTGTGGCACACTACCCGGAACTGTTGTTAGTTTAGGCCAAAGATATTTTTAAACTTCTTTGAAAACCAAATCTGTTTTGTAATCTGATGTGTGTGTGTGTGTGTGTGTATAGATGAACACACAAATGCTTGTATATTTGCACAATTTCAAATTTGGCTTTCTGTCAACATCTAATAGGAAATTATTTTTTATTTATCCAATCTTAAAGTAATGAGTTGGGGCTGGGCTCTTTTTTTCTTTTTTTCCCCCAAGACAGGGTTTCTCAGTTTAACAGCCTTAGCTGTTCTGGAACTCACTTTGAAGGCCAGGGTCACCTGCCTCTGTCTTGGAGTACTGGGATTAAAGGCTGTGTCCCCACCGCCCTCCCAGCAGGGCTGCACTCTTAAGTAGAAGAGCAGTTCCTTGTTCTGCCCCTGGCCCTCCATCCCCAGCATTGCCAGAGTAACCAATGTGTTGCTCTTCCAAAAGACCTGGGTTCAACTCCCAACACCCACATAACAGCTCACACTGTCTGTAGCTGCAGCCCCACGGAATTTGACACCCTCTTCTGTCTTCCTCTGGCACTAGGTACACCTGTGTTGCACAGACATACAGGCAAAATACCCATACATGTAACATAAGGAAATAGATTGATAAAAGAACAACAAACCTAAGGAACAAACAATGGTCCTGTTCTATGTGGGACAGAAAATGTCCCCATAGGCTCAGTGTTTGAACTTTGTTCTCCAGCTAGCAGCAGTGCCCTTAGGAGTAGGACCGGCTTGTAAGAAGTAGATCTCTTGGTGGCAGGCCCTGATCTTTCCGTACTGGCTCCATTTCCTCTCCTTTCCTTGCTTCCTGTTCTGTTGACTCCCTCGTGCATTCCCTGCCATGATAGACTCTATTCCCTGAAACTCCCAGAGTGCACTTAACCCTAAAGTCGCCTCTTGTCAGGAATTTGGTCAGTGCAACAAAAGTAATAGAGACTGGTCCCTAGCTAAAAATGTGAGTTTTTAAAAATACTTGTTATGATTTGTTCTCTTATAGTTACCTTTTTTTCCTTAGTTTTAATGACCTACATTGTCTCCTGTGGCCATTGGGAGATGTTTATATTAGTCCCCTCAAATTGGCTCCCAAGTCCTTTCGACAAGGCATCAACAGTTGTTAATGGTTTCCATACTTAGTATAGCAGGATATTCCAAATTCATCTTAAGTATTTCTGCCCCAGACTTGGAATTAGCTCTTGCTTCTGGGAATTCTCACAGGCAGATGGTGTTTAGAGAGTGTAACCTGGGTACCATGGGTGTGGGCTGGTTAAAATCACACTACTCCCTGCTCCTAGATATTTACAGTGGGCACATGCTAAGACACAGGCAGTTTTAAATATAAACTATAGACTGAGTTCACTTTAAAGCATAACGGTTTTTCATGTTTCTCTTTTGTACCACACCAAAAGTTAATATTCCCCAAACACCAATTAATTTGTTTACTCCCTCTTAGACTGTGCTTGAAGAGCATTACAGTAAACCACTGGCAAAGCGCAAGGATGGTTAGTGAGACCAAGTTGTTTCTGTTGTTACCTTGAAATTCGTTTTCTTAGGGTACTGGAGGAGGATCGTATCGTTAGAGAATGATTCAGATTTGTTTGCTAGCTGCAGCGACCTGAGTGTAGGCTCTCACACATGTTAAACATGTGTTCCATGTCAAGCCACCCCCCAGTCCTCACAGTGTTTAAGAACACAAGCTCATTCTTTTCTGTACAGTTGTGCCACTAAATACAAGTTCATATTTCATGTAGATGTTTTAGGTACTCAAAACTGTTTTCTAATAGTTATTTTATATAGTTCTCTCATCATGTCTACTGAACAGATTTTTTAAATGAGAAATTCACAAACTAGTCCCGTTTCTTTCACCACCCTGCTCCTGTCATCCTCTCCTAGTCTTTTGTTGTCTTATGTATCATTTCACCTGACAGAAGCCTAGGTGAAATACAGATGTCAGATAACATGCAAGTTTTCCCTCTACCCTGCCTTTTTTTAGTGCTGTATTTTCCTAAAATCACAAAGTAATGTTAAGTACTCCCTTTCACGGTCATTGTCATTTCTTAAGCTGTGCATAGTATTTTGTTGTGTGGGTGTGTCCTGAGTCATTCATTGTCCTACAGCAGACACTGGTTTATTTCGAAGTTCTTTCTACAATGAGAATGCTTCACTGAATATTTCCTATATACCTATTTTCATCATTTTGAGTCAGATTTTTGAATGTGAGATTACATATGTAACTGTTAGAAGCTGTCAGCTTCTCCCATGTTGGGATTTTTTTTCTATTTTGTACTCCAGTAAGCTAAAATGTAAAAATAGGGTGTGGGCCACCCCATTTCTCACGAGAGCCGTACTAAAAGGCTGTGCTGTGAAACTTAGATTTTTGCCAAAATAATGGATGAGAAATAGATCTGAGTGATTTAATTTAATTTAATGATAGGAAGGATGTGAATGCTTTTACTGAAGAAGTATTTGCATTTCTTCACGTAAAATACTCTTCCTGTGTCAGGTTATTAGTTGTTTGTATGGGGAAGTGCCTTTCACACTCGCTCACTTATGTTTGCACTTTGCTTGTGAGGGATCTATTTGATGTGGTGACACTCAGTAGTCTTTCACTTGACTGTACATGATTTTGACATGGCTAGGAAGCTTTTTCCCATCTCTTAAGGAGTTCCCTGTAGTTCTACACTACAAGATGTACATTTTGTATGTCAACATCTGGTCTCTTTGAAAATTATTCTTGGAAATATCGAAGCTATTCTTTCTGTATATGGAAACTCAGTTATTCAAACACTTAGTTAAAAGTCAAACTGTTCCTCACTGCTTTGAGACCTTTTATCTCTGCTAATGTTTTTGTCACTTGAGTCAGTTTCTCATTCTTGGTAATTATCAGCAGTTAAATTTTAAATATTTTATAATTTAATACCTGATATTTTGCCCTACTCTTCTTTAAGACTTTATTTTCCATGAGTTGCTATTGATTTCTGTTTATGGTGGTATTTACCACAAACACTTTTGGAGAGGAAGTACAGGAGAAAAGCGAAGGTTCCAGGAGGGAAAGAAAGAACAAAAGGGGAGGGGCAAATTGGACTGGAGGACGTAATATACTCCAGCTCATGGAGTCTCTTTGTTCTAAAGTTGAGTGTATGCATTTTGAGAAAGCTTTATATTTGATTTTGGTGAATACTATTACAAAAAAAAAAAACCCTGTAGAACACAGTGTTAAATTCTGATTTCAGACTCTTACGACATAGATTTTCTTGCACATTCTGGACTGTAGTTAATGACTCCAGCATTTACCCAGTTCGCTTGGCCCGAAATCCCTCTAACCCTTTCTTTTTTCATCCTTCCCCTTAATTCTGATGTCCTCTACTTAAACTGAAAATTTGCCCCAAATTATCTGAGTTTACATTTCCGATATCACTACCTTCTACAAAGTCTCTTGTGAATTGCTTATTTCACTGTATTTATTTTGATATGGTCCTGCTGTGTAAGCCATGCTGGCCTCAGGCTTGTGGGCCTCCTCCCTCAGCCTTCCAGCTGCTGGGATGAGGCCTGCATCACTATTCTAAACTGAACAATCTCTTCCTAAGGCAGCTTATCACTTGCACTGCCTGTACAGTTATTACTCCTTTAAACTAAGGTCAACTGTGTTAATCCTTTACTAACATTCGTTGGCTCTCAGGATAAATTCCCCCACCTTACCATATAACCTTAGGCCTCTGGTATTAGATCCCAGGCGCCTCTTCTGGCTCCATCCCCATCATGCCATCTCTGTCATTTCTTCATCCCTCACACTGAATGTTCCTATCTAACTGCATTGCTTTTTTATTTTCATTCATCTATTTACTTTCCATCTTGGCCATAGCCTCTCTCCCATCCTTCCCCCCTCCCCAGTCCCTCCTCTTCCATCTCCCCTTCCATCCCCAAACTCCTCCTCTTCTGTCTTCATCCAGGAAAGGGCAGGTCTCCTATGTTAACTGCATTTAATTTAATTTTGCCATTATTATCTTGTTTCTTCAAGATAGGGTTTCTTTATGTAATCTTGGTTGTCCTAGAATTCACTCAGTAGACCAGGTTGGTCTCGAACTCAAGAGATCCAATGCTTTTGCCTCCCAAGTGCTATGGGATTAAAGGAGTGTGCCACTAGTGCCCTGCTTAAATGCATTTCTTATCAAAGATGTTTTCTTCTTTTTTTTTTCAGGACAAGTTTTCTCTGTAGCTTTGGTGCCTATCCTGGAACTAGGAGGCAGAGACAGGTGGATCTCTGTGAGTTAGAGGTCAGCCTTATCTATCGTGAATTACAGGACAGGCTCCAAAGCTACAGAGAAATCCTGTCTTGAAAAAACCAAAAACAAACAAATAGATTTAAAAAAAAAATGGTTTGATTTTCAGGAATTTCATGCTTCCAACATCAAACAGAAAGTGAGTTCTTAATATTTTTGCAGCTTTTAGCACAATGCATAGCATATAGCAGGCACTCAAATGTTTGGTCAATGAGTAAAAGCAAAGAAAGCTTCATTAGTGATTGAAACAGAAATAAGATATAACTTTGGACACCTCAGTATACTCCTTTAATACAGTTCCTCATGTTGTGGTGACCCCCAATCAAAAAGTATTCTGTTGCTACTTCATAACTGTAATTTTGCTACTCTTTAAATCTTTTTTAATTTTATTTATTTTTGGTTTTTTGAGATAGAGTTTCTCTGTTTAGCTTTCAACCCTGTCCAGGAACTTGTTCTGTAGACCAGGCTGACCATGAACTCACAGAGACCCACCTGCCTCTGCCTCCAGACCGCTGGGATAAAAGGCGTGTGCAACCACTGCCTGGTAATTTTGCTACTCTTATGAATAGTAATGTAAATATCCGATATTCGGCCCCCAAGCGGTCATGACCCACAGGTTGGGA
This sequence comes from Myodes glareolus, assembly GCF_982192425.1. NCBI lineage: Eukaryota > Metazoa > Chordata > Mammalia > Rodentia > Cricetidae > Myodes > Myodes glareolus. Next base: position 42,064,454 of record NC_142046.1, on the reverse strand, counting down.
AGCACTGCTGTAGAGTGTTTCTTTGTTCAAACAAAATTCTTTCAGAACCACTGGCAATATTCCCAGTAGTAAATTGGATCTCTCTCATCTCTGTCTATCTTGGCCCTAAAATCAGAAGCTGCTTTCTGGAAACAAGTACCATCCGTTAGTTCACAGTGGGCAGGCAGATCGTATCCAAAAGTTCAGAATTATCATACGATTAGAAGAGTTACTCCATCATTAAATCCTCTCACGACTGTACCCATAGTTTAGTGCTAAGTTAGGTGATCTTGAGTGGAAGACAAAGTGCTGTGAGAGCTGAATTATAGTAGTTTATCTGATTTTTCTCATCTCTATGGTCAAATTTGTAAACATGAAAAAGAAACAACATGATTTTAAAAAGACTCGATGCATAGCTTTGTAGGAAGGTGTCAAGTACATGGAGTAAGATATCTTAATACAGCTGGGCAGTGGTGGTGCACACCTTTAATCCCAGCACTTGGGAGGCAGAGGCAGGCAGATCTCAGTGAGTTCGAGGACAGCCTTGTCTACAGAGAGTGAGTTCCAGAACTGGCTCCAAAGCTACTGAGAAACCCTGCTTGGGGGCGGGGGTTTGATTCCTAATACATCATTACTAAAATAGAGTTTAAAATAGAGGCTAAATTGTTCATAGGCAGGTGGATTTCTGTGAGTTCCAGGGCAGCCTGGTCTCAAAACAAAACAAAAAATATATACATAGGTTATATGGGATAGTTAATTTCATTTCGATGACCAAAAATAAGCTGCATTTTAATATAAAAATGTTTTATTATTGATATAAAAATATTGAAATTAGCTTATAAATTTAGGTGTCAAATATTGGTTTGTCTTTGAGAATGCCAAAAAAGTATTTTCCAGATTAGATAAGAAACTCTTGGTAAGTTTTCAAATGTTCTTTTTTTTGGTATTTTGAGACAGGGTTTCTTTGTAGCTTTGTTGCCTGTCCTGGAACTAGCTCTTGTAGACCAGGCTGGCCTAGAACTCACAGCGATCCGCCTGCCTCTACCTCCCAAGTGCTGGGATTAAAGGTGTGCGCCATCACCACCCCAAATGTTCTGAAATGACATTGAAATAAAATTCTTCACTGTAACCACTCTCTTCTTGTGTTCAAACCTTCTCAGGACGGTCAGGCTCTTTCTGCTGTAAGTCATAACCAGAGACTAGTTGATGACTTCGACTTACATTGCATGAACATACTTTTAAGACAATTTGAACTCTGGTTCTATAATCATTAAAAGGAATGATACTTTTTGTAGTAACCAATTATTATATATATATATTTCTTTATTAAGTATGTTCCCAAAATTTATTATAAATAAGTTATTAACATTTTCCTCCACATATTTTTCCTTCCCAAAAGTCAAACAATGTAAATTGCATATCCTTATGAAACCCATTATTTAGGGACCAACTTAGCATCTATAGACCAAACTTTACTTTAAGCAGAATAGCATTCTGGGCTGTACAAGTTCTGGTGCACCACTCATCTTAATTTAAGGAGAATTGCATCTCAAGACAGCTCAGAAAATCAAGAGAACCTGCAATCAGCCCCTTATTCTCCTAAGCTAATATTAACTAGGCAAAGTGTCAGTAACATATACTAAAATAGAAATATTGAACTTTATGTATAGAAATATCGCTAAATTCCATTTAAGTAATGACCACCATTATAGAATAATACAATGTGATTTAGGACCATAATCTACTTGCTAACATTCATATTTATATTTTAATCTATTTTTCCTATGCACATTATAAGTAAATTTTGAGATGGTGGGATTGTTGACCTAGTCATACATGTATAACGCTTGGCATCTGAGTTAATTAAATATGAGTTAATAATATATTGTAAGGAAATTATTGTCTTTATTACAGTTATTAGGTAGTTACTAAAATTATAGTTTGAAAGGAATGCAGAGCATGGAAAACTCAGGATTAAATTATGCATTTGAACCGTAGGCCAGCTTTTCCTATAGAGACAGTTTTCTGCTAAAAGAAATTGTATGTCACTGAAATTAAATGCTTTTCTGGGGATGGAAGATTCCAGTTTTTAATGAAATTACTGAGTGTGGTGTAGTGAAATGATTAAAATCTGTATTCCGGGAATGTGGCAGGGAAAAAAATCAATAAGTGCTAGCACAGCTTTGCTGCTCAATGTGAATCCTCAGATTGAAATAAACTACTACAAAAATAATAATTAAAAACATATCAGCACATTAATTTATTTAGCATCAGTCTCCCGAGACATCATCTTCACTAATTTTTAGCATACATTACTATGTAATGAGCAGCGTCTTTTCAGATGCCCCTATTAGACAGGCAGTATCTCTGCCCCTCCCCCAGGCTCCTGCCTGCAATCATTGTACTTGCGCTTATTATGTTACAAATGACCGAGGTAAGGCTGACATTCTCAGTGCGTGCAGAAAGACCTAGTCTGCCAGCTTTTTTTTTCTTCCTAATGAAGCAGCTTTGTGAAATCTCCCCATGTGTTAATACTAATGAAGATCCTCCAGCACAATTAAAATCACAGCCAGTGGTTGAGGAGGAAACATAAAACAATAGCATCTTTTAAGATACATCTAGCCACAGATGTATGCATAAAATAATATATGGTCAAATTATTCTCCAATAACTAAATTTTTACTTGGTCTTTATCCTGAAAACCAAATCACCTAATTTGTAATTATATAAACTTCAATATTTTATTGTGTTCTTAAGGGGGTAAAAACACCTTAAATAAATATTTTTTTTTAAATTACTTTTCCTCCATGGTAATAAAGTGTACCACGGTTATGGGTTTGTCTTTTTTAAAATCGTTTTTAGGAGGCTGCCGTATACTGTTGAAGGGAACAGACTGCACTTTACCTTTAGTTTAACTTGATTGGTGGAAGGGACTTGGGGAGTGGAAGGCTAAAAACTGAGTCAGCTGGCTGACATTCTGGGGATCAGATAGTACACAACCTGGTTAGTTGGTAATTTAGAGCAATCGGTCTTTTAAAGTATTTAGTCTTTACACTTAAACTCGTGGTTTTTTTTTTCTAACCGAAACTAGAAAAAAATTGAGATTACGGTTTACAATTTATACCAGTAACTGCAATAAAGACTTACTGTTTAAACAACTTTAATTTGAATATTATTTTGACTCAAATCATGAACATTGCAACCAGTTTAGCTCGTCCATGGAAAAGCAGTAGTAGTTTACCTTGAGGTCGTCTTGCGCTCTGCTCTTTTGAGTCCTAGCATGCACAAATTCTTGGCACATTAATTTAGCTTGTAGACTCCAACGCAATTTCTAGTTTACAAACATATAAAGTTGGTGGACATGGCTAATCTATGTTCCCTAATAGTCCGTTTACGTTTTTAAGAAATTAAATATTCAGTTGTTTCCCCCCCTCTAAAAAGCAAAACAAAACATTTAAGTTTCTAACTTTTTCCTGGGACTAGGAGCGGTACAAACTCAAAGATACAGTATTCTTGGAATGAAGAGGCAGCCCCCTCCCTTGGCTCCTTTTAGAGCTGATAGGTCATTTATTATTGGAACTGAAATGGTATAAACAATTCTCTCGCTCTTTTTTCCCTTGTTAACAGCAACTTTCATTGTTAGAGAGAGGAGAGAGAGAGAAGCCTTGTTGGTTGACGTCACTTGGTTCATGAAGCCTTCGCCTAGAAGTGAAGCTGCTGAACAAACCTTGAGAAGAATCATCTCCTGCTTCAATCTGCTGCTGGATAGGAACTAATCAGAGAGAGCGGCGGAAGACGGGGCCGGAGGGAGCTGGGGCTTTCGCGATCACGGATCTCACCTCCACTCCAACTCCCTAGACTTTCTCGCAGAAATTATAAGAGAAATAAGGAGTCTGTGGGGATTCCGAAAAGCTTAACCTGCACCCGAGAAGGGCGAAAATCCCTTCCACAGCGCAACTCCGTTCGAAAGTGAAGGTGAGTTTGGGAGCCGGGGTGCGGGGGTGCGGGAGAGGTGGGATCCGGGCGGAGAGCGGCGGCTGCGGGCTGGAGCCCTCCCGAGGCGCCCGCCGCTGTTTACCCGCGCCGCCCGGTGTGTCTCTTTGTTGTGCGGGCTGCGACGCCGCGGTGGCTCTGGGGTCCCGAGTAGAGTTCTAGGCGGAGGGCGCAGGGACCTGGTCCCAGGCGGGGTGGGGGTGCGGGCTCGGCGGAAAGGAAACTTTGCAGGGAGTGCGGGCGCGGGACTGGGCGGCCGGGCCTGTCCCTCCATTGTGCCGGCCGCCCTCGCCGGCGGCCTCGAGGCGTCCTCCTGCCCGGCCCGCTGCGACGCCCCGCGGGGCAGTTGGCGAGGCCCTGGCCTGCCCGCCTCCGCCCCCGGTCCGCAGCCTCGCGCCCTCGCCGCCGACCCGCACCAGGCCGCCTGGTCTCCGGAGCCGGGTGGGGGTGGGGCTGCGGCCCCGGGCGGCGGGGACCTGGCACGGGGGTCGAGCGGGCTCCCCGTCCCGGGTCCCCGGCGGCCTGGCCAGCAGGTTCCGCCGCGGCGGGCTGGGCTCCCTGCCCTCGGTCTCCGCGCCCTCCCCCGCGACGCCCCGCTCCCCTCCCCTAAAGTAGTTCCGCGAACCCCAGAACTGGGATCTGGAAAGGCTAAGAAGTGTGCGGAGACTGGGAGCCGGCCCTCCGGGTGGGGGCTGGTTCCTCTGCCCCTCTCCTCAGTATTTATCTTTTGTGTGTTGTTTCCTTGTAAAGAGAGAAGCAGCTGCAGTCCGTGGCCGAGTTGTTGAAATTTATCCCTTTGTGTATATTACAATATCCTCCATTTTTCCCCCTGCCCTCTAAACAACAAGCGTTTCGCCATCTTGGGCAATTTTTATTCCCAAGTCTATGTGTCTCTCTTTTAATTTTAAGGAAGAGAAAAAAAGCCATAGAAATGCAAAAAGTGTGTCTGGATAAGGCTCAAAGTTTAGGAACGGTTCAGGGGGCCATGTGACGTCATATAAACTTTTATCAAGAAAATTTGCCCAAAGTGTATGTTTTGTTTCTTCCCCCCCAAAATTTTCACGTTTTATGAAATCGTGTAAGTTAGAGCCTACTGATAAGTTGTGGGTTTATTATTTTTTTCTTTTGCATTCAGAACAAACCCCAAAACACGCACATTTAATGTTTGGTAGCACGTGGAAGATTATTTTTAAAAAATGATCGAAACTTTTATAGTATCACTTAGTATTCACCTAGTTTTGTCCATGCAGTTTTTATTTTTCAAAATTTCAAATATATTTGTAACAATATATTTCCTTATTTATATGGTTTCATAGATCTGGCAAATTTAGCTCAGTTAATATTTACATCACTTGGGTTATGTACCTTCCCTTTTGTGATTGTGGTCTAGTCTTTTCGTGTTTTTTATATTTAAAAAAAGCTATTCAGAATATCATGAGATTCTTGATACTTTTACATTTTAGTATTAAATATTAAAGTCAAAAGTTTGGCAAAAAAACGTAGTTTAATATGTGAAAGGCAGAATTAACCTTAAAAGAAGACAATTTATAATCTTTTGTTAAAACTTTATCAACTATCATAAGAATAATGATAAAAAGAACCACTAAAATTTGTTTGTCTAACATTGTTTTCACCTTACAAGAAAAGTTGAGCTGATCACATGACCATACTTAATGATAAACTCACTGCCGAGTATATAAATAGGCACAGCAAATTGAATGGGAAAGTGTAATTCCGTCTCCAGTAGTCGTTTTCAGTCAGCGTATTTACATCTCTTCTAACAAGGACGAGCAACTGTCTGTATTTAATTTGCATTCCCTTTGTCTTCTGGGTTGGAGAAAAACATTGACGACAATAAACTTTTAAAAAGCTAATAGAAAAAATTCTAAATACATTAAGAGGATTTTCTAGTGTATGAAAACTTACATTGTAAATGGTTTTTTAAAAAAAATTTCTGTAGCAATGTTCTTTACAGTTTTCTGCTATTTATCCAGGAATTTTCTGTACGTAAAATGCTACATAGAAATCTTGACTGAATTGAACGTCTGCTATTTAGTGAATTGTAGGTAGGTGGAAATGTTGAAATAGTTAAAAGCACACAGGACAGATGGTTCTAAATTATACATGCAACAAAGGACTGAAGATTTGGCAGATTATAAATGGAAGCAACAGAGGATAAGCAGTTTAAGAAAATGGTAGTTAAGTACGTTGCTGTCTCACACCTATTGTAAACACTGCTGCACAATCAATAATTTAGGTGACATTATTGCATTTGTATGTTCCAGTAGAAGATTAAGATTTTACAAATATTTAAAGCAAATCTTGAATGTAAATTTTTTTAAATTATGGTCATAGAATTTTTTCTTAAGGATATCAGATTGTACGCTTTAAAACAGGATATAAGAACTTAATATGTTCATAGAATGGTTTCCAGAGAAATAGGAGTGAGTACATATTTTTAAATGTAGATAGTGTATCTGCACTGTTTTGGGTTGGTTAAACTAGTGTTAACCTGTGCACTCACTCTATGCCTGTGAAAATGGGATCTTAGCTGCTCCGTCTTGGGAAATGCATTGACTACAATACTGTTTGGCCTCATTTACTAGACAGTATGGAGTGAAAGAATATATTTTAGTTTTAATATTTGAATTTTGTACATAATACTGTGATACTGACTTGAATATAGTTTACTGTTAATTTATAAATGTAAATATTTTGTGTAATTCTGGCCTTTCTGGAAGAATGTAAGTGTATTTGCTTTTTCCAAAAAAAAAAAAAAATAGACTATCTTAAAAAGTATTGGACTTTGCAGAAATTTGTTTTTAGTTTATATATAAACCACTTGCTTAAAATGCATATCAGCTATAATGGGAAGCTTGGGGTTCGGAGTTTGCTGCCCTTTCTCCCATTTCTTTGTTTGCATGTTTATTATAGAATTGCAGTGTAAAGGAGCAGATGTTTTGCCAAACATCCTGATGTGTTGCTTTTTCTTATGGGAGTGCATAGCTGCTCCTTCTGATGCATCAACTTGACAGCTGGTTGATTTCATGGCGCTGCTAAGAAGCCATTAGTGGTGTCATTGAATTGAAACAGAAGAGTCAGTCCCAGCTTGAGCTGCAACTGTTAATGTCTTTGTTGCTACTTTGTGTTACTATACAAGATGTGCCATACCACAGTTGCAGTGAGGTTCAAGGTTCCTGTCTTATCTCCTTGAATTAGTGGAGGGTAGTGCATTAGACCTTCGTTACTCAGGTTTAAAGTTTTCACAAGAGAAGGGATTTCTTAGTGTTTGAGCTAGTCTCCCTTAGAAAACTACTCAAACCAGAAACATGGCATAGTGCAAACAAAATTATAGAGTGTGTTGACCTCTGTAAGGAATTATGTAATCAGGGTTCAGTGATTTTTTTTTTAAATACACTTCATTTCCTGAGGGATTCATCAAATTGTCTAGTAGTATTTTAGGAGGTTTTTTAATTACATAAAATTAAATATTTTGAGTAATAAAGTCTTAAAATATTGTGGTTTATTTAATAAATATTGGCTCATTTGGCTTAATGTTTCTTTAAACTTTTACTGTGGGAAATGATCAGAAAAGAAATAATTATTGGCAAATATACCATTTACTTGTCATTTTTTGAGGCCAAAATGCTGTTTAAAAATTCATAAGACTGTTCTAAATTATTCTCCTAGTAGCTATTTAATGATTTTCTTAAACTAAAATCATGTTTTTATTGTAGAAAGAGCATTGTTTGTTTCAAGAGGCGAAGTCCTGCCTGTAGCTCTTGCCATTTCTACCTGTAGCTTCAGTTCTTACTAACTTAGGATTCCAACCATGTCATTGTCCTGTTGGTGCCTGAGCTTTGTACTTCCTCTAGTTACTTACAGTGTTTTGTTTGTAGGAGGAGAAATAAGGAGTAAGACTACTGGTCTCAGTAGACAGAAGTATACTTTAAGAAAACTGGAAGCAAAACAAAACATTAGGATGGTATGGTGCCAGAATGCAGTATATTTTATTATTTTGTCAAAATTTTTTTACTCTCAACATTTATTTATTTTTTCAAAGTTTTAGATCTTAAAGTAGAATACAAATTTAATAACTCTTAAAAGAACATAGCTTATTTAAAAAATACATAAAACTGGCCATTGGAATATATAATTTGCTGAAGTAAAGAAGTAAATCTTGTTGAAAAGACTTCCAGACTTCCTGTATAATTTTAGGGGTTTTTTTTGGTGTTTTTTTTTTTTTTTTTTTTTTTTGGTTTTTCAAGACAGGATTTCTCTGTGTTGCTTTGGAGCCTGTCCTGGAACTAGCTCTATAAACCAGGTTGGCCTTGAACTCACAGAGATTTCCCCCCACCCCACCCCCCACCCCCGCTTCTGCTGAGATTAAAGGCAGGTGCCACCACTGCCCAGTGTGACTTTCCATATGATTATTATGAGCAAACTTTCAACCTTTATGATACACCTGAGTGATTCTGGCATTATTTCCTGAAATCATAAGTTGATAGAGTCTTTGATTTTCAGGAAGTCACTAAAACTAGAGTTGGTATTGAGGTGATCTGACATTTGAGCCTTTTTGTGTTGTAGCCATAAAGTTCCTTAAAAAGAGAATCATTCCACTGCCTTAGACTGTGTGGGACTTATTTTTAAAAGGATTTGTGTGTATTATTTTAAATTGTGTGTGTGTGTGTGTGTGTGATGGGCAGACGAGGAAAGATGCACCCAGAAGCTGGAGGAGTAAATGTCCTGGAGCTGGAGGCGTTTGTGAGCCACCTTATGTGGGTGCTGGAAACTGAAATCAGGTCCTCTGAATTGCTGAGACATGTCTGCAGCTCTGTGGCTTGCCTTTGAGGGAACATAATTACTTAACATGCATGTATTTGTGTCAAGGCAGATAGTCTCACAAGCCAAATTATGGGAAATCTAGTTGTTTATTAAAAACAAACTATTCATTTTAAAGAAACATAAAAGTTAAGCCAATGATGGTAATACTGTAGTTCTAGCAGGTTCCCTGCTATCAGTAGAGTGCTGAGCATAATGTTGTTAAGGGAGGACAGTGCTGGACCAGTGTGTTGCCCATGCTACCTTGAATCTATAGCTGAGTGTGCTGCCGCGCATTTTCATCCTGGCACTCCAGAGGCAGAGCGAGTTCAAAACAGCCAAAACCCAGGGCTACACAGAGAAACCCTGTTTTGAAAAACCAAAAGACAGAAAGAAAAAATAATGGTTAATAAATATATTTATTTCATTTGTAAAAACAGAGAGTTATAAAATATTGGAAACATCTGCTGAAAGTAGGGAAATTAAATGAATTTATATGATTTTTAAATCTGCCCTGAGTGTTGTTTGATTTGTGACAACCCAGAATTTCAGATGTAAAATACTTAATGGTCCAGATAACTTAAACTTAGAAGATGCTATTCATTGTGGAGTTTTCGGTTGTCAGTTAAGCAGCCAGTTTTTAAAATTAATATGCTTTTATGAGAGTATGAGGTCAAATAGTTTTTTGCACATATTTTGTTTTCATTATATAGTTTTGAAAACAAAGTTTTAAAAATAGTTCTTATATAAAATATGGCATATAATTTGGCCTCTGAATGATTTTCATTCAAATAAAAATTGCCTGGGCAATGATAATAACAATGAAGGTAATGTGTCAATACGAACCCTTACTCATTTTGTTTGTGTAATTGTTGGTAATGTAAGAAAGAGATACATATGGTTTGAAGATAGTTTCTGCCCTGTACCTACCTATATGTCAACATAATTGCATATTTTTTTCCCTCTTTCTGTTTTTTCCTCTTAACACTTTTCTACAAACATGCACTCATTAATCAAAGACCGTGCACTCCTGCTGAGGGCAGAGAGGTTCATCAAATTGGCAGTCAGCTTGGTGTAAAGAACGGTGTACTGAAGCTCTTAACTCACTGGGACATAAATAAATCTAAGGTCTTTGTATGCAAACCCTGGAGGTTAATACTGTATAATTCAATGTCCTGTCTTTGTTTTTATGATTGATGTTTTTAAATGTTTCAAGCTTAGTGCAAGTCTTCTAGTGGATCAGGTCGGCCTCTCTGATTGGCTGTAGTGAGAAAGCATTAGGTTGTCAGAGGACTTTGGAGTATGCTGCAGAGATTTTGATTTTTTTCCCCCTGCAAGATCTTTGTCATATTGCGTGAGCTGTTATAGGAATGTACCAGTGATTGACATTCCCTGCTGTGATAATGGACCTAGTGCATGAAATGCCAATAGTTTGGTTCTATTTGTTCGGAAGCTTACTGCTATTTGTATCCTTAACAGAGCTAACATGGAGAACAAGCAAAACTACTGGGATTTCTCTGTAGAAATAGTGCTGGTATTTGGCTTTAACATGAATTGGTTGCATATTCATAATTTAAGAACAGCTGGTTACAGCAAGCACATAGTCATTTGCAAGCTATTATAAACCATTCCACTCACATGGAGCCTGTGCTTGGTGCTTTTTTTTTTTATTGATCTACCTGCATTTAAAATCTAGTCACTGCTGCGATAGAAGCCCTTCATTTTAGCTGTGTGTGCAACACAGAACAGCTTCAATTTTAAATAATCTACTTAAGTTGGATTTTTGAATAAAATGAAGGACCCCTTAGAATGAAACAAGTATAAAGGTTGTATCTTATAGGCAAAATATTTAATCTTAACTTAAACCCAGCCAGCTCCCTATCAAAACCTAAATTTTACAACTGTTATAATTTTTGGACAGTAAGATTTTATAATTTTGACTAGATAAATAACTGAGTTGATTTTATTTGAGAATTTCATTACTAATTTTACCAGTTACATATACTTTGAGAAACAATAAATTAATATTAATTAATTTGTAAAATGATGTCTTATGTAGAAAAGAAGTAATACTTTTAGTTATGGGCAATGTAAAATCCACCTAGACAGTTGACAGGATTTTGCACCTGAATTAGAATAATGTGAAAGCTATATAGCTACTCCACTATTCCAGGAAGGACTCGAATAAGTAGTCTTTTCTGCTATGAGGGTCACTTACAAATTTTAAACAGTACCTGTTAATCCAGCTGTAATAGCTTCCTGCATGTTGTCAGTCGTATCTATAAGCAGAGAAAAGAAAACAACCTCAATATTCCTAGCTTCCAATAAGAATGGGAGAAAACTGTGAAATGCTGTTTTATATATCCTTTTATGAATGACAGGGAGGAGCTCATTGCTTTGTCTATGTAAAAGTAAGTGCATACATGAGGGATTCATGATGATGCTGGTATCCTGATCTTTCCACACAACACGGTGTGTTTGTCCCCATGCTGGGATGAGGAGATAGCTCTCACACATCGAGGGTGAGAAACAGTCCTAAGAGTGCATTTCACTCTCGCTTAGCTGCACAAGTGACTGAATATGATGGTGATAGAACAGTATATGGCCAGGTTTAATCTAGTGATAGAAGGGGGTCCTTTTTTCTAAGTAATATATTCCAAGGTTATTGAAGGACAAAGTGTTACTTTTAGTTGTGAGTTGCATAGGATCACAATGCAGTTAAGTTGCCATTATTTATATTACTTGTTTTGTGAACTATTCTATGTCCTTTCTTTCCTTTTGGACAATTGTCCTTTCAGATATTTCTCTGCTCCATAGAGTTTCATCAATGAATAAACAAAGGAAATAATATGATTTTGTTGTTGTTTTGTTTTGCCGTGGGGTTGAAGCCAGGGCCACAGGTGAAGTAAAGGCTCAATAAACCTGGTTTTCTCTATTTTTTAAGATAAATGGAGAGTGTGAGAGCCTGGTAGTGGTGACGAGTGCCTCTAATCCCAGTAATGAAACAGAGGCAGGTGATCTTCGTCTCTCAGGCCAACCTGGTCTACAGGGTGAGTTCCAGGACAGCCAGAGAAACCTGTGTTGAAAAACAAAACAGCAACAGCAACCAAAAGAGATTAAGACGGATAGTTTTCCTGAGGTTTTCAGTGAAATTGAAGGATTGAAATTTTGTCCTCCAGTTTTTATCACACCAGTAATTGTATGGAGAGAAGAGGAAGAAGCATGAGGTAAATCAGTAAAACAAAATTTAGCATTTGTTTCAAAAATGATTGGACTCAACATCAACCACAAGAGAAATTTTAGATACACTTTTATTGTTCTAGTAATAATAGAAGAAAGAGCCAGTGACTTTAATTCTCCAAGTTTATTTTGCACACTTTGACTAAACATGCATTTGGAGAGAGCTGTGGATAAAAGCTTACTGTAAATTTGAAGTAAAAGCCAGGGAGATGTGTAGGGAGGGAAAGTGCTTGCAGTGCGTGTCTGGCCATCTGAGCAGGGACTGAGTTCTCATCTGTACCATGAAGAAAGAACGATACAGCGGGCATGTAATCCAGTACCCTATAGCAAGACAGGACATGGAGACTAGAGCATTGGCCACATAGCTCAGTGACAGAAACAGTCTCAGAAGCAAGGTGGAAGAGGGAACCACCAAACCACCTCCTCCCTGTTGCTTTCTCACCTCACATAGATGCAGTGACACCCATTGTCTGCATTCATACACACAATAATTTTTTTGATGTTTGGTTTTGTAGTTTTGAAGATTAGGGTTCTCTGTGTAGCCCTCGTGGTTCTAGAACTCACTATGTAGAGCAGGTTGTCCGCGAACTCAGAGATCCACCTGCCTCTGCCTCCCCGAGTGCTGGGGTTAGAGCAGCACTGCTTACACACAGTAAATCTTTGAAAAATCAGAATAGGAGAGAGATGGCTTCTGGCTGGGATAATTTTAAAAGTCTCTTTGGTTAGGTAGCACTGAATTAGTCAAGAAAAATGAGTGAAATGATCCAAGAAAGGAAGAAAGTAGGAACTGAGCCTCTGTTAAGTAAGCCCATTAAAGCTATCCTGCTGGGAACCTGGGCATAGTTCTGTAACTTGTTTTAAGATCATCTCAACTTAAACCTTTCCACCAGAAAGATAATATCACCGGGACTTTCCCTTCCTCTGTTGCTTTCAAAGTTGACTGCCTTTCTCTGAAGAAAGTGGGTTAATGAGGCAGGTTCTTCAGCCATAGCCAGGCTAAGGGCGGGCTGCAGCCCTTTTCTGCTCGGAGGCGCTCTGCCGTTTATAATTGACAGGGTCCTTCCTTTTTCTTTGGTTCTCTGCTTTTGAGGTTTTTTCTTTTTTCCTTTTTCCTCTGCTGTTCATACCTGTTCAACAGTGAGCATAGTGAAGAACGGCGGCGACACAAGACCCTTTTCTTCCCTTGGTGACAAGCTGACAGCCCAAGGAAGTTTGATAGCACTAACTTGAGAAACTTCTCTCTCTCTCTCTCTCTCTCTCTCTCTCTCTCTCTCTCTCTCTCTCCTTTTTGAGACAGGGTTTCTCTGTAGCCTTGACTGTCCTAGAGCTCACTCTGTAGACCAGGCTGGCCTTGACCTTGAACTCACAGAGATCCGTCTGCCTCTGCCTCCTGAGTGCTGGGATTAAAGGACTGCGCCACCACCTCCTGGGCATTTCTTTTTCTTTTAGACAGATCAGGACAAAAGGCGGCAAAATATAGTCCTTACTTTCAGTAACATCTACATGGGGGCTCAATAAAAACAGAATCTCATTACAAGTAGAGAACACGAGGGCCAGGGAGAAGGTGCCTGTCACCAAACCTGATGACCTGAATTTTATCTCCAGAACTGACTGTAAAGTTGTTCCTTTGACCTCTGTCAATGTACATGTGTACATATACATACACGCATACAAAATAAAATGGGTAACATAATAAAAAATTAAAAGCTAGCATTGAGAACAGAGGAGTAATCAAATACTCAGACACAAAGGTATGAAAAAGCCTTTACATGTCTTGGTCAGTTAGAGGAAGGGAAGATGGAGCTCGGGGTTGTGGGGCAACAGCTCTCTTCACTGGCCCTTCCTAAAGGCCTCTCAGGAGATATACTTCCCAAAACCAGGAAAACAACTGCAGGAGTGTTTGGGAGCGTATGCAGATGTTTCTATGTATTATGTGAAATGGGAGGTAGGAGAAAAGGCTAAACAGAATGTGACTAGAATGTCAGGTTTTATTTTTTGGTAGTTCAGGCTAGTCTAAAACTTAGCAGTCTTCTCTCTCAGCCTTATGAGTATAGAGATTTACTTTTTTTAGATGACGTGTTTAATGGCTCTAGTACCTTGAGTTTGAGTTTTCATTTTAATCTGAGAAACCTTTGTGAAATAATTGAAAGAAATGTGTATGTTCATGTGTTTGTGTATTTGGGGGTGTTTGGGAGGGCAGAGAACGACCATACGTGTCGTCATGTCTTGATTGATGCGGCTCTTGAGTGACACGTCTTGTTTGCTGCTGCATATGCCGGCCTTCTCCAGACTTCAGGGATTCAGCTGCCCCGACCCTCAGGTGGCCAGGTGTGCTAGGACCACAGAGTGCTGTGGGTTAGGAAGCAGAAACTTTGGAATATAAAGCAGCTTGGCAAAGAATGAACATGGATAAGAGGCTACTGTAGCCATGCTGCTGGGTAGGCAGACTTAATCCCAGGTACTCAGTGCATCCACTGAGGAAATTCCCACTCAGACACACATGGAATTGATGGGGTGACGTGTACCTACTAGAAAGATCTGGATCAGAATCAGCAGGTTTTCACTTAAAATTTTTATTAATGTAAGTTCTACAAACAGATGAGTTTAATGATACCTTCATACATGTGTATGACACAGTTTGATCATCTCACTGCGTGTGTTACTCTCATCCTCCAACCTCTCCCGCTGGCCCATTCCCTCTGACACACAGTCCCCCTTCTGCTTCCATGGCTTATTTAAGGGCCTGGAAGTTGCTGTGGAGGCCATGCTCTCCTCAGGTTCGTAGCCCTCGCACCTCTGACTTCTGTGTGCTGGGACTGCAGGTGTGTGTGCATCATTCACAACTGTGTCTCATGTCTTGTTTTACATCTAGAATATAGTGTACGTCACTTACTGTGGTTTCAGTTCTATCCACTTCCCTGTGACAGATTTTGTTCTTTCAAACTAAATGATACATCTTTGTGCGAGTGTATGAGGTGGAGAACAGAGGGTAGCTATCAATGCCATTCCTCAAGCATTGTCCACCTTATTTGATGAGAAAAGATCTTTCACTGGGACTTGTGGCTTCACAAGTAGACTGGGCTGGCTAGCCAGTGAATCCCAGGGATCTGCCTGCTTCCATCTCTCCAGTGTTGTGTTACAGGCACACACTACCATACCTAGCTCTTCATGTTAGTTTCAGGAGTTGAACTTAGGTCCTTATGCTTGTAGGGCCAGTCAGTATTTTACCATTTGAACTATCTCCCCAACTCCTGTTTGTCTGATAATTATACTATCCTTTTTCAGTGTAATTCTTTCTTCTTTTTTATTAAATATGCAATATTCTAATGTATATATAATGAGTTTGGATTCTATCTGCATCCCCTCTACTCCAGTTCCTCTCCTATGTTCCCCCACTCCCCAGCCCCAAACTTGACGTGGTCTCTCTGTCTCTCTCTTTTAAAATTAATGCTGACTGAATTTACTTAGTTCTGCCTGTATGTATATAGGTGTGGGACTGTTCATACAGGCATGGGTAGGCTCTTAGGGATTGTATCATCCAGAAAAAGCAATTCTCCTCCCTCCCATTAACTAGTAGGCATTACCTGCCAGTGGCCCCTCAGCCTGAAGGAGGGGACGACTTGATAAGCCCCTCCTCCAACCATGCTGGGATTTTGGCTGGTTGGAACCTTGTTGTGTAGGTCTGGTTCCTGCAGCCCGTCTCTCTGAGTTCATGTGTGCCACCGTGCTGTCAAGTCCTGCACAACTGTTTCTCTAGGACATCCACTCTCTTCCTCCTGCATCATTTTGTCCCTCTTTCCAAGAAGACCCCTGAACCTTGTGGGGATAGTCTGAACCTTGTGGGGATAGTGTGGGGTATAGACTTCTGTTTGTAGCTGAGCAGTCCACAGTCTCTCATTCTCTGCACACTGACCGGTTTTTACTCTGTATAAATCTCCATCTACTGCAAAAAGCAGCTTCTCTGATGAGAGTTGAGAGACAACAATCTGTGGGTTCAAAAGAACTTAGGGACAGTTCTATCTTATGCAATGGGCTTCCTTGAATTCCTTTTGTATTGTGGTTACTAATTCCTTTCAGGTGAGTAATTTCTTACATTTTGTGGCTCTGACTATTCTATTGATTGGTTTCTTTACTGTGTATTTAATGTGATGATCTCCATATTCTAATTCTTATTCTTTCCAGAACTATTGGAGTCATTCATAAAGTGATTGTTTTCCTCTAGTAGCTTCAAAGCTCCAGGCCATATGTTAAGGTTGTTATGTTTTGGTTGATTTTTGCACGGAGAGGGTGGTAGGAACCTGATTTCAGTTGTTTACTTGTGGATTATCAATCTTTTCTAGCTCCCCTTTGCCCTGGGACAGGATTTCTCAGTGTGGCTCTGTAGTTGAGGCTGGCCACCACTGCCCAGCTTCCAGCACCATTTGTTAAAGCTCTCCGGTTTTTAACCCTGTTGTGAAGAAAACGGCTGTGTCTGTATGAGTGATTTCTGTTGTGTTCTGCTGGGCCTGCCTGTGTTTCTGTTTTTGTGCCTGCACCACACTGCTGTTATTGCTAAACCAGGCCTTGTGATACCTGTAGCATGATTCTTTATGTTCACAGTTACTTTGGCTATTGGAACCTTTTGTATTTCTATATGATTATTATGATTTTTTTCCTATTTTCATAAGCGATGTCATTAGTGTTTTGATGGGAATTGTATTGTTTCTGTAGTTCACCTTTGATAATATGGGATTTTTGCAATATTAATTCTGTCAACACATGATTGTTAGGTCCTTCCATTCTGTAGTGACTTCTTTTTCTTTCAGTGTCTAAAACTTCCATCGTCATTGCCTTTTATCTGCTTGGTTATATTTGTTTCTAGTTTATTTGAGGCTATTGTAAATAGGATTGTTTTCCTGAATTCTTTTTTAGCATGCTTGGTTTTGGTATATAGAAAAGGTCTTGGTTTTTGTATGTTGACTTTGTATTCTGTTATTTTCCTGGAAATTATTTCTGAAATTCAAGAGCTTTCTGTCTGGGCAGTGGTGGCATCCCCCTATAAGCCCAGTACTTGGGAGGCAGAGGCAGGTGGATCTCTGTGAGTTCGAGGCCGGCCTGCTCCACAGAGTGAGTTCCTAGACAGTCAGGGCTACACACAGAGAAGCCCTGTCTCCAAAAAATAAAAAACAAAAAAACTTCCATTGTTTTCTTCACTCAGTATAGTGCTGGCTCTAGGTTTGGTGTATATGGCTTTTATGATGTTGATGTATGATTTTATTCCTATATTCTTCAGGGATTTTTTTTAATCATTAAAAGCTATGGAATTTTTTGAAGCCTTTTTCTGTATAAGGTGATTCTGTTTATGTGCTCTTGTATGTTTATGATTAGTATATGCTGAAACAGCTTTATATCACTGGAATAAAACCAGTGACTCACCTTTTTAAATGTAATTTTGTTATTTTTTTCTTTGACAGATGTGTATGGGGGGGTGTGTGGTGGTGCATGTGCCAAGGTACGCATGGAGGGCAGAGGACAGTTATCCTTTCTCTGAGTGGGCTCCAGGGCTCAGCTTTGGCCTCCGAGCTGAAACAAATATCCTTACCTGCACAGAGTCATGGCACTCTCCCCTTTTGTCTGTTTTTGATGAACTGGCCTTGATTTTCTTTTTGTGTGTGTAGATGATTACACTAAATTTCTCTTTTGCGGTGCTGTTTTCTTTATATCTGAACCACTGAAAATTTAGAAATCTGGGATTGGAAAGATGGCGCAGTGGCTTAGAGCACATGAACACTAAAAATTCCTTATAGAATCTCAGAAATTCTTTTATTTATGGAATTGATTTTTGTGTGTGCACTGGGATTAAACCTAGATCTTTGGACATGTTTCACATGTCGTTGGGCTGGGTTACATCCTTGCCTTACAATATTTTCAGAATCAAGTCTTTTAAAATAGTCTCATTTGGACTAGATTATGCTTACTTGTTAGAAAGATGCTTTGGTGTATGGATCATCAACAGAGGTATATTTGTTTATAAGTTGTATAAGCTTACTAGTATTCTAGCAATTGATTGTGACTGTACTGCACACACAGTGTTGCACACGTGTAAGACAGAATAGGATGTATGTGATGTGACTAGTGCTCTAGATCCTCTAAGATAGTAAGATAGTTTGCTGATTGTGAAGGCTTATTTTATTTTATTTTGGCTTTTGGACAGGGTTTCTTTGTGTAGCCTTGGCTGTCCTGGAACTCACTCTGTAGACCAGGCTGGTCTTGAACTCACAGAACTCAGCCTGACTCTGCCTCCTAAGTGCTTGGATTCCATTTCCCGGCATGACTTTCTGTTCTCATTACCGCTATCTCACTCTTTGGCATGGAGAATAGTTAATAATAATAGACATTGTAGTTAGAGTGATTTCTTCTCAAATTCATTATTTTCTCTGAGATCATCTTGTTTCACAATACAGTTTATAACAAGAATCAGAAAATAGGAACTTGGACATTTGCATTGTGTTTTTATATTCTGTTAACTAGTGGTTATCTGTTGCTGGGACTTGAACTTAGGTCCCCATTCATTCTAGCCAAGCACTTTTATTATTATAGCTTTATCCCCAGCCCCACTGGGAGTAATTTTTTAAAAGTTTTATTGTATTTGTTCATGGTATGGGGGCACATACACGCCAGAGAACATGTGTGGCAGTCAAAGGCCAGTTTTCTGGAGTCAGTTTTCTCTTTTTACCTCTGGGATCCTAAGGATCAAAATGAGGTTGCCAACCTTGGCAGCAAGTGACTTTGTCATTTTGCCAGTAGAACTAGAAGGTTTTTTTTTTGTTTTGGTTTATTTGAAACAGGGTGGATCCTAAGGATCAAAATTAGGTTGCCAACCTTGGCAGCAAGTGACTTTACTTTGTCATTTTGCCAGTAGAACTAGAAGTTTTTTTTGTTTTGGTTTATTTGAAACAGGGTTTCTCTGTGTAGCCTTGGCTGCCCTGGAACTCACTTAGAAGACCAGGCTGGCCTTGAACTCATAGATCCACCTGCTTCTGTGCTGGGATTAAAGGTGTACACCACCACACCCAGCAACTAGAAGTATTTTTAATTTTTGCCCCTCCCCATAACCTTTAAAGTGGAACTCAGGTCGTTGGACTGGAGATCTTCTGAACCAACTCACCAGGTCCAATATTTCACTGTTGAAGAAATGTTTTTGTTCAGTCCTGTATTCTGCATGTAGACTCTTGCTCTCAATAACATTTTTCTAGATTCTACTGCTTCACCCTACCTTTATTGTTTCTGAGTGTGTATCTCAGAAATACCATTTCTTGGTAGTGAACTACAGACATGTAAGGCTTTAGCAGAGCGTTACAGTTGATTTAGCACTTGCTGTGAACGTGTGAGGGCTGAATTCAGATCCCAGAGCCCACTAAAACATCAGGCATGACCACAGTGTGCTGTGGGTGCATGGAAGGGAGGATCTGGGACTTGTTGGTCAGGTGCCCCAGGCTCAGTGAGCGACCTGCCTCACCTGAGTAAAGGAGAGCTTGTTAGAGGAGCCACGTTCTCTAATGTGAGTGTGCACACTCATGGAAGCCACATCCAGATGCACACAGAAACAAACAAATGAATAGATGGTCATGGAAAATCTAAACCCACATTTATAATTTTCTTTTAGGTGTAAACCTAAGCATATTCTACGCATATTAAAGATCTACTTACCTTTGCCTTCTGAGTATTAGGAGGGATTAAAGGCATGAGTCACCACATTTGGGTTTTGAAATTGTTTTGGTAATTCTTCAGTGATACTTGGTTTTATAAATGTTCAAAAT
This sequence comes from Myodes glareolus, assembly GCF_982192425.1. Classification (NCBI taxonomy): domain Eukaryota; kingdom Metazoa; phylum Chordata; class Mammalia; order Rodentia; family Cricetidae; genus Myodes; species Myodes glareolus. The sequence goes on along the minus strand of NC_142046.1, from coordinate 42,044,622 downwards.
GACCTCTTACAGCGGTATGATGTTCAGCTCCAGCACAGTATTGATATCCTTACTTAATTTTTTTCAGTAAAACAAATATGCCCGAAGTTGATAAATTGTTTCCAGCAAAGATTAGTGGGTAATAATTTCGGTAGCAATTTGTTTGTATATGGGACTGGCTAATTTAATTATTTCTATTAAGCAGATCATAAATACAACAAAACAAGCAAACTGTTTTGTTAATGGAGACTGGTTTTTCGTTTCTGGCCTTCTAGAACCGAATAATCATACAAAACTATATTAATTACCACAGTGTTTGGCCTATTGGCTCAGACTTCCTATTAACTAACTCTTACATCTTAAATTAACCCATTTCTATTAATCTATGTATGGCCACGAGGCTGTGACCTGCTGGTGAGGTTCCCCTGTCCTTCTCCTGTTGGTGCCTGCGTGGGCCAACTACATCCACATAAAACCTGAGAGAGTTTGGGAAGGAATTTTAGACACAAAAGAACAGAGTTAAGCACAGCTTCTTGGTAGCAGCATTTTCTTGGGTGGTCTCTTTTTGCTAGAGGCAAGCAGAGACACGATTCCTTTAAGAGAAGGCTTCCTGACTCAGCATTAACAGCCAAACGTGTGCGATCTAACACACACAGAGGACTGCAGATTGCTAGCCTTACTATGAATTTATCCCCAAATAAATAAACCTTTGTCATGCCCCATTCCGGGCTATTGTGGAACTCTTTGGTGTGACTACACTGTTTGTGTTAGAAAATCAGAGCACTTTTTGTGTTTTCATGGAGATTGCAACAGAGACTTCACACATGTACTCCCCTGCTGACATGTCCTCAGCTCACATGAAATTATGTACTGTAAGGCTTAAGTGTAAAACCTTTTAGTTTTGAGAATTCTTTGAGTACCCTTTTAGTGTGTTGGATATAAAATTCCAACTATAATGTCACTATTAAAATATAGATAATTAATAAATTAATAGTTAAATGTAGGCTTTTAAGTTTAACATGAAAATTTAATACTATTATAGAAAACGTGAAACAAATAATTATTGTAAAGACAATACTATGTATCTTTAACATAAATAAAATGATTTATTAAAACATTTGAATTCCATCAGATATAGTGGCTTACACCTGGAATCCCAGCACTTAGGATGCTGAAACAGGAGAATTGCCATGAGTTTGACACCATCCTAGCCTATCTACATAGTAAGTTTCAAGCAGCCTGAACTACAGTGTGAGAGTCTATCTTACAAAGCAGAAAGGAGGGAATGGAAAGACTTCTGCTCTTGCAGAGGACCTGGGTTCAGTTCCCAGCACCCGAATGGTGACTTAAAATTGTCTGAAACTCCAGTTCTTTTAGCCCCAGGCATGGTACATCCATATACTTTAAGGGAAAACACTTATACACATAAAATTAAATCTTATCCTGTTCAAAGCCAACAATAAATAGATGCTATTTTTAAAGAAATGTAGTGTTTTTCGAAAATGAGTTTTATTTAAATTGAATCCTACAAGTAGAAAAACAGAAAGGATGGAAGAAGCAGAGGGAAGGGATTCCAGTTCTGATTATTAAATCTGACTTACTCATATTTAAAATAAAAACTGAGTTTATTCTAACACAGTAACAGTGACCTTGCTGGTCACACTGAGTGAGGCTTGAGAAAAGAGACCTCAAAGCCCGCCCACAGAGACACACTTCCTCCAACAAGGCCACGCCTCCTCACGGTGCCACCTCTTTGGGGACCATTTACAAACCACTACAAGGTTCATGGAACCCCACTGGCCTTTGAAACGCAGCAGGCCAAGTGATTGTTTTCCAATCAAAATCAGATGGTTACCTGTGTGCTCAGCCCACCCTGTGTGCTCCTTTAGTCATGGGAAGGCTGGATGTGGCCCCTTTCACTCTTTCTCACCCCACTGTTTGATTATCGAGAAGATTTTGCTAAGTATTCCTAGATGACCTCAAACTTGCTGTTTTCCCACCTCAACCTCCTTTGTGCTAGGATTAAAGGCAAGAGTTACCATGTTCAACTTGAAATGCTTACCTGATGCTTCTTCTGGGTGACTGGACCAGCTAGACTAGGCGCTTGGTTTCTTGGGTCAGATCTCAGACATTTGCATTCCCTATTCTTTCACTGCTTTCGAACCCTTGTTCAAATCTATCCCTCAATGTAACTTTCTCCATCTTGCCTCCGTGCTTTTTCCACTGTAATTTTTCCCAGATACTCGGCCTGTCTGTGTCCATAAAGAAGGCAAGGTTTTTGTTTACTATCAGTAGCGCTTAGACAGCGACTCTCACATAATAGGTGTCATACATTTTTTTATGGAATAAATGAGTCAAATCTTACTAATTTTTATTTTTCATTTTTTGAAACAAGGTTTCTTTACATAACCCTGGCTATCTTGGAACTCAGTATGTAGTTCCAGATAACTCTAACTCTAAAATTTGCCAGCCTCTGTCTTCTGAATGTTGGGATTAAAGGTACAGGCCACCAAGCCTAGCCAGTAAAATCTTTTATTATATTTATTCTACTTGATACTAAGCTGAGGAACCTTTTCCTCCTTTATTAGACACTGTCTAACTATGTAGCATAGGCTGGCCTGTAACTCAGTATCTCCCAGTCCCAGCCTCCTCAGTGCTGTCATTACAAGCGTGTGCCACCCTGCCCAGCAGTGCTGAGATTCTTATATGGCACAGGTTGTGCTCTTTTCTTTTCCCTTGTGTGCGTGGGGGTCTGTTTCTTCAGTGTTTAGCACACGTGGTTTGCATTGTCCGTATGCAGCTTACAAAAGAATATGCTTTTTGTTTTATATACATGCAGATCAGTCATAGCAAAACAACTTGTCAGAATTTTTTCTTTTGTGTGTATAAGTATTTTTGATATTGTTGTTGTTATATATTCTGTATAATTGTACTTAATATTTTGTTGAGTTTACAAATGACGTAGGCAGTTCATAAAGAGATCAGATAACATTGAGAATTTCTCTTGAATTGAAGTTGACTATTAATTATTATGAGTGTGTACGTTTTGCTGCTCTTTCTTTTTACAAATAGGGATTAATGGTGTCTTAGGAGGTCTTTGTTCCAGTCTGTCACAGATGCACTCATAAGGAATGCATATTGTAGACTGTATGTATAATATCGTGGGTTGTAGCTCGGTGGTAGAGCTCTAGCCTCCTAGCCCCTACAGCCTTGGACTTCATCTCCAGGACTTCAGTGAGGAAAAAAAGAGTCAGTGTTTACGCTACATCTACATTTTCTTCACTCCTTGTTTTTATTACAAAAGTTATATTTTTATTGGAAATACTCAAATACATTCACCTATGTAGTAAGGTGGTTACCTATGCTTTTGTCAGCTGCTCTTCCAGAATTGCTTGTCCTAGACTGGGGAAGTCATCATGACTAATGTGCTTGCTGCACAAGGGTGTGAGTGTGGATCCTCAGCTCCTGTGTCATAACATGGCGTGTGATGGTGGCTGTGCCCCGCTGGAGTCCCGGAGCTAGGAGGTGGGGCGTGAGGACCTTATGGGCTCATTTGTCCTCCAGTCCAGCCAGAGTGTGAGCTGCAGGTTCATTAAAGACCTTGTCTCAACTAATGAGGTGAGAAGGCTGGAGGGAGATACCCGACATTGACCTCTGGCCCACATATGTCCTCATGGATATGTGCACACACAGCTAAATTGCTATAGGTCCTTGTAGACTTTATAATACGTATTTTAAAAATCTGGCTAGTGTATGTATTAATTTGTAGTTTATTTTTTCTACTTGTGTTACAAAATGTCAATGTATAAAGCAGTTTTCTCATAAAAAGTACACAGTAGCACATAAACGGTTTTTAAAGCGTTCCTTTATAGAGAGCCATTAAATTTGTCTCTAAGTTTGGGAAACCAGAGGCTAATGCAGAGTTAAATATTTTGTTTTTTTTGTGTTTTCTGGATCTCCAAAGAGGTTAATGGTATGTACAATTATCTGATCATATTTCACCATAGAACGGTGTAATTTTTACAAAGAGCAGATCACACCATTGACGTGCACCCCTATGCCCCCAGACTGGGGTTCTCTGTGTAGCCCTTGCTGCCCTGAAATCACTCTGTAGACCAGGCTGGCCTTGAACTCCCAAACACTGTCTCATAAGTGTTGGGATTAAAGGTGTATGTCACCATGCTCAGTTTAATTAATGTATCTTTACAATAATCTTTACTAATTAATGCATCTCATCAATAATCTTACTTAGATGGGAACTAAGACCAAGTTAGAGGAAAATCAGAGCTGTAGCCCTAGCGTCCTGACACTCCTCTGTGTGCTTTTCTTCTTAAAACTTTATCACATCTATTTGCTTGTTTGTTTAGAGAGAGACAAAGAGACAGTGTGAGAGTGTCAGTGTAGATTTAGGCGCACGAGCAGTGGCACATGTATGACGTCAGAAGACAACTTTCAGGAGCCTGTTCTATCCTTCCACCATCTGAGTGCCAGGATCAGATGCTAACCATCAGGTTTGCATCCTGGGCTAGTAAAGTACTACATAGAACCCAAATGCTCTTTTTGTTGGTTTTGGTCTATTCCAATTTTTAGTCTGTTCATACTGTTTTTGTTTGTTTTATCTTGTTTATTAGAGATTTAAAGTTCGTAGTTCTCATTTTATAGGTTTAGTTTTTTTTTTTAGGTTTAGATCTGTAGACATAAAATTTCAGTGATTAATTAGTGACATCTTTTTCAACTTTAAACAGTAATTTTCCATATTTCATTTTGGGCTTCGTGGTGGCTGTCAGTTGATGAGGCAGACTGCTTACCCTTCTCGACTCTGAACTGTCGACTCTTGTTTTAGTGCACAGATCTGTCTGGAATAAGCAGTTGGGCAATGCCTGTGGATTAAATTAACTTGTTTTTCTTATTTTTATTTGAATTACTATGAATTCTCATTTTTGCTTTGTTTCTGAGAGAGAGAGAGAGAGAGAGAGAGAGAGAGAATTTGAGGTCTGAGGCAAGGTCTTGCTGAATAGCCAGGAGACCTTGAATTTGAGACCCTCGCATCAGACCCACCTCCTGAGTGTTTAGATTAAAGACTTGAGCTACTTGCTTGTCCATTTGCACCTTTTTTTTTTTTTTTTTTGCCTTGCTGTATTTCTTTAAGTTTTAATAGTCGGTCTTCAGTTCTAACTAAGAGCTAGATGTATAGAGAAGAGTACTCTTTTAGTCTACTGCCTTCCAGAATTCGTTTTGAACTCTAAATGCAGGTAAATATTAAAAGGAGTTGCATCAAATCATAAGCTATAGAATTTTAGGATATGAACTAAGATGCTCATTTAATTTAAAGTTTTCATAGGATAGTACAAGATACAAATGTTTTAATGTTAATCCAGTAACTATGTAGCTTATTTCTGCAGGAAATTTTTGAGAATCCCAGTGGTTTGGTTCAGCCAAAAGAAGCAAAGCTATTTGTAGTTTTTCCTTAGAAATATAGTAACACCATTTGTACGTTTCTGTAAAGATCTATACTGATGGTTTGGATACTTTACACAATACTAGAGTAAAACTTAATAAAATCAAATTACATCCTTTTCAGTAGTTTGTTTATTCTTTTTTTTAAAAATTTATTTATTTATTTATTATGTATACAATAGTCTGTCTGTGTGTATGTCTGCACGCCAGAAGAGGGCACCAGGCCTCATTTGGTTGTGAGCCACCATGTGGTTGCTGGGAATTGAACTCAGGACCTTTGGAAGAGCAGGCAATGCTCTTAACCACTGAGCCATTTCTCCAGCCCATTTTGTTTATTCTTAATGGTCAAGAGTAGATAGGGTACAGACTTCCTACGTGTCAGTTTGTGGTTAATTTTTTAATTTCATTGCCAATTCATGCATGCTATTGATTAAGCTTCTAAGAATAATCAACATACTGAAATACTCATAATGGATTATAGAAATACTAGCAACATGGGGCTAGAGAACTAGCTGTCAGCAGACTTGCCTTGTAAGCATGAGGAGTCAAGGTCAACCCTTAGAAGCCATGTAAAAATGCCAAACGTGGTATGTGCTCCTGTGGTCCCAGCACTAAGGAGGATGTGACAGGAAGCTACCTGGGACTTGATGACTAAGCAGTTTCTACCTAATTGAGCTCCAGTACAGTGAGAGACTTTTTCCTCAAAGGAGGTGGATGATACACCTAAGGTGGTCCTTTGGTTTCCAGATGCACGTGTATACATATGCATATACACACATATTTACATATACACACTCTCAAATATGTACTTGATTTAACAAAAAAGCAAAAGGAGCAATGCTAATAATGTATTAAATTGAGAAAAATAGAAATGATTCTCATAATAATGATATAGATGTTCAAACTACTGTGGGAACTCTGTTAGTGACAGATGAGGATTTGTAGACTTAAACTGGGTAGTTATTAAGATGGCAGTCTGACTGGATCTTGAAAGTATGTTCATTGTTATAATCCAGTTTGTGGCTCAGGCAGGTTTAAGAATGGGACTGTAGTTGATGGGGACTCTGCAGGCGCACTCCACTGCAGCTCGTCTTGTACATCCTTGCGCTGGTAGACAGTTCTTTGGGAAAGTCACTGACGATTTCCTATGACTAATTGTGAGAAATTTTCAATTCTCGTGTGCTTTCTTTGTAGAAATTGGTATAGTGATGCGCTCCCTTTGTGTTTCTGTTTATAAAGGAAATGGCTCCTCCCCCTGACTTAGACATTATGTTATGGGAGTTGGCGTCTAGCTAAGTAGTAGTGTGGGTTTCACATCTCTAGAACTGTTAAAGACAAAAATGAAATCTATCCGTACATTTTCTTTACTTTGTATTTACTTGTTTGTGAGCTGTTGACTGATCATATGCTGATCATAGGCCTTGTGCATCCAGGGAAGGACTCCCGTGGAGTTGAGATTCCCAGCCCTAGAATCGCACCTTTTCAGGAGACCCGGCCAATTCACAGGCTCTTCATGGTGCTTCTTAAATGGCAGCGGCTTCTTCTTCTTCTTCTTCTTCTTCTTCTTCTTCTTCTTCTTCTTCTTCTTCTTCTTCTTCTTCCTCTTCCTCTTCCTCTTCCTCCTCCTCCTCCTCCTCCTCCTCCTCCTCCTCCTCCTCCTCCTCCTCCTCCTTCTATTTTACGTTTGTTGGTGTTTTGCCTGCATGTGTGTCTGTGTGAAGGTATTGGATCCCCTGGAGCTAGCATTATAGACAGGTTTGAACTGCCGTGTGGGTGCTGGGAATTGAACCTAGGCCCTTCAGAAGAACAGCCAGTGCTTTTAACCACTGAGCCATCCCTCTAGCCCCTCTAACATCTTGTTATTCGTCAGCACCACATTATTCACTGCTAACTTTGCATTTTGACTTTGTTTAGGTTGTCTGCCATCTTTACACACTCATTTCATCAAATTTTTGGTTTATAGAGTTTTGAATATTTTGATCATTTTGTCAAACTGAAGAATGTATCTGAATTTTGATTAGCACTGGGTAAAATTTACAAATTTTACTTTGTATTGCCTTATTTAGTTTGTAACTAAAAATTCCTATATCTTCATTATTTTGTGAGTGCTGTCTTTTTCATTTTAAATTTTATTTACTTTATTATAGTGTGTGTGCATGTACGTGCACACTCACATGGTTTGTATAGGAGCATCCACATGTGGAGAGCAGAGGACAACTTTGTGGGGTAGCCTTTTCCTTTCTGTCATTAGGTAGCATCCAGGGATTGAGCTCGGGCGACCAGGCTTTCATAGGAAGTACTTGTCCTTGCTGAACCTCCTTGTGAGCTTCCTAGCTTACTATCATACTTCATACCTTGTTTTTTTTGTTTGTTTTTCGAGACATGGTTTCTCTGTAGTTTTGGAGCCTGTACTGAAACTTGATCTACCTGCCTCTGCCTCTCGAGTGCTGGGATTAAAGGCGTGTGTCACAACTGCCCTGCTTTCTGTCATACCTTTTAATGATAGAATTTTTGTTCAGCTTCCTTTTCTTCATGTGAGTGTGGGGAGCTAACTCACCTGGATATGAGAGTACATCATGTAGGTCACGCAACAGTGTTAACAGCAATGGCCCCTATAGGCGCCTATGTTTGAGGAATTATTGGTCCCCAGTTGGTGAAGGAGTAAGAGGTGTGGCCTTTTTGAAGGAAGCACGTCACCAGGGTGGACTTTGAGGCTTCAGAAGTAAGCCTCTTACCATCCCAATGTGCTCGTTGCCTCCTTGTGGTTTGAGATGTAAGCCCTTCACTGTTCCTGCTATCACACCTTTGCCCTGCCACCCTGGACTTGAAATTGTAAGCCTGATTAAATGTTTCTTTTAATAAATTCCCTTGGACTGGGCAGTGGTGGTACCACCTTTAATCCTAGCACTTGGGAGGCAGAGGCTTAATCCTAGCACTTCTTGGAGGCAGAAAAGCAGGCGTCTGTGAGTTCAAGGCCAGCCTGGTCTATAGAGTAAATTCCAAGACAGCCAAGGCTACACTGGGAAACCTGATCTTGAAAAACTAAAAACCAAAACAAAATGCCTTGATCATGGTGTTTTATCACAGCAATAGAAAAATAATAACAGGGCTAGAGAGATGTGGAGAGATGGCTCAATGGTTAAGAACACTGGCTTCTCTTCCAGAGGACCTGGGTTCAGTTTTCAGCACCCAAATGGTGGCTCCCAATTGTCTGTAACTCCAGTTCTAGGGGCTCTGACATCCTCACACAGACATACATGTAGAGAAAATACCAATGCACATAAATTAAAAAAATTAAAGTAGTAAGAGACCTAAGGATATGCTTGTGAATTTTTTACAGCTCTCTACTGCTGTTTATCTGCGGTCCTTGTTGATAAAATTCTATAGTCGTGAAAAATCTGACATCTATTTGTATTTCTTAAGTATTTTTTAATTTTAGTTTTTTAGATTTATTTTGCATTTTAAAGTTATGTGTTGGTGTGTGTTTGTGTATGCACACACAAGGTGCCCTCAGGGGCCAGAAAAGAATAGATCCCTTGAAGCTGGAGTTATAAATGGTTGTAAGCTATAACAACCATGTGGGTGCTGAAAACTGGACCTGGGCCCTGTGCAAGAGCAGCAGTAAGAGTAAGCTGTAACCACTAATCAGAATAAAGTTAGAAATAAATGTTAAGAAGCTGCTAGGTTTATTTTCTTCCAGCCAAGTTTCTGCAGCAGTGACGGTTTTGGATCCATGGCAAGGGAGAGACTGGCTGGCCCGTCTTTCTTGGCTCCTTTATGATCATAAAGATGCAGGCTAAAACTTGACAGTGAAGAGCTTTCCCTAGCAGACAGAGCTGATGGGTGTTAGGCAATACTTAAATGCTTACTACTTATCTTCCTGTTTGATTTTCATGTATGTTTCCCAAATAGCATGTTTGTTTTTCACATCAGAATCTTCGTACACAGTACAGTTTTACATGTTTTTCTTGAGAGTGGTACAAAACGCAGTGTCAGTGTCTGTGGTGCCGTGAGGTGTCAGGGCAATATTGCGGAAGTAGCTTTATTGATTTAGATCTTACAGGATAGTCACAGCAATGGGCCTTTCTTTCTTTCTTTCTTTTTTTTTTTTTTGATTTTTACGACAGTGTTTTGCTGTGTAGGCCTGGCTGTCCTGGAACTCACTCTGTAGAGCAAGCTGTCCTTGGACTCACTGAGATTCATCTGCCTCTACTTCCTGAGTGCTGGGATTAAAGGTGTGCGCCACCACTGCCTGGCATACACAGGGTGCTGGTTTTTCTTTTGCATAACCATTCCACCATATTTTTTGGTCGATGTCATGTGATCAAAGTCATTCCAGCTGTGTTGCTTTACAGCATGTTTGCACTCAGTCGTCTGTGCCCCTTTAGGTCATTTCATCTCTGGACTTCAGTTTCCTCTTCTGCAATGATCTTAGCTCTTTGTATTTTACTGATAAATCACAAACTAATATAAAAGTATAATTATTCATAAATTACAAAATATGTTAGGTATATGGATTTGAGGTAGGACACTATAATTTCAGAGAGAGTCATGGAATTTGCCAGATAATTATTTTACTTTGTTTGTTTGTTTGTTTTATCAAGATAGGGTTTCTCTGTGTAACAGTCCTGGCTGTCCTGGAACTCGCTTTGTAGCCCAGGTTGGCCTCGAACTCACAGAGATCTGCCTACCTTTGCCTCCCAAGTGCTGGAATTAAAGGTGTGCGCCACTACCACCAGGCTTCTCAGAACATTTTTTAAAACTTAAAAGATATTGCAATATATATGTGTGAATAATACAGTGAGCATAAATGTACTTACACATGTTTTCTCTTATTTTTAAATTTATTTTTATTTTATTTTATTTTATTTTATGTGTATGAATGTTTTGATTGCATGTATGTCTGTGCCTTCAGAGGAAATCAGATTCCCTGGAACTTGGACAAATAGTTATGAGCTGCCGTGTGGGTACTACGAACTGAAACTGGGTTTTTTCTAAGAGCAGCAAATACACTGGACCACTGAGTGCCGTCTCTCCAGACCCATTTTATCTTTTTTAAAAAAACAAATAACAGATAGGCTTGACCATAGATATCACCTTATCAGTCTCCTGAAATATCTATTAGTTGCGTCTGTGTAAGTATTTCTGCACCTTTGTACTACATACCATCTGCAGGACTGCTTAGCATATGGTAGAACTGCAAGCTGAGTATCTCTTATACAAAACACTCAAGACTACAAAAATTTCAGGTTTCTTTTATTTTAAAATTTTAATGCATCTGGTTATATACAATGAAGTGTCTTAGGTTCAGAACCCAGTTCTAAGCATGAAATGCTTTTATGTCTCTGCTATACCTTAATCACATAACCTGAAGATTGTATTGTATATAGTTGTTTTGTTTTTTTTCCAAATGTCTACATTATGACTCCAACCTGTTAGGTGAAGTCAGTCAGGTGTGGGATTCACAGTTCATGGATTCACATCGATGCTCAAATGTTTTGGAATTGGAAACTTTTCAGATTTTGGATTTTCAGATCAGGGAATGTTTAAATCTGTTTAGCATTTTATTGTCTGCACTGTTCCACCTTTTTTTCATAGTCTTTGTTTTTCATGTTTATGTAGTTTATAGCTTGTGATTTTGCAGTATTATGGTGTGTCATATCCACTGTTTTATGTATGTGAACAGACACTATGACCAAGGCAACTCTTACAAAGGAAAGCATTTAATTAAGGAATTGCTTATTTTTCAGAACCTTAGTCCATTATCATCATGGCAGAAAGCATGGCAGGAGGCTGGTAGGCAGGGTGTTGGAGAAGAAACTAAAGCTACATCCTGATCTGTAATCAGTGAGATGGTGGTGGGTTGGGAGAGGAAAGGTGAGGACTGGAAACTGGGCTTAGCACGGGCTTTTGAAACCTCAAAGCCTACCCCCAGTGACACCACACTTCGCCAGCAAGGCCATATCTCCTAATCCTTCTAATCCTTTCAAATAGTTCCACTCCCTGGTAGATCCTATTGGGGGTCATTATTCAAACCACCACATGGTGAAAGGGATATTATTTTTAAAAAATTCATACAGTGTGTGTTGATCATGTGTTTCCCTCTCCCAACTCATTCCAGATCCTCCCCAACAAATTTTACCTTTTTTATATTTAAAAAAAGGTAGGACACCCCCCCCCCAGTTCTCTCTCTCTCTCTCTCTCTCTCTCTCTCTCTCTCTCTCTCTCACACACACACACACACACACACACACACAGTCAAAATAAGTAAAACAGTTGGGCGATGGTCGTGGTGGTACACGCCTTTAATCCCAGCACTCGGAAGCAGAGGCAGGTGCATCTCTGTGAGTTCAGGACTACACAGAACCCGCCTGCCTCTGCCTCCTGAGTGCTGGGATTTAAAGGTGTGTGCCACCATCACCCGGCATCAAGTTTTAATTTCTTAAGGAGTCCTGTGTGACTACGGTATTATCAGATTTACAATTTTCATTTGACTGATTACAAACTGGTAGCTAATTATTTTTATTTTTTATCACCTGGTTGAGTGTCTTTCATGTCATTGCTAATTTAAATTTGACAACTGTTTGTTTGCTCACATGCTGTTGATCCATTCATTTTTTTTAAACTTGGTTTGTTTCCTATGTATTATAGAATATTCGCTGGGATTTTCTTCTCATAACTTGTTCTTTCACATGATTAAAGCGTTTTTGTTGGACATTAGTTTTGATATTGTTCTTTTAGGACCAGTGAGATGACTTAGTTTCTAAAAGCACTGGCTGTGAAATCCTGAGCATTTGAGTTTGATTTCTAGTACTGACGGTAGAAAGGGAGAATTGATTCCTGAAAGTTGTCCCTGACCTCCAGTACGGGCCCAAACTCACCTTTCTCTCTCTCTCTCTCTCTCTCTCTCTCTCTCTCTCTCTCTGTCATGCACGACACACTCTCAAAAAATTAAAATTATTCATTTAGTCAAAGTCAAAAGGTTTTACTATGATTATGAGTAGTCAAAACCTTAATGTCTTGAAACAATAATTTTATTATATGTCATGGTTTCTGTGTGTTAGGAATTCAGAGCCAGCCTTGCAAGGCTGCTTTGTGTCTGTTTTGCAGAGCTCAGATGGGGGTGACAGCTGTGTCATGTGGTTGATACTGGTCGTGATTAGACTTCAGCTGGGCTTCTAGCCAGAAATCCTACATGCTTGTCTACGTTGAGTAGCAAGTTCAAAGGCCATACTGAATAGAATTGACGGTAATAAACACATGTTGTTTTCTTGTCCATAATAGGGAAGCGCCTTAAATTCATCGTTCATGCCTGCTAATATGTTGTCATGTTGAGTCCCCTGCTCACTCCTTTCTGTTATCCTAAATTCGATGAGAATTTTTAATTGTGACTTGAATTTTCCCATATTTGAAAGGATAATATAATTTTCTCATTTTCATTCATTAATGTGATCAATGTTTATAGTAATTTAAAAATAGACTTGCCCTTGAATTCTTTCAATTGAACTTACCCAATCATAAGATATTAACCATGTTTTCATGTTTGGACGAATTTGACATACCAAAGCAGTTGGCTTTAATAACTGAAATTGATTTTGCTTTGAAGTTGTCCTTTCGTTATACATCGTCTTGCCTTTGCCTTCTCTCTTTACAAAGAAATAATTCTGAATGAAAGAGAAAAGAAGGAATAAAGAGCACGTATAGCAAAAAATAACTAGAAAGGTGATAAATTTGGGGCAGGAAAGATGGCTTAGTGGTTAGGAGCACTGGCTGCTCTTCCAGAGGACCTGGGTTCACTTCCTAGCACATATATGACAGCTCAGGACTGTCTGTAACTCCAGTTCCAGAGGACCCGACACCCATGGCAAAACACCAATAAACACACATAATGAAAATAAACTTTAAAAAAAAATAAGATGGTAAATTAAATCCATCTGTATTAGCGGTTAAATAGAATATAAATGTTCAATGTTTATCAGTTAAGAGGAAATTGATTGTCATCTTAAAATACAATACTGCTTTGTGTTGTCAAAAGAGAACCACGTTAAAATACAAAATATTAATAGACTGAAAGCAGAATGCTCTACAGATATTAGTAAGAGGAAGCTGGAGTGGCTGTGTTAATCTCAGACTCAGTAGATGTTAGAATATTACAATAGAAGATAGACACTAATGATAAAAATGTCTGACCTAAAGTGGATAATTTCCAAGAAATATATAAGTAAGCAGAATTATTTTAGCATTTAAAATCCCCATTAAATGAATAACCACTAAATAAACTAGAGCAGGAGATGTGACCAACTCTGGTAGAGCTTTGCATGTGTGCTCAGGGCTCTGGATTCAGTTCCCAGCTCGGAAAAGTGATTCTAGCAGGGCTGCACACATTAACAGAATAAACACTTTGATACGTATCTGTTTGCTTTTCACTCTTTTATTACCTTATACAAAAATAGTTACTGTGAGTATTGTTTGAGTTTTTCTTCCCAAAACAAATTATCTAGTTCTATAATGCTGTGTGTCCAGCCATGTAAACCATTTCCGACAGTATCCCATCCCCAGATGTCAGGCACAAACGGGCTTCCTGTCCCATTTGCATTTCAACCTGGATGACTACCATCACAGGTTCCCAAAACCTCCTCGTATTTTATTATTTGGTAGATTGACTCATTGAATTTTTGAAAGTACTGTAGTTATTATTGCCGTTTATTTGAACAGATCTAAATGAAGACCTAGATGAAGAGGTAGTTGGGGCACTATCCAAAAGGGTCCAGATCATAGGGGCCTCTGTCTCCATGGAGGTGCGCCACCCTCTCAGTACTGGATCTTTTACAAATGGAGAAGCTCCGCAGCTTCCTTCCTTTAGTTTTTTAGTGTATTTCATTACATAAGCATAGCTGGTTAAATTATGAACTCCCATTCCAACCCCCCTTCCATCTCCTCCTGTTGGTCTAATCGCATTGTGATGCTGTCTAGCATTTCCACCCTTTAAAAGACTAAGTCCTCTCAAGATTGCAAAAGATGATAGATTTTAGGAGGTACGGGTTAGATACAAAACAGAAGCCAAAGACTTTTGTGGGTAAACTTCCTGTGCATCCCGTTTCTCCAGATTCCTCCACATTAAAGCATGGAGTGTGCCAGGGTTCCCTGTTTTATAGCAGGCTCTTAACTCTGTCCACATCAACATAATTCTTACCACTAAGGAACCAGGGAGTCTAATGAGAGGGAGCAAACCGGCTTCACTATTAGTGGGTTTGTTTTTGCTTGCTTTGATGCTAGGCATGGGACCCCAGCCTTGGGCATAGAAGACAAGCACCATACTGAGCTATAATCCCACCACTTAAAGGGAAAAACAAACAAACAAACAAACAAACAGAACCACATTGATAAAAGGAACATTCTAGATGGGCTTGGTGATAAATCCTTACATTTAGTGATAATCTTGACATTTAGTGGTTGGAGGCAGGAAGATTATGTGTTTGAATCAAGTCATTTCTATACAATAAGACCCTATCTCACGAATGAAAAAAAGAAACTAGTAGAAAAAGTTCTGACAACATTAAATTAGTGATTCGGTGGTTGTGTTGTTCAGTCAGGACACAGGAGATGCAGCCAAGTGTAGCTGGCGTCGAAGAGTGCAAGGCGGAGGGGCAGGGGGTTAAGAATGTTTTCTGGAAGATGCTGCTTCTCACAGAGGGAGGAAGAGGTGGGATGGGGAATGGGGGGAGGGAATAGAATGTTCTGGGCTACAGACAGCCGGAAAGGGTCAGTAAAGGAAGGGGAATCACTCTCTCCTCCGCAATATATATGGTAGATTTTCAAATTGAACACACTTACTTTTCATCTCTTAACATTTTCTATGTAGTGGAATTTCTTTAAGAATACTGGAGTGAACCTGTCAATTTTGAAGAGAGAAGTTGATTTTTAAGTAAGAGGATTTATTTATTTATTTATTTATCTATCTATTTAAGTTTTTTGAGACAGGGTTTCTCTCCTGGAACTCGCTCTTGTTGACCAGTCTGGTCTCAAACTCACAGAGATCTACCTGCCCTGCCTTCCAAGTGCTGTGATTGAAGGTGTGTACCGCCACCACCCGGCTGATTCTAAGTTTTATTTACACCAAGGAAAGTCCATTTCTCCACATTCATATTACACCACAGAGGGGCTATTGACAACATCTTGTATGTTAGACACCATACACAGGCTTCTTCCACAGAGCTTCTGTTTGTGTTAACCTCTAAGTGGATTGACTGCCAATAGTGATCACTTTTTATTTATATACATTTAAAAAACAGTATGACATTAAGACAGCTGGAAAATTTAAGTACTTCTAAGAATAAGAAACCAAGAAATGCATTTTTATAAATGTATTTTTTATTTTTATTCTTTCAAAAACTCCCAATTCTTTCAGTTTCTTCAATTAGTAAGCGTATTTGATGTAGTGGCATAGCTGGTATTTATAGCATTAGGGTGCTGAGGCAGGAGGATCACAAGTTTTGAGACAGGCTTGAGTACATAGACAGTGATTAGAGACTATCCTGCACTCCATAGTGGACTTTGCTTTCTGAAAGACCTCCAGAGCTGGGAGACTCTCACTCAAGTCTCTGGATAACACGACCCCCCAGGAACTCACGAGAGACCGTCCTTGCTGCAATCACACGAGGTTTATTGACAGGACAGGAGCCAGTGCACTGGTGCCAAGACTCATAACCCATTCTGGGGAGGAGTTCGACTTCGAGTAACTGGGAGAAGGATTTTTAAGGGAAGAAACCACAACCCAGTAATCCAAAGGGGTAGGAAGGGTGTCATTGAAAATTCCGAAAATACCAGTGATAATCACAAAGGGGTCACTCCCTGTTTCTCAAGATTATAATCTAACTTTATCTTCAGCTAGTTCCTGAAACAGAGTCACTGAACCTAGATTTTTGGCTAGAGGAGTCTGGGTTTGTCCAGGTCTTTCACTTCCAAAGGAAAGCAAATACTACATTTGCATCTTTTTTGCTGTTTCTGTTTAGTAGGTAAGCTGGATAATTATAAACAAATAATTATAAAATTATAAAAAAAGTTAAGCCTTACTATACTTCTGTAGATTCTGTAGTGTCTTGTTGTACAGTTGGAAACCAGAACACATTCTGTACATGTGACAGTGTGTTGATGTTCCTTGAACTCTTCAGAAACAACCACTCTCATCTTTAAAATTTGTTTATTTATTTATTTAGCTTTGTTTTTTGAGACAGGGTTTTTCTGTGTGACTAAAGATGTGCTACCCCACAGACCGGCAGCATTTTAATTTTTCGTAAGTTCTTTCTCAATTAGTGTAGAAACTGAAGGTAGCCATGTTTTTTGAAGAACGTTCATTTCATATAGCACCAGTTGAGGACAGTAGTTGCCCTCCTTCCAATTATTACATCTCCGTGTGTTAGATTGGAAGTGAGGGGTATGAGTACATAATGTTTCTGTATCATGAATGCTGTAATAAATACATGGTAAGATTAGAGGCCAGGACATAATGGGAGTGGGTGGAGAGATGGCTCAGTGGCTGAGAGCATTAAGAGGACTTCCTGCTCAATTATGAGGACCAGTGTTTGGGTTACAGCACTCATTAAGTGCTTACGACTGCCTATAATTCCAGCTTCAAGGGATCTAATGCTTTCTTCTGACATCCTTGGGCACCTACACATCAGTAAGATATCAGTCACATAAACATAAACCCATAAATAAAAATAAACCTTTAAGAAAACGAAATAAAGCCAGGCAGTGGTGGTGCATGTCTTTAATCCCAGCACTTGGGAGGCAGAGGTAGGAAGGAGGTTGAAACCACCCTGAGCTGCATAGCAAGACTCTGTCTCAGCAAACAAAAGATTAGTTTGTTAAGGAGAAGGTGACATTGGTGTGTTACTGAGTGAATGCTGCTTATGCATCTATTGGTAGACAGGCCTGTAGCATAAATTCTAGTTGATCTCAATAATTAAAAACCTGGAGTCAGATATAGGAGTTAATGCTGAAAGATCAGAGAATCAAAACAGCCAGTCACTAGAGAGTTCTTACTCTACCAGTGCTCAGACTGAAAGTGCAACAAATCCTTAGACTGAATGCTGCCTCTAGGAAATCTCAGACTGCATGCTCAGACAGAATCCTCAGACTGCCTCGAGCTCCTGTCTCCTCCCGCCTTATATTCCTCTCTTCTCCCAGCCATATCACTCCTGTCTCCACTTCCCCAGTGCTGGGATTAAAGGTACGTGATCCCAAGTACTGTGATCTCCTTTGTGTGAGCTGTTTCTCTTTTAGATAGATTCAATCTTGTCTAGGGTGGTCTTGAGCTCACAGAGATCCATCTGGTTCTGTCTCCTGAGTGCTGGGATTAAAGGTGTATTGTCACCACTGCCTGGCCTTAGCTCTGATTTTTCAGACAAGCTTTATTTGTTAGATTACAAACAAAATATCAGTATACTAGACACAATTAATATGGAAACATTGTAGAAAGGCGCATGTGAACATACATTCTAAGTGGGACAAGGAAACTCACTTGCTTATTTACTGTAACAGAAGTGAATTTAAAATGATATCCAGTAAAGTTTAGATATTCATGTAAAAGTGTTACCCTGTCATTATCTATCTTCTGTCAGCAAATCACATCATATAATTTTAAATTCTACTTTTAGAATTATTTTGGAAACTCAGAAATCAAAGTAAGAACTTTTAAACTCTCCAGTTTGCATTGAGAACTCTATCTTATACATGGGAGCTTAATTTGTTTAGCTAGCTTATAGTTAGCATTATACAAACAATTATTTTCAGCATTTAGTTTATCAGTTTCTGTTGACTATCTTCATTAAGTGAGGATGAATAAATGATGTGCTATTGTTTCTCCATCTGTAATGTGTTGATTTGGATAGTTTCTCATGTGATGCAGACTGTCTTAATACCTAACGTTTCTTTTCTGGCAGTTGTAAATTTCTATTGAATGCTAAATAATGTGCCTTTCTGTAAATACCATGTGATCTTCTGTGTGAGGAGAGAATTTGCCAGGGCCTACACAAAGAGTAGGGGATTGACTGCCTTAATGATGTGGTGGTTTTGGTTTGTTTTTTTTGTTGTTGTTGTTGTTGTTTTCCTCAGGAGTAATGAGAGAACGTTCTGGAATTAATACATCAATGTGTGTTACAACACTACTGAATCACACTTTGAACTGATAAGGTTGGATTTTTATCTCAGTATAAAGCTTCTTTGTTACTTTAAAAATTGAAACACATAGCCTACTGGATATTTCAGATCTTATCCTTGATTTGCAGTGATGGGCATCATTCTAGCTGCTAAAGTGCTCAAGCCCTTGACTTGCTGACAGAAGTGAAATTGTCCACAGAATGCATGGTTGTCTCTTGTGTTTTTAAGATGATTTCCCCTCATGAACATTGTAAATAGCATTAAAATGAGAACAATGCCGACAGCCCTTTCTCCTTTGCACTGATTACAGAAAATGGAAAGGCAAGTCATCGGTTACTGTAGCATTGTGTTGGATTCCCAAATTATTTTGGCTTCATTTTATTTTCTTTCAGCTTACCTAGTTCTCTTTTTATTTTGTATATTATGTACCTTTGTAAGTTGCCTCCCATCTGATAGACCAGGGCAAAGTATAAAGATACACCAAAGGAAAATAATCTTATAATTATAAGGAAAATGTATTCACATGTGAATTTTAGTAATGTCCCTAAGTTAATTCTGTACAAATATGTAATTAGCTGATAGTTTTTATAATGTAGCTTTTTTTTTTTTAGAGGTAAGAGCACATGGTGGGAATCATGGGTGGAGGAAAGGGAGCTTGTATGATGATGGAGACTTGTGCGAATGATGGAAGAGCGGCTTGCTGTTTGAGTACCTGCTGATTTAGAGTATAAAGGGAGGAGGAAAATCGAAAAGTAGAAATGGGTCAATAAGAGGAGGACAAAGGGAGGGATCGTGGAGACGCTTTTCATTCTTAATTGCTGCCATCACTCTTTGTCTAATGTTGATCCTATTTAAACCCCACTGTATGTAATCAAATAAAGCTGTGCATGGCATTATTTTTATTCTCCACAGCTGCATGCATGTCGTTTAGGAAGGCATTGTTGTCATATCATGAGATACATCATTGCACAATATTTTCAACATGACAGCCTCTATTATAAAATAATGTTTCTAAAGAAATTTTAATTTAGTTATCTATATGTGGTATATTCTCCCCAGATTCTCAATAGTTCTCAAATAACCTTTAGCTAGTCACAGCTTCTGTTCATTTATTTTCCAGTAGCTGGGACAATTTTGTGCATTTACTAGGTGTTTATTAATAATTAATCATGCTTCTGTAGCTCTTGTGTCATCACATCCCCTCTAGATCATCTGATCAGCAGACAGATGTGCTGTCCTGGTCTGCTAAATGCAGGTGCTTGAGATCATTTTCTCTTGCAGGTTACAGTCCCACCTGTGTGTCCTTCATGGGGAAATCCCTATCTTTTCTGCTTTGTTTACCTCCCTCCTGCCTTGGTCCTCATGATTCCAGGAAAAACATTATGGTCATGGGTACCATGAAATTTACCTGGCTAAATTCAGCCCTCAAGTATTTTCCCAGCAGCAATAAAAAAAGAAAGAAAGAAAGAAAGAAAGAAAGAAAGAAAGAGAGAGAGAAAGAAAGAAAGGCAAGTTTATTTTTTAAACTTTATTTTTTAAATTGCTTTTCCTGTAACTCTTCCCTTTTTTATTCGCTTTGTGAAAACTAAACTCTTGATTTCTTTCTGCTGTCCCCAGGAGCATCACTCCCAGCACTGTGACCGTACTCCAGGATTCTGCGTCTCTTTGCTGGGCATTGCAATTCACTCGGTTCTCACCCCCTTCCTCCCGTACTGACCACTGATCCTGAGCATCAGATGTGCTTAAGTCGTTCTTGATTATGAGCCCTTCATTTTGTCTGTCAGAGATCAGATCCCAACTATTTGTCAACACCAGTGATGGTTCTTTGAGAGACATTTCCCTGAGCTCCTTACTCTGTGTTTTAATTTTCCTCTCCCAGCTCCAACTTTTAGGTTATACCTAATTGTGGTTAGTGATTCTGAAATAAAAAAGGAGCCAGACCTCACCACTCTTAGTTTAAGCATCCTATGTGGCTTTCAGTATCTGCGGCATTCTATCCAAGCTATTTATTGTTGCTGTCCAGGCCTTCTGTGATACCTGCTTACTTCTCCTACCCATGGTTACAACTTACAGTATACCAGCCCTGGGCCTTCTGATGGTTTTGTTTGTTTGTTTTTAAACACCAAGACTTCCCACTTTAAAGCCTTGATACTGGTTAGTTTCCTCGCCTGGAGTATTCCTTCTGGTTTCATTCCCTTCCTGCCATTCCTCTCTGACCTTGCTCTTCAATGTCCTAACTATGAATGCCGTTAAGGCAGAGTGCGTCCTGTACCCTGCTACAGTTCCAGATCTAGCACGGTATGCCGCCGTAGAAAGCACTCGATGAAATCAGCCATGGTGGTGTAAGCCTGTAATCTCAGCACCTGGAAGGATTGTTTCAACCTTTACATTGCAGATCTTTATCTCCAGACAAAATGAAATACCCAAGAAATATGGACTCACATCAATAAAAAGAATTATTTGAATTGTTTCAAGGAGCAAATGAATAAATTAGAAGGTTGTCTTAGTTTGCTTTCAGCTGCTGTGATAAACACCAAGACGAAAAGGCGCATGAGAAGGGAGGGGTTTGTTTTTGTGTTACAATTCCAGTTCTTTACTGAAGTACACAGGGCGGCAGCAGGCTGGAGGTAGGGACCCAAGCAGAATCATGGAGAAGCGCTGCCTCCTGCCTTTCCTTGGCTGACTCTGTCTGCTTTCTTTTGTAACCCAGAACCAGCTGCCCAGAGGTGGCAAGGGAGGCAAGTCCCTCCCACATCTATCACTAACCAAGAAAACGTTCCCAACAGACTTGTTAAAGGCCAGTTCGTTCCTCAGCTGATGCTCTTTCTTCTTTGATAACTAGTTTGTGTCAAGTTGACAAAAAATTAACCACCGCATTTGATTCCTTGGTTCTCTTATGCACAAATACATCGCTATTAAACATAACCTTTTCGTACTTGCTTGACCCCAAGATATTATGCCTGTCTCTCCACGTCTGACATCTCTAGCCCATGGCACTTACCTGGTAGGCTCAGGCTGCACTCCACGTCTGGGGTTGTCCTAGGTGGTCACCCCACCGTCCTGGCATCTCCCAGGATACTGAAGTCTCCGCTGCAGCTGAGGCTGCACTTTCGCCGGTGGCCTCTTTGGACCTGTTCAGGGACTGCAGCCCTGCCTCATTGTGCCAAGCCCAGCTACTCTCCATGATGCCTTCAAATCCAGTAAAATGTGGAAGATTCATACACATTACCAAGCTTGGCCGCTAGCCTAGCTTGAGATTCAGCCATGCCCTCCCCTGTCCCTCCATTCCCCTCCCCTGTCCCTCCATTCCCCTCCCCTGTCCCTCCATTCCCCTCCCTGTTTCTGTGTGCTGATATTGAGGAAATACTTCCCAGAAGACTTCGCCTCTATAATTCTGCCTCTTGATCACGGATGGCATTTCAGCTCCTGCTTAGCATCTTCTGCAGTCCTAGGAAAGCAAAGGTTTCACTTCCGTGCTATTGGCGCCTGCTAAGCACAGCTGATTCTTCAGCACCAATTAACCATAAATACAGGCTTTTGTTTCTTTTTGTTGTTTTGTTTTTCAAGATGAGGTTTTTCTGTGTAGTCTTAACTGTCCTGGAATTCGCTCTGTAGACCAGGCTGGCCTCTAACTGACAGAGGTCTACCTGCTTCTGCCTCCTGAGTGCTGAGATTAAAGGTGCACGCCACCACTGCCCAGCAAACTATAGATTCTTAAATCAAATGTATTACATAGATCCCCAATAGAGTCCTGTTCCTTCTAAAACTTGCCTCCCTCATCTGTATTTCTTTCAACATTTTTATCTTTATCTATCTATCTATCTATCTATCTATCTATCTATCTATCTATCTATCTATAATAAATTAAGCCTGTCGTAGTCCCATCAACAGTCCCATCATGTCTACAGGTTATTTCCAATTCGAAGATCCCCAGCTAGAGACCTAGCTCAGGAACGGAGTGCTTTCCTCCCATGAACAAGGCCCTCGGAACTCAAACACCTTAAGCAATAACAGTAACAACACAGCCTAATCTGAACAAGCCAGAAACACGTCAAACATATGTTCACAGTTAATACAGAGCTTTTACACGCCATAGCTAAGAAAATAAAATGATGCTATTCCACTCAAACAAAAAATTCACTTCAGAGGGTGGCTAGGAAGACTGGTGTGGCAATTATGCAACATAACAATACATAAGTCAAAGGAATATATACTTAGGCCAGGCAGTGGTGGTGCACGCCTTTAATTCCAGCACTCAGGAGACAGAGAAAGGCAGATCTTTGAGAGTTTGAGAACAGCCTGGTCTACAGGCTCCAAAGCTACAGAGAAGCCCTGTCTCGAAAAAAAGAAAACAAAAAAATATACATATAAGTGTGTGTTTGTGTGTATGTATATATATATATACATACACACTCACACACTTAAAACTATATATACATATAAGTGTATATATATACTCACACACTTAAAACTAAGCTGAACTAGACTGCAGGAAATTTAGACATTTTTCTACTAAAATAATTTTGTTATGACTAATTAGGAATATTAAACAATTATTACACTGGCCGGCTTGGGTTTCTTTCTTCTTCATGTAGAACTTTTAAAATGATGCTATGCTGTATAAGAAATTAGATTTAATGCTTTCTGGTTAAGAAGAACTTTGTAACTCTGGTCCTTACTATTTGACCACATGTTCATGATGCACTTAGGTGATCTTTCAGTACTATACCATAATTATTAGCTTCTCAGGGAAATTGTGAAACTTTAGTTAACTAGAATTATAAAATATTTTTAGGTACACAGATAAAAGAGAAAGATGTAAGACATGCATGCCATTAGTTGCTATGTATTTGATGAAACATCCTACTAAAAAACAACCAACATCAGCCAGGCGGTGGTGGCACACGCCTTTAATCCCAGCACTCCTGAGGCAGAGGCAGGTGAATCTCTGTGAATTCAAGGCCAGCCTGGGGTATGTGAGCTAGTTCCAGGACAGGCTCCAAAGCTACTGACAAACCCAGTCTCGAAAAACAAAAACAGCAACAACAAAAATATAAGTGAACCTTAATGGCGCTTATGATGAGTGGAATATGCCAGTCACAAAAGACAAATGCACTATGAAAGTCAAATTCATGGATATGGGAATCAAAAGCTGGGTGTGTTTAATGGGTACAGGATTTCAGCTGGGAACAGGAAAAATGTCTAGGGGAGACAAGGTGACTGATGGTTGTGCAGCTACAGGAATATGCTTAAAACCACTAATGGCTTTAAATGGCTAAAATAGTAAATTTAATGTATACTACAACAAAAATTTTAATGTGTGAAAATCAGGATACAAATCATAAACCAATCTTAAAACCATTATGCTGCTTAGTGTTTTGTCAACGTTACACAAGCTAGAATCAAAGAGGGAACATCAGCTGGGGAACTGGCGAGACAAGTTTGTGCGGCAGTTTCTTGATTAACGACGAATGTGGGTGGACCAAGCCCATTGTGGGCAGTGCCACATAAGGGCAGGCGGTCTTCAGTTGTATAAGACAGCAAATTGTGTGAGCCAAGGGAAGCAAGCCAGTAAGGCCCAGTGGTTCTGCTTCAGTTCCTACCTCGAGTTCCTGCCCTGACTTCCCTCAGCGATGAACTGTTACCTATAACTGAACAGGAAATAAACTCTTCCCCTCAAGTTACTTGGTCATGAAGTGCATCATAACAGTGAAAAGCAAACTAAGGCAGACATTAGTATCAGAACTGTGGTATTGCTGTAACAAATCTGACCATATTATGGAAGTGTCTGAAACTTTGAGCTGGAAAAGTCGTTGAATGCTCCACTAATGATGAGCTATTCTGTGACATATATATATATATATATACATATATATATTCAGTATATATATATATGTATATATATATACTGATTTTTCATATTTAGATAATGTGATTTTAATTTAAAGTTGTTCTTGGAATGTAAAATCCCCAGGTTGCTATTATTGAAATTCCCTGAAGAACCCATTGTTATATAAAGGTATATCTGAAACGGCATGCACTCATCCTCAAGTGAAACAGCCATTGCTTCATCCCAGTGATTGGCTCACATTTGGGTGTAACCTCTAGTGTTTCAGCACCGCTTGGCAGTGTTACCCCTCCTTCCTCTAACGGATGTCAGCTTGTGGCTCAGAAGTGGAACTGTGAACAAGTGAACCGAGTGCTAGTTGTGTTGAAAGCACAGAGTGGTGAACTGTGGGAGGACAGGCAGTACTTTGTAAAACGGTTACCAGGTTAACCGGGTAGTTTTGCCAAAAGTATTGGGTGTCAACCTATGGGAACCATATTCTAGAGAAGTTTTAGTCACATACAGTGGTAGGTAAAGACAGATATTTGAAGATTCTGATACTTTTTGAGAGAGCGCAGTATGTGTGTATTTTCAGAAAGGATAGTGAGATAGATTATTTGATACACTTTAGCAATTTGAGAAAAGAGCCAATATAAAGACTGTAGTTCTACTTAAAACAAGTTGCTTAGTTTGAAGAAGTGGCCAAGGTAAAGCACCTCTGTTGCTGTATACTCGTGGAACCAGATGTGTTTCCACACTAGGCAAGCCATTCTTTAACTCTGGCTATCAGCTGTGTTGGACACAGTTTAGAGCTAGCCTCAGATCCCACTAGTTAAGGACTCACTGCCCCAAGAGTGCACCCTCTTCAGATGTCATATTCTCATCAATAATCTGTGAATTGGGTTCTCCTGGGGTTCAGTAATTTGATGGAAGTATTCACAGAACCCAGAAATGTTTTACGTGCATTTACCAGGTTTTTTAAAAGATATCTGTGTGTGTACACACATCTCTGTGTGTGTGTGTGCATGTTATATGTGTGTGTACACACATCTCTCTGTGTGTGTGCATGTGTATATGTGTATGTTTGGGGAGGAGGATGTCTGCAGAGGTCAGAAGAGAGTACTGGGATCCCTGGAACTGGAATTAGAGGTGGCTGTGAGCCACCTTATGTGGATGCTGGGAGCAGAGCTCTGTAAGAGCAGTCACATATTGCCAGTTTATGTTTTCCAGTTTTTATAAAGATTATTTTAAGGGATGCAGGTAGACAGCCAAATGAAGGGGAACGTAGGACAATGTCCTGTGTATTTCTAAAATGTCTGTTTTTCCATGGAATAGGGGTGAGCTACCTTCCTGGTGACGTACTTAGAAGTGTATCAAATCATGTTTAGTAATCCTTGTAGTTTGTTAATCTCTAGTACGCACATCTCATTCCCTGGGATTATTGGGTGAGCTAAAAGTTCAGACTCCTGCTTTTCTGGTGATTGGCCCCTTCTGAGGCTCTCCTGGGTGTTCTGCCCTACCCCCTTAATTAGCACAAACTCAAGTGTGATTAACAGACTTTTCATGAACAAGAAAAGACTAGAAATTTTAAGAATTTTGAGATTTTTAATGAATGGAGATGATAGCAATTGTATTTTTTATTTTATCAGTGAGAGTCGGAACCTTGATAATGGATTTTTTACAATTTTAAAGAGATTGTATTTATTTTTTTGTTTTTCCACCTCTGGTTTTGTTTACTACTGAAGGAAGTTTTTTATGAATAAATATTCTTAAAACATAACTGTCTTTTAGGTTGTGATTTGACAATCTGGGAGGGGATTAAATAAAATGATCATTTGATTTATGCCTAGACTTTTCATGGGAAGACAGGTTTTGAGCAGCTCCAAATAGTGACCCCCGCACCCCCCCAATATTGTTTGTTCTGTGTGTTCCTGGCTGTCCAGGAACTCACTGTGTAGACCAGGCTGACGAACTACAGAGATTCCCCCACCTCTCTGCCTCTTTGTTACTGGGACTAAAGTTAGGTGCCACTACCACCACTAGGCTCAAACTGCAGGCTTCTTTGTTTTGTTTTGTTTTTGTTTTTTGAGACAGGGTTTCTCTGTAGCTTTGGAGCCTGTCCTGGAACCTGCTCTCATAGAGAAGCAGACTGGCCTCGAACTCACAGAGATCTGCCTGCCTCTGCCTCCTGAATGCTGGGATTAAAGGCCTGCTCCAAGGCCGACTGGCTTCAAGTAGCAGACTTCTAATGATTTCCTAGGAACAGATGCTTTTACTGTTACTAAAGGCCACTGAAGTCACCAAAGCCATAGAATAACCAACAAATAGAGCTATGATATTGATGTTCTAGCTTTTGTTGATAAGGAATTGCCAACTGTCAGAATAGAAATGGATGGTTTAGGACTGGAGAGATGGCTCATTAGCTAAGAGCACTGGCTGCTCTTGCAGAAGACCTGGGTTCTGTTCCTAGCATACACATGCTGGCTCACAACCATCCATAACTCCAGTTCCTGGGGTTCTGACACCCTCTTTTGGTCTCCATGGGCACCAGGAATACATGTGGTGCGCAGGCAGGCAAAATATACAAACACATTTTAAAAAAAATGGTTGCTTTGAATTAACAAGCCTGTAAAACTCAGTTTCTTCCATTGCTACAGTGAATGGATGTTTTAATCCACAGATTCAGTTATTCCCAGCTTTAAGATTATATTCTTTTATCAATTTCATTGTAGCTTAGCGGGTACTCATTTTGCAACATCAGGAATATTTGGAACTGCTGTTTTTATAGCCCCTTTGACATGTGAGAAAACACATTTTAATTTTTGCCCTTCCTTGACCTGCAGTTCGACCTTCATTCAGTCAGGAATCACCTAGTACATTCTAGTACCACAGGCAGGCTTGGAATTGGAGCCATTCTCATGCAATCTGGCTATTTTCCTTCTTTTTCTATTTTGGATGTGTTAATGGCCTGTTTGTTTTGTAAATTAGGAAGGCAGCTCCAGCACTTTAAATAAGCCTCCATCCCCACCAGCAGATGCTCAGTATTAAAAAGTAGACTTCTGAAACTAGACGCTTTCCAGCCAGACTTCTAACCCTGGACCAGTTCATCCAATCAAGTATATGCGTTCTTGTCTTCTTTCACTTCTGTCTGGGGTCCTGTCGCTGCTGCATAGCCATCAGAACCTCTGATTCCGAGTGCAGCTTGCCTCAGGATTTCTTTGTTCAGGTAAGCGATTTATTGTGGCTGAAGTTAAGTGTTCTTCCTTCTTTCTTTCTTTCTTTTTGTTTTTTTGAGTTGGGGTTTCTCTGTGTAACATTCCTGGCTGTTCTGGCTGTCCTGGAACTCCTTTTGTAGACCAGGTTGGCCTAGGAACTCACTGAGATTCTCCTGCCTCTGCCTCCCAAGAGGGGTAATTAAATGCGTGCCCCACTACCACCTGGTGTTCCTTCCCCCTTTCTTAGTCTCTGCCTGGTTCCAGCAAGGTGTCTGCACCAGTCAGAAAGCAATCTACTATTTGCTTGCTGCATTACATTCATTTATTTTTTTAAAAATTGGTCCTATTTAACACAGCAAAACTTACTGTTACACTGTTCACATGACTTCTATTAATGCTTTACAAAATAGTCTTTATTCTTTATTTTATTTCTTTGGTGCTGGAATTGAATGTATACTTAACTCTATCTATCTTACAAGTAAGTGTACCGCTGACTTTCACTGACACTGTAGCAGTATTTTCTATTTTATGCTTGTTTTAAACTGAGATGGCAGACTTCCTACTACACGCTAATCTCTTAGTTAAAACTCTGCCTTAAATGTGTGCGGTGGAAAGCTGTGATCCAGGCTCTTGGAAGGGTGAGATAAGAAGATGCGTTCAAGGCTAGCCTGTGTTATATAGGGTAATCTGTTTCTAACAATCAAAAATCACAAAGCTACAACTTTGTCTTGCTGTTAAAGCTGCTTGCTTTTTTTTCTGATATACCACAGGAAACAGGAAGTTTCTGGCAAGTGACGTTCCCTATGGCCAAAACTATTCCAAAGTGCTAATAAGATCACCTTATTGCTTTCTTTGTTCTGTTGAGATTTTAGTCCTTAGCATTGCTTACAGAGGCAAAGGAATTGTAGCAAGTTCACCTAGCTGAATATAGTAAAGCAGACTGAAATGTAACAGTGTTGCAATCTGAAGAATTCCGAAACACACTTCACCTGGGTGTGGTGGAATACTTCTGTAATTCCAAATACTCAGGGAGATCACTTGAGGCCAGGCCTCACTAACTTGGAAACAGAGTGAGCTACTGTCCTCAAAATTAAAACCAGTAGCAACAAAAGCCCCAGTTCTCTCAAACAGAGAATATTTCTCTTTATAAACACCATGGATAAACATTTATAAACATATGGGTTCCTTGACAAAATAAATGTTTTATATTTTCCCCTAAAGTTAAAATTGGTAATTGTTTGAAGATAAGATAGTTTTTTTGGGGGGGACCTGGGGAGTTGGCTTAAGGTTTTAAGCGTACTTGGTGCTCTTGTAGAGGACTTGGGTTCAGTTTCCAGCACTCAACGTGGTGGTTCAGGACTGCCCCAGAATCCCTTTCTGTCCTCAGTGGGTATCAGGCATGCTCCTGGTACACATACATCCGTTCATGCAGTTACTTACACATGTGGGGGCCAGCCATGATGATCTAAGTCTGGGCAGGTCACCCAAAGGAAGTTCTTCCAACCATTATCACCTGGGACTCTGGCCATTGATGAATTTAAATGGAGTCTGGAGTTTACCCTGAGACCAAGCCTGGCTGCAAGAGGAACCACAGGCTGATATATTGCCTGACCCCCACCCAAGAGCAGACCATTCAAGGGAAATGTCTGGCATTCCAACCACTGTAGCTAGGATCACCTGCCAGCAAACCTCTACAGGACACCCCTAGACAGAATGTCAGCCAATCAGAGGTCCTGAACCTCAGAAACCCCTCACTCCCACCTATGCTGCTGTAAAAACCCAATTCTAATTGAGCTCAGGGCTCTCTGGTTATTCCAATATGTTGGACGTGCAGAGGGACCAAGTTTACAAACTTGATTAAAATAAAGGCTCTTTGCTTTTACGAAAAAATACAGGACTTGGTCTCCTTTGTTGGCTTTTGTGGGAACCCCACAGATTTGGGCATAACACACATACACAAAAAATAAGAATAAATGAAAGTTAAAAAGATAATTCCTTTTCTCCAGATTTGGAACTATTTAACTGAAGTAAATATTCTTTAAAAAGCCCCACAGAACTGAGGTGCTTCTTCTCTCAGCTCTTCTGGAGCTTGAACTCAGTGCCTTGTGTTTATTGAGCATATACTGAGACTTGCTGTCACTCTCTAAAAGAACTAAAACAGCAAATATTTACGAGCATCATTTTAATTTGGTATTGGTATGGCTTTAATAGATTCAGCAGTGCATTATTATTATTATTATTCTGAAATAAGTGATTATTTGGATCAGTTCTGGTATTTAGACCTAGACCATATATACATGTCATGTCAGGCAAACATGTATGAAGATACCCCAGAGGTATCTTCAGCCATGGTTTTCTTAATTTATTTTGTCTGTTTTTGTCTTATGTGCATTGGTGTTTTGCCTGCATGTATGTCTGTGTGAGGGTTTCAGGTCCCCTAGAACTACAGACAGTTGTGAGCTGCCTTGTGGGTGCCGAGGATTGAACCCAGGTCCTCTGAAAGTACTCTTGACCACTGAGCAACCTCTCCAACTCCACAGCCATCTCTAACTCCGGTTTTCTTTATTATATAACTACCTCTTAAAATAGTGGACAACAAGGAAAAAAAATAAACAGTAACTATTGTTTCTAATGACTCTAGGTGTGGTGTGATCAGTGTTTATTTTCATGTTGAACTGGTTGGTGAAAAAAATAAGTAGGAATATTTCTTTCAGTCCTTTCAGTAGACATAAATATCCTAACTTTGTAGTTGCGGGAAGTTACAGAACACTGTCAAATGCAGGTTAAGTTAGCATACTAAAATTGATTATATAAAAAAGGCCTGGGCGATGGGTAAGCATGCGACTGCTAAAGCTAATAACCTGAATTCAGTCCCCACATCCCAAATAGTACAAGGAGAGACCTGACTCCCACATATATGCTGTGGTGCATATGAAAACACACACACACACTCACTCACTCACCCACTCACTCTAATAATAATAGTAATAATAGTAATGATGGCCAGGTGGTTGTGGCACACACCTTCAATCCCAGCACGGGCAAAGGTAGGCAGATCTCTGTGAGTTCAGCCTGGTCTACAAGAGCTAGTTCCAGGACAGTTAGAGCTGTTACACAGAGAAACCCTGTCTCGAAACACACACAGATAAACAATAATGATTATTATGATGTAAAAACTTAAAGTTTTGATTTGGGACAGAGCAAGAGTAAAAAATAAGGTAGTACCTACTAATTTCTTGAGAAAAATGCTCATTATGTTATGATTAAAAATTGTTGTCTCACATCTGTAGGTGGAAACATTGGTATATGTTTTCTGAGGCTGAGTGTAGTTGAAGCATTTCTGTGTATAGTATAATAGTGACTTGTACACCAGTGTACATAACCAATATATTAGTTGAATTATATTTTCATAAAATAGAACAATACTTTTTATATGTGTAATTTGATTGTATTTCCTAGTTTTAACACAATTTTAAAGAGTTATCTATTGCTTATAAAAGCCACTTGAATTTTATGAGAAATCTTAATATTTGCCTGGTTTTATTCTCTGGAGTCAATTCAGTTCTGCAGTTTTTCCCCTCATGCAAGTACCTGCTAAATCATGTGTAAAAAATGCTATGACAAGGGAGGGATGGCTAAACTTACTTTTAGTACTGTGAGCCTAGCGTTTTAGTAAAGCATATTTATTTTAACTGCATATTTTAAGTATATATATTTTAATAGTCATAATGTTTTAAAAATAAAAATGGAGGAGCTGGAGAGATGGCTCAGTGGTTAAGAGCATTGTCTGCTCTTCCAAAGGTCCTGAGTTCAATTCCCGGTAACCACATGGTGGCTCACAACCATCTGTAATGAGGTCTGGTGCCCTCTTCTGGCCTGCAGGCATACATGCAGAAAGAATATTGTATACATAATAAATAAATAATTTAAAAAAAATAAAAATAAAAATGGAGCATTTACTTTATCTATTCTTTTAGCCGGGCAGTGGTGGCATACTCCTTTAATCCCATCACTCGGGAGGCAGGGACAGGTGGATCTCTGTGAGTTTGAGGCCAGCCTGGTCTACAAGAGCCAGTTCCAGGACAGGCTCCAAAGCTACAGAGAAACTCTGTCTCAAAAAACAAAAGCAAAAAACAAACAAACAAACAAAAATCTTTCAATCTATTTACACAAATTGTAATCCCTCTTCAAAATTACAGAGTTTTGTGGAAAGTGTAGTTATTCTTGAACTGACTCTTACCATGTATTGTATTGATTCAAGGGAGAGCATGGGTACAGAGGATGGTTCTCTGTGTCCACCTAACTCCCTGGAAGGACTGACAGAAATGACGACTATCTGCTTGTTCTGCTCATCACCTAGTTCAACATGGAAACACATGTTTACACTTGAAGTTCCTTCCAAGTTGCAGTCCCTTGTCCTGTTTGATAGGTATGGTGTCCCTGAAGGCAGCCCTTTGGGTACCCAGAGTCCAGTGACGGGCTCCATCTATGAGTTTCTTCTGATCTGCTTTGATAGAGTGGTTTAGATGGAGGTGTTTGCAGTCTTCCTGACTCCTGCTCACATTGTTTTGAGGCTGCCGAGTACACTCTCCTCATCAGAGAAGGCTCTTTCTTCCCTCGTCTTTGCAGTCTTCTCCGTTTTTTTCTGCTTTGAGTTAGCAAACCTTCTGATCCTGCTCCTTTGTTTTCTCATGAGCCGCCTTTGAATCCCCCAGTTCCACTTCACATTCTGTCCTTTCTCCATTCACCTGATGAACACCTGCCTTTTGATTTGAGCTATAATTTTATATGACTTATTTTCAAGTCTTGGATTGTTTTATTTTTAAAAAAAAAAAAGTTTAAATAAGGGTTGGAGAAATGGTTCAGAATTTAATAGCACTGACTGCTCTTCTATAGGTCCAGAGTTCAATTCCTAGCAACTACATGGTGGCTCACAACCATCTGTAATGAGATCTACTGCTCTCTTCTGGCCTGAAGGCATTCATGCAGGCAGAAGACTGTAAATAATAAATAAATCTGTTAAAAAATACTTTTAAAAAAGTAAACCAAGTCCAAAAAGAAGTAACCTGAAGTGTGGGAACCAAGCCCTAAGAGGGAGGGTCTCAGATTCTAACTTATCAGGAAGGATTTATCTAAGCTACACTAGAGACTAAGGCCAGTGAAGGTCATGGGACTGGGGTGACCTGAGCACTGTGCATTTACCAGGGTCTCCACAGCGCCTTAAGGGAGCTACATCGATGATTTCTTTTTCTTTTACTTCTTCCTTCCTTCCCTTTTTCTTTATATCTTCTTTTTTCCTTTCTTTCTTTCTTTCTTTTTTTTTTTTTTGAGACATAGCCATGAAGCCCTGGTGTGCTCAGCACTCACTTCTGACTGTTAAATGTTTTCATTTGCCTTCTCTTGCTGTGATAAAATATCATGACCAAAATGAATGTGGAGAGGGAAAATTTTTAAATAAAAGTTATTGTAAAAAAAGACTTACAAGGAAATAAAAATACCACATACCCAAATTAACCAGACTCAAAGTCTAGAGAACTTAATGAACTTCCATACTGAAATGGAAGCTATAAAACATCTTATTAAGTTTTCCACTTCAGTATCGTGTATGTTATTTTAAAATTTACCTGCTTGTAGCCGGACGGTGGTGGCGCACTCCTTTACTCTCTGCACTGCGGTGGGGGGGGGGGCACGGACAGACACGACACGAGTGGACAGGGGGACGGGGACACGGCGACTTTGTGAACTCAAGGCCAGCCTGGTCTACAAGAGCTGATTCCAGGACAGTCTCCAAAAACTACACAGAGAAACCCTGTCTCGAAAGACCAAAAAAAAAAAAAAAAAAAAAAAAATTACCTGCTTGTGGAATCATCTCCACTTGAATGAATGATAGTCACACGACCTTATGGGCTATTCAAAGCAAAAGCCACTATGCTCTCCCACTGTGTGTTTATTTCATTGTGGAACTTAGAGCTTTGAATGGCCTTTGCTGTTATTACTAATTTAACATGAATTCCTCCCTAACCTACACTAAGGAGATGGCTCAGTGTCCACAGACTCCCATAAAGCCAGGTGCTGTGGTATTCATCCGCAGTCCCAGAGCACCTACAGTGAGGTGGGCAGGGGAAGTCGGAGGACCCTGGAACACTGTGCTGTCCATAGCAGCAAACAGCAAAGGCGGAATCCTGCCTCTAGCAGGTGGGAAGCAAGCGCCTGACACTCGATGTGATATCTGAGGTCCTCTGATCTTTATTATCATTGTAGACGCACACGCACGGACACAGAAACACATTCATCCACACATGCATATACACACCAAGCTTGGTTTTTCAAGACAGTGTTTCTCTGTGTAACAGCCCTGGCTGTCCTGGAACTAGCCCTTGTAGACCAGGCTGGCCTCAAACTCACAAAGATCCACCTGTCCTTCCCTGCCTCCTGAATGCTGAGAGTAAAGGTTTTAGTTCCTCCTGCAAGTTTTAAATCTTAACTATGCAGACTCTTATTACCTGTTGTAATTTACAGCCCTCAGTTTGCCGTCACTTGCTACTTTGTTTTGCTTGTTTGGTTTTTATTTGTTTCCTTCAATTTAGGCATTAACATATATATTTTGGATTTTTCGAGACAAGAGCTTTTTCTATAGCATTGGTTATGGTAGAACTAGCTCTTTAGACCAGGTTGGCCTCAAATTCACAGAGATCCTGGGATTAAAGATATGCACCACCACCACCCAGAAAATCTAAGCATTTGAAATGCTTTCTGCAATGGTCTTTCAAAATGTTCATCAGCCTGCTATTTGTTTTACTTAAATAGGCAGTAGTAATTTTGTGTTTTCATTTACATTTAAAGTGCTCTATAGATGATGGTGTCATACTAGATCACTAAGAGCTAACTCCACAAATGCTTGTTCACTCATTTATTTATCTACTGATTAATGAACAGTTGCTGTGTTCCAGGCACAAAGGCAGTGCGCCTGTGATCCTCCTTCATGGACTTTAGAGCTATCAGTACATAGTGGGACAGAAGGATGGCAGTAGTTCTGTATTTTCCTATTGTATTTTATTTTATGTTCACCAATACTTTGCCTGTATTTACGCTTGGTGCCTAGAATCCACAAGAGTCTATCCGATATCTTGGAACTAGAGTTATGGATGGTTTTGAGGTACCTCTTGGGTACCAGGAATGGAACCTGAGTCTTCTGGAGCAATGGTGCCAGTGCTCTCTTACCTGGTGAGCCGTCTTCTCCACCCCATTTGTTTTAGTTCGTGGCTGAAGTGAAGGAATCAACTTTCTTTTTTTTTTAAATATTTATTTATTTATTATGTATACAATATTCTGTTTACATGTATGCCTGCAGGCCAGAAGAGGGCACCAGACCTCATTACAGATGGTTGTGAGCCACCATGTGGTTGCTGGGAATTGAACTCAGGACCTTTGGAAGAGCATTGCCTGAGCCATCTCTCCAGCCCCCAGGAATCAACTTTCTAAGTTGTGTAGAACAGTTCCTTCAGGCTGAGGGGCTAAGCTTTGAAATGAGACAAGTTTCTTATACTTGGGCGTGTCACTGTCACTGTGTGAGTGCAGCAGAGAGCCGCAGTGGAGCTCAAGCTGGCCGAACACCTCATAAGCCCAAGAAGTAGTGTGAGAATTCTCCTAGCACTGGTGGAGTTATAGCGTGGTTGGGAAGACTGAGGGTGTAGCTCAGTGGTAGAGTACTTTCGCTATCATGAATGAGGGTTAGATCCGTCACAACTCACAACACAAAAAGAAAGTAGCTGTTCAGTTCTCAGTGAGGCAGTACTAAGAGACATCAAGACCGCGCGCGCGCACACACACACACACACATATGATAATATAGGTAAACAATATCTTTTAAACCTTTGTTTGTTGGTTTTATGTATCTGTGTGTATATATAGGGGTGGGAAGCAGAGTACTAAATGCATGAGTCTTCTCCTGCCAACTGGATATTGAACTGTGGTCCTGGGCTTAGCAACAGCATCTTTACTCCTGAGCCATTGAGCAGTACCTTGAACTAGTAGGATAGCAATAATGGGTTCTGTGTTAAAGACAATGAGGAAAAGGAACAGGATGAATTGTGTGAAAGTGTACGGACAAAGGCCACTCCTTCTGTTGAGCCAGTTCACATAATCTGGTGCAAGCTCCTCCATGAGTGTGTAATGAAGATAACACATCTTTTGCTTCTTTGAAGGGATTATTATGAGGATTTGTTAAAACAACACATGAAAGCTATTAACCTTAGAACACTGACAGTATGTTGTTTTTTTAATACTAAAGCATTTAAGAGATGTCTTAAATAAAGCCTTGTTAATGAAGAAGTTTCTAGAAGGTCAGATTTCATGGATAAGCTGTAAGTCATTAATAGCTTAGGAAGTGACTTAGTGTACAGGTTCCCTTGGGTTCACGGCTTACACTGGATTTGTCCCAAAGATACCCTTAATCTATGGTAAGGATTAGGGTATAGCAATTTCTCCTGTTTTCAGTAAATGACATTTTGACTGTAGGTAAGGCTGGTAATCAAAGTATTTACAGTCAGTCCCCCATTGTGATATAGTTAAGACACAGTGATTCTTTTCTTCTTAAATATCTGGAAGTAAACAAGACCTGTAACCCAAATGTCCTATAATTTATTTTTAAGTATGAAGTGTTGCTGACTATGAACAAGCCTGCCCTGCCATACTAATAAGAGGCAGACATTTTGTGTGCATTTATGCCGTGCCGGTTTGTGTTTCCTTCGCTTCCGGTTACTGTGGGGAGAGTAGAGACCAAGTTCTGAAGTTACTTCCTCAAGTGAGACTCAGCTCCTTGCTAATTCTGTTTTCTTCCTGTTGCAGGTTTCTCAACAGTGATGTCACAGGATTGACCACATTGATCACAGTAAGACCAAAATGACTGTTTCGCTTCAAAGGACGAGTTGTTTTCTCTGAAAATAGGAATTGAATTAGGAGATATTCATAGCATAAAACTATTACAATTTCTCCCACCAGCCAGTTGAATGTTTAGATATTCAGTGACTCATAGTTCATATTTCTAGTTACTTAATACTTACAAAATGCCTTAAAGGGCTTTAAATTGAAAATTTAATTTATAGCTAAAATTATTATATACATATTTCACTGTGAATCATGCTGTCATCTTTTTCCATTTTGTTTTTACCAAAATGTGGCAAAGATTTAAGCTTATTCCATATTAGGGAAAAACTGGAGAAATAAAATTCCTTGAGATAGTTATGGATTATTAAGGACTGGCTATGAAAGCATAGCAACTTGAAAGAATTCTCAGGCTTTTTCCTTAAAGTTTTATCGATACCCAGATGTTCTTATACAGCCTCCCAAGTGGCCATGTTTGAAGAAAATGCTTCTTCTCTTTAGCTTTGTTTACAGTGTTCATTTCTGTTGTATGTCAAGGAAATGTGTTACCTATAAGTACGCCCTTAACAACTCCTAGATCCACAGTGTTGATTTTTGGATTAATGGTGGTGCTGAGATTGAACCTTGGCCTTATACATAGGAAGCATGAATTCTAAGACATGTCCCAGGCCTGGTACAGGATTCTTTTCTTTTCTTTTCTTTCTTTCTTTTTTTTTTTTCAGGATTCTTAACTAGGAAAGGCTACATTGTAGTCATGAAATTTCCCAGCATTAAAAAAGTATCTTCATAAGTAACAAAGGAATGGATTTTGAGTAAATTTTTTTAAAGATTTATTTATTTATTAAGTATACAATGGTCTGCCTGCATATATCCCTGCAGGCCAGAAGAGGGCACCATATCTCATTACAGATGGTTGTGAGCCACCATGTGGTTGCTGGGAATTGAACTCAGGACCTTTAGAAGTGCAGCCAGTGCTCTTAGCCTCTGAGCCATCTCTCCAGCCCCTTGAGTAAATTTTTTATTGAGCCTACTT
This sequence comes from Myodes glareolus, assembly GCF_982192425.1. Classification (NCBI taxonomy): domain Eukaryota; kingdom Metazoa; phylum Chordata; class Mammalia; order Rodentia; family Cricetidae; genus Myodes; species Myodes glareolus. The sequence continues at coordinate 42,007,067 of NC_142046.1, read as the reverse complement.
TAAGCATACTTTATCTGTTAACTAAGCATAGGAACAGTTGTTAGGAGGTATAACAGTTATATAGAAGGCAAAGCCCAGATGATCTTTGTAGTCATGTTCAGAATTTCTTTTGGAAATTGTTTTAAATTTTCTGTTTTGTACTGACTAGAGAATTTTTATTGTATCTCTAAAGGTTTTATGATTATTTTGTTTCACTGTGGCTTATGGTAACAGTTTTGCTTTCTCTTGAACATCCCCCTCCCCTTTCACTCCCTTCTCCTCTCTCTTCTTCTCCTTTCCTCTTTGGTTTTCATTCTTTGTTGTGGTAGGGGTGGCATCCTGGCCACACATATAAGGCAAGTCCTGTATCCTTGAGTTATGTCTTCTTTTATAATCAGAACTTCATTGATGTAATAGGCTCTTTGACTACAGCATGCTAAAACATTCTGTATAGCATGCCCTTCTTTATAATCAAGTTAAATTATTAAGTAGCTATTGCAGTTCTTAATCCAAGTGTTTCAGGAAGAGGCCTTGTTCAAGTGTTGTTAGCTATGAAGTAAAGACAAGAAGTGTTCCTTTGCGATTAAGTAACTGCAGTTAGAAACTGTACTTGGATGATGGTTGTGAGCCTTTCTTCACTCCCTGTAGTCATGAGAGGAGAATGATTTCAACACTGATTGATGGTGAGTGCTAGTGAAAGGGTAGTTCACTTCTGTCTTGGAGTTTCTATTGCTGTGAAGGGCCACCATGATCATGGCAACTCTTATAAAGAAAATTTCATTAAATTGGTGGTGTACAGTTCAGAGGTTCAGTCCTTTATCATCAGGGCAGAGAGCATGATCGGTGTGCAGGCAGACATGGTGCTGGAGTAATAGCTGAGAGTCCTACATCTTGTAGGCAACAGGAAGTCAACTGAGACACTGGGCAGTATCCTGAACATTCTACCCCCACAGTGACACACTTCATTTAAGGAGGCTGTACCCTCTCCAGAAAAGCCACACCTCCTAAATAGTACCATTTCCTATGAGATCCTGAGGGCAAATTACATTCTAACTACCACAACTGCCAAGCCTGGCTTGAGATTCAGCACTGTTAGGAAAAGACTGATTTCTTCCAAGACAGTGGGAAGCCAAGGGCCTGTTCAGAGGTCCATCAGCTGGCATCAAGAGATGACATAGTGATAAAGTTGTACACTTTAGCTGTCTCAAACCTAAAGAGACAGATGGCATTACTACATTCTATAATTTATATGTATGAAGAGTGTGTGTGTGTGTGTGTGTATAGTTTTCCTTAAAACATTTTAGCAATTTTTAGAAAAAAGGAAAATTACAATTACTATTCTTTCTCTCTACAGCACAATCCACACAGATAGCAAAACTATTTCAATGAGCTTTTGAGGGATTGAGCTTTGTTAGTTCCATCAAAATTTGTACATGAGCCTCAGTTAAGTCAGAAGATACTTGGTGACTTCTGTTTTTCACTAGTTCAGCCCCGTACTCTAATCTGATGTCCTACTTGATTCCTATATGCATTAAATACTCAAAAATAGCAACCTTACATTGTGCCCAATCTAAACTACATGTTACATTAAATTTTATGCCATTCTTATATCATTATTTTTACATAGAATATCTTTCTGTCTTTTCAAATTTACATATATTATTTTGATGAAAGCAGCTCTCCGTTCTAATGCCCTGTCTATACTTAGTCATCTCTCTGAGGTATTCTCTAATCATCCTAATTGAAAGTGATTCTCTCTAATAGTTTGCTAACACTTAATTTTTATTAGTTCTTTGTTACTGATATCTGACTCTTGTATTTTGGATTGACAAGTACATAAACCTTCCTGTTGCTCTCAGCAAGTGTTTGTTGGTAATCATAAACATACTGAAAGTGCTAATTTACCTAATGTTTTAAGTTTCTCATATTAAAATGAAAATAAGGAATTTAGCATATGTAATTGAACATTAAGGTGCAGGGTGAATTAGGAGGATGGGTTTTAGAGGTCACCGTGTGCTATTTTGCAACTTTATGCCTTGGTACGATGAACTGTGAAGTGATGCATTGCGTCTGTTTGAAAGGATTGGACTGATATAGAAATAGAATATCTTTTGATTTTTTGAGACAGGGTTTCTCAGTGGCTTTGGAACCTGTCCTGGAACTAGCTTTCTCTTGTAGACCAGGCTGGCCTCGAACTCACAAAGATCCGCCTGCGTTTGCCTCCTGAGTGCTAGGATTAAAGGCATGCGCCATCACACCAGTCTTAAATAGAATGTCTTGTCTTCCTTGCTTGTTACTTGTGTTAACTGTAGCTTGCTCCTTTATAGATTGCTAAGAGACATGAAATCAACTCTAAAAACCTCCCGAACATCGAAATTTATGATATTCATTGTAGCCCTTTCATGTATGTTTCCATAGATTTCTAACTTCTCTGTGTGTGTTTGTGCATGTTCCTGTGTGTGTTTGTACACATGTGTTCAGGTGCATATATAAAAACCTTAAGCCAACCTTGGTGTCTTCCTTCAGGAGCCATTCAACTTCTGTTTTGAGGCAGGGTCTGTCCCCGGCGCCTGCTGAGGCTCTTCTTGGATTAGGTTAGACTGGCCAGTCTGTGACTCCCTCTTCCTCAGCACTGTTCCAGGTGTGGCTGCCACACTCACCTTTCACATGGATTAAGGGGATCGAACCCAGGTCGTCATGCCTGATTGGCTGGCTCTTTTCCAGCTAGTTTTATCTCCCCAACCTCCAGATTTTACTTTCTGATACATGTATGTTTATCACAATCACACACATCTCAATCTTCCAAAATCTTTAATTTCTAGCAAAGAGGCATTCAATTACAGCTATGGATATAATCCTTTCATTTGTGATAAAACTGGAATGCTAACCTCTTCAAAGGCCAGAATGAACTTCAGACAGTTTGGACTGGATATTGTAAATATGGATAGAGTTTGAGGGATGGTAGTGTGTACTGTATTTAGGAATGTAAACTTGAATCAGAAAATGGTTATGTTTTCCTTCTATGGTTTATGTAGTGCTTGCAGTCTGTGCTAATTACTTAGAAGATCCAGGTTTCATTCTCTAGGAGTAGGACTTAGATCTCAGGAGTGTTTAATATTAGAAGAATAAAGTTCACCAAGCACTTAGCACAGAAGACAGCGCACGCTAACTTCTTTTGACTCTAATACTCATTATCTTATCAATGCCTAAGACATCGATTATCAAGTTTTGTCTTGTTCTGCTATAATTTGTATTACTGTTTTATGATTACCTCTTGATTAAAAGTCTGCATAACATCTATACAACACATAATAGAATAATTCCATTAAAAATAAAGTGTGTGTTTCTCTCACTAGTATATGTATGTGTTTCTACATAGGTATATATATGTAATATATACATACAACATAGATATACACAGACAGACATGTGTATATATTTGCTTATGTATGCATATGTGAGAAAGAGTCTTAAAAGTTTTCAATATTAATGTAAATACATACTTAGATCATCTAAGATGTCCATTCTAGAATGAATATCTGCCAAATGTATTCAGGGCTGTGATTATAATATTAGTCTAATCAAATTCTACTCCCAAAATAAACTTTATAAGAAAATTATTTACTTGTGCTATTGAAGACTTGTTGATAACATAGTGAACTAAATCAAAATGTAGTTTGTAGCAAGAAATGGTGGCACACATTTAAACATACCACAGTACAGGTGTGAAAATTCCAATGTAGAAACTGTCATGATTAGTGTTGTCAGCTTGATAGTATCTATGCTTATCTAGGAGCTGGACCTCTGCAAATGCCTGAGAGAGTGTCTTATTTTGCTAATTGATTTTGGACAACCCATCTTCATTGTGGATGCACAAGTTGTGCTAGAAAAGCCAATGTTTGCTGGAATCAGAGGGTAACAGACCATCTCTGTTTAAGACATGGTCTCTCTGTGTTGCCCTGGCTGTCCTGGAACTTGCTATTAGACAAGGCTGGCCTCAGACATGGAGATCCACCTTCCTCTCTCTGGCCAGTGCCTGGTTTAATGGGCCATTCTTGTGTTAACTTATTAGACAGGAATACTGAAGAAAATGGAGACAGCTTGAGCCTGGGTTATGAGGCTTCAGAAAGGAGCAACTAATCCATCAGGAACTGGGTTACAGACCATTTTTTGGTGATATTTTGACCAATAATTTGGCTTTATTTAGCTAAGGTCCTGCCAACCTGAAGTGATGTTAAATTGTGAGATGATGAGCAGTTTGGTAGAGGAAATTTCAGGACTGGAGAGCATTCGGGCGGGTGATGAGCAATCAGCTGTGATTGTTAAAGAGCCCCATACCACTGTCACGTGCCTGGACAGTGGAGCTGTCACGATAGCAAAGCCTCACCTATCCAAGACTTCATTTTATGGGGATCCAGATTCGACTTCATTTTACGGGGATCCAGATTCGTCTGGAGGAAGAAAGGCTAAACTAACGGGGTTGTCCGCTCTTTGAAAGCAGTTGCCTAGAAAAGTGCCCAGGACCAGCAGACAGAAGCTGGTTGACCAGTAGTCCCAGGTGGGCAACCTACACCTTGAGCTGAAAAAACCTGGCAGCAATGTCCAGGTGTTAGTGGTTTTCAAGGCACAGAGGTCGTGGAAAACAGCTGAGCTGAGGCTAGGCACTGTGTGACAGGGTCATGGTTCTTAGAGAGTCCCTGAGCCTACTGTGTGAACCTGTGAATGTGAAGCCTCAGTTGCCATGGAAACACCAGTATAGCAGTATATTATTTGTATTTTAATAAATAAATCTTGCCTGAAGACCAGAGGCAAAGCTAAAGCCACTAGAGATCAGGTAATGGTGACACACACCTTTAATCCCAGGATTTGGGAGGCGGGCAGATGGATCTCTGTGAATTCAAGGCCATCCTGGGCTACACAGAAACAAATCCAGGTGGTGGTGGCCTTCACCTTTAATCCCAGTACTATGGAGTTACACACCTTTAAAATGAGAGCAGAGAGAGCCTTAGGCTGTTAGTCCTTGGGTCTCCCAGCCTTGGTAAAGGTAAGACTTCTCTAGTGGCTCAGCTGCCTTGCTTTTCTGGTTTTCAGGTTGAACCCCAATTTCTGTCTCTGGGTTTTTATTATTCGTAATACACATCATGTAATTGGCGATGCCAGGGCCATGGGGTGCCCACCAAGGGGAGTTGTGAAGCCAGCCTAGGAGCAAAGCTGCTGTATGCTGCAGTAGAGCTAGAGTAGTGGGGCTATCAGAGCCACCTGGAGCCTGGAATTCGAGGTTATTAGCCCCAGATGCCAGGCATCGAACTGCAGGATTTGGCATGTGACCTGTTTGATTTTGGTTTTGCTTTGATGTTATCGTTGCATGTTATACCCTGGTTCTTCCATTTTGAGATAGGCATGTTTACTTTGTACTGGTAAGTGCTGAACATTTGTAACTTGTTTTTATTTTAGACTTGGGGCTTTTGAAATGTTAGAATTGTTCCAGGCAGTGATGTAAGGTTTTGTTTTGTTTTTTTGGACAAGGTTTCTTTGTAGCCCTGGCTCTCCTGGAACTTGTTTCTGTAGACCAGGCTGACCCAGAACTCAGAGATCCACCTGCCTATGCTTCCCCCGAGTGCGGGGATTAAAGGTGTGTGCCACCACCACCCAGCTAGTACTTCATGCCTTAAAAAATGCTGTCACCCAAATCTTCAGGGCATCTTATCTTTCTCGTGTTAGAGGGTCTCATGCTGCCGAAAATCTAATGGGTGCTGACTGGCTATGGTAGCAGTCGATGGCAGCTTTTTCAGCTAAGATAATGAATTTGAAACAGACTTCTCTGTAGCATCTGGTGCTGTTTGATAGCATTTTATACATAGCAGAACTTTGAAAATTATAGTTGTCTAAACCCTGTACTGCTTTATCATTAAGTTTATGTCATTTATTCCGCATCTTTCTTGACATTTTAGCACTGTCAGTAGTATCTTTACCAGAAGGGTTCAGTCTCACTTTCTGTTATTTACTCGTGCATAAGAAACGGCTCATCACATTTTATGACAGTGTTGTAGCATTTGAGTCACGTTTCCATGTTCTACTTAAATTCCCTTTGCCAGTTCCCCCAGACACCTGTGCTTGCTGTCTTCATTGAAACTTCAAAACCCTAATGTCACCCTGGACGGCTGTAATCAACTTCTTCCAAACTCTTGGAATTGCTGATATTTTAATTCTTCCCATGAATCATAGATATTCTTAGTGATATATAAAATGGGGAATCTTTCAAGATATTTTCCTTTCTTTGAGACATAGCCCAGGATGGCCCCAAACTTGTGATCTTTGTTTCTCAGCCTCTGCATGCTGGGATTATAATCATGTGTTGCCATGCCCTGCTCCTTTATTGGTTTTCCATTTGCTTTCCGTACAATTCATTGTCTAGGACTGGAGGGATGGTTCAGCAGTTAAGAGCATGGCTGCTCTTCCAGAGGACCTGGGTTTATTCCCATCACCTGCATGACTACCCACAACCATCTATAACTCAAGATCCAGGGTATAGAATACTTTTTCCTGGCCACTTCAGGCACAAGGAAGGTTCCTAGATACATATACAGGCAAGAAGGCAAGACACCATACACATAAAATAAAATAATTTAGTTTTGTTTTGTTTTGTTTTTTGAGACAGGGTTTCTCTGTAGCTTTGGAGCCTGTCCTGGAACTAGCTCTTTTAGACCAGGCTGGTCTTGAATTCACAGAGATCTTCCTGCCTCTGCCTCCCAAGTACCAGGATTAAAGGCATGTGCCACCACTGCCTGGCCATAAAATAAAATAATTTTAAAAACTAATTATAGAAGTCATTATCTATGGTAGATTTAGCTCCGCTAAATGTATTTCTTCCATAACGATGCCTGAAAGTTAAAATCACTGCTCTATCTTAGTATTGGCAGGCATGAAAGTGATGCTGACCTTATTCTGTATTTTACTGGGTAGCTAGTATAAGTGAGCAATAATCTTGTATGGTTTCTCTGTAGCTTTTGAGCCTGTTCTGCAACTAGCTCTTGTAGACCAGGGTGGTCTCGAATTTACAGAGATCCGCCTTCCTCTGGCTCCCAGAGTGCTGGAATTAAAGGCTGCCCAGCAGGAATGTAATCTAATGTTTTAACAATGTATAGGGAGTGGGTGGTGTGTGTGTGGGGCGGGGATGGTGGTGGTGGCGGTGGTGGCGGCGGTGGTGGTGGTGGCGGCGGCGGCGGCAGCGGCAGCGGGTGAAGGGTAAGGCAAAAACTGCTGGTGCCAGTTTTGCAATGCTTGGGTCTACTAGAGCTCTTCATCACCCTGTGCAGGTGGTCCTGAGCTGTATTCCTTCATGGCCTTTGTTTCAGTTCCTGCCTCCATGTTTCTGCCTTGACTTCCCTTCATGATGGACTCTGAGCTGTAGTTTAAAATATTTAGATTTGGCAGTATTAGTTTGTTTCAGTTATTGTCGTTTGCTTCCTAGCACTGTTCTGTTAGTTTGTTTTCTGAGCCATATAACTCTGGCTGGCTTGAAATTCACTATTTAGACCAAACTGGCCTTAAACGAACAGAGAATCACCTACCTCTGCCTCCCTAGTGTTGGGATTAAAGGTGTGTGCTGTTGGGCCTAGCTCCCTATCACTCGTATTTTTATTTTATTTATTTATTTATTTATTTATTTATTCTCCCTATCACTCTTTAAATACGTTCTTCATCGCCATCTAGTCCCTGTGTTTTGGGGTGAGAAATTAGCTGTTAATCTCATTGCGGGTTCATCCTTCATAAATTGCTTCTTTGCATTTGAGAGCATTTGTTGGCAGGAGATACAGGTGTTTCTGTTTTTGCCTGGTGTTTATTAAAACCAGAATTCCCCTCTCTATCATTGCCTCTTCCACCCAGCAGATCCCAGCATGTCTTGGTGGGGATCCACTTTCCAGATGGAGTTTGTTGATTTTGTTGAATCTGTAGATTTATATCTTATCTTCCTCAAATTAGGGAAGATTTCAAATATGGTTCTGCTCCTTCCTCTTTCTCATTTTTGCATACTCATAATTGATACATTGGTTCAGTTGACGTCGCCTCTCAGACCACCATCTCAGACGGCGGTCTCATTCGCAGGCCTTTGTTGTCGCGCCCTCACGTCTCTTTAATTTGCACAGTGAGTTCACCTAGTTACTCTTACACTTACTATTAGCTCTAAATTTTCTGTTTTCTATTTCTTTACTGATGCTATCTTATGCATTTTTCCCCCTCTTGACTTCTCTTTGTGGTCTTTGATTTCCTTTAGGTCTCAAAGCATGATTTAGAAATGTAATCTGCTACCAGTAGACCAATCCTAAAAGCAATGCTAATGAGACTAGGCTGGCCTGGAATTTTGGGATCCGCCTGCCTCTGCCTCCTGAGTGCTGGCATTAAAGGCATGCACCGCTGCCCTGTGAAGATATCTTAAGAAAAAAAAAATCTCTGGCTAATTTAGCTTGAAGATAAATAAATAGACAGGAAAGAGAGGAGTTTGAAGAATAGAATCCTATGTAACTGTAATCCAGAGAGCAAGCATTGCATCAATTAACCAGAGGTGAAGTGATACTGGAAGAAAGTTAAGACCTTGCTTTTTTGTTTGAAGCATGTTGAAATTGTCAGAATCTCACACATGTATACTTGGTGCTAGAGATTGAGCCCTTATGGACTCTCTGTAGCCCCAATAACCTTGGTTAGGGTTTCTATTGCTGTGAGAAAATACTATGACCAGAAACGACTTGGGGAGGAAAGGGTTGATTTGCTTTATACTTCAGTCACTGTTCATCACTGAAGGAAAGCAGAATAGGAACTCAAACAGAACAGGAACTGGGAGGCGGTGGAGGAGTGCTGCTTACTGGCTTGCTTCAATTAACTGGCTCACTCTCCTTCTCCCTCCCTCCCTTCCTCCCTTCCTCCTTCCTTCTTTTTTTTCCCCTTCATTTTTGGTTTTTCAAGACAGGGTTTCTCTTTGCATACTTTGCTGTCCTGGAACTCTAAAGATTAGGCCAGTTTCAAACTCTGGGGTCTGCACCACCAGCCGGCAAGCCTGCTTTCTTATAGAACCCAGGACCACCACTATACCAACATATGATGCCCTCTCATTAATGGGCTGGGCCCTTCTACATCTATCACTAATTAAAAACACCCTACAGGCTTGCCTACAGCTGGATCTTATGGAGGAATTTTCTCAGGTGAGGGTCCCTCCTCTCGTCTGACTTCAGCTTGTGTCAGTTGACATGAAACTAGCCAGCAGAGAGAGGATAAGTAAGCGCTCAGATTATATGATGTTTAGATGACAGAACAAGTATTACAATTGCTGAATGTGAGGGTTAGTACCTGTGTCCCCTTATTCCTAACACAATCTAGGAAATGTGTAAGAAATTGTAAGTGGTAGCACATACCATGATCCCAGGTACTCAGGAGGCTGAGGTAGGAGGAGCATGGCCTGTCGCTGCTCTGGGCAGCTATTGAGACCCTGTTTCTAAACAATAACAACAAAAAAGCCTCTAAACAAATTAAAGATTTGTAGTTTCTGGAAGCATGAAATTGTCCAGTGTCTTATTATTCCAACGATAATCACTAAATTTCTACTCTGCTGTTGGATAACATTTTGTTCTTCACCAGTGAGGTTGCCCTTACATTTATTGTCTAAAGTCTGTTTGGATCTGTTGCTTCTAAGTAAACATAGGAACTTCTTGTCCTCAACATCTATTATAACAAAGACACTTTTGATTTTCCCCTATGGTTTCTTCTACCTTTCAATTCTTGTGCTGTGAGGGTAAATTATGATGATGAATTATGTGTCAGGCAGTTTCCATGTGTTATTTTGTTATTAGTATAAAGTAACAATTCCAATTTGACATACTTCAAAAGGATTATTATAGCTAAGACTTACATTCATAGTTTTTAATCAGAGACAATGATGTTTCTACTATAACACACTCAATGTAAAACTAATTTGTGTTTAATAAGGCTGCAGTATATCTATTAGAAAAATGCATAGCACTCAGTAAATAGGTGTTTAATTGACAAACAGTATTATAGAAGAAAAATTATAGATAAGTTAAGGTGTTATGGTTTAACTGTCTTCTCCAAAAGTTATCTTATAGATTAATTGCCATTTTGACACTGTTAAAATGTACAAACTTTAAGAAGATATTAGGTTATAGGGCACCACCTTCTTGAATTAAGGCCTTTGCTATGATAATTTAATAAGAGCAGGTGGGGAAATTTTGATCTTTTCCTCCTCATACACACTTAACTCTGTCTCACATAACATTCTTCCGTGTTTTGTTGCAACAAAAAGCAAGACAGAAGGAAGCTTCTAGTAGTTGTAGCTTCCAGAACCAAATGCACTCAGGTCACTCAGTTATTGACCTGTTATGTTGATCAGAAGAAACAGATAAATACATAGTGTGTATCCTAAGGTAATTTTGAGTCATGTAAATAAACCAGTTTATAGTCTATGGTTCTCTGTTTTATTTACTTGTGATTTTTGTGGAGCTCAGTTATACTATAGACACTAATAGAAAAGATATAAGCTAGATGCCAAATGGAAAACTGCTTGCTCTCAAATAGTCCCTAGGTAAGAATTAAGAGCCTTCATTAATTCAATCAAAACTCTCCGTGTGCTCACATTCACCTACTCATTCATGCATATATTCATTGTTGATCTGTGTTATCCTTCTCCATGTACTGGGGATGCTGTGGTCAAGGACAAAGTTCTTTCATCATTAGGTTCACCTTGGAGTATGGGAGAAGAGAAAAATAGATATTCTCAAATATTGATAAGTACTTCAATGATTAGGGAAGGAGAAGGTGGTCCTTATGGGGGGTGGAGTTGAACTTAGGGCAGTATACACCTAAAAGTTAGGAGTGGCCCCCTTGGTAAAGTGAAGACCCGAGGGAACGGGGCTGCAGCAGCAATAGGGCAGGGATACTGTAAGTAGAGAGAATACAGGCAGACCGGTCTGTCAGAGGTAGTCACAGGACTGTGTGTGTAGGGAGCCGTCTGGAGAAATCGCCATTACAAGATGGCGCTGATGTTCCTGCAGCTTGGAGGTAATCAAGTCCTTATTTGGTATTGCTGCGTGGGGCTGAGCGCCCTTTGTCTGCACATGCACAATTGAGCCTTGTCACTGGCCAATCCCGAGGCTCCGGGCATCAGCAGACTGGTATTTACCAATCAGGGCAGTACCCGAGTCCCCTCACCCTATTTAAGCAGATGCCACTTGGCTCTTGCTCTCTCTCTCTCTCTCTCTCTCTCTCTCTCTCTCTCTCTCTCTCTCTCTCTTTTTCTCTGTCTTCTTGTTCTCTTTTGTTTCTTGCTCTCTCTCGCTTCCTGCTCTCCCTTTAACCAAGAGGCTCCAATAAATTGTGATGTGAGAAGAATCCTCGGTTCATGGTCCTTCTTCCTTGCTGGTCAAGGGGTTCACCACCTGAGTGCCGAGAACTCAGGACGCCGGACAACGTATCAGTCACCGAGCGAGAGGGCTACAGAGGATTCAGAACTCGACACATGGAGCGATGACGTTGGTAAATCCTCCAAAATCGAGAGGATCCAATCTGGGTGCCAGCAAGGCTGACCAGGGAAGTGAAGGATGCTGCAAAGGATGAAGATGATTCAGTGGATGCTGAATGCCCTCCTGTGGACGATTCATGCGGAAGCAGCAAGGATGACCCTCTGGGCGGTGACAAGGGCATGGCCCATACCAATGCCAGTTCATGTTAATTCATCCATTTGCCCACATTATTTTCCACCTCCTGTGACATGAGTGTGCCATGTATGCCTACATTATCACCTTAAGCAGCACCCATGTGCAGCCTCTCACCTTTGAGCAATTTTTCTGATTGGCTTTCTTCTGCCTTTTCCTTTTTTAAGGAATGGGTGGGGATAGGGATATTTTTGGCATGCTGCCTAGGTAGATGTGCGGTACGTCTGTGGTTGGTGTACCGTCTGCAAGCCCAAACGAGGAGGGACAAGGTCATTGTAGCACAGACCTTGGCTGTCTTGGAATGTGGATCCTCACCCCAGATTTGGCTTTCAGCCTTAAAGAGCTCGTAGGCAATATGCTATGCATAGCCTTTGCACCCTCAAGGGACCCGATAGTCCCATTGCACAGAGGAAGGTATGCATAGAGTAGAATGTGTAGATACAGCCCTTGCACTCCCAGGGAAGTATTTGTCCCATTGCATGGGAAGGGTGTATCTTGCTTATTTCTTTCCCTCGATCAGTCCACACATCATGAGGTGGAGACCTGATTGGGAAATAGTTCTTTGCCTTATTGCTCTTAAAAACATAAAAGGGGGAACTGTAGGGAGCCGTCCGGAGAAATCACCATTACAAGATGGCGCTGATGTTCCTGCAGCTTGGAGGTAATCAAGTCCTTATTTGGTATTGCTGCGTGGGGCTGAGCGCCCTTTGCCTGCACATGCGCAATTGAGCCTTGCCACTGGCCAATCCCGAGGCTCCAGGCATCAGCAGACTGGTATTTACCAATCAGGGTAGTACCCGAGTCCCCTCACCCTATTTAAGCAGATGCCACTTGGCTCTTGCTCTCTCTCTCTCTCTCTCGCTCTCGCTCTCTCTCGCTTTTTCTCTGTCTTCTTGTTCTCTTTTGTTTCTTGCTCTCTCTCGCTTCCTGCTCTCCCTTTAACCAAGAGGCTCCAATAAATTGTGATGTGCGAAGAATCCTCGGTTCGTGGTCTTTCTTCCTTGCTGGTCAAGGGGTTCGCCACATGTGTGCATGCGAGTGTGTGTGTGTGTGTGTGTGTGTGTGTGTGTGTGTGGTATTTGCCTAGCAATTTGAAGTCTTACTTAAGTTCATTCCCTAGCGCCACATCCTTCCAATGTGAAGTAAAGCCACTTGAAGGTTTCCTTTCTTTAGATTTGTACCTGCCTCCCTGGTGAATGTTTAATGAGGTTGTTTTATAGTTAACATTCTTTATATTTGATATTTTAAAGGAAGCAGCTTTGTTTGATTCACTAGTGACATTAAGTCATTATTATAAATCTTGAGGCTTTGTATCAATTTATATTTTGTCAGCATTTTATGATTTTGTCCCTAGCTTGTACTTATTTAAGAATGTTTGATTGTCTTGATTTAATAAATACTATATTCCTTTTTAGCTTGCTAAACTTGTTTGTATTTTGCTATGTTGTTTTGTTTTTTGGGATAGGGTTTCTCTGTAGCTTTGGAGCCTTTCCTGGAACTAGGTCCCGTTGACCAGGCTGGCCTCGAACTCACAAAGATCCACTTGCCTCTGCATCCCGAGTGCTGGGATTAAAGGTATGTGCCACTACCGGCTGGTTTAGCTTGCTAAATTTATAAAAGTAGAAAATACACTGTTCTAGTCTTTCAAAGTTTATAGCCTAGTGGAAAAAGAGACACATAAAAATGAATGTTATAGGTTTACTGTAAGCCACGAGAAAAGTATCTGTGTTTTCTGAGCATTTAAAGATGGATGAGGGCGTGAGTTGATGGCTTGGCAGTTATGTGCTAGGCATGAGAACTAGAGTTCAAATCCTCAGAATGCCATGTGAATGACAGGTGGGTGTGGTTGAGTGCTTATAGTTCCACCCTGGGATCTGAGAGCAAGCTGGCTAACAAAGCCAGCCAAATCCTGGAGCTTTGGTTTCTGCTGATGGAAGACCCTGCCTCAACTAGTAAGATGCAAGAATGACCAAGGATAATTATCAGTATCTGTCTTGGGTTTCCACATATACGCACACATGTGTGTGCTTTTTGAAACAGTAACAAGAGTTAACACCGTTTAAACCAAGGATCCTGATGTGTAAACTGTCTTTTGAAAGAGCTTATGATTTCTAAGTTTTGTAAATTTCCACGCCTATATATTGCGGCTTAATATTTATATGCAGAAATTGAATTTCTTTTAAGCTAATGGTAGAAAAGCATATGTCACTGTTATAGACAGTCCTGGACTGAGCATGGTTCCATCACAGTTTTTCAAGATATTGCAAAAGTAGCATGCATTCAGTAGAAACAGTAATTTACATTTTGAATTGTGATCTCTGCCTCGCCAGGTGATATTCTTATAATGCTGGGCAATGGCAGCACGCCCAGCTCATCAGCCATGAATTTATAGGTCAGCACCTGTACCCTAAAGTGTACTCACTGCGAAACTGTGATATTCTATAACTTACAGTAAATGTATCCTTTTTTTGTCATTTTTTAATTGACTTTATTGAGCTCTACATTTTTCTTTGCTCCCCTCCCTGCCTCTCTCCTCTCCCATAGTAAGTGTATCTTTCTTTAGCATATTGTCAGCCTTTAGCATATTGTAAGAGTAACTGCACAGGATGCTGACTCCATATTAGCCTTCCCCTGTCTGATTTTTTTCACCTTTCGTTCTCCATATGTGAGGTTTACATGAGGGGGAAGAAGGTAGCTGTTAGAATTGGATGGTGGGGCTGTGGGATTGGTCCATGAGAAGCATCTGCTTGTGAAGCACAGAGCACTGCAAACAATGTAGACAATACTGTAAAGAAATTGCTCGTGGAGAGGAGGCTTTTAAGTTAATGTAGCCAATGTGTTCTTTGAAAACAGTGATTATGAAAGGGAAGCAGAGGGCCAAGGAGAGAGCTTCGTGCTATCTTACAACCAATAGGACTGAATAGGGTCCCACACAAAGAAGACAGGGAAGGTGGTATGCGTAGACTCTCAGCATTGAGATTCATTCATTCATGCTTGGATTCTAATTAACATTTTGAAATTTTAGAAATATCATGTCTCCCATATCAGTGTTGAACCAAGAGATTAGACATTTGAATCTGATTGCCATTTACTACTAAACATGATGTGTATTTATGGTAGATATTCTGTCATTTATTATTTAACACCATTATCTCATTCAAAAATATAAACATTTCAAAATATTTTATGAATATCTGAGAGATGGCTTGGTGAAGAAGAGCACACTGGCAGAAGACCCGAGTTTAGGGTTCTCAATAGCTATGGTAGATGTCTCTGTGAGTCCAGCGCCAAGGGCCTGATGACTCTGGCCCTGTGGGCACATATACACAAATGCACAGTCCCCCCCTTTTATAACCCCCCATAATTAAAAGTAAAAAATAAATCTTAAGAAAGAAAAGATGCGCATCATGGGTTGTGAGCTCCTTTAGGACAAAACTGTCTTCCCCCCATACCTGTTCCTGATGTTGGTATTGAAGCTCTCAATCTTGTCTGCAAAGTTACTCAATTGACTTTTAAAATGTATTTTTGTAGACATTGCTTCTATGTTCAACAAATGTTTATCCAGCATAATTTTACAATACTGTTACTCAATTATTTTCTGTTTTCTAAAGTTCCATTTAGAGATATTAATAATTTTAGACTTAGGGACCAATAGTAAATTACCATAAACAATAAGTCAATTACATCCTTGCCATACACACATTGAACTCTGGCCAAAGAATTCTAAACAGCTGCAGTAGCTCTGGACGACTTCTCTTCCTCCTCCTTCTCCTCCTTCTTGTTCTTCATCTCCTCCCTCTTCTCCTCCTTGTTGTTCTCCTTCTTCTTTCTTCTGTTTTTCAAGACAGGGTTTGTCTGTGTAACAGCCGTGGCTGTCCTGGAATTCGCTCTCTAGACCAGACTGGCCTCTCACACAGAGATCTGTCTCTGCCTCCTGAGTGCTGGAATGAAAGGCTTGCTCTGTCACTACCTGGCCCTAGACCACTTCGTGATGTGGGGCTTGTATGAAAGTCAATGTGAAGAGAATGCTGGCGCTGTCATCTGGAGTCATACTTGCATTTTGATAGCTAAACCTCTGTAGTCTTAGCCATTTTGTCTCAACTACTGCACTGTGATCATTACAAGTGGAAGAATATTGACTTATTTGTTAAAAGGAAGCTTGTAGCTGTTTTGGACTACTTTTGCATTGGTCAAAGCACCCAACAGAAACAACACAAGGGACAAAAGATGTGGTGGAGTTGGTGACAGCAGGAGCATATGATAGACTCCTTAATAGATGCCAGCGCAGAGCTGAGAACTAGAGCAAAATTCTTTCCACCTGGTGCATACTTTTGTTCTTTAAATGGCGGGTGTGTTCCCTGGCAGGCTCGCAGAGCAGCCGCTAGTCCGACAAGGATGGCTGTGGGTCCCTGCAAGATCTCCAGGGTGGCAGGCTAGTCCCGCTATGCAGTGGGCGAGTCATGCGGGCGGGTACAGCGGATAAAAGGCTTACAGGACATAGTAAATAGACATAAGGCTAAGAGTAAGCTAAATATTTATTACTTAAAGAAGAGGGAGACATTTATTACTTAAAAAAGAGGGAGACAGAGAGACATGGAGAGAAACATAGGGAGAGACAGAGACACATGTGCACACGCCAAGAGACGGGGGACAGAAGAGAAAGAGTTAAGATGGCAGCGAGGGAGGTCAGAAGTGGCTGGGAGTGGGCGTGGTTAGCTCTTAAAGGGACCAGACGCAAAGGAATAACACATACCTTGCTAAGACTCCATAGCTCCCCGCCCCCATACTGCCAGCCGACTCTGAGCAAACACTCACCTCAGAAACTTATGGGGGAAGTTTAGACTCAAGCCTTAATATTAGTCATCCTATTTTCCCAATGAAATGAAGTATTTCAGTCAGAAATGTTTCGGGAGTCCAAAGACTTAAGTAGAAGTACATGTTTTCGCCCTAGAGAATAAGAATTTATCATGCTTGAATGAGTGTAACACTTGCCAATTTAATTATTTCTCCGATTGAGTATAGTGTTAATGGCAAATAAGTATGGGAATTAAAAAAGTTCTGGAATATGATTTTAACTATTTATTTATTTTTTTAATTTATTTATTTATATATAGTATATAGTATTCTGGGCACCAGATCTCATTATAGATGGGTGTGAGTCACCATGTGGTTGCTGGGAATTGAACTCAGGACCTCTAGAACAGCAGTCAGTTTTTTAAGCTCTGAGCCATCTCTTCAGCCCCCTTAACTATTTATTATCATACTTTAAATGGAAGAAATAAAGCAAGCTACTTAAAGTTAACCTCCCCTTTGTTTCTTAAAATTAATTAAATTTCTCTAAAAATTAATATCACTAATTTTAAAAGCATGTTTGCAGTAAAAATCGTTTCAGAATATTACTTAAATTCTGATTTCACTTGTAATAAAAATTATTTACTTCACTTGCTTTATACTTCTGTCCAGGAATAAGTATTGTATCATGGGAACAAATGAAGGTTTTGGTTTTTTTTTAGGTTTTTACTTTATGTGTATGTGTGTTATGCTTCTTATTTATATCACTGCACTGTGAGCATGTCTGGTACCTGCTGAGATAGAGGAGTTGTGTTGGATCCCCTGACACTGGAGTTACAGATGGTTGTAACATGACAGACCGACTTGTTGGGGTATCTGTTCCCGCCCGGTACCCCACAGCCGGCAAGTCCCAAGGAAAATCACGCACAGGACTCCATAAGATTATAAACTGATTGGCCCATTAGGTCAGGCTATTTATTAGCTCTTATAACTTATGTTACCCCATTATCCTTATCTATATTAGCCACATGACTCTGTACCTTTTTCAGCAAGACAGGTTACATGCTGCCTCTTTGGTGGTCTGCGCAGGAGTGGCGGAGGGACCTTCCTCCTCCATAGCCTTATTCTATTCTCATTGCCCCGCCTCTACTTCCTGTCTGGTTGACTCGCCTATACTTCCTGCCTGGCCAATCAGCGTTTTATTAAAATACATGATTGACAGAATACAGATAATTCTCCCGCACCAGATGGTCGTGCTGGAAAGTGAACCCAGGTCTTCTGCAAGAAGAAGTGCTTTTAACCACTGAGCCAACTCTTCAGCCCCCCAAATACAAACTTTTTATTTGAAATTATGAGAAATCATTGTGTATGTTAACAATATAAAATATCAGTACAATTTTCATTTAACTGTGGCCTTTTTGATAAATGAACCACTCTACTGATTTCTTTTCATTGATGAGTTTTCATATGACTACCTTCCTACCTTCCAGCTCAGATGCAGTATCTCTTTGGAAGTGATATTAAGTAATGGTTTCCTTGGCATTGCAATAAATTTTAAAAAAGCAACTTTTATTATTTTACATGCTGCCGTCTCCTTTTTTTTTATTATCATCCCTCCAGTCATGTTATGTTTAAACAAGAAGACAGTATCTCTCCTGGCTTTCCCTTTTTCCTACCCAGGGGTACTTAGAGAATGTCTCTTCATGGCTGAGAATAGCAGTGAAGGGTTCATTTTCAAAGTTCTGATTTGGCCTTTAGTATTTGGGCATTTGTGTAATGTGTGTACCTGTTGGAGAAAAGTCACTCTTAGTTTTCCTTTGTTTTATTTTGCTATAGTGCGTTGTCTTGAGTCTTAAATCCAAGGATTAAGATCTTGAAAAGAAGGACAGCCTCCCTAACTTCTCATCTTTAGGGAAGGATGGTACTGTATTAGACATAAAGCTGAAGGATCTTAAAATGCATTGTAAGTCCTCTCCCTGCCCTCACTTTAGAGGAAAGAAACCTAAGAGTGGCACTGTGTGACCGTTCTGTGCCTTAATTCTGTACTTAGTATTCTTTTCTGAGGATTGTGTGACTTTTTTCCTTTTTGGTGTTTCCTCTTTCTTATATTGTTTTAATAAAATTCCTGTCTGATTTTGTAATTAAAGTGACCAATTTCCACATTAGATAGGAAATCCTGGCATCTCTAGATTACTCTCTTCTGACTCCAGGCAGTCAGACCCTAAAAGGCCTATTGACCTAGCCCCAATGTCTCTGTCGGGCCAAGACAGCTTTGCTGTTCTCTTAGGACTCTCTGTTTCCAGGACCTTGTCTCCTCTTCTCAGACTGTGGATAACATTGCCACATTTAACATATCCGAAGTCATGATTTCTTTTTCTCACATTTATTTACACTGTTCCCATTTTGTGGAAAAATCTGTTCCCACCTCTATGTGTAGTCAAATGCTGCACATCCAAGAATATCCAACTCCAATTCCATTTCCTTCTGGGTTCTGGCTGAAAGGGAGTGTGAATTGCAAAATCTGTAGTCAAGTGGCTTCTTTATGACGCTTGGACACTTGGTGTTGTCTTATCGTGAAATGCCAGAGCAGGAAAGCTTTAGACTCTTCCACTCACTTGACTTTCTGGACCAGAGCTGGAAACAAATGCAGCTCTCCTCATCTCAACTCTGGAATGCTCTCTTCTGGATTTCACTTCCCCTCACTGGAAATCAAGCGCCTTGTCATTTTCGAAAAGAGAATTCGTTATTTGCTTAACTTGAGACCAAGAACTTTGCTTTAAACTCTTTAGTATTCTTCATAATAGTTTATATTATGTCAGTCCTTTATGTTGTAGCGACTTTTTACTTTTCAGATAAGAACAATGATGTAAGTATAGATGTAAGTCTATACTTGTCATCTCAGCACTTGGGAACCCAGGCAAGAAGCCTCTGACTTAAAAGCCAGCCAGGTTATTTAGTGAACCATGTCTCAAAATAAATACATAAAATAGACTAAAATTTTAAATCAAAATATATGCCCATTTGTAAAGAGATTAATGACCAAATATCACGAGGTATTTGTTTAAAGGGGATAGGGTAAGTGTTAACTTGTATTTGTGTGTGTGTGTATGTGTGTGTGTGTGTATGTATTTTTTTTTTTAAGTCAGAGTCATATATATTCCAAGCTGGCTTTGAACTAACTGAGGGTAGCCGTGAACTCCTGATCTTCCTGTTTTTAATCTCCAGTGGGATTATTGGTTTATATTGACTCACAGTTTATGTAGTGTTTTGGGTCAAACCTAGACTGTTTTTATATGTTGGACTAGCACTTTACCAAGTGGGCTACATACCCTGCCCCAGAGGTATTTTTAATAGTGTTGATAGTAACCATTTATTTCTAAAACTTTATTGAATACAGAATAGTGAGAAACAACAAAATATAATTGAAAAAAAATTCATTCTGTTTTGGATTTGGCTTGTTTGCAGTGTTAACAAGACTAATTTAAGTACAAAAGTAGACATTACATAGTTCTTGTAATGTAAATTTCTAAGGAGATGAGCTATTATTTTCAAAAAACATTTTTTAGTGGATAAGGATTTATTGTTTTTAGTGGATAAGGATTTATTGCAGGAAAGTGTGTGTGTGTGTGTGTGTGTGTTAGAGAGAGAGAGAGAGAGAGAGAGAGAGAGAGAGAGTGTGCAAAGAAGGTACTTGATCTATAGCACTGCCCCCCATGTAGCAGATTTTATTATGATTTTATATTTATTAGAGATATGACATAATCCTTTTGATTATTTAATATTTTGTTTGTTTATGTTTATATATGAGCTTGTGCATGTCAGATTATGTGTGGAGGTCAGAGGACAACTTGTGTGAATTTGTCTTCTCCTTGTATCATGTGAGTCCGGAGGATCAAGCTCAGATGCTTGGTCGCAAGAACCTTTACCCACTGAGTGATCTCACCAGCAGATAAATATGATAGCATCCTGTTGTTTCGGTTCATCAGACATTACTGAGAACCGCCTTTGTGAAGTCTTGGGTTGTAACATTTTCTGAATATGCCCGTTTTAAAGTACGTAAGTAAAGCAGCTAGAACTATAGGACATACATGCCTGCCTCTATAATTCCTTTGCCATGCAGAATGAATAAAAACGGGGCGTTAGAGAGCAACTTCAACACCTCTTGGTGAGTAAAGCCTGGGCTCCACGCCTGTGGCTGAGGGATTCATCATCTGCTGAGCTGTGTTGCAGAGGTGACACCAAGGTGAAAGCAGGCTTGCAGAATGGTTGGAAATCATTGATATTCTAACTTGGTGGCTGTAAATGGCTCAGTGGCAGATGGAGTCTTTGTCAAGGAAGAAAAATGGCAGCTTTCTGGTGCAGAGATGGTTTGCTAGCACCTCAGCACACAGGCTGTGACCTTCTCGGATTCCCAGGCTCTTGTAGCGTTAATAAATTGTCCTCGGCTTTTATTCCCCAAAAGTTGATAAATAGTAGTCATTACATCTGAGTCCAAATTGAGGTGTTTGATTATGAAGAAACATAAACATGTTTTATTGTCCGCTCTTTAAGGAAGTAGGCTTTTAAGGGAATTTGCATTTCTTGTCATCAGAAAGCCTGTGTTTCTCAATCGATTTGCAAGATTAAAAGCACCTAGTATAGTTTCAAAATCTTTGTTTTAGGATAAAAGAATATTACAGTTCTAAGGTATTTAAAAATCTTAGCCTAGCACATTCAGTTTACAGATGAAGAGACCAAGTGACTTAGGCTGATGTATTCAGTGCCCATTTTGCCAGTTCAGTATTAGGTCTCAAACCTAGGACAAATGGTGCCTATGCCAGGTTCTCCCAGCATCCCTCAGTCCCTACCCTAAACTTCTTCAGTCCAGTGGCTGGACCGTCGTTCCCTCAGCTGCCCTTCCCTATAGGAAGTCCAGCCAATTTTGTCTGCCCTCTACCCTCCTGGACTCTTGGTTTCCTGGTCTGGCTCTCCCCGTGTGTCTTCCCATGGTCATGTCTACTGTGGACTCGCCTCTCAGATGGCTCTGCCTCTGCTGTGCTCTTCTTCCTCATGTCTGTGTAATAAACCTTCTTCCCCAAAACCTCGGAGCAGTCAGTCATGGTCTCCCTTTTTCTTTCTCTTTTCCATTGATTCATGACTCGCAGATTAATGGATTATGATTTGTTGTACTTACAAGTTATTTTTAATTTTGGAGATACTACTTTAAGTAAAATTAAAAATTACTGTAGAAGGAACACAGTTATAGTAGCTGCATAAAGAAAATAAATATAGCCTTTCATTTATTATTCAGTTTCAGGTATTTTTATTATAAAGAACTGCAGTTTTCATTCTAATCTGATCACTAGAGTGAATAACAATTTTGCACTTGTTTGTACATGGACTATGAAGTTATGTCATAGCTTATGTCATAGTGGTATCAGCTTTGTATCTCCTAATAGTGTGTGTCTTAACCGAGCCATGCAGACAAGACTCAAGCCTAGCATGGTTCATCCTACAGCTCTGGACTTTCTGCTGCTATGGGAGCATTGTGATTCAGCAGTTACTGCACTTTGAAGTTTGGACTTTTTGCTGTGCTTGCATGGGAAGAGCCAGAAGTGCTCCACAGTCTGTCAGCTGTGAAGTCATGAGGCAGAAAAGGAGTAATCTGTATTACACTCAGTTGCTGACCTGATTTCATCAGTGAGATTTCAAAGTGCATTTCCACCCAAGACATTTTACCTCCCATTGGTTTATCGGGATTATAACCTGATTACAAATTGAGCAGCATTTGTTTTATGTCGTGAATTTTAGAATTTTAGAAATATTACATTTAAAGTTAAAAT
Organism: Myodes glareolus; assembly: GCF_982192425.1. Taxonomy (NCBI): domain Eukaryota; kingdom Metazoa; phylum Chordata; class Mammalia; order Rodentia; family Cricetidae; genus Myodes; species Myodes glareolus. The sequence goes on along the minus strand of NC_142046.1, from coordinate 41,984,755 downwards.
ACTTAGAGTTTTGTAGGTTGTATTTTGAAATATTTCAAAAAATTGTTGTATGTGTGAGAACTTAATTTTGACTTCTAGTGGAATGCGGTGCCTATGAGAGTTCATTATCATGTAGATATGTTCAGTTAAACAGCTAACCTTATTGGAGAGTAATGGCAGAATGAAAAATGGAAACACTATACACCTGAAATCTATTTTCACACTTGGCAGTCTTCTAGACCAGTGGTTCTCAACCTCCCTAATGCTGCGACCCTTTAATACACTTCCTCATCTTGTGGTGAGTTCCAGCCATAAAATTTTTGTTGCTACTTCCTATCTATAATTTTGCTACTGTTATGAATTGTAATGTAAACATTTGTGTTTTCTGATGGTCTTCGGTGACCCGTGTGACAGGGTTGATTGTCCCCCATAGGGGCCATAACTCTCAGGTTGAGAAGGGTTGCTTCAGAGTTAGAGAAAGGCCCCTAGCTTAGAGGGTGTGCACTTTCGCATCTAGAACTTCAGAGACTGTCACCCAGTGTCTGCAAAAGTACAGCTAAAGAAGAAGCACTAACGTGCTGTCTGTGTATAAAACTAAGAATATGAGTCTTAAAAAATATTTTAAATGAGAGAAAATAAGAAGTTTGAGCTAAACGTTTCCAAAATCCTGAAATGTCTTTTTTTTTTTAAATTACAACATTGCTTGCTATTAGCTTATGCATATTTCTAGCTCACTCTTATCTCTTAAGTTAACCAATTTCTATTATTTTAAGATTTACCATGAGGCTTGTGGCCTACCAGCAAGGTTCCAGCTGACAGCTCTTTCCCCTCTGGCTGCTACACGGCATCTTTTTCCTTTGTTGAAGTGACTTTTGGTGGCACACAGCTTTAATCCCAGCACTCGGGGACAGAGGCAGGGGGATCTCTGTGAGTTCAAGGCCAGCCTGGTGTACAAGAGCTAGTTCTAGAACAGGATCCAAAGCCACAGTGAAAACCTGTTTTGAAAAAAAAAAAAAAAACCCAAAACCAAAAAAAAAAAAAAAAAAAGGACAACCCAGTCCTGTGTTTTATACAGAATGTAGATAGGAAAAATGTGAACCAGAATATGCTGATAAGTAGTTATTTCACCTGTTAACTACTTCAATATTAAATCATTATACTCAGATGTTAAGTGATAGTCACTGAGTTAATCAACACCTGATTAATGAGTACCGATTTATAGAAGGTAAGGTTTATCACTGGAAAACACAGACCAAATTTGGCTCATGTGACTTATTCTATGGCTAAAGGACAAAATAATGTCTAATATGCTGTGTGACAGTTGGTACTGTGAAGAAAAATGAAGCAAATTAAGGGCCATAAGTGCAGGGTGTGAGTTTACGCCTGTTGTAGAGTGCTCATGAGAGGCTTCTCTGATCAGACAGCAGCCGAGCCGCCTGAGCTCCACTGAAGGCGCCTGTTGGGCACCGTCCGGGTGGATGAACTCTGTGACACAGAGGACAGAGCTAGTGGAGAGGTTTTGTAGTATTTGGGTGTTTTTGTTGTTTTGCTTTTGAGACAGGGTTTCACATTGTTTTGTAGACTGTCCTGGAGCTCATGCAGCCGGGACTGTCTTCAACTTCATGACAGCCCTCCTGCCTTTTGAATGCAAGATCTTTATTGTCCAACCAGCGTTTTCCTAAGTAGTTTTGTCAGACACTGGTTGTATGGAGCATTACTTAGAAAGAAGGTTCCATGGATAAGTAAACGGAAGGTGTAAGATTAACATTAGGCCAGGCAATTCTGGTAATGGCAGTTTGGAATGCTTAAACAGGAAGATTGTGAGTTCAAGGCTAAGATCTTATCTCAAAAAAAGAAGGGATGGAGGGAGGGAACTAGGAAGGGAGAAAAGAGTGGTGGTGGTGAGGGAAATAAAAACATGTTAAACAGACTTTGTGTTATTTAGCAACCCTTTCTGGGCATCTTTTACAGTACTCATGTGTTTATGAACCTACAACATATTTGACCCTTCAAAGACTCTCCTAGGAAACTGCGTCCTTCATGCTGTGGCATGTGCATGCTAGGCAGCACTAGAGGCCGACTGCAGGTCAGTAACGTCTTCTCCAAGCTGGCTGTTGCAGTCTCTGCTTTCCTGTGGCAATCCCTCCTGCCTGTTCTTTCATCGAGACATTCCTCTTTTCCTCTCTTTTTGACCCTTTCTTTTCTCGAGATATCTCAAATACATTTTTTTATCTGTTTATGATATTTAAAACCTCTGCTAAATCTCCTCGTGTGTGTGTGTTGTGACAGTGTCCTATTCTGTATCCCAGACAGGCCTCAAGTTTATGGAAATCCTCCTGCCTCTATCTCTCAAGTGTGGGGTTCCAGGTGCGAGCAGCCACACCCAGCTGGATGCCCAAGTGTTCATGTAGGTTTGTTTGCATGATGTCTCATTTGGCCTGTGGCAGTAAGCTGAGTAACTGGTGCTCTTGCTGTGTCCTATTTGTTCATCCTTGTCTTAGTGATGATTTAATTGATATCACTGATCTAACTAGGTCATTCATCTACCCAGATCCTGCACTGACTTGCACATAGAGTTCACGTCACTCACAAGTCTCATGAAATCATACATGAACTGCCCCTTGTATCGGAAGTACATTTAAAACCATTTAGTTGTATTAAAGAAGATGCTGTGTATGCAGCCCCCCCTCCCCAGAGCTGTGTGACACACCCTTCCGCCGGGAGCCTAATCCCCCCCACCCTTCGGTTTTGTTATGGGTTTGTTTTGTTTTCTTGTTTTTGAGACAGGGTCTCACTGTGTAACTCTGGCTTTCTTGAAACTCTCTATGTAGACTAGACTGGCTTCAAACTCACAGAGATCCAGCTGCCTCTGCCTTTGAGTGCTTATAATTAAAAAGTATGCATCATCTCGCCAGGCTAATTTTAATTTTTAAAGGTTTTATAGTAGATGTTGTCTATAAGAACTTTCAGAGTAAACTTTCTGGGTAAACCAGGTACTCATGCATAAATTACATCAGAACAGTAAGTGTGATGAAATAAAAATTCAATCTGCCCTCCCTACTCCATACACTGTACTTTATAATTGTGTTAAAAGCTAATCACATAAGCAGATATGATAAGAGCTGAGATTAGCTAAGTATGGAAAGACCTTTCAAGTTCTCTTTCTCCACTCATAAAACTGATGGATTATAGATTAAAATACATAGCTGTAAAGTTTTAAAAAGAAAACTGGAAAATTATCAGCCCAAACTTGGTAATGAATTCTCTATGTGGCACACACACACAAAATTTTATCTCTAAAGAGAAACAGTCAATTGGGAATCATCAAACTTAAAAGACATTTACTTTTCAAAAGATCCTGTCAGGAATAAAAGGTCCTCCAGGGAGTGGGGTTGGGCTCCCAAGTCCCCACCTACAGTTGATGGCTGATGAAGGAAGAAGGGTCCATTTTGTTTGTGGCCACTTCAAGCCTTCCTGCCAACAATTCATGATGCAGATAAGGACAGGATCAGATGAACTTGGTGTTTTAAAAAATAGCTATATAGTTTTTTAAAAGATGACAAAAGGATACTCTGAGGAAATATCTGAAAGAAATATCTGAGAATTTCTAGAGCATAAAAAGTACACAATCAGTCCTGAGAATGTTAACTGTACAATTGAACATGGACAAAAGACAACAGCTTTTATCTTGTAGATACTTTCTGAGCCTATGAAGAAATGATTAATTTTCCAAGACACCAGGAAAACTCCAAAATGACTTTTCATTCCTCACCAACGAGAATAGTTAAAGTTTAGGGGCATTTGCTGTGCGAGTGTGAGGACTTGTGCAGACCCGGAGATCGTGTTCAAAGCCACGTGTGCTCAGGCACAGGCTGCAGCCCCAACACCGCGGAATGTGGACACTGCTGGAACTTGTCGAGGACACTGTACCTCCTCCTCGACCTCTGCACACACAGCTTCCAGGACACATATACACTGCACATGCATACCACACACACACAAATCAAAAAATTGTTTTAGTGTAGTGATAATATCACATCCTGACAAGAATGTTGAGAAGTTGGTTTCCAAGTACATTCCTGGTGGAAGAGTAAAATGGTACAGCTATTCTGAAAAACAGATTTGGCAGTTTCTCTCTCTCTCTCTCTCTCTCTCTCTCTCTGTCTTTCTGTTCCTGTCTTCCTGTCTTTGTCTCTCTCACACACAAAGACACACACACACGCTATTATATACCTAACAGTCACATTTCTGGCCATTTATCTCACAAAATAAAAAAGCTTATGTATACATAGGAACTTGAATATGTTCATAGTAACTTTATTTATCATACACCCAAACTAGAAACAACCAAAAAGACTAACAACACATGAATAATATAATATTGTACATCCCTACATGGAACACTACTAAGCAATAGACAGTCATTAACTACTGATATATCGAACAGCTTGCTTCCACATGAAGTATATTTGATTAAAGTAAATGAGCCAATCATAAAAGGCGATTACATGATTCCATTTCTGTGCTGTCTCAACAGGACATATATGATAGTAATATACAAGCCAGGAAAAAAAACCCTGGACTGTTAGGGCTTAGAGATGCAGAGGAGAAGGACTTGAGTGTAACTGGAGTACAACAAGAGGCCTTTCTGGTAGTTTTGGTTGCATGACAGCATGCAACATGTTTGTAGCTAGCTCTTGGTTTTGAAGTGCAGGCACCATATACGAGGGAAGCAGTGACTGATGCATGCCTGATATGTGGGACTTCATTGTATCATCTTGTCATTTCCTATAAATGCAGTTACCTCAAAAGAAAACACTTTTAAAGCTTGCTTTCCTTGAATTGAACCGAGGCGCCTTGCACGTGCTAGGTGAGCAGTCCACCATGGAGTTATCCTCCAGCTTTTTTCTTTTTTAAGCTTTTTGTTTGGTAAGAGTCTCACTAAATTGCCCAGTCCAGGTAGCCCTTGAACTTGGAACCTTCCTGTCCCAGCCTTAGAGTCGCTGTTACAAGCCTTTGCTGCCAGACTGGATCAACTCTTCCTGCTTTCTGTTCACTTCTGAGAGTACAAATATTCACTTCCTCATTCAAGCTAAGACTTTATCCATACTTTACAAATTGTGTAGCCTTCTACCTCCTCCAGAAATTTTCTTCACTGATATACGTAGCACATATCCACTGTATCCTTCATGAGTATTTTTCTCCATTGTCAGCTGTAGACTTGCCCTGTCCTAAATAAGATGATAAACAGAAGCATAAGAAGCATATTCCATCCGTGATGTCTCTCGAGTTGAGTTGGCATAGAAAAGTTTTCAATCTCGTTCTTTTTAACTGCTGTGTGCTATTTCATAATAGAAACATGTTAAAGGATCTGGAGAGATGGCTCAGAGGTTAAGAGTACTTACTGGCTTTTCTTCCAGAGGTCCTGAGTTCAATTCCCAGCAACCACATGATGGCTTACCACCATCTGTAATGCGGTCTGGTGCCCTCTCCTGGCATGCAGACAGAACAGAATAAATAAAGTATTTAAAAGGGTGGGGGGCTGGGCGGTGGTGGTGCACACCCTTAAACCCAGCGCTCAGGAGGCAGAGACAGGCAGATCTCTGTGAATTCGAGTCCAGCCTGGTCTACAAGAGCTAGTTCCAGGACAGGCTCCAAAGCTACAGAGAAACCCTGTCTCAAAACAAAAAAGAAAAAAAAAACATTTATAATCTTTTATTTATTTCACAACATTTCCAGCCTTTTCACTCTACCTTCAGCCTGCAATTTAGTTTTTTTTTTTAAAAAAAGATTTATTTATTTATTATATCTACAACATTCTACCTCCATGTATGCCCACATGCCAGAGGAGGGCGCCCGATCTCACTGCAGATGGTTGTGAGCCACCATGTGGTTGCTAGAAATTGAACTCAGGACCTCTGGAAGAACAGCCAGTGCTCTTAACCACTGAGTCATCTCTCCAGCCCTTTTAGTATGATTCTTTATGCCCACAATTTCAGAGCTTTCCGGGATTAGATATCTATAAGTAGAATTACCATGTTATAAGTATCATGCAGTTTTTACCTTAAAACATACCTACTAGCTTTGTGTTGTCTGATAGCTTCCTATATTTATTATACCAGTTTCCACCACCTGTGTCAAAGGATTTCTGGTTCTGCATGTTAACTATTTGCTTAGTTCTTCCTTTCCTAGTATCTGTCTAGAACCTGTTATAAATTCTAACAGATTTAACATGCAGGTTTCTATGGCCGTATGACTGAACTTTCCCAGTCATGTCTGATATTAGAGGGTAAGCAGAGTCTTGTTTGCTTAGTGTTGGATGAGAGGTTTTACCTCTATAATGTATATTTACATATATATGTTGTATATAATCTGTAAATTATATAGTATGTATTTTGTCTATTATAAATCTGCACATATGTAATTTCCTCTACTCTGTTTAGTCAAAATATTAAAAATGCATTCTTTTTTGTAGCTTTCCTATTCATCTGTTTGTTTCTTTTTTTCAAGACTCGAATTACAGAGTCCTGTTCTTTCTTAAACTAGCTCAGTAGACAAAAATCCACAATATCCTTCTCAGAAAGTCATTCCTGGCCTAGTGATGGTGGCACATGCCTTTAATGCCAGCACTTGGTAGCCAGAAGCAGGTGGATGCCTATGAGCACCAGGCCAGCCTGGTCTCCAGAGGGAATTCCAGGACAGTTATGACTGTTATACAGAGAAACCCTGTCTTGAAAACCAGAAAGATGCCAGGCGGTGGTTGCACATTTCCAGCACTTGAGGCACAGTCAGGAGGATCTTTGTGAGTTCGAGGCCAGCCTGGGCTACAGAGCGAATTCCAGGACAGGCTCCAAAGCTACAGAGAAACCCTGTCTTGAAAAATAAAATAAAATAAAATATAAACAATAAAAAGAAAACGAAAAAGAAAAAAAAGAAAAGAAAAAAAGAAATTCATTCTGTTTCAGCTTGTCCTATTAAAACCATTAGGTCTGTATTTTTGTATGAGCATATGTGGGTGTGCATATGCTCTGGCCAGTGTGCAGAATCAGAGGACGAGTTGGCCCTCTCCTCCTTCTGTGTGAGTTCTGGCATCTAACAGATTGTTTGGCAGCCGCACCTTTACCCACTGACCATTTGTCTGGTCCTTGTTTTTAGATCCTTTAGCCAGTCCTTATTCTAAAAGCAAACTACAGCTCAAGAACCATACTTGTACTTTTGAGGTGCCTTGATTTTTTTACTTTTCTCTTCCCTTCTGTACTGGTCTTCATGACATTTTATTTAAAGAAAGGACTCCTCCTTAAACCATGTAAAATTATTCCCTTTAGCTACTTAACATTTCCCAATCTATTATAGAAGGGTTATTAGTCCTTCCCTTACTTCTTGCATGACTGCAAATTTCCAAAGAGAAATCCATATGAATGAGACTTTAAATAATTAAGCAGGAGGTAGTCAGTAGATTTGGGTACCACACTGTCTATGAATGTTTGTTTCATGGACTCATGAGGAGATGTTGTAGTATCAAAATGACTGGAATGAGTACTTTATTGTACTTTGAACGTTCTCTTCCTTCTTTCTTCCTTCCTCCTTCCTTCCTTTCTTCCCTCCCTCCTTCCTTCCTTCCTTCCTTCCTTCCTGCCTGCCTGCCTGCCTGCCTGCCTGCCTTCCTTCCTTCCTTCCTTCCTTCCTTCCATTTGTTTTTTATTCAGTTTTCTAGACAGGGTTTCTCTTTAGCTGTTAATTAAACAGCTGTAGAGTCTGTTCTGGAACTCATTCTGTAGACCTGTAGACCAGGCTGGTCTCGAACTCATAGAGATCCGCCTGCCTTTGCCTCCCATGTGCTGGGATTAAATGTGTGCGTCACCACTGCCTGGCTATTTTACCTTTTCTTTTCCATTCTTTCTCTTCTCCCTCCCTCCCTTTCTCCTTCCCTTCCTCCTCTCTTCTCTCTCTCTCCCTGCCTCCCTCCCTTCTTTTTGATTTCCCAAGACAGGCTTTTCTCTGTGTAGCTAACTCTGACTGTCTTGGAACTTGTTCTATACACAGATTGGTCTTGAACTCAGAAATCCACTGTGTCTACCTTCCAAATGCTGAGATTAAAAGTATGTTTCCCATTGCCAAATCATAGTCTCAATCTTTAATGCACAGAAGATTCTGGTTGGTAAGTTTGGCTGAGTCTGAGAGTTTGCATTTTGTAAAAGTCTTTTCAAGAGCTTTTGGCTGTCCCCTGTGTTTGATTAGCTAAGATCCCGATAAACTCCTGAGTAGTAGTCCCCCTTAGAGTTGCTCCCTTCACCCCAAATCAAAGTAATGTTTTCACATTGATACAGACTTTGGTTTTGTTTATTTCTGTACAGTTTCATTGATATTTTGCTCATTAATGGAGATTTGTGCATTTCAGTAAGTATTGATTATGTGTTAGTTACTGCTCTGAGGTTCTAACATCTCTGTAAAACCATCCTTGAGGGTCATCATCATGATGCTTGAACAGTGAAGGTTAACCAAGGACTTGAGGTGTGCTGAATCAGTGTGCTTCCCTGCTGAGTGACCCTGTCCACCCCCAGAGTTTATAGTGGCTTCAACAGTTGTGAGCCAATCACAGGCAGCTCCTAGAAAGTTGAGCTTCACAAGCAGTATTTCATTTATTTATTTATTTATTTTGGTAGAACTAGATTTCATAATTGCTCTTTGTTATTTTTAGGATATTCTTTTAATTTAGACACAAGTGTGTTACTAATGTGGCAATAGGAAACAACTAGTTTAACTTTGGCCATTTGTGGCTGTAGACACTGCCCTCTGAAAGGCGAGAGTTGGTGCCCACAGCCTGCCTTGCCTGCACTGGAGGTGAATGGAGATCAGTGCCCCTGAGTGGACAGCCAATGGGTGGGATGGCTCTGTGCTTAACTAGATGGAACTTCAAAGGGTGAAAATGGACTGGGTGCTCACACTTCAAGTTTAGTAATATCAAATATTGTCTTATTTTGCTTATAACAAAATCATAAATCTTTGAGTAAAGTTTCAGAATTATTTCATTTTTGACAAATGGGATTTAGTAATCAACATATGTAGACCCCAGAGTAAAACCTTTTGGGAGAAATGTGGTTTTAGAAACATTAAACTAATTTTCATGCTGATAGTTAATATACAGCCCTATATTAGTACATGTCATAATTATCAGTAGTAGAAAGTTCTAGAGGACTTACTAAAAGTCACTTAAAATTTAATTAATATTTCTTAATTCTCACTCATTCACATTGTACTGAAAGTATGCATATGGAATTTACATCAAATGTTGATCAAATTTTCCCACCAGATCTAACTTATCTTTTGAAGTAACCCTTTTTTCTTCTTGTTTCTTCTGGTTGCAGCCATTGATTTTCTTTTTAAAGGTACATTAATAGTGCTGATTAAGCAGTGCATTAAAAATAAATGTGGGGAATAAAAAGCAATGCTGCATAATATTAGAGTCTCGGTTTTCCTTTCCCAGTAAATTCTTCAATCTAAAGGGCAAAAATACTGAAGCGGTGGGGGGGGGGAGGGCAAAGAAGGAACAAATGATGCAAAAAGAAAATGACACCGAAGCCTCTGTTAATACACTTGTATTTCAGGTTGAGAGTTGCTTTCATTAGCAGATCTTATTGTTATGCAACGTCTGTTCCTCTGCAGCAAAATGGATCTGGTACTCACAGGCCCTGAGTGTGTCTCTTCTCTTAGGTACTGGGAAGGACATCTTTCTTTGGTTTACTTTTACCATTTTGTTAATGAAAAGAAGGAAAATTGAATTCCATTCTTTTGTTGGTAAATTTGTTTTTAAAACACCTTTAGATTTGTATTAGGAATGTTTTCTATTCTCTGGTGTAAACAATTATAAGATGGCTAGTAATGCAAACATGTTAATTATATAATTTTTAATTGAATAACAAACTCAATTGATTTTTATTAGGTATGTAAGCATATGTTTTCTAACATTTTTGACTATTAAAAATGAATTTTTTACTGCAACAAAATATAAGATCTGAAAGCTGCTACCTTTTGCAGTAGCAAAAATTGTATATAGAGAGCATCACAACTTGAGTTTTCTGAAACCTGTTTTGCATTTGAGGTGAACACTAGACAGCAATGCAGGCAGGCTGAGTGACTTCAGCCTGTGAATACAGGCATGGATCAAAGTGGAGTGGACACAGCTGGCATTTAGGCATTTTGCAGTTTGACAATACTTTACAAAGTCCCTTGGTTTGGGATAATGTTCTCAAAAATTGTCCCCACATGAGAATCTGGGTTTGTGTAAGTACGAATTAGTTTTGTCACATGCAAAAAATATGTGTGGTAATAACTGACCTTTTGGTTCACTTAATGCAATACTAACAATATCTTGGCTACATTGATGAAACAGGATGTTACAATATGTACAACAGGTTTTTAACGCAGCATTTTGAGTTGATTTGTACTAAGGGTGCTTGCTACATATTGAGTTCTATTCATTGTGAGCAATGTTCTAAGCTATTCTAGACTTAGTGAAGGGAAGGTTTATGGGCCCAAATAACAAGACTCCAAGAGAGGTTCTCCCTGGCCTTGATGAAACCTGAACTGATAAAGAATGAGAGACAAGCTATGGGAAGCAAAAGAATACTCTGGGAAGTCATAGGACATAAAGTTAGCATCTTTACAAGACACAGAGACCCACTCCATTGTGGCTGTTTGATTTGCTATTACATATTTATTTCACATGAAAATCAGAGTGTAGCTGTGATAAATTTTAATTGTATTCAATCGAGGTACGTAGCAGTTGACATATTAGGAAGCAATAATTCAGGGTGGGTTTTTTTTGATGATGTAATTGGGCATAGGGTGTTTCTGTATTCTTTGTTTTGTTGTCTTTCTCCAGATTAGTCACCTACAAAAGTGAGCTCTGCATGTGCAAACACAAATGCTAATTTGTTCAGGCTCCATGTGGACATGGATTTGTCTCCCAGAATTAGGAATGCCAGACTGAATAGGAATAAAATTTATCATAGCTTCGCTCACAGCCAGACAGGTGGAACAAGCCCATGAAAGGCCACAAATGAAAGAGGGACTGGAGTTCTCTGTGAAGTACCTGTGCTTACATCCTAAAGTCTTCTTCCCGCCTTTCCCTGAATACTAATGTACTCAGCCTGCAGAAGAGACTAAATTTGGAACATTAAACTGTGAATTTAGCTGGGCAATGGTGGGGCATGCCTTTAATCTCAGCACAGGATTAATCCCAGCACAGGATTTAATCCCAGGAGGCAGAGACAGGTGGATCCCTGTGAGTTCAAGACCAACCTTGTCTACAGAGTGAGTTCCAGGACAGGCTCCATAGCTACTGAGAAACCCTGTCTCAAAAATCAAAAAGAAAAAAAAAAACTGTGAATTTAACAAAAATATATAAGGATTCAAATTAGATAAATTAGATATTTTTGGCCACATGACTTATTAAGTCAGTTGTCTTTTTTATGTTATGGCTATGGCTTTTCTGAGGAAATGATAAAGGAAGATGACATAGGAAATGCATTGTTCTAACTAAGTTCTGTAAATATGCTGAGAAAACTTTTATTGAAATATGAAATTTGTCTTCATTGTGGGAGCTAGGTAATTCTTTGGGTTTGTGAATTGGCATCTTATGGATGAGAGCAAGGATTTTGGATATTTTCTGCTTCTCCTGCTGGCTAACTAGAACTATAAGCCTCGTATCATGATGTGTATGAATCTAGCGACAGCATTTCTATGTTCAGCTTTACCTTGCATTGTACTTTTCTCGCTTTTTAAAATTTGAGACGGTACCTGTATCTTCCTGTAGCTTTCTGAGTGTTAGGACTGCAGGTGTGCTTCCACATCTGACCGTTGTTTTTCTTATTTATCTATCATTCCATTGAAAGACACTCTTTCCTACTGGTTGTGAGCCACGTCACGTTCTTCTGTCATAGGATGGGACATAAGTAGTGTTTACTATAGAACAGTTTTATTTGCTCCTATGTGTGATTGTGAGTCTGTGTGAGTGTGATGTGGGTGTGTGCTGTCAGGGGCACTAACCTGCCACTGTGCACACGTGAAGGTGAGAGGGCAAACTTGAGGAATCTGGTCTTCTTTCATGAGTTTCAGGGATCAAACTGAGACCATTTGTTCTGGGTGGCAACCTCTTTGATTCATTGAGCCATCCCTTTGGCCCTCTCATCCAGCTGTTACATCTCTTTTAGTGTGGTTAGACTTGCCAGGGAGTGGGGCTCTTTCGGAGGCCTTTGTCTTTGTAGCCCCCATAATTCCTGTTAGCTATGTTAAGTGTACCCTATGCAAGTGTCCGAGTGAGAAGATGGAAGGAAGGAAATGCACCTGAGGAAGGGAAAAGAGCCTTCTGTCATCTAAGTCGCCGTGCTGCCCTGTTCATCCCTGTCTCAACTATAAGGTCTCTTCAGAGTGCGCTCCTCTCTCTCTCTCTCTCTCTCTCTCTCTCTCTCTCTCTCTCTCTCTCTCTCTCTGTGTGTGTGTGTGTGTGTGTGTGTGTGTGTGTGTGTGGTCGTGGAGAGTCCAAGAACAGCTTGTGGGAATTAGTTTTCTCCTTCCACCATGTTGGTCCCTGGGGTCAAATTCAGGTCTTCTGTGTTGTCAGCAAGCATATTAGCCCACGGGCCCATCCCTTGAGCCCAGAAGTGCAAACTCTTCGTGGGAAAGCTGCAGGAGCCACTTTGAATGACTAAAGCATCACACTTACTTTCTGTTCCTCTTCACAGTTTTCTTTACCCTCGCCAAAAGTGAGCTGTCACGGGACCTGACATAGTCATGGACTTTTGAAATAGTAATCTTACAACTTAACTGTTTTGTCTCGGCGTATGAATACATAGCCAGAAACTGCATGTATGGTTGGAATTGCATTTGCAGTTTCTCTGATGGACTAAGGACCGTGTTTGCATGCTGGTGAAAATAGGATATATGTGTTACTGAATTTGACTACAAAATTTAGCTGGAACTCTTAACTGCTTAGTTATAGTGTTCTGAAAATTGACAGTTTCATTGTGGTAAAAGCACTAATGGTGTTAACAACTATGTTAATGTGATTCAATACTCTTTTGAACCAACACAGTTGGTATTTATGAGCAGATTTCTGAGATTCTGTCCATCTGGCCCAGAGTCTTTCTGTTCGGGTAGATTTGGATTTTTTTGTATTGATTTTTGTTGTTTTCTGTTTTTCCTCTTGTAGTACATTAGATTTTATTTTGTAAAACGAGTTAATATAAACTTAAATCAACATGACTTAAATGTTTGATATGCTTATATTGTAAAATGGTCTTTAATTACTCTTTGTATTAAAATTATTAAATGTTGTATTCATGAGTAGAAATATAATATTAGTAACATTATAATTTTAGTATATAGAATTTTTTTTATAATTTTGTTTGTGAGCCCAGCCTTTAATGACAGTCATTCCTCCAGCCCATCAATAGAAGATTTTTTAAGATGTGTACAAGTTTTACAGATTTTAAAAATCACCTAGATACTTTGAAAGTAGTAACTTGTTTTTTATTTTGAGGAAGCTAAGGATTTTAGATTTTGTAGTGATAATTTAAATCAACTTTCATCCAATTTCAGGGGAGAGGGGAAAAGGTAAATTAGGTTGGAAAAACTGAGAACAAAGAAATGCAGTTTTCAGATTACCAATTGGATTCTTGTTTTTTTAAGTGCTCAAGTGACAATTATAAAGTTTACTGTATTTTTGAAAAAGGAGCTTAAAATGTGAATCATTTTACCTCATGTAAACTTTTGATTTTTTACCATATTTTTCAAGATTGCTGTATATTTTATACTGTAGTCTGATTGCCCTAATACAAATACTCATGCTTTGTTTAAAAATTGAATGTTAATCCTTTAGTCTAACTCAGAAATTTCTTGTACCGACTTTTTAAAGCAGTTGAAATTAAAAGGTGATTGTTTAGCACATTTTTGAACAATTATTTTTTTCATTTAAAAATATTTTTAGCATTGCCTTAGTTTTACAATTTGTTTGCCAAGCCAATGTTTCAAACCAGTGTTTGAAACCTGCTTAAGGCTGTGAGCATTTTTTACTGGAAGTTGAGTTCATGCATGTCAGAAACAAATCCTTGCAAAGGGAAGAAGATTCTTCTCTCCTTTGTAAGGTCTGACCGCAACAGAATTAAGAAAAGAACAATTACCTGAGCCATCCCCTTACCTGACTTAGTTTTGTCACGTGAGCTTTCCGGTTACCCGGGAGCTAAGTGCTCCACCTGCCTCTCAGTTTGTTTACCAGGAAATCAAGATGTGTAAACTGCAGGAAGTACTATTTGACCCTCTCCGACAGTATCTCATTACAATAATTGCTAATCTCTGAATAAGACAGCCATGTTTTGTGAGAGAGAGAGAGAGAGAGAGAGAGAGAGAGAGAGAGAGAGAGAGAGAGAGAGAGAGAGAGAGAGAGAGAGACTGTGTTAGGTAGATTTAGGTGTTTAAACAAACAGAGCGTTGCAAATGCTAGCGAATATTGGTTTCATTATAGCGCTTGATAAAAGACATATTGTGACCTTTGGGGTCAGCAGAGCTAGGATACAATAGTAAGTATTCTTTCAAGCCTTTCGACTGAAAATATCGTGGCTTCTTTTGGAGTGCTGCCGCTGCCTCTGCCGCTGCCTCTGCTCCGAATCGAAAGGATAATGGCTACTTCCTGACTAAACCCTCTCCACAGTAAGCTGCCAATGTTGTGCTGCATGTCTTTCTCCCACTAACGAGAGCCTTCGCTGTTTTCTGTATTGTGTATCACTGTGTTTTCATTGATGAGGCTTTTAGAAGTATTTCCTCAACTTGAACTTACATTTTGAGTAGAAACTACTGTTTTAAGTTTGGAGGATTTTTTTTTTTTTATTTGAAAGTATTTGTTTTGTATCTTAAAAACAACCATGTCATACACCAGCCATGTGTTTGGTTACAGAAACAAGCCTAAGAAAACCATGAGAATGGGAAGTTACACTAAGCGGCCACTTGCAGAGGTGCTCTCAGCAAATGCTGGAATAACATGCAGTAAATCATATTGTTTTCAAACTCTGGGACAGAGTCTAATTTATTTTTTATATAAGAAATTTCTGTTTACATAGTAACATAATGTATTGATAAATGTTTTAATTCTTATTAAATTGTTTTCTTACATTAATTACGAGGACCCTGTGATATAAAATGAATGTTAAGTACTCAAAGCATCAGAAGGAATAAAGAACCGCTTAGCTTTAATCCTTGAGCTGGCAGCCACCCCATCTGTGGCCTTGGGATAGTTGTTTAAACTGCTTACCTCGTTTTCTTGTCGCCTACCCAATTTATTACAGTACAAAATATAAAGGAAGCACGTTTTAGATGTGTTTTATAAAATAGAGAACTAACTCCAATCGGGAGTGTTAGTATTACTAGTGTATAGAAGAGCAGGAGATTCATGGCTTTACAATGAAATGATCATCACATTTAAACAGAACTCTATTTTTCTTAAGCCATCATTATGCAAGAATTATGAATATTGTTGGATACAGGACTAAAATAAGAAGTAGAAAACCGATAGTTAATTCAGTCAAGTTCTAAGCATGCTTCTGACATTTCTAAGGATGAGCTTGTTCATAGAATAGAGAAGAATGTGTACATTATATGCTGGGAAAGTGTAGATTATTTAAATATAATCATCTTGATATTTAAGCTTTAGTCATAGGTATTTTGTTTGTGTAAGAGATAACATTTTAAAATTATTAAAAACTAAATGTAGCTTTGAAGAAGACTATAGAATCTAAAACTAGGCAAACATTTAAAAGTATTCTGGGGAAATATAAATAATTTAGCTTGTGTTGAAAGAATTTATTTTTTCAAAATACTTATCAAGTTCAACTTGACTCTAATTTTTACTATAAGTTTTTTTTGTATCTCAGAAGGTTCTAAATATGATGTTTAATGTTATCAAAATAAAATTTACAGCAGTACCTCTTTCATTTTGTAATGGTAAGTAATAGATGCCATTTATTGTTACATAGAAATCACTGAGCTAATTTATCATTTTATAGTCATGTTAATCACATTAGGCATGGTATCATTGCTTTCATTTTCATTGCCAAAGAAATAATTGTAGAGAATTTAAATAATATGAGTAAGGTCCTTTTGCCAGTGTCAGAGTCTTGTGAGAAACACCAGCAGAACCCAAAATTCAGAACTCCAGAGTCATACAGAGGATTTAAAAAGGCAGGCACTTTTATATTTTGTCCACTATAAAGGTGTGCACACTGTCGATTTAGATGGATTTATTTATCATATTTTATAGAGGACCTCCAAGGTATCAGACACTGTAAGAAGTAAAATTACTAATAGTAGGAAGCCAAACAAAAGCCCTGTCTCCACAGTTTACAGTTTTAGTAGAAGCAGGAAACACTTCGCAGGCTGTGCTAGCACAGTGTGGTAAGTGATAAGTAAAGGTAAACACACACGGTGCTGTGTGCTGGATAAAGTCATAGTCAGTGTGTTGTTTTCTTTGAAGATTAGTGTTGTTATTATTATGTCTTGACGTTCTGATGATAGGGCCTTAGAAAACATTAGGCAGGTACTCCACCACTGAGTTATTCCTGCCTACTTCAGTTACACATTGAATTTCCATGTCTTTTGGACCATTCTAGATACCTGGGAAATAACAGTAAATAAACCTTCCAAAAGTTTACTTTTATGAAACATATAGTTCAGGTGGAGATAAACTATAATGAATAATTTGTAAAATATATAGCATGTTAGATTGTAAATGTTACTAAGAAAGACATCTAAGGAAAAGGGAGCAGGATAATTTTTATGGGGTCTAAAAGGACTCAACCAAGGTGGTGATTGACCATTGACAAGGTAATCTTATGTGCATACCTTTCCAGGCAGAAAGCCTTTGGCGGGAGCATGCCTGTTATGACCTTAGGAAGTAAATCAAGGCTATGTGATTGGATGTAATAGTGAGGAAGAGGGGAGAGTAGGAAGGAAGGAGAGGCTGTTGACATGAGACTTTTCAGACCCCTTGTAGGATTTGATGGAACCCAGGCTTTTGCATAGATCTTGTTTGTGTTTTACGAGGACCATTCTATTGACTATGTTGAGAATAGCCTGTAGTCATGGAACATTGTTGCAGAGTTCTTTCATCTAACAGAAGGGAGTGGCTTGGTAGAGTTTAAACTCGAGATGTTTTGAAAGGTAAAAAACCTGAAAAGATTTCTTGGTGATGTTCACAGATGAGAGGGAGAAAAGATGTCTAAAAAGATGATGTGGCTCACCAGCTGTGAGATAGAGAGGTTTTCCAGGTGAGCCTGACTGGACAGGGGTAAGGAACCAGGACTTTCCCATGGGGTACATTTGAATTACCTAGAAGGACAAAGAGAGATGTAGGAAGGCTTCATCTAGATGATAACAATCTAAATTGATATTGAAGGATGAATTTGACTCATCCCAGCATAACAGATGTTGTCTGCTAAAACTCACAGGAGTTCCCTGTAAAATCTTAGTACACCTTGGTATCATCTTCTTTACATAGCTAGAGTGGCCTCCAGTCATCCCCAAAGTATTATCATGATGATTATTTAAAAATTATTTTATGTGCACTGGTGTTTTGTTTACATGTATGTCTGTGTGAGGGAGAAGATTTCCTGGAACTGGAGTCACAGACAGTTATGGGCTGTCATGTGGTTGGTGAGAATTGAACCCAGGTCCTATGGGAGAACAGCCAGTACTCCCAACTTCGGAACCATCTTTCCAGCCCCAATTATTATTATTTTAAATGTAATAAAGCTGTTTATGTCACAGAACTAAATGCACTGGATAGTTAGGTTTTCGTAGTATTTCAGTGACCAATCATGAGCTGTACCTGAGTGCTTTAGCATGGTTGTCACCATAGAGCTGCAAGGTAGATAGTATTCTCTCTTTACATGGGGAGAAAATGAGGAGAAGAGAGACTATTTATTGTCTGAGCCCTTCATGATTAGTTAGATCATTAATTGTACTCTCTATTTTAAATGTATACTCTCGAGGGTAATTAAAACAAAAACAAAACCTTTTTCTTTAAGAACCAAGATTTTTGGACTTTAGTTTCCATTGTGTATTGTAACGCGGGGACTCTCTTCAGGACAAGCTTGTGGGTTCTTGGTCATGGAGTCAAGCCGTCTGTCGATTTTTAGGAATTCCCATGGTTTCCCTGTCCCAGATGTCCCTCCTCTCCTGCCCACAGCCCCCTTTCTAGTGCTCGACATAGTAGATGTTTGACAGACTTCAGCTGCGTCATCATCCTGTTCATTTCTTTTCCTATACATTGTGACCTTAGAAATCATAATTCAGTCCTCTGAAAATGATAAGATCTCAGAGATTAGGGTGTCATAAAGAATGTTTGAACTTGTGTTTTGTCAGCTTACACCTCAGCTTTGTTTGCCTCCCCCCTTTTGGCCTCTGGTGTGGCAAGTGCTTGACTGACTGAAAGCGAGTCAAGATGCTAGTGGGTGTTCTGGATGGAGACGGGAACTGCCATTGCTGTGTTTCGGTGCAGGTCGGTACTGGAGCTGGCTGTTGAAATAGGCTCGCTTTGGAGACTATTTTATAAGAACTTGCCTTTAACTTTGGATACAGTGCTTAACATTGTAAGCAGATATTTCAAAGGAATAGAAGTAGTTCATTTGCCATGTGTCAGTGGCACATGCCTTTAATTCCAGCACATGGGAGGCTGAGGCAGGTGGATTTTTGTGAGTTTGAGGCCAGTCTGGTCTACAAAGCGAGTTCCAGGACAACCAGAGATAAACAGTGGAGCCTTGTCTCAAAAACCTAAATTAAACTAAACAAACAAACAAAAGAACAGTTCATTGAAACTTTTTACAGCTTTCTTTAAAGCCTTCTGTTTTATTGTCATACTCTAACACGTCTTATAAGTATAATTTATTTTAATGTCATAACCATTAAGTAAGCTATTTAAATTTTTTGGTTGTCCTCCAAAATATCTTTAAAATAATTGTATTGAAACTATCTGTAATTTTCAGATTTTTAAATAACTTTTTAAAGAATTAGAGTTATATATGCTATTTCTTTGTAGGCATAGAAAATGTCAGCTAACACATTAAATGTCAATGTATTGCTCATTTTAAAAATACCTATTTCGACGGCATCTTGTTTTTTTGTTTAATCAGGGAAAATGAGAGCCAAGTGGTTGCTTATGCCTAAAATTCTAGCACCAAGGTTCATTTAGAAGGATTGCCGCTGGATGGTGGTGGTGGTGCACGCTTTTAATTCCAGCACTCGGGAGGCAGAGGCAGGCAGAACTGTGTGTGAGGCCAGCCTGGTGTACAAGAGCCAGTTCCAGGACAGGTTCCAAAGCTACACAGAGAAACCTTGTCTTAGGGTGCGGGGTGGGGGGGGAGAGAACTGTGTTAGGACCTGAGGCCAGTCGAGGCTGCAATTTATTTAGTTTGAGATGCAGCATGATACTCTATTTAAAAAAAAAAAAAAAAACTTATTTTATTTTATTTTTTTTTTTAAAAAGGGCAATTGAAATCTTATGAATTTTTCTGGAATGCTTTCCCTTACCATTTGTTTCTGAAATTTTCACTTAATGTGTTTGTGGAAGTGTAGGACTGAATTTTGTGTTGCTTTGCATGTAGTGTGTTATTAGATCCTGTTTTGACAGCCTGAGCTACTATGAACATATTTTGGCAAATAAAATCCAAACAAATACTAGTATGAGTATTGATTTGATAACTTAAGCAAGTTGCTTGGTGTTATAAGCAATGCATAATCAAATAATAATGTGTTACAGTAATTTTAAAACATCAGACATCTCAAAAAAAGGGTCCAAGATTAATTGCTAAAGGAGTGAACTATATAAATAAAACACTTTGACAGTAAGGGAAATCTGGTAAATAGAATGCCAGAGGAGGCGCTTTCATTAAACGAACCAGAGTGAGCTCTCTGAGCACTAAAAAAAGCTTTCAACACTAGTTTAAAAAATAAATTCCCTGAGATGGAATTAACTGTCTAGCCAATCACCCCACAGTACACAGTACAATAATGTCATTTTAGAAAAACAATATTTATCATAAAACTTGCCATTTGGACTGTTTTGGCAAGGTTGTTTGTTTTTGTTTTTTCTCGCTTGTTGTTGGTGTTCTAGGCAAGTGCTCTACCACTGAGGCTTATATCTCCTACTACCAACTTTGAACATTTTCTCCCCGATTTTTTTGGAGGCAGAGTCTCTCTATAGTGCCCTGACGAGCTTGGAATTCGCTGTGTAGACCATAGAACAGAGATCTGTGTCTCTCTGCTTCCCAAGTGCTTCAGTTAAAGGCTGTGCCACTACGCCTAGCTCCTTGACCATTCAGTGTATGAGATTCAGTAGCATTGGTCATATTCAGGATTGTGCAGGTATTCCTATTATTTCCAAAATGTTCTCACCACCCAAAAATTCTGTAATCATGAAGCAGTAACATCTCAGTCCTACTATCTGTAATCTGTCTTTTGTCCTATAAATCTCTCATATTCATACAGTATTTATGGATTTATTGGGCAGGTTTATTTTAGTTAGCACAAAGTTTTCAAAGATTATCCCTCTCGTAGAATATTCAGAACCTCATTGCTTTATATGATTCAATTATGTAAATAAGAGAAACATGATCTATACCTATATATCATTCATTTATATGTCAATGAATAGTATCTTTTCATGTATTCACATTTGTTCTTGTGGTAATATTATGTTTAGGCTTTTGAGAATTGTCATGCTTCAGTTGAAAAAATTCTCACCTTATAAACCCAGTATTATATAGAAAGCATGAAGGGTGTGGAGCCATGGCTCCGCAAAGTGCTTGCTAATCTTGCAAAGGACCAGGGTTCCTTCCTCAGTACCCAGGGTTCACAACCAACTCCAGGGCCATCTGACGCTCTCCTTTGGTCTGCCTGGGAACCCACTTGAGCATGCACATATATGTAAGCATAAATAAGTAAATAAGTAAAATTTAAAATACAAATTATGAAAAACACCAGGCAGAATTGTTGTTTTCAGCACATACTAGATATTTTCTTTGGAAAAAGAGAAAAAGAAAAGCAACTGTATCTGTTAATGTGTGAGAATGTGTATGGGGACAAAGGGTTAATACTTACAGTGATGCTGTCAAAATGAAGCATTCTGGTTGTACACGATCCTAATCTGGATGAAGTTTTTTACAGACAGTGATTACTGAATCTGGATTGCTCATTTCCTAGGAACTCTTGATATAAGAATATGCGTTGTTTTGTTTGTTTTTTGAGACAGGGTTTTTCTCTCGCTTTGGAGCCTGTTCCGGAACTCACTCTGTAGAACAGGCTGGTCTTGAACCCACAGAGATTAACCTGTCTCTACCTTCTGAGTGCTAGGGTTAAAGGTGTGCACCACCACTGCCCAGCTGTGTTGATGTTTCTATAGGTAATATTTGTAATCATTGTAGTTAGTTCTTGTCTCGATATATAGGTAGGTAGGTAGGTAGGTAGATAGGTAGAACAAAAATACTCTTTATTGAGTACAGAATTGTATTAAACCAAGTACTTTTAATAACCTACAGAATACATTAAGATATTTAATACTGAGAGATTGTTGATCAAGCAAGAAAATAAGGATTTGGAGACTGGAGAGATAACTCATTGGTTAAGAACCGTCGTTGTTCTTCAGGGTACCCAGATTTGGTTCCCAACACCCAGGTTAGGCAATTCACAACTTCCTGTAACTATCTCCACCCTTCTCTGGCCTTTATGGGCATCTGCACACAAATGGTATACACACACAGACACATGTATATGCATATAAATCAAAAATCAAGCAAGTCTTTAAAAAAATCAGAAAAATTAAAAAGTTTCTATAAATCTGTCTGTCCATCTGTCTATTTTTCTCTCTCTTTTTAAGCATAGAAAATTTAAAGAGGGCAGTAACACAAGAGTCACACATGTATGTATGTATATATGTATATACGTATATGTATGTATATGTATAAAGTGTATGTGTGCGCGCGCTTGCGCACATGGTCTCCCCCCTCCCCCCTCCCCCCACGAGTAGAGGACAACCTTGAGCATCATCATCACTAAGACCATCCATCTTCTTTCAAGACAGCCTCTCTTTGATCTGGAGTTGACCAGTTAGGTTACACTGGCTGGGCAGTGAGCCCCAGACATCCTCCTGTTTCCATTTTCCTAGCACTGGGATTATAAACAACCACTCCAATCTCAGTCCTCATACCTGCAAGGCAATTGCTTTACCAATCAAGGCCATCTTTCTTGTCCCTTTTTATATCAGGGAACCTACTAAGCCTTGATGTTAGACTATCTACTTACATGGCTTTGCCATATCCTATAACATTCATATGTGTATATGCGCTCACACAAGCATAAGTACTTGCTTCCTGGGCAGACGTTGCTAACAGAATGGCAAATCCAACACAACAGGTACAGCGACTTCTCTTTCATATCAAACAGCAAAACAACTCAGAGGAGGCTTGTCAGAGAAGCTGTATACACGCTGGGTACCATGTCACCAATATAATCACCTCAGATTTCAGAAATTTATAGTCACTACTAGGCCTACTGGTTTATACCTGTAATCCCACACTCAAGAGCCTGAAACAAGACGATCACAAGAAACTTGAAGCCAGCTGGGGCTACACAGTGAGATGAACAGCAATAGTAATTTCTAATCACTTCCAGTTTCTTCCCCAGGTAGCAGTCATCCTTCTCTTTTGATTGAACAAATCTGCAAACGATAGGCGCTCTATGTCCAGGTTCAGGAATGTAGCCGCCACGGACCTGCTTCAGAATAAGTGCTGGGTCGTGCTTACTTACTGTTACCAACAAGAATTGCTCATCTGAAAACTGGAAAAATAATACCCGATTTTCCTATCTCTAGATTTGTTGTTAGGTAAAATGAGAATATGTGTATACTTTGCAAATTGCAATTTTAGTATTGTCATGTATTTTTCATTCAAACCTTTAACTGAAATTTTTTAAGCTCAAGGCTCTAAGGAAGACAATAGTTTGTACTTCTTAAGGTCTCAGCCTGGTAGAAAGCCACATACCTAAACACCATGTGGCTTAATTAGAATTATACAAGAGTAAGAAGAGGAACCAGAATGCTTCTCCAGTCCGTGAAGGCCTGGAATGTGAGGACAGGTCCATTCAGCAAGGAATGGAAGGACTTTGCAAGCCTGTGAGTGTCTAACGTGTAAAACTTGGCGTGGATTAGAGGGGAAATAGGAAGAAATTTTGTCTTCTAGTATCAGAGAGAGAGAGCTTTCTATTTTTACAACGACTTGGAATTTTTATTTGTGTTGCAGAGAGTACAGAGACATTGAAAGAGTGTAAATAAGAGGGTGGCAGAATCAGTGTTACTGCTTTAAAAAAAGTCAGGATCACTACTGGTTATATGGAAGACTTTAAAAAAGGAGATGCGGGGGTTAGAGGAAACTCCCAAAGTGATTGCAGTGTTTACAATAGATACTGAGTGGTGCTATAGACAAAGACATCCTGGAGCATCCTTAGAATCTGAAGCTTGCAGCTCCCTTTATAGCAGCACAGCCAGTCACGTGACTGATGGAATGAGGTTGTGACACAGGTCTAGCAGGTACCAGACTTCAAATTAGTTAGTCCCTAAGCTAAGCTCATGTAGCTTTAGCAAGGTGGCTTTTGTTTTGTTGTTTGAATGTTTACAACATGATGAAAGATTAATTAAAGAGACGAGTACCCGAGAGTGACTTCCGCCTGTCACACATGAAAAGTTATAGGCACTCTACATTCAGTCTTGAACAGAGCCCAGAATCAATAAAGTCAAATGATACACTCTCAGAGAAAGATCCAAAATGTTTGTTTCAACAGCTTTATGGAAATTTTATTTACGTATCATACGAGTAAATAATTTAGTGTATTCACAGATTAGTGCATCTACCAAGTCCATCACTTAAAATATTTTACCATTACCCAGCGTAGCCCAGTTCCTCATTTTCTCCCAGCCTACACACAGCTCTAAGGAACTGCTACTGTGGTCTGGATTGGGATTGGGTGTTTGTAGACTCTTGACCTCTTTTCCACGGAACTGAAAATAGGGCTCACACAAATGGGCAGAACTGGCAAGAGAACTTTATTCCAAGGAAAGAGGTAGTGCAGATTAGGAAAGGATAGTGTCAGGATTGACAGTGGGTCACGTGAGTGAGGGTTCTTACCTCCTATTGTTTGGAGCTTCCTTTTAATGGGGTTCAAGAGAGGAGTTTGATTGTTTCCTTTTGGACATTGATTATTTTCACACAAACTATCAATTTTAATATATTTTAACTTACCCTTTGAAATATATTCTTTCTCTTTTTATTATTTTTTGAATTTTGTACATTTGCCCTCGATTGATAACCCCACGTATTAGAATTCCATTAGGTTGTATTTGAAAGGTTTAAGACCTTATGTAACAGTTCTCAGAGATGAATTTTAATGTGAGATCCTAGAAGGGATGTGGTATTTACCTAGCACACCTAACGCTTTGAGTTCAATCCTGAGTATCACAAACAAAATGATATACTTCATATTCACACTCCAAATCCATCTTAATAAGACCTTTGACAGAAAAACACAGGGATATAATGGGTATTAACTATGATAAAATGTTTTGAGTATTTCAATAAAGTAAGACAAGTACTAGCCAGCAGTAAACAATTCTAAAAGTGAGCCATATAACACTTGAGAATGTTCTGAAGGTATCCTTTAGGAATACTGTATTAAACTGTTAAATTTAATAAAATTATTAAGGAATTATTAAGATTAATGTGATCCTGAAACTTACCCGGACAGTACACCTACTATAACTACAAAATAACTGGTACTTTAAGTGCTTACAGAAGATTCCACTTCTCATCTTCAAAGGCTGTTTTATTCTTTGGCTCCTCAGAAGACTAAGCATAAGAGACCACGTGACCCAGCAATTCTGTTCTTAAATGTCAGTCTGTTTTTGCGCTGAACTTTTTATCTACATACGCATTGTATGCCTATGTTAATATCCACTGTTTGTAAAATCTAAAAATAAAAATAGTCCAAATGATTATTAAGTGGTAGGTGAATGTTGTAGGGTACAAAATGAAATATTATTCACCAATAGAAAGGAATAATGTATTATACATGCTATAATATGAAATAACTTTGAAATATGGTTTTAGGTCTCAGAAATGATCACTGTGTAATTCTTTACGTAAATTATCTAGAATAGATAAATTCATAGAGACTGAAAACTGGATAGTGGTTCTGACGCAGGTAAGCAGAGAGAATAATTTAGTGACTTGGACTATACTTGGTTTCAGTTACTCAGTACATACTTCTGATAATCTGCCCATCTAAGGAGTATGAATAAGGATATGAATACATACCCTTCTCTGGACAATGGGGTAGGGGGTCTCCTCCCTAACAACCATCATATTGAGACAGTTTCTCAACTATATTCCCAATCTATCTGAGTATGAAGGGAACCACCTGAATTGTTTGGGATGAATGTGAATTAAGACCAACTTGTGTCTTCAAGTAAGCATTAGAGAACGTCATATGTTTATCATCTAATGCACCATTGGGTATGCATATGATTAAAATTGATGCATTGTGGTGAAAGACATGTGACCAAAAGCAACTTGGTGAAGAATCAGTTTATTTTGGCTTACAGCCAATCATTAAGGGATGCTAGGGAAGAAACCTGGAGGCAGAAACCATGAAGTAGCCCTGCTTAACTGCCTTGTCCTGATTGCCTGCCCACTCTTGCTCATCTGTCTGTCTGTCTGTCTATCTATCTATCTATCTATCTATCTATCTATCTATCTATCTATCTATCATCTATCATCTATCTATCTATCTATCTATCTATCTATCTATCTATCTATCTATCTATCTATCTATCTATCTATCTATCTATCTATCTATCTATCTAATCTGCCTGCCTATCTGCCTGTTGTGCTTGGTCCTTCCCTGCATTTCAAGACTTTTCAGTCTTGGGTTCCTGGCGATCCAGGCAGTGTAGGACACAGGCTCCCTTTAATGGCTTGGGCCTAAAGTTCAGCGGTAGCTCACCACTCTTGTTTAACTTGTATCTTGATGTGTTTGCTTGCTTGTTTGTTCATATCAGAAAGTAAAAGATATTTTCCTCTTCCCTATAAAAAATACAAATTACTGAGGATCTAGACAGATCAATATTTTCCAGTGGTCTTTAGAATATATTGGCGCTTAAAAAAATGATCCCACTCTGTAGATTTCATGATTTCTAAGGGGTGATGCTTAACTCAAAAATTTTAACCCATTATTATGCCTGTGACTGTTCAGTCAATGGCTTTCTTGGTCTTAAATTCTAGGGTAGGCAGTCAGTGCTCAGACTGTAGCCAGTATTTTGTACATGTTTACCTTGCCTACTGGGAAAGATGTTCATACATATACATAACAGTATATGGGCCGAGCACATTGTATTTATGTATTTAGTAATACACATGCATGTATATGTAGTAGCAATTAAAGAAAAAGCCATGAATTTGAAAGAGAACTAGAGTATATGGGAAGTATGGAGGAGGAAATGGAAGGGAGAAATTATGTAATTATAATCTCAAAAAATAAAAAATTATCCCTAAAAAGATATTCTCGTGGAATTCTGATGTAAGGTCTAATATGGAAAGACTTTGGGTTGTCATCAGCACCAGTGAACGGGCTGTTCAAAGGTGTGAAGCTAGCTGCTTCTGGATCTTTCCTCTGTTGGCACCTTGTGAGAATTTCCAGCCTGTATTTCTATGTGGACTCTTCCACCAGTGATATAACAGTGTTTCACAAAGCACAGATTTTTTGTGTGTGTTTTTGACTAGGGATGTCTTGATGAAAACATTTGAGAAATGATGAAGTATGTAATTAGGTTCATCGATAGTACTTTGTGAGTGACTTTCCTACCTCCTGATAATGGCCAAATGCTCTCATCACAGGAGACTTAGAGCATTGTCAGAGGTAACTGCTGAGTCACATCGTTTCCTGCATCAATATTTCTCAGGGAAACTTGAATGAGGTAGTACCCACCCCAAACAACCATGAACTCTTTGACAGTCTTATCAGCCTCTTTAATATACAGACTTCCTCCCTGAGCAGGATGCCCGTCACGTAGGCCAGTGTGCTCTACAGTAGTATTTTCAGTGAGGATGTGATTGTTTGTAAACACTTGACGTATTACTGATGTGTCTCAGAGTTACTCAATTTTAATCTTAAATTTATGTGTGCGATTGATAATAATCCTATTGGATAATAGGATGTTTATGAGTTATTTTTGTTTTAATTTGATGTATTTTGTTATTTGAGGCATAGTCTCTCTCTGTGGCCCAGGCAGGCCTCAAATTTATGACATTTCTTCAGCCTTAGCCTCCAAGTGTTGAGATTACATGTGTGAACCACCACATATGGCTGTATGTGCTGCTTGGTTTATTTTTTCATTGTTGTCGTATTGTGTTGTTTCGTTGCCTAAGAAGATGGAGTGTTGTGCTACACAGACTGGCCTTGCATTTACTGTTCACTGAAAGAAAGTTTAAATTCTGATCCTCTTGCCTCTCCTTGAAAGTGCTGGGATTGTGTCAGTCTCACCCCTGGTGACACGGTGAGGGGATCAAATCCAGGAATCTTTGTGTGCTAGGCAATACTGAACCGCACTGCCAGCGTTGTATGTTGTTCTTGGCACACTGATTTGTGTTATTAACAATTCCTGCTGTCTAGTTGAATTCTGTCCTTAAATACTGCAGTAAATTGTAATGAGGGGGGCTATTTTTACATGTAGTTGAAGGAATGTCCACAGTGAGGATTATTTTAAATAATTTCTGGGTATTATAGTTTGATTTTTATGTCCCAGTAGAATATATTCTGAGACTCCAAAAGACTGTGTTTATTGAATTAGTTCTGCTGTTGTCATTCTGAAACTGTTGGTTGCGTATTGTGACATAAACTAGTGGTTATGGATTGAATTATTTTTATTTATTTATTTATTTATAAGTATTTCGAGACAGGATTTCTCTTTGTAGTCCTGGATGTCTTGGAACTAGTTTTGAAGACCAGGCTGACCCTCACAGAGATCCACTTACCTCTGCCTTCCAAGTGCTGGGGTCAAAGGCGTGTGTCACCACCGCCCAGCTAACGTATTTACTTTTTAAAACTAACATTCTAAATGTTATTTACGTTCCTTTTCTCGTTACATCACTAGGAAATAAGATTGCTAGCAGTTTTAAGCATTTAAGTTTTTTAGCCAATCATTGTTTATTGCTTACAGAAAGTTTTCTAATATTTTCATAATTTGCTAGCTGCTGCTGCCTCTCCTTCAGTTTTGTTTGTTAGTTTTTTTGTCTTTTAGATAGGTTTTGTGTGTGTGTGTGTGTGTAGTCCTGTCTGTCCTAAAATTCATCCTGTAGACCAGGTTGGTCTTGAACTCACAGAGGTACATGTGCTGTCATCAAAGGTGCCCACCCCAACACCCAGCAGCTTCTTTTTTAACGGTTAAGCTTTTGTTTTCAGATGGACCATTATAAGTAGTTTAGCAAAACAAAAAACAAACAAACAAAGAAAAACCCAAAGAAAAACAGAGGCTGTATCAGAGACTTATATATATACTTTTAGATTTTCCGTATTTATTTAGGTGCTTGGAATTGAACCTGGAGTTTTGCACAAGCTAAGCTAAGCTCTGTGACTGAACCTCCCTCCCACACCCCACTTAGCTTTTCATTCCACTGTCTTTCTGCCACACATTAATATTTATAGTGACTGATCCACAGCTTCCATATATATATTTTAAAAAGTGTCCAGAATGAATGTGGCATTCTAATTGTGTCCTAGCACAATTGAAATCAAAATGGTTCTCTATGAAAGAGGGTGCTGGCGGGTGGCTCTCTACACTGTACCTACCCGCCATGCCCTTCCCCTCTAGTTGTTGACATAGTTTTGCTGTGTCAGACCAGCCTTGTAAGTGTGCGCCACCCCAGGCACAGACAAACTCTGTCTTTGACACTTAACCTATTTTGTGTATGACAGGTTATTAACCTTTTTATGCCTATGTTTTCTTATTTGTGAAAATTAACAGTTATGAAGGTAATAGTTACACTTGGAGTTCATTTGCCTTAATTAAAATAATGAAATGAAATTACTTTGCATAGTGTCTGGTACAAAACATTGAGCAAATAACGTTGTGATGGTGTTGGTGGTAAGATTTAAACAGTGTTGATACTGGCAATGCTAACGGGGTTGTGTTTCAACGCAGTAGGCGTCCTTTCCTCAGTGATACCAGTGTTCACCTACTGCTGCTCCATGATTTAGTGCAGATGAATGTACATATATGTACCTATGTGATAATTCTTTCTTTTTTAACATTTATTAATTTACTTATTTTATGCTTAAGAGTGCTCTGTTGGCTTCATGCCTTAAGAGGGCATCATATACCATTTTAGATGGTTGTGAACCACCTTGTGGTTGCTGGGAATTGAACTCAGGACCTCTGGAAGAACACCTAGTGGCTCTTAACCACTGAGCCATTTCAGCCATCTCTCCAGCCCCTGATTCCTGCTGCTTTTTGATGATTTCCCATCTTCTATTTGTCATATTTTTAGTCCTTTTAATACCAACTTGTTTTGTTGTTGAACTGTGTTTTAAACTTATATAATTATTCATTTTCTTCCCTAACTTTCACCTAAAATAATGGTGAGCTCATTTTAATTCTTTTCAGATTACTAAAAATATGTATAAATGGAAAACCCACTCCTTTCTCATTTTAGCCTGCAAACTACTTTCTCAAGGACTAGAAAAGGGTCTGGGGTGGAGTGCCGGCCTGGTGTGCAGGAGACCCTGGGTTAAACGCTCCAAACTGCAAAATACAACAGAATTTTCAGTTAGTTATTTTTTAAAGCTTATTGGTAAGATTGTTCAAGAAAGCAACTATACCATTACCCTTGCAAGTGTGTCTGTAGCTATACCCAGGCAATACCCAGGCTTTCTTGGCCAACTATGCTGAATTAATCAAACAGCCTCATCTATCTGTCTGTCTGTCTGTCTGTCATGTTATGATGCAAATGGAGAGGCTTTGTGGGTCTTGTCAGTGATTTTATGTTTTTGTCTTACATGTAACTGCAGTGTTATAGAGTCATTGATTAATTTATGTACATATATTTTTATCAATGATCACTTTATGAAGAACAGGTTCTTAGTAAGGAATATGTAGGTACATTTGTACATAAAATTAGGAGTTTTCCCAGAAGCCAGAGCAGAGAAGGGATTGACTAATATTCTCATCAGGATCAGATAATACTCTAAGTTTGATGGATTTCATAGTTTGTGACAACTATTTTATGGTTATGCATATGCTACCTTTTTATTTGACACCCCCCACCCCCCCGCCAAATCCAGACTCTGTCCATATACTCTTTTGCTGGATCTTTGTTCTGAGAAGCATATATCAGGATGGTAGCTATAGTGATGGAGAAAACTGGATCAATTTCAAATTCACAGTGCAAGTAAAATTGAGATGAATTGAATCTGATAGGGCAGAAGAAGGGACATATTCATATCAGCCCTCTCTAGAGAGCACCAGAGTCATAGCTCATATGTGGATTAGTACCGTAATTGAAGACACCATTGCACAAAAATTTTCATCTGATTTGTATCTTCAAACTATCATAGTCCTTATTCAGATTTGTGGCAGCTTGTACCAACAGCTTTGTAGATTTTTGTTTAGTTGGTTGTTTTTGTTTTGTTTTGTTTTGGTCTCCTGGTTGAATTCTGTACTCATTCTGGCAGAACTGTAGCTTCGTTTGACCAAACTTTGCTTAGTTTTCATTTCACTACTTAATGTGATTTCCTATTAAAGTCTCTCAGTGACACATTACAGAAATAAATGTAGACCGCTAGACTGGATCAACTATGGGTTATTTTAAAGAGTAATTTTCATCAATAACAAACTATTCTCCTTTTATTGATTTAACTGTCATCAATAGAAGAACCTGGTTAAACATTAAAATGGTATGAAAAGATGGACAGTAAAAGCTAATTCCCTCAATGAGGACTCCAAGTACCTGCTGCTTTTTCCTACAGTTAACAATTTCTCATATTTTTTTCTAGAAACATTGTCAATATGTACACAGTAGAATACCTCCACCCCCTTATCCTGAGCACAAATGAGATCTTGCTTACTAGACCTTGTTCTTTTTACTTAACGGTTAATACAGATTAAAAAAAAAATTCTTTTAAATAGAAGCTGTGAGTTCAAACTTATTGATGGACATATATTGTTAATCATTTGCAATTGTAACATGCTAACAAATATCCTTTCTATGTTATTCATTTCTGTAAGAACATTTTAAACATTTTAGTATAAGTGTCTTAGCCAGGAAGTTGTAATATTAGAAATACAAACCTGATATTAGAGTGACCAGGACAAAGCCAGAATTTTAAGTATGCTGTTATTTATTTGTAATCATTTGTTCTTTAGAACGTTTGTTTTTCCCGTTACATATGAACTGACTCTTCCTCAGTGCATTTCTTAGACCGCTTATACGTTTTATATGGGGCAGAAGGACTTCTATTTGGCTTCTTTGGTCCCCTACCTTGGTTGCCGCTGTTTCCCACAGCAGCCCTCACTGTTTCTGTTAGAATGCTGTCTTTCTGCGCTGAGCAAAGCTTCTTGTCTCCTGTTTGTCCTTTGAGTATCTTGCGTTGGGTTACTTAATCAGATGTTGGTGGTCTATATCTTTCAAATCTTTGTATCCTTTTTAGAAATCTCTAAGCTTAGTTGATATTTAAAGCCATAGATTATACCCATGGTTTAGTTGATCTACATTAAGTCTTGTTCACATCCTCTGTTAATATTCCCATATATCTATTTTGTATTTCTAGAATAGCCTTCCCTACAAATATTTCATTTCAAAGGAATACTTAATCTTTTGGATAGAAAAGAAAACTCCCTGAGTAGATTATTTATTGAACAGTATGAAAACCAGTGCTGTGTTTGCTCTTGGATTATTTTCTCATGTTTAGATCTCTTGAGGTCTCAAGAGTAAACTTTTAAAAGATTTAAATTATAGAACCCGTAATTTAGCACAGTGTGCATTTGAAAATAGCAAAAAAGGCAATGCGGGGCCATGCAGGAAGCTCAATTGGCAGAGTTCTTAGGACCACTTAAATGCTGGGCCTAGCAACATGTCTGTAACTAAGGGAGAAGGGACAAAGACAGATAAGAAACTGTGTGGTATACCCAGTGTTCAGTTTGTTTCAAGCTGAGTTGCAGGGACACACACCTGTAGTCACAGCTGTGGGACTTAGGTGGGAGAATACTTGAGTTTAGGCACAACCCTGTTTCAAAAATAAAATAAAATTAAACTTGCTTCATAAATGTTCATCTTATGTCATTTTCTGTTGCTATAACAATATCTAGTACTGAATGATTTATGAAGGAGAGAGTTCTGAAGTCTGAAAGGTAGAAACTCCCAGCTGCTATCCATGTAAGGGGTCACTCCCTACCCACTTCACAAAACACAGATGTATTTCTGTGGGCGTGAGAGTCCACTCGCTCCTGCCCAGTCCCGTGAGAAAGGAAGACTCAAGCCTTAACATGAGTTTGGGCAGGGATACTCTAAGCCATAAGGTTATTTTGTCCACATTTCACCTTATTCTTTTTAAAAAGCAAGCAAAATACACAAACATGTCTAATTCTTTGAGCGATCCTGCCTAACAGCGTTTCCTTCTGTTGCAGACATGGAGTCTGGAGAACGACTGCCATCCTCCCCAGCCTCCTCCACTACACCAACGGCATCTGCTCCTGCTGTGGCTTCAGTGCTTTCCAAAAGCGGCCTTTCCTCGGGAACTGCTCCACTTAGCGCTACAGTCAGCCCATGTGGTGAATATCCTTTTATACTTGATTTTAGAGCACCGCTCTTTCCATGGTCCTGTGTTTGCAACACCGCTCTGAATAGCATGTTGTTCTCTTGACCTTGGATAATCTCTGGGTAAATGTGTAGCCTTTTGGTTTTGTCTGGATTTTATTCTGGGAAAGCACTAATTTCTCCTGGTTTTCCACACTTGTAACTCTTCTCTGAGAGTTTTGTCTAATTTTTTAATTGTCTTTATTGAGCTATACATTTTTTCTGCTCCCCTCTCTTATTTCTTAATAACCACATAACTAATTTGCTAGTAAATATAGAGTCACAGGCACGTGAAAGAGGGAAGAAATACAGATGTCCTTGGCACAGGTTCTCTCTGTCCTGAGTCCCCCTTAACATTGTGGATTGACAGTGCAGGAATAACACACTTTTTTCATTAAAAACAAAATAAGTGCACTCTTTAAGAATATGTTGTTTTGCTATTTTGATTTTTTTCAATCACCGAAAGTTGCTCATTTAAAGAGTGTCAAGTCCTTACTTTCTTGGCATTCGCAGCAAAGCCATTCAGGGATGTTTAGGACCCATGGAACATTTATCTCCAGAATATACCTTTAGTATTATTGCCATATTTAAGGTTTAAAAAAACAGAATCATTGCAGTAAGAACAGATAGGGCTCTCAAAATAAATGGTTTTTATTGGTTTTGTGAAAAGAGTGATAATCACATTTAACAGGCCATAGACACAGAACAAAACCTGTAACGAATAAGCAGCAAGCCAGCAGGAGTTGTTGGCCTGCTCATTCCAGTGCCTATAAGGATATTTGTTCTTCAGGAAAACAAAGCCAGGCTACCTTTTCTTTGCCCCAGCGAAGGCTTGTCCATCTCCTTGGAGCCTTTCCATAGAACAGAATTGATGCACACCTTAGTCAGTATCCGGTGCCTCCCTACATCTTGGCTCCCACTAAAAGCTCAGAGAATGACCAACCTCACAGAGTGCATTTGCTTGAGATTTTGACTGTTTGACCTAATACATAGAGCTTTAGGAAATTTAAATAGTAGTTCATTTGTACCTTGGTCTGCTGCTTTCCCCCTCCTCACCCCCGCTCACGTGGTGGTGTCCATTTTGGAAGTACATTTCCTTCAAACAAATGCTAAATCACAGGCAGAATCTGTAATACCAGTAAACTAAGACTGCTGTGGTTAAGGCTTCAGTAGGCATGCTTATCTTTAAAATTTGCATTTATATCATTATCGCTCTTCTTCTCTGCAAATGTGTGCCAGGTCAGCATACACTGAGGAAATTGCCAGGTGATTAATGTCTCAGTGCTGTTAGGATGTATGTTAGGTTCAGCAATGATTAACTACGCCATGAAAGCATGGGAGACACGCCACTCACAGATGGGCACCGGAGTGTCATCAGATCCTGAGGCTCCGGGTTTTAATTCTGTCTCTTGAAGTGTGAGACTTTGATTCTCACATGTGTACCTCACAGCTTCATGAGGGGTGTTGCATCTAGAATACCTCTTCAAATCAGGCCAGGGGAATGAAGTAAGCCAGGGTTGCATGCCAGTAGAATGAATGCTTTTCCCAGAAGCCCCACGTAGAGATTTCCACTGAATCTCTTTCATTGGAACTGTGTGAGTGATAGTCTCAACTTCAAGGAAGGACAGGATGTGTGGGTTTAACAGACCATATTACAGCCTTGAATAAAATGGGACTTCTGTTAAGAAGGAAGGAAAACTGGCTTGGTTGAATTATCTGTGCTGTGTGGTGTTGTAGAGGAGAGAGAAGAAGAAGCTCAAGCTGGGGAGTAGGCCATGACAGAACATTTAGAACCAAATTTGACATTCATAAGAATTTATGCAGAATAATATAATAATTAAAATCAAGGACACCATGAGATCAAACCTTGTCTTGTTTACCTATTAGCTCTATGAATTACCTTTTCTTAAGGTTCAGTTGCCTCATTTGTAAGGCAGGAGTAACAGCTGCTTTTAATATTATGATAAACGAAGTACTGACTGTCGTATAACTGTTGCATAGTGAATTGTAACCATTGTCTTTTCTTATACTCTACCTAATAAGAATGGTTTGTTTAGTGACAGTTCTCTCAGGTATCATTTCTACCAGTGTGTTTAGCTTCAGTTTGTAAGAAGAATATAATGAGAGACCTTAAATTTATATTCATATTTATCATTAGCTGCTTACATTTATTCATATGAAAAAATGATGATGGCCCAGATTAAGGTTTATTGGAAATGTGGTAAGAAACAAGACTCTGAAGATATTTGATAATAGATTCATCTGGGATACGAAGACTACATTTGTAGAAGGAGGCATATATTGAAAGAGAAGGCTTGACATGACTTGGTGTGTTTACTGAAGGGCGACGTAATGAGAAATGTAGAGAGGGAATGTTTGTAAGTGAATACTGATAGCCATTGTATCCCTTTTTCTACCAGATATGTTTTATAATCCTGAACTAGGCAACACCTAGCACTGTCAGATCGTGAGGGATTTTTGGTCAGTGATGTAGTGCTTCATTGAGGTGTCTTTGTAGCTTTTTGTAAGATTTTTAGCTTTCTGGGTTTCTTTTCTTTTTTTTTTTAATCCCTCTTTAGGGCTTTTTAGTTCATGTTTCTGTGTCACTATTTTTCCTTAAGTATTTATGAATGGTCTTATTTATGAGATGTTTTACAATTGTATGTGTGGGATCAGTTTTTCACAATGTGATGTGTGTATATATTTGTTTGTTGTATATTTTGATAATGAAACTCCTAATTTTGATGGATCCAATTTCAGTGGTTTTATTTCTGAAGGGATCCTGCTTTGCATCTGAAGTTAAGCATTTATATATTTTACTAACCTCTTGGCTTATTCTAATCTGGCTACTATTACAAATTGCCACATAGCTGATAATTTATAAGTATTAAAAATTTATTATTCACAGTTCTGGAAGCTGGGAAGTCCAAGATGAAGGCGCCACCCGATTCAGTGTCTGGTAAGTGTCTCACAATTGTTTTCTTTTAGTGTTGCAGAATCCTGGCTCGGTACTTAAGTTCTTAATATGAAAAGATACTTATATGTCATTTTATTCTGATGGTAAAAAATTTAAACATTATGGGTAATATCTGGTGAATGATCCCTGACTTACAACAGACATGGCAGGGAAGTAGAAAGAGAAATAGTTGTTGGGAGGAGGGACCAAGCACAGGGTGACTTTGCTTTATAACCATCTGGTGCCCATGATGAGAACTAAGCTGTTCTGAGAGCTACATGAATCACTTCTGATGGTACCCTAGGACCAAATCGTCTTCTATCTCCTTTTAACATGCTGAGGCCTGAACGTCCAACTCTTTAGGGGACAAACCATATCCAAACCACAGCATTGAAAGCCTTTTTCCTTAGAGATTTCACCTTCTTGTTGTGTCTTCTCTCACATGGTAGAAAAGGGATCAAACCAATTTGTTGTTTTGCTTTTTCAGTGGAGTAAGGGTCACAGCCTCAAGAAATCACTACAAAAGTGGAAAAGTAGGAAGATGGTTGTGAGTGACTTTCCTTCCCTGGGGGAAATAAGCAAACATCTGTTCACTCCAAAGAGGGAAGCAACAGCTGACCAAAGAAACAGTTCACCCACATCTATCCTAATGGGTCGTATTTGGTTTACTTCCAGGAATGTGGGTGAAGTGTTTATTATAGGAGCATGGGTGACTCAGTAGCAGCTGCATCATCAAAGTTCAGTGTTAACATGGATGATCATTCTTGAAAGCTGTATCCCTGAAGCTCTGTGCATAACTTATGGGAGCTCTGCATGCTGGAGAGTCCGTTCTCCCAAACAGTCGTTACTGCTTTTATTATCTTCCAGAGGAGTTTTAGGAATTTTGTAAGTTTCAAGAGACCTCTGAGCTCTATAAATTACCTTTGCTTTTTAAGTCCCGTGAGTTGGGAGGCAATAGATACAGAACATAGTTTTTTAACATCTCTTGTAAGAACAGTAGTGTATTGGTAAGGAGAACAGCTTTCTCAGTTTTTAATACTGTCTCTTTGCAGTTCTAACATACAAATTTTGAGGGAACACCAACATTCTCATTTCTACTATATAGAAAAGTACATGATTGTTAGGTGTCTGACCATTGTGACAGACTGAATTTAGCCTTTGAGTTTTGAAATTCTTACCTGTTGGACTTTGGTTATAATATGTATCAAGTCAGTTAGAGATAACATATAACACTAAAAGTATTTTAAGTAGAATGAAATTTAATTAAACTAATTGAGTACTAAGAAATTACGGAATAACTGACCCCTGGCTCCCATGACTGACGTCAGGATATGGCCGCCTAACTGAGCTGTTAAGGAAGTTATCTCTGGTTTAGTTCAAGCCACTCTCCCAACTGCTGACTTCATGATTTTACTACTTTACCTGCAACCTACTAGACTCCAACCCCCCTCCAGCCCTTTCCTAAAGAGATAACTAAATGATCGGATCTAGGACTTGAGACATGGATGACAAAGGAGAGGCCTGCCTATGAGTCCTAGTTAGTTCAAGGAAGACAGCTCTGACAACTTGGCAACTGTCAAAATTAAAAAGGGCTAATAATGTATTCAATGGCGAGAGGCATGCTTAGAAAATTTTTGAGTTCAACCCCAGTGTTGAAGTCAGAAAAGGTGAGAAGGCAGAGAGAAGTCAACCCTGTCTATATATGTGCTTACTAATTTCTCTTTTATACTTTCTGTGCAATCAGATAATTAAGTGCAATAAATGCTCACAGAAATATCGCTTTTAGCTCTTATAGGAAATGCAAATATTGATTTTTTTTTATAAAGATTATTAAGGTCTTTTCAAGTACTTCATCCTTTCTATAATATCATTATTTTTGGACCATATCGTGTTTGGGAATATGAGAAGGTGCTCCTATGTCACCTGTCCTAAATAAGGAAGACATTCCTAAAGCCTTCCTTTACCCAAAAACTCTTGTGACGCCTTCTCTGTTTTCTGCTGAAGTTTTTACAATCACGCTTTCTCCAAGACCACCCCATGTGCTTTCTGTTTCCTTGCCTTCTGTGCATATTCTAGCTCACAGCAGAGCCTTGCTTCCTCAGCCCTACCACTTCGCAGTTGACACTGACCAATCTTGCCTCCTAGCATCTGGGACACAGCTCTTAGCTTTTCTGTTCTCTCTCTAGCTCCAGCTTCTTAGATCTTTATTCGTTTCTCTGGTTGGTTTGTTTTATTTGACTTGGATTTGCTGGTCGCTTTACTCATAAAGGTGAACTTGCCTAGGTCTTGGTCCTGAGGGTTTTTCTCTCTTGGCTGTTTAAATGGACCCGAATGAAAACTGTGAACTTTCTCAGATCCTAATTGTACACGTTTTGTACATATGTTTTATAGACATCTCAACCATAACAAATGAACAAACACAAACTTAAAGTTTTCATTTTCTGCTAAAATCAGCTTCTCTTATGCTTATCCTCATTTGTTCAAATATTCGGAACTGTTACGGACGTCCTGTGGCTTCAGTCTTAATTTTTTTCTTTCACTCTCACATAATGATCTCAACGATTCTGCTTTTAATTTTAAGTTGTAGCTGGTACCTTCTTTCCGGCCTGCTGTCACTTCAGTAGGTGGCACCAGAACCTCCCCTCCGGTGTCACTGTAGTTCAGAGGGCTCTCCACTTCCTTGCTTAGTCACCTTTAGTTCTTTATACAAAGCAGTGAAGGTAATAATGAGAACTTCTCACTTCTGGGTTTTTTAGTTATAATTTATGTACAGCAATAATTCCCACATTTGCTTACAGTTGTCTGTTTTAACTATGATGGGTAGGGAATTGGGGGTGAATCTGGGAAAAACTGATGGAGGGAAAGTTATATAACCAAAACACATTGTTCAAAACTTTATAGTTTTGAATGAATGTTTAAAAAACCCTATAGGGACTTTAGGCTCTTGAGTTGGTCTGGGCATTTGGGAAAGTAAACTTTTGCTCTATATGAAAGTTTACCCAACATAGTAAAAAAAAAAAACAAAAAAAACTCCAGAATTCTGAGGCCATGCAGTCTATTAACACTGGAATATAACAGACAAATTTAGTTTATCCTCTGAAATTCATGGTGAAAGTGTAAATATGCATAAGAAAAACCCTATGTGTACCCACGTAGGTTATAGCCACCGCTTCAGGTTCCATCCTTATTTCCACCCTGGTAGCCACTGCCCCGCTTTCTGCCACTTTTGACTGGTTCTGGGCTTTTATGTAAATTAAGTCATGTGTGCTTTTGTGGCTTGTGTCTTTCATAACACTTTTTAAATAGTTGTATTGTTGTTTATATAGTAGTTCATTCTTTTATCTTACTAATTATATTTTGTTTTATAACTGTGCCAGAATTTGTGTAATCATTTACCTGATGATAGACAGTGCAGTGTTTTGGCTTGAGGCGATTATGACTGTTCAAGTTACAAGCCCTTGTGTTTACACATGTTTTTATTTCTCTTGGGTAAATACGTAGGATTGGGATTGCTAGAGAGTATTATTCTAAGTATATGCTTAGTTTGAAATTTGGCAAGTTTTATTTAAAGTGTCTGTACCATTTATTTGTTTCTCTGAAAGCAACACTAAGTAGTGCCCATGCTTAATGTGTCATTAAGGAACATTTTAAACCAGCACAGCTGCTATATTACACATCTGTCTAGCTTTGGTTTGGTTTTTAATTTTTTGAATTAAATATAAGTACATTTTTCCCTTTCCCTTTCTTCCTGCCAACCGTTCCAGTGCATTACCCTATACCTTGTTCCCTCTGAAATTCATGGTCTCTATTTTTTAATTGCTACACACATATTCCTAAATATATGTAAATACAGACTGCCCAGTCCATATAATGTTCCTTGTCTGTGTGATTTCAGAGCTACTTGGTGTGGTTTTTAGTATGCTTTCTCTGAAGACCGATGGAAATTTGCACGCACTCATTTGTCATTCGTATACTTTCTCTCATAGTTATTTATCCAGGTATTTCGTTCATTCATGGTAGAGGCTGCCTTTCTTTCCAATCTGTGTAATTTTTGTTTCTTAATCTTTGCTTCATGAACTTTTACTGTTTGGTAAAATATCAAATAGAACTAATAACAGACATCATTAACTTTTGAGTATTTTTTATTTAATTTAGTATTGATTTTGTCATATGATTGTATCTAGTGAGATGCTAACACAGACTTGATTTTTAACTTGCTAATAAGGTGAAGTAATTGACTAATTTTTTTATATGGTAAACCATTTTAACAGCCAGGGATCTAATTCCAATTAATCATGCTGTATTGGTCTTTTAAAACTTTGTTGATGTTATTTGTTAAATTTCTATTAGGCAACCTACATGAGTACTCACCAGGATTGTTGCTCCATTTTTCTTTCCTGTCATTCTCTGTTGGAAATTATTTGGGACAGTTCCCAGTCCTACTGTTCTGGAAGAGTATATAATTATTTTTACTCTTCTAAATATTTGACAAAATTTAACCGTGAGGTCATGTAAGCATTGGGGTGTGTGTGTGTGTGTGTCTGTGTCTGTGTCTGTCTGTGTGTCTTGTCTTTCTGTGTCTCCTTGTGTGTAAACTTTTATTATTGTAAGATATTAAGTCATAGCTTTATCTTTGAAGAATAGGTACAGCTGGG
Source organism: Myodes glareolus (assembly GCF_982192425.1). Lineage (NCBI taxonomy): Eukaryota > Metazoa > Chordata > Mammalia > Rodentia > Cricetidae > Myodes > Myodes glareolus. Next base: position 41,944,229 of record NC_142046.1, on the reverse strand, counting down.
GGTAGATGAGCTCATTGGTTGGTGTCTTTCTTATGTTCAAGTTGTCCTGGTTTTAATACTTAGTAATAAATATGTCAACACTGCAGGTTATCTCTGTATTTAAGTGAGATTTGGTCTTTGAAGGGATTTATCTGTTGTTGAATTTATGAGTCCAAATTGTAGTACTTTCTTTTTCATTGTTAATATTCATACTGTGTGCCTTTTCTCATTTTGTAGACATATACTGATTTCATTGATCTTTTTAAAGAATCGAGTGTGAGTCTGAATTTTCTTAAGGTTTTGTTTTGTTTCAGTGATTTACACCTTATCTTTATTATTTGTTTTTTTATTAATATAATTTCTTTTTCCTGTTTTTTATTACATTAACCTTCTTTCCTTCCTTCCTTTCTTCCTTTCCTCCCTCCCTTCCTCCCTTCCTCCCTTTCTCCCTCCCTCCCTCCCTCCCTCCCTCCCTCCCTCCCTCCCTCCTTCCCTCCTTCCTTCCTTCCTTTCTTTCTTTCTAATTACCTATTCTGTGACATGGTTTCTCTCTATTGCCCTGCCATCCTGGAGCTTTATAGACCAGGATAGCCTCCAACTCAGAGATGCACCTGCCTTCCAAGTTCTGGGATTAATGACATGTACCACCACCAGCTGACTTTTCCCTGTCTTTTAAAGTAAAAAATTGATCATTTATTTGAAACCTTTGTCCTTTATATATGTATTTATTACTGTGCATTTCCTTTTATAGTATGACCATGGCTGCAGCTTGTGCATTTTTGAGTATTGATTGTCTTATTCCATTAAGAATATTTATGTTCCCTTGATTATCCCTCTTTGACTAACAGACTTTATAGAAGTGAGCAATTTAGCATGCACATTTTAAAAATTGTTACCCACTTTGGTTTTATTGTGATCGGAAAATTTGTTTATGCTATCATATTCTCTGGTTACTGTGTTCTGATAATATTTTTAGAGAAGTTCCCCATTGGTCTCTGTACATTTGAAAATAGTTGGGTCAGCAAAGTGTTTTTAGCAGAAACAAGTCTGCTGCATTGCGGTTTCCTTGCCTCTGTGTTTACTCCTCACTCAGCTGCTCTGCCTGCTTCAGCCTCTGTAGTATGATGTGTCAGACTCCTCTTCCTGAGCCAGGCTCCTAAGAATGTACAGCAGAGCATTATCCACCTCAGCAGATCTGCTGGCCAGGGCTTTGCCTTCAGGAGTAGATTTCCATATGGTCTTTGCCAGCTCCTCTGCCATTCATACTCACAGACAGCTAGGCATTTGGGTTCTTAAATTCTCAATTTGCTTGGGGTTTTGTTCTTCTGATAGTTACTCACTAGTATTTTATGCCTCCAGATTTCCAGGTGTTTATGTAGCTCTGAATTCTGACTTCTGTACTTCATGTAGCTGGTCTTACTGTTGTTGTTCTGCTGTTTTCTGTCGCAGCTGGTAGATGACCCAGCATAATTGGAGAGGGAACCAACAATGTGTACTTCTTACCCCTTTTTGTTACCATTTTTTACAGACTCTCCTTTGGCTTTTCCCTACATGGAAACTTCGTAATAGCTTTAGATTGTGTGTGTGTGTGTGTGTGTGTGTGTGTGTGTGTGTACGTACACACGTGTGCAGGCATGAAGCTTACAGGGGAAAGCTGGAAGTCCCTTCAAGTGACATTCCTACTTTGTCTTTTGAGGCAGGGTATCTCACTGGAACCTGGGGCTAAGTTGCCTCTCCTGGCTGACCTGCAAGCCTGCTAGAATCCTTCTTTCTTTTCAGGCACACAGAACTACAGCTAGCTTTTTCCATAGGAACTTGGAATCAGGTTCACATAAGCACTTTGCTGACCGAGCTACATCCCCAGCCCTATGTTGTTTCTTTGAAGTAGGTTCGCACGTAGTTCAGGCTGGCCATGAAACCTGCTGTGCAGTACACGTTGACCGGCCTCCATCTTCCAAGTGCTGGAATTAGAAGTGTGCACTACCAGTCCCCGCCTAATCTTTTCCTTTTATAAATTGAGTTAGAATCTTGTTAGAAACAATTACCACCTTATGTAGGATTATTGTGGCTGCCTCAATCCTCTTCCAGTATTAGGTAAAAATGCTGTCCCTTATGTAATGAGCACATGATGCAAACAGACTATTCTAAGCTAGAGAGATCTCAATGGGTATTTTTCTGGGCACTAAGATGTTGGAAGGAAGGACCCCTCAGAAGGAGTGGAGCCAAAGGATGAAAGGAAGCTGCATGTTAGTCATTCTGTAAATGGAGCTTCTTCATCTGGAGCGAATCTTTCCCAAGAGCTTTTGAGGTATGAGAGTCATCAAATTGACCTTTTCACATAGCCTGAATAAGATGTTTTGTGTATTTCGTCCTGAGTAATACCCAAGGTTGTCCATTGTCCCTCACCTGACCTTTCCCGCTCTCACATCTGTCTGTGTCCTTCTCATTCTGAGCCATTGTATTCCAGCCTCCTGACATTTCACTTCTGCACATATAAAGCTCTCTTTTCTGGACCAGTGTCGGAAGTTTGCCCCTATCTTGTCTGAGAAATCTTCCTGTGCCTGTTTATTCCTCGTGCTTTGTCTCAGTTATCCAGAGATCGCTGTCTGAATAACTGATGCTAATTCTGTGACCACTTGGCTGGAGATGCAGGATGCCTGAATGTGTCTGCAAGGTATGCTTTAATGAGACTGGCATTTGAAGCAATGGATTGAGCAGAGAAAAGTGCTTTCCCTGGTGTTGATGAACAGCATTCAATTCCGCAAGGACTTGAGAAAATGGAAAGATAGAAGAGAAAAATTGTTTTCTCTGCTTGGCTGCTTGATCTGAGACGTCAGCCTTCTCCCACGACTCAGACTTAAACTTCATCAGCTCTGTAGCTCCAGGTTTCCTTGTGGGCCAACATAATTTTATTTGCTGCTTCGTCATAATAAATCATTGGTTCCTACTGGTTCCACGTCTCTGAAGAATCTTGACTAATTCTGACCTTAATTATAGATGACTCCCACTGATCATAGTGTCTAGGTAATTGCTCTACCATTATCTACCCCTGTACCTATTAATTTCCTCCATAGAACCCTTCACAATATGTAATTATACATTTGATGTTGTTTTATTCGTCCTTTCCCTGGGTCTAAAGGGCAAGGACTATATCTGTTTTCTTCTACAGTGTGTGTCCTTTAATTTTTGGCACAGAATACATAAGAAACCATTATGGAAAAGAGAAGGAGGGCTGAACTAGGACTTGAAAATTAGAGTTTTCTGGTTCTTTCACCATCTCTCACTTCTAACATAGTGATACATTGGATGCCCTGACTGATGTCTTCAAGCATCAGTAATACCAGGTGCCTGTTAGATCTTCTTCACACCTATCCCCAGGCTTCTGTGAGGATTGGTCTTGTTATATTGTTAGGTCTGAAGATATGGCTCAGCTGTTAAAGGCTAGACTCACATCCAAAAATATAGAACTTGTTACATTGGTAACTGAAATCATGAAGGATTACAGGACTGTCAGTGTCCTAGTTAATCCCAGAGGCAGGGTAAGCTCAGAGATTGACCAAGATTGATGTGCAGTGCGGCAGATCTAACAAAATACAGAGCAATGTGTTCTCTTACTGCGGTCCATTGTACTGACCATCTCTCCTGAACTTATGGACCAAGAAGAAGTCAGACAGCGGGGAAATCCTCAGGTTTTCAAGACTGTAACACAAACATGTAAATAAAATTCTTCAGTGGGGGAGAAATTTACAGATTTTCTAAGCTGCACTAGGTACTATTTTGGTAATTTTAGATGACTGCAAAAATTTCATCTGGAGACTGAGCATCAAGAATGACAGTGTAAGGTACTGGGGGAAAATCAGTTAACCAACCACATACAACTCTTTAAAAAAACATTCATTTCTAACTCTCTGGTCACTGGAAGAAAAGTTTTATGTGTGTTTCTTATTTATAAAGGTTCAATGTACTCTAGAATTTCCTTTCTCATTTGTTCTCAATCAGAAGTAAATGTTCAATGTTCTTGCTCCATGGAAGAGGGAAGGAAATTTTACCAAGGCGAAAGGGAAGATCAGAAGAACTCCTAACTCCTGCATGGTGTAAAGTTCCTCCAGAGGCTCCGATGGGAGTGGCCCTGTGGGGACAGTGGGTCTTTATCCTCACTAGCTGCAAGAGCAGACTGTCACTGAAGCATCCTTAGCTGCAGTACAGCCTTCGGGTCATGGTGGACTGCTGGCAAAGAGCGCAGCTGAGTCAGGCCTTCTCTTTAATTCAGGAGCTCTTGATTGCAGTACTTTCACTCCAGCTCTGAGACAATGAATTCTCCAAGCTGTGCTTGCCTTTGCAGGTCTGCATCAGTTTGGGTTCTTCTGTTTCTGCCAGGCCATATTTTTCAAATAAATAGAAAATCTAAAGGGATATTTTGGTGAAAGTATCCCAGGTGTAGAATAAAGAGGACCTCTCATCTCAGATATTTTAAAGAACTAGAGAGGAGACGAAAAAAGAAATCAGAGTCAGATTATCTGCTTCGAATTCTTTGACACTTGAAATACAACTGGATCATATCAAAGAGCATGAATAGCATCGGGAGTCCTGCCTGTTATGTTCATGAACAGCACTATCAAACTGAATGGCTTCATGAAGCTGGATCAGATTCCAGTAAATAACCTGCATGTCTGGTGCAAATTGATTCATCAAAATAATGAACAATCTATCACCAAGAAGCAGAAGAGGGATCGGTGCTGATTTAGGGTCAAAGAGCATCAAAATTTAGCACCCTGCCAGCATTATTTGAATTTTAAAGTCTTTAAGTCTATTAATATTTAACATTATTTATATTGGGAATATATATTTAAATGTATTAGAAGCATTTATAATAGCAGCTTTACCTAAAAGTAAATGTAGTCCATTAATATATTTATTTAGAATGCCTGTATCCTGTTTCACTTGACCCTTAGTCAATTAGGCAGGACTGTGTGTTTGCAAGTCTTAATCTCAGGGGCCAGCTAAGCAGCTGACGTAAGTCAGATCCTATTGATTATGCATATATTTCACTTGACAGTACAGGGAAGACAGAACTGAAATGACACCATCAGGTGTTGTCTGTTTCAGAATGTGTCAGCGTTCTGGTCCAGTGCATCAATGTATCAAACTGTACTTCAGTGTGTAGGTATGGCCTGTCCTCCAATAAGCAGCTGCATCCTAAGGAGCCCACACCTTGTGTTTCCAATATTGTCTAAATCTGTGACTGTATTCATGTAGAAAGTAACATACTTGCCTAGTTTGGCTAATTTAATACATGTGAATAAAGTGCTTGTTTTCAACTAATTAAAGAATCAGTTGAATGTGCTGAAGAGGCAAGGCTTAAAACCCAACTCTGAGGTAGGTGTATTTGAAAAGCAACTTGGTTTTAGGTTTACAGCCATTAGGGGATCACTAGGGGATGCGAGAGGTCTACGAGGTGTTTAATAGATAAAGCCAACTTCAGGATTTCCATCATGCTGAGAATTTTTATATTACCATTTTTTCTCGGCAGTTTCTTTGTTAAGCTTATAGGCTTCTGCAAATCTTCGATGAAGGCTTTCTATTGTCCAACTGTCTTTTTCTCTTTTTCTCTTTGAATTTTACTCATTTCTTAGTTGTGTGCATGCACACACATGTTCTTGTGGAAGTCAGAGGGCAGCTTGGTGTCAGTTCTCCCCTTCTACTATGTTTCTGCTGCACCGCAGGACACTCCGGGCTGCGGAGTTCCAGACGTGCTCTTGGGTCTGTCCTTCTTGTGGATTCTAGTATCCAACACAGCTCATCAGGCTTGCCCAGCAAGCATGCTTACTCACTGAGACATCTCTGCCCCTGTTAGCTCTTCTTAACTGAGGTGTATTTAATGGGAGGTTGAACTCAAGGACCTAAGTATTTTTGAAATATTATTTTAATTTTTACTAGTAGAACTTTGCAGTTTTAATTTTATATTTTAGTAGTAAGTCAATTAAGTAATTTTGATAACTAACCAAGTGTTACAGGTTAGATTGTATCTTCCTGTTACAAAGAAAAAGAGATGTATTGGAGCCCAACTCAAGGTGCTTCAGAATGTGAGCTTACTCAGAGATGGTCTTCCATCCAGTTAAAATGAAGTCAGCAAACAGGCCCAGTTCTACTGTGCCTGTGTCCTTATACAAGACATGTCCACAGCCAAGACAAAGGCTACACTAGAGTGTAGAAGAGAAGCATGACACATCCTTTCCTGTGCACCAGGGCTAGCCAGAGCGCATCGCCTTAACTTTGTCCTTTCTGTTCTCATCCCCCAAATTGAGGTCAACTGTTTAACAGCCCTAGCAAACTAATGCACTCGGTATTCTTCCAAGCTGATTTTGATCGTTTCTCTTCATTGTAGGAAATCAGATTTTCTTGCTTATTCAAAAACAATATTCAAAAATTATTATTAGTTATTTTTATAATACCATACAGCAGTGTTTGAATGTTTTTAAATATATTAAAATGTTGTGTGCTTTTTAGCATTTTAAATATAAGTTCTTAGTTCTTTCAGTAGATTTAGCAAAAAGAAATGTTTACAAAGAAGAAATTAACTTTTAAAAATAGGAGTAGTACAAATTAATAGCACTTGTTTCCACTCAACCTCTGCTTTAATGACTTCTCATAAAACACTGCTTGAAGAGAAATAGTTAACTTCACAGTGGAGAATCCTGGCAGGCACCAGATTAATCAAGTGATCAAAATTAACATCACCTGTGCTACATAGAAATCTCCTGGGGCTTGACTGTCTTGTTCTGAGGAGGGTCCATTGAGTATCATTCTCGGTGATGTAAAACTTCTTCTGATCATTACAAAACATTAGACACATTTGGATCTCGTTGATTTATCCATCATCTAACAAAAGACAGAAATTGTAGCAGACTGAAGAAAGTTAAAGCACAAAATTCAATGTAATGGGATTTGGAATCTTGAGACAAAGAATGGTGTTAGTGAGATCTGATTTAGGCTAATATATATATATTGCCTAATTAAAGGTAATTTCTTGGCTTTGAAGTCTATGGACTTGTACGGTGTTAGCATTAGTGGGACTAGACTAGAGAAGCATGTATAAGAACTTGCTGTTACTTTTGCAATGCTTATGAATATAAAATAATCTGAAATACTTGTAATGTAAGATAGGTTACTTGTGCATGCCTGCAGTTGCGGCATTGAGACACAGAAACAGAAAGACATCAAGTCCAATGCCAATCTAAGCCATGTAGTGAGCTTGAGGCTGTGGTACATTGTGTGTGTGGTGACGCACACATTTGAGTACCAGGGAGGCAGAGGCCAGCCTGGTATACAGAATGATTTCCCTGACAGCCAGGGCTCCAAAGAGAGACCCTGTAAATCCTGAAAACAAATAAATGACTAAATTTGTTTCGCATTCCATATACCTTTTTAAATATTAAACATAAAGTTTAAATGGCACTAAATAAGAGGATACAGCAATGAAATGAAGATTATATGAGGAGAAATATTCTACCCACATTAACTATAGCATTCTTTTTGCTAATTAAAGTTCAGTTTTACACATCGCTCATTTTGAGTTTCAAAATATTAATCCCTGCTATGTTAGCAATTTCAAGTGTTAACTGATAACTACTCAGTTTATAGCAATTTCAGCTTTTATTTTGACTGGCACATTGCTTTGTTATCTAATATCTGTATTGAAATGGACTGCCCCCTTTCATTTGTGATATTCATACTGTACAGATTACAAAACCTGAGACTAGATTTGCAGTGATGTAAAATCATGTTGGCAGCTTTAAAGCACTAAAGCTTTGGCGCAGCAAGTTTGTGTGGCATTGAAGTTTAGACCGTTTCTGGCACACAGAAAAGCAGCCTATATAGTATCCTTGCTTTGGTTTGTTCCTTTTTCAGTTTCAAGGCTCCAGTTCTTTATGTGAATTGTTTGCTTCATTCACAGGAGATGGAAAGTTGCTAGTGTTCATTGAGATTGACAGAGGTGCTCATAATTCCCATTCCTCATGACTGACACAGTGGCTTTTGCCTCCTGCTTTAGTGTGTCACCTGGTAGACTTGGAAAAGTTGTGCTGAAAAGTTTTAACCCTGTCATTTGAGAATCTTAACATTGCCATTGCAGACACGTGTTCATTATCTCAGTTATTTGTGGTTATGCTCCATCAGTTAAAGCTGAGGCTGAAGTAAAGTTTGCATTCATAATGGAAACTGAACATCTTCCAGTTAAAGGAAACAATATTGCCTTATTGTTTATTTAAACTTTAAATATTTAAACTTTATCTAAGTTTACAGCTATTTTCTTTGAGAAAACTTATTTTTAATCAAGATAGTTTTATTTGGGAACATATATTGACATTAGGTATAATAATGTAAGAAAAATTTAATGTTCCAAAAGTAGAATTTTGTAATATTCAAGTAATCTTGTTTTACATTTAGGAAACCAATAGATCCTATTTGTTTCTTGCTTGCTCTCTGGATAATACAGAACAAGCTTTATTTTAAATGTGATTTACTTTTTGTCTATTGATGATAATACAGCCATCTTGCCTTCCCTAGTCTATGATTGATTTAAAATTTCCATGGAGGCCTGGGGAGATGGTTGAGGAGTGTGAGAACCTTAGTTGTTCTTGCTGTCCCCCATTTAACAAAAATAGACATGTAGCACAGTCCTCATGCGGGGAGTGCAAGAGTTTATTGATCACCAGGCCAAGGCAAATCGTAGAGTTCTCTGTTCAATGAGAGAACTTGTCTCAAAACTTATGTTGGAAAGTGATATAGAAAAACACTCAATGTTGAGTATACACGTGCATGTGTACCCAACCGAACACATATGTGCATACAACACACACACACACACACACACACAACAGCAACACACAGATGAGAAAAATAATTCCCTGTGAGCAGTAGCTTCACATTTTAAGACAGTAGATAGTTTGCAATGAAGCGATCCTGTTGGCCATGGGAGCAGGGGTGTACTCTAACAGTATTTTTGCTGTGTAAAAAGACTAAAACTATAATACAGATGTTATTGAATTAGCTTCTATAATGACTAATTGAAGTTTACCAATTTCTTTTGCAGTTATAGCAGAGAAAAAAGTGGTAAACATTTACAGGACGAGGGTTTGAAAAGGTGTTATATTTTTAGTTGTTTAAAGAATGACTCAATTATTTTAGCCTTTTAAAAGGCAAAAGGTTGAAAATCATTTTGATGTTTCCTACAGTGGGTACTTAAGACGTAGTCATAATTTTGTATCCTAGTCATGGTATGATATAAACAGATGTTGAATAATATGAGTGTTCAAAAGCATATCTGGGGAGATTCAGAGGTATTTCTTGGGCAGTGAGCAGTATTTTTATTATAGTAAGGAATAGGTATGATTAGATAAAGCAGAAGTCACAGAGCAGAGTATATTTACTTGAAGGTTCTGAAGTGGAAGAAAGAGTGTGACACAAATATACAACAAGTTCCTGTCGTGTTCTGATATCCGGGAATGCAGGGTCCTAGTACAGGGAGAGTCAGTTTCTGTTGTCATGGAACCCAGGCCCTGGTCATGGGAGAGTGGAGGCAGGGAAGGGAAAGAGCTGTGTAAGATCCATAAGAAGCTGTGTATCAGTAGGAAGAAAAGAAAACCCTATGAAATATCACACCTTCAGGTTCTTCAGAGGGATCACTGTTTTATGGTTCAAAAATCTTGATTGTGATCAGATATCGTGCTGATTTTTAATTGTTGCTACAGGAGTAATAAGCACTCAGGTATTTTATGTTTTCCGCCCACAGAGAGAGACTCTTCAGATTTAACTCTTTTGCTTCTTCATGTTTAATTACGTATTTCCGAATGTTTTTTACTGCTAACTTAATAGTTCTCATTGAATTGTTTCAACCATCATTAATGTCAGCACTTCCCAATTTTTTTTAATATTTATTTATTTGCTTATTATGTATACAGTATTTCTTCAGTCCAGAAGAGGGCACCAGACCCCATTACAGATGGTTGTGAGCCACCATGTGGTTGCTGGGAATTGAACTCAGGACCTTTGGAAGAACAGGCAATGCTCTTAACCGCTGAGCCATCTCTCCAGCCCAGCACTTCCCAATTTTTATACTATTTTGTGTAGTTTTGGGAGTTTTGCCCCCCCCCCCCTTTTAATTTTTATTTATTTATTTATTTATTTTTTGAAACAGGGTTTTTCTGTAGCTTTGGAGGCTGTCCTGGAACTAGCTCTTGTAGACCAGGCTGGCCTCGGACTCACAGAGTGCTGGGATTAAAGGTGTGCACCACCACTGCCTGGCTCAGATTTTTTTTTTTTCATTAAGCCATGACTACAAATGTATAGTTGGCAAGTACAATTGAATAGTACTTCTTTTTAAAAGTATAAATGAAATGGAGCTTGGGAGATAGCTCTGTCAGTAAAGTGCTGTCAGCAAAGGACCCAAATTTAAGCTTCTGAACTCAAGTAGAAAAGAAAAAATCCCAAACCAACAACTTAGTATGTTTGTTCATATGTGTAATCCCCTTCCTGGGGAAATGGGGACGAGTGGGTCTGTCTGTTCAGTGAGTGGTAGACCAGTGAGAGAAACTGGCTCAGAGAAAAAGGTGGACAGCACCCGAGAACGACACCAAGGTTGTCCTCCATCGTCTGCATGCTCACACACTCAGACACACGTATACATGGACAAATGCACACATGGCGTGTATTTATTCATATGTAAATAAAAATGACTGTTAGTTCACCTCATTTGTTAGCAACATGCAGAGAAGGAAATATATCTATTGTATGTTGTCAAATACAACTGAATCGAGAAGTTGGTTTATTTGATGAGAACCAGCAATGGTGATAACTGTATTTGTCCCTGTTTTAGCTCAGCTTCCAGGGGGTAATATCTAGAATCTGTAATAATTCAAAAGTACATTCAGATTTTTAAAAATTCATTAATTTTTTGTTCTGACTTCAAAGAACAAACTAGATTGAATGATGAGAATATACACACAAGGTTTATCCTTTGCCAGGCATAGTGCCCACATTAATCCCAGCACTCAGGAGACATAGGCAGGTCTCTATAAATTGGAGGCCAGCCTAGTCTACACAGTAAGTTCCAAGCTACACAGAGCTATATCTGGAAAACCTATCCTTTCCTTGTTCTCTTGTCTTTGAGAGAACCTTCCTTGTAAAACGACCCTCTGAAGGTTTCCCCATGAGAGGAGTTATTTCTGTATTTCTGTAAGCACCACCCTTAACCCAGACTTCCTCCTATCTAAGATATACTTGATACAACCTATTTTACTGTTCAAACTTTAATGAAAATATTAGCATTATTTCATTTAATAACATAAAGTTTTTATTAGTCTGTGGAGGGCTGTAGGTCTTGCTTTCTTTAGGACCAGACAAACAGTTAACATTTGATAGATGGCTAAGTGAAAAGCAAAGGTTTTTTTCATTTACTTTACGTACTGTGTAAAATTAATGAAACTGTCATCCATAGTCATAGTTGTCCTAGACCAGAGATACCACGTGACTCCTGTTCTGCTGGACGAGAGACTTTTCACAGAGTCGCGTGCCATTTCCCCTCAGAAGTACCAGGAGATTCTAACCTAGGGCAAGCCCTTGATTACTGTTAAACTGTATCTACATCCCCAGTCCTTGTTCATTTGTTTTTAAGTCAGTTTTACTAATTATTAGCAAGGCTACACTTGACCTTCTTATGCAGTCCAGGCTGGCCTAGAACCTTCTGAGTGCTGGGTTACAGTTGTATACACTACATTCATAGTCAAAGTCGGTCTCATTGTGTCATCCTGACTGACCTGCAACTCCCTCTACAGACCTTGCTGTCCCCCACTCAGCCTCCTGAGTACTGGCATTAAAAGTGTGCCCTGCCATTAAAATTAAATTCTTTTTTAACAGACTAGAATACTAAGCTATTTTCTTAATATTTCAGAGTAGAATAATATTCTGTTTTCATAGTAGGCAGCCAAAAATGTCCTAATTATTTCTTGTAAGTGTGGAAAGGTTTTTCTTCTTCTTCTGCAGCTGACTACAGATGTATTTGAGAATCCATCTAGAAATGCCATAGTAAGTGTATTAATTGTGCTGTCTTTGGCAGTATTTGACTTCAGTGGCATAAGCTGCCTTTTGGGAATCAGGATGCTCTTCTCAACAAAGTGTTAGACAGGGAACAGAGCTCTGATTGTGCTCCTGAAAACCATGTGTCTTTGCATTGAGTATGATCATTTGAATGATGAATAGAGTTGGGATTTGCTTCATTGGTTTTTCAGGGTTAGAATCATAGGATGTTTTTATTTTTCTCAAGAACGAAAGAATGTGATGTTAACCCAGTGCACATGTATTGACAAAAGGTCAGTTTCATTTCCTTAGGTCAGATGTAAGACTTAGTTGTTCGGCATCTGTTCTAAAATTTGAAAATCAAACTACTAAGGGTAGTTTAATCTCACAATGCTTTTGTGTTATTAAAGAAAGTAGAAAATGAAAATTTAATAGATAAATTATGTTGTAAACATCATGAATGCTGAAATCCGGTGAATCTCATCTGTTTTATCTAAACAACTTTAAGTGTGTTTTCTTCCCTCCCAGGACATTTATTCAGACCAGCTGGGGATCAGCCGTTTAACCTGTCCACAGTGTCGAGTGCCTTCCCAATGGTCAGCCACCCAGTCTTTGGTCTACATTCAGCCAGCTCAGGGCATTCAGAATTTGGTGGTTTGGGGACACTTGGTACACCCACAGCCTTAGCCGCACATCCCCAACTAACACCATTTCCAGGTAAACATCTGCTATGGTGTCGAAGGAAAGGAGCAAGGCCTGCAAGTGCTCAGGCAGGCTTTTGTTATTAAATTGAACAGCAAAGCATAATGCATTAGATTCACGGGCAAGAGTTGACTCAGTTTTATTCTATATAGCAACACATAGTCACTATGTGTGTCGGAATGCCACAGTTAATTCAGTATTCAGGTGTTTGTCTATATAACAAACAGTATTTAAGGTAAATGTTTGTGGTGTATTTTCCAAAGTATTGTATGTATAAAAATATGAGTGTACAGTTCTAATTCTTTTCAGCTTTGGTTTTCTTTGGGGGAAGGGCTCTGTGTGTGTGTGTGTGTGTGAGAGAGAGAGGGGGAGAGAGAGAGAGAGAACATGTTAATGTGCCTCTGTGTATGTATATGCTGGGTGCACATGTGGGATATATTTGTGGAATTCCAGGGGTTGAAGTCAGGTGACCTCCTCAAGCACTCTACTCCTCTACTCCTTAATTTTCGAGACCGGGCCGTTTTACTGTACTTGGCGCTCATGGATTTGCTAGGCTGGCAAACCAGCCAGCTCCAGGTTTCTGTTTCCAGATGCATGTTTGGCTTTTTACACTTGCTGAGTAGCATTGCTGTCTGTTCTTCATGGTCTTTGGGCAAGTGCTTTACTGACTAAACTTTCTCTCCAACCTGTTTATGTAATATTTAAATCGAGTATTTAACCTGACTTGAAATGTTAGCTGGAACAGAGCGCTTGTCTTCCATATAGGAGACCCTGGGTGAGACACCCAGCACTTCCTAGAACCTGAAGGTAGAGTCTCGCTTTTCTGACAACTATTTTACCTTTTTATTTTTCTCTACTTTGTTGAGAAGTTGAGGCGAAATCTTACATTTCTATACTTTCTCCTTTTTGAAAACTTTCCAAAGCATGTTTGGAATACATGTTTCCACAGCAGTTAGGCAATTGTCTTATGTGCCTGGTAAGGGCAATGTGACATGGAATTCTGTTGACTGTGGTCACACAGTAGCTGAATTCACGTAAATGTTATTGAAAGTCCAACCTTCACACTAATCACTGCATAGCATGGTTTAGTTTTAGTAAGGAAGCTTGGTTTACTGGAGCACTGTGTAAAACAGCGGAGCTTAGTTCTAGCTAGACATCGATCTGAATATAAATCTCCCCTTGGACGAATCCCCGTCCTCCTCATCCCTGGATTTTCAAACCTGTAAACTGAAAACCGTAACATTCCCTGCTTTCTAGGGCTATTTGAAGACTCAGTAGACAAGCATGTCTAGTTTGCTGTCCAAACAGCATGTGGAGTTAGTCCAGAAGAGCTATTGCCATTTTTTTCCTGTCAGCTTTAATGGCAGACAAAGTATCTACTGGTTCTTTAAAAACAATCAAGTAACTTTTGAAACACAGAAAACAGAAAAGTTTACAGGTGTCTTTCAAGTACTATTTGTCCACTCACATTATTTTCTTAATTTCACTGTCTTGGAGAGGGGATGGTGGGAAACTTTGTGAACAGTTTTGACCAAGCTTTAAAGTGTGTTTTAGACTACATCACTATGTAGCCCTAGCTTGCCTGAAAGTTCTCTGTGTAGATCAGGCTGCCCTGAAGCATGCTGAGATCTATCTACCTCTGCCTTTTGAGCAGTATCCTGCCTGCTTCCTTCTGTTTTTAACATGGTTGTTTAGTACCAGACATCAATAGCTGTCTCCTGGAATAATGGCAGTGTAAGTAGTTACTCATTTATATCTTCAGTACTTTCATTTTGTGGTAATTTATTTTAGATGGTCAGTGAATATTAAAAAAATAACTCATTTGTTTTCCCGGGTTGTCGTGGTGCACTCCTTTATTTTCAGCACTCGGGAGGCAGAGGCAGGTGGATCTCTGTGAGTTCGAGGTCAGCTTGGTCTACAATAGCTAATTGCAGGACAGGTTCCAAAGCTATAGAGAAACCCTGTCTCACACACCCCCCCCCCCGCAAAAAAAAGGAAAAACAAACAAACAAAAAACTTATTTGTACTTTAAAAATGATGCTGTCAACCCCTGAGACAGTTCAGTGGTAAAAAGTTCTTGCTGCCAAACCTTAGGACCTGAGTTTAATATACAAGGAGGAACCTATTCCCTCTAATTACTCTCTGGCCTCTACTGTGACACTCATACACATACATGTGAATAAACATGCAAGCACACACAACAAGTAGATAGAAAATATTAAGGAACCTAAGCAAACAGTGTGATTCTTGAACCTTCAAAAGGCATTCCCCATTTCACCGGCTTTGTTCTCTGCGTGAGACTGCTTATGCCGGACACACCAGGGACAATCTGTGGCTTCCTAGAGACAGATGCGTGTAGGGCAGGAGCACTCATTGTAAAACGTGCATGTGTGTATGTATTTCTTTGCCAAATGGGAGAGATTACGGCTGATGATAGAGAAACCACTTTGTTCAAATTACACTTTAGTGCAGTAAGTTCTCTGTAGTTCAGGAGGGTGACTAAATGGCCACGTTAGGAAAGATGTTTCCCATAGACACAAAGAAATCACGAGGAGATATTAGCAATCTTAAGTATAATTTTTTTAGGGTTTATTTACATGTAACATTTTTCATTTCAAACAGCAAGTGTAAACATATGTAGTGGATATTAATATAATCAAAATTTCATTTTATACTAAAGTAGTGTTTTTTGAAATTCATTTAAAAACATTTAAAATTCCTTGTGTTTACAATTTAATGCTATGGTTCTATGAAGTTTTGGGATGTTTTCTATATATGAATGAATTTTAAATTCTACAACATCACAGCCAGACATGCACACATGTGACTATAATTAAAAATCTTGGAAGGCAGGAAGATCACAAGTTTTATGCCAGCCTGAGCTAAACAGTAAATCCTGGTGCCAAAAAACAAATAACAAGAAACCTACAAAGAACTGAACCTCAGGATCGAGTGGCGATTCAGTGCATCCTCTAGAACACTCGCATCATCCTGGAAATAGCCGCGGTGGCCGCCGCTCTGCTGCTTAGGCTTTCATCCTTGCCTTCTACCTACAGTATTTCCAGTGATAAGTGAGTTCGCTCGTAACTAAATTTGTATCGTTTCCTCAATTTGAAAGCTATGTAAACTTTCCACTAGAAAGTTATTTCTTGTTAAATAATATCAGAGATTTATCTTTAGGAAAGGCCATTTTCTTTATTGTATCTAATTGATCTTTGTATGTTTGTCTCTGGGATGCCCTATCATTGTGAGCATACATTTTTCCTATTATTTTTCTCTAATACCTACTGTATCCTTGATTGCTATTAACATTTTGAGGTATATTTTGATGTTGTTTGATTATATCTATCACATTTCAAAACCTTCTACTCTGACTACTTTATTGACTTCTTAGTTATTTACAAAACTTTATATCCAACCTTTACACTTTGGTCTGAAGTTAAATGGAACAATTATTGTTGTGAAATTGCATCCTGTTTTTGTCAACTAAGTGGAAACTAAGTTAGAAACCTCCCAGTAGGAATGGGCCCCTGCCAATAGGATCTCCCTCTTCCCAAAAATATACCCCTCATTTTATCCATATAAATGTGATTTAGACAGTGGTTGAGTACCTGGTTGATTAACTGGAATTTATCTGGTTCAGCGTACCAGGATTCAGGGTCACACACACACACACACACACACACACACACACACACACACACACACACACTGTGTTCATTCCAATCAAAGAAATAATGCCATTGTTTCTAGGATGTGACGGACACAATCAAAGACTGTTTTTAGGACAATTTCCAAAGCTCTTTTCCTTGAATAAAACATATTTCATAAAAATTGGTTCCCCTCCCCCAAGAGGTTTAATGAAAAACTACTGTTTGAATATCTGAATCACATTCTATGATTTTCTCAAATTTAGTTGTTTGGTATGTATTTTAAAAATGACTGTCATCTGTAATTTATGAGCAGTAAAAGAAAATTCATTCCCTTATCAATTTTAAAGGTAAAAGTTTTATAAACCTTTGTTTGTTTGTTTTTGAGAAAAGGTTTCTTTGTGTAGCCTTGGCTGTCCTAGAACTCACTTTGTAGACCAGGCTGGACTCGAACTTAGAGATCCACCTGCTTCTGCATTCTGAGTGCTGGGGTTAAAGATATGCACCACCACTACTTTGCTTATGCATAACATTTTTTAATGAAAAATTGTTTTGAAATTTTTCTTTGAGAACTGATTATTTCTTATTCTAAAACCAAAAAGGCTAATTAATAAGTTTTCAATATTTTCGGGGTTTTTTTGGCTACAGAATTACTTAATTCATGAATGCATTTTAGATTCTCATCTGACTCACTGGATTTGTCCAAGCCAGATTTATATTGTATATAATTGGAGAAAAATCTTAAGAGGCTGCAAGTGTGAGCTTCAAATTTAAAGTCTTGAAATAGATTAATATTGACTTAATTCTTTTCCTTATTGGCTTAGTAAGTAGATAGTATAGATTATCAAGCCAAATGGTTCTTTTTATATTGTAAGTTTTAATTATGAACAATGTATACTTTTTTAGCTTGAATCTAGAAAACCTTTAATGGAAGATTTTTGAATAATGACCTAATAATAAGAGAGGATTATATAAGTTCAAATTACCTGTTTACACTGGAAAAAAAATGGAAAAAAATTTATGTGCCTTGAGTAGTTCTATCACAGGAGAAACTTGAAATGTTGTTTCTGAATAAAATGTAGAAAATGGTCAATGCATGGTTTTGAAAGTTAACTCAGTTTCTTTTTGTCTTTGAGGCGCAGAATGGTGGCGAGCCGCAGACGCTCACACTCGTGCAGGAGCGCCCTTCTTTCCGCCGTTACTGGGGATTCCACCCCTGTTTGCTCCTCCAGCGCAGAATCACGACTCTTCATTCCATTCCAGGACTTCGGGAAAGAGTAATCGAAGTGGTCCTGAGAAAGGTACTCATTTCAGCACGAGTGAGGGACCAGAAACCTCTGCCTCTTTGCTGCAGATTTTGCTTCTAAAAAATTTTTACAGCCTTGTGCTAGATGCTCCTATATCATCGTGCTTGAGCCTTAGAATTAGACTTTCATCAGAGTACACGTCTCCTGGGTTACAGCCAAGGTTAAATAGTTGTGCTGGGAAGTATTGCTTATTCACTGATGTGATTTAGCCAGAATCTGAACCCAACTCTACTCCTTCCCTCCGTATGCCCTTATCTTCTTACACTGAACTCAGTAGACTGCTGCTGCTGCTTAACCCAAATATAGTTAATCCCAGCTAGTACCCTACGACTGTGTTACTCCTTTAAATGAGTTTATATAGTTTCTAAGTGTTATTATGATAGTGTTTAGAAGTTACAGTGTTTTAGGTAGCCCACTGCTTTTCTTTCTTAAATGTGCATTGGTGTTTTACCTGCATGTGTGTCTGTATGAGAGCGTTTAGTGTCCAGGGACTGGAGTTATAGTTATGAACTGCTCTGTGGGTGCTGGGAATTTAACCCAGCTTCTCTGGAAGTGCTGCCTGTGCTCTTAAACATTGAGACATCTCTCTAGTCCTGCCCATTGCTCTTTTAATTTGAGTGTTTCTAAAAGAACAATACTTTATATGTAACTTATTTTCTAAACATGTTTGTTTGAGTGATAGTCACACAGTTTAATGCTTGTGAATAATTCAGTTGAACTTAATATGCTCATAATGTTGCATGATAGCCACCCGCTATGATACTCTAAAATTTTTAATCTTCAATAAACTCTTTAAGTAATCACTCCTCTGACCATCACAATTGTTGTTTTACCTTGTCTCTATAGTGTGTGTGTGTGTGTGTGTGTTTATGTGTTTATACATAGATTCATTATGAATCTTTTATGTAGAGTCATATGTCTTTTAGTACCTTATTTTTTTACATGCAGTGTTTGTGGTCTTCATCTACATTACACATGCACAAGCTCTTTATTCTTTGTTCTGGCCAAATAATGTCCCATTATATAAATATCTTTCTTTCCAAGGTATAAATGGGTCAGTTAATGGCAACAGTGCATCGTCCTCTGTCCTTGGTGTCGGTACGTCTGTACTGTCCACTCCCGCTTCAAGTTCCATGGGACAGAATCAAAGCACAAGCTCAGGTGGAGGAAACCTTAAATGTCATCAGGAACAAAACAAAAGTCAGCCTTTGGATGCCAGAGCTGACAAAATCAAAGATAAGGTAAGCTGTTTCTTTAAGAATAAGTACATCATGAATTAATATATAAGAAAAATATTTTAAAAGTCAAGTCACCAAAATGTGTGGATTAATTTCTTATTACCGACCCCCTTTTTGGAGATGTTTATTTTTTATAGCATAATGCTGATTAGATTAGATATCTTGGACAATTAAAACTCACAGTTCCTGTACAAATAGTATACTTGGTAGTGATAATTATGAGTTGAGCTTTTGTTTCTGTTAGTTCTTCAGTGGTGGGAATTGAACCCAGGGAATTCCACAAACTAAGCCTGCACTGTACCACTGAGCTAGGCTCACAGCTCCACGACCACTTGATGGAGACATATTAGATGCTAGCTCTATTCTACTTGCTTTGTATTTCGGCTTCAAATTTCCCTTTGCCCTGTGTTTGTGGTTGTTAGTACAAATTGGAAAATAACATCAAATAATTTCCTAGTAAGAGGCTGAGTCAGAATTTGAAGCCAAAACATGTTAACTCCAGAGTCTAGTTTATGGGAGCAAAACTGAGAAATGTATTATTATGGGGATAATTTAGATAATCGCAATAGTCCAGTTACTCCTGTGTACCCATTATGCACATCAAACAGTTGACCACATTGAGCCAGTTCTGTCTCATTGTGTAAGTTATCAATTTATTGTCTCTGAAGACTGAATACATTCTTTGTTATTTTTGCCTTTTGGCGTGAGATAGACTTTGATAAGATAGGATCCTAGGCTGGGCGTGATGGCCCACACCTTGAATCCTAGCCAAGGTAGACTGAGTTCCATGCCAACCTGATCTCCATAGCAGATTTTCGGGCTGTTAGAAGAGAGACCCTGTCAAAAATAGAGCTATAAAAACCCAAGAGACTGCAGACAGTGTTCTATAAGAATAGGAATTTTTGCTGCTGGTTTAGTATTTCTTTCTCTTTATCTGTTTCTGTCTCATTGAATTCTGTGTATGTAGGTGTTTTCCCTCCATTTATGTTTATGCACCATATGTATGCTGTGCCCAGGGAGGCCAGAAGAGGGGGTAGGATTCCCCAGGGCTGGAGTTACAGACAATTGTGAGTTGCCTTGTAGGTACTGGGAATTAGGTTTAGTTCCTCAGGTTCAAGTCCTCTGCTTTGATTACGGAGTCAAATTTAGTGTTTTCTCAGGTTCAAGCCCCCTTTGCTCTTGACTATGGAGCCAAATTTAGTGTTTGTTTTAGGCTATGCAGTCAGTGTGATACTTCCCAATTGATGGCTGCTTGGCTGGTACTACTGTCCAGATATAAGCAGTGATATACAGGACTCCAGTGGTGTGCCTTCTCTAGTCAGCTGCATTGGCATCACAACGGTTTTATTGTTTTTCTTCAGCTGGCACAGTGGCTGCCCCTTGTTCTGCTGCTGTTCAGCCACTAACTGCTGCTGTGCAGTCCCTGCCCACTTCTCAGGCAGTGTACTTCCAGGGCCTTCACATTTTGCCTGATCTACTTCTTGCCCCACTACCAAATGTAGTTTTTCACTAAATCTTTATCATTCTATTTATCAATAAAGACATGGGAGTCAGAGACTGGAAGATGGAAATCTTCTAGATCATAGAGGTTGAGGAGCAACTAACTCACCTTTTCTCATTCATTGCCAGAGTCTCAGAGAGTGTCTCTCTTTGGGTCCAAACCAAAAAGGACCAAACACTGAAAGTCCTTCTCTCTTGCTTCCTGTCCATCTCTCTGTTTTCTGGATTCCCTCTGATTCCCTATGAACTTTCAGCTATTTGCTGGCTCTACCTCCTGCCCATGGTTGTACAAATGCAAATTCGGGGGTCACAGTGTGAAAAATTAGTGGGTACCTTGCTAGATAATTTTCCTGGTACCCCAACTGGCAGTGTTCCCCGTGTGCTAGGACCTTGGACTGTATGGTAGCTTATTCCACAATTCTGCCATACAGTGGTCAAGAGTCACTTCTTTTCAATAAAATGTGTAGCTTAGCCTTAGGTGAATGGGGATCATCAGAATGAAGCCCCCCTTCCTTAATCCTCCAGAAAGAATGGCTATATCTGTGATTTCTTTGTTATTTTATGAGGGCTGTTCATTATTTTCAGCAGGTATCTTCTACTAGCTAATAGTTCTTAAAGTGTAGGAGTTTTTTGTTTTGTTTTTTTTTGGGTTTTTTTATGTTTGTTTGTTTTGTTTTTTAATTTTTTGTTTTTTGAGACAAGCTCCATCTTTTAGGCCAGGCTGGCCTGAAGCACAAGCTCCTCCTGCCTCATTGCCTTTAGGTTGGAGTTGCTGGTGTGTACCGGCAATCCTAGCTACTTGATAATTCTCTGTTACCCTTTCTTGTTGAGATTGCTAATATAGGCTCTGCCTCCTGACTAGATCTTTTAAGAACTGGTTCTAGATATAGGGTATGCACTGTATGGCAAATTCACTCCAGATTCTAATCTTTTCAAGCTTTTGGCGTCTCTTTTCCATGTGATACAAAAGAAACCCTGACATCCCAACTTCGTAATATGTGACCATCATTAAGTCCAGGTTTCCCTTATCCAAGACACCTTCAGATACAGTTTATCTTTTTTTCCTTGATCTCTATTTTTCTCAGCAGAAAGTAGATATTTCCCAAAATATAGTACACCCATAGAAGAGACATGTGGGAAGGTTACCTGGTGTCTCTAAGAAGCTTATTGAATGTCTTGACTGTCCAATACAAGGCCCCGCACATTTTCTTTCTGCTTCAAACACCACTGAGCATGAGTGATGAAAGATCCTTAGCTCTTTCCTCCCGGCGATCAGTGTTGGGTCTGCTCTCCAGCTGCTCCCTGGTCTCCCCTAGGATGTATTTCCAAGGGAGTCCCCAGTGTACGCTTGTGCTAGCTCCTCTGTGTGCGACACACCACCTGTTCTTTATGAAGCTACCCTCATGCATTGTGTCATCGGATATGTGTCTGTATTGTATTTCTAAAAGCCATGTGTCTGTTCTTTCAAACTTTGTCATCCTATCTTGTGGAAGTAGTGATAAAAATCTAGTGAAATGTACAACCAAAAGTGTTTACAGGTTCAAAGCAGTGCACATAAAGGCATGAACGTCAAACAACCCTCTCCTGTTTGTGTGAGGAATCTCCACTGATATTCTCAAGCAGAATTAGCACCTCTCACTCCAACCTCTCCCCAGGAGCCACATTCAAACTTACCTATAGATATTCCTCTTTCGTGAACTGTACGGACAGATACAGTACCATATTTGTGCATACCAACAACTCAATAAAAGTCATAGTCTATAGACACTGACTTTTAAGCGAAATTTTAATCTTAAATTAGAATTTAATCATAATGTAAAATTTATAATTTCATATCATCTTAAACACTTTTGAGTCATACATATGCCAGTATGTGCTATGGTTACAGATTGCTTAAGTAAAATAAACATAAAATCCTGTATTTTCACTCTTTATTTTTCAAGGCTAAAAGCTTTGTAAAAAATCGCCTCATTAGTGCTTTCCTGTATAGTTTGAAATAAATTTTTCCAGATAATTTATATGTCCTTCCTCAGAGGTGGAGTAGTGGTCTCAGGCCTTCTCATTAAAGTCAACGATAAGTATATTTCCTCATGTATCACTTAGATTATAGTTCAGACTAGAGTATATAGACATGTAGCCTTTTTGGAAAATAAAACTAAAGGTTGAAAGTATTCTGCTCTTGAAATAATAATGTGTAGCCAATGCTATCTTTAAAAATAAGATTATTTATTTGCTTATTTACTTATTTATTTATGGCTTGAAGAAAATTTTAAGGAATATGAAATGAGTTTCCTTAGACAAAGTATGCAGTAAACCCTAAAATCTTAAAGTATGAATTAGAGTTATAATATGATCCAGTCATTCCATTTGTGGGTATGTGCCCCAGAGATTTGAATGTGGAGTCTCAAATATATGAACTTTAGTTTACTTATTCATTCTAGCTAGAGAAGTAGTGCGATTCTTCTCAGATAGGTTTATGTGCATGCACATGTGTGCTAGTTCCCATTTCACAACACACATGTGCAGATCAGAGCATAACTTGGGGAGTCGTTTCCTGCTTTCCTCCATGTGTGTTGTAAGGCTCAGGTCAGCCCCTGACCATCTCACTAGCCCAGGAGTTGGTGTTTGATGTGTTTAGCGTTTCTGTGTCTCAAGATAAAAGTGTTCTGAAGGTGTATTCTGATAATTATGTGTCAGTCTGAATGTGTGTAATAGTACTGAGCTCTGTACTTAAAGATGCTTAACTGTTTAAAAGTGCAGACTTTATGTGGACATTAAGGAGACTGTCTTATATTGTCATTCCTTCTAACAATATCTGCTTCTCCCAAAATATGATGCAATTGCCCTTTGCCCTTAAGAGCCATCTGCAACATGACTAATACCCCCCCCCCCCCCCCCCCGGACAGATATTGAGATTAAACCTGACGATCAGAAAAGCAAAGTAGGCAGCCACTGGCTCTTGTCTCTACCTTAAATCGAATTGGCAATTCTGCCTCCACAAATCTTCAGATTGAGACTTGTCTCCTCCTGTCTTATATTCCTCTCTAATGCTGAGATTAAAGGTATATATCACCACTGCCTGGCTTCTATGGCTAGCTAGTATGACTGCTGGCATTCAAGGTGTGTGCCACCTTTGCCTGGCCTATATGACTGACTAGTGTGACTGTTTTATGTTCTGATCTTAAGCAAGCTTTTTATTTATTAAAATACGAATGAAAAATTTCAGCACATGTCCCCCTTTTGTCTAAAATAAAAATGAAAGGCTATAACTAAGAAAACTATATACAATAGTTACAAAACTATATACAGTATATATAGGCAATAAATACATCAACAATGTGTAGTCCATTTGCATTTGACAAATTCAGAGAAAATACTCTCTATGTATCCTATATTGATGAGTCCAAAGTCTTGTACCTAGTTTACTTTCTATCATAACTTGCTTTCTGCATCTGGTAAAGAAGGAAACCTGTAACCATCTAGTCTTCAACTCTCTTAGAAATCCAAGAAGGAAATAATATTAAATGAGTAAGCAGAAAGTGCAAGCAAGTGGCTTCCAAAAAATGTAAAAAAATGAAACAGCTGGCTACCTGGACGGTTACCCAAAGTTCCTCTGCAACATTGGGCATCCATCTTCAGCCTATAGGCCTAGCATATCCGACCACCGTTTCTATGAAGCAGGATATTCTGAAGAGTTGGCCCTCCTTGTCTTGACAACGTTTGTCAGTCACTTTCTTTTGTGTCCTGCTTGTCCTATTAGGACAGCATACTATCAGCAGTGGCTGCAAGGGCATTTTCTTGCCCAGTGGCTTACTTTTGCCACAAAGAAAGCAAAGTCCACGTGGAGTTTCTTTAATATCAATTATCTTCTATGAAGTAGATTAGTACTGCCAAGAGCAGACATGTCTCATTGTACTAAAAAAAAAAAAGAGCTTATGTTATTAAAACATTTTAAATGCCATCTTTGTTCTGTAGATCTCTGAAGTGTTTGAAGATGACCTGTTTATCTAAAAATATATTTTTGTTTGATCTTGAAAACACACTTAATATAACTACAAGTTCAATTATAATAAGTGATTAGCTACTAACCTGCATTTCCTTATTATCGTAAACAGTAATAATAATTTTTAAGGACTAGAATTTGTATTATGTTGTTAAATGAGTTGAACAAGAGTAGGAACAAAATTAATCTCAAATTTGTATCAATATACAAAAAGTCCAATCCAATGTAAAACATTTAAAACTAGTAGTTGCTTTTTAAAAGTAGGCTCATTAATCTACCTTTTTATTTTACCATGTTTGCATCTTCCCTTTTTTCTTTTCAGAGTAGATTAAATAATCTACCCTTTTATCCTATCATATCTATAGCCTCCTTTTTTCTTTTCAAAACAAGATAACTTGAATCTAATTTTCTTTGTTCAATTTTCTCTCTGGCCATAATCAATAACAGCCAGTAGCCAGCCCCCCCCAAACAATGACAAATATCTATAACCCATTGAACAACCAAAACCCATTCTCCCTAACTTTTGGGCATGTGGGTGTCATATTCTTAAATTAAATCCTGCTCTCTGGAGCTGATGGCATCTTTAGGGAATTCTGAATAGAAAAATTTGCAGAGAGCCACACTCCAACTCCAAAGCCCAGATTTAATCTTTACCTGGACTAGGACTACAAAAAGACCATTTGCCTTATATGTCTATAGAGAATAGCAGAAACAAACATTTGAAATTTTATCCTGTTGTAAATGTGACATACCAATAAGCCAGTTTTCTTGAGATGTTTTTTTCTGGATCATTTATCCTTCTTCAGATGTTTAATTTGTCCAGTGGTCTTTGGATTACTTAGCTGGATGCCTTTATTCTTCTGCAAAGACAGAAGCAAAGCCCTTTCCCCAACCCTGATTTTGGGGAGATACTCTTTTGGGAAGTTAAATCTGATCAAATGAAAGCATTTGTTAATTTTATAGATTAGCTGACATTAAATGGCCATGGTGTTTAATGAACTATTATCTCGTCTAATTAAAAGATGTCTCTCATTCAAAATGAATCTTTATCAATTTTGATGGTATTCAAAGCTTTTCTTCTCCTGTGGAAACCAAAACAAAACCCCTTCCCCAACATAATGTGTCCTGGTTTCCAGTCTGAGGTCAGTATATCTTTAAAGTATGTCAGATGATTTAATTCTATAGTTTTTTCTACTATCCAGTGTTTCTGTATAAAGCAGTTGTTGCTTTCTAATTAGCATTTAGAAAATTTTAAGTTAATAAAAAATATTGTCTTTCTTTATTTTTTCATGTAAACCTATGATGCCCGTAACTTCTAGTAAATGTGTGATTACCAAATCAGCCTTTTCTGAACTCAAAATAGTTAATTCGTTGAAAACCTGAATAGGTAATAGTAGTATGGTGTACATATTTTAGTTTTCCAAATTCTCTAAAATGGAACACATCCTTCTGCCAGATTTCATCCCTTTGAATACCCTTTGGGTTACTTCCTGCAGGTTGTAGTGCTTGGTTGTGTAAATGAACATGTTGGGCATTTTATTATAATTTCCTTGGCTTATTGGCTCATCTTGGAAAAGTCTTTCTTTTTAAAAACCTTTGCTAATAATATGATTATTATAAAATTCTGGGACCTCCAGCACATTTCCAATCAATAATTGATCGACTTCTGCATTACCTTGTGCTAGAGGACCTGGCAGCCCCATATGGGATTGGATGTGTGTTACGTATTATAATAGGCACGATTCCTACTCTTGATTGTATCTTGTAATTGAAGAAATAATAAAGTCTGTTCTGTTTCATCTGGTATAAAATTCAGCAATTTCAATATTGAAAACAACTTTCTGCATATTGTTTATCAGTAACTGTGTTGAAGTTCTTTAAAATCCCTTAGTACCATGAGAATAGCATATAATTCTGACTTTTGGACAGAATCATAAGGGCTTTAACCCACTTTATTTAAATTTTCTCATTTGTGACTGGCCTTTCCTGATTTATTTGCATCAGTATAGAATGTAGGGCTTTCAGTTATTGAGGTATCCTGTACAGTGAGAGGAAGGATCCAGTTAGTTCTCTTGTAAGTTGAATTCTTTTGATTTTGGGATAGTTGTTAATTTCTCCCAAAGAACTACTACAAGCTGTTTGCCATTGTTCACTTTCCTTCCAAATTTGTCAATTTCATCATTATTGAAAGGTATTATAATTTCTACTGAGTCTATTCCTGCTAATTGACAAAGTCTCAATTTTTTTCTTTTTGAATTATCTCAGAGAACTTTTCTATATAAATTTTTAATTTTTTTTACTTGGATTATGTGTTAAAAAGATCCAATCTAAGATAATATCTTCCTTCTGCATTAAAATTCCTGTAGGGGAATATATGGAGGATAATATGACCAGAATGCAGTTAAGATTCCAATCCACATGATCCACATGTGCCTTCTCTAATTTCTCTTCAATCAAAGCCAATTCTCTCTCAGCTTCAGCTGATAAATCCCTGGGACTATTTAAATTCTTGTCATTATCTCATATTTAGTTTAAATTATTCAGGTCTTCATGTTTTATCTCCATATTGCATAGTAGATGTGAAATGTCTCAATCTTTGCAAATCCTGAGAGTCTGTAGTCAACCTCTCCTAATTTTCCCCTTTTGGGATCTAATTTTTTTAAGCCTATTTTATAACCTAAATAATTAATAGAGGCTCCTCCTTTAATTTTTCAGGAGTAATTTGTAATCCCTAACAAGGTAACTTTTCTTCACTTCTTTCAACATTCTAAATGTTTGTTCTCCCTTCTGTCACTGTTACTATTACTCAAAGCAGTATGGTCTCTTAAAATAGTCATTAGCTTCTTCAGTTACTCTTATAAGGAGTTTCCTCCGTGATGGCAGGAAATGACTGAACTTGATTTGGCATACGGACTTGCGAGGTGCCCCTCATGGAGTTTCCTAATGGCATAGAATTATCTTGAGTATTTCTGGTTGACCTACATTCATTAATCTAATGCCTGTCTTTGCCCCACCTTCTGCATAATCCAGAAGGAAGGGGTATTCTGAATGGATTATTCTTAGAAAAAACATTGTTTCTAGGACTGCCCCGTTTATAATCCCTTTTGAGGTGACCTTGGTTGCCACGGTTGATACACTTGACTTTGTGAATTTCTTCAAACCTCTGGAAATCACCTCTACTATTTAAGTATCATCATGAGATTCAATGTTTATTGTGTGTTGGATCCATTCCTTCAGTGGAACTGACCTTGCCTTTAAGGACCTCCTATCTTTTTGCATTGAGAAATGACATTTTTAAAAGCCAGATATTCAATTATTATTTGTCTAGCCTTTGAATTTGGTATCCTATTTACTGCGGAAGACAATCTTTGTAAGAAATCCACAAAGTCTTCCTTTGGACCCTGTATAAATAACTTTAGTCAATGACTCGGTTTTCTTCTTATTTCTCCAGTTCTGTTTCAATTGTTCAAAGCTGCTGCAAGGCATAAATCCAGGGTATGGTCATCATATACAGATTTCCTTTCTATATTAGCATATTTTCTTCTCCATGAATTTGATCTTGAGAGATTTTCATACCTCTCGGTTTACTTTGTTCAATAATCTTTGGCTCTTCTCTGGATCAGGTACTCCATTGTAATTGTGGACCAGGCTCTAAAATCCCTTTGATCTATTCTATTCTATTCTATTCTATTCTATCCTATTCTATTCTATTCTATTCTATTCTATTGACCATGAGTTTTCTAGTTTATCTCTTGTTTTATCATTCTCATATTCATACATTCCTATAATGGGCTTATATACAATCTACCTTCTTCATTCCTTCCTTCTCCACTTTCGCCTACATTCCCCTCCCTCCCAACTTCTTGTTCTGGCTGATGTGTGCTCTACCTTGTATGTGCTCTTACTTCCTTCTCCCTCTCATTACCCACTGAGTAGATTTATTGTTGCTTGTATGTACATGGGTGTAGAACCATCTGTTGGAGAATGAGTAACCCCTCACTGCCTGTATCTGTAAGAAGTGTTTTACCTCTCCCAATGGCCATCAATTGGCAGTTTCTTCTCAGGTATGGGTTGATCTTCAGAGGCCCTTTCTCCTCCTCTCTGGAATTTTGGTTGGCTTGTTCCTCTTCAGGTCTTCTGTTCTCACAAGCTCTTTGAATTGTGTGTGCCACTACACCTTCATGTCTTGAAAATTATCCTCCACTATAGGCACCCAAGCCTTCTGGCCGTTTCTTAAACATGAGACTGCTTGTAAAGTATGAACTTTTGTCCTTTCTGTCAGCTTTTAATATTATTCAATATTTTTTCAAACAAGTGTAAAATGTTCTAGAAATTATTTTTTCCCCTCTGTTATTGAGTGATTAATTTATAATTTTGTTAAAAGCAAGGTATCACTGTGTATCCCCGGCTGGCCAGGATTCACTTTGTAGACCAGGGTGGTGTGAAACTGATGAAGATACTCCTGCCTCTACCTTCCTCCTTGGGTTTATGTGAAATATTCCCATAAAGGATTATATTTTTTCTTTTCTTTTCTCTCTATTTTTTTTAATTTTTACAGACAGGGTTTCTCTGTATATCTTTGGCTGTTCTGGAACTAGCCTTATAGACCAGGCCTCAAATTCAGAGATTCGACTGCCTCTGTCTCCATACGCTGTGATTAAAATCATGCTCCCCCATATCTGGCCAGGATTACTTTTTTTTTTTTTTTTTTGACCTAGCTCCATAAATCGCTTGCTGTCTACTGTGCCTTCCATGTGTCTTTCATTCAATACTGGATATAACTGTTTTTTATATTTAAAATATGTTCCCTCCTGTCTCCACCATTGCTCAGGCTAGAGTTTCTTGTGCAACAGTTGACTGCGACACACAGCTCTCCTCAGAGGCTGTTTGGCACATCTTAGGGACATGTTTATCTGTTTACTGTATAGATAAAGACACTCTAAATCTGTGTAATTATTTTTGAATTTTTGATTCAAGTTTTAATTTTGCACTATTTGAAGCATTGTGATGTAGATGAATCTACATATGTGCAATATTTGTATTTTATCTGTTTTGCATGGAACAGTGTCTGCTGTTAAAAGTCATATTTTATACTCTATGCAAAGGAATACAATTTACACATCATGCAATATTAATAGAATTATTTTTAATCATTTTAAATAGAAGAATATAGGAATTTTTTATATTACAAAAGCTGTCTCCACTACATAATAATATTTTAGATCATTTAACGTGAAATGCATTAAGTGATAACCATGTCAGATCTTAGAATTTCTATTGATTATTTCCTGTCATTCCTAAAATGGTATTTTAAAGTTGAAGATATCACTTGAAAATTAAAAGAGTGTGACTTTACTGAATCCTGGATTCCTTCAAAGGATAGTTTACTGAATAATGACTCTGTCTCCAGAAACCTAGGAAGAAAGCTATGGAAAGTTCTAGCAACAGTGATAGTGATTCGGGCACATCATCAGACACCTCAAGTGAAGGCATTAGTAGTAGCGACTCAGACGATCTGGAAGAGGAAGAGGAAGAAGGTCAGAGTATTGAGGAGAGTGAAGAGGAGGACTCGGACTCCGAGACTGAAGCACAACACCACAGTGACACCCAGGTACCGTTTCCCGAGCCTGGGTCTGTCTCTAAGGGATCAGCAGTGCCTTGTAATCAATACTCTTTCTCCAAGTTATCCCACCTGCTGCTCTTAATGGATGCCAAGATAACTACCTTTCACATTGTGTTCCCAGGTGCTATTACATGGTATTTCAGACCCAAAAGCAGATGGACAGAAAGCAACTGAGAAAGCCCAGGAAAAAAGAACACACCAGCCATTACCTCTTGTGTCTGAATCCCAGACTCACTCATCATTCCAATCCCAGCAGAAGCAGCCTCAGGTTTTGTCACAGCAGCTTCCATTTATTTTCCAAAGCTCTCAGGCAAAGGAGGAATCTGTGAACAAACACACCAGTGTAATACAGTCTACGGGATTGGTGGCCAATGTGAAACCTTTGTCTTTGGTAAATCAAACCAAAAAGGAACCTTACAGGAAACTCATAGTTCCTTCTCCTGATGTACTTAAAGCAGGGACTAAAAATACCTCTGAAGAATCTAGTTCTTTGACCAGTGAGTTGCGATCCAAGCGGGTAAGTTAAATATTACGTACACAGGAATCTTACTGCTAAGGTTTTGTTACTAATGGGGCTAAGAAATAGCTAAATTTGTACCGCCTTCTCAAATATGGAGCATAGCACTGGGTTTGATTCTTAACTCCAGGAGAGGAAAAAAAAGATTTTATGCTATATAGCCCAGAGATAGAGTAAGATCTGGTACAGTTCCCAGCATCCCCCAATAATGTGTTTTCTGATTTTATAGTCATAAACTCCCCTGTTTCATATGTTTCTGACAAAAATATTGTGTATCCCATCCCCTTCCACCCCTCCTCTACTGCTTTAGCAGTAAGAGTATATTATAGTTGAATAAGACAAGTTTTATAATTCCTTTTTTTAAAAAAAATAATGCCTCTTTATTTTAATATTATATTCTCTGTTGACAAAATTAACTTATGTAATTTACCTTTACTCTTAGAATTTAAGTGTAGAAGTCTTTTATGAAAAAAATCCATTTTGAGAGCAGTAGCAACATACATTTCTGTCTGCTCTAAAGCCGAAAACAAGTATTGTTTTGTTGGTTTTTCATTTTTAATTTTATATGTCTTTAGGGTGTGTGTGCATTCTAATGAAAAGTTTTAATGTTCTTACTGTCTAGAGATCATTCTATAAGTATACACAAATTATTGAAATGATAAGAATTGTAAGTATTTTATGTGAACAGACATTTCTTTCTTTGATGTATATGGATGTTGTATGTGTGCACGTGCGTGCCTGGTACCTGGTGCTTGCAGTGACATCCAGTCATCTGGAACTGGAGTTACAGATGATTGTAAGCTGCATTTGGATGCTGGGAACCAAACCTGGGTCTTCTGGATTAGGACCACTGAGCCACCTCTTAACTATTTCTCCAGGCCTGTGTAATACATTTGTATTAGCCTCAATTCTAAATGATATTATCCATGTGCCTTATTTAATATTATAGAGTATTTAATGAGTACTTCTCTTTAAATAATTTTCTGTAGAGTACTCTAGCGTATTGAATTTTGTCTTTCTTAAGACAGTCTCTTTTGCTCCACACTACCTGCTATTAATCCACTGGTCTTGTCCTTAGCTTATGAATTTCTGATTTATGTTATCATTGATTCCTTCAGTGTTTATACTGTGAACATATAATTTAAGTTAGTAGGTGTGAAATGTGTGTGTGTGTGTGTCCCCAGGAGTAGAATTTGATAGATCTGTGTCAGTCAAGTCAAATCTGGAGGGTGTTCTTGCATTTGCAGAAAATGAGATAAAGGGAAATACATTGAGATCCCTGCTCCCTGGCGCATGGGTAGTTGATGCTGTAAAACAGCAATAGATTTTCCACTTATAAACACTATATTTAGACACTTTCCCTAACATCAAAATGGATAGTTTATGCAGACTTAGGATTACCTGTCTTGCCATGATATAAAAATGTAATAACCTTCGTTTATTCTTGATAAGTGTGGTTTTAAATGTGTGGTATGAAATTCTGAGATTTAAAGCCAAGGAGTAGTTGCTGATAATTAATGTACGGTGAAAACTTTCCTTTAATGGAACCGTTCGGTCCATTATTAGAAGAAGACATATATTACTTGGTAGGTTTATTATATGATTATTACTATTTGTCTGAAAGTTTGTTTTCCTCTAATGCTGGGTATTGAACCCATGGCCTTGGGCAAGTACACATGTGCTAAGCCTAGCATCCAACTCCCCATTGGTCTCCCTATATCTTAAGATTTTTCTTTGAAAATCTTTTCTGTCTGGATATGATGACTTGTGCCTATAATGCCAGCTGAGGCTGAAACAAGAGAATCACAGTGAACTGGAGGGACCTTGGGTAGCAATGAGTCCCAGGGTTATCTGAACCATTGAATGAGATTCTATCTAAAAAGGCAAGAAGTAAACAACTAGAAGACTTTCTTCCTCAAGAAGTCGTTTTGTAATCTAATATTAGTCTCGGGTGAATTTAAGTACAAGGCTCTAGGTAATGTGTTAGGAAGACCGTACATGACAGTTCCCACTACAGAAATTTATCGGAAATGAAAACTTAGCTCTTTCAAGCATTATACATGCAGACCTGTATACTGAAAATACAATTAGAGAATCATATGTTTGGGTTGCATGCTATAATCCCATAGCTTGGGAATTAGAGGCAGAAAGATCAGGAGTTTAGTGCCAGCCTAGCTACTCGAATGGTAGGTACTCTTTTCAAAAACAGAAAAACCAAAAAAAACAGCTAGTGTGTTGTTGGCTGTCAGCCGGGTGGCTGACTCCAGGGTGGAGGACGTAGTGCTAGGACTGAAACACACGTGGAAACCTGAGTTAGAGAAGCGTGAGCCGTGTCCACCTGTCAGAAACAGTTCATGCAGACAAGTGATTTTAGCCAACTGAGGGAGGAAGGAAAGTGTGACATGGTACTGTCCTTAGCAGTCCGCTTCAGCTAGAAAGGTAGGCACTGGACGAATTATGAAGTGATTTTCATGTTACTGGATACATAAGGTTGGCAGTGGTCTCAGAATCTAAGAAAAGAAAACTCCTGTAACATGAAGTTTGCATTCTTATAAAGCATTTGTTGGCAGTTGGGAAGAAGGAAATAACAGCATGGCCCAAGTTTAAGCAATTTTTAAAAAATATTTATTTATTTATTATGTATACAACACTCTGTCTGTGTGTATGTCTGCAGGCCAGAAGAGGGCACCAGACCTCATTACAGATGGTTGTGAGCCACCGTGTGATTGCTGGGAATTGAACTCAGGACCTTTGAAAGAGCAGGCAATGAATGCTCTTAACTACTGAGCCATCTCTCCAGCCCCCGGTCAAGCAATTTTTAATGAATGAGTCTAAGCACATGGTAATAGACTAGTTTGAGGGTGTTTTTAGGACTTCAGGATTGAATTATTGTGAGAATGGGAGCCACAGTAAAAAAAAGAAGGGACAGTGCCTTTTGAGTGTTTAAACAAATAAAAGTGTGACCGTATCCCGTCTAGCCAAGATTCAGCAGCCAGCTGTCATTGCTGACATTCCTTCCCCAGCCCCTTGTATGTCATTCTTTGAGTTTCTCAATGAACCCGTATTCTGATACTGACAAACAGGAGCAGTCTTTGTTTTCTAGTCTATCTTATTGTTGTTGTTTTTGTCTTTTTTTTTTAACTTGTGTTTCATTAGGAACAATATAAGCAGACATTCCCATCACAAGTAAAGAAACAGGAGTCGTCGAAGAGCCTGAAGAAGGTTATTGCAGCTTTGTCAAACACAAAAGCAACCTCTAGTTCACCAGCACATCCAAAACAACCAGTAGAAAACAACCACCCTAATCCATTTCTGACAAATGCACTTTTAGGTCATCACCAACCAAATGGGGTTATTCAAAGTGTCATTCAAGAAGCCCCTTTAGCACTTACTACCAAAACTAAAACACAGAGTAAGATTAACGAAAATGTCACCAGTAGCAGCCCATTTTCCTCGCCTGTCAACCTGAGCACAGGTGGGAGAAGACCCGGCAATCAGACTCCTATCCTGCCCTCTGCCTCTCCCATTGTGCACAGTCACGGGAAGGAGAAAGTGGTGAGCAATAATGTCACACCTTTGAAAACACAGCATCACTCTCATCCCGCAAAGTCTTTGGTGGAACAGTTTAGAGGCGCGGATTCCGACATTCCCAGTAGTAAAGACTCTGAAGATTCAAATGAGGATGAGGAGGAAGATGATGAGGAAGAAGATGAAGAGGATGATGATGATGATGAGTCTGATGACAGTCAATCAGGTTATTTTCCATTTTAAAATTTAAAGTTTATTTCTAAGTATATGCCAAAACATTTGAAAAAATGTTAATTTATTATCCTGAACTCATTGTTGTTCACTGTTTCTTATAGTCGATAAAATATGAAAGTGATTGATTTTGGAATTCTAAGTTAAATCTTGGCTTGTCATTCACCTGGTTGAAATGACTAGTTTTAAAGTGGGTATGATGATGCATGAATCAAACAGTTTTATCAGCTTGCTAAATTTTTATTTCATTCAGAACCACTTACCCACAGTACAATTGTTATTCTCTCTAAAAAGCAATTTTGGCCAGGTGGTGGTGGCATGTGCCTTTGATACCATGGGATGTAGAAGCAGACAGATCTCTTGAGTTCAACACAGAGAAACTCTTTTAATAACCATAATAATAATAATAACAACAACAATAATAATTTTGAGCCAAACATAGTGGTGTATGACTTTAATCCCAGCACCGCCAGGAGAGCGGGGCAGAGGCAGGTGGATCTTTGCATTTGAAGCAAGCCTGGTCTATAGAGCAAGTTCAAAGACAGCCACTGCTATATAGAGGAACCCTGTCTCGGGGAAGGAGGACCATTCGTTCCTTGAGAATTTCATTCAGTATGTTTTGAATATAGTCACCCTGTCCCTTTCTTTTCCCTCATTATGCCCCTTCCCTTCTCCCCAACTAAAAAGTTGTCTTTTATCCATATTAAGGCCAAGTTTTGCTGTCCAAATATTCTTTAATGTATTTATTCTCTCCTGCAAAGTATTAAAACTTTATTGGATATTACCATGGTCATTCAAAAAGAACCAAAGCATTAAGTCCTTTTTGATACCAGAATTTACTAAGTAATAAGGAGTCATTAGGTTAAGCCTTGATTAAATAAATCTTCATTTACTCTGTAGTATTTTCTTTCTTTGTTTCTTTCTTTTAAGAGAGACTTTTAAACACATACAATGCAACTGAACATTTAAATAGGGATTACATAAACATATTTGTATATATGTTTCTATGTGGATTTGTTACTGTTTAGCAGTACAGAAATTTTTCAGTAACCCGTGTGAATAGGAAAATAGTCATTGTACTATTTAATGTCCCAATAATATTAAATCCTGAAAGGTGCTGACTGTCTGTAGTCTGAGCTTTCAAAAACTAGGTTTTATGGAACTCCAATGTAGGTAGAGCACCCACAGCTAGGACAGCCATCTGGACACTGTCCTGTGCATCTTTATGGTATCATTCTGTGTTTATCTAGAGTTTAATCCATCCTTGTATGTTACATGTCTAGAGGAGTATTACTAACATGTGTTAACATATTGGACTTCGCTCCAGCCAGTCTTTTGTCCACCACAGTTCTTTCTATGAGCATAGTTTGTGGATCGTGAGAAGCCTGGTGGTGTCTTTATATAACTTGAACTACAGCTATAAAAGCAGAACATCAAACCAAAACCCCTCCCTAAAAATTGTGTTCTTTTGTGCCAAATCGCAAATGCCAGACTGATGCTTGTTCTTAAGTAGTGAGTTTAGCACAGGGGAATCTGCAGACACTGGCACCTGTCAGTTTGTTTGCTCAACAATATCCCCTTATTTTACCTAAGATTCTCTATTAAGTTGAAATTAATTTTGAAAGCATTAAGCTGAACTGCAATGTGAATAGTGTCA
The DNA here is from genome assembly GCF_982192425.1 of Myodes glareolus. NCBI lineage: Eukaryota > Metazoa > Chordata > Mammalia > Rodentia > Cricetidae > Myodes > Myodes glareolus. The sequence goes on along the minus strand of NC_142046.1, from coordinate 41,908,222 downwards.
AGTGGGAACTATTTTGTGATTCAGATAGCAAGTAAAACTGATCCTTTTAAGAGAAGTTTGCAGAACCATCGTCTTCATAGACTTGATTCAAATAGCTTATAAGATGCTAATTTTAACATTTGCTCTTAGTCTTGGGAAATTGCTTCCTTGAATTCTTAGTTGCAAATACCAGTTCTGAACTACTCCCTTTAGGTGCAAGCTGCAAGTGATTGGTTGTGACTTAGTTATAATATCCAAGTGCTTCTTTACTTCCCAGAATCAGATAGTAATTCAGAATCAGATACAGAAGGCTCAGAAGACGACGATGAGAAAGACCAGGAGGAATCAGATAGTGACACTGAAGGAGAGAAAACTGCCACGAACCTGAACCAGACAAGCTCCTCTGCCAAAAGCCCTCCCATCAATCTCACAGCTCACTCCACACCTCACAGCCTCCACACAGGAGGCGCCCCAGGCTCCGCTCCTGCTGCCCTGTGCTCTGAGTCCCAGTCTCCTGCTTTTCTTGGCACTTCTTCTTCCACACTCACTTCAAGTCCACACTCTGGTACCTACAGTTTATTTTTATCGATGTAAAGTCAGGCTGCAGCAAGGATTGCTAGTTACACAGTTTTCAGGAGATGATCTCGTTGTAATCAAGTGTTGCACCTAGGTTTTATTAGATTGCCTAAGTAAGAGACATGTATTTTAAAAAGATTTAATCTACTGCCTGATACTTTAATTTTTCCTCCTGTGGTTTTTTAATTGATGATCCCTCTTGATTTTGAATCCTTTTTGGTTTTGTTTCTGTTTTTTTTTTTTTTTTTTTTTTTTTTTTGGAATGAGTAGCATTCTTAGTCCGTATCATACTATTTTTTAATAAGTGTCTAGACATTTTCATTTTAAAAGATTCTCCATTTAACAATCCAAAGCTACTCTGTTCTCATTCAATAACTACGAAAATATTTGTTTATATAGTACAATATTTGGTTATTGTTTTAATTTACTTTCATTGGCACTTTCTAAATTTTTATTTTAATAAGCATGTTGTCTGACTAATTTTATATTTATGTGTAGTTGTCTTAAAAAATATTCATGTAAGCCCAGTCCTCTTCTGTGCAGTTGTGATTAACTAAAGGCCTGGTACTATTTTGGGCCTTGGATATACATATGCACACAGAAATTGAATTCTCTTTCAATATTTGAGTCAACCGTTAGAATTTGTAGCTATCTAAAAAGCCCTAGACTTTCAAAGAAGAGAATGACTTGGTTTCTGAGCCCTGTCAGCTGTTTCCTTCCTGATTGTCACTTCTACTCATGACAGGAGCAAAGCTGTGCACTGTTCTGTTCAGGAGAAAGCCTACTGTCTGTCATTAGGTCACAGAAGTGAAACACTTCTGTCTTATGTAGTATGCTTTGTTTAAAAAAATTTAGAAATAATGCAGTTTTCATAAATATACTAATAGTCTGTCATGTAATCATTTTCAAAGAAAAATTTCTGAACTATAAGGTAACACTCATATACATTTCAATATTTCATGTCCTGTTGGCTTTTCTTTAAGGTACATCCAAGAGAAGAAGAGTGACCGATGAACGCGAGCTCCGTGTGCCTCTGGAATACGGGTATGCCACACAAGACCCTCCTCCATTAGTTCATGCATGTTTCATATGTGCTTGGTATCCTATTCTCTCCTCTGTACAAAATTATTGATTAGAACAGAAGAGCTGTAACAAGGGGAAAATGTTGATTCAGTAGAAAACTGAAAGTACACCTAAGTTCACATGAAGGGAAGGAAGGTGTTACAGTGTTTGGTGGCTCATGTTACTGGAATGAACCAACAGCCAGTCACATGTCAAGGAGCTGGAGCAATACTATCAAAAGGTTTTGCCAAGACAGAAGTAAAGGACAGTGGAAGATGTCGTGGGTAAAGGCCAGAGTACTCAAGGAGAGATTGGTTTTCTGATTCAGTTCAGACTGGATTTCACGGCCCCAGCACACAGGCATTTGTGTGCTCCTCACACGTGGAGCTTTCTGCTATTGCAAGAAATAACCATGTGCATTGATGAGTTACTCAAACGTGTAAGCCCTCAATGTAATTCCATGTGTGTTTTCTGTAAAACTTAATAGTTTAATGTTTCCAAGTATTTAATTTTCTAGATGAACCAGTTAGCTAAAAATCTAAATCATTTTAGTCATAAGTATATTCGGATTATATGATTACATGTTTATTTTTTATTTGTTAATCTTTTCTGAAGAGCATATGTATTTTTCCAACTTTTTAAAAGTTTTCTTAATAAAATCAAGTGTCCTGTAATGCTCACTTCTGTTATATGTAGCTGGCAGAGAGAGACAAGAGTAAGAAACTTTGGTGGGCGCCTTCAAGGAGAAGTGGCATATTACGCTCCATGCGGAAAGAAGCTTAGGCAGTACCCTGAAGTGATAAAGGTAAATATTTTTCTCCATGTCCTATACATTTGGTTTTGATAAAGCATTTTAATGTAGAGGGAAAATGCACTTCTTTCTCAGATGAGGCTCGTTGGTTCAAAACATTCTCTTGTATGCTTCTTAGGTGCCTAACCTACATTGCTCACCTAAATATAGCTTCTTTATGAAATGTGCAAGACATTTATGTCTTGAAAGCTAACTGCACATCAAAGATGGATTGTAATTATTAAAACCTGAAGTGGAAAAACGTGATTTTTATTTCACTGTCTCAGCAAAAATGGACTAGTTACTATCTCAAACGGCAACTTCAGCTTCAGTGCAAAACTGACTGAGTGGCGTCTATGAAGCCTCTAAGTAGACCATAGGATCTACCTTTTAAAGTAGTCTTTGAACCAGAAGGGAGTACTGTAACCTAAATGAGGTAGTCTCACTGATTCTAGCTGGTTACCTTTGTTAGCTCACTCATGTGTTTACACACACAGTACTGAGGATCACTCCTAAGACCTTCGCGCACTGTTCCAGCAGCAGAGGTCTTTATGTAAGAGATAGATGCTTTTCATATTTAGATCAGCTCTTACTGGCTTATTAATTGTATCAACAGTTTTGTACTTTAATATGTATGAAAATATCTACATTGTTCGTGTGAAGTTTACCCCAATTAGGTAAAACAGTTTTAGAAAAAAACAGTTTATAGTTCAAAGAGTTTGGAACATCATGTGAGCATCACGTAGCTTGGGGACAGGGTCTTGTCATCTGACCACAGCACATTGTGTTTGTTTACATGTGTTTTTAATTTGAGAAGTAGAGGTCTTTAGCATTAGGTGAGTGGAAATTCTAGTGTTTTGCATGAATTGGGCTTTTAATTAATATCACCACAGTTGCCTTTTTACTTGTGAATTAAATATGTATTACCTTACACTCCCTCCCCAAAACAACTTCCTAAGAAGGTCTCCTTTCTTTGATATTTCATTGGAAATCATCCTTTGACCCATACATTTATCTGTAAATACTTATTAGATTTCTGTTATCTTGACCATTGAAAGCATTTCTAGTTTAGGGAGTGATGAAATGGAGATTCTTGGTCCCCATGCACAGTCTTGTCATTCCAAACAATAGAATAATGTCCATTTTCCTTCAATTTCCTCATTGCTATATAAAGACAGGAGTTACAACATTGTTGCCTTATGAGATTATGGCCAAGTTAAAATGAGATAACATGCAAGAAAATGTTTCAAATAGGTTCAAATGATTGAGCTTCTTCCTCTTTGGACCAATTATATGGCACAGAAATGTTTTGGTTTTTCTTCTTTTTTTTTTTTCTTCTGAAATTAACAATTTCTTTGTGAAGTGGCACAAATTTCAAAAACTGTCTTTTTCACTGTTAATTTTACAATACCAAAAATCTGAGTTTTTTTTTAATTTCTACATAGAAATATAGGGTTTTCATTTATTTTTTTAAGTTAATTTTTTTAAAATTTCAACTCAGTTTGTTACCAGACTTTTATTTATTTATTTATTTTTGAATTGTAGTGAGCCTTGGTGTTTTAGATAAACCCCTAACATACTAGTTCAGTGTTTTAAATAAAATCTTTACACACTGATTCAGATTTTTAGTGACAAAGATTTTAGAAGGCAAAAATTATTCGAAATTCTTATTTTAAATCTTTGGTCCATGTTTCAGTCTTTATAACAGAATCATCTTTATTTTTTTTAATTCATTAGACTTTTGTTCTGAGGGGAAAGTTAATTGCTATTCAATACATGAAGTATTTTTGTATGTATCAATAATAATTAGACTTAATCTATAAAGCCTCATTACACAGAGCAGAGTGTTCTTTGACATTCATTCACTTTTTATTTAACACAGTCAGTGTTCTTGCAAATGCAGTGTCTTGTTATAATCACTTCCAGTTAGGAACTTAGATGAGTTCTTAGAGCTGCAACGTGTCGAGCAACTAACATTTCAGAATGCACAGTCACGATAACATGAGCGCTGATACCACTTAGTTCAGAAAAATTAGTAATTCACTTCAATTCAAGGTACTTTTAGAGAGCTATGCTTAAAAGTACCAAAGAAAATGTTTTACTTAAAGTATTAGAAATATTCATGCTCCCAAAATTCTTATAGGTACAAAGTCATATATATTTTCGTATATATCATTTATATGTTTAAGCATACTATTAATTAAAAATTTATATAATTATGTAAGAATTTTCTGTGAAAATTAACAGGGTATTCTTTTATTAGAGTAACTGACATAGAAGAATTTTTTCCTTTTAGTGTTGAAAACAAACAAACAACAATCTTTGTCTGAAGTTGTCTGTACCACTTCTTAGGCTTGACCTAGTCTGCCCATCTGGCCTTACACTTCAGACATGGAGTTCCTTGTTGACTTGATGTTTATATAGTTGTAAACTTTCACAAAGGACTTGACCTTTAACCTTTTGGTGATTTTCTTCTTGTCCACGGTGGTCACGTTTTGGGATTGTTGTTAATTTCATCCACTATGGCATATCATGGGGAAGGTCTGAGGTGCGATCACCATGATGGAGGCTTTGCACTGGAGGAGCATCCAGCCAGGACAACCACACTTTCCCATGTTTCCCCAACTTTCCCAATTCAACTGTAGCCAGGCAAGCACAAAACAGAAAGGACATTTGATTAGCTAAATTTCTGCAGGTTATAAAATACCATTTGGCACTAATATATTATGTTTTCTCTGTGTATAAAATATTTCTAACTTTATACAAATTGTGTAAAAGTTTGATGTCTAAGCATGTATTAAAAACAAAACTTCATACAGCAAAAGGAACCCAGCTTGTATGCTGTTGCATGTCTGCTATACCAGCAGTGTTAAAAAGGAAGGAAGATTGCCAAGTTGAGACCATCCTGGTCTGCATGTTGGGCCTGTGTTTTAAAATATAACAAGAAAAATCCAAAAAGGAGAAGAAAACATTAGTATATCAAACTTGATAATGGCTTTAATTGGTCATGGTAGAGTAGATTGTTTCATTGTTCTATTTTGTGTTTTTTCTATGTTCTAAAATTTCCTTGAATCAAGCTCTGTAAGTGTTACAGCTCTGGCGGGGAAGGTGTCCTGACTTGTTGGGAAGTTAGACTGTACCTGGTGCTGCAGTAGCTCTGGAAGATGGGTCCTGACTTAGCTGAAGCTGGATGCAGTGGGGATGGTCTCCTTCCAGGATGTAGTGATCCTGTTCCTCTCTTAGGAGAACCTTTACTGCTGAGCTCTCTCTGTCCCCTAAGGAAACATCCTAGCAGAGGTACCCGCTTCTTCTGTTGTGGCCCAAGGTGTTTCTTTTTCTTCTTCAGTTTGCCAAAGAGGAATCCCTTGCAGAAATGTAGCAATCACCCCCCTTCTGGGGCGAAAAGTTAGTTTTATGCTCAGCTCTTCTAAGGGAACAGCCAAAGATGAGTTTTACCCAAAACTCTTTTAAGAAAGAGATTTATTTTGGAAGGAAGAGTCCAGGAGAGGTACTACCCCTGGCTGTGTGGAAAAGGACAGCTTGTACCTGAATTGGCAGGGAACCGTATGTAGGGCTTCTTAGAGTTGGTTCTGGTATCAGGGACAAATTGTGTTTCTTTTATTGGCCTTTTTTAGCCTTTGGCTCTAGTTTTGGGGCCAGGGCATATTTCTTTCACTGTCTCTGGTTCCCCGGCCAAAGTGTATGTTTCTTAGGTTCTTGGTTCAGGGCTAAAATGTTTATTCACTGGCTTTGGGTTCATGCTCAGGGATTGGTTGGTTTCTTTGAGTGACCCATTTGCCCTACAAGTGCATAATGTGGAAGACTTGTTTTGTTTTGTTTTTTAAAATGATACCTCTCTACTTTTTAATGCAATGAAACTAAGAAATTTTTATTTTTCAAATGCAGGAAAATTGAACATAAAGATTTCAGGTACTCTGTATATAATACATGTATTAGCTGTTTAAAAGGGAAAAATGCTTTTTTATACAAATGTATTGTCATTTTTAACTCAAATTGATAGCTTTACTTGGGAATATAGTTTCTACATCACATCTTTATTCTTCCTTTTATGATATGCTAGGGGAGCATCAATTCTTCATTCTAAGTTTACTTAAAACAGAAAAATAATAAAAATATTCGAAAAATCTTATCAGATAGATAAAATTTAGGAGGTAATTTCTGCCCGAAGGTAATGTTTGAAGTGATAAAAACAACATTTTCTAAAAATTATCCACTTTTATTCAGTGTTTAGTAGCTTATGATAGTAATTATGTATGTATTTGGTGATTGCAAACATTGGTTGAAATTAGTGTTTGTGTATATTACAAGATGGAAAGTGAGAACCATTTCACGGGTGTCAAAGTTTAGGTGAAGAAAAACAGTGTAATGGTTATCTTTAACAACTAAAGCAGACACCCTTAGTTCAAGAACAGAGGCTCTAGGAGGCAGGAGGCCAACCAAACCTGTCTTCATGAAGAGTTTTGGTAGTTTGAATTCACAGACACGGTGAGAGCTTTGTAGGATCAGCGGATGGTCAGCATTGCTGCTAGCTTGATTTCAAATGCTCTCATAATTTCCATAAAAACCCTCATCTGGCAGTTCTCTGCAGGCCATGCTCTGTCGGCTGCCTGTCTCCAACCCGATTTCTGCCCCATGGCCTCTGCAGCTCTGTGGAAAGGATACCAATAGATTTGTCTTTTCAGAATTCTGTTCCATTGCATCATAAAAAACTTGTTGATCCTAATGTTTGTCATCATTTTTATTTTATTTCACTGTTTTGGTTACCAACGTAATAGATAATATGTCTGTGCTGTCTTGATTTTGGTAAGTTTGAGAGAACTGTTTCTTTTATCCACATTGGCCATAGGAACACAGGAAGGCGCCCCAATGAGTAGTCATTGATGACCAAGGTTGTTTTGAATTATCTGATAAGCCTTATGTGACTTCTAATGGGGAAACTATTTAATTAACTTTTAAAAATCATTTTGTATTCTTCGCCAAGTAAGTTCAAGAAGATTCCCAAAGAGGAGGAGAAAGAAAGGAAAGATAGACACACCATTCAAAAACTTTCCTAGATTTTTTTTTGAAGGATTCTGTTTAGTGGCATTATGCCATAAGAAAAGTAAAATGTTTCTTTCATAAAATAACCTTTTTTAAGTCACATTGTAAATATTTATGACAATAATGTTCCTAAATTATTCCCAAAGACATTTTTTTGCTCACAAAGGAAATTTGTGAACATGCCTGTTACTGTAGAAATGAAACTGAACGTCTAAATTTGAACTAAAACTAATATGAATGTAGACCCCCAGATAGCACATTACTGTAGGAGTTACAAAGAACTGTGTTACTTGGCAAATTTCCTGTCCATATGTTGCTGTCCAGCTAAAATGGAAGGACTTTTCTGGTGAGTAATAAATGGAGCAATCATAATAATTTGACAACATGTGGTCTCTGCACGTTTGTAGTGCTGGTGATTATTTTAAATTAGGTAAAGAACCAAAGGTTGGGAGTCAACAACCAGAGTTCTACGCCAGCTCTGCTGTTAACTGCCACACCTGTGCATCCTAGCTTTGGCACATATGGACTCTGGGAACATGAACGGTCAGCACGGACAGGGAAGGGGCCTGGAAGTTCATGTCTTTCATTTACCAGGTAGGATTTAGTGGCTAAGTGATCCCTGTACCACCAGACAACCTGTAAGCCCAAGAGTGGAGCTACTGAAGGTCTGTGAGTCCCTGCTTTTTGTCAAAACAGAAGTTGCTTAGTTCTCTAAAGATGTGATCTTAGAGATCACCTATTTGATCAGTTGGACAGCATAATCAACATTGTGGAGATAATTGTATCAAACCACACCTTTCTCCACTGTGTTTCATGAGTGACACTCCTGTTCCCAGAGAAAGTTATTCTTGGTCTTTTATGTTTTGAATACTACTGAAAATAGTGTGTGGCACTAATGAGCTGAGTAACCAAAGAGACTGACTGCCCAGTGCTCTCGTGTGAAGTACAGCCAGCACTCTGTGCTGCTCTGGAGGTAGAAGGCAATGCGAAGTAGATTCAGGCCTAGGAAAACCAACAGAACCCCACTTTTCTTCATGTTAATTTTAACATTTTTATTAAGTTGTAGGATGTTCAAATATTTGTAAAAGTGTTTGATACATATGCTTTGCTCATGGCATATGATTTAAAGACTTCTAATCTTTGTAAGTCAGCATCCTGTGTCACTTGGGAACAGTAAGACTTATTTAATTTTCTCACCTGGGATGGACCTGCGCATCACCAGGTCTTTCATATCTCTGCTCTTCTGAGTTAGAGATATGGCTCACCTGTGCAAAGTACTTAACTGAGCTCAGGTCCCAGCCACAGATGACTCATGGTCCAGAAGATCCATACAACTTGGTTTACCCAAGTTCCAAGGGATCCAGCACCTTCTTCTGCCTCAGAGCACGAGGCATGTATACAGTTCACTTACATAGGGACAGGCAAAACATTTATGAACATGAAATAAAAATAAGTAAAAAAAATTTTTTAATGATTTTTATGTCTTTTATGTATGACATTCCGAAACTTATTTCATGTGAGCTCTTATGAGATAGTAAGATGCAAATCACACTATCGAAGGACGTTGGCTTTAGTTTTGTTGTTGTTGTTTTAATCGCAACTTCATTTTTAGACTGTTAACTTTACTAGAAAATATTTCGTGAAAATTTGTTTGGTAAATAATCTAAGACTAAGAGATCTAAAATTGTTACAACAAATGCATTAATCTACTTCAACGTCAACCCGTTATTTTACTTCCAAGAGACAGGGATGTTAGAGAAAGATCCCATCACAAGTTCTAGGCCAAAGCAAGACTACATAGTAAGACCCTGTCTTAAATTTAAAAGAAAAAGAAAAGAGAAGAGAAGAAAAGAAGTATCCCTTATTCATTTCAAAGTGCTGGCCTTTCAAGTGGTAACTTGAAAAATCGGCCATTAGAGGAATGGGATTGTAGCTCCCAGCACCAGCACCCTCATGACACTAACACTGAGAAAAGTGATCCACTTAGGTTTAGGTTGCTCAGCCGCCTGCCTATACACATCACTATTATTAGCTCACTGTCCAAGCTCGGTCGAGACGGAAGAGCGCATCCCTGACTGTGTAAGTGTGGTGATTCCTGCGCAGTTTTCTGGTTGACTTCAGGCTATCCAGGTAGTCTTCAGCTTGCTTTCTTTCTCCTGTAAGACTTAAGCTTTCGCCGTTCTCTCTCTCTGGTTCTAGTCCCCTTCCCAGTTCTAGGGTCTCATAATGTGTGTATGACTCACTGAGACAGTTTCCTGCCCTGACTGCTAAACCTTTCAGTTCATCACTCTTGGTAATGTGGCCCCAAGTCACCCACGCTGGAGTAGTCTGAGCCTGAGGTTCATCGGTACAAACACTGTTGCTTCGGAGCTGGGGATGAAGGAGCAGCTGCTGCTCTTGCAGGTACCCGTGGTGGCCACAACCACTTGTCATTGAGTCCCAGGGATCCAGGGCTCTTTCTGGACTCTGCAGATGTCATATGTGGTGCACATGCACACATTCAGACAAAAACTTGTGCGTACACATTAAAAAATTTTTTTTTAAGCTGCAAACAGTTGTATGCTGCTGTGTGGGCGCTGGGAACTGAATCCGTGCTCTTACCTGGAGAGATGACTTAGTGGGGGCAGGAACTGAGGAACCCAGGTCATGGTGGTTGAAGGGAACAGGTTCCATGAAGTTGTTTCTGATTAGCCCACACAGACATATTTATAAGTAATAAAAATTTAAAAGTTTAAAAATTCTTTATCTTTTCTTTAAGAAAAGCAATTCTAGGTCACCTGTTCCAAATAACACATAGAGACTCTCACTTTTAAAAAAGTAATATATTGTAATGTTACAGTATAGTTTCACTTATCTCATATTTCCGTTTTTATGTTCAGGTTTCTTAAATAAAATGTAAAAGAATATAAATTAGTAACCCTTCAAAAAGAACTATAATATAATAAACATAATCTTTGACCATCTTCATAATGCTTCTTTTTATATGTGTCTTTTAAATCTTAGTCATGGAACATTATTTCTAGGAAACATTTTTTTTTTGTGTGTGTTAAACCTTAATAAAAAGTAAACTGCCAGACATGGAGGCAGGGGCAGGCAGACCTCTGTGAGTTCAAGGGTAGTCTGGTCTACATAACAAGTTTCAGAACAGCCAGGGCTAACCTAGCGAAATCTTGTCTCAAAAAAACAAAAAGAAAAAAAAATTTTCTCCTAATGCTGGGGAACCCAAGCCAGGTTTTCAAATTTACTTTTTATCATATAATTTCTGACTCAGAAGAGTTTGTCATGTGATTATGAATTATGTCTAGTTAGAGCCAGACCATATGTCTCTACCTGCAAATAATTTGGCTACTCAAGGAATTAAAGCTGTAGTCTAAGCCTGAGATTTCCTAAGCTATTCTATTTCTATTCTTGTTTTCTGAAATCAAAGAGTTAGATGACATTACGTCTCACCCAATATATGCAGTCCCTTATACAAGTACTCGTTATCTAAATGACATGGGCACAAATGTAGATTATAAAGTCACTACTGTCTGGTAAGTTTCTAGCACCAAGATACTCTGCTGACAGCAGGAAATTTTCCTATGTGAATATAGAAGTACTAAAAGTCACATTTAATAAGAACAGGTAGACCCTCAATCGTGGCATGAAGCATGATGCAGATCTGTTTACATACTTCTGTGTGCCCTTGTCACTCAGTCACAAATGTCACTTGTTTTTTTAATCAGCATGTGTGATATGTGCTGATTTGGTGTCTAAATCATAACAAAAAGAGGGAAAAACTAACAAAAGTTTGCTTGACAGTGAGCACAGTGTACTCCACCCTCTCTGTGCTGACAGTTTTCTCCTGAAGTCATGTGTGACCTGAAATGTACTCAGTGCAACTGTTGATTCTATTGACTGAATCTTTAGAGAAAGCAATTTTTGTTTCAAAATCAATATAAAAGTTATCTTAGCATACAAATCACTGACAAGCTAGTATTAGATTTTTACTGTTGGCAAGCAGATGTGGAATACATGAACTAATTTTTTTTCCAAGACAGGGTTTCCCAGTAGCTATGGAGCCAGTCCGAAATTCGCTCTGTAGACCAGGCTGGCCTTGAACTCACAAAGATCCACTTGCGTCTTCCTCACAAGTGCTGGGATTAAAAGCATATGCCACCACCACTGCTCGGCATGCAGTAATTTTTTAATCACAAGTTTGGCTTGATTTAGTCCTAAAAGTTGTGATTAGTCACTCATTAGCTTATATATACTTATATATCAAAAACTATAAGAACATCTTAACCTAAAAGTGTGGCAGTTCTTTTCAAGTTGATCATAGTTTTCTTCCTTGCCTTCTCGGTACCTCTAAAACCCACTGCCGGATGAGTTAGAAATGTTATGAAGATCAAATTGTGTGAATTCAGAGTGCCTGGGCACAATAGGGTTTCTACTGTGGGTTCCTCACTACCTTCTGTCCTTTAGCAAACAGATTTGTAATTCACAGCTTTCATTATAGGATTCACAAGGCTGCTTTTTTTCTTGTGCTTTCAAATGTCAGTGTTTGTTACAATTTTCAGTTGTTAATTTTCTCAGTAGTTTTTTTTTTTTTTAGATCAATTGCCAAGTAAGGCTGATGAGTTCAGATTGGTACACCTTTAAAAGTCTATTTAATTTTCCTGTATTGTTGGCTAAGCTTGTCATAATTTATTTGTTGAAGAGGCCAAATCATTTCTTGATTTCCCTCTGACTGGGTTTTGCATGTATTTTAAAGAGATGCATCTTGTCCAGTCTTGCCTTTAAAAGTTATGGTGATTAAAACTTGAATTTGGATCAAGTCCAGGATTGCCTGGGGGTAGGAATAAGATTAGAGGTGATGTGAGCCTCCATTAGAAGGCTGGTGTTGGTCTGCTTGTCTCATTTCTGATGAAATACAACCCATTCACAGGCAACTCTACTTCATTAGCTACAATATTCATTTAAGAAAGAGATTTATCTGGTATCTGGGTGACCTAATGTTTTTGGTGAACTCTCAACACTTCTAGGGTTGTTCCCACACAGCTGGTTGTCACACTTGTATTTGGCAGTGATGATTATGTTAGGTCTCTCTGTGTGCGTATAGACACAGACACAGAACTGTCTATGTACTTAATGAAGGAAGAAATAATTTGACAAGAATATTAAAGATTTACCATAGAAAAATTACTAAATTTAGTTTTTAAAAGTTAAATTTTATACCAGCTTTATAAATTAAAAAAACTCTGGTTTTAACTAGAGTTTTCTGTTTTGTTGACCCCTTATTTTTAATGTATTTGTGACATTTCTGTCTGCAATTAATTAACAGGGAATGCAGTGGTGTCTTTTGAAAGAAGAGGATGTCATTCCTCGCATCAGGGCAATGGAAGGCCGAAGAGGAAGACCACCCAATCCAGATAGACCAAGAGCAAGAGAGGAGTCGAGGATGAAACGCCGGAAGGGTCGCCCTCCCAACGTCGGCAGTGCAGAGTTTCTAGATAGCACGGATGCAAAATTGTTAAGGAAACTGCAGGCTCAAGGTGAGAAGCACCTGTCACTAGCAATCGCACAAAAACCCAACAGTCGTCCTTCTTATACTTTTGACTTGGAAGTGATTGACGCTGCTCTTAAATAAGGAGTTTTTGAATCTGTAACCATTTCTCCATAGTTGTGCTACAGTTAAAGTGGTTTGCACAGAATTGGAGCAGCGAGCCCTTGACATGTGCCCTAAAGGTTTCCCAACCTGGGATTTTCCTCGTGACAACTCCCAGTTCTTTGAAGTGTTCAGCTGGAGAACTTCATTTACTGGTACTAACCCAAGTGCTTTAGTGTGCAGTCTCCTGTAGTCTGGGTATGCAATTCCAGGATGCTGAAATGGTCGGTGTATTTTAGAAGGCATGACAAGGGCACCAGAAAGCAGATTTATTAAGTTCACAGTACTCATATTGACTCAGAATTACACATAAAGTACCTTGGAGCTGTTCCTTATTACACAGGAAGACTAAGACAAAGCAGTTGTTCTGCTCTGGAGTCTGAGCTGCTGTGTGCAGCAGGGAAACCTCTCTCGGTTGTCTTGAGCGTTCGTCTTGTGTAAATATCTTGAACTTAAAGCATATTTGTTCAGATAACTGATGGCTTAAATTTTTATTCATTAAAGTTATGGTTAAAAGGCTATCAGAGTTTTATGTCATTTCAAGAATGTTTTATCTAGAATATAATACCTAGAGACAATAATCCAAAATGTGTTTCTGCTCATTATAGATTAATTATAATCATAGGAAAAAACTCAAGGAAGAAAATCCTTGAAAAGAAAGCTCTTACTCTCCATCATCAGTGGAGTCTTAACAAGTTTCTGTTACTCTCTCTAGAAATGTGTACACATATCCACATTCAAGCTTCACCTACACATGTGCTTGTTAATTTCTAAAACAGGTTCCCGTGTATACCTTATTCAGTTTAAACGTTGTCAGCTCGATCTTGGTCATCTTTCTGCAAATAGGAGCCAGCCCTCCAGTGGCTCAGCAGTCAGCGTTGCCATGGGTTTCTTTACCGTTCTCATTAGAACGTCACTCTTTTAATGAAGCTTTACCATCACAAACAATAATAATAAACATATGTTAAACATTTATATGTATTTATTTCACATAGATCATACCAGTTGTTCATTTTTAGGTGAATCAGCAGTCAGATACTGTTTCTAAAATGGTTGTTCCAGTTCATATTTCATCCAGTTGCATTTACGTAACTACTGACTAGCATCTAACAGTATAGCTTTAGTCTTTCTCTGCCTTAACACAGTCTATTTTTTGTTATTTTCTTTATCTTAATATTTACATCTTCCTAATAATTTAGTCAAGAGTAAAAGCAAAACAGTAAATATATTAAGAGCAGATGAATTTTAAAAATTAGTTTAATGTTGTTTTTATGCTTTGGGGGGGTATTTGTTTTTTGTTTTTTCAAGACAGGACTTTTTGGGTAGCCCTGGCTGTCCTGGAACTAGCTCTGTAGACCAGGCTAGGCCTCAGTCTCACAGAGATCTGCCTGGCCCTGCCCTGCCTCCTGAGTGCTGGGATAAGAGGTGTGTACCACCACGTCTGACTTTAATTTAAAGTTTTTAAAATTGCATTTTCAGTATTGTTTTCCAGTGTGCGTGCATGCATCTGTGTGTATGGGTACATATAAGACAGCACATGTGTGGGGGTCAGATAAGAGCTTGCTTGAGTCAGTCCTTTTCTTCCACCACGTAGGACCTGAGTTCAGTTCCCCGCAACCACATGGTGACTCACAGCCATCTGTAATGAGAGCTAGCGCCCTCTTCTGGTGTGCATACTTGCATGCAAGCAAAACACTGTATTACATAATAAACAAACAAATAAATGAATATTTAATATTTAAGATGAATGAATGGATAAATAAATAAATTTGAAATGTTAGCTCTGTTGGAGCAAAGAAACTAATTGTCTTTTTTTTATCCAGAATTTTATTCTTCTAGATTTCAAATTGATTTTAGTTCATGACATCTTTGTCTTTGGTTGTAATGGACTTCATTCACTCAGTCCTTATTGTTTGCGTGCGTAATCACTTAGCGTTTTCTTTTTACATTTATTAATTTATTAAGAATAGGATACATTTGTGTCACCACACATTGTGGAGGTCACAGGACAAATTGCAGGTATTGGTTCTTTCCTTTCACCATGTTCTTTCTTGGGATCAAATTCAGGTCGCCAGCTTGGTGGTAACCGTCCTTATGCACTGAGCATCCTTGCCACAGCATTCAATATTTAACAATAAATGGTTGCTATATTTGATCCGGCAAGATAACTCAATGGGTAAAGTTACTTCCTGCCCAGGCCTTGTGATCTGAGTTTTGTCCCTGGGACCCCCCGCCCCCCACATCAAGGTGGGAGGTGTAAAATGGTTCCACCAACTTGTCCTCTGACCTCTACATACCTGCCATGGCTCATGCACTCACGTCCACTTGCACACAATAATATATAAGTAAATAATAGTTTTACATTTACAAGTGTATGGATTTTGTTGTGTGCTCCTTTTGTAGAGATTAAGCAGCAGCGAATAGTTTAAAATCTGACACTGTTCTGATATAATAGTGGCTCCAAGTGCATGTAAATAAAGCGTGTGTTAATTGACTGACACTAACACCTCAAGTTGTGTACAGCAGAAAATAGCAGCTGACACTGGGTGTCACAGAGCTAGAGGTGTGGGAAGACAGTGCTTTCCCCAGGGACTCTAAGAAGGCGTGCTGGCAGCTGCCTGGCACCTTCAGATTCAGTCATACTGCAAAGAAAGGACGTGTGTCTAAAAGGTCACACTAATTCTATGTGCTATGAGTTTATTTGAGACTTAATACTTATTTTTGAATTTAAGGCAGACATTTAAAAAATTAGCATCTACTTTTTGGGCAAATTATTTGTTTTCATTATGACATTTTCAGGATTTCCGAAATCCATGCTTCTATTAGAGAAAGAATTTAGCTTAAGTAACTTTTTCAGAAACTGTTTTCTAAATCACATTGACTTTTCTACTTAAGACAGTTTAACCTTTAAATCAGAGTTTAGCAAAAACAAAAAAACCCACATTTAATTCTTAAATATTGAAAATCTGTTTTTTCTTTATTATTATGATTGTCTTCTCTCATACTGTTAGCAGAGGTCGCTTTCTTTGCATAATTTAGAGATGTTTATTTCTAAGGTGTTTACTATGTAAGAGATCTTTCCATAACTCAGAAAGTGTTCGTAGTACCTGTGATATCCAATAGTGAGCATTATTGGAAGGTCACGATGTATTTCGGCATCAGCTTTTTTAATCTTCCAGTAACATCTATAGTTTGCTACATCAAATTAGACTCTTTCATACCCACTTTCCTTTCAGAATTGCTATGTAGAAAATTCGTGGTCATCATTTCATAGACGACATGGCTAACTTCCAATGCTGCTTCGAGGGTTTTCCTCATAGTGAGATGTAAACGGGCAGATCAGACAGATGTGAGCTTCTGCTTTCGCTGCGGTATACTTCTGTGCGCCTTCAACATTTATATGCTGTGTGTAATATTATTTGTTATAAAATAGCTGTAAAAATTAAATAAAATCATGTAAATTTTTGCTTTGCCCACATTCAATGAAAGGTAGAAATACATAATCATTGTCAGTTAATATAGCTTATATAACATCTTTATCAGCTACATAATTTAGAACTGTTGTTCTGTGTTGTAAAGTAGTACTTTCTAAAATATTTTTCAGGTATTATTATGCTCCCTCCCTTTCAGAGTTCATAGCATGCAGATTGCACTTGCCATTGAGGAGAATAATGACATTGTATGGTTTCTTTTTCCATATGCCCATGTCTACACTAACAACCAACTACTAGATCTCAGTGACTCAGGGCACTAAGAGCGAATCACTTTTCCAGATGAAATCAGTGAGAGCAGCTTCATCGGTCTTGGCTGGGATTGTTCATTTATGTGGGCTCAGTTGTCTCCATGTATTCAATATCCCGCAGCCAATCTAAAGCATGTCCTTGATTGGTGGGCAAAGCATGGCTTTGGGGCAATAGAGAACATGTCTTCTTGAACGCCCTCTCGTTTCAGCTAACATCCTTTTGACCATGGCTGAATTCAGAATCTAGGGGCAGAGTTTATTCCATCTCTTGATGAGAGGGACTCTTTTCGCCCCAGATCCTTATGTCTGTCCTTTAAAGTTACAAGACCTTCATTCATTGAAATGTTTTTAATAATATTCGTGTATGTGCATAATGATGTGTGTATGAATGAAATGCATATGTGCCATGTTGCACATGTGGAGGTCAGAGATGAACTTTGAAGATGAGTTTGTTTTCTCCTGCAGCAGGGGTTCTGGGAGTGAGACTCGGTGGGCGGACTCACACAGCCATGGGCTTGTTAAGCTGTCTGTCTGCTCGGTAGTTTCTACTTTTTATTTTAAGAGTTTTAGTTCTGCTGTGTAAATGAAAATATCACTAGATTCAAGGATTTAATCACTAGCACAGCTAACTGAAATACAAGTTTGGCTAGAGGTCTCAGCCTTTACAAGTATGTGAAAGTATGTGTGTTTGTGTGTGTGTGTCTGTGTGTGTGTGTGTGATTTTGTATATGTGTGTGTTAAGATTGAAGCTAACTGATATTCTTACATCTCAGCAGCTACTTAACTCAAAGGAAACTTTTCTTGTGATGCGAAAGGATGCCTATATGAGCTCTGGGATGGGGATCACATTTATATAATTATTCTTTTCTTCATAATTTATTAAAAGTTTGGCAGTTCTTTTCTAACTTTTGGGGGCTTTAAAATTCATGATCGCTTTGTCCCAACTGTTCCATTGCTGGGGCTACCACAGTCTCCTAATCTGGCCCTTTCTAGGGTGGGAATGAGTATGTCATTCTCTACCAAACTGCTTTCCTGCCTGGTCTGTATCTCCCCTTAGGCATCATTCGTGGTGACACAGCACCAGTTCCACAGTTATTCTTTGAGTTTATCAGGTATATAATGTCGTTAATTATACCCTGTGAAATTTGTATTTTTCAGAAATAGCCAGACAAGCAGCACAAATTAAGCTTCTGAGAAAACTTCAAAAGCAAGAACAGGCACGGGTTGCCAAAGAAGCCAAAAAACAACAGGGTAGGAGACTTACATGCGTTGAAAGGTGGGATCTGGGGATTCCTGGTCTGCCTTCCCATCCTGTGTTTCTGTGATGGCAGACGTGCTTTGGTTTCTCTTAACAGCAATAATGGCTGCCGAAGAGAAGCGGAAGCAGAAAGAACAGATGAAGATTCTGAAGCAGCAGGTGTGTCCCATGTGCTGCAGCGGACTTCTAGTCCGCCTTCCCGTGATCTGCGTCTGTGCGGACACGGTTCCCACCTAATTGCTGCACAGCCACTGTTATGTGGGAATGCCTCTGTCTGTTTAGAAAGTTGCCATCCTAAAAATTTTTTTACTCCTTTTATTTTTAATATTTCAAGAGATATTTATTATTTTATATGAATGAGTGTTTACCTCCATGTATGTATTTGTACTACATCTATGCCTGGTACCCATGGAGGCCAGAAGAAAGCATTGAATCCTCCAGAGCTGTTGTTACAGATGGTTAAGAACTACCATGTGTCTTAACAAACCAAAGTCTTCTGCAAAAGCTACCAGTATTAAGTATTCACTGTGGAGTCATCTTTGCAGACGTGACTTTCTTCCTTTCTCTCTCTCTCTCTCTCTCTCTCTCTCTCTCTTTCTTTGTTTTTAATGTGGGTTCTGATATTGGAACTCAGGTTCTTGTATTTTTAAGATAAACACTATTAAACTGAATGTGTGTGTGTGAGAGAGAGAGAGAGAGAGAATATGAGTATGTGTGTGTGATCTCTACTCTCCTGAGTCCAGCTAGTGTTGTTCATATGTACATGGATGAAGGGCTGACCTCTGGGGTGTGGGCCACATGTATGGAGGCCCCATCCCTGAAGTTCAGGCCTTGTAAGCTCTTCCCCTACCCATGGTGGGATGATAACCGGATGGTCTTGCAGGCAAACATTTTGAATTCATGTTTGCAATATTCCTGTCATTTCCATAAAACACTGTTTGCAGCAGTTCCCTAGCCCCTGGCTCCTCCCGTTTACCTGACCACTCTTGCCGGATGTCTCCGAGACTTGAGTGGTGTCAGTGTCTGACTGCCGAGGATCAGGACGCCTCAGTCTCTTTTTTCTGCAGTTAAACCAGTTGTGGTTCTCTGTGACAGTCGCCATCTAATACAAACAGAAACTTATTGATGAGGGCGTGAGCTGCACTTACTTGTTTATTAATGATGAATCTTTTGAAGACAGTTACATAGCATATCAAAGTGAGGAATGAGCAGAATGACAAGGGGTCTTCATGGGTGCAGCTGTGGAACTAATATCTGTCTGATTGGACTTGTACCCATTCGCCAAGGGGCAGCTCAGGTCTAGTACTATAAACCTAGCCTTGAACTCATTAATGGAAATATCACAGGCCCTAGAGGAAAACCTAAAAGAACTTCCTTCACTTTTTAATCATGTCCTTTTTCTTAAAGTTTTTAAGAAGCAAAATTTTATATATGGGATTTTATATGTAATATTTGTAAGTATCTTAATGTTCTTGTATACATTAAATTCAAGTTGTTTTCAGTGTTAAAATTCATGTATCAGTGGATAGAGGGTATTGCTTGAACATCCAAGTTTTGGCAGTTTCGTTAGTTAGTTAGTTAGTTAGTTATTTTTGGTGTTTTCAGACAAGGTTTCTCTGTAACTTTGTATACTGTCCTGGCACTAGCTCTGTAGAGCAGGCTGGAGTTGAACTCACAGAGATTCTCCTGCCTCTGCCTCCTGAGTGCTGGGATTAATGGTACATGCCACCACCTCCCAGCTCATGCTGGTTTTTTATGTGTAATATGTATTGAAATTTTTCTTTGTCAATTTCATCCATGTATCATAAAAGTACCCCCACTCTTTCTAATTTTCCTCCTACTCCTATTACCCCAACTGACTTCCCTATAAGTCATTTTCCCTCATTCATGTTTTGTTTTTATTGTGTTTTTGATTTTGTTTTGAGTTCCTTGAGTTTAACTGGGATCATCTGTGTGACTGTGGGTTTGGAACTATCTATTAGAACCTGGTGGATTCCTTAGTGGTTACACAGCGGACAACAATAACTGCATCTTCCCCAGAATGCACAGCAGCCAACAGTCCAGTGGTAGCAAGGGATCCCTTCCCTGATTCCCAGCTGCTTGCTGACTTGTGCTGTCTTGTGTAGACACAATAGAGGTAGCCACAACTACTGTGAGGTCATCACTGCCCTTAATGGGCCGTGTTCAGAAGCCCACATCTGCACGCTCCCAACCCTACTCCATCCCTGCCAGGACTTTCCTGATGCTTCATAAGCCCTTGACCATTGTGGGAGCTATGTGTCCCCATATACAACAAGAATCCTTTAAAGAATTTTGCAAGATTGTGGAAGCATCATGATGAAGCAGGGTGAGCACAGACACTGTCACCTGAGTCGAGTGGAACTCTGAGTTCTAAGTGTTAGCATTATAGCAAAATATTTGCTGTGTTAGAACTCAGTATCCTCTTAATAAATGGGTCCATAATATGATAGGAAATTTATAAATCTTATAAATGATATTAGTCTTCATGCTAGTGTTAAATATCTGTTATATATATATATATATATATATAGCTGTTATGGTAAAGCTTAAACTGAATATATTTAACCCCAGATGACTTTTGGTCTAAGAATCTCTATATCCTCACATGAGTGAAAGATGTAATGCTTTCGCTGAGTTAAGGCCATATCCCTTTAAAAGTCTTATGATTGACAAAAACAAAAAAGATTTCATCAAGAATATGTTTCCTTGGGTCTCAACAACTTCTTCTTCTTCTTCTTCTTCTTCTTCTTCTTCTTCTTCTTCTTCTTCTTCTTCTTCTTCCTCTTCCTCTTCCTCTTCCTCTTCCTCTTCTTCCTCTTCTTCTTCTTCTTCCTCTTCTTCTTCCTCTTCTTCTTCTTTTTTCTGAGACAGGGTTCTTTGTAGCTTTGGAGCCTGTCCTGGAACTTCTAATATAAGTAAATAATTCAAACCTTGTTTCTTCAGTCTATTACCTAGAAATAACATAAAAATACATAGTTAGGTTTTTTTTTTTTTTGGTAGGCTGCAGCTAATATTCAATGTCAGGAAAGGAACACAGCAGCAAAGTCATAGAATGTGATAAGTCTTCTGAATTAGATCGCTGATTTCTCAAATATCATGATTGTGTTACACACCTCTGTAGAGACTCAGTAATAACACAGAGTGATGGAAAATTCCCAGGAAAACACAGTCAGGCGTGTCTGGAAACTGAAAGAGAAACACAGCAGTGTATGATACAGATGAAATGTGTTTGCTATAGGAATTTTAGAACCAATCTAAGTCAGAAATGTCAGGGTTTGTCGTTGCTGTTGTCTGGTATTCATTCCTATCCAGGCCAGTCGGAAACTTTCCAAAAGAACATTTAAAATGAAAGTTCTGACTGTGATTGTAGCATATAAGGGTAATTTTAAAGATCAAAATGTAAATTCTTATCAAAGCGTATATGATTGCTAAGTTATAAAATATAACCAAATTTTACATGACGTTTATCTGATGTAAGTAATTTCCTGGATCATTGTGGTTGAAAGCGCTGTGCACATCATGCTGTCAACATGGAAATAAATTCTAGGATTGGAGACTATTTTTAATAATGACCTTAGAGCTATGTAAGGACTATATAGCTGCGATTTTAAAGCATTCTTCAAATTTATGACAAGTTGACAAAGGCATGCATGTAAATCATGTTATAGAAATAATGTTCTTTGTTCCAGTTCATTCAGTAAGTATTAGAAATCTATCCGTTGCTTTATGTATTTTTGTTTTATTTGTTCTTGCAGTTAGTTGAAAATGCTGTCCGGATATATAACGTTAATCAGCTTTGCAATCTCTTTGTTTGTTTGTTTTGTGTTTATAGTTTACCATTATGAGAAAATGTCTAAACTCCTATGAACCTCCTCACAACAAGTAGCTGAATTTCGGATCCAGCATGGAAAGCGTTTGATAATTTAGTATTCATGTCTTAAATTACTTGACTCCAATTAAGCCTTTTTACCTAAATACTTATTTTCTCAAATTTTCATCATGTTTCCCACAGGAAAAAATTAAGAGAATCCAGCAAATCAGAATGGAAAAAGAACTCCGAGCTCAGCAGATTCTTGAGGTAGAATTCTTAATTTAACATAGCTAAGATAACAACTCAAAGTGCAGGGTCGTTTCCAATGCTCAGCTGTTACTGCATTCGTCCAGATGAATGCGTCCACTAGAAAGTCTATTCAGAAATGTGGAGATGGAGGCCTTTGACTCTTGTTAGCGAGTTCATCCATCCTATCACTAAATGCCAGAAAGTGAAATAAAACAAACAGCAGCCAACAAGAGAGGGAAGACTTGAGAAGCCAGTATAGATGTCACGGAGCTCGTGCTGTGTCACTAGCAGGGTTCCTAGTGTACTCCCCTCTGCGCGAGGACTAGAATTAGGTGTGCAGAATGTGTTAGCATCAAAATTAGTAGTTAGAAATGAGCAGGAAGAAATACTGAAAAGGCGGACTTAGCTCATCCAGGACTCAAGCAAGTCCTACAAGAGTTTGAAACTTTTATCTGAATGGCATTTTCACCCGGCTTTGGTCTAAAGTATCTGTCACGTTGTGAGATAATTTCCTATGCTAGAAACAATTGCCTCATCAAGACAAAGGCAAATATGTTTCATGTCCTGTATCAAAAATGGTATATGTCTTGAAACTGTTTCCTAAAAATATAGTGAAAATAAGGTTTTTTTGTTTTGGTATTTGGTTGTTTGAGAAAGGGTTTCTCTGTGTAGCCCTGACTCTGCTAGTACCAGCTCTGTAGACCTCAAACTCATAGAGATCCATCTGCCTCTGCCTCCCAAATTGATGGGATTAAAGGCGTGTGCCACCATCGTCCAGGGAAAATAAACTTTTGTTAACTGCAATTCTTTTCCCCCTCAGCTGTTGATGAATGGTCTGCTTTGTCGAACACTGTATGCCCTGAGGTCTGCGGAGACTTGGGCGTTTTTGTGTTACAGTGCTTTCTCCTAGAAATACGGACATGCCCTCACCCTCTTTAGGTTACTTTTATAACTCACGAATTCAGAACACTTCTTTTTGGAAACAAATGAACAATAATAACTAGCAGGTAGTTAGACCCTTTCAGACGGTGAGTGACTTCAGGTGGTATAGTGTGAGGCTGGCTGTCAGAGTGCAGGCTCTGTCCTGTTAAGCAACAAACGCTGAATACAGAGATAGTGAAAATCAGATTTACTAAATTTTATTTAATATTTACAGCCAAATAATGAATTTCTTTATCCAAAATATCAAGGAGAAAAGGAAGTTCCAAAAGTAGATGTGCTTGAAGTTCTTTTTATCCATCAATATTAATACTTTCTGAATTTTTTTCAGGAGTAAATTTTCTTTTAAAATCCTCAAAAATACAAAACATTATAGTCGTTTTTCTTAAGATAAAATAATGTTACTTCAAATGTTTATCTGTTTATAGAGTAAAAGATGTTGTCTTGTGGTTGTTAAGGGTACTTACAGATGTGTTTTAGCATTGGTCTTTGGAAACACTGCGAGGCGGGGATGTTTGTAACTGTCTGCATATGTGTTACATGATCGCTGTGTACTTTGTGAGGCATGTAGCTGCGAGTCTTAGCGGTGCTGTTGCATGACTTGAGACCTGTTTTGCATGCACAGGCTAAAAAGAAAAAGAAGGAAGAAGCGGCAAATGCCAAATTATTGGAGGCCGAGAAACGAACAAAGGTTAGTTTAGCCGAGAATCAAGAGTTTTTATTTTCAAAGATAAAAACTTCATTTGTGTAATACCAGTCATGAAAAAATACTTTTTCTTAAAGCTACTATTGAAAAATATGTGTGTAACTGTGTGCTTTTATTTGTATGTATATTGTTGTATGTTTTTTATTTCTTAATGTAGGTATGTGCTGTTTTGATATGTATCAATGGAAGACATCAAGTTAGAAATGCAAATTATTGCATGGCATCTGGATTTAAGTTTTGCTTGATAAGAATGATCACCCAAACTAGTTTATGTGTCATTTATGTTTTTGCTTCAACCCATGCCGCAAACCTGACTGCTCCCTCATAACTCTCTCTCTGTTAGTGTCCAGTAAGTGTTTTAGTTATTAGAAACAAAATGCATAATCCAAGTGGGGTGATGCATACCTGTCATGCCTGCAGTCAGGAAGCAGACTTAGGAGATGTGGATGGCAAGTCCAGTGACAAAGCAAGACTCTGTCTATAAACAAACAAGTAAATAAACGGGCAGAACCAGACAGAAACACTGTTAGCTGTCATTACATAGTAATAGGATCAGTCCGTTATAGTCTGTCCCAAAATTGTGCATCAGTTTTGACGATAATTCCCTGGCATGAAGCATAGAGAGACACTCTATTCATTCTCTTCCTTCCCTGCCTAGCTCTTCCCTTCCTCTGAATTCTGAATGGCGCAGCCGAATGAACCTGCTAGTGCTTCAGTTGCCCGCACAGCTCAACCCTATAGAGCCGCAGCAATGCTTTGCTATTTGCTCATTTTTGTTTGGGGCACCATGTAGTTGTGCTTGGGATGAACTAGAATTCATGCAGCTAAGCAAAGCTCTTCTTCTAAGCTCTACCCTGAGTCTGGTTTGCAGTCTTTTCAACATATAATCCCATACTTTGTTCTCTAGAATAAAGAGTAGTCTTAATTCTTCTATTCTCCTTTATATTTATTTACCTTTAATATTCATTTCACGGAGATTTTACCTTGTTCAACAATAATCAGTAGGTAACAGACTTATATAATTATTTTGCATTGTGTCCAATCCCCTTGGAGTGGACACACATACACGCAGGCATACACAGAGTATATTTGGGACCTTATGTTTAGAATGAGAAGGGCTTTAATAGGCTAGTTTTAAGAGTTGAATCATAAATGATTGAGTAATTGTTAAAATATATGTACAGTTTTTGTATCCTATGTTTGACAATCTATTCAGTCAATTTAGTGAATTTGCCATTGAAGTATGCTTTTTAGTTATTTATTAAATTTTAGGTGAAATGATTACTAGGCAAACATACTTACTACTGATTGTACCATGCAGTTTATGTTAGCTACCTTTTAGGTAGAGCACCATCAATGTAAGAAAGATGGAATAGTTAACATTTTCTGAGGTCAAAGCTATTAGAAGGCTGGAAATTTATCTGAAATGAAGTTTTTTTTTATTTAATGTGCTCTAAATCTCCTAAAAACCATATATCAAAAGTTTCTTATTTTTAAGGAAAAAGAACTGAGAAGACAGCAGGCTGTCCTCCTGAAGCACCAGGTCTGTATGCACAAAGCGCAACTGTGGAAAGTACTTTGTCATTGCTTAACTATTTGGGGGGGTGGGAAACTTCAAAATACTTTCTTTAAAATTTCTTGTTAATTCCTGCTTTGGTTTTCCCTTTGTCTTACAGTTTAATGCCTTGCTTTGGTATTGGTGTCTTTGGGGGGTTAAAATTGGTTTTATGACTCTGTGATTTCTATTTCATAATGTTGTGCCAACTCTTTCTACCAGGAGTTGGAGAGGCATAGACTAGATATGGTATGGGTATGTTTATTTTTGTACATCTAACACCGCATTGTGATTTGGTTGTGATATGGTTGTCATAGCAATGCATAAAGTGTAGCACTGGCTGCTGTCATATTACATACTGCTGCATGGCTTTACAGCACAGTGCATTGCATACATCTGCTTGTCTGTCTATAAGAAGTGTGATACGTCTCAGAGAGTTTTCATTGAATTGCATTAAACTCCTCTCTAAAAATGTACATTACTGATGTCACAGGAAAAGTTGACTCATTATACATTTAGATACAGTTATGACCCATGTTCTCCCATCCTTGTAGATGCAAAACTGCCATTACGAACAATGGGAATTTTGAATTTGCTTGATGAGAGAATATGAATTGTATTCTGGTTTTATAGTCAAATTTTGGAAATACCCCTTTGGGGGACCAAATATATCAAAGCCAAAATATTGATTAAATAAAAATGATATGCGATTTTTACATTAAAATTAGTTACCAAATTAAGGTAGTGCTTACCTTATTTCTATTGTGGGCATTTTAGATTACTATTATTTGCCCATGGTACAGCTTTTATGCCTTTAAATGGTGCATCAAGCATCAGACATCAGTAAATAGGAATATCACATTTCATTGGTATATGTGTATGAACCATGAAGAGTTTAATTTTTAATTGGTATAAACACTTTTAATTTTTTTTCCTAATTTATTGGTGTACTATTGGATTTTAAAATTATTTTGTACTTGAAATTAACTTAATCAATTCTAAAACCACAATGTGAAAGTGATTATGGATTAATTTTTGCCTGATCTTAAATTTTAAGAACAATGTAACTTGTAAAATTGGCTCTAGTATTTTGTGGTTTTTCTAATAGCAGATGTAAGGTAACTGACCTGTTCCAGCCAACCATTATGCTTTTTGTTCTGGCAGCTTTTGAAGGAGCATCACAGCTGACCATAAGTAAACCTTGTATGCTCTGTTTACACTGTCTCCATGCTCATTGCTTCACCTTTTTGCTGTTGATTGCTCTTGTATTTGCTTTCTAAACCTGAACTAAAACATGCACAGAATGGCCATTCTTGTCTTATATTTAGTATTTACCATGACTTGTCTATAAATGCTAAACATGCTATATTGAGTTTTTGTTATTGTTGTTGTTGTTTTTGTTGTTGTTGTTGTTTTTCCATTTGAAGACCCAACAGTTAAATGTGGTTGAGTTGTTCTCCTAATTTTATCTGGCCTTGCAGGAACGGGAGCGAAGGCGACAGCATATGATGCTCATGAAAGCTATGGAAGCACGTAAGAAAGCAGAAGTAAGTGTGCGTTCCTAGAGGACTTGGTTTTCCTGAAGCAGTAGCTATTGTAGCTTTTTCAGAGTACAGGTTTGTCGTGATTCTTAGTGTGTTGGATGACACTGATGAGCTAACTGGCTCCTTATTACTGTAACCAGGATCTCACAAAACTAATCTTATAGCAGGTGTAGAGGTTCCAGGAACTTTCGTTTAGATCCTAATCACACGATCCACAAACTTTTGCCATCAGAACTTTTCTTAAGCATGTTCTATGTATGAAATTACACATGCTGTGTGTGTGTTCTAAGGATTGAATCAGGTCCTCAGGGAGATCAACCACTACTCTCATCTCATGAACCATCTCTCCAGCCTTAACCAAATTTGTAGTTTTTTTCTGCTATTTCTTTCTTTTTTAAAAAATTCTTTTCATGGAATATATTTCAATCATTTTTTCCTTCCCCAAACTCTTCCCAGTTCCTTGTTACCCGCCCAACTTAATGTTTACTCAACAATGTTACCTGCTCACTCGCCTGCTCTCAAAAAATAGCTGAAATGAACAAAATGCCATTAAGACAAAAAGAAGATACTAAAGAAATGAGATAAAACTCCCCTCCCCCCATACACACATCCGTAAAAGCTCAGCATTCATTTTGTATTGGCCATCTGTTCCTGGGCATTGGGCCTGCCCTGAACTATAATTTATATACTCATTGTCACTCTGTCAGAGAAAACTGATTTTCCCTTTTTCAGCAGGTATCAATTGCAAATAGCATCTTGGTCAGGTATGGGACTTTTGCCTACTTACCCTTTCAGTGCTGGGATTTTGTGTGGTTAGAGCCTGTGCTGGCCCTATGCATGCTGCCATAGACTCTGTGAGTTCATTTGTGCATCAGTCCTGGTTATGTGTAGAAGACACTGATCCTTAGACTAATCCATCATCTCTGCTCTTCAAATCTTTTTGCTACTTCTTCATATGACCCATGACCCTGGTGACCCTTGGTTTGATGACAACCTTCCATTAGGGACTAACTTCTCTGAAGTTCTCATCCTCTACACATTGTCCAGTTGTCGGTCTCTTTGTTAATTACACGAAGAAGTTTCTCTATGACCTGAGTGAGGCAGGGATCTGTGGATATAGGGATATACATTAGGAGTCATTTCATTGCTATATTAGTTTTCTAGGATAATAATAGTACACTCCCCCCTAGCCCCTTAACCTGTCTAGTGTCAGGTTTGTGACAACTTCAGCAGTGTAAGGATTGTCATGGACTGGGCCTTCAATCCATTTTTTTTAAATGATTGGTTACTCCCATAACATTTATGCCACTATTACCAGTGTATCCTGCAGACAAGTAGCTGTCTCAGTATTTGTAGCTGTGTGATACTGATTATTTTCCTCCTTTGGTAGCTGTCCTGTGCTGAGTACCTTCCAGTACGATGAATGCTGGTTACTAGGGGTGAGGCTTTTGGTTGGGCACCAGCTCAACTTCTCTGTGCTTAATGGCGTGAGTTTGTGTTTTCTTCTGCAATAGGGCATTTTCTGAATCTAATGAGATGATCATGTGGGTCTTTGGCTTTCAATCTGTTTATGTAGTAGAAATAGAACAATCCCTGCATCTCTGGGATAAAGCCAATTTGATCATGATAAATAATCTTTTTGATATGTTGCTGAATTCAGTTTGCAAGTATTTTCTTGAGAATTTTTAAATATTCATAAGGGATATTTTTCTGTAATTTTCTCTTTTTATAGGATCCTTATGTGGTTTTGGTATCAATTATGAGTAGCTTCATAAAAAGTATTAATATGTGTTCCTTCAGTTTCTATTTTGTGGAATAATTTGAGGCATAATGACTTCAGTTTTTTGAAGCTGTGGTAGAATTCTGTGCTCAATCCATCTTGTTCTGGGCTCTTACTTGTTGGGAAAGTTTTAACTACGGCTTCTATTTTACTAAGGCATTTGGATCAATTTACATTATTTATTTCATCTTGATTTAATTTTGATAGGTTGACATATTAAGAAATTCATCCATTTATTTTAGGATTTCTAGTTGGGTGAAATACAGATTTTTAAAGTATGTTCTTATGATTTTCAGAATTTCCTCAGTGTCTTATAATTTCTCCCTTTTCATCTCAATTTTTATCAATTTGCATCTATCTTTGGATTGATTTAGATAATGATTTGTGAACATGGTTGATTTGCTCAAAGAACTGTTCTTTGTTTTATTGATTCTTTGTATTTTCGTTCTTGTTTGTTTCTGTTTCATTGACTTCTTTCCTAAGTTTGACTATTTCCTGCTGTATACTCTTTTTGGCTATTATTTTTGTTTGTTTGTTTGTTTGTTTTCTTTAAGTATTTCATTAAGTTACTTACTAAAATAAGATTTTTCAATTTCCTTCATTGTATCCCATAGCTTGGATATGTTGTGTTTTTAATTTTCATTAAATTCAAAACGTTTTGAATTTTCTTCTTAATTTCTGCTTTGACCCCTTTTTCATTAATGAGTTACTCGATTTCCTTGAGTTTCTGTACTTTTTCTCTTGTTTGATATCCATCTTTAGCCATGGTGCTCACATACGTCGCAGGGCCTTCTGTCTAAGGAAGGGGCACAGATGGTGTTTATGGTTCATTGTGTACTGTGATGTTACTTTTAAAAAGAATTTCGTCCTACTATTGAATTTCTAGTTTAGAAATATCCTTTCTATGTTTTTTTCTTTTTGTAAATAAGTGGTTAATTTATTTACCTTTTTAGTATTATACTATAGAATATCTGAAATTGTGTTAACATTTTTTAGCACCTTCTAAATAAACTTACTTAGAATAAACCAATTCTAAATTTTCACCCCAGTTCTGTTTAAGATAATCTCTGAGTTTACATTTATTTGAAACCTTGAAGTGAAATTTAAGTGGCTTCTCAAGATTTTAGTAAAATTTATGATGGAAGTCTCATAATTAGAATGATAAAAAGAAACTGAAGACTAGAGATCAAATTATCCTTGTCTACAGAAGGAAGCATAAGGGAATTGCTTAAAGAATATGTTTAATTACTGACTCGGATGTTTTTCCTTAGTTACTTTTAAGGCTTTTGAAGAACTAACCATTTAGCAAATTAATCGCATGCTTAAGTCATTGTAGGTGTTATGTCACACTATATGCGTTAGAATTACATGATAAGAGTGAAAAATAATAGCAGTGTTTAGGCTAACAAATTGTTAGAAAGGAAAACTGGACAGTAGTGGCTGAGATTCAGAAAAGTCGTGAATGCTTTTTTGAGTTACCTGCCAGGTACCCTATCCTCCTGAGGACACAGTTACATTAAGGAGCAGGTGCACAGCTTGGGAGTCCAGTTTTAATTCCCAGCACCCACATGACAACTCACAACTTTTTGTAACCTTCAATTCCACAGGATCTTACATCCTTACACAGACAAATGTGAACATAAAATTAAAAAATAAATAAAATATTAAAAATATTCAAATGTCAAAATACTTAAAAGCAAAGTCTTTGTTTCTATACAATTCTCAACTTATTCCTAGGCTTCTTAGAGATGATTCTGTTCACTGAAATAATAATAATTTGATCGCTGTGGAAACATCCATTAGAGTGTTTTCAAACAGTTGTCAGGATTAAGATTTCTTGTGCGTGATTTTCTCTTTCAGGAGAAAGAGCGATTGAAACAAGAGAAACGCGATGAGAAAAGACTGAATAAGGAGCGCAAACTCGAGCAGCGGAGGCTGGAGTTAGAAATGGCAAAGGAACTAAAGAAGCCTAATGAAGACATGTGCTTAGCAGACCAAAAGGTGATCATGATGCGTGAGCCGTTTCTCTTGCAAATCCCATTTCTCTAGTTTTCTTACCACTTTCCCTTTCCAGAAGCACAACAAGTTTCCAAGCGTGGTCAGCTCGGCCTGGATTGTCAGCTGTCCTTTTGCTGGTCATTGCACCACTGCAGACCTTTCGGTCCTCGTAGATGGACCCCAGAAATCGCAAGGACAGGGCAGAGAAGCCGATGTGTCTCTGCGGCTCTATCCAGTAGCTGAGCACAGAAAGGCGTGGCATCCCTTTACCCCATAGACACATGATTTATCCGAGTTCCTCCCGTTGGTCAGCTGCTTTATTGAATGAGTCCACTGCATGCTGAGTACCTACAGGAATTCCCTGAAGGACGTGTTTTGATCTAGTCTTCAGTAAAGTCCCATGGCACTGGTGTTTATTTGTCTCAATTTGTTGATGAAAAACTGAGACAAAAGAGGAAGCTTGCCCGTGATCACAGTTTGCTTGCCGTTAGAGGCCATGCTCCTTATCATCTCGACATCCAAGAAGCTGCCCAGCCATGGAACCAGAAGCTCGGGTTTTCTCTTCCAGTCTCATAGGCAGATCAATAATGCTTACAATTTTTCTGACCACCCTGTAGTCTGTCACCGTGCCTGGTCTATAGCAGCTGTATGTGTGCTTCTGCCGTACCCATCTGTTATGTATTATTACCCTGGCTCATATGATCCCCTCCAGTAGTGTGATTAACACAATTATTTCGTGCCTCAGTAGGGCTTGCATTAAATTAACATCCAATTTATTTTACTTAGAATAACTGCTTTAAGATAAAAATTAATGTATACTTATCAGTATATATTTTCCTAAGCAGAATAGGTTTTTCCCTTTAAATTAACTAGCATCTTTCATAATCTTATAGTGAGCAAACTTTTTAAATTTGAAATGAATTCTTTTTTCTTATATCTTTTTTTCCTTTCCAGACAAGGTTGCTCTATTTAATAGCCCTGTCTGTCTCTGAATCACTCTTTAGACCAGGCTGACCTCGAACTCACAGAGATCTAAAGGCATGCATCGCCACTGCCTGGTTATCTTGCATCTTTTATTTTCACTTAAATCATATGAATTGTTAAATGATTCTTTATTTTAAACCATACTTTTTGTTAATTTATTATGTATATATAATTCTGTCTGTGTGTATGCCTGCAGGCCAGAAGAGTGCCCCAGACCTCATTACAGATGGTTGTGAACCACCATGTGGTTGCTGGGAATTGAACTCAGGACCTTTGGAAGAGCAGGCAATGCTCTTAACCACTGAGCCATCCTCTCCAGCCCCCAGCCATACTTTTTTTTTAAAGCTTTGTTTAATGATTTTTTTAGAATTATACAGAATTGTGTATATCTGATATAGTTCAAGAAAAAGGAAGGCAAAATTAACTGGCTTTCAAGTAGAGCATTGGCTATTATTCATAATTAAGTGTTTTCAAACAATATTAAAAAATTCTTCCGTGAGTTACCTGAGTAAGGGCAGAGTAAAGGGCCGATTCAGATAATACTTCTAAATTACTTCTTTTTCCATACAAAATTTAAATTACAAAAATGGGCAAAATATGCCTAATTTAGATTACCTATTGAATGCATTTTAATGTCTATAATAAACTTAATGTAGCTTAATTATTAGAGTGCTGTCTATGTGTGCGTACAGAAGTGGCAAAGAGATTTCTCTCTAATTTTAATACTAAAGCTCATATTGATGCTTTACTAAACACAGGGACCTACAGCCCTAGAGTTGGATTGATATTAGACTCATGAGTTTTGGTAATGTGGACCCAATAACTTACTGCAGCAGTTAGCTGCTGATGGGCCTACTCTTTGCAACCAGAATGCCCATGGTGCAAACTCATAACAGTTCTGTCCCACCATTAAACAGTGAAGAGCTCGGTGGATAATTACGTAGTGGTCCAGTACTTTTGAAATGCTTAGTATTTTGATTTGCTTACTTTGCTGCTTGGTTTTGGTCACGTGATTGCTTTGGTGTGGTTGATGCTGTTATATAACCTTATTTTATCAACATAAGAAAATTTCAGTTCTTCTGCTGTCAAATTTGAATTCATATTGAGCTCAACCCAGAATTGCAGGTGATTGCTTATTTTCAAAACCATTTACCTATTCGTGCCTTGGGAGCTGCAGTAATGCTCACAGGAACTCTGTCCTCCAATACAGGATAAAGAAATACAGCAGCTTAAGTTTCTTTGGATGACAGAAAAGCCATGATTTGGGGAACTGGAGAGATGATTTGCCACACAAGCATCAGCACCTGCGTGTGTATACCCAACAGCCACGTAGACACTGGGCACAGGCATGGCCAGGTGTCATAAACCCAGAACAGAGTGGGGAGAAATTCCCTGGCCAACCTGTCCAGCCAAATTAATGAGCCCCGAGGTGTTTGGTGGGAGACTCTGTTTTTAAAAATAAAGTACTTCATTTAATAGGTATGGGAGGAATGTCTAGTATCTTTGCTAGATGAGTAAAATATTTGCCATCAAACCTGACAACTTGAATTTGGTAAGCTCCAGAACCCATAGGACAGGAGAAACAATTCCTGCCGGTTGTTTCCTGACCTCCATAAGCATACTGTTTGTTGCATGCCCGCCCATACCCGCCTGCATGCATACAACACAACCACATAGATGATAGAGAGAGAGAGAGATAAATGTTTAATCAGCAGTTGAAGGGGGAATCAGTGTCAAAATATACGTACATAACGTTGTATGCACAAACAAAATCCAGACTTAATTTTTTAAAAGCTGCGTTAATTTTTCTTGTGTTTTGTTTGCAGCCCTTGCCAGAGTGGCCTCGCATCCCAGGACTTGTCCTCTCTGGAACCACATTTTCAGACTGTCTCATGGTGGTGCAGTTCTTACGAAACTTTGGTAAAGTTTTGGGCTTTGATGTGAATATTGATGTTCCAAACCTCAGTGTTCTTCAAGAGGGATTGCTAAATGTAGGGGACAGCATGGGTGAAGTCCAAGACTTGCTTGTGAGACTCCTCTCAGCTGCTGTGTGTGATCCAGGTCTAATTACAGGATACAAGGTAAAAACACCCAAATCTAACCGATTGCTTTAAGTCTGTACTCTCCGTGTGTTGCTGGTTAATTTTTCCATGATAGCAGAAGATTGTATAGATGTTCTTTACTTCATTGTTCACTTTTATCCTTTGGAGTTAAATGTAGATTTATACTAGGTTACAGGTGGGGCAAATGTGAAGAGTCTTGGTAGACGGAGGAATGCGAACCAGTCTACTGGTGACTCTATTGCTCTAGCTGTAGGCATTTATGGAAATATACCAGTGCTTTCTGTCAAAAGCAGAATTCATAATTACTAAAGGATTTAGAACTTGCATGCTGATTCTGAAGTTCTCCGGTTGTAAACAGCAGGCTATTGGATGCCATATAGGTCACAGTGTTGACTGTGTTGGTCAGTGGGTCCGTTTGTACTCATCTGTCTGTCTTATCAGATACACATTCAAGGTGTTTCTCTAGACAATACTGTAGGAAGCTAAGCTTCCAGAATGTGCCTACTCACGGACTTATGTAATAAAGGTGGAAAATAATCAGTGATTTTGATCATCAGTACTTTGCCATTTGTTCCAAAATGTCTTTACAGAGAATCCTTGATGACTACTTAAAGCTGTCTCCTATCAATGTTCATCTTCTCCTTCCCTCAGTCCAGGAAGGGTTTAGTGGGGACAGAACATGATAGGCATGCGAATGAATATCTGTCTATCATGCTGTCTTATCTCCATTCCAATTCTGTGATAAAGTCCTTATTGTAATATCTAGAGCGTATAAGCCAATATTTTATTCTTATTTTTGAATGAATGAAGATGATAAACATTGACAAAAATGCCAAACTTTCTAGGCCAAAACCGCTCTTGGAGAGCACTTGCTGAATGTGGGTGTGAATCGAGACAATGTGTCGGAGGTTTTGCAGATTTTCATGGAAGCGCACTGTGGACAGACGGAGCTTACTGAGAGCCTGAAGACTAAAGCGTTCCAGGCTCACAGCCCAGCCCAGAAAGCCTCCATCCTCGCCTTCCTCATTAATGAACTGGCGTGCAGCAGGAGCGTCGTGAGGTAGGCCGGGCGTTTCCTGTTTCCAGTGTGTGTCTAGTCACAGGGGACTAGACACAAATTGCTTTGAAAAATTTTGGAAGTTACTGACTAGCTCCAAGAAGAAAATCAGAATCGTAATTCACCCTTAGAAGATAGCCAGCAATACTATTTCAGTTCTATTTCTATATGTGAACATAATGATCTTTCTGCATATGTGTAATCTGTATTCTTACATGTATTCTTTAATCATTTTGCTAATTCTTCATGTATTGGATATCTTTATTGTTTGCTACAGTGCTAGAATCCAGAGCTATATTAGGAATCCAGAACTTTTTCCTTGATGTCTTTGAGGACCTGATTTTCCTTGTGATCCAGCTGCTTATTTTGTTGTATGCTAGTCTAACCTTAGATTTCTAGTTTGCCAGTGAAGTAGTTTATACTTTATTTAAGATTTCAAATGCATCTGCCACTCTGTTACTTACTATGCACAAAAGTGTTAGCTAGTGTTCGAGCATTTCAGGTTCACTGTTCATCCTTTGCTTAATCTTAATTTGTCTAAAAATTTGTCTTACTTTTAGTCTTTTACCTTTTTAGGAAAAAGGATTTGTGAATTTATTTTTACCATTGGTAGACAAATTAAACCTTCTGTACCTGTCTTAGCTATGATCTAGTAATATGATTGTTACCATTTATTTTTTGTGTTCTTTTCAAATATCTCCAAGAGTGTATTAATATTTTGTTTATGAAAGAATTGTTTCATTATGCTTAAGCATGATGACAAATAGTAATGCTGAGTGGCTCTTTAAAATATATATATATATATATATATACACATATAAATTCATTGTACAGTGAACATTGATATTTTCTGTCTTGGAAGAATAAAGGCTCCACCATTTTATTACCACCAGCGAATATCACAACATCCATATTTTCCATGTTGAGCTGTATACATACACAGAGATGTTATCTGTACATAAGTATGTATTACTTACGTAAATGTACATCTATGTCCTAATTTCCCAGTTGAATGTGGAAATGGTCATTTACTAAATATATGCCAAACCCATCAGAAAGCTATTTTTATAAGGAATTGTGAGAGTGTCTTACAGCCCTGTTGATTTAAAGTAGAAACCAAAGTAATTTTCCTAATAGTAACATTGTATCTAATGAAGAAATGGCTGTTTTTTTAAAGTCAATGATGTTGCATAAACCCATGTAGATGTAAAATGTGATTGTTTGTATCATTTTACCTATAAAAATATATGATGTTGCATGTTAAATGGACACATTGCATAAATGGATTATATCTTTTAATACATCTTTGTTTTGGCAGTGAGATTGACAAGAACATTGAGTATATGTCAAACTTGAGGAGAGATAAGTGGGTAGTGGAAGGTAAACTCCGCAAGTAAGTCCTGTTTTATCACTCTAATGTGCCGTCTTCCTTTAGTTTAAGTCTCCAGTAAGGAATGTGGACTGGGAGGATGGAGTTTAAACTCTACTTTTTGTACGAGAAAGATACTATTTCATCTGGAGTCTGAAATTAGTGATGGAATCTAAAAGCAGACAAGGAAAATAGAATTAGGTTCATTGAACTCATGTTTCAAACTTAAAAGAGACATTTTTCTTTTTTCTTTCAGCAAAGTCAAGCAACCATGTTTTCTGTTGTCATTGTTGCTACTGGATTGCGTTTGTCTTAGCTGATATCTGGGATTATCCTTTCTCTTAATGACTCTTTCTTAATTAAAGTTTGCTTCTACAAAGTATAATAAAAATTATTCATTATTAAAATTTAATTATCTTCCTTCCAGGAAATAAATTCATCTGCTGTATTAAAAGGGTATATGACCCACACATGTAATCCCAGCGCTGGGCATGCTGAGGCAGGAGGATCTAGGGTTTCAGATCACAGGGTTACATAGTGAAACCCTTTCCCCAAGTGATAATAAATAAATAGACTAGAACAACGGTTTCTGACCCGGAGAGATGGCTCCAGGAGTGCCTATTGCACTTGCAGAGGACCTGGGTTCAATTCCCAGCATCTACATGATGGTGCACAACCATTTATAGATTCCACTTTCAAGAGACTTGATGCCCTCTTCTGACCTCTGTGGGCATCAGGCACTCACGTGGTGTGCAAACATACATGCTAACACATCAAATAAAAATGAATAAATTTAATTAAAAATGTTAAAAGTTTAGTTTCTTTGCAGTAATTTGAGTTGAAATGTACACATAGCACATAGTACAGAAATCAGAAAGTACCAGTCAACCATTGTCAGAATCATTCATGTCATCTTTCATGGGTGATTTTTGTCAAATATGGAAACATATGTCTTAAATTTCTCTAATTGAATTTTTTTACTGCCATTGATATATATTCATTACATGCGTTTAAGCTAGTCTTGCTTAAGACTCACATTATGATCTGGATGTGGTGGTTCACACCTGTAATCCCAGCACATAGGAGGCAAAGGCAGGAGGATAACAAATTTCTAAGGCCGCCTGAGCTACAGAACAAGACTTAGCTTCATATGCCAAGTACTGGGTGAGAAATGTAGCTGAGTGGAAGATGATCGCCTAGGAAACACTGTATTGAATCCTCAGCACTGACAGAAAGAGGGGAAAAAGAAAGTTTGTCATTGTGCTCATAAAAATTACAACTTCAGTGGTGACAACAGTAGATTTTGATTCTGTATCTTTTAATGTTTAAAGGCTCAGAATAATTCATGCTAAGAAAACAGGCAAAAGAGACACTGCAGGAGGCATTGATCTCGGAGAAGAGCAACATCCCTTGGGCACCCCCACTCCAGGACGCAAGCGGAGAAGGAAGGGAGGAGACAGTGATTATGATGACGACGATGATGATGACAGTGATGATCAAGCAGACGAGGATGATGAAGATGAAGAAGATAAAGATGACAAAAAAGGAAAAAAGACTGATATTTGTGAAGATGAGGTAATCCAGTCAAGTTCATGTGTAAGATTTACCAAGAGCTATGCAACCTGCTAAAAACCAACAGAATATTTAAAGCCATTGAATTCAGCTTGTGGCATTTACTTGCCCCAGTTTCTTCATCTGAAAATTATTTCCTCCTGCTCCTTCCTTCTCTTCCTCTTCCCCTGCCAGGCTTGCCTGTGCTGTGCTCCCAACCTGAAGATAGTGTTGTATTTGTCTCTTAATGTGTTTTATGGTAATTAAGGAAGCACTCAGTGGCATGGCTGGGCATGGAGAGAAACTTGGAAGTTAGATTTGCTGTATGTGTGCAGATGCTTTACTCAACAGGTGTGTGACAGTGGTCCCTATGCTCGTATCAGCTGCAGACATTGTTGCCGTCTTGTTTTGTTTCAGTGTTCTCTGTCATGTTCAAGTAATGAAATCACTAATATTGTATTGCTCTGAATGTATGTATCCCTGTTGTTAGTTGAAACAATGCCATCAGCATCTTTGGAATTGTCTCCAGAGCGCTGTCGATTCTGATCCTCAGACATTCTCTCTGGTACCACTGGCACTTTACTTATACTTGCTCACCGCTCATGCCTCAAAGGCTTTTTCAGGTTTAGTGCAAATGCTGTATTCCTCAAACTCTAGCCTTCACAGCTTTAACCGAAGGTGGATGCAGCACTGGGCGCCCTCACCACTGTCAGTAAAGAAGTTTTGTTGCTTTTTTTTTTTTTTAAGATAAAATGTTAATTGGCATGATGGGAAGATATTTGCAATGTAGATCACGTGTCCGTGAAGGACATTAGGCATTTGGAGGCGCAAACTCTCACAAGTACTTTCTGCACCCATTAACTGAGAACTACATCTCAGGGTGGAAGTTCGCGTGGGGAAATGCCGAGAACAGTGTCTGTAGCAGCTGCTGATGCTACGTTTCTTATATGTTTGGGCATTATTTTTTATGAAATGCAGTGGGCTGTTTTTCCACTGTCCTTCCCTTTGCTGTGCAGGGATCTTTTTTTTCTCTCGCGTGGGACTGCATGTGCCTGGCCCTGACTACCCTTGGTTCATGACCCTTCTGGTCTCAGCTTTGTATGTGTGCAAACTTTGAAAGATTAGAAAACAAATCAGTCTTCAAAAGATTAAAGATTATAGCTATGTACCACCCTACCCAGTCTCTGACTTCCTTTTTAATTATATAATTGGGAGCCATAGATTTTATTATTTATACATAGAACATATCACTTAACATAGCAATAGTGTGAGTAATCATAGTTAGATTATAGGGGTTTTGTTTACCATTACATATCCTACTATTAACATGAGGAAATGGTATAAAACTAGTAAAATAATAAGTAATTAGTGTCTTTAAAAGCCAATTTATGTTTCCTTTAGCTAGATAGAATGACACGTGCCTATAATACTGCACTTAGGAGACTAAGAAAAGGAGAACAAGGAGTCCCAAGCTAGTCCCAGCTGCATACCATGGCCCCATTTTTAAAAAAGTTGCTGTGGGAGTGGCTGGCACCTGCACCCTAGAGACCAAGATACAGAGCGTATCTGTGAGACCAAGGCCTGCTTAGGCTGCTGGGAGAGTTCCAGGGCAGCCCAGGCTGCAGTGTAAACCTTGTCTTAAATAGTTTGGTTTTTTTCTGCATCATTTTTTTTCTATTTTTTATCTTATATCATCTTTTCCCTCCAGATATTTCCTTATTTATGACCTCTTTTCTCCATTAATTGTTGTTATATACCTGCGTATATATTAAATAATCTTTTTTAGGAAAAAAAAGTTTTTTCCCTTGAAATGATTGGAAGGAGTCTTTATAATAATAAAGGCCTGGTAGACATGTATTAAGTATTGGATAGTTAATAAAGTACTGATGATATCCAAGAACAACCTTGGCTTCTTTCTTAAACTCTAGTTTGTGTGTCAGTACAATAGTTATGGTTCTTGAAGGATTAATTACTGGGAGGTTTTTCTTTGAGGCTCATGTGACCCCTTCAGTTGGAAGATGCTGCCTTCAACTAAGTCACTCCCTTTGTCTCAGTCCATTCCCTTCTGTTCCCATGCTTACTCCTTTTACACATAACCTTCCTAACTGTTGGACTTGTGTTGACACTAGGCTGGGCTGTGTACTCATTAGGTGATGTCCATGAGGTTGTGTTGAACATTAAATGATTATCACAAAAGCATTTTTGATTAAGAAGCAGTGGAAAATCATGGTGAGGATAATTTCTGTCTTCAGTTTTGATAATTATGTATGTTCTTTCTGTTGTCACATACCTCTAATCTTCTAAGTTCTTTTATGTTTCCTAAAATTATGGGGTTTTCTTTGTTTTGTTTTTTGTTTTGGGGGGTGTAGTCCTGGCTGTCCTGGAACTTGCTCTGCAGACTGGGCTCAGACTCACAGAGATCCACCTGCTTCTGTATCCCAAAAGACGAAAGACGTGCACAGCCACCACCCAACTAAAGTTATAATTAACCAGAACTCCCTTAATTAAAACTTAGTAGACTATCATTCCTTTCTCATCCTGAGAGAAGTATTAAAAATTACAGTTTGTATGTTATTTGGATCACAGTTGTAGGGTACTTGCTTTGTTTTCGCCAGGCCTTAGGACAATCTCACACCACATGACAAGTGGAGAGGCTAGGCTATATTTGGTTGATTTGATTGATGCATTACTACTTTGTTACCGTATTCCAGTTATCTATTGCTGGAATGTAATTCTTGCTTTAGTAAATTCTCAAAACATTTGTCCTGCTTATGAAAAGATCACTTTACGTCAATATTTAAGTACCCAGCTGCGAGTCAGGATTTGAGGATTTGGAGGCTTGTTATCTTTTTATCCCAGTTAGAATTCATGTTCCTTTTAGCACAAACAGTCTGTGTAAAAGCCAAAATAACTCTTGTCCCCTGACTTTGGGGAAACTGTGGAAGCCCTTGCTCCCGCGCCGCTGTTCACTAGGTGCAGGTCTCTTTTCTGACGTGTATGAACAAGTGGTGGTGACTTTTGGAAAAATGCTTCTTTTTGAACGGGAATGTCAGAAAAGATGCCCAGAGGAAATATCAAAAATAAATTGAAGGGCTAGGGATGTAAATGATTGAATGCTCATGTGTCATGCACCAGACCCTCCCTTTAAGCAATACCCTTAACAAGTGCTCTGAGCGCTCAGCTCAGTGTTAAAATTCCTCCTTTACTACTTCTGTACTTTATATGTAACTATGAATGTGTGTGTGATGCATTCACGCAGGATTTGATGATGAAATTCGAGTGAAACTCTGAAGCAGATAAATAATCCTGTATTTTATTGTTTAGGATGAAGGTGACCAAACAGCAAGTGTTGAGGAGCTGGAAAAACAGATTGAAAAACTGAGCAAAGTAAGCACGCTCGGATGTGTGTTCACGTCTGCGTACAGTGTTCTAAAATCCGGGATTGGTTTTTCTGAGTGCTAAGCAACAGTAAGCTTTCCATAAGTAATTAACAGAAGGATTCCAGAGACATCTCACAGATAAACTTGACCGACTGAGTGCTGGGCTTAGAAGCCTCTGAAAGCATTATGCTTAGCCAAATCTGTGAAAAAAGAGTTCTACACTCCTCAGTTGTACCTTTAAATTAATGTATCAGTAAAATGTATTCTCTTGGAGCTAATTACTCCAAAAATTTCTGAGTTTCATAGTAATTTTAATATTTCTCTTTCATTTTACACTTGGCGCATTTGTTTTTTATTATACTTAAATTAGACTTATAAACTGTTTATACTTCAGTATTTATCATTAAAATTTATGATCTACTTTCAGTAGTGTAATAAAATTTAAGATAAGTCTTTTTTTAAGAAAAATTAAGAGTTTTTTTGTTTTTAGATTATACTATAATTATATTTCTTCCTTTCCTTTCCTCCCTCCAAGCTCCCCCTTAGACCCCTCCCTGCTCTCCTTCACATTCATGGCAGAAAAATTAGTTGGTTTTGTTTTTTGTTTGTTTGTTTGGGTGGTGTTTTGGGTTTTTTTTTTCCAGAACTGAGGCCTGAACCCAGGGCCTTGCACTTGCTAGGCAGGCATTCTTCTATTGAGCTAAATCCCAACCCCAACCTTAGTTGTTAAGTACCGTAAGATACCTGTATATTGTTGTATCAGTGTCAAAATGTAAGCATGTGTTGAAAAGGCATAGAATGTGTCTAAAAAGCTTGGTTAATTATATGGAGAAGTATTGGCCAATTACCGAAATCATCCGATTCGTTCTGGCTTAGTAACATATTTGATGACGTGTACCGTCATGTTTTTATGTACTGGACAGTATGACGATGCAGTAAACATAAGAGTACCTTTGCTGACTTTTAGTGCATGCAGTGTCTCTGATGTAATTATATGGATGACTTTTTAACAGCAACAGAGCCAGTACAGGCGAAAGCTCTTTGATGCTTCCCACTCGTTACGCTCGATGATGTTCGGTCAGGACCGTTACCGACGCAGATACTGGATTCTTCCTCAGTGTGGAGGGATTTTTGTAGAAGGCATGGAGAGTGGTGAAGGTAAGAACTGCCAGGCTCCTAAATGGGATATTTTCTCCCTGCCCCCACCTCAAACAGAGATCCACCTGCCTCTGTCTCCTGCGTGCTGAGATTAAAGGCCTGTGCCAACACTGCCCTCTAGGATATTGTATTTTTTAAAAGCTTGCTGCTACTGCCCTGTCTTGTGTCCTTTCATAATCAAGTGTGCTTTGTTACTGGGCATAGTGAATGCTCAGTTCTCATTCCATTGAAGCCTCTTACACTCAGGCTTCATGCCCTTGGCTCTTCTTCTGCTGCCAATGTTGTGTGACTCTGCTGTACCGTGTGCAGTGGTCCTCACTGTCAACCTGTGACTCTGCTGTACCGTGTGCAGTGGTCCTCACTGTCACCCTGTGACTCTGCTACAGGGTGTCTTTTTCCCACTGTCAGACTTTGAGACCTGGCCTATGCTGTCCCCTTCACAGTAAGCACTGTCCTGACAGAACCGCAGAAGATTCACTCTGAGATCCTTCCCTAAATCTTCATTTCAGTTTAGAATCTTGTTCATGTTTGAAATTTATGAGCTCCTAAACCCTTTTAACTTCTTTTCTTGTCACCACTGATTTTTAATATTTCATCTTTAAATATCCCATTCCAAATTGTTCGATAGTTAATCTTCTGTGTTTTGTAAACTGAATGATAGAGCTAACCTGTGCTCAATGAACCGGATGATAGAGTCAACCTTCTGTGTTAAATAAGGCTTGTTGAGCTCAGCTTTTCAGAACTCCATTGCTGAGTGTTACTAGATGTCAGAATCTGACTGGATGGGAGGATTGTGTCAGCACTTTTGAGTCCCAGGGTGTGGCTCTCGACCTTTGGTGTGTGCACAACTTCTTTCAACACGTATCTTCTTAATGTATAGATTCTATAGGAGGTACAAATTTCTATGAAGAACAATCTATAGCCAGGCCCTAGACTCATTTCTGTAATTCCGTCACATGAGAGGCAAAGGGTTTGAGAGCACAGCACCTTAGGACCTTTTCAGGAAGGAGGGAGGTTGATTTTCCTACAGAAGAATTGACTACTGCAGTGTGGAGAGGGAGACTTGGTTAATCACATAGAAGGTAGAAGGTAACAAAACATTTGTTTTAGTAATAGAACAACCATTCTTTTTTTTTTTTCTTTTCTTTTCTCACCCTTCCCCCAAGACAGTGTTTCTCTTTGTAACAGCTCTGACTGTCCTAGATCTCACTTTGTAAACCAGGCTGGCCTCAAACTCGCCGAGATCTGCCTGCCTCTGCCTCCCAAGTGCTGGGATTAAAGGTGTGACGCCACCACTGCCCCGCTTTGAAGAAACACCATTCTTAAACAAAACCTTTATGTGAACTCTTAGCATCTTAAAAACAGAAAGAGGGAGAGAGAGAACAAAAATAGACTTGTGATCAGTGTCCTTGGACGAATGTGTTTTTCCAGACACATTTTCTCTCCAGCCTCAATGTGCCTCAAGGGCGACCCCTGTGATTCTAGACCCTGCGATCTCCAGAGCAAAGACTCAGGCAATTAGTCCCTAGTGCTGCTCAGGAGAATTAGCATGATATGTAGTATTAATCCTAATTAGAAGCTAATTCAAGAGAAGGGAGTGAGAGCTTTCAGACGTTAATAGAAATGCTAGATATGCTAAATATAATGCTAGATATGATAGACTCAGCGTATTGTGTATGTGGTCAAAATGAGGT
Source organism: Myodes glareolus (assembly GCF_982192425.1). Lineage (NCBI taxonomy): Eukaryota > Metazoa > Chordata > Mammalia > Rodentia > Cricetidae > Myodes > Myodes glareolus. The sequence continues at coordinate 41,864,248 of NC_142046.1, read as the reverse complement.
TGATTGCAGTGTTTTGCCATGGGAAGCTCTCACAGTAGAGGTCCAGGGATGGGCCTGTGCATGCCATACTAGGACTGCATCCCCGACTATACCCAGATCTAGCTGCATCCTTTATCTTACAGCAGCCCCTTTGGTAAGGAGAGCTTGTTGACTGGAATTCCATTACCACATAAGGGAGAAGATTAAAAATAGACTGCCATGTTCAGTGGCGAGCTCTGATATAGAATGATGTTCCAAGAGGAGTGGGGGACACCTAGTGCACACAGGGTGACCAGAGAGCACTCATGGGAAAAGGGTATTTAAGCTGCGACTTGAGAGCCAGGAACTGTTGAGCAGAACACTGTCCTGCATGAGAACAGCAAGCACAGAGGCCCTGGAGAAAAGCCCTCACGTATCTGAGAAGTCGATGAGTCGGGGCAGGGGGGAGGATAGGAACAGCAATATTTTCCAGGGCCAATGGTACAGGGGTTATAGGGGTTTTGTCAGATGTTGTAGAGTGCTGAGGCCTTAGTAAGGAATTGGGATTTTTATCCCATTTTGCAGAAGAGTGTACAGGATTCTACTTATGCAGTGTTCCAAACCATAAGTTACATACACAACATGAAACAAGAACAAAGGGTGTGAACAGGTAGAGCTTCAAAGAAACTATTTAAGTGGGAAATAAATAACTTGAAAATGGTGAATGCCACAAGCTAGGTAGGGTGTGTGTGTGTGTGTGTGTGTGTGTGTGTGTAACTTCTTGGAGGTAGTTACACCCATATAGATCTGATTAAGCATGATTAGTCTTGAGCAGCATTGAAGATAGAGGAATAGGCAGGATGGGCTTACTCTGTACCCTTCATGCCTGTTGATTGTGTTAGCCCAAAAGTCAGCTGGTTTTCAGACAGAATAAAGTAGCAGATTTATCATTTTAATAAAATTCATCTTTGAATCCTTTGGCATTAGTAGGAGAAATGGTGACCCACAAAAGGATATTTAGTACACTAATGATCAGACGTGATCCAGTTTAGTGTTTTGCCTCTTGGGCATTGGCAAAGACAAAAAATAAATATTGATGATAGTGTCTAATTTTGAGGATCTAGGAAACAGCCAGCCTTATGTGCTTCTGGGGTGAGTGTGTTTGATCCTGAGTTTGACCCAAACTTTTCTAGAGGACAGTTTGACAGTATACTTCAAGAACTCTTAAAAAGTATATATGTTAAGTTGATTATTTTAAGGAATTTGCCCAAGGAAATAGATTTTTAAAAATGCACAAATGAAAGTACCATTTATTGTTATATAAAAAATTAAAATACGTATCATTTATTGTTAATAGTAGATAATTTTACTCTACTGCTGTCTTTGAGCAGAGTAGTCATGATATCATCCATTCAGTATCACATAGATACTAAATGTATCTATATGATGTAGTTATATATTTATTGATGTTTCCTACATAGTCACAATTTCCTGAAACAGGTAGGCTAGCCTAGTTTCCCCTTTTCAGATTGCATAGGCTGAGAGGTGCATGGAGACCTCCTTGCAGTGTTATACAGATCTACCAGTTCTTACTGTGTAGGTTTTGTTTTTAATAACTGTACATTCATGAATGTTGTTGGAGAGAGAAAGAGAGAGAGAGAGAGAGAGAGAGAGAGAGAGAGAGAGAGAGAGAGAGAATGGGGGGTACGCTTGTGTGATGTGTTTATGTGTGTCTGTGCCATGCATGGAGAGACCAGAGGAGAACATAGGATGTCTTTCCTTACCACTCTTTATTGCCTTGAGACAGGGCCCCTGGCTGCAGAAGAAAGTCCCTGTTTCCGCTGGCCTGACTGGCCTGCAGATTCCTCTCCAACACTTGAGTTCCAATCACGCATGGCCACATATGCCTGCTGCTTTATGTGCGTTCTGGAGATTCAAACTCGGATCCTCGTGCTTGCCCAGCCAGCATTCTTACCCACTGAGTCCTCCACAGCCGTACATTTAATTTTTTATGCTAATGACTGAAAAATCCATAAGAACAGAAAATGAGTTCTATAAGATGTGGAAGTTTGATGTATTTTTATATAATTTGGTGAATAATAAAACTTAGCTATAGTAATGGTTTGATGTGTAGTAGTAATAACTTACTTTAATGGCATCTTTTGGTTGTATAGGCCTAGAAGAAATTGCAAAAGAAAAAGAAAAGCTTAAAAAGGCAGAAAGTCTTGAGATGAAAGAAGAAGTATCTGAGACTCCTGCAGAATCTTTGAACTGTTCCCTTCCCGATCACTGTGAGCAGAAGGACGACCTTAAAGAGAAAGATAACACAAACCTCTTTCTTCAGAAACCTGGCTCTTTCTCCAAGTTAAGCAAGCTTTTGGAAGTAGCTAAAATGCCTCCTGACTCAGATATTATGACCCCCTCAAAAGCGACCATTAGTACGAACGGGTGTACATTGTCTCATCAGAATGGGGGGAAGCATTCCCTGGGGAGCCTTCCCTCGGCAGCAGTGCAGAGCGCCATGGAAAAGACAGACACCGGTCTGTTCGGCACTGCCTCAGGTAGCTGTGCGAAATTGTACAGCCCCCTCCCCAACGACCAGCTGCTAAAAACACTGACTGAGAAGAACAGACAGTGGTTTAGCCTTCTGCCAAGAACGCCTTGTGACGACACGTCCTTGACCCATGCTGACACGCCAGCTGCTTCAGCAACTCCTCAGTCTCAGCCACCATCAAAGTCGCCATCACCTGCTCCAGCTTCGCTTCTCGGGCCGTCTTCTCAGAGCCCTGCTGGACTGAACCCATTTGCTTTACCGCCTCTTCAGGTTAGTGCTGCTAACAAAACACGTTATGGCCATACTGTGACCTTTGGTGATCTTCAAGAAGATCTTCACTTCTGAGTTAAAATATCCTGAGACAGTCTGGAAAACCAAAGCAATCAGAATGTCTGTCACCGGCTTCATTAGCTCTCCTGCTATCTAACCTTATTAAGTTGGCTCACTCTTCAGTCTGCTGGAGTTGCAGTATAGCTAACATGTAATTACTCTTGGGGACAAATAACATGAAAATTAATATTGTTGCTAATGTATGTAATTTTTCTCTGATAAGTGGATATTGTTTTTGAAAGATAGAATTTGAAAAAAACAATTTAAGTTTCCGAACATTCCTCCAACTCCGTAGATTAATGAGTACTTTGTTTCTGTTTTGCGAATGTTGTTATTACATTAAGTATATGGAGATCAGATGACAGCTTGCAGGAGACAGTGCTTTCCTTCCATCATGTTAGTGCCAGGGATTGAACTCAGGAACCCAATCTAACTTTAAGATGGTTTGTTTTACAGGCGAAAAGTGGCATGTCTATGATGGGCCTTCAGTTCTGTGGGTGGCCTGCTGGTGCCCTCACTTCCACTGTCCCGTTTACATCACCTTTGCCTGGTCTGGGGTCAGGCTTGGGACTGCCAGAAGGAAATGGTAGTTCATTCTTGACTTCCAGTGTTGCTTCAAGTAAAAGCGAGTCTCCAGTCCCTCTACCGGAAAAGGCCACCACAGCTCAGCCAGCAGCTGTTGAAGTAGCAAAGCCAGTAGATTTCCCTAGTCCAAAACCTATCCCAGAAGGTAGGTGAAAGCCGTGGCTTGCAGCCCCTCACTGTGTCTTGATTCTCACGCTGATAGTTTATTTCTGTTGTGCAAATGTGTCTCTGGTGAATTTCCTTGTGGCTAACAAATCTTGAGATTTGCTCTGCCATTATTTCCTACTCAAAATAATGTAAACTATGGGCATAATTTGTCTTGACATAGAAATGCAGTTTGGTTGGTGGAGAATTATTGACCCAGAGGACTTGAAAACATTGCTCAAAGCGTTGCATCTCAGAGGAATAAGGGAAAAGGCTCTACAGAAGCAAATACAGAAGCACTTGGATTACATTACTCAAGCCTGTATCAAGAACAAGGATGGTAGGTGCCCAAGAGATTTCTGCTCTTATTTTATTATGAAAATTCATGTTTTTTTTAAAAAAACCTCAGATTTTTATTTACTTTTTTGTTTTGTTTTGTTTTATGGGCACATTTATCTGTATGAGGGTGTCAGATCCCCTGGATGTCAAGATCCCTAAGTACAGTAGTAAGCTGTCATGGGTGCTGGGAATTGAATCCTGGGTCCTCTGGAAGAGAAGCCAGTGCTCTTAACCAATGACCTATTTCCCTAGCTCCAAAAGTTCATCATTTTATCCTAAAACCTTTTACTATATGTTAATTCTTTATTACTTTTATTTATCTTCAAATTATTCTTACTATTTTTAATTATGTGTGTGTATCCATAGGCCAGAGGTATTGGATCCCCTGGAACTTCAGTTATAGGTTGTTGTAAGCCATGTTATGTGCACTGGGAATCAAACTTGCGTCCTCTGGATGAACAGTACATGCTCTTAGCCACTGAGCCATCTCTCCACAGACTTTTTATTATTTTAAATTTTGCTTAACAGTAGCCAATTGCTCTTCTCAAATTGTGTTTCTTTCTATCATTTTTAGTACCTGTACACATACTGTTTTGTGTATCTCAGTTAGTTTCTTCAGCAACAAAACTGTCCGCATGTGCTTGTACATTTGTCTATGTTAAGTTTATGGATGTAGTGTGTGTAGCATTTTACTCATTTAGGGGAGGAAATCATCATGGGAGGGCAGTTAGAAATCAAGTAGACTTCAAAACTACTTTCTTCTCAAATGTAGTTGCTATTATTGAATTAAATGAAAATGAAGAAAATCAGGTAACTCGAGATATTGTGGAAAACTGGTCCGTAGAAGAGCAAGCGATGGAACTGGACCTGAACATCCTCCAGCAAGTAGAGGACCTGGAAAGGAGGGTGGCGTCAGCGAGTTTGCAAGTGAAGGTAAAGCCGGCTAGGCATGGACTCTGTCTTTAGGGTGATGGAAGGTAATTGTTATTGTATAGCTTGTATAATGTAGTTATTGTTTTCACATGATTTCATTTAATTCTCAACAGTCCTGAGTTAGCCTCTCCTGTCGTACAGGTAAGGAAACGGGTTCAGTATAAATAACCTGCCAGTCGTCAGGTGGCAGAGTGTGTGCAAGCCAAGCCTATTTGACTGTGTGGCACATGTGTTTTTTTACATTTTATATTCACAGAAATCTTTTTTTTTACCATGATAAGTACAGTTTTCTCATAAATGTCAGCAGAGTCTTACTGCAGTGTTCATGGAAGATCAAGGACTTCTTTATGTTTAACTATTGTGTGTCAGACTTTTTCTATGTATAGTCTAAACTGGGAGGACAATACAGACATTAGGATCCATGTTCTATCAGTAAGCAGACACACCATATGTGAAGCACATGTCTTTATCTGATGCGTGTGATGTCACAGGCAACGGTCAGAGCTGATTTCTGCTGGAGAGACAGAAGGAAGGCCTTACACAAGATGCTTACTTAGGCTTGGGAAGAGGACAGTAGTATGGTTGTGCTGATAAGTAGATAGATATCCATGTGCTGACTAAGCAGAGAAACCTGCAGAGGTTTAGAAAACTGGGGTCTCTCATGTCGATTCACTTGATATTTATGTTTTATTCAGAGGAAAGTGTATTACATAATTGTATCCTGCTCAATAATTTAAATTTTGCTTCATAATTAGTTTTGAAGGTCTCCAAAAACCCATCATTTTCTAGAGCTAATATAATATCCCTTTTTGCCACAAACATTATTTGCTAACATTAGAAAACAAAATTTATTACTTCCTAAAACTATTGTGCTATGAAACTGTGTGTCTTCTCCCCTAGCCTGTGAACTATCCGCACGCCTCATTTATCTGGCATCGTCAACAAAGGAACTCCTCCACACGAGTTAATTTTCTGGAGAAATGAAAATTATTCCATTTAGTGCTATGATTTTTTTAAAAAGATGTTTGTTGGATTTCTTGGTTTATACATTTCACTGCCTCCTTAAATTGAGAATAATGAGTGTAATTTACATTGTCTTGGTGGCACACTATCTTTAACATGAAGACCAATGATCGGGCTGTAGGCCCATAGGAAACGTGGAAGGGTTTACTGGATAGTTGGCATGCTTTCTCACGCGCTCTGATTTTGCCCTCTCTCATGGTCACTTGTTAGCTACTTGGTGTTGGTTTACGCGGTTTTAATTTTCCTTCAGCGTATTCCATCAAATTTGCCAGTGCTAACTGACCTCCAGTGGGGAAAACTTGTCTAGTGTCTATAGATTGGATTGTGGCCTGAAACCGTCACACTCGGATGCCTTGATCCCACCACATTGCTGCCTTCCGTGCCCTTGCTAATGTTCTCAGCAGCTGAAATAAGTGGAATTTGCTTTTGAGTGGAGTGTCTTGGCATCTTGTTATTAAACTACTTGTGAATTGTGCTGTTGTATTATTCTGAGAACTGAATAACTTTATTTAGTCTTGAATTGTCTTTAAGTGATGAGAAAGTACTAAAATAATTGTCTTACTATCTATAGAAGACTTAATGATATTTTTTCTTAAAAAGAAAATACTTTTAGCCTAAGAAGCTTGCCATAATGGAAGCACATTAAACTTGTGCTGTTGATCTGTGAGTTATATTTATTTGCATTTTGTTTTTTGAGGTAGGGTTTCTCTATGTAGCCTTGAAGCCTGTTCTGGAACTCACTCTGTAGACCAGAAAGACCTCAAACTCACAGACATCCACCTGCCTCTGCCTCCCGAGTGCTGAGATTAAGGGTGTGCACGAAGCCTATCCTGAAACTCACTCTGTAGACCAGGAAGACCTCAAACTCACAGACATCCACCTGCCTCTGCCTCCCGAGTGCTGAGATTAAAGGTGTGCACCACCACCATCTGGCTTGTATTTTTAATCTTTTGTGAGCTGACTAACCCCTTCAGCAATGAGCCCTATGAAATGGCTTGTAAGTTCCTGTTGTTTTCTGAAAAGCATGGGGGTCTACAGGCTCTTTCAAATACTGAATCTGTAATTGTATATGATATGAAGATGACCCCAGGTTTCCATTTGATTTTACTGTCCTTAACCTGACCTTAAGTGTCCGTTGGCACTCTCTGAACTGGGGGCATCTTTAACACGCACACCATCCCGTGACTTTACTCAATATGAGCCATCACTGAAATGTCAAAGTTAAAGTTTACATTTATCTTTGTTATTATTATTAGCTTTATTTGAGTGTGCTTTTCAGAAGACAGAGCTACCTTTATCATAGTCTGTTACCCAAAACATTAAGTTTCCTTCCTAGTTTTAAATATTACAGATTTATAGCAACCAGCTTCATTATTCATGCATATTGTATTAACAGAGCAAATCCAATGAAGAGCCTTTGGACACTGGCACTTCTGAACAGAGCACAGCCATCTGGCTTTTGATTTCCTAATTCTAGTTTACTTTGCAGAAATTGAAGTATTATGTTTACAAAATAGCTGTTGTTCAGCTATTTTGCTTCCCTTTTAGAATGTGGGAAGGTTTCTTTGATATACGTTATCCCTGGGCCTGTATGTGAATCCCAAGTATCTGTGCCTTCCCCAGGTCCCCATGCTTGCCAGGAGCCCCCAGACTCACGAGCCACCTCCTGTGTCAGGTTCCCTGGGCTTCCTTTCCAGATACAAATACTCCATTGAGATAAAGGAGGAGATTTGGTCTCAATACAGAGAATAAAATAGTAATTTCTTAATTTAATTTGCAGAGAATTCCTTCTGGGTTTTTTTATTTGATATACTTTTACTCCGTAGCTGTTTTTTTTTTTTAAATCAGACAATAGACACTACAGAATTGGACAAAATGTGCATCTAATTCCCAAAAAGCTTGCCTTATAACAGGAAGGTAAGATGTGGCACTTGGGTGCAGAATCTAGTAACTAGCCATAAAGAAATGCAGTTTTAGTGTGTGAATTTTAAAGAGTGGACCGGTTTCTGCCGGGTATCGGGGAGAGATCAGTCCATACTGTGTAGAGTGGAGACATGCTCTGTTGTAGGAAAATGAGTGGGATTGGACAGACAGGAACCAAGCAAATAGAAACCAAGAAGTAGGAGAATGAATAGAGGACCAGGTACCGAAAACTTACCATGTTAGAGAGGAGCACGTCATGAAGTCTGAATGTAATGTTGATGTGTGAGTGGAAGGTGAGAATGAGAGAAGATGGAAGCTCTTGAAGGTCGGTGATTGAGGGCGTGTTAAAAGCTGGGCAATCTTTGGTTTGGGGACAAAGGATTATGTGAACAAACATTGTCATGAAATGTGTTCATTTATTCAATCAATATGTATATATTGAGTGCCTCTTATTTTACCTTCACTATACTGATAAGAAATGAGCAAAGGCCAGCACGGCCCCCACCCTCATGATACTGAGGGAAAGGATGGCGATCAAATCATTGTGCTGTTGTAGAGGTACAGTACAGCATGGCAAGGCTATGGAACATTTTCTGATCCTAGGAAAGCCTACAGCAGGAGGACTTAACCCCTGAAGGAGTTCAGGAAAGGACTCCCTTCAGGGCGTGCTTCATGGTGTGAGCCCTGCCAGGTGGATGGGCTACATTGTAGCTGAAGACAGGAAAGCATAATATGGGCAAGGGAAGTAGCTATGCCGAGCTTTACAGACAAACAGAAAGTAGTAGTGTGGGGCAACAGTGGAAGGTGAGGGCAGATTCAAGAGAAAAGTTCAAGGCCACCAAGACACTCCCTTTGGTACCCGTATTGCATTAATGAACATGGTAGTCTAAACCTTAGCGATCGTTTGCTGAAGTTTACTGCTTATGTAATCAATGTTATTTTTCACACACTTTCTTACCAACTGTTTCTCCTTTTTTGCTCTTGTTTTAACCTAGAATTAGGAATTGCAAGGTAAAACGTTTTAGTAAAGATCCTTGAGATCTGCTGGTGGTCGCTGCTGAATTTTACATAAAGGTAACTCACCGGTCTAACAGTTTCAGAAGAAACCATAATGACGTTATTCTCTTAATGTGTAGGGTTGGATGTGTCCAGAGCCTGCATCAGAAAGGGAGGACTTGGTATATTTTGAACATAAGTCATTTACTAAGTTGTACAAGGAGCATGATGGAGACCTTACTGGTGACGAAGAAAACAGTGCACATGCACTGGCCCGGAAGAGTGACAACCCCCTAGATATAGCTGTAACCAGGCTGGCTGATTTGGAGCGGAACATTGAGAGAAGGTATCTGAAGAGCCCCTTAAGTACCACCATTCAGATCAAACTGGATAATGTGGGCACAGTTACTGTCCCTGCTCCTGCACCATCCGTTAGTGGTGATGGTGACGGGTAGGTTATTGAGATTAACTTGACAAATTATTGTGCTTCTTTGCTAATTGGAGCCTATTTTCTATTGCCTGTTATCTATGTATCTTCTTGTTTGTCTGTGATCCTTGTGGATCATGCTATTTGCATGGTGCTTTGTAAAAACTTTTTTTTTTTGTTATGTGCATTGATAATCCTGCAAAGTGATCTTACATTTATCTGGTTGTGACTAAGCTTCAAGGCACGTAGCCACAGTCTGTGCACTACATCAAATTTAGTTGCTTAAACTTTATACTTATTGGCTGTACATGTTTTTGTCATTGCTTGGCTTTCAGTGTGATGATTGTTTCACATTCAGTGACTATAAATGTGGCCATGACCTACTCAATTTCTCTATATCTCAATGCAGAATTGAAGAGGATATTGCTCCAGGGCTCAGGGTCTGGAGAAGGGCGTTAGCAGAAGCTCGCAGTGCAGCACAGGTAGCCCTGTGCATCCAGCAGTTACAGAGATCAATAGCATGGGAAAAATCAATTATGAAAGTTGTAAGTGTTTTTATTTAAGAAATACTATGACTGATTTTCTGTCTTGTTTTTTCCCAACCTCCAGATCTTTTTTAAATTATATATTACCATATTGTTACAATAACATATACTGTACTTGGGAGTATGTCTAATTCTTAAATACTGTAGAATTTATTATTTTCTCTTACCTTGAACTTTTTGTAGCAACCTGCCAAATATTTGTCTTCTCTTGCTCAAATTTTGGTTTTGTTTCCCTTGAATACTTGCCTATAATCCTAACAGTTTGAACTGTATCAGCATAAGGTTGTTAATGGAAACATTTCCAAGGCTGTTCACCCTGTGCGCACTATATATACTAGCATTATCCGCTCCATTATCCTTAATTGTTTTACTTTTCTATCACTATCAGAGTATTAACTACAAAACAGAGAACTGTGACTTGCGGGTTTGCGTCAGATAAGGTTGGCGTGAAGACTAGAACTTTCTGTTTTTCTCCTGATAATTAAAGCTGACTTTTCATCTTTGAAAGCCCAGGTGGTGGTTGGATAACAAGCATTCATCAAATGCCACATATTTAAAATAACAACTATAGTTCACATACATTCAAAGAGACAATTGTTTTAAATCATGTACATAGTGTCCTCTTACCTATTAATGTAACGTGCATGGAAGTACCTGTTATATAGAGACCTTTATGAATTGCTTTAATATTTGTTTTTGAATGAAAGACCGACCAGCTTCAAAGTTCTAGTATTTGAGACTTGTTTTCATGAGTAGCTAAAGGTGAAAATTGCATCCCTTGTAATAATCATTCCTCCAAGAAAAGAAGAGCTCCTAGTAATTCTGTGTTCCTTTCCTCAGTTTCCCCTTGTGCTCCCACTGCTCACAGCCTTGTGTGCAGTGCACACAAATAAACTCTGTCTTCCTGTTTTCATTTCTTCCTAAAGATGTCTGGAATCAGAATCTGCAGCTTTTACAGTTTGTTCAGACTTAAGTCTTTTCAATTGCATGAATTTACTCTAAGCCTGAAAGTGCTGTGCAGGTTCCTTGAGAACATTTTCTTAAACATAAAAATGTTTAACGATACAAATATATTTCCCTAAATTTAATGAAAACTATTTAAGTAAGTTTAATAATCTCCTTAGGCAAATATATTTGTTGAAGACTAGATTACAGTGAATAAAAACACTGGAGTTTTACATTAAAGTGAACTTTATAGTTATTTTTTTCTTATTGTCCTCTGAAGTCATAATAATGGTCAATTTTGTTATAAACCTAAATGAAGAAACCTCCAAGCTGGCTGAAGAGTGGTGGCGCACTCCTTTAATCCCAGCCCTCGGGAGGCAGAGACGGGGTCTCTGTGCAACCTAGGCTGCCTGTCCTCCTGCCCGTGCTTTCCAGGAACTGAGATGAGCCAGGCCCCACCACACCTGGCCCCCACCACACCTGGCCCCACCACACCTGGCCCCACCACACCTGGCCCCACCACACCTGGCCCCACCACACCTGGCCCCCACCACACCTGGCCCCTTTTGCATCCTCAGTTCCTTTCGGGTTTGAAATTAGCCTTTCCCATGTTACTGATGTGCTTGTATCATCATTTAGCACCATGACAACAGTCTCTTTAGCATATTATTTATGGAATCTAGATCAGCCGTGGAGCGCTTGCCTGGCATGCACAGTGCTCTGGGTTCTTCTCTCAGGACTGCAAATAACGTTGGTGGTGATCACATGGTTTGCTATTGATAAAGAAGTATTTTGTAACCTTTGATTAGATAGATATCTGTGCCCATAATAATCCTCCTAATACATCCAAACAAAATGTTAAAGTGCGCAGTACTTTTTAAAAATACTGTCTTAGCCGGATGGTTGTGGCGCACACCTTTAATCCCAGCAGAGGCAGGTGGATCTCTGTGAGTTCAAGGCCAGCCTGGTGTACAGAGTGAATTCCAGGACAGCTAGGGCTGTCACACAGTGAAACTCTGTCTCAAAAAACTAAAAAAAGAAAGAAAAAGAAAATATATTTTTAGCCAGATAGCAGACTTTCCGGAACAGAGGAAACTGCCAGTTTGTTCAGGGGATTCTCTGCATAAGTATTTTTTTTGCTTTTGTAGCAAAGGAGTTAAAAGCAAATATCAACATACATGTTCTCATGTAATAATTATGAGCTATTACTGAGAGCTTTTCAAAAGTGCTAGAAAGTTGATATTTGTCACCTCTTCTCTGAAAATATAAGAAAATACTTATCTATAAACTGGACATGAGATATCAAGCAGATGTTAGTAGTATTTCTAGTGTTTTTCCAGTCAACAGAAAATTATGTTTTTGAATCTTATTTTTAATATTATTAAATAATACCTTGTCCTTGTTGTTTCTGAATAAGTGTTTTACAATAGAGTTCATAAAGGTGGAGTGTGAATTTGGTGAAATACCAATTATTTCCTCAGTGGTGTGGTATTCAGAAAGTCAATCTAATAGAAACTTATTAGATTATTGGGGGTTATTAAACTCTACTGCTTTCATGTTTACATACTTGACAATTTTAGTATTGCATATATCTGATGTATTTAATGGACAGTTTTTATATCTGCTCCTTTGACTAGTATGTATCTCCTATTTTGATTACATTTTTAAACTACCTTTGTATGTATATACATGTATGTATATATATATATATATAAAGTTATTTAAGATTATTTTAAAGTTTCCTAGGCTAGAATATAATGTATTGAAGTTAAATGAAGCAATTTTGAATTGTTGAACCATGTTTTCTTTAAGATTGCGAATACCTAACTTTAATGTAAATGAATTCCCATTTAAGTGTAGTCACTTTTGAAGTCCTGACTGCAGGGTGCCTTCTTCTGTGGCTGCACTGCCCTGAAGGCTGACGATGTGAGTGCGCTCTACTCTCACAGCCGCCCTGGGGGCTCTGCGCCTTTCTTTCTCTTTCCGAATCCTGTTATTCAAACTATGTCTACACAGGGGATACTTTCTCCCTTCATTCATGCTTGAAGTCATTAATAATGCTATACATTTTTCAGTAAAGAAGAAATATTTTTAGTTGTAGAAAATAAATCATGACTGTAAATTCTTTGTCGTTTTCTTCCTTGGAGATAATTTTTAAGATGCATTTTCTATATTTGTGGCTGAAATTTGACTTGGGTTGGTTTTCAGAGTTTCCTGTTTTAGACACATTTTTAAGTCAGTTATAAATCATGTATGAATAATATACAATTTAGGAATATTTTCTTATTAATATATAGTTAATAATTACACTAAGATAAGTTTCTAAATCTTGATATTAAAGACTATTCTCTTATTTCTTTCTCAGAATATCGTAAGGACAATAAGATAAGAAAAAGCTGAAACATTAAAAGTCCCATGTATTAAAGCTGTTCATTGCTCTGTGTGCTCTGATGTCATGTTGATGACTTCATACGTTGATGTGTACATGCTTCTGAAGTGTGTGAAGGCATTCAGCCTCTAGCTCTGTTCTATGCAGTGTATCTGAAATGTGCATTTACCCCAAAAGAATTGCTCACCCGTCATGTGGTCCATATCTGTGTAATGAGAGATACATAGATGTGTGTGGCTACTATATATTTGTTAGCAAGCGGAATGTTCATTATCAATACAAATAGGAATTATGGTTTGTTTAACATCTCAACAGCAAGTACCCATAGCAGAGGACTGATGTTAAGTGGTTTGTATGCTTTTGTAGTACTGCCAAATCTGTCGGAAGGGAGACAATGAGGAGCTGCTTCTACTCTGTGATGGCTGTGACAAAGGCTGCCATACCTACTGCCATAGGCCCAAGATTACAACTATTCCAGACGGGGATTGGTTTTGTCCAGCCTGCATCGCTAAGGTAAGAATGGTAGGAGACTAAGCTTTAAATTAACAGAGTTTTGTGATTTGTTTTGTTTAAAGATTTAAATCACCACAGTTTATAAAATTTATCTTTTAACAGTCCGTTAATTTTTAATGCATTCACAAAGTTTCACAGTATCAGCACTATTTAATTCTAGGACATCTTCATAATATCAGAAGCCAGTATGTCCGTGTTTGCCTACTTTTTCTTACTCAAAATCCTTTGACAGTTCATGTTCTAGCATAGTTCAGTACTTTTTTATAGTCATAATACTCTGTAGACTTAAGTAGACTTTTGCTTATTCAGTCATCAGTTGATAAACATTTATGTTGTTTCTACCTTCCAGATACTGTGAATGATTCTCTTATTGTGCATGGACCAGTTTTTATAAGAACTGTATTTGGTTCTCTTGAATATGTGACTTGAAGTATCCAAGTTGATTTTCTTTTTTTTTTTTTACTTTTTTGCTCTTTTGGGGGCCTGCCACCCAGTTCTCCAGTAAATACACACAGAGACAGAATTTCTCTGTGTCACTTTGGAGCCTGTCCTGAAACTAGCTCTTGTAGACCATGCTGGCCTCCAAGTTACAGAGTTCTGCCTGCCTCTGCCTCCCAAGTACTGGGATTAAAGTGCCACCACTGTCTGGCTACAAAGGCTTCTTGTTACTTATGAATGCCCGGCCTTAACTTGTCTTGTTTCTTGCCAGCTTTTCTTAACTTTAAATTATCTCATCTGTCTTTTCCCTCTTGGCTTTTACCTTTCTCTATTTCTGTATATCCTTTCTTTTCTTCTTATTCTGTGTCTGACTGCATGGCTGGGCGGCCGGCCCCTGGAGTCCTCCTCTCCTCCTTTTCTCGTTCTTTCTCTTTATTCTCTCTGCCTGACAGCCCTGCATATCCTCTCTCCTGCCTTGCTATTGGCTCTTCAGCTCTTTATTAGACCCACCAGGTGTTTTTGACAAAGTAACACGGCTTCTCAGGGTTAAACAAATGCAACATAAAGGAATGCAACACATCTCTGCGTCATTAAACAAAATGTTCCACAGCATAAACAAATGTAACACATCTTAAAATAATATTCCACACAGAAGAGAATGTTTAAGTCGAATGATAATGAACACCCGTATTTTAGTCATTTTCCAGTCACATTTAAAGTAGAAACCTGTGAAGCAAATTACGAGAGACTAGGTGAGGCGGTGGTGGTGCATGCCTTTAATCCCAGCACTTGGGAGGCAGAGGCAGGTGGATCACTGTGAGTTTGAGGCCAGCCTGGTCTACAAGAGCTAGTTCCAGGACAGGCTCCAAAGCTACAGAGAAACCCTGTCTTGAAAACCCAAAAAACAAAACAAAATGAACTGATTTTCCACCTGCTGCGTCTGGAGCTTATTTTCCTGTTTGTTCTGGCTTTTCATTCCCTCTTCAGCTTTCCTGTTAATAGCCTCCATGGTTTGGTTTACAGACATGCTTGTTCCTGGCTGTGCTTTGCTCTGAAAAAGAGCCCTGTGCACCTCACTTGGTTAGAGGGCAGGAACACTGCTGGATCTGCAGCTAGCTCCACGTTTCAGAATTTTTAAAATAGATTTTTCCCCATGCTTTATTGGGTGTCAGTCATAGGAGAAGTTCCCAGATCTCTGTAAAAGAATAGAATTACCAACCTTCTAAAGCATAGTTGTGCATCTTGTGGATCCTAGCAAACATGTATAATAAATATAATAAATAACATAGCACAAAGTCAGTAAACGGCTGTTTTCTTACACCCCGTCTGCTTATTTTTTAATTAAAGGCAAGTGGTCAGACTATAAAAATAAAAAAACTTCATGTCAAAGGAAAGAAGACAAATGAGTCCAGGAAAAGCAAGAAAGGGACGGTTGCTGGGGACACTGAAGATGAAGACTCTGCTTCCACAAGCAGCTCCTTGAGAAGAGGAAGCAAAGATCTCAAAAAGAGGAAAATGGAGGAGAGCCCTTCCGTCAGCTTATCAAAAGTAGAAAGTGCTCCTTCTGTTAAGAAACCCAAAAGAGACGACACCAAGGACCTGGCTCTTTGCAGGTATTTTTTTCCCCTTCAATTTTTAAATTTAGTTTGCAGATGCCAACTGCAGGTACTGATTTCAAACATTATTTTCTGTAGTGTGATCCTGAATGAAATGGAAACTCATGAGGATGCCTGGCCTTTTCTACTTCCGGTAAACTTGAAGCTTGTGCCTGGGTACAAGAAAGTCATCAAGAAGCCTATGGATTTTTCTACAATCAGAGAAAAACTAAACAATGGACAGTAAGTACATCATTTCTGTTCAGCACAGTAGTGAGTATTGAGAAGGAAGGATTAACACGGTGACGCATCATGGTGTCTGTAGAAGCTATAGAAGCTCATTCTTCTAGGGCATAGGAAATGTTTCCTCTCTTTACCAGTGCAGCACTTGTCAGTGGGGGTCACAGGGTGGCTGGAGGGTTTGTGGCGCTGTGGTACTGGTGCCTGTCCTGGAGACTCAGCCTTGCAGAGCACAGAGAATGTTTCATGCGTGGACTTGAACGTGTTCAGTGCAGTCATCCTGCTCTCCAGCTTTCCTTCTACTTCCTCTTTAACTCCACTTCCCGTGGTTGGTTTGCAGTCCTGAGAGGTGGCAGCGACCTGTAACGGTGTGTTTCCTTTCAGGTACGCCAGCTTTGAGACCTTTGCTCTAGATGTCAGGCTTGTGTTTGACAACTGTGAGACATTTAATGAAGATGACTCTGACATTGGCCGAGCTGGCCACAGGATGAGAAAGTACTTTGAAAAAAAGTGGACAGATACCTTCAAAGTGAGCTGAAGTTGTAATCTCCTTTTTCTCCTTTTCCTTTTCAACAAGGACAAACAAGACCAGCAATGTGAACTGACTGCATTTACACAGATGTGCAAGGCACATGCATACTAACTTTTTCCCTTGAAATGAGTATATATATAAATATATATATTTAAAAAAAAGGTGAGAAGAATGACACCATTTTTAGAGGCTTCACTCCTCCAGCCAAGACCATTGGTCACTGGTTTGTGTGATTTATCAGCTAACTTAGGTAGAACAGGGAAGCACACCCAAAGAATGTTCAAAGACAAGGGTGGTATAGTGCAATAGCAACTAAACTCTGTCCAGTCGCACTGAGTAGCCAACACAGAGCTCTAACGTGGGGAACGGCTCTCCTTTCCCTCTCAATAAATATCTATTTTTCATTTTTTTACTTTGTAGTTTATTTTTTAGTGAATGTATTTAATTTTATGAATTATTTATGATTAAACCACATCCAGAATCTTCGTTTTCTGTGAAAAGGAAGAACTAGAAAATTGCTTTAAATCTTGAAAATACAACAAGGAATGTTTTAAAATATAAAACAAAGCCAAGTTAAACTGTTTACACTGATGTGCTCTGAAAGCACCAAAAATAAACTTTACTGTAGAGTTCCAAGTACATTTATATTACACATATATATATATATGTTGCGCATCACTTGTGTAGGTAAAGTGTATTTCAAGCCAGTGGAAATTGATGTGTATATATTGTTCATTATTGTTTATATTGAGTCTTGTTTTAATATGTATTATGTGTATATATTGTTTGGAGACATTATTGTTTATGCCTTAGAAGGACTGTAGCATTTTATCTGAAGGTAATTACAGCTCTACAGCTTGTACAGTAATTATCCTCTACCAACACTGTGGCGTCTCCCGAATCTTGGTAGTGCCTGCCTTTGAAACAGGGTGTAGGGGATAGTAGTTTTCCATTTTTCTATTTTGTTATATAATTTTAAGCCACCAGGGCCTAAATTAAAGTATAATCATTTGTATCCATGTGGAATAAAACCGTGACAATTTCCTACACACACAGTATTTTTTCATAGAGACACTTCCTTCCCATCTGCCTTGCCTCAGAAATAAATTTAAAAGACATTTGTAACCACTGTGTTTTATCTACTGTGTGTTGTGGCCTGTTGGAGGCAAATAGATCAGAGGTTTTTTGTACCTATGTAAAAGTACTTGAAGTTTTATTTAAAATAAAATGTTGTGGAAAAGGTAGCATTCTTTTTTTTTTTTTTAAGGGGGTGTTATTTTTCACTGCTATGTGTGGCACGGATGAAATAAAAGAGTTTACAAGCAGGTAAACTCTTTTTTGTTGTTGTTTTTCTTAATGTACCTTAACATGCATTCGTTCAGAAGGCGGTGACTTTAAACTTGAGTTTTGCAGAGTCTTAGCAGTGTGTGTGGTGACTCGGAGCACAGTATGCGGAGCGCAAAGCCTGGGTTAAGGTCAGCTCTCTGAGCTTCACGGTGTGTAAATTTCACGTTTTCAATTTGAAAGCATTAGGATACTTCGCTCTGATATGAGAGGTGTCTGTTTATAGATGTATAATCCAGTGCTCATAAAGCGTGTAAATGAAGCCATGAGATTCATAGTTATGAGTTTTGGTGGGCCAAAGCTGGACATTGGAAAGCCGCTGGTGAACAAGATAGACAGGGTTGTGTTCAGATCCCCAGTCCCCACAGGAAAGCCAGGCCCAGTGCTTAACCCTAACTCAAGAGGGTGTCAGAGGGATCCCAGGGGCTCGCTGCACCGCCAGCAAGTGGCAAGGTTTGCTAAGAGACTCCAGAGAAAGATAGAAGACTTTGATAAGGAAAAGACTTCACATCAACCTAAGACACCATCCTCCGACCAGGTGGAATGAGCAGACACACCCACAAAGACACATGCATACTCTCCAGCACCACACACAAAGGTAATAAAAGGCTGGGTGTTGTGGTTTAATGTCAGCACTCAGGAGGTAGAAGCAAGATGGCTGTCTGTAAGTCTGAGGCCAGCCTGATCTGTTTAGTCAGACACAGACAGTGACACTGAGCAGGAAAGGGAGGGAGAAAGGAAAAAGAAGACAAAGAAAGAAAGAGTAAAACTAGCCTGGTACGCAAACTGCGGGGGCAGAAGGGAATGAGAGGAGAAAAAAAAGGTAGGCCACATCCCTATTTGCAGACAAGGGTTGTGGGGATGAAGCCATGATGGAAATTGAACCCAACACTTTGTTCATAGTAGGCAGTGGGGTTTTGTTTGTTTGTTTTTGAAGACAGGGTTTTTCTGTGGGGACAGTCCTAACTATCCTGGAACTTGTTTTGTAGACGAGGCTGGCCTTGACCTCACTGAGGCCTGCCTCTGCCGCTACCAGCTTAGCTGTAGGCAGATGTTTCACTGCTGAGCTGTGTTCATGCCCACTGCTTTTCATATTGAAGGAAAAATTAAAATCTCCCAAGAAAATAATGCTTGATTAAAAATACTTTGAGCCATAAGTACTTTCTAGAACCTCTAAATTGTTTGTAGAGCTCTCTATGAACATCAGCTGTCGTATAAATATATCTGTTTCTGTTTATTGCAACACTACCCTCAGGAAGTTTGGTCAGAAATATCCATGTGCAAAGAAAGTGAAGTGCTGGGTTGGGGGAGCTGTCTGGGGAGTCTCCCTCCCAGGATGGGGCTGTGCTGCAGGTCTGCATCTCATCTGTATGAGATGACATCACCTCCGTTGTCCAGGGCTTTCATAAATGAGAAAATACTTAAATCTGTAATGCACAAAGCAATTTTCTAAAAGCAACCATTTTCTTTTAAAAATAAAACCTCCAAACATGGAGGCACACCTGTAACCCTAATAGTCAGTGGCTTGGAGGCCAGCTTCGGCTGCATTCGGAGACTCAAATGAATAAGCAGAGAAATACGGCGAGTATTCCTCTCCCTGGAAAAGGTTGACAAATATTGGCAGCTTTGGACTGGTGTCTTCACTGTAATTAGGCAGAGGTGACCACTGAAGTGGGCAGTGCGTGGTATCCCAGAAGGACTGCTACCAGGGGTATCTTTAGGTGTGTGTGTCTTTTGTAAGTGATTCAGGACACTCAACACTGCTCAGTCTCAATAAAACCAGGTTCATTGTTCTCAGTTATTATGTCCTAAGGCTGGCAGTTCTTCATAGAAACAGAAGCTAATGTGCCTGTTGGATGGCTTTGAGGCAGGAGATTCTGTCTCACTAGAGATAAGGCCATCTTTTGGTTCTGTTCAAGCATCAGTTGGTTTGGTGACATTCACCCACATTTTGAAAATCTGTTTATTCTATATAGTGACCTAGATGTTAATCACACATCAAAAACTCTTTAAAAAAAATCACTCAGATTATTTTTGGTCAAATATTTGGAGCACCATCAGGATGGCAGATGAAGTTGATCTATATCAAGCCTACGAATCTGTTCTTTTAGGATGTCTCCAAGTTCTGTGAAGATTAAATGTTAAACATTGGGCTCCCTCTCAGTGCATGGAATTCCGTATTAATAAATACACGATTCCTTTATACCCTTACCTAGTGTATTGTTCTTTATTTTTAAAGATTATATAATTTCTCCTCCCTTCTTCCCCTCCATGTCTAATTCCCATTTTCAAACTGACCAACTCTTCCCACCGTCGTTGCATAGACATACAGATGGATAAGCATAAACACGGTCTGCCGTGTGCATTTAGTGTTGCTTGTCATATGTTTTTATGGCTGACTGATAAGGAGACTCATCCCTGGGGAAGAATGGTTCTTCCTCTCTCAGCAGATGTTAGCTGTAGTTCTGTGACTACTGGGGTACCAATTGTTGCACTGTCTAGGTCTTGTGTAGAGGCAGCTCTGTTGAGATTCCGTGACCTAGCTTGCCTGTTACAGCTGGAAGGCACATTCTCACAACGGACTTCTTAGTCCTGTGGCCCTTCTTACATGATGTTCCTTGAGGCTTGGGTGCCTATCATGGTTTACTTGCATCAATTTGGGCTGGGCACCCACAGCCAGCTCTCTGTGTTTTGACTAGTAGCGGATCTCTGTAATGGTCGTTGGCTGCTGCCAGCAGAAGCTTCTTTGATGAGGCATGAGAGCCACACTCATTATGTGTGCTGTGCCAGAGCGCAGGATGTCCCATCCAGGTTGGGCCCAGAGCATGATTCAAGGGACGACTGAGAAGCTCCTAATGTTTGTTAGTCACTTTTAAGTTGTTATATTGCAATAAAAAACTAAGACTGTGTTAAAAATTCCTCTGGAACTGGTTCCTGTGGGAGAATCCACAAGCTCTGTGTGTGTGTGTGTGTGTGTGTGTGTGTGTGTGTGTGTGTGTGTGTGTTCCACAGCCTTGCCACACGTCTCTGTGGGTGATGCACACCCACTATGTGTGTGTGTGTGTGTCCCACAGCCTTGCCACACGTCTCTGTGGGTGATGCACACCCACTATGCTCTCCTCCCAGCCATGGAAAAGAATGGCAGTCTTGCCTTGGAACAAATCCTTAATATTTGGATACTTTTCACAAATAAACTATCACAGATTTTGAATTTTGAAATGAAGCTGGTTTTCTAATCATCCGAGCAGCTCCAATATTGACTTGTTCTCACAGCTTCTGTCCAATATAGCAAACAAATCCAACTGCAGCTGGTTTGGGAACTATGAAGATTGTCTCTGCCGTCTATTCGGCCAGCCATGCTCAGCGTGCATACTGGTAGCACATGTTCTGGTGACAAGGTGAGTTCCGGTTAGGTGATGAGGCTGGCATTGCTAAGAACGTGTACGAGGATCCTTGCACAGGCTCACGGGAAGGACGGAGAAAGTGATAGAGGTGTTAAGAGCGAAGTCACAATAATAAAAGTAGCATCCAGGAGGGCGCTGGTGTCAGCTACATCCAGTTAAAGCACCACTTCTGGGAGAGAATTCTGCCCGGTAGTATTTAAACCTGGGGGGAGGGGGACAGTTAGAGAATTGAGAGCCGCTGTCCTCTGAGCTTCTGTTCTCCGTGTAGATTGTTCTCCTTACTGAACGCCTAAAGAAAAGCCGGAAGATTCAAGTTCAAGGCCAGATGATCCTATACCAAAAACTGAGAGCATAGTGCCTTTGCATCTTTATCCACAGTTAGCTCATCTGTTGAAGTTTCGCAGAGAAAGTGTTAGCACGGATACAGCATTGAGCTAAGGATTGTAGTGTGCTCATTTGTACAGTCAGCTAGCTCCCAGGGAGTGCAACTATAGGTGAACTGTGAAGCCACCATGAAGGACAGGAGGCTGCTTAGTAAAAGTGACTAGGCTTGCAGACTCGCCTGTTCTCTCCTGCGCCTGGAAATGATTCTATCGAGGCTTAGGAGTTAGTGAGCCGCATGATCGCTACCTCATTAACAAAACCATGAAAGAGACTGTCAATTAGATCACATTGGGAGGGACTCCTCCAGTGATTAGGGAACCATGGCCAGGTTTCCCTTGTCATGATGCCCAGGAAGAGGATGGATCACCTGAAAAATGACGCGTGCACCCAAGTCAGCTGAAGCGGGTTGTGATGAGACCGACGAGGGAGGGTGAACCAACCCTTCGCCATGACATAGCCAACCACAGTGAAGCCTTTGTGAAACTGGCCCCCTCCTGCACAAGGCATATTTAACAGCCCATTCTGCCCTTCAAGCTATTGTTTGGTTCCATAGAGCTGTTACCGAGGAACTGAAATACTTCAGGTTTCTTGATTACATTTTCTAATTATGCCTCTTTAAAAATCCTTTCCGGCCATCTGAGTACAATTATGGATCATCCGGAGCTTACCATGAGTCATGCGTTATTGACATGCTCTGGGCGTACATGTGGACATTCTTACTAGCATTTGTGGCTTTAATTGACTTTTCAAAGTGTCTATGGGCAGTGCAGTGAGGCTACACATTCTCCACAGCCAAAGGGACTGATGCTTCTTACTGTTCTTCAAGAGATTGGGATACATATTTCTAGACCCATCATTAATATAGCATTTGATATATTAAAGATGCCAATGAAAGTACCTAGACGGCCTTCCCATCGAGGAGGTGGTGCTCCGCCTTTGAGTGCATCCTGACAGCAGTGCCAAATGGGATTCTACATACCATTTAGGTTTGACTTCGTTGAGGCAAATGTTTGGCTTTTTAGAATGATTGATCACAAAAGTCTGGTTTTATTTTTTTGGAGACAGGTCTGTTTCCTAAGGTGCCCTGCTAACTATAACTTCTGACAGTCCCGGTTCAGTTTCCCTAGTGCTGGGCCTGTAGGTGTAAGCCTCCATACCTGACCAAAAAGCTTAGCTGTTATTTGTATAGATCGCTTGAACTGTGGCCCCTTTGTTGGTCAAAAGACTAAGACCATCAAAAAACATAGATATTTGCATTACAATTCATAACAGTAGCAAAATTACACCTATGAATTAGCAACAAACAATTTTGTGGTTGTGGTCACCATATGAACTGTATTAAAGGTTAAGAACCACTAAGCCTAGGGGATCCCAACAGACTGGCTAGCAAGCCCCTGGATGAGAAGGAAACAAAATAGTACTGGTAGGGCCTCACATCCTGCTCCTCTGATCCCATACCTAGAATCTCAGCACACTGGAGGCTGAGGCAGGAGGATAGCCTTGAGTTTGAGGTAAGACAAGGATTTATAACAAGAGCCTGTCTCAAAAAAAAAAAAAAACCCTCATTGAATGGCTCCTTAAAAGAAGTAGAATTTACAATTGAATGTAAATTTATAATTTACAATTCGTTTTGAGAAGCTAGTAGGTGACATAGCAGAAATCTATCATGAAAGCAAAAACTCAAGAAATGTCATGATTAAATATACAGAAATACCGAGAAAAGGTGAAGGGAAGCAGCTTTTGACCCAAGGAACTTTTGGGCCTTTGTAAGTTTGTCTGACGATAACTAATAAAATGCTCACATTATTATCAAATTTAACCATGGGAGGCTCTGCTAATCCCAGAATGTCATAAGAAAGGAAGCCGCCCAGTCAGCATTGTACAGGGGAAGGAGGGACAGCAAAGGAAAGCACATGAAAAGCATGGAGTCTAGGAAGAAAGAAGGAAACACTCTTTCAGATGAAGATCTTATAATACTGAAAATACTAAACAAAAGAATCTCGTATATGTAAAGAAAAAGGGATGGGGTCAACATAAAAATTGAGATGTATTTCTTTATTGTATATATGTGTGTGTGTGTGTGTGTGTGTGTGTGTGTGTGTTGGTGTGTTGGAGCTGTGTCACACAGTAAGCGGGAGGATAAATTAGGTATTGCTCCTCCCATGTTTCCTTGCTTGACCCAGGGTCCCTTGCTGCTTGCTGCTGTGTGCGGCAGGCTACCTGACTCTCAAGCTTTGGGATTCTATCCCCATTTCCCGTCCTGCGCAGGAGTGTAGGAATTATACATCCAGCTTAATGTGGGTTCTGGGGATCCAAACTCAGGGTCTTCAGCTTGAACAGCAGGCAATTTCCTCACTGAGCCTTCTGCACCCTCCACTGTCCTCTCTGTTCTAACAAGAAGAAAATCTGAGTAAAAATAAAACAGTTCCGTTGATAATAACGAAAGAATAAAATATTTTAAAATAAATGTACCAACAGCCAGGCCTGGTAGCACACGCCTTTTATCTCTGCTGTGTGGAAGACTGAGGCAGGAAGATTCCAAATTCAATGTCAGTCTTGGCAACTTACTGTAGTAAGGAGAAGCGGTGGGCTGCATTCCCGGCTCCCGGCCACCTGGCTAGCTTATACCCGAAAATTACACGGAAATTATATTAATTAAATTGCTGCCTGGCCCATTATTTCTAACCTCTTATTGGCTAACTCTTACGTATTCGTTTAACCCATCTCCATTAATGTGTATCGCCCACTTGACTGTGGCTTACCGGCATGAGTCTAACCAGCATCCATCTTGGGCAGGAGAAGCATGGCATCTGCCACACTTCCCTTCTTCCCAGCATTCTGTTCTGTCTACTTCACCCACCTAAGGGCTGCCCTTCAAAAGACCAAGGCAGTTTTCTTTATCCAGCCAATGAAAGCAAACACATAGAAAGAAGACCCTCGTACAACAACTTACTGAGACCCTGTCTCAAATCAAACAGAGAGGAGGATGAATGCAGAGCCCTTGCCTAGCGTTCATGAGGAAGTCCTAAGGTTAATCCACAGGAGAGAGAGGACAAAGGAGGAATGAAGGAGAGAGACAGGAGGGAGGGAGGAAGAAGGACAGGAACAGAAGAGCGTATAATGAGCTGTTAAAACTATACAGCACTGTGGAAAGAAAATCTTAGTCGGTGAAAATATCATTTTCACTGATTGAAAGACTTGATGTGGAACTGGGTGGTAGTGGCACACACCTTTAATCCCATCCAGGGAGGCAGTGGCAGGAGGATCTCTGTGAGTTGGAGGCCAGCCTGTACTACAGACTGAGTTCTAGGACAGCTGGAGATACACAGTCTTGAGAAACAAAATAACCAAAATAAATAAATAAATAAATACTTGGTGTTGTTATAATGACAATAGATCCTGACGTTTGCCTATATATTTAACACAATCTCTTATCAAGATGTCAGCATTTTTGCAGAAATTGATAAACAATTGTTCTTAAAATTCACAGTGAAATATTAGAGACAAAGAAGAGCCAAATCGAGAGAGAGAGAGAGAGAGAGAGAGAGAGAGAGAGAGAGAGGGAGGGAGGGAGGGAGAGAAAACATACTCTTCATGGAAGTTGGAGGGTCACGCATGATCATTTTGAGACAGGCTGTTTTGATGGGTGAAAAATGGAGAAAGCAGACATACTGCACTTCCCGAGGTCTGTCTTCAGAACTGAGGAGGGCCACAACCCAGCCGCACAAGAACCTCTGTCGGGGATTCTCGCAAACTGCTGGTGGCCTTGTGAACTAACACAATCACTTTGGAAAGCAGTGTGAGCATGCCTTACAATGTGGAACTTACACCTGTGCTACAACCCAGAACTTTAAACACGTGTCCACGCGAAAGCGTGTCCTCAAAGCAGCATAGCAGCCAACAATGAGAAGCAGCTCAAATATTACCAGCTGATAACAGGGATAAGTATACTGTCTGCTTATTCTGTGGAATATTATTTGGTGATAAGAAACACATACCATAGTATGTAAGAGCACTGAAGATATTATTCTGAATGAAAAAGCCAGTCCTAAAAACATTGTATGATTCTCTTTACATATAATATCATATATATATATATATATATATATATATATATATATATATAGCATCAGTGTGTGTGGTTGGCGATTAGAGTAATGTTGAAGGCTTTCTTATTATCTACTAGGGAATTGTATTGAAACGACAGTTCCCCAACTATGAATATGTTAAAACAATTAAAGTTTGTATTTTAAAATGGATGAGTTGTATACTGAGTTATATGCCAATGACCAGTCAGCCAGGTGGGTGCAGCGCACACCTTGGATCGCAGCACCTGGGAGGCAGAGGCAGGAGGACCTCTGGGTTTGAGGCCCATCTAGTCTGCATAGTGAGTTCCAGAACAGCTAAGGATACACAGAGAAACTCTGTCACAAGATACCAAGATTAATTAAATAATTAAAATAAACAATTACAAAATCACAGAAAATATGAGTCATTAGAGATGACCCAGACAAAAAGAAAAGTCATCCACCCCTGTCCTAAATGGTGTTAGCGGGAAGCTCTCATCTTGGTGAGCGGACAAGAGACATTTAAACAATCTTTTTATCAGCCCTAGAAACATTAGCTTCATAATCATCCCAGGGCAAGACTCCACAACAAATTTACATATGTCAGAAAAGCAAACGTGCTTGTTTCTTTGGACAGGAAAGCTGGATTGAATCCATTCCTTTGGATTCTTAGATTGTGGGATTGTGTCTTTTAATATCACCCTGAGATCTTCATAATAATAAAAAGCTTATATTCTTATTCTGGTCAAGTAAATTTTGTCCATGTGATTTTTTTGCCGGAATATTTTAATTTTACTCTTTAATGTCATTGTAGAACTTCTCATGAACAAATGTGTTTGTAATAATTTAGAATAAACATAACTAGAAAGATTATCCAGCTCTGGTTATTGGATGGATCTAGAATTGATTTAATTGTTGCACTTTTTCAAACTGCTTCAGAGTTTCCGGGGAGAATCTCACTGTTCACCTCTGTTAATTAAGGATGACCCATAAATATGAAAGGAGAGGCCTGGATGCTGGGGGTGAAAGTTTTAAGGAGGGATGGGAGCATGGGGACGGTGAAGGAGAGGGTACGTGTAGGACAGTGGATTAACCAAGAGAGCCTTTAAGAAACTCACTAATTAGATAATTTCAAGCATAACTTTTAAAGGAGTTCAAATGGAGACTACGCGGATGGTCAAAACTGCTAATAGATGACACGCATGTTATCTCTCCCTATGAGTCACTGGACAGGGAGGCCACAGAGGTCTCTCAAAGAACAGACCATTGTTAGTGCTCCTGGTCACGCACTATAGCTTTAGGATAAGACTCCATGAGTAGTTCTCATATGTTAAGGAAAGACCAGTGATGTTGAGTTTCAATCACCCCGTTTTAAGCAAAGAGAAACTATGCTAGCATATGTGGTTGTTTAAATCAGAATGACCCCCGTGGGCTCACATATTTAAATACTTAGTCTTCAGTTGGAAGAGTATTAGAGGTCTGGCCTTGATGGAGGAAGTATGTCCCTGGGGTGAGCTTTGATGCCCCACCATCATGGCTTCTAACCCCCCGCTACTGTAAGCCCAATTAAAGATCTCATTTATAAGTTGCCTTGGTTATCGTGTTCTGCCGCAGCAACAGAAACATAACTAAGACAGCGTATCTCTACACAATTTACAAGAGGGAGAATCAGTGAAAACTGAGCCTTTAGTTGCTGCACTTAAAGCTGTATGAGCAGCTCCAGGGCATAAAGAAAAATCCGCCATCAGGACAGGGCCAGCACATGGCTCATCGTGTCGTGTGTGAATTACCGCGAGGCAGCAGATCTCCTCCTGGGCCCATTTACTGGCACTCAGCCTGGACAGACAGATGGGTCCTTCGCTCCTCTCCACACAGTCTGGACTTCCTCAGAGCAAGGTGAGTAACCTCAGAGCTGTTGTGCCTTCTGTATCTACCAGCTGAAATTATACAGGCCTACTGCTTGAGGCCTAGCACCCCTCTCAAGGTGAGGGGCAGCGATTGCTACGGTTTGGTTTGGGATATACCCCAAAAGTCCATGTGATGTGTTAAAGGCTTGGTTCCAAAGCCCTGGTGCTTTTGGCGGGGTGAACCCCATAAGTAGTGGTGGAAGTGGGAGATCTTCAGGTCACAGAGGGTAGATATACCATGGAAGCAAGTTGTAGGATGTGACCCTTTTCTAGCTCAAAATTTTTTACTTCCTGGCATCGAAGTTGTGTTTCTTGCTCTGTCATGTGTGCCATGAAAGCTGTGGAACTTTCTGGGGTTGGGATCCTCTTAGAGCATCGAGACCATATCGTTGGAGTCAGTGAAGGAAGGGGTCATTGATGGTGGCAATGTCCACTTTGATAGAATTGAAGCCAATGTATAGACCAGGAGCCAGAATACTAAACTTGCCATCCCTCCCCTGCAACTTTTACCATCTTGTCTCAAGAACATGGGTGGCACCGCAGAGGATGTGTCTGTTCGTTTGTCCACTGGGAGGTGTAGCACAAATAATAAAAACCCAGAGGCAGATATTGGGGTTCAAGCTGAAGATCAGAAAAGCAAAACAGCCAAGCTACTAGAGAAGTCTTACCTCTACCAAGGGTGGGTGAATGCAGACTGAACCCTGAGCCTCTCTTCTCCCATCTTATATTCCCCTTTAGTGCTGGGATTAAAGGTGTGTGATTCCCTAGTACCAGGACTAAAAGGTGAGCCACCACCACCTGGATCTGTTTCTGCATTGATCTTATAGCCCAGGGTGGCCTTGAACTCACAGAAATCCGTCTTCCTCTGTCTCCCAAGTCCTGGGATTAAAGGTGTAGGACACTACTGTCTAGTCTCTAATAGCTTAGTTTTACCTTCTGATCTTCAGGTTTATTCTGATCTGCAAACCGTGTTTATTAAAACATGAATAAAATATCACTATAGTCCAAGGCTAGCTCCTTCTCTTATGAGGGCCAAGAATTTGGGGCTGCAGAGATGTTTTGGTGGTTAAGAGGGCTGGGTTAGTTTAGAGTGTTAGTTGCAAGGTGTTATGTATAATGATCAGGAAAAAAGCTAAACAAAGAAGATTAGATTTAGAGTTCTTATTTGAAAAGAAAAAAGGGGAAATGCTGCAGAATAATGCCTTGTACACTGTAAAGATTTGTCACTCTTATTAGTTTAATAAAATTCTTATTGGCCAGTAGTCAGGCAGGAAGAGTATAGGTAGGGCAACCAGGCTAAGAATTCTGGGAAGAGGAAAGACAGAGAGTCAGTCATCAGCCAGATGCAGAGGAAGCAAGACGAGAAGGCCTCACTGAGAAAAAGTACCAAGCCACATGGCTAAGCATAGATAAGAATTATGGATTAATTTACTTAATTAATTTAAGTTGTAAGAGCTAGTTAGCAATAAGCCTGAGCTAACAGACCAAGCAGTTTATAATTAATATAAGCCACTGTGATTTTCTTTGGGACTTAACGTCTGTAGGACCGGGCAGGACAGAAACTGCAGTCTACAGGGAGGTACAGAGAACTTAACTATAAGTTAACTATAAGTTAACTTAACTTAACTATAACTTAACTTTTTCTCTTTATAAGCCATTACTATTTGGCAAGATAATTTAGAAAATCTTCCAAATTTCAAGGTTTTAGTCAAGAGACCAGCTACTAGTTTGACTCTTCCAGTTTACTTGTCCCGATGGCCTTGGGGGTGAATGTGCTACAAACATTCTTGTGTCTCTAGGCAGGGTCCATTAGCTGTTTGTCTCATTGCTGTAATAAAACATATGCCAAGAGCAACGTAAGGAAGATTCACAGTTCCAGGAGATAAAAGAGCACTGTGTGGGGGAACATGGGCATCACAACCTGGGGTGACTGGCCAGATTGCATCCTGGTCACAAAACAGAGATGAACACTGCCCTTTCTCCTTGTTTTTCAGCTCAAGACATTCCAGGGGATGGTGCCACCCAGTTCTGGTGGGACCTTTCCACCTCTATTTACCTAATCTAGGAAATTCCTCACCCCCGTGCCCTGTTGTTTATTCCCATGGTTATTATAGATCTGGGCGTGTTAACAAGATTAACCATCATGCAGATTTCTTTTATAGGTGATTGCAGCCAATCAAATTAATGGAGATATGCTGCATCCTTGCACACGGCTCCAGGGGTTGACCTGACTGGGCCCCTGAAGGAATGAAGATATGACAGACACATTCGCAGAAGCTGGGATCACATGGTCTGGGCTCTCTCTTGGAAAAGACTGCAGAACTCTGGAAGCTGGAAGCTCAGCGTGTTGTATACAGTTAAACAGGGAGGAGGGTTTATTGTATTCAGCTGAATCAGGGAGACAGGGTTTGTAGTATACAGCTGAACAAGAAGACTGGCTTAGCTAATCGTAGTAGGAGCAGTCTATAGGAGAGCAGTCTTCAGGCCATAAATATCCAGGAGGACACGGCTACAGTGGATACTTCATGCACGTTGTCATTGGAACTTGAAAGAGGAGGTCTAGGATGGTTTGCCCACTCCCATGCTGGGTCTCAGGTATTGGGCTCCTTAATATGGCTGTGCCCATATCAAACAAACACACATTCACTCAAGGCTTCATTCACTCACTACAGAGATATGAAAAGATAACACTCAAGTCTGGCAAGAATGTGAAGAGATAGACACCGCTACACATTCTACCGAGAGGAAAACTATGCCTCTCTGGAGAGCCCTTGGGTACTTGGTATGTAGTGTACTTTTGAAGAATCTTAGGCTCATATACCCAGAAGTTACATTTCCGTTTAGCTCTATTAGAAGTTTGTAAATGTGGATAAAGACATACGTACGAAGAAGCTTAATCTAGCATTTTTTCTGTGATCAAAAATGTTTAAGTACCATTCAGCTGTAGGGAAATGTTCAATAAATGATGTTATAGTTCCAGGTGGACCATTAAGCAGGAAAAAAAAAACAATCTTCCAGGTAAGCGCCCAGCACTATATCCCCTAGGGAGGCCTAGCCACGGGGCGCGGGGACGCGCATGCGCGAGTTGGGGCGGGGCCTTGGGCAGGTCTCCCAGCGCCGAAGCCACGCCCATCTCAAGTCACCAACACGTGATCCAGCGAGCCCGGCTGTGCCCACCGAGCTGCCCAGCCGGGAGGCCAAGCCTCCAGGCTCCTGCGTTGCAGCCTCGGTGACTTGGAGCCCCGCGGTGCGCCCGCCGGGCTAGCGTGACCCCGGCCGTGGCGAGGCGTGCGGGGAGGAGCCGCCCCGTGGCGGGACGCTCAGTCCGGGTGCGAGGGAAGTGAGTGCGGGCCGCGGCGGGGGCGGGGGCGGGACCGGGTCGCCGGCGGGCTGCGGCCATGCATATCCCGCTGGCCTGCAGGCTTGCTCGGCCCACAGGTTCGCCGAGAGCCCGGGTCGGTTCGGAAAGCCTCCCGCTGCACTTGCACTCTGGGGATTTGGAACGGCTCCAGAAAGCGCCACCTGAGCTTGTTTTCCGAGCACCTACTGCCGAGTTCGCGCGAGTGTGTCTAGGGCTCTTGGGGGGTTGAGGAGAGTTCAACTTTGGGGAGAAGATGAAGGACGTTTCTGGGTCAGGTCCAGTTTGTTGTCTTTGTATCTTGGAAGCAAAAGGCGTGGAATCTTCAGCAGTAGAATCTTCTCATTTAATTCTGGTGGACAACCAAGAAATGGCAAGAGCCTGCGCTGCTTTGGGGGCCTCTGGGGCTTCTCGGACCAGCCATTCCTATGGAAGTGTGGTTTGAATGAGAATGACCCTGACTGGTTCATATATGTGAATGTTTGGTCCCCAGTTGATAAGACTGCTTGGGAAGGATTAGGGAGTGTGGCCCTGTGGGAGAAGAGGTGTCACTGGGGATGGGCTTTGAAGAGGTTTCGAGAGCCCATGCCATTCCCAGTTTCTTTCTGCCTGTGGATCGGATACAAACTCTCAGGTACTGTTCCAGTGCTATACCTACTTGCTTACTGCCATACCCCGCCGTGGTAGTCATGGATTCTACCCTCTAGAACCGCAGTAAAGTCTTTCATAAGTTTTCTTAGTCATGGTGTCTTTTTCACAACAGTGGAAAAGTAACCAAGATAGGTGCCCCACACCTGGCACTGAGATTTTTTTCCTCAATAACTTAGTGCCTCTAGGGCAGTATTAGCTAGTCTTGCAAGTTCCCTGTCTTTGAAACTTTGATATTTTTCAGCTGGGCTTCCATAGGACTTTGATACACCCTTTGCTTTGGTTGGCACTCTTCTTCCCTCCTCTGCCCCACTATCCTAACTTAAACCTTTTTGCCCCAATAACCTTCGTCTCTTCTATATGTTGAGTAGCCCATGAAACTCTCTCCTCCCTTAAAGTCTCTCTATTCCCAATGTCTCCTTTCCAGCTTCCTGGCTTCCACCTATATTCCAACTTAAACACACAAAACTGGAGAGCAGAAACTCGGGTTCTGGATCTGAATTCTTACATCTGTGCTGGGGGGTGGAGAAATGGGGGTCATGAAATTAGGAAGGAGACCAAGAGAAGGGAAAGTTTCAGGAGATGGGAAGAAAGTGATAGAATATGTGTGACATGAAGCTGGAGAGATGGTTCAGTGGTTAAGACCACTGGCTGCTCTTCCAGAGGACCTGGGTTTGATTCCTGACACCCACAGAACAGCTCGTACCTGTCTATAACTCCAAATCCAGGGCCCTCTTTGGGTCTTTGCAGACACTGCGTGCGTGTAGTAAACAACTGCGTGCGTGTAGTAAACAAATATGCATGCACGCAAAACATTCATATACTACACCTACGCGCGCACACACACACACACACACATATATATATATATACATACATGTATATATTTATACACACACCATACAAATATATACTATAGACACACACATATGCACCACACACACACACACACACACACACACATTACACATGATATGAAGGCAGAATGGGGTTATTTCCGGAGGGAAGGGGTCAGAGATTGGGGGAGATTCAGCTAGACAAACTGGAAGAAAATGTCGTGATGAAGCCATGACTGAATGCTAGTTATAATAAGCGAATCTAAAAATTACCTTGGAATAAACAACAGGAACACCAAAGATTTGTAAATAAATATTGTTGAAATAAAAAAAGGAATCAGACCATAAGTTTTTATGAGCTATAAAGAGGTATTTAGATTTTCAGTCTTTACATTTTGTTTTTGGATAGCATATGGTCTGGCCAGCTCTGTTTTCTTGGAATTTTGGTTTCCTCGTCTCAGACCTTTCGTGTTTTCATGCAAACCATGACAAGACAGCTTTCAGTACAGCCACATTTTGAATGAGACCTTGCGGGGGGGGGGGTTACCCCATCAATAAGTCGTGTTGCAAAGCAAACAACCTCGGCTTTCCTGTGGAGGGAGCAGCTGACAGAGTTCAAAATGGAAGTGTTTGAGTGAGAGGAACGGGTTTGAAGTGAGGCGGGATTTAGGCTCGAAAGGTGAGGAAGGTGAAGCGAGTCTGTTGGGATGGCTGTGGCGGCTGTGATTGGCAGAGGAGATACTTTCTGTTTCGTCCTCTCCTCCGAATTATCCCAGGTAATATTGTCCCTAAAAATGGGAACGGAGGCGCTTTCATTGGGTAGATTCTTTTGCACGGACTCGGATTTCCAGTTCCCGGGACGGCACGTAACTTTGACCTGTTTAAAAACACACAGGCTGTTTGATGTGTGAGGACCATGGTGAAGCTGATTCACACACTGGCAGATCACGGTGATGATGTCAGTTGCTGTGCCTTCTCATCTTCCCTCTTGGCTACCTGCTCCTTGGACAAGACCATCCGCCTGTACTCCCTTAGTGACTTCGCGGAGCTACCACACTCCCCGCTGAAGTTCCACACCTATGCTGTCCACTGCTGCTGTTTCTCGCCCTCGGGACACATTTTGGCATCATGTTCAACAGACGGTACCACGGTGCTGTGGGGAGCGCACAGCGGACAGCCCCTGGCAGTGATGGAGCAGCCCGGTGGCAGCCCTGTGCGCGTTTGCTGCTTCTCCCCGGACTCCACGTACCTGGCATCGGGAGCTGCTGATGGATCTGTTGTTTTGTGGAATGCACAGTCATACAAATTATATAGGTACGGCTGTTTCAACCCTGCCTGACTTGACTCCTGTTAAAATTAAGTTTTACTTTTTATTGTGGTAAAATAGACCTAGAGTTGGCCATTTTAGTTGAAACTGTTAAGTGCACTAAAATCATGGCCTTCTTTATGTTAACAATGAAAGTCATCTAATGCTCTTCCTGCTTGGTGTCTGCGGAGCAGGAGGGCCAACTGACCAAAGACGGTGTGGTGCCTTTATGGTCTCAGAGCTGAAGAAGGCGACGCTTTTAAGTGGTGATGGAGGGTTAACCAGGTTTAACTAGGCAGCTCAGATGATTGCAGGCGCTCTCTTTTCTAGAAATACGTGCCTGCAGTTAGCTAGCTAGGTTCGTGATTTCCACCCCTGCGGCACAGCCTCCTTCCTGCACTAACTGCAGAGTCCTTGCCCGTTTGTTTTCTTACCTGAGGAACCGTGTTGCCAGGACACGGTTTTGCCCTCTCTTCCCAGGAGAATCACTGTTCCTCACATGTGTTCTTGTGTTTTTTTTTTTTTTCATGAAGAGTTTGTTTGAAGATGAGGCACACAGCTTTATTATCTGAAAGATTTTTAATACAGAAAGAAATTGAATATGCTTTTAAATATAATAGCGTGTCTTTCCAGTAAAAAAGCATTCTTTATATTTTAAATATGGCCATTGTTACTCTTGGTTGTTTTTTGCTTTTTTACATTTTGGGGTTTTAATGTGATCCTGTTGACCTGCTAGAGGCATGAGGATTGTAGCGACTCTGATCCTCGTGACCTGGTTTCAGCTGATAAGTTTCGGTGCCCCCTGTACTCCGTCAAGAGTCCAGCATCTGATGCTTTATTTTGTAGGCACCAGTCACCCGGTCTGGTTCTGTCCTAGGCAGCTGTCCTTTCAAACGGGACTATAGCATAAAGAACCTCACCTCCTGCTTGGCTTTGTTTCAGGTGTGGAAGTGTCAAAGATGGGTCCCTGGTAGCCTGCGCGTTCTCTCCTGACGGAAGCCTCCTTGTCACCGGCTCCTCTGGTGGAGACTTAACAGTGTGGGATGACCGCATGAGGTGTCTGCACAGCGAGAAAGCGCATGACCTCGGAATTACCTGCTGTGACTTCGCCCCACAGCCCCTTTCTGGTTGGTTAGCCCACCCTCTTCAGCACTAGATCCCTGTGTGTAACTCCTCTGACTTGGTCCTTTGAGGCTTCATTCCGTCATTAGGATGGAGAGTCTGCCCATTCTATTACGGAATCATCCTTTTTCTCTCTTTTTAAATCAGAATGAACCATGAAGAGCTATTATTTGAAAAAAAAAAAAGTTGTTTTTTTTTTTGTCTGTATAGGTCAAGTCTACTTGTTAAAATAGATTCAGATTCTTTGAATATGAATTTTTTTCACAGACTTAACTGTTGCCTTTACTGTCTTTTTTTTTAAAAAAATTGAATTGCGATAAAAGTTGGAAATTTTTCATTTTCCTTTTCTTTTTTTTTTTTGGTTTTTCAAGACAATGTTTGTTTGCGTAGTCCTGTCTATCCTGGAATTCACTCTATAGACCAGGCCTGCCTCTGCCTCAGAGGTGTGCCACCAGCGCTCCTCAGAAATGGTAATTTTATAAACAGGGAAAGGATTGAAGAGAAAAAGTTGATAAGGAACGTGCTGTTCAAGCCAGCACCACACATAACACAGACGCAGTGGTGTGTCTGCTCCTGAAGTCTCAGCACTGGGGAGGCCCTGGGAGGGTCTCTGGGGCTTGGCAGACACAGCCTAACCCAGCCAGCAGGGTCCAGATTGACTTAGAGAACTTGTCTCACAAACTGTGGGAAGCAGTTGAGGAAACCGCTTGACGTTCACCTCTGGCTCCTGTGTGCATGTACATACACACACACACAAATATTTATACACACAAGCATGTACACACACCAAATTGGAACTAGAAGTAACATTTTGCCTTTACTAATTTAATCTTCCAAAAGCTTGTTAAGATGTTTGATAAGATAACTAATTTTTTAGAAGGATAGAACAAAAACTCCTGGCTTAACTCTTGATTTTAAATAGAGACGTAGGATTGGACGGTTAGCCTTGCTCATCTTCATCGCCTGTGTGAGAGGAGAAGTCCTGCTGCCTCTGTCCTCTCTCGTCTTGTCATCAGATCAGAGCTATCTGTGGCCACAGAGGAGCCATACAAGTAAATTAAACTTTTTCTGGTGGATGAATATATTTAACTCACTACCTATAATGCTGTTTGAATGATAACAGATGTAAATTAACCAAACATTTTCCATTTTATTATACCAGCATTCTCAGGCTATGGGTTGTGACCCCTTTGGCAAACTTCTATCTCCAAAAATATTTACAGTTCATAACGGTAGCAAAATTACAGTTATGAAATAGCAACAAAAATAATTTTATGGTTGGGGGGTCGCCACAACATGAATAACTGTATTAAAGGGTCACAGAGGAACATTGAGAACCATTGTTTTAAAGGAAGTGTTTGAAAATTGGTACATATATCTCAGGGCTCAGTACCCACACATGACTGTCTGTGCTTTGGGCAGCTTGGACAGACAGAAGACAGAAGGGCTTTGACATTCCCCTGATTCCAGAGCCCTCAGTGGCCCAAGTGCAGTGAAGGACAGATCTCAGATTCTCAAAGCACAGTCTCTAGGTGCCCTCCTAGCATGGTGCCCCCAACCCTATTGAAAATCAGCCCTGGCTGTATACATCCTCTGCCACAAATCTCTCCTCCATCCCTTGACTGTGTTGAATTTGTCTTTCGAGAAATTTCGAGGTGTGGGCCCTTCACCTCGATAGATACCAGGCCTTGACCGGTGAGGAACACTTGATCAGCTGAAGTCCTTCCTCTTCTAACCTTTTAACATTATAGATCAGCTTAATAGATGTTTTTTTCCTTGAACCCTTTCTTGTTTTAAATTCTCTACCCAGTTTAGTTAAGCATTTTAGTCTTTTTTTTAAAGAAATTACATTTTTTAAAGATTTATTTATTTATTATGTATATAGTATTCTGTCTACATGTATGCCTGTACGCCAGAAGAGGACACCAAATCTCATTACAGATGGTTGTGAGCCACCATGTGTAATTGCTGGGAATTGAACTCAGGACCTCTGGAAGAGCAGTCAATGCTCTTAACCTCTGAGCCATCTCTCCAGCCCAGCATTTTAGTCTTTTGATGATCATCTTGTGCTGTTTTATTCCCAGGATGGCTTATAATAGACAGGATCCATGTTGCTCATTTCTGTGGTCCCTTTCTCCACGTCTTTGAGGCACTCACTTGTTGGAAAAGAGTGTTACAAGGAGTCACACTAACGTAGGCAAGGATGGTTCAAAGCAAGCACAGCAGGGTGCTTGTACCCTACAGCAGGGGGATGACCCTGTCTCATCTTGAAAGGGAAGGGTGCATGTTTCAGGAATGCCTGGCTTCAGGAGGTTGGACAGACAGTCACACGAGGCTTTCATAAGACGGTGGACTAGCCATTTTGATAGAAAACAATATTTTTCACACATTGAATCATGGATGAATTGTATAAATGTGGAGGAATTTAGATTTCTTTTTGCACAAGGGGGTAACCTAAAAACAACATCATTTTACTAGATAATTTTAAGAGAGGGACCACTCTGGGTAGAGAGAAAAGTTGATTGGGTAACAGACTGCTGATCTGCTTCCAAGAACAGAGGACCGCTGCTTGTTAGGAAAGCAGAAAGATGACATTTGATAGTCAGCAGGATGGGTGCTAGTCCAGTAGACACATAATGGATTCTAAGTTCTCGAAGAAAACATTATCTAGTGACTTCTGAGATGCCAACTTGATATGATTAATTTTCCTAAACCGCATAATATTTTCCACCAGATCAGTTGCATTGATATGATTTTTACATTTTTATAATTCAAATTCTCTTCTTGATCAAATCACTTGGAAAATAAATTCTCACTAGTATTCCATGTGCATTACGGCAGGCTTTCAAGAACTCACTCCTTGAGAAGGCAATTATGTTGGTGTGATTAACAATTTAACATTCTTAAAATAACTGACTTCTAATTTC
Source organism: Myodes glareolus (assembly GCF_982192425.1). NCBI lineage: Eukaryota > Metazoa > Chordata > Mammalia > Rodentia > Cricetidae > Myodes > Myodes glareolus. The sequence goes on along the minus strand of NC_142046.1, from coordinate 41,826,536 downwards.
TTTTTCCTTTGGTTTTTGAGACAAATTTTCTCTGTGTATCTTTGGCTGTCTTGGAATTAGCTCTGTAGACCAGGCTGGCCTTGAACTCACAGAGATCTGCCTGCTGCCTCTGCCTCCTAAGTGATGGGATTAAAGGTGTGTGCATCACCGTGCCTGGCTGAAAGGACTTTTTTTAAAACAGCAAATTCAGACTAAAGTTATAATCCTATGTGATACCTATTTAGAGGCAATTCTGAAGCCATTTTAGTAGTAGTTTCATTGTCTCAAGCAGTCATTGTTTTCACGACATAGATGAGTCCCTTTAGCAGATCTCCGCAGAATCAGAACTTTCCAGCTTAAATCTTTTACCAATCCTTTGTATTTGTTTCTCTTACTGTTTTTAGGTGGAGAACAAGGCTTCCAGCGTTATCGATTGGCATCATGCGGTCAGGATTGTGAAATCAAGCTCTGGTTTGTTTCTTTTACTCGTGCCCTAGGTGTGTTTCCACTGTCTAAAACTGCTTGTGTCCTACGTAAGACCTTCATCTTTTTTTTTTTTTTTAACTTACGATACTCTGGATATTTTAAATGATGGTAAAAATCTGCTCTAGGAAACTTAGTGAGTTGGATGTCGTGGTACACACTTTAAATCTGAGAGTTTAGGAGACAGAGGCAGGAAGGTAAGTACTTGGGTAGCAGGCTCAGCTAAGTAACATGGACAAGGCTAGCCCGAGCTGTCCCAGACCCAGCCTCAAAAGCAAAGAGAAACTTTGATTGGGTGTAAACACCTGCTGTCCACGGCTGTCTCTGACCACACCTTGCTTCTTTTCCCTCCTTCCCTGCACACTGTAGGAATCAACCCTGCACGCGACATAGTGTTAACTTTTTTAGGAGTTTCTCTACTCTTGGAAAGTGCTATTTTACATGACCTTTGCGTTTATTTATTGTGGCTGCTGTTTATTGATGTGTGACTCTTCCTCCTGCTCGGTCTCATTGTCCTGGGTGGCCTTTCAGTCCGGACATGCATGGTGGACCACTTTGGGCCCCGGTGTTCCTTTCTAATGTCTATATATGATTCTTCCTCTCCTGTGCTCTTTCTGAATCTCGGTCATTGGATGTGGGACCCCTTGAGTTGATTCTCTCCTCCCATCACACACACATTCACCTTTCAGGCTGTTGAATCTGTATCTTAAATTTTTTTCACTCTTTGAGGAAATCCTTTACTTTTAATCTTTTGAATCCATCTCGTCAGTTTCTGAAAGTTCATCTTTATGTCATTTCATTTTTTTTCTAAGGCTATGTATTGGGGCTGGAGAGATTGCTCAGTGGTCAGGTGTGCTCACTGCTCTTGAAGAGGGCTTGAGTTCAGTTTCTAACACCTGTGCAGGATGCTGACAGGTTCCCCTGTGGGCACCTGTGCTCACAGATGTTTATGTATGTATAATTAAAAATTAAATATAGCTGGGTGATGGTGGCGGCATGTGTCTTTAATCCCAGCACTTGGGGGGTAGAGGTGGATCTCTGAGTTTGAGGCCAGCCTGATCTACAGAGTTCCAAAACAGGCTCCAAAGCTACAGAGAAACCCTGTCTCTAAAACCAGTATGTGTCTGTGTGTGTGTGTGTGTGTGTGTGTGTGTGTGTGTGTGTATGAGGGTGGGGCATACACAGTATGTGTGTGTAGGCCGCTGTGGAAAACCATGGAATTGGTTTTCTGCCGCTTCCACGTGGGTCTAGGTGCCGAACTCCGCCCCTCCGGCTTCTGTGGCAAGTGCCTTTATCCCGAGCCATCTCAGTGGCCTTCTGTTTCCCTGTCTAGCTGCTTTGCTGCTCTTGTTTTAATGAACGAGAGAAGGGAAAATTTCCCAAATGCCCTTCTGTTCTCATAACCTCTGGGCTTTGCCTTTGCTTGCCTGGATCTTTCTCATCCGCACCGTTCCCTTCTCCAGACGTCCAGTGACACTACCTGTTTCTAGAGATCGACAGCAAGGCCGCCGGGAGCTCCTAGCCCACGAGTCTTTAGGATGAAGTGGTGTGTTTGCCTTTGGGGGAGGGAGTGGATGGCAGATGGAGCTTGTTGACAACCACCATTTTCCTTATATAGGTTTCTCTTGGGGATGATTGCCTGTCTTGTGCAGCATACTGTTGGGCGGGGCTGGGAGGGATTGAGGTGGACAGTGAGTGTTTCCTGTTCAGACTCTGAGGTAATTGTTGTTTCTGACCTTGTTCCCTGGTGGTCCTATCTGAAAGGTTTTCCTGGGTCTGAATATTCTTCACCTTTAGCCCCTGCGTTGAACTCTGGGCTGTCGTCTCTGAGCTTCCTGTCCGTTGACCTGTTTTCTGACCTTCCACAATTGGGTTCAGTTTCTTGCGATGCCTCCTTCCCAGGCACTTCTGTATGCATTCATATCTTGATGAATTCATTCATTATCATCTAAGGATTCTGAAGCTTTGTGGTAGTACAAATTCTCGATCCACATGCCTCAAAATGGGTGTCACTTGTTACCTAAGAGGCTTTAGCTAGAACACAAACCACGATTTTGTCATGGATTGTACTAGAATGTGAGGAAGTGAGACTCTGCTCACGTCAGTTTATGTGGAATACCTTTTCGTTTACAACACGGTGGGAGGCGGGGCTTCTGCTTTCTCAAGTCTGTTCTGGTGAGAAATACAAATACTGTCACGTGTGTGGGCATCCTCAATACGATTAGCTTGAAATTGTTCAAAAGGGAAGCCTGCAGTACCCCATAAACTATCTCCACACTGCTCTGAGAAACATGGAAGAGCTCTTGAGTGTGCGAGGGAAGTCTCTTTAGACGGTGTCTGTCGCTGTCACCTTCCGCACCTTCCTCGGCTTGATGGTATTGTGGGGCCCAGGCAGGCTGGGTCCTGGACTCCCTGAGGAGCCACGCTCACGCGTGAGTTCCGCAGTCACCCGCGATGAGTACCTGACTTCTACTGTGTCTGACTGTGGGGACGAAAGCTTGGAAAGTTCACCTTGTGTTCCGGGGTTGGTCGTTGTCTGAATGCTCTCTGCTCTCCCAGGTAAACGTGTGTGTCTGCCCCGCTTTGAGCGTGAAGCCTTTGCTGCTCTTCTATAGAAACTTTGTGGCTGGTGAAATATTTGATGTCTGACACTTCAGCCGAGATCTTAAGATCTCACCACTCCATAACTTCTTGTGCTTACTTTTACAAGTTGGCATCAGAACACACTGAACTCTGTTTACTTTTAAGAGAGTTGTGTTTATTTTCAGTAATTCTAAAGATTTTGTGGTTGTACTTTTTTTTTTCTTTGCTTTCGAGACAGGGTTTCTCTGTGTGACAGCTCTGCCTGGCTGTCTTGGAACTCACTCTGTAGACCAGGTTGGCCTCAAACTCACAGAGATCCGCTTGCCTCTGCCTACTGAGTGCTGGGATTAAAGGCGTGTGCCACCATATCTGGCTGCGGTTGGATTTGTAAGAGAACAGTAGACACTGTAGAGTGTAGAATGTATAAACACCGCTAATTTATGTACAGAAGGACAAAAATGTGTTGGTAATGTCAGATTTTACAAAGTACAAGCACTTGTTTTGATCTTCCCAGGTGCTAAAATTATACATACTTCACATCTTTAAAATTTTTAGTGATTATAAAATTGCTCTAGCCTAATCTTTGCAGAGCACATCATTTTTAAAAAAGTCTGTCATTGGCAGTACTAATTGGATTTAATGGATTATAGGAAAAAAAATCTAGGGGGCTGGAGAGATGGCTCAGAGGTTAAGAGCATTGCCTGCTCTTCCAAAGGTCCTGAGTTCAATTCCCAGCAACCACATGGTGGCTCACAACCATCTGTAATGGGGTCTGGTGCCCTCTTCTGGCCTGCAGGCATACACAAAGACAGAATATTGTATACATAATAAATAAATAAATATTTTTTAAAAAAAAAGAAAAAAAATCTACTGTTGAGTGTGTGTGTGTGTATGTGTACTAGAGAGTAGACTCAGGGCTACATCCCCAAACATTACTGAGTTTTGAAACCATCTCAAACCTTCATTACAATGACCTGATATCTGTATGGATAACCAAGCTGCATGAAGATTTTTATGACTTAGTCTTTTTGTTACCCACATTATTAAAGAATAGGAATGAAATAGCTTTGACTTAAAATAAATTGTAAGCATTGTCAACTCACTAATTTTCTCACCTTGTTAATTACAGGCTTTGAATTAAAATATAAAAGTACGCTCCGTGGGCACTGTGCCCCTATTCTGACTTGTGTTTTCTCCCACGATGGACAGATGCTTGTGTCAGGGTAAGTGATCTCTGACTAAACCGCCGATGCGCCTGAGGCAGCCCCGCGTCGTTGTCGCTTTGGTGACATTCAGCTGTTTATCGTGTGGGCATGCATGTGCCACGGTACGTGTGCGGAGGTCCGAGCACAACTTGTAGGAGTTGGTTCTCCCCTTCCACCGTGTGGGTTCCAGACCTTGAACTCAGGTTAGCAGGCTTGGTGGCCATCATCTGTACCAGCTGAGCCATTCCGCCAGCCCCGTGGTTTTTCTCTCCTTTCCTATCTTCTAAGTTTTAGCCATTGAGTGGTAGGGTGCTACCTTGGCTTGGTTAGTTTGTATTTCCCTTCAGAACAGTGAGGTCAGAACTTTGCCGGGATCTATTTCAGCATCGGATATGTTTCCCCTGCATCTCAGGATGATCTCAGGTGAACTCTACTCATTTCCAACTTAAACTTTGCTTTGTTGCAACAGGTAGGCTGGGTGTTTTATATAGTGTATTGCTGTAGAGAGAGTTACTTTTCAATCTCACCGTTTTGGATGTGATTCATATTTTGTTTCTTCTAGATGTTCATAAAACTTTTAGTATGTAGCTTCCTGTACATTCAGATGGTTTCCTGTACATTCACTTAAGTATATCTGCACGTGGGCTTAATTTTAGCTTGCTAGGAAATTTAAGAAAACAAATTAAGGAGAGGGCAGGGAGGCATGCGCTGTGTGTGAGAACCAGAGGAAACTGCAGGAGTGGCTTCTTTCCTTTACGACAGGGATACCAGGGATTTAGCTCAGATGTTGTCAGACTTTCTTTGAATCACCAGCTCCCAAATAATGACATGGAGACTTATTAAGTATGAAAGCTTAGCCTTAGCTTATTCCTAACTAGCTCTTAATAGTTAGCCTGTTTACATTAATCTGTGTCCTTCCTCGTGGCTCGTTACCTTTCCTCCATACTGAACATCTGACTCCCTCTTCAACTCCCTGATGAAATCGGCCTCTTTTCTTCCCAGAATTCCTATCTCTGCCCAGAAGTCCTGCCTATCCTCTCCTGCCTAGCAGTTTCCTACTCAACTCTTTACTAAACCGATCAGAAGGTGTCTTTCACACAGTGTGCTCAAATATCCCACTACATCCTCAGGCTTGGCAACCTCCTTCCTCTGTCAAATGTGAGTTGTACCTTTTGACTGTAAACATTAGATCTTTCAGCCTTTTGTGTTTTCATTGTTTCTTCTGTCTTCTAAATTTTTTTGTATATTTTATGTGTATGAATGTCTGTGCATTAGGTGTATGCCTAGTGCCCAAGGAAGCAGAAAAGGGCTTCAGATCCCCTGGGACTGGAGATACAACTGGTTGGGAGTCATCCTGTAGGTGCTGGGAATCAAACCCAGGTCCTCCAGCCAGTTTCTTCTTTTTATACTTCATTCTTGATTCCCCTTCACTAATGCTCTCTTCAGCTGCTGTGCTGCTTAAAACTAATTTTGTCTTGTTTTGTTTATATTTTATCTTGATGTTTATTTATGTACTTTTATTTATTTTATGAATGTTTGCTCGAATGTATGTAAGTGCACCGAGTATGTATGTGTACCAGGGCATACGTCAGATGCCCCCGGAGCCGGAGTTGTGGGTGGTTGTGATCCACCTTGTGGACACTAGGAACCAAACTCCAGTCCTGTGGAAGAACAGCCAGTGCTCTTAACTGCTGAGCATCTCTCCGGCCACTACCGTGCTACATTTAGTCTTCTGACTTTTAATCTGACTGAATCTGTGGTTCTCTAGTTTCTAGTTGGCTGTTTTTTAAGGCTCTTTTGACAAATTAGGTGATTTCTTGTTCTTATTTGGAACATCTATTTTCAGAACTTTACCTCATGAAGCTTGATTTGAACACACATGCTTGATTCAATTACTTTATAATATTTTTCATAAAATTTTATTACAGTTTGACAACCTAACCTCTTTTCAAACAAACAAAAAAAAAAAGAGATACGATTTCTTTGTTGTTTAAATTTTAAAAAGTTCCTAATACTTCAGTAAGAACAGCTTCATTCTCCTCTGACATTAACTACAAGATATTATTTGTGTTTCTGTGTATGAGCGTGACTGTATGAGAGTCTGTGCGTGTGCCTGAGGCTCTGCGCGTGCGGCTGTAGTGCAGCTGTATGAGGGTCTGCGCGTGCGGCTGTGCGAGGCTCTGTGCATATGAGTGCAGGCACCTGAGATGCCAGAGGCGTCAGAAACCCCTGCTAATTGTGAGCTACCTTGTGTGGGTTATGTGTGCTGAACTCAGGTCCTCTGCAAGAACAGCGTGCCATCTCTCTGGACCCCACTTGACAACAACTTCGTCTCTTCTCGGCAATGCTGGTGGTCAAACTCAGAACTCTACCCATGCTTGACAAGTCTCCACCACGAAGCTCTACACCATTAGTTATTCATAGTGTTTCTCTGGAGTGGGAGAAGCCTTGCTTTTTTGCCTAAACATTCTTGAACTTCAGTATGCACTATGGTCAGAAAAGTCTTCTGAGAAAATTCATCCATTTGCCTTTGTTTATAATAATTTGTTTTGAAATGAAATGGCGTATGATTCTCTATGCTCTATGCTTCATATTGCCCATGCCATAGCTTTACAGGAATAAGTTCTCATAATTGAGGAACCCGATTATTGCCTTCCTTGTTTTCTTTCCTGTCCCGAGTGTGTGGCTAATCCAGATATTTGGGTGCACACATGTGGTGCACACACACAGACACAGATGTGTACATATAATATATAAAAGTTTTAAGGAATTCGGTATCTCTAAATGAAAAGAACAAACAACCTAGAGCTGTAGTAGGCGGGAAAGCAGAGCCACACCTCCAAGTGTGTGGGGATGGTGCCTAGTCTTCAGAGGCAGAACATGGGGCTCTGACCTAACAGTGGATTATATGTGGTGGATTTGTACTGTGACAGTAGAGGCTCCCTGGGAGGTGGTAAAAGAGAGCAGTGGGGCCTAGTTAGAAGAAGTAAGTCACAGGGGGCAAGTTCTTGGGGGTCATGCCCTCCTTGGGGTCATACCTCACCCCGGCCTCTTCCTATAGCCCATTCTCTTAGCTCTGTCCGCAGAGGAACAAAGAGCAGCCTCCACCTCCTGCCACATTGTGTTCTGCAGGCAACAGCAGCCTAAACCAGCAAACCCTTCGTCCTCTAGGTTGAAATACATTAAATGGAAAAATGGATGTATTTACAGTTTGGGCCAAAAGCTGGGGAGAGTTCTCTGTCTCTGCCTCCCCCGCAGCAATGTGACGGGTTATGGAAAGGATGGGACGAAAGATAGGAAATATACAGATAGTTAGCTGGGGTCTAAGTGCCTTAAGCTGGCAGAGAGGTTTTTAAAGCTGGGTTCCTGTTACACCTTCCAGGAGTAGGAAGCAGGAGCCCAAGCACCATCCCTCTCAGCATGGTTCCTGTGGGGAAACCGAGGAAGACAGAGGTGACAGCATCATCGCTCACACCTTGAGAGACAGCAGCAGGAGGGTTGTCTGTAGTTTAAAAAGCCCACCTGGTGTACAGTATGAGATCCTTTCTGAAGTAAAGAAGATGAATAAAAATAATAAGTTCTGATTTTGAGGGAGCTCAGGTTATACTAGAGTCCTGAGCCTCTGCGGGCCTAGGGAGGTGATGGGCGCTTCTGAACTAGCAGGTGACTTTCTTCCCAGCCACACGGGACGGGGCCGAGGTCAGTCCACGCTAATGACATAAGAATGACACATTTCAGGCCCAGGAGTTTATGAACTAAAGAAATGTAGTAGCTGAAAGCATTCAGCAGTAAAAATACCCTTTTGAAAATATAGTATGTATGTTTGTGTGTGTGTGTCTGTCTGTGTGTGTGTATTTCCGAATTAGAAAGAATATTTGCTTGTGTTGTAATCAACAAAAAGGCACAGATCGGGCTACAGACAGTGTATTAGAGAAACACATTCCAGTAGAATGGAAACAGTACCATATGTTGTAAGAATGGATTCTACACATATTGAGTCTGTAGGTGAGAGTCCTCTGGAAGGTTTGTAATGCATAGAAAAGATACATGCTCTTCCTCTAGTTGGCTTTTGCCACTGTGACCAACTCTCCTTTTAAATGATACTATTTTAATATATGTCTTCTATGTGTGTGCATAACATATATCACTGCTGAATTTTTTTTTTTTTTGCAATGCTGGGAATTGAATTTAGGGCTCACACATACTAAACACACTCTCCACCACAGAGCTATTTATCTATGTTCCTAGCTCTGTCTTCAGATGTTGTCTGAAACATCTCTACCACACATGCAAGGCTCATCACTTAGACTAAAGCCAAAGTATTTGTGCTTCTAATCGCTGCTGAAAACATCTGACCCACATCTGCTGATTCTTTCCCCCAGATCTTCCAGTTCTTGCCCAGCAGTCGACTAAATTGTCATGTTTGCCACTATTTAGGTGTGTCTCATTCCTATCAAAAGGTGACTATTGAGAGAATCAATGAATAAATGGGACCTACTGAAACTGAGAAACTTCTGTAAAGCAAAGGACACTGTCAGTAAGACAAAAAGGCTACCTTCGGACAGGGAGAAGATCTTCACCAACCCCTCATCAGACAAAGGTCTGATCTCCAAAATATACAAAGAACTCAAGAAACTAGACACTAAAACTCTAATTAACCCAATTAAAAAATGGGGTACTGAACTGAACAGAGAATTCACAACAGATGAACTTCGAATGGCCAAAAGACACTTAAGGTCATGCTCAACCTCCTTAGTGATCAGGGAAATGCAAATCAAAACCACTTTTAGGTACCATCTTACACCTGTCAGAATAGCTAAACTCAAAAACACCAATGATAGCCTATGCTGGAGAGGATGTGGAGTGAGGGGAACACTCATCCATTGTTGGTGGGAATGCAAACTTGTGCAGCCACTGTGGAAATCAGTGTGGCGGTTTCTCAGGAAACTGGGAGTCAACCTCCCTCAGGACCCAGCAATTCCCCTCTTGGGAATATACCCAAGAGATGCCCTATCATACTACAAAAGTATTTGTTCAGCTATGTTCATAGCAGCACTATTTGTAATAGCCAGAACCTGGAAACAACCTAGGTGCCCCTCAATAGAAGAATGGTTAATAAAGATGTGGAACATATACACATTAGAGTTCTACTCAGCGGTAAAGAACAATGACATCTTGAATTTTGCATGCAAATGGATGGAAATAGAAAACGCTTTACTGAGTGAGGTAACCCAGACCCAAAAAGAGGAATATGGTATGTACTCACTCATAAGTGGATTCTAGCCATATTTAAAGGTCTTTGAGTCTATAATTCATGAACCTAGAGAAGGTGAACCTGAAGAAAATCATATAGTTATCCTCCTGGATATTAGAAGTAGACAAGATTGCCAGGCAAACTTGGGTGCACAGGGGGTGGGGGAGTGGAAGTAAGGGGAGATGGTTAGGGAGAGGGGAGGGGGGAGGATTGGGGATGGCTTGGGGGAATGGGATGGGGGAAGGGAGGAAGGATGGTTCTGGGAGCAGGGAAGTTTATATCTCAACTAAGGGAGCCATTTTAGGGTTTGCAAGAGACTTGATTCTGGAGGGGTTCCCAGGCCCAAGGAGAGGTCCCCAGATTGTTCCCTGGGCAGCAGAGGAGAGGGTGCCTGAAGTAGCCTTGGCCCATAACCATACTGATGAGTATTTTGCATGTCACCACAGAACCTTCATATGGCGAAGGATGGAGATAGAAACAGAGACACATATTGGAACACTGGACTTAACTCCCTAGGTCCAAATGAGAAGCAGAGGGAGGGAGAACGTGAGCAAGGAAGGCAGAACCAGTGGGAACCTTCATCCAACGATGGATGGAGATAGAGACGGAGACCCACATTGGAGCACTGGACTGAGCCCCCAAGGTCCAAATGAAGAGTAGAAGGAAGGAGAACATGAAGAAGGAAGTCAGGACCGCGAAGGGTGCGTTCACCCACTGATACAAGGGGACTGATCGAATGAGAGTTCACCAAGGCCAGCTGGACTGGGACTGAACGAGCATGTGATCAAACGGGATTCTCTGAATGTGGCTGACATGGGGGCTGACTGAGAAGCCATTGACAATGGCACTGGGTCTTGTTTCGTCTGCATGAACTGGCTTTTTGGGATCCTGGTCTGTTTGGATGCTCACCTTCCTGGACCTGGAGGGAGGGGGGAGGAACTTGGATTTCCCACAGGGCAGGAAACCCTGACTGCTCTTGGGAATGGTGAGGGAGGAAGAGAGGGAGTGGGGGGAGCAGGAGGGTATTGGGAGGAGGGGAGGAAGTGGAAATTCTTGAAATAAATAAGGAAAAAAAAGTGACTATTGTTCATCAAAATAATAAAGCTGGGTGCCGTGGGACCATGATTGTAATTCCATCCCTGAGAAAGCTGCAATAGGAGGGTTGTGAGTTCAAAGCCAGCCTGGGGTCACAGACTAAGACTCTCTCAAAAAACAAGGCGAATTCTCTTTTGACCCAGGAGAGCTTAGAATTGAGTTTCCTTCCCTTGTCTGAGGTATAGGCTAAGGGACAGGGTGACTGTGCGAAATTGAACAAGTATGTCTGGCTGTCTTACGGAAGAACGGGGCACAAGGTGACTTAAGTCTGCATTTCCCGAAACCTAGTTCCTGTCTTCCCTTTATTCTGATTACACCTTCCTGACAACTGTCCCAGTCCAGTGCTCATATAAGTCACCGATTCTACTTCCCACGTGACATTGCAGCTGACGGTGGTTCCTGAGACTGGAATTTATTGTTGTCAGCCTGACATTTAAAGAATGTATCTATTTGAGACACAGTGCCATCACCACCAGGTGGGAGGATTGTTTTCAATATAAACTTATGATGGATGGGCTCTCATCAGCTGGACATGGTACTAGCTGTCCTTCCTACAGAAGCTTAAATGGACGTGTGTGTGTGCATGTGTGTGCACATGTGAGTGCCATGTGTGTGTTTATGTGCCTGCGTGCATGCATGCATGTGTATGTATTTCAACTGATGAATTTTTCATGTCTTTCATGACATCTTAAGGTTTAATGTAGTGCTGATGTTCATCCATGCTGCTGAACAGGGCGTCCTGAGTTCTAAAGTCCCTGTGTCTGTCTTGTTTTTTTCTTGGATAGTTGTCCACATTGATATGCTACGGAACTAGGAAGTTCCACCCACCATGTTGCTGATGTCACTTTTTAGTCTTCTTTTTCCAGGATGTTAAAAGAAATGGAATTTTCCGTGAGAATTTTAGTAATTTACAGAATTCAGGACTAAGTGAGAGCACTTATATATAGTTTTCGGTTGCCTACTGAACAAGGCACCTTACGCTAATAGGTGGGGCTCCTTTGACTATAGACCAATATATTCTCATAATGATGAACACAGTAGTAGTGTTACACATACAGTGTTAGCATGAGTCTTGCTGACCTCACAGTGTGTATCGTGTTGGAAGAAAGATTTCCAAGGGTGGAAAATAAGAAACTAGCATGTTTTAATCTATTGTGTAAACCATGTGCTTTGCTACAGTGTCCTAGCTTTCTCTGTATTACAACTCTTTCCTACAAGAAGAGCCCACCCGGATGTCCACTCCATTCTAGCTCACCTGTCAGTCTTCCAGCCTTTCCAGAAGGGTGTACTTTGCTTGTTAGAGAACTTTTCACCTATTGTTTGCTTTTTTTTTTTTAAGATCAGTGGATAAGTCTGTCATCATATATGATATTGTAAGTATAACAGATCTTGTGTGTGAACTATGTAAATTGCTTATTAGATAATTGAACCTCGAATTTAGTTATATGAAAATACGTTTTTGTTGTTGTTTTGCCCCCCCCCCCAGATAGGGTTTCTCTATAGCTTTGGAGCCTGTCCTGGAATTCACTTTGTAGACCAGGCTGGCTTCGAACTCATGGATATCCACTTGCCTCTGTTTCCTGAGTGCTGGGATTAAAGGTGTGTACTGCCACCCAGCTAAAATATGTTTATTTTCAATGTATCTATTTATTGAATTCGAGAGCACCAGTGTTCAAAAATTCATCCTGCCCAGCTTCCATGGCAGCAGGCTGTGGTTGAATGTAGCCTACCCGTAGTTCTTAGAGCACAGGGTAGATTTAGAGACCAACATAAGAGTAAGTTATTACAGCCTTGGAAAAATAAGAGTTTGGGGCAGATTTCTATGAGGAAATGCTGAATGGCATGAGTATAAATAAAAATGAACATTTATATTTCACAAAGATATATTGATGGGAGTGACCTGTAAGAGAAAGTCAGTGTTGTGTGGCACCGCACGACTGTGTTCAGGCACCAGCCACAGCAGCCATCCAGCGGAGGCGTGAGTGGTTAGAGTGTGGTGTCCAACCAGTGACTAGTGACCCACACAGGAGTTAAAGTCAGGGGACACTCAAGCCAGGCGAGAAAGAGCTGCGGTTTCTCCCACCAGCTTGTTATGGGATGTTTATATTCACAAATGGGTGTAACACTGATTGTTGTCTCTAAACCACGTGCTAGTCCCTCTAGTATATGGCAGGGAATAGTTGTCCTGACTAGTTAATCTGGGAAGAGCAACCTCAGTTGAGAAAATCCCTCTGTTATATGGCCTGTAGGCAGTTCTGTCAGGCATTTTTTGTGAATGATGGATGTGAAAGGACCACTGCTGAGGCCATGACGTTGGGTGGAAGGAAGCAGGCTGAGCAAGCCATGGAGAGCTGGCCAGCAGCAGCAGCAGTCCTCCATGGCCTTTTCTGCCTGTCCCCTCAGCGGCGTCCCTCAGTGATAGACTGTGATCTGTAAGTATAAGCGGGATAACTCGTTCCCTCCCCAGGTTGCTCTTGGACGTGGTATTTTATCACATTGATAGGAACCCTAACTGGGATAGCATCCGTGCATTGACCCCCTAAGAGTGCTCGGGAGCAGCACCTTCCATTCACGGATACTGCAGTAGTCCAATCAGCTACCACTGCAAGAATGCACCCTACTTCCTTTGTTATACAACTGGGCTTCTAGTAACAGTCTTGGTCAAAGTGGCAAATGTCAGGGGTCAGTGCATGAAAACTTGCTAAGAAGGCAGTCAGTAGGCCACTATGCTGATGGCTGAGGAAGCAGAACAAGCTCTAATATTTAGGTATGGGTGTCAGCCCCCCTCCTGTTGTCACTAAGCCTCAGCCAGTTGGTGACCAGTAATGCATTCGGCATGTAGACGGTGTGAGTGACGCTTCATCCCTGCCTCGTCTCTTGCCTGACTAATGTAGTTATTCTCTTCTTATTTTCCAGGCTACTCAGAGTGTGCTTCACACATTGACACAGCATACCAGGTCTGAGTTAATTTCACTTCTCTAATATGATTAAAATATTAGCCAGACAATATGTAATGGCTGTGTTTATTAACTAGGTATGTCACAACTTGTGCCTTTGCACCCAACACCCTTTTACTTGCTACTGGTTCAATGGACAAGACCGTGAACATTTGGCAGTTTGACCTGGAAACACCTTACCAAGGTTAGTAAGATGACCTCATCCTTGTGCTGTGGTGCCCACAAACTCGGGCCTCAGACCTGCTGGGTAAATGCTCTCTGGGTAAGCCCAAGCACTGAACATCCTTAACCATCTCAACACTGATGAGAAATTTGGGTGTGTCTTTTTTGTAGGCTAGGGATTGAACCCAAGGCCTGTGTATGGTAGGCAAGTGCTCTACCTCAGAGCTACCCAAGCCTAAACTTTAGTTAATCCTTTAGCATGCTATTCATATTGCTTTTCTCAATACACCATACAGACTCAAATTTAATACACCTTAAAACTCCTTTCAGAGAATCTAGTGGAGTCGTCTGCAGTTACATTTTGGCAAAGGCTTGTATGCACACTCCTGAATGTCAAGGCCCAGGAGTTTTGTGTTTGGTCCTGGTTTTTCAGGTAGAATAGGAATCGCAGCTTTATCTTGTTGGCGTTCCTTCTGGCCCCAGCAAACAGCACAGGTGTGCAACTTAGTTTTCCTTTTATCATTGTCAGCAATAACCGCATGGCAGTGCTGGTGTCCAGGTGACAGTGAGCAGAGACTCCCTTCACAGTGGGGGTATTACAGAGCGAGGAACAACTGGACTAGAGGTGTAGGTCAGTGGTAGAGCGTGTGGCCAGCATGCACAAGGCCAAGGTTTGCTCTTCAGCACCACAAAAAGGAAAAACTCCTAAAGGATAGCATTTCCTGCAGCATTAGGTCACTCCTGTTGGTGCTATCCATTATGCTTCTTAAGAGGAAGTTAGACAGCCAGGCAGACTCAGAGCGGGAATGTGTAGAGAAGAAATGTTTGGTCTGCCGTTCACTTGCCTGTGCGCTTTAAAGCAGGAGGCATGAACGATCAGCTGAAGCAGTTGGTTGAAGATTGGTCAGAGGAGGACGTCTCAACATGGCTTCGCACTCAGGGCTTGGAGGACCTCATTGGTATTTTCCAGATGAACAACATCGATGGAAAAGAACTTCTTCAACTCACAAAAGAAAGTCTGGCTGGTGATTTGAAAATCGGTAAGGGCCGGGCAGGGGTAATGAATAATACTTCTCTGATCATATATTAGCTTTTACGTGAGCATGAGCGTCTTCAGCTTACTTGTGTGTCTATTCAAAGTAGAATTGGTGGGTCATAGGGAAATCCTCCGCAGGACACTGGAGGGTTGTCAGGCTGCTTTCCAAAGCAGCCCTGCTATTATATAGACCTGTCAGCATGCAGGAGGGCTTCTCCATAGTCCCCCCAGCATGGGGGAGGGCTTCTCCATAGCCCCAGCATGGGAGAGGCTTCTTCATAGTCCTCCCAGCATGGGGGAGGGCTTCTCCATAGTCCCAGCATGGGAGAGGCTTCTCCATAGCCCCAGCATGGGAGAGGCTTCTCCATGGCCCTCCCAGCATGGGGGAGGCTTCTCTGCACCCACCCAGCAAGTGCGAAAGCTCCACACTTGTTTGCTTTTGTTACTAGCACCATCCAGTAGTTGTGATTTCTTCTTTAGGCTTTGATTTGCATTTCCTTGATGACTTAGGTTATTGGTTTAATGCATTTGGGTTGCTAGGGCAACATCCTGTAAACTAGGTAGCTAATAAATAACAAATTGATTTCTTCAAAAAATGCTGACATTTGCTTTTTGCGTGCAGAAATGCACGTGTGTCTTGTGTGCATTTGTTGTCGTAGTTTGAGTTCAGGGTTTCTGATGCTAACGTAAAATCCGAATTCAGCGCATAGAAGTAGTCGTGCATTGTAAAGTGTGTTGAGAGGTCCTAGGCCAAAGCAGTGTCCGCCATGTTTGACACAATAGCTAAGAGACTGAGCAGTGTCAAGCCTCTCAGCAATAGGCCCTTTGTAATGTAGGACACAGGGCTTTAGACATTCTTGAGACTTTTAATCTAGTGTTTTAACCAATGTGTTTAAACTATTTTCTAGGTTGCTAATGAAAAACCTCATAGTAAGATCCTGTCTGGAAAGCACAGGTACTTACTTGTGAAGGGTGTGAAAAAAGTGAGCCACTGTGGATGACATCCAGCTCCGCACCTCTGGATGTCTTCCAGCTCTCCAGAGATCAGAGTCAGGGCTTCCCTAAGAAGTAACTTCTTATGTCATATAGTCTCGTAAGGAGTATCCGTCCTGATGTTGAGATGTTTTAGGGCATTTATGAAACTGTGCATTTGTGAACACTGTTGACCTATCTTTAATTATAGTGTGCATGATAAAGAGCAAGAAACCAATTTTGGACAGTATTAGAAAAGCCCTGAGTCCAGTCGCTAGAGCTGTGTGTACACTGGCCTCGGTGCATAGCCAGGCCCTCAGGATGCTGTGCAGTGCTGGAGATCTTAGACCTTGGGAGTGATGAACTGGTGGAATTTAGAAAGGCAAGAGCAAAGAAGCTCCTGTAGGTCAGAACTCATGTATTAAAGTAATTAATCATACATTTATAAATAGGAATGAAAACGTTTTTGTTTTCATTTTTTTCCACAGAGGTTTCAAAGTTTGGTCTTTCCTTTCTGCAAACTAATAAAAGCCCATGAGGCCTTCTTTTTTTTTTAAAGTAATTTTCCAGGTTGCTAGGGTTTGGAGGTGTGTGCCTCAACATCCACGTGTTAAGTTCGAGGGCCAGCCTGAGATATTGCAGGGAGATGACAGCGACAGAGCTGTAATGGCTGAGACAGTGGGATCGAGTTAGGTCATTGTCATAGCCCCTGAAGAAGACACTGGGACCCCCTTCCCTTCATCACTGAGTGTTCTCACAACATTCTCCTGCCTCTTGACAGGCCAAAATGCAGGGGAGCCAACTCATCCATGGACGGAAACCAACCCAGAGTCAACCCTTCCACCTTTTGGTCAGCTCGAGTATTGTGTCCAGTAACAGAAAGCTGACATTAACACATTGCTGAAAAATAATTCAAATTTCTTTTCTAGCTTTATGCTTTACCTGTCTTTACACCCTTATGTCTTGAAAGTTTATTTCACTTCCCAGTAACACTTCATTCTACAGATTTCCACTTACTGCCTGAGTGTAACGAATATCCTTTCAGAATCCCTGGGGCTGCGCAGCAAAGTGATGAGGAGCATTGAAGAGCTCAGGACCAAGATGGACTCCCTTTCTTCTGGAATCCCCGATGAGTTTATCTGTCCAATAACCAGAGAGCTTATGAAGGACCCCGTCATTGCGTCAGGTATGTATGATGACTGCCAGGCTCAGGGTGCACGATGGTGGGGCTCTCCGTACAAGCTCATTGACATTTGGGATGAGCTCAAAATTTCCTTTTTCTCATAAGTAGGTTTTTTTCATTTTAAAAAAAGTCATTAGATCTTAAACAATCGTACCTTGTGTATTTTGTGATAAACTGGACACAATACATTTGGAATTGAGACCAAAGGATTAAGTTTTAAAATTTCACCTAAATTGATGTGACTACCAGATGAAAAGACTGTGTGTGTGTGTATATGTGTGTGCATGTGTACTCCCTTTCTCTCCCCTTCCCTTCAGCTCTCTCTGATGGCCCCCATACTCCCAATTTGCTCAGGCAAGCTGATCTTTTTCTACTTCCCATGTACATTAGATCTATGTATGTCTCTCTTAGGGTCCTCATTATTGTCTAGGTTCTCTGGGATTGTGAATTGTAGGCTGGTTTTTCTTTCCTTTATGTCTAAAAGCCACTTATGAGTAAGTACATGTGATATTTGTCTTTCTGAATCGGGGTTACCTCACTCAATATGTTTTCTAGATCCATCCATTTGCCTGCAAATTTCAAGATATTTTTTCTGCTGTGTAGTACCCCGTTGTGTAAATGTACCACATTTTCCTTATCCATTCTTCAGCCAAGGGCATTTGGGTTGTTTCCAGGCTCTGGCTATGACAAACAAAGCTGCTATGAACATAGCTGAGCACATGTCCTTGTGGCACAATTGAGCATCCTTTGGATATACACCCAAAAGTGGTATTACTGGGTCTTGAGGAAGATTGTTTCCTAATTTTCTGAGAAATCGCCTTACTTATATCCAAAGGGACTGTACCAGCTTGCATTCCCACCAGCAATGGAAGAGTGTTCCCTTTACCCCGCATCCTCTCCAGCATAAGTTGTCATCAGTGTTTTTGATCTTGGTCATTCTTACAGGTGCAAGATGGAATCTCAGAGTTGTCTTGATTTGCATTTCTCTGATGGCTAAAGATGTTGAGCATTTCCTTAAGTGTCTTTCAGCCATTTTAGATTCCTCTGTTGAAAGTTCTCTGTTTAGGTCTGTCCTCCATTTTTTTTTTATTGGATTATTTGTTCTTTTGATGACCAATTTCTTGAGCTCTTTGTATATTTTGGAGATCAGTCCTCTGCCTGATATGGGGTTAGTGAAGATTTTTTCCCATTCTGTAGGTGTCATTTTGTCTTGTTGACTGTGTCCTTTGCTTTACAGCAGCTTTTCAGTTTCAGGAGGTCCCGTTTATTAATTGTTTCTCTCAGTGTCTGTGCTGCTGGGGTTCTATTTAGGAAGTGGTCTCCAAGTGTACTTCCCACTTTCTCTTCTATAAGGTTCAGTGTGGCTGGCTTTATGTTGAGGTCTTTGATCCATTTGGACTTGAGTTTTGTGCATGGCGATAGATATGGAACTATTTTCATTCTTCTACATGTTGATATCCAGTTATTCCAGCATCATTTGTTGAATATGATTTCTTTTTTTCAATTTATATTTTTTTATTTTTCAAAAATCAGTTTTTCGTAGGTGTGTGGATTGATATCTGGGTCTTTGACTTGGTTCCATTGGTCCTCCTGTCTGTTCTTATGTCAATACCAGGCTGTTTTCAGTACTGTAGCTCTGTAGTAGAGTTTGGAGTTAGGGATTGTGATACCTCCAGAAGGTCCTTTATTTTATGGGATTGTTCTGGCTATCCTGATTTTTTTGCTTTTCTATATGAAATTGAGTTTTGTTCTTTTGAGGCCTGTGAAAAATTTCATTGGGATCTTGCTGGGCCTTGCATTGAATCTGTAGATTGTTTTTGGTAAGATTGCCATTTTTTACTATTGTAATTCTGCCTACCCAAGAGCATGGGAGATCTTTCCATTTTCTGGTGTCTTCAATTTCTTTCTTCAAATATTTAAAGTTCTTGTCATACAGGTCTTCCACTTGTTTGGTTAGAGTTACTCTGAGATACTTCATGCTATTTGTGGCTGTTGTGAAGTATGATGTTTCTCTTTCTTTCTCAGCCCGTTTATCATCTGTGTTCAGAAGGGCTACTGAATTTTTTTTTTGTTTTTTTTAGTTAATCTTGTATCCTGCTACGTTACTAAAAGTGTTTGAGTTGTAGGAGTTCCTTGGGAGAATTTTTGTGGTCGCTTATGTAAACTATCCTATCATCAGCAAATAGTGAGAGTTTGACTTCTTTTCCAATTTTTATCCCTAGTCTCCTTTTGTTGTCTTACTGCTCTAGCTAGGACCTCAAGAACTATATTAAATAGATATGGAGAGAGTGGACAACCTTGTCTTGTTCCTGATTTCAGTGGGATCGCTGTGAGTTTCTCTCCATTTAGTTTGATATTGGCTGTTGCCTTGCTGTCTATTGCCTTTATTATGCTTAGGTATGTTCCTTGTATCCCTGCTCTCTCCAAGACCTTTATATGAAGGGATGTTGTATTTTGTCAAAGGCTTTTTCAGCTTCTAATGAGATGATCATGTATTTTTTTTTCAGTTTGTTTTTACATTGATAGATTTTTTGAATGTTGAACCATCCCTACATCTCTGGGATGATACTGACTTGATCATGGTGGATGATTTTTCTGATGTGTTCTTGGATTTGGTTTGCCAGTATTTTATTATTTTTGCCTCAATGTTCATGAATGAAATTGGTCTGTCATTCTCTTTCTTAGTAATGTCTTTTTGTGGTTTGGGTATCAGGGTAATTGTAGCTTCATAAAAAGAGTTTGACAGTGTTCCTTCTGTTTCTATTGTGTAGAACAATTTGAGGAGTATTGGTATTAGTTCTTCTTTGAAAATCATGTAGAATTTTGTGCTGAAACCATCTGGCCCTGGGCTTTTTTTTTGGTTGGAGACTTTCGATGACTATTTCTATTTCTTTAGCAGTTATAGGTCTATTTACTTTATCTGGTCTTGATTTAATTTTGGTAAGTGATTATTTATCCAGAAAATTGTCCATTTCCTTTAAATTTTCCAATTTTGTGGAGTACAGGTGACCTAATGATTCTCTGGATTTCCTTCATGTCTGTTGTTATATCCCCATTTTATTTCTGATTTTGTTTATTTGGATATTCCCTCTCTCTTTTGTTTAGTTTGGGTAAAGGTTTGTCTATTTTGTTGATTTTCTTGAAGAACGAACTCTGTCTCATTGATTCTTCATATTGTTTTGTTTCTATTTTGTTGATTTCAGATCTCAATTTATTATTTCCTGCAGTCTAGTCCTCCTGGGTGAGTTTCTTTTTGTCCTAGAGTTTTCAAATGTTCTGATAGCTCACTAGTGTGGGATTTTTCCAGCTTCTTTATGTGGGTATTTAGTGCTATGAACACAGCTTCATTGTGTCCCATAAATTTGTGTATGTTGTGTAGTCATTTTCATTGAATTTTAGGAAGTCTTTAATTTCTCCCTTTATTTCTTCCTTGGCCTATTGATGATTCAGGTGAGCACTGTTTAATTTCCATGTGTTGTGGGCTTTCGGGAATTATTGTTGCTGTTGAATTCTAATTTTAAGCCTTGGTGATCCGATAAGATACATGGAGTTATTCCATTTTTTTGAGGTCTGCTTTGTTACCTAGTATGTGGTCAATTTTTGAGAAGGTTCCATGAGGTGCTGAGAAGAAGGTATATTATTTTATGTTTGGATGGACTATTCTATAAATCTTAAGTCCATTTGAGTCATAATTAGTTCCCTTATTTCTTTGTTAAGTTTCTGCCTGATAGGCCTGTCCAGTGGTGAGAGTGGGGTGTTGAAGTCTCCACTATTAGTGTGTGGGGTTTAATATGTGATTTAAGCTTTAGAAGTATTTCTTTTACATATGAGGGTGCCCTTGTATTTGGGGCATAAGATGTTCAGTTTTGAGATTTCCTCTTGATGGATTTTTCCTGTGTCTAGTATGAAATATCCTTTTTTGTCTCTTTTGATTTTAGTTTGAAGCCTATTTTGTTAGATATTAGGATAGCTACACCAGCTTGTTTCTTAGGTTCATTTGATTATAATTTTTTTCCCAATTCTTTACTTTGAGGTGATATCTATCTTTGAGTTGTGTTTCTTGTATGCAGCAGAAGGATGGATTCTGTTTTCATATCCAGTAAGTTCGTTTTTATAGGTGAGTTGAGTCCATTTATATTAAGGGATATTAATGACCAGTGATTGCCAGCTCCTGTTACTTTAGTTTTTGTTGTTGGTGATGTTATTGTGTGTGTTTTTCCCTTTGGGATTTGCTGCTGTGAGATCATCTATTGTCTGTTTTTGTGGATATAGCCAACATCCTTGGGTTGTTGGAATTTTCCTTATAGTACTTTGTGTAGGGCTGGGTTTGTGGCTAGGTACTGGTTAAATCTGGTTCTGTCATGGAATATCTTGTTTTGTTCTTCTATGGTGATTGAAAGTTTTACTGGGTATAGTAGCCTGGGCTGGCATCTGTGATCTCTTAATGTCTGCATAATGCTTGACCAGGACCTTCTGACTTTCATTGTTTCCACTGAGAAGTCAGGTGTAATTCTGATAGATCTGTCTTTATATGTTACTTAGCCTTTTTTCTTTGCAGCTCTTAAAATTCTTTATTCTGTATGTTTATTATTTTATTATGTAGTAAGAGGACTTTTTTCTTTGATCCAGTCTATTTGGTGTTCTGCAAGCTTCTTGTATCTTCATATGCATATCTTTCTTTAGATAGGGAAAGTTTTCTTCTATGATTTTGTTAAATATATTTTCTGTGCTTTTGAGTTGAACTTCTTCTATACCTATTATTTCTTAGATTTGGTCTTTTTACGGTGTCCCTTATTTCCTGGGTATTTTGGGTAAAGCTTTTGTTAGATTTAATGTTTTCTTTTACTGGTGAGTCTATTTCCTCTATTGCATCTTCAGCGCTTGAGGTTCTCTCTTCCATCTCTTATATTCTGTTGTTTATGCTTGCATTTGTGCTTCCTGATCGTCCTTTCATAATTTCCATTTCTATAATTCCCCTGTTTTTTATTGTCTCTTTCAGTTTTCAAGTCCTTTCATATGCTTGATTGCTTTTTCTTGGTTTTAAGGGATTTGTTGATTTCTTCCAATTTTTTGTTTGTCTTTTCCTCCATTTCTTTGAGGGAATTTTTCATTTCCTCTTTAACATTCTCCCAAAGTTAATTTTTAGGTCATTTTCTTCTGCTTCATCTATATTTGGTTGTTCAAGTCTTGGTGTTGTAGGTTTACTAGTTTTCATTGGTATGTAGCTCTTTGTGGTACATATGTTCTTACCTTGTCTACTCATCTTTTCCTTTGATTGGTGTAGTTGGGGCTGTCTGTGCCTCTGGTGATGAGTCTTCCAGGTGCCAGTGGATCCAAGGCTCAAATGGTGGTTCTTCATGGTGCAGTCAGGGCCATGGTTCCAGTCACCATGTTGGTCACCTCTCCCCGGGGTCATTCAGGCCTGCTCCCACTGAAGGTTGCTTGCTTGGGACTGCTTCTACTGAGGTTGCTGCCTTGGGCCTGCTCCAGCAGAGGTCCCTGACTCCTGACTTGTGCCTTGACCCACAGAGGTCTCTGGCTTGGGCCTGTTCCCTCAGCAGTTGCTCCCTTGTACCTGCTCCTATGGAGGTTGCTGCCTCAGCTGCTGTTGCTTTATAGTGGATCTCAGGTCAGTGAGTCTGTAGACTTGGTTTCATGGCAGCGGCTTGTTGTTTTTCACTAGGATGGTGTTTAATGTGGGGAGAAACTGGAAACATTGCTTGCCAGCTTCATGGGCCTTTTTCTCTCCTAGTAACGCTGTTTTGCTGTATAGATTTTGCAGTTTTTCTTTTGTTAAAATTACTTGCTATTTTCTAATACCGCAGTTTCACACATTTTTTTGCAGTTGTGAGAGTAGGATTGTATGTGGTATATTGGCTTTATGTCCTGTGACTGTGCTACACCCATTAGTAACAGCTTCATAGCAGGTGCAGGAGTGGGTTTGCTTTGCCTGTAACTGGGACTGCGTCAGTGTCGGGAGACAGCTGCCTTTTCCTCCTTCTCACTTGCAGCATCTTTCTTTCTGGTCACACAAGCTGACAATACAGTTACAGAGACAAGGAGAACAGACCTTTTTTTTTTTTTAACCATAATGTTCCCCGATAGGAAGAGCATCCAGACTTTCAGCCCTCAGTCAGTGTTGGCTGCCCTCCTTCAAGTGAAGGAGGTTCCTTCTGTTCTTAGTTTGGAGATTAAAATATTGGTTTGTTTTTTTTAAAAGTTCTGATCGGCATCACTACTTTATTTACTTAAAGTTTTTTAATCGTTTGCTTTTTTGTTGCCTTCAGTTTTAACGTAGCTTGTTCATTTTTGCCCTCTACAAAGTCTTGGAACCCTTTTCTTATGTTATAAAGGGAAGGCTGATATTGCGACTAGGATTGTGAAAGATGACGAGGTGGGGGTGTAGGTGGAGTAGAACTGATAACTTGTCACTGGTCAGGTACCCTCTGCTGGGTCCCTTTCCTTTTGGACCTGCTGCATTCATAATTTACTGATAGTGATTTTTCTAAAAAGGAAAGATCATGCATAGAATTCATGATACTAAGAATCTGCTATCCCACGTCTGGCCACTTTGCTTGTTGTTCAGAGCGTCCGTGTTGGGTAATCATATTCCAGTTGAGTTCATGTACACTGAATTAGTTCCTATGTGTTGCTTTAAGGCATGTCTTTGGCATGCAATTGTTCTCTCCTCTTGAGTGGCGTTTTTTTATGGGAAACCGTCAGGTGTCTTGGTCCCTTCCACCTTTCCTCTTAGACCTTTCTAGGCCACCTTCAGAGACTGCTCTACTGAATCTGTTCTCTGCCCACTGAGACTGTGCTCCAAACTTCAGTTACTGAGTCATTCTACATGCTAATTTCACCTTCTGGGAATATCATTATAGACCTGGACATTATAGACCCAGGCTGCCTGGGTTTATATCCCAGTACTATTATCTATACCTACATGACCTTGGAAAGTCAGCCTGCTGTACAGGGTGAATATACGTCATAGTTCCTTCATAATGAAATATTATCAGCTGCATATTGAGTATTAAATATTTTCCATGGTGCTTTATGGATTCATTAGAAAAACATAGGTTGGAATCTGTCAGTTTTAACTTTTCAGTGTTAAGCCTGCATGCATGTCATACCTCATAGAAGTACCTTCATTCAAGGACTAATGTCTAGGAATGGGAACATACGAAATAGAAAATTGGGAATAGGGCTGGCCAAGCCCGATGACCTGAGTTTGACCTCTAGGACCTACATGGTGAAAGACAAGGTCAGCTCCTGCAAGCTGTCCTCCAGCCTCCACATGCACTCATGGAAACCAGTAACTGAAGTAGAAACTGGATGGGAACGTGCCCATTTAAATAGCCAAGCGCTTCTTTGTGGGCGCATGTTGTACGTGTGACTACATGAAAGGTCAGGGGATAGCCTCTGACCTTTGGTCCCTACCTTTCTTCTTCCTCAGCTGTGCCCACCAAGCTTCTGTGGCTTCTCCCGTCTCTACCTATCTCACCATAGGAGTGTAGCCGTGACTGACTAAACCTGGCTTTGCATGGTTCTTGGGATCCAAACTCGGGTCTTCAAGTACGTTACCACTGAGCATCCACCCCAGGTCTTCATTCTGTGGAAAGTTTAGAGTCTTAGGTCAAGGCTGGGGATGTAGCTTCATGGCAACACTTGCCTCGCTTGTATCAGGCCTGCTGGCTATGTCCCTCAAACCTGTACAACATGAAAGATGGATCTTCACCATGTAGTGAAAATAAACAAGTTTTCCCAGGTGACATGTTTGAGCTCAATTACATATTGTATTTCACTTATGTAAATTTAACTGAAAAATCAGCAGCCACACCCATTTTTAGTAGCCTTTCTTCAGGGACTTGAGGTTTTCTGGGAGGCAGTGTGGTCTGTGTGAGCGCTCTGTGGTGAACCTTGGGGGTTCTGCTTTGGGATGATCTCTGGTAGGACAGCTTGGAACCTGTAGTGTGTGTGAATATGTGTGTATGCATGCTGACATCTGTGAATACATATGAAGATGGCGTTTTCCTCAGCCTCTCAGTCTGAGGCAGGCTCTCTCTCCGTAGGAGAGAACATGAAAATCTTTCCTATTAAAAAAAAGCTTATTAAATAAGGGTGTAGGAGAGAGGAGATTATTAGCTAGTTTACTAGCTAGTTTATGGTTTATTTATATCATAAATAGGAACCAAATGGACATTATAATGTCTTTATTCCTTTAAAGAAAAAAGTGGTCAGGCGGTGGTGGTGCTCACCTTTAATCCTAGCATTTGGAAGGCAGAGGCAGATGGATTTTAGTAAGTTTCAGGCCAGCCTGGTTTACAAAAGGAGTTCCAGGACAGCCGGGACTGTTACACAGAGAAAAACAAACAGAAAAAAAATGTAACCACTAGGTCAAAAGAAATTTCTGCCTAGCAGTGGTGTTGTACCTTTAATCCCAGCACTCAGGAGGCAGAGGCAGGTGGATCTCTGAGTTTGAGGCCAGCCTCGTTTACACAGTGAGCTCCAGGACAGCCAGGACAGTTAGGCAGAGAAATCATGTCTAGGAAAAGAGGAAGGAGAAGGAAGAAGCAAGAAATTCCTAAAGCAGTTTCCATAGTGAAAGAATCTGTGACCATAGAAATAAAGTTGAGCTAAGTTCAGCGTAATCTACCTGCAGTTTGAAACAAGACAGTTGCCGCTAAGTGAAGGGGTCTGAAGAGCCAGAATCCAGATCCCAAGAAAACAGAAGACAAAAACGCTGCCTAACACCGCGGACCTCACCTCTTGGTGAGCGTGGCCAGCGTAGCTGCCAGCGGTAGCTCCACAGCGCAGCAGCTCCGGGCAGTGGGAGGAGAACCAGTGACAGACTGTTCACACTCTGACCAGAAGAGCAGCAAGGAGACAGGAGAAGCAGAGCGGACTCAAAACTTCAAAGCAGAAAGTTTAGCATCTGTGGAGGCTTTGCATTCAGACAGAAGCTAATCACGTACGCAAGAGGCAACACAAAGCGTTCTGTTACAGCTGCAGATAACAGGAGTTTTCAAAAGGTCCTTTACCTAAGCTAAAGCACATTTAGCACATTTCTCTGGCCTATTGGCACAGGAATTAGTCATGGATCTGACAGCGGTACTCAGTAGAGACACTAAACTGCACGAACCTTACTGCTAATCAGTGAACGGGGTGGGAATGAGGCAAGTTCAGCTTTTACAACACAATGGAGTTTGTCTTAACTATGTTATAACTCAACATTTGGTCATTAGCAATGGGCAAATAACCAGGGTATGGTGATACATGCCTGTTATTCCAGTGGTGGGGAGGTAGGAGGATGGCTGCAAGCTTCAGGTCAGCCTGGGCTACATAGTGAAACCATGTCTAAAAAAAGAAAAAGGCAGATAGTTTGAATAAACCTTTTTACAACTGGGCAGTATGCTCAATATCATTATGGTCATTAGTGGAATACAACTCAGAGCCCCACAGCAGCCATGTTAACTGATGGTTTAGTCTCAAAAATTTGGGGAAAATAAAAATTACTAAAAAGTTGGAAAATAAGTGTTGACAGAATGGACAGAAAATGGAGTCTTACGTCGTTGGTGAGAATTTAAAATGCTCTGGCTGTTGAGACAAACTTGGCAGTTTCCCAAAACTTAAAACATAGGTATAATAACTCCTAGGTGCGTGTGTGTGCGTGTCCAGGTTCACGGGAGAAGCTGGGCACAGATAGCAGTGTTGAGAATATTCACAAAATAGAAACTGTTCAACAGGAGGGATACCTACAACCTACAGCTACACAGTTATTGGCCGTACAAAGCTGAAGTATCAACAAAAATGTAATCACGGCTGAAGCCCCACAGGGAGGTGCAAGGCTGTCATGTCCCACCGGGAAGGCAGGAGGATGGCCATTGAGGGCTCTGTTTCAACAGTTGCAGGTTTCATAGATTTAGCATAGGGAGAGAAGCAAGCATCTCAGCCTGGGGGGAATCATTGCAGGCTCAGCCGTGATAGTGGGGGCAGGAACTCCAAGCTCACGCTGGCCTCCTCTCCTGGGAGCCCACAAGTTCACATCCCATTGCCCACCTGGGGACTTCACCACACGTGTCAAAGAAAGCAAACTGCTCAGCACAAAAGGGGCATAAACATGGTAGGGATTATTTTCCTCCATGCTATCCATTCTGTTCATATTCTGTCGTCTCTAACTCCAATGCTGTTCATTACCTCGAAGAGGTTCGCTGGGTTATCCCTAAGGCTCTTTTCTTCCCTCAACCTTACCAAAATTTATCTTCATACCACTCTGCCCCTTTATTCGAGCATAGTTTCTGAATTTCCACACAGCTCTGAGGTCAGCTGCTGTGTTCCGACTGAGCACAGCCCAACCTTAGTACACCTTCAGGGGACGGGCCGTCTGTGGTGGAAGAGGTATTTTAGACATGGTATAGGCAAAGTAAGAAGACGATTTGTTTACTGATCTTTTTTTTTTCAAATAATTAATTCTTTTTTTTTCCCAGATGGCTATTCCTATGAGAGAGAAGCAATGGAAAATTGGATCCACAAAAAGAAACGCACAAGCCCCATGACAAACTTGGTTCTTCCTTCGCTGATACTGACACCAAACAGGACTCTGAAAATGGCCATCAACCGATGGCAGGAGACCCATCAGAAGTGAACTACATCATATATGGTATCGGATACATTTTCTCGGTGATGCCATTCAGTGCTAATAACCAGGCATTACAGAAGCAACATAGAAGGAAAAGACATGTTAAATTCAGCTACTTAAAAAAAAAAAAAACTGTTGATTATCCTTAAAACACAGAATTACACATCTAATGTCATTGCTGTTTCTATTGAAGTGAAAATATTTTTTGCACTAACAGGAAAGTGTATAGAAATAAAACTTTACTGTGACTTTGAATTGCAGTGCTTAAATGTGTTCTGATTAGGTGTAGGCCACATTCAGTAGCAGCTACACCCTGGAGCAGCCTAGATTCTATGGATGTTTCCATCTGGGATAACAGCCATTCAATAGTTTTCAGCGACCTTTGCAAATCGTTCAATAAATCAGAAAAAAAAAATCACTCCAGGCATGTTGAACAGCAGTTTTGTTCGGTTCTTAATTTGTACAGTATAAGGATTTTTCTCCATTATCCAACCTCGGATGTAAACTAGGTCATATCAAGTGACAAAACACCTTCCCTTCAAAACTTGGAATTCTTAGGCATTCCCAATATGGGAGAACTTATGTCCAGGCAGTCAGCCTGGTACCTGCTACACTACCAGCACCGGATCTGCATCTGTCACACAGGACCTGAAGTTCGAGGTGGCGGTCTGTACTGGCCTCAGATGCCTGCTGAAGTAGTTCCCAGGAGCGGAGCCATCAGTAGAAGGCTCACTGCAACCAAACTACCCGGGCAGGGAGCAGAACTGTCTTTATCCTGTTCACTCAGGTCTCCAAACGTTCACAAAGTATCCAAGAACAATATAATTAAGAATTAAAGCCTTCCTCTGGGAACCCAGGTACATAGGGTCAGTGTTTGACAAAGCCTCTTTGGTATGGGAGAATTGTCTGTATTCTGTCAATCATATTTTAATAAAACGCTGATTGGCCAGGCAGGAAGTATAGGTGGGTCAACCAGATAGGAAGTAGAGGCGGGGCAATGAGAATAGGATAAGGCTAGGGAGGAGGAAACTTCCTCTGCCATTCCTGCGCAGACCACCGAAGAGGCAACACGTAAGCTGTCACACTGAGAAAGGTACTGAGCCCATGTGGCTAACATAGATAAGGATAATGGGGTAACATAAGTTATAAGAGCTAATAAGTAGCCTGACCTAATGGACCAATCAGCTTTATAACTTATAGAGATCTCTGTGTGGTTGACTTTCCTTGGGGGCTTGCCGGCTGTGGAGCACTGGGCGGGACAGATACCCCAACAAGCCGCCCGTCATGCTACACCTCTTATTTACTAACATTTATTCTCGGTCAGACTGGTGAATCTCTGAACAAGCCCAGACCATAAAAATACTGGCAGCAGGACTGCATCAGGGAGCGCTTTCAAAATGCAGTGCCAAATTATGTTAGTCAGGGGTGTACAAGGACAAAAGTCACAAGGCACATGCTTCCTGCCTACATGCACTCCGGGGCAAGCAAGCTTGTCCACAGAAGGGAAGGTGCAAGGTTTGTGTAAGACCAGGCAATTATAAAAATAGCCCCCAGCATTCCGGAAGTTACCTGTCTTGGGCAAGTGGGTCTTACAGGTTAGAGGCATTTTTGTTTTATGATTCTCTTAAACTTTTAAACACGATGTTCACCATCACAGAAACCGATTGCTTTCTCTAATGCAGCTTTGCCTTCATCTCATTTGTTGTTGTTGTTGCCAAATTTTGGTTTTGTTTTCCGAGACAGGTTTTTGCTCTGTTGCCTAGATTGCCCTGCAGTGGCCATATGGTGCAGGTTAGCTGAAATCTGTAATCATTCTGCTTCTGTCTCCTGAATGCTGAGATGACAGAAAAGCTGCCATCCAACCCTGCCCCAGTCTCCTGGTTAATGACATCTCTGGATGACCTAATCAAATTCCCATTGTGTCATTCCCTGCCCCCCTCCACTCCCTCACGGCTCACTTTAGATTAGAATTTCTGGCTTTTTAAGATCATTTTTTAAAGGTTTTATTTCACCTAGGTATGGTGGCACAGGCCTTTGTCCCAGCAGAAGGTAAATCTATGATCTGGAGGCCGGCGGGTCTTCATAGTGTGTTCCAGGCTAGACAGGGTTACATAGGGACAACATTTTTTTAAAAAACAAAAACAGTTTTATTTCACGTGTTTAGTATTTTGCCTGCACGCGTGTATTTTGCACCCCGTGAGTGCCTGGTACTTTAGGAAGTCAGAGAAGAAATGGGAACCCCAGGAGCTGGAGACTGTTAAGTTTCAACCCCGGGACCAAAGGCTGAGATGCCTGCTTATTAAAGTGGACCTTGTCTCCAGGTTCTTCAGCAACCTTCAGTTCCTACCTGTTACATGGCAGGGCTGGCAGACCCTGCCCTCTCTCCTCAGCTCTCCAGCCCAGGGGCTGGGTTGTCCTGTCCTTCCCCCATAGTGACTCACAACCCTTTGTCACTCTAGGTCCTAGAAATTCACTGCCCTCTTCTGGCCTCCACAAGCACCAGAAATACACACGGCA
This sequence comes from Myodes glareolus, assembly GCF_982192425.1. NCBI lineage: Eukaryota > Metazoa > Chordata > Mammalia > Rodentia > Cricetidae > Myodes > Myodes glareolus. The sequence goes on along the minus strand of NC_142046.1, from coordinate 41,796,474 downwards.
AACAGAACTAATTCAGAAAAAAAAAATGCTCATATAAATATTTTGTAAACAAAAAGCACTGTGGACGTTTAATCGCAAGACTGTCTCAGTCTGCTGTGCATAAATAAGATACTGCTCATAAATCTTAAAAAATGCCTGGCAGTGGTGGCACACGCCTTCAATCCCAGCACTTGGGGGGCAGAGGCAGGTGGAGCTACAGCTTGGTCGAGGAGTGAGTTCCAGGCCAGTCAAGGCTATACAGAAACACTGTCTCAAAATAAGACAAGACGGAGAAACAATGTAAACACACCCTTTACTCTCCTATTTCATAGGCAGTGAATAAGCTCTTTAAAGAAAGCTGTCCAATCTAGCTGTCCTTTCTTTGTAACCACTGCTTTGGGGGTTTTAGGACAGATGCCGGACTGTATTTCTTTTGTTTCATAGGCGGACCCCTTCATCTACGATTGCAGAGGGGATATAGTTATCCTACATGCTTTACAGTTTCACTGTGGGCAAAACAAGTGACAGTGAGTTCTACGAAGTGGTGCTTTGACCCAAAATCTACGAAATTATACTGTTATCTCTAGGTATCCTTTAATTTAGAAAAGAGCCTCTGTTAGACCAAATATCTGTTTTTATAAAGTGGTAGACTTGCTGGAAGTTGGCAGCTTTTCACAGAAAAGTTAATAATAAGTGAAAGTCACTGACAGAAAGGGCGGTTGAAAAGTTATTTTTAGATGTGTGGGGGCTGGAGAAGTGGTTCAGTGGTTAGGAGCACTGGGTGTTTGTTCCTCTAGAGGACCCGAGTTCAATTCTCAGCGCCCATGTGGTGGCTCAAAACTGTCTGTAACTCCACTTCCAGGGGACCCATGGCATCAGGCACACACATGGCGGGCACACACGCGTGCGTGCACACACACACACATACATACACACACACGCACAAGCAGAGAAAATCCCCATGCACATAAAGTAAAATAGATGGATTAAGGTTTCTTATAAAGCAAAATACCTGAAATCTGCTGATTTTGCAAATCCAACATTTTCTATATAAACAGATGATGCCAGACAACTCCATCTTCAACACACGGTAATCTAAAACCAACTCCAACCAGGACCATCTCACAAGAAGGGCCAAGACCCTCAGCCCCCGGATGTACGCTGTGGGCCCAGGGGTTGGTTTAGGGGTCCAGTGCCCTCTGACTGGAGCTTTGTAAGATTTCACTTCTTGCCTGGACAATGAACATGTCCTGTCTTTACCAAGACTAAGTCTGAACAGCGACTTCGTGGCCGTCCTCACACACTGCTGCTGTCCAGGATAGCCAGGACAAGAGCTATGCATTTAGAACTCACTCAGGACTACTCCGGCCCTCCTGGCCCACTCTTCTCTTTTAACCTTGACACAGTGTTGAGGGCTGGAGGCACTGAGAGGTTCTAGCAACAAAAACAAGACAGTAACCTATTTATTAAGTTTCAGTTCCCAAGTTACCCTTTCCTGGCAGGAGACGGCTGCCAGGGGAAAGTCAGTTTTTTTGGAAGGTATCCCCACAGGTATGTTCCCTTGCTCCAGTGAGCCCAACCCCATGCATGTAACGCACAGCACTAACTGGATTTAATGGGTTCGTAAAAACAAAGCCATCGAGTTGGGACAGTCCACGCTGATTGGGATACAGGGGAGCTGGAGAAGGGAAATTGGGGGTATGGTCATATTTCATTGTATGCATGTATAAAATTCTCAAGAAAATGCTTTCTAAAAAGGACTCGAGTATAGCACAGTATCATTAGGAATCATTATGTCAACTCCCACCCCCACCCCCTGTGTGGCTCTACCCTAGGTCTCTGGGCCATCCAGGCAGTGTCAGGGGTGAGCTCTTCCTCATGGCATAGATTGAAATCGGACCAACCAGTCATTGGCTGGCCACCCCCATGATTTCTGGGTCACCTTTACTGCAACATCTCTTGCAGGCAGGACGAATTGTAGATCAAAGGTTTTATAGCTGGGTTGCTGTCCCAATCCCTGCACTGAGGTCTTGCCTGGTTATAGGAGATGACCAGTCAGGCTCTGTGTCCTCCATTTGCAGTCTTAGCTAGTACACTCATAGACTGGTGCCTAGCCCAGCTGTCCTCAGAGAAGCCTCATCCAGCAACTGCTGGAGACAGATGGAGACCCACAGGCAAACCTTAAACAGTTCGGGGAATCCTGCAGCAGAGAGGAAGGATTGTGGGAGCCAGAGGGATCAAGGACACCACAAGAAAACCCACAGAATCAACTAACCTGGGCCCATAGGTGCTCGTGGAGACTGAACTGACAACCAGGGAGCCTGCATGGGCCTGAACTAGGCTCATGCATATTTGTGACAGTTGTGTAGCTTGGCTCTTGTGGGAACCCCTAACAGTGGGAGCAGGGGCTGACTCTGATCCTTGCTGACTTTGGGACCCTTACCCCTCACACTGTGTTGTCCGGCACCATGTGGGGAAGTGCCTAGTCTTACTCCAACTTTATGCGCCATATTTGATTGCTATCTATGGGAGGAAGGCCTGCCCTTTTCTGAATAGAAATGGATGAGGAATTGATGGGGGAGGGACTGAGAAGAGGGAAAGAGGGGAAACTGTGGCTGAGATATAAAAAATAACAATTTCATATATATGAAAAAAATAGAAATTTGGCAACAAGGATGAGGGAAATCTCACAGTCCCCATGACATGTGACATGTAGTCCCCATGAAGAGCTACAGGCCATTAACGGCGGCTGAGAGAAAAACTCGTCTTCTCAAGAGGCAAGCCCCCCAGTAGGCTATCTAGTTCTAAATGCATACACATCCAAGCAACAATAGCTGGACTCTGCAGATTAGGGAAGGGTGTGTGAGTGTGTGCACGTGTGTGTGTGTAACAGTAACTGAAGGGCCATGAATTTGAGAAGGCACGGGGGAGACGAGGGAGGAGTTAGATGGAAGACAGGGAGCTGGAAAGAGGAACACAGTATGCACAGAGGAAAGTCTTAAAAAATACATAAACAAAAACATTTCGAGTAAGTATTGTGTCACGATGCAACAAAAGCTGCATCATTCTTGACTGCTTTGAAACCACCTGTGGGCACAAAGACAAACAGACATGTTTAACTGAAAGACAACGCCAATGTGCCGGAAGAGCCAGCCGTTCCCCGAGCTCAGTGCACCGCCAGCTACAGGGTTACGGCTAACGCGCTGCCGGCGAGCCCATCAGCACACACGGCTTCTCCTCAAGCTTCTTCCCTAGTTAAGGAAAAATCACCAATTATGATACTAGCATCCTCTGGAATTTCCAGAAGCTTCCACTTTATTCTGAAATGAAAATGAGACATGTGATTGTTGGTATATCGAAAGCGTCTTTCCCTCTTCAGGGTAACGTTAACATGAGACGGATAGCTGTCAGAGGGATGTTACTGTCTACTTACCCCCATGAATGAATGCCAATCCACTGTAGTAATGGTTTTTATTCCATATGGAAAAGTACAGTAGTTGTGCAGAAATGAAACTACATAACAAAAGGAAAGACGTTCACAAATATTAAAGAAAACAATAAATAGCCAGAGTAATTAGAGCAGAACTCAGAGGAAGCTCATACAAACGGCCTAGCTCTTTGTACACAGCTCGCTACGCACACAGGAACAAATGACACCGCAAGGTCCTATCGTACAAAACCTTAGGGATGCTCACAGGAAACCTCAGGGCTACTCATTTTTAAAACATTCTGCAAATATAGAACTTCCTTCTCCCCAGTTCTAGAAAATACTTTTCACATCTCAACGTATAAAATACTCCCCCCACCTCTCTCAAACCAGCATTTGAACATCCTCCATTTTCATATAAAAATACCTTAAAATAAGGCTCATCCCTGTACCTTTATCTTTACAGATGAACACTACACCAGCGTGGACGTTAGCACCTCAGAGGTGTTCACACGATGAGATAAAGTGCCGTTATGGGTAGACGGTTAACATGCCATGAGATCGCATCGTCCGGTGCAATAACCAGCACGGATGAAGCTTACAGAGAACATGCGGCTAGATGGCGGGGTTTTGCTGTTTGTAGATTAACTTCTTTTGAGTCATATTTACAAGTCTGGATAAAACGGGGCTAGCTATTTATATATACAACATGTGACCACGAGATAATGACTGAGTAATGAAAACAAAACAAACCCAGACCTCAAGGATCCCGCTCACACACCGTCCTCAGAGGACACCAGAGGCTTGCTTCAGGGACTCTTGTCACTGTCCGGAGCACTTCTGGAACCAGCTAGAGCTGGTTTGTAGGCACTACCAAGAGAGCTTGTCTTGATACTTTTGCACAAAGTATCCGACCTGCTCACCCAAGTTCTAGACAGCCTTTTCCCTTCTATCAGTGACACTGGGCGGCATAAACATAGTTCCAAAAAGGGGGCTACAAAAATACTCCGCAAAAAGACCGTAACGTGGGGATACGCGTCTGATCCCTTCCGAGTAACTGCCATGACGGGAACGACACCCGGTGTGCTCATATTTCCCTGACAGACAAAACCCTGCTGTCTACAGTCAAGTTTCTATCCAGCCAGAAGCCACTCGGGTTGCAGTTTTTATACATACATAAGGACTGGGGTGACTAAGGGGTCTGGAACTTAAACATCCCCCCATCTTCTCCAGGATATACTTCCGGATAGTACATCAGGAATTAAAATCTTTTACCAATAGATTTTTTTTCTTCTCTTAAGTAGATGTGCTTATATAGCAAACCAAATCATCTCCTAAGAGAACAGCATTAGTTGGTGTCTTCTTGGCAGCCTTTAATTTGACAGGTAGAAGCTGACTGTAGTTTTCAATTCTGTTTAGTATTCTGTATGTAGGTGATTTCTAGCTACTTGCTATAGTTTTATTCTACATTTTTAATGTCACCGGCATCAGATCCACCCAAGAGGTGGAAAATATGGCTAAAATGTAATTTTTATTATGAAAAAAAAAAGACATTATTCGCTACCACGAGCCAACAGACTGCACTCCAAATACCACACAGGGGTTGCTTAAGGCTCACACATTTGACTCTATGAACGATCGCTTTGGTTTCGCAGAAGTGAGGTGGCTCCTGTGGGCTTCCGTACTGACATGGGGCGGCGGCTGCTTCGAGATGCTTTCCTGATATAGATGAGGGACACCCTTGGTTTTCCTGTTATCGTGACCGAGGGCTGGAATTTGGCACTTGTTCTCCTCCAGCTCCTTCACCTGTGCCCCGTTGTGGACGCTCGTGCTCAGCGGGGAAACCGAACAAGGTTTGGCTTGGCTACAGTACCCGCCTGGCTTGAGAGTGGGCTTCTCGGAGCTAGACTGCAGGCCAGCTGCAGTGGCTGTGTTTGTCAGTAGCCCCTCTGGCACTTGGCTGTGCCAGGAGCGACTTGGAGGATTGCTCTGCTGCTGAAACCTGGCAGTCTTGTCCATGATGCCCATGAACGGAGTATTGCGGGGCCTGTGTTCAGTGGTGCCGCCCTGCACCTGACTGGTACCTTTGTCTTTGATTCGCGAGTCTGGTCCTTGGACCTTGAATCCGTCTGAGAAACTACTGCTGGAGGTCAAACTACTGGTTGAACTTGACATCTTTATGCTGCTGGATGGGGAGCCAGAAGAGCCCGAGCTAGTGAGGGAAGCCGGGTGCCGCGCATCGCTGCCACTCACTGGCCCGCCCTGGCTTGGAGGAGGAGCCACGTCCACGGTCATGGAGGCGTGAGCCAGGAGCCGCTCAGCAGCTTTGACTTTGCTTGGTAGAGGATAAGCAGAGCTCTCGCTGCGCTGCAGCTGGAGATTCTGGCTGGGGCCCAGTCGATCTCCAAAGTGGCCACACCCAGTTCCTGCAGGGAAGGGACCCGGTCCCTCTAAATGCTGGTTTCTGCTGGCGGCTGGGGCTACAGATATTCTACCAGGCATCGGACTTGGGGGAGGGTTCTGGGAAGACGCCTGTAGTTTTGCGCTACTGTTTCTCATGCTAGACTGCCCAGAACCCAGATGTTGGTTGGTCTTCACTATCTGTGCCTGTTTGGTAGGCTGCATAACCAAGCCTGGCTGAGCTACAGTCTCTCTCAGGGACTTGCTGGTTCCTGCCCGGCTCTGTGGTGACACTGGCCTGCCTTTGGACTGTAATCCCTCTTGAAGGTTTCGGATATATGGGGAAGGGACAGATGACGGGGGCTGGGATCTGGGAGTTGGGGAAATGGATTCTTCCTGTGACGAGGATTCTTCCTCTTCCGCCTCCTCGATGGGGAAGGGGTCCTTTAAACTAGAGGCTGGTGCATCGTCTTCATTGTCCGAATCATTGGAGGGGGCTGGCAGGGGACCCTGCTGTTTTTGCTGCTGGTTCCTCTGCAATTGCTTGCACTCTTCTTCCACCCGGGCCAAAAGCCTCTTGATTTCCTGATTGGTGGGACAAAGTTTCACAGCCTCCTGCAAGTCAGCCAGAGCTGCCAGGAATTGTCTTTACATGAAAGCAGAAGATATGATTAGAAGTCACACATGAGCATGTTCTGAATGTAACCTAGCTGTCCTCGAAAGGGGAAGAGTGAGGTTCAAGCACTTGCTGAGATGGTTTAGGTCCTGGTTAGCCCAGAGTTGAGGGGCAGAGTATAGTGCAGCATGGCACTGTAACTCAGTGACCCTGGTCTATCCATTAAGATCCACAGACAGAGGGTGCCAAAATCCTGCTCACAGTATCTTCTTTGGTCCTTATCATGTCCCCTTCTAACTCAGAGATCAGACATAACCCTCTTCTGCTCCCCTACCACCCCTATTTGCCAGTCTCACTGAAACAAGAACTCGGCAGGCATTCTGTGCTGGGGCACGGTGGGGAATGCCAAGAAAGTCAAAGGCTGACCACTATAGTAACAGCCACTACCATGCCTCTTGGAAGCTGCGGTTTCTACTAAAGGGAATGAGAACTGTCTGAGCAACAGCCTGATGAAGGACAATACCCTCAAACTCATCTAGCAGGCTCGACCTCCCAGAACGAAAAGGCTCCCATAGTCACATGACCCCAGAGAGTACCTGCTATTCCTTTTGGCTCTTGCCCGGGCATAAAAGGCTTCATAGGACTTGGGTTTCAATTCCAGAGCCTTTGAAGCAAATTCTTCTGCCAAGCCAAAGTCCTGGGGAAACAATTAAACACATGAGTCAGAAGTAGTGTCAAGAAAAGGGACTGTCTCCCAGGGGCTCTGCTCTAAGGGCAGCGGGGCACTGGGACCTGGGGGGTAGGGCAAGGCATAGCTCCCCATCTGCTTGCTTCACGCTGGATAACCAGAGCTAAGGACTATTCTTCAGATCCATTATAGAAGCAGCAATTATGACTCAGGAGAGACAGTGGCAGCTGGGCAAAGGTGACAAGAGAGGGTCCAGGTCAAGAGCAGTCTGTATATGTTTGTGTGCGCCCATCCATCCTTCTGCTCTCTCAGCGGGGCAGGTGGTGTGGGCCCCAGAGCAGGTGAGCTACGCTGGGTGGGGGTAGGGTGACGTTTCAAACATCAGTCGGAAGAACTACAAACATCCAGTAGTAACAAACTACAAGCTAACCACTGCGGGTTAGAAACTGAGTATTCACTAAGCAGGCCCTCTGAGCAAACCTAAGGGCCACAAGGCAGGTTGACTGTCACGGCCATCTGTGCTGGGCTTTTCTAGAATGTGGGGAGGGAAGGCCTTTGATTGTGGACAATGCTGGGAGCATCACAGCCGGGGGAGGGGGCGCAGCTTGTATTTGCGGCTTTCACTGAAGCAAAGGCAACTCAACCCAAGCGCATTCCATCGGCCTAAGTGCTTTCTTTCCACCAGCATTTTGGGAGGTGGGCGGTGGCTGTGACCTTGACCTTGCAGCACCCCAGACAGCTCGGTATCCTAAGACTGAGCCTTGGGCCTGGCCGGTCACCAGCTGCTAAAGAACTGGGTGAGGATAGGATAACAACTCTGGCTTACGTTTGTTTTCCTCCGGCATCGAGACAGATTGAGATAGAGGGAGACTCTGAGCTCATTGAAGGGCCTCATGTCTTCCCCGAATCCTTCCCGAGGGAACTTCCTTAAGGCGTACTGGTACCTCTGGGCTGCCTCCTTCATCTTCCCTTTCTAGGATTCAAAAACCACATTGAGTTATTCTTTCCCAGGGCCCTCAGAGGAGCCACCATGTTGAAGACCCTCCCTCACATGAAAGCGTCACAGCACGTGAGAAGGATCCGGACAGTTAGGCGTCTTAGCAGGAACCGGGACACTGAGGACTGTGAACGTGCTCAGGCTGCACTGACTTCACACCGCAAGGACATAGATGGCTTAACAAGAAAATGGAAGCTGCAAAATCACCAACCTTCCCACATCAAATTATCTTCTCACATACAGCTTCAGTGCTATTTCAAGAACCACGTTTCACTGAAATATATTTTAATTTCAAGTAGACTAGGAAGCCAACGAAAAGAGGCAAAGCTGATGGAAAAACGCCGTCGTTCCTACAGCAGAGGGTGACTCGTGGCTAAGCCTGCAGCTGCTGTTGAATAATAATTTTTCTTTGAGAAGCACTGAAGAACCGGCTTTGGAAGCCAGAGCC